>NC_061803.1:31371673-34170423 GCF_021462225.1 Girardinichthys multiradiatus | reverse complement strand
CCGATCACTGATCTTTAGAAAGCCTGACCCGCCGATTCAGGTGTTATAAGGTCACAATACACCTTCAATGTTCCAGTCTTATCTTGAAAAACATTGAATACCCTTGAAACAATACAAACTTGTTTTAATGGCACATGAAGTAGTGTTCTTAAATATAAATGAAACGTTTAGAGCATTGCAGTCCAAACTACTAAATTAACTAAACTAAAAAAAGATCCTTTAGTCTTTCATTTTTCACATTTTAAAAACAAACAAAGCGTGCACAACAGGTTAGACTACAGGCCTGTTTTGAGTGTCAGAAATAAAGTGCACAGCAGTATTTTGCTTTTACAAAATCACATGGTTTGAGGTCAGTTGACAACAAACTTACAAAACAACTTAGATCACCAATAAAGTGCCCCAAGTTTAGGGTTTCCTTGTAGTGCAAAAAGAAAAGGCCCACATGCAGCAGCTTTGTGGCTTCTAAGCCACTAAGTTGGCAATAGTAGGGTAACTATTGTTAAATGTGCAAGTGGATTTGAAACCTGGTGGGCGGGTCTGTCACTCAGTCCTCTCTGACCGCAGAGCAAAAGGGGACAGTGGTGGTTTTTCAGACCTTTGTGAATGTAGATAAAATCGGTGGATAAGATCGGCTTCACATAGAAGTATCGGCTGATCACCCAAACTGAAGGAAATCGGGGCTGATCATTCATTGCACCCCTAGTTTTTATTCCAATGGGTGCACAAAACCTTCAGGTTAAATCATTTCTCTGCAGAAAGAACGTCGATTCGAAATTAAGGTTTTGTAGAACTTTTCCTCCTGAACAGAACATGATCTTAACCTCAGTCAGTGGTACAGAGAAAGCTACGCATGTAGATTATACGTCCGTCTATGTCAGAAATATGATGATCAGCAGAAATGGATACAGACAACATGTAAATAACGGAGCACAAGAGCTTTACTTGTACTTAAAGCACTAAATGCATTTGGACATTGGTTTCATGGGCCAAGCTGGATGGTCTAAAGCACACAGCAGATGGCCGGTCATACTGAAACCGACTCCGGCGATGTTTTTCTCGTCTTGTTAAAAAGGGAGTCATTCCTTGTTATTGTTGCCACACAATGAACAATTATTGCAAAGTAAATGACTTCATGCAATCTATTGGGCTTTGTAAGATAGACAACTCTTTACTTTTTAAAGAGTTGCCTAAAGAAACAAGCCTATTGCAACAATCCCCCATCCTGAGCAAGCATGCGGCAGCAGTGAAAAGAAACCACTCCCTATTAACAGCAAGAAACCTCCAGTACAGCCGGGCTCAGCATGATTGGGCCATCTGCTGTAACTGGCTGGGGGCTGTGGGAGGACACAAAGCTCACACAGAAAACAATGAAGCACTGGGCCAGGTCTTTTTTTAATGGAGAGAAAAACAGGGAAAACATGAACACTGCTGGCAGGAACCCATGGAAATTGTCAGCGAGCAATAGGAGAAAACGGTGATTTTTTTTTTTTTAAGTAAAGATGTGAAAAGCCAAAACAACTCAATGTTTAGAATATGTTATTACTAGTGAAACATATGTTTTATTTTATTTAGGCAACTGAGGAGAACAATCCTGCACAATTCCTATAACATTTGTTAAAAATGTACCAGGATCTAGGGCTCTGTTTTGTTCTTTCAGCTGCCGTATTTCCAGAACCTTTCAAACAGCACAATTTACTCATGCTGAAGGCAAACAGAATTAAGCCATAAAATACTGTAGGTTTCGGTTTCAAACAGATTATTAAGGGAATGCTCAATATTTGGTCATGTTGAAAAGAAGCAGAGGGGATTCTTAGTTTTCTAAAATGTGTTGTGAGCTGAATGTATCCTTGCAGGCCTAATGTTAACTATTGCACTGAAATGATTTAATGAAACCTGAGCCAGAACATTTAGACAATGCAGTTCTTAATACCACATTTAATTTCAAGATGAACTAAAATAATCACATATTTATTTTATACATGTGTAATTATTTTACATTTTCTCTCCATCCATCCATCCTATAAACGTGTCTGTGACTCCCGGTTTTTCCTGGGTGCTGTTTAGGCTACTGGCTGAGCTATGCCCTCTATCGTGTATATTATTCATAATAGGGTTTTTTCCATTCCTGTTTACAGCATATCCAGTGTTTATTATCGGAGCTTTGGCCCAACAAAACCATGTTTAACTGACCTGTGGATGAGCATATTTTTCTACTAAAATGTATGAAAGTTAATGTCTTTAAGTACCTGATATTTTTAGTGAATGTCAACCTCTGAATTTGACAAAAATGATAAAAATCTATAAACTGCCTTATTATTCTTTCATTTGGCAAATAGGATTTGGTAATTCTAACTAACAAGAAAGGTTTACTCTTATTTAATGCCAGGCAGTAAGGAATAAATCTTGCAGGTCTTTTTAAACTATAAATATATATATATGGTTATAACTGTATATACCAAATATTAACTGATTTATTAAGAGAGCACCTGCTTTACTGGCACATAAAAAAATAAAAAAAATCTTAAATAATTTCTATCTTTATTTCAGGATTCAAATGTAAAGTTTAACAAACAATTAAAGAATATTCTCTGTATGAATTTTTTAAAGACGAAACAAATCATATTCTACAGTAAATGTGACCCGACAATTGGACTTTTAAATGTGAAATATATTCTGACCACTAAATATATGCAGAACATTCCTAACAGATTGTTTGATAAATGTTTTATGGAAATATGTAAAACAATTTAAAATGAAGCCATTTTTGTGTTTGTTTTCATCGTAAACTGAGGATCGCAAATTACTGCAGAATAATAGCTTTTAAAAAGATGAAGTTTTTTTACTTTTAACCTACACATATGATCTTAATATCATTTCTAAATTAATGTTAATGTTTTCTCAAATTAAAAGCGTTTGTTTCGATAAATACTTGTTTGAAAATATTACAACATATTTTAAGACGAACTTGATGCTTGTTGACGTTAGAGAAAGTGAATCACATCAGAGCTCGTCTGTGCGTTTCAAAACGCAATTAGTCCGAATTAAACACAAAGAGAACAAATCTAATCCGGGTGTGATGCTACTTCACTGAATCCTGACCAAAGCAGATAGGATTTAGGTATTTCTGACTTCCTGTAATGTTTTCTGGTTGTTTTTTGTCTCCGCTGCCTGCTGTTGAACTAATTTTAAACAAGACTAAATGATCCGAAGCTTAATGATTAAATGCAGTGAGGTAAAGCCACAGAGCTACAGCTAGCTAACAGCATGAAATCAGAGCCGCTTCTTACCAGCTGTTCGGTTTCTACCAACATCCTGAAGGGCACCGAGCTGTTTCATTTGTTCTTTGTCCTCGAAAAGCAGACTTTCAGAGCTGTTCTGATGAATATAATCAATTTCATTCATGATTGCTACTAGCTTTAAGGCGAACCAGGCCTATCAGCTCACAGTGCAGTCGGGACCATTTCTGCCAGACTGCATGAGAAGATCCGCTGAGGTGCTAAGAGGCGGATACGCTCAGAAAAACTGCTATCAGACCCTAAAACAACCGACTGGCTGTTTGGAAACGGAGTGCTGACGTAACTGCAGTGTTTTAAACAGGCATCTACACGGACACCCTTCCACCGCAATACATTTTTATTTATTTATTTTTAACTATCAAATGGTTGTATCGAATAATTATTATAACAATTAAATAAAATTACACGAAAAAGAAAATACCTTTTAAACACTTTTCCTTGGTTTTTAGCCCCATATTGTGTGACCACTCATTGCAACCTTGGCTGATACATTTAATCTTTAAGCATAGAGCAGGCATTATCCACTTTAAGTATCTTGGGTTTAGTCCTCACTTTGGTAAAATAAACATCACTTTTTACCCTTCACACAGTCCTCATGTCTAAATCCAAGCTAGCTAGTATCTATCTGGTTTAGATCCCCTCTGTGTGTCAGTGAACAGACCACTTTATTCCACATGTTCTTATCCTGATTAAGGTCACTGACCTAGAACCTTCTCAGAAACGGAATGATTTATTTTACACAATGCTGGGTCATATCCCAAAATGGAATGCCTATACCTTTAACAATTTCTTGGGTTACAACCTTAAAATGCATTTTATTGGGTTTTTATGTAATAGGCAAACACATAAATGTGCAGTAAAAGGGAAGTAATACATGATTTTTTTCCACAAACAAAAATCTGAAAACTGGTTTTGTTGTCCAATGAGCTAACCCCTCCCTCCTACTTCCTCATGTCTAAAGGGATTGCTCAAACCAGCTCTCCATTCAACGGGTCCGGACTTCCCCAAACCTGAAAGATCTTACTAAGCAGGTTTACTGAAAGTTCTGTTTAAGCTGGTGTCGGGAAATGACTCGCCTAGCCTCTGACAGCCTTCATACAAAAGTCTCGCCCTTCTTCTTCTGGTGGTCTGGTCAACTGAGTAGCCTATCGCAGTCATCCACACTTTCAACAGTCACTTTTGTTCACGGCTACTCATTCCCTAATTTTACAACTGGCTCTTGGTATATGGGCTAGGTTAATTTTAGTGGCTCGGCAAGGACGCTGTTTTAACAAACTTGGCTAAGGCAACCTATAAAAACCTCCTAAGATATCTTGGAACCAGGCAACAAGACTTTTTTACCACCAATGAAAAATCAAAAAATACGGTGACTCAAATAATTGAATGTCCACGATTTAACTAGAATTTATATGCTTTCTTTAATTGGTAATGCTTTTGCAGGGGTGTAACAGCTTAAATTCGAAACGAATCAATCAACTCAACCTGTCTTTCCCTGATGCTGAAACTAGTGAGTTTGGAGAAGCTTTGAAGACGGACGCTCATCCATGCACCTGATGGAGACGATTCTTCTGGTAACAACGAGTGGTTTCTTGAAGGGAATATGACTTAATCTTCAGTTTTCTTCCTTTAAGTGGCAGGCACTGATGCTCCAGGCTTTGATGGTTAAACAGGATCTTTGTTGTCATATGCCTCCGAAGACAGTAGTTTCCAGAGGCTGAAGAGTTGAAGGAAACCCGGAGACATAAATGAGGTTGATTCAGGACTTCCAGAAGCCTGAAACTTAGAGCAATCAGCTGTTCACCGCTCAAGTTCACTTCTGTTGTCTGGATAAAAAGCCTTTAGATGAAATCAGATTCTTAATCTTGAGGCACAGTTCTTTCTGGGCCCACGGGTTGATCCTCTTTTTAATGCAGTCAATCAGTTGGGCTGTGTCTCTGTTCCTTTTCCATTTAAGCTTCTTTTCTCCGTCCAATCTTGTTTGCTGATCTTCTGCGAGGAAACAACCCTGTTCCCTCCTTCAGCATTGCTTTTATGGTGCTTGATGCTTTCACCAGTCAGCCCCTTATTAGGCTTCTCAGTTATTGCGCAACCTATTCAGCTCAGCTTCTTGGTTATTGCTCAATACTTTAGTCATGGTCATCGTGACCTACTGATTCTGTTTCTCAGCCTTGGAGATAATAGTCACGCAGCTGGCTGTAGTCGCATCCTCCCTTCCTCCCGTTTAGACTTCAATAGGTTCGATGTCAGCATGCAGCTGGCTCTTGTCACTCCCAGTCATCATACAGTTCTTTCCCTAATCTGCTCAGTTTTAAACTTTACACAGTATTACACATTCCATTCTTCAGCTTTCAGCATTTACTTTAAAACACAGTTGCAAAACCATCACTTCATTCTTTTTATTCATGCTTCACAAATGATTAACGTTATATCTCTTTCATATATAACTGATTGAGAATGTCAAACCTTAATGTCTTTTACTCTAATTCTCAGATCTTAACCATATTTCAATCATACATCTTTTAACTTGATAATCAAAGATTACTGATTGCATTTAATACTTGTAAAAGAATGGAAAAGATCACTGATTGCATTTAATACTTGGAAAATCATCATACATCATTGGATACTTGTTGTTTATACTTCTGCAAAAGATAAGACAGATAATATGTGGCAGATAATATGTGGTTTCACACAGGCCTCTCCAGTCTCTCAGCTCCAGACTATGAGAACATGCTTGTTTCACTCCCTACTGCTTCAACTGTGTGTTTTAATAATTATTGCATGGCTTACACATAAGGATATTTATTGTAACTTTTATGGAGTTAACTGTGAGCAGTTACTAAATGTTGCATGGATTACATGGAAAGATCTCACCTTATTTTAACATCCCCTTCTTGAGATCAGACTGTATCCATGCCTAAAGTCCCAAAAGTCAGAGAAAATCAAGGTCTGTGTCATAAGCACACAAGGAGAGGACCTCATCTTCCAAGAAGTCTGAGTAATATGGTGATCGGGGGACTTGCGGCGGGGACCAGACGTCGAGAATCTCAAACTTGTCGATGAAGTCAGGATGTATCAAAAGGGAAGATGACACAAGCTCCCTCTGGAGGACAGGTGGTGAGGGAGACATATCAGCAGCGGGAATCCGCTGCCTTCCATGTCAAATGGTGTCAACAGGGCTATGCAGAGGCGAGAGGATTGGGGGTAAGGGCAAAGGGGGGAGAAGGGTTGAGGAGGGATTGCCGACATGACCTCAGCCATCAGACAACTGGGGAGGACCCGTCTCCTCTCGCATGGAATCACCTGTTGCAGAAGTCTGGGAGACTAGTTCCTCCAGCGAGGCAGGCTGGCGTTGCTTTTCATCATCACCGGCAGAGGTTTGACAGGTGACGGTCTTGGTGGTGACCGAGGTTTGAGTGCTGCCTTCTGTAGTAGTGATTGACACCTGGCATCCTTTACGTCGGTGCATGGAGGAGGCGAATCAGGGGAGCTATGGGTGCCAACAGCAACAACCCTCCCATCGAGTAGATGGAGGGTAGGCAACCAGAATCGATCTTTAGGATCTTTCCAGATGTAACTGATGATGGGGAGATACATTCCCCCTTGCTGTGTCTTTATCCTAAAAGTGTGCGCAGCAGCCCCGAAGGCCAATGTCCAGGTCACCTTGTATCGTGTCTGAAGAGTTTGGCTCATGGTCATGGAGATATAGGGAAGATCCCCAGGACCCTCAATGCAGAAAACACTCGTCACTGTAGCATAGTCAACAGCAATAGAGACAGTGGTGACACCAGTGCGCCCTAGGCGTAACCCACAGGTATCTGAGCACTGAGGCTGAAATTCCACATCTGGAACCGGAGACAGTGTCCTGGAGAGATATATTGGAGGCCCGTAAGTGGATTTTTCAGGAACATAATGGTGACCCTGGATAATCACCTCCAGGGTTAAAAACTAAATTAAGAGCTTGAACTAATTGTAGAAGCATGCGTTCTAGCAGGTGAAAATCAAACTGTAGTGCTAGACTACTTCTCTGTTCCGTCTCTGGGCGGCCAGCCAAGGGGAGCGAAAAAGTGAAAGTTGAGTGTCCCTTGACGAGGCGTCGGGGGAAGCAGCAGAGTAATGGAAGAGTGCTGCATAGGTCATAAGCCAAACCATAATGGCTAGATCAGAAGTGAGTTGCAGCCAATAAAGGAGAGAGAGTACTCCCCATCCTAAGCCCCAAGCCTGCAAGCTAGCTAATTTTGCGAGTCAGATCCATTTGCCTTGTCCTTTGAGAGAGAGAGTTAATTGCCCTAAATATGCGATGACGCCAAAAGCTAAGAGTGCCACCATTATTGCACTTACTATCTTAGCAGGTGCACGACGGGTGGCATGAGGTCCGCTCAGCAGTATCTCAAACACTAAGGCAATGGTGTCGACACAAAGCCACAATGCTACCATCAGGCTTCTCCTCCAGTCAATGCTGACCCTTCCCATAAGATAGGACGCAAACAGAGACAACGCCACTTCCCATCTGCGTATCCAGAAATGGCCAAAGATTAGTTTAGCATATCCTTGGAGCACGATGAGAAACTGTAATGGTTGGCTGACCGACCAGGACCTGGTGTGGCAATAGCATAGCCATCCACAGAGAAGTGCATAAAACTCCACTGTACTCACTTGGACAGTCTCGGAGATGGTGGTGGAATTGGTAGTCATGATGATAAGCGACTGCAAAGGCTTAGGCTCAACTGCTGTCTTCAAACCCAGAACTCAGAGTGACTCAAAACTCCCCAAGCCCTGGGTCTTATACCCGGGGTGCCCCCTCCCTCAGGGGGAGGGGCTGGTAGCTCCTCCTTTCAGGGCTAAGCATGGATTGAAGAAATTGTTGCGCAAGGACTTTGCATATTATGACTACAATAATCACTCCTACAGCAGCAAGCAAATAAGGCCAAAGCATCATAAACAAATTAGCGATCCAACCTTCATCTACTGAAACCCCTTCCCCTATAATGTGTCCGGCTTGCTGGGCAACTGTAGTAACTACATTGCTGACTGAGTGTCCTAATGTCTCATACCAACTACAAGCATGCTGATATGCTCCTTCCCCACAATTCTTCCAGGTTTCTTTAGGTGGCTTACATATGAGGTTGGAGTAGCAAATATTATATCTTACCCAGTCTAAACCCTTATCTATGCTGCCAGAGCATAAATGCTGTCGGAAAGCATACAATTCGGCTAGAGAAATTACTGAATCAGGAATGAAAGGCACAATAACATCCATGATGCTTTTCCTATGCCTGAGATTGTGTCCCAGTACGGTCTCGGCACAGGTCGAGCCTCCACCGAGTGATCTTCTCCACACTCCTCCAATTTTCTTCCACACGACTTCATGTGCATAGGTGTTGTATTCGTTATCATAATGGGATTGGCATAATTCAGTCCAGCCTGTGAGCTCTTGGCAGGGTCTGTGGGCACGCCTATGGTGCACAGAGTATGGGCAGTGTTACACTCCATACACCAGGGTCTTGGGTGAACAAATCTTTCTGGCCAATAGAAGGGTTGCGGCCAAATGTCTCGCTCTTTGGAGTAAATCATTGCTAAATATTGGTATTTAACCCAGTAGTTATCAGTCTGAGACAAACAGGGAATAACCCACTCTTTCGCTTCATACCCCTGCAATCCCCACCAGGTTCGGGACCAATCCCTGCTGTGTCCTTCAGCCCAGGCCTGCAGGAGCAACTTTGCTGTTTTGATTTTATTTAGGACAGAGCAGTCATATCGCCATGTTGACATGACTGAAATGTCAGTTTGCCACAGGTCACATCGGGGGGAAACTCCATTGCTTGACCACACAGAGTTGTTAAGACTGTCAAAAACCTGTTGTGCCACACACTGGTCAATTTTATGAAATTCGCCTGCCATTACATTCAATAATTCATCTGGCTTAGGTAGTTTTTGGACATACATATCTGCATAATAAGGTCCTTTCAAATCTTCATGTGTTCGGCCTTCACCCTCTGGGAAGTCTCCTTTGAAGTGGGGAACACCATAAGCCTTCCATACCCAGGGAATTGTCATGTTCAACCATTCTTCATGTTCAGCCCAGAAGGTTTTCGACCAGGAGGTTATGAAGGAGAGGTAGACTCGATGAGTGTAAAGAGGGGCTAAAGGCAGATAGTTCTGAGTGTGGCATTGAGTGAATAGGTTCCAAAAACAGTTGGGCAAATGTCTGAGCTTGGTATTAATACATTCCTGCAGGGCTTCTCCATTCCGAAAAGCCAACGGGTAATTTGTACGGTTTCTGGTTGACGAAGTGTTTTTAGGCCTAGGAGTGTCAGGAAGGCGTGTGCGATTCTGCACTGTGGTGTTGGATCCTCCTGCGGGGATGACAAGTCCCAGTCGGTGTGGTTGCTGGTGTGTTGGGATGCGTCTGGTTTAGTGGACACATTCTCGTCACAATTTAACTGATATTTCCCCCAAAATTCCCAACGGGGAAGCCAGGCTGGGCAACTCACAACTCTTGAAGGAGCCATGTGGATAACTTCAGGCTCCCAATAACCGTGGCCTTTAAACTGTACCAAGGGCCGACAGGCCCAGTTGCAGTGCCACTCCGGGACCCCTCGATCAGGGTGAATCCAATTGCAACGAATTGTACAGCGGATGAGTCAGTGCCGAATTTTCACTCATATTATTACTCCTTCGTCAGTGAGTTCAAGGTTGGAGATAGACCAGGTGTGATTGACAAGTTGTTGGGTCGTGGAGTCGTTTATCCATGGTGGGTTTCTCTGTAGAACCTTCTCCAGTCTGGTGAAATTGGTTGTTTGGCTTTCACAAAAGAACACAGACTGGTTCTTTACGGGAGGGGATTCTGTCCAAGGCAAAAAAGACGTTCAGGGAGGTTGTGTTCCAGCAAGTTTGGTTGGCATATTTTGAAGAAACATGAGCAACCTTAACATGGGTTAAGTTCCACGGTCCCACTCCAGCTTGGTAAAGTATACTTAACAAAAGAATAATGCCAATAAGCAAAGCAAAAAGCCTAAGCAAAGTCTTTAAACAAGACGCTTTATCCGTAATCTTTATCCGTTTCCATAGCTTGGGTCGAGTAGAGGGACCTGTGTTATCACGGTCGTCAGGAGGCTCTTCATCTTGGGCATTAAAAGTAGCTAAATAACTGAGAGGAATCATGTCTGAATAAGTCTCTGGCATAGTTATCCTCGGTAATAGCCTGCTAATTCCAGTTGATCTGCTTCTTCAGCTCTGTCCACTCGTCCTTTGAGCAGGGTTTGATAAATGGGTGATGGGTAAGGCAATCCAGGTTCCAACCCCTTCCACACGCACGTCCACTGGTAGACTAGCCAGTGATCAGGTTGTATCTGTGGTCCTGCAAGGTTATATCCGTCTATGGCCCGCCTTTGTCTATAGGTCTCGTAAGCCAACCCCACTTCTGATAGGATACACATTGACGTGTACAGTGGGTGGCCGTGAATATTGAGTTCGACCCAATGGCTTGGCCGAGCCGGAGTGGTACAGTGTGGATGTGGAGGTTTAGGGTAGACGGTGCTTTCTCTCACAGAGATGGGTAATTGGGTGTTGTTGAAGACATATCTGCCAGTTCGGCACTCTTTTCCCCTGACTTCTTTTGACATAGAGGGTGATGTGGCCCAAATTACAGCTCCGGCCATTGAAACTTCATAATACGTGCCTTGTAATGGTTCTTGATAATGTGGTCCCCATCTGATTCCCAGAACTGCTCCTTTCACTTCAAGGTGGACTGTACTGAATATCCATGGCAGGCTTTCGGGCCCTTCTGGTGAGATTATAACTTGAGTATCCAGCGGGTGACGCCCTTTGTTACCAGGCCAGGACATTGTGCAATATGAGAGGAAAAAGTTACTTACATCCCATGGCAAGGCTTGGCATTTTCCAGCATGGTCAGGCTTTTGCAGATCTGCTTTTCTATGATATTCTACATTGGTGACAAAATAACTTTCTGAGGATGGATAAAAAGGGGCAAAATCTGCTCTCGGTGTATCCAGTAGAACTAATCCTGATGGCAATTTCAAATAGGGGATTCCATGCATCAGGCCATTCCAGTTGTAACACAAGGAACCCACAAAACATAATGAAACAAACCAACTAATATGCAGAGAGAGAACAAAGGCAGGTAATCAAAGGAACTAAGGACAGGTGTTAGGCCCAATTTTAACTCTGTCGTCGGTATAGGAACACGATGGGGAATAACATTTGTCCTTTTGTGTTTTTCTTTTCCTTTGACGCTTGACAACTTTTGTCCGTTTTCCTTGTTGGTCTGTCAATTTTTGTCCTTTCTTGTCCATTTCCACTTCTGTGGCAAAGAGGGCCAAGGCCAGGAATGTGAGCATTTATTCCTGCTGCAACTCCTTCTTTTTGCTGTTCTGGAATGACTGTTATTGTTGCTCCGACGGAGTATACACCTCTAAATGGGACTACAACCATTTGCACTGCCAGTTGTACCCTCTGGGTGGAGCCAGGGTCAGTAGGTGTGTCTGTCCAATGAGCCACAGTTCCGGGAATCTGTAGCACCCTATCGCGATGCCAGTTTTCAGAGGTTACGATGAACTCTTCCACCTTCTGTTTGGGTCTGGCTCCATGGCTGCCCCAGGCATCTAAACTGGTGGTGTAGTAGTATAGCCCTGTACCCCGAGCACCCCTTTCCTTGGGAGTGTTGAGCAAGTCTTCCAGGGAGAGGTCTGGATTTGCAACGACTTCTAATATTAACTGTTCCCAGGTTGTCATCTCCCAGGGCCAAACCATCCGCTAGGCTGTGCCTGTTGTTCTTCATTGTCGGGAGGTTGTTTCAGTGCAGTGCCGACACCCTCTGGACCCTGGTCTCAATACACTCGGAACACCAGGGGATACTGTGTGGTGGTTAAAGGTGGGTGGCTTACCTGGCCTGAGGCTGGATCATATGGCCAGGACTCCCTGATTGATGCTGTCAGCAGATCTGTTGGTCCCCCATCCAGGCCATCATTCAGGTGACCCCATCCTTCGGTTCCACATAACCCTTCATATAGTGGAGGAGCGGATGGTTGAGATATTAATACCACACTGTCTTGGTCCTGGGTGGCTTGTCTATACGGTACAGGCCTCCCTTCATCAGGATGCGGTTTAAAGGACCTGAGGGGATCATAAAATCACTTTACTTGCTACCCGTCTGCTTGAACCACCTGCACCAGCCTTCCTGATCTTGTCTGGGCTCTGCAAGAGTCACAGTACGTAAGAAATGAACCGTCCCACAGCCAAGTACACTCTCTTGGTCTTTCTTCACGCAGATACTGTCACGGTGGGATTTTGGGTTGGACCAAAGCGCAGACAAGAGCTTGGGAAGCGCATTTCAAAGCAGTCTCTCAGCTTTATTCAAAAAGGTCAAAAAACGTAACAAAAACACAGCAGGTACTGAACAGGGTCGAGATCCAAACACTTACATCACAGACACTGCAGGAACATGGAGATTCATGGCAGGGACGAGGGTAGAGGGTCAAGTTGTAACACAAGGAACCCACAAAACATAATGAAACAAACCAACTAATATGCAGAGAGAGAACAAAGGCAGGTAATCAAAGGAACTAAGGACAGGTGAGGCAAGGAGGCAGGAAGACAGAGGGAACAGGTGAACCTAATACAAGTAATTAACAAGACACCGAGCAGACCTAAAACAAAACTATAAATAAAGATAAATAAAACATAAGAATCAAGAATAAACATGAACTAAAGGAAATTGAGAACCTTGAGGGAACACAACAACCTAAGGCCTAAACACTTAACAAAATAGGAACCAAAAGGGAACCCTGACTAAAAAGTAAACAAACCTAAACAAACACTGACTGAACCAAAACTGAGGATGAAGCAGAGGAAACGAGGACTAGAATAAAAGTAAACCATAATTAAAGCTAACCTATAAAGGAGGAAATAGAGAACAAAGATAAACTAGAGGAACAAGGCTAAAGGGGACCGGAGAACTAATAATAATAATAATAATAATAATGAAACCATTCTAAGAACAAGAAAGCAACGCCAAGGGAACAAAGGGTGAGAGGAGAACACACTGGGAGGCAGAAGAAAACTAGAACTGTAGGAAAAAACAGAAAACACGAATACAAAACCATAAACAAGAAACCTCTAGTAAACAGTAAACAGTAAACAAAACAAAACACAAAGTCCAAAATGTAACATCCTGACAGATACCACTGGGTCACAAAGACCACTCTGGGGAAAGTGGTGATTCGGCACACCCCACAAATTAAGATGTCCGTTACCTTGACGGGCTTGTATGGCAGTTTCTAACTCGTCGCCACCGGTGTTATGATGTAGTGGTTTCTCACGTCCTGGTCCTTCCCAGCGGACTTTGAACTGACTTGGGCCCGTGCAGATTGCGCAACAGTTCTTGACCTCTCGCCACCACAGCATTTCATCTTCTGTTGACAGGAATCCTTTTTTAGCAAGTTCCAATTTCTTCAAGGCTCTTCCTGTCCAAAGCCCTGAAGTGGTTTTTCGAATGGCAACCACCCCATATACAATGGCCAGTCTGATGTAGGGTGGCATGGTGCTTGGTTCACTGGCCATCTCTCCGGTTTCTGGTTATCCTTAGCTGAGGATTGGTTTGAGCTGTCCAACTCCTTGGATCCCTCTCTTCTGTAACAACACTGTGTTACAATCTAATACTTGCTTCACAATGTCAGTGGTATCGTACTTGGGTTTCACTGCTGTCGACACAGGGTGATCTCGTGCTCTCACCCACACTCGTTGTCCCTCACGGAATGGCACCTTAGGTGTTGGCTTCCCTGTTTTCTCATTGAAGCTCCGCCCCACTTCTTGTGAAGAGAATGGTCGTTGGTTGAGTTCTGCTGCAGGGGAGGGCTACTGACTCGATGTCTGTCATTCAGTGCTTGCCCTATTTCTACAGCTCTGGTGCTCCAGTCATGAGAATTAGCAATTTTTGCTATCCAGTTTTTCACCAGACTCTGTAAAGTTCCATACGGCATATCTTCTACAGTCCCGTTGGCAAATTAAGTAAGGTATCCCGTTGTCTTTAGGCCTCTGCGAGTCATGGATACCTCAGCCCTGGTGTCCACTAGATAGGGTTCTCCTCCCACCTTTGTGTAGATTTTGTCCCACTTTCCAGGGTGACTTGCAGCTGTGTCATCATTATTTGGCTGGCCCCACGGTCATCATAAATGGTAAATGGACTGAACTATATAGTGCTTTTCCAGTCATACAGGCCGCTCAAAGCACTTTACACTAGAGCTACATTCACCCAATTGCACTCACTAACGCTCACACATTCATACACCGATACACAGATCGGTAGGCAACTTGAGGTTAAGTGCCTTGCCCAGGGGCACATCAACCTATGGCAGGAGGAAGCTGGAATCGAACCCACAACCTTCTGATTGCAAGAGGACTACTCTTCCTACTGAGCCACAGTCACCTCCGTGACCTACTGATTCTGTTTCTCAGCCTTGGAGATAATAGTCACGCAGCTGGCTGTAGTCGCATCATCCCTTCCTCCCGTTTAGACTTCAATAGGTTCGATGTCAGCATGCAGCTGACTCTTGTCACTCCCAGTCATCCTACAGTTCTTTCCCTAATCTGCTCAGTTTTAAACTTTACACAGTATTACACATTCCATTCTTCAGCTTTCAGCATTTACTTTAAAACACAGTTGCAAAACCATCACTTCATTCTTTTTATTCATGCTTCACAAATGATTAACGTTATATCTCTTTCATATATAGCTGATTGAGAATGTCAAACCTTAATGTCTTTTACTCTAATTCTCAGATCTTAACCATATTTCAATCATACATCTTTTAACTTGATAATCAAAGATTACTGATTGCATTTAATACTTGTAAAAGAATGGAAAAGATCACTGATTGCATTTAATACTTGGAAAATCATCATACATCATTGGATACTTGTTGTTTATACTTCTGCAAAAGATAAGACAGATAATATGTGGCAGATAATATGTGGTTTCACACAGGCCTCTCCAGTCTCTCAGCTCCAGACTATGAGAACATGCTTGTTTCACTCCCTACTGCTTCCACTGTGTGTTTTAATAATTATTGCATGGCTTACACATAAGGATATTTATTGTAACTTTTATGGAGTTAACTTTGAGCAGTTACTAAATGTTGCATGGATTACATGGAAAGATCTCACCTTATTTTGACAACGGCATTAAATTCTAGTCACCTCCTCCCTGAGTCCAGAAAGACTAACTGCCTTGTGAACATGATAAGAGTAAGGCACAACTGCAAACCTAACAAGACAGCCCCATCCATGTACACTGACAGGCCAGGCGAGCTGCATCATATTAGGAAAAAATGCAATATCTGATAATGTTGGTGAATGTTAGGACAATAATATGACTCTGCATAATTAAAGAAATAATTAAAAAGTATTCTTGTCATTCTTCTTTGAGTTCATAGCAAAGATAGACCCTAGATAATAAGTCTATCCAGCAATTGGAAAATCAAATTCATTATTTTCATCTCATCAAAGTTTTATTACAAGTTTTACTTCTCACCAGCATCTGCTGTTTCAGTAATGAAGTTACTTAGTTGTTGATTCTTAATGACTTGACCACCTTACCACCTGTTTGCCTTTTGACATTTTTATGCTGCATTAAACAAGTGCCATTGAATATATTACAGGCATAGGGTGCCTGCACATTGCATACACTATTATATCAATACCATAAATTTGCAATATAGTGTGCTGCCTTTACAGGCTGGGCAAGGTGAGTGTTAAGCAGAGAAGCAGTCAAGAGGACCATGGTAACTCTGGAGGAGCTAGGGTCAACAACTCAAGTGGGGAAATCTGTTGACAAGGCAGCTATTAGTCATGCACTCAACAAATCTGGACTTCATGGAGGAACTTTATGAAGTGCTGCTTTGTGTCACACAAAATACCAGTGAAACACATCCCTATAAAAGTGTCAAAGTTAAAAAACATGGCTTCTCTATCAAGCAGCTACCTGCAGCTATTTGATCGTTACTGAACCAAAACTGCCGTTTTACATCCTACCTGTTTTGGATTAAAGAATGAACCCCTGACTTTACCTTTTGTTTTGTTCTAACAATAATTACATCCAACGGAAGTTTAAGTAGACACGACTGACTGGATGTTGTAGGAGCTAATCCACTCCAGCAGACGGCAGCAGTGAGACTCGAAGCAAAGTAAAGCACGTCTGCACAGATGCCTGATCATAATATTAAAGGATATAAAAACAAAAGACAGGGATACACAGTCGTTTGACACTTTAGTGGGTCCAGTCTGATAGAAAGGTAACCTGCTGCGGTTTAGGCGCATGGGCCTGGTTTATGAGTCTCCGGTTGGTTTTACAGAGAGCAGACACCATGGAGAGGGTAAGTTATGTTCATCGGGACAACACTGAAAGTCTGCTTTTAGAAGACAATCTGCAGATGAAACAGTTCGGTTTCCATCAGCCGCAGGAAGTTAGGAGAAGCCAAGCAGGGAGGAAAGGAGAAACTCTGTGAGGATTGAAGTAATTAAACCAGCTTGGTTTTTGCTCGATGCTTCATTATTCGCTATAGAGATACGTCAACATGTCGGCCATGTTGGAAAGGGAAACGGCGGCTAGTTAACCTTACAAGCGAACTGGAAATCTGGATAGTTTTATGACAAGACTAATTATTTTATCTAAAGAAAATCTAATAACCTTCTAGTGATACCAATATAGTTTTTCTAGGTTAAAACTTAAGACAGCTATAGGTTTTTCAAAGCTGAAGTCAGAGGGTCATTTACGTTCGTTAATTTGCCTTGAAAATTGTGAGAAGGTGTAACCCCAATAATAAACGTATGCCGTTTAAGCGAGCAGAATTAATGTTAGTTCATTGACTTATAACACTCCCTTTTTCATCCCATTAGAGTAGAATATGATATTTTCACCACCACAAAACACAATAGATCTACACTGAAACCAGCCTTGTTTGCACTGTATATGTTGGCCCTTAGGTACATTTTCTTTCATGGTATAACCTTTCCTTCCACTGCTTTGCAGATGACTTGCAGATTTATTTACCTTTTAAAAGCATTTCAGATGTTGTTGTGTTGCTTTGACGACATTAAACAATAGATGTCCTTAAATTTCTCAAACTCAAATGGAAACAACAGAAATGGTCATTTTTGGTAACTCTATATGTCAAGATATTTACAGTTCTCGGGACCTTTATCCTCGTAAGATAAATGTTAAAAACCTTGGTTAGTATCTTGATGGTTCTTTTAAACTGTGTAGGCAGGTGGGTGCTGAAGTCCAATCTAGCTTTTTTCATCTGAAATAATGTCTTTGAATGTGCTATTCATCCATTCATTATTTGCAGATTGGACTGTTGCAACTCTCTGTACTTTGGTTTGGACCAGTCCTCTATTCATGGTTTTGTTGTTAACATAATGTAATAGGATCATTCTACAGTTTGTCATCTATCTAAAAGCTGCCAGATTTTATTTGACTGACAGCTTCTGTCAGAAGCAGTTTTTTAGGTCTCCAAGCTACTGCACGGATGCAATATTCCTCCTGACCTCTTATTCTTTTGTTAGGTTCTTCCGATCTTCTCATAAACCTCCAATTTATGAACATCTTTGAGCTGAAGACTTTGCTGTTACTTTTTTGTCTGCCTATTGTGTTATACACTCACCGGCCACTTTATTAGGTACACCTTGCTAGTACCGGGTTGGACCCCCTTTTGCTTTCAGAACTGCCTTAATCCTTTGTGGCATAGATTCAACAAGGTACTGGAAACATTCCTCAGAGAGTTTGGTCCATATTGACATGATAGCATCACACAGATGCTGCAGATTTGTGGGCTGCACATCCATGATGCAAATCTCCAGTTCCACCACATCCCAAAGGTGCTCTACTGGATTAATATCTGGTGACTGTGGAGGCTATTTGAGTCCAGTGAACTTATTGTCATGTTCAAGAAACCAGTCTGAGATGGTTTGTGCTTTATGACATGGCGCGTTATCCTGCTGGAAGTAACCATCAGAAGATGGGTACACTGTGGTCATAAAGGGATGGACATGGTCAGCAACAATACTCAGGTAGGCTGTGGCATTGACATGATGCTCAGTTGGTACTAAGGGGCCCAAAGTGTACTGAGAAAATATCCCCCACACCATTACACCACCAGCACCAGCCTGAACCGTTGATATAAGGCAGGATGGATCCATGCTTTCATGTTGCTGATGCCAAATTCTGACCCTACCATCTGAATGTCGCCGCAGAAATCGAAACTCATCAGATCAGGCAACGTTTTTCCAATCTTCTATTGTCCAATTTTGGTGAACCTGTGTGAATTGTAGCCTCAGTTTCCTGTTGTTAACTGACAGGAGTGGCACCCGGTGTGGTCTTCTGCTGCTGTAGCCCATCCGCCTCAAGGTTCAACGTGTTGTGCGTTCAGAGATGCTCTTCTGCATGCCTTGGTTGTAACAAGTGGTTATTTGAGTTACTGTTGCCTTTCTATCAGCTTGAACCAGTCTGGCCATTCTCCTCTGACCACTAGCATCAACAAGGCATTTCCGCCCACAGAACTGCCGCTCAATGGATATATTCTCTTTTTCGGACCATTCTCTGTAAACCTTAGAGATGGTAGTGCTTGAAAATCCCAGTAGATCAGCAGTTTCTGAAATACTCAGACCAGCCCGTCTGGCACCAACAACCATACCACGTTCAAAGTCACTTAAATCACCTTTCTTCCCCATTCTGATGCTCGGTTTGAACTGCAGCAGATCGTCTTGACCATGTCAACATGCCTAAATGCATTGAGTTGCTGCCATGTGATTGGCTGATTAGAAATTTGCGTTAACAAGTAGTTTGACAGGTGTACCTAATAAAGTGGCCGGTGAGTGTATAGTTATGCCCAATCTGGGTGATACATGCGGGATGTGGTCATTCTTCTTCATCAGTGACCTTTTGTGCCCTTTTTTACCTACATCGTTTAACGTACTTCTTGACTTTGGACATGGAATTACGTATAACTGTCACGGGCAACATGTCTCAACACAGTTAAAAAAAGAAAGGTTGTAAATATTTTGAATGGTCTCCATGAAAAAAAAACTATAATAAAATAAAAAGCCTAAAATTGTGTTAGTATTTATTCTGTTCTTAAAGCTTTGTTGTATTAGAATATCTCTAAAGTGGATAAGATAATAAAATGCACATTAATGAAACATTATTTTACTAAGAGTTTTTTCCTGGGTTTAGATGCTTTCTTCTAAATAATAGGAATTATATAGGTTTGGGTTACTGTGACAGAAGCCTTCAGAAGTGGCATCATTTTACAAAATATAAGGTAAAAAAAAATGTACAGACTGCGTTAAAGACTATGTATTATTTTATTATTATTATTTTTTATTTGTGGTCCTATTTGGCAAACAGTATGGTAGGTCTGGTTGCCTTGCAGTGTTAGTGGCAGATTTATTGTACAAAATGTTGAAATGAGATGCTCTGCTTGTTGCTTAATTGATTTTATTGAATTAATTTTGCAACAGGCCGCCTTTGCTTCTACACGCTAAAAGGACAGGGTGCTACTCGTATAACAAGGCAAAGAGAAAAAAAAAGACAATGAAGCCGATATAAGAAGGGTTCAAGCAGGGAATGGCCTTGCATGCATGTGTGCACAGAGGTGGGCAATCCTACTCCACCTTACAGGAAAACTGTGTGGTGGGTTTGCTTGCCTTGCGGAGGAAAGAGCCAAATGAGATTTTCCTCCTGTTGCACATTTGACTTTATTGAATTAATAGAACATGAGGCTGCATCTGGTTCAGGCAGCAAATAAGAGAAGCCACAGCAAGTATTAGGAGATAAACAGGACAAAAGACAGATAGACAAAGAAAGGGCAAACCAGAGAAAAGACCAAACAAATTCCGAAAAATTAACATTGTTGTCGTGACTAATCTGTAAATGTCATGATGATGTTATTAAGCCAATGTCATTTTTATTACACACACATACTTCTTTAAATGTATTTTTTTGTACCACATAAGGTTGTTGTAATACTAAAATTTTAAACTAGATACAATTTTCAATCCCATGGCAGCAATTTTGAAAGCACAGATTTCTTTGTAGATAAGAACAAAAAATATGATTAATTACAATATAATATTTTAACTTGCTTAATTAGGGCAAGAAGGAGACAATTCAGTCCTTCTTTAAAAACTATAGCTTTTTCTTGCAAAGCAGTACACTAGATAACACTTAGTATAAGTGATAACATCCTTTTAGGGATTCAGTTGTGCAATTATTTTAATACTTGCCTATCTCTAGTGTACGACTGTGTGCTTCGATTTGCCTGTCAATTTGCCGTTGATACAAATACATTTTACAACAGAGGAACAAATAAAGGATCATTATATGCTGAAATAAATTATATTTTAAAATAAACATGGATCTGGTGCACACCAAACATAGTTTGACAGACTAAATGAGGATCTGCTGGTCATTTTGCAGAATATTTTCTTAAGTGATCAACTACAGCAGCAGGGTAGCTTGGTATGGATACTTTTTTCTGCTCCAATTGTCAACTTTAGTGTAATTCCATCACTGCCTACCCTACCACCAACAATGTAATTTAACTCATGCATCTGATGCACAGGGGATGAACCATATTTAAGCAGTATATTTAATCCCGTTCATTCTGTAGTTCTATTGTTCTCTTGAAGGATTTATTGGTTGTTTTTTTTCTCCTAATTTCTTCTCCTCTCTGTAGATCGGATCTTTTTTCCTCCTGCATCTGTCCTCAGATTTTGTGTAAATCTCATCACTAACATTTGAACATTCAGGGCCTGAAAGGGGTTTTGCATTTAATCATGAAAACAGGTTAAAAGAACATAACCTTACTTGAAGTATAATAACAAGGTTAAATAATTAAAGTGAGCATCGAGTTGAAAGAAACATGGATTGAAGATGGATAATTTTTCCTGACAGATACACCAGGATGAACAATCTAATTAGATACAGAAACACTTGTTCTGTTGCCTGATGATGGTATCATCAGAGCCGAATCTGTTTGGGTTTCTTTATGTCTCATCTCCATGGCTGTACACTGATTATTGAGCTAACATCAGGATGGAAATATGGCTCGGTTCGATCCGCTGAAGAACTCAGTGGTTCTTCACTTCAGTTCTTTTGGATCATTTGGAGTTTGACTGTTTTGTTGTCATGTGTTTGCTCTTCTGTCTGTGATCAGTGTAAAGTGAAATGAAATAGTTTTTATCTGTTTACAGTCAGGCTCTGTATGGACAAACATTGGTTTCTACAACAACCTGTGGAGTCCTGCTGAATGGGACTTAGTAAACCATGATGTCCACATGTCTCCTGCAGATGAGCAGCAGCTTTTAGTGATCAAAAAAGAGGTTTCTGAGCTGCGGAGCTCCAATTTGGACCAGGAGAACTCAGAACTCCTTCAGATAAAGAAGGAAGAGGATGAATTGGGGATCAGTCAAAATGGAGAGCAGCTTACAGTGAAGATTGTAGATGATGAGAGACTTCAATTATCAGAGCTTCATCACATCCAAACTGAAGTTTGCAGAGAGACCGAATCTACAAACAGCAGCCTAGTTAAACAAATGGAAGCAGAACGTGATGGGGAGTACTGTGGAGGAACAGAACCAAACAGAAACCCAGATCCAGCAGGAGACGGAGCTGAATGGCAGGAGGCCCGGATGAAACAGGGTAATGATGAGGCGGACCTACTGTTTTTTTTGCTGTATTTGTATGAGTTTCTCTTATTAGATTCATGGATTGATAGATGTGCCCTAATAATTCCAGCATGTGAAATGTATTTGTTGCAGCAACAGACCTAAAACCAAACACAGTGGCCGTAAAATGAAGATATGACCAATAAACAAAATGTACAAAGAATACAGAGCGCCTTGTAGCCTCTAACAGGTTTTCTTCCAGGGTTGCTCTGTCTGTAGCTCAGTCCATCTCCCCATTCACTTTGACCAGCTTCCCTGTCCATGCTGAAAAAAAACATTGCCACAGCATAATGCTGCCACCACCATGTATTATGTATAAAATAAGCCATAAAAGTCTGAATTGGACCATCAAAACTTTATACTTTAATGCTGAACAGATTCTTGGTAACTTTTAGGTATCTAACCAGTTTCAATTCATATACAACAAAGTGTTGATCTTTAGATTAACTGTTTCTCAATAGATATTGTAGGGGTGTCCATCTGTACTCCATCTCTACACTGAGAACCAGTGTCCTGCATGCTCTGGATCCACCCCTGCTCCATCACAGTTGAATTAATTGCTTAATTACCTCCTTGGTATGTCTTCAGATTGTGTGTTCTCAGCTCGTCATTCACATCGAAGATCATTGATAGTGCACCACAACCTACACAGTTTCCAGTGTAAATAACCATAGACTTTTAAATAAGTAGCCAGTTAATAGGGAGGGGAAAATGGCTCACAGGAGACATTTTTTACACTGTCACCTCCCTCAAGGCAGTCATGTTTTTATCAGCGCTGGTTTGTCTGTACATCTGTCCGTCCATCTTTCTGTTTGCAAAATAACTCAAAAAGTTATGAATAGAATTAGATGAAATTTTCGAACAAGGTATGTATTTGGACAAGGAACAGATGATTAGATTGGAACGTTTTTTTTTAGCAGCTGACATGCAGAGTAGAGCTCATCAGTATAGAAGAAAGCTGACATGCGTCAATGACCCTATTACCTTGGCGGAGGTTAGCGCTCTATTAGGGCTTTTCTAGTTCTAAATGTTCTTACTCAAATGTAGAAGAGCCAGGCTCTTTGGATAAAGTCACATGTTTACGTTGCAGGCAGCAAAGGGTCAAAAATTACATATAAAGTTATTTTGGCAATAACGTCTGTACGAATACGAAAGTCTTGATGAACCATGGTGTCCATGTTTCTCCTGCAGATGAGAAGGAACTGTTGGTGATTGAAGTCGAGGTTCCTGATCTGTGGAGCTCCAGTTTGGACCAGCAAGACACAGAACCACTCCAGAAAACATCAGAGGAGGAGGAACTGTGGATCAGTGAAGAGGGGGAGCACCTGACTGTGATGAGTGAAGATGAGGAGAAACCTCAGTTATCAGAACCTCATCACGTCAAAGCTGAAGACAGTAGAGAGACAGAAGCTTCACCCATCAGCTTAGCTGAACAGATGGAAACAGAACCTGACATGGAAGACTGTGGAGGCCCAAAACCACACAGGAATTCAGATCCACATGCTTATTTACAATCAAATGCTTCAGACTGTTCAGAGACTGAAATCAGTGGAGAGTGGTGGTCAGAAGTGAGTGGTGACAATTGTGATGATGTTCTCTCAGGTTCTGGATCTAAAAATACAGGCTGTGATGAAGGATGGCAGGAAATCAGGACGCTTCAGTCAGGTGTAAACAGCAGTGTGGGAGATAGAACTGCCATGAAACCTTTCAGCTGTCCGGAGTGTCATAAACAGTTTGTGTACCAGCAGTCATTCCTGAAACATCTGACATGTCATTCAGGAGAAAAATCTTCCAGCTGTTTGGCTGATCTGAAACAATCAATAGCCAAAGCTGGAAAGAAATCAGTTGTTTGTGTTGTTTGTGGGAAAATGTTTAAGGATCGGCATTATCTTAAATGTCATATGAGACTCCACACTGGAGAGAAACCATTTAGTTGTGACGTTTGTGGTAAAACGTTTAGGCATTCACATATTCTTAAACTCCACCTAAGAATCCACACTGGAGAAAAACCTTTTACTTGTGATGAATGTGGTAAAACATTTACCAAGCTGCAAAATCTTAAAGGTCACATGACCTGCCACACTGGGGAGAAACCATTTCAATGTGAAGAATGTGGTAAAAAATTTACACAGAGGGGAACGCTGAGGAACCACACGATGATTCATAAAGGAGAAAAACCTTTCGCTTGCAGCGGCTGCGACAAACATTTTAGGCTTAAAGCGGATCTTCAGAAACACATGGTAACCCACACGGGAGTGAAGCCATTTTTCTGCCGTTATTGTGGAGCCAGATTTGCTCATCGGGGAGCTCTGATGAGACATATCAGACGCCACACAGGTGAAAAACCTTTTGCATGTGATAAGTGTGACAAAAGATTTTATCGAAATTCAGAACTAAAGTATCACATGTCGGTTCATAAAAGAGAATGGAAACAAGACCCTGAAAATAGAAAGTTTGCTTGTAAGGAATGTGGCAAAAAATACCTCCGAAAGGTGCATCTTACAGCACACCTGAGTACCCACTCAGGAGAGAAACCTTTTAGCTGCTGTGTTTGTGGTATGAGATTTACACGCCAGGATAGTCTGAAGAGACACACTATGAGAGTCCACAGTCATTAGAAACTGCTCAGTTCAGGATTTATTCTGTTTGGAGGTATTTTGAGATGGAACACAACAGCTGTTTGGGAAACGCACCAAGCCTGGTGTAAATGCTGCTGGGTAAAGGTATCTGTGTTGATTATAGATAAAACCAGCGGAACTTTATAGACGGTTACACGTTTCCTGCTCCGCAAGGTTTTAGTTAGAGGTTGATAGATAAAGCTTCATGTATTCATGATACCAAAGCTAATATTTGAAATTCAGTGTGGTAAGTGGTCATTTAAACCGTCCACACATGAAATTACAAGCTTTACTTTTGGTTTCTCTTCAAGTGGTCTTCAAACATTTAACTTTGACACTTTGGACCAGTGTGGAACTATTTCTTACTAAGCGGCAGATAACTAACTGGAGATCTTGGCTGTTTTTCTGTAAAAATAACACCTGATATTTAATGAAAATAAACGTATATGTGCTATCAAGGCTGATTCCTGATACTTGGCAGACCAATAAAATCAGCCCACCTGTATTTTTGGTATGAGATGCCTTGCTGAAATAGGAAGAAGATATTGTTTAAAATCTTTAATGGTCACAGTGTGCAGATTTATGTCAGTGTGTTTATCCATTGCTGTTGTAGTTATATTAAAAATATCCTTTTACCTGACAGTGTCTATGTTTTAATGATATAAATAGCAACAAATCATGTATGAAACACCAAAATGTTTCAGCAGCAGTTTCTTTTTTGTGTACCAAATGTTCCACATTCAGAGATCTGGGTAAATATTAACATACTCAACTGATTTGAGTTCATGTTTATAATATAAAGGCTCTTATTGTTATTTGTCACATAGCTTTTACACTGTTGTGTGGAAAAAGCTGTTCAAGATAAAACGGTGTTAACTGTTTTCTCTTCTCTTAGTGCATACATACTCAGCGTCTGAGTAGGTTTTGGTCATGTTTTTTTTTTTTTTTTTTTTTTTACATTTTTTAAATAATATAAAATTAAAGGAATTTATAAAACTTTCCATGTGAAATTTTGCTCATGCTAAGTTGTTGAGTCAGAGTTTACAGAAGCCCTGATGGATGCTCTGGTGGAGAAGGTGACCAGGACAATGATCGTCATCTTGTTTAAATTCTGCTATTGTCTTGATTTCTGTTCATGTTTGGCTCTTGTGTCGCATCTGCTTGTCTCACCTCACTAACTGGAGAAGCTTGCACAGTGGCCCTGGATGCTATTCTGCAATATATACAAATATAATTTTCTGTACAGAACTCATCAAAACACCTAAAACCTCCTTCTAGATGCAAAGTGATGCAATTTTGTTTTCTTACAATTTCCATTTGGTTCTGACTGGAAAGTTTTTTGGCCATCTTTAGTTTAAACTCTAAATTACTTCAGAGAAATAAAGCTGGTCAAAATGGTCTAGATTATATGATTAATATGAAATAGTCCTTTTCATGCTGCTGAATTGTAAGCTATAAATCGTGCTAACCTTAACGCCATCTGGTGGTAGTGCCGAGAGATGCATCAGTTCTGCAGCTTTAAAGTTATAACAAAGCCATGCCTCAAAATGATCACTGCAGATTATTGATAATAAAAACTATTAGTCAGTCCCAGCCCTCTTCAATAACCTCTTCCATGTGTTTGCCAACCAAATTATCCTTTAATCCTCACAGGGCTTTCAAATGCAGCACAGGCATTTTGCAGCAGCCTTCCAGAATAGAAATAAACCACAATTTGTATTTGACTGATTACACAAAAATAAATACTTATCAATACTCTGATGAGTGGATTTATACCCCTTGCAATGTCCATGGTGTGTTTTTTTTTTAATGATGACAGTAATAAACGAATAGAGTATATCTACAGTGATTTTCATTTTCCAATAACATCTGGTTACTACATTAAGACCACAATAATTAATAAAAAAATATATATTCTGATGTAGAGACAGACAATATTTGCTCTGTCAACTAAATATGAAGCAGCATAATCTCAGTCAAAACTAGAAACACACTCAAAGAGTGCAGACCTCTGCCAAAGCTATAGGGTCAATTACACATTTCAGCTTTTTTTCTATGCTGATGAGATATACTCTGGATGACTTCTGGCCACTGTATGTCAACTGCTGGCAGGGTGAGGAACCATGTGGGAATTCCAAGTTGTCACACCATCGTCTGGCAATTATAAAGGACCCCCTTGACAGACATAATTAATGATACAGTTACCTTTCCATATGAGTACATTTATTCAGTAGGGAAAAACAATATCTTGGTATGTAATTCTTTTTAATGAAAACACTATTCGAACAATTCTTACCATCCCCAGCATTCTTTTAAACAAAATTTATAGATATATATATATATATTCATACTTTACCTTACCAAATAGTTGTCAACTTTTATTTGCTTTGTAAAATTGTAAAGGTGTAAAATTTCAGACAAATCTAGTGCCTCAGTTCTGTTTATCCCATTGACGGGACAGTGAAAACTACGGTGTTACATTAAGCATGAATGTGAACTGAATGAACACGCCTGCAGGTCACAGAGGCGCCAATGTCCATTCCGGAAATAGAGAGGTAAGCCAATCGAAATCAAACTTTTTTTACATATGAGGTCAATGTAACTAAAAAAAACAACTAATAAAATGAGACAATACAGTTAAAGCTATACAAACTAGGGGCGCAGGGTGGTTCAGCTGGTGGAGCAGGTGGACCCTGTGCAGAGGATATAGTCCTCGACGTGGTTGTCCTTTTCAATGTTTTACAAAATTAAAAAACAGAACATTGACTAAGAGCAGTGTTTCCATATTTACCTCCAGGGTTGTGAACTGTACGCTGTAGGAGTGAGTGGTGTCCAGTAGATGGCAGCAGAGCAACACTTACAGTGCACACTGCTGTTAAAGGACTGTCCGATGAGATGCCTGCTCCAAACCGAGAAACGACAAGTGAATGCTTAGTTATTATTATTGATTAGTTATTATTGATCCAGTCTGACAGTGATTACTCTGGCTCATGTTAGAGAGCGGACACTATGAAGGACGTGGATGATGTTCATCAATCACCCCGACTGTCTGCCTTTAGAGGACAATCTGCAGATGGAACAGCTCGGTGTCCATCAGCCGCAGGATGTTGGCACAAAACAAAAATCTGGTAAGAAAAAGCTCTGAGGATTAAATTGGTTTAACTAAGGATGGGTTGTTCTGTCTTCTTACTGGGAAGATGAAATTCCTGGAAAAATCATTGGGCGTATTTTTCAGCCAACCCACAGTGCAGACTCAATATGGCTGCCGAGCCGATATTAACTGTAACAGTAGCAGGAATAAACTGTTTATTTGCTCCTCTGATAGGCTATAATAAGTCATTATAACGACTTATGAACATGCTCCCTTACAGTGTGAATACATAGAATAAAGTGTAATACGTTGTTAGCTGCATTTATTAATAAGAGGAGGCAGTCCGGTCACATAACAACATTCAAAGACCTACTGGAGACACTGAGACTGCGCACTGCGCTCCATCTGTCTCCTGTCCACATAATGGACAAAGAATATCCCACTTCCTGTGATAAACATGTCAGAAATGTCTGGAGTGATTAGCGATGATGTATTCCCCCTAAAATTGTATCACATGGCGACTTGTCCAAAATGACAGAAATAATCAGCCATGATGATGAAACATTTGTAAACTAAAACACATGAAGGCTGGACATTCTTTCTCCAATTATGGCAACGTGAGACAAATAATAAATCTGATTATTAGAGCAGACACAGTGTTTAATGGAGGACATATAAACAGATAATGCATGTGGTTTGATAGCTTAAATGTATTTCTAGATGCAATACACTCATAGTTTTGCTTTTAATATTAGGGATTTTAAAAAATATTTCTCATTCATGTGCTTCTTCCTGCAAAAAAAAAAAAAAAAAAACAAACAAACTTGTTTTTTCAACAGTAAAGCAGACAACTGCTTACAGTGATGTATTCAGTGGAGTGCATTTTTAATGTCCAGCAGATATCACAATGACACCACGTTGTAAATTAAGCTTCACCATTGTTGAAGCTGACCTTGTTCTACAGAAAATATCCTCAGTTTCGGGAAATCAAGAAAGATGATACCACTTTGAAAATAATAAGTGCATAAATTGTTGCTATATGCCACATGTACAAAATAAAAAGAAAAACCTTCACAACATGACTATTTTCGCTACTTGCTGGAATCAACGCTTCATTGTTGGGGAAACGGTTCACCTGCCCAGTGCCACTCCTGATGCAGAGGGAATAAAGTGTGTCAGGGATCACCAACCCTACAGCCACTGTGACAAGATGTCCTCAGTGTGACTTCACAGGCACTTGCTTCAGGTCTGGTCTCCCTCTGGAGCCACACTGCTACAGAGCAGCTAAGAAAATCACTGAAGTGAATGTGGAAAAGCCACACATCTTACAAGTTCTTGTGCACATTAATACATGCTAAGAGTTATTAAGAAATAAGGTGTTTTTTATATTCTGAAAATAAAGAAAAACATGTAAAACGTAGGTTGGTAGAGATATTTGATGCAGAGAGTTACATGATTTAGAAAACTGTATTTATTGAGGTACCTTTTTTTTTAAGTTGTTTGCAAGAAGAGTGAATATAAGGTTGGTCCTCTGTATAGCCATCTGTGGTTCTTCTCGTGGCTTTTCTTCTCACTCTGTCCCTTTTCTATATACATAGTGTTCTTCCCACAGTCCAAAAGCATGACTGATAGACTATTTTAGCCCTTAGGGATGAGTGTGTGTGTGTGTGCAGGGTTGTTTATCCTGTGTGTCTCTGTGATGGACTGGCAACCTGATCTGACTCTTAGTTGATCCACTTCTCGTAAAAGATAATCTGTTTTAGCACATTTTCCCAGTTTCCGAAGATCTACCAACTTATGACCAAGCAGTCAGATCATTCAGCAGTTAAAGATGTTTTTTCTCAACAGTTTGTGTTCAGGTGATCAAATCCAGCTTTAGATTAATCGGGATTCTTCTTTCCATCAGTTTATCTTTCCATCCCTATTCAGGAATACTAATATCTATCGAATTACTAACATCTCACTCAATCATGATGTCCATTTGTTTTTTGTAGATGAGGAGAAGCTGTTGGGGATTAAAGAAGAGGTTCCTTATTTGTGGAACTCCAGTTTGAACCAGCAGAACCCAGAAAAACTCCGGATAAAGAAGGAAGAGAAAGAACTCTGGACTAAAAGGGATGGAGAGCTGATCAGTGAGGCGGAAGAGATGCATGACACCAGGTTCCCATTCACTGTTGTTACTGTGAAGATCGAAGATGACGAAGAGAAACCTCGGTTATCAGAGCTTCACCATATTAAAACTGAGGACAGCAGAGAAACAGAAACTCCAACCGGCAGTTCAGTTGAACAGATGCAGCCCCGTCCACCAGGAGTTAGAATGGGATGGAAGGAGATCCGGGGAAAGCAGTATTCAGACGGTGCGGACCTTCTCAGAATTGAACTTTGATGTTATTTACAGGGCTCCTAAGCAATCTAGAAGAGTCTGGGATTTGATTTGATTAAGATAAGGAAAAAGAAAATAGAAAAATATTTGCATTTCAAGACTTTATTCCCTTCTCTGTTATCTAAATGTTCCCAGCATCCCAACTTCTTTCCTTATATCCTATTTTCTGTCTTTACTTCCATACTTCCTTCCTCCCCTAGGTCCTTTTTTCTCTAATTTCTTCCATTTGCCTGACTGCCTGTTCTTGTTCCTTCGTTCCTTCCTTCGTTCCTTCCTTTCTTCCTTCCTCCCTCCTTTCCTTTCTTTCTTTCCTTCCTTCCTCCTCCCTTTCTTCCTTCATTCCTTCCTCCCTTCCTTCCTTCCCCATCCTTGCTTGTGAGGTAAACTTTATTCAGGAAGCTAGGAATGCTGGATTAAATAGTTGCGGCACCATCATCAACAAGAATGTCTTTGTTCCTGAAATAGTCAAGTAATGACTGACTTCCTTGTCCTGACTGAGTATGTAATTATAAGTAAGGTTTGGGCTGGGCTTTTCTAATTGGCTGAGCTCTTCCACATCCTTATTCTCTTTCTACCTCATCACAAAACATTTAATTTTCACAATTTTGCACACAATCTATCAGCTTTAATTCGCTCTGAATAAATAGTTTTTTTCTTTTAGAACAAAAACTTCAGACATTGAAGTTTGCCCCAACCAACAACAGCAACAATGTGTGCAGGTTTAACCTACGAAACAAACCAAACACCCACGGCCTGTTGAAAAGGATTCAGCTTTAACACACTTCGTTCTTTCACTGCTCCTTGTTTTATTGTTAGGACTGCTGAGGCAGTTGACAGAAGAAACAGTTTTCCACATTAAACTGGAATAAAAGTTCCTATTTGGACCTGTGGTTTTGAAAGAAGAAGAGCCTGCTTAAACATTTTATCTCCTCTTTCATTAAGCAGCAGCTGCTTATGAAGCCATTTCACTTGTGAGATCTGTATAATTACTAAAATCTCAGCCATTTTGTCAATGTGTGTCTTGCAGAGGAGCGGCAGCTGTTGGTGATTAAAGAAGAGGTTCCCGATCTCTGGAGTTCCAGCTTTAACAAGCTGAACTCAGAGCTCATCCAGAAGAAGAAGAAGGAAGAGGGGGAACTGTGGATCAGTCAGGAGGAAGAGGAGCTTACTGTGAAGATTGTAGATGAAGAGAAACCTCAGCTATCAGAGCTTCATCAAATTAAACTTGAAGACAACAGAGAGACAGAAGCTCCAACCTGCAGCTCAACTGAACAGATGGAAACAGAACCTGATAAAGAGGACTGTGGAGGACCAGGACCATTTGGGTCTTTTAACAGTATTTGTTGCAGAGGATTAAAGAAGACTGTTAAATTACAAATGGGTTCTCTTGAGTCACACATGAAACTTCACCCTGAAGAGATCATGTTTGCCTGTGATGTGTGTGGTACGAGATTTCAACGACGTGAAACTCTTAAAAACCACATGAGGATCCACCCCACAAAGAGACAGTTTGTGTGTAGTGTTTGTAGCAAAGCATTTTCAAGACAAGACCATCTAAAAAGCCACATGCGCGTTCACACTGGGGAGAAACCGTTTAGTTGTAGCTTTTGTAGTAAAGGATTTTCACAACAAATTCATCTAAAGAGCCACATGCGAGTTCACACAGGAGAGAAACCGTTCATTTGTAGTTTTTGTAGTAAAGGATTTTCACGACAAGATCTTTTAAAGAGTCACATGCGTGTTCACACTGGAGAGAAACCGTTTGTCTGCAGTGTTTGCAGCAAAGGATTTTCACAGCAGAATCACCTGAAAAACCACATGAGCTTTCACACCACAACATTTAGCTGCAGTGACTGCGGCAAACGTTTTGTGAAGGAGGACCAGTTGAAGCGACATGAGAGACTCCACACAGAGGGGAGGCCATTTGGTTGTGATGTCTGTAAAAGCAGGTTTTATAAAAGGTATCATCTCGAAAATCACATGAGGATCCATTCGGGAGAGAAACCGTTTGTTTGTACCGTTTGCAGTAAAGCGTTTTCACGGGATGGGGATCTGAAGCGTCACATGGGTGCCCACGAGGGCAGTAGTTAAGGAACATTTCAAGAGTCTGATCTGTTTTTTCTGATTAGTCTACCATTATTTTAACCCATCTCTGCTTTCTTTAAGTGCAACTTTTGTTCTCAGCAGTGGTGCACGTTTCACTCCACAGTTTGAAGTCGATACATCTGGGCATGAAGCAGTTTTCGCTATGAAGGTATACAAAAGTTTAAAAAAGTTATTCTTTTAAAATTCCAAATTTTTGACAGAACCTTTGCTACAGTTTGAGTCATTTTAATATAATGCTTTAGAAAATGCTGAAGGTACCGGAGTTATTACACCAAATAGATACATACAAATAGTGCTTCTCTATGTTTTTCCAAAAATCAGCAATGTACAACAATATGGAGATCTGTGCATATGGCAGCTAATCAAGTTTATATGGTTTACTGGGAGCAGTTCTGGCTGTACAGTCTAACAGCTGCTGGGAGGAAAAATGGCTCCTTTGTCCATTTAGCATACCTGTCGCCTGAAGGAGCTCTCCGGTGCTGTTCCGGTGTCATGCATGGGACAGAAGATGCTGTCTGTCTGCAGTTCTCCTGTCTTAACACCGCCCAGGCCAGAACTGGCCTTTCTGATCAGCCGCTCCAACAGTTTCGTTTCTGCTGTTGATCAGCAACTGCTCCAGCGGACCACGCAACAGAAAAATGATCTGATGAAGTTGATGTTTCCTGCAATAAAATAAATCAACAATAAATGTTTCGTGATGACTTATTATTGTTCATGCATCAGCAGGGAGCAAAATTATGAAAAATAATGACAGTTACACCAGTTTTTATAGCAAGCTGCTCACACAAAGGACCGTTCATATTAGTTAAAAACTAGTTCAGTGTTACAAGGTCAGGAGAGTTGGTGCCCTGATTCTGCAGTACAGCTTCCTGCAGATCTTACTTTTCTTGAACACATCCCCATTCTGTGAATTAGCCAAACCATCGGACTTTATTTATAACACATAAATCGGTGTAGAGAACAAAACAGAATGGAGCCAAGACAATTACTCCTGCAGCTCCTGAAGCTTCAAACACTGGTCTTATGCCATAAACAACCTCCATTGTGAGTGGATATTGTGGTTGTTTTGGTGTAAATATGGATTTTGGATGGAAGTAAGCTGGTTCCTTCCCATATTGTTTTCCTTTTTGTCCATAACTGAGACTGAATATCTGTAAAAACGTAGTGTTGTAGATCAGAGATGGAGTCAAGGACAGGAAGGTACGGGAATATGGACAATGATGAATGTGACGGGACCATTTTGGTAAAAAAGGAAGGAATATAGATGTTTGAACATGCACTAAGAAGGACTGTAGAGGACAACTTGTAATGTTCCACCATGAACCTAATGGCACCATCTGACCCGGGATTCTGACTTCTGAGAGTGCCTTGCTCAGAGTCACAGGAACTGCAAAACTCTGAAACATGTAAGGGCAGAGCAGAGCAGCAAGTCTGGTCAAGTTAGATTCAGATGGTTCCAATTCCACGAGGCCCAGTCTTGTCAGCATACCAATGAAAGGGATAATCAAAGTTAGGTCTGGCCGAGTTGTGAGTGGTCACATGTTGTTCTCAGATGTCCTATATAAAGGAAATTGGGTGTGGGTGTCTCATGTTCAACAGTTTTCTGGTATTTTCTAGCACTGTTCAGGGTTCACACACAGGCATGTGTGTCAATGAAACAGACCAAGGCATGGATGTTGACACATTTCTGGCTCATTCTTCTTTGCTGGCTTAGACACCCTCAGCATCACTGTTGGCAGATTTAGTTGAACAGATCAGGGACAGATTAACAGGGAAGCATTCAGAAAGGATCAATTCATGAGTGAATGGAGTCAAGGAAGAAAAACTTAGACAGATGTGGAAAAGTAATGAGAGACTATTTCCACTCTGCATCTGGATGCTCTTTCCTAAGTCGATCTGCTGTGTGTTTTAAGGGCAGAAATGTCTGTTTTTCCATCAAATAAAGCATCTGCCTTTCTGTTTAAAGTCATTAACCTTGATTTAAACATTGACACCATGTGTAAAAAGTAATCTATGTTGTTTTCGTTTTAAAGAAAGTTCTCATTTTTATTTTTCTGTTTTCATTCAGTCATTGCTTTGTTTCTTGCCTCATTTGTTTTGGTCATTTTCGTCTTAAACTACTAATCATATATCCTGAATCAATTCTCTTTTCTGGTTGTAAACAAAGAATGATACTGAGCTCTATATTTTGAGGTTGTAAATTGCCATTTAGTCACAAGCAGATTTTTAAACACATCGTGAGTCAAAGTAAAATGGGACCAAGATAAAACCTCAAAACATATGCATAATTTCGGCAGTAGCCTCCGATTTGTTTTTATAACAGCACAGGTAATATTTCAGCCATCTGTTGGTGTCAAATAGCTCTTACATATAGCTTCATTTTCATAAATGTGTAGCTACAAAGGTTCAAGTCAGGTTTCCAAATATGTCTTCTATCACAGAAATGTGCTGATATTCTCTCTAATTTACGCACTGGTGTGCTTTTTTTGTGGTAGGGCTGCTCATCTTATATCAGTTTTACAGCTGGAAAAGATTCTATTTGTTTCTCAGTTTCTATGAAATGTTCATTTACTGACTGGCTCATGACAAACAGAAGTATGAACTGCATGAAGGACTTAACAGAAGAACAAAAGAGCTCTGACTGAGCTGAGCTTCGTCTTCACTAAATGTACAGGTCCTTCTCAAAATATTAGCATATTGTGATAAAGTTCATTATTTTCCATAATGTCATGATGAAAATTTAACATTCATATATTTTAGATTCATTGCACACTAACTGAAATATTTCAGGTCTTTTATTGTCTTAATACGGATGATTTTGGCATACAGCTCATGAAAACCCAAAATTCCTATCTCATAAAATTAGCATATCATTAAAAGGGTCTCTAAATGAGCTATGAACCTAATCATCTGAATCAACGAGTTAACTCTAAACACCTGCAAAAGATTCCTGAGGCCTTTAAAACTCCCAGCCTGGTTCATCACTCAAAACCCCAATCATGGGTAAGACTGCCGACCTGACTGCTGTCCAGAAGGCCACTATTGACACCCTCAAGCAAGAGGGTAAGACACAGAAAGACATTTCTGAACGAATAGGCTGGTCCCAGAGTGCTGTATCAAGGCACCTCAGTGGGAAGTCTGTGGGAAGGAAAAAGTGTGGCAGAAAACGCTGCACAACGAGAAGAGGTGACCAGACCCTGAGGAAGATTGTGGAGAAGGGCCGATTCCAGACCTTGGGGGACCTGCGGAAGCAGTGGACTGAGTCTGGAGTAGAAACATCCAGAGCCACCGTGCACAGGCGTGTGCAGGAAATGGGCTACAGGTGCCGCATTCCCCAGGTCAAGCCACTTTTGAACCAGAAACAGCAGCAGAAGCGCCTGACCTGGGCTACAGAGAAGCAGCACTGGACTGTTGCTCAGTGGTCCAAAGTACTTTTTTCGGATGAAAGCAAATTCTGCATGTCATTCGGAAATCAAGGTGCCAGAGTCTGGAGGAAGACTGGGGAGAAGGAAATGCCAAAATGCCAGAAGTCCAGTGTCAAGTACCCACAGTCAGTGATGGTCTGGGGTGCCGTGTCAGCTGCTGGTGTTGGTCCACTGTGTTTTATCAAGGGCAGGGTCAATGCAGCTAGCTATCAGGAGATTTTGGAGCACTTCATGCTTCCATCTGCTGAAAAGCTTTATGGAGATGAAGATTTCATTTTTCAGCACGACCTGGCACCTGCTCACAGTGCCAAAACCACTGGTAAATGGTTTACTAACCATGGTATCACTGTGCTCAATTGGCCTGCCAACTCTCCTGACCTGATATTGTGAAGAGAACGTTGAGAGACTCAAGACCCAACACTCTGGATGAGCTAAAGGCCGCTATCGAAGCATCCTGGGCCTCCATAAGACCTCAGCAGTGCCACAGGCTGATTGCCTCCATGCCACGCCGCATTGAAGCAGTCATTTCTGCAAAAGGATTCCCGACCAAGTATTGAGTGCATAACTGTACATGATTATTTGAAGGTTGACGTTTTTTGTATTAAAAACACTTTTCTTTTATTGGTCGGATGAAATATGCTAATTTTGTGAGATAGGAATTTTGGGTTTTCATGAGCTGTATGCCAAAATCATCCGTATTAAGACAATAAAAGACCTGAAATATTTCAGTTAGTGTGCAATGAATCTAAAATATATGAATGTTAAATTTTTATCATTACATTATGGAAAATAATGAACTTTATCACAATATGCTAATATTTTGAGAAGGACCTGTAGTGTATAATTAGGTGCAAGGACAGCTGCTAACTGAAAACACGTCTCTGACATGCTATAGGTTTTACTTCTCTACAGTGAGTCAAGCTTTTTCTTGAATTTCTGTTTTAACCTTTTGAAATATAGCTTAATCATTTACAGTTGTCTTGATTATTAGTTCTCCAAGTTTTTTTGGAGGTTTTGCAAATATTTTCTTTGTTCTTTAGCAAAAATCTGAGCGACTGGTTGTTGTAGGAGTTAACTGGCTCCAGAAGAGGGAAGCAGTGAGCCACTTCCAAGACATAATTAAAGAGTGTTTGCGCAGATGCCTGATCAAAATACAGCAGCGATGCATAAATAAATGATTTCCAGACGGAGACAGGGGCTCCCACAGCCTGTAACGCCAATATAGATCCATTCTGGCAGAATGTACCCGACTAGAAATTGAGCTGGTCTGTCTGGCTCATTTTAAAGAGAGCAGGAACGATGAAGAAGGTGGATTATAACTCAGCACTGAAAGTCTGCCTTTAGAGGGCAAACTGCAGAGGAATCAGCTCGTAGCCAATAAGCCACAGGATGCTGGTAGAAACCAAACAGCTGGTAAGAACAAGCTCTGTCCTACTGAGGATAAAACTGATTTTGTTTAGGGTGGGTGATTCTTCGGGTAGATGCTTAATTGACTACTACTGCGACACGTCAGCGCCTCCGCCATATTGGGAAGAAAGAACAGGCTAATTAACTTTAAGGTGATCGGGAAAAACGCTGTTTAAACTGGACTCAAATCAGTTTGGATTCAACAAAATAAATTTATCGCCCGAAAGCATTAAGTCCATCTGAGCAAATATTCAGCTTTTTTTTGTTGTGTCCGATGAAAGATGCATTCAAATGCATTAAAGTTTTTTGTTTTTTTTAAACCTGAAATAATTAAAGGCTTCGGCGCTTCAATGTGAGAAAAAACAATGACATCAAGTGGCAAACTGGTATTACAGCAACTTTTTAATAGGTTGGCCTAAACGTTCGCAGAAGAATTGTCTTAGCAACTCTAAGCAATGTAGCTTCTGTCCCTTTTTATATAGCAAAAAAAAAAAGCAACAGATATCAGTCCATTTTATTGGTTGTTATGCAGATAAGGAATAACGATGCTGACCTCTCCATTAAATTTGCATTTAACTGTACATTATATTATGTAGATTTAATAACATGATCTTTCCATTTGATCCTCGTTTGTGGCAGTTTGGCAGTGAGCAACTGCTGACAGTCACATAACCACATTTCCTTATAATAAACATACACGGACTGTGGAAATGTCTTTGAGGGTATATATCTTGCATTCAGCATACTAGATGAAGAGCATATTTTCAGCAGTATTTAGAAAATAAACTACTTCTAGTTTCTGAAAATATACCATAACTTGGCCACTCACAATATGACAGATGTAAGATGTTGTTTAATGCAGCATGATTGCCAATGATGTGTCTTCTCTTCTGTGTCTGTGGTTTACTCTGAATTAAAACACTGTTCTGATCCGTCACTATTCCTGCTGCTTTTCTCCTCAGACTGTGTACAGCACCGATGTTTTAACATTCGGAAACTGAAGAAAGATTCACATCCAAGTATATTTAAAGAAGTGGACTAATTTAGAACACCAAGCTGGAAGAGCACAACGATTCGAGATGGAAAGCAGGGACTCTGAAACACGATCCAGCTTTCTCGAATATGTAAAGAAAGAAACTGAAAGTAAATATTTTTCCATGGATATTCATTTGAACAGATGGAGCCTCTTCTTGTTAAACCTAGCAGGCAGCACAGCACTACTAACTGCTCTCGTATTCTCTATACTTGTTTTTATTCAGGTTTTAATTGGTCTTTTCAGGTAGCTAGAAAGCTGCCAATGAACACATCAGTGACATCACTTTATTTAATACATTATTCTGTGGATTAAGTGCTAATTTCAAATGTATCTATATTGTCTTTATTTCTATAGTTATCTATAATAGTCATTATATTGTACTTTACTGTTTAACATGGTGTGAAAACAATCAGACATTAAACTACTTGATTAATCTGTTGGCACATAACAATAATTTTTAGGTTATTGGCAAAAATGCATCTGCTATTAACAGTTTTGATCAAACTTCAAGGGGAATAAAACCAAGAAAGAAAATTCAGAATTCTGACTTAAGGAGCCGCTAACTTGTTTTACTGAACCCAGCCACTGCTACAGGAAATAAGCGTAGGCAGTCTAGTCCGGCATGGAGCCACTTCCTGTTAAACCTAGCTGGAATTGGCTGGATTTTGTTTAAAGGAATCATAAATGTCGATGTGTGTTTCAGTGTTTCCTGGGCAGCAGCTCTTGGTGGTTAAAGAAGAGGTTCGCCAAGACTGTAGCTCTAGTTTGGACCCGCCCGACTCAAAGCCATCCCACATGAAGGAGGAAGTGAAGCTTTCTGTGAAAACTGAAAAAGAAGAGAAACCTAAGTTTTCAGAGTGTAATCGCATCAAAATTGAAGACAAGAGAAAAGAATCTCCAACGTCCAGCTTAGCTGAACAGATGGAAACAGAACCTGGTGGAGTGGAGTGTGGAAGACCAGAACCGGGCAGAAATCCCGGTCCTGTGTGTTCTTTTCAAGAAAGTGAGATAACAGTCCATCAAACAGGTAAAAGATTTAGATACCATTCCAGATTTACAGCTCAGATTGTAGCCCACTCTGGAGAAAAGCCACTTGGTTGTGTCAAACTTTCAAACATTAGACTAAATTATTAATCTGAAGGCCCATTGGAAAAATGGGCCTTCAGAACTACCTTTTTAACATTTGAACTGTAATTAAAATGTACAAAGTTGCTGAGTTTAAACTATCATCTGACAAAGACAGGTTTGTCTTTTTCTAATGCAGCTTTAATTTCCACAGAGAAATGCAGTTACTTCACTTTTCTTTAAATGAACAATAAAGATTGGATTGTTGCCTGATGGCTGTAAGCTCATTTTTGACCTATGGGTAAGCAATTCAGCTAAGGTTTAACAACTAGCATTGCAGTGGGAAATGAAATCATGTTAAGGACACTCCACAGGCTCTTTTTCTCACTTTACTGAAAGTTATTGATAAATCATACAAAGAAGCTGGGACTTGCCCTGTGTGAATGAATCACCAAACAGAATAAAGTGCAGGTATGAGCTGTGGGTGGTGATTAAAAGCCTGTACAACATGGGGCATTTTAATAACTGTAAAATCCCACCTACAACTGTAGATTCTCAGTTATCAGTGGGAGGAAATGCAGAAACAGATCAAATACTATTCCCTGAACGTACCATTTATTTTTAACATCATCAGTAATGGCCTTGGGTAAACGTCTGACTGAGTTTTACTATGTGCATAGAATGCAACAATAAATCAAAGATAATCAGTTTACAGTCTTTTTTTTTTTGTTGTGTTACTTTTAGGATGGGTATAGGCTGGTGTGGGTTTGCTTGTTGCCCCCCAGCCCAGCCATTTTGTGTTGGGGTTTACCCCAGTGGATGAGAGGGTCGCATCCCTGCGCCTTCGGGTTGGGTATAGGTCTCTGACTGTCGTCTCGGCCTATGGGCCGAGCGGTAGTGCGGAGTACCCGGCCTTCTTGGTGTCCCTGTCGGGGGTGCTGGATAGTGCCCCTCCCGGGGACTCCATTATTCTGCTGGGGGACTTCAACGCCCACGTGGGAAACGACAGTGACACCTAGAGAGGCGTGATTGGGAGGAAAAGCCTCCCCGCTGGATCTGCGGGAGGAGGAGAAAACCGGACAGCCTTGGCAGGCCCAAGCGCATAGTGAGGGTCTGCTGGGAACGTCTGGCGGAGCCCTCGGCCAGGGATGTATTCAACTCCCACCTCCGGGAGAGCTTCGACCAGATCCCGGGGGATGTTGGAGACATAGAGTCCGAGTGGACCATGTTCTCCGCATCTATTGTCGATTCTGCTGCCTGTAGCTGCCCAGAACCCTTTGGTGGACACTGGCAGTAAGGGATGCTGTCAAGCTGAAGAAGGAGTCCTATCGGCTGTGGTTGGCTTGTGGGACTCCTGAGGTGGCTGACGGGTACCGTGGGGCCAAGCGTGCGGTGGCAGAGGCAAAAACTCGGGCCTGGGAGGAGTTCGGTGAGGCAATGGAGAAGGACTACCGGTTGGCCTCGAAGCGATTCTGGCAAACCGTCCGGCTTCGCCAACACTGTTTATAGTGGGGGTGGGGAGTTGCTGACCTCGACTGAGGACATTATTGGGCGGTGGAAGGAGTAGTTCGAGGATCTCCTCAATCCTGCCATCACGCATTCCCTGGTGGAAACGGAGGCTGGGGACTCGGGGTTGGACTCTTTCATCACCCAGGCTGAAGTCACCAAGGTGGTTAAAAAGCTCCGCGGTGGCAGGGCTTCGGGGGTGGATGAGATACGCCCTGAGTACCTCAAGTCTCTGGATGTTGTGAGGCCGTCATGGTTGACACGCCTCTCAAACATTGCGTGGCGGTCGGGGACAGTGAATCTGGACTGGCAGACTGGGGTGGTGGTCCCCCTTCATAAGAAGGGGGACCAGAGGGTGTGTTTCAACTACAGGGGGATCACACTTCTCAGCCTCCCTGGTAAGGCCTACGCCAGGGTATTGGAGAGAAGAGTCCGGCCGATTGTCGAACCTCGGCTTCAGGAGGAACAGTGTGGTTTTTGTCCCGGCCGTGGGACACTGGACCAACTCTATACCCTCTACAGGGTGCTCGAGGGTTCATGGGAGTTTTCCCAACCGGTTCACATGTGTTTTGTGGACCTGGAGAAAGCATTCGACTGTGTCCCTCGTGATGCCCTGTAGGGGGTGCTCCAGGAGTATGGAATCGGGGGCCCTTTATTAGGGCCCATCCGGTCCCTGTACGAGCGGAGCAGGAGTTTGGTCCGCATTGCCGGCACTAAGTCGGACCCATGTTGGACTCCGGCAGGGCTGCCCTTTGTCACCGGTCCTGTTCATAACTTTTATGGACAGGATTTCTAGACACAGCCAAGAGCCGGAGGGGGTCTGGTTTGGGGACCAGTGGATTTCGTCTCTTCTTTTTGCAGATGACATGGTCCTGCTGGCCCCCACTAGCCAAGACTTACAGCATGCGCTGGGGTGGTTCGCAGCTGGGTGTGAAGCGGCTGGGATGAAGATCAGCTCCTCCAAGTCAGAGGCCATGGTACTCGACCGGAAAAGGGTGGCTTGTCCTCTTCAGGTGGGAGGGGAGTTCCCGCCTCAAGTGGAGGAGTTTAAGTATCTCGGGGTCTTGTTCATGAGTGAGGGAAGAATGGAGCGTGAGATCGACAGACGGATCGGTGCGGCTGCCACAGTAATGGGGGCGCTGTGCTGGTCTGTTGTGGTGAAGAGAGAGTTGAGCCGAAAAGCGAAGCTCTCGATTTACCGGTCGGTCTACGTTCCTACCCTCACCTATGGCCATGAACTTTGGGTCATGACCGAAAGAATGAGATCCTGGATACAAGCGGCTGAAATGAGCTTCCTCCGTAGGGTGGCCGGGCACTCCCTTAGAGATAGGGTGAGGAGCTCGGCCATCTGGGAGGGGCTCGGAGTAAATGGCCCGAGCCAGTTGAGGTGGCTCGGGCATCTATACCGGATGCCTCCTAGACGCCTTCCTCGGGAGTTGTTTCAGGCCCGTCCCACCGGGAGGAGACCCAGGGGACGGCCCAGGACACGCTGGAGGGACTATGTCTCTCGGCTTGGGCTCCCCCCGGAGGAGCTGGAGGAGATGTCTGGGGAGAGGGACATCTGGGCGTCTCTGCCGTGTCTGCTGCCCCCGCAACCCGATCCCGGATAAGTGGAAGACGACGAATACGAGTACGAGTATTTACACCAGTAGCAGATACTTTTCATTCAAGATTGCCAGGGTCTATTAAGGTTTAACTTATGTTAAATTCAGCTTTTTTATAATACATTAACAATCAGTAAGATGCCTACCATTATCAGTTTGGAAGAGTTTGTTTTGTTTCTTAAGTTTTAAGAAAAACAATATTCACTTTTTAGTAAAAATATGCAAGAAATTCTCCATATGTCTTTCAGTTTTCCCAGACCAGCAGCTGTTGGGGATGAAACGAGAAGTTCCCCATGACTTGAGCTCCGGTGTGAACCAGAAGGACCCACAGCCCACCCGCATAAAGGAGGAAGATGAAGAGCTTTGGATCGGTGAGGATGGAGAGCAGCTTATTGTGAAAATTGTAGATGATGAGAAGCTTAGTTTGTTATCTGAACTTTATCATATCAAACCTGAAGAGAGCAGAGAAACAGGTGCTCCAAATAGGCTCTCAGCTGTACAGACGAAAAAGGAATCTGATGGAGACTGTGGAAGACCAGAACCAATCCGGACCCCTCATCCAAATACTCATCTACAGTCAAACAATAATGAAAATGCATCAGACTCTCCTGCTGCTAAAGTCAGGGGTGAGAATGACAACTGTGTGACACATCGCTCTGTAGATAAGTCTGCCAGCTCTTCAGCTGAGAAGAAACGTTCTAGAAAAAAGCAAAGTGCTGACACTCAAACGGGAGTCAAAGCTGAGAAGAAATCATTTGCTTGTGAAGACTGTGGTAAAACATTTCCCTACCAGTGTCATCTCAAATCTCACATGAGACTCCATACGGGAGAGAAACCATTTGCTTGTGCTGATTGTGGTAAAACGTTTTACCAGCAGTATCAGCTTAATTGTCACATGACAGTCCACACAGGAGAGAAACCATTTGCTTGTGATTTTTGTGGTAAAACCTTTCCTTATCAGTGTCATCTCAAATCTCATTTGAGGCTCCATACTGGAGAGAGACCATTTGCTTGCGGTAATTGTGGTAAAGCATTTACAGAACTAAAGGACCTTAAACGCCACATGAGATGCCACACAGGAGAAAAACCGTTTCAGTGTGAGGTGTGCTATAAAAAATTTAGCCTAAAGGGAGCTCTGAAGCGACACATGATGATTCATAATGGAGAGAAACCATTTGCATGCACCGATTGTGACAGACACTTCAGATTTAATGCTGATCTTCAAGCACACATGTTAACCCATTTAGGACTAAAGCCATTTGCCTGCGCTTATTGTAATGCTAAATTCACTCGAAAAGGAAGTCTGCTTCTGCATGTTAGACACCACACTGGAGAGAATCTGCTTACCTGTGAAATCTGTGAAGAGAAATTTGTCCGAAAATGTGATCTTGACAACCATATGCCGGTTCACTCAAGAGCACAGAAGGTTCCATCTGGAAATGAGAATTTTGTCTGTGATGAATGTGGGAAAAGATTTGTTGAGAAGTCACGTCTAACAAGACACATGATTACCCACACAGGAGAAAAACCGTTTAGTTGTGATGTTTGTTGTGCAAAGTTTTCACGTCAGGAACATGTGAAGAGGCACAAAATGACACGCCACAATATGATTAGAACATGTGAAGAGACACAAAATTACACAGAAACGCATGAAGAGACACAAAATGAAGCAGAAGTACACGAAGAGACACAGAATGACACGCCACAATACATGAACATATGATTGGACACAAAATGACACAAACCCATGAAACAAATTCAGACCACTCAGTTCCAGGGGTTCAAATAAAAAGACTTGGTGGTCAGTGGTTGTATTTCTTTCTTTGAGGCTTTAATATTGGATTCAAATATTGAGTGGAACACTCTTCCTGTTGGTGATCAAATGCTGGCGTGCCCAAAAGCTGCATGACTGAGCACCTTGAAGATGTACAGGGTTCTTCGACAGTCGGCCTTTTTTCAGTGGTCTGCTGACACCTGCTCTGTAACATGTACTAACATTTTAATTTCTCCTCCTGAAAGACTGAATTGTGTTGTGATATCATTATTTCTATCATATCTAGGAATATTTTGTAATTAGACTTGGTTTAAAGTTCTTTTTAGACGTTTGAAGAATGAGCTAATATCTGTCTTCAGAGCACGAAATTTTAAACCCAAGCTTAGTTTTCCATCTTAAAGATTGAATATGGCTGGTAATTTATTGGTATTATGTTTTTGACAGTATTTATTACATTTTAGTTTATATTATCTTATTGCTTGTAAGGGGATTGAGCTGTGTTTTTTTTAATAGTGAAATGTAAAGCTGAACTAACTTCTCTTTGAACTCTGTTGGTACTCTTCTAATAGCCATCATTATGTTTTCTAGAATCTTTGTAATCAAGTTTAGTTTGAAATTCCCTTGTACTCAGTAGAAGATGTAACTTATGTCTGTTCTGTAACATGATAAAGTAAAGGTAAACTAACTTCTCCCATTATGTGTCACATTATTTACTCAAATCTGTTGGCATGTTTAGTTTGAGTTGATCACTGTTCTGTAGCATAGAAGTATAAACCACTACTAACCTCAATTAAGATATTTTCTAATATCTTTAACAGGTTTACTATTATTAGACGACTGGGCACACTTGAGTTGTGTAGTTTGGACATGTGAAGTACTTGTAATTTTCAGCTCTGGTAAGCTTTTTTGGTCTAGTTGGTTGTCTTTAAGCTCACTATAACAGTTTGAGAAGATTCTTAGTTCTTCTAAGTTACTAATCTGTAATTACACTTGTTCCTGATATTGTTCCTGTGCCTTCAACTCCTATTATTGACCTCCAGCGTTGGTTGATTGATCTCCAGAGAAGGTTTGACAGGAGCTCCTGCTCTTTCCTCAAACCACCACTCTCCTAACAAACTGAATCTAAAAGAACAAGTGGATATCCCAAACATCTATGAGCAGGGCTTTATCTTCTCTTTGGTTAGAAACTCCTTTTTAGATGAGTTATGGATGGAAACTGGCTAATACTTCAGTAAACACTAATGCCACTAATGTGCCTTATATTTATTTCTACACACGTTTAGTTCAATTTTGTGGAGCAATCATTTCATCCAAGGAGCTCTGTGATTGCTTTTGTGAAACTGTTCTGCCTCCTTCATGTTTTGACTATATTGAAGTAGCGTATGAGACACTATGTAGCTAGCATCTCTTTGACCAGGCTCTGCTGCTGAAATTTATGTGTTCCTCTTTGTGTAAACATAATAAACCTTTAATGAGCATCCTACTGCCTGTGACCGTTCTTGTTTAGATTTTAACAAGTTTGGAGGCACTGCTAGGACTCCTTGACTACTTTGATACAATAATTCATTAGATAAAACATTTATAAAATAAACTAAACAAATGTGCTGTCAAAAGCCAAAACTAAGAGATACAATTTAAGAAGCCGAATGCCCAGGGGCCCAAGCTCTTTTGCCCCTTTTCCACCGGCTTGTTTTAGGCGGCGCGTCTCCACTCCACTGCTCCATGATATTGGATATTCATGCTCCACGTTTCAGCAGGGTCCTCCCATTTGGTGCGATTGCAGGCAGCTGCTCTCTGCCTGTTCCCTCCTCCTGCAGACGCTGGTTCACTTAGGGACCATCAATAAATTTCCAAACCAAACGCTGTTTCACGGTTCTATTGTGTTGGGGAGAATGTATGTGCATTTGAACATCTGATTTTATGTGTGATCAGCTGGTTTAGGATGTTATGAAATACAGCCCTCCGCCTGCGTGTAATTTGGAAAGCTGATTTGTCCTTTTTCTTTTCTTTCATCCTTCAGGCCTGGTTTACGATTTGTAGATAGTACAATTATATTTGGGTTTGACTTGCTCCGGCCATTGTGGTCCTTAGTATTATTACAGTTGCTCTTGAGTTTTATTAACTATTTCCTGCGAAATAGTCTCAGCGAAAACCTTATTTCTCCTGATCCCATGGCCAATCAGTGAACAGCATTCTGTTCACATGTACTCCAAACTCAGCCGTGGTTGGATCTGTTCAGGAACAGGGACCGAAAACGTAGGTACTGTACGGGAAAAACAGTAATGGAAACGCTTGCAAAGCGAGCCGGGTGGAGTTGAGTAGGGCCAAATCGAGTCAGTGGAAAAGGGACATTTGTGTGTGATCCATTGGGAAGTAATTTACCCAGAGACAGCTGTAATCTGATAGACCAAGGGCCAACAGCTTGAACATCAGTCCATGAGTAAAAATGGTGTTAACATTGGGTATAGACAAGACCTTTCTAATATGGAGCAGAAGATTCAGATTTTAGGAGCTGCAGCTGTAAAAGCACAGTACAATCCAAGCTTGCACTCAGTCTGTGGTGCACTCAGGTGAAACATTTTATTTGACCAAAGAGAAAGGGTAAGTGTACAAGGGTCCACAGCTCTGAAAGATATGATAAGGCAAGACTGTTGAGGACTTGTGTGAGGCTGAAATAGGACAACTTTGGTCATATTAAGATGTTCCAGTTAAAAGACACAGCAGCATTTTGTACTCTCTGTAGTTAAACAGTGAAAGGACCATTAACCTCCATGAAAGGGGATTACAGTTATCCAGCTGAGAAATTAAAAAGGTCCGATTACTGTAAAATTACTGCAATGTTCAAGGAAAAATGTTTTAAACCTTTCTAGTCTAGTAATGCAGCCGCAGTAAATCTTTTATAATGGATGAGACTTTCCAGAGCCCTTTGCGGTCCACAGAAGAATGCATTTTTAATTAAACCTATAATGTCCTCACAGACATATGTATCCCTGGATTTAATGGTTGCCAGGTGGATTTTTTTTTAAGTAGACCTACTTAAGAAGTACTACCAACATTTATTTCTGAAGATTAGACTAGCTGTAAAAAACATTGTCAGACACAGCTTGGTATGTTGGTCACCTGTAAAAGCTATGCTGGAGCGTAAACTAACACCTACAGAGTATCTGAGTGTTTTATTGGCTGAGGTGCAGGCAAAAGGCAAGCCTTAGTTATGGCATGCTTTAGAAATGATCACTGCGAACTTTCTCATTTCTTTATTAGGTTTGGGTCATTTTAAAAAGTGTACCCTTACTAAAGCTCACTTTTTTTTAAAGTGCCTTGCAAAGCATTCATTCCACTTACAATTCTTCACATTTTGACATGTTACGACCACAAACTTAAATGTCTGTTTTTGTTCTTTAATTTTTGTCTTTTACAAATAAAACTCTGAAAGATGCAGCATGCGTTTGTATTTGGCACCCTTTTATAGAGCCAGCTTTCACTGCAACCACTGCTGCAAATCCTTCAGGGTACATCTCTTTCCTCCGAACAAATCTAGAGACTAAAGTTTTTGCCCTCTTCAGTTTGAAAAATACAGGTCCTTCTCAAAAAATTAGCATATTGTGATAAAGTTAATTATTTTCCATAATGTCATGATGAAAATTTAACATTCATATATTTTAGATTCATTGCACACTAACTGAAATATTTCAGGTCTTTTATTGTCTTAATACAGATGATTGTGGCATACAGCTCATGAAAACCCAAAATTCCTATCTCACAAAATTAGCATATTTCATCCGACCAATAAAAGAAAAGTGTTTTTAATACAAAAAACGTCAATCTTCAAATAATCATGTACAGTTATGCACTCAATACTTGGTCGGGAATCCTTTTGCAGAAATGACTGCTTCAATGCGGCGTGGCATGGAGGCAATCAGCCTGTGGCACTGCTGAGGTCTTATGGAGGCCCAGGATGCTTCGATAGCGGCCTTTAGCTCATCCAGAGTGTTGGGTCTTGAGTCTCTCAACGTTCTCTTCACAATATCCCACAGATTCTCTATGGGGTTCAGGTCAGGAGAGTTGGCAGGCCAATTGAGCACAGTGATACCATGGTCAGTAAACCATTTACCAGTGGTTTTGGCACTGTGAGCAGGTGCCAGGTCGTGCTGAAAAATGAAATCTTCATCTCCATAAAGCTTTTAAGCAGATGGAAGCATGAAGTGCTCCAAAATCTCCTGATAGCTAGCTGCATTGACCCTGCCCTTGATAAAACACAGTGGACCAACACCAGCAGCTGACACGGCACCCCAGACCATCACTGACTGTGGGTACTTGACACACATGCAGAATTTGCTTTCATCCGAAAAAAGTACTTTGGACCACTGAGCAACAGTCCAGTGCTGCTTCTCTGTAGCCCAGGTCAGGCGCTTCTGCCGCTGTTTCTGGTTCAAAAGTGGCTTGACCTGGGGAATGCGGCACCTGTAGCCCATTTCCTGCACACGCCTGTGCACGGTGGCTCTGGATGTTTCTACTCCAGACTCAGTCCACTGCTTCCGCAGGTCCCCCAAGGTCTGGAATCGGCCCTTCTCCACAATCTTCCTCAGGGTCCGGTCACCTCTTCTCGTTGTGCAGCGTTTTCTGCCACACTTTTTCCTTCCCACAGACTTCCCACTGAGGTGCCTTGATACAGCACTCTGGGAACAGCCTATTCGTTCAGAAATTTCTTTCTGTGTCTTACTCTCTTGCTTGAGGGTGTTAATAGTGGCCTTCTGGACAGCAGTCAGGTCGGCAGTCTTACCCATGATTGGGGTTTTGAGTGATGAACCAGGCTGGGAGTTTTAAAGGCCTCAGGAATCTTTTGCAGGTGTTTAGAGTTAACTCGTTGATTCAGATGATTAGGTTCATAGCTCGTTTAGAGACCCTTTTAATGATATGCTAATTTTGTGAGATAGGAATTTTGGGTTTTCATGAGCTGTATGCCAAAATCATCCGTATTAAGACAATAAAAGACCTGAAATATTTCAGTTAGTGTGCAATGAATCTAAAATATATGAATGTTAAATTTTCATCATGACATTATGGAAAATAATGAACTTTATCACAATATGCTAATTTTTTGAGAAGGACCTGTACATCAAGGTCAGTCAGACTGTGTCAACTGCATCTGAGAACATCAGTTTTCAAGTCTTACAACAAATTCTGAGTTGGGCTTTGACTGGGCCATTTTAGTTTAATAAAAAATGCTTAGTATAATGCTGCTGAGGTTTTTGGAGCTTCCACTGTCAGACAGTGGCTACAAACCAGGAACACCAGGAATAGTGGCGTCATTGGCAGTCAGTCCACCATAGCTTGTAAATCTGCAAACATCCAGCTGTTCAGTCGGAATACTCCTAATTTTTTACGATCATGACATTTAAAATGGGTCTTTGGTGCAGAATCTACAGCTAAAATAATCAAAAACATTAAAAACATTTCACAGCTGTTTCTCTGTAAGGCTCAAATAGAATCTATACAATCTAACTGGAAATGTGTATCATATAAACCATTCTTGGGGCATTGTCTATTTTAATTTTTGTCTTGTGACCTAAAAGCTGTAAAACATTGACATCAGCAGTTTGGTTCTCTCTTGTCTGAAGCATTTACCTCTCTCCCTGCCAATACAGAAATGCTCAATTGTCAGGAGGTACCTGCTACAGGTCTATATTTCTGTGGAGTCTGAAGTTATTTTAATGATGGTTTAGAACTATGGAGTCAAATCTAGTCAATATTTTATTTTAAAAGAGAAGATATAAGCTATCAAAATATTGTTATAAGATCTTAGATTCAAATATTCATACAGGTTTAGGAATTTAACATATCTCAAAACATTAGTAAAAATCACAACAAGCGTGTATTATAGTAAGTTTAAAATAAAATACATACCTAAAATGTACTTCTGATACTTATCATAGGCCGTCAAAACAGCTAAATAAATCCTTCTGTGAAAATCAACCACCCCAACACTAATATTCCAGGATGAAATTTGTGGCTAAAAAATAAAATGAGAAAAACTCTGGTTCAGACATGAACGAAAGGCAAAATCCTGCCATCTGCAGTCAGCTGGAAGAACATCTGCAAGCAGCTTCAGATTATGGTTTTTTTCTGAACTGAATGAAGGTCCGACTTGGTAAGTGAGAAATAAACATCTGTGATGTTCCTCACAGATGTAAAACTGCTGAACACAGTATAAATGTGTAAATGGAAATAAATATGTGTATGTACAAAGTTGCTCGACGGGACATGATTCCAAATATTTCACTTTGACACAAACTAAGGTCATCTCAATTGGACATGTCTGCAAACAAAAGTGTGTTTTCCAGATACTAAAGGATACTACAGGTATCAAAGGTAATAACATAATAAATGTTAATGTAATAAATATTACACATTACATACTTCCTGGCAGCAGCTACTTCAGCTGTACGTTAATCACCTCTTTATTTTAAAACTAAGTTTAAAAGTTACCTGGTGAAATTGAAAAAGTTTATGCAAAATTTAGTGCTGTAAAAACATGTTAATTTGGTGTAATAAACATGTTTTTGGAATGGTTCTGCATAACGCTACACTGCATTAAATTATATTTTGATTTAATATCTTCATTAAACTACAGTTAATGGTAATCATAAATAAGTGTATAAATAAGACAGAACCAACCATATGAAACAGAATGTGCTTAAAATGCAAATGAACGTAACTTATTTTACTTCTGGAAACATTCTACACCTCTTCATGCAAACACCTTATAGTTTCAGACTTAACCGCACACAGACTTAAAGCAGTTCGCGCAGAGTTGTGTGGCGCAGCGTTATTCGTTCATTTTGGCATTAATGCCACTCACAACATGGCGACGTTGACCCAGACGCTCATTAGGGGTCTGTTCTTCTTTGTCTGAGCAAAGAGGAAGTAACCTGGGAGGTATCAATGTTAGCTTGACAGGGCTATGCCCTGACGAGAAACCATTTTTGTGTGAAAAAATGTGTGCTGTATTTTTAATGAATAATGTGTCAGACTTTCTACCGTAAAGTCTTCGTCAGGATGTTGCTTCTACTTGTTTGTTTTGTATTTCTAGCCGAAGGTCGCTGTGCAGACTCTAACTAGTCTGTATTAGCTCGGTGAATAGCCTCTGTGGAGCTAAAGCGGCTAACAGCAGAGACTTAACCAGTGTTTTCGACGCTGAAGCTTTTAAAAGTTTGTGTTGTAGTGCTAGAACCCGAGTCAACACTCCGTGTTTGTGCGACTGGCCGGGGGAAGACCACCCCGTCTGTGGACACCTTTTCTTCGCCTTGTCGTTCATCTGAGGACCGAGACACAGGGTACAGTTACAGTAGGTATTTTGGAAACATTCCAGACGAGTTGCACGTTAAAATAAATCACCTTATTTGAAACTGAGTATTAAAATAACGTTTTTAAATGATACCAAAATCATGTGTGAAGTGTTTCAAAGGTAAATATTTTGGGGTCATTTATCTCCCTCGAGTTGCTTATATATGAAATGTTATGACCCCAAATCATAATGATAAGGATCATTTTAAATGTTTATTAAATATTGCTATGAACTATCACAAAAGCGTTTTTCATAGCAGTATGAAATGGTCAAACCGTTTTTATTTAATGTTTTATAATAAAATGGCGTGCCAAATTATTTAGACTCTTATCAATAGCCATTTTTAAAAATCTTTTATTGCCATTAGAGCAATCACACCTTTCCTATTATGCCTAACAAGCTTTTTGCATGTTTCTGCTGGTATTTTGACCGTGTCCTTGGTGATGACCTCCCAGTCTTTGAGGTTGGAGACCTCTATGCCATCACCCTGCTGTTGTGCTCAGATGAGGCTCAGTGCTCTGGCAGAGCCACTTGTCCGAGCTACCGCACCCTGTTGGCGGTCAGACACGTCAAAGCCCCTCTGGTCCTTGGACCCTGGAAACAATCACACACTCTAAAGACTCTTAAAATAAATGAATCTCAAACAGTTTCTAACTTTTAGTTCCTTTAATCTAAATTACGCAAAGGAATGATTACAGAGATCAGCGCTGAGGCTCCCGTCTCGGACCGTCGCCGTCTGTTAGAGCATGCTTTCTAATCAACCCAGTTATACCAGCTGCTCCACCATCAAACCCAGTGCCCCAGCTTCAGGTCATTTATGACAAACCTTGGGCCATTTATCCTTGTACTCTATGTTTATGAGCATTCTTATCCTATTTTAACAAAAGGGAAACAATAAAACTTATATTTGATTTCACTATAGTATAAAAGGGAAAAACAGCTATGAGCATACAGGTCCTTCTCAAAATATTAGCATATTGTGATAAAGTTCATTATTTTCCATAATGTCATGATGAAAATTTAACATTCATATATTTTAGATTTATTGCACACTAACTGAAATATTTCAGGTCTTTTATTGTCTTAATACGGATGATTTTGGCATACAGCTCATGAAAACCCAAAATTCCTATCTCACAAAATTAGCATATCATTAAAAGGGTCTCTAAATGAGCTATGAACCTAATCATCTGAATCAACGAGTTAACTCTAAACACCTGCAAAAGATTCCTGAGGCCTTTAAAACTCCCAGCCTGGTTCATCACTCAAAACCCCAATCATGGGTAAGACTGCCGACCTGACTGCTGTCCAGAAGGCCACTATTGACACCCTCAAGCAAGAGGGTAAGACACAGAAAGACATTTCTGAACGAATAGGCTGTTCCCAGAGTGCTGTATCAAGGCACCTCAGTGGGAAGTCTGTGGGAAGGAAAAAGTGTGGCAGAAAACGCTGCACAACGAGAAGAGGTGACCAGACCCTGAGGAAGATTGTGGAGAAGGGCCGATTCCAGACCTTGGGGGACCTGCGGAAGCAGTGGACTGAGTCTGGAGTAGAAACATCCAGAGCCACCGTGCACAGGCGTGTGCAGGAAATGGGCTACAGGTGCCGCATTCCCCAGACTTGGGCTACAGAGAAGCAGCACTGGACTGTTGCTCAGTGGTCCAATGTACTTTTTTCAGATGAAAGCAAATTCTGCATGTCATTCGGAAATCAAGGTGCCAGAGTCTGGAGGAAGACTGGGGAGAAGGAAATGCCAAAATGCCAGAAGTCCAGTGTCAAGTACCCACAGTCAGTGATGGTCTGGGGTGCCGTGTCAGCTGCTGGTGTTGGTCCACTGTGTTTTATCAAGGGCAGGGTCAATGCAGCTAGCTATCAGGAGATTTTGGAGCACTTCATGCTTCCATCTGCTGAAAAGCTTTATGGAGATGAAGATTTCATTTTTCAGCACAACCTGGCACCTGCTCACAGTGCCAAAACCACTGGTAAATGGTTCACTGACCATGGTATCACTGTGCTCAATTGGCCTGCCAACTCTCCTGACCTGAACCCCATAGAGAATCTGTGGGATATTGTGAAGAGAACGTTGAGAGACTCAAGACCCAACACTCTGGATGAGCTAAAGGCCGCTATCGAAGCATCCTGGGCCTCCATAAGACCTCAGCAGTGCCACAGGCTGATTGCCTCCATGCCACGCCGCATTGAAGCAGTCATTTCTGCAAAAGGATTCCCGACCAAGTATTGAGTGCATAACTGTACATGATTATTTGAAGGTTGACGTTTTTTGTATTAAAAACACTTTTCTTTTATTGGTCGGATGAAATATGCTAATTTTGTGAGATAGGAATTTTGGGTTTTCATGAGCTGTATGCCACAATCATCCGTATAAAGACAATAAAAGACCTGAAATATTTCAGTTAGTGTGCAATGAATCTAAAATATATGAATGTTAAATTTTCATCATGACATTATGGAAAATAATGAACTTTATCACAATATGCTAATATTTTGAGAAGGACCTGTATTAATAAAGGTTATTCCTAACACACTCGAAGATGTTAATATTACTTCCAGTCTAAAGAGACATGTTGGTAAAATAAAATATTACTTTGATCCTAAATCTGCCAGGTTGATGAGTAGTTTTGGAATTAACTATAGACTTTAATATTCTATATCTTCTATATACTGCCGTTGCAACAAACTTTTAATAAATTTAATAAAATACATCCTGAATTCAGTGGTGCAGTTGGTAGCATTGTTCCCTTGCAGCAAGAAGGTCCTGGGTTCGACTCCCGGCCGGGGGTCTTTCTGCATGGAGTTTGCATGTTCTCCCCATGCAGGCGTGGGTTCTCACTGGGTACTCCGGCTTCCTCCCACAGTCCAAAGACATCCCTGTTAGGTTAATTGGTCTTTCTAAATTGCCCTTAGGTGTGTGAATGAGTGTGTGCATGGTTGTTTGCGTGTTGCTGGACTGGTGACCTGTCCACGGTGTACTCCGGCTCCACCCATAGACTGCTGGAGATAGGCACCAGCTTCCCCGCGACCCACTATGGAAGAAGCAGCATAGAAGATGACTGACTGACAACCTGAATTCTAGAAACGTTGGGACATTCTTTATATTTGAACAAAAGGAAACCTAAAAGACTTAAATCACACTATTTTATTCCCAACAGAACATAAATAGCATAAATGTTTGAACTGAAAAATTATACACTTTTATGCATATTGACCTCATTTCAAAGATGGTGTAGCATCTGCTCTTTTTTTCAAGGTTATGAGTTTCTGGGGTTTTGGTGTTGGAATTCGGTCTTATAAAGGTGTCCAGGTGCTGAAGAGCTTGTGGTTGTCTTTGACGTATTTTTGGTTTAATAATGCACCAAATGTTCTCCATAGGTAAGATCTGGACTCCAGGCATGCCATGCTGTTGTAATTATGCAATATTTGGTTTTGCATTGTCCTGCTGAAATACACAAAGCCTTCCATAAAATAGACATTGTCTGGAGGGGAGCATATGTTGCTTTAAAACCTTTATATACTGGAACAGAAACAAATTTCAAATGAGCTCATTCAGTGATGGTGTGCAACTTCTCAGTTTCAACATTTATGATGAACACTCTGTTATGAATAAAATATCACATTTAATTTGAAAGTCTTTTAGTTTTCAGTTTGTTCAAATTTAAAGACTGTCCAAACCTTTCTGAAATTCGGTTTGTAAATCTACTCTAATTTATTATATTTCTCGACTAGAACATGTGAAGGTTGCAAACGAGGATTGTGAAAAGGAGAATTCCAAGTAGAGAGAGGATGTCTGAAATGATGAAGGTTGAAGCAGAAGACCCTGGAGGCCTCAGTTTGGAGACCCCCATACCTGCAGCATCAACATCAGAACTGGAACAGAAACAAGACAGCAAAGATCTCAGTAAGTGACACATCTGTTTGTCTTGATTGGAGTAAATTCAGTAAATTACCTCTGGCTGGAAGTTATTGAAGGTCTGCTGGATGGTGCAAAGAATCAGAGTGATAAAATATATCTGTGAATATCTGAGCAGGGGCTGAGGACCAGGGACAGGTCAGCAGTCTTACATGGTCTCTCAAGGGTTAATTCCACGCAGAACATAACAGATGCCCACACAGCAAAAGCCTGGCTATTACAGTCCAATAACCCACCAGAGGTGGTATATTGTCACTTTAATCATGTTTTTAAAAAACTATTAGAAGCAGTATTTAAGTTTCAGTGTTTGCTTACAGGTGAATAAAAAAAGTAAATGAACGATTGTAAGTTAGAAGCTTTATAAATATCCATAAATTAAACCAAAGCACAGCACTGAACAAGGCAAGGTGCGTTGATTTACAAAGTGCTGTTCATATACCAGACAGTCCAAAGCCAAACCGCAAAGACAGAAAAAACTTTAAGTTTTGCTTAAAAAGAGAACGTAATTTCTTAAAGACTTAAAGCATTACATAAAAGAAGCACATTAAAATACAGGTTTAAATTACAAAATTTAAATTGAAATGGAAGTTCAAATTGAATTTTAATTTAAATCTAAATCCAATTTTTAGTTTCATGCTTTATGATTGAAAAAGCAGTTTATTGGTGAGATTCTTTGAAAGCTGCTTTGGATGAGCTTCCTGATTGATTTTTACAAAGACCAGTACCACTCGTGCTGCAGTAAGTAGAAGCATAACCCTCTCCCATAATTTGGGCTGTCCTGTTGAGTTTGCCCAAACCCTTTTTTTGTTTTTTTTAAACCGTTTCCTGCAGAGTAGCACTCAGAATTGTTGTCTGAGTGCCAAGAAGAAGCCCAACAGATTTACTTTCACAAGTGGAGCATTACGGCTAATGCGTTAATGCTCTGCTTGTGTTTATAGAAAAGAAACTTTGTTAAAAACTGCTTTGGGATTATTTCAATAACCAGACCCCTGAAACTAGTGCTAATGGACCAATAAATCTGACCCGCTAGTAATAAGTTAAGTATTTAAACTAGAGCTAGACCATATACAGGCGAACAAACATCCTGCCTAATGTTTGTTTACTTAGCATTAGCTGCTGGTCTCCTGTTAGCAGCTGAAGGAGGGTTGCTCTGCTTTTATTGAGAACAAACCATCTACAGGAAACCTTCCCTCTGCAGTTAAAAAGTCTAAAGTTTAGCTTCATGCTCTTTGGTTGTTGAAATATCCCCACTTTACTGTCGCTGCTTTCTGGCCACTATTAAAAAGTTTTTATCAGTGTTTTAACTGATTATGGTTTTAATGTGAATTTCATTTTTAAACATTAATACTAACTATATACTGAGCAACAGCATTGAACTGCAATGCATTGAATGTGCCCTGTTGACAAAATCTATAATGATTAATCAGAAATCAGTTCTGAAGGGTTTCGCTGCATTATTTGGATTTAGAACATCTAATGTTGTTTTAGATGTTCTAAAAATAAGGAAAGGTTTGGGAGGAAAATAAAGGAGGAATTCAAAGGAGGACCTGTCTGTGGGTCCATCATCTCACATCAGAACCACCCCAATAGAACTGGACGAGAGAAAGCGCCTACTTGGGTTGATTCAGTTCGTTGTATTTGTTGGCTGGGTCTCCGCTTCGGATCATCTGGAACCTAAATCTGGCACAAACAAAAAAGCTATTAAGAAAGTTACTTAGTGGTTCTGAAGATGTTCTGCAGAAATGGCACAAAAGTTGGTAGAACCTTTATTTGAATAAAAACAAAATGCATAAAAACGCACAAAAACATTTATTGCAGCCGAAATCCTGTAAACTAATCAGGCTTGGATTTGATTCAGCTGGCCTTCCTTCTTGCTAGTTCTGGGTCAGACTCTTCCATTGTCTGATTCAGTACCCACACAGGATCAGTTAACTGGGCTCTGTATAACTGGACAACATGCTGAGGCAGTAGTTCAGCCGTTAGGTTCGGCTATGTTGAAACCGAGGCACATCTAAGCATTGTAGGACGCAAGCCCTTGAGGACTGGACTTTGACTGTTCTTTCTCACAAGAACATAAAGGTTTACCATAAAGTCCTGGGGGCAGGGGTATACTTAGAGATACAACTACTGGTTGGGAGATCATTTAAAACTAGAAAGCAAACGAATGGAACTGATTACAGATAACGTTATACTTCCTCTTTTACATTGATAAACAGAAAATACAAATTTCCAAACAATGTTGAACAATTGCTGGTGTAGATTCTCAGTCATCCAGGTCAAGGATGTTGAAAAAAACTGAGTCTCAAACAACTCTTGCGATTCTTGAAGTTCTTCTAGAGAACCCAGTAGTGTAAAAACCTGGCTACCCCCTCCATGAACTCAGAAGTGAATAGGATCTCTGGGAGATGTTGAAACATCTTCAAGAATTACAAGAAGTCCAGTTGCTATTTATTCATTTTTTACAACAACATTTAACTATTGTCTCTTTGAATTTCAGAAAAGGAAAGATGACCTTTTCTGAGAAGTATTCACTTTTTAAATTGTTTGCAAAACACATTGATTAAACTTGTGTGTTTTACTGTTCTCAGTCCATCAGATGTTGGTCATTAAAGAAGAGGTTCCGCATGACTGGAGTTCAAGTTTGAATCCAGAAGACCTGCACAAAAAGGAAGAAGAGGAGGAACTCTGGATCAAACAGGAGGTAGAGCAGTTCACTGTGAAGGTTGAAGATGAAGAGAAACCTCAGTTATTAGAACTTCATCACCTCAAGCCTGAAGGTGACACAGAGACAGATGCTCAAACCAGCAGCTCAGCTGTACAGATAAAAGCAGACCCAGATGGAGGGGAATGTGTAGGACCAGAACCAGACAGAAACCCTGATCCAGTATGCCCTTCTCAAGAAAGTAAGATGACTGTTCACAGAAAAAGTAAAACATCAAAAGTACGTTCCAAACTTACAGCTCAGATTGAAATTAATGCAGAAGAGAAACCATTTGGTTGCAATATTTGTGGCAAAAGACTCAGACACAAGACTCATGTTAAATTACACATGATGATTCACAGCGGAAAGAGAGAACATAAATCTGATATTTGTACCAAAGCATTGAAAGAAAAGCGTTCTCCCCAGACGCACAAGAGAGTCCGAACTGGAGAGAAAGCATTTGGCTGTGAGGATTGTGGCAGAAAGTTTCATGCAAAGAAATTGTTTCAACAGCATCTGAAGGTCCATTCAGAAGAAAAACCTTTTTCTTGTGATGTCTGTGGTACAAAGTTTAAAAGAAAGGAAACACTTAAAAACCACACAAGGATTCACACGGCAGAGAAACCATTTGTTTGTAGTGTTTGTAGTAAAGGGTTCTCACAACAGATTCATCTAAAGTGTCACATGCGTGTTCACACAGGAGAGAAACCATTTATTTGTAGCTTTTGCAGCAAAGGATTTGCATTACAAGAGAATCTAAAGAGACACATCCGTGTTCATACAGGAGAGAAAATGTTTGTTTGTAGTTTTTGTAGTAAAGGATTTTCACTGCAACAAAATTTAAAGAGTCACATGCATGTTCACACAGGGGAGAAGCCATTTATCTGTAGTCTTTGCAGTAAAGGATTTTATCAACATGGAGTGCTGAAGAGACACATGCGTGTTCATACAGGAGAAAAACCATTTATTTGTGATGTTTGCAGTAAAGGATTTTCATTACAAGAGAATCTAAAGAGGCATATGCATGTTCACACTGCAGAGAAACTATTCATTTGTAGTGTTTGTAGTAAAGCATTTTCACAACAGGATACTTTAAAGAGGCACATGTGTGTTCATACAGGCGAGAAACCATTTATTTGTAGTGTTTGCAATAAAGGGTTTTCACAACATCATCATCTGAAAAAACACATGGATGTTCACACCGCACCGTTTAGCTGTAGCGACTGTGGTAAACATTTTGTGAAGGAAGACCAGCTTCAGCGACATGTAAGAGTCCACACGGAGGAGAGGCCATTTGGTTGTGATGTTTGTAAAACCAGATTTATTCAGAAGTGTCATCTTGACAACCATATGAGAGTCCATTCAGGGGAGAAACCATTTGTTTGTAGTGTTTGCAGTAAAGCATTTTCACAACAGGATCGTCTAAAGAGACACATGCGTGTTCACACATGTGAAAAACCGTTTGTGTGTAATGTTTGCAGTAAAGCATTTTCACAACAAGGGAATCTGAAGAGACACATGAGTGTTCATGTGGGCTGCACGTAGTAAAGAAAACCTTGACATGAAGTGGATTATCCTTCACTCCTTATGGCAAAAAGACACATCATGCTGAATTATTTCTCTGAACAAACACACTTACATATAAAATCTCTAAATCTCTTATAGAAATGTCAAAATAAAAGTTAAATATTTACAGGACTAAATGCTTTAGTATGATGAGAAAACCCCAGAGCAGAGCACCAATAAATGTGGTCTATTCAGAAACTCTACCATCGTAACGGGGTGGGCAGTATGGCACTAAAATTAGATCTTGATATTTCAAGGAAAAATAATCAAAACTTAAATGGACCACTCTGTTTGTAAACATTGTCTATTTTCCAGTCGGTATTTGCTGGCTGATTTTTGTATATTGTGAACAGACAATATACATTGCTGCCAAGCCAAGGGCAGACAGAGGATGGCGCTGTAGAAGAAGTGTGGCCTTTATAAACAACTAAACTGGTTCATGTTGTAAATCAGTGGTTGCTACTGTTTGCTGTTTTTATATAAACACATTCTGCAACTTAACTAAAGATGATATATAGGTTTGTGAAATGTGTCATGCTGGATCTGTAGCACTGGTACAGCATGCCCTCTATGAACATCATCTACACTGTTTATATTATTAGACCGAGTGATGCTGTTTGCCTAAATGCTAGGTCTGCTAACACACAGCTTTCCTGCCATTATTCTATAGATGTTATAGTTGTAAAAAAGACACTGATACAAATTAGTATCTACATGACTGACTTGACCTCTGCTTGTTATTAACTCCAGAAACCTGAAAGTTTACTTGATTTGAAGTGAGCCTACTCAGTACATTTAATGGCCTGCAACCATAAATGCCTGCGGTTTGCCTCAAAGGATTTCTTTGATGAAGGTATTCTGAAGGCCACTTTTCCTTTCATTCCTGCCTTGGCAGACAGCTTTTCAGAGTTAGACACACTGATAAACTCAGAGAAGGTATGCAATGAAGACACAAGCGAGTCAAAGTTATCTTTGGCTGGCCAGGGAGAGACAGATCATTATCTCAGAGGAGCTACCCTGTGTCACAGCCTTTTATTAAAGAAAGAAAAAACACTCATGTTACAGCATCGTGGGTGTGGCTACACACAGTTTCACTAATACAAGTCCTACTGAATAAAACTGGTCCTGTCCATATACTGATACAGCACACACATCCACATCTGGCATCCAAGTCCACAGAGATTGTCTGGGATGCGAACAGTATTCTTCCCAGAACTCCTCCACACACGCACACAAACACACAAAAGTTCTTGCTCAGTCTGCATAGCAACCACCCAAATGCAACTCTAAGACAAGATGACAATTGTGTTAATAGTTCATTAAAGTACTTAGAAAACAAATGTGAAAAGTATTCAAACCACTTCTATCAAAGGTCACCCAACTAAATAAATGAAAATGTTTTTTAATGGTAAATCATAAAGATAAAGAATCTTTTTAAACTAAGCAATGATAATTCATGTACAAATCTTCCAACACAGCTGCACAACTAGACATTTTCTAGTGGTTCTGGGTACTGTTATGGTTATATTTTGCTTATTTCCGGTGATTTGCTGCTACCTGTTGGTGGAAGAATACAGACTGATGTAACTGTGTCACCAACTCCTAATTACTCTATAAAGGTTCTTAAAATAATTGGTGAAAAAATGTATAATCGCTAATGGTCGCATTAGCAACATTTATTAATTCAAATAGTATTTGTATTTAACTTTGTACTGCAAAGACAGGCATTCTTAAGTTCATTACATCCTCAGTGGAACCTTTTCCACCAATCTGGTTCCAGTGCTTAATCGATGCTGATGCTTAAGCACCTGTTCTTTCTGGTTCCACTGAGATTAACCTTGTTTGGCGCCCTGAGAAACTGGAGCTATCCCAGCCCCAGTTTGCTGCTGGGCCAGAACAAAGAAACCCTTTTTGTTTAAGAGCCTGATAACTGCTGTTCACGGGGAACAGCAGTTATCAGAACTGTGAATTTAAAACTGAACGTTCGTTTTGTTTTTGATTGGTCAAAATTATAACAAAAAAACCACAAAGACACAGCGCTTTGATGAAAATAAAATGTCGGATTAGCATCAGATTAACAGATGTCTAACAGTTTATTTTGAAATCACCCTTCATGGAGTTTCAGCAGGTCAATTCCCTGCCCACAGCTGCACTCACAGCTGATTACATTTCCCTCTGAATCCATAAATGTTATTTTTGACTCAGTTCTTAAACACGGTTGGTCTTTCTGTTGGTCAGCAGGTGAGAGATCATCTGATCAGAACTGTGTTGCCTTCATAAGCAACGTTGGTTGTTTAAAACAGCATTAACTAATTAACATGAGGATGATTATAGCATCTATTTGCACTTATAGGTTAAACAATATTACTCGTAGTTAATTTGTCTCCATGCACCATGAACCTTCACTAAACAGAATAAAATAGAGGGAGGGTTAAACAATAAATGAATGAGACATTTATAATGACACAGCTCTGTCTGGGCTCTCCAGTGGAGGAAATCGTGAGACACTTTTCTTCTTTTGCCTCTTTTCCATTCGAGGTTCTAGCAACAAATGGCTCCACTCCACACGATCTCGCTCTACTCCAGACGAAAGCTATTGTTTTTCCATTGACTCACTGACAGCTGGAGTTATGGCTTGAAACCCCACCTCTAGCCGTAAGTCATACACTGTGCTGTTATTAAGCCTTACTGTCTTATGGTTCTCTGTCAGCCTACCAAACATGAGGTAAGTTCCAAGCACAAACATGTGAAGCAAAATAAACACTCACTATTGGACATCATGTCCTCCAACAGTGATGTGGAACCACCACCACCACCCGCATAGGTTTCATTTGGACCCACTCCAGACAGTATGGTTCTTAATATTTTGGTAGCTGCGCTTACGTTTTTGGAGCTTTTCCCGGCACTATGTTGTGCAGTAAAATACATGGCTTGTCATTCTCTCTGTGACCTAACACTTTCTCCTGCCACTGACATATGGTTGACCACGATCATGGCCAATCAGTGAACAGCAATCTGTTCACGTCACATGTAGTCCAGACTCAGCCCAGGTCGGTCCTGGTCAGGAGCAGGGACCAAAAGCGTAGGTACCGTACGGAAAAGCCAGTAATGGAAACGATTGCAAAACAGGCTGAGTGGAGCTGGCCAAAGTAGAGCCCATGGAAAACGGGCATATCAGGTAAAATTTCATACTCATGTTATGGTAATTGCTCTTATGTTGCCCAGAATCAGCTTTCAAAGTAAAACCTATTTTATGATACTGGAAACAAACCAGTATGTTGAAAGTAATAAATGGAAATAAAAATTAGAAAACAGTTGTGCAAGTGAGTTCGTTTTTATAAATGTGAAAAGTATCCAAATTTTCGATCAGTTCTGGTCGGTAAACATTCAAATCTTCAGCTTTGCTAATATGGTTTAAAACTTCTTCATGTTTCCTTAACTTACCCCCAAATGGATAAGCCTCTGAGGTTTTTATTTATGTTTTTCTCTCATTTTTATTTTCCCTGAGGTTACTAGTTATTGTGCTGCATAATAAATCATTAAAGTGCTACAAAGGATGTTTCTCTGTAAAAATGTTGGTTCTTTTTCTCTGTTTTTACTTTGGTCACACTTGTTTAAACATTATTCTTTGTTTTGTTTTACTTCTATTCAATTTGTTAAAAACCTATTTAATAATGTTTAAAAGCTGTGTTCAAACTGATTTTGATTCTATAATTGTAAATAAATTGGATTCATTTGTCTTGTAAAGTGCCTGAGATTCCATTTGTGAAGTGGTGCTATATAAACAGAAAAGATAAACAGTGAGACATAACTTTGTGTGTGTGTGTGTATATAATATATATACATAAAAAGCACATGTTGATCCACTCCACAGAGAAACCATATGTTTGAATGCTTGTAGCAAAGGCTTTTCACAGCAAAATCATCTAGAGTCACACAGGGTTTAACCTGTTTATTTGTAGTGTTTGTAATCAAGGATTTCCGTGACAAGCTTATCTGAAAAACCACACATGATCACATGCCACGATTTGGTCTTAGTTAACCTATTACAAAGGAAATATAGTTAAAGCGACATGTTAAGGTCCACACAGGAGATGTTGATTGGTTGTGATTGAAATTAAGCAATTAATTTGATTAACTGCACAGTTCTACAGCATCATATAAATTACCATGGTAAATTAAAACTATTTGTGCATTGAGAACTTGAAAGTACTTTTCTTTGATTAATCCTAGTTAAAAAATGAAAATACAAAAGAATGAAACACAAACTGCTTTGGATCATTCTTTAAAGCGTAGTTTATTATCGGTAATAAACTACCGCCCCCTCTGCCCCCAAATAAGAGGGGGGTGGAGGGGGCGGTATATTTATTAATAATGTAATTTTGTGTTATTTAGTAAGAGGGATGACATGTCACCCCGTTACATTTAACCTTTAACCCTGTGATGCGCGCAACAACTGGCCATTGCGCAGTGAGACAGCGAAGCAGACTGTGGAGCCCAGAATATGTTGCTTTTGGTCCAGATTCCAGGACAGTTGTTGGTCAATAAACCAGTAAGTGAGTGAATTTATAAGATATGGGTATGTGTACTTGTATCAACAAGGTGAGGACAGGTGAGGAGAAAAATTGTTATCTGACCATTCAGGTTTTATCACTCAGTTTGTTGTGTCATGAGCTTGCTGCTAGCTAAAGAATTTGCCTCATCCCTTTAGCGTTAACAACAGCTGTCACTCAGTATTACTATAATCAGAATCAGTTTTATTGCCAAGTTTGTACAGAAAAACAAGCCCTCCGTAGCGTCTACCTGAAGGTAACAGTCTAAGGTAAGCCCTGATGATTGTCTCTCCAGACCTGATTGTTCTTTGCAGTCTGGACCTCTCCTGTTTTGTGGATGAGCCAAACCACACTGAGATGGATTACGACAGGACAGACTGAATGATGGCAGTGGAGAAGATGACCAGCAGCTCCTGTGGAAGGTTGTACTTCTTGAGTTGCCTCAGGAAGTACAGTCTCTGCTGGGTCTTCTTCCAAACACTGAACTGTTGTAATTATGAATATGAAGATATTATTTAATATTAATATTTTATTAAATAATATTTCAGTCTGTTAAGGGTTGTCATGTGAATACCAGCCCAATAAGGCGATGGTAAAAGGACAAAATTGAAAGGGATGAGACAAGCTCTGACATTATTGAACAGCAAAACTCATGGAATGAATTCACACAATTTCTAAAAATACAAGAATTTATTAACAAAAATAAGTCAACTCAAGTCAAACATATTTAAATCAACAAACTCTTTACTATGCTAAAACAATCCAACTAAACTACCAAGTAGAATTATAGAATAACGAAGACTAATGGGCTATGTACAATATAAACAAGTTGATTAAAGATGATTGAAAATTATGACCGAAAGAGTGATGCAACATTACCATGCAATGTTTATGTTTGAGAACTGTAATGGAAATTCTTTTATTAAGTGTTCTAAAGTGTTCCAAAGTGTATGACCTTTAGGTTACCTTTCTCCTTCAGAACATCTGTGTTAGAGGAGGAAGCTGTAAAAGCCAGTATCAGAAGTTTAATGGTTAAAACCCATCCTTTAGGGTTGTGTCTCTGGAAGAGCAGATGGTCCGCTCATAAATGACTTTGTTTTCTCTGACCCGAGGAGGGTCTAGGGCCATAAAGCACAAACTCTTTTAAGTTGAGGTAACAACCACATACTCTTTAAATACTGTGTGTAAATGTTGATCGGGGCTCTGCTTCACTGACCAAGCTCAATGACAGGGTCTTCAAATTCTGAATGCCTTTGAATAAAACTTATAAAGACAAAGTCCGGATTTTCTCTTTTAATGAGTTAATTTCTCTCCCACTTTGATAAGAAAATTCCACTACAATTTTTAGCGTCACGAACAGGATCTAACGTGCCAGAGGAGACCGCAGGAGGGGGACACGGACGCCTGGCCAACCTGGAGGCGTTGTCCTCAGTCCACCTCCATTTTACGGAGGGGAGTCCTCATGTCCGCCTGCGGCTTCTGGCCGATTGGATCCGAACTATTTGTCTTCAAATATATCTGGGTGAGAAGTTGCTCTGTATGATATAATGTATATTATTTTTATTACACATTAACCATCATCTCCTAACAAATTAATTAGGTTCCGGAGTTGCGAGAGGGAGGACATCAGCTGAGGGCCAGGTCACCCTGTAAAGGAAAAACAGGGAGGTTCTTATTGGTAACAATAAGATAAAGCAAAACACAGGGTTTTGCGGGTGGTCTTTTGCAATTTTCTACACCTCATAAAGGAGAAAAGCCAGACGGCAGACGTGCTGTTGAACGGGTAAAAAAAAAATGGTTCCGGAACCTCAGAGGCATCAGGGGTGCGTCCTTCTCCAGACTCTGTGATTTATAAAATAATGAAAGGAAAACGTGGGGATGATTGTGTTAAATGTGCTTTAATTTGGGGAGATAAGTTTGGTTTTCCACAGCGTGGAAGTTTGAGTGTAAATAAGTTAAATAGTAAAAAAAAAATAGTTTAAATAGTTTAAAGTAAAACAGTTGATGGATGGAGATGGAAAAAATTAAAAACATGAGAAAAGATTAAAAAGCACAGAGTGCATCAATTAAGGGGTTAAAGAGTTAAAACTTTCCTGAAGGAAGTTTCTTTTGTCTTAAATATTGCGATCAGTCGGGGAAAAAGAAGGTAAAAGTGAAAAGGGACATTAGAGATGGGAAAAGAAAGTTGTTTTAGAAAGGAGTATAGTGCATGTTGTGGAAGGAAGTGACAGGCAGGTGGACAACTGACTGACTGACTGATAATATTTCTGTGTGCAAAATCTGAACATATACTAAACTTTTTCTTCTGTCTCACACACACACACACACATCCGTGTTTTACTGTCTTTATGAGGACTTTTCGGTTACTTCCATTGACTTGACTTCCATTCATTTTCCTTGATTTTTAGTGCCTAACCCTGACCCTCACACTAACCTTAACCAGTTAATACCTAACCCTAACAATAACTCAATTCATACCCTAGTCCTAAACCTAACCCCTGTCCCAAGAACGGAATTTGAAAAAGTGAGGACCAGAAAAATGTCCTCACTTTGTCAAAATGTCCTCACTTTGCGATAAAAATACGAAAAATGGTTCTCACTCAGCAACAAGTACAAGAACACACACACACACACACATATATGGGATTTGAGTGCAACATTTGCGTTTTTGAGTCTGGACTTTAGAAACCTGCCCTTCCCATGGCTACTCCGCCATCATGGCCTGAAAGAGAGAGAGCCTGCCTGCCTGCCTGCCTGCTGCTGCAAATCACAGTGTGGGTTTCCACCAGAACGAAACTCAGAAGAAGTCTGGCCCCAAACCCACTGAGATGGACAACGATCCATGCTGTTTGCCAGAACTGGTTCTGCAGGTTCTTTTTTCTCCCTTTGGGGAAGGAAAGGAAACCTAATCAGTTCTATGTTGCATAGGAATATTAAAACACTTGTTGTTTTCTAAGATATCACCAGCTAAAACTTTTAAAACGTTTGAGAGTAATTGGTTTTGTTAAACACATTTTCCTTGGTAAAACAAACCTTTAAAATGAGAATGGAAAAAATTGGGTTATTTTTGAAGGTAAGAAAGAATCTGATTGGACAGTGGTACAACACAAAGTTAAACTAATCTCATGTTCCCTAAAAGACTCTGCATAGAAAAGGCCTTCAGAACTGTGGAGTTATTTTTCACCACAGTACCAAATCTTTTAAGCATGCCTTTTCTTTATTTTAAAACAGATCTGTATTTTTGTTTTGTTCTTGTTTTTTTTAGCATAATGATGTCTGAAGCTTCTTATGAACTGGGTTAGGAGCAAATATGATCTGAGGTAAATTAGGGGCTATGAACTAGTGATTTTTAAATCTGATTATTGTCCAAGCAGAAATAATACACTAACAGGTCTGGGGATATTTAGTCAATCCTTTCTTGAATCTCTGCAGAAAGCTAACATCATTGTTCAATGCAGTAGTACTCAACCTGTGGTTCCTGGACTCCTGAAGCCCGTGAGCGATAGATTTTGGGTCCATAAAATTATAATACTTAATTAAAGGTAGACCGATTACCTATTAAAACAGATCTAACCCAATGATGAGTTCCAGTAATTTTGGTGGCTTTGAAATGCAATAGTACTCAACATTTCTACTCTGGGGGACACAGATTGGGGCTGAAGAGTTTTGTTTGGAGCCAAGGTTAGGGTTTTTTATAACGGAATAAAGACAAGTAAAAAAATCCTTTATTTTAAGAAAAGAAAAGAAATAAAGGTCCTCTCAACACTAAAGAGGATGGTCGTCTCCTTGTTTGATTTCTTAGAGTTTTAAAGATTAAAAGAATACCTAGGAGTACAAAGGTACACAAGGTAATTTCAGATTACTAAGAGATAAAATATTGGAACATTTATCAGCATTTACATTATTAAAGAGGGGTTCTAGTAATAATTTTCTCCCCAACTCTCAAAATTCAAATAGCCCAAATTAAAGAAAATCATGTCTGTTCTCCTTTTGAAACACTATGTGGGAACAAAGTCCAGTTTGGAGTCAAGCTTCTTAGTTTAATTTCTGGTTAAGTTTAACACTGCATAAAAATGTCAACGCCGACTTAAAATACTTCTTTGCTTTTAACCTGAGCAGAGAAATTCTTGAATACAGCTGCAATCAAATTGAGCCAAACAAAAAGAGAATTATAACAATAACTCAGGATTGTAGTTATTATTATAGATTTACAGTACAAAGAATTGGCAAAAGGTTTCAGCATCAGTAAATTTGGATTCATGTTAGAGAAAACTGTTGCTGTGCTTCTAAATAGTTTGAGATCTCTTTGGACTATGTACACTCATCTTAAAAAGGATCCTGAAGATTGTCATAACAAAAAATTGATCAATTATAGCATTAAAAGATATGGCTGAGAAAACATATTTTGAAAAGAGATTGTTAAAAAATGTCTTTGAATTCTTGAAGTTTCAAATTTGGCCATTTGTTTGTCTCTGATGTTTTGTCTTTGTGTTTGTTGGAATGAATGTATGTTTATATGTTGCATGAAACAATAATCCATGTTTAGAATAATGTTTCTAAATCCCAGATTGATTAAAACCTTGCGTTTTCAGGAGAGTTAAGAAGCAGCTTGTTTCTGAGGTAGGTGCATGTTAACAGTTTTGCAGTTTAAGGTTCACTAAGATGGGTTGGAATGAAGGAAATGTGCTTCCGCCCATAGACTACCAATCAGAAGTTAGTTCTGCCTGACTCCGCCCACCTACCAGGTTTGTTCATGCCTTTGTTGTCATGGTAACGCTCAGCACCTCCCTTCCTGAGTTTTAACACTGTTTATGAGACAATAGAATCAAAATGCTTGTAGTGATTGTTGCCTTAATAACATGTTTTTATATAATAATTAAGGATGTAGCATGACTTTTAGATGTATGTGTTTTACTATTTAAAGGTTCATGAAATAGTTTGAACTGGTTTAAAGAATTAGTTTTGCATGCAGAATTATTGGTGCTTTATCAGATTGAAAGTTTTCCCTGGTGCCATTAAGCTAACTGACAGTTTAAGATATGCCAAAAGTAAGGAATATATTTTTGATAAAGAATCAAAGTCATGACTTCATATTATGTGGGAATTATTTATTAGATTAACTTTGTAGAGTTTTTGCATTAAACTTACATTAGATGTCTATTAATCTAATACTCATCGTCATACAAGACAAATCAGGATGATATGTGACTTATTTCTAAGTGAGACATTGATGAACTGCACAACAACTGAAGTTTGCGTTTTGTTGTTAATGGAACTGAATGGCAGTTAGAAACATCTGGATTTTATTTATGTTGCTTTTGGTAATTTCATAGTGACAAATATTTTTGTCAGAATTCATTTCTGTGGTTTTATGTAATGTGATCCTGGTTACTAGACGTTTTTAAACTTTTTGCTGGATTGTCGCATGGGTTGGACCCTGCGCCAGACAAGGAGAATGTCAGACTGAAGTGACATGGAATTACAGAAGTTTTAGCACTCATGGAAAAAGGGTAGCTCATACCTCCAGTGAGGACTTAGTGACAATGCGAGAGAAACATTGTACTTTGTTTATATAACTGGTGCATAGCTCCCTGAGACCACATTCTGAAAACCTGTCTGAAAATATGGTGTTGATTCTTTTGTGAAATTTTACATCTCCACCGATTAGACCATTTTTGAAATTTTCTTTGGGTATTCTGAAACTATGGAAATAATGACCTGTAATCAGGCCTTTCATATGTCACATTTTTTTATATTCAGAATATTTAGCTGATGGTCACTGCTAGTATACTAGGTGGAATCAGAAGATTAATTATCTTTGTATGAAGTTCATGTAGTTAAGCACCTAGGCTTGAGAATGGGACTTTGAAATAAAAATTAGCCAAATGTTGTGAAGGCTCTGCTTATTGTTTTCATTTGCAATCGAGACTTATGAAGTGCTGTTTGACAGGTCTCCTAGTTTGGGCATGGGGATATTTCTAAGATCTCTGCCTTCCACATCTTTGTGTGAAGAGAGGATGTTGTTTTACTGTCAAAACCTGTCCACTGTGCTTTCTCAAGTTTGACAGACTGTGAAGGCCGCTTTACTGGAAACAGCCACTTCCAAACTCCACTCCTTGGTTCCAGAAGAACACACTTGGGGTCCAGATGCTGGAGGGGCCCATATCAGATTCTACACCATTGTCAAGGTAGCAGAGCATGTTACCTGGGTCTATGCTACACTGGAAGGTGTTCATGGGAACACCACCTGAGCAGCATCCTGGTTCTGAACCTCCTACCTAGAGGAGCTTCCTACGACCGCCCACCTGTACCAGCGTGGTAACAGGGCAGCTTGAAGTGCAGAAGCCACTCAGGAGAGGCAGCAGGATTTTTGAGTTTTGTTTATGATTTGTATTCTTTGAAAAAAACCAGTTTGCTTTCAGTACCAGAAGAAAGGACATTCCACTTCAAGGTCTCAATGCAGCTATATGGAAGATGGTCTGTTCTGATGCTAATGATTGGTATTGCAAGTATTTTTATTACTCTTGTGTTCATTTGGGGAAAGGTACAGCACAGACAATGTGTGGCTAATCTGAGTAATTACGCCAAATAATACTCATCAGCTGATTCGAAGAGAGATTCATCACTTTTCTGACTACCATGATCATGCTGTCTGGTGGCAACTGATGCATCAAACTGTGAGGAAGATAAGAAATGACAGTTGCTATGTTTGCTGTTTGATTCCACGTGCTATTAATGATCAACCATTTTTGGTACCTGTTCCTATTGAAACTGCTTCTATTCTAACTACTTTCTTTCCAGATAGGCAACATAACCAGCTGGTGGAGGTTATTTTTCCTTGGGTGAGGAATTATATTGTAAGGCAAAGCAGAAATGTTAGTAGATTTTCTAGTGAGCCTAATTTAATATGTGCTACTACAGGAATTCTTTATAGATTTTGGGGTAATAGGAATTAATAAGATATCCAGATATAGGTACAGATATTTGTATTGCACAGGAGGAAAACACACCTTATTTCCTTGGAAAGACAGAAGGTTGCAAAACTATTATATCTGTTTCATGTGCTTTAACCAACAGACATACATTTGAGTAATCTCCTATCAGAACTGCTGCTTATACCATTTCAGGATCTTTGGTCCCAGAGCCCTTGTGTTAACTCTTAATCTGACAGCCTTACCAAATGGAAGTAAATTGTATGACCAAGCAGGTAAATTAACCAGGGTTCTTGTTACTTTTCCTAGTAGAGATGGGTACTCATGTCCTAAGAACATGGTTTGGATGTGTGGTAATGGATCATATCTGTATCTGCCTGCTAATTGGTCTGGAGTACATTATCTAGCTCACTTACTACCTACAGTCACAACTTCTAATTCAATCAGCCCATTATTAGAGAAGAAGACAATGCTCAAATGGAAAAAGAGAGCTAGGATTCTATATTGGAAAGGGATTTTGGGTACAATTATTCTTAGTTATGGTGCTGCTAAGGATTAATGAGTTGTCAGTTGAGTTGGAAAATCTTGCTGCTTTCACAGAGGAAGGTTTCACTGTTCTGACCAAGGAGCAGCAAGCTCTTAGAACGATGAGTTTGCAAATTAGTATGGCTTTGGATTACCTGTTAGCTGAGAGGGGTGATGGTTTTGAAGAATTTTCCTTTTAGTTGTGATTATCTTGTAATCAGAAGAAAGGAGTTGTAATGGAAATTCTTGTATTAAGTGCTCTAAGGTGTTCCAAAGTGTATGACCTTTAGGTTACCTCTCTCCTTCAGAACATCTGTGTTAGAGGAGGAAGCTGTAAAAGCCAGTATCAGAAGTTTAATGGTTAAAACCCATCCTTTAGGGTTGTGTCTCTGGAAGAGCAGATGGTCCGCTCATAAATGACTTTGTTATCTCTGACACGAGGAGGGTCTAGGGCCATAAAGCACAAACTCTTTTAAGTTGAGGTAACACCCACATACTCTTTAAATACTGTGTGTAAATGTTGATCGGGGCTCTGCTTCACTGACCAAGCTGACAGGGTCTTCAAACGCTGAATGCCTTTGAATAAAACTTATAAAGACAAAGTCCGGATTTTCTCTTTTAATGAGTTAATTTCTCTCCCACTTTGATAAGAAAATTCCACTACAGAACCAAGGATTATCTTGAAGAATCTGGAATTGATGTTAAGTTAGTCTTGGAACTAACTTAGACAATAATTGGCATACCTTTAGACAACCATTCACAATGCAAGATCAGATAAAATATTATTTTAATAAAATAATATTTTAACGAATGATTTGCTGAATAAAACCAACCTTCTGGATGACCAATTCTCAATGATGTTTAATTAGCTCACTTTATTTATTAAAATAATATTTAAAGAAATATTATTTTGAGCAAGAACCAAATCTATGAGAAATGGGCTTAACTGTGTTACTTATCAAGCTTAGTAAAACAATATTTAGGGAAATATTATTTTACTAGATTGAAAACTAACAACCTTTTTGGGTAAATGGTCTTTAGCAGCAAGCACGTGTTCTTAGCTGTTAGCAGTTAAACCTAACAAAAGAAGCTTATAGCTTATCATCAGAATCAAACGCATACCTTTGAAATACCGTTAATAAAAGCGTTAAAATGCATAAACAAGGACGGCACGTTATGGCGAATCTTCTGTGTTTAAAATCACCCTTTAAATAAAGTTTGTCTTAACTTAAAAAAAAAAACACAAACACAGAACCCACAAATTGAGCACGTGGTGCTGAGCAGATAATCTGCTAGCACTAAAATGGCTGAGTTTTGCAGGTTTTTTTTAGATTCACACAGGGTCAAATTAAGTATTTTTTGGTAGAAATTATATCTTTGCATATTAAATATGGAGTAGGGCTGCAGCTGGTAGCACTGTTGCCTTGCAGCAAGAAGGTCCTGGATGCTTGTTTACTGTTAGGTTATTTGTTCTTGCTGCATTCTTCTAGTTTATTAGTTTCTTTTCCCTGTTCCTCCCCTTGTCCTTAGATTCCCTTCAGTTATTATTTACCCACAGGTTTGTTTCCCTTTAGATTATTTGTCCTCCCTGATTCCTTATGTTTGTATAGTTCTATGTATTTAGTCCCTCTTGGCAGTTGTAATAATAATTGGTCACTTCCTTTTACGTTCTTGTTGGTGCTTTAGATTGTTGGGTGTATTTGGTTTTCGCTTCCCTGCTCCTCCTTGTGAGTTAGTGTTGTTTATCTTTTGATCTAGTTTTCCCTTTGGTTTATTTTATTGTCTAGTTTCTCCTGTGTCTCCCAGTCCAGTCACCATAGTAACCATTCATTCCCTCAGTCTTCACAGCCAGTTCTCGCACCTGTTTCCAGTTCTTCTCTGATTACCTTAGCTTTCCTCTCATTGGTCCACTCTCCTCCTCTCCCTGCTTATATTCCTGGTTATTCTGATTATTCTCTGCTGGTTCATCTGTTCTGCACCCCTGCTTGAGTTCTGCTGGTGCTATGTTTTCCCTCAGAAGACTGTTGTATGTTTTGGCTCAACTCATGTAAGTTTTTGGGAAAATATTTTTGTAAAGCCTTTGAAACCTTTTTTGTTTGAAGAAGAGGCCTTCTCTCAACATGCTGCTGCCCAGTGTTTGTCTGCAATTTGGTCCTCTACAACCACAGACTCTGACAGAACCTGTGAGTAAAGGCCACAGCCATACTGGAGCCTGCTTCATCAGTCTGTCCATTTCATCCTGGATCTTAGCTACTGAGGATTTAAAGGGCAATTTGAATTAGTGCTGAGCAGAAACAAATAAAACCCCACAAATCTTTTTCAGAGTGAGATTTTATTATTACAGGAGCTTCTATAAAAAAATGTTCCACATAAAAAAAACTTGTAGGATAAGAAAAAACAAAACACGAACCAGTAAATGCAACAATATAAACAGGAAGGACGGCTCTGCAACCAGGATTTTAAGGCACTGGGAACGTTTGGACCTGACTAAAGGGGGGCTGACAAGTCATGGCAACAGTCTAAACCACAGCAGCTCTGAATAGAGATTTTCAGGAGATGATCAAACATCACCTACTAGATAAAGAAGCTCTCAGGGTTTCTACATGTTTTTCATTGCAAAACAGCTTCTGCAGCTTCTGTACTGCTACTCACCCATTACCCTATTAAGACAGTGTCTCGCCCATGGCCAAAATTAAATAGATAAAAAAATAATCTAAAAGGAGGAAATCAGGAAAATCTCAAAAAAAATAAACACAACTCAGACTAAAAAGAAAAATTAAACAATTAAATGTGGTATACTAAACAGAAAATCTCTCTCTTCAAAGACTTTGCTAATTAGTGACCTAATTTGTGACAATCAGATTGATTTATTTTGTCTCACAGAAACCTGGCTGCAGCAAGAGGATTATGTTACTATAAATGAGTCAACTCCTACTAATTATTTAAATTTTCACACTCCTCGAAATACTGGGCAAGGAGGAGTAGCAACCATCTTTCAGTCCGATTTATTGATTAGTCCCAGACCAATCAATAGCTGCAACTCTTTTGAATATTTAATCCTTAGTTTTCCTCATCCAATTTGCAAAGCACTAAAACCACTTCTGTTTGTTGTTTTGTACCGTCCACCAGGCCATTACTCTCAATTTTTTTTATCAGTTTTCGGACCTTTTATCTGATTTAGTGTTAAATACAGATAAGGTTATTATAGTGGGGGATTTTAGCATTCACGTTGACACTGAAAGTGATAGCCTAAATATAGCTTTTAATGCTATCTTAGACTCAATTGGCTTTGCTCAAAACATTAACAAACCTACCCACCTTTGTCTTCATTCTCTGGACCTTATGCTGACGTGGCATTGAGTGTAAAGACATAATATCTTCTCATAACCCTGTCCTGTCTGACCATTTTTTAATAACCTTTGAGTTTAATTTAACAGAGTACTACACACCTGAAAGAAAATGTCATTATAGTAGATCATTATCAGACAATGCTGTAACAACCTTTAAAGAATCTGTTCCACTTTTAATTTCCTCATTATCACAGAAAAACAAAGTGGAGGGCAATAATTTTCTTTCTTCCCATTCACAAATTGATTCTCATGTTCATAGTGTTACTTCATCATTGCGTGGTGCATTAGAAAATGCAGCCCCCTTGAAAAAGAAGGTAATTATTCATTGGAGGCTGGCTCCCTGGTTTAATTCAGAGCTGCGTACTTTAAAGCACAATGTTAGAAAATTGGAGAGAAAATGGCGCTCTACACACCTAGAGGATTCATACTTAATCTGGAAAAATAGCCTGTCTGTACTTGTCCTGTTAGATCTCAGTGCTGCATTTGATACAGTCGATCACAATATTCTCTTAGAAAGGCTGGAATATGCTGTAGGGATCAGGAGAACAGTGCTAGGCTGGTTTAAATCTTATTTGTCTGACAGATTCCAGTTTGTTCGTGTAAATGATAAATCATCTTTAACCTCCAGGCTTAATTGTGGAGTACCACAGGGTTCAGTACTTGGGCCAATTCTCTTTACTATATATATGCTTCCAATAGGTAAAATTATCAGGCAGCATAGGATAAATTTTCACTGTTACGCTGATGATACTCAGCTTTACTTATCCATAAATCCTGATGAGCCCAACCAGTTAGATAGACTACAAGCATGCCTTGAAGATATAAAAACTTGGATGATGTTAAAGTTTCTGCTTCTAAATTCAGACAAGACAGAAGTTGTCATCTTTGGACCAGAGTCTTTAAAAAAGAAACTACTTAGTCAATCACTTAACCTGGATGACATTAAATTGACCTCCGGTAATAAAGTAAAAAAACCTTGGTGTTATTTTTTACCACATGTCATTTAAATCCCATATTAAACAGGTTTCTAGGATTTCTTTCTTTCACCTCCGGAACATTGCCAAAATTAGAAATATCCTATCCAGGAGTGACGCTGAAAAACTAGTCCATGCATTTGTTACTTCAAGACTGGACTATTGTAATTCATTACTATCAGGATTCCACAAAATGCAGTTAAAAGCCTTCAGCTGATTCAAAATGCTGCAGCAAGAGTTCTGATGAAAATTAAAAAGAGACATCATATTTCTCCTACTTTAGCTTCCCTTCATTGGCTCCCTGTTAAATCCAGAATAGAATTTAAAATTCTCCTCCTCACATATAAAGCCCTTAATGATCTAGCTCCACCATACATTAGAGATCTGATTGGTCCATACGTTCCTAACAGAGCATTTTGTTCTCAGACTGCAGGTTTACTGGTGGTTCCTAGAGTCTCTAGAAGTTGAATGGGAGGCAGATCCTTTAGTTATCAGGCTCCTCTCCTGTGGAACCAGCTCCCAGTTTTAGTCCGTGAGGCAGACACCCTGTTTACTTTTAAGGCTAGGCTAAAAACTTTCCTTTTTGATAAAGCTTATAGTTAGAGTGGCTTAGGTTATCCTGAGCTATCTCTGTAGTCATGATGCTATAGGCTTAGGCTGCTGGAAGACATAATGACCACTTTCCCCCTTTTCGCTACATTCTCACACTACTCTCCAATTTTGCATTATTTGCTGTCATTTCAGCTTTTAACTTTTACTGTAACTAATCATATGTGCTCTCTCTCAGACTCTGATCTTTTCTTTCTTTCTAAATGAAACAACTAAAGGAGCTACATCCATTAACATTTACTTTTCCTTCCCATAGAAAGTACTCCTGGATCAGTGCTTCTGTGTTATTTTTGTGTCTCTGCTCTGTTCTCTCAAACCCCAGTCGGTCGTGGCAGATGGCCGCTCACACTGAGCCTAGTTCTGCTGGAGGTTTCTTCCCGTTAAAAGGGAGTTTTCCTCTCCCCTGTCGCTACATGCATGCTCAGTATGAGGGATTGCTGCAAAGTCAATATCAGTGACTGTTCACTGTCGCTACATGCTCATCCAGGAGGAGTGACTGCTATAAGTCTCTGACTCGATGCAATATGCTGGGTTTCCTTAGATAGAAAAATGTTTTATCCAATTTGAATAAATAACAGAATCTGACTGCACTGTTCAATGATTAGGATTAATTCGAATGTATGTACCTGACTTTTGTGAAGTGCCTTGAGACGACACGTATTGTTAATTGGCGCTATATAAATAAACTGAATTGATTTGAATTGAATTGCAATATTTGAAATGTCTCCGAATTCAAATTTTCCAATTTCCCAGGTGATCTGGAATAAGTTTAGATGTTGATGTAAAAATGTTACCAGTGAATGTTTCTAAACTGGTTTTAAAATCCTGTGCTTGACATCTTTATTCTCACCATGAATGTCCTTATTATGCAAACTTCTTGCAGTAATTACAGTTATAGGGTTCACGTTGTTTTAAGCCAGAAAACACAGAGAACAACATCTGATCCACACTTAAATATCCCCTCAGAGCAGAATATATTTTATTATTCTAAGAAGTGAGTCACCAATCAAACAGCCAGCGATCAGAATCAGCTCTGATCCTGGATTAGCATTTCAAACAGAAGCGGTCGATTTCTCTCGGACCTTGGATCTGGGAATGGTTTTTAACTAGAGTTCACTGCAAGTCAGAAAATGAGAGGGATTTAAAGAATCTTGTGGTGCTGTCAGCAGTCCAGGACAACGTGTTTCTCTCCATTTCATGCACTCAGACACTTAACAGACATGTTTATAACCAGATGTTGTTCAGGTTTGTTTGCTAGTGGGAATTAGTTTATTTCTACAACTTTCACCATGTTGGATGTTCTCAGCATACACAAGAGACACTGAACTCCTCAGCAAACTCTGATTTTCTAGTCTGTCTTTGTTCAGTGTTGTATTTGTAATAAAGCCCAATATACTGACATGCACTATCGCGAAGGGCTGCTTGGATGCAACACTTGGTAGGATACAGGTCCTTCTCAAAATATTAGCCTATTGTGATAAAGTTCATTATTTTCCATAATGTCATGATGAAAATTTAACATTCATATATTTTAGATTCATTGCTCACTAACTGAAATATTTCAGGTCTTTTATTGTCTTAATACGGGTGATTTTGGCATACAGCTCATGAAAACCCAAAATTCCTATGGAGCGGGGTGGAAATAAAATTGGCTTAATTCTTGCTGCTATTATCCGGAATATTTCCTGATGTCATGCATAGGGAGAAATTTATTTTCACAAACTCAGATTTTTATCCGTTTTACAAACTGGCACAGGAAGAAACACTGGAAATTAAGTGATTTAACATACATTTTCTTCTTTCTAAAATTATACACACCTGGAAAAATGTCAAAACATTTATTTATTATATGTTTTTCATATTTCTAAGACTGCATGAAAACGCTGTGCTTTCCTTGGAAAAGACAGACACGCCTCCTGACAAATAAAAACATGTAGGAACCAATCAAGTCAAACACGTTAAACCCGGATTACTGGTAGCACATTGTTTTCATGGAGGAATGTAGTGGGAAAAAAATGACTGCAGTAGTGGAGTACCTGGTAATCTGAAATTAGTGCACCATCAGAACTTATTTCTCCAGAAATAAATACTGGTGCAGCGATAATAAAAAGACCAATCAATGAAGGTAACTCATAACAGACTTTAGTTTGTTTGGAAGATTGGATTCAGGTCATATGGTGAAACTCCCATCATGCCTTACTCCAGGGGAAGGGGTTCTGATTCAAGGTCCCTTCAGACGGTCAGATGGAGGCTGAACAACTGACCTCCTGAAAGTTCCATGTTTTCTTTATACTGTGACAGGGACATCCAGGAAACATCAGAGATCCTGCTCACTCCAGGCTTTATGACAAAGCGGTCCAAACCAGGTCCAGATTTGGAGGAAAATGAATGCTGCTGTAGAAGGAAATAAAGGCTGATTTATGACACTGGCTATAAATAACTCTCAGATGGAGAGTGTAATGTGTTGGGAAGCTGTGGAGCTGGTTTATCAGCTGTTAATGGGCAATTCCAATGAAGTTGGGACATTGTGTAAATCCTCCATGCAATTTGTTTGTTTTCTTTTGCAAATACTCATTTTCAAATTGATGCTTCCAACAATTTCCAACAAAGCTGGGACAGGTGCAACAATTCTCAGGGTCAAAAAACAGCTGTTTGGAGTATTTCACAGGTCAACGGGTTAAATGGAAACAGTTGAGTGTCATGATTGGGTATAAAAGGAGCATCCCCAAAAGGTTCAGTCATTCACAAGCAAGGATGGGGTGAGGTTCACCACTATGGGAATAACTGCATGAGCAAATAGTCCAACATTTTAAGAACGTTTCTCAACGTACAATAGCAAGGAATTTATGGATTTCATAGTCTACAGTCCATAGTATCACCAAAGGATTCTGAGAATCTGGAGAAATCTCTGCACGTGTGGCACGGCTGAAAACCAACATTGAATGATTGTGACCTTTGATCCTTCAGGAGGCACTGCATCAAAAACTGACATCATTCTGTAACAGAAATTACCACGTGGGCTCAGGAACGCTTCAGAAAACCATTGTCAGTAAACACAGTTCATCGCTACATCTAAAAGGTAAAACTGTACCATGCAAAGCCAAAGCCATATATCAACACCACTCAGAAACACAGCTCCTCTGGGCCTGAGATCATCTGAGATAGACTGAAGAAAAGTGGATGTATATAATTGGATGTTTGATATCAGGATTTCTGCTTTTTGGAGTCAGCAGTTACCTGGCATATCGAGAAATTTGGAGAATGTCAGCAGCTGTTCTGGCAATTGTGAGGCTGCCTGGCATGTATGATGGGATCTTCAGGGCGATCAGCACTCAGACTGAGATGTTACGTGAGCTAAATTGCAGACTGGATGTGATCCTTATGATGCGTTCACACCAAACGCGATTTCTGCGAATATTTCGCCTCATTTGTGTGCTTTTGCCCTCTTCACATTCCGCGTGAACTCCGCGTTGGCATCCGGCAACAAGCGGCAACGCTACGCCGCGTCATCAAATAGGAGGAGCTTCCATCTGCTGCTTGCTGGTTTCAACTGAACATGCTGGACATGAATTTCACATATAATCACGGTGTTTTACCTGTGGAGAGCTGACAAACGTCGCCGACATCAATGTCCCTGGGTTCACCAGATTCTTCAGGGATGGGAACAGTTCGGAGAGTACCACCACTTACTCCAGTAGCTGTGTCTGGATGACGGTCGATTTCAGCGGTACTTCCGTCTATCCCGGACCCAGTTCGAAAATCTGCTGCTCCGCGTTGGGAGATGAATCGGCCTCCGGGACGCCAACTACCGGCGACCGCAGTGAAGCCAGCCCGAAGCCGGACACCGGACACTCAAGCTCCGCGGAGCCAGCGGCATCCAGCGCACGGCCGATCTGAGTCAGGCACCCAGATTTCGGCTAGCTGCTCTCTGTTGCTCCCTCTTCTGACGCGCGGTGGTTCACTAGGGACCGTCAATAAGTTTCCGTACCAAATAATCGTGGAAAATCTGAGTGCCTGAATCGGATCGACCGTGAGCTAGATGCCGCTAACTCCGCGGAGCTTGAACATCCAACTTCAAACTAACTTCACCGCGGTTTACCAGCGCTGTATCCCTGCTGCTGAATGCCTGTCCATCTGTCTTCAGTGAGTAAATAAATCTCAGCTCAGTAAAAAAACAGCCGATTTTTAATGTCCACATCTCCTAAATTTAAGATATTTGTGCCTAAACATAACCAGGCCAGGTCCTTTCTCTACTTGTCTCGGTAAAAGTAATTAGTTGAGTCATACAACTCTGGCTTGTTGCACACCGCCACTATGATCTGGTCCCCCATCATTGACAACTGCTTATTCTCCGCTTTGGTCCTTCACCCTACGTCACAGCCACATCCACTCCCTGATTGGTTGACGCGACACGAATTTAGGAAAAAGTTCAGATTTTTCAACTCGTCCATTGCGCCGCTCCGCTCCCACTTCGCTTGCCGCGCCGTGCCCTCCGCGTCCTTCGCACCGCACCGCGCCGCGCCGCTCCACTCCTGAACGCGCCTCTACATAGGGATAACATGTAAATTGGCCGCTCCTTTCGCAGAAATCGCGTTTGGTGTGAACGCACCTTTAGGATCGCAGGCAGGTTGCGGTTCCTGGACTCAGGGGTGAAAAGGATTAAATCTTGGAGAAAGTTGTTTGCTCGGATCTGGCGAAAGACCAGGAATTTGACTGTTTGGATTCACCTTTGAGAAGCACCAGCGAGACTCTCAAGGCTGACGGAAAATTAAGAGTCAGCCTAACCCAAAATAATTGTTGTTTTTCTGAATCTGGCTCCCCTGCACAGCCTTGATGGCTGGTTATCTTCAACCTCTTCTGGAAGTTATGTAAACATGACGCTCTGCTCCCTCTGCCCCCTCCCCTCCCTGAGGACATCTGTGGACCTGCTCAGAACTTTGTGGCGGGTTGATGAGCATTCCAACGTACCATCAAGGACAATGGCCTCTGGGACAGTGCTTCATGGACTTACTTGCACACACTCACTTGCACACACACACATGCTCAACATAAACATATGCACCCCTCACACCACCTTCACTGCTCCCGGCATGATGTGTTTTGTAAACTTGTTGCTTCTTTGTGCTGAGGTTTTTTGCAATCTCAAACTGTATCCTGCTAAGGATAAAGTGTGAAATATGATTTTTTTCCTTCTACTTACCTAATGTGGCCTCTTTTCTCATCTAGCAAGGGCAGCGCCTGTGAGTGGGCAGCAAAGCCTCGGTGACCCGTCCCCCCCTTGTCTTGTATCATGATGTATGTTTGGATGGGTTGTACTGGAATTCTAATTTCCCCTCGGGGATCAATAAAGTATCTTTGAAATGAAATGAATTGAATTGAATTGAAGTGTGCTCTGATCTGATGAGTCCACATTTCAGGTTGTTTTTGGAAATCATGGACATCGTGTCCTCTGGGCCAAAGAGGAAAAGAACTTTCTGGAATGTTGTCAGTCCAAAGTTCAACAGCCAGTATCTGTGATGGTATGGGGGTGGGTTGGTGCCCATGGCATGGGCAACTGACACATCTGTGAATGTAATGCTAAAAGGTGCACACAGGTTTTGGAGCAACATCTGCCGCCATCCAAGCAACGTCTTTTTCAGGGACGTCTCTTCTTATTTCAGCAAGACAATGCCAAGCTACATTCTGCACATGTTCAAACAGCGTGGCTTCGCAGTAAAAGAGTTCTGGTGCTAGACTGGCCTGCCTACAGTCCAGACCTGTCTCCCGTTGAAAATGTGTGGCACAAAATACAATAATTAGTCTCTTCAGTTCCCAAACACTTACTGACTGATAAAAGGAAAGGTGATGTAACACAGCGCTGAACATGACCATGTCCCAGCTATGTTGGAATATATTGCAAGTATCATATTTGAGTGATTATATCTGGTCCTGAGGAACAGCACGGATTCAGAGTGAGTCTCTAGGCTGACCCTTAAAAGGAGGAGCAGGTTAAATAAAGTTTGGTTCATTCAGGTTTTTGGCACACAGGAGCATGCAGCTGAGTGACTCAGAGTGTCTCTGTGGAGGAACCCTCACGTTCCTCATGCTGCAGCATTCAGGCTTCAACACCCTCAACTGATCTTGAGTAAAAATTCTCAGCCAGCTTCTTCGTCCTCTTGTTGCAATGAACTTGTTGGTTCAGCCCGCTGGGCATGCAGGGAATTCTACAAAGCACATCAGATGTGTTGTCAACAGGAGCGACGCCTGGAGCGCTGGCTCTGGGACCAAAGTCTACTTCATCTCCCTGACGCTCATTCACGATGTCTCCTATCAGCTCTTTTTTGTACAACTTTGGATGGAAGAACAGGTAATAAATGATCTTACAAATCAACCCCATGATATAAACTGAGACCACGGCGCCGCTAATGATGACAGCCTGCAAACATGAGATTTCAAGGGGAGGAGGATCCAAGCTCATCTTCCAGTACCACACTCCACAGAGGACGGAGATATCCACCAGGATGTAGGTGTGGTACACTATCATCTGTTTCCTCATCTGCCCCTCCACCACGTTGAACCAGTCGAAGTACCAGATGAGGCCCACTGTGGCCCGGTACAGCCACTCCCCCCCTGCACTGTCCATTAACTTTGTCTTGGAGCACCAGGCGAAGAAGAACAGCACCAGCCAGGAGCAGAAAAAGTGGGTGAAGATGAAGCAGGGCTCCTCAGAGGCAAAGAGGGCAAGGGCGACGATGCGAGACGACAGGAGGAGCAGGTTCCAGAGGAAGTAGACGATCGATGAGATGATTGGCTGTTTCTTCTTATCTGGCAGGAAGGAGCGCAGGCAACGGTGGTACGTGGTCACGCAGAAAGCAACGGTCGACAGCGAGCAGATGGTCTTCAGCACTGAGGAGGTAGAGACGACAGGAGAACGATAAGTGAACATCACACACTGAAGATGCCTTCTCACAGGAACCTCAACAACTAACCCAACAGGCCTTATGGGTACATATGTTGTCATATAATACTACATGAGTATTACGTTATATTCAATTGACAATGTGGTCATAGGCATCCGTTAGCGGTTTAGTGATATTGTTATGCTCTGGGATCATTGTTGTTCAAGTTTTTTTATTCTTGTAGCTAAAACTACCATGGCATGTAAAATTACTTATAAAAACACCTATGTTGTTGTTAGAGGTAGTAGTACACATTGACAGTGCTCTACGTGACATCAGCATGGCAGCAATTACTTGAACATTCACCTCAAGTGCCAACAGTGACCCTCTGGCCCCCTCGTGGCCAGGGACTTCCACAGAGGGCCAGCGTGTTTTCAAGTAATTATTTTTTAATTTCTGTGAGTAACAATTCACAGTAATGCTCAAGCTCTACAATAAACCCACTGTTTGTGCGATGTCTTTTCATCATCCTTTTAGCACGTTATAAGCACATACAAAGTGCTATTTAGGACATAGTTTAAATTTCAAGTCAATATAGTCATTTTATGGGTCTTACAGTTTACAGCTCCTCTCGATGTGGAAGAGCAGCGGCTCTACTCCGAGCCCCTCCCGGATGGCCGAGCTCCTCCCCCTATCTCTAAGGGAGTGCCCAGCAACCCTACGGAGGAAGCTCATTTCAGCCACTTGTATCTGGGATCTCGTTCTTTCGGTCATGACCCAAAGTTCATGGCCATAGGTGAGGATAGGAACATAGACCGACCGGTAAATCGAGAGCTTCGCTATTCGGCTCAGCTCTCTCTTCACCACAACGGACCGGCACAGCGCCCTCATTACTGTGGCAGCCGCACCGATCCGTCTGTCGATCTCCCTCTCCATTCTTCCCTCACTCGTGATCAAGACCTCGAGATTCTTGAACTCTTCCATTTGAAGCAGGAACTTCCCTCCAACCTGAAAAGGACAAGCCACCCTTTTCCGGTCGTGAACCATGGCCTCGGACTTGGAGGAGCTGATCTTCACTCCAGCCGCTTCACACTCGGCTGCAAACCACCCCAGCGCATGCTGTAGATCTTGGCTAGAGGGGGCCATCAGGACCACGTCATCCGCAAAAAAAAGAGACGCAATCCACCAGACCAGTGACAAAGGGCAGCCCTGCCGGAGTCCAACATGCACTGGGAACAGGTCCGACTTAGTGCCGGCAATGCGGACCAAACTCCTGCTCCGCTTGTACAGAGACCGGATGGCCCCTAATAAAGGGCCCCCGATTCCATACTCCTGGAACACCCCCTACAGGGTGCCATGATGGACACAGTCGAATGCCTTCTCCAGGTCGACAAAACACATGTGGACCGGTTGGGCAAACTCCCATGAACCCTCGAGTACCCTGTAGAAGGTACAGAGCCGGTCCAGTGTTCCACGGCCGGGACGAAAACCACATTACTCCTCCTGAAGCTGAGGTTTGACTATCGGCGGACTCTCCTCTCCAATACCCTGGCGTAGGCCTTACCAGGGAGGCTGAGGAGTGTGATCCCCCTCTAGTTGGAACACACCCTCCGGTCACCCTTCTTATGAAGGGGGACCGCCACCCCAGTCTGCCACTCCAGTGGCACTGTCCCCGACCGCCACACAATGTTGAAGAGGCATGTCAACCATGACAGCCCTACAACATCCAAAGACTTGTAACAAATTTTTACTGCTGATGGGGAAGATTAGAAGAAATGTGAACCTGTGATGGGACCTGGCTTTCCCTCCTGCATGATGACTGTGAGCATGAGGACGATCTGAGGAGCACTCTCCCAGAAGGTCTCCATGAACCGCAGCAGGTTCAGGTCGTGGTTCATGTACACGACCACATCTGTTGGCCAGCTGGGGTTTGAGTTGGAGTTCGGCATGAAGGCCTCCAAGACGGCTAGATGTCTGAAATAAAACCAATTATGCCAGTTTAATAACAAGCTTCTGAGCAGGTATTCATAAACAACATCAGCCAGATACTGCTCATCTAAACCAGGTTCAGCCTCTTTACACTTAAACCTAAAACATGACTCATATTTGATCCCTCACACTTCCTCCTGCAGGCTGCAGAGATTTCAGACGATGCGACCGAAGCTCCTGGTGAGATAAAACTTCTGATAGGCTGTGCCTTGGGGAAATGACTGGTCATACAATGACATGCTTGTTACAATTACACTATTAACCCACTGTGGTGACAGAAGGAATAAAGCTGAGTAAGAGTCTGTAAATCATTTTTAGATGCTTTAATAGTATTTTTAAACACACACTGTATTTTGCATGATCAGTTAACCCAGAATTATTCACATCCCTGAGGTCTGATAAATCTGTGCAGGAAGCTAGAGACTAGTGTCATGGTAAGGAGGCCTTCCAGACTTAAACACACCAAAGGTAACATGGAAAATGAGTTTTAATGAATTATTGAAGAGAGTATTAATAATTTTTGGCATGCCATTATTATATAAAATAAGATAAATAATTTTCCTGTATACGGTATTTTTATCTTTTGAGAGATGCCTGTTTTGTTCCTGTCAGAAACAAACTTCTAGGTTAAATAAAAATAACTTTAAATGTAAATCGGCCAGCGCGATGAATTATTTTGGGCTTTGGAGTATTTTGTACCTATAATTTTGATAAAATTAAAACTTTACCAAATATTGAGACAGATTAATATAGTACTTTGCAAATTTAAGGTGTTTTAATTTATATTCGTCACATGTCCATATCTCCTTCTCTCTGTAGTTGAAGTTTTACTTAATGTTCATATGTAAATAAATAGGATGGAAACATTAAAACATTTTTTTTATTAATTCTCCGTTTTTTGACATTTCAAGAATATTTAGATACATATTTTAATTTGTTTACATTATCATCAATTTATATTCTATTTTAATAAAGAAGAAAAAGAGAATAAACAAACTGAAAGGTATTATTTAGTAAATTTGAAAATCCCTGTAGATGTTTGTAACAGCCCTAATTTTCTGTGAAAAACATATCCTGGCTGTTTTTAACTGTTTTCTTTTTACCTGTTCTTAATCTATTTTGGTTTATCCTCTTAGGTTTTTAACAAAGCAGGACTTCAGCTGTAATTTTTTGTTAAAAGGAAAGTTTTGCACAAACAGGCACCAAAGATTAACTGATTTCCACTCTGATTAGAGAAATTAAAGAAACCAAAGTTCTGCTGAAAAAAAAAGAGTGGGAGGAACTTTGGACACACCTGATGTACATCCCCAGCTGGAACATATGCAAGACTCCAAGGATGGGCTTCAGAAAGTCTTCGAGTTTTGTTTCCATCTTAAATTCATCGTAGCTGTACCAGAGCCAGCTGTAAAGCTGTGCGAGCACAGAGGAGCCAATAAGTAGCACCAGCAGCACAGCGAGGCACAGGTAGGCCTCCTCCTTATAAAAGTTCACAGCAGCCAGAACGTCCATAACAATGTCGAATAGAAACAGGGGCAGACCTGCTGAAGTAAAAAGAAAGTCCCACTGAGAGTACTTAAGCACATTCATCTTTAAAGTTCCTGAGCAGCTACATTACTGTAGCTGACAGCTTCCTAAAGACATTCCTGAACTGAAAGGAATAGCTCAAGTTCAAGAGAAGTCACAAACTCCACCCACGGAGTAAACCTGTTAAAGGGAAACTTGGCATCTGCTGTGTAGCAGCTGAATAGAACTACTGAAACCAAACCGCCTGAGGCTGACATGTAGCAGGAGGAGGAGCTAAAAGCGTTGGATTTCAGAGCAGAAACTGTAAAACATGTGAATGTACCTTGAGATTTACTGAAGAAAACAGGTCAAAGACACAGAACAGCTTCATTAAAGTCAGTCATAGTGAACAGAACAGAACAGACTAACAGTGGGTCCAACATGCATTCAGATGACTTCAGAAGCAGCAAAATCTTTTTTAATCAAAAAAACTCTCCCAACACGTAAAAATACAGACAGCATTCAATAAATAAACACTGTTCCACAAAGCCAGAGTCATCAGCTACTACTGTTTTAAATTCCTCGTTATTGTCATCATATGGTCTCTATGGCAACCAAGAGCATGGAGCTGAAGCAGTTCAATTCATAGAGAGGAAAATAAGCAAGCTGGTAATTCCTCCTTCAGACAGAACCAAGAGAAACAGTAGAACCTTAGGACAGGTCAGCTGAGGCAAAATAATACTGACAAGCTTATAGAACCAGTTCCAATACTGCTGTTAGTGCTGCAGTACATTTCTCCTAGAGGAAAAGCACAGCAGCATGCCGTACATGGGTCTGGATTATCCTGAGATCTTCCCTGAGGAAGCTGCTGGGATGTTTCAGGCTGCTCTGCACAGAAACCTTTAACACCATTATATTTCTGATAAAGCTATCCCTCTTTCTTTGGACTGACTTCCAGATGTTTGAAAACCCTGAAAACTTCTGGATGTTTCCTGCAAACAGATGACTGGAGGTAGAACAGCCACTCGGAACACAGTTTGATGTCTGACCCCGTTTTGGTTCAGAATGGGGAAAAGCACAGAAACATAAAGTTCTCTGTTTGTGCACAGAAAACCTGATTTATTGTTAATGTTTTTCACGCCAATAAGTCACCTAATTTCCATATGAAGATATGTTTCTATTTTCCCGTCTGAATCACAGACAGCACCATCTAGTGTTCAACAGAGGGACATTTATTTTCCTCTGATTGATTATACAGGTCCTTCTCAAAATATTAGCATATTGTGATAAAGTTCATTATTTTCCATAATGTCATGATGAAAATTTAACATTCATATATTTTAGATTCATTGCACACTAACTGAAATATTTCAGGTCTTTTATTGTCTTAATACGGATGATTTTGGCATACAGCTCATGAAAACCCAAAATTCCTATCTCACAAAATTAGCATATTTCATCCGACCAATAAAAGAAAAGTGTTTTTAATACAAAAAACGTCAACCTTCAAATAATCATGTACAGTTATGCACTCAATACTTGGTCGGGAATCCTTTTGCAGAAATGACTGCTTCAATGCGGCGTGGCATGGAGGCAATCAGCCTGTGGCACTGCTGAGGTCTTATGGAGGCCCAGGATGCTTCGATAGCGGCCTTTAGCTCATCCAGAGTGTTGGGTCTTGAGTCTCTCAACGTTCTCTTCACAATATCCCACAGATTCTCTATGGGGTTCAGGTCAGGAGAGTTGGCAGGCCAATTGAGCACAGTGATACCATGGTCAGTAAACCATTTACCAGTGGTTTTGGCACTGTGAGCAGGTGCCAGGTCGTGCTGAAAAATGAAATCTTCATCTCCATAAAGCTTTTCAGCAGATGGAAGCATGAAGTGCTCTAAAATCTCCTGATAGCTAGCTGCATTGACCCTGCCCTTGATAAAACACAGTGGACCAACACCAGCAGCTGACACGGCACCCCAGACCATCACTGACTGTGGGTACTTGACACTGGACTTCTGGCATTTTGGCATTTCCTTCTCCCCAGTCTTCCTCCAGACTCTGGCACCTTGATTTCCGAATGACATGCAGAATTTGCTTTCATCCGAAAAAAGTACTTTGGACCACTGAGCAACAGTCCAGTACTGCTTCTCTGTAGCTCAGGTCAGGCGCTTTTGCCGCTGTTTCTGGTTCAAAAGTGGCTTGACCTGGGGAATGTGGCACCTGTAGCCCATTTCCTGAACACGCCTGTGCACGGTGGCTCTGGATGTTTCTACTCCAGACTCAGTCCACTGCTTCCGCAGGTCCCCAGAGGTCTGGAATCGGCCCTTCTCCACAATGTTCCTCAGGGTCCGGTCACCTCTTCTCGTTGTGCAGCGTTTTCTGACACACTTTTTCCTTCCCACAGACTTCCCACTGAGGTGCCTTGATACAGCACTCTGGGAACAGCCTATTTGTTCAGAAATTTATTTCTGTGTCTTACCCTCTTGCTTGAGGGTGTCAATAGTGGCCTTCTGGACAGCAGTCAGGTCGGCAGTCTTACCCATGATTGGGGTTTTGAGTGATGAACCAGGCTGGGAGTTTTAAAGGCCTCAGGAATCTTTTGCAGGTGTTTAGAGTTAACTCGTTGATTCAGATGATTAGGTTCATAGCTCGTTTAGAGACCCTTTTAATGATATGCTAATTTTGTGAGATAGGAATTTTGGGTTTTCATGAGCTGTATGCCAAAATCATCCGTATTAAGACAATAAAAGACCTGAAATATTTCAGTTAGTGTGCAATGAATCTAAAATATATGAATGTTAAATTTTCATCATTACATTATGGAAAATAATAAACTTTATTACAATATGGTAATTGTTTGAGAAGGACCTGTATTTGCATGAAATCTCTGCTGCAGTCTGAAGCTTATACTGGCAATAAGGCAGAATTATAAAGGAAGCAGGTTCTCCATGAATTTAAAAGTCAAGTCAAGTTTATTTATATAGCGCTTTTCAGCAACAAGGCAATCAAGGCGCTGTACATAAGGAAAAACATAATGATACAGAAAATCAAACAGATGTAATTAAAAAATAAAGAGAATAGAATGATGGATAAGAAAACGAGAGGAAAAATAGACTGAAAACTTAACTAAACACAGTCAAAGGCCACTCTAAACAAATACGTTTTTAATCTTGATTTAAAGCAACTTAGGGTTTCAGTGCTTTTACAGTTTTCTGGGAGTTTATTCCAAATTAGTGGAGCATAAGAACTAAAAGCTGCTTCTCCATGTTTGGTTCTGGTTCTTGGTATGCAGAGTAGATTTGAGCCGGAAGACCTGAGAGGTCTGGGTGGTTGATACACTGACAACAAGTCTGTAATGTATTTTGGTGCTAAGCCATTCAGTGATTTATAGACTGACAGAAATTTTAAAGTCTATTCTCTGAGCTACAGGGAGCCAGTGTAAGGACTTTAGAACCGGGGTGATGTGTTCCACTTTCTTAGTTCTAGTGAGGACGCGGGCAGCAGCATTCTGGATCAACTGCAACTGTCTGATTGACGTTTTAGGCAGACCTGTGAAGACTAGTAATCAATTCTATTAAAGATGAAAGCATGAATTAGTTTTTCAAGGTCCTGCTGAGACATTAGTCCTTAAATCCTGGAGATGTTCTTTAGGTGATAGAAGGCAGACCTGGTTACTGTGTTCATGTTCCTCTGAAGGTTCAGGTCTGAGTCCATCACTACACCCAGGTTTCGAGCCTGACTGGTGGTTTCTAGCTGTATTAATTGAAGCTGTGTGCTAACTTTTAAACGCTCTTCCTTTAGACCAAAGATTATTACTTCAGTTTTGTTTTGATTCAGCTGAAGAAAATTTAGGCACATCCGAGCATTGATTTCTTCTAAGCATTTACCCAGCGCTTGAATGGGTTCATGGTCACCTGGTGACATCGTAACGTATAGCTGTCTGTCGTCTGCATAGTTATGATAACTTACGTTGTTGTTTATTAAAATCTGAGTTAGGGGGAGCATGTAGATATTGAATAGGAGGGGCCCTAAAATGGATCCTTGGGGAACGCCACATGTGATTTTTGTGGTCGTAAAGTTACCTACCGACACAAAAAAGTGCCTGTCCTTCAAGTAGGATTTAAACCAGTTGAGTGCTGTACCAGAAAGGCCGACCCAGTTTTCCAGGCGCTCTAATAAAATGGAGTGATCAACAGTGTCGAATGCTGCACTAAGGTCCAATAATACCAGCACTGTGGTTCTTCCACAGTCTGCATTTCAACAGATGTCATTGAACACCTTGACAAGAGCAGTCTCTGTACTGTGGTGAGCAGGAAGCCTGACTGGAAGACATCGAAGCGGTTGGTCGTTGTTAGGAAGTTGTTTAACTGCTGAAACACAGCTTTTTCAATAATCTTACTGATGAAGGGGAGGTTTGATATAGGCCTGTAGTTCTGTAGTAGCAGCTTGTCCAAGTTGCTCTTTTTCAATAGAGGTTTGACAATTGCTGTTTTCAGGGCCTGGGGGAAAACACCTGACAAAAGGGACGTGTTTATTACTTGTGTTAAGTCAGATGTTATTAAGGGCAAAGCTTTCTTAAGGAAAGCTGTGGGTAAAAGATCGAGACAGCAGGAAGAAGAGCTTAGTTGCTGTACGATTTCTTCTAGGTTATTTGGTGAAATTGGGAAATTTTGTCAAAGCCAGTTCTAGTTGGAGACAACTTTGGTACTGGAGTTGAAATGGATGTGCTGACTGCCCCTCTGATCTTTTGGGTTTTTTCAGTAAAGAAGTTAGCAAATTCATTGCAGGCCCTGGTAGAGTGGAGTTCAGATGCTACAGTTACAGGAGGGTTTGTTAACCTGTCAACCGTGGCAAATAATGCACGAGCATTGTTAATGTTTTTGCTGATGATCGGAGAAGAAAGATTCTCTCGCATTTTTCAGTTGTAGGTTATATCTGTATAGTCTCTCTTTATAGATAATATAGTGAACCTGGAGTCCAGTCTTTCGCCACCTGCGTTCAGCTTTTCAACACTCCTTTTTTTCACGTCTGACTGGTGGAGCACTTCTCCACGGAGACATTTTCTTCCCAGAAACGACTTTCACTTTAATTGGAGCAATTGAATCAATGATGTCCGAGATTTTAGAATGAAAGTTATCTACGAGTTCATCTACAGTGTTACAGGGCAAAGTGGAGGTAGAAGAGTAAATCTGGTTAAAGGTTTCAGCAGCACCGTCCTTAAAGATGCATTTCCTTATCATGTCTCTTTGGCAAACTGAACTATTGGATATGATGCTTTCAAAAATAACAGTAAAGTGGTCAGATAGAGCAACATCAGTTACAGACACCTTGGAAATGTTTAGACCCTTAGTGATGATCAAGTCCAAAATATGTCCCTGTTTGTGCGTTTGCTGTTTAACATGTTGAGTCAAACCAAAATTTCTAAGAGTCACATAGATCTATTGGACTTCTGTCTTCAGGATTGTCCATGTGAATGTTGAAGTCTCCCACAATAATTAAACAGTCATAATCAACACATAACACAGATAAGTTTGTTTTGGACTTAGGAGGCCTGTAAATATTCAAGAACATTGTTCGGACCGGGCTCTTTACCTGGAGAGCCAAATATTCAAAAGAGTCAAATTTGCCCAGAAATACTTTTTTACACTTTAGTAAATCTTTAAACAAAGTGGCCACCCCTCCACCTTTTCTTTGCTGTCTGCTCTCACAAAGAAAATTGTAGTTCGGAGGCGTCGCCTCTATCAGAACAGGAGCTTCATTAAATTCATGTAACCATGTTTCTGTTAAAAACATAACATCAAGATTGTGGTCAGTAATGAAGTCATTGATTAAAAATGATTTTCCTGACAGAGATCTAATGTTCAATAAAGCCAGTTTATATGACTTAGTTGCTGATATTAACTATGTTTCTGGTTGTACCTGACAGTTTATGGCTTTTTTTTGATTGTTTATTACTGTCTCTTATCCTTTTGGCTTTGTTCTTTCTCTCACGTATAAGCACAGAGATTTTACAACTATCTCCTATTAGGGGCCTAAGTTTTTCCTGGACATGCTCATTTCTGATAGTTACCACTGGGGCCCAGACTGTATCACAGAGATGTGATTTGAAGGTCCTGATTAGGAGGAGATAGATTAGGAGGTGGTGGAAGTCTGTGGCATTTGGAAGATGTTGGTTTAGTAGCAGGGCCTCGGCCACGGGGGGTGTTGAATGGAGAAGATGTCAGAACCATTTGGGTCCCAATCTTAAGAGCTCCTTTCATGTTATCAGAATCACTTTGATATTGAGACCTCCAACAACATTCAGAACACGAGTGAAATCCTCCTTCAATCCTTCTGATTTTTTCTTAGCCATGTCATCCATGGCTCCACAGTGTATAATAAGGTTTTCTAGAGATGGGCGCTTTTCTGTGATTGCAAGAATATTCTCAGAGATATCGGACACCACGTTACTGGTACCAATCATAACTTCTGTGTTTTTCTTGTTGCAGAAATTTTTAATCCCATCCACAACTGTGTTGCCCACTTAAAACTGTGCACATATATTTATATTATATTGTAGATATGTTTATACTGTTTAATTTGTATTGTATTGCACCGACTACACCAAAACAAATTCCTTGTATGTCCAAAAACGTACTTGGCAATAAAGCTTTTCTGATTCTGATTAGGGCAACACAGCTATACCTGGATTTTTTTCATTTTTAAAAATAAAAAGCACACGAAGCCATGAACTCAGCTCCCACGTTATTATTACCACTGTTGGAGTATTTTTCTCTTTAAAACCTTTTTTGGACTTTTGTTGATTCAGAGGGAGACCGTGGGAAAGGCTGGGAACAGATATTGGATCATTATGATCAATCTGTGGGAATATTTGGGAAAACTGATGTTCTGGGCTAAAAGGTTTATTGGGATAATATAAATCAGAGGAAGTACATGATCTAAATCAGTTTTATGATTTTTAAATATTGCTTGTAACTCATCTCTGCACCCTAAAGAGTTTAGCTTTTCTCCACAAAGGCCCTCGTGCCCACAGAGAAGTAGGATTGAGGAAGCTCCCTGTGTTTGATCTGTGATGCTGCAGAAGAACCATGGAGACTGAACACAAGCAGGAAGCTGGTACATCCTTTTACTCAGAAATGTGACGTCTCGGTTCTGTACGCTCTGTCAATGGTCCTGTCGGTTCACCTGTTGGTGTAAAAATTAGCAGCGTGGCAGGCCATGCGCTGGTTGCACAGCTGGGAGGCTGGCGTTCCATCCTGTGTAGAAAAGTCTCTGAAGGCCACATCAGAGCCAGCCAGATCTTCCTGCAGCCTGGGCTCCCTTTCCAGGTGCCTGAGCAGTTTGGGGTGGAAGCAGCAGTAGTAGAGGGCTTTAAAAAGGAGACCCAGCAGGTAGGTGAGAGGAAGGGCAATGAGTAGAGCGAGGCCATACGCCTTGGTCTGCACCCGGTCTCTATAACCCCACCAGGTGGCGAGAAGGACAACTACATCGACAGTGATGAAGGAGTGGTAGATAATGCTGCGGCCGAGAGTCCGGCCCTCAGCCACATTAAACCAGCTGAAGTACCAGATGAGACCCACAGTGGCGCGGTACAGCCACTCCCCCCCAGCGCTGTCCATAAAGTTGGTCCTCTGCTGCCACACCCACAGTACGAACACCAGCCACAGCAGCAGGAAGTGAAGAGCGATGAAGTCAGGCAGGACGGAGGAGAAAAGGGCAAGGGCCGCTACGCGGGGGCCAATCAGCAGCAGGTTCCACAGGAAGTACATCAGGGAAGAACCCCAGTGCTGCTTGGCTTTATCTGGGAGGAAGGAGCGCAGGGAGCGGTGGTACTCCATCACCATCCAGGTGATGGATGTGGTGGAAGCAGCAACGCTGACAACTGCAAAAACACAAACAAGAAGGAAGTGAATACAACACCCAGTTACAGTCCAGTCATGGTGAAAGAAAGTACACCCTCTTTCTGTTCCAGGAGAAAAATAACAATCCGGTCCTCATCAGGTTCTAAAACCATTTTGGTCTAAGCTCACAGACGAAACCAAAATGGAAAAGCTGCAAAATGGTTAAAACACATACAAACAATGAGGCCACCACCACTGTGCTTGATAGCTGGAATGAGATGTTTATGCTGATCTGCTGGATTTGGTTTTACCCAAACATTCTGGTCACTATGGTCAAACATCTCTACACTGAAACCTCATCCCAGAAGTTATGTGGCTAATTCAGAAGTAGCTTTGCAACTTGAGACCTGCTCCCATATTGAAGGCTAGAGAAAAGAGGGTTTCTCCTTCAATCCTTCCAAAAAAGCCATACTGGTTTAGTGTTTTAGTAATTATTCTGTCATGACCTTTAACCTGCTAACTGAGGCCTGTAGAGTCTAAGACGGAGCTCTTGGGTTTTTGTTCATTTGTCTAAACTTCATGCTTCACCTTGTGCTGAATCTGCAGGGACGTCCATTACTGGGAAGATTGGCAGCTGTCTGAGATATTTTCCACTTGGGAATATACTTTCTCTTTGTAGGATGGTGAACTTCAGATAGTTTGGAGACGACCTTACAAGCATTCCCAGATTGATGAGCAGCAGCAGTTTCTTCTCTAAGGTCATTGCTGATGTCTTTCCATCCTGATGTGTTAACACACCTGTACACTACAGAGCAACAGACTGACAAACTCCTGGTTTTATATAGCTTCTCACATTGAAGATGATCAATTAATCAATGATCTGATCAGCAGCTCCTTGCCGATCCTTTCCTCTTAAATCATATGGAAGCAATAAGGGTGAACTTAGATCTTCCACTCACAGCTTTCCCATTCTGGTTTCATCTTTGTGGAATGTCTTGAGTTTTTTTGACCACTTCTGCACCATCTGAGGGGTTTCAGGGAAAACTGTGACTCACACTGGACTGTCCTGGCCTTGTTGGTGCGGAGCATGACGTAGATCATCAGGATGAGCTGAGGAGCGCTCTCACAGAACGTCTCAATCAGACGTAGCATGCTCAGATCATGTGTGAGGTAGATGGCATAGTCTGAGCCCTCCTCCTTCCTCCACCACACCCTGAAGCCGTGGCGTATCACAGAGATGTGTCTGCGTGGAAGAAAGCAGAAACGAGGTGTGGTGATGCAGCCATTCCTTTACAATTTTCATACTTCACTGCCTAATTATTTTTGCATTCTTTACCTTTACATCCCTACTGAGTGACCTGATTTACTAGTTACCACACCTGAGATGAAGAATGCTCCCAGTATTTCTATGAGGATTTTTATTCACCAACAACTGAAACACTCCTGCAGGGAAGAGAAGAAAGCTTTGCTTGGTTTGCCAGCAGGACGTTGAGCTCTGCTGAGATGTTGAGCATTTTCATGAACTCATTGTGCAGACATGCCTTGTGTGTTGTATAAGGCAATACAATGAACGTAATACCTCAGGGTTGATCACATTTATCAAATCAGACAGAATGAAGCTGGAAGATTTCAAGTGTCTTCACGTTAGCTTCATCTCATTTGCTTATTTTCAGCATTATAAGATCAAAGTGGAACCAAAGTCAAATTCCTTGTTTATGTGCACAAGTTTAGCGAACAAAGCTGATTCTGATTACTGCATCTCAGGATGCAACAGTTACCTTCGGACAATTTAGTAATACATTTCTCTAGTTGATAAGCATGACCTGGTCGTTCATCTGAATCAAACTGTTCTGCATCAAGAACCAACATTCATTAAAAGGCGACAGAACCGCATGGAGCAGGAATTTTGAAACCCTTTGTGCAACTATATAATGGGATGATACAATGGCAGCATTGGTGCAGAAAAGTCCAGCAGATATTTTAGAGCAACATCTGCTGCTTTCAGGACCACATCCTCTCCAGGGAGGTCCATGCATGTTTCACCAAGACAATGGAAAACCACGTTCCAAAGGCCTGGCTGAGAAAGAGGAGCTTTAAGTACTTCGAGAAAGTGCCCGAGTGACTGGAGTTTTTTTCGGCAGTACGACTCATAGAGAGACACAGCTCTCTTCCCTTGGCCTATTTATTGCTGGTCAGCTGGCTGAAAGATGCCTCCTACAACTTTCCCCACAAACTTGTCTTATTAAAGTAACGCTGTTTTAAACTACAGTTGGTAAGATACAAGTAGCCTGTTTGTTCAGAAGCTGACTGCATGCTCCACCAGAGCAGGTACCCTGACTAATTAACAATTAACAAGCTAATAATTGTTGCTTTCCTTTTTTTTAAAATAATTTACTGCCATCATGTTAAACATTTTATTTTAAATGTGTGTAAATACAGTTAAACTGATGCTTTTAATTAAACTTTATCATACCGAGAGAATCTCATGGCCACAGCTGACATTACAAAGTGGGAAAAGCTGCAATGAAACAATTGTTTCTGGAATGTGTTGCTCATGAAAAGATGGTTATGAATATGTATGAACAGATGAAATTATGCTTAAGAAGCTTTACACTGTCTACATATGTGTGGGGGCATACAGTTCCATGGGCCATAACAATTTATTCTCTATACCCGCAGGGTTGAAAAGAGGAACTATCTCCTCTGGTCATTGGGTGAAAGGCAGAGTACACCCTGGACAGGTTGCTAGTCCATCAAAGGCCATAATAATACATAAACTATCACCACACTGCATCCTGGACCCATCACTCCCACTGTGAAACACAGTGAAGGCAGAATCATGCTGTGGGAAAACTGGTCAGACCTGACGGGAAGATGGATGAATGTAAATCCATGACTGATACATGTCTTACATGCCTTAGGTAGTGGCTGAAGTAAAATAAGTCAGAAAGGCACTCCTTAGGAACCGGATCATTACAGGCACTACCAGGATGTGATTAGGTTTGGGGATACATTCAGAAACAGAACCAGGACTCAGTGAGGTACCTGCAGAGGAAGCCCAGTTGGAGAACATGCAACAGGCAGAACAGCTTTACTCGGTTCCCACAGAACATACTGCCAGCCCCGGTAGCCTCCCCACTGAACGCCGGCAGCTCCTTGTCGTACTGGAACCAGAACCAGCTGAACATCTGGACCACGATAGAGGACAGGACCAAGAGGCCGACCAATACTCCGAACCACAAAAGGTCCCCCCTACAGTAAAACTCTTTGGCCAGCCACAGGTCGGAACCCCAGTCCAACAGGAAGGTGCAAACTCCCACCACCGAGAACGCGAAATCTATCCAGGAGTACCTGGAGAAGGTTCTGCTCTCCATGAGGACCGACGGGGCTGTTCGGAGAACCGGGGACCACAAAGAGACCTAACAGCCGGCTAACGTCGGACTTTCTGAGCAGAGCATCTCCAGCGTTCCTCCGGTGGAACCACAACCTTCCAAGAACTTCCGCATTTCAGAAGATTTCTTTGGGAGAGACGGAAACTATCAGAGGGAAAAGTTCTTCTTCTTGTAGGATTTTGTGACGGTGGGCAAATAACTGTAGACGTGCTTTACCGCCACCAACTGGTATGGAGTGTTGACTGGAACGACAGATATATTTATAACTCATATCCTTTCAAATAAACGGGTCATTTTAAGATTTATCAGAACTTGAGAACTATCAGATATTGAATTTCTCTGTAATAATTCAAAGGGATTCAATCTGATTTTCATTTTGGGTAGATTGTTAATCATTTGAACTCTTTCAGCACTATATTTCTGACAATATAACAAACCATGTTCAACAGTTTCATCGTTTCCACAATGATCACATTTACATGTATTGTTTTCCTATAATGAATAAAGTACTATTTTATCCTGTGTTCCCAAATCTGAGTCGTGTTATAACTATTTCTTCTCTCCTGTTTCTTCCAGCACTCCTCAATTCTCCCATTTTTCACAGAATTCTATAAAACCATCTGCCTTTTTTTTCTTCTTCCCATTGTTTCTGCCATCGTTCCCTCATTTTCTTTTTCATGAAACTTTTAACTTCCGTTCGATATCCCTTTTTAACTAAAATGTGTCTGGTAGCCTCTTTTGCAAACTTGTATGTCAATTCATTACCTCCAATATCAGAAGGAAAAGTTATCCTTCCTTGTTATTGTTTATTTATTTTACTGGCCGGTTGGAAAAAAACTTACTGATGCATTACCGCCACCAACTGGTAAGGAGTGTGGACGCTCAGATCATCAGTCAGTCATTTTCTACCACTTATTCCATAGTGGGTCGCAGGGGAGCTGGTGCCTATCTCCAGCAGTCTATGGGCGAGAGGCGGGGTACACCCTGGACAGGTCGCCAGTCCATCACAGAGCAACACACAAACAACCATGCACACACTCATTCATACACCTAAGGGCAATTTATAGTGACCAATTAACCTAACAGTCATGTCTTTAGACTGTGGGAGGAAGCTGGAGTACCCGGTGAGAACCCACACCTGCACAGGGAGAACATGCAAACTCCATGCAGAAAGACACCCAGCCAGGAATCAAACCCAGGACCTTCTTGCTGCAAAGCAACAGTACTACCAACTGCGCCACCGTGCAGCCCTCGCTCAGATGGTGTTAACTTATATCCTATTAAAAGAAGAAACTGTAGTGTGGTTAACAAACAGCTATTTGGCGCATTACCGCCACCAACTTGGGAGGAGTGTGGGTCAGACATCAGTGATATTTAACAAATAAATATGGTACCAACTGGGAACTGTTTGAATTTGAGATGACAAAGTTTCTAAGACAGTATGGTTCCGATTTTAAAAAAAGTCCAAGAAAGCTGAAGGAAATAATATTAGTGAAATGATGATGCTCACCGAAAAGAATCCTTTAGACCTGTCAAATTATGACTTTTTTTTTGCCATTTTACAAAACAAGATAGACGAAATTCATGAAAATGGGGCAGAGGGAGTCTTTGTAAGACCAAAATTAAAATAGATTAAAGAGAGGGAGAGAAATCTTCTATTTATTTTTTTAATTAGAAAAGCATCGTGCTAAATCCAGTACATTTCAAGAGTTAAAAATAGAAGGGCAAGTATCCTCTGACCCAAAAAATATTGCAAACTACACTCACCGGCCACTTTATTAGGTACACCTGTCCAACTGCTCGTTAACGCAAATTTCTAATCAGCCAATCACACGGCAGCAACTCGATGCATTTAGGCATGTAGACATGGTCAAGACGATCTGCTGCAGTTCAAACCGAGCATCAGAATGGTGAAGAAAGGTGATTTAAGTGACTTTGAACGTGGCATGGTTGTTGGTGCCAGACAGGCTGGTCTGAGTATTTCAGAAACTGCTGATCTACTGGGATTTTCAAGCACTACCATCTCCAGGATTTACAGAGAATGGTCCGAAAAAGAGAAAATATCCAGTGAGCGGCAGTTCTGTGGGCAAAAATGCCTTGTTGATGCCAGAGGTCAGAGGAGAATGGCCAGACTGGTTCAAGCTGATAGAAAGGCAACAGTAACTCAAATAACCACTCGTTACAACCAAGGCATGCAGAAGAGCGTCTCTGAACGCACAACACGTCGAACCTTGAGGCGGATGGGCTACAGCAGCAGAAGACCACACCGGGTGCCACTCCTGTGAACTAACAACAGGAAACTGAGGCTACAATTCACACAGGCTCACCAAAACTGGACAATAGAAGATTGGAAAAACGTTGCCTGGTCTGACGAGTCTCAATTTCTGCTGCGACATTCGGATGGTAGGGTCAGAATTTGGCGTCAACAATATGAAAGCATGGATCCATCCTGCCTTATATCAACAGTTCAGGCTGGTGGTGGTGGTGTAATGGTGTGGGGGATATTTTCTCGATACACTTTGTACCCCCCTTAGTACCAATTGAGCATCATGTCAACGCCACGGCCCATCTGAATATTGTTGCCGACCATGTCCATCCCTTTATGACCACAGTGGACCCATCTTCTGATGGTTACTTCCAGCAGGATAACGCGCCATGTCATAAAGCACAAATCATCTCAGATTGGTTTCTTGAACATAACAATGAGTTTACTGGACTCAAATGGCCTCCACAGTCACCAGATATCAATCCAGTAGAGCACCTTTGGGATGTGGTGGAACGGGAGATTCGCATCATGGATGTGCAGCCGACAAATCTGCAGCATCTGTGTGATGCTATCATGTCAATATGAACCAAACTCTCTGAGGAATGTTTCCAGTACCTTGTTGAATCTATGCCACAAAGGATTAAGGCAGTTCTGAAAGCAAAAGGGGGTCCAACTCGGTACTAGCAGTGTGTACCTAATAAAGTGGCCGGTGAGTGTATGTCTGCTCTTTTTAACTTTGCGCACTCAGTCACTCAAATGAAAACCCTGAACTCTTTTTGAACTCTGTTAATGCACAACATATACTTGATTCTGAACGTTAGATTTCTGATTATCCTCTCACAATTAATGAAATACTTTTATCTATAAATCATTTAAAAAATAATAAATTCACTGGGTCAGATAGACACACAACCATGTACACACCCATTCACATCTAAGAGCAATTTACAGAGACCAATTAACCTAACAGTCATGTTTTTTGGACTGCTGGAGGAAGCCGGAGTACCTGAAGAAACCCACGCATGCATAGGAAAAACATGCAAACTCCATCCAGTAAGACCCACAGCCAGGAGTCAAACCGAGGACCTTCTTCCAAGGCAATGGTGCTACCAACTGCAACACAGTGCAGCCCAATTTAGTGATAAACTTGCTCCTTTTCTAGCCAAAGTATTTTTAGAGAGCACTGGAAAAGGCTCTCTTTCCCTATTTTAAATCAAGGGATTATTAACCTTAAGCTAAAAAAAAAAAAACACAAACTACCCCTTGATAATTGGCATCCTATATGTCTTTTAAATAACAAAATCAGCATTTGAAAAAGGACTTAAATCAGTCCTAAATACAATTATTGGAGAGACAGAATTTGGATTTATGCAAAAGAGACTCATTTCCAATAATATATGCCTTGTTCTTGATATTCTGGACTATTCAGAGTAAATTACTGATAATAGCTTCATATTCTTCTTAAACTTTTACAAAGCGTTAATTCCATTAATCACAACTTTATCTTCAGCTGTCTTTGTAAATGTGGCTTTGGTCCTTGCTCCTGCAATATAATTAAACTATTATATAATAACGCTAATTGCTTTTTAAAGCAGTGACCTTAGAGATGCAACTGTTGCTGCCCATAAATCTCGGAAGGTTTATCAGGCCATTACCTTACATATCTGAACTCAATCATTCAACAGAGAGAAAGATTATTCCCCAAGTGAAAAACATGTCAGACAGTTGCCAATCTTCCCAGCAGTGGACGTCCCAGCAGATTCAGCCCAAGGTCAGAGCGTGCCATGCTCAGAGAAATGCCAACAAACTCCACTTCAGGGCTCAGTTGGCGTTTTAAATGTTAAAGTTCATGGCAGGACATTTAGAAAAGAATAATGCTGCGGTGGGGAACTTAAGATAGCTTAAAAAAAACTCAACCAAGTGAAAAATGAATGTTGAAAATATGAATGGACGTTAATTCCTTTGACTAATAAAGTCATTTTTCTTTTCTTCGTATTTAACTGATGGTCTTTCACCCACTATATGGTTAATGACGCTAGACGCAAACTCATTTAAGCCTCGCCCCTTGTCCTATCAGCCAATCATAACAGAGATCCTCTGTCTCGCGCGCCCTCCTGTAGTCTTTTTGCTCTCTTTCTTTCGGCAGTTCACAGGTTAGCTTACAGGTTCTGCAAGATGTCCCGGGTTTACATCGGACGACTGAGCTACAGGGCCAGGGAGAAGGACGTGGAGCGGTTTTTCAAGGGTTATGGGAAGATTCTGGAAGTGGACCTGAAAAACGGGTAAAGTACCGAGCGAACAGAGAAGCAGCTAGTCGGGCCTTGTTGGCGTGGACGGGCCTGCGTTGCTAATGCTAGTTAGCATGTTCAAAATGTGTTCAACAACAAAATCTGCGCCTGAGTGATTCACAGTGCTGTTTATTTCACATTCATGCATTTTGTGACCCATTGTTGATAATAAACTTTGATGTTTGAAGACGGCCTGCGGCTCTGGTTATTGTTGGAGCTTCGTGGCCCATCGGAACGTCGGTTAGCCTAACGTTAGACGTGGCATGGGGGGCCGCAGGGCCACTGAGGGATGAAAGAACTGCCTGAATTACTAAACTCCGCTGAAGTTCTATTATTAAATCATTTCTGTTATATTTGGATAAACTACAAAGCAGAAAAGGAATATATATTGTAAAATGTGTTCTTAATAAAAGTAAAGGAATTCGGTGAAGTGAAAAGGTAATAAAAAGTATGTTCATTGAAATTATGTTTTATAGTCCTTATATATGACAAGTAGGGCAGAAAGTAAATGATCATTTATGATCGCAGTTGGGAGATCCAGACCCATGGAAGAAGGTGTGGAGGGAATAAAATGAGCAAAATTGTTTTTTGTAACTCTATGTACGTTTGTCCAACTGTAGTATGTAGTAGTTTGTACAGTAGTATAAAAACAAACAATAAAAAGAAACGGTTTGACTTTTAAGTCATCCAAATAAATTAACAGATCTATCATCTGTTAACTTATAAAGCTCAGCCTTTATTTCAATATGAAATATTTGGTCAGTCAGTGTAAACATGTGTTAAATCGCTTTCCCCTAACTGTCTCTCTTTACTGCTGCAGGTATGGCTTTGTTGAGTTTGATGACCCTCGTGATGCAGATGATGCTGTGTATGACCTGAACGGCAAAGAGCTGTGTGGTGAGAGGGTCATTGTGGAGCACACCAAGGGACCCCGGCGTGATGGGGGCTACAGTGGTGGACGGAGTGAGTCTTGTAACTAGAATTTGTTCTTTTCACATGAATGAGGTCATTGATCTAAACTAAAGGGGCAAAAATATAAAGCTTGTTCTTGGTGGCTGATGTGCATGGAATTAATTTATATATTTTCATTTATTTGATTATTTGGGATCGCCTTAGAGCTGAGGGGAAACTGAGGACTCTAGCCACAGATCTAAAACACCTAACAAGTTTAGAATTGTAAATACAAGCAGCACATTTTTTAAATTGGTCCACTAACAGGTCTGTTTGTCAAAACACAACTGTTAATGTTAAGACAAATTGCAGCAAGATGACATGAACAAGGAGTTTGGGCTTATTTTGGAGCCTAGAGTTTAATTTTCAAGACTGAGTGAGGTGGAGTAATGGTTGGATACAGCTGCTGCCCTGCCAGTCAGAGCAGAAATGACCCCAAAACCGGCATTGGAAGCACTTTCAAAAAATAAGTGATCTAGGATTAGGAACAGTAGAACGGTAGTTTTTTGTTTCTTAGCCCGACAGATGTGCCTCCACAGCTGGATTTCTTCTCTTTTTTTTTTTAGATATTGGGTCCCTGCTCGTGCCTTTTTCAGGTTACTTTTATGCTAGGAGTTTTTTTTTTATTAATTTCTGTACATCAGAACCACCAATTACTTAAAGATATCCATATCAAACTTTGATGGTAAGATAATTTGATTACATGTGATTATGGGATGGGTAAATGGCTTAGTGACATTAAGGAATATGATAATGCTAATTTAAGTATTGTTTAATATTTGCTAAATATCATGTCATTTATTGCTGTCTTATTCAGTTTTATTCATATAAAATGACTGTCAATATAAAGGTAAAGATTTAACAAAGAACCTCAATGTTTTAATTGAAAGAGTCCTTTGCTGACTGCCTGCCCCTATTGCTGGCCATGGTGTCCCCCCTTTCCAAGAGTGTGGTTTGACCATTCTGGGCCCCTGGGCAGACCAAAAAAGGGAGCCATTGTGAATGAAGACCGCTTTTCCCATTAGGCCCAGGCCAGGTGGTGAGGATGCCATGGGGTTAGGAGCAGATGTGGGTTCAGCTCTCATAGGTGCCTAAAAAAAACAACATGTATTCTAACAGTCAATGTTGTTAGATAGGCTAGCTTAGTCACATGCTTTAGTTCAGCGTCCTCCAGCAGTTATGATTTAAGTTTTATTGTTCTGATTAAAACAGGCCAATTGAACTTGTACCAAAGTTTAACCTCTGCTGTTCTTGTGTTGGATAAACTTTTTAAATACACATTATAGAGGAGAGTTAGGGACTTTTAAGATTTAATTCTTTTTGTTTTAAGTCTTTTTCTCCTTTTGCTTTTTCCCTCTGTTTCTTTTTTCCCAACTGATTATTGATATTTTACTGTAGCCTGTAGCCTGGAGTGTAGAATGATTGCTTCATAGCTGTTCCTTTCTTCTCCTCACTTTTCTCTCTGTTTGCTTGTTGCCTTGAAAGGTGGATATGGGCGCTGGGGAGGAAGAGACAGGTACGGTCCACCTGTCCGGACAGATTACCGACTCATTGTTGAGAATCTTTCCAGCCGCTGCAGCTGGCAGGACTTAAAGGTCTAAAAGCATTCACTTTCACCAAATATATCCACAAACCATTCACAGTAACACAGAGTTCTCATCACTCATTGATGCCGTGACCTCATATTGGGTCTTTTCATTTCTGTTCAGGATTACATGAGGCAGGCAGGGGAGGTGACCTATGCAGACACCCACAAGGGCCGCAAGAATGAGGGTGTGATCGAGTTCAGGCAGTACTCTGACATGAAGAGGGCTCTGGAGAAGCTCGATGGGACAGAGGTGAACGGTAGAAAGATCCGGCTCATCGAAGACCGTCCTGGTGCCAGGCGCCGCCGCTCATATTCCCGCAGCCGCTCCAGGTTAGATGCTCTTCTCTAAATTACATTGAAAGTGAGGATCCGATCTGTATTCACTGAAACGCGTCTGCTGTTTCTGCAGGTCTCGCTCTAGAAGTCGCAGGTCTCACAAGAGCCGCAGCCGCAGTGAGAGCAGCAGCCGCAGCCGATCCCACTCCAGGTGAGCCAACAGGCCTTATCCCTGATTTGTTTAGGTAGTTTTCCAGGTACAGTTCCAATCAGAACTTTCTATCCGATGATCATGTGAATGAATGTCAGATTCATTTATATTTTTGTTATATATTTATTTTAATCTCATCTTAATCCAGGTGGAATGATTATATAACATAGATTTGTACAACCAACTTTAGTTTTTATAAATAATTGGAGATCTGAGTTTCAGAAAGCTGATGTACTTTTTCTTTTCTCGTAGCCTTTAGCCATGGTTTATGATTTGTCAATATTAAAATTATATTTCGGTTTGACCCACTCTGCCCATTGTGGTCCTTAATATTATTGTAGTTACTCTTGAGTTGTATTAACCTTTCCCTGCACTATTTCTACGAAAACATTTTCACCTTTTCTCGTCCCACGGCCAATTGGTGAACAGCAGTCTGTTCACGTCACATGTGGTCCCTAGTCAGCCCCGGTTGCAGCAAACAGACTGATGGGAGAAATCTTGTGCATAAAACATATTGTTTTTCTTCCTGTCCCTTCAGAGCTGCTTCTCGCTCCCGCAGCCGATCCCGCAGCAAGAAAGAGAAAAGCAAGAACAAAAAGGACGAGGAAGAGCGCAGCAACGGAGCTCAGAAGGATGACGACCACAGCCGGAGCCGCAGCCCCAAGAGCAAAAAGAGCAAGAAGGAAGGGAAGTCAGCCAAGAAGGAGGAGTCCAGGTCCAGGTCCAGGTCTGGTTCCCGGTCCCGCTCCAGATCTCGTTCCAGATCAGGTGCTAAAGATCGCCCCAGAAAATCTGGCTCGCAGGATCGGGAGCAGCCAAAGAGCGACAACGAGGCAGGCGATCCCGAGAGGGGATCCCGCTCTCGTTCCCGCTCTCCCGATGAGCCCAGAGCCAGATCAAAATCCAAGTCCAAATCCCGATCTCCCTCTCCAGCCAAAGCTGGTTCCCGTTCCCGATCTGCATCTCGTTCGGAGTCCCGGTCCAAATCCCGATCCCAGTCCCGTTCCCGCTCTCGTTCCCGCTCCTAGTTCAGATCCTGGACTGTGCATCACGATCCCAGACCTCTGTGTCCCCCTGTCCTGTATTTACATTCCCTCGACCCTCCGTCACTATCCCACATCCGGTTTTTTTAAAAGTATCTGTAGAACAGCAGGCACTCATGACAGAAGTCTTTTCAGCACATGCTCCCCCTTCATTTAACATTAAATTTTCCAATAGATGTTTGTAAAATGCCAGGATGGTTCTGAGTTTTATAAGTTCTGATGATGGTCTGTGTGTCTTAGTTTTTTTTTTATCAGATGTAGAAGCAAAATGCCGGCTGGGAATTTGATTCCGGGCCTCTGTGGAATCCTTGTTCAATTTTTGTTTCAGATTAAAGTGTTTGTTCTGAACGAGCCTGTTCTGATTGGTTTGTTCCAGCTCTATCAGTCACACTCAGCAGGATCTGGATCTATAAAGGGATTTCTCACAACAAAACCACGTGGGAAAAAAAGTGAATTTATGTTTGATTCCAGTTTTGATAACAAAAACAAACTGACTAGTTTATGGATGTAAATCAGAGCTGCAGTTTCTTACTCGGTGATCCGTCAGAACCAGAGGTTTACACAGCCTCGGTCCATGAGTGCTTGGTTACATAATGGGATCTCGTCGTTTAAAACTGAAGCTACTGACAGAACAGCCTAGATGTTCTTTGCTGCAGAATTTAAGTGTTCTCCAAATGTAGTAAACCTGCTACAGAGAAGCCTTTTGGCGTTTTGTGGTCATGCCTCAGTGTTCCTAATAAAACACCTTTTATCCTTGTGAAAATGCAGCTTTAGGATTTCTGGAAGGACTTTGACTCCTTGCCTCTTTTATCTTTCAATAACCATCCATTACACACAGGCACATTTATTTCACTTATCAGAAAATCCAAATCGTTACAGGGGAATTTGATAACACCCTTGTCCAATGAGGTGAAGTTTCCCGCATTCAAATTAAGAGTAAATGGAGCTTTGTCTCGGTCTTAAATTGATCTGCCTAAAAATGTAAGTATCTGCTAAAACAGTTTTACTGTGACTTTTAACAAAACATGAAACTTAGTTTAATTTCACAGAGGTCCTGGACCCTGTGTTCTACAGGCTCCTGGGTCAACATAAGCAGGGGTTCTTTAAGGGATCACAGAACTCATGAACCCTGAATATTGTTACCCCCAACAGGGAAACTGGAGTTTTCTGTTCCAGAACAGTTCATGTTAAGTTGAATCCACCCTGACTAAGTTAACCTTGCTTGTGGGTGAGGTAGGGAAAATAAGTGCCAATCTGAAAAGTTCAACATTTTTTACCTAACCTTTGAGCAAATGATGACACCACTGACATTCTCTGCTTCAGTTAAACACCTCACAATCCTGCGCTGGACTGAATATAATATTTGTCATTGTATACTGTGTAATCTATTAAACAAGAAGCTGATTTTGACAATCACATACTGATATTTATACATGCAAGGGGAGAAAAACAAATGGGGAAATATTTGTTTTCGTTCCTGCACTGATTGTTTTATGACTAGATGTTTTTAATCAGCAGCATAATTAATGCAGATCATATTTCTGATTGTTCTTTCATCCTGGATCTCTGCAGGGAGGACAGGATGGTCACCAGTCTGTGCAGCACAGTGCTGTTCTCCTGCTTTTGCTGTGGTGACCCAGAACTTACACAGGGACTGGTCATCTGAACCTGTGCTCCTGTCCTGAAGTGGGTCCCAAAAAGTCTGCTGTGATCCAGCTCAGATGCTGTGATCAGACCCAGCTCAGGGTCAGGAGGCCGAGATCAGACCCGGCTTATGGTCACGATGCCGAGATTGGGTCAGGAGGCCGAGATCAGACCCAGCTTGTGGTCGGGATATCGAGATCTGACTTAGCTCAGGGTCACGATGCCGAGATCAGGTCAGGAGGCCTTAAGTGGGTGTCGGCCACTCTCACTGCTGGATCTGTGGGCTGATAGGCAGCTTGCAACGGTTCTGCTCAGTAATGTCCTGGTTGTGATATGATAATCCTGCAGATCTCTGGTGTCAGGATCTATCCAGTATGATTGGTTTGTTTAAACAGTCACTGTCCAATTAGTCTGAGTTATGAAGGTGGGATCTGAGTCGGAACGACTTTCAAACACTAAGATTTACACATTTCTCTGGTTTTAATCTGTAAATTTATTTTCATCATTACTTCAGTTTTTAAGAGATCCAGATTCTTCTCTGAACATAATGTTGAATGTTGTTGGGCAGCTTAATAATTTCACTGGAGGTGACAAAATAAAATTTACTGCATTAAAGGTTAATTCAACATTACTGAAGCTTTTATCCTGTGGTCGGAGCAGAAAAAGACCCCAAAACAGTTCTGGGAACTACAGCAATTCTCACTCCTTGTTGTGTGAAACTCTTCTCTTGGTAAGCGGAGACCAGATGTGCGCGCTTCAGTTTTTGTGCACAGAAATTCTGTAGAACATACAGGAACAGAAATTTGAGCCAACAGGACTTTTGGACGTCTGTTTTGTTGGAGTTCTGAACCAAGCCATACTCGAGCTCCATTCTCCCGGGAATTTTTCACCGCCATCCTGCTGCTCCCATCATTCTGATCAGAACATGAAGCCTCGGTCACCATCCTTCTCCCCAAACGAAGACCGTATCACACCGCTTCTGATACGGAAACAGCGGGCCAGCAGCCGCAGTGCCTCTAGGGCTTCCTGTTAGCGAGCCATCTCAGGCCCCTGGGAGAGGAAACTGGGGGCCACGCGGCGGATGTCGCAGGCGCTGGCAGCCAGAGATCAAGAGCATGGCTCGACTGCAGGATCAACGTTGTAGGAACAAAGGAGATGACTGGATCCGAAGCTGCAGAGAAGAGTCGGTTATAACAAACCTGGACAATGTTCAAAGTAATGAGTACAAGACAGGAACAGTCACCACCAGGAGGGGGCGCCTCGCTCCTCAGGAAATACTGAGTGTCCAGCTAGTGGCTGAAAGTCTGAGGGAATGGCGGGGTCAGCTTACTGCGACTGGAGAGGAGCTGCAGGGAAAAATTATATATCAACACTTCTAGTGAAATCTAACATTTTCAAAAAAAAAAAAAAAAGTAATATGGAGTTATTGAAAACACTGATGATGACTTAGGAATTTATATGTCAACTGGTTTATGATTCTATTGCACTAGCTGAGATGTTTCCTATTTCTTATGATCCCCTCTGAGAAATTTCTACTCCTTGGCTGAAGTCGACCTGCGGTTAGGTAACCTGAATGTACATAATTTTAAAACCATCCCTGCTGACAGTGCATGCCAGAGCATAAAACAGGTCCAAGGAGATCCCTGTTGAGCTTAGAGATATGAATGCTGCACACCCCTTAGAGAATCTCCTGCAGTGAAGATTTCCAGCAGTACAGTAGCCTTTAGTGGTAGTAGCATCATTGCTGTGTAGGGGGTTGGGGAAGAAAGCTTTCCAGAGTTCCCATCATGGACAGATTTAGGGAAGTGGATTTTAAATATAAAGTGGAAAAACAAATATGTTCCCATAGTTTCTTTTTCAGTTTTTAATAATTTTTATTCAAACCTTGAAAATCCTTACATTAAGCCCTAGACTTTCCTAGAGTGTTTGGGAACAATGAGCTTAGGTCCTGTACATATTCCAACATGGAAAGACATCACAGGACAGGTTCGGGAACAACTCCAGAAGTCTTATATAGACCCAATAAACATCTCCAAACAGTCCGGTTCTCCTCCACCGTCACTATGGTAACACCTGTCCATCACTCCAGGCTTGGATTGCTGCCACTCTGCTTTACCAGAGACCAGAGTCTGAATACTGCTGTTATTGTGATATATTAGATGTTTTTCTTATCAAACGTTTAAGCCTATACATAATAAAACTGAACAGTGAAGATGGTCAGATTCTGAAGTCACCATATAGCTGTTTCTCTGCTCCGTTTCCAGCCTGCATCATAAAACGTGATAAATTAAAAACTTTTTGAGAATAAATCCAGATGAGTTTCTGGCCTTCGAAGCCTTTGAGCTTGGTCCACTGTCCGTAAGATCAACCCTCACCTGCTAGCAGAGTGAGGGTTTTCACATCAGCACATCAGAGCAGGCACTCAGGACGTCGGGCAGAGAAGCCACAATTGGACGGAGTCACCGTAAGTTGCCAACACCTGCCACATGGGGCCGCTGTTGTCTCAGCCTGAACAGTACTGTAAGGGCATTCAGGGCCAAAGCCAAGACAAAACAAGTTTATTTCAAAAGCACATTACAGCAAGAAGCCAATTCAAAGAGTTTTACATGTTGAAAAAAAAGTACATTACAGTGACAGAAATACATAAAAGCACATTTCAGTGACATGTCAGTTTGTGTGTCCTCATTGCAGAGCTATGGAGACACATTTTTTTACATGTTGAAAAAGTACATTGCAGTGACAGAAATACATAAAAAAGTACATTTCAGTGACATGATATAGGAAAGTGAAGAAAAGTTGGACTGCAGACTGAAATTAATGAATGCACTCGATGCTTTTAGGCACATAATTTGTTTTTACATAAAATCAAACATTTCTCCCCAGGGAAGAGGTGACTATTAAGAACTGTTTTGACCCATTATGCATCTCGATAATGGAGGAATATTCCTTTTAAAACTGGTCCACATCCTTTTAAAACTGGTCCACATCTAGTCAGAGAGTTTCTGATGCTCTAGGAGAGCCCAGCAGAGTCTTACAATGAACTGCTTCTGACTATGGACAGCAAGGTAGTTTATGCTGTCTGTGTCAAGGTGAAAAATCCTAATTGACCTTTAACCCCAGTAGAAAATGTTTACCAGTATATTTTAATTAATAGTTTAAATAGAACAATTAAAACAACTCTAAAATGGTTTTTTTAATCTTGATTTAAAAGAACTCAGTGATTCAGCATCTCTGTAGTTTTCTGTAGGTTTGTTCCAGATTAGTGGATCATAAGACCTGAATGTGTGAATTGAACTTCTCCATGTTTGGTTCAGGTTCTGGGTATACAGAGTAGACTTGAACCAGAAGACCTGAGTGGTCTAGAAGGATTATACAGCAGCAATAAATCTTCTATGTATTTTGATGCTATGCTATTCAGTGACTTATAAACTAACATAAGTATTTTAAAGTCTATTCTCTGAGGTACAGGGAGCCAGTGGAAGGACTTTAAAGCTGGGGTGATGTGCTCTACTTTCTATGTTCTAGTGAGGACACGGGTAGTAGCGTTCTGGATCAGCTGCAGCTGTCTGATGGACTTTTTAGGCAGAGCTATGAAGACACAGCCAGGATGGAGCTGGAATGCTACCAGAGCGAGGGCTGCACAACGACAAAACAGACTCTGTTTAATAAAGATAAAGTATTATGGATGCATGCAGAGGGACGCACTGACTAAAGATAAGTTTCTGGGAGTTTAAACCAGTTGGAGAGAGACTGGATCTTAACCAGCAATAACAGACAACAGTGTGCACAGTTTTTGGTTGGTGAAGGTAAGAATGAAATGACCTGATCTGATTGACCAGAATATATAAATGAAGGTTGGACTGAAACAGACAATTGCATCATTTCTCTTGGCATGTTTTGGAAATCATTCAATCGTTTATTACCTCCACCAAAGAGGTCATGTTTTCAGCCCACGTTTGCAGATGCGATGGTCTGCCACAGCTTCTCTTTCCCAGCCGGAGGAAAGTTGCTTTCCTTCACTTTCTGCCTTGAACCATTCCTCGGCGATGGTTCTTTCTTGGTTTAAGTCTTTAAGATCCCTGATTATGATAAAATTGAACGGAACTTTTACCCACACTACCCCTTTCCAGGTCCAGTACAGCATCTCTTCTATGGTCCCATTGGTAAGCTGGTCTGTCAGGCATACTATTTTTTTTAGGCCCTTGTGGGTCATGAACACATCTGCCCCTGTGTCCTCCAACTAGGGTTCTCTGTCCACCTTTGTGTAGATCTCATCCCCATCCCAGTAGGCATTCTCAAGGGTAACCCATGGCCATGGCCATGCAACCATTATCTTATTGACCCCCCTGTCTCAGCTTGGTGGGACTCAAGGAGGGCCTGCTTTTCTCCTGGGTTCAATTTATCGTATTCTTCTTTGGGCAAAACGGTATTTTTCTTCTGTGTGGCAGGAGTGACTGTCTGTCCGGTAGATCTTCTCTGTGGCTTTGAGGTCTGCAGGACAGCTGCCTGAACTGAGGAGCTGTCTGAGCCTTTACTCTCGCTTTAGTTGGTGGTTTCATGCTGTCAAAATAAGGTGAGATCTTTCCATGTAATCCATGCAACATTTAGTAACTGCTCACAGTTAACTCCATAAAAATTACAATAAATATCCTTATGTGTAATCCATGCAATAATTATTAAAATACACAGCTGAAGCAGTAGAGAGTGAAACAAGCATGTTATCATAGTCTGGAGCTGAGAGACTGGAAAGGCCTGCGTGGAGCCACATATTATCTGTCTTATCTTTTGAAGAAATATAAACAAGTGTATCCAAAGAAATTATGTATAATGATTTTCCATTCTTTCACATGTATTACATTAAATTAGTAATCTTTGATTATCAAGTTAAAAGATGTATGATTGAAATATGGTTAAGATCTGAGAATTAGAGTAAAAGACATTAAGGTTTGACATTCTCAATCAGCTATATATGAAAGAGATATAACGTTAATCATTTGTGAAGCATGAATAAAAAGAATGAAGTGATGGTTTTGCAACTGTGTTTTAAAGTAAATGCTGAAAGCAGAGAATGGAATGTGTAATACTGTGTAAAGTTTAAGACTGAGCAGATTAGGGAGAGAACTGAAGGATGACTAGGAGTGACGAGAGCCAGCTGCATGCTGACATCGAGTCCTTTGAAGGCCAGTGAAAAGAAGGGAGGATGAGTCTACAGCCAGCTGTGTGGCTATTATCTCCAAGGCCGAAAAACAAGAACCAGAAAAGTCACGATGACCATGACTAAGTATTGAGCAATAACTAAGAAGCTGAGCAGAGTATGTTGTGCAATAACTGAGAAGCCTAACAAGGGGCTGACTGGTGAAAGCTTCGGCACTATAAAAGCAATGCTGAAGGAGGGAACTGGGGTTTTGTTTCCTCGCAGAAGACCAGCGAACAAGATCAGACGGAGAAAAGAAGCTTAGATGGAAAAGGAACAGAGACACAGCCCAACTGATCGACTGCATTAAAAAGAGGATCAACCCGTGTGCCCTGGAAGGACTGTGCTTCAAGATTAAGAATCTGATTTCATCTAAAGGCTTTTTATCCAGACAACAGAAGTGAACTTGATCGGTGAACAGCTGATTGCTCTAAGTTTCAGGCTTCTGGAAGTCCTGAATCAACCTCATTTATGTCTCCGGGTTTCCTTCAACTCTTCAGCCTCCGGAAACTACTGTCTTCGGAGACATATAACAACAAAGATCCTGTTTAACCATTGAAGCCTGGAGCATCAGTGCCTGCCACTTAAAGGAAGAAAACTGAAGATTAGGTCGTATTCCCTTCAAGAAACCACTCGTTGTTACCAGAAGAAACATCTCCATCAGGTGCATAGATGAGCCTCCGTCTTCAAAGTCTCTCCAAACTCACTAGTTTCAGCATCAGGGAAAGACAGGTTGAGTTGATTGATTCATTTCTATTATTGAAGTTATTATGTGTTGCCGAATTTAAGCTGTTACTGACCCCTGCAAAAGCGTTACTAATTAAAGAAAGCATATAACATTTTAGTTAAATCGTGGACATTCAATTATTTGAGTCACCGTATTTTTGGTTTTTCATTGGTGGTAAAAAGTCTTGTTGCCTGGTTCTAAGATATTTTAGGAGGTTTTTATAGGTTGCCTTAGCCAAGTTTCTTAAAACAGCGCCCTTGGGGCTCGTGCCGAGCTACTAAAATTAACCTAGCCCATATACCAAGAACCAGTTGTAAAATTAGGGAATGAGCAGCCGTGAACAAAAGTGACTGTTGAAGTGTGAATGACTGCGATAGGCTACTCAGTCGTCCAGACCTCCAGTTGAAGAAGGGTGAGACTTTTGTATGAAGGCTGTCAGAGGCTAGGCAAGTCATTTCCCGACACCAGCTTAAACAGAACTTTCAGCAAACCTGTTTAGTAAGATCTTTCAGGTTTAGGGAAGTCCGGACCCGTTGGATGGAGAGCTGGTTTGAGCAATCCCTTTTGGCATAGGAAAGTAGGAAGGGAGGGGTTAGCTCATCAGACAACGAAAATGCCTTGTTCCGCTTCTTTCTTCCTTTTCTTCTCATAATATTGTTGTCCTGTGGTGGCATGTTTGGTCAGGGAGTCATTACAACACTCAGAATGAGGCAGTTCAACAGAGCCACCCTGGGAATTTCACCCAGGGAATATTAACCCTTTCTTAAGGCAAACAGGTTTGTAATACTTAACACTGGAGATGTGATTCCAAGTTTTAAAACCACAAATTTTATTAAACCAAAAATAAAAACACTTTAATAGAAAAATACATTCACACTAAAAGGAAGGAATAAGAGGATACCCAATCATGAGGTGAGGTTATTGGTTAGAGAAAAGACAGTATGAGTGGAATGCATTCACCAACCACAGAAAACAAATAAACCAAAACCTTAAGGCACCCAGACACTTGGTGAAACAACCCAAATCTAGGAGGCACAGCATACAGAAGAGGAGAGCACCGCCACCGACCCTCAGCAACTGAAAAAGAAATAGAACATTTAATAGGGTTACAACACCAACAACCAAATATATCAAAAGAAAATTTGCATTATGGGCAGGTTGCAATACAGCAACTCAATATATACCAAATAACTGCTCAATTTAAAGCAAGGATTAAATGTCAGCCCAAACAAACATCTAAATTACATACTAAACATCTCAAATAAGGAAATTAAATGGCCTGCAAACTACAAAATCAAGAAAAAGAAAAAAAGAAATCTCTCACATCTCTAATCTCTGGTGTGTCTCCTCATCTTCACGTTCACTGTCTGTGTTGGCAGTGAGATTAATTGGTCCAGTTTGCCTGTTTCTAACCCCGCCGGTAACACTACCCTGTTCGACTAATTCATCATCTCCTCAAGAGCAACCGCGTGTCTTTTCTCGATACTCAGCCAGCCATTTCAGCTTTTGCTCATTGTTGCATATCATGAGGCCATTTTGACATTTGGGTCCACCCACCTAGAAATTTAGTCCACCACCGGAGCCACTGTTTTATTTCTAATTTCTTTTTGACTTTAATGCGGTGATTCACTGCTACCAATCTCTGCCTTTGGGTTACTGGGCTACAGAAAAATACATTGTGTTTTTCAATGAATCCCTCTATGGTTTCCTGCAGGGTGTGGAGTTGGATTTCTTTCATGTTACTTTCCCGGAGAAGTACCTGCACTGCCAGTTTCCAAGATGAATTACAGGGGTTGGACAATGAAACTGAAACACCTGGTTTTAGACCACAATAATTTATTAGTATGGTGTAGGGCCTCCTTTTGCGGCCAATACGGTGTCAATTCGTCTTGGGAATGACATCTACAAGTCCTGCACAGTGGTCAGAGGAATTTTAAGCCATTCTTCTTGCAGGATAGTGGCCAGGTCACTACGTGATACTGGTGGAGGAAAACGTTTCCTGACTCGCTCCTCCAAAACACCCCAAAGTGGTTCAATAATATTTAGATCTGGTGACTGTGCAGGCCATGGGAGATGTTCAACTTCACTTTCATGTTCATCAAACCAATCTTTCACCAGTCTTGCTGTGTGTATTGGTGCATTGTCATCCTGATACACGGCACCGCCTTCAGGATACAATGTTTGAACCATTAGATGCACATGGTCCTCAAGACTGGTTCGGTAGTCCTTGGCAGTGATGCGCCTATCTAGCACAAGTATTGGGCCAAGGGAATGCCATGATATGGCAGCCCAAACCATCACTGATCCACCCCCATGCTTCACACTGGGCATGCAACAGTCTGAGTGGTACGCTTCTTTGGGGCTTCTCCACACCGTAACTCTCCCGGATGTGGGGAAAACAGTAAAGGTGGACTCATCAGAGAACAATACATGTTTCACATTGTCCACAGCCCAAGATTTGCGCTCCTTGCACCATTGAAACCGACAATTGGCATTGGCATGAGTGACCAAAGGTTTGGCTATAGCAACCCGGCCATGTATATTGACCCTGTGGAGCTCCTGACGGACAGTTCTGGTGGAAACAGGAGAGTTGAGGTGCACATTTAATTCTGCTGTGATTTGGGCAGCCATGGTTTTATGTTTTTTGGATACAATCCGGGCTAGCACCCGAACATCCCTTTCAGACAGCTTCCTCTTGCGTCCACAGTTAATCCTGTTGGATGTGGTTTGTCCTTCTTGGTGGTATGCTGACATTACCCTGGATACCGTGGCTCTTGATACATCACAAAGATTTGCTGTCTTGGTCACAGATGCGCCAGCAAGACGTGCACCAACAATTTGTCCTCTTTTGAACTCTGGTATGTCACCCATAATGTTGTGTGCATTTCAATATTTTGAGCAAAACTGTGCTCTTACCCTGCTAATTGAACCTTCACACTCTGCTCTTACTGGTGCAATGTGCAATCAATGAAGACTGGCTACCAGGCTGGTCCCACACTAAAATGACAGGTGTTTCAGTTTCATTGTCCAACCCCTGTACCTTCCCCATACAAAAATACTTGTATAGCATTGTCTTGTGTCTTTAGCTGAGATTGTGTCAGCCCGTGCTGAGCCTCAGCCAAGCACGGGGATTCACTTCACTGAGCTCCTTTGCTTTTGGGTCGTCTTCTGGTTCCATCTTATTTGTCGTCTCGAGTTGTCTATCTTTCAAAGCCTCGTGTTGAACTTGGAGTCCAGGATGAAAAGCAGACTGGTTGACTACTAGCTGGGTCTGGTCAGTTACCCTCAATAAAGCTCTTCCCCTCTCCTAAGCTCTGGGCAGTTACTGCAAGGCTGGTGACTGATGGCTCTATCAGCCACAGTCGGCCCTACTCTCTTTCAGACCACCTAACTTTTAGGTGCTCAGGCAAGAATGCCCTTCTGCTGCATAACTCTCTTCTCAAGCCCCTTATTCTATGTTGAAGTCCCATGTTGTGCGCCACTTACCGTTGTCCATCAGCTAACCCCTCCCCCTCACTTCTGCTTGAGTTATGCTGATGCCAGCTCTCCATCTAATGGGTCACAGCCTCCCTAAGTCTGTCAAGATCAACCTGATATGGATCTATGGGAAGCCTATTTAAGCTGGTGTTGAACAAGATCCGTTTAGCCTCTATCAGCCTTCATCCAGGTGTCTCATCCCTCGTCAGCCAGACTGAGTAGCCCAGCAGCCGAATGTCACACCGGCCATGGCCATTAATGGCTGCTCTTTCTCTGGTAAACAATTTTGGCGTCTGGCAACCATTAAAAAACCTCCATAAATTATTTGATCTATACACCAAGGCCTTTTACCACCTAACCAAAGAAGAGATAATAACCTTGTGTGAATTTATGATCAAATGTCCACAACTTCTCTATTAAATGTTGAATGCTCTTTAATTTGCAAACTTTTGCATGGATGAGCAACATCATAAATTTAACAGCACAGGATAAAATAGTTAACATATAAATTCGTCACTCATCCTAAAACTATATATCCCTAAATAAGTAGGATACTAAGTAATATACAAAGAGAGCTTCATACTCTATTAATGATGGTTCTTTGTGCAGACGACATGTCAAAATATTGGGCGAAGGGATTTTCCTACCCTACTGCTCATTAGTCACAAGGTCTTCACTCAACAATTCCCTTTTTAGCGGTCCCACAGTGCAGAGTTGTCTTCTTTTCTATGTCCACTTCCTATATTCTCTGCATGTCTACTCTTATCCTTGTATTATTACTTTTGCTGTTCTTTAAAAGTAACTAACAACAATCTGCTGTATTATTGTAATTACTAGTTATTCCATTTCATATATAGTTTAATAGAGACACATAACATTAAGAAAATGATACATCTATCAATGACAGCATCATTTCATATTTCTCTTATCAGTAATCCTTTCTTTGTTATTTATCAATTACAGTTCATTCCACCCTACTGTTGAGTAGAACATCTCAGTCCAAAGAGCCAAATTCTGCAAAAAACCTGCAAAGCGGAGAGGAACCAGGACTGTGGACCATCTGGAGAAGAATGGTTAAAGATCTCCACTCTGTGTGATCCAACCGTGGAAAATGTTAGAGGAGCCTCGGTGCTGTCCTGTTGGCAGAAGAGGGTTAGGCAGAGTATTGCCAGCATGAGGGGCAATAATGGCAGCTGTGATTTTAATAAAAATAATTATTTCTTAACAGGAGATTGTGTCCCTCCTGAATAAACTTTAAGTGCAGGAGGTCTAGATACTATAAACAATAAAAATATAGAAAAACCCACCCTAAGTGTGGTTCTGACTGCCTCAGAACATTTACATTTGATCCCAGTCTTAGAAAAGCTGCATCATTTAAGTTGAAATGTAAATCCAACAGAACCTATGCAGCACCATGGAGATTCTATAAAAACTGTATTTAAAAACAATAAACAATCACGTTTCCGGTTATATTTATGGATAACAACACAACAAGAACAGAGCAGGTAGAATGGACCAAGTGTCATCAGGTCGCTTTCATAATTAGCTGTGATAAAATAATTAATTGTTATTAAAAAGCAGTTATTTATATTTACTTTTAACTAACCCCTCCTTGAACCGTCACCTTAACGTGGTGGAGGGGTTTGAGTGCTCAAATGATCCTAGAGGCTATGTTGTCTGGGGCCTAAATGCCCCTGGTAGGGTCTCCCATGGCAAACAGGCTCTAGGTGATGGGTCAGACAAAGAATGGTTCAAGAACCCCTCATGAAGAACAAAATATCGAGGCACGTGACGTCGCCCGGTACGGCGGAGCTGGGGACCCACCCTGGAGCCAGGCCTGGGGTCGGGACTCGTCGGAGAGCGCCTGGTTGCTCCTCGCGGGACCCGGACGGGCCAAGCCCGAATGAGAGACGCGAGGCCAACCCCCAGTGGGCCCACCACCTGCAGGGGGAACCGTGAGGGACCGGTGCAAAGAGGATTGGGTGGCGGACGAAGGTGGAGACCTCAGCGGCCCGATCCCGATCCAATGCTTAGGCTGGCTCTAGGTACGTGGAATGTCACCTCGCTGGGGGGAAGGAGCCTGAGCTTGTGCGGGAGGTCGAGAGATATCGACTAGAAATAGTCGGGCTCGCCTCCACGCACAGCGTGGGCTCTGGAACCCATCTCCTTGAGAGGGGTTGGACTCTCTTCTACTCTGGAGTGGCCCACGGGGAGAGGCGGCGGGCTGGTGTGGGTTTGCTTGTTGCCCCCCAGCTCAGCCGTCTCATGTTGGGGTTTACCCCAGTGGATGAGAGGGTTGTATCCCTGCGCCTTCGGGTTGAGGAGAGGTCTCTGACTATCATTTCGGCCTACGGGCCGAGTGGTAGTGCAGAGTACCCTGCCTTCTTGGCGTCCCTGTCGGGGGTGCTGGATAGTGCCCCTCCCGGGGACTCCATTATTCTGCTGGGGGACTTCAACGCCCACGTGGGGAACGACAGTGACACCTGGAGAGGCGTGATCGGGAGGAATGGCCTCCCCGATCTGAATCCGAGTGGTGTTTTGTTATTGGACTTCTGTGCTAGTCACGGATTGTCCATAACGAACACCATGTTCAAACATAAGGGTGTCCATCAGTGCACTTGGCACCAGGACACCCTAGGCAGGAGGTCGATGATCGACTTTGTTGTCGTATCATCAGACCTTCGGCCGCATGTTTTGGACACTCGGGTGAAGAGAGGGGCTGAGCTGTCCACTGATCATCACCTGGTGGTGAGTTGGATCCGCTGGAGGAGGAGAAAGCCAGACAGACTTGGCAGGTCCAAGCGCATAGTGAGGGTCTGCTGGGAACGCCTGGCGGAGCCCTCGGCCAGGGATGTATTCAACTCCCACCTCCGGGAGAGCTTCGACCAGATCCCGGGGGATGTTGGAGACATAGAGTGCGAGTGGACCATGTTCTCTGCATCTATTGTCGATGCTGCTGCCCATAGCTGCGGCCGTAAGGTCTGCAGTGCCTGTCGTGGCGGCAATCCCAGAACCTGGTGGTGGACATCGGCAGTAAGGGATGCTGTTAAGCTGAAGAAGGAGTCCTATCGGCTGTGGTTGGCTTGTGGGACTCCTGAGGCGGCTGACGGGTACCGTGAGGCCAAGCGTGCTGCGGCCTGGGCTGTGGCAGAGGCAAAAACTCGGGCCTGGGAAGAGTTCGGTGAGGCCATGGAGAAGGACTACCAGTTGGCCTTGAAGCGATTCTGGCAAACCGTCCGGCGCCTCAGGAGGGGGAAGCAGTGCTTTGCCAACACTGTTTATAGTGGGGGCAGGAGACTGCTGACCTCGACTGAGGACATTATCGGGCGGTGGAAGGAGTACTTCGAGGATCTCCTCAATCCTGCCATCACGCATTCCGCGGTGGAAACAGAGGCTGGGCACTCGGGGTTGGACTCTTTCATCACCCAGGCTGAAGTCACCGAGGTGGTTAAAAAGCTCCGCGGTGGCAAGGCTTCGGGGGTGGATGAGATCCGCCCTGAGTACCTCAAGTGTCTGGATGTTGTAGGGCTGTCATGGTTGACACGCCTCTTCAACATTGCGTGGCGGTCGGGGACAGTGCCTCTGGACTGGCAGACTGGGGTGGTGGACCGGAGGGTGTGTTCCAACTACAGGGGGATCACACTCCTCAGCCTCCCTGGTAAGGCCTACGCCAGGGTATTGGAGAGGAGAGTCCGACCGATAGTCGAACCTCGGCTTCAGGAGGAACAGTGTGGTTTTCGTCCCAGCCGTGGAACACTGGACCAGCTCTATACCCTCTACAGGGTGCTTGAGGGTTCATGGGAGTTTGCCCAACCAGTTCACATGTGTTTTGTGGACCTGGAGAAGGCATTCGACTGTGTCCCTCGTGATGCCCTGTGGGGGGTGCTCCAGGAGTATGGAATCGGGGGCCCTTTATTAGGGGCCATCCGGTCCCTGTACGAGCGGAGCAGGAGTTTGGTCCGCATTGCACTAAGTCGGACCTGTTCCCAGTGCATGTTGGACTCCGGCAGGGCTGCCCTTTGTCGCCGGTCCTGTTCACAACTTTTATGGACAGGATTTCTAGATGCAGCCAAGGGCCGGAGGGGGTCTGGTTTGGGGACCAGTGGATTTCGTCTCTTCTTTTTGCGGATGACGTGGTCCTGCTGGCCCCCTCTAGCCAAGACCTACAGCATGCGCTGTGGCGGTTCGCAGCCGAGTGTGAAGCAGCTGGGATGAGGATCAGCTCCTCCAAGTCCGAGGCCATGGTACTCGACCGGAAAAGGGTGGCTTGTCCTCTTCAGGTTGGAGGGGAGTTCCTGCCTCAAGTGGAAGAGTTTAAGTATCTCGGGGTCTTGTTCACGAGTGAGGGAAGAATGGAGCGGGAGATCGACAGACGGATTGGTGCGGCTGCCACAGTAATGGGGGCGCTGTGCCGGTCCATTGTGGTGAAGAGAGAGCTGAGCCGAAAAGCAAAGCTCTCAATTTACTGGTCGGTCTACGTTCCTACCCTCACCTATGGCCATGAACTTTGGGTCATGACCGAAAGAACGAGATCACGGATACAAGCGGCTGAAATGAGCTTCCTCCGTAGGGTGGCCGGGCACTCCCTTAGAGATAGGGTGAGGAGCTCGGCCATCCGGGAGGAGCTCGGAGTAGAGCCGCTGCTCCTCCACATCGAGAGGAGCCAGTTGAGGTGGCTCGGGCATCTATACCAGATGCCTCCTGGACGCCTTCCTCGGGAGGTGTTCCAGGCACGTCCCACCGGGAGGAGGCCCAGGGGACGGCCCAGGACACGCTGGAGGGACTATGTCTCTCGGCTGGCCTGGGAACGCCTTGGGCTCCCCCTGGAGGAGCTGGAGGAGGTGTCTGGAGAGAGGGACGTCTGGGCGTCTCTGCTGAGTCTGCTGCCCCCGCGACCCGGTCCTGGATAAGCGGAAGACGACGAACGAACGAATTTTTAACTAAATGTCACGATCTGCCATTGTGGACTTTGTTTTGGTTTTATGTTTGTTTACTTTTCAGTTAGCTGTTTCTATTCCTTTGGGTTTAGTAGTTATGTTTGTTTATTCCTTCAGTTACCTTGATGTTAGTTTTGTTCTCTCTCCTGTTTTTAGTAGTTCTTTCTCCCCTCACCCATAGTTCCCATGGTCGCTTTCTCATTTATTGCTTCCTATGGTTATTATTATTACAGTTCTCTTTGTTTATTTTTCTTTTTTGGTTTTTCTAGTTTAGTTTCTCGGTTAGTGTTTCTGTACTTGTTTACTGTTAGGTTTATTTATTCTTGCTGCATTCTTCTTCTAGTTTATTAGTTCTTAGACTCCTTCATTGTTACTCGGTTGGTTATTCCCTGAGTCTAGCTTTTCCCCATGTCCTCTGGTTTTGTTCTTCCTAGAGGTTATTTCTATTTTTCCTTTCTAGCTTCTAGGTTTATTACCCTCAGGTTTGTTTTCATTTGTAGGTTATGTCTAGTTTAGTTTCTCCCATGCCTCAGTCTCACATTAGTTACTATAACAACCTATTTCCTCAGTTCCCTTCACCTGGCCTGCGCACCTGTTACCACTTCCATCTGATTACCTGCCTTCCTCCCTCATTGGTCCACACTCCAACTCCCTCTGTTTATTAACTGGTTTGTTTGCTACACTCCTCGCTGGTTCCTTATGTTTCTCACCTGTTGTCTTCCTTATGTCTCCTGGCTCCTTGTTGATGTTTGACAATTTCTGTAAGTCCTTCGATTATAATTATTAAAGAAGAGTGAAGATTAAATCGCACCATGTGGCTCCCAAGTGCTTGCTTGCATTTTGGTCCAAACCAATCTCGAACCATGGCAGTAGGAACCAGCCAAAACATGGACCAAGCAAGCAGAGCCTCCGAGCTATGCTCTTGGGTGCAGCAGCAAGAAAGGGAGTTAAGGGCTATGTACGGTGAAGAGATTGAGATTCTGCCCTCTCCCTTGTTGCTTATGAAAATGGAGGAATTGGCACGACCTACTCCAGAACAAAAGCGGACCAAAATTGCTCCTCTTAGCCAGTTCCAGTCTCCTCCACCTCACGCCAATGGCGCCGCCATCGCAAGTCATTCACAAATGCAGCCGCCTCAGCCAAGCCACCCATATCCACAGCAGCATCAGCCAAGCCATCCACATCCGCAGCAGCAGCAGCATCAGCATCAGCCGAGCCATCCACATCCGCAGCAACCACAGCCACCGCCGAGTTTCCTGCGCCCATAACGCCTTATTCCTTGGCGTTCATGATGCGGGTGTTAAGGAAAGGCAAAGTCCTCACGGATTTAGCTATCCACCTCCTGATAACTTGGGGTTCGCCAGAACAAACATTAGAAGTCCTGGACCAATTAAGGGACTGGAAGGCGCAGGGGGTACGCTATTCACCAAGCTCCCTAACAGTTGAGATGGTTGAAGCTGAGCGACATAGAATTTTTCAAACCCTCAACGAGTCTGCGTCAGCTCTCCCATCCACGACTGAATCTTCTGCCACCTCCGTCTCAGCCTCCGCAGAAGGTGGGCTCGACACTTCTGCATCAGCCTCCGCAGAAGGTGGGCTTGACGCTTCTGCATCAGCCTCCGCAGAAGGTTGGCTCGACGCTTCCGCATTTGCCACCACAGAAACCCAGTTCGACCCTTCCGCATCAGCCTACGTGGAAGGTTGGCTCGATGCTTCTACGTCAGTCACCACAGAAGCTCATTTAGAATCCTCGGTCACTGCCTCCATGAGAAACCCTCCTTACAGTTCTACGGTGGCCGTGGGGTGCAAAACACTTTTACAAGTACCGAAACAAATTTACATTTCAGAAAACAAATTTACATTTCAGAAAACAAATTTACATTTCAGAAAACACTTTTACATTTCAGAAAACAAATTTACATTTCAGAAAACACTTTTACATTTCAGAAAATCAACCGGAAAGGGAATGTACCAACGCCGAGGCTGTCAGCCTCAGGGCTGCATCCTTCGAAGGCCATATTTGTAGGCCGATTACGTTACAGCGCGGCGACGAAGGCTGTCCCAATTCATGAATCATTCCGAGCAAATTCTGCCGACAAATGTGTCCTTATTTTGCCCGATTTGAAGGATGCGTTGTGAATATCCTTCGCGGCCCATCATTTCCCATCATTCATTGCGGGTCGAAGCGGATTGGTCAAGCAGGGGAAGCCATGGCGGACCATAGCAACAAAAGCTGTGAGTAAATTGTGGAAAATTACACTTTCTGTGACACAAATTAAGTTCTACAATGTTTTTAGTGCGGGAATATAATTATGTAGACGTGAAATATCTGCTTGATTTATCTAGACATCGCTTAATTTCAAATGTGCTCCGAAGTGTTCGGAGTTTTCCGTTCCCGGCGTAGTAACCGGCTTGTCTCGCCAGCCCTACCGGCGGTGAGGTGAGCTAGCCCGGTAGAGATCTGACCGGACTCCCGGCACTAAGCTCCCGCTGGCAGTCATCACAGTGAACGTTTAACACAAGTGATTTCTAACAGTTTATGTTATTATTTTAATTGTTACTGAAAATCGATGTAATATTTCAGGTGATATTAAGGTTAACCAGAATAAAGGGTCAGTTTTATGTAATCCAACTGTATCGCTGGAGAGTGTGATTGAGAATAAATAAGCTTTTCAATATGAATTTTTAATGAAGAAATGTGCTATATGTTTTAAATTTGTTTCGCATCTTGTTAAATTGTTTTCTGAAATTTAAATTTGTTTTCTGAAATGTAAAAGTGTTTTCTGAAATGTAAATTTGTTTTCTGAAATGTAAATTTGTTTTCTGAAATTTAAATTTGTTTCGCATCTTGTTAAATTGTTTTCTGAAATGTAAATTTGTTTTCTGAAATGTAAATTTGTTTTCTGAAATGTAAATTTGTTTTCTGAAATGTAAAAGTGTTTTCTGAAATGTAAATTTGTTTTCTGAAATGTAAATTTGTTTTCTGAAATGTAAATTTGTTTCGGTACTTGGAAAAGTGTTTTGCACCCCACGGCCACCGTACAGTTCCCTTTGGTTTCGCTACAAAGCTCCAGGACACAGATGCAAATCTACATGGGTCCGCTGCAGATCATCTAGGCTAGAGTTTCTTGGCTCATCCATAGCTTTTCCAGGGTCCAGCGCCGCTCCCAAACACTTCAGCGGCTAAAGCACCAATCCCAAGCGCTTCAGCGGCTAAAGCGCCGCTCCCAAGGACTCCGGCGGTTTCTGCACCGCTCCCCATGACTCCAGTGGTTTCTGCACTGCTCCCCAGGACTACAGCATTTCTGCACCGCTCCCCAAGACTCCGGCAGTTTACGCACCGCTTTCCAGAGTGACTGTGGGTTCAAGTCTCCCGCATCGCAGCTGGCTGTGAGGCTTCCAGAGTCCAGGCCGGCTGACAAGATTACTGAACTCCAGCTAGTATTTCCTGAGTTTCGAGAGGGGTTTAAGGATCAACCGCCTCTCATCCAAGTAAATGGTTCCGAGAGGGGTTCAAGGATGAACTGCCTCTAGCCAAGCCTCCAAAGCCCAAGCAGGCTGCTAGACCTTCAGAGCCGCAGCCTGCAGCTAAGCTTCCAGAGCTGCAGCCTCCATCTAAGACTGGCTTTAGACTCGACTTGACCCAGACTCTCAGCCCAACTCCAAGTCTCCAGACTCTCAGCCCTACTCCAAGCCTCCTGTCTCCAGGCCTGACTCCAGGCCTTTTAGACCGTCCCGAGGGTTTTCTACGCTCTATGGCAGACTTCCAGCTCCGAGGGTCCTCTACTCTGCCCGGCCGACCTCCTGACCGGGGGTCCTCTAATCTGTTCGACCCCACTGGTCGTCCAGGTTACTGCCTGATCGCCGTCGGCCGCCTGACAGACAGCTCCTTTGCCGTCGGCCGCCTGACAGACAGCTCCTTTGCCGTCGGCCTACTGACAGACAGCTCCTTCGCCGTCGGCCTCCTGACAGACAGCTCCTTCGCCGCCAGCCTCCAGACCGTCAGCTCCTTCTGTTAGGTTTATTTATTCTTGCTGCATTCTTCTTCTAGTTTATTAGTTCTTAGACCCCTTCGTTGTTACTCGGTTGGTTATTCCCCGAGTCTAGCTTTTCCCCACGTCCTCTGGTTTTGTTCTTCCTAGAGGTTATTTCTATTTTTCCTTTCTAGCTTCTAGGTTTATTACCCTCAGGTTTGTTTTCATTTGTAGGTTATGTCTAGTTTAGTTTCTCCCATGCCTCAGTCTCACATTAGTTACTATAACAACCTATTTCCTCAGTTCCCTTCACCTGGCCTGCGCACCTGTTACCACTTCCATCTGATTACCTGCCTTCCTCCCTCATTGGTCCACACTCCAACTCCCTCTGTTTATTAACTGGTTTGTTTGCTACACTCCTTGCTGGTTCCTTATGTTTCTCACCTGTTGTCTTCCTTATGTCTCCTGGCTCCTTGTTGATGTTTGACAATTTCTGTAAGTCCTTCGATTATAATTATTAAAGAAGAGTGAAGATTAAATCGCACCATGTGGCTCCCAAGTGCTTGCTTGCATTTTGGTCCAAACCAATCTCGAACCGTGGCAATAAATGCTTTTAAGCAGATTTCACCACCTACTAATTCTGCAAATGTTCCTACAGTTCCTTTAATTCATTTACAATCAGATGTTTTTGTGGTTTTCTTCGTCATTATTATTTTAAATAATACATATATATATATATATATATATATATATATAATTCTTTCATGTACAGCTATGTTTAATATCAAAAGAGAGTCGGTGGTGAAACTTCAGATGTTTCACTTCCTGTTGTGACGTAGCAAGTGAGATGTTCCATCTGAGAGGCAGGCAGAAGGTCTGAGTTTAGCTGGAAGATTATCTCTGTTCTGTCACCAAAATGAAGCTGGTTCAGTTTATACTCATCAACCAGTTTGGCTTGCTCTGTCGAGGTAAATGCAACACTTTTCTATATTCACAAACTGTTTTTATGACCTTATTAAAAGCAGAACCTTTCTTTTCATGACTTCTGCTCCTTTGTCTTAGATAAAATATTAGTTTGAGCCTCAAAGTTAAGTTTGAGTCTTTTTAATTATTATTTTCTTTAGGATGACTCTTTCTGTAGACTAATATGATCTCAGCTCCTCTCCTTCTTCATGTTTTTTTTTTTTATTGGAAGTGAGACAGCTCTGATAATTTTAATTATTTCAGCTCTTCGGCATACTTCCACTCAAGCAACTGAGACAGCAGAGAGAAATAAAACAAAGAAACCTGAAGATGACTTCAGCAGTGAGTAAACATTTAATCTGCAGCTCTTCCACTTAGCAAATACTCAAACACACATCTGCTGTTACTGTCCTACTGTTTCAGTCCATAATCAGAAGAAGCACCATGCAGAGGTTGTGTAATGCTGCTGCAGTGACAGGATGTGGGACGACCTGTTTAGAAAATGCATTGGGTGGATTCTGCAGGTGCAAATCAAACTGAAAGAGCAGAAGATCCAACGCTCCTACGCAGGATGCTCTGCCCTTCAAACACGATGCTGTTTGTGAGACAAACAAGTTGAGCTGCAGCCACCGTTTCAGTCCACAAATCATTTTACCTGCAGAATTACAGGAAGGGAAACATGGCACTAAACAAAAGGAAGCAGAAATGCAAAGTCTAACAATGAACCTTAACACTGGAGAAGTTATTTTGCAGGGGTTAGTTTTACTTCAGACCTCAGTTTTCAGACTCGTGTCTTTAGGGAACAACCTGTCCTCTCTCGAGCCAACACACAAACTCTTGTCCACCAAATCTTCCTTTTAGACTTCACTGCAACACCTTTTTTTATCTGTATTTTCTATCTGGTGTTCCTAGAAAAGGTTATGCTCAGTTCAAACTGCTAAAAATCCAGCTGAGTGAATAACCGCAACAAGAGCTCCAAGACTGCAGTGTCTGTCTTTTACACTCAGGATGGGTTTTATATACTTTATAAACCTGTTAACTTATTTAGCAGAGTTGTTCTTATGAGATATCTGAACTCTTCTGGTGGTCAAAGTCTGTTATCAGAACATAAAGAGACCTCAGATTACCATCATGGCCCTCGCCTGAGGACTCCTGAGGACCACTGAGTGGATGGATTTTTTTTTAAATAGCCCAAAGTACATGTTTTATTTAGCATCTATCTGGGATTAAATCTTCTATCTCTTTACTCAGATTTTACATTAGTTTTGATTTGAATTATAGGATTAAATGAATTTGTTATTGCTTTATGTTTTATAACGGCCTTGACTTGGTCTCCTTGAGTAATATAGTTTTCTTTTTGATTCTTGTTAATTCACATAATTTTTTTAATGTATTTTACTTCATTGCTCATTGCTCATTTTTTGTCATGTATGTATGTATGTATGTATGTGTGTGTGTGTGTGTGTGTGTGTTCCTGTCTTGGCATCACAGTGAGAACCATTTTCCTGATTTCACCATCAAATTGAGGACCGTTTGTACCAAAGTGAGGACATTTTCCTGGTCCTCACGACCTATTTTGCTAACGGTTAGGTTTAGGACTAAGGTATGAATTGACTTTAGGTTAAGGTTAGGGTTAGGCATGCACTGGTAATTGTTAGGTTTAGGGTTTTCAGGGTTAGGGCATAGAAAGGGTTGAAAATGACTGAAAATCAATGGAAGTCAATGGGAGTCAACACATGGTCCTCACTACATATAGCAAAACAAGAGTGTGTGTGTGTGTGTGTGTGTGTGTATGTGTGTATGTATGTATGTATGTATGTGTATGTGTATGCACACACACACACATATACAGTCAGTCATCCATAGTGGGTCGCGGGGGGAGCTGGTGCCTATCTCCAGCAGTCTATGGGCGAGAGGCGGGGTACACCCTGGACAAGTCGCCAGTCCATCGCAGGGCAACATATATATACATATATCCATATATATATATATATATATATATAATATATATATATATATAATATATATATATATATTATGTATATGTTTGTGTGTGTGTATGTGTTATGTTGATTACCTGTTGTATCTCCACTGTATTTCCTCCACTGCAGTTCTGCTACTGACTTTATTACCATCAGCTCATTACATGTGCACTGCCAGATATTAATCGTCTCTGGTATCATATTTGTTTGTGTTTTGCAGGGTTGACTTGTAATTATTGAATAGATATAATACGACGAATAAATATATTTCCCAGTTGTTCCTTTTGCCTTTTTCTAGGGGAAACTAGATAAAACTGCATTTTATCTTTTAATGAATATTAACTGTTTTTTTAATAGCTTCCAGGCTTTAGAAGACTTTATTCTGCAGAAACTGCAGATTTATGTTTGTGTCTTTTAGATTTATTTGGCCTCTTTGACATCTTTTGATCAAGGGGTCTTCCTGCATTGTTTTTACTCCCTTGTCTGTCTCAAGGTCTTGGGTTTTAACGTGTTACATCCAAACCTCTGAACCACAAGCCTAATGCTCTTAATAACTTTACCTGCTCTGCAGATTTGCTGAGACTATTTAACACAATCATCAGTTTATCATGCAATGCTGATGACACTCAGTTCTTTGTTCCTATAAAACCTTTAGATTTGTTCCTGAATGTAAGGTTGATATTTTAGTATATTTTCAGTTTGGGCCTGCAGGTTATGAAGCCTTGGCAATCATTCTCCTCCTCATCCTCTGCTTTTTGTTTCTCTTTGTCTTCAGTGCAACCTTATGTTCATCAACTCGCTGCTAAATGCAGATGGACTCTCAAGATGCCTGGAAACAGGACAGAAGATGGGGTTCCACTCCCGCTGGAGTTTTCAGACACTTTGGCTGAACGGATCTGCCAGGATCTTAACTGCGGAAGAGCTCATAATGTCGAGAAAACCACGTTGCCTCCCAACAGTAGCTGCTACCATGGATGTTTGTACCAGAACCTGCGTCTGCAGAACTGCTCAGAGACTGTGGAGATGAGGTGCTCCGTTACCACTAAAGTGGTTTGTGGTATGGCTTTTGTGTAAAATATATATTTTTAAAAAGAATAAAAAAAAGTTGTGGTGTTCTTATCTTGAAAATAAGGTAGATTTCAGGAGGAGTTCAGTGGTGAGATTGCAGCCTTAAATTTGCTAAATGAAACAATTTGAAGTAGATGAGGAACTCTCGAGACTGTAAGGGAAGATTTAATGTTGCTTGTCAAGCACGTTGGTGGAGGGCTGATGATTTGGGTTGTTACTGTCATTGCAGTCATTGAGTTGACTATGCTGTATAAATGTTCTGTATGCCGATGAATACAGAGGAGTTTAAACACAAATCCCAAGAACACAGAGCTGTGCTAAAAGGCTTAGGCTCTGACATAAACCGTCGGCATCTACAGACATAAAGGTAATGAAGAGAAACTCTCAAAGTGCCTCAAAAGCTGTTTGTCGAGTATTCAGAAAACCTTTTAGAAAGAGCTCCAAGCTATTTTATACATCCAGAGACCCTTTCAAAGTGTATGGTATTAATTAAGGCAGGAAGACAGACCCGTTTCAATTATAGATGTTATAGATGCAGCCATGATTTGTTGGAACCGCCTGTAGGGCAACAGGTGTGGACAGCTTTCATCCAAAGAACCCACACAGCTGACACCAATGAAAGCAGTTAAAATATTCCCACATACGTTTTCACAGGACGCTGTCTTTTCATCACAGTTGTATTCTATGTGTCATCTGTCCATTTGTTTGGTTGTACTGTAAATCTCAGACCCAGTCTCTAAAACAATCCAGAACCTGGTGACCCTTTAATGTTCTTTACAAACTGTCAGGGATAGTGTAGCGAGGACCCCGGAATGCAGACGGACAGGCAGCATGACGGTAGGTAAATAAACTGATTTAATAAAGGAAACTTACTTCAGCAGTTGGTGGCAAAAACAGACATGGACAAGCAGGCAAGACAGGCTTGGCATAAACTTGACATGAGTCGTAACAACAACAGAGTGAAGTGATCCATAATGTTTCCGCGAGGAATGAACAGAACAGATGTGTGTGTGTATATATATATAGAACAAGAACAAGGTGAAAGGAGGAGACTAAATGCTAGGTGCAGGTGAAGTGAATGAAGATGATTGAAGACAGGAGAGAACAAACGTGGCTAGAGCAAAACAGAGACTCTTGAATACAAACTTAAACACAACTAGTAAACCATGAAACTAAAGCATCACCAGATCCAAACAACCTAACTTGACAAAACATGAACTAGAAGACAAAAATTAAAGCATGACCAGGAAAATAACAGAAGCATGATTCAAAACCTATCAAGAATAATAATAAGAACCCACAAATCATGAGACAATGTTTTACATAGATTGTTTTCAAGTGCTACCTTAGTTGTCTGCTTCTAACATCATGTTAATGTGGTTCCCCAGCTCATCAGTCCCTTCGGCTGTCAGGAGATACGGATCGCTGTGCCGGGCGGGTGGAAGTTTGGAAAAATGGGAAATGGGGAACGGTGTGTGATGACAGTTGGGATCTGAGAGATGCTGACGTGGTTTGTGCCCAGTTGGGCTGTGGGAAGGCTATTAGGGTGACGGGTCAGGGTGGATTGTTTCCTCCAGGGCGAGGACCGGTCCACCTAGACGAGCTGAACTGCACCGGGAATGAGGAGAACCTGTGGGCCTGTCCGGGTGTACAGAAAGAATCTGACTGTGGACACAAAGAGGATGCTGGTGTGGTGTGCTCAGGTCAGTCTCCATTAATTATCCTAGCTGATCTGTTTTATTGGACGTTTCTTTTGACCAAGGTACACATTCGGAGACAGGGTGAAGCTTGATGTCCCTTTTGGAGCCATTGTCAATGTTTTTTTTTTTTTGCGGCACTAGAGGCCTTTACTTTTTCATTTTTTTCGGACAGTAGGTAGACAGGAAAGAGGGCAAAGAGAGGGGGAGACATTTGGCCAAGGTCGCTGGGTCCGGGACAGCCGCATTGAGAACTATAGCCTCTGCACATGGTCGTGCGCTTAATCCCTACAACACCAGCGCCGTGCCCCCTTGTCGATGTTTTGATGTTGTTTATTTCTAGAAGATGCAATCAATTTTTTTTATATAATAAACAGGAAGTGAAAAAATGAATGAAGAATGAATGAAGAATAAAAATACAGAAAAATAATATAAATGACCAAAAGTCAAGTTATTTGTGTGATTCTACTTACAACCATGCATCCAGACTCATGTTCTTGAGGTGAGGAATCGGGCATTATTTCATGCAAATGAAACATACCTGATCAGGAGACATTTTAGAAGTTTGCTTCAAGTTGCTTCCATGTAGATGGAAAACATGCCATGGTCCATATCAGCCTCAGCTCTGGTAGCAACAACAAGCAATGAAGACTGGGAGGCGAATTCACAAAGCAATTCTTTTATTTCAGTGAAAATATGAGGATGTAATCAATGTCAGCACAGATATTTGAACTTTTTACCTACAGTTGATGGTCCTTGTTCTCTGAACCAATCATCTTATGATCTGCAGTGGCCCACTAAAAACATCCACCTCACTTGTTGATGTAGAAACACCATCCTGAACAAGATTCTTCTGAAACACTCAAAGGTTTTTCTAAAGATTTGACAAGTACCCGTTTCTTGTCAGAATGATGTATTTAAACAGTGATGCAGCGGTTGTTTATGGCAGAAGGTGCAAATCGCTGCACCTGTTGGACTTCAAGAGCATGTTCCTGTCTTCATGTTCAGCTCAATCTGCATCATGAACACAGGACAGAAATTAACCAGAGTTGCTCAATTTAACACTTACTTTGAATATAGGGATGCGTTGATCATTTACAATGATTGCAATATTTATATAAGCACATTTCACCTGGAGGAGACCTTGGAGCAGATCTAGAACTTTCAGGACAGGCTACGTATCTCTCTTCTGGAGTAGGAACACCTACTATGATCCTCCAAGAGCAGTTAGAAAATGTGCCCCTGAACTGGTTAGTGACCTGAGCTCAATGGATGGATGGAGAAATGAATGAATGGTTTTGGAAGGGTTAACATTTCTAAACAAAGACAGATACTAACTAACTTTAGATTTATTTTATTATTAATAAAAAAGAAGAAAACCGATTTCACTAAAGTGTATTTTTTATTTTTGCTTGGTATTGATATTTGAAGCAATTATATAATAGTAAGTATTAAGTAATTATATGAGCTAATATGGTATACATAACATAATTATTTTTGAGTAATTTGTACTTATTTCCACTGCACACTTTGGGCCTGTCTTTGCATCCTTTAAGTTCTACATTTATTAGTTTTGTTTTTTTCACTCATTCAGCCTAAAAGCTGCCTGTTTTTCTTGCAGGATCTTTGATGTTTTCTGCCACCACAGCAGGTGTGACTGTGGTGACAACAGGTAAACAGTTAAGGGTATAATTTGGAATATGAGGTGAATCTGTGAGCCTTTTCATTTATTTGATGTTTGTCTGTTTGTCCCAGCTCTCACCACTCCCAGTTCTCCTGCTGCCGTTCCATCTCCAGAACTTCTCAGCATCATGGTTCTGTCTCTTGCAGTGCTTGTACTTTTCATCCTGAACGTGGTTCTCTGCCTTCTTTACAGACGTCAACATGGTTAGTTCCCATCTCTTCAGCAAGTAAACAGGTTTCTCTGCATTCATCTGCAGCAGGATCTGTTTTAAAATCTGTAGGAAAAAAGGTCAGTGAATCTCAGCAGTAAAGTTAGTTTGAGCATAATTAAGAAAGTGGAGACGGGTATAGTTAACAGAGGAGATGTTGGTTTGAACGACCAACTGAACACAACGGTGCTGACGATGAGGAGATACTAAAGATGATCCAAACATTTAAGAAGCATCGATTCTAAAATACTGACTGATAAAGATCACAAGTAGAAAAAGGAGGAATAAATAATTGTAATAAATTAAGATAAAATCAAAAAACAATCAGAAAAATTGTAATATTTAAAATCCATATGACATGAAACTAAAAGTGCAATAAAAAACTGATTGAATTAGGATTAGGTGAAAAAAGGATCAACAAACCTTAATTAATAAAATTCAGTTAAAGTCAAACATAAACTAAAAGTTTGCTTTTAAAACCATCAGTGGTCTCTGCTGTCTTTAAATCTGCAGCAACGTTGTTCCACTGACCAGAATAAAGCTCAGCTGTGGGCTTTTGTTCTTATGTTGGATGTTATCAGAAGACCTGAGGAATCTGATTGGCTCTGATATTAAAAGCAGATCTGATAACCATGTTGGGCTAAAAGCTTTAAGTAATTGTATTCATTTTAGAATAAAATCTAGAACATACAGGTAGTAAAAGCAGAGACTTTAAAACTGGAGAAATGTCAGCTTTGTCTCTAGCCTTCATCAGCATTCATACAGCAGAGTTTTGCAGAAGTTGCAGAGAGGCTGGATAGTTTTTAGAAAAGCCTGAAAGTCGAGCATTACAATAATCTATTCTGCCGGTTCTAACAGCGTGTGTTAAAGGTTCTGCATGAACTCTGGCAATGTTCTTCAAGTAATACAAAGCATTTTTGGTAACATTCTTTCATTTGAGTTAAAAGAAGTATAATCAAATACTTCTGTTGCAGAAAATTCTTTGTCCTTTGTGACTTAATATTGAAAAATAAAATCTAAAAGTGCACCAGTGGGCTGTTGGTTATCAGGAGACACAGCAATATAAATCTGTGTTATCAGCATAGCTGTGAATATTAATGCCTCCTCTCCTGATGATCTGTGTAAGTTCTTGTTTTAGGCTGATCTTCAGACCTACTGAAGGCTGGGATTGCCATAAATAGCTGTTTAAGTGATTTTTCTAAAATCTAGTTTGTCTTGTTTAATGTGTGCAGTGTACTTACTGCAGCAGACTCACTCCAACCAGAGAGCTTCTACCGAGCATCCTCAGAACCACTACAAGGAGAACCTGAACCTGGAAGAACTCACTCCCATCCCGCCGCAGACAGACGGTGAGTCTTTAAACAGCTCCGTCCAACAGCTGCTTTAAATACTATTAATTTCTATGCTTTCCTTCATGAAAACCTATTTTTAATCTTGCACAGTGATGGGATTGTTCCTGTCTTGTGTGGCATGCACTCATATCATCGAGTCATTTTATTTTGTGTGTTTTTGTCTCAAAAAGTCCCCTCCAGGATTCTTTGGACCCAGATTAGTAGTGTTGACAGCACGTCAGTAGATACAGACTATGAGCAGTATGACCTGAGCAATGACCCGTCTATCAGTTTATCCACCTTTCGGAGTGAGCTACTTTCCTTTTTCTTGCTCTGCTTTTGTCTCTCGACATTTGCTTCTTGTGCATTCTGTCTTTTTTTTTGCGGTTGAAGCTGCTCTGTGCAGTTTGTTTTCAGGCTCTGCAGATTGATACATGTTACACCAAAACTCCGCTGAAGGCTTTCAAATTAGGTTGATGCACCGTGCTGTTTGCAGATTCTCAGAGATACCAAACAGACTTCAATCCTTCAGTGAAGCCTTCTGCTCTCAGCAGCTTTGATGAAGATGGTGAGTCACTTTAAGTCTGCAGAGATGCAGCAGTGTGCACATCTCAAACATGCTGGTTGATACATCAACCTCTGCTACAGCAGTCAGAAGATCAGTTTTACTGATTAGGTTTTATTCTGTATGGAAAGAAGAAAAAGGCACAGAGATAAAACAAAATGAAGATCACAAAACTTGTAAGACATTTTTGTCTTTGGATCTCTAATCATTCATTTTTCTGTTTTTATGCATAACATTAAATATTCATTTTATTTGAGAATAAATTAAATAAATCAATAAAAAAACACAACAAAAAAAACAAAAATGAAGGACCTGAAACGTCACACTCCAACGGATAATTATTTATAAATGTGATCATTTGAATACAATTAGGAATGTATATATTCTGCACAATGTTTTATTTATTAAGGCAATGCTTTGGATACTTAAAAAAATAAATGGACATATATCTATAGATATATATGTATGTATGTGTGTGTGTGTATATATATATATATATATATATATATACCATATGTGTATATATGTGTATATATATATATATATATATATATATATGTATATGTGTGTATGTATAAAATGTCTATAACTGCACTAGCCCCACCCACAGTGTTTGAGGCTAAAACACGGGACAATGAAATGATTGAAAAAGTTCTGTTTGCTTTTAATCTACAATGAATTCACATTTTACTTATTCATTTGGACATTAATTATTTATTAGGAATTTTTACAAATTATTGCAATATTTATTTATTCTATGAATGTATTTTCAGTTTTATTTAAATTAGCATACATACAAATATTCATTAAATGACATTTATTTGTTGAGTTTTGGCCATTTTGGCCCTCAATAACCCAGAGGCTGGCGCATGCTTTTGATGAAAAGCTGCAGGAGTGATCTGCAGCTCTGGATGGAAACCCTGAGAGAGCAAAACAAAAACATTTTTACCTCCTGATTCACTTAACTTTACATTCCTGTAAAGGAAATGTAAGAAGAACGTCTTTTTATAAGGGCCCAAAAGACGCTTCCTGTCTGGATTTCAGATTGTGATTGGCTACAGAAGCACTGAGTGTGCTGATTGGCTGATGTCCAACAGGGATGAGCCTGATTGAAGATCAGTTTTTTTTGTTTTTTTTTACCAGTTAAAATGTTAAAGTTGAATCAGCTTCTCTATGTGGATGGAAGAGTTGAGAACTGATTTAAACCTGCTGAGGGTTTTTCTGATCCGTCGGTTCTGTTATCTAATATGTGGCAACACAAAATAGTCAGTCATTTTCTACCGCTTATTCCATAGTGGGTCACGGGAGAGCTGGTGCCTATCTCCAGCAGTCTATGGGCGAAAGGCGGGGTACACCCTGGACAGGTCGCCAGTCCATTAATTGGAATGTATGTGTTGTGACTTGGCGCTATATAAATAAACTGAATTGAATTGAATTTCTTTCTGCTTATTAGAGGTCAGATCATGAAGGTAACAGATATAGGAGGAAAAACCAGAAATTCCACTCCTCAGTAACACATTCTCCTGGTGGAGCTTTTCCTGGAGGATCCCAAGACGTTCCCAGCCTGAAATGATGTATAGTCTTTCCACAGAGTTTTGTTTTTGCCCCCTGGTCTCCTCCCAGTGGGGCATGCCAGGAAACACTCTAAAAGGAGGTGTCCAGGATCATCCAGATCAGAGGAACCTCCTCAGCTGACTCTGACATTTGAGCTCTAGTTGCAGCTTCTCCTGGATGATGGGACTTCCTTTGCTTCTTAAATAGTCCAATTTTATTAATGATCAACCCAACTGCAGAAACCCTGCTTTACCTTCATCCAAAGACTCGTTTTAGTTTTAAAACCATAATTTGTTGAGCTTGAAAACTCTACAGGGCCCCCTTGTGGCAAAATACATTTAGAACTTTTCTTTAGATTTTTCTTCTTTATCTTCTAGGTTCTGGACCTCAAAACGCACACATTGGAGCTTTTAAAAACTATAACAAAGGAGCCGCGGATCCTCAGTACAGCAGAGTGTCAAATATCTCAGAGGATTCTTTCGAAATCTCCAGTACCTCCTCTGAAGACTACGAAAATGTAAATCCCAGTCATGTCACGGACATTCCAGGTACGCCTAAATTTGTTCTACCACCAGATTATTTGTGAATATCCTGATTAATAATCTTTGGATGAAAGTTAAAATGTAATATTTATTAGTATATTTTAGTTTATATCCCTTAAGTAATGTTTTGTAAAGAAGGTTTTACAGCCATAAAGGTGAAAATTTGTTAAAATAAAATTGCCTAATATTTTAATTCATTTTATTCCACTGAGCGATCTGTGAGGGGTTTTGGCTGTGAAGAAATTCATAACGACTAAACTATTTTCAGGTACCTCACAACTGGCAGAACCAGGCCATAACCAGGCAGCTGTAGGCCCTTCACTGTACACCAACACTCGTTTTCAGTTTGGACAAGAAGGAAAGGAGCAGAGTTCAGGTAAACGTCACCTGAGAGACGTCACACATGCAGGACCAACAGATTCCTGATGTTTCTAACATTTCCCTCTGATGTCTGAACTTTAGATGATGATGATTACTGCCCTGTGAGCCCAGACTGAAAATCTTCATCTGATGATGAGGTCACTTGGCAACACATCAAGGAAACGCTGCCCCGCTCACAGAGACAGAGAAAAAACCCTAAAACTGCCAATCCTTGAATCTGATGGTTTGAAGATGTTGAGCTGTGAGCAAAAACACTGAAGAACATTTATTGGTTACAATTCAGCTTTTTAACAAGAAGCTGCCATAATGACATTTTTAAAAACATGATCATTTTCAGATATTACTGATCTTTGAGAACAATTTACAAATTCATGCTCCCTGAGTGGAACAAGATGAAACGATCTTTAAGCTGTTTAGACCAGAAATTAGATCAAATTTCTTCCGAAAGGAGCAAACTAAGATGGTGTGATGGATGAAAGGAGATTTTGTCGCAAAATGCTGTGTTCTGCAAACTGAGTGTGGTCATTCTGTCAGGAGGAGGATCCAATCAGTAAAAAAAAAAGGTAAAAAAACAAGTACACCCTCATTCAGCTGTAAGTTTTAAAGATAGGACACGATGAAACAGATCTGATCATTATATATTCTTCAGTTTCCACAGTGTCATTATTTATCAAGCAAAGATGATGCAAGAATGGAAAAGCTGGGTGTGAAAAACTAAGTACACCCTTCCTGCTGCCACATGATTTATGATGAAAAGTATCAGCCAGGTGCTGCTGTAGTGGTTGCAGAATGGTTGAATATGGGTTTAATAATAATCACCGATGAGGGATCAGGATCTGCAAAGGTTTATTCCTGCACAGTAGCAGTTGACACACTTAATTTGACAGGGAAAATCTGAGACAAACGTAAAAGTAACAGGGTTTTCTTCCACCCCATCAAATTCACAGTAAGGCTTAAAACTAATTTAGTAACAGTTTAACATTAACAATGTCAAGGGACATCTGTGCGGCTGCCACAGTAATGGGGGCACTGTGCCGGTCCGTTGTGGTGAAGAGAGAGCTGAGCTGAAAAGTGAAGCTCTCGATTTACCAGTCAGTCTACGTTCCTACCCTCACCTATGCCTCACCTATGGCCATGAACTTTGGATCATGCCCAAAAGAACGAGATCCCGGATACAGGCGGCTGAAATGAGCTTCCTCCGTAGGGTGACCGGGTACTCCCTTAGAGATAGGGTGAGGAGCTCGACCATCCGGGAGGGGCTCGGAGTAGAGCCGCTACTCCTCCACATAGAGAGGAACCAGTTGAGGTGGCTCAGGCATCTATACCGGATGCCTCCTGGACGCCTTCCTCGGGAGGAGGCCCAGGGGACGGCCCAGGACACGCTGGAGGGACTATGTGTCTCAGCTGGCCTGGGAATGCCTTGGGCTCCACCCGGAGGAGCTGGAGGAGGTGTCTGGGGAGAGGGACGTCTGGGTGTCTCTGCTGAGTCTGCTGCCCCCGCGACCCGGTCCCGGATAAAGCGGAAAATGACGAGTATAATGTCAAGGTAGAAAGGCAACAGCAATTAACTTATAAGCAACTGTTGCTGCTCATCAATCTGGAAATAGTTAGAAGGTAATCTGCAAACTCTCTGAAGTCCATCATTCTACAGAGAGATTATTCTCAAGGTAAAAACTTCTCAGACAGCTGCCAAGTTTCCCAGGAGTGGACATCCCAGCAGATTCAGCCCAAGGTCAGAGCATAAAGTTCAGAGAAATGACCAAAAGCCCCAGAGCTCCATCTCAGACTCTACAGGCCTCAGCAGGTTGAAGGTCATGACAGGACAATTACAAAACACTGAACCTTTACAGTTGTTTGGAAGGGTTGAAGAAGAAAGCCTTTTCTCTCTAAAAACAATATGGCAGCAGGACGGAGGTTTGCAAAGCTGCATCTGAATGAAGAACCAGACTTCTGGAACATATTTCTTTGGATCGAAGTAGAGATGTTTGACCATAAAGCACATTCCAATGTTTGGGCAATTCCAAACACAGTATATCAGCGCAAATACCTTACATCAGCTGTCAAGCACAGTGGTGGAGGGATGATGGTTTGGGCTTGTTTTCCACTCATAGCTTTTTCATTGTGGGTCCATCTCTGTTAAATAAACAATTACTTTATGGAATCTGATAAGTGTTTTAGGATTTTTGAGGTTATACTGAAATAATTTTAGAATCTGGTTTTTATAGTGATGGTATTTAAAGTAATTATTTTTTGGTTTTGAAGGAAGGTCACAGTAACTTCAACTGAAACTGACAGCTGATCTGTCAATGTAGACATTATTGTCGGTAATTTTACTTTTGATGTTCGGCAGCAAAGCACATTAATATAATAACTTGTGTATATATATTCCACTGGTGTGCTGCATATGTACAGTCAAACTGATGAGCTTAAGCTCTATCTCCGTAACTGTGATTATCCCTTCATGGTGCAAATCAAACTTGTGAAGCTATTAAAATATTTTTCTGTAACATCTGACTTTGCCTTTATGGATTCTGGTTTTGTTAGTAGCTGTTTGCCATTAAGTCGTAATGTCGTTCTGTCAGTGGGGTTAAAAAGCTTCAGCTTTTATTTACAGATTTTTAAGTCTTAATCCTGACAGCAACGTTATGATCATGAGACTAAAGCAGATAGATAATATTTATGATTAACCCTGACTTGTAATAACTGCATCAAGCCTGCAGCTCATTAACAACAAAGATTTTTAGTTTTCCTCTGGGTTGCTTCTCCAGGAACCAACAGACGTTTTTAAGGTCTGCAACAGTCACATTTATCAATAAATGAACTCACTGGAAAAATCTCACGCCTCTAAATTCAGAAGATGGATGATTCTACATTATAAACAAATTATCTGCAGGTTGGTATATGTTCGGCTTGGTTGTTAAACTTGGCTGTGCTGTTCTGCACCTTCATTTTACAGAGCTTCTCTGACTGAAAAAAATTAGGTTTACCAGGAGGTGGCGCTAAAAGATTGCAAATCCCTGTAAATTTAAGCAGCTGAGCGTAAAAATATTTATTTCTGTACAAATTAGAGAAACTTATTTGACCTGTGAGATGTTTGACGAACATGTCGGAATACAGAACCATGAGGTTTCAACATGAATCATCAGACCTACTGCAGCAGCTGCAGAGATCAAACCTCCAGCTCCCACCACATTTTGGCCCTACTGGTAAGGATAAGTGAAAAGATTTAAAATAATTTCAAATGGTATTACAGCAGAATAATTTCACACTTGAAATGTTTGATTACAAAACATCTTTTTATTTGGGGGATAAATATTTCTTAAGAAATCACTCACAGCACTGAGTCTTGTCTTTTAACATTCCCCAAGATTGGATCATACAGAGAGAGAGAGAGAGAGATCTTTGACCATTCCTCTCTAGATGGTCCAGATTCCTGGTTCCTTTCTGATGCTCTCCTCTCTTCGGGTTCTCTACAAGATTAGGTCTGAGGAATGAGATGGCGAGGAAAAAGGTTGATTTTGTTTCTACTGAATCATCTGTGTTGATGTGACTAGATGTTCTGGATCATTATCTTGCTAAAAGACCCAATGATGACCCATTTTAGTTTTCTGCCAGAGAAAACCAGATTTTCATTTAACATCTCCTGTTGCTTCACAGATTTCATCATGCCATAAACTCTAACAAGGTCCCAGGGTCTTTGGAAGCGAAAATGATCTACAGCATCACGGGTTCACTGTACTTAACGTTGGGCAGGAAGTGCTTTTCCACACATTCATCCTTAGTTTTACAGCCAACGTTATGTGTTTGTAGATGAGTCTGAGGCAACCAAAGTTCACAGGTCCAGTTAAAGTTCCAGCTGAGTTTAATAAACTCCACATATTTACATTTGTGATGGTACAACAGAAAATATTATTTCCAGGTATGTCTCCCAAACAACCAGTTGGTCTGCAGATAGCATTTAATTGTTGTCATGGAGACGTGGAGACCCCATGATCCCACTCGCTGCTGCAGGTCTCTGACAGTGAGCTCTGGAGATGTTTTCCCTCCCTTCCCATCCTCCTGACTCGGTTTGGTGGAAGATAAACTCGCGTCCTCGTCCAGCCTGGTTTGTCTCAGTTCCAGCTGGTTTCAACAGTTTAATTATTACTTTGACTGTAGCTGTGGGACAGTTTAGACCAAAAGATGTTTTGTTTTAGACATTGTTTGATTTATGAAGGTTAAAACATGATTTATTTATACCCCATGAAATAAAAAAGGAAAATAAAAAATAAATCATGGATTGTTATTTAAAAGTTCCTTGAAACTTTGAATAATTTCTGAAACATAATGTTTAATTAAAACAAATTCTTCAGTTGCATTTATTTTAGAGAAATTATTCAGGGTGGCGACAATTGTGGCACCTTTGATGTAGTTAAAAAGTAATTATTTTATATTTATTTTTTCATATTCTCAATTTCATATTTTCGATATTCTCAGACTAAAGGTTGGATTTTCATCAAATTTACAGCATAAGATTATGATATAAAAGATGAATGCATTTTAATATTTGAATGTGATTTCAAGATAATATGTTTGAGTTATTTTCACTGATCAAAAACTTGACTGAAAAATGTCATTATCAGCTACCTGATAGTTTGTGTCTCAGTGGAGTCATGTCTATTAGAGGGCTTTAATTATAAAGTAATATTAACTCAGCTAACACAAAGGCCTTCAGAGAAATGAATTAATGTCCTCACCAGTTGTGTTTAGCAAAAAACTTGAACCCATTTTCAGAGTGATGATGGAGTCCTGCTGCATGAAGGACAGAGCAACATTTTGACCTTTTATTCCTGTCTTACAAACTGAGAAGACATCCCACATTCTTTTTTTCAGAAGTTAAAAATTGAACAACAGATGGACGTCCATCCTGTGACTGTGAAGTTATCCATGAAGGATCTTGGATTAGCAGCTCTGTTTACAGCAACCTCTTAAGGTGAAACACAGGTGACCTGTCACCTTTCTAGTGGCTTCTCCCAACAAGGATAATCTGGAGAAACCATCTAAAAGTATGGGATCTCTGTGGATAACAAGGAGAAAATATCCAAACAGTAACTGAAAAATGGGGATGAACATTCTGTGGGGTGAACATTCAGAGAGTTGCAGCATCTAAATTTAGCTGGGCCTAATAGAGAACATGCTGATGTATTAAATTAGCTGATTTTTGGAGCAATGCTGTTTGAAAAAATGAACAAACAGATTATTAGGTTGGTTAAATATATTTTGAGAAAGATCGAGCAACTTCCAACAAAGCAATACATAAAATGTCAAATTAGAAGCTACACACCCAAGAAAAATGTACAAAGAGCAATGGATGTTTGTTTGTGTGTATCATGCTGATTACTTGACTGTATTTTGTGATGTACCGAGTTTTTAAAAATAATTTTTTGCTCTGCTGCCTCTTGACTGGTTTTTATTTGCAAGTTTTGTTGTGTGATATTTGTCTGTACCTAATTTTAGCAGCTGGGTTGAAGTAGAGTGTTAATAGAGTGGACCTTCCATGCTGCTTTGGTTTAGGAGATGGTTTTGTTAGAAAAACGATGGGCTTGCTGATGATGAGGCCTTGCTGTGAAGTCAGTGACTCTGCAGGTATAATTGGGTCAGTTTTTACAGGCATGCCATGATTAACTGAATTAGTCCGGTTTGGATTATAACTGGGTGTGAATTGATGAATAATGTGTTTCCTTTTTAAATTAGCCAGCAACATGGTGACCCCTTGGTGTCTAACATGTCTGACACAAACATGCTCTTTGTTCCACAGTTTGTTTAAAGATGGACAGAAAATATTAGGACTCTAATATAGTGCATGTCTATCACCTGTCTAAATTTGTGGTTTTTCAGCTGAAAGACGAAGATGAGGAGAAGGATGGGTGTTGGATTGATGGGGTGGCGGATGGAGGGTGAAGCTAAGCAGACGTTAAACATAAAACCTTTCCTGAAGAATCACAGGTTTGGCTTTGAGATTCTGTCCAGAGATCTGCATACAGATGATGAATCAAACGAAAGAGCAAATTTGATCAGAAAGGATGTAGCACTATTCCTCACAGACCCTACTCACACACGGATCAAGCTGAACTTTAGAGCCCCGATTTACAGTCCTGATCAACATCAAGGGAAGAGGTTCAGCTCACTGTATTTCAAGCAGGATTATAGGAGATCAGGCCTCTGTTTTTGTTTTATTCATTAAATCAGTTACACATAGAGGATTACTCCTCTGTAAGTCTGTGAGGAGCTTAAAGTTGTTCCTCAGCAGCTCTTGAACGTTTGAACTCAGTTTGGAGCAGCGAGGTTAGAGAGTGCAGCATGATTTAGAGAGCTTCTAGCTCCTGATCCAGCCATCATTTCTTTGTTTTTCTCCCTGATTCTTTAAAGTGGTCTTCAGCAACAGTCCTCCATGCTTTCTGAAGGACCTTCAGAGATGTTCTTCAGACTTTAGCTGTTTTTTTTTATGTTGTTGTAACTCCAGACTGATTGCTGAAGAAACATCATAGTAAACTCATCTATTTGGAGCCTCAGGTGGCTTTACACCTGAAACAAAGTCCTCTGAAGCAGTGCTCTGCAATGAAAGAGCTGATTATTCTCTCCTCATTAAGTCACTTTCAATGCTGCTGATCTAGAACCAACATCAGGAGCCTAGGGCTCTGATCTGATTCACGTTTAAATTGTCTGGTTTGTCATATGTCGGTGGACTGCTCTCAGTGGTCCCAGAGATGCTCTGATTGACTCACTTCCTGTTTCAGGAGGAGCAAACAATCTTTCTGACATCAGCATTGAACTTCAGATATCAAAGTTCTTGTAAATTTCCAGCTTTGCTCACAGCAATGGTCAGAACCTCCAATGGACTATTATTTGGGCTTGAATGGAGATATGAATGGTAGCTTCAGTCATTAAGGGCTTTAAGAGGTGCCAAATAGTAAATGTACTAAAAAAAAGCTTCTTTCAGAGAATAAAAATGTATTTATTGTTAGACAATAGGTCATTCTGAATCCCATCCCTCCTCCACATATCCAAGGTTGGGTCAGATAGAACCCCAGATCCTAGTAAAAGTAGGATAAAACTCTGTAACAATCAGCTGAGGATTGTACTTTTCTTACTGGATGGTGGGTTCAGAGGACTGATTAGAGATCAGCTGTTTGAAGCTCAAAAACTCTGATGAGCTGTGACTACAAGCCAGAAAAAGATCAGATCGTCTCTGTCTCCAATCAGCTCCACTTGTCACACTCAGTTTGACTTGAAAGCTGTTTTACTTTCCTCTTTGACTGCTCAGTGATTCTGTTGGTTTAATTTTAGAATTTTTGATCCCTCTGTCCATTTCCTGAGATGCTCTTCCTTTAATTTTGTTCTGGTTGCCAAAAGTATGTCTGGTTTTCATTCTCAGAATAAAAACTAATTTGTTTTCTGTCAGACCTGTGTTGGTTCTGGGTTTTGTTCCTTTTTTTTTTTTTGCAAAGCCAAGTTTGGTTTTGGATCATTAATCATGTTTCCTGATTCCCTAAATATTCGCCTTCCTTCATGTTTGGGTTTAAATAAATAAGTATGGCTTTTTATGCCATGTGTCTCCTAACCGTCAGCCTGCAGCACATTTAAATTGATCTGCTCTAATACTTGTTAATGGAGGCAGGCAGAAGGATTTCACAGATGCTGAAAGGTGTAAAAAACCTTCAGTAAAGTATTAGTTCTCAGTAACATCCTGCATGTGCAAAAATAAAAGTTCTGCAATTAAAAGTTTTTGAAAAATCCTAAAACACCATTGCCAAAATCAAGAAAGAACTTCTAGGTCTATTCTGCACCTCTTCTCTGGCTCCAGCCCTTCAGCAGGTCTCTCCTAAAATGAAGAGGAAAGCACCAGTACTGGCAAGGGGGAAATGGTTTGGCAGGCTTTGGGTACTTACTCCAGGGACAGAGTGCTAGGTTCTGCCTTTCCCCCAGCCATGACAGGTTCATCCTATTGTTTGCTGCCGCCACTGCTGTCTTGTTGGTCTCCCAACCCCTGCCTCCAGGGTGGGAAGAAGTGTCCCCCATAAATGCCTGTCTTTGCCATCAGTCATGGGTTTTTGCCAGCCTGGTGAACCGCATGAGGTAAAAAGGGAAAGACATGCATTTCACATTAAAAGCATGCAAATAAAACCAAATAAAACACAAACATACAACAAATTACACAGTTTCTTGCTGTGACACACACTCACTGACTTTGTCAAACTTATCAAAAAGACATGATTTTGTTATAGAGCTAAAGGCAAAAATTATTTGGATTTCGCTTTTTCCTTTCGTACTTCTTTGAACTTAATCATGGTTCATCACATTACAACTACAGAATAGATTTTCACACCTGTGCAAAGAAAGGGAAATAATTCATGGTTAGGAAGACAAATCTGAAAAAAAATTGCCATTTCTTTTTTTCTTTCCTGCTGCTGCTCTTATTTCTCTATCAGCTTTGAACATCTACAGACTGACATTTTTGTGAAGCAGGTCAGGCTCAGTCAGATTGGATGGAGAAGGTCTGTGAAACATCAGTTTTCATGTCTTGCCACAGATTCTCTGTTTGATTTAGGTCTGGACTTTGAGAAGGCCATTCTAACACATGAATGTACTTTTATCTAAACGATGTCTTTGTAGCACTGGCTGTATGTTTAGGGTCACTGTCTTGCTAAAAGGAAAACTTCCATCTCAGTCTCAAGTCTTCTGCAGCCTCAAACAGGATTTCTTCCAGGACTGTCCTGGATTTAGCTTCATCCATCTTCCTATCAACTCAACCTGCTTCTCTGTTTCTGCTGAAGAAAAGCATCCCCACAGCATTATGCTGCCACCACCATGTTTCACTGTTGGAATGAGGGGGATGTGGAGTGATGATTTTTCACCCCATATAGTATTTTGCGTAGGGAGACTTCTGGCGGCTATTGGTTGGGCTAGATTTAATTTGAGGGTATGGAAGTAAAGGGGGCCAAATAGAATTGTGGACAATGCTTTTGAAATATTTGTCACTTTACCATTATGTGTGCAATGACTGGTAAACATCAGCTCAGCTTTAGCAGATAAAAAACAGCTCAGATTTGTTTCTTAGTCAATAAAACAAGATTCTATCATCAGTATTTATCAACAATTTTTAAGTTTTGTTAGTTATAAACTAACAGAGAATTCACAGTATTTTTTCACACCTGCCTGGAACAGCACTGTCATACATTTCCTTGTTAGTTTAGCTGTAAAATTCATCTCTTAATATGATTAAAATTGTTTATTTAGATAACGGAACACAATTAATAGTTATTGTAGCAGATGTTCTCCAGCTTGGATCTTTTACAGTTTTCTGTGTAAAGGTCAATAAAAACCTGCAAAATTCTGATAAAATGTTTTTGTTTTTTTTGTGTGTGTGCTTGGGTGTGTCTCCAGATTAACCCCCAGATTCCCCACATTCCAACCCAAAGTCAGGCACATGCCTCTCTGCGGGTCCGTTTAAGGTCATGGATGTTATTTACTGCCATTAGGCACTTCTATGTAGTTGACCTTTGACTCCCACTGAGAGCAGCCCATTGAAGCAGCTTTGTGCCCGATCATCTAATCTCCATAGGAACAGTCCTGAATCTGAGACTCATGGCTCTGAAAGCAATCAACACCTAAAGGTGAAGGAGGGTAGCCAGAGTTCTGAGCCGGTCCAAAGCGGATTAGGGTCATTTTGTTCAGACTTGCTGAGCAGAACAAACAGAACCTCCAGGTTTTACCCTTTTACGGCCTCATGCACAGCCTCGTGCACACTCTTATGGGTTAAAAACTGTAATTGCTGCATAGAGTTTGGTCCCGGACAGAAACAGAAACATCAAAATTGACTAAGTTTCTACAACTTGTAGAACCTTCTCTCCAGTGGGGAAGCAGTGTCTGAAAGTTATGACTTTAAGAAAGACGGAAAAATTACCTGCAGGACCTGGTAGTTGCTGGAGTTCAGTTAAAATGCAATATTCATCAGAGCCTCCATCAATTTCAAATACCCTCAATGTGTAAAATAAGACCAGACCTATAAAGCATTACAACATGGAAAATGCTGAAAAACATGAACACAAGTGAAAGCCATAATCTATCACCTCAGGATCATAGCAGTAGTCCTCTAACTGCTTGTCCTGGGTTTGATCCCTAGGCCTTTTTTACACGTCTTCTTTTTTCTCTCTCTACCCTCTTTCCTGGTGAATTACTGTTCAATTAAGGCCACTAGGGCCAAAAATGCAAAAAATTGTAAACAAAATGGATGGATGGATATATTTGTGAATTCTCCCTTTGAGCATAAATAAAGTCTCAAATTAAAAAATCCAAGCTGCCTTTAAAAGCGAACCTTTTTAGCTCCTCTGTGCGTCATTCCTTCGTGTCATCTGCAGAAAGCCCAGTTTTGCCACAGACATCAGTTGGACCTTCCACTGATACACATTCCTTCAGGACTTTTAACAGAGAAACTGAACTGGATAAAAAGACATTCAGGGGTTTTCTGATGGTTAACACTTTGTTGAATTAGTTGCAGTCTGAGCCTTTTAATGAAAGAAATTACAAGCATTCAGAATGAAATGGACTCACCTAGCTTTTTGGTTCATTAGGACGTAAACTAAATGCAAAGAGCTGCACTTTCCAACCTTCTTCTGACTGTATTTACCCTGCTGAAAGAAAGGGGGGTGAGTTTTGGGTCAATAAGTCTAAAAGCAGTTATTGACTTTGAAGGTCTCTCCCCTCTAAGGAGAAACCTAAAACTGGACTGGTTGTTGCAGCTCGGCGGGGCTGAAGCCTGAGAGGAAATGCAGAGTGACACTGACAGGCCAAAGGAGGAAGTGTTGATGGAGTGAATTAAAGATGGGGGATGGAGGAGGCTGACAAGAAGGTGGAGGAGTACTTATGGGCAGAGGGGGTGGGGACATGTTCTGCCACACCAACACAGTCAGAAATCTCCAAATGTATCCACAGAAGAGGTCCCATCCCATGACCCAACTTGGGTCCAAATTGAGCAGATTTAATCCCTCCAATCAGGACTGAGAAAACAGTGTCTGCTAAAGTCTTTAGAAGCGCATCTTCATGAGGAACATGACAATGTTTCAGGCTACTTTTCCTCACAGTCTGAGGAAGTGTGTGTGTGTGTGTGTGTGTGTGTATCTCAGGAGGAAACATCTTGTCAGGGATTGAAGAGAGGAGCGTTGTTCTAAGAAACCGCTGAGGTTGATCTGAAGAAAGTTTCCATCCATCCTGCCTGGAAAACCTCCAAAGGGAGGCAGTCAGCATCATCCTGATCAGTCAGCCATCTCAGCAGCTTCTCACTGATGTCCATCCTGGGTAATGGAAAGCCCAGCCACCCTTTAAATTCGGAAACACAACTGGCAGCTGACCAGACCCTCAACACCCAACAGTATCAAACCAGTCAGACCACATATAAACCACTATGAGCCTCACAAACAGATGGATGTTTGTACTGTACAGCAGTCAGGGTAGCCCGTTAATCACTGGCAGGAAAAGCAGAGGACACAATAAAATAAGCAGTGGTCCAAGAGAACACAAAATGGACCCTTCTCCACCCATTTTAATTCAAAGTCCTGTAAAGCTGTCATTTTCAGTATAGATTTAACCCACATACAGAGAACACTCAGAAGGAAACGTTTATAGTTTTTATTGTCAAAGTAGTCTAGGACAGGAACACCAACTGTAAGGGAAGGAAGCAGAATGGTTTGGTGAACAAACGAATGATATGAAGCAACTGATTACTTGGATCTGAGAAATGACTTACTAAATTTTTGTAGCAAGAACCACCAGGGGTAGAGAGATTCAGAGTCTTAACTTGTGAAGGGGAATTGTCCAGTTGTCTTTTCTGTCGTGAGCTTGGTGTCAGCAAAAAGGAGCTCAGGTGCCGATGTTCGAGAAGGAGGAAGAAGCAGGGTGTGCTGATGCCTGGGTCTTGGAGTCGAAGGTAACGGGAAGCCGCCAGCTTGGTCCGTGTCCGAAAGGTTCAGACAGAAGTGAGAGAAATCCACAAGAAGGTAGTTCCTTAACTCAGTAGTTAATCCAGAAGCTCAGAGATGCTCTGGAAACGAAGCCGGAACTCAGCAAGGTAAACAAAGCCTTAGGTAGAAACCTGCGAGGGAACAAAAATGCAAGATTACTAGAGTTCAAAAACAAAGCACAAAATTAGAAGTGGCTGAGCTTGTTACCACTAAGGCAAACACTCTGGCATCGAAGTGCTGGCAGCCTCCCGTGTAAGTACTCCTCCAAGCAATCAGCAGATAGGAAACACCTGTCGTCCAGCGCACCTGAGAACTCCAGCACCAACTGGAACACTGAGTGATTAGTTAAACGAGTACACAAAACACACACATACACTCTCAGACTCTGACAAAAACAGGAAACTCTACTGAAGTGAGACAGATATTATATGAATAGATTCTCAAACAAGATGAGCTGGTCTGCAACCTGAAGCAGTTCCAGCTTGAACAGAGATGCAGTTTACAATTCAGCTCAGTTCACTGAATTCATGCAGCACCAATCATCTCAGCGACCCTTCCGGAAGTTCAGTTCTATTCGTATTCAGTCCAGAAACAGAGTCCACTTCTCCCCAATTAAAATGCAATTTTAAGCAATCATTCAGACTATTAAAAGCCATTTAAAAACCTTTGCTCCAGTCCAGGATCCATAGCTAAAAACTACTACCTCAGGACAACAAATCACACCCAGCCCAAGAGTGATATTTTTTACTTTCCCTTAAGTTGGTTTTTATTTAGCCGCCAACAGTTTCTGAGGCTTTGTTAAAATATGTGAGATTTATTATGAGGAACACATGATCTGAAGAAGTGTCACATCAGATTATTATCCTGTGCCACTTATGCTTCTTCCTCCTGCAGCAAAGCTTAGTGAGCTGCTTGCATGTAGTAAAAAACTCTCAGCAGGAGGTACTGATTCAGGCTAAGCAATCCAACCTGTCTGGGTTTTATTTGTAGCCACACGCTGACTTTAAACCAAGTTTTGCAGCTCTGTCACCTAAAACCAAAGGAGCTCTGATGATCATTCTGTGACTGACAGCTCAGTGCCTTCTCTGTCCTTCAACAGCCTTTCTGGATGTGTTAAAACTGCTGCTCGTGCTGCTTTGTCTCAGACAAATCAGAACAACATGTGTCTGTGTAAAAGAGCTCATATAGAGAGATATTACAAACATGTTCATGTCTTCGCCAGTCAGAGTGAGACGGTAATGACCTGCAAAGAGGGGAAGACCCATTAACACAGAAACTCTGGCCGGTTTGTTCTACTCCCAGAAGGTCTCGCAGTTGAGGCTCTGCAGCAGGGAGACATACACAAACATACGTTTTCATCATTGCAGAGGAATTACATTCATGCAATCAACATTACTCCAGCATTAAATATGTCTACGCCTAAATGTTTCTTTAGAATCATGGTGCAGATTTGTTTCCTGTGCACTTTGTGTAGCCAAAGGGTGGAAAAGTTACCTTTTAACCTGCTGCAGCTGTTAGAGGCGAGATCAAAGAAGAGCGAGGTGGAGGAGGAAGAGAAGCGGCCGACTGCAGACAGGTGGGTGTTCTCAGATCTACAGGTAAACTGTGTTATGATTTGGGCTTGTTTGGTTTTTGGTTTCGGGTTTTTTCCTTATGTTTTTCACTGCTCAAGTTTTGAATCATGCTTCTGTTTATTATTTTCCTGTTTATGCTTTTGTTTCATGTTTTTCTAGTCATAGTTCTATTAGTTTGTTTCCTTGGATTTGCGTTCTGTTCAAGCCATGTTTTGCTCCTGTCACGTTGTGTTCTCTGTTAATCAACTTTATTCGGTTCACCTGCACCTAGTTAATTTGTCTTGCTTCACCTGGTTCACACTCCATTTATACACACGTGTTCTGTTTACACATTGCGGAAACATTTTTCAAACCATGTCTTGTCTTTCAAATGATGCTCAAGTCTAGTTCTCAAACCAAGTCTTGTTTTGTGCTCATTCCATGCCTGTCTCGCCTGCCCGTTTGTTGTTTTGTTCCTGCCTCCTGCTGTGAGTGAGTTTTTTGTTATTAAACCTTTGCACTTACCTTCACGCTGCCTGCTCGTCTGCATTCTGGGGTCCTATATCTCGCAAACCTTAACAAACTGGGTCATATATAAACACTAAATGCTATTCAGGGAATATGACACCAATAGAGTGGAAATAAGAAGATAGTTTGGATTTACTGTAATACTTAAGAAAACAAAGGAAGAAGTGGGAATATATTCCATTAAAATCTCTGTGCAGCTGGAACTTTGATCAGATTTAATCCAGGTCAGTTGTGAGTTTATCCTGCTTTTCTTTGTGAATCACATAACTTAGGGAGAAATGCGATCCTGGCTTTCATGCAAGCAGATGTTTTTCCAACATGAACTTTTTGCACTGATTGTCGCCTCACTTTATAACACCCACCTTCCCTCAGGTTTTTTCATAGGTCTGCAAAGAAAAGAAAACCAGCAGCAGGAAGACTCTAAGTTATAGATCTGGGAAACAAAACTTGGTCTAAAATCTTGAGAAATCCAAGAGGTTTATATTGTGTTCAATTTCCCTGTACATGCTAGAAGAATTGAACATCACTGACTGATTTTCAGATTTCTGGGAACATGAAGAACCAGATGACAATGCTCCAGGTTCTAGAGGTCTTTTTCTGCAGATATAAAGTTTAACTTGTCACATACTGATTCTACCAGTTCTTCCTAGAGGATTCATAGGTGATTTAGTAACACACATCATGTAGTGTCAAAATGTACAAAACTTGACCAATGTTCCATGCATGAGCTGTAGTCTTCAGCCACATTGAGTCTAGATGAGCACTGATCTCGTTCCACGAAGATTGGATTGGCTTCTCTGCATCAAGTTGGAGGAAATCCCATCCAGTCATGGATGTTATGGGCACACGGACTCAGTGAGTGTAGTGGACTAGGGTCATGCAGACAGAAAGTTGTATGTTGTCAGCATACATATGGTTGGAGATGCTGCAGTACCACGAATCTATGAGAAATTACCTCCAATAAACACTACCTGGTCAAACTGAATGTAATTTGCAGTAAAATCCATAATTATGGGAAAATAAAAATCAAAGAAGCGCCAAACAAATGTTTAGGGACCTGGAAGGGTTAAACTGAAACTAAAGATTAAGTTTTAAGTTGTTTTATAAAGGAATAAATTCTCTCCCAAATGATTCGACTGGAAGACTAAACGAAAGAATAATAAACTCTGAGCTCACATAAAGAAAACATTTAGGTTGTGGTTTTAAACTAAAATCAATTGGTTGATCAGCTGAAAAGTTTATGATTAATTAATATAACGTCATTTTCCATTAAACAATGTAAAAATATTAATATTAAAATACCTATTTCACCCCAGTCTTAAGATAACCAATAACTGTAAACAGTTATTAACATTTATTTATGCATCAAAAATACTATAAGATCAAGTTAATCTTTTACAGTGTATGAAGACATATTTGTCCAATGGTTTTGTATAAAACAAGGTTTATTCAGATATGATCAGAACACTTCACACAACCCAGAGCAATAACTTGTGAAAACAGCATAAATTATTTCCATCTTACATATTTACAGGATATTTTATTAAAACTATGCAGACAGAAATTACTAAAGAGACAGAAGCTGATCTTACAGAAGATTTTAAGGTTGATTCTGAAATGTTTTCAATTGAAATCTGCTTTCCAAACATCCCCATGTTCGGAACAAAGTTTAGCTGAAGTAAATCAGTTTGCTTAATTTGGTTCAACAAAAGGATTATCAGAATTATTTCTGCAAAATCGGATGCAAATTAACAAAATTCAACTTTACATTTATTACATTTGACAGCTGTGCAAATGCCTACAATGAATGATTTTGCAGATGGACCAGAGAAAGATTTACTGCAACAAATGAATTTTTAACTTTGCATCTCTACAACAAATCTGGAATCTGTATAAATGTGTAATGGACCATCTGGCTATCAGGTCCTAACAAGATACTGCAGCTGATTTACAGGAAACATGAAGCCAACCACAAATCTGTCAGCTAGAACAAATTTCAAGAAAGGTTTCTAAAACTCCTTCAGAGGGTTAGGGTGTGGAGAAACATGGTGGATGTCCACAGTCGGCCTGATTTAAATGAAATTTTTGGGTGGATAATGAAAAACAACACTGCTGTAGCACAGAAGTCTGAGCAATCTGCGTGAAAATAAAAACTAAACAAATTAAAGACAGTGATTAGGAGCAAACTAGAAGAAAAACACCCCAAATGGAACCATCATGAAGATCTAAACAGTAGAAAACAAGTTTTCAGTGGGCTGAAGGGCACTAATCATGGACTGTGGATGACTGAAAGAAAGTAGGATTTAAGAATGAATCCTGAAGATGATGCTGGGTTGTTTGTTTGGTGCCATCAAGAAGAAAAGCAGCAGATTTCCAGATTTTAGTAATGAGCTGGGGCTGCAGGTCACGTAAAAGAGAAGGTCAGGCGGAGATCAAGATCTCTGAAGGAACTGCACAGCTGAACATTTCCTCATTCCTTCAATTCAAAGGAGGTTTTCTGATGATGAGGCCAGTGTACAAGATGATGAGGATGACGATGCAATCACTGAGCAAAGAGCTTTCCAACTTTTCTTCACAAAACAGTGATGAACCTTATTACATCAATAGGAAACAGAATCTCAATTCACCTGGAATGTTATGGTGGAAACTGGAAATCTGCAGCATTAAAAGACTCAATCCTGCAGAACTGATCCCTAAGCGACTGAACAAGAACTTTAATAACGGACTGATTCAACACTTTTACAAAATCTGAACATTCAGCTTTTAGTTCAATATGTTCTGATTTATTATCTTGTCTATTTTTAAACAAATAAAAACAAATGATTAAAACAGTTTTCCACAGATTTTGTCACCACTCAGTTAAACTTCGAAGCTGATGGAGGATCAAGAGACACCTGAACAGTTCTATTAATTGTAGCTGATAGAGTGAGAAAAGTAGAGGGAAAAGAAGTTCTCCGCCTGAAAGGCTCTCCAGCAGATGAACAGTGTCTGAAATGAAAAAGTAAAACAATATTCAGCAAAGATCTATCTTGGCTTCTGTTCCAGAGTCTGACCTAGGATCTGGTTCAGGACCTGACCCAGGGCCTGAAAGATGCTTCCTTCTCCAGCTGTAAGCCAGGTTTTCAGCTGACATCTCGTTAGGAATCGTTCCAGAGATTTAACCAAAGAAGTGGGAACAGATTGTGTCCTTGTGACAAACTGGACTGAAAATGACTTTCAACAATCAACCAAATAAGTCCAAAGTAAAACTTTGAAAGACCTTCAATAAGAAAGTGAAATGAAGTGGAGTTTTTGGATCAAAGGAAGGAAAACAGAAAAATCAAGGACCTGATCAGGAATCTTGTCCTCAGTGTCTTCAATATCGTGAAGATAAAGGAGGTGATCGGCTTCAGGAGCTCTGAAGCTTAAAATGTGACCATGTCAGGTTTTAAAGTACATCATCAGTTATTTCTACATCTCAAGAACATCTCAGGAAGCAGATTCTGGTGTTATCTGATGACGATGGAGAACCCCCATCCCCCCAAATGTCAGAGGACTACCTGCAGCCACAGGTCTCCACCACCATGTCGTCATATTGTTTGTAGACCACATTGTTGCCTGAGTCGATGTAGAGGACACTGATGGGGCTGAGCTTGGTGGGGGTGCAGCAGCTGGGGGGCATGTTGTTGGGGTTCATGGAGTTCATCAGGGTTTGGATGATGGCATGGTTGGTGGGTTCCAGGTGGGGGCGCAGGGGGAAGTCACAGACCCCCTCGCAGTGGTAGGCCTCGTAGTCCAGCGGGGCAATGATCCAGTCGTCCCAGCCCAGGTCTCTGAACTTCACCTGTAGTGGCTTCTTGCTGCACCTGGACCTGGACCGGGATCTGTTGCCATGTCTCTTTTCATGACGGCTCTTAGATGGAGTGTTCCTGCGTCTCCTGCTGGATTTGGTTGGTGGACTCAGTCTCAGGGAGGCTCTGGCCCCTCTCCTCTCTCTGAATAGGGTCTGCCTCTTCTTAGACCTAGTGAAGACCACTAAGATGGCCTTCTTCTGCTGAGGCCTATTGTGTCTGCCCAACCCGAGCACATCCAGGTCCAGCTCCCTTTCAGGGTTGTCCAGAATGGCCCTGAGCTCCAGACAGAAGTGTTTTCCACGCCTCAGTCTGAACGCCTCCAACACGTCCAACACCTCCCACTTTGGCCTGTAAGAATCCTGCAGATCCAAAGTTTTAAAGTGAAGCAGCTGTCCATCATGGCAAGAGAGGAGTTGAATGTCAACTGGATCAGCTTCTAACATCCTGAAATTCCCAGACACTGTGGTGTACATCCTCAACTCGGCTCCCAGGATCTCTGCTGCTTGGGAGAGAGCCGAGACGTCAAACAGATACTGCTGTCTGCTCAGAGGGGAGAGTAGGAGGTCGTCTGTGGAAAAGATTACAACAGGCAGTTACAGGAACCCGAGATCTGACAGGAAAAATCCCACCATTGTCTGCAGCAAGCTGACTCATCAGAACCCACAGAACCACATTTATAATATATATCACAAAGGCAAACGGACCTCCAACTTTCTGAAAGAATAATTTAAATCCAGTGTCAGGATTGTTTCGTACATGTCTGGAACAACATGTTTCTGAAACATTTGAAACAGAACCTGGAGATAAATGAAAACATGGGGGCAGTAGATGGTGTCCTTCATAGGGAGTAAATTAGTCTTTGTTGCTTTGGTCCAGGGTTTGAGTCGCCACCTTTGGTGCAGGTCTTCCCCTTCCCTTCTCTGCACATTTCTTATGTGATTACCCTGAATAAAGGCCAAAAAAATCTTTAAAGTGACAACTGGAACTCATTGATGGGTGGACCTCCACTTTGAACCTTCTTACTCTAGCGGAGGATATCTGGGTCTTTATGACAATGATCAGAGCAGAAAATTGGTCGTGCATTGTTGAGATCTTCCATAAAGAACAGGAGGCAGTATCCCGTCTACAGCACAGACATGAAGGGGGTCCACACTTTCTGATCAACTGCAGTGGGAGGATGAAGACTGCCTGGAGAAGGACCCCTGTCCTCTAAATTTAAAGTTGTTGAGGTCAAAGTTAATTTTTTGCAAGAATTGTTTCACTCAGCGTTTGTTTCTTATTTCATTTATCACAATATGATTCTTTGATAGAAGGAGATTAACAGGATTCTTCAGCATCTTTAGATAAACCATTTAGTCATCATTACTGCTAAGGTTTTGTATTTTGTCGTCATTAACATTGCATTTATTGTTAATAATGTACAATATTATTAAAATACAAATATGGCTGATAGTGGTCCATTAAATCTTTTATTGCCAAAAATGAAACAATTCTGAAGTGCTATTTATCATCGGAAGCTGAGGTAATGTCCAGTTCTCAAGTATATATGACTAAAAAAAGGGCTTTATCCTTTCACTTCTTTGTATTTGATCACATTACAACCATGGACATCATGGTATTTTATTGGGATTTTATGTGATGGATCAACAAAAAGTAGTTCAGTATGGTTAAGTGGAAGGATTAATGGTTCTTAAAATCTTTTAAATTGTTAAACCAGGAAGAAAACCCGTTAGAGGGGGTCCACCTTCCAGCAGGAAAACACCCTAAACATACAGCCAGAGATACAATGGGATGGTTTAGAACAAAGCATATTCATTGGTTAGAATGGCCTAGTCAAAGTCCAGATTTAAATCCAACGACGAATCTGTGGCAAGACATGGAAACTGGTGTTCACTGATGCTCTCCATCCAATCTGACTGAGCTTGAGATGTTCTATTAAGAAGAATTAGCTAAAGTTTCAGACAGTAGATATTCAAAGCTAATAGAGACAAGTCTTTTTCTTTCCACTTCACAGTTCTGTAGATACTTTATGTTGTTCTGTCACATTAAATTCCAATAAAACATATTGATGTTTGTAGTTGGAATGGAATAAAATGTCTAATCATGTTCAAATAAATATGTTTTTAATGTTTAAATATGTTGAAAAATATCAATATAGCGTGCAACAACTAAAACAAAAAATATATATAATTGTAATGTAATATCTGATTTAACTGCTATCTCATCTGGCATTTCTTTAATTTCTATGAACTTTACAGCTAGACGGGACACAGAACTGCAGGTCCAAACAGTTCCAGCTCTAAGACTGACCTGCATCAGGTGGTTTCCACGGCACATAATTCTTTTTTTCACTGATGGCTCCTAAGGGTCAAAATGAGTGAGATGCTGCACGAACGGAGCTCAACTTACCTTTTCCTCTGTCCACAAAACTTGTAATGGTGTTTGCAGCCTTGGAGGAGCGAAACATACTGGCATTGAGTCCCAGTTTCTCTGCAGTGGAGAAAGTTTTATAGATGGACAACATGTAGTCATGAGGCTCGATCAGCTCTGCAGGCAAAGCTTTATTTATTTTCTTCAAGAAGTAAATATCTTTTGGGGTTACTGCTCCATCAGAAAGCTTCTGACTTGCTGGAGGAGAAATATGACGAGTCTGGAAGCTGGGAATGTCCCGTACAAACAGAAAAGTCCCGCAGAGAAGTGCGAGGACACAGAAATCCATCCTCCGGACTGCGGAGCGAAGCGGAGTGGGGCTCCGCAAAGTGCGCAGCGCACAGGGGCAGGAGGCGCAAACACGCCCACACCAGAAGGTTATGGTGAGGCTGGAAAACTGCCTGGAGGCTGCTTCACCCAACAGCATTCAGACACGTAACTGATCCTGCTTCAGGTCCTCGTTTTACTCCACGTTTTTCTAAATATCCCACAGCTGTGCCTCATACGTCAATATTGTCTTTGGCGACATCTTGTGGACAAACTGGAGCACTGCCCTCGAGTAAAACCGTATCCCGCAACCCACCAGCGTCATTCAGCACCACGGATAGAGCCATTTCTGCAATATCAATAGATTTTTCGATTAAAGTTTTCTTTTCCCTACAAACATAAATTTTCAGATTTCAGTTGACTGTTGGGACATGTTTAAATAATGTGATACAGTCTCGCCTTCACTATCGCGCGAGAATGATTTACTCTCGCGCATCTCTGAGTCTCTCTCGCGTATTTTCGTACAGCTTTTGGCCGCTTTGTTGCTTCATATTCTTTGTCTGAGTGAGGGAGAGGAGGAGTTACAGGTTGCAATGTTAGCTTGACTGGTTATATCCCGGCGAAAGAAGGTTGTTTGTCTGACATATGTGCGGTAAAATGTCCGTGAATAATGTATCCGACTCCCTACTCGAAAATCATCGGAAGGGTAAAGCCTCTACATGTTTGTTTTGGACCTCTATGATTCCTAGTCGAGCTTTGCAGTACATAATGTCATTAGCCGACATTAGCAAAGATAATGGACTGCTGGGCACCGTGGAGCTAAAGCAGCTAACAGCAGAGACTTAACCATCGTCTGTGGACACCTCTAAGCCTTATTGTTCAGCTGAAGACCGAGAGACTGGGGACACTTGCAGAGTGGACACAGAACTTCTGATCGAGATATCAGACTCTCTCCTCTGTAGCATTACTTCAGCTCTGTTATGGTTTAGATTTTCTATTAATACAATTTTTGATCAGATGCTGATTTGTGCCTGATTCCAAATTCAGGAAGCAGAAAAACAAAAGATAAAGATTATATGGTTGATCTACTAGAACATGTGAAGGTTGCAAGCATCGTAAAAAGGAGAATCCCAGGTACTTCGAGGATGTCTGAGATGAAGGTTGAAGCAGAAGACCCTGGGGGGCTCAGTTTGGATCCCCCCATACCTGCAGCACCGACATCAGAACTGGAGCAGAAACAAGACAGCAAAGATCTCAGTAAGTGATAAATAGAAACAGGCTCCTCCAGTTTATATAGGAAAAAAAAAAAATCTTAAAAATCTCAGAACAAATTTGAAACCTTTTTGTGTTTCTGTATGCTTGAATAATCTCAGCGTGAAAGCACATGCATTTCCAAACATCACAGAGTTTTAAAAAACAACAAATTGGACGTAGCTACGGAGGGCCTGAGTAGTCTGTATGTCATATGATTATGCCTCTTGAAATATTTGCATGTGTGTATTATGTTGATATATATTTTTGGCCAAGACAATTAACTAACTTGGAATCTTGTTACAAATGGGAAAATACTTGATCTTTTTTCTTATTTCATTATCAGAAAAATAAATAATCTTTTAAACAAAACACCTTGCATTAAGTTTCATTTAGACGGCATTTAGATATCATTTTATGGTTTGTTTAATGCCTATTTAAATCTGGCACAAGGTGCTTCCAATAAAAATTTTACTTTTGGCTGATTCTTATATATCAATGTAAAACATGCTGTTGTTATTCAACCTTTTTGTTTAATGTCTGTTTGTGTTTCAGTGTTCCCAGTTCTTCAGATGTTGGTGATTGAAGGGGTTCCCCATGGTTGGAGCTCCAGTTTGGACCAGCAGCACCCCGAGCCTCCCCATATAAAGGAGGAAGAGGAGGAACTGTGGATCAATCAGGAGGAAGAGCGGCTTACTGTGAAGATTGAAGATGAAAAAAAGCCTCAGCTATCAGAGCTTCATCACATAAAAACTGAAGATGACAGAGAGACTGAAGCTTCCACCACCTGTTTATTTGAACAGATGGAAACAGAACCTGATGGAGAGGACTGTGGAGGACCAGAACCAGACAGGAACCCAGATCCAGCATGTTCTTCTCAAGAAAGTAAGATAACAGTTCACAAAAGAGGTACAAGATTTGAAAAGTGTTCGAAACGTTGCTCTAAGCTTCCCTCAGGTATGAGTGTTTTCATACATGTTTGTCTTGTTTGTCTCAATGTTACCCCCCGTTTTACAGAAAAAGTGCTTAAGAAAATGAATGATTAACTTATAACAAAGTTTTTACCTATATTTACTTTTGGGAAAAAGACAGGCATAAAAAATATAATGTTTTGAGAATCAGTAATGTCTACATTAAATACTCATATCTTTAATTATCTTGTGGCATTGATATTTTTTTATTGCATGGTGAACTCCTATTTACATCTGGCACATTGTGCTTCTGATGAAAATTTGCCTTTTGGCTGATTCTTGTTAATCGAGTCACATTCACACTGCTGGTCCAGTCCAGGGATCAGTCCAGGGATCGGTGAAAATGAGAAAACTCACACCTTCAGTTGGTTCGGTTTGCTTTCACACAGAGAGTCATAGAGTTGTAAAACATTATTTTAGGGGTAGAATTGCTCTGATCTAGAAGAAAAAAAGCACAAAGAAAAAAGTCCGCCTCATCTGGGTTTCTGTTGCTACTTTAGTGTTCACATGTAGTTGTGCGCATGCATTCCCACAGCAAGTGAACCACTCCAGGGTCTGGAATGAACTGTGCCAAGACCGGCAGTTGTTACGTTCTCTGGTCCGTTTCAGGGTCCAGATGGGTTCATACCAGAGTGATTGCCTCCAGATACCAGACTCTGGCACAGTAAAACACATTTCAAAGGTTTGGTGTGAAAACACTGTCAGTGTAAAACATGCTGTTGTTAATCAATGTTTTTGATTATTGGCCGTTTGTGTTTCAGCTTTTGCACTCCATCAGATGTTAGTGATTAAAGAGGTCTCCCATGACTGGAGCTCCAGTTTGGATCAGCAGCACCCTGAGCCCCCCCATATAAAGGAGGAAGACGAGGAACTGTGGATCAATCAGGAGGAAGAGCAGCTTACTGTGAAGATTGATGATGAAGAGAAACCTCAGCGATCAGAGCTTCATTACATCAAAACCGAAGACAACAGAGTGACAGAAACTTTAACCACCTATTCATTTGAACAGATGGAAACAGAACCTGATGGAGAGGACGATGGAGGACCAGAACCAGACAGGAATCCAGATCCAGAATGCTCTTCTCAAAAAAGTAAGATGACGGTTTACAGTAGAGGTAAAGGAGCTGCAAAGTACCCTCTTCAGACACATATGCGACTCCACACTGGAGAGAAACCATTCACATGTGATTATTGTGGTAAAGGCTTTCATGCAAAGAACTTTCTTAAGACTCACGAGAAGATCCATTCAGGAGAAAAACCTTTTTCTTGTGATGTTTGTGGTAGGAGATTCCATAGAAAGGATGGCATTAAACAGCACATGAGGATCCACACTGCAGAAAAACCATTTGTTTGCAGTGTTTGCAACAGAGGATTTTCCCAGGAAATTGTCCTAAAGAGACACATGCATGTTCACACAGGACATAAACAGTTCACTTGTAGTTTTTGCAGTAAAGGTTTTTCCCAACAAAATATACTACAGAGTCACCTGCGTGTTCACACAGGAGAGAAACCATTTATCTGTACTGTTTGCAGCAAAGGATTTTCCCTAGAAAATGTATTAAAAAGACACATGCGCATTCACACTGGTGAGAAACCGTTTATTTGTAGTGTTTGTAGTCAAGGATTTTCACGACAAGAGAATCTGAAGAGTCACATGCGTGTTCACACTGGAGACCGACCATTTGTTTGTAGTGTTTGTTGTAAAGGATTTTCAAGACAAGGATATCTGAAAAAACACATGGATGTTCACACCGCACCGTTTAGCTGTAGCGACTGTGGTAAACATTTTGTGAAGGAAGACCAGCTTCAGCGACATGTAAGAGTCCACACGGAGGAGAGGCCATTTGGTTGTGATGTTTGTAAAACCAGATTTATTCAGAAGTGTCATCTTGACAACCATATGAGAGTCCATTCAGGGGAGAAACCATTTGTTTGTAGTGTTTGCAGTAAAGCATTTTCACAACAGGATCGTCTAAAGAGACACATGCGTGTTCACACATGTGAAAAACCGTTTGTGTGTAATGTTTGCAGTAAAGCATTTTCACAACAAGGGAATCTGAAGACACACATGAGTGTTCATGTGGGCTGCACGTAGTAAAGAAAACCTTGACATGAAGTGGATTATCCTTCACTCCTTATGGCAAAAAGACACATCATGCTGAATTATTTCTCTGAACAAACACACTTACATATAAAATCTCTAAATCTCTTATAGAAATGTCAAAATAAAAGTTAAATATTTACAGGACTAAATGCTTTAGTATGATGAGAAAACCCCAGAGCAGAGCACCAATAAATGTGGTCTATTCAGAAACTCTACCATCGTAACGGGGTGGGCAGTATGGCACTAAAATTAGATCTTGATATTTCAAGGAAAAATAATCAAAACTTAAATGGACCACTGATGGGATGAAATGATCGCTGGTGGTGTTGTGTCTCATTTAAAGCTAGGGTTTTTTATGCTAACCATGACTTGTCTGGATACTTTCTTTGAGTATTTTAGTAATTTGCTGGTGGAACATAAGTTGTCTTATACTAATAAGCTAATCCGTGGCAATAGGGGGACATTTACTGAGCTGTTTTCACTGTGGGGTTAGTGGGTATAGAAGTGGCCTAAGTAAAATAGGCCAGACATCTTCATATTCCTTGTGGAGAAAAACCCAGTGCCTATACAAAGGAAAAATATAATTCATACATATCTTTAGACACGGCTTTGTTCTGTATGGTCATCTCAAAGACATAGAGTACCGAGATTTGTCACTAGAAGTGTGGCCTTTATAAACAACTAAACTGGTTCATGTTGTAAATCAGTGGTTGCTACTGTTTGCTGTTTTCATATAAACATTCTGCAACTTAACTAAAGATGATATATAGGTTTGTGAAATGTGTCATGCTGGATCTGTAGCACTGGTACAGCATGCCCTCTATGAACATCATCTACACTGTTTATATTATTAGACCGAGTGATGCTGTTTGCCTAAATGCTAGGTCTGCTAACACACAGCTTTCCTGCCATTATTCTATAGATGTTATAGTTGTAAAAAAGACACTGATACAAATTAGTATCTACATGACTGACTTGACCTCTGCTTGTTATTAACTCCAGAAACCTGAAAGTTTACTTGATTTGAAGTGAGCCTACTCAGTACATTTAATGGCCTGCAACCATAAATGCCTGCGGTTTGCCTCAAAGGATTTCTTTGATGAAGGTATTCTGTAAAAGGGAAGGCCACTTTTCCTTTCATTCCTGCCCTGGCAGACAGCTGCACAACTAGACATTTTCTAGTTGTTCTGGGTACTGTTATGGTTATATTTTGCTTATTTCCGGTGATTTGCTGCTACCTGTTGGTGGAAGAATACAGACTGATGTAACTGTGTCACCAACTCCTAATTAGTCTATTAAGGTTCTTAAAATAATTGGTGAAAAAAAGAAAAAATGTATAATCGCTAATGGTCGCATTAGCAACATTTATTAATTCAAATAGTATTTGTATTTAACTTTGTACTGCAAAGACAGGCATTCTTAAGTTCATTACATCCTCAGTGGAACCTTTTCCACCAATCTGGTTCCAGTGCTTAATCGATGCTGATGCTTAAGCACCTGTTCTTTCTGGTTCCACTGAGATTAACCTTGTTTGGCGCCCTGAGAAACTGGAGCTATCCCAGCCCCAGTTTGCTGCTGGGCCAGAACCAAGAAACCCTTTTCATTTAGGAGCTAGAGGTGGGGTCTTGGGGAACAGCAGCCATCAGAACTGTGAGTTTAAAACTCTAAATGTCAGTTTTGTTATTGATTGATCATAATTATAACAAAAAAGATAGCACAAACACAAAGCATTGTTCAGAGGTAATTTCCCAATGAGACAGAAGGACAGGAAGAAATTATTATTATTATTGTCACTTGCTCGCTGGGGTAATGCTGCAAAAGACACGGGTGTTTGAGAGCAACTTAAAACGTTCGGTAAAGCTCTTGTATCTGCAGTTAAGTAGTAAACCTCTCAAACGACATAAGTTAAATACAATTCTATTTAAACATTAGACCTGCAAAAGCACTGCAACATTTTCAATATCTATTGAAAACACATGTTTATGGACTGGCTTTTAGGACACTGACCTAAATATTATTGTTTTAAAAGAAGCCTTAGTTGTTGTTTTAGCTGCTTTCATTGTTGAATTGTAATGTGTTTTATTACTTTATATTTTTATTGAATCACTGTCAGGCGTGCAGCATGAGTTGGAAGTGTGCTATATAAATAAACTTGACCTTGACCTTCACTGACAGCCCAATGGCAGTGTTCTGTCGATCTGAGCTCTCACTTCGAGATGACCTTGCCAGGTGCAAAATTCTGCACCACGAGACGCGTCCTTCAAGTCACATAACTGTTGTGATTATGAATCTGAGAATATTATTTAATATTTTATATTAATATTTTATCAAATAATATTTTGGTCTGTTAAGGGTTGTCCTGTGAATACCAGCCCAGTAAGGCGATGGTATTAGGACAAAATAGAAAGGTGTGAGAAGAGCTCTGACATTATTGAACAGCAAAACTGCACATACAAGGAATGAATTCACACAATTTCTTAAAATACCAGAATTTATTAACAAAAATAAGTCAACTCAAAGTCAAACATATTTCAATCAACAAACTCTTTACTATGCTAAAACAAACCAACTAAACTACCAAGCAGAATTAAAGAATAATGAAGACTAATGGACTATGTACAATATAAACAAGTTGATTAAGGATGATTGAAAACCATGACCAAAAGAGTGATGCAACATTACCATGCAATATTTATGTTTGAGGACCAAGGATTATCTTGAAGAATCTGGAATTGAAGTTAAGTTAGTCTTGGAATTAACTTAGGCAATAATCAGCAAACGTTTAGACAACCAATCCCAATGCAAGATCAGATAAAATTTTATTTTAATTAAATAATATTTTAAATAATGATCTGCTGAATAAAACCAACCTTCTGGATGACCATTTCTCAATGGTGTCTAATTAGCTGCTTTTATTTATTGAAATAATATTTGAAGAAATATTATTAAGGGAGTATTTTGGAAAAGAGCCAAATTTTCTAGAGAAATGGGGCCTATGGTGTTTACTTAGTTATCAAATCTAGTAAATGATGTTTAGGGACTATTATTCACTAGCTTGAAAACGAACAGCCTTTCTGTTAAATACTCTTTAGCAGCAAGCACGTGTTCTTACCGGTTAGCAGTTGGGCTAACAAAGAAGCTAATAGCTTAGCACCAGAAACAAACACATACCTTTAAAAACCAGGGTTAATATAAGGGCTAAAATGCATGAGCGCGGACGGCGCGTTGTGATCACTGTTCTGTTTAAAATCACCCTTTAAATAAAGTTTATCTTAACCTTAAAACATACAAAGAACACAAACCGGCACGTGTGCTGCAGATAGCCCGCTAGCACTAAGATAGCAGAGTTTCACAAAAACAAAACTTAATAAATGAAAACGTTCGGATTATTTCGTCCTAACTGTTAATCTGCCCAAACCTAACCTCTGACCATGGTGAGGAAATGTTGTCCAAGGGGCGATGAAGTTTGAAGAAGGTATCCACAGTGAACAAACGGTTAGCTTCCCGCTAACCTCCTCAGCTTCTCACGATCAGAAGGTGCGTTCGTTCTGTGAACAAAAGGGTTAGCTCCGGAGCTTTAGCTGGGCGGCTCGTCCTGTCCGCTGCGGTCTCTGCTGTCTTCCTTCCAGGCTGGGAGACCGCGTCTTTGCAAGGGCTTCTCTCGAACACTGTTTGCGTCTGCGGGGGCTCGGAGACAGTCAAGCAATGCTTGTACCTTAATTAGCCCCGTTTGTGAATGAAAATACCGGATACACAGACGGTATTTAATTCGTACTTATCTTTGCATATGATCGATGATCGTATGGCTTCCTTGGATCCAATTGAAGAGTTTGTCTTTTTGCCAGCAAAAGACATCAGCGCGCTGGGCCTCTCCTGACCGGTCCCTCTCGAAGGCCGTGTGGAAAGAGGGCGGATGTAGCAACAGCTGTGTTTTTATTCGGGTAGTGGCGTCACAGGAAGTCCGCAGGTATCCCGTTTCCTGGCTGTGCTTGAAGAAGGTTAATGCACTTTATTTAGAAAGTTCCAAAAAGGTCCGTACCGGAGTTTAATGTTGAAATCCATGGCTGTGGGTCCCAATATAATCCTCCGTTCTACTGCGGTAGGAATCAACACAGGAAAATGTTAATCAGCTGACAAATCATTTGGCTTCTAAATAGTGAAGCAACAAAACAAACAGTGTGGCCCCTCCATTACTCCTCGTTTAGTTGTAAAGGCATTGGAGGCTAATATAAAAAATGGTGGAGCCAGACTAAAGCTGACAATAAGAGCAGAAAAATGTAGGAATCAGTACCAGCCTACCCTGCTGCTATAGATGATCACTAAAGAAAACACTATGCAAAATTACCAGAAAGACAGAAACTGTACAGGGCTGCTGTTCAATGTATTTGCATGGACCGGATCCTTGTTTAACTTTTAAAAAATATGTTTTGCAGGCATAGTATAGAACGATTCTCTGTTTGTCCCTTGTAGTAAAATTTACTTGTATCAACAGCAAATTGATATGGCAAATGGAAGCACACAGTGGCACACTATAGATAAGCAGTTATAGTAAAAAAAAAAATAATTATACAACCGTCTCAGAGGGTTACTTTTATAATGGATATTAAAACTTATATGCAGTATTTCCGTTTAAGGAGAGCTCAGTTGTCCACTTCTTATCAGTTTTACCCTAGTTACGGAAGTTCAAATATTATCATGTTGTAATTAATCTTATTTTTGGTTCTCAACTTGTGCCTTTAAAAAATATTGCTGTGGTATCAAAAATGGTATCCAGTATTTTTCTTAGTATCTGCATGGAATTTTAAATTCTTTTATCGTGATAACCCTAGTTCTTTTTACAAACGTAAAATGTGAACAGTTTTGTCAACATTTTTCTGAAATTACGGCCAATAAACATTTAAATGTCCAGCTATGCTAACATTGTTTAAAGCTTCAAATTCATGTCTGGTTAACTTGCAACCAAATGGGTCGGCCTCTGAGATTTTGATTTGTTTTTCTCTCACTTGTATTTTTAATCGAGAATTTTAGGTGTTGTGCTGCAGGCTAAATCATTGAAGTGCTATGATTAGTGTTGCTCTCTATAAAAAAATTTTAATGCTTTTTTTGTTCCTACTTTTACTTCTGTGCTTGGTCACATTGTTCATTGTTGTTATTATTTTTTTCCTTTTTGGTCGTGGGACAAATGCTGACTTCAGTTATATTTCCCCCTCATCACTTTATTAAAATCAGATGCTTCATGTTACCTGGCGCAACAATATGTGTATAAAGATCAGGGAGTACATGGAGTAAATTTGTTAAAAACCTATTTAATAAAAATGTTTTTCAAAAGCTGTGTTCAGACTGATGTTTATTCTATATGAGATTACATATTTTGTGAGTTGGTGCTATATAAACTAAATAGATTTAATATGTAATGGTTAAAATCAGTGAGGTGTAATAGCCTGTATTGTTCTGTTATCTAATATGTGGCAACACAAAATAGTCAGTCAGTCATTTTCTACCGCTTATTCCATAGTGGGTCGCGGGGAAGCTGGTGCCTATCTCCAGCAGTCTATGGGCAAGAGGCGGGGTACACCCTGGACAGGTCGCCAGTACATCACAGAGCAATACACAAACAACCATGCACACACTCATTCATACACCTAACAGGCATGTCTTTGGACTGTGGGAGGAAGCCAGAGTACCCGGTGAGAACCCACACATGCACGGGGAGAACATGCAAACTCGATGCAGAAAGACCCCAGGCTGGGAATTGAACCCAGGACCTTCTTGCTGCAAGGCAACAGTACTACCAACTGCACCACCATGCAGCTCTGTAATTAAACCTTTACTTAAGAAACCTTCGCTTGATTGAGATGACTTGAAAAATTACAGACCTATATCCAATCTTCCATTCTTATCTAAAATTCTTGAGAAAATAGTTGCTAATCAAATGTGTGAGCATTTACACAGCAATGACCTGTTTGAAGAGTTTCAGTCAGGTTTCAGAGCTCATCATAGCACTGAAACAGCTCTGCTGAAAGTCACTAATGATATTCTTATGGCCTCAGATAATGGACTTGTGTCTGTACTGGTTCTGTTAGATCTCAGTGCGTCATTTGATACAGTCGACCATAATATTCTCTTAGAAAGGCTGGAACATGCTGGTTTAAATCTTATCTGTCTGACAGATTCCAGTTTGTTCATGTAAATGATAAATCATCTTTAAACTTCAGGGTTAATTGTGGAGTACCACAGAGTTCAGTACTTGGGCCAATTCTCTTTACTATATATATGCTTCCAATAGGTCAAATTATCAGGCAGCATAGGATAAATTTTCACTGTTACGCTGATGATACTCAGCTTTACTTATCCATAAATTCTGATGAGCCCAACCAGTTAGATAGACTACAAGCATGTCTTGAAGACATAAAAACTAGGATGACTTTAAATGTTTTGCTTCTAAATTCAGACAAGACAGAAGTTGTTGTCTTTGGACCAGAGTCTTTAAAAAAGAAACTGCTTAGTCAATCACTTAACCTAGATGGCATTAAATTGACCTCCGATAATAAAGTAAAAAACCTTGGTGTTATTTTTGACCAGGACATGTGATTTAAATCCCATATTAAACAGGTTTGTAGGATTTCCTTCTTTCACCTCCGGAACATTGCCAAAATTAGAAATATCCTATCCAGGAGTGACGCTAAAAAACTAGTCCATGCATTTGTTACTTCAAGGCTGGACTATTGTAATTCGTTACTATCAGGATGTCCACAAAATTCAATTAAAAGCCTTCAGCTGATTCAAAATGCTGCAGCAAGAGTTCTGATGAAAATTAAAAAGAGAGATCATATTTCTCCTATTTTAGCTTCCCTTTATTGGCTCCCTGTTAAATCCAGAATAGAATTTAAAATTCTCCTCCTCACATATAAAGCCCTTAATGATCTAGCTCCATCATACATCAGAGATCTGATTGGTCCATATGTTCCTAACAGAGCACTTCGTTCTCAGACTGCAGGTTTACTGGTGGTTCCTAGAGTCTCTAGAAGTAGAATGGGAGGCAGATCCTTTAGCTATCAGGCTCCTCTCCTGTGGAACCAGCTCCCAGTTTTAGTCCGTGAGGCAGACAAACTGTCTACTTTTAAGGCTAGGCTTAAAACTTTCCTTTTTGATAAAGCTTATAGTTAGAGTGGCTTAGATTATCCTGAACTATCTTCCTTATTTTTTACCTCCGTCTTCTTCCCTCCCTGTTGGATGGAGTAAGGGGGAGTCAGGTTTAGCCTAAACTGACTCAGTTTAAAGAAGGCTGGCTCTGTTCTGGGGACTCCTCTGGAACCTCTGGAGATCATTGTGCAAAGAAGGATTCTTCATAAAATGAAGAACATTATGGAGAACCCTGAGCATCCTCTTCATGAGACTGTCCTACATCAACAGAGTGTCTTCAGTCAGAGGCTTCTTCAGATCTGCTGTAAGACGGAGCGCTACAGGAGATCCTTCCTGCCCACAACCATCAGCATCTACAACGACTCTTTGAAGAAACCTTCAAAATATGAGCTATAACAACATTTAATTTCCTTTTGGGATTAATAAAGTATTTTTGAATTTGAATTGAATTATGGTTGAGGTGTAAACACATCCTCCATTTCTGCTACCTGTATGACCCCCTCTCTTTTCCAATGGTTATGGTCAGTCTGACAGAGAGAGGTATCCCAATCTTTGTGGTTTTTAGTATAACAATGACCATCAGTGGGCTCTAGATGGACAAACTGTCTACTTTTAAGGCTAGGCTTAAAACTCTCCTTTTTGATAAAGCTTATAGTTAGAGTGGCTTAGGTTATCCTGAGCCATCTCTGTAGTTATGCAGCTATAGGCTTAGGCTGCTGGAGGACACAATGACCACTTTCACCCTCTTCGCTACATTCTCACACTACTCTCTAATTCTGCATTATTTGCTGTTATTTCAGCTTTTAACTTTGTTCTCTCTTTTCTCTTCCTAGAAGCTACAACTGGCCTGACTCTGTGTCTACCTGTGACACCTTTCTGGAGAGGGGCATCGTCCAAGCTTCTGCTGGCAACAACTTAATGCTCACCCTCTACCGATGATCCACATAGCCCTGTCTTTTAGTGTTTAACCTTTTCTCTCTCCTAGACATAGTAATTGACTTTGCTTAACTGTAACAACCTCTATGTGCTCTCTTTCAGACTCTAACCTTGAAAACTGGCTCAGAGTTTATCTGTTCTTTCTTTCTAGGTGAAAAGACTAAAGGAGCTTACATCCATCAACATTTACTTTTCCTTCACATAGAAAGGACTCCTGGATCAGTGCTTCTTTGTTCTCTTTGTGTCTCTGCTCTGTTCTCTCTAACCCCCAGTCGGTCGTGGCAGATGGCTGCTCACACTGAGCCTGGTTCTGCTGGAGGTTTCTTCCTGTTAAAAGGGAGTTTTTCCTCTCCACTGTCGCTACATGCATGCTCAGTATGAGGGATTGCTGCAAAGTCAACACCAGTGACTGTCCAATGTCTCTACATGCTCATCCAGGAGGAGGGATTGCTGCAAGTCTCTGACTCGATGCAATCTGCTGGGTTTCCTTAGATAGAAAAACGTTTTAACCAATTTGAATAAATAACTGAATCTGACTGCACTGTTCAATGGTTAGGATTAATTGGAATGTATGTACCTGACTGTTGTGAAGTGCCTTGAGACAACATGTGTTGTGAATTTACGCTATATAAATAAACTGAATTGAAACTGAAATATTGTTATAAAAACACCTCACGAAGATGAAAAAAAAAGGAAAGAGAAGCACTTTCAATCATATTTAGATTTGTTGTTATGTAGATTCGGTCTTTGTAAGCGATATTTTAAACTTTGCTAACGATTACCTAATTTCGACCTACCCTGTTTTAATATGAAAGTTGGAAACGAAATGTTTTTTGCGTCAGAGCTTTGCTTGTCATTCATTGGTCAGTGAGCAGGAAGTAATCGGATGTGGCAAGGTTAGGTTGACTGGCTAAGTCCCGTTAGAAAAACGTCTTAAAGTTTGTGTTAAACTCATATAATTGATGTGTCAGACTCTCAAGTAGACAGTTTTCAGCGGGATATCGCGTTTACTGGTTTGTTTCGAACAGTTGTGATTATTCGTTTGTTGTACAGAATGTGATTAGCCTCTATTAGCAAAGTGACTGATGGTCAGGCACAGTGGAGCTAAAGCAGCTAACGATGGAGACTTAATCAGTGTTTTAGACGCCAAAGCTTTTAAAAGTTCATGGCGTATTGCTACAAGACACACTGAGTTTGTGGGACTGAACAGGAAGACAACATTGTCTGTGGACACCTCCTCTAAGCCGTGATGTTCAGCTGAGAACCGATAAACTGGGGACAGATTGGAACCAGAACCTCTGACCAAGGTTTCAAACGCTTTGCACTGCAGCATCGCTTCAGTTCTGCTACGGTTTACATTTTCTTTTAATACAATTTATCTGATCAGATTTGTGCCTGATTCCAGTTTCAGGCATCAGATAAACAGAAGATACAGGCTAAATGTGAACATGTGAAGGTTGCAAACAAGGATTAAGAAAAGGAGAATCCCAAGTGGATCGAGGATGTCTGACATGAAGGTTGAAGCAGAAAACCCTGGAGGGATCAGTTTGGTGTCCCCCATACCTGCAGCACCAACACCAGAACTGGAGCAGAAACAAGACAGCAAAGATCTCAGTAAGTGACACATTTGTTTGTATGCATTGGTGTAAATTAACTCCTGGAAGTTATAAAAGGGCTGCTGGACTGTGGAACAAATCAACGTGATAAATATATGCATAAATACCCCAGCAGGGGCACAGCTCAACCTGGGCAGGTTGGATGTCCCAATACAGGGCCTCTCATATAATCCAACACCAGAAATTACTTCTAACCAGTCCGTTTTCAAAGCAAAAACGAAGCATTATTCTTTTTGTTGAGTTTATCAATGGCAGGTTAGAATGTAAAAAAACAAACAGTCAAGCACAAAAAATGAAATAATTCAATTTTAGCATCCTGATGTGCCCCAGCCATGACATTAGACATGGCCTGAACTATACTGAAATGAAGAGGCTAGTAGGAAACTCTGCATCTTTAAATACAGCGTTAACCTACCTATAGCCCAGCCCAGGAAGGAGAAGTCACAGCTGGAATCCCAGAGATGTCATGCTGTCACCAAACCATTTTCCCAGCACACCTCGTCTTCATTCTCGTGCTAACAGAAGCTGGTCACATGGGGAGGAAGCGCACAAGAGAGTCTGAAACTTGCTGGCGAGAAAGACTAACTTCAAAGAATTCTAGGGATCCCTTTGCCTACGTTCTGATGTTAGCGTATCTGTCAATCGATGAAAAAAGCTAATTAATTAGCTGCTGTTTGAGTACCCAGCATTCATGCTAAAAAGGGGTAATTAAAACTATCTGTCTTCAACCTTTCTTTCTAAGCTCAGACAGAAAAGGATTCTGAGTCTGAGATTCACCAGAAGAGACGTCGTCTCTAATTGAAGCGGTTTTCCCCACAGCCTGAAGAAAAAACCATCGGAGCTGCAGCTCTGCACGCCTGATGTGTGCCAATCTAGCATAAGCTTTTTCTTAAAGTTGAATGGTTTCTGTTAATAAATTCTTATATTTTGGAGAGAAGATGTGAATTTATTCCATATGTGTGCTGAGTTTGCTGTTCAATAATGCCAGTGCTCGAATCACTCTTTCATCTATTGTTCTAATACAACCGCCATATGGGGCTGGTATTCCCAGACAATACTTGACCAACTGAATGGTTATTTAAGCATCCTAATTGCACAGCAATCCCACATCTTGACTTGACAATAATTGCTTACACTGTTTTGCAGAAGTACTCCAAATCTTTCAGACTCTGAGGACATCTCTTGTCCACAGACCTCTATAAATGACCCTGCAAATTTAATTATTGACTCTAGCTATGCCATTCCAAAACGTCATTCGTCAAATGTCAGTGGTTGATAGATTTGAATGTGAACGACAACCTCTTCAGCTTTCTATCAGATTTTTGAAGGATTTGGGTCAGAACTAACCGGTATTTGGAAATGTTGGTAATTTTATGCATTGGCAGTATGTGATGCTGTTAAATGTTTTTGCCAGCTTTCTCCTTAATGATCTGGGATCATTTTATTAGGAATACACTTTTGAGATCCACTGTAGATAAAATAAATGAATCATGACCAAGGCTACAAGAACGAGCTGCATAATCCAGAATAAAATTACTCGATGGCTTTAACCAATGACAGAGTCCACCATTCAACCATTTGCCCCCTAATAATTTGTTCTTAAAAGTCATAAAGCATGACTCTGTTTCTCAGTTAAAAAATGATAGCATGCTCTGTATTGTGCCTTAAGATCTCCATGAATCTCTGAACCTCAGCAACCTGAAAGCACCTGCATTTTCTTTCCAGGCCATGTCAGACCTCTCCTGTTAGAACATTACCAGCCAAACAATAGGTTTCAGAAATCCTGATAGAATAGAAATATCATTGTATTGTCACTCAGTAGGGTACTAAAAATGTACATAATTCAATTCAGTTTTATTTATATAGCGCCAATTCACAACATAGGTCCTCTCAAGGCACTTCACAAAGTCAATTCAGTCGAATCATACAGATTTCAAGTCAGGTACATACATTACAATAATCCTAATAATCCTAACTATCAAACAGTGCAGTCAGATTCAGTTATTTAATCAAATTAGTTAAAAGTTTTTCTGTATAAGGAAACCCAGCAGATTGCATCGAGTCAGTGACTTGCAGCATTCACTCCTGGATGGGTATGTAGCAACAGTGGACAGTCGCTTGCATTGACTTTGCAGACATTCTTTATACTGAGCAAGCATGTGGCGACAGTAGAAAGGTACATAACGCACATGTATATTTGCACATAAAAAACAACAGACTATAAGAAGTGGACTAAACTTTTCTGGAAAAAAAATCAGGCAGGTGTCGCAAATAAGGTCAGATCCACCAGGGTGACTGTGCTGGGGAAGACTTGAGGATCTGATCAAACCCATTGAGAAACTGGTTCAGTTTCTAATTCTGCCACTGCATTGGAGTTTTGGTTTGTGACCTGAAATTTTCTTCAGGCTATTCCTAACCCCACTGATGTTGTTCTGCTGCAGCTGGTCCTCCATTGTCTTTCTGTAGATGTTTTTCCATCCCTGATTTTCTCAGTTCCTTCTGCACAGCTCTCAGCTCCTCCATGTTCTAAAGACTCTCTTCTTCTGCTTGAAGAGAGCCTTTATTTCAGGACTTGTTACTGGAGAAACACCTTACCTTCACAAGGTGCACAGGATTTGTCTACACAGAGGTTACCCCCAATTTACACAGCCTCTGCAACTTAGCCATTACTGGTCCTTCTCAAAATATTAGCATATTGTGATGAAGTTCATTATTTTCCATAATGTCATGATGAAAATTTAACATTCATATATTTTAGATTCATTGCACACTAACTGAAATATTTCAGGTCTTTTATTGTCTTAATACGGATGATTTTGGCATACAGCTCATGAAAACCCAAAATTCCTATCTCACAAAATTAGCATATCATTAAAAGGGTCTCTAAACGAGCTATGAACCTAATCATCTGAATCAACGAGTTAACTCTAAACACCTGCAAAAGATTCCTGAGGCCTTTAAAACTCCCAGCCTGGTTCATCACTCAAAACCCCAATCATGGGTAAGACTGCCGACCTGACTGCTGTCCAGAAGGCCACTATTGACTCCCTCAAGCAAGAGGGTAAGACACAGAAAGACATTTCTGAACGAATAGGCTGTTCCCAGAGTGCTGTATCAAGGCACCTCAGTGGGAAGTCTGTGGGAAGGAAAAAGTGTGGCAGAAAACGCTGCACAACGAGAAGAGGTGACCGGACCCTGAGGAAGATTGTGGAGAAGGGCCGATTCCAGACCTTGGGGGACCTGCGGAAGCAGTGGACTGAGTCTGAAGTAGAAACATCCAGAGTCACCGTGCACAGGTGTGTGCAGGAAATGGGCTACAGGTGCTGCATTCCCCAGACCTGGGCTACAGAGAAGCAGCACTGGACTGTTGCTCAGTGGTCCAAAGTACTTTTTTCGGATGAAAGCAAATTCTGCATGTCATTCGGAAATCAAGGTGCCAGAGTCTGGAGGAAGACTGGGGAGAAGGAAATGCCAAAATGCCAGAAGTCCAGTGTCAAGTACCCACAGTCAGTGATGGTCCGGGGTGCCGTGTCAGCTGCTGGTGTTGGTCCATTGTGTTTTATCAAGGGCAGGGTCAATGCAGCTAGCTATCAGGAGATTTTGGAGCACTTCATGCTTCCATCTGCTGAAAAGCTTTATGGAGATGAAGATTTCATTTTTCAGCACGACCTGGCACCTGCTCACAGTGCCAAAACCACTGGTAAATGGTTTACTGACCATGGTATCACTGTGCTCAATTGGCCTGCCAACTCTCCTGACCTGAACCCCATAGAGAATCTGTGGGATATTGTGAAGAGAACGTTGAGAGACTCAAGACCCAACACTCTGGATGAGCTAAAGGCCGCTATCGAAGCATCCTGGGCCTCCATAAGACCTCAGCAGTGCCACAGGCTGATTGCCTCCATGCCACGCCGCATTGAAGCAGTCATTTCTGCAAAAGGATTCCCGACCAAGTATTGAGTGCATAACTGTACATGATTATTTGAAGGTTGACGTTTTTTGTATTAAAAACACTTTTCTTTTATTGGTCGGATGAAATATGCTAATTTTGTGAGATAGGAATTTTAGGTTTTCATGAGCTGTATGCCAAAATCATCCATATTAAGACAATAAAAGGCCTGAAATATTTCAGTTAGTGTGCAATGAATCTAAAATATATGAATGTTAAATTTTCATCATGACATTATGGAAAATAATGAACTTTATCACAATATGCTAATATTTTGAGAAGGACCTGTATATGTGGTCACCAATTGAACGTCCAAGATGTCTTTTATTTAAATAAATAAATCAAATGAAAATAGATTCTAAATAAACAGACTAATATCAGAATTGAAAAGGTTGCTTAGATTTCAAAAAAGGATGGTTTAAGTTTTCATTTTTATTTTTAATCATTACGTTTGTTTGCAAGCAGTCATTAATGCCCTTTTGTCTTTCACTGTTCCCAGTCCATAAGATCTTGGTGATTAAAGAAGAGGTTCCCCGTGATTGGAGCTCCAGTTTGGACCAGGAGGGCCCAGAACCCCACCACATAAAGGAGGAGGAGGAGGAACTGTGGATCAGTCAGGAGGAAGAGCAGCTCACTGTGAAAAGTGAAGAAGAAAAACCTCATAAATCAGAATTTGAAAGAATTAAAACTGAACACGACAGAAACCCTGAAGCTCCATTCAGCAGATCAGCTGGACAGATGAAAACCGAACCTGATGGAGACAACTGTGGAGGACCAGAAGCAGACAATAACTCAGACCCTTCATGTTCTTCTCAAGAAACTGACATAATAGTTTACAACATAAGTAAAACATCTAAACTGCATCCCAAACTCTCATCTCAGATAGGAGACCCTGCTGGAGGGAAGCTATTTGGGTGCAACATCTGTGGAAAAAGGTTCAAACGTGAGACTTCTGTTGAAATACACATGTTGACACATAATGGAAAGAGGGAACATAGCTGTGATCTTTGTGGTAAAGTATTTAAAAAAAAGAGTTCTCTTCAGACACACATGAGAGTCCACACTGGAGAGAGACCGTTTGCCTGTGATGACTGTGGTAGAAAGTTTCATAGAAAGGCGATTCTTAAAAGTCACTTAGAGGTTCATTCAGGGGAAAAGTCTTTTTCCTGTGATGTTTGTGGTTCAGGATTTAAAAGAAAAGAAACGCTTAAAAAGCACATGTGGATCCACTCTGCAGAGAAACCGTTTGTTTGTAGTGTTTGCAGTAAAGGATTTTCACGACAAAATCATCTCAAAAGTCACATGTGTGTTCACACAGGAGATAAACCGTTTATTTGTAGTGTTTGTAGTACAGGATTTGCATTACAGCAGAGCCTAAAGACTCACATGCTTGTTCACACTGGAGAGAAACCGTTTATTTGCAGTTTTTGTAGCAAAGGATTTTCACTTCAAAGTCATCTAAAAAGTCACATGCGGGTTCACACAGGAGAGAAACCATTTATTTGTAGTGTTTGCAGTAAAGGATTTTCACTACAAGAGAATCTAAAGAGACACATGCGCGTTCACACTGGAGAGAAGCCATTCATTTGTAGTTTTTGCAGCAAAGGCTTTTCACAACAAAATCATCTAGAGAGCCACATGCGTGTTCACACGGGGGATAAACCGTTTATTTGTGGCGTTTGCAGTCAAGGATTTTCGCGACAAGCTTATCTGAAAAACCACATGGATGTGCACACTCCCCAATTTGGTGTTAGTTAACATATTACAAAGGAAATACAGTTAAAGCCCTTATCTCACCACTATGCACCTTTTCAATTGTTGTGTATTTTTGACCTAAGAATAAGATTTTGACAGAAGTTAAACAGTGCACTGGTTTTGAAGAAAAATGAACCAATCTATGACAGGAAAATGGCGGTAGCTGAAATCTCAAATAAGGTTTGCACCAGTAGGGGGCAGCATAGCTGGAGGAACAGTTTAAAGGATTTCTACCAAAAACTAAGCAATGTGACATACTACCTTTAGGATACCAGAAGGTTAATTTACAGAGATACACGGGATGCTTTTAATGCGGCTGTCTGGACACGTGAAGGAGTGTATAAGCCATAAGCCGCCACAGAAAGTAATTGCTGTCCTTTGTTATAATAGAACTTAATGAAGCGATTGTGAACAAACTTACTTGATAACTAGTTAAGAGCACAGCACTGCTTTTTTTTCCTGCTAGTGCGACGTCTCACCTGCTGCTCTGTCCCTTCTGACTTAATTTCCTTGAGTTCTCGAGGGTAATTTGAAGGATTATTTACGTCTGTTAGAGGAGTTGTAGCATGTTTGTGTGCTTAACATAGATTTGTGGGGCATCTCTGAGTGAAAAATGTGCTGTTTCAGTCTTAGAAGACGTGATGAATACTGATCAGTTTGTTCATATTCACACTAATCTTTATTGGCCACTCAAACCCAGCAGCATGATGTTTTGGCATGTAACCAACAAAAGGAAACAGGCAAGCAAACACAAAAAAATGTTTTTTTTTAAAGATGATAATGAAACAAAATCACAACCACTCCATACATCTCACTGTGCTAGCAACATATGTTTTGTAATCTCTTGATGTTGTTTTTCATATGGAGGAGCTTTTTCACCATCTGGCTAAAAAGGCAATTCAGAAATGTGATATTTCCCACCTTCCTTATCTTCGTCCAAAATTATCAAAATGTTAGATATGCGTTCATTTCATTTGTTTCAATTCACTTATATTTGTTTTGTGGTGAAAGAAATAGCTGGAGGAAGGCTGTTAAGTGACGTGTGAGCCCTGCACAGGAGAAGCTGTTTGGTTAAGATGTTTAACCAGATATTGTATAAAGCATCAGCTTGAAAATCAAGTTAAAGTAAATTTAGTGGGAAAGATTTCTCAATAATCAGTTTGAGAATCCACAGCATTGCTACGAGCGGACGTAGCTGCTGAAAGCATTAGGTCAGCAGCGAGAACCTACCTATGTGCGCTAGTCTGCGGCTGAGGCTCCTTAAAGTGCAGTGCTCACAGTAACCCAGTGAGGTAAGTGCTGCCTGGGTATGCTCCAGGCAGTTGTAGGAACACTGGACTTACACTTTCACCATAGGTGTACAACTGTGGCGGTCCCGAAACATTGACAGACCGACCAACTAAAATCTTACTGACTGGTTAGCAGGTGGCGTGGTGAATAAGCTTTGTGTTCATAAAGCTAAGCTACCATCTGTAGATTTTGGGGTACCCTGATTTCTCGTGATGGCCAATTTCTAGGCTAGTGAGTAGACCGTGACTACCGTTTGTTGACAGTCTAATGGCTTATCACCTTGCTGTATGACAGCAGTGGAGTCGAAGTGTGGAGCTTTAAGTAGCCTGGTAACTAACAGTTAAGGCAGCGGGTGTGCTGCAGTTCACTGGGAGCACGGAGGAGAGTAAATAAATCCAAACGTCTTGGCTTCTTTAACCCCTACACAAAATAGCCGACGACTTGTGTCCTTCTCAAACTCCTCCCACAATAGTCGATCTGAGCCCATTTTTAACTGTTAAATTGTGGGCTTATTGCTTATATGAGCACTATTATAGCAAGCTAGCAATAGGGAGCATTAGCTTGCCCCCACACATCCTCTAGTTCGTATCTTTCCGTTAGTTACTGCCTGACTTCCCTCTCTCCTGTACTTATCCACAGTGCTTTGGGTCTCGCTGCCTGGACCTTCTCTGGCATTCTTCTTTCACTCTGATTCTGACAGTAGCCATGAACAGAGCAACAGTTTAGGCTGTTGTTGTTTTTCGTTTGTTTTACTCATTTGTAATGAAAAATGAATCAACCTGATGATCAGACCATGTTATGTTTTTAATGCTCGGTGATAAAAAAGAAAACACAAGGTCATCTGGAGCTCTACTGTCAATTTCACTCAATAGTGTACATATTTTATAATCTCACAGTTTATGTTAGTAAACCATGTAAAACTAGAGATGTGATACTTTTACTGTGATGGTAAAAAATAGGTATTGCATTTGTTTTAATATTTCCCTATGTCGAATCAGCTGATACTAAGATGCAGTAAATACTGCATACTGTAAATACTGTAATTCTGTCGCGGACCAGAAGGGATCGCTGAACTAACAAAGCCAGAGGTGAGTAACAAAGATATCTACCGAAATGACTCAATAGGTAGCCTTAGATTCCTCTGCTATTTAAGGATAGATGAGTAAACTTTGATGCTCTTTTCTAAGAGGTGAACACGGATATTAGATGATGTGTAATAGGTTTATTTATAAAGGTGATAAACGGATATCCTGTATTTATTTAACATTAAAAAGTTTGTGGCTTTAAAATGCTATGTTGTGGAGACGCCTGCTGCTTGCAGATGGACTGTGTGTTGCCTTTGTAGAGGACCTACAGATTTAAGAATAAGTTGTCAATGAACACTATTAGTATGGTTGTTATGTGTAAACATTATAAATATGCATAAAAGTGATACATTTATCTGCCATAGCCACAATTTTATTTTTGATGGATATAGTTTACATTTCAATAAAGTGTGTACTGTGTGTGGTTTTTATAGTATGAAATATACAAATGTAGAATGTATAGTTTTAAAATAGGAGAAAATGTTTCAGCTTCTGTTTGATCTAGCCTTAGATTTAACCTCTGGATGTTTGTGAGCATTATGGTATGTAGCACATGGGTACTAAGATAAATTAGGCATGATCACCGATTTTTTTTATTTTTTTTTATATGTAAATAGTTGGTAAAGTATAGAAATTCAACTCGTGATGATAAATATAAACCCTAGAAACTTTCTACTGGTGACCCTTCACTTTTTCCCCTACCCAGCATAGCTGCTTAGAAATTCTGAAAAGACCCTCGTCCTGAGACATCCAAAGGAAAACGGTTCCTTTAAGTCAGGTGTGATGGACCAGGAACAGATCTTAAACATTTAGAGCCGTGCACATCTCAAAAAGTTTGTATGTCATGAAAACGTTCATTGTTTTTTATCTCTCATTTCAGAAAGTGAAACTTGTATATTATATAGATTTATTGAACATAGTGAAATATTTATTATTTTGATAATTATTGCTTACAGATAATAAATATTAAAATCTCCCAATAGAAATTTTACATAAGATCCATGAAAAGGGATATTTTAAACAAATATCAGGCTTCTGAAAAGAAGATAATTTCTATGCTCTCAATACTTGGTTGAAGCTATTTTGCAGGAATTATTGCATCAATGTGGCGTAGCATGGAGGACATCAACCTGTGAAATGAAATCAGCATCTCCATTAAGCTTGTCAGCAGAAGGGAGCCAGAAGTGCTCTACCTGGTAGATGGCTGTGTTGACTGTGGACTAAAGAAAACCCAGTGGACCAGAACCAGCAAATGACATGGTACTCCAAAATCATAACTGACTGTGGAAACGTCACACTGGACTTCAACATTGGATTCTGTGCCTCTTCACTCCTCCAGGTTCTGTGACTCTGATTTTGAAATTAAATGAAAATTTTCCTTTCATCTGAAAAGAGGACTTTGGACCTCTGAGCAACAGAACAGTTCGTTTTCTCCTTAGCCCAGGTGAGATGCTTGTAGCCCATGTTTAGGATCCGTCTGTGCATAGTGATTCTTAATGTGCTGACTCCAGCCACAGTTCTCTCATTGTGACGCTTCCTCCGATTCTTGAGATAAAATACCATAATACCCTGAGTTTCCATTTTTAACTTTTCACAATATTCTATTTTTCTAAGACACAGAATTTTAGGTTTTCGTTACCTGTAATCCAAAATTACAAATTAAAATAAAGGCTTGAAATATTTAATATGTAATGAATCTATGAGTTTCACTTTCTGAAATAAATGAAGAAAATATTGAACTATTACATGATATTCTAATTTGTTTAGATGTATTTGTACGTTGGTGGACACTATCCCACTATGGACCATTTCAAACTGATTGGCCATAAATTGGAATTAGTCATTATGGATTACTAACCCCATCTTTGTGGCAAGTTTACCTTTATATTTTAAAATATCAGACTCTTGATTTTAAATTGCTCTGATATTTTAAATTGCTCTGATATTTTAAAATATCAGAGCAATTTCAAATCAAGACTCTAGAATCAAACCAGTTTAGGGAAAGTAATTATCAAATGAGTTTGGTGTTTTATTTTATTTTTCACAAAAATAAAATCTAACCAATTTCTGACATCAGTTTTACACTTCTACTGGATTTTCCAGGCAACTCTTTTGAAAATGTTTTTATTACTGTTACCTGATACAATAAGTAATGTACACACATCGTAATACTTAATAATATTTAGAAATGTGCTAGAAACTGTGTAAAGGCTGTAGTTCATTAGGTTGTTTTTGAATCGAGGCCCACCACTCATTTAAATCTGCTGATGGCTCATATTACCCCAGCAGACCTCACAGTCTCAACACTCTTCGGAACAGAACTGGACCAGAGCGCTGACCCTATAATGACACAATAATGCCACTCAGAACATGGCGGCGACGTCGTCGTCACCGCACACCAGGACATTACGTATGTTTGTCGATAAGAGAGGATAGCCGTTGACAATGTTAGCTTAACTGGTTATACCGCAGAAGGCGGTTGTTTGTCCGAAATATGTGTGGTAAAATGTCTGAATAATGTATCGGACTCTCTACTCGTCAACCTTCGTTAGGTTTTCGCTTCTACATGTTTGTTTTCAATCTCGGTTATTATTTATAGCCGACTTTTGCAGCACAGAATGCCATTAGCCTTCATTAGCAAAGAGAACGTTCCGTTAGCCACCGTGGAGCTAAAACGGCTAACGACAGAGACTTAAATATTGTCTGGACACCTTCTATAAGCCCTGTTGTTCATCTGAGGACCGAGAAACTGGGGACAGTTGCAGAGTGGAACCAGAACTTCTAACCAAGGTATCAGAGTCTCTGCAGCGTCGCTTCAGCTCTGCTACGGCTGACATTTTCTGTTAATATACTTCATCTGATCACATGCTGATTTGTGTCTGAATCCAGTTTCAGGCAACAGATAAGCAGAAGATACAGGTTATATGGCGGAAACCTTAAAACTACTAGAACATGTCAAGGTTGCAAACAACGACTGTGACAAGGAGAAGCACAAGTGGAGCCAGGATGTCTGAGATGAAAGTTGAAGCAGAAGACCCTGTGTGGCTCAGTTTGGAGCCCCCCATACCTGCAGCACTGACATCAGAACTGGAGCAAAAACAAGACAGCAAAGATCTCAGTAAGAGACACATAAAAGCACAGTCATAAACATGATGTAATTGATGCCTTTTTACTTCTGGCACCAGGTGCCTCCAATGAAAATGAACCTTTTGGCTGATTCTTGTATATCAGTGTAAAACATGCCGTTGTTTATCAACATTTTTGTTTAATGTCCGTTTGTGTTCACTGTCCCCAGTCCATCAGATTAAAGAAGAGGCTCCTCATGGCTGGAGCTCTAGTTTGGACCAGCACCACCCTGAACCCCCCCATATAAAGGAGGAAGAGGAGGAACTGTGGATCAATCAGGAGGAAGAGCAGCTTGCTGTGAAGATTGAAGATGAAGAGAAATGTAATTTATCAGAGCTTCATCACATCAAAACTGAAGACAACAGAGTAACAGAAAATTCAAACACTTGTTTAGTTGAACAGATGAAAACAGAACATGATGGAGAAGATGATGGAGGACCAGAACCAGACAGGAATCCAGATCCAGAGTGTTCTTCTCAAGAAAGAAAGATGACTGTTCACAGTAGAGGTAAAAGATCTAACTGCTCCAAACTTACGGCTCAGATTGGACTCCATGCAGGAGAGAAGCTATTCAGTTGCAATGTTTGTGGCAAAGGTTTCAAACATAAGACTTCTGTTAAAATACACATGATGATTCACACTGGAAAGATAACACATCACTGTGGCCTTTGTGGGAAAGGATTTAAAGCAAAGTACCCTCTTCAGACACATATGCGACTCCACACTGGAGAGAAACCATTCACATGTGATTATTGTGGTAAAGGCTTTCATGCAAAGAACTTTCTTAAGACTCACGAGAAGATCCATTCAGGAGAAAAACCTTTTTCTTGTGATGTTTGTGGTAGGAGATTCCATAGAAAGGATGGCATTAAACAGCACATGAGGATCCACACTGCAGAAAAACCATTTGTTTGCAGTGTTTGCAACAGAGGATTTTCCCAGGAAATTGTCCTAAAGAGACACATGCATGTTCACACAGGACATAAACAGTTCACTTGTAGTTTTTGCAGTAAAGGTTTTTCCCAACAAAATATACTACAGAGTCACCTGCGTGTTCACACAGGAGAGAAACCATTTATCTGTACTGTTTGCAGCAAAGGATTTCATCTACAAAATGTATTAAAAAGACACATGCGCATTCACACTGGTGAGAAACCGTTTATTTGTAGTGTTTGTAGTCAAGGATTTTCACGACAAGAGAATCTGAGAAATCACATGCGTGTTCACACTGGAGACCGACCATTTGTTTGTAGTGTTTGTTGTAAAGGATTTTCACGACAAGGTTATCTGAAAAAACACATGGATGTTCACACCGCACCGTTTAACTGTAGTGATTGCAGTGAACGTTTTATGAAGGAAATCCAGTTGGAGAGACACATGAGACTTCACAGGGAGGAGAGGCCATTTGGTTGTGATGTCTGTAAAAACAGATTTTTTAGGATGTCGCATCTTAAAAATCACTTGAGAGTCCATTCAGGAGAGAAACCTTATATTTGTAGTCTTTGCAGTAAAGCATTTTCACAACAAATTATACTAACAAGACACATGTATGTCCACACCGGGGAGAAACCATTTGTTTGCAGTATTTGCACTAAATCGTTTTCACGACGTGGAGATCTGAAGAATCACATGCATGTTCATAAAGACTGCAACAAATGATTGTTTTGAAAGTTGACTCTTATTTCAATAAGAAATCTAATTAATGAGCAACTTTTTCTTGCCATTTTCCACTTTCTGTAGGCACACATTTTGATTTTTACCTTGTGAACATGTTTTTCTATACTTTCTCAAGACTGCACACCTCAATTAACACTGTATTAAGTCAATTAAAAAATACATTAATGACTTGTGAAACCAAATTTGAAAAAGTCAGATGAGTTTGTTTTTTTCTACTGAGTCTTTAAAGGACAGTTTGTCATTGGTAACCATTCATTTCATCTTTGTTAACACATAAAGGGTTAACTGTTATGCTTTTTGACAGCTAAAGAAACTTAGATTGGGTTTGGTCACATCAACGTTCAGCTCTATAGAATTTCATGTTAAGCCTTTCTGTTAACATCTTGGGTTATGTCACCTAGTCACTGCAGACCCTGCATACACATATAACAAAAATCATTTAGCTTTTGTGATTGCGTTGCATTTATGAAGAAGATACACATCAAACCAGAGCATTGGGTTCTGATATCTGTTGTAAATTTATGTAGAAGAGCCATCTTGTCATTCAAATGTTTGAGTGATAAGATGTTTGAGTAAAAACATGAGAAAAAGCTTTGTGTCCTGATTCTTGTGGTTAAGGATTTGTTTCTGTTTCAGGACTTCCAAATCGTGGTCGATGGACCGCACTGACCAGCAGGTTATAGATATTTTCCTGCTTTTACACAACTGGTAAATCAAAATGACATTTGAAGTAATTTTGGAAGTGTTTGCCTTTTTTTGCCTGCATTTGGTACTAATGCGTGCCTATGAAAACACTGGAAACAAAACAATTGATGAATGTAAAAAATGTAAATTTAAAACGTGTTCATCTTGATAAAAGGATTATCTTAGCTGTTTTATCGCGATTGAATGAATTTTGATCAGTTTTATACATTTGCAAAAAAATCATCTGTAAATTTGAATGATTTGTTTGTTAAATATACATTAAAATGTCTTGGTTGTAACTAAAGTGTACCGGAATTCTTTTTTATTCTGTGATCATTTAAATAGGATGTGTCTCTTCTCTCTACAGCTTAACTAATGTTTAAAGCTTATTCTTCATGTCTGGTAAACCCAACGGGCCAGCCTCTGAGGTTTTGCATTTTTCACTCATTTTGTTTTTGTTTTCAATCAATTAGAATATTATTGATAATGTTTATTCCAGTAACTCGGTTCTCTGAGTGAAATACATTATATAGATTTATTACACAGACCAATGTTTTAAAGCCTTTATTTATTATTAGATGCTGATGCTCCCTTTGCCTCCCTCTTGCACCTGTGTGTCTCAAGAAGTCTGGTGAAGATGCAACTGGAAAGACTGAACTGGAACAAAACTGCAGGTCCAGATGGTGTCAGTCCTAGAGTCCTGAAGACCTGTGCAGAGCAGCTCTGTGGGATTCTGCAGCACCTCTTCAATCTTAGCCTGGCCCAGAAGAAGGTTCCGGTGTTGTGGAAGACCTCCTGTCTTGTTCCGGTACTCACCCATCAGTCCTCAGTGACTATAGACCTGTTGCCCTGACATCCCATATCATGAAGGTCCTAGAGAGACTCCTGTTGGCCCACCTGAGTAAGCAAACAAACTATCAGGACCTCCTTCCATTTGCTTATCACTGTGGCGTTGGAATTGAAGATGCCATCATACACCTGCTTCAACAAACCCACTGTCATCAATTCAACCTGATTTGCTTTGTCAGAAACTCCAGAAGACTCAGGTGGAGGCCTCAACAATCTCCTGGATCAAAGACTACCTGACAAACAGACCACAGTTTGTGAGACTGAAGGGTTGTGAGTCTAACCAGGTAGTCAGCAGCACAGGAGCACCACAGGGGACTGTACTCTCACCATTCCTTTTCACTCTGTACACCTCAGACTTCCAGTACAAGACAGACTCCTGTCATCTGCAGAAATACTCAGATGATTCTGCAGTCGTGTTAAAGTATTTTTGAATTGAATTGAATTTAGGTTACTTATGATTTTCTGTTTACAGCTAATAAAAACCCTGCCTTTAAGATTAGAATATTACATGAGACCAATAACAAAACATTTGTAATGGGGGCTTAATGAAAAGTATGTTTAAAACCTGCTTAAAGGGTGCCGTTTTGAAAAGGTAATTTTATTTGAGCGTTCTTTCCCATACATACTTTCAAAGGCTAATTGTTGAAGAAGGAAGTGGTCTTTGAAAGTAGAACTGTATTCGTCTTTCATTGGTCCGCGAGGAGGAAGTGAAAGGATGTTACGACGTTAGCTTGGCTGGCTAAGTCCCAACAGAAAGACGTGCTAAAGTTTATCTAAAATGTGTGTTTGATGTCGCAGACTCTCTACTGTAGTCTTCGTGAGGAAGTCGCTTCTATGTCTTTGTTTTGAACCGCAGTGATTATTTCTAGGGGAAGTTTTCTGTACAAAATCTAATTAGCCTTTTCTTTTTAATAAACTGAATTGACTGTTAGCCACCGTGGAGCTAAAGCAGCTAACTGCAGAGACTTCTATCAATGTTTGCGACGTTAAAGCTTTCAAAGCTTTATGATTTAGTGCTACAGGACCAGAGTTTCTAAGACAGTGAGGGAAAGCCCACGTCGTCTGTGGACACCTCCTCTAAACCTAGTTGCTCAGCTGAGGACCTAGTCTGGGGATACTTACGGAGTGGAACCAGAACTTCTGACCAAGGTATCAGAATCTGCTCTGCAGCATCGCTTCAGCTTTGCTATGGTTTACGTTTTCTGTTAATATACTTTATCTGATCAGATGCTAATTTGTGCCTGATTCCAGTGTCAGGCAGCAGAAAAACAAAAGATACAGGTTATATGGCGGAAACCTCGAGCTACAGGAACAGGTGAAACAAGGATTGTGAAAAGCAGAAGTAAAGCGAGAATCTCTGAAATGATGAAGGTTAAAGCAGAAGACCCTGGAGGGCTCAGTCTGATGCCCCTCATACCTGCAGCATCAACATCAGAACTGGATCAGACACAAGACAGCAAAGATCTCAGTAAGTGACACAATTGTAAACATGTTACAATTATTATTAGATTCAAACGCACTGTTTGTAAGGTAGGGAATGGTTTCATGGCGTCTCACTGATTGTATTTCCATGAAACACAGATGGATACAACAATTTGTTCAAGCTGCCTGGTATATTTAGTTCTATAATAAACGATCAGACTTTGCCTTTATGTGCGAAACGAGAGATGTTTCATACATGCTGCTGTGCTCAACCAAAGTTACGATTCTGTTAAACTGATTTTCTGAAAGTGACTGTGATTAAAAACATCATAATGGGCAATATTTTAGCCATAATTACAGATTACAGCTCCCCAATAAATCAGATGGATGGTTGGATGATCGCTCTTGAATCATACCAGATCTTGAATTTAGTGGCTGAAAAGCTAAACCCCATAGAGCGTTGTGGATCATGATTGGTAAAAAACAAAAAAATGACAGATCCAGTAACAAAAACATTTAAACAGACACTAAAATCTGATCCCCCCCGCTCAAAGAGTATGAGTTGAAAATCTTCACGCTGAGTTGATTCACCTGTCAAGTGTAAAGGATAAATCAGTAGTTTGATCCCAGTGACCTTGCTGACAATGTTACCTTTATGTCGTGTGGCCCGGGGGCTGCAGATTGTTTTTCACACGTTTTTCATATTTTTACTGTCAGTCCTCTCAACAAGTGGAGACAAATGAATTTTTTTAAATGAAAGTAATTTATTTTTCTTTGACTAACCCTTTTTTTTTTTTTTTTTTTCTGTTTTATTTTTTCTTTCATAGTTAAAAGGACCACAAATATTTAGCAGCTTTTTCTCAAAGGCACACTGTTACCCATACGTTAAACTTCATGAAAGATGAGTTTTCGAAGATTGATCCAGATTCCATGTTGTTGCTGTAAGTAGACTAAAAATGTCTTCTAAGGCAAGAAAATGGAAAACAATAAATCCAATAAACGTTTGCATTCCTTTTTTAAAATAAATAGTGTCCAGAACATCTCTTATGTTTTGGATGTCTAATGATTTCCAAAACTTTATTTATAAAAAAAACAGAGTACTTTGTTTTATTAAAATATTTTGTATAGTTTGTTATTTAGCTGGTAAAAAAAATTATTTAAACAAAAATATTATTTTTGCATTTTTATTTGTAAGAAAAAAATGCCCCAGCATTACAAAATGTAAAGACATCTGTTGTTTAATTCAATATATTTATTACTCCCAAATAAATAAAAACAAAAACATTTTTTTTTGTTTTTTTAGCCAGTTTATATTAGACCCATACAAGAAACAAAATGTTAAAATGTTTTTTGTCACTCCTTGTTCTGGTCTTAACATATTTCCAGGCACAGTTTAATCGAACCAAAGTAAGTTTCAGATCACCAGAAGCAGAAACAGGTTCTGTTCACATTTCAAACATGTTGAAGGTTTGATAGTTTTATGTTTTGAGCTTATTTATTACTAAATAGTCTCAGATTTAAATAATTTGTCTTGGAATGGGCTGTTGTTCACTGGACTAACTCACCCTAAGTTTTTTTAAAAGAAAAATTAATTATTAACTATTTGCAGATAAGACACCGCTGTTGTTGTTAAAAATAATGCTTCAGTAGAGCTCCCATTACAAGTCACCTAAGCCGGTCGAAATAACAATGTTATATAAATGAATATATTTGAAAATACACCTCGTAAATTTAGCTTTTTTTAATGGTGGAACTTGGTGGCACCTGGTGGCATCTACCACCATCCGCACACGTATGGTGGCATCTAGCAGCATTTGGTGCTATTTCCTGGGATCTTTGTCATATGGGGGAATCGGCCAACATCTGCCCCTTATCTGCTGGCATTTGTTATGGCTGCTGCACTAACTGGGGCCCATCAAACACCAGTGCCAGTAGTAACGTAGCTACCAACATTAAATAGCTGTTTTAGATTTACAGAAATACAGTTCTAACTTTTCATATCTGTCCATGATTCTGTTTGTTTGCAAGTAATTCAAGCCCATATTTGTTCCAGTGTTCTCAGTCTGTCAGATGTTGGTGAAGAATGAAGAGGTTCCTCATGACCACAAACACATAAAGGAGGAAGAGGAGGAACTGTGGATCAGTCAGGAGGAAGAGCAGCTAACTGCAAAGAGTGAAGATGAAGAGAAACCTCCGTTATCAGAGCTTCATCACATCAAAACTGAAGACAACAGAGAGATTGAAGCTCCAACCACCAGCTCAGCAGAACACGTAGAAGCAGAACCTCATGAAGAGGACTTTGGAAGATCAGAACGAGACAGGAACCCAGATCCATTATGTTCCTGTAAACACAGTAGGATAACTTTTCACAAAAAGGGTAAAACATTGAAACTGTGTTCCAAACCTGCGACTCAGATTAGTGTAAAAGAAGCAACGTTTCGTTCCAATGTTTGTTGTGAGAGATTCAAGCAGAAAACTCCTGATGCAAAGAGAGAGCACAGCTCTGATCTTTGTAACGGGTTTAAAGAAAGGACTTCTCTACAGACACACATAATACTCCATCCAGGAGGAGCACCATTTGCTTGTGATGATTGTGGTAGGCTTCATGCAGAAACATTGTTTAAACAGAACCTGGAGGACCAGTCAGAAGAAAAACCTTTTTCCTGTAATGTCTGTGGAACTAGATTTAAAAGAAAGCACCATCTCAAAAGCCACATGTGGATCCACACCGCAGATAGACCATTTGTTTGTAGTGTTTGCAGTAAAGGATTTTCACAACAAATGCGTCTAAAGAGTCACATGCGTGTTCACACAGGAGAAAAACCTTTCATTTGCAGCATTTGCAGTAAAGGATTTGCATTACAAGAGAACCTAAAAAGACACATGCGTGTTCACCAAGGAGGGAAAAGGTTTATTTGTAGAGTTTGTGGTAAAGGATTTTCACTCCAGCAGACTCTAAAGAGACACATGCATGTTCACACAGAAGAGGCACCTCTCATTTGTAGTTATTGTAATAAAGGTTTTCATCAACGCTGGTTACTGAAGAAACACCTGCAGGTTCATACAAGGGAGAAACAGTTTATCTGTACTGTTTGCAGTAAAGGATTTTTATTCCAAGAAAATTTAAAGAAACACCTGCGTGTCCACACAGGACAGAAACGCTTCATTTGTAGTGTTTGCAGTAAAGGATTTTCAATCAAATATAATCTAGACAGACACATGTTTGTCCACACAAGAGAGAAATTGTTTATTTGTAGTGTTTGCAGTAAAGGATTTTCAGAACATCATCATCTGAAAAGGCACATGAAGGTTCACAACGGACCATTCAGCTGTAGTGATTGTAGTAAATGTTTTGCGAATGAAATCCAGCTACAGCGACATGTGAAACTCCACACAGTGGAGAGGCCATTCGCTTGTGATGTCTGTAAAAGCAGATTTATTCAAAAGTGTCATCTAGAAAAACACATGAAAGTCCATACTGGAGAGAAACAGTTTATTTGTAGTGTTTGCAGTAAAGCATTTTCCCTAAAAGATCGTCTAAAGAGACACATGAGTGTTCACACAAGAGACACTGAAGATCATTTTCATAATATGAAAATCTGAAGAGACACATGGGTTCTAATTTCTCTGTTGCCGTTTATGTTGTTGTTTTTCAGAGGTTATATTCATCCATCTCTGCTTTTTGTGGTCAAACCTCTGCTTTTATTGCTGGTTCATGTTTTCTGCAGCTGTCTTTATCTGTGATTTTCATCCTGGTGTCTCTACATTATCTCATAAATTCCACAGTTAATTTAAATTATTGTTAATTTATGAAATTATTTTTCTATTGCTTTGATCACCTCTTGTTCAGAATCCAAACGGCTAAAGGCAAATCAAACCTGAACTGTGTTATCCCACAGATATGTCCTGTACTAAAGACGTTTCAGCATTGAGTTGCTGTGCTCCTCAGCATTGAGTTGCTGTGCTCCTCAGCTCCTCAACATTTAGTTGCTGTGCTCCTCAGCATTTAGTTGCTGTGCTCCTCAGCTCCTCAACATTTAGTTGCTGTGCTCCTCAGCATTTAGTTGCTGTGCTCCTCAGCATTTAGTTGCTGTGCTCCTCAGCATTTAGTTGCTGTGCTCCTTGGCATTTAGTTGCTGTGCTCCTCAGCTCCTTGGCATTTAGTTGCTGTGCTCCTTGGCATTTAGTTGCTGTGCTCCTCAGCTCCTTGGCATTTAGTTGCTGTGCTCCTCAGCATTTAGTTGCTGTGCTCCTCAGCATTTAGTTGCTGTGCTCCTCAGCTCCTTGGCATTTAGTTGCTGTGCTCCTCAGCTCCTTGGCATTTAGTTGCTGTGCTCCTCAGCATTGAGTTGCTGTGCTCCTCAGCATTGAGTTGCTGTGCTCCTCAGCTCCTCAGCATTTAGTTGCTGTGCTCCTCAGCATTTAGTTGCTGTGCTCCTCAGCATTTAGTTGCTGTGCTCCTTGGCATTTAGTTGCTGTGCTCCTCAGCTCCTTGGCATTTAGTTGCTGTGCTCCTCAGCATTTAGTTGCTGTGCTCCTCAGCTCCTTGGCATTTAGTTGCTGTGCTCCTCAGCTCCTTGGCATTTAGTTGCTGTGCTCCTCAGCATTTAGTTGCTGTGCTCCTCAGCATTGAGTTGCTGTGCTCCTCAGCATTGAGTTGCTGTGCTCCTCAGCATTGAGTTGCTGTGCTCCTCAGCTCCTCAGCATTTAGTTGCTGTGCTCCTCAGCATTTAGTTGCTGTGCTCCTCAGCATTTAGTTGCTGTGCTCCTTGGCATTTAGTTGCTGTGCTCCTCAGCTCCTTGGCATTTAGTTGCTGTGCTCCTCAGCATTGAGTTGCTGTGCTCCTCAGCTCCTCAGCATTTAGTTGCTGTGCTCCTCAGCATTTAGTTGCTGTGCTCCTCAGCATTTAGTTGCTGTGCTCCTCAGCTCCTCAGCATTTAGTTGCTGTGCTCCTCAGCTCCTCAGCATTTAGTTGCTGTGCTCCTCAGCATTTAGTTGCTGTGCTCCTCAGCATTTAGTTGCTGTGCTCCTCAGCTCCTCAGCATTTAGTTGCTGTGCTCCTCAGCTCCTCAGCATTTAGTTCCTTTGCTCCTCAGCTCCTCAGCATTTAGTTGCTGTGCTCCTCAGCTCCTCAGCATTTAGTTGCTGTGCTCCTCAGCTCCTCAGCATTTAGTTCCTTTGCTCCTCAGCTCCTCAGCATTTAGTTCCTGTGCTCCTCAGCTCCTCAGCATTTAGTTCCTTTGCTCCTCAGCTCCTCAGCATTTAGTTGCTGTGCTCCTCAGCATTTAGTTGCTGTGCTCCTTGGCATTTAGTTGCTGTGCTCCTCAGCTCTTCAGCATTTAGTTGCTGTGCTCCTCAGCTCCTCAGCACTTAGTTGCTGTGCTCCTCAGCTCCTCAGCATTTAGTTCCTTTGCTCCTCAGCTCCTCAGCATTTAGTTCCTTTGCTCCTCAGCTCCTCAGCATTTAGTTCCTTTGCTCCTCAGCTCCTCAGCATTTAGTTCCTGTGCTCCTCAGCTCCTCAGCATTTAGTTCCTTTGCTCCTCAGCTCCTCAGCATTTAGTTGCTGTGCTCCTCAGCTCCTCAGCATTTAGTTGCTGTGCTCCTCAGCTCCTCAACATTTAGTTGCTGTGCTCCTCAGCTCCTCAGCATTTAGTTGCTGTGCTCCTCAGCTCCTCAGCATTTAGTTCCTGTGCTCCTCAGCATTTAGTCCCTGTGCTCCTCAGCTCCTCAGCATTTAGTTCCTGTGCTCCTCAGCATTTAGTTCCTGTGCTCCTCAGCATTTAGTTGCTGTGCTCCTCAGCATTTAGTTCATGTGCTCCTCAGCTCCTCAGCATTTAGTTGCTGTGCTCCTCAGCTCCTCAGCATTTAGTTGCTGTGCTCCTCAGCATTTAGTTGCTGTGCTCCTCAGCTCCTCAACATTTAGTTGCTGTGCTCCTCAGCTCCTCAGCATTGAGTTGCTGTGCTCCTCAGCTCCTCAGCATTTAGTTGCTGTGCTCCTCAGCATTTAGTTGCTGTGCTCCTCAGCATTTAGTTGCTGTGCTCCTTGGCATTTAGTTGCTGTGCTCCTCAGCTCCTTGGCATTTAGTTGCTGTGCTCCTCAGCATTGAGTTGCTGTGCTCCTCAGCTCCTCAGCATTTAGTTGCTGTGCTCCTCAGCATTTAGTTGCTGTGCTCCTCAGCATTTAGTTGCTGTGCTCCTCAGCTCCTCAGCATTTAGTTGCTGTGCTCCTCAGCTCCTCAGCATTTAGTTGCTGTGCTCCTCAGCATTTAGTTGCTGTGCTCCTCAGCATTTAGTTGCTGTGCTCCTCAGCTCCTCAGCATTTAGTTGCTGTGCTCCTCAGCTCCTCAGCATTTAGTTCCTTTGCTCCTCAGCTCCTCAGCATTTAGTTGCTGTGCTCCTCAGCTCCTCAGCATTTAGTTGCTGTGCTCCTCAGCTCCTCAGCATTTAGTTCCTTTGCTCCTCAGCTCCTCAGCATTTAGTTCCTGTGCTCCTCAGCTCCTCAGCATTTAGTTCCTTTGCTCCTCAGCTCCTCAGCATTTAGTTGCTGTGCTCCTCAGCATTTAGTTGCTGTGCTCCTTGGCATTTAGTTGCTGTGCTCCTCAGCTCTTCAGCATTTAGTTGCTGTGCTCCTCAGCTCCTCAGCACTTAGTTGCTGTGCTCCTCAGCTCCTCAGCATTTAGTTCCTTTGCTCCTCAGCTCCTCAGCATTTAGTTCCTTTGCTCCTCAGCTCCTCAGCATTTAGTTCCTTTGCTCCTCAGCTCCTCAGCATTTAGTTCCTGTGCTCCTCAGCTCCTCAGCATTTAGTTCCTTTGCTCCTCAGCTCCTCAGCATTTAGTTGCTGTGCTCCTCAGCTCCTCAGCATTTAGTTGCTGTGCTCCTCAGCTCCTCAACATTTAGTTGCTGTGCTCCTCAGCTCCTCAGCATTTAGTTGCTGTGCTCCTCAGCTCCTCAGCATTTAGTTCCTGTGCTCCTCAGCATTTAGTCCCTGTGCTCCTCAGCTCCTCAGCATTTAGTTCCTGTGCTCCTCAGCATTTAGTTCCTGTGCTCCTCAGCATTTAGTTGCTGTGCTCCTCAGCATTTAGTTCATGTGCTCCTCAGCTCCTCAGCATTTAGTTGCTGTGCTCCTCAGCTCCTCAGCATTTAGTTGCTGTGCTCCTCAGCATTTAGTTGCTGTGCTCCTCAGCTCCTCAACATTTAGTTGCTGTGCTCCTCAGCTCCTCAGCATTTAGTTGCTGTGCTCCTCAGCTCCTCAGCATTTAGTTGCTGTGCTCCTCAGCTCCTCAGCATTTAGTTCCTGTGCTCCTCAGCATTTAGTTCCTGTGCTCCTCAGCATTTAGTTGCTGTGCTCCTCAGCATTTAGTTCATGTGCTCCTCAGCTCCTCAGCATTTAGTTGCTGTGCTCCTCAGCTCCTCAGCATTTAGTTGCTGTGCTCCTCAGCATTTAGTTGCTGTGCTCCTCAGCTCCTCAACATTTAGTTGCTGTGCTCCTCAGCTCCTCAGCATTTAGTTGCTGTGCTCCTCAGCTCCTCAGCATTTAGTTGCTGTGCTCCTCAGCTCCTCAGCATTTAGTTCCTGTGCTCCTCAGCATTTAGTTCCTGTGCTCCTCAGCTCTAAAACCAACTCCCTGAGAACCTGAGATGTGCAGAAGCTGTTGGCTCCTTCAAATCAGGATTGTAATAAAAAAAAGATTTGCTGACGTTTGCATTATGTTTATTTGTTTTTATATGATGCTTTATTATTTTTCATGTGTAATTTCTGCATTTGCTGTATTTTGTGTTTTTATTGTATCTTATGTTAGTTTTTTTTTTTTTTACTGTAAAGCACTTTAATAAATGACCTTTTGTATGATTAATGTTATACAAATGAACCCACCTTGCCTTCAATTCTGTGATTATTTCAGAGCCACTACATGACTGCAATGCAAAAGAAAACTAATTTGTTAAGAATTCAGACAAAAAGGAACAACCAAATTATATGCTCACCTCCTGCAAACCTTTTCTCTCCATAAGATGAACTCTTGTTTTTATTTTTTTACTCAAATTTCCTTAAGTACGATATGTCTGGTAGGCTAAACCCTAAATGTCGTGCTCTTTTTAATTTTGACAGAAGCAGTTATTTATGATTGTGAGCATCCCAGGAAAAGATGAAAATGTGGTTTTCTTGCATAACACCGAAAATATTTTAGCAAAACTTTATCAATGGGAAAGTGTCAGAAATGGACCCTAATTTAGAGTGTCAAAGATTCCTTATTCTATCATAAATCAACTATTAGAATTGTTTCTGCTCTTATTTCTACTTCAGTTGATGCTTAAGTGCCGCCATGTGTAGGTGGCAAACTTTTCAGAGTACATAAGTTACAAACAAATTAGACTTTTTTTGTATTTAAACTTTTGCGCATACTAGGACATGAGAGTAACAATATTTGTTATTAATAACTGGAACAGACAAGAATCAGAAATTCATTATCTCATGCGTGGAAACGCCTGTACCAGGCAGAAGCACCGGATGCTGCTTGGAGTTGGAATCAAGTTCCCTATGTACAAAGGTTAAAAGGTTATTTACCAATAAATAAGGAGCCATATATCACGCATTTCTAAAGATATGCCCTTTATGTGATATAAAGTGTTACACCACTGAATAATTTCAAATACCTCTGGACCTTTTATGTGATGCATTCAGTTGAGATTTGTTTGGATGATTTTTTTAAATTACTTTCTTTAAAGTCAAACATTTATATACACTAAAATTATAATGTCTTTAAACAATTTGGGAAAGCCCAAATAATGATCTTCCTTTGCAAGTTTCCGAGTTGCATGGGGGTACACCTGGGTGTGCATTTTAATGCAACATTGCAAACACTGCTTTTTTGTGATATGGAAAAATGTAAAAGAAATCAGCCAAAATATCCGGAGGACATGAGAATAAAATGATATGTCTTTTTATTTAGCACATGTCAATATCTTTGGAAGCTCTCTGGAGCTCCATACATATGGCTCATCCTTGGGTAAAATCCCAGAAGCCAGAGTGTGCAACATTTATCTGTTCAAAAATGTAAACACAAGTATAAACAGCATGACTTTTCAGGTAGGAGACAGGTTCTGGATCCCAGAGATGAGCTTGTTTTGATGTGATGCTGGTAAGTGTCCTTATCCATGATGACTTGTTTTATACAATTGGGCTGAAATGCCAATCAGCAAGGAAGAAGCTATAACAATAAAAAAACAACAGCATAAAAGGCCAGATTGTAGTTTGAAGACATTCAAAAATGTTACTTTTTGGAGACATGCCCTCCTGTCTGATTAAACCTACATGGCTGTAATGACCCTCATTAGAGTTGGTCCAAACAGGGAAGGCTTGCAAGCCAGAGAACACCATCCAGACTGGGAAGTAAGGGGTCTGCAGCGTTGGGTTGTGGGTTTCTACTCCAGGAAAGATTATTACACTTATCAAAAGACATTATGTGGAAACAAAGAAGCAATCCACTGCATTAGACTTAAATCATGTCACAGTAAGAACATTGACATTACTGAAACTTGGCATTTCTTAATAATTAATAACGGGATGGGGACTGATCACTGAGGCTACCAAGAGCATGACAGCAACAATGAAAAACCTGCAGAAATGTCTGCTTAGTGCTGGTTTCTATGTAACATCAGTCTGTATTTCTAGGCTAATGATCAGAATAGACTGAATGGAAGACTGCATAACTTTCTTCCAAAGTAAACATTCAGGCCTTGCTAAAGTCTAACAAAACCCTGATAAAATGTGTTTTGTTTTGATGAGACCAAACCTAAACTTTTCGCCACAATTCCAGAAGGACAGTCTCACCAACTGAATATAATACCCACAGTGAAACATGGTGGTGGGAGCATCATGCTATGTGGTTATTCTTGTTGGCTGAAACTGAAGTTTTTGTCAAGATAAATAAAATATCTAATAGATCCAAAAACCTTCAGGTGTGTGCTAGAAAATAAAATATGAGGTATTTTTTCTTTTTCTTTGCATAGCTGTAAATTGTTGCATACACCCAAATCAACAAATGACTTCACTTTAAGACATTTTGGAGTGGTCTAAACAAAGTCCAAAACTAAACCTGACAGAAAATCTATGAGGTCACCTGAGGAGGGCTGTGGACTAGAGATGTCTACACAATCTGACAGATTTGGACATCTTTTGCTAGTATGTGGCCAAGAGTCCTCCTAAGTATATATGTCACTTTAAAGTTGGGAAAGGTGTTTAGATCTTTTGTTATGGTCTCATTTTTTTACATGACAAAAATCTGGGATTTTAACAGGAGTAGGTAGAGTTTGTAGTTTCAAGCGATATCTGAATGCGGATTTGGACTGTGTTTCTTTGTGTGTGTAGCACTGACTGGGTCATCAGGGACATTCACAGATTGTTCCTGAAGCCACTCTTATGTTATCCTGGTTGTTTGACTTGGGTCATTGTCAAGTTAGAAAATATTGTATATTGTCACCATAGTCTGAGTTCTACAGGGCTCTGGAGTAGATTGCCTAAAAAATTATCTATTCTCTGCCATGTTTTTGATTCTGAGGGGACCTTTTAATTCTCTGTACTGCTACAGACAGGACTGAATGCAGAAGTGGAAGACAGCATAATTAATCTGAAACCAGCTAAAGTTTCACATTGCAATGGAGTCTGGAGACTTTTCCATAATGGTTTTGAACAAAAACGTCAAACACAAATGTGAGGGGGCAGCAATGAAAAACCTTTTCCAAGTTGAAAGCCAAATCTGGTTAACATTTTATTTTGAAAACAACAACGTAATATAAAATTCATTCTCACACCTTCCTCTCTAGCATCAGGTTTAACTTTTTATTTCTAATAAAATCCAGACATTGTGTAACTAATAATCCACCATAAAATTATAGTAGAAAACACAGACACATGACAACTTTTCTTGTGAACCGCGAACTGGAGCGATATAAATTAGTTGAATTTAATGAGTTAATAGCTGTTTAAGAAGTTTTGTTGCATTTATACTTTATACATTTATACTGGAAAACGGAAGTGGTATGTTTTGCGTCAGAGCATCTTTCTTGTCCATTGGTCAATCAGGAGGCAACAACCGGAAGTAGCAATTTTAGCTTAACTATGTCCCGAGAGAAAAATGTCTTAAGAGTTTGTGTAAAACAATGGTTTAATAATAAATGTCTCTACAGTTATCGTGCGGATGTAGCTTCTAAGTATTTGTTTGGACCGCTATGATTATTTCTAGCCGAAATTTGCATTACCGAATGTAATTAGCCTTCATTAGCAATATGAATGGACTTTTAGCTAAAGTAGCTAACAGCAGAGACCTTATCAGTGTTTCGGATGTTGAACCTTTTAAAAGTTCATGGTTTAGTGTTTTAAGAGGAGTCCACATTCCGACTTTGTGAGACTGTCAGAGGAGGACCACACCGTCTCTGGACACCTTTATAAGCCTTGCTGATCATTTAAGGAGCGAGAGACTGGAGACAGAGTGGAACCAGAACTTCTGACCAAGGTATCAAACTCTCTGCAGCATCACTTCAGCTCTGCTACGGTTCACATTGTTCGTTAATACAAATCAGATGCTGATTTGTGTCTGATTCCAGTTTAGGTCAGCAGAAAAACAGAAGATACAGGTTATATGTCTGAAATCTTGACCTACCAGAACTCATAAAGGTTCAAAACAAGGATTGTCAAAGGAGAATCGTAAGTGGAGCGAGAATGTCTGAAGCGATGAAGTTTGAAGCAGAAGACCCTGGAGGACTCAGTTTGGTTCCCCCCATACCTGCAGCATCAACATCAGAACTGGAGCAGGAACAGGACCGGACAGATCTCAGTAAGTGACACATACACTCACCGGCCACTTTATTAGGTACACCTTGCTAGTACCGAGTTGGACCCCCTTTTGCCTTCAGATCTGCCTTAATCCTTCGTGGCATAGATTCAACAAGGTACTGAAAACATTCCTCAGAGAGTTTGGTCCATATTGACATGATAGCATCACACAGATGCTGCAGATTTGTCAGCTGCATCCATGATGCAAATGTCCCGTTCCACCACATCCTAAAGGTGCTCTATTGGATTGAGATCTGGTGACTCTGGAGGCTATTTGAGTCCAGTAAACTCATTGTCATGTTCAAGAAACCAGTCTGAGATGATTCGTGCTTTATAACATGGCGCGTTATCCTGCTGGAAGTAACCATCAGAAGATGGGTCCACTGTGGTCATAAAGGGATGGACATGGTCAGCAACAATACTCAGGTAGGCTGTGGCGTTGACATTATGCTCAGTTGGTACTAAGGGGCCCAAAGTGTGTCAAGAAAATATCCTCCACACCATTACACCACCAGCACCAGCCTGAACCGTTGATACAAGGCAGGATGGATCCATGCTTTCATGTTGTTGACGCCAAATTCTGACCCTACCATCCGAATATCGCAGCAGAAATTGAGACTCATCAGACCAGGCAACGTTTTTCCAATCTTCTATTGTCCAGTTTTGGTGAACCTGTGTGAATTGTAGCCTCAGTTTCCTGTTCTTAGCTGACAGGAGTGGCACCCGGTGTGGTCTTCTGCTGCTGTAGCCCATCTGCCTCAAGGTTGGACGTGTTGTGTGTTCAGAGATGTTCTTCTGCATGCCTTGGTTGTAACAAGTGGTTATTTGAGTTACTGTTGCCTTTCTATCAGCTCGAACCAGTCTGGCCATCCTCCTCTGACCACTAGCATCAACAAGGCATTTTTGCCCACAGAACTGCTGCTCACTGGATATTTTCTCTGTTTTGGACCATTCTCTGTAAACCCTAGAGATGGTAGTGCGTGAAAATCCCAGTAGATCAGCAGTTTCTGAAATACTCAGACCAGCCCGTCTGGCAACAACAACCATACCACGTTCAAAGTCACTTAAATCACCGTTATTCCCCATTCTGATGCTCGGTTTGAACTGCAGCAGATCGTCTTCACCATGTCTACATGCCTAAATGCATTGAGTTGCTGCCATGTGATTGGCTGATTAGAAATTTACATTAACAAGCAGTTGGACAGGTGTACCTAATAAAGTGGCCGGTGAGTGTATTTGGTTTTGTAGAATCAAGCAAATTAACTTTGAATGGAATTTCTAAAAAGGCCTCTGGACTGGAAAGAAAAATAAATCCAAACACATGTTAATGTTGCTTATTTATTTTAAAAGTAGTTTAACCATTTAAAACCCAGCATAGAACAAGTCTGACCAGGGTTTTTGTTATTAATTATAACAAGCATTACCTTGAGTTCAACATTATAATTATTTCTTGACTAAAATCTCTGGCAGCTGCAGAATCCCCATGAACAGTGTTACCCCAATGAACTGATGCGTTTCAGTCCGTGTAAGCTCAGCCCATTTTAAGCTTTTCTTTAGCAAACGTTTTTGCTGCATCTTTGTTTGTGTTGACACACGGTGTTTTCATGGCAGCCTGGTCTACACAAGTCCTGAACAACTCGGATGGAAATGGTTTGTCCACATATTCAGATAGCAGTGGCTGCATACCAAGTCTTCTTTTGAGCTAGAAATGTGGTGGGGAAGAGGTCAAACTCCTCTTCAGTTTTCAGGCCACTACAACATCTTTCCTTACTTTTCTATGAGTATATACATACATGTTAGGGCATGAATTTAACACTTGAATATTTCAGGCTTAATTTCCACAGAAGCCCATTTGTTATTCTTCGCCATGATCTGGTCAACAGCGCTGTGCTAAGTTCACAAGTTTAGATTTTTCAGCTCCATTAGTAAGGGTGTGGGTGTTTGCTAATTGCTAATTAATGCCTAATTAAAATAAACTCTACTTTTAACCACCACATCATTTAAATCTGATCTCACCAGTCATCACATCCTGAAATCCTGTTCTTCCCAGCTGTCTGCATCCTACAGTGCATCTACAACCTCAATCTGCTGCAACAAAAGGTGTTTAGAAAGCTGTCTCCTTAGGACAGGGAATGCACTAAAAGTGTGTCCAAACCGTAACACTTCCAGCACTGTGCCTCACAGTTAGTATGGTTTTCTTGTCCTGCAATGGGGTATTTATTTAAATGTATTTATTAATTTGTATTAATGCATAACATGTCCTCTGTTGTCTGGGGTCCAAATAATTCAGTTAGTTAGTAAAAGTTTCTGGTGTCCAGTCTTTTGCTTTTTATTGGTGTAGAATATTGATGGTCTAAAAAGCTGCCATTATCTAGCAATAAAACCACTTAGTAATTAACAGTTATTCAATTGCAGAGCTGACCATGTTTGTAGCCCACATGAGAGACAGAAGTCGCACTTAACAGCCCAGTAAAATACAAGTTAACTTATTTAGAGAAACAAAGTCAAAAACATATGATGGTGACATTTTTTGAACCATTTTATTGTATATGCTTGAAAAATGCCTAAAGGAAAATTTAAAGTGTTAGACTCACGTTGCTGCTGAATGTCTTGTTACCACTAGGTGGAGCTCTGGAGTTTTCCCCCCAGTTATACTCTAAATGTTTGCACAAAACACAAAACCAACACCTGTCTTCTATTATCTTCATTTCAACACTAAAACTTCTCACAAAGTAGAGTAAGATGCTCAGTCTGCAGCAGCTAGTTTATTTAAAACTTTAAATGATATATAAGATTATTCAATACTTTCTATATGTGAAACATTATGCAGTTATCAGACTAAACTTGGAGAGTAAACTTTGTTCAAATAAAATGTGAATTGCAGCAACACACAACCATTAGTTTGGATCTTGTGATGGATTGATGGCCACGGACCAGTATCCAGTCCAAGAATAATGTCAGTATCTGGTTTGATACCAATACTGGAACTGGTCAGTCCTATCTCTTAAAGAGAGTGTGTCCAGGCATGTGTCCTGTTGCCCTTTGATGCGTTGACAAGGAATATCCGGGGTGTACCCTTCCTTTCAGTCTTTAAGCACTGGAAATTTGCACCCAGTCACTCTGCAAGGAAACTGTTATATTATTGGATGGATTTTAATAACCTCTTTTTCACAGTTAAGAACACAACAGATTTTCCAGGTCATTTTAAACTTGCAATCAAACAGAATAGGATTGAAAAATAATAATTTACCTCCAATGTATCAACATTGAATAGTTTTTGTCTTCTTTTTTAGATCTAAATAAAATGAGTATGTAAAAAAGTAGATGTTTTACATTGTTGTTAGAAACCAATGTTTTCATGTGTTTCGATGTTTCCAGGCTATCAGATGTTGGTGATTAAAAAAGAGATCCTCCCAGACTGGACCTTCAGTTTGGACCAGCAGCACCCAGAGCCCCCACACATAAAGGAGGAAGAAGAGGAACAGTGGATCAGTCAGGAGGGTGAGCAGCTTGCTGTCAAGAGAGAAGAAGAAAAGCCTCAGCTATCAGAGCTTCATCAAATCAAAACTGAACACAGAGAGGCAGAAACTTCAACCACCGGCTCAACTGAACAAATAGAAACAGAACAAGATGGAGAGGACTGTCTAGACCCAGAATCAGAGACGAACCCTGATCCAGCATGTTCTTCTCAAGAGAGTAAGGTGACAGTTCACAAAAGAGGTAAAAGATCTAAACTGCATTCAAAACCCACAGCTCAGGTTGGAGTCCACACAGGAGAGAACCCGTTTGGCTGTGATATCTGTGGTGAAAGATTCAAACGGAAGTCTCATGTTAAATTACACATGATGACACACACGGAAAATGAAGAGCACGGCTGTGATCTTTGTGGCAAAGTGTTTAAAAAAAAGAGTTACCTTCAGATCCACATGAGACTCCACACTGGTGAGAGACCATTTGCCTGTGATGACTGTGGTAGAAGGTTTCATAGAAAGACCATTCTTAAAAACCACCTGGCTGTCCATTCAGGAGAAAAACCTTTTTCCTGTGATGTTTGTGGTACACGATTTAAAAGAGAGAAATCTCTTAAAAACCACACGTGGTTAATCCACACTGCAAAGAAACCATTTTCATGTACTGTTTGCAGCAAAAGATTTTCACAAGAAGAACATCTGAACAGTCACATGGGAGTTCACACAGGAGACAAACAGTTTGTGTGTGGGTTTTGTAGTAAAGGGTTTTCACTGAAATCAAATCTAAAGACTCACATGCGTGTTCACACAGGAGAGAAACCTTTTATCTGCAATATTTGCTGTAAGGAGTTCTCACGACAAGATCATCTAAAGAGTCACATTCGTGTTCACACAGGAGAGAAACAGTTTATATGTGGGGTCTGTAATAAAGAGTTTGCGCTAAAACAGAATTTAAAGACTCACATGCGTGTTCACTCAGGTGAGAAGCCATTCATTTGTAGCATTTGTAGTAAAGGCTTTTCACAGCAGAACCGTCTCAAAAGTCACATGAGTGTTCACACAGGAGAGAAACCGTTTGTTTGTAGCGTTTGTAATAAAGAATTTTCACAGCAGCGGAATCTAAAGATTCACATGCATATTCACACAGGGGAGCAACCGTTCCTCTGTAGCGTCTGTGGTAAAGGATTTTCACTGCAAAGGAATCTAAAGATTCACATTCGCGTTCACACAGGGGAGAAGCCATTTGTCTGTAGCTTTTGTAGTAAAGGCTTTTCACGCCAAGATTATTTAAAGAGTCACATGCGTGTTCACACGGGCGAGAAACCATTTGTTTGTGGTGTTTGTAACAAAGGATTTACGCAACAACAAAACCTGAAAAGACATATGGAAGCTCACACTGCATGATTTATCTGTAGTGATTGTAGTGAACATTTGGTTGGAGATGTAAAGATAAATCTACATGTGAGATTCCTCACAGACCAGAACCATTTGTCTTTACGGTGATGCAGTTTCACAAGCAGGAAATAGAAGAGATTCAAGGGTAGCACTGGACAATTTAGCAAAAATTTTATATCACAGCTTTCTTTTATCAATATTACAATTATGATTTTATCACATAAACAAGTCGCTTCAAGAAAAATAAAACAGAGCACTTAGGCTAAACACATTCAAATCAGCATGAATAACTTTGCCAACTTTTGTCAAGCACAGCTGAGATTAATTAACATATTAGTGATTCATGTTAAAAATAATGTTAATGCCAATATGTCATGCATCCCTAATAAATATTATAGAGTTGGCTTACACTCTGTCTCAAACTGATTTACCTACTGCAACTCAAATAAATGTATTTAAATTTAAATGCCAACACTACTGAGGTAAAGTTTATTCTTGCTACAAAGTAAAGATCTAACAGTATCAACATTTTGTACCATAATACTGTAAACATCCTCATTATAGTTAATTTAACGTCATCATAAATGCTTGCATTATTATTATTGGTAGTAGTAGTAGTTGTAGTAATGTGTTTCATAAGTTCACTGTCTCACCAACACATTCAGGAAGTCTGCTGTCTTGCATTATATCTGTCAGGGATAAATCTCAGTGTTTTTCAAGCAGAACACACAAAGCACCCAAATATATTATTTAAAGTTTTGAGCTCTTTTCACATTCTTAACGCTCTTATTGTGAAGGTTTGCTGTACTGACATTGTTAAGTAGAGGAGAAAGACTTGAGTTATAATTCAGGCAGTCTTGCCAAGTATGAGCAGACCCTCAAATATAATGGCAGCAGTCCAACAAATCTGACAAGCTGGTAACATGTTAAACAGACAATGCAGGTCATTCTGATGGCTTAAACATTCACCATTTAACCAAGAAAAAAGGCCTTCCTTTCTTGGTAATAAAGTCAGAAGTACAGCTTCAATTAGCAGCTTTGATCTTTGGTATTACAATATTCCTGGTGTACTTCAACATTCTGCTGCTTATGTCTGAGGCGACACACGTGACAATGCGTTCAATGGACAATCAAAAAGGCTTGACGTTTTTATAGTGCTGTAACTAAATATGGACAGCAAAACATATTTTATTCCTAAAGAAGTTCATTCAGACATTTATAATGAAAAAGACAATTTATGCAGTTAAATATTAGTTAAGTCGGTATTCAGCAGTATTTGGGCTCCTCGTATTTCAAACAGCGGAAATGTTATTTGCTCTCTTGATGGTCCCATATATTTCATTTATTGGATCTATCTCTCACATTCTTTGCGATCTCGTATAATAAATGTTTTTAGAAGTCATTGGGCTGTTTTTTGCTATTTCTTTTTTTACCGTATTTTAATGCAGATAATATCTCTCAGACACAGGGTCTCTGTGAAACAGACCATATCTGAGTCAAATGATGAACTACTACTTTATCTAACAACACTTAATACTATTCCTTTTACTAATGATAAAATTAATAATTATAGCATAATAATAATAATAATAGAAATGTTAACATTCATGCTGCAGGACCTCTGCTTGTAATAGGCTTTTTGCATATTATTGTATTGCAATTAACTCACAAAAATCATGATACACATTTTTGAGCCATTTTATGAATTTGTAACTTAGACCTTATGTACAGATTTAGTAAATATGGGCTAGTTCATGTTTGACTGTGTTATTTTGATCTATGATTTTAGTTCATCTGTTCCCTGAATTTAACTCTGAATTACTTGTGCAGGTGTAAAGGTCTTGATGTGCTTAATAAGTTACAGAAGAGCAACTGTTGTCTGTTTGCAGCAAGATGCTGCATATCTTCTATAAGTCTGTTGTGGAGAGTATGATCTCTTCTGCCATCATCTGCTGGGGAAGCAGCATCAGAACCAGGGACTTAAAAAAACTCAACAAGCTGATAAAGAAGGCTGGCTCTGTTCTGGGGACTCCTCTGGAACCTCTGGAGATCATTGTGGAAAGACGGATTCTTCATAAAATGAAGAACATTATGGAGAACCCTGAGCATCCTCTTCATGAGACTGTCCTACAACAACAGAGTGTCTTCAGTCAGAGGCTTCTTCAGATGTGCTGTAAGACGGAGCGCTACAGGAGATCCTTCCTGCCCACAGTCATCAGCATCTACAACGTCTCTCTGAAGAAACCTTCATAATATGAGCTACAACAACATTTAATTTCCCTTTGGATTAATAAAGTATTTTTGAATTTGAATTGAATCACACAGGATTAAATTCTGTATGGTTATACGTATTGTTCAGAAAGTAAGCCAGAGTTGTTTACTTCATGGTTATGGAAAATAAAGTGTCTGTGTTTACAGATTTGCAGTCTGGACTCTTCATCTAACCTCAGGTGGTTACAGTTAAAGGTAACGAATTTAGCTTTTCATACTGACACATCCTTACGCATGAAGTTCTCCCTGATGCCTCTTATTGTATATGACCACAAATGCTGGTAAAACACATTTTTTCTTTGATTAGCTTTAGTTTGCAAAAATTAAATGTTAAAGACAAGATAAGAGGGATTTTTCTTCACTGATTACAGAATAATTAGAACTCAGTTTGTCTTTGTGATGCGTTTATTCTATCCATGAAAACACACAAAAAAAACTTTCAAAGCCTCTTCATACGTCAGCAACTTTAAATTGCCTAAGGCTGCAAATGCCGGGGATAGATTATCCTATACCAAATATAGGCTATTTGAAATCTCTAATTTAAGAGAATAAGAGGTTTAATGGATTTAAAATAGTGTTTTAAGGAATATCTGTTTAGTAAAGAATAACTGACCAGTGCTGAACTGGAAGCTACAAATCTGAAGCTTACTTGAGGCTCATCTTATTCACAAATTTCATTATGAATTTCATGAACTAATTGACTAATCGCTGCACACCCAGTGTTCACACAGCAGAAAAAGCATTGACTTGTAGTGATTGTATTCTTGTAGATAACAATTTAACCAAAATGCAGGTATCTGTTTAATGCCTCAGAGCATTTATTAGATCCATCACTTTAACAACTGTTTTTTTCCTGCTTTAGCAAACCTAGTTTAAATTAAAATGACATGTAAAGTCATTAAGGGACTTCTCCAGAAGTTTATCACAAATACGGATGGTCACCGAAAGGTAAATTGTTTTATCAGAATTGTTTATTGAATTTTGGAATTGATTTTTCTATTTAGAAGCAAGAAGTTAAAAACCAAGGTAGAACAGGTTATTTGTTTTTTTATTTTTATTTGAAAAGCAAGATATTAAATTCAAATACAAATATTTTTTCTTTGTTGCTTTTCTTAAAACAAATTTATTGGCAGAGAGAGAGAAAAATGGCTTTTTAAAATTAAGTCCTATGATTAATTCCCCTCTACAAAAAGTTAGTTTGGTGCTCCTGTTTGTTGCTTTTTTTACTTCTCTGTTTGACCAGGTGGTTCATCACAATCTTGTTTTTCAGGGTATTTTCAGAAATAAGTAGCTGTGCTTTGTAGCTTACCATAAAAATAGTCTATTAATACAATTAGAGAACGGGATTTTTCATAAAGTCAGCTCTGAAAAAAGGACTAATCATTAAAATGCTCACTGGAACATGATTCCAAATAATTTAAACTCATGACAAAGTGAATTTATCTCTGTCAGACGGCTGAAAAGTCAAGGCTGGTTTCCAGATACTGATGTTACCTTCTTGGCAGCAGTTATTCACTGCCTCAATTTTCATCTTTATAGAAAATGTTATTCCTGTTTAATAAAAATATGTAACAAGTGTGCATGTTTTTTTGTGGTATTGATATAATTTTATTTGACACTTTTGTTCTGTAAAGTGCTTTGTGGTTACAATTCGTTTTTTTCATTAGAGCCATATAACTGAACTGAATTGAAATTGGTAGAAATATTTTCAGATAAACGTGTAACACCTTTTTTTTCATTTCGCGTGCCTTTATTCTGAAAGGTTGAAAGAGGAAGCAGATTTTCAATCGTTCGTTTGTAAATAAGAAAATAACCGGATGTAACAATGTTAATTTGACTGGCTAGGTACCGATACTAGAATAACGTATTAAATGATCAGTTTCACATATTAAACATCCTGCGTAACTGATTTCTCAGACTCTGCTCGACGAGCTTTACCCTTTTACGTCATTGTTCTGAACCGCTGTGACTATTTCTAGTGGACGTTTGCTGGACATAATGTCATTAGCAACATGCATGGACCTTTAACTAAATAAGCTAACAGCAGACAATCAGTGTTTGCGAATTAGAAGCTTTTAAAAGTCAAGGTTTTAGTGTTGTTAGAGGAGTCCATACCCCGGGGGACCGTCTGTGGACACCGTCTCTGCACATCTTCTCTAAGCCTTGCTGTTCAGCTGAGGACTGAGACTGGAGACAGAGTGGAACCAGAACCTCTGACCAAGGTTTCAGACTCTGCTCAGCAGCATCGCTTCATCTCTGCTACAGTTTCCATTTTCTGTTAATACATTTTATCTGATCAGATGCTGATTTGTGCCTGATTCCAGCTTCAGGCATCAGATAAACAGAAGATACAGGTTATATGTGAACATGTGAAGGTTGCAAACAAAGATTGTGAAAAGCAGAATCCCAAGTGGATAAAGGATGTCTGAGATTATGAAGGTTGTGGAAGAAGACCCCAGTGGCCTCAGTTTGGAGCCCCCCATACCTGCAGCATCAACATCAGAACTGGAGCAGAAACAAGACAGCAAAGATCTCAGTAAGTGACACTCATTTATTCATCAGGCTATGATGTTAAACATGTCACTAAAAATAACAGCTAAGCACAAATATCTAGATGACAATAGTCAGTCAGTCAGAGTCTGACTTGTAAAATTCAATTCAATTCAAAAATACTTTATTAATCCCAAAGGGAAATTAAATAATGACAAACAATAAATGACAGACAACATGGAAATACACCAATAGCAATCATCAATAAAAATGCTTTAATCAGTGCAGAAGAATCATCATCAGTTAGGTACCTAGTGCAGACTGGTCATTTCATTGCTGTAGCTCATTCATTCATTCATCTTCTATACCACTTCTTCCATATTGGGTCACAGGGGAGCTGGTGCCTATCTCCAGCAGTCTACGGACGAGAGGCAGGCTACACTTGCCATAGCTATAAAGGAAAATTTATACCTGAGACTTTTGACCCTCAGGACCTTGACTCACCATCCAGAGGGGAGAAGCACAAACTCTTGGGATATCAGGGCTGGCCAAAACTGCCTGTGCCTTTCCAGGACTCGCCCATCATAGATGTCAGAGAGAGAGAGCTGCTGTATGCCAATTATTTTATTGGCTGTTTGATAATGTCTGATGTTTGTTTTTGTTTTGTTTTTTTTGCTCTGTAAGGTTACCATACCACAAAACAATATAAAGTTCTATAAATAAAAGATTTGCACTTGTTTTTGTACCCTTACCTGTGATCAAGTCCGACCCAGCTCTCTTCCTAGCATTACATTTAAGAAACATGAACCTAACAGAAGAACTGCTGCTCAGTTAATCAAACTGTGTTCCAGCATAAAGTCATTTTTGTCATTAAAATATCAATCAAAGTCATTCAGTTCTTTTACAAAATCTGAATTTGAGTTAAAGCCATCAGTGATAATTGGCCCACAAATCTTCTGCCTTGTCTTGGCTTGTCGTAACCTTCATTCCATCCCATACAGCCCCCAGATCATTACTGTGAAACCTTTCCTTTATTTTACTTTTATATATAGACCAATGTTCAGTGGTGCGTTTCTAGAACAGCACCCAACACGTTTGATTGGAGGGAACAGTCCGTACAGGTTGCTTAGTTTTATATGCAGGGTTACTTGGTAGTCTGAAAAAAAGAGCTGACTGTGGAAGATGTTTGAATTTCCAGAGCTTTATTTCTGTATTCAGTTCTCTGAAAGATAAAAAGCAGTTAGAAAAATAATTTTCACATTTATCTATATTAAGATCATCTTTGACATATCAATTTTGTAGGATTTTGGGTCACTGTCTGAGAAAATGAAATGCACACTAGTTAAAATGAAAAAGCCGCTTCATATCCCTTGGCCTCCAGACCTGTGGGTTTTAATTAGGACCAGACTCGATGCAGCCATGTTGCAGCTGCTTCCTCACAGTCTCAGGCTGGTATTCCAGATTCCGCTCAAAGCATTCACAGGAGTCTGCACCTGGGAGATCTTCTGATTCAGGCAAAAAGCCAGATGTACCACGAACACTTTGAAAAATATTCGGATGTGCATCTCCTTAATTTACCACTTAAACCTTAGAGGACTTCTGGCATTTGCTGATAAATTTAAGAGTTTTTTTCATACAAATGTCTGACTTTACATTGTCAGAAAAATATCCTAGTTTTAATATTGTAATTTATGCCTTCAATCATGGAAAATTAGAATTTTTCTTGTAAGTTCATGACTTTTCTACATCAGAGACGTTTTTCCTCTTAAATATGTGAGTAACTTCTCTTGGACAATTAGAATGCTAGCGTTTCTAAAATGTGACTGAGTAAATTTTGTTTAATGATTTACAACCAACCATTAATGTCCTTTCATGGTTCCCCGTCCATCAAGTTTTGGTGATTAAAGAAGAGGTTCCCAATGGCTGGAGCTCCAGTATGGAACAGCAGGACCCTGTTCTCCAACATGTAAAAGAGGAAGAGGAGGAACTATGGATCAGTCAAGAAGAAGAGCAGCTTGCTGTGAAGAGTGAAGATGAAGAGAAACCTCAGTTATCAGAACTTCAACAAATCAAAGCTGAAGACAACAGAGAGACAGAAGCTCCAACCAGCAGTTCAGCTGACCAGAAGGAAACAGAATCTGACAGGAACTCGGATGTAGAGTGTTCTTCAAAACAAAGTAAGACGGGTGTTTACAGACGAAGTAGAAGGTCTAAACTGTCTTCCAGACGTATTGCTCAGAAAGGGGTCCCTGCAGAGAAGTGGTTTGGCTGCAATGTTTGTGGCAAAAGATTCAAATGTAAAACTTCAGCTAAATTACACCTGATGATTCACTCTGGAAAGAGAGAACATAGCTGTGGCCTTTGTGGAAAAGCATTTAAAGATACAAGTTCTCTGCAGACACACATGAGACTTCACACTGGAGAGAAACCATTTTCTTGCAGTGATTGCGGTAGAAGGTTTCACAGAAAGACGATTCTTGAGGGTCATTTAAAGGTCCATTCAGGAGAAAAAGCTTTTTCATGTGATGTTTGTGGTATGAGATTTAAAAGAAAGGAAACACTTAAAAAACACAAGAGGATCCACACCTCAGAGAGACCATTTGTTTGTAACATTTGTAGTAAAGGATTTTCACTACAAAATGGTCTAAATAGTCACATGTTTGTACACACGGGAGAGAAGCTGTGTATTTGTAGTATTTGTAGTAAAGGATTTTCACAACAGGAGCCCCTGAAGAGACACATGCGCGTTCATACAGGTGAAAAACTGTTCATCTGCAGTGTTTGTAGTAAAGGATTTTCACTAAAACATCATCTGAAAAACCACATGGAGGTTCACACAGCACCATTCAGCTGTAGCGATTGTGGTAAATGCTATGTGAAGGAAATCCAGTTAGAGCGACACGTGAGAGTCCACTCAGAGGAGCGGCCGTTTGGCTGTGATTTCTGTAAAAACCGATTTTATCAAAAGTGTCAACTTGAGAATCACATCAGAGTCCATTCAGGAGAGAAACCGTTTGTTTGTGATGTTTGCAGCAAAGCATTTTCGTTAATTGGAAATATGAGGAGACACATGGGTATTCACCGGGCTCCATCTATTCATTATTTTGATGGTACATAACTGTATTTACTGTGGAAACCTGTGAAGTTCACCCTGATGCTTCTACATCATATAAATCCCCACTTTTGAAACATTTAAGATTTTTTGTTTTTTTTGCTTTGAGAGGCTGCAGTAAAAAATCCCAAAAAAAAGCCAAACCTGAGCATGCTTATTTTTCACTGAGGACTGAAAAATGACAGATACAAAATAACTGTGAGAGGCAATAAAACCAGTTGCTCATTATGCATGGTGTGTTGAAGAAGGGATCCATCCAAACGTTGCAGGACTGTAGCTCTCAAGGACTGGACTTGGGCATCTTGTGGTAGAAGAACTATGAGATCAAAGACATAAATGTGTTTAATTAAAAAAAATACAGCAATTAAAACTCATTCTTTAACAATACCCCAGTTTTCCACCAGAGAGGTAATCTGCCTTCTAGCTTTATGATGTTCCAAAATGAGTTATCTACTCCAGTTAAGATACTGAATGCTAATAACTTCTCAAGATAACATAGCTTAAAATAGATTAAGCTATTCCTTTAAATCATGTGTGTTGGAACAGGACTGGACAAGATCCAGAAAGTACAGAACAGTGTGTCCCAAGGATCAGGATTGGGACACAAGTCTTTAAGTATGTGATCATGGAGGTTCTGGCCCAATTGACACTATTCCACAACAGTGGACCTTCACTGGGTATTAGTACACCAAAGCTTTTTGGAAGGAACGGAGGAACCTTTACTCAGCTGTACATCTAAAATGAATTTGGCCTATTCAGAGGTTCTGCCTTTTTCAAGATGCTGAAAATGACATGAGATACATGATTACATAAATAAACAATAAAAGGTCTTAGTTGTAACTCTAAAGTGTGCCTGAGTTATTTTATTATTCTGTTGCCAGTGAACATTCAAACCAGTTGTGTCTCTTCTATCTGCAACTTTGTACAGTTATGGTGCTGCAGGTTAATGCTTCCTGTAAATACCTAGTTTATTGATCTTATTTTTTCTCAGCCCCTCTCTTTGATCACATTGTTTATTAATAGTTAGTGTTTTCATTGTAGGAGAAATGCTGCTAATACTCATCCAGTGGGACATGTTTAGCTCCCCTCCACCCAGAAGTTCCCATCAGGGCTGTCTTCAGAAATAAACACCAATTTAGTTTTTAACATGATTACAGGACAAAAGGCTTTTTCACAAATTCAGATCTTAAACAAGGACCAGTTATTGAAACATGAATCCGATTTCACTTTGACCTGAACTAAAGCGATCTCAATCAGACACAACAAACTACAAAGTAACGGGTGGTTCCTGCTACCTCTGATTCATCCTGCTAGCAATCATTAACTTCAGCTGAATGTTTCACCCACCTCATTATTTAAAAAATGTTTTTATGTCACCTGGGACAATAAAAAATCTGTTGTAGCACAAAGTTTATACAAACTACCGCCCTGTACTAAAAGGATTAAAGGTTTCGGATTAAACTGGATGTATTTGTTTAGGAGTTGGACCTATTGAGCCTTATGATTGTTTTTGTGAAGCAGACATTGCTATAAAATCAGTAAGTTGAGTAAGGATTGTAATAGTAGTGTGTAAAAGCGGACCAGATGGTTTCCATAGCAGCAGAGAGCGGTGCTAATGTCAGCACAATCCAGAGGCGTTTCTCAATACTCAAATAAACAAAAGTAGGCCTTGAGAAACGGACAGATAAATACTGACTCTTGTTTTGAAAGTCTGCTATCAGCTTTAGCCTAGCAACTGCGCATGTGTGTCCGGTGGAGAATGTTGGTGTTGACTGCAGCTAGATGCTTTAGTGGATCAATTAGTCTTTTTACATAATCTAGATCTACCCTCTTAGATTAGTGGCCGGTTGGATTACAGACCCAGGAGGATGTAGGTAACAACTCCCAGCATTCATCTGATACCGAGAACTCTTAAACGGTTCTTTCCAGTTTAGCTCTTTGTCACATATTCTGTGCATTTAGATGCAGGGAAACTTGAGTGTTTTCTGCATCAGGCTCTGCTGATCGGCGTATTTTTCAGTTCAGACGGACAGAGTGGGTCATGCGGTGGCTCTGCTCTGCTTGGACCCGAGGACTGCAGTTGCTGCGGTCTTTGCTGTGAATATCACTGCACAGATAGCTCGACTTGCTAAATCCGATATAAAAAACGTTTTCGAGTTTGTGTAAAACAAGAGTATAATTCATGTCTCAGTCTTTCCACTCTACAGGATTTCGCTTCTACGTGTATTTTGAACCGCTGAGATTATTTCCAGCCGAGGTTTCCAGTGCAGCATGTGATTAGCCTTCATTAGCAAAGTGAATGGACTGTTAGCCACCGGGGAGCTAAAGCAGCTAACAACAGAGACTGAACCAGTGTTTCCGAGGTTGACGCTTTTTGAATATAGTTATAGTTTGGAAGACGTCAAGTCAATCCGAAGTGACACACTAAATTTATTTGACTGTGCGGGAAGGACCACCTCCTCTGATCCTTGTTGTTCAGCTGAGGACCAAGAGACTGGGGACAGTTGCAGAGTGGAACCAGAACCTCTGACCAAGGTATCAGAGTCTCTGCTCTGCAGCATCGCTTCAGCTCTGCTACGGTTTGCATTTTCTGTTATACAATTTATCTGATCACATGTTGATTTGTGTCTGATTCCAGTTGATTGTTCGTGGCTAAAACTTAGCTCTACTAGAACATGTGAAGGTTGCAAACAAGGATTGTGAAATGGAGAATCTCAAGTTGATCAAGGATGTCTGAGATGATGAAGGTTGAAGCAGAAGACCCTGGGGGGCTCAGTTTGGAGCCCCCCATACCTGCAGCATCCACATCAGAACTGGAGCAGAAACAAGACAGCAAAGATCTCAGTAAGTGACACATTTGTTTGTCTGGATTGGAGCAAATTAACTCTGTCTGGAAGTTATACAATGGCTGCTATACTGTGAAGATTTTTTACACACAAATGTGCAGACATCAAAACCAGTAATGATTTGTTTTTCCTCTGGTAGAACCTGTTATTTGGTTTGCCATTAAAACCCTGCAGATGCTGAATTAGCAGCGTTTAACATGCTGTGACTGTCCCTTTGTCCTCCATCTGCGTGTTATAATGATCAAAGACACGCCTGTATGTATGTAGGAGATAGTTGAGTGTACGGAGATGTTATATCAAGTCGAAAATGTTTACAAAATCACATTGATGTGAATATGAATCTGAATATATTATTTAATATTAATATTTTATCAAATAATATTTTGGTCTGTTAAGGGTTGTCCTGTAAATACCAGCCCAGTAAGGCGATGGTATTAGGACAAAATAGAAAGGTGTGAGATGAGCTCTGACATTATTGAACAGCAAAACTGCACACATGGAATGAATTCACACAATTTCTTAAAATACAATTTATTAACAAAAATAAGTCAACTCAAAGTCAAACATATTTCAATTAACAAACTCTTTACTATGCTAAAACAATCCAACCAACTACCAAGCAGAATTAAAGAATAATGAAGACTAATGGACTATGTACAATATAAACAAGTTGATTAAAGATGATTGGAAATCATGACCAAAAGATTGATGCAACATTACCATGCAATATTTATGTTTGAGAACGAAGGATTATCTTGAAGAATCTGGAAGTGAAGTTAAATTAGTCTTGGAACCAACTTAGGCAATAATCAGCAAACGTTTAGACAACCAATCACAATGCAAGATCAGATAAAATATTATTTTATTAAAATAATATTTTAATAAAACATTATTATTAAAATAATGTTTTAAAGAATGATCTGCTGAATAAAACCAACCTTTTGGATGACCAGTTCTCAATGGGGTCTCATTAGCTGCCTTTATTTATTAAAATAATATTTAAAGAAATATAAATTAAGGAAATGGTAAAATATTTAAGGAAATATTTTTGTAAAAGAGCCAAATCTTTCTGGAGAAATGGGGCTTAATTGTGTTTACTTAGTTATCAAGTTTAGTAAAATAATGTTTTTAGGGAACTATTATTTACTGGATTGAAAACTACTCTTTAGCAGGCAAGCACGTGTTCTTAGCTGTTAGCAGTTAAAGCTAACAAAAGAAGCTGATAGCTTAACACCAGAATCAAACACCTTTAAAATACCGTTAATAAAAGGGTTAAAATGCATAAGCGCGGACGGCGCATTATGATCAATCTTCTGTGTTTAAAATCACCCTATAAATAAAGTTTGTCTTAAGTAAAAAAAAAAACACAGAAAACTGAGCATGTGCTGAGCAGATAGCCTGCTAGCACCAAGATAGTTGAGTTTCACACAAACAAAACTTCATAAAATGAAAAACGTTTAGATCATTTCATCCTAAATCTCTCTATCACTCTGCCCAAACCTAACCTCATGAACCGTGCTGAGGAGGAGTTGTCCAGGTGACGACGAAGTTTGAAGAAAGCTCTGTGAACAAAGGGTTAGCTTCCAGCTAACCTCCGGAGCTGTGGGTGAAGGACGGCTCGCTCTGTCGGCCGGCCAACTGGACAGTTACTGTAACCACGGTGATGCGGTCCCTGTTGTCCTCCTTTCAGACCGGGAAACTGCTTCACTTAAATGTTATGCAAGCACCAAATGTCAGCTGAACAATTAGTTTGATTATCCATTTAAAAATCAAGGTGATAGCTGTTTTGAGTATGGTAAACAGATTTTACTGCTAAGGTTAGCCTATTGAATCACATGTTTGATTTGTTTTTCTTTATTTACAGAGATTCTAGCTGGCTTATATGGTGAATAAGTTGTGCTGCATTCTTTTGTTAATAAGTAAAAAAAATAAAAATTTTAACATTCCTGCCTTCAACAAGATTGAATAGTTTTCCTTCTACTGCTTGAAGTTAAGCAATTGTAACATTTTTGTTTGAAAATATTTTATAAGCAGCCGTTAATGTCCACGGTGTTTCGATGTTTCCAGTCCATCAGATGTTCATGATTAAAGTGGTTCCCCATGACTGGAGCCCCAGTTTGGACCAAGAGGATCCAGAGCCCCCCCACATTAAGGAGGAAGAAGAAGAACTGTGGATCAGTCAGGAGGAAGAGCAGCTTATTGTGAAGATTGAAGATGATGAGAAACCTCAGTTTTCAAAGCTTCATCACATCGAAATTGAAGACAACAGAGAGACTGAAGCTCCAACCAGCAGCTCAGCTGAACAGATGGAAACGGAACGTGCTGGAGAGGACTGTGGAGAACCAGAACCAGAGAGGACCCCTGATCCAGTATGTTCTACTCCACAAACTAAGATGGCTTCCCACAAAAGAGTTAAAACATCTAAGTTGGCTCCAACTGGAGTCCACACAGAAGATAAGCCATTTTGCTGCCATATTTGTGGCAAAAGTTTCAAACGTAATGCTCATATAAAATTACATATGATGACTCACACGGCAGAGAGGGAACATAGCTGTGATCTCTGTGGTAAAGGATTTAAAGAAAAGAGTTCTATTCAGACGCATATGAGACTCCACACTGGAGAGAAACCATTTTCCTGCGATGATTGTGGTAAAAGATTTCATGCAAAGACGAACCTTAAAACTCACCTGAAGGTCCATTCAGTAGAGAAACCATTTTCATGTGATATTTGTGGTACAAGATTTAAAAGAAAGGAAAATATAAAAAAGCACATGAGGATCCACACTGCAGAGAAACCATTTGTTTGTAGCGTTTGCAACAAAGGATTTTCACTGCAAGAGACACTAAAGAGACACATGCATGTCCACACAGGAGAGAAACAGTTTATTTGCAGTGTTTGTAGTAAAGGGTTTTCATTAAAACATAATCTTAAAAGCCACATGGAAGTTCACACCGCACCGTTTAGTTGCAGTGAGTGTAGTAAACGGTTCGTGAAGGAAATCCAGTTAGAGCGACATATACGAGTCCACTCAGAGGAGCGACCGTTTGGCTGTGATGTCTGTAGAAGCAGATTTTATCAAAAGTGTCAACTGGAGAATCACTTGAGGGTCCATTCAGGAGAGAAACCGTTTGTTTGTAGCATTTGCAGCAAAGGATTTTCACAACATGGAGATATGAAGAGACACATGGGTGTTCACAAGGGCTGTAACTAAACTTTATTTTAATAATCAACTAATCTGGATCTAAAATACTGTAGACAAGCCAATCCAGATACATTTTTGAGTGATAACTCGCAGCTAAAATTCACACTGAACCCGCAAGTTTTTACTGAGGCTGCCTCTACAAAGATTTGCCTTTTTAAATATGAATTATATGTGTAAAGTGTAACCGTCCAGCCTGGTTAAAAAAATAAGATGAAGCCCTTATTATTTATGTTGATAAAAACCTGTGTGTACAAAATGTCTAATTTAACCAGTCTGAACATGGAGTGTAACTCTTTCATGAATTACAGTAGACTGCAACATATCTATGTAATGTAAAATTAACTTGTCCTTACTGACTGCACGTATTATACGTTTTTCTGTCTTAAATTTGGTTATTTTATATATTAACATTATGTACATCTGGGCCGCACTGTATATGGTAAATATGTGTCTCTCGCAAATGACTCTTTTGGATTGCAGTAATTGTTGAGTGTCATGAATACACATTTTGCATGCCCTTAAGAAATTCAGCCTGTTGGACAGATAAATGACCTGGTCTGGTTTACTTCTTGTAACTGTTGTTTACACATTTGACAGAACATCCCTGAAACCAAAGAGAAAACTGAAATAATTTCTAATTCAGTCTGTATTTACTACATACTGTGTAATCTGTTATTTATTAAAGCATTTACCTAAGATGTGTATTTTATACATGCATTTACGTATTGACCATTTTTGCACATCCAGGTGAGTATTTCTCATCTAACAGCCCAGCTGGCTCTAAACCGATCATCGGTTGGAGCCTGGATTTTTACTGCTCGTTAGAGGCAGGGTGCACACAATTCGGACTCCCCTCTGTTATTAGATCTGGACCAGGACAATAACTATGACCTCTGCACCCAGCAGAGTGGTTGGTACCCTTTTCTCCATCCTGAGATAGTTTCTAAAATATTTCTTGCGGGTTTTACAGGTGATTGATGCAACCTGTTTTATGCCTTGTGGACTCTGTTTGATGGTGAGAGTGCTCATCACATGTGTGTGTGTGTGTGTGTGTGTGTGTAGCCAGAACCTCAACGAGCGCCATACAGCTATAAGGAAAATTGTAAATTAACAGCCATAAATAGATGGGCATGACCTATTGTGTAAATAAAACGTGTTACTTTAGGTGCTTTGGTTTAATTAATTGGCAAAGTATAGACATGGAGCTCTTTGCTGTTGTCTCTTATGCTGCTCATTACGTATTACACCTATGCTGTTGTGGTTCGCAACAAAACCTTACAGAGCATTCATATGTTTGGTTTGAAACTATCCAGATGGAGCCAACCTATGACTGGAGCTGAACAATACTGATGTATACAGAACGCACACAGACACCCGGATAATACTGCAGGGGCTTCTGTATGCAAATTTCATAAAAACATTTTTAAGAATAAAGATAAATTCATAAAAAATAATTCTGGACTAAATATTGGTGTCAATTGGTTAGTGTAGTTGACACCAGTTATGCAACTAGTCGCAGAACCCTTCAGTTTAACTAGTAGAACAGAAAAGGTTTATTGAAATAAAGAACTGCACAATATATCAAATCACAGCCATCATCACAATTTCAATACAGGCCACTTTACAATAGCAAATGATACAGGGGTTGGACAATGAAACTGAAACACCTGGTTTTAGACCACAATAATTTATTATTATGGTGTAGGGCCTCATTTCGCGGCCAATACATCGTCAATTCGTCTTGGGAATGACATACAAGTCCTGCACAGTGGTCAGAGGGATTTTAAGCCATTCTTCTTGCAGGATAGTGGCCAGGTCACTACGTGATACTGGTGGAGGAAAACGTTTCCTGACTCGCTCCTCCAAAACACCCCAAAGTGGCTCAATAATATTTAGATCTGGTGACTGTGCAGGCCATGGGAGATGTTCAACTTCACTTTCATGTTCATCAAACCAATCTTTCACCAGTCTTGCTGTGTGTATTGGTGCATTGTCATCCTGATACACGGCACCGCCTTCAGGATACAATGTTTGAACCATTGGATGCACATGGTCCTCAAGAATGGTTCAGTAGTCCTTGGCAGTGACGTGTCCATCTAGCACAAGTATTGGGCCAGGGGAATGCCATGATATGGCAGCCCAAACCATCACTTATCCACCCCCATGCTTCACTCTGGGCATGCAACAGTCTGGGTGGTACGCTTCTTTGGGGCTTCTCCACACCGTAACTCTCCCGGATGTGAGGAAAACAGTAAAGGTGGACTCATCAGAGAACAATACATGTTTCACATTGTCCACCGCCCAAGATTTGCGCTCCTTGCACCATTGAAACTGACGTTTGGCATTGGCATTGGCATGAGTGACCAAAGGTTTGGCTATAGCAGCCCGGCCGTGTATATTGACCCTGTGGAGCTCCCGACGGACAGTTCTGGTGGAAACAGGACAGTTGAGGTGCACATTTAATTCTGCCGTGATTTGGGCAGCCGTGGTTTTGTGTTTTTTGGATACAATCCGGGTTAGCACCCGAACATCCCTTTCAGACAGCTTCCTTTTGCGTCCACAGTTAATCCCGTTGGATGTGGTTCGTCCTTCTTGGTGGTATGCTGACATTACCCTGGATACCGTGGCTCTTGATACATCACAAAGACTTGCTGTCTTGGTCACAGATATGCCAGCAAGACGTGCACCAACAATTTGCCCTCTTTGAACTCTGGTATGTCACCCATAATGTTGTGTGCATTTCAATATTTTGAGCAAAACTGTGCTCTTACCCTGCTAATTGAACCTTCACACTCTGCTCTTACTGGTGCAATGTGCAATCAATGAAGACTGGCAACCAGGCTGGTCCAATTTAGCCATGAAACCTCCCACACTAAAATGACAGGTGTTTCAGTTTCATTGTCCAACCCCTGTATGTATATTCTGTAATACAAAAACCAGAGAGCAAAGTGTACCGGAGTCAAATTCCTTGTTTGTATGTACGAACTTGGCAATAAAGCTGATTCTGATTTGAAAATTCAATTCAAATTCAAAGATACTTTATTGATCCCCGAGGGGAAATTAGAATTCCAGTACAACCCATCTAAACATACATCATGACACAAGACAAGGGGGGGACGGGTCACTGAGGCTTTGCTGCCCACTCACAGGCGCTGCCCTTGATAGATGAGAAAAGAGGCCACATTAGGTAAGTAGAGGAAAAAAAATCATATGTGAGGGGGTGCATATGTTTATCTTGAGCATGTGTGTGTGTGCAAGTGAGTGTGTGCAAGTAAGTCCATGAAGCACTGTCACCGAGGCCATTGTCCTTGATGGTACGTTGGACTGTTCATCAAACAGCCACAAAGTTCTGAGCAGGTCCACAGATGTCCTCAGGGAAGGGAGGGGGCAGAGGGAGCAGAGCGTCATGTTTACATAACTTCCAGGAGAAGTTGAAGATAACCAGCCATCAAGGCCGTGCAGGGGAGCCAGATTCAGAAAAACAATAATTATTTGGGTTAGGCTGACTCTTAATTTTCCGTCAACCTTGAGAATCTCGCTGGTGCTTCTCAAAGGCAAATCCAAATAGACAAATTCCTGGTCTTTCGCCAGATCCGAGCGAACAACTTTCTCCAAGATTTATCCCATTCCACCCCTGAGTCCAGGAACCGCAACCTGCCTGCGATCCTAAGGATCACATCCAGTCTGCGATTCAGCTCACGTAACATCTCAGTCCGAGTGTTAATCGCTCTGAAGATCCCATCACACATGCTAGGCAGCCTCACAATTGCCAGAACAGCTGCTGACATCCTCCGAATTTCCCGATACACCAGGTAACCGCTGACTCCAAAAAGCAGAAATCCTTATATCAAACATCCAATTATATACACATCTTCCACATCCTCGACTGACATTATCACCAGACACACAATCCTCCACTTCTGCCAGGAGTCCATCGTGTATCCAGAGAAAAACGTCCCGTCCGGGCAAGTGGGCTCTCCCGACCCCTGTCTTCTCATCGAGAAAATTTGATCAATTGCATTGAGAGACCAGCTGACCAAATCCATATTTTGGAAGAATTTAGAAGGTGTGCAAAAAGAGGCCCCAAAAAAAGACAAGACACAGAGCTGAAGCAGGGCAGATATGGGAGGGGTGCGGGAGACAGAGAAAAAGCGTCCTCCTACACCGAGAGAAGAAAAAAAGAAGAAAATGAATTAAATTCTTTTTATGATGACTTCATTTATTAACTGTTACATGTTAGGGTAGCCTTGAAGGATTTCCTTCTGTAGGTTTTATTTCTACTACATTTATCAAATGTTTTAATGGAGAGTACCCAAGAGATTTTCAAATTCCATTTCTGATTGGTTCATTAGGCCTGATGACATTTCCTTTCCAGAAAGCTGCCAGGTCCGACATCTATGTGAATGCTGGAACAGACAATGAACTTCAGTCATATCAACAGCTGGCTGTTCAGCCAAACCAGGAGAAAAGAGACCACCAGAAATGCATTAGCGACATGTGAAAACAACAGCTAGATTTGAACCAAGCATAAGCTTTCTCATCCCTCTACTGTGGCATATTTTGATGTAAGAAGCTGCCAGAGGAAATGTGCATCCGTGTCTCTGAATCCCCCTCCCTTTTTCCCTCTTTGTTTACAGTTAAATACTAGTGTCAGAGTAAAGCCATTACTTTATACTTCAGACAGGTCAAGAAACCCTTGATTATAAGTTAGTCAATTGATCAAGTCAGATGGTATTCTGAACTTTTTTCAGCCACAGAAATTTCACTTTAGCATTTGTTTAAAAATTTATTTTGTTTTTGTTATCTTGTTAAACGAATCATTTGGAAACAGCACTTAGCATAATGTATTATAATCACCAAAGTTCCAACACAATCTGCAAAATTTAGGAAAAATCTTACATTTTTATTATTTTCAGTTCTGGATATGGATGGTCAAAAGAAGTAATAGGATGGAAAAATGTTTGCATTTCAAGACCTTGGACTATTCTATTGTCTAAATGTTGACATTCCTTCTTTTCTTCCTTGCCTCCTTCTTTCCTTCCGCCCTCCTTGCTTCTCTCCTGTCTTTCTTGTGCTGTTACTTATTTGCCTACCTGTGTCTTACCATCCATCCTTGTCTATCTTTGCTTCTTTCTTTCCTGCCTTGCTGTCCTTGTGTGTTATCTCTCTTTCGTGTACTGCTTTCCTTTCTTCTTAGTGTCCTTCCTTATTTCTTCCCTCCTACCTGTCCTTCATTTCTTATATCCTTCTCCCTTTTTGTAAGATCACCACTAGCAAAACCTAGAGCTGAGCAGAATTAACATTGGTCTACCACCCCTCCGCTTTTTAAGCTGCCATTAACAAAGCTAAGTCTATACTTAAAATAAGACGAGATCTTTTTCATAAAAGTAAACACTGCTATTTCATCAGAATGGATAGTTGAACTTTAGTCAGTTTATTAAAGCGTGCATCCTCTGTAAATTAGAAATAGTTTACAGAGGATTGGTCTGCCTCTTTTGGTTTTTATTTGTTATGTTGTGCACTCATTTTTTAAATTAAATTTACTAATTACGGTGCAGGTTGAATCACTGATGTTCTACAATTAATGTTTCTCTGTAAAAAGGTTGTTTGGTGCCAGCAGTTATTCACTTGAGCTACATTTTCCACTTGCCTTTGTTGCTATAGTGCCTTGAGGTGAGGCTTTTTGTGAATAGGTACAATGGAAATAGTCAGTAATTTTCTACTGCGTATTCCATAGTGGGTCACGGGGAAGGTGGTGCCTACCTTCAGCAGTCTATGGGCGAGAGGCGGGGTACACCCTGGACAGATTGCCAGTCCATCGCAGGACAACACACAAAAAACCACACACACTCACTCATACACCTAAGGTACCGAACAGGCATGTCTTTGGACTGTGGGAGGAAGCCGGAGTACCCGGTGAGAACCCACGCATGCACGGGGAGAACATGCAAACTCCATGCAGAAAGACACCCGGCCGCGAATCGAAACCAGGACCTTCTTGCTGCAAGGCAACAGTGCTACCAACTGTGCCACCGTGCAGCCCTTACAATGTAAATAAACCACATTTAATCTATCTGTTTTGTAAAAAAAAAAAAAAAAAAAAGCAATGTAGCCGCAAAAGACGGAAAATGTGGTTATAAATATAATAGTTTCACGTTCATGTAAATTGTTTTATTGTGAAAAGCTGATGGTTGAAGGCGGAACAGGTTTTCCCTTGAAGAGCTTTACTGGTCATTAAATGGTCAGTGAGGAGGAAGTAACCGGATGTAGTCATGTTAGCTTGACTAGCTAAATCCTGACAGTAAAACGTAAAGTTTGTGTAAAACAGCTGTGTAATTCATGTCTCCGAGTCTGTCCTTGACAGCCTTCCTGAAGATATCCTTTGCACATGTTTTTTGGATCGCTGCGATTATTTCTTGAATAAGTTTGCAGTGAAGAATGTTATTAGCCTTCATTGGCAAGTCAATGTACTTTTAGTCACTGTGAAGCTAAAGCAGCAAACAGCAGAGACTTAATCAGTGTTTTAGATGTTGAAGCTTGTAAAGCTCATGATTTAGTGCTACAAGACAAGTCCACGCTCTGAGTTTATTAGACTGCGGGAAAGACCACATCGTCTGTGGACACCTCCTCTAAACCTTGTTGAGCGGTGGACGGAGAGATTAGGGACAGTTACAGAGTGACACCAGAAGTTCAAACCAAGGTTTCAGACTCTCCGCTCTGCAGCATCGCTTCAGCTCTGCTACGGTTTACATTTTAGAAACATTAGATTTGCACCTGATTCCAGTTTCAGGCAGCAGATATACAGAAGATACAGGTTATATAACTGAGACCCTGACTTAATAGAACATGTGAAGGTTGCAAACAAGGATTGTGAAAAAAAGAATCCCAAGTGGATCGATGATGTCTGAGATGAAGGTTGAAGCAGAAGACTCTGGAGGGCTCAGTTTGGAGCCCCTGATACCTGCAGCGTCAACATCAGAACTGGAGCAGACACAAGACAGCAAAGATCTCAGTAAGTGACACATTCATTTGTTTGTCAGAATTGAAGCAAATTAACTGCTGGAAGTTATGAGAGAGCTGCTGGACTGTGAAACGGCTACACATGATGATCTTAAATGGGCCCCTAACCCACAGCTTTCTGTAACTAATAAAGAATCAGTGAATTTTTACTTTTAAAGACATGGCTGATAATGCATTCTGTCACCTCTATTCTTCTTCCACCTCTGATTTCTCCACGCTATCTTTTTGGATGTTTGAGTTTTTCTCCTTATAAAAGGTTCTAGATGATACTCCTGTTGAAGAACACGGTAGGTGACGCAAATCCAAAAACATCTGCACAGCAACTCAGGTGCAGACCAATCACCTTTGTTATAGTTGTGCTAGCCTCATGTGATATTCCTTTGTGCTGCAGCACATGTTCATAAAATGAGATTATAATTACATATTTAATAATATTCAAATTTTTAAAAAAATGAAAAAAAATAATGATTTCCATGTTTATTTAGGATAAATATGGATTAATTTATTCGATGAATGCATCTCCCGTTTCATGTAAAACATTTTCACTTTAATAAAAAATTTTTTGGTGACTTTTTAATTTGAGTTATGGCACTTTCCATATCCTACAGACTGGGAGGTCTAAATCATTCCTGTTTTACGCTACTGTTGGTGCAACGTGTTTAGAGTTGAGCTCCAAATGCCATGCGCCGATCCTTCCTTGTAGCAGCCTTTTAGTTCTTGGTGGTTTCTTTCTTCATTTTATTGACCATTAATTAGTTTACTGTTTTATTTTTTGGAATAATACATGTTATATGTAATATATGAACTAAACTCATTAAGCAAGGATAGTTTTACGCAATGAAACACATACATACCAATTTATGTATATATTTACTAATAACTAATATTAGTGCTGAGTGTCCAAGCCCAAGAAAGGTCCAGGATGACGCTCCATGATCTATTTTAAACACCTTTTTCTGTGCAGAATGTGTTAATCATAAAGACTGAACTAATGGCTCACATGCTCAGTGGAGAAAAACAGACCAAGTGGAATGAAGGGCTGTAAAGATGGCAGTAAAACAACAGGTTGATGAAAGAAGGAACATATTTTAGTGAAATGTTGGGATAGCTTACAACATATTTAAAATAAATAAATGTGTTTTTAGGGTCTTACTATTCCATTAAAATCTGAAAAAAAAAAAAAAATTTATACCAGTTTTCTTTTAAGAAACTTAAGAAATTATAGCAATGGAGCCTCAGGGGTGGGATAGAGAGTGGGAGAGTAACGTTTGAAAAAGGCAAGAAGCACATTTATTTAAGCCACAGTAAACATAGTTTTTCTGAGTTTAAGAACAACTTTAGTTAGATGGACTGAGCAGGAAGTATGTTTGTAAATATCACAAAATGTGTCTTTATCTGCTTCAGCCAAATGTTTTTTTTTTCATCAGTTGTAAACTGTTTCTCTTCATCCTTCATGTAAACTTCTAACAAAAAATTTAAACGAAGTCAAATTATTGTGAAGCTTTTTGTTTGATTCACAATATTCTACATTAAGTGAAAACCCAGCCAAGACACAGAGCTGGTTCTACATGTCTTGTGTTACTTTAACTTTAAGTGACTTATAAACTGGGCTGCTAAACTAGTGCCTGGGCTAAAGACCCCAATAGTTCAGACCCTAAAAACACCCCTGGTGGTGCCTCTACTTTATAAGTTAATTTGTTCCATGATGGAGCTCTTAACTGGAATTATTCATATGTGGAATTGATTTTCCTCATTGAAATGAATTGAAATACAATTAATCCCTTCCAGCCCCCCAAAACACCACAACGCAGTATACATGACTATGAAGGTGCTCTAAAAGTGTTAAATATTTGGTTCTGTGTTAGAAGAAAGATGAAGTAAAAGTAAACCTTTTATTAATTGCTGAACTGATGTGGAACAGAAAAACTGCAGCGTAAATACAAAAGAACAGGAAAGTTAGGTAAATCACAGTAAAATAATTTGAATGAATTTCTAAAACTGGAATGCCAAATTTGACTGGCTCTTTTTACAAAAGTAAATGATACAATAAATAAATAACTAGGAAGAGAACTTAACCCGCCAATGCTAGACCCACAATTATGTCCTTGATCACAGGCCCTCAGCTGAGCACCTTAGTGCTGAAAGGGTTTCCTTAGATAGAAAAGTTTTTAACCAATTTCAATAATAAACTAATAAACTGAACTTGACTGCATAGTCTGAGAAGTAGGATCAATTGGAGTGTATGGACTTGACTTGGAATATGTCTGTATTATTAAATTGAATTGGCTTTTTTTCTATTAAAGTGCCTTGAGAGGGTTCTAAGGTGATCAGGGCTGATGTTTCTAAAGTGAAGTTGGACATTATTGGTCCTTTTCTCTCCTCCAGACATTCATCAATTTAAGTTTAGGATTTACAACCAACTATGATGCTTGGAAGCTTTAATTGGGACGGGGTCGTGGGGGCAGCAGACTAAGTAGAGACGCCCAGACTTCCCTCCCCCGCAAGCACCTCCTCCAGCTCCTCAGGGGGAAACCAGGGGTTCCCAGGCCCCCCAAGAGACATAGTCCCTCCAGTGGGTCCTGGGCCGTCCCCTCGGCATCCTCCTGGTAGGATGAGCCCAAAACAACCACCAGGGGAGAAGACCAGAAGGCATTCGAAACAGATGCCCAAGCGACTTCAACTGACTCCGCAGTTGAGCAGCGGCTCTACTCCTAGCTCCTTCGGGTGGGCGAGCTCCTTACCCTGTCTTTAAGGGAGTGCCCGGCCACCGGCCAGAGGAAGCTCATTTGTCCTGCTTGTATCAGGATCTCATTCTTTTGGTCATGATCTAAATTTCATGTCAATGTCAATTTTATTTGTATAGCACATTTAACAACCACACTTAATGTTGACCAAAGTGCTTAACATAAAAGTAAATGCAAATGACATAACTACAGAAGACAGACATAAAACCAAAAAACCGACATATACAAAATAGAATTAAGACTAAAATATAGAAACATCTCAATCTAACTGTTCTGATGCACTCAAACTGAACTTGAGTTAAAAGCCGATGTAAAAATTGAGTTTTCAAGAGGGATTTAAAAGACTGTACAGACTCAGCATTCCAAATCTCAAGGGGCAGTTTATTCCAGAGACTGGGAGCGGCCACAGCAAAAGCCTGATTTTCTCTGCGCCTTGATTTGGCCTTCGGCTGAACTAAGAGCATCTGGCTAGAAGATCTCAGTGCTCTTTTTGGATTATAAACATTAAGAATAACTGTTAAATAATTGGGTGCCAAGCCATTTAAAATTTTAGATGTGAGTAAAAGAATCTTAAAATCAATACGAAAATACAAAGGCAGCCAGTGTAAATCTGCTAAAATTGGAGTGATGTGGTCATGCCTTCTGGTACCTGTTAGCAGCCGTGCAGCAGCATTCTGGACTACCTGTAAATGATGGAGAGATGGTTTTTCAAGTCCATAGTAGAAGGAGTTGCAGTAGTCTAATCTAGCTATAATGAAGGCCTAGACAAGAGTTTCGAGGTCTTTAGAAGGAATGTAAGATTTAGCTTTGGCAACTTGATTTACTGTAACTGATAAAAACAGGTCTTGACAACTGTGGACACCTTTTTTCTCAAATTAAAAAGAACTGTCTAAAAACACTCCGCGATTCCAGACAGTGGAGGAGCAATGTGGAGCAAGAGGGCCGAGGATATCAGGTGACCTAGTGAGAGGTGTACAATCACCAAACGCCATAATTTCAGTTTTGTTTTCATTCACTGTCAAACAATTCTGAGTTAACCAATCTCTGAACTCTCGAAGACAATTAAACAGAGAATACAGTGGGTCAGAGATATCCGGATTAAAGGGGTAATATATTTGGACATCATCAGCATAGCAATGGAAAGACATATTGTGCTTTCTAAATATGGAACCCACAGGCAGAAGGTATAATGAAAACAAAACAGGGCCTAAGATAGACCCTTGAGGTACTCCACAAGACATTTCTTGCCCATAGGTGAGGGTAGAAACGTAGACCGACCAGTAAATCGAGAGCTTTGCTTTTTGGCTCAGCTCTCTTCTCCACAATGGATTGCCACAGCGTCCTCATTACTACTGTGGCCACACCGGTCCGTCTGTCGATCTCCCGCTTTATACTCCACTCACTCGTGAACAAGACCCCAAAACACTTAAACTCCTCCACTTGAGGCAGGAACTTTCCTCCAACTTGAAGAGGGCAAGCCACCATTTTCTGGTTGAGAACCATGGCCTTGGACTTGGAGGAGTTGCTTCTCACCCCAGCTGCTTCACACTCGGCTACGAACCGCCACAGTGCATGTTGTAGGTCTTGGCTAGATGGGGGCCAGCAGGACCACAACATCTGCAAAAAGGGGAAACGAAATCCACTGATCCCTAAACCAGACCCCCTCCCATTCTTTGCTGCTCCTAGAAATCCTGTCCGTGAACGTTATGAACAGGACCGGTGACAAAGGGCAGCCCTGCTGGATTCCAACATGCACCGGGAACATGTCCAACAGTGCCGGCAATGCCAACCAAACTCCTGCTTCGCTTGTAGAGAGACCGGATGTCCTCTAATACTCCGTACTCCTGGAGTGTCCCCCACAGAGCACCACAAGGGACATGGTCGAATGCCTTCTCCAGGTCCACAAAACACATGTAGACTGGTCCAGTGTTTCATGGCAGGCACGAAATACACACTTCTCCTCCTGAAGCCGAGGTTTGACTATCAGTTGGACTCTCCTCTTCAAAATCCTGGCATATGCCTTACTAGAAAGGCTGAGGAGTGTGATTCCCCTGTAGTTGGAACACACCCCAGTCTGCCAGTCCAGAAGCATTATCCCCAACCGCCATGCCGTGTTGAAGAGGCGTGTCAGCCACGGCAGCCCTACAACATCCAGAGACTTGAGGTACTCGGGGGAAGATCTCATCCACCTTCCACCTTCGAAGCCTTGCCAAAGCAGAGCTTTTTGACCACCTCCGTGACTTCAGCCTGGGGGATGAACGAATTCAACTCCGAGTCCCCAGTTTCTGCTTCTACCAGGGAAGGCATGACGGCAGGATTGAGGAGATCTTCGAAGTACTCCTTCCACCGCCCGATAATGTCCCTCGTCAGCAGCTCCCCACCCCACTGTAAACAGTGTTGGCGAAGCACTGCTTCCCTCTTCTGAGACACTGGGCGGTTTGCCAGAATCGCTTCGAGGCCGACCTCAGTAGTCCTTCTCCATGGCTCCTCCGAATTCCTCCCAGGCCCACGTTTTTGCCTCTGTCTCCACCTCTGTCGCACGCCTGCCCTCACGGTACCCTCAGGAGTGCCGCCCCCTCCAACAGGAGGGGTCCATAAGAGTCCAACACAGACCTCTCCCTGACACGAAGGTGCAGGGATGCGACCCTCTCATCCACCGGGGTGAACCTAAACATGACACGGCTCAGCTGTGGATCGACAAGCAAACCCACCACCGCTAAACGTGGAGGTGAGCCCGACTATTTCTCGCCGAAATCTCTCGACTTCCCACACTTTGTATGACGTGTCACCCAAAGGCTGTTTGCCATGGGAGACCCTACCATGGGCATTTGAGCCTCAGACAACATAGCTTCTAGGATTATTCAAACACTAAAAATCCCTCCACCACGTAAAGGTGGCAGTTCAAGGAGGGGCTGGCTTTTACTTTGTCAATTATTAAAATATATTAGTGTGATTACTAATCGATTGATTATCAATGTAAATGTAAAAAGGCTCCTATATAATAATTTGATGCCAATTGAAGTGTCAATATTGTGATTCTGACAAGTATATTTTTATAATCCTCTTATTCTTTTTTATAAAATATGCAACTAGAACGCATTGATTAATTAAATTATGTACCCTTTACATTGAGATTGATCCATTTTATTGATAAAACTGATTAATTTTAATGCCTTGATAAAATCGAGGGGCTTTAGAAGTTGCCTTGTTTCATGGCCCAACATGTAGGATCGTATATCACTTCCTTACAGAAATTAAAAAACGATTTCAACCAAATCAGTTGGTTTCTTAGCATCTGTTTTATCTTAATGTACGATTCCATTCAGACATCCTTTATTAACGCTAAGGAAAATGAGATCATATGTAAATGATTATTTTATCATCCAGAAGCAATCAGTGATGTACATGTGTGTTTTGATGTTTTCAGTCCATCAGATGTTGGTGATTAAAGTGGTTCCCCATGACTGGAGCCCCAGTTTGGACCAGCAGGATCCAGAGCCCCCCCACATAAAGGAGGAAGATGAGGAGCTGTGGATCAGTCAGAAGGAAGAGCAGCCTTCTGTGAAGAATGAAGATGAGGAAAAACCTCGGTTATCAGAGCGTCATCAAGTTGAAACTGAAAACAATAGAGAGACAGAAGCTCCAACCAGCACCTCAGTTATACAGATGGAAAGAGAACCTGATGGACAGAGCTGTGGAGGATTAGAACCAGACAAGAACCCAGATTCAGTATGTTCTTCCCACCTAAGTAAGAAGATGGTTGAGAGAAGAGATAAGACATCAAAACTGTCTTCCAGTGTTACGGCTCAGTATGGAGTCCACACAGGAGAGAAGCCATTTGGTTGCAATATTTGTGGCAAAAGATTTAAACTTAAGACAAATCTTAAATTACACATGATGATTCACACTGGAATGAGAGAGCATAGGTGTGATCTTTGTGGTAAAGGATTTAAGGAAAAACTTTCTCTTCAGACACATATGAGAGTCCACACTGGAGAGACTCCATTTTCCTGTGATGATTGTGGGAGAAGGTTCCATGCAAAGAGAAATCTTAACATTCACATGAAGCTCCATTCAGAAGAAAAAACATTTTCTTGTGATGTTTGTGGTGCAAGATTTAAGGTAAAGGAAAGTCTTAAAAAACACATCTGGATCCACACTGCAGAGAGACCTTTTGTTTGTAGTGTTTGCAAGAAAGGTTTTTCACAACAAAATATTCTAAAGAGACACATGCTTATTCACACAGGAGAGAAACACTACATTTGTAGTGTTTGTAGTAAAGGCTTTTTACGACAAGGTGATCTAAAGAGTCACATGCGTGTTCACACAGGAGAGAAGCCGTTTTTTTGTGATGTTTGTAGTAAAGGATTTTCACAGCAAGTATATCTGAGAAGGCACCTGGATATTCACAATGCACAATTTAGCTGTAGAGACTGTGGAAAACGTTTTGTGAAGGAAACACAGCTACAGCGACATGTGAGGCTCCACACAGAGGAGAGACCATTTGGTTGTGATGTCTGTAAAAGCAGATTTATTCAAAGGAATCATCTGGAAAATCACATGAAAGTCCATTCAGGAGAAAAACAGTTTGTTTGTCATGTTTGTAGTAAAGCGTTTTCACTGCATGGAGATCTAAAGAGACACATGCGTGTTCACACAGGAGAGAAACCATTTGTTTGTAGTGTTTGCAGTCAAAGATTTTCAAGACCAGCATATCTGAAAAAACACATGGATGTTCACACTTCACCTTTTGAAAGTTTTATTAATCGCAGTTAACTTTTTTTGACATTCAGATGAAGCAACATTTTAAACTCCACAGAAGGAGAGGCCTTTTCATTGTGATGTTCGCAAAAGTAGATTAAATATAAAGAATCATCATTAAAAGTACTTACCAGGCAGCACAGGGGTAAAGTGTGTGACCAATGTACGGAGGCCTTAGTACTCGATACAGACTGTCGTGGGTTTGAGTCCCAGCCCGTTGACATTTACTGTGATTTGATTTCATAAATAATGGTCGATTTCTAAGAAGAGTTCAACCTTGTAAGAGCAGCACACTGAGACAGGCAACAACTCCAGTTGCTACAAATTATTCTTCTCTTCTTATTTTTTGGTTTTATGGTTGTATGAAGTGTTAATTTATTGTTCTTTGTTCTGGCTCATTATTGCTGTGCAGCACATTCATGCAAGTCTGTTTAAAACACAATTTAAATAAAGTTGACATTGACTGAAATCTTTTGGTACTGGTCATTATGAATAATGATTTAACCAAAATGCAAGTGTCTGTTTAGGAAATTTGAACGCACTTTATCAGCTGTAACACGGTCTTGGTCCGGTCCATGGACCACAGTGACCTACAGGTTTTACATATTATCCTGCTTGAAATGGACTGTACCTACAGGGGCTTTACCAGATGTACTGACCACCCAGATTGCTTTTACACTGCTAGTCTCATTTAGTCAGCCTCACTTAGAGTGTTCACATGCAGCTCAGTAGGCAACTTGACGTTAAGATCCTTGCCCAAGGGGGCATCAGAGGGAAGCTGGAATGGACCCCACAACTTTCCAAATGCAAGATGCTGAATCCTACAACTGAGAAACAGCCACTCCTTGAATACATCTGGTTTCAATTAACATGACATTAATATACTTTCTTGGAAATGTAGATTTTGTAACATTTGAGTAGCTCTTCAAGTTTACTAATTCAACTACTGTACATGATTTTTTGCCCTACAAGGATAAGTGGATATTATGCATAAACGTTATTAGTGGTCCCATAAAATGCTTATATATAACCTGTTTAGTTTATATCTAAACTTATATATGACCTGAAAACGAGTAATGTTTTGAAAGATTAAAAACAGTGGAGTGCGAAAAACTAAAAGACACACGATTAACTTTTGAAAAGCTGACGCTTGGAGTAGGAAGTAGTTTGTCGAATCAGAGCTTTACGTGTCATCTATTGGTCTGTAAAGAGGAAGTAACCGGATGTGGAAACATTAGCTTGGCTTGCTAAATCCCGATAGAAAAATCTCTTAAAGTTTGTGAAAAACGAGTATAATTGAAGTCTAAGACTCTCCACTCAACACTCGCCGTGAGGAAACCGCTTCTACATGTTTGCTTTGAACAGCTGTGCTAAAAGACACGTCCACGCTGAGTTTGTGAGACAGTACGGGGAAGCACAAGTCGTCTGTGGACACCTCCCCTAAGCCTTGTTGCTCAGCTGAGGACCAATACTAGGGACAGTTACAGAGTGGAACCAGAACTTCTGACCAAGGTATCAGACTCTCCACTCTGCAGCATCGCTTCATCTCTGCTACAGTTTACATTGTCTGTTAATACAATTTATCTGATCAGATTCTGATTTGTGTCTGATTTACAATTAATACTAGGGACAGTTACAGAGTGGAACCAGAACTTCTGACCAAGGTATCAGACTCTCCACTCTGCAGCATCGCTTCATCTCTGCTACAGTTTACATTGTCTGTTAATACAATTTATCTGATCAGATTCTGATTTGTGTCTGATTTACAATTAAAGGAAGCAGATAACAAGAAGCTGTCGGTTACATGGCTGAAACCGTGACCTACTAAAAAACATATGTAGGTTGCAAACAAGGATTGTGAAAAAGGAGAATCCCAGGGGGATCAAGGGTGTCTAAAATGATGAAGGTCAAAGCTGACATCCCCAGAGGGCTCCGTGTGGAGCCCCCCATTCCTGCAGCATCCACATCAGAACCGGAGCAGAAACAAGACAGCAAAGATCTCAGTAAGTAACACATTTATTTGAGCGGATTGGAGCATGGAAGTCATAAAAGCAATATACGTCTTTTAATATCCCTGCAGTCGATGCAGCAGAGGACAGCCTGGGCAGGTCAGCACCTTGTTACAGGGCTTCTCCCATAATCTAATTTCAGAACAATAATGAACTTAATCCTGGCTGGTTAGTATCAAAAACAGGAGACTAGATTGTTAGACAGATCAGAGAAAAAGGAATAACAGCTAAGTGCAAAAAACTAAAAGACCACAGTTGATACAGTATTATACTATAATACATGAGGTGAGCACCAATATGAGACCAATGTTCACTGCCCAGTGATTAGAACAGCAGCCTATTAAATGCTACAATTTATTAGAAGTAACAGTACAGGTTGCTTAGTTTTATGTGAGGGTTCCTTAAAGTGTCTGGAAAAGATTGGAATTTAATTTTACAATGTTACAGCCAGTTTAGCGTTGCTTTGACGAATTTTAATTATTATTTTTTCTGTCATCAGTAATCAACTGGATCACCATGAAAGCTAAAAACACAAATAAAACACATCACTTACAAAAACAAACACAGGCTTTATAATACAAATGAAATACAACAAAAAAAACATACCTTGCTGCTTTCACCAGGGGGATGCGATTCATAAAAACCTTATGTCATAAGACACGCATCACAGATCATAAAATAAAGCTGACATTAATTCACAAAACCAATCATTGCCAGCTTTTATAGGTCCACCCCTCCTGGCTATAACATCGAGAGGCACAAAAACCACACCCACAAATTATGTCAAGTCATACAGATAAACACAATAATGAATAATTGGCACAATTTAAATGGATTCCAACTGATTCAATAAACTTCGAATTTACATTCCATTACATATGATTTTAAAGTATAGATAAGCATGAAGAGAAAGAAACCTGGGTATAGAAATGTTTTGAGTTTCCAAACTTGTTATGCTATTCAGTTATCTGATAGGTAAATATCTGCAAAATTAAGGGTTTTATACATTAATTTATATTTAGATAACATTCCTCATCTCTGGTTGGACACATGAATACTTGCGCTTTTGTCCAGCTCATTGATCATTTTGGTTTTGTGTCGCTGACAGAAAAAACAGAAATTCACTCTTAGAAATAGAAAAGATTATTTCACAGTTTTTCTTGTCTAGAATGTTAACTGTTAATCTTTTTACCATGTAAGAACAAAACTCACGTATAAACTGTGAATTAGATAATCTGTATCTAAAATAGGATAATCCAGTCCAGATTTTACAGATGTAAGTGGTGCAGACTTGCAAAGGTATCTGATGTAAATTTGTCCAGATGCAAATTAAAACTTTGATGTAACCGTCTTACACCACATTTAAAATGCTGCTATGGAAAAAATCTGGAGACGCTATGAAGATGGACTTTTGGTTGGCCATTGAATAAAAAGACCTTGCCCATCCTATACCAGCCAGCCCAGTACTGTACTGTACTGACCGTGGGTGGGAAACACGGGGGAGATGCTTCCTCCAGGGCCGAAATGGTTGCTTACTTCGGGGTTAGCTCCCTGTACTTGCGTGTCACGGGTGTTGAGACTTCTATAAGAATGAAGGGTCCGGATTGCTGAAGCAACGCAGTTTTTCATAACTGTACTGCACAGTGATTGCACGTTAAATGTACCGTGGCCAGCTGAACTTCCTCCCCAATCACCGCCGTGCATACTGTCAACACACAAAACCGCACGCACTCTCTTCTTCTCTCTACACTCTTCTTCATGGTCCCAGTCTGACAGTGCACAGCACAACGGCACGTATGCACAGATACACATTTACACACCCACCGTACACTGAGCTCCATCACTTATGGGTTACACATCTCCTGCAACACAGGTCACTTGATGCCTACTTCATGGGAACGAATCAGTACATTGTGGGCACAAATTAGTATTTTGTGGGAAGAATTAGTATTTCATGAGAATGCCATATATATATTTGTCAGTTCCCGGGTGCCGTAGGAGTGACTAAATTCAAATTTTAAGACTTTCAGAGACTCCCAATACATAAAAAATTTGCTAAAAAAGTGGAATTTGCATGATATGTCCCCTTTTAAAATAACATCTCCCACTCCAGTGCATCGCCTTTACCACAGAAATGAAAGAAGAATCACATATGAGAGCCTAACGGTCCAAAACCAAAAAATCATCTCCACAACTAAACACCACAAACTAGATTAGAGCCAAGGGTCAGCCCTGGTCTTATCCAACTAAGAATTCGGACATAACTTACATCTTGGTAATAGAAGGACCGACTAGCCTTTAAAGCTTCTTCATCTGAGGCTTAACAATTGGTCTCTGCTTCCTTTCCAACACCTTAAAGTAAACTTTCCCAGGGAGGCAGAAGCGAGTGATAGAATCGCCATCCCAATTTCCCATTACAAAGATGTTGTCCAGGCCTGTCTTGAGATACTACAGAGAAGTAGTATCTCACTCCTCCATTGAGGACATGGTGCCCAGATAGAGATCATCCCATCGTTAGACAACTTCTCAGTCTGGGTTTGCAGTTTCCACCTCAAAACTAAAGATAGGTGGGATGCATAGGAGCCTAGTATGTGTTATATTTTCTGTTGTTCACTAGATGGCACTGTAGGCTCAAGTATATGAGCCAAGAGTTAACTGGTAGTAGGCAGGTGTTGAACCCGGAAGGGCATACAAGCTTTTGACCGCTGTTGTCGTGTATTTTGGAGTTACTGGATTTGTACACTGATTACCCATTGGGATGAATAAATTGCGAACCTGCAATCCAAAAGGATCTTTGGGATTTACTTTTTACACGCATTAGGTGGGAAAACAACAGGTCTAACGATTAGCCCGCTAGCACGTCAGAACAAGCATCCAAGGATCAACACTTCAGTACAGTACTAGGCTGGCTGGTATACTGTCAAAAACTTATATGCCCTTCTGGGCACCTTCAGATTTAAAGAGTCACATGCATGTTCATACGATAGAAGCCATTACTCTGCTGTGGCTCAGGTGGTAGGAGTTTCCGCTGGGTTGCCGGTTCGAACCCCTGCTCTGTCCGTCTCAGTTGTTGTGTTCTTGGGCAAGACATTTCACCCGACTTTTCTGCTAATGGTGGTCAGAGGACTCAGTGCCGCCTGTGTATGGCAGCCTCACTTCTGTCAGTCTGCCCCAGGGCAGCTGCGGCTACTTTGCAACTCATCACTGTCAGTGTGTGAATGGCTTACTGACTGATTGTAGTGTAAAGTGCTTTGGGTCTCTGGGGACTTGATAAAGCGCTATACAAGTTCCTTCCATTTACCATCAGACCATTTATATTTGAAGACACACGTGCGTATTCATACAGGAGAGAAGCCAATAATCAGCCGTGTTTGTAGTCGATGCTTTTCACAGCCCGAAGATGTAAAATATATTATGCGTCTTCATACCGCATCGTTTAGTTGTCGTGATTGTAACAAACATTTTGTCTCTCACGCCCTGAATAAGAGATGTGAAGTGGGTGTGGGGATAATCACAAGCCTCCAGCTGAGCCCCTTAGTGCTGGACTTTTACCCCACTTTATGAAAGTGTCGCCACTGTACAGCAGGAAATTCCAACAGGGAGGAGTCTGCAAGTCACTGACTTGATGCAATCTCCTGGGTTTCCTTAGATAGAAAACTTTAAACTAATTTGAAATATAAACTGAACTTGACTGCATTAATTAAAAGAATGTACTGTTCAGATTGAAATGAATCCATTTTATAAATAAAACCATTGAACTTCAATCCCTCAATAAAATCAAGGAGCTTTATAAGTTGCCTTGTTTCGTGGCCCAACATGTAGGGTCGTTTATCACTTCTTTACATCATCAGTTGGTTTCTTAGCATCTGTTTTAGTGAATTCTAACTCTTTTAATAAACGATTCCATTCAGAAATCCTTTATTAACGCTAAGGAAAATGAGATCATATGTAAATGATTATTTTATCATCCAGAAGCAATCAGTGATGTACATGTGTGTTTTGATGTTTTCAGTCCATCAGATGTTGGTGATTAAAGTGGTTCCCCATGACTGGAGACCCAGTTTGGACCAGCAGGATCCAGGGCCCCCCCACGTAAAGGAGGAAGATGAGGAGCTGTGGATCAGTCAGGAGGAAAAGCAGCCTTCTGTGAAGAATGAAGATGAGGAAAAACCTCGGTTATCAGAGCGTCATCAAGTCAAAACTGAAAACAATAGAGAGACAGAAGCTCCAACCAGCAGCTCAGTTATACAGATGGAAAGAGAACCTGATGGACAGAGCTGTGGAGGATTAGAACCAGACAAGAACCCAGATCCAGTATGTTCTTCCCACCTAAGTAAGAAGATGGTTGAGAGAAGAGGTAAGACATCAAAACTGTTTTCCAGTGTTACGGCTCAGTATGGAGTCCACACAGGAGAGAAGCCATTTGGTTGCAATATTTGTGGCAAAAGATTCAAACATGAGAGGAATCTTAAATTACACATGATGATTCACACTGGAATGAGAGAGCATAGGTGTGATCTTTGTGGTAAAGGATTTAAGGAAAAGTTTTCTCTTCAGACACATATGAGAGTCCACACTGGAGAGACTCCATTTTCCTGTGATGATTGTGGGAGAAGGTTCCATGCAAAGAGAAATCTTACCGTTCACATGAAGCTCCATTCAGAAGAAAAAACATTTTCTTGTGATGTTTGTGGTGCAAGATTTAAGGTAAAAGTAAGTCTTAAAAAACACATGTGGATCCACACTGCAGAGAGACCTTTTGTTTGTAGTGTTTGCAAGAAAGGTTTTTCACAACAACATCTTTTAAAGAGACACATGCTTATTCACACAGGAGAGAAACACTACATTTGTAGTGTTTGTAGTAAAGGCTTTTTACGACAAGGTGATCTAAAGATTCACCTGCGTGTTCACACAGGAGAGAAGCCGTTTTTTTGTAGTGTTTGTAGTAAAGGATTTTCACAGCAAGGGGATCTAACGAGTCACATGCGTGTTCACACAGGAGAGAAGCCATTTTTTTGTAGTTTTTGTAATAAAGGATTTTCACATCAGGTAGATTTGAGAAGGCACCTGGATATTCACAATGCACAATTTAGCTGTAGAGACTGTGGAAAAAGTTTTGTGAAGGAAACACAGCTACAGCAACATGTGAGGTTCCACACAGAGGAGAGACCATTTGGTTGTGATATCTGTAAAAGCAGATTTAGTCAAAGGCAACATCTGGAAAATCACATGAAAGTCCATTCAGGAGAAAAACAGTTTGTTTGTCATGTTTGTAGTAAAGCGTTTTCACTCCATGGAGATCTAAAGAGACACATGCGTGTTCACACAGGAGAGAAACCATTTGTTTGTAGTGTTTGCAGTCAAAGATTTTCAAGACCAGCATATCTGAAAAAACACATGGATGTTCACACTTCACTTTTTGAAAGTTTTATTAATTGCAGTTAACTTTTTTTGACATTCAGATGAAGCAACATTTTAAACTCCACAGAAGGAGAGGCCTTTTCATTGTGATGTTCGCAAAAGTAGATTAAATATAAAGAATCATCATTAAAAGTACTTACCAGGCAGCACAGGGGTAAAGTGTGTGACCAATGTACGGAGGCCTTAGTACTCGACACAGACTGTCGTGGGTTTGAGTCCCAGCCCGTTGACGTTTATTGTTTACTGTGATTTGATTTCATAAATAATGGTCGATTTCTAAGAAGAGTTCAACCTTGTAAGAGCAGCACACTGAGACAGGCAGCAACTCCAGTTGCTACAAATTATTCTTCTCTTCTTATTTTTTGGTTTTATGGTTGTATGAAGTGTTAATTTATTGTTCTTTGTTCTGGCTCATTATTGCTGTGCAGCACATTCATGCAAGTCTGTTTAAAACACAATTTAAATAAAGTTGACATTGACTGAAATCTTTTGGTACTGGTCATTATGAATAATGATTTAACCAAAATGCAAGTGTCTGTTTAGGAAATTTGAACGCACTTTATCAGCTGTAACACGGTCTTGGTCCGGTCCATGGACCACAGTGACCTACAGGTTTTACATATTATCCTGCTTGAAATGGACTGTACCTACAGGGGCTTTACCAGATGTACTGACCACCCAGATTGCTTTTACACTGCTAGTCTCAACAAAAATAACTCCCAAATTAAACACAATCAAATTTTTTACTGTGCTAGAACAATTCAACTAAACTACCATGCTAATGAATAAAGAATTTAATGAACCATATACAAATGAAGGAACAGGGTAATCAATAAAAATGGTTAAAAACCATGACCAATGAAATGATCAGTGTTTTCTATGTTTGGGAACCATGGTTTATCTTGAGGACCTGGTAATGAAGTTAGATTAGTCTTAAACTTAATAAATGGTATAGCTCAAAACAACCTAAAAAACAACCAATCACAGTGCAAAATCAAAAGAGTATTATTCCATAGTGGGTTGCAGGGAGGCTGATGCCTATCTCCAGCAGTCTATGGGCGAGAGGCAGGGTACACCCTGGACAGGTCGCCAGTAAAACAAACCACCTGGATAAATAATTGTCAATGTTGTTTATTTAGCTATCTTTATTTAGTAAAATAATATTTAAGGACATATCTGGAGTGGGAATCAACAACCTTTCTGGGTAAGTGATTTATAATGGTGTTTAATTAGCGATCATATTTTTAAAAATAATTAAGGAAACATTTTCTAGATTGGACAGTTTATTCTTAATGTATTACCTAGCCATCACACGGAGTAATGTACTGCTAAAATGGCGACGAGGAACTTCTATGGACTCATAAGATGGCGACAAGTTGTGTGTAAACATTTTACTTCAATGGTGCTAGCATTAGCTGTTAGCAGTGGTAGATAAAAATGGAAAGATTATCACTTGTTTACCACTTTTTTTAAAGTCAAACATGTACCTTAAAATACCATTAATACAAGGATTAAAATGCATATGAGTGTTGACGTTCCGTTATGGCCGATCTGTGTTTAGAATTCATCCTTTAAATAAAGTTTGTCTTAACCTTAAAACAACACAGAACAAATAACTAGCCTCAAGGCTGAAAGGTCTGTTCACATTAGCTGAACAGACAGCCTGCTAGCATTAAATAGCTTAATTTTTAACTTACCCCAACAGTACTTAGTTATTTCATCTTAAACAAATTTTCTCTGCCCAAACACCACCTCTTAAGTGAACCATTCTGAAGGAGGTCAAAAGGGGGCTGGTCTGAGAAGTGAAGTTTGTCCGACTCAGGCATGTGGTGGACACGAACAAAGTAGCAGTGGGGTTCGACTGCATCAGAGTGCAGGACTGCGATTCCGATAACTTTTTCTCCAGGTCGTGGGGAAGACTGCTTTACTTGACATTGTTAGACACAGGGTCTCTGCTGGGAACTCTCTGTAGGCCCTCAGAGAAAAAAGTTTAAGCTACGCTTGTCTTAATTACCCCTTTTGTATGAACGCTGGATTATTTGAGCAACAGATCATACTTAACTTTGTGGTTGCTTTTGATTGGCGGGTATCATACCGTCATATCATGGCCTCTCTGAATCCAAGTTTGAAGAGTTAGTGCCTTGCCCGCAAGGAGACATTCACGCTTGTTGCTTCAGCTGTCCAGCCGTCTATTAAGAGTCGCATTGAAGTCAAAGACATCATGGAACAAAGTGTTTTTGTTCCAGAGCCCAATGGATGTCAAAAGGATTCCAGCTGTGACTCCTCCTTCCTGGGATAAGCTAGAAGTTAGTGTAATTTAAAGGTGCACAGTGGCTCCTACCAACCTTTGTGTACATTTCAGTCCATGTTTCATCCATGTTTTTAATTCATGGCTTGGGGCCCAACAACGGTCACGGATTTTGTATCATTTAAGTAGCTGTTAAAGCTGTTAAAGTGGGCTTTGTAGCTCATTGTTAAAATTGGTTACTTTAATAATGGCACCACAACGGGCTATTTCATGAAGTCAGCTCTGGAGAAGAGCCAGTTAAGATGTTCATTGGAACATAGTTCCTAAATATTTCCCTTTGACACAAACTAAAATTATATTGTTTCTCAATCAGAAAGCATTTTAGATGCTTTCAGAAAATGGTGCAGAGTGGAAAGTGGTTACCAGATATTGTTACCTTCTTCCACTCACTGCTATTAGAGAAATACAGTTTTTTTTTTCTTTAACCTAGAGCAGAAATATGTTGTAGTAAAAGTTTTATCGAGTACTATAGGCACCAGCCCTCTGCAACCCCACAAGAAGAGGTATGGATTGATGTGAATTATGCAGAAACGTTATTAGTGGTCCCATAAAATGCTTATATATAACCTGTTTAGTTTATATCTAAACTTATATATGACCTGAAAACGAGTAATGTTTTGAAAGATTAAAAACAGTGGAGTGCGAAAAACTAAAAGACACACGATTAACTTTTGAAAAGCTGACGCTTGGAGTAGGAAGTAGTTTGTCGAATCAGAGCTTTACGTGTCATCTATTGGTCTGTAAAGAGGAAGTAACCGGATGTGGAAACATTAGCTTGGCTTGCTAAATCCCGATAGAAAAATCTCTTAAAGTTTGTGAAAAACGAGTATAATTGAAGTCTAAGACTCTCCACTCAACACTCGCCGTGAGGAAACCGCTTCTACATGTTTGCTTTGAACAGCTGTGCTAAAAGACACGTCCACGCTGAGTTTGTGAGACAGTACGGGGAAGCACAAGTCGTCTGTGGACACCTCCCCTAAGCCTTGTTGCTCAGCTGAGGACCAATACTAGGGACAGTTACAGAGTGGAACCAGAACTTCTGACCAAGGTATCAGACTCTCCACTCTGCAGCATCGCTTCATCTCTGCTACAGTTTACATTGTCTGTTAATACAATTTATCTGATCAGATTCTGATTTGTGTCTGATTTACAATTAAAGGAAGCAGATAACCAGAAGCTGTCGGTTACATGGCTGAAACCGTGACCTACTAAAAAACATATGTAGGTTGCAAACAAGGATTGTGAAAAAGGAGAATCCCAGGGGGATCAAGGGTGTCTAAAATGATGAAGGTCAAAGCTGACATCCCCAGAGGGCTCCGTGTGGAGCCCCCCATTCCTGCAGCATCCACATCAGAACCGGAGCAGAAACAAGACAGCAAAGATCTCAGTAAGTAACACATTTATTTGAGCGGATTGGAGCATGGAAGTCATAAAAGCAATATACGTCTTTTAATATCCCTGCAGTCGATGCAGCAGAGGACAGCCTGGGCAGGTCAGCACCTTGTTACAGGGCTTCTCCCATAATCTAATTTCAGAACAATAATGAACTTAATCCTGGCTGGTTAGTATCAAAAACAGGAGACTAGATTGTTAGACAGATCAGAGAAAAAGGAATAACAGCTAAGTGCAAAAAACTAAAAGACCACAGTTGATACAGTATTATACTATAATACATGAGGTGAGCACCAATATGAGACCAAAGTTCACTAAATTTGTCCAGATGTAAATTTAAACTTTGATGTAACCGTCTTACACCACATTTAAAATGATGCTGTTGAAAATATGTGGAGAGGCTATGCAGATGGACTTTTGGTTGGCCAGTGATTAAAAAGACTTGCCCATCCCACCTATCTTTAGTTTTGAGGTGGAAACTGCAAACCCAGACTGAGAAGTTGTCTAACGATGGGATGATCTCTATCTGGGCACCATGTCCTCCATGGAGGAGTGAGATACTACTTCTCTGTAGTATCTCAAGACAGGCCTGGACAACATCTTTGTAATGGGAAATTAGGATGGCGATTCAAATTTTTAAGAGTATCACTGACTTCTGCCTCCCTGGGAAAGTTTACTTGAAGGTGTTGGAAAGGAAGCAGAGACCGATTGTTGAGCCTCAGATTAAGAAGCTTTAAGGGCTAGTTGGTCCTTCAATTACCAAGATGTAAGTTGTGTCCAAATTCTTGGTTGGATAAGACCAGGGCCGGCCCTTGGCTCTAATCCAGTTTGTGGTGTTTAGTTGTGGAGAGGATTTTTGATAGTTTGGCTTTGGGCTGTCAGGCTCTCATTTCTGATTCTTCCATATGATGTGGTAAAAGCGATGCACTGGAGTGGGAGATGTTATTTTAAGGTCATATCGCCCATTCCTGGCTGTACTCTCATCCAACACTGTTTTTGTTATTTATGAAATAGAATTTGATAAAGGTTTAGTTATTTTTTTTGTAAAGGGTTTTGCACTTACTTAGGCTGCCATTTTTAATTCTGCTTTATGTGACTTGAAGTTTCGCATTTGTATTCAAAGGCAACTTTGAGAACCTAAATCATGTTTCTCCGTCTATATTAATCACATGCATGTCAGGGTTGAATTTACCAGCTTGTGTTACTGATTAAACTATTTAATCTATGAAAAACAGTTTAATCAGTAACACAAGCTTTAATCTATGAAAAACCGGGTTGCTCCTCGCGGGACCCGGCCGGGCCAAGCCAGAACGAGAGACGCGAGGCCGGGACCGGTGCAAAGAGGATTGGGTGGCGGACGAAGGTGGAGACCTCAGCGGCCCGATCCCCGGATGCTTAGGCTGGCTCTAGGGACGTGGAATGTCACCTCGCTGGGGTGGAAGGAGCCTGAGCTTGTGCGGGAGGTCGAGAGATATCGACTAGAAACAGTCGGGCTCGCCTCCACGCACAGCGTGGGCTCTGGAACCCATCTCCTTGAGAGGGGTTGGACTCTCTTCTACTCTGGAGTGGCCCACGTGGAGAGGCGGCGGGCTGGTGTGGGTTTGCTTGTTGCCCCCCAGCTCAGCCGTCTCGTGTTTGGGTTTACCCCAGTGGATGAGAGAGTCGTATCCCTCCGCCTTCGGGTTGGGGAGAGGTCTCTGACTATCATTTCAGCCTACGGGCCAAGTGGTAGTGCAGAGTACCCGGCCTTCTTGGCTTCCCTGTCGGGGGTGCTGGATAGTGCCCCTCCCGGGGACTCCATTATTCTGCTGGGGGACTTCAACGCCCACGTGGGGAACGACAGTGACACTTGGACAGGCGTGATTGGGAGGAATGGCCTCCCCGATCTGAATCCGAGTGGTGTTTTGTTATTGGACTTCTGTGCTAGTCATGGATTGTCCATTACGAACACCATGTTCAAACATAAGGGTGTCCATCAGTGCACTTGGCACCAGGACACCCTAGGCAGGAGTTTGATGATTGACTTTGATGTTGTATCATCAGACCTTCGGCCGCATGTTTTGGACACTCAGGTGAAGAGAGGGGCTGAGCTGTCCACTGATCACCACCTGGTGGTGAGTTGGATCCGCTGGAGGAGGAGAACGCCGGACAGACTTGGCAGGCCCAAGCGCATAGTGAGGGTCTGCTGGGAACACCTGGCGGAGCCCTCGGCCAGGGATGTATTTAACTCCCACCTCCGGGAGAGCTTCGACCAGATCCCGGGGGATGTTGGAGACATAGAGTCCGAGTGGACCATGTTCTCCACATCTATTGTCGATGCTGCTGCCCGTAGCTGCGGCCGTAAGGTCTGCGGTGCGTGTCGCGGCGGCAATCCCAGAACCCGGTGGTGGACACCGGCAGTAAGGAATGCTGTCAAGCTGAAGAAGGAGTCCTATCGGCTGTGGTTGGCTTGTGGGACTCCTGAGGCGGCTGACGGGTACCATGGGGCCAAGCGTGCTGCGGCCTGGGCTGTGGCAGAGGCAAAAACTCGGGCCTGGGAGGAGTTCGGAGAGGCCATGGAGAAGGACTACCGGTTGGCCTCGAAGCGATTCTGGCAAACCGTCCGGCGCCTCAGGAGGGGGAAGCAGTGCTTCGCCAACACTGTTTATAGTGGGGTTGGGAGACTGCTGACCTCGACTGAGGACATTATCGGGCGGTGGAAGGAGTACTTCGAGGATCTCCTCAGTCCTGCCATCACGCATTCCGTGGTGGAAACAGAGGCTGGGGACTCGGGGTTGGACTCTTTCATCACCCAGGCTGAAGTCACCGAGGTGGTTGAAAAGCTCCGCAGTGGCAAGGCTTCGGGGGTGGATGAGATCTGCCCTGAGTACCTCAAGTCTCTGGATGTTGTAGGGCTGTCATGGTTGACACGCCTCTTCAACATTGCGTGGCGGTCGGGGACAGTGCCTCTGGACTGGCAGACTGGGGTGGTGGTTCATAAGAAGGATGACCGGAGGGTGTGTTTCAACTACAGGGGGATCACACTCCTCAGCCTCTCTGGTAAGGCCTACACCAAGGTATTGGAGAGGAGAGTCCGACCGATAGTCGAACCTCGGCTTCAGGAGGAGCAGTGTGGTTTTCGTCCCGGCCGTGGAACACTGGACCAGCTCTATAGCCTCTACAGGGTGCTCGAGGGTTCATGGGAGTTTGCCCAACTGGTTCACATGTGTTTTGTGGACCTGGAGAAGGCATTCGACTGTGTCCCTCGTGATGCCCTGTGGGGGGTGCTCCAGGAGTATGGAATCGGGGGCCCTTTATTAGGGGCCATCTGGTCCCTGTACGAGCGGAGCAGGAGTTTGGTCCGCATTGCCGGCACTAAGTCGGACCTGTTCCCGGTGCATGTTGGACATGTGTAGAAGCAAGCAGGATGTTTTCTTGTATTCTCTTCATCCTTCTTTCTTTGCTTTATTCTTTTCTCCTTCTCTCCCCTTTTCCTTTTTGCCCCACCTCTCTCTCTTTCATACTTATTATTTTTTCCTTTTTGTTTCTGTGTCCGTGTCCTTAACAATTGAAATAACCCCAATGCAGGTTCTAATGAAATTTGTTTATAAATATCAAGCAGAGCTTTAAAGCTTTAGCTGTAACACTCCACTTGTGAAAGTAAATCTGTTGGGCTGCTGCCACCGAAACCTAGTCTCGGTGGCAGCAGACTAAGTAGAGACCCCCAGACACCTCATCCAGCTCCTTTGGGGAAAGCCCAAGGCATTCCCAGGCCAACCGAGTGACTTCCAGTCTCTCCAGCGTGTCCTGGGCCATCCTCTGGGTCTCCTACTGGTGGGACGTGCCTGGGAGGCTAGAGGGGTCAGCAGGACCAGGTAACTACAAAAAGGCAAAATCCACTGATCTTCAAACCAGACCCCATCTGGCCCTTGGCTGCATCAAGAAATCCTGTCCATGAACATTATGAACAGGACCGGTGACAACGGGCATCCCTGCTAGAGTCCAACATGCACCAAGAACCTGTCCAACTGCCGGCATTGCGGACCAAACTCCAGCCCCGCTTGTACAGAGACCTGATGGCCCCAATAGAGAGCCCCGAACTCCTTCTCTAGGTTCACAAAACTCATGTAAACCGGTTGGGCAAACTCCCATGAACCCTTGAGGACCCTGTTGTGGGTGTAGAGCTGGTTCAGTGTTTCACGGTCAGGACAAAACCCACACTGCTACTCCTGAAGCTGAGGTTGGACAATCGGCCGGATTTTCCTCTCCAACACCCTGGCGCAGGCCTTTACCAAGGAGGCTGAGGAATGCGATCCCCCTGTAGTTGGGGCACATTCTTCAGTCCCCCTTCTTGTGAAGGAGGATCACCACCAGGTCTGCCAGTCCAGAGGTACTGTCCCCAACCGCTACTCGGTGTTGTAAAGGCATGTCAGCCAAGACAGCCTCACAACATCCAGAGACTTGAGGTACTCAGGGCAGATCTCATCCACTTCAGAAGCCTTGCCACTGCAGAGCCTGAGACTTTGGCCTGCCAAGTCTGTCTGGCTTTTTTCTCTTCCAGCGGATCCAACTCACTACCAGGTGGTGAGCGGTGGACAGCTCAGCCCCTCTCTTCATCTGAGTGTCCAAGACATACAGCCGAAGGTCCGAAGACACAACTACAAAGTCGACCATCGTCTTCCTGCGTAGGGTGTCCTGGTGCCAAGTGCACTAATGAACACCCTTGTGCTTGAACATGGTGTTCAGAAGTCCAATGAAGCACCGCTTGGGTTCAGATCAGGGAGGCCATTCCTCCCAATCACACCCCTCCAGGTGTCACTGTCTTTTCCCAGATGGACATTGAACTTCCCCAGCAGAACGATGGTCCCGTAGGCCGAAACTACATTCAGAGACCTCCCTCTGTCCCGAAGGCGTAGATGACAGGTCTCCTCTCCTCATTTATTTGTCATGTTTGTTGTAAAGAATTTGCCCAAACAGAGAATCTAAAGAGTCACATGCTTATTCACACTGGAGAAAAATCACTGATTTGCAGTGTGTGTAGTAAAGGATTTTCATGACCTTCAGATTTAAAGAGTCACATGCATGTTCATACGATAGAAGCCATTAATCTGCTGTGGCTCAGGTGGTAGGAGTTTCCGCTGGGTTGCCGGTTCGAACCCCTACTCTGTCCGTCTCAGTTGTTGTGTTCTTGGGCAAGACATTTCACCCGACTTTTCTGCTAATGGTGGTCAGAGGACTCAGTGCCGCCTGTGTATGGCAGCCTCACTTCTGTCAGTCTGCCCCAGGGCAGCTGCGGCTACTTTGCAACTCATCACTGTCAGTGTGTGAATGGCTTACTGACTGATTGTAGTGTAAAGTGCTTTGGGTCTCTGGGGACTTGATAAAGCGCTATACAAGTTCCTTCCATTTACCATCAGACCATTTATATTTGAAGACACACGTGCGTATTCATACAGGAGAGAAGCCAATAATCAGCCGTGTTTGTAGTCGATGCTTTTCACAGCCCGAAGATGTAAAATATATTATGCGTCTTCATACCGCATCGTTTAGTTGTCGTGATTGTAACAAACATTTTGTCTCTCACGCCCTGAATAAGAGATGTGAAGTGGGTGTGGGGATAATCACAAGCCTCCAGCTGAGCCCCTTAGTGCTGAACTTTTACCCCACTTTATGAAAGTGTCGCCACTGTACAGCATGAAATTCCAACAGGGAGGAGTCTGCAAGTCACTGACTTGATGCAATCTCCTGGGTTTCCTTAGATAGAAAACTTTAAACTAATTTGAAATATAAACTGAACTTGACTGCATTAATTAAAAGAATGTACTGTTCAGATTGAAATTAATCCATTTAATAAATAAAACCATTGAACTTTAATGCCTCAATAAAATCAAGGAGCTTCATAAGTTGCCTTGTTTCGTGGCCCAACATGTAGGGTCGTTTATCACTTCTTTACATCATCAGTTGGTTTCTTAGCATCTGTTTTAGTGAATTCTAACTCTTTTAATAAACGATTCCATTCAGAAATCCTTTATTAACGCTAAGGAAAATGAGATCATATGTAAATGATTATTTTATCATCCAGAAGCAATCAGTGATGTACATGTGTGTTTTGATGTTTTCAGTCCATCAGATGTTGGTGATTAAAGTGGTTCCCCATGACTGGAGCCCCAGTTTGGACCAGCAGGATCCAGGGCCCCCCCACGTAAAGGAGGAAGATGAGGAGCTGTGGATCAGTCAGGGGGAAGAGCAGCTTTCTGTAAAGAGTGAAGATGAGGAAAAACCTCGGTTATCAGAGCTTCATCAAGTCAAAACTGAAAACAATAGAGAGACAGAAGCTCCAACCAGCAGCTCAGTTATACAGATGGAAAGAGAACCTGATGGACAGAGCTGTGGAGGATTAGAACCAGACAAGAACCCAGATCCAGTATGTTCTTCCCACCTAAGTAAGAAGATGGTTGAGAGAAGAGGTAAGACATCAAAACTGTCTTCCAGTGTTACGGCTCAGTATGGAGTCCACACAGGAGAGAAGCCATTTGGTTGCAATATTTGTGGCAAAAGATTCAAACATGAGAGGAATCTTAAATTACACATGATGATTCACACTGGAATGAGAGAGCATAGGTGTGATCTTTGTGGTAAAGGATTTAAGGAAAAGTTTTCTCTTCAGACACATATGAGAGTCCACACTGGAGAGACTCCATTTTCCTGTGATGATTGTGGGAGAAGGTTCCATGCAAAGAGAAATCTTACCGTTCACATGAAGCTCCATTCAGAAGAAAAAACATTTTCTTGTGATGTTTGTGGTGCAAGATTTAAGGTAAAAGTAAGTCTTAAAAAACACATGTGGATCCACACTGCAGAGAGACCTTTTGTTTGTAGTGTTTGCAAGAAAGGTTTTTCACAACAACATCTTTTAAAGAGACACATGCTTATTCACACAGGAGAGAAACACTACATTTGTAGTGTTTGTAGTAAAGGATTTTCACAGCTAGTATATCTGAGAAGGCACCTGGATATTCACAATGCACAATTTAGCTGTAGAGACTGTGGAAAATGTTTTGTGAAGGAAACACAGCTACAGCGACATGTGAGGTTCCACACAGAGGAGAGACGATTTGGTTGCGATGTCTGTAAAAGCAGATTTAGTCAAAGGCAAACTCTTGAAAATCACATGAAAGTCCATTCAGGAGAAAAACAGTTTGTTTGTCATGTTTGTAGTAAAGCGTTTTCACTGCATGGAGATCTAAAGAGACACATGCGTGTTCACACATGAGAGAAACTGTTTGTTTTTAGTGTTTGCAGTCAAAGATTTTCAAGACCAGCATATCTGAAAAAACACATGGATGTTCACACTTCACTTTTTGAAAGTTTTATTAATTGCAGTTAACTTTTTTTGACATTCAGATGAAGCAACATTTTAAACTCCACAGAAGGAGAGGCCTTTTCATTGTGATGTTCGCAAAAGTAGATTAAATATAAAGAATCATTATTAAAAGTACTTACCAGGCAGCACAGGGGTAAAGTGTGTGACCAATGTACGGAGGCCTTAGTACTCGACACAGACTGTCGTGGGTTTGAGTCCCAGCACGTTGACGTTTACTGTGATTTGATTTCATAAATAATGGTCGATTTCTAAGAAGAGTTCAACCTTGTAAGAGCAGCACACTGAGACAGGCAACAACTCCAGTTGCTACAAATACGTTTCTTATTTTTTGGTTTTATGGTTGTATGAAGTGTTAATTTATTGTTCTTTGTTCTGGCTCATTATTGCTGTGCAGCACATTCATGCAAGTCTGTTTAAAACACAATTTAAATAAAGTTGACATTGACTGAAATCTTTTGGTACTGGTCATTATGAATAATGATTTAACCAAAATGCAAGTGTCTGTTTAGGAAATTTGAACGCACTTTATCAGCTGTAACACGGTCTTGGTCCGGTCCATGGACCACAGTGACCTACAGGTTTTACATATTATCCTGCTTGAAATGGACTGTACCTACAGGGGCTTTACCAGATGTACTGACCACCCAGATTGCTTTTACACTGCTAGTCTCATTTAGTCAGCCTCACTTAGAGTGTTCACATGCAGCTCAGTAGGCAACTTGAAGTTAAGATCCTTGCCCAAGGGGGCATCAGAGGGAAGCTGGAATGGACCCCACAACTTTCCAAATGCAAGATGCTGAATCCTACAACTGAGAAACAGCCACTCCTTGAATACAACTGTTTTAATTTAAATTACATTTACAGTCTTTAATGAACTTCCATAGAAATGTACCTCATGTCAGGATGATGTTGGAAATGCAATTACTGTAATTATATTATTTAATATTTAATTAAATAACCATTCGGTCTGTCAAGGGTTTGTCCTGTGAAGTGTTGTGTGTCCTGTGAATACCAGCCCAATATGGCGGGGGTATTAGGACAATAGATAAAAGGGTGAATCAAGCTCTGCCATTACTAAACAGCAACACTCTGCACACACATGGAATAAATGTGCACATTTTAACAAAATTACTCTCAAGTTAAACACAATCAAATTTTTTATGTGCTAGAACAACTCAACTAAACTACCATGCTAATGAATAAAGAATTTAATTAACCATATACAAATGAAGGAAAAAGGGAATCAATAAAAATGGTTAAAACCCATGACCAATGAAATGATCAGTGTTTTCTATGTTTGGGAACCATGGTTTATCTTGAGGACCTGGTAATGAAGTTAGATTAGTCTTAAACTAAGAAAAATAATTGGTATACTTCCAAACAACCAATCACAGTGCAAAATCAAAAGTGTAGAAAAAACATTATTTTAATAAATAACTTTTTCCACCTCAATGTTGTTTATTTAGCTATCTTTATTTAGTAAAATAATATTTAAGGACATATCTGGAATGGGAATCAACAACCTTTCTGGGTAATTGATTTATAATGGTGTTTAATTAGCGATCACATTTTTAAAAATAATTAAGGAAACATTTTCTAGATTGGAATCTAATAACCCTTCTGGACAGTTTCTTCTTAATGTATTACCTAGCCATCACACGGAGTAATGTACTGCTAAAATGGCGACGTGGAACTTCTATGGACTCATAAGATGGCGACAAGTTGTGTGTAAACATTTTACTTCAATGGTGCTAGCATTAGCTGTTAGCAGTGGTAGATAAAAATGGAAAGATTATCACTTGTTTACCACTTTTTTTAAAGTCAAACATGTACCTTAAAATACCATTAATACAAGGATTAAAATGCATATGAGTGTTGACGTTCCGTTATGGCCGATCTGTGTTTAGAATTCATCCTTTAAATAAAGTTTGTCTTAACCTTAAAACAACACAGAACAAATAACTAGCCTCAAGGCTGAAAGGTCTGTTCACATTAGCTGAACAGACAGCCTGCTAGCATTAAATAGCTTAATTTTTAACTTACCCCAACAGTACTTAGTTATTTCATCTTAAACAAATTTTCTCTGCCCAAACACCACCTCTTAAGTGAACCATTCTGAAGGAGGTCAAAAGGGGGCTGGTCTGAGAAGTGAAGTTGGTCCGACTCAGGCATGTGGTGGACACGAACAAAGTAGCAGTGGGGTTCGACTGCATCAGAGTGCAGGACTGCGATTCCGATAACTTTTTCTCCAGGTCGTGGGGAAGACTGCTTCACTTGACATTGTTAGACACAGGGTCTCTGCTGGGAACTCTCTGTAGGCCCTCAGAGAAAAAGGTTTAAGCTACGCTTGTCTTAATTACCCCTTTTGTATGAATGCTGGATTATTTGAGCAACAGATCATACTTAACTTTGTGGTTGCTTTTGATTGGCGGGTATCATACCGTCATATCATGGCCTCTCTGAATCCAAGTTTGAAGAGTTAGTGCCTTGCCCGCAAGGAGACATTCACGCTTGTTGCTTCAGCTGTCCAGCCGTCTATTAAGAGTCGCATTGAAGTCAAAGACATCATGGAACAAAGTGTTTTTGTTCCAGAGCCCAATGGATGTCAAAAGGATTCCAGCTGTGACTCCTCCTTCCTGGGATAAGCTAGAAGTTAGTGTAATTTAAAGGTGCACAGTGGCTCCTACCAACCTTTGTGTACATTTCAGTCCATGTTTCATCCATGTTTTTAATTCATGGCTTGGGGCCCAACAACGGTCACGGATTTTGTATAATTTAAGTAGCTGTTAAAGCTGTTAAAGTGGGCTTTGTAGCTCATTGTTAAAATTGGTTACTTTAATAATGGCACCACAACGGGCTATTTCATGAAGTCAGCTCTGGAGAAGAGCCAGTTAAGATGTTCATTGGAACATAGTTCCTAAAAATTTCCCTTTGACACAAACTAAAATTATATTGTTTCTCAATCAGAAAGCATTTTAGATGCTTTCAGAAAATGGTGCAGAGTGGAAAGTGGTCACCAGTGGTTACCTTCTTCTACTCACTGCTATTAGAGAAATACAGTTTTTTTGTTTTTTTTTAACCTAGAGCAGAAATATGTTGTAGTAAAAGTTTTATCGAGTACTATAGGCACCAGCCCTCTGCAACCCCACAAGAAGAGGTATGGATTGATGTGAATTATGCAGAAACGTTATTAGTGGTCCCATAAAATGCTTATATATAACCTGTTTAGTTTATATCTAAACTTATATATGACCTGAAAACGAGTAATGTTTTGAAAGATTAAAAACAGTGGAGTGCGAAAAACTAAAAGACACACGATTAACTTTTGAAAAGCTGACGCTTGGAGTAGGAAGTAGTTTGTCGAATCAGAGCTTTACGTGTCATCTATTGGTCTGTAAAGAGGAAGTAACCGGATGTGGAAACATTAGCTTGGCTTGCTAAATCCCGATAGAAAAATCTCTTAAAGTTTGTGAAAAACGAGTATAATTGAAGTCTAAGACTCTCCACTCAACACTCGCCGTGAGGAAACCGCTTCTACATGTTTGCTTTGAACAGCTGTGCTAAAAGACACGTCCACGCTGAGTTTGTGAGACAGTACGGGGAAGCACAAGTCGTCTGTGGACACCTCCCCTAAGCCTTGTTGCTCAGCTGAGGACCAATACTAGGGACAGTTACAGAGTGGAACCAGAACTTCTGACCAAGGTATCAGACTCTCCACTCTGCAGCATCGCTTCATCTCTGCTACAGTTTACATTGTCTGTTAATACAATTTATCTGATCAGATTCTGATTTGTGTCTGATTTACAATTAAAGGAAGCAGATAACCAGAAGCTGTCGGTTACATGGCTGAAACCGTGACCTACTAAAAAACATATGTAGGTTGCAAACAAGGATTGTGAAAAAGGAGAATCCCAGGGGGATCAAGGGTGTCTAAAATGATGAAGGTCAAAGCTGACATCCCCAGAGGGCTCCGTGTGGAGCCCCCCATTCCTGCAGCATCCACATCAGAACCGGAGCAGAAACAAGACAGCAAAGATCTCAGTAAGTAACACATTTATTTGAGCGGATTGGAGCATGGAAGTCATAAAAGCAATATAAGTCTTTTAATGTCGATGCAGCAGGGGACAGCCTGGGCAGGTCAGCACCTTGTTACAGGGCTTCTCCCATAATCTAATTTCAGAACAATAATGAACTTAATCCTGGCTGGTTAGTATCAAAAACAGGAGACTAGATTGTTAGACAGATCAGAGAAAAAGGAATAACAGCTAAGTGCAAAAAACTAAAAGACCACAGTTGATACAGTATTATACTATAATACATGAGGTGAGCACCAATATGAGACCAAAGTTCACTAAATTTGTCCAGATGTAAATTTAAACTTTGATGTAACCGTCTTACACCACATTTAAAATGATGCTGTTGAAAATATGTGGAGAGGCTATGCAGATGGACTTTTGGTTGGCCAGTGATTAAAAAGACTTGCCCATCCCACCTATCTTTAGTTTTGAGGTGGAAACTGCAAACCCAGACTGAGAAGTTGTCTAACGATGGGATGATCTCTATCTGGGCACCATGTCCTCCATGGAGGAGTGAGATACTACTTCTCTGTAGTATCTCAAGACAGGCCTGGACAACATCTTTGTAATGGGAAATTAGGATGGCGATTCAAATTTTTAAGAGTATCACTGACTTGTGCCTCCCTGGGAAAGTTTACTTGAAGGTGTTGGAAAGGAAGCAGAGACCGATTGTTGAGCCTCAGATTAAGAAGCTTTAAGGGCTAGTTGGTCCTTCAATTACCAAGATGCAAGTTGTGTCCAAATTCTTGGTTGGATAAGACCAGGGCTGGCCCTTGGCTCTAATCCAGTTTGTGGTGTTTAGTTGTGGAGAGGATTTTTGATAGTTTGGCTTTGGGCTGTCAGGCTCTCATTTCTGATTCTTCCATATGATGTGGTAAAAGCGATGCACTGGAGTGGGAGATGTTATTTTAAGGTCATATCGCCCATTCCTGGCTGTACTCTCATCCAACACTGTTTTTGTTATTTATGAAATAGAATTTGATAAAGGTTTAGTTATTTTTTTTGTAAAGGGTTTTGCACTTACTTAGGCTGCCATTTTTAATTCTGCTTTATGTGACTTGAAGTTTCGCATTTGTATTCAAAGGCAACTTTGAGAACCTAAATCATGTTTCTCCGTCTATATTAATCACATGCATGTCAGGGTTGAATTTACCAGCTTGTGTTACTGATTAAACTATTTAATCTATGAAAAACGTAGTGTTTAATATTGAATAAAATTCAAAGAAGTAGTAATATTGTTGATTAATTCTGTTAGCTAAAGGGATAGGTACCTTTTCACATTTGAACTGATACAGTACCAATGCCTGGTACCTGGGAATCGGTATCGGTACTCAACGTTACCAATTTTCGGTACTTTTGTGTGTTTATGTGGTGATAAATGTTAATTTGTTTAATAATAAAATCTCAAAAATTTTCAATTTAACATATTTCTTTCTCAATATATAAACTTATGAATATATCAGAACAACATCGAGCTTGTATTGTAACATCTTCCATGTTTCTGGCTGCAGACAACGAGTCGCTAATGGATCCACGCGTGCTAACGGTGCTGAATGCAGTTGTAGCTGTAGATCTGAGGCTGATGAAAATTGCTCTTCAGCCTTGAGAAAAATCTTGTGCTTAACGAGGTGCTTCATCAACTTTAAAAGTATTCCCGCCGCTGGCCTTGCATTTGCGTCACAAATATTGCAGCGAACGTGATTGCATTTTAAAAAGTGGTGCCATACTTTTGACCGCTTTCTATTAGCCATGCTTGCTTTGTTGACTGTTCCAGCGGCTACTGACGTCATTACGCTCTTGTGCGTCCAATGCTGTGTTCATGTCGGGCATGGGAAATCACCCACTCTTCCACTCCTATAGTGTCACAAAGACATAACAAAGGGACTAGCTTTGCAGCCACTCTCGGTAGCTGTGGGGGGTTGGTTATATCAGCCGGCTGAACTGCTGTCCCGATACCTTTCCCCTAGGTCGTGGGGACAACCACTTCACTCCACATTGTTAGAGACAGGGTTTTGAGCATTTTGAGAAGCAGGTAATATTTAACCATGTGCACTAGATCTGCGTGTATTAGACCGTTGGATCGTAGTCACTTTGGATCCAAGTTGGAGAGTTATGCCTTCTTGCCTGCCATGAGACATTCGCATGCGGTACCTCTCCCGTCCAGCTCCCGCTAGAGATCCATGTGGTAGAGACCGAACAGAAGTGAATGGTGTTTTCGTTCAGGGATTCCAGCTCTGACTCCTGTATGGATTCTGATTATTTATTATAAATATTTGTCAAAAACTATAATTAAAAATCATAATTTAGACAAAATAAATTCTAACCACAAATCATTTATTACAAAGAAAGATAACAGATGATGTGATTGTTGGGCTCACAATACTTAATAATTACAATTAGTTATCATTAACAATTGATAATTATTAACAAAACCACGCCAAATGTCACTATGTTATCAAGCGTTTTACCGAATTGTGTGGAACATTACCCATAACTTGACAGATAATCACTCTTACACAAAACAAAAAAAAACACTGTCTCTTTATCTATGTGAAATTTATTAAGCCAATAGTTACAATCAAAGGTTTCTGGTTCAACAATGTTCACCTAACTAAGCATGCACTATTCTACAAAAAGGGGTAACACAACAATTGGGATTAATTTGGGAAGTGGAGCAGAACCACTAGAAGTTGAAGCCTTTTTCTGTTGGTGTGTCTTGACAGCGGCTATCAGCTGGTAGAACGGTTGGACTACGCCCGGGACGCGGAGAATCTAGCAGCCGGCCCCTTAGCCACTTAACTATGGCTGGGGACCCAACAATGAGATATTAAGAGGTGCTATCTATAGTAGGGAAGCTGCTGTGTTCGAAACTTTTATGAAATTGGGGAATGTCAGTGTAGTCTACAGGTTAATGGTTTTAGACTTTAAAATCATCTTGAGCTAAATTCTACTAATAGTGTTGAGTGAAGTCCACAGCATGTTTGTAGTACAGTTGTGGAAACTTTTGTGTTTTGAGACCACATTTTCTAAATATGAACTTGATTTTTACCCAGTTAAATATCTTCATTTTTTTTCTAAGATCAGCCAAGACCAACTTACTTTTTTCAACTTACTGTGAAAATTGAAAAAAAAGAAACGCCTCATTTATCAGAGTTTAATTAAATCAAGACTGAAGATAACAGAGAGACAGAAGCTTCAACCAGCAGCTTAGCTGAACAGATGGAAACAACCTGGTGGAGGACCAGAACCAGAGAGGAACCAAGATCTAGTATGTTCATGTCAACACAGCAAGCTGATGGTTCACAAAAGAGGTAAAAGATCAAAAATGTGTTCTAAACTTACAGCTCAGGTTGCAGACGGGAGAAGTAATTTGGTTCCAGTGTTTCCTTTAAAAGATTCGAACACAAGACTAATGTTGAATTACAGATGGTTCACACAGCAAAACAGGAACTCAGCTGTGATCTTTGTGGCGAAGGATTTAAAAAAGCTTTATCTTCAGACACATATGAGGCTGGTGCTGGCTTTTCAGTTCTCTCGGTATCGCTTGGATTTCCATCCCTGGCTCTGGTGGCTGGGCACTGTGTTGTGAGAGATGTGGCTTTGCTTTGGTGGAGGGGCCGGCCAGCCGGCCTGCTTATTGCGGTGGGGTGTACTGTGCGGGAGTGTGGGTGGCCGGCATGCTGGGGCATCTATGGGGTTTGGCTGTGGGGTTGGCGGGGTGCCTGGTCCTTGGCGTGCTGTAGTGGCATTCCTCCATTGCTTCCTTCTGTGGCTCTGGACCTGATCGAGCGGCGGGCTGCAGTTGGCGGTTGAGTGGTTGGGGCGGTGGAGCATGTCTTGTGCCTGCACTGGGGTGTCTTGCAGGTTGTGCTTGGCCTGGAGCGGTTGGCCCGGTTACCCGGCTGGTGCATGTATCCCTCTCATGAACTGACGGACTGGGGCTGGCCGGATAGTTGGGCGGGCTTGGGAGTGTGCTGCTCTGTTGGCTGTTGTGTCTGGGCAGGGGGATCAGGGCGGCGGGCTAGAGGGTGGCGTGGAGGGGCTGCAGCGTGTGGGGTTGGGGGGTGTGTGTGTCCTCTTCACATCAGGGGAGCAGACCTGATGGTGTGGAGGAACTGTCTGTGACCAGAAGATGCCAGTGGTGGAGTTCCTGGGTTCAAGTCCTTCCTGGGTTCAAGTCCCGCCGAGCTACGACCTGGAGAGAAGATCTAGTCCTGCTGCAGAGAGTGGGTGAGGGGGCCGTATCCCCTCCCCGGCTTCTCAGGATGTTAATGGAGGAGGTTATGAGCTTCTAAACAACACAGAATCAATATTTTGGGGGGAGTGGTGGCCTAGTGGTTAGAACAGGAGGTTTGTGTTCCAGAGGGTACACAAGGGGCCAGGTTCGTATCTCACAGATTGCCACTCTGGGTCCCTGAGCAAGACCCTTAGCCCCAGAATGCTCCCCGGGCGCCGCACAATGGCAGCCCACTGCTCCCTATAAGGGATGGGTTAAATGCAGAGGACAAATTTTGTTGTAATGTACATGTGCAATGACCAATAAAGATGATTATTATTATTCTTGGATGTGGGGCCATCAACATTTGGATCGGCTGAGCGGTGATGGTAGAGCTGAGCTGGATAATGTTTCTCCCTGAGCTATCATTGCAGTGGCGGTGATGTGGTGTGTTTGTGTGGTTGCGGGGGGTGTGGTGGGGGACGCTGCTGCTGCTTGCTGCTGGCCGGGAACCTCTTGCCGGGTGTCCCGTCTTTGTGTGGTTGGGGGTTCCGTTGTGGGCTCGGTGCTCAGTGGTGTCTGCCTTGTTGTGTTGCGCGGGGCCCTTGCCTTGCTGTCGGGGCACGCTGTGTGGTGGGCGGCAGGATGTGCTGGGGGTGCTTGGAGCCGGGCTGTGTGTGGAGCTTGTGCTATGTGGTTGTGGCTTTTTTGGCTTTTCAGGGATGGAGCTTACCTGTGGGGGTGTGCCCCTGTACTGTGGGAAGGGGATTCATGGCGTTTGAGTTCGGGGGCATGTGTTTGATATCTGTGTCCTGGTTGGGGGTGGCCCTGTGGGGGAAATTCAAGTTGGGGTTCATTGGGGGTGGGGGGCTCATGGGGTTAGGATCGGAATTCATCGGGGGGTTGGGACTGTTTCATCCTGTGGCGGCTGTGGTTGGTGGGCTAGTTTGGACCATGTAGACCCCTCTTTTGTACATGCCACCCTCTCTGGATGAGGATGGAGGTCGTTGGGGACTGGGGTCGGGGTGGGGGGTCAGGTTCCGGCCTGGGGTCGCACAGGTTCAGGCACCAGCTCAGGCTAGCCCGGCCCAGGTTCAGGTGCTGGGGCGGTCTGCCTGTCTCCATCTCCTGGAGGAAAAGGGACTGTGAGTGTTTTTATTTGTACGCATGAGGGTGGGAATATGTGATTGTGTGTGCCTGTTTTTTGTGTCAGGTTGGGTCTTGGACTCTTCCCTCTCCTGGATCAGTTTAGGCCCCCCATCAAAGGTGGAGCCTATTTCCTACCCGCCACACTACCTGCTGGTGGTTGGTGTCTCTGCCCGCTGGTGTACTTGGGGTTGTCGGTGTCCGGGACTGGGTGCTTTGGTGTGTGCCGGCTCACTCCCGATGTGCTGCTTGCTGGAGCCTGGACAACTGGGCTCTGTCGGGCCTCTGCTTAGGGAGTGGTATGTCCTGGGATCTCAGGTCTCTGGGTCCATGACTGTATCTGCTCGGGCGTAGACGGCCGCCGACTGGGACGACAGGTCTCGGATCTCCTCCGTATCTCTCCCGGGGGGGCAGGGATGTTGCTCCTCACATTCGCTATTGCATATTTATATGGAGAAACCTTGTATACACAAGCGCGCTCACACTCAGACCCACAGGTGTTTAGATTCAGGTGTTAACAGATATACAAATGTTCTATATTGGGCAGCATTTACCACTAAATACATCTTGCATTCATAAGTACTGTACACATTTTGGTTAAAAAAAAGCTGTTAATATGAATGTTTCTGCAAGTGTAGAAGCAAGCAGGGTGCTATCTTGTATTCTCTTCATCCTTCTTTCTTTCCTCCATTCTTTTCTCCTTATCTCCCCTTTTCCTTTTTGCCCCACCTCTCTCTCTTTCGTGCTTCTTATTTTTTCCTTTTTGTTTCTGTCTCCATGTCCTTAACAATTGAAATAACCCGAATGCAGTTTCTAATGAAGTTTCTTTTATTAACATCAAGCAGAGCTTTAAAGCATTAGCTGTAACTCTCCACTTGTGACAGTAAATCTGTTGGGCTGCTACCACCGAGACTGGGTCTAAGTAAAGACCCCCAGACACCTCATTCAGCTCCTCTGGGGAAGGCCCAAGGCATTCCCAGGCCAACCGAGTGACTTAGTCTCTCCAGCGTGTCCTGGCCCATCCTCTGGGTCTCCTACTGGTGGGACAGGCCTGGGGGGCTAGAGGGGTCAGCAGGACCAGGTAATCTGCAAAAAGGCAAAATCCACTGATCTCCAAACCAGACCCCATCTGGCCCTTGGCTGCATCAAGAATTCCTGTCTATGAACGTTATAAACAGGACCAGTGACAACGGCCATCCCTGCTAGAGTCCAACATGCACCAAGAACCTGTCCAACTGCCGGCATTGCGGACCAAACTCCAGCCCCGCTTGTACAGAGACCTGATGGCCCCAATAGAGAGCCCCGAACTCCTTCTCTAGGTTCACAAAACTCATGTAAACCGGTTGGGCAAACTGCCATGAACCCTTGAGGACCCTGTGGAGGGTGTAGAGCTGGTTCAGTGTTTCACGGTCAGGACGAAAACCACACTGCTACTTCTGAAGCTGAGGTTGGACCATTGGCCGGACTCTCCTCTCCAACACCCTAGCACAGGCTTTTACCAAGGACGCTGAGGAGTGCGATCCCCCTGTAGTTGGGACACATTCTTCAGTCCCCCTTCTTGTGAAGGAGGATCACCACCAGGTCTGCCAGTCCAGAGGTACTGTCCCCAACCACTACTCGGTGTTGTAAAGGCATGTCAGCCAAGACAGCCTCACAACATCCAGAGACTTGAAGTACTCAGGGCAGATCTCATCCACTTCAGAAGCCTTGCCACTGCAGAGCCTGAGACTTTGGCCTGCCAAGTCTGTCTGGCTTTTTTCTCTTCCAGCGGATCCAACTCACTACCAGGTGGTGAGCGGTGGACAGCTCCGCCCCTCTCTTCATCTGAGTGTCCAAGACATACAGCCGAAGGTCCGAAGACACAACTACAAAGTCGACCATCGTCTTCCTGCGTAGGGTGTCCTGGTGCCAAGTGCACTAATGAACACCCTTATGCTTGAACATGGTGTTCAGAAGTCCAATGAAGCACCGCTTGGGTTCAGATCGAGGAGGCCATTCCTCCCAATTACACCCCTCCAGGTGACACTGTCATTTCCCACATGGACATTGAACATCCCCAGCAGAATTATGGTCCTGTTGGCCGAAACTACATTCAGAGATCTCCCTCTGTCCCGAAGGCATAGATGAGAGGTCTCCTCTCATCCACCCCAACATGAGATGGCTCAGCTGGGGGCAAAAGCAAACCTACCCAAGCCTCCACGCGGGCCACTCCAGAGTAGAAGAGAATCCAACCTCTCTCGAGGAGCTCGGTTCCAGAGCCCACACTGTGCATGGAGGTGAGCCCAATTATTTCTAGCCTATGTCTCTAGACTTCCTGCACAAGCTCAGGCTCCTTCCTTCCACTGCAGAGACCTTTTGTTTGTAGTGTTTGCAATAAAGGTTTTTCACAACATTTTTTAAAGAGACACATGCTTATTAACACAGGAGAGAAACACTATATTTGTAGTGTTTGTAGCAACGGCTTTTCACATTAAGGGAATCTAAAGAGTTACTTGTGTTCACACAGGACAGAAATCATTTATTTGTCGTGTTTGTTGTAAAGAATTTGCCCAAACAGAGAATCTAAAGAGTCACATGCTTATTCACACTGGAGAAAAATCACTGATTTGCAGTGTGTGTAGTAAAGGATTTTCATGACCTTCAGATTTAAAGAGTCACATGCATGTTCATACGATAGAAGCCATTAATCTGCTGTGGCTCAGGTGGTAGGAGTTTCCGCTGGGTTGCCGGTTCGAACCCCTGCTCTGTCCGTCTCAGTTGTTGTGTTCTTGGTCAAGACACTTCACCCGACTTGTCTGCTAATGGTGGTCAGAGGACTCAGTGCCGCCTGTGTATGGCAGCCTCACTTCTGTCAGTCTGCCCCAGGGCAGCTGCGGCTACTTTGCAACTCATCACTGTCAGTGTGTGAATGGCTTACTGACTGATTGTAGTGTAAAGTGCTTTGGGTCTCTGGGGACTTGATAAAGCGCTATACAAGTTCATTCCATTTACCATCAGACCATTTACAGGTCCTTCTCAAAATATTAGCATATTGTGATAAAGTTCATTATTTTCCATAATGTCATGATGAAAATTTAACATTCATATATTTTAGATTCATTGCACACTAACTGAAATATTTCAGGTCTTTTATTGTCTTAATACGGATGATTTTGGCATAAAACCCAAAATTCCTATCTCACAAAATTAGCATATTTCATCCGACCAATAAAAGAAAAGTGTTTTTAATACAAAAAACATCAACCTTCAAATAATCATGTACAGTTATGCACTCAATACTTGGTCGGGAATCCGTTTGCAGAAATGACTGCTTCAATGCGGCGTGGCATGGAGGCAATCAGCCTGTGGCGCTGCTGAGGTCTTATGGAGGCCCAGGATGCTTCGATAGCGGCCTTTAGCTCATCCAGAGTGTTGGGTCTTGAGTCTCTCAACGTTCTCTTCACAATATCCCACAGATTCTCTATGGGGTTCAGGTCAGGAGAGTTGGCAGGCCAATTGAGCACAGTGATACCATGGTCAGTAAACCATTTACCAGTGGTTTTGGCACTGTGAGCAGGTGCCAGGTCGTGTTGAAAAATGACATCTTCATCTCCATAAAGCTTTTCAGCAGATGGAAGCATGAAGTGCTCCAAAATCTCCTGATGGCTAGCTGCATTGACCCTGCCCTTGATAAAACACAGTGGACCAACACCAGCAGCTGACACGGCACCCCAGACCATCACTGACTGTGGGTACTTGACACTGGACTTCTGGCATTTTGGCATTTCCTTCTCCCCAGTCTTCCTCCAGACTCTGGCACCTTGATTTCCGAATGACATGCAGAATTTGCTTTCATCCAAAAAAAGTACTTTGGACCACTGAGCAACAGTCCAGTGCTGTTTCTCTGTAGCCCAGGTCAGGCGCTTCTTCCGCTGTTTCTGGTTCAAAAGTGGCTCGACCTGGGGAATGCGGCACCTGTAACCCATTTCCTGCACACGCCTATGCACGGTGGCTCTGGATGTTTCTACTCCAGACTCAGTCCACTGCTTCCGCAGGTCCCCCAAGGTCTGGAATCAGCCCTTCTCCACAATCTTCCTGAGGGTCTGGTCACCTCTTCTCGTTGTGCAGTGTTTTCTGCCACACTTTTTCCTTCCCACAGACTTCCCACTGAGGTGCCTTGATACAGCACTCTGGGAACAGCCTATTTTTTCAGAAATTTCTTTCTGTGTCTTACCCCTTGCTTGAGGGTGTCAATAGTGGCCTTCTGGACAGCAGTCAGGTCGGCAGTCTTACCCATGATTGGGGTTTTGAGTGATGAACCAGGCTGGGAGTTTTAAAGGCCTCAGGAATCTTTTGCAGGTATTTAGAGTTAACTCGTTGATTCAGATGATTAGGTTCATAGCTCGTTTAGAGACCCTTTTAATGATATGCTAATTTTGTGAGATAGGAATTTTGGGTTTTCATGAGCTGTATGCCAAAATCATCCGTATTAAGACAATAAAAGACCTGAAATATTTCAGTTAGTGTGCAATGAATCTAAAATATATGAATGTTAAATTTTCATCATTACATTATGGAAAATAATGAACTTTATCACAATATGCTAATATTTTGAGAAGGACCTGTAAATATTCCATACATGATTATAGAACCAGCAGAGAATTGAACCATCCTCATTAACTGTTTTTACGCTGCTCAATGACAAGTCATTCTTCATGTTGTCCCCAAGTTGCCTTGTTTCGTGGCCCAACATGTAGGGTCGTTTATCACTTCTTTACATCATCAGTTGGTTTCTTAGCATCTGTTTTAGTGAATTCTAACTCTTTTAATAAACGATTCCATTCAGAAATCCTTTATTAACGCTAAGGAAAATGAGATCATATGTAAATGATTATTTTATCATCCAGAAGCAATCAGTGATGTACATGTGTGTTTTGATGTTTTCAGTCCATCAGATGTTGGTGATTAAAGTGGTTCCCCATGACTGGAGCCCCAGTTTGGACCAGCAGGATCCAGGGCCCCCCCACGTAAAGGAGGAAGATGAGGAGCTGTGGATCAGTCAGGAGGAAGAGCAGCTTTCTGTAAAGAGTGAAGATGAGGAAAAACCTCAGTTATCAGAGCTTCATCAAGGTGAAACTGAAAACAATAGAGAGACAGAAGCTCCAACCAGCAGCTCAGTTATACAGATGGAAAGAGAACCTGATGGACAGAGCTGTGGAGGATTAGAACCAGACAAGAACCCAGATCCAGTATGTTCTTCCCACCTAAGTAAGAAGATGGTTGAGAGAAGAGGTAAGACATCAAAACTGTCTTCCAGTGTTACGGCTCAGTATGGAGTCCACACAGGAGAGAAGCCATTTGGTTGCAATATTTGTGGCAAAAGATTCAAACATGAGAGGAATCTTAAATTACACATGATGATTCACACTGGAATGAGAGAGCATAGGTGTGATCTTTGTGGTAAAGGATTTAAGGAAAAGTTTTCTCTTCAGACACATATGAGAGTCCACACTGGAGAGACTCCATTTTCCTGTGATGATTGTGGGAGAAGGTTCCATGCAAAGAGAAATCTTACCGTTCACATGAAGCTCCATTCAGAAGAAAAAACATTTTCTTGTGATGTTTGTGGTGCAAGATTTAAGGTAAAAGTAAGTCTTAAAAAACACATGTGGATCCACACTGCAGAGAGACCTTTTGTTTGTAGTGTTTGCAAGAAAGGTTTTTCACAACAAAATATTCTAAAGATTCACATGCTTGTTCACACGGGAGATAAATCCCTGATTTGTAGTGTGTGTAGTAAAAGATTTTCACAACCTTCAGATTTAAAGAGTCACATGCATGCATGTTCATATGATAGAAAAGCCATTAATCTGCTGTGTTTGTAGTCGAGGCTTTTCACAGCCCGGAGGTCTGAAATATCACATGCGTGTTCATACCGCATGATTGTAGCAAACGTTTTGTGAATGAAATGCAGTTAGAGCGACACACGAGGCTTCACACAAAGGAAAGGCCTTTTGGTTGGGATTTCTGTAAAACCAGATTTAATAGACAGCATCATCTTGAAAATCACATGAGAGTCCACTCAGGCCAGAAACTTTTTGTTTGTAGTGTTTGCGTGAAAGGATTTTCACAACATGTCAATCTAAAGAAACACATGGGTGTTCACGGGGGCTGCAACTTCTGATTATTCTGACAGCTACCTAATCTGTCAATATTTTTACCAACCAGTCAATGTTTAAACCATCCCTGCTTTGTGCCGACACATCTATAGTCCTCTATTAATGCATGTTTTCCCATATGATCACAAGTCTTTCTAAACTCTGCACACCTGTGAATTTCAGTCTCTACTTCTTTATCATCATATAAATACCCACAATAGACAGAATTGTAGGTAGGTGTTAGGTATTATTTAGTCAACTCAGAGGTAAGAACGATACAGTCATAGTTACTTGCAGCAAGGGTAGCCCACTTTGCAGTGAAACTACAAAGTTTTGACACCCTATCTCTATTTATATGCACAGTTCAACAGACAGTTCAGACAGGGTGTGTGTGTGTGTGAGACAGAAAGGAGGCTGGTTCACACAGAGATAACAATGATCTCACACACACAGGGAGGAAGGCATAGTGCAGGTGCCTTGCAACACAAAGTTTTTACATGAGTGATAACAAGTTTTTGCACCCATCCAACAGTCCCTCCTTTTATCACAAGTAAAAACATTTAATATAAAAACGAATAAGAAAAATACTTTGTATGAGCGAAAACCCACGGACGGTAAACAGATTATATTTTGTGGGAAATACTCATACGGCCCCGCCGCCCTCGGCGACCATTAAAAGTTAAATGTTGATTAATACTTGAAATCATAAAAATAAAAGAATGATACTTGAAATTATAAAAATAAAAGAATAATACTTGAAATCATAAAAATAAAAGAATATTACTTAATGAAAACAGTGAAACATAATAAAGGAATTAAAAAATCTGCCCTGTTTATGTCATCGTTGTACTTTTTCTCATTTCACTTAAGCAACAACGTCTTTCGATTTTCTGCTGTAAGGTTATTTTATGAAATACAATGTATGAGTACACTCAGGCTTTTGATGTGATTTATTTACAACATGTCATCATAATCGTCTCCTTCATTTTTGTGCATTTCTACCTAGTTCAGTGTTGCATATGCCACCATGAACAATACCAGAAATTCTGTAGGAATGGATGTGCGTCATGTTCTTCCGTCAGTGGTCTGAGATGGGTCCCGTCTGATGTCCATTTCTTCTGGTTCGGTATCACCTCCTGTGGATCCTGCTTTAGATAGAGAAAGAGTCCTGCTACCAGAATTAAGCTCAGGCTTATCAGTCCTGTCCACATGTTACAGAGAGCCATTTTATAATTGGGCGCAGATCAGCTGTTTTCTTCACTGGTTTGAGACGCTGGGCCATATGGGTCCTCCAACTCCTTTGAACCCGGACTTCCTTCTGCTTACCCCGTCGGTTGGTTTGGCTCCTGTAACGGCAAAACTGGCTTACAGTGGCTTTTATGGATCCAGGAAGGCCTCTCTGCTATTTTCAGAGCTGTGGGCGTTGTCAGGAGTACTTGAAACGGCCCTTTCCACCGAGGAGTGCTCCAATCCTTCCTGTGGAGTGTCTTAATCAGGACCAGGTCTCCAGGCCTCAGGTCATTCTGTGGGATAGGAGCAGAGATTATCGGCAGACCACTGGACATTTGTGTTTCTTTTGTCTGCAACATTTTATTCATCCACTCAGCTAATGAAGTTTCCTGTTGTGCTTTCTCTATTTCATTCATGTCAGAGGGCAGAGAAAACGGTCTGCCATGTACTATTTCTTTGAGAATACAAATTCACATCAGCAACTTGGTGTCACGTGATCTCAGGCTCAGAACACAGTGGGTGGAGTTATACAATGATGTACAGTAGGTGGCAAATGGAGTAAGACCGGTTTGATTTGGAGTTATTCTCATCCATAATTTAACCAGGGATAGGCATTCGGGCCATGGCCTCCCTGTTTCTTCCATTGTTTTCCTTAATCTTTAACTGAAACCCTAATGCATTAGAACTTAGTTCTATTAATTTATTTACAAAATGAGTTCCATTATCTGACCTTATAATCTGTGGGATACCATATGTGGGGAAGAAATGTGTCACTAGGTTCATCTATTACAACTAGGCAATATTTCTTCCCTCGTGTTTGCAACAAATTATGCATGATCTGCAAAAATTCTTTGAATAGCAGAAAATTTTATAGTGTAGCATTAATGCTTTACCAGATGTGACATATTCCCCCCTTGACACGTGGGTCTTCCCAATGTGTCACTGTAGCCGCTGTGTTGTATACATTTTTTGGGAGGATTGGTTTATCTTCTATCTGATAGATGTCATCTTTTTTCTGTGCTCCTCTCTTTAGCCAGGCCTTTATTTCTGTCTTGGGTGCTGACTGTTGGGCGTCTTTCAGCACATCTGTGTCTATAAATAGCAGATCTGACATTTTCTCTTTAATAGGTTGAAATGAGTTACTTCTGTCCCTGATGATGTTTAAAAACCTCTATTTTGCCAAATCTTAGCATGGTGATGTACTGATCCGAAAACGTATTGGCTGTCTGTGTATATAGTAAGTATTTGTCCCTCATGTAATTCACATGCTCTTACTAAAGCATATAATTCTGCTGTTTGGGCTGAGCATGTATTGGGTAGAGATTTAGCTTCTATTATCCTATCGATGGTTACTGCATAACCAACTCTATTCTTTCCATATTCATCTTTAGATGCTGAGCCATCTACAAACACAACACATGAATCTGGTATAAGGGTTTGAGAAGTGTCTTGTCTGGGTTTGGTGTCTTCTTCAACTTTTGCTTTATAAGAATGTGGTTTTCCATCTTCTGCAGTAGGTATTAGAGTACTTGGATTTAAAGGGCACATATTTTTAGAGTTATGTTTGGCTGTGATAATAATAGCGATGTCAGTGTGATATGTCTTGCATGTAGCGTCAGGTGCTTCTCTTAATATTCCTGACTTCAACATATCTTATATTACTGGCTTAGTACCTTCTTCAGCTTCTGGCTTTAAGGGGTATTGGCGGACTGATAGCCTTTTTTCAGATATTAGTTTAACCTTGTATGGTGGGAACCCCTTTATAAGCCCTACATCAGTTGATGATTGGGACCACAGTTCAGGTGGGACAGCAGCTAGGGCAGGATGCATGTTGCTCTCAGCTAAACCCTGTATTTGTCCCTCTGCCTCATCTAAATGTGTCCTTGGATGGACTTTGACTGTCCACCCTAGAGTGAGCTTCCAGATTCCTGTATTAGGATCTACCTTTGACAGTGTCAGTGCTGTTCCTGCAGAGGTTTAAAGCCTCTGTTTTTCCAAATTCTTATTATTCTTTTTTATCATATTTTATAAAGTAAGTCCTTATTACATTTAAAAATGAGATCACTATTTTTGGTAGTTGCTATTATTATAAATAATGCTTGGTTTAGTTCTTATTAAAAATAAAAAATAAAAACTCACTCACTGATGAACACAAAAAATGAAGGGCATATTATATCTTATAATCTTAGTTTATCTTACCCAGTTTTATAGATACAACATACAGTTTCAGTCAGCTTTGTATTTAGTTCAAGTAACTAAAGTTTGTTTCAATTAACTCAAGTTTTCTCTATTTCAGTCCAGTTCAGTAATTCTGTTAAGGTTAATTTAATCTTATGTTAAGTTTGAGTGTAATTCAATCATTTTGAACCTGACTGGAAAAAGTCTAAACATCTGTTAAACTCTTTTTGTTTTACCATAGAGAACTGACCTAATATTATTATGGTAATGTTGAGGACTCTAATTTTTACATAACATGAAACAGACATTTATTTCACAAAAACAGAAAGTCAAACACAGACATTTGGCCACATGAAAGTTTAAATAACCTGTTTGTAAAAGAATTATGAAAAATTGAAGACGGGTCTATGAACTTTCTTATGGTTATCAGTATTTTCAATAGAGGTAGAACCTTTGCTATCTTTATATGATTTTTCGAAAAAGATTCTGGAAACCTTATTAAGATATAAGTTTGGCAAAGATCATCAGAACATCAGACCTTTATTAGCGCTTTTAAGGTCCCTCAAAGATGCATTACAATGAAATCAGTCATTCCCATTCACACACATTCACACACTACTTACTTATTTCTCTGTCAGAGTAATTTTTATTTGCAAAAATGTTAACATAATTTGACTTCTATTATTCTTAAAATGCACATTGTTTCCTCATAACCCCTTTTGTTTCCACAAGGTCTGTTTTGAACGCTTCAATTCTTTTTTTTTATTCACCAATATCAATAAGGTGGTCTTAGTGGGTCCACCTTAAAGGTGTTATCTGTTGGGTGTCATGTTATCATTGTCAGGTCAGTGAGGTTCATAAGTCAGTCAGAACCTTGGTCATTTGTTCTGTGCACATAATGTTTCATAGATCCAGCCTATGATTAGTCAGCAAAACTTCCACCTATAGGAGAAAAATTGATTGTTAATGAATGAGCTGCATTTCCTAGGAACACTGTCTCCGTCCTGGATGAGCATCACCTGTTGAAAAACTTTCATCATTGTTTGTTTCACATATTCACTCAGATCTTTATATTATACCAGTAGGTGAAGTTGTTAGTATCTCATGTAGACTGACATATACTGTTGCATTTGGAGAGGATCTCAGATTAAATAAACATAGTTAGAGCTTCAATCCAAGGTTCATTTTGTGTCTGCAGACTTTAGCCAATTTATCTTTTCTTTCTTTTTTTTTTTATACATAAAGAGCAAGATTCAAAACATTTTCAAAAGGCAGATTGTGGCAGAATGTAGACAAAACTGCTTATTGATTGACAAAATAACATTCAAGCACACAATCACCATATTAAAAGGCTCTACTTCTAGAGAATCACTAAACTTCTGAGGTCCGGTTTTGGCCCGCGGACCTTGAGTTTGACACATGCAGAGGTAGAGTTACAATTCTTTTTTTTTTTTCAGACCTTTCAGCAGAGACAGGCTTCTGCTGTGTGCAGAAGTTTTATCTTTGTTTTCAGGCAGCTGCATCTCTTTGTCAAGGTCGTTTCACAGAGCTGAAATTTAACTTCTCTCAAAGAGGAAAAATCAAGAATGCACACAATCTGAGCCAAATATGGAATTATTTCACTGTAAAATTAATCTTTTGCATTTTATCATGATATTGTTAGTAGTATAACACCATAGAATGATTTTTAAAGCACCTGTTTCTCACTAATACTTGCCTACAAAATCATTTACTCTCAGATTACTTCTTTAACAACTCTAGTCATTGTTCACTGGGTTGTCCAGTTGGACAGTTTCCATGTTGTCCACATTGTCACCTCCTATTTTAACTTCTTTTACCACGTCCTCTAAAACCATCTCTTAGTCTTTATAATCTAACCTGGGATGGGTGGCGGTCCGCCCCCCTTTATTTGTTTTCAGTTAAGCTGAACGTTTTTTTCTGTGCTTTTCTTAAGGCCTCAGTATTATGGCTATGTCAGTTAAAAGCTGCTCTTATTGTTGTTTTTTTAATTAAACTTTTTGTTTTAATCTGTTTATCAACTGTGTGCACTCAGGGACTGAAAAGTCCCCTTTGAAATTATAATCTGGCAAGGTTTTTTATTGTCTCTTGAATCTTTTGAATGCATAATCTCCAGTTTAAGATCCCCGTGTAGTTTTAGGATTTCAGTGATAATTAAGTTACCTGAAAATCGGTATTTTTATGCCATCGTGTACATATTTCTGTTAAATCAGAGATTTTTCTCTGTTCTTTCCCCATTGTTCTTTGTTATTTTTCTCTTTTTAGTTTTCATTATTTCTAATTTTAGATCCCCTTGTAATTTTAAGACATCCTTTGTATCTAATTTGCCCAAAAACCCATGTTTTTTATTTTTTATTCCATCTATGACAGATCATACCTGCTCCTTTTACATAGTTCTCCATAAACTTTACCTCCCCTTCTAAGTCAATTAGTTTACTTTGTTTCTTCCCCATTATGTTTTATGTTAGTTTAATTGTAGTATAAATGTCCCAGATAAAAGGTCACTGGCATGAGACTTTAAGGAGAGGACATTAACACGGCCTTCTACTGCGACTAATACGCAGCGGTGTTAATTTTCTGGAATTAAATCCGACCTGAATCTCCAAAGTCACCAGTACGTAGTTTTAATCTGGGCAAAAGAAAACACAGGACTAGCAGAATCCTGCTATGATTCTATTAAAATGCTTAGTCCTCCATACACACACAACACAGTCACACAGTTAGTTTCAGGTACCTTGTAATTTTTCTAAGTTAACTTGGTGTTATTTTATGAGCTCAATTTACTCTGTTCTTTTTACTTTTATAGCGCTTATTCTATTCCCTCGCAGGGGAATAACCCTTAGTCGTTTTATTTGGCCCCCTTCTTGGCGGGGCCCTACCTTAATTTGTCACTATTCCTTTCACGGTGGAATAAAACCATCCCAATGCAGCGTCCTTACCGGCGACGCACTACCAACGACTGTTAAGTACTTTTCTTCTTTTATTTATATAGCGCTTACTCTATTCCCTCGCAGGGGAATAATCCTCAGTCGTTTTCTTTAATCCCCTTCACGGCAGGATTGTACCAAATTTGTCACTATTCCTTTCACGGTGGAATAAAACCATTCGAATGCAGCGTCCTTACCGGCGACGCACTACCAACGACTGTTAAGTACTTTTCCTATGAACTGTATTTTAAAACTGTCTCACCTCGGAGTTGACTTCTTGGTGACTCTCTGGACCCTGTGAGAGTCACCCCGCGCCGAGGAAGGCCATAACCCACTGGCCAGGTGTGAATTCACACACACCGGGACTTTCAGCCACTCCGGCTAAAGGAGGCTGTGCAGCGGTGCTTCGCTCGACGTCAAGCTTCCCCCACGGATCCCAGAGTTACTGTTAAAGCAAAGAGAAATAAGGTTATTGAATTAATCCGGCTACGAAGGACCAATAAATGTTAGGTATTATTTAGTCAACTCAGAGGTAAGAACGATACAGTCAGAGTTACTTGCAGCAAGGGTAGCCCACTTTGCAGTGAAACTACAAAGTTTTTGACACCCTATCTCTTTATTTATATGCACAGTTCAACAGACAGTTCAGACAGGGTGTATGTGTGTGAGACAGAAAGGAGGCTGGTTCACACAGAGATAACAATGATCTCACACACACAGGGAGGAAGGCATAGTGCAGGTGCCTTGCAACACAAAGTTTTTACATGAGTGATAACAAGTTTTTGCACCCATCCAACAGTAGGGAAGAGTCCAATCTGGCTAAAAACAATATCATAGCCCTTAAACAGCTCTTTTGGATGTTTCATTTTCTTTCTGTTAATTCAGGAAAACAGTGATGGTTCTTCACAGCCAGAGTGCTGCTTTTGATACTGTGGTTTATTGCATCCTCTAGTCTCGTCTTCAACCACATATAGATATTAAAGCCACAGTTCTGCATTCCTTCGAATCCTATTTATCTGGCGGGAGTTTCTGAGTCCATATTGGTAAATATTTGTCAGCTGCAGCACCGCTTACATGTGGATTTCTACTGGGCGTTATTTTAGCCCTGCTGTTATTTTCTTTGTATATGTTGTCATTTGGTTCCAATTTTAAGCCACTTCCATTGCTTTGCTGATTGCTTTGCTGATGAAATTGACATTTATCAACCATTTAAGACTAAACTAGGTTACTGTTCAAAACATAAATTGCTTAATTGTAATATCAAATGCTCGATTAAACTCTAATTTCCTTCATCTCAATAAAAAAAAACAAGTAATTTTTTTGGGAGGTCAGACATGAAACCTTTTTTAAAATGTAATAAACAGATACTAAGTTATTTATCAAAACTGCAGCAATAATGATGACTATTTTAAAGTCTATCAAGTATAAAAGTTTATCAAGGCAACTTTATTTATTTAGCACCATTCATACACGAGGCAAACATTTTCTCTGCCCAGACAAACGGTAAATGGACTGAATTATGGGAAGAAACTTGTGCCATCAGAAACTGAATTTGCATTGCTCCAACTGAATTTGTATTTGTGTAATTTTAAATGAAATGCATTGGTTTGAAAATGAATTTCACTAAACAAACTGAATAATATGGTTTGAAACTGAATTCATTTGCTTTTAAAATGTATTTCGTCGTATTAAAAATTCAGTTTGACTACTTTCTCTTTCAGGTCAGTAATCCAATTTCATTCCAAAATTCAGTTTTTTGTGTCACACATCCGGGTCCTTGAGGATAGCCACAGATTAATCAATCACAGATTCAGCGATATACGTTTCACATCAGGTTAAACTTCCTTTACGGCATGTTGAGCTGCAGCAGTGCAGCATACATGAGCTTGGTGGATGTCAGTCACCAAGTCAAATGAGCATCTATAAGAAGTCATGTAAACAAATGATGGTCAAACATTAACACTTATGCTACCTGTAGCTATTAGCTAAACATGACTGATTAGCATAGTGTTCCCCCGGTGTTACGTCTGTCTGCGTTTCTGCCCTTACCTCAGCGTAACTTCTGTTGCCTAGCAACCGTGTTAGCGTGAAGCCGAACAAATGGAGCCTGAAGGTTAATAACGCTGTCTCTACTGTAAATAACTACATGGTTTGTATTTACCCTTTTACATATTGCTGATGGCTTATAATGCTGTTTTGTTTTAAAATGTTATTGTTTTATGATCTTGTTCATTATTCAGACATTTAAAACGTTGAAAATATTTTTTGTGTTCATAGATATAAAAATATAACAGTAGATAAAATACAATGATGACAAATACCATTTGTTTCATTTATTTGTAAAACTTTCAACAACTTAAACACTAACATATTAACTTTAGGAACAAAGTTAAAATCTGTTTATTTGCAGAGCTTAATTATTATTATTATTATAATAAATAAACCAAACATTAATAGTAGATTTCATCTGACTGAATTATATCTGTTTAACTTCCACCCATTGGGGAAACCCAGCGGGATTTTGAAAACAATGTGCGTCAGCTGTTCTCTAGGGGTTTAGCGCACCTCAACCACCCGGTCAGCTGACAGATGGCGAGGCGAGCGGCTGCTGGGGCTGTGGACGAACACATCGGTGCAATTAAGCGATATCTTGATAAACTGATCAGATATTTTAGGTTTACATAATAACTACATTCTCGTCTAAAAACATTGTAATAGTTTAGTTGTTTGACAGAATGCCCAATATATCCAATTTTATTCATAGCTTTTCTCTCTCCTCCGGCCTTTGCTGCTTCCATTTGAACAATCTGCTTCGACACGCAATGAATCATGGGATAGGGTGGGACACGGAGGATACACCGGACCCATCCTTCAAATCCGGGGATAAGATGGACGCATTTGTTGGAACCTTGGAGATTGGACAGCATTCGTCGCCTCATCCATGACGTTATTGGCCTACAAATGCATCCTTCAAAGGATGCAGTCCTGAATTTGGACACAGCAATAGTGAATGACATCTGTGAATCACTAAATCTGTGTTTGATTAATCTCTGGCTTCAAGAACCCGGAGGTGTGACACAAAAAACCGAATTTTGGAACTGAAATTGAATTACAGACCTGAAAGTGAAAGTAATCAAACTGAATTTTCAATACAAAGCAAAGCAATTTTCAAAGCAAACAAATTCAGTGTTAAACCATCATATTCAGTTTCAGTTTAGTGAAATTCATTTTCAAACCAATGCATTTAATTTCAAATTACACAAATACAGATTAATTCTGAGTAATTCAAATTCAGTTTCTGATGGCACAAGTTTCTTCCCATACTGAACCTATATAGCGCCTTTCCAGTCATACTGACCACTCAAAGTGCTTTACACTAGAGAAACATTCACCAAGACGCACTTACTAACACGCACACATTCATACATCTCTGCACAGATCGGTAGGCATTTAAGGTCAAGTCCCTTGCCCAGGGGCACATCAACATATGGCAGGAGGAACTGGAATCAAGCCCACTACTTTTGGATTGCAAGATGACTATACTTCTCACTGAGCCGCAGTCGCCTCACATAACCTCTTACGTGAACAAAAGGTCCAAAAGGGCGATATGAAGCTGTGGCGGCTGTGAACAAAGGAGACCGCTCTTGGTTTAGCAGCCAGGGCAAACTTGTGCTTCCTGACCTGGCACACACAGTCTTTACTCTGGCTGGGAGGGGGTAAGCCGCGTTGTCAATGTGATTAGAGACCACATCTTCTTGGAGGCTTTCTGGCTACGATTCTTTTCCTGCAGAAGCTCAGAAAAACGAAGGTTTAAAACTCAGCCTGCGAGATCAGGACATTCAGATGCTCCCCCGATGCCGCTCTAGTAAAGAGCTGCAGGAAAGAGGAGGCAACGCTGCTGGGATCAAGTTTTGTAGATGGTCACAGAGGGGTTTCTCCAGCAGTCATTGGGTGAGAGGTGGGGTCCACCCTGGACAGGTCACCAATCCATGACAGGGCAACACAGAGACACACGGGACAAACAATTCATCCTCTCCACCAACCTGTTGGTTTGCAGGTAAAATGGAAAATAGAGACTTCTATTGTTAAAAACTGTGTAGACTTCTTTGTTGATGTAGATATTTAGAGTTGAGAGGTCCGAGAAATCAGAAATACTTTTTTGCTGTTTTTATATTTGTAATAAGAAACTCATTCAATGTCCAAAAGCTTTTCCTTGTGTTCCCAAAGTACCAAAAACTTACTGAATTAACAAATTCCTTACTTTGGTCAGGTAGAGTCCTTTTGGGAGCTTCAAATTTGTGGACAAATTTAGTAATGCAAGAGGTAACTTCCTGAGTGGATTTTGTACAAAGTGAGTATGCCTGTGGCCACTTGGTGAAATATTACAATTATTGCACAGATGTATTTGTGTCCTTTTTTGTTTTCAGTGAGTGGGCCAATGAGGTTTATATAAACCAATTCTAATAGTAATCCTAAATGGTTTTATAATAAATATGTTGATATTTTGCTGATACCTTGCTTGGCACTATTTTGGAAAGTATCAATAAAATGGGTATTTAGAAAGAAATCTACGCCTCCTTGTGTCAGCTCTCTTGAAGGTTTACATATTTCACAGAAAAAAAAGATTACAATCCAACAGCAAAAAAACTATATGGTCTCTTATTTTAAATCAAACACAAAAGGAAAATAATAATGATAAGACAGACTGGCCTTTGGGAGCACCCGGCGTATCCCGTTGACCCGACTGCAGGCCTGGTCCGCTCAGAGATTGCTGTGGGGCGGGACCAAAGGTTTGGTTCGGATTGCGCTAGATAAAAAAAAAAAGAATCAATCCATGCAGTTCGTGTGTCTCACTTGGGTACCTGCCTCGTTGACGCTCCCACAGACTGAGCACTGTGAGCTGTAGGGACACCCTTTGCTTTCTTTGAGTCTACTGACCCACTCCCTATAGGCTGTAAAATGGACTGAGGTAGACAGCCAAAGAGGAAAGCAGGAGCACCGTGGGAGATGATGAAACGGAGAAAAAGCACTGGCCGCCGATGCAGCAAAGTGCTGTGAAAAGGGAGCGGGTAACATATAAACACTAGTGGTAAGAGGGAAAAAGCCAGCATAGTCTATCCAGCAGAACTACCTTAATGAGGAAGTTTGTTACACTTTGAGGAAACTAAGGGTGGCAAAACTGACTTGATAAAACAAATTGAAAGTGAAAAACTTTACACTTCTTCAGAGGATTTTGCAAATTTTAGAATGTGGTTGATGAACAGAATCTAGAAAAAAAGGTTAATGCTAAAATGTACAGGAATTCAAATTTTGTGTACCCCTTCATAATCTCCACTAATAAATTATATGAATATTGAAATCCTAGTATTATTTGTTTTAATATTTATTTAACCAGATAAAGTCCCGTTGAGATGAAGAACATATTAATTATTGGATAAACATTGCCAGTCCATAGAAAAATTAAGGAATTTGAATTGCTGGGAACTTATGGTCGGCTTTTAGATTTTTCTTTACAAATATGGAGAAGAAAGCAATGTCAGTATGATGAGCAGCACTAGAGCTGCAAGAGCTCCTGCTGTCAAGGAGGTGGTGGACAGCAGCAGTGAGGAGTCAGAGCAGAAACCATGAGGTACAATTGGGGCACCAAAACACACCTGCAGGCTGTGTAGAATAAGTTATGCTTGACCTATGACAGCAGAAGTCATGAAAAGCCATTTGATCATTTTGCCCATTCTCACTCTAAGGTATTTGGATTTATTTGTTTAGTGCTACCCATATCAGATGAGTCAAAAAATAATTCACAATGTGTTCAACTCAAACGATGGCACAAACAGAAAATGGCTGACATATGGAGCTAATCACTTCCTGTTCGGTCCAGCATGCCCTGTACTTGCAAAGCAAATAAGGCCTGCATGGTTGGAAAGATGTCCATCAGTCAATAGAAGAGCATGAGAAAATTGATGGCCATAAAGAAAGCACAGAAGCCTTTTTCCTCATAGGCAGTATGTCAAACATCTGTACTCTGTTATGTGAGAAGCAAATGTCAATTCAGTGAGACCAGGTCAGAAAGAGAAAGCAGGTCATGAAATGTGTTATTGATATTGTAAATTTTATTAGTAAATATGGGCTTAGCTACAGAGGACCCTGCCTTGAAGCTTGTAAAAGTATTTATGCCCCTTGAACATTTTCATGTATTGTCAGAAATACAACCACAAATATAAATATATTTATTGGAATTTTATGTGAAAGACCAACACAAAGTGGGATATAATTGTGAAGTAGAACATAAATTATACATGATTTAAAACATTTTTTACAAATAAAAAACTGAAAAGTGCGAAGCAGCTCAAGCTCAGTCAGATTAGATGGGGAACGTTTGTGAACAGCAGTTTTCAGATCTTGTCACAGATTCTCAATTAGGTTTAGGTCTGGACTTTTACCACATTCTAAATTTTTTTTTCAGACTCCAACAGGTTTTCTTCCAAGATTGACCTGTATTTGGCTCCATCCATCTTCCCATTAACTCTGACCACCTTCCCTATCCCTGCTGAAGAGAAGCACCCCCAGAGCATAATGCTGCCACCACCATATGTGACAGTGGGGATGGTGTGTTCAGAGTGATGTTAGGTGTTAGTTCTCCGCCACTCATTGCGTTTTGCATTTTGGCCAAAAAGTTCAATTTTGGTCTCGTCTGACCAAAGCACCTTCTTCCACATGTTGGCTGTGTTCCCAACATGGCTTCTGGCAAACTGCAAACGGGACTTCTTATGGTTTGCTTTCAACAATGGCTTTCTTCTTGAAACTCTTCCATAAATACCATATTTGTGCAGTGCACGGCTAATAGTTGTCCTGTGGACAGATTCCCCCACCTGAGCTGTGGATCTCTGCAGTTCATCCAGAGTCACCATGGGCCTCTTGGCTGCATCTCTGATCAGTGCTCTCCTTGTTCGGTCCGTACGTTTAGGTGGATGATCTTGTCTTGGTAGGTTTACAGTTGTGCCATAATCTTTCCATTTCCAGATGATGGATTGAACAGTGCTCTATGAGATGAAATCTTTTTATAGCCTAAGCCTGCTTTAAACTTCTCCACAACTTTATCCCTGACCTGTCTGGTTTGTTTCTTGGACTTCATGATGCTGTTTGCTCCAATATTCTCTTAACCAACCTCTGAGGCCATCACAGAGCAGCTGTATTTGTACTGAGATTAGATTACACACAGCTGAACTCTATTTAGTCATTAGCAACCATCAGGCAACTTCTGAAGGCAATTGGTTGCAGTCAGAGTAAAAGTGGCTGAATATTTTTGCACACCGCACTTTTCGGTTTTTATTTGTAAAAACTTTTTTAAATCATGTATAATTTTCCTTCCACTTTCCACAGTTGTATACCACTTTGTGTTGGTCTTTCACATAAAATTCTAATCAAATATATTTATGTTTGTGGTTGTAATGTGACAATATGTGGAAAAGTTTTACAAGCCACTGTAACTTAGAAAACATGCCTGTAAACCATGACAAGCTTAAACATGAAATGTTTAATGTTAAAAATTAGTTTAATGTTACAGAGAATAAACCAACACATCTGCAGAGCACCATCTGTTTACCTCTCATGTGTTGTATAATAATATGATTTAATGTCATATTCCTAGTGAGTTTAAAAGGGCTGATAGATCGGACATTAATGCTGTATTTGTCTGATTGTGCCGTTTTTCATCACATTCTTAAATCTGCATTTGCTGTAGAGCTGTGTTGACAGATCCCAGAAGCTCTCATGCAGGAGGAGCTGCTAATAATGTCATCTACATGATTAGCCCAGTTTCAGTGGAAACGCACACAAGCAGCAGCCTGAGTAGATTGGACCCAGCAAATTATGCTCCAGGAAAAAAAAGAACCTCTCATGTATTGTATAATAATATGATTTAATGTCATATATCAGAAACATTCATTTTGCAGATATTCACTTGATGAAATGTCCAAGCGGAGTGCGCTCAACTTCACTCAGTCTTGGTGGTTTGCATTAATTGGGTGGTGGTTGCCTGGGATGTTATCAAATTCCCCGCCTGGTGAATGTCCCAGTCCACCCCTGTTTGACGGTAATTTGATACTTACCTTCAGCGCCAAATTAAGCTGCTCTTCTCTGATAACATGTTTTTGATTCTTGGTTGCATTTGCAGGATACTATCTTTTAGGTCTGGAAGAAAATTCGGTCTCCTCAGCTTCATCTGTTTTTTAAAAAAATATCTGTGGTGGAATCTTTTAGGGAAAACAAGGAAATGGTACAATAAAAAAAGGTTGAGATGTTGCACCCACACTGAACTTACCAATTAGCATAATATGTTTTATAATATGAAGAAAGGAAGCCATGTCACCGAGCAACATAAAATGCTTATTTGCTATTGTTTTAGTTTGTTGTAAATGTTGGAATTTTTTTAAATAAATGTTCTCAAAAACCATTGCTTTCTTTAATTATCTTAAAATACCCTAGATTTTTGTAGTAATTTTCAGTGATGACAAAAAGGCAAATACCTTCAGATGTAAAGGAGAGTCAGTCATGAAATACAAACCGAGTTCATGTAAATTTGTCCTGGATTAGTAGAGGGGAGACGGAATATTTCAGGACAGAGTGGAGGCCACAGATATTCTGTCCCCTATCTGGGATTAAAGCCCAATGGCTCCAGTTTTGTTTCAGGTGGACAACATTTCTTACAAAACCGTTCCTATGTTTATTTTGAAAAGCTAATAGTTGAAAGAGGATGTGGTTTGTGTCTGATTCCAGTTTCAGGGAGCAGGTAAACAGAAGATACAGGTTATATGGCTGAAACCATGACCAACTACAACATGGATCTGCAACCTTTACAATCCAGAGAGCCGGTTTTGTTCTACGTTCATCTTTAGAAAACTCATTTATAGCCATGACCTTTTGACATGACCTTTTGAAAAAGGACAGCTTATAATTTGTTATATCTACTATATGAAATTTTACATATTTAAAGAACCACTATTTAATATCTATTTTTAGGTTTTAAAATAATGAAAAATCAAAACTTTTTGCAAAAACAGGATGAATACATTTTCTTTTATGGGATGTTGATATTTGTGAAAACTGCAAAAAAAAAAAAAAAAGACCCAAAGTCTTCAACCTAATGACAAGTAAAATAGATCTAAAAAATTACTTGTACTTTTAGTGTCATGCTGTTATAGAATATCAGTGCAATTATTCCATGAAAACACCAAAAAACTGCCTAAACCTGCATTTGTTATATCTACTGTACAGGTCCTTCTCAAAATATTAGCATATTGTGATAAAGTTTATTATTTTCTATAATGTAATGATGAAAATTTAACATTCATATATTTTAGATTCATTGCACACTAACTAAAATATTTCAGGTCTTTTATTGTTGTAATACGGATGATTTTGGCATACAGCTCATGAAAACCCAAAATTCCTATCTCACAAAATTAGCATATCATTAAAAGGGTCTCTAAACGAGCTATGAACCTAATCATCTGAATCAACGAGTTAACTCTAAACACCTGCAGAAGATTCCTGAGGCCTTTAAAACTCCCAGCCTGGTTCATCACTCAAAACCCCAATCATGGGTAAGACTGCCGACCTGACTGCTGTCCAGAAGGCCACTATTGACACCCTCAAGCAAGAGGGTAAGACACAGAAAGACATTTCTGAACGAATAGGCTGTTCCCAGAGTGCTGTATCAAGGCACCTCAGTGGGAAGTCTGTGGGAAGGAAAAAGTGTGGCAGAAAACGCTGCACAACGAGAAGAGGTGACCGGACCCTGAGGAAGATTGTGGAGAAGGGCCGATTCCAGACCTTGGGGGACCTGCGTAAGCAGTGGACTGAGTCTGGAATAGAAACATCCAGAGCCACCGTGCACAGGCGTGTGCAGGAAATGGGCTACAGGTGCCGCATTCCCCAGACCTGGGCTGCAGAGAAGCAGCACTGGACTGTTGCTCAGTGGTCCAAAGTACTTTTTTCAGATGAAAGCAAATTCTGCATGTCATTCGGAAATCAAGGTGCCAGAGTCTGGAGGAAGACTGGGGAGAAGGAAATGCCAAAATGCCAGAAGTCCAGTGTCAAGTACCCACAGTCAGTGATGGTCTGGGGTGCCGTGTCAGCTGCTGGTGTTGGTCCACTGTGTTTTATCAAGGGCAGGGTCAATGCAGCTAGCTATCAGGAGATTTTGGAGCACTTCATGCTTCCATCTGCTGAAAAGCTTTATGGAGATGAAGATTTCATTTTTCAGCACGACCTGGCACCTGCTCACAGTGCCAAAACCACTGGTAAATGGTTTACTGACCATGGTATCACTGTGCTCAATTGGCCTGCCAACTCTCCTGACCTGAACCCCATAGAGAATCTGTGGGATATTGTGAAGAGAACGTTGAGAGACTCAAGACCCAACACTCTGGATGAGCTAAAGGCTGCTATCGAAGCATCCTGGGCCTCCATAAGACCTCAGCAGTGCCACAGGCTGATTGCCTCCATGCCACGCCGCATTGAAGCAGTCATTTCTGCAAAAGGATTCCCGACCAAGTATTGAGTGCATAAATGTACATGATTATTTGAAGGTTGACGTTTTTTGTATTAAAAACACTTTTCTTTTATTGGTCGGATGAAATATGCTAATTTTGTGAGATAAGAATTTTGGGTTTTCATGAGCTGTATGCCAAAATCATCCGTATTAAGACAATAAAAGACCTGATATATTTCAGTTAGTGTGCAATGAATCTAAAATATATGAATGTTAAATTTTCATCATGACATTATGGAAAATAATGAACTTTATCACAATATGCTAATATTTTGAGAAGGACCTGTATATATATAAAAACATTGAGAGCCATTGTGGAAGGTCAAAAGAGCCACTTGTGGGAATGGCGGTGGTGAAGGGGTGAAGCGCTTGACCCATGAATGGACATCACAGGTACGAGTCCCGACCTGTAGACCTCTGCAGCATGTCCTCCCTTCTCTCTACCACATTTCCTGTCGGTCAACTTACAAAAGTAAGGCCACTAGTGCCACAAAATTACAAAAAAAGAGTCACTTGTGTCTCTGGAGCCTCAGGTTGCAGATCTTTGTACAAGAACATGTGAAGGTTGCAAACAAGGATTCTAAAAAGGAGAATCCCAAAAAATAAGGATGTCTGAAATGATGAAGCAAAAGACCCTGGAGGGCTCAGTTTGGAGCCCCCCATATCTGCAGCATCAACATCAAAACTGGAACAGATACAAGACGGCAAAGATCTCAGTAAGCGGTGCACATTTGTTTGTCTGGATTGAAGAAAATTAATTGTAGGTGGAAATTATAAAAGGGTTGCTGGACTGTAGGAAAAAAATCTAGGTCATAGGTACATGTGTAAACATCCCAGCAATCATTGCAGCAGAGTATAGCCCGGACATAGTAGTCCATCAAACGTCCTCAAACATAATCTAACAGCGGAAATATCTTCTAACCAGTTAAGTGTCAAAACAATCATGAAGCTTCAATCTGGATGTTCAGTTTAAAAACATGAAGCTAGAACGTGAAACAGACCACAGAAAAATTAAAAACAGTCGAACACAAAAAGCCTAACTTACAGTCAGACCAACATGTGAAACAAATGTTGAGAGACCTGTGATGAGAACAGCAGCTTATATGTCTTTGTATTAACACAGAAATAAGAATGTCAGTAAACCTTTCATGAATTACTAATTAAAACAAAGCTCAGTATATCAATGCAGAAACCTTTGGTGACCCTGCTTAATAACACAGTTTGTTCTTCTCAAAGTTCAACTTTTGTTGGCTTTATGTTCAACATGATTCATCCTAAATTGAATGATCAATACCCTAGCTTCCATTAAGATCAAGGAAGTAGTTTCTCCACCAGTCAACAAATGCAGGCAGGGAGCTGGCATGATTTCAGTGGTCACCCTGAACACAGCAGTGCAGGCTCATCTGAGAAGACCAGCAGCCGTCAGTCTACACAATGAAGAGTAAAGAGAAAAAGCCACAGCCGTGAGGGGAGCAAGCGTTCAAAGTTATAGTTAAAGACGATTAAGAAAGACCTCCTGAATTATGTTAGCAGATGTAAAAGTAACAAAGTATAACCAGACATCCTACAATCCAGAGCTAATCTCAGGTAAAACATGCTGTTTCATTTTGTTAAAAGCTGAACCAAATGTGACTTTTGACACTCAAGCTGTTAGAGAGAAAAAGGTTTACATGATGAACCCCATTCTGAGTTGGGTAAGCAAACTGTAGTGGATCAAGTTTGCATTCAATTAATGAGATGATAATCTTTCCGTAATCTTTCAGAGCTTAGCTTTCTCTGTATTTACTCAAGGAATGAAACACTAGTCTTCTTGAGAAATCAAAATCATTCTTCACTGGTTGAGAGATGACACATTTATTTTCTTTTAAACTGCTACTGGAATACAGTTTTTCAAGTTTCTTTCTTTAAGCCACAAATTGGCTTTCTTAATATAATTCTGCTGTACAGGTCTCCAGGTGAGGACTTGAACCCGGGACAGCTGCGTTGAGGACTGATGACTCCATATATGGGTCACTCGCTCTGCTGCTACGTCACGAGCCACATTTCAACTGTAAAAACTATGTAAAGCAATTAAAAGAAACCTGTAGTAATAGTATGCCTCCTAAATAAAATAAAGAATAAAAAATGTTGTTTTATTTGTGAATTATTTACTTTCTCAAAGCAATAATTAATATCAATGTGTCTTTCAGTGTTCCCAGTCCATCAGATATTGGTGATTAAAGAGGAGGTTCCCCATGATTGGAGCACCAGTTTGGAACAGCAGAACTCAGAATTCCCCTTCATAAAGGAGGAAGATGAGCAACTCTGGATCAGTCAGGAGCAAAAACAGCTTATTGTGAAGAGTGAAGATGAAGAGAAACCTCCGTTATCAGAGTTTCAACACCTCAAGACTGAAGTTGACAGAGAGACAGAATCTCCAACTAGTTGTTTAGCTGAACATATGCAAGCACAACCTGATGATGAGGACTGTGGAGGACCACAACCAGAGAGAAACTCAGAGCCTGTATGCTCTTCCAAACAAAGTAGGATGAAAGGTCTCAACGGAGATGAAGAAACTAAACTCTGTTCCAAACCTAAGGGTCAGATTGGAGTTGGCACCAGAGAGAAAGTATTTGGTTGCAACATTTGTGGCAAAAGATTCAAGCAAAAGACTTCAGTTAAATTACACATGATGACTCACACTGGAAAGAGAGAACATAACTGTGGTCTGTGTGGTAAAGGATTCAAAGAAAAGCGTTCTCTTCAGACACATATGACCCTCCACACTGGAGAGAAACCGTTTGTTTGTTGTCTTTGTAGTAAAGGGTTCTCACTCCAACAGAGTCTCAAGACTCATATGACACTCCACACCGGAGAGAAACCGTTCATTTGTAGCATTTGTAGCAAAGGGTTCTCTCGGCAAGGCAATCTAAAGAGACACATGCGTGTTCATACAGGAGAGAGGCCGTTCATTTGTAGTGTTTGCAGCAAAGGATTTTCACTGCAGCAGAATCTAAAGAGTCACTTGCATGTTCACACAGGAGAGAAACCATTCATTTGTAGTGTTTGTGATAAGGGTTTTTTACAACAGGTTAATCTGAAAAACCACATGGAGGTTCACACAGCACCATTTAGCTGTAGTGATTGTGGTAAATGTTTTGTTAAGGAAATCCAGTTAAAGCGACATGTGAGGCTCCACACGGAGGAGAGGCCATTTGGGTGTGTTGTCTGTAAAAGCAGGTTTAATCATAAGTGTAACCTGGAAAGTCACATGAGAGTCCATTCAGGAGAGAAGCCATTTGTTTGTAGAGTTTGTAGTAAAGCATTTTCACAACAAGGAGATCTAAAGAGGCACATGCGTGTTCATCAGTGTATATAATCTGTGAAAGGGACTGCTTGGTGAAACATTGGTCAGCACTCGTGTCTTGCAACAAGACAGCCCTGGGTTTGAATCCTGGGTTCTCTCTCTGGCATGTTGTCTTTGTACCCGCATGGGTCTTTGGATACTCTGGCTTCACCCAACAGTCCCAAAATATTTATTAGATTATGTGTTAGATTAACTGGTTTTCTTTAAATTGGCATAAAACGTGTGTGTGTGCGCACATGTGTGCATGGTTGTTTGTCTTGTATGTCTTTGTTGGCCTGTGATGAACTGGTGACCTTTGTCCTAACCTGTCGATAGGAGAGGATTGATGTTCTCAGTAACTCAGTAACATATAAATTCCCACTAAATTAAAATAATAATTTGTAAAACATGAGTTCGAAAAGATGTTTTTCTTTTTCTTTGGCCATTACCTGCTCAAATTAGATCTACTTCATAGGACAACTTGTGACTTTAAGTCAGTTATTCTAATAATGAATATTATGTGTAAAACAAAAAAAAAAACACACAATGTTTTAAGCATTAAAGCTGCCAAAAGACCAGTTAAAGCTTGATGAAATGATCTTTCTTATGTTTTTACAAACAGAATTAATGGTTTGATAACTCTCAAAAAGGATTCAACTATGGGTTCTTGAATGTTTTTTCCGGACCATAATTTGCTGGGTCCAATCTACTCAGGCTGCTGCTTGTGTGCGTTTCCACTGAAACTGGGCTAATCATGTAGATGACATTATTAGCAGCTCCTCCTGCATGAGAGCTTCTGGGATCTGTCAACACAGCTCTGCAGCAAATGCAGAGTCAAGAATGTGATGAAAAACGGTAAAATCAGACAAATACAGCATTAATTTCGGATTTATCTTTTTTTAATTGCTGGTTGAGCTTTATTTGTTGTAAAAGTCATAAAATAATTCTAGTCTTGAACTGTTGACTTTGGGAGTTGATATAAAAGTCCTGATTAATCCCTCATTTTGTTCTGTTTTCCTTCCATGTAGACACATTTTTTTTCTAGTAATCTTTTAAAGTGCTCTTAATCAATAGTTCTCCAGGATTCATGGAGGACTTTAGTGAGATTTACTTAAAATGTTTGCTGCTTTTCAATCCATTCCTGACGTAGACGATCTGTCACTGGATGTTGTAACATATAATTAACTCCAGAAGATGGCAGCAGTGAGGCACAAGTCAAATGTGTCTTTGCCAATGCCTGATCAAAATCCACCAGCGGTCATTAATCGTAGTAACACCCCAGTGGATCAAGTTAATGTAATTTTCTTTCTGCTACCCAGAAACATAATTTCTAGGTTTGTGATAAAGTCAGCAGTAAAATCTTAGCTCTAGCTTCTTTCGAATGAAATTTATTGTTTGGCAAATAATGACTGTTAATAAAGTAGCATAACTTTCATTTACATTTTTTTAAAATCATGCTGTCAAAGAACAGCACTTTTGTACAGTTTGTGGCCTAAGGACAATTTAGAGAGTACCAATTAATCTAACATTCATGTCTTTGGACTTTATGATACATTTATTGTTAAATAGTTGATTGACATCTTGTCATCTTATAAACTGAGGATTAAACTGCTTGCAGGGTCAGTCCTACCTGATCCCTTTCTTCCTCTGGTACCAGGCATTGGTGGTGGTGGTTAGTGTTGTAGGGCCCAACCTGCCTATTTGAAGGAACAGATCAGTTCTTAGATCGAAGCACAGATTGCAATGCTTTCCCGGCACCTTGACTATGGCTCTTTTGTCAACTGTATTCCCTCTCCCAAAGGCCCCATACTGTGCCTCAGCCAACTCTTCCTTCTCTCTATTAATAATCTCTTGTGTTCTGTTTCTACACCGAACAACATCACCCCCAAATGTTTCACTTTAATATGTGTCAGTCCCATTTAAACAACTAGGATTGAGACTGAAATCAATTGAGATCTGATCAAGTTACCAAATTTAAATCCCTGTGTTAATCACTCAGTGATTGGTTTATTAAAAGCTGTCATTCTGTTGCTTTTGAACAAATATTGTTGCAGTAGCAGAATTTTTTTTATTTTGTATCTAATATTGGGGTGTCTATTCTGGTATGCTGTGTACAAAACTCTATAATTAAGACAAAACCAGTAAAAGCAGTTGAAATTCAGTAAGGGATTGCTTTTTACCTCTGTCCTCATTTGTAGATGCAGGTTTAATCTCACCTTCAAGATTACCTACAGTCTGCTCTAATTTGTGATTTTTACTGTAAAACTGATCACCTTCCCCAATTTCTCTCTGTTTTAGACCATGTTCAAGCAGACTGAGAGATACAGACATCCAAAGTGTAATACAATCAAAGATAAGCTGAAGCTGTGAGAAGCATGTTTAAAAACAGGCTTCCTTCATGGTCACAGATTTGACTGAGTTGAAACATCCTTAGAAACAGTGTTTCCTACTAACATGTCACCTGACTTTTAATGTATTATTTATAAGCAACAATAAAGACTTTCTAAATCTATCTGTGTGCAGCAATGAAATGTTTTAGTGAAAATGTGAATGAAGACAGATGAATGTATAGTCCAACCTTTAGAAAATCGATCCATTCACACTATTGATTGGGGTGCCCATGACTTCACATAAATCAAAGGAATATATTGTATGCAAATGGAATGGCACTGAACCTGTTTAGTCTGTTAAGTGTGACAGTTGTTGTAAATTGGCAATTTGCAGGCACATCAAAAAAAATGTGAACATTGTGAATAAGTTCAATGTCATGTGCATTGTTGGGTCTGGTGTCTCTGATCTTCCTCTTGACTATACCCCATTGATTCTCTCTGGGATATATTCCCCAATTCTGACATCTGTGGTTCAAAAGTGGATTGACACAAGGAATGCACGATTTTTAGCCCATGTGTACAATTTGTCTTCTAGTGGCTCTTAAAGCTCTGACTGCAACCTTAGCCTGAATGGGTTTTGCTAAATAATTCCCTCAAGGCTGCAGTTATCGATGTAGCTACTGCACTATATCCTACAACACTTTTTCCTTCCACTGAACTTTCTGTGATTTTCTTAGATACAGCACGTTTCATAGGGTGTTAATACCTGTCTTCTGGACTTCTATCCAGTCAGCAGTCTTCCCCATGACTGTGTAGCTTATTGTCCCACACAGAGACCATTTAGAGGCTTAGGAAACCTTCGCAGGGGTTTTGAGTTAATTAGTGGATTAGGGTGTAACACTATAAGTTTCCAATTTTTAACTTTTTTTTTCTGAAACTGAATTTAGCATTTTTTATTATCTGTAAGCCATAATCATTAAAATTACAAGAAAAAAAAGCGTGTATTATTTTACTTAAGTATAATGAATCTATTAAATATATGAGCTTAATTTTATGAAATGAGTGACAAAAAATATTACAATTTTTCAAGATATTTTTGGGAGATGTACCTATATTAGTAAACTGAAGTTATTTAATTGCTGTCTTTTTTATATATAATTTGAACATTGAAGTTTAATACCCTTAAAATGCATGCAAATATGTGATCACGAATATGTTTGTTATGAGTTCATTTCTACCAAATATTTGTTTATTTTTGTAAAAGGAAGTGGTTTTTTAGTGTGGTGTACTTGTCATTCATTAGTAAGGTAACAGCAAGTGACCAGATGTAAAAAGGTTGGGTTGACTGTCTAAATTCCGACAGAGAAACGTTACTGTTGCCGCCCTCTACCCCATAGTGTTGGCCTGGATATCAAGTCTAGATGTTTGTTTTAAACTGTTGTGATTATTTAAAGCCTTCATTAGGAAAATGAATGGACTGTTAGTCAACATGGAGCTAAAGCAGCTGAAAGGAATGTTTTATCAATTTCCGACGCTGGAGATTTTTAATTATTTAGTGCTACAAGTCTGGTCCATCTTTCAAGTTTATGAGACTGTTCGGGGATGACCACACTCTCTGTGGACACCTCATCTAAGCGTTGTTGTTCAGCCGAGGAACAAGAGGCTGAGGACAGCTACAGAGTGGAACCAGAACTTCTGACCAAGGTATCAGGCTCTGCCGCATCGCCTTAGCTCTGCTACAGTTTACATTTTCTTTATCTGATCAGATTCAGATTTGTCTCGGATTCCAGTTTCAGGCAGCAGAAGATATCGGTTACATGGCTAAAACCTCGACCTAGTAGAGCATGTGAAGGTTGCAAACAAGGATTGTGAAATCAGAATCCAAAATGGATCAAGGATGTCTGAGATGATGATGAGGGTTAAAGCAGAAGACCCTGGAGGGCGCAGTTTGGAGCCCTCCACGTCTGCATCATCAGAACTGAAGCAGAAACAAGACAGTGAAGATCTCAGTAAGTGACACATTTATTCATCAGGCTAGAATGTAAAACAGACCAATAACAGCCAAGCACGAAAATCTAAATGACAGTACTCAACACAGTATGAGATTCCAGCACAGACATGTCAGACGGATCTTTATCAGCCAGTGATTAGAAGAGCAGCCTATTAAGGGCAGGCCATATTTTGTTAGAGGAAGCAGTTGATACAGGCTGCAGGATTGCTATTTATTCTTTAAACATTTGGAAAAGTATGGAGTAAACCTTTTTCCATTTTTCAATATCAGAAAAAATCCAAAATTCTTCAAATATACTGAAAATATCCTAATCCAATCAGTCACTGCATCTTCAACATGCATACATGTTTTGTGATGCTGAAGCATTGTCTCAATCTCTGTGAACAGGTCAAACATCTCTTACATGAACAATCCTATTTGCTGATGATTAACATTTGAAAGTAATCCATGATTAGTTAACTTTAGTGGTCTATCTGTTTATTCCTTAGAATGATTTCCTTTTGGAGCGACTGAGAGTGAAAAGGCAGCTCCAGCAGCAGTACCTTATCTACAATGGTTGCTCACATTCTTTTTCACTCAATTTCTGTTTTCTTTTGTTGCCAGGTTGGAAAGCTATGGATGGAGCTTCTGAGATTTCCTCCACCATTTTATTGGATCTTCTTCAGTGTCCAGTTTCTCCGTCTGGAGGGAGGACTGTTGCACAATAACTATGGTGTTCTTATTTCTGAGAACGTTCTGCAGATTTGTAGGCTCTGCTTTTTAAGTTGGTTCTTCTCCAAATAAAATTAATTAGAGTTATATTACCTCAGAAAAGGTTAAGAAATGCTACAAAAGTAAGATAATGTTGAGGTTTTATCAAGACATGAACATCTCCGTTTTAATTTACTGAAGTCAGATGAAAAGTGGTGTGTTTACTTTGTGGAGAACAGATTACAGTCTAAAGTTTATAGATTCATTTGGGATTATCATATTTAAACTTGTTTTAAACCAACAAAGCCTTTTTAAAATATAGATTGGTTTTAGTTTAGAAAAAAGACCATTTGACATATTAATCCTTAATTACCATCAAACTAAATATAAACTGTAATACAGGAATGTTATTTACACCTGAGGTAAATAATAATCAATATGTTGGGTTACATATTTATGCTATAGTTGCCAGCAGATAAAACTCATACAGTTTATTGTCAAATTGAGCTATTTGATTGGTCCTCCAAAACACAGTTGCTTACAGTGTCATTAGAAAGTTTGTTCCCCCCTTGACTTTTTCTATATTTGACTACATTACAGACAGGCGTGGACATTAGCACCAGCCACCAGCTAAATGTGGTAAAATCTTTGATATGGTGGCTAAATTTGAGCAACCTACAAGCCTGAGTGGCGTCTTTGCCGATTATATTATCCTGGGAATGTTTTAAAATGGCAGTAGGCTGATTTAGTTATGCAATTTATGTGTCAAGTCCAGGTTTAATACCATGATGATGGTTGTTTTGCTTGCTCTGTTGTCTGTAGCCTGTGTTCATTGCTAATTATACTTCAGCTGCACACTGTCCTTCATATGGAGGCTTATTTTGTGTTTATCTGGATTCTTCTTGTCTCGTCTCCTTGGCTGCAATAAGAGACTGGAGACGCAAAGAGAAGGCTAGATCCTGTCTCTCTTAAAAAATTGCCTGTGATCCCGCAAAAAATGTGATTTTTCGGTAACCTAGACAGATGTAGTATCACAGGCAGTGGAAAGCCAGCTATCTACTAAACCTCTGAACTGCTCTGTTAGTATCAGGGCTGCTGATAAAAACTTCTGCAATTGTGTTCCCCCGAATGGAAATATTCTGTTAAAAGTCTCCTAAAAAATGCGTTTAACTCCATCCTATGGATGACATGATGTTGCTAGTTTGCTGCAGCTGGTGCCTGTTGACTGGAAAACTGACTCATCTGTTAGAGTCAGGGTCCCATGTACGGATGGGAAATACAGTATGTGAGTCCTCAACACAGCCGTCCAGGGCTCAATTCCTGACTCTGGGAGGGTTCTGGTGGTTCCAAATATTCCATTTTTAAAAACAACAGGGCTTTTCAGGGAATTTTTTATGCCTTCTTAGATTTGTGCTTTGACACGGTCTGGTCTTGGAAGTCTACATAGAACTTCTTGGATTTCATTGATTGGTTCCTGCTCTGATATGCCCAGTCAGCTGTGTGTGTATATACAGGGGTTGGACAATGAAACTGAAACATCTGTCATTTTAGTGTGGGAGGTTTCATGGCTAAATTGGACCAGCCTGGTAGCCGGTCTTCCTTGATTGCACATTGCACCAGTAAGAGCAGAGTGTGAAGGTTCAATTAGCAGGGTAAGAGCACAGTTTTGCTCAAAATATTAAAATGCACACAACATTATGGGTGACATACCAGAGTTCAAAAGAGGACAAATTGTTGGTGCACGTCTTGCTGGCGCATCTGTGACCAAGACAGCAAGTCTTTGTGATGTATCAAGAGCCACGGTATCCAGGGTAATGTCAGCATACCACCAAGAAGGACGCACCACATCCAACAGGATTAACTGTGGATGCAAGAAGAAGCTGTCTGAAAGGGATGTTCAACTGATTTTCCTAGTAAAAAAGAAGTGGTCAGAGTGGGTTACCATGCGGAATACCTTAATTTTCCCGTTATATGACAATTCCAAAATAAAGGATTGTTTTTTGGATGCTCTTTGTAAATTGTACAGTTTGGGTCTATTGTTTTTATATATTTTATCAGTTATTAGTAGGATCAATTCTGTGTAACTTTAAAGAGAACATCTCTCATTTTGTTATTTATGAAACATTTCTGATGAAATGTCCACCCGTTTTTCCACAGTAAATCATGGACAGTTTTTTCCAAAAAAACAAAAACAACTTAAGGTACAGAAATAATATCTTGTTGAAACAGGACACAGATCATTTTATTATTTTTACAGGTTGAAGAAAAAGAGTCAGTTGCAGTTAGCAAGGATGTTTCTTTATCAACATTATTTCTAAAGAGTTCATATATTTCATTAGTAACAGCATCAAACAATATCATACTCTATGAGTTACAGCAAGGTTATACTTGATGTTGAACTCATTATAACTTAGTAAACATCAATTTTTGTTAAATAGCTGACCCACCAGAAGGATTTTATTGTTGAACTATTTAGGGTAAAAGAGTGACTTGTTTTTGCAAAGGATGTATTTGTTATTCCAGATAAAGATATTATGAGGAGAAACATTCTGTTTTTATACAAGTGCCCATGAAAGAAGTGCTTGTTTATGAAATGCAGAGTTTAGCTGGTATTTTCCCTATTTTGTAATTACAGAGAAGTCAAGTCAAATTTATTTATATAGTTCTTTTCAGCAACAAGGCAAGGCACTCAAAGCGCTGTACATGAGGAAAAATATAGAAAATCAAACACAGAAAAACAAATCAAATTACATTAATAATCCTTGGGAATTTACTGGTAGGAGCTGGTTCTAATCCAATCTTTCTAATAGAGGTAATTAGCTCATTAAGTCCTGGAGGAAAGAAGGAGGAAACTGAGCCCACCTAGGCTTGAAAAGATGTAATTCGGGAAAGTATTCCAGATGGAGGATGGATTTTTTAAATACAACTTTATCCAATTCACTTTGAATGTATTATTTAAAGCTGAAATCAAGAAAATGTAACCCTCCTTTTTAAAGAGTTCATCAACAATGTTTCTTAAGTAATGTATACAACTTTTCAATAAGAAATTGAATAATATTTCATTAGTAGATTGAAAGGTTTGTCTAAATGCAGCGAGAGCACAGAGTAAGTAAGAGAGATTACATGTACACCCTTTAATCAAAGTCATTTGACAGGTGATCTTTGAACTTTAAGGGCGGTCATGGGGGACTTAGAACATGTGGCAACAGGTAGGGGGGTTATGAATGAGGGGCGTATAGTGCGCTGATTGGATGTCGTCACGGGGGAACCCTTGAACGACCTAATTAAAATAGAGGGACAAACTTATGGGTGAAATGGCTGAAAAAAGCATGTGCTACTACATCTGTGAACCTTATCGACATCTTTAATATTTTTTGGGAAAAAAGACACCTTTTCAAGCATGATGGTTTGTGTTTGAACAAGCCGGGAGTCAGACGTTTCACATTTAATCTCTTCTATTCAGCCTTGACCTTCAGAAGAACATGAAATATCAACAACAATGATAAGGCAGCTACCAACAGCTCCAGCTGAGATAGAGCAGTTGGCTGAGAGAGAGTTCTTACAAAAGGTCTCGCTGCCGAATTCCACAGGAGAAGTGGACCTCCCGTTAAACCCACCTCACCCAGACCGCACAGAACTCTACCCTCTCTCCACCGAGCCTTCACTGACAACATGAAAGACGTTTTTAAAATTTGGATCCAAATGGTTCTGACATCTTCTCCATTCAACACCCCCCATGGCCGAGGCTCTGCTACTAAACCAACATCTTCCAAATGCCGCAGAGCCCCACCACCTCCTAATCTATCTCCTTCAAATTAGGACCTTTAAATCACCTCTCTGTGATACAGTCTGGGTCCCAGTGGTAACCATATCACAAATTATCATTCCCAGGAAAAACTTGGGCCCCTGATGGGACATAGTTGTAAAATCTCTGTGCTTATACGTGACAGAGAGAACAAAGCCAAAAGGATAAGAGACAGTAATAAACAATAAAAAAAAAGCCATTAACTGTCAGGTACAACCAGACACAGAGTTAATATCAGCAACTAAGTCATATAAACTGGCTTTATTGAACATTAGATCTCTGTCAGGAAAATCATTTTTAATCAATGACCCTATTACTGACCACAATCTTGATGTTATGTTTTTAACAGAAACATGGTTACATGAATTTAATGAAGTTCCCATTCTGATAGAGGCGACGCCTCCGAACTACAATTTTCTTTGTGAGGGCAAACAGCAAAGAAAAGGTGGAGGGGTGGCCACTTTGTTTAAAAATTTATTAGAGTGTAAAAAAGTATTTATGGGCAAATTTGACTCTTTTGAATATTTGGCTCTCCAGGTAAAGAGCCCGGTCCGAACAATGTTCTTGAATATTTACAGGCCTCCTAAGTCCAAAACAAACTTTTATCTGTGATTTTAATGAGTTTTAGCTGTGATATGTGTTGATTATGACTATTTAATTATTGTGGGAGACTTCCACATTCATAATGACAATCCTGAAGACAGATGTGCAATAGATCTATGAGATTACGCATCTTTAAGGACAGTGCTGCTGAAACCTTCAACCAGATGTACTCTTCTACCTCCACTTTGCCCTGTAACACTGTAGATGAGCTGGTAGATAACTTTCATTTAGCAAGCTGGATACGGTTCTTGAACAGAATCGTAGCCTGGAAGCGGCTTTCGGAGTCAGAGGTAAAAGGATTTAATCATGGAGAAGGTTGTTCGCTCCAGAACTGCGGGAAAGTCCCAGAAATTTGGATATTTGGATTCGCAATTGAGAGATAACAGTAAAAACTCTTAAAGTGGTTGAAAATCCACACAACTGCTTGAACCAGAACACTTATTGTTTTTCTAAATCTGGTGCCCCAAGGTGGCCTTGGCAACTTCTGCTAAGTGGCTTTCGACAAAATATCTCCTGGATGTTATGTAGACATGGCGCTCTTTCCCAGCACCCCCGAACAGCTGTGACCCACATAAGACTTTGCGGCTAATTGAGAAAACTTCCATCTCTCTCCTCAAGGACAATGGCGCTCTATCTGTGTTGACAGTCTAATTCTTGCAAACACACTCACAGTTATATATTAGCACCCCCAGGATTCCACCGCACTCTTGCAAAATCTTTTCTTCTTGTGTGTTGCTTAGCCCCACACCTAATTGCATGATTTCAATACTTTTTCATAGATTTTTAATTTTATCAGAAGATTTTATCAGATTTTAGTAGAAAATTTGGACTATAGCTGGTCTTACACCAATGACCCAGCTTTCTTAGTTAGACTACAATGGACGTTTATTACTTAGTTCAACTTCAGTACCAGTAAAAGCAATATATTATCAGCACCTGAAAATGTGGATTAAAGCTGTTTTGTACCAGTGACTCAGCTTCCTTAGTTAGAATTCAGTGGAATGATGAGACTATCAATATTATCATCTTCTTTTAGCATAAGATGCTTTATTATTAAGAGTGGCTTGGAACCAATTTCTACCAGTAAACCCGGAAGGATTATTAATTATTATTACTCCCAAGTATTATTAGTGTCATTTGATTTGTTTTTCTGTCTGTATCATTGTAATGTTTTTCCTCATGTTCAGCGCTTTGAGTGCCTTGTTGCTGAAAAGTGCTATATAAATAAACTTGACTTGACTCATGCCTTATTTACTACAGTCGACAGGTTAACTAACCCTCCTGTAACTGTGTCATCTGAACTCCACTCTACCAGGGCCTGCAAGGAATTTGCAAACTTCTTCACTGAAAAAACCCAAATGATTAGAGGGGCAGTCAGCACATCCATTTCAACTCCAGTACCAAAGTTGTCTCCAAGTAAACTGATTTTGACAAAATTTCCTAATTTCAACAAATGAATTACAAAAACTTAGAAGAAATTGTACACCAACTAAGCTCTTCTTCCTTCTGTCTCGATGTTTTACCCACAGCTTTCCTCAAGAAAGCTTTGCCTGTCAAAACGTCTGATTTAACTCAAATAATGAACACATCCCTTTTGTCAGGTGTTTTCCCCAAGGCCCTAAAAACAGCAATTATCAAAAAAGAGCAACTTGGACAAGCTGCTACAGCAGAACAACAGGCCTATATCAAACCTCCCCTTCATCAGCAAGATTATTGAAAAAGCTGTGTTTCAGCAGTTAAACAACTTCCTAACAACGACCAACCGCTTCGATGTCTTCCAGTCAGGCTTCCTGCTCACCACAGTACAGAGCTTGCTCTTGTCAAGGTGTTCAATGACATCTGTAGAAATGCAGACTGTGGAAGAACCACAGTGCTGGTATTATTGGGCCTTAGTGCAGCATTCGACACTGTTGATCACTCCATTTTATTAGAGCGCCTGGAAAACTGGGTCGGCCTTTCTGGTACAGCACTCAACTGGTTTAAATCCTACTTGAAGGACAGGCACTTTTTTGTGTCAGTAGGTAACTTTACATCAGAGAGCACAAAAATCACATGTGGCGTTCCACAAGGAACTTAGGGCCCCTCCTATTTAATATCTATATTCTTCCCCCTTACTCAGATTATAACAAACAACAACATAAGTTATCATAACTATGCAGACGACACACAGCTATACGTTACAATGTCACCAGATGAACATGAACCCATTCAAGTGCTGGGTAAATGCTTGGAAGAAATCAGTGCTTGGATGGGCCAAAATTTTCTTCAGCTGAATCAAAACAAATCATGTTTGGACCAAAGGAAGTGTGGCTGCCATCAGTGGCAGTTATGCATTTTTTGGTCAGTTAAAGTAAAATGATTCAGGTTTATTAATATCTGAGTGTAATATTGTTTTAAAATGCATATTTAAGGTTTGCATGAATGTTTCAGGGTGGAATCAATGTTTAAGTTGTTGTTGGGTTTGGATTAATTTTTTGGTTGCACGCCATGCTCAGCAGAGGGCAGCATGTTTCTTTTTTTTGGATAAGACAGAGAGACTTGAGAAAGCATGCAGCAAAGGTGTAAAGAAGACCTACTCTGTGAGGTGTTTTGTTGACCCCTCCGGGTTGGTGCGGCCAATGAGGTACATACAGAATGTTGATATTTTTGTTAGTCAAATTACTGATTGCGAATGTTTTGTTGTTAAATGGTATTCTTTTTTTATTCTCTATGAGAATGCTTTCTGTGTGAAATGTATTATTTGTGTTTTTGTTCAGTTCTCACGGCATCGTTGATGACAAAGTATCTGATTAAATGCCAGTAAATATCAAGAACGCCTTGTCTCCGTTTATCCACTTGGAGGGAGTCACAGGAAAGCGTTTAAAAGTTTACACACAGCTTCAGTTAATACAGCTAGAAACCACCAATCAGGCTCGAATTCTGGGTGTAGTGATGGACTCAGACCTGAACCTTCAGAGGCACATAAAGACAGTAACAAGGTCATCCTTCTATCACCTAAAGAACATCTCCAGGATTAAAGGACTAATGTCTCAGCAGGACCTTGAAAAACTAATTAATGCGTTCATCTTTAGTAGAATTGATTACTGCAACGGTGTCTTCACAGGTCTGCCTAAAAAGTCGATCAGACAGTTGCAGTTGATCCAGAACGCTGCTGCCCGCGTCCTCACTAGAACTAAGAAAGTGGAGCACATCAGCCCGGTTCTAAAGTCCCTACACTGGCTCCCTGTAGCTCAGAGAATAGACTTTAAAATACTTCTGTCTATAAATCACTGAATGGCTTAGCACCAAAATACATTACAGGCTTGTTGTCAGTGTCTTCTCTGCATACCCAGAACCAAAACCAAACATGGAGAAGCAGCTTCTAGTTCTTATGCTCCACTAATCTGGAATAAACTCCCAGAAAACCATAAAAGCGCTGAAACCCTAAGTTGCTTTAAACCATGATTAAAAATGTATTTGTTTAGAGTGGCCTTTGACTGTTATCTAAACATTATTAAAGTTTTCCATCTTTCATTTTCTTATCAATCATTTTAATTATTAATTTTTTATGTTTTTTATTATCATCTTATTTTAATTATTAATTTTTTATGTTTTTTATTATCGTCTTATTTTAATTATTAATTTTTTTCTTTTTAATGATTTGTGTTCGGAGGAATTTGTCTGGTGGTTCTTGCGTCTGCTTGCCCGAAACGACCAGCAACCAGTTGCAGTGGTTTTTGATCCCCACATTGCACTAAATAGAGATTCTCTATCAGTGATTTCAAATAGATAGAAAATGACACATTCTCATCCATTATGCGGGTCGAGGAGAGGATTCATTTTCTTCTTCTTCTTCATTCTCGGTCTCATGCATTGAGACTGTTTCAGAGCTATGTGAGGGATTGCAAGCCTTGACACAGCCCAGTTGTTGTGGGTGAGAGTACACAGAGTCGATGTCAGATCAAGTTCCTCATCTTGATCCAGTTAATACAGGCAGAGCCCTCCTATTTCATACTTGAAACTATACCCCTATCTGCTGCTCATTCCATATGGCTCCAAAGACCACTCTTCCTACAGAGTGTCAAATGGAGGCCTTTGTAACTTGCATAGGTGATATTTAGATTTCTTAGGGGCATCCAATCCACGGTGGGAATGCCGGTAGACTGTTATAGGGGTTTTGCGTAAAGAGACATACCTCTTCACTGACCTGAGGCCTGTTTTTCATCCATAGTTGTTGTTGAAGTTAGACCATCATCTGTTCTTTGATAATTATACCTAAATATGTGAGACTTTCTTTAACAGGAATATTACATAAACATTCTAAAACACAATCTTTAACTGGGAGAAGTTCACATTTTTTACATTCAGGTGAAGCCCGGATACATCACAGAGAGTTTGGATTAATTTTAAAGCAGGGAAAACTTGACTGCTGTCTCTTTAAAAAATTGTATCAGTCAGTCAGTCATTTTCTACCGCTTATTCCATAGTGGGTCACGGGGAAGCTGGTGCCTATCTCCAGCAGTCTATGGGCGAGAGGTGGAAAAATTGTATCATTGTCAGCTAATTGACCAACTTGGATTTCTTTACAAAAACCAGAAATACCCTTTAGTTGATTTATAGAAATGTAGTCAGCAAGGATTTGAGTGGCTAAAAGGAAGAGATTAGGGGAAATTGAGCAACCTTGCTTAGTTCCTTGATTAAGCTTGAATCAAAAGGAGCTAGCATTTTTTTATTTGACAGAACTATTAGCATTATTATATAATAGTTTATTTGTAATGCAAAAGAGAGCACCAAAGCCGCATTTATGAAGACAGCTGAAGATGAAGTTATGATTAATGGAACCAAATGCTCTGTAAAAATCTAAGAAGAGTATAAAGCTATTATCAGCCAATAATACATGCCTTGTTCTTGATATTCTGAACTAGTCAGAGATAATTACCGATAATAGCTTTATACTCTTCTTATACTTTTACAAAGCTATTGTCGGTAGTTGTCTCTGAATAGTTCTGAATATCAAGAACAAGGCGTGTTTTATTGGCTGATTCAGAGAACCTGTCACTGGAGATGGTACTAGATAACTAACTCCAGAAGATGGCAGCAGTGAGGCACAAGGGAATGTCTGTGCTAATGCCTGATCAAAATATACTAGAGGTCCATAAATAACTGATTGAGGATCCTGCGGTCTGTAATTTTTCAGTTTTTAATAAAGGCTGCGTTAAATTCACAGCTTCAGTTGCTTTTAACTCAACTTATTTTTGATATATAATCAATAACTGTGATTGAAGCTATACAGTTTTAATTCGCTTTTTAAAAGAAGAGAACAAGCCCTCGTCTTTACTTAAGATACTTAAACTCTTAACTGAGCTACACACCTAAATTCATCTTCTCAAAACCACATTTTGTTTAATAAATAGTAACTTGAACTGAAAACATAAGACATCTTTTTACCCGCTATTTTTTTATGAAAACACATGAAATGAGATTCAAAGTCAAAAATAGCCGTTTTTGTACAGGTAAACTTTGTACAGTCAAGGAGCACCCGTCTATTATATATACTGGCACATTTTGACATTGTAAAAGGTGGATTTTATATTTCCGTTTGGGAGTTAACAGTTATAGGCTCTAATAACATCTCGAAAGATAGAAATATTTGGTCCTAAGTGTCTTTTGAATAATAGAGTTCATGTTTACGGGAATTAAGTGGAATCAAAGTAAAATTACTGGTTTGTGTAAACAAACTTGGCCAGTGATACATCTTTTTTACAGGAAGGACATTTTCGAATGTGAACCAGTGCTGCCAAGTCCGCTTACTTTAAGTGACTTTGGGCTTGTTGTTTTTTGTTTTTTTATTTTTTTTTTAGTGGTTTGCAAGTCTTGTGAGTCGCGGGTTGCGGTTTTTTGGGCTTATGAAGTTGCTTGGGCTTGGCTTTCTTTCCGAGTGAAACCCCCTGATTATCTCCCAAATACCCACAATAAAGCAAAACACGAGTGGCAGGTAGTTTATCCTTTCCACGCCCCAGTTTCCTGGGTATCGTGACCGCCCAAGTTGACTCTGCACACCTCAAACACACTCACACCAGAGCCCAGAGTGAAAGCATGAGAATAAATTGCGGTAAGTGAGGAAAATGGCAATGATGTATTATACTTCAGGCTTTATGCTCATTTTCATATGTGTGATTTCTGACAAGGAAATAAGATGGTTTTACACTAAACTTGTTGAAGTTGGCTCATGTGAGGAGATACATTTTTTTTTATTGTTGACTGTGTTTACTGTCATTTTGCTGTTACGTGTGCACAATGCATTTTTCTTGAAAAGTGTGTTGTTCAAAGAATTTAAGTTCTTGCAATTTTTATGGTTAAAATATTTAGCATAATTTTGCTGTTGCTTATGTATAATACCATAATAATTGTATACATTTATACTGTTTACAAGCGGCCTCTGCTTTATACAGTGTGGGGGGTCTCTCGCGAGATCTGGCAACACTGACGTGCACTTTACTTGTCATCCATTGGTCACTGAGCAGGAATTAACCGGATGTAACAATATTAGTTTGACTAGATTAGCCACAACAACAAAAACACCGTTAAGTTATTATTAAACAAGTGTGATTACTCGATAGTCCTGCGAAGATATCGCTTCTACATGTTTCTTTTGAGTTACTGAGAATATTTCCAGCGGAGGTTTGCAGAACAGAGTGTAATTAGACTTCATTAGCAATACGAACGAACTGTTAGCCACCGTGGAGCTAAAGCAGCTAACAGCAGAGATCTTTGGCATTTGGTAAAGTTTATGGTTTAGTGCTACAAGTTGAGTATACTTTCCAGGTTTGTGAGATTGTGCTACCCGCACGTCGTCTGTGGACACCTCCTCCAACCTTGTTGTTCATCTGAGGACCGATAGACTGTGGACAGGTAGACCAAGGTATCAGACTCTTCACTCTTTAGCAATACGCTTTTTGATCAGATACTGATTTAAGACTGATTCCAATTTCAGGCACTAGAGAACCAGAAGATACGGGTTATATGGCTAAAACATCGAGCTACTAGAACATGTGAAGGTTGCAGACAATGATTTAAAAGAAAGAACACCCAAATGGATAGAGGATGTCTTAAGTGATGAAAGTCAAAAAAGACAAACCCAGGGGACTCCATTTGGAGCCCTCAATACCTGCAACCTCCACATCAGAACTGGAGCAGACACAAGATGGCAAAAATCCCAGTAAGTGCCACAGTTGTTTTTGTGGATTGGCTCAAGATAACTTGAAGATTGTAAAATCGGGGTGAATGTAGATTACACCCTCTGCCACTGATTAGCTCCTCCTCCTGCTTGTGTGAGCCTGATCTCTCCTCTTGAGTCCCAGACATTAACAGATATTCAGTAACATAGCAGCAAAGAAGAGCAGATAATTCCCATCTCTCTAAAAAGAAAGCAGCTTCCCACTCGTAATTACAAACTATGTTTAAGCACCTCTTCTGTCCACTGTTGAGAACGATGAAGGGGCAAAGTGAGAAAAGAAGAGGTTTAAAATTTCAATAGTAAAGCTCCAAGATTTTCTCCTTTTTAAAATAAACAAAAAAATACCTTCTAATTATACTTTTTTTTTCTACATTTCAAGAACATTATTGTTTTTACACATAATATAATCTTTTAATTGTTTGCAAGCTATTATTGATATCCATGTATTTTTTAATGTTCCCAGAGAATCAGATTTTGTTGATTAAAGAAGAGGTTCTCCATGACTGGAGCCCCATTTTGGATCAGCACGACCCAGAGCTCCTCCACATAAAGGAAGAAAAGGAGGAGCTGTGGATCAGTCAGGAGGAAGACCAGCTTAATGCGAAGAGTGAAGATGAAGAGAAACCTCAGTTATCAGAGCTTCGTCAGCTCAAAATTGAGACAGAAACTCCAATCAGCAGCTCTACTGAACAGATGGAAACAGATTCTGGTGGAGAGGGCTGTGAAGAACCAGAAGAAGACAGGAACCCAAGTCCAATATGTTCTTTTCAACAAAATGAGACCATTAACAAGCAAGGCACAAGGCCTAAACTGTGTTCTAAACTCATGTCTCTGACAGGAGAAAGGCCATTTTTTTGCAGTGTTTGTGGCAAAAGATTTAAACGTAAGACTAATGTCAGATTACACATGATGATTCACACTGGAAATAGAGAGTATAGCTGTGATGTCTGTGGCAAAGGATTTAAAGAAAAACATTATCTTCAGACACACATGCGACTTCACACTGGAGAGAAACCGTTTGCCTGTGATAAATGTGATAAAAGGTTTCATGCGAAGACGAATCTTAAAACTCACCAGAAGGTTCATTCAGGAGAAAAACCTTTTTCATGTGACATTTGTGGTACAAGATTTAAGATTAAGGGAACTCTTAAAAACCACATGAGGATCCACACTGCAGAGAGACCATTTGTGTGTAGTGTGTGCAGTAAAGGATTTTCCCTTCAAGTTCACCTAAAGAGTCACATGTGTGTTCACACAGGAGAGAAGTTGTTCATATGTAGTGTTTGTACTAAAGGATTTTCACAACAAATTCATCTGAAGATTCACATGCGCATTCATACAGGAGAAAAGCCATTTATTTGCAGTGTGTGTACTAAAGGATTTTCACAGAAAGAGACTCTAAAGAGACACATGTGTGTTCACACAGGAGAGAAACCCTTTATTTGTAGCGTTTGTAGTAAAGGATTTTCCCAAAAAGAGACTCTAAAAAGACATATGTGTGTTCACACAGGAGAGAAACCGTTTGTTTGTGGTCTTTGTAGTAAAGGTTTTTCACAACAAATTCATCTGAAAAGTCACATGCGTGTTCACACAGGAGAGAAACCATTCGTTTGTAATGTTTGTGCTAAGGCATTTTCAAAACAGGAGTCTCTAAAGAGACATGTATGCTCACTCAGGAGAAAAAAACGTTGATTTGTAGTAAAGGATTTTTATACATGTACTGAACACAGAAATCTCATTCATAGCACCTTGAAACTAAAAGTGTGCAGTTTATCCTCTTTCCTTCCTCCTAAATCTTTCTCTATACAGATATTGTAAATAATTGGTTAAGTATTGGGGAGTTGTTTAATTGTTTTTGAAGCTATTATGATGTTTTGGTCTTGTCACTTGATGTCAACATAACATTTTGGAAAGTAGGTGTCATTTTTATCCAAGCTTTTGGTTAGAAAGCATATACATATTCAAAGGTTTTACTGACAGTACTTAAGAACATGTACCTCAGATATCAATTGAACCCTCAAAGCAGTCTTTTCAATGCCGGTGGCAGCCTGGGGTCTTAGAAGTAGAAAACCTTGGTAGCATGTTATTTATCTGAATATTTGACATGTGAAAATTTATTTTTTATGGACTTGAAAAGAAGTGTCATGAAGTGTGATGATCTTATTTATGCTTAAATAAAAGTCCTCTTATGTGGACTGTTATATAAGCAAACCACCAACCACATAGGTCATGTGGTTGGTGGACAGAGTATATAACATTATATAAAACTTTGGTTCCTTGTTTTGATATTGTTTAGTTGTGCATTGTTTTATTTGTTAATTGTCATATTTCTGTAATATATGAGTGTATCAGACTTTGTTCCAAGGAATGCATCCTAATGATTTTGTAAAGTTTTTTTAATGACAAATAAAGTTGAATTAGAGATTCTGATTGTCAGTTTCTATTCGAAATGCACAATATATCGGCATTAATGTTTATATCAGTTGATGTTTGTCAATTTTTAACACAGCAGTATCGGGCCGATAAGTGAAACTGGGCCGATATTGATCACTCTGAACATATGTTACAGACATGAAAAGGTCCGGAGAAGCTGCGGTCAACATTATGCTTTCTGCAGGGTTGTTCAGCATGATTGGTTTGATGGTGGCTCAGTGTTGGTCTAGGGAGACACGTCCAATGGGGGGGACGCACAGACCTGTACAGGATAAATGATAGCACCCAAGTATTGGGACAGAATCCTTGGACTCATCCTTAGACCCTTCACTGGTGCAGTGGGACATGGGTTCCTCCTGGTGCATAATGATTCCTCCTGTGGAATGTATGCAGGCAGTTCCTGGAGGATGAAGGAACTGATATCATTAATTGGCCTCCAGGCTCCCCTGACCTACAGTATGTCCAATGGAACATCTCGTGGACATCATGTTTGGGTCCATTCAATGCCACCAGGTTGCACCTCAGACTGTCTAGGAGCTAAGTGATGCCGTGGTCAGGAGGGGGGAGGAGATACCCCAGGACACCATTCATCATTTCATAAGACGCATTCACCAACAATGTCAGGCATGTATACAAGCACATGGGGGGCATTCATTCTACTGAGTTGGTGCAACAAGACATTTCAGCAAATTGAACTAGCCTGCTGCTTCAATCACACACACACACACACACATATATATATACACGCATCGTTAATAATATATCTATTTAAAGGTAATAAGCTGATTATGTTGGTCATGTTAAATTCTGAAAAACCTATCGTTGAAAGCGGAAATCGTTTTCCACATCAGTGTTTTACTTGTTGCTAATTGGTCAGGGAGGAGGAAGTGACAGGATAAAGCAATGTTAGCTCGATTAGCTAAATCCCAAGAGGAAAACGTTTTAAATTCAATCTAAAATAAGTGGGTAACTAATGTCTCAGTCTCCTCGAGTGTCTTCGGGAGGTTTTCGCTTCTGTCTGTGTTCTAGCCGAAGTTTTCAGTACATAAATGTAATTAGCTTTCATTAGCTAAGTGAAAGGACTGTTAGCCACCGTGGAGCTAACGCAGCTAAAAGCAGAAATCAATGTTTTCGATGTTAAACCTTTTAAAAGTTTATGGTTCAGTGAGACTGTGCGGGGAAGACCACATCGTCTGTGGACACCACCTCTAAGCCTTGTTGTTCAGCGGTGGACCGAGAAACTTTGGACAGTTACAGAGTGGATACAGGACTTCTGACCAAGGTATCAGAATCTGCTCAGCAGCATCACTTCAGCTCTGACACGGTTTACATTTTCTGTCAATATAACGTGATTAGATGCGGGGTTTTGTCTATTTCCAGCCAGTGGAAACACATAAGATTCATCTTCTATGGCTGAAACCTCGAGCTACTAGAACATGTGAAGATTGCAAACAAGGACTGTGAAGAGGAGATTCCCAAGTGTAGTGATGATGTCTGATATGGCGAAGGTTGAAGCAGAAGACCCTGAAGGGCTCAGTTTGGAGCCTCCCATACCTGCAGCATCCACATCAGAACTGGAGCAGAAACCAAACGGCAATGATCTCAGTAAGTGACACACTTGTATGTCTGGATTGGAGTGAAATCCCTGTCTGGACCTTATAAAAGAGCAAATGGAAATATCAAATTAATAAATATGTGTAAATATCCCAGCTGTCATTACAGCAGCGGCCGTGTACAGCCTGGATGGGTCAGATAACCGTCAAAGGGTGTCTCATATAATCCAACACCTGAAATTCACTGCTCAGAACAATCAAAGGAACACTTAAAGATTTCAGTGGGTTAAAAAAATATGCTGGATATCCATACTGATATGGAATGAATAATGTGTTAGGAACAACAGGATGCCACATCATTTAATGAAAATAAAAATGATCAACTCATACAGGGCATCTCCACACACACACATGCTTGTATGCACGCCTGATACCATCAGGGAAAGCTCTTCATGAGATGACAGATGATGTCCATGCTGCTCAGTTAAAATATGAGTGAGTTTGCAAGACAGAGCAGCAAAGTCCCCAATAAAAACAGTTGACCCAGCATTGTGCACCCTTGTATGTTAACATTAATAACAAGGTCAATCTTCCAACCGTTCTGACTCCAAATAACTTGTTCTTCAAAGACAAGAAGATTGACAGATTGTTGTTCCTCAGTCAGATCTTTGCAGCATTGTTTGTACTGTCCCTAAAAGTCTCCATGAGTTTCTGAGTAGGAATGTTATCAGCCAAGCAAAAGCTCTCAGATTAGCTGATAAATTATGTTATTGATGAACTGACACCTTTCTGTGCCAGGATTCCTCTGTGCCAACTGATGTTTCCATAAAACTCATTTTGGATATTTAATGTGGAACAGAATTTGATACATGAAGTGTATCTGTTTTGTTATCCTCATCAACATATGGAGTCTGCAGTTGACCTTGTTTTTTTAAACAGGCAAAGATTTATTCATCTAAACACGGAATGCTCAAGCAACCTAAAAATAAGACTTAAACCAATGAAGAACACAACACCTGTGCTGTCATTGTTATAGCACAACATATGCTGTGTTTTACTCTGTTTTTCTCACTACAGAGAAACAATAATTTGCTGACCCCAACACAAACTTTAGGCGTGAAACAGATTAAAGCACTTGTCAATATGACTAAAACTAAAACTCTAAAGTAAAAGCTGTAGCCATGGAAAAAGATAAACTAAGCATTTGTGTTCCTGCCCATTAATGCCCAGTTAGTCCTTCCTGCATTTTGCTGCTTTGAAACTTTAGCTCAGTCTTTTGTTTGGCCAATATCATCCTGGAACCATGGAAGGATGAGGAGCCCTCAGCACCTCCAAAGAAACACGAATTGTTAATCAAATTACAACAAAGCAAAGATTAAAAGTGGGCACAATAATGTGTTCTATTCTAATAATTCTGCTCTAACTTGCGGACCAATCAGGATCTTATCAGGACACTTTTATCCTTTTCTTTTTACAGTGACCAATATTCAGTTCTCTCCGAGTTTCTGAACAGTTCTTTGCTCCAACAGGGTTGACGGTTGTTTTAAAAGTTGCTATAATGTTCGACCAGCTCTTGTTGTTCTTGTTTCGTCTCTGTGGTCACTGGCTCTGGTGGATAATTTGAATCAGAACATGTTGTCCTTGCAGGTGCAGTTAATAAAAAAAATACTATCAGAACTCTTTTCTTGTTTCATAAACAAAGCAGTTTGCTTTGCATGTCATAGTTAATAATGAATAGTGTTATGCTGCAATCAGGTCAGAAGACATTCATTGACACTCTTTATCATCCGACTCTGCCTCAGTTCTTCATCTTGGATAACATGTTTCTGACTGTATCACCAGAACCTCCAGCATCCTCATGACATCTTCCTCTTTCTCTCCCAGTCTCCCACTTGAGGATGGCTTGACACGCTAAAAATATTTAGCGTGTCTCACACACACACACACTACATAGAACTAAACACGCTAAAAATATTTAGCGTGTCTCACACACACACACACACTACATAGAACTAAACACGCTAAAAATATTTAGCGTGTCTCACACACACACACACTACATAGAACTAAACACGCTAAAAATATTTAGCGTCTCATACACACACACACACACTACATAGAACTAAACACGCTAAATATTTTTAGCGTCTCATACACACACACACACACTACATAGAACTAAACACGCTAAAAATTTTTAGCGTCTCATACACACACACACACACTACATAGAACTAAACTCTCACACACACACACTACATAGAACTAAACACGCTAAAAATATTTAGCCTGTCTCACAGACACACATAGAACTAAACACGCTAAAAATATTTAGCGTGTCTCACACACACACACTACATAGAACTAAACACGCTAAAAATATTTAGCGTCTCATACACACACACACACACTACATAGAACTAAACACGCTAAAAATATTTAGCGTGTCTCACACACACACACTACATAGAACTAAACACGCTAAAAATATTTAGCGTCTCATACACACACACACACACTACATAGAACTAAACACGCTAAAAATATTTAGCGTGTCTCACACACACACACACTACATAGAACTAAACACGCTAAAAATATTTAGCGTCTCATACACACACACACACTACATAGAACTAAACACGCTAAAAATATTTAGCGTGTCTCACACACACACACACTACATTGAACAAACCAAGCATGGTACACTTTGCAAAAATATGCATGTACATATACAAACAAGGCTATACAAGCACTATACTAAGGGTCACCAAAGAAAGTCGTTTTTTAGACTGCACATAAAAACTACAAGTACACATGAATTCTGCCAGCGTTTTTGGTACACTGTTCTAAAAATGTACCACACAATACAAATGCAAGTTTACACCTCTAACAACCTATACAAGGTGAAAACTAGATATATTGAGGTTTAATCATCCAGGAGCGCACTTCGGAAATTCTGCAGGTTTGACGTTGCATTTCTTCATCATTATGTCCTCCGACAGCTGCTCCTTTGATCTCAAAACCATCAAAAAATCTCAGTGTGGGAAGCAGGAGAAAAAGAGGCTGCTTCCTGCAACAGGCAGAGTGAAATTACTGTAATAACCACAGTTAACTCTGAAGTGCAACCCAGCTATCAGAAACAGTGTGACATTTTCAGAGTGTACGAAACATTCTGGGCATTTAAATAATGACATTTTTGTTTTAGTGTCTGCATTCATTAATGTCTATGTTTTGATGTTTCCAGTTCACCAGATGTTTGTGATTAAAGAGGCTCCGTATGACTGGAGCTCCAGTTTGGACCAGCAGGACCCAGAACCCCCCCACATAAAGGAGGAAGAGGAGGAGCTGTGCTGCAGTCAGGAGGAAGAACAACTTACTGTGAAGAGTGAAGATGATGAGAAACCTCAGTTATTAGAGCTTCATCAAATCAAAACTGAAGACAACAGTGAACCAGAAGCTCCAACCAAAAGCTCAGCCGAACAGATGGAAACAGAACCTGATAAAGAGGACTATAGAAGACCAGAACCGAAGTGGAGCTCAGATCCAGTATGTTCTTCTCAACAAATTAAGATGCCTCAGATTGGAGTCCATGCAGGGGAGAGACAATTAGGTTGCAATATTTGTGGCAAAAGATTTAAAAATTACACTGCTTTTAAATTACACCTGATGATTCACACTGGAATGAGACAATATGGCTGTGATTTCTGTGGTAAAGGATTTGATGAAAAGCGTTCTCTTCAGACACATATGAGACTCCACACTGGAGAGAGACCATTTACATGTGGAGATTGTGGTAAAAAGTTTCATGCAAAACCAATTCTTAAAATGCACCTGAAGGTCCATTCAGGAGAAAAACCTTTTTTCTGTTATGTTTGTGGTACAAGATTTAAAACCAAGGGAACTCTAACAAGGCACATGAGGATCCACACCACAGAGAAACCATTTGTATGTCATGTCTGCAGTAAAGGATTTTCACTACAACATCATCTGAAGAGACACATGCATGTTCACAGAGGAGAGAAACAGTTTGTTTGTAATGTTTGCAGTGAGGGATTTTCACAGCAAATTCAGTTGAAGAGGCACATGCGTGTTCACACAGAGGAGAAGTCATTTATTTGTAGCATTTGTAGTAAAAGATTTTTAAAACAAGAGACTCTTAAGAGACACATGCATGTTCACACAGGAGAGAACCCATTTATATGTTGTGTTTGTAGTAAGGGATTTTCAAAACAAGAGACTTTGAGTGGACACATGCGGGTTCACACAGGAGAGAAAATGTTTATGTGTAGGGTTTGTGGTAAAGGATTTACACGACAGCAGAGTCTGAAAAACCACATGGAGGTTCACACTGCACCGTTTAGCTGTAGCGACTGTAGTAAACGTTTTGTGAAGGAAACACAGTTAATGCGACATGTCAGACTCCACATAGAGGAGAGGCCGTTTAGTTGTGATGTTTGTAGGAGCAGATTTAATAAAAGGCTTCATCTTGAAAATCACATGAGAGTCCATTCAGGAGAGAAGCCGTTTGTTTGTAGTGTTTGCAGTAAAGCGTTTTCAAGACATGGAAATTTGACGAGACACATGGGTGTTCACGAGGATTGCAGGTCATTACTTTAATTGTTTTCTGTGGAGGTACCTTCAGTTCACTTTTCTGCCTACCTTTGATTTTCATGCTGATTCCTCCACATTATGTATATTTCAACAGAAACAAATGAGTTGGAAAATGTGTAAAATATTGGAGGGATTTGTTGGGCCCAGCCATGGGAGGAGAAAAAAGGACTGAACCACACACAGAGAACAATAGAGACTGGTAAAAACTCTGGATCCCAGAATGCCCGGTTTAACTCATTGAAAACCAAAAGATCCTTAAAAGCCAGGCATCATGCTGCAATCCAAGAAATTCAAGAACAAATGAGAAACAGTAACTGAGATATATCAGTCTGGAAAACGTTATAAAGACATTTCTAAAGCTGTTGGACTTCAGTGAACCACAATGAGAGCCATTATCCAAAAATGCAGAAAATATGGAACAGTAGTGAAACTTTCCAGGAATGGCCGAACTACCATCAGTTGTGCAGGGATGACTCATCCAAAAGGGGCTCAGAAGACCTCAGAACTGCCGGCCTGTCTTGCCTTTGTTAAGGTCAGTGTTCATGATTCCACAGTATGAAAGGGACTGCACACAAATGCCCTGCAAAGCAGTCCCAAGACGAAAACCACAGCTGAGCGAAAGGAACAGAAAGGCTCATCTCAGTTTTGCTAGAAGACATCTTGATGATCTCTAAGACTTTTGGGAAAATACTCTGTGCATTAACAAGCGGAACATTTTGGAAGGTGTGTGTCCTATTACATCTGGAGTAAAACTAACCCAGCATTTCAGAAAAGGAACATCATACAAACAGTAAAATATGGTGTTAGCAGTGTGATGGTCTGGGGCTGTTTGGCTGCTTTCAGGACCTGGAACGCTTGAATTCTGTAACTATGAATTCTGCTGTCTTAAACATTCTGAAGGTGGATGTCAAGCCATCTGGCTGTGACCTCATACCTAAGCGCACATAGGTTCTGCAGCAGGACAATGATCCAAAACAAACCAGCAAGTCCAGTTCTGAATGGCTTAAGAAAAACAAAATAAAGACTTTTGACCTAGTCAAGGTCCTGACCTGGTTTATCTAACTAATATATCATGATAAGTGATGAAACCTGAAATCTAACTTCAACTCAAAGAAAGTTTTGAGGGGAACGAAACTATGAGTGTTTGTTGCTCTCAAGGGTTTCCTACAGAATTTGGATTTGTAAAGTCCTGGATTACCTTTTAAAAGAAAAGTTTTTAAAAGGGTAAAAGGGGAATGAACTTCTAATTATCTTCCATTCACAAGCTCTGACTACCACGAACCACCAAGATAAATGACTAGAAGAGCCTTTCTTTGGTCAGAAATTACACTTCTGTGGTCAGATCTTTTTGAGAACTGAATACGGACCTCATCAGGTGCAGGTCTCACATTCACCTTGTTTCAATAGGTCTTGTTTAAACACACACTAATGTTACTGTATAAGGTAGAGAGGTTCTGCTCAAACAGATCCGGGCCCAGATCATTGCATGTTGAAGGATCGGTTTCAGAGTAGCTAATGCACTTAAAACCTGATCTCTGTTTCGTAGCTGTCTATTGTTTCAGTTTGGCTGTATTTGATACAGAGGCAGTGAAACATTGTGGTGGAACCTCTGGGAAAAACAGTTTGGTGTTGAATGTAAAGAAAAAGTCAAAGTTAGTCCTTTGATCAAAATAAAATCTGAAAGTATTATTAGAATTGTTGATTGAGTTTTAGTCGGTTTAATAAAAACATACAACCCCATCCTCTGTAAATAATAATTGGTTTGGTAAATAAACATTAAATGTCTTTGTTTTAAATCTTTAGTGTGCCTGAGTTTTTTTGTTTATCTGTGAACATTTAAATAAGTTGTATCTTCACAACTTTGATAATGTTTAAAACTTCTGGCTCCACCTGGATGACCTTATTAAACTGGTTAGCAGTAATCAGCAGCTCCGATTATTTCAGTGAACACAGATGTCGCGGACAGACTGTAGGTTTTTATTTCTGCACAGTATGAGTTGTTTTGTTCATTTTTCATGGTTTCAAATAAAGATTACAAATTTTAAGTAGTGATCCAAGTCCCAGTGACCAAGGACCTCTGACCCTCTCCTCTTGTAGTAGTAGTTCTAAAAACTTTCCAAAAATGTGTTGATGAGAACATAGAGGCTGAGAATTGAGTCCCCAGAACATCATGTATCAATATGAAGAATCACTTGGTTTTGTCAGAAAATCACACAACCAATCTGCATCTAGTTGGGTAAGAAATGTCTCAGTGGGGTAGAGAAATTAAAACATGGCTGTTGTTACAGGCAAGGTAAGAATTATTCTTTGCAATTATTCTTTACATACAAACTATATATTTTTAAACAATCATAAAGATGGACACAACGTTGAGAAAATCAAGCTGGAATAAGGGCCTTTCTGTTGAAATTAAAGAAGCACTCAAAAGTTATTTGTTTCTAAAATAAATAAAAATGAGTAGCTCTCAGTTGGAGTTTAAAATGGAGAGCAACATTACATTGTATCCTTAATGTTCCCAGATTTGGCTTAGTAGTAGCAACAGTGATGCTTAATAACATGTCAAACATATAAATATTTCGTCATAGATCTGTTTAATGATTATTTGAGCGCCATTCTTTATTTGTGAAAAGCCAAAGGTTGAAAGAGGAAGAGGTTTTTCAAATAAGAACGTTATTTATCATTCATTGGTCAGTAAAGAGGAAGTTATCTGGACATAACAGTGTTAGCTTAACTGGCTATGTTCTGACAGAAAAACGTCTTGAATGTTACGTTAAACAAGTGTGTAATTTATGTCTCTATTTGATAGTCGTCCAGAGGATGTCTCTTTTACATGTTTGTATCGAACCAGTCTGATTATTTCTGTCGGAAGTTTGCTGAACAGAATGCAACTGGCCTTCATTAGCTAAGTGGACTGTTAGCTGCCGTGGGGCTAAAGCAGCTAACAGCAGAGACTTTATCAATTATGTGCTAAAAGACGAGTTCACATGCCTGAGTTTGTAAGACTGTGCGGGGAATACAGAATCGTCTAATCCTTGTTGTTCAGATGAGCACCGAAAGACTGAGGACAGTTACAGAATGGAACCAGAACCTCTGAGAAGGTATCAGAATCTCTGCTCTACAGCATCGCTTTAGCTCAGCTGCAGTTTGCATTTTCCGGGAACACAATTTATCTGATCTGATGCGGATTTGCGTCCGATTCAAATTGAAGCAGCATTCAAAAGAAGATGCTGTTTATAGGGTTTAAACATTGACCTACTAGAACACGTGAAGGTTGCCAACAAAGACTGAAAAGAAGCAACGAATCCACATCGAGCGAGGATGTTGAAGGTTGAATCAGACGACAGCAGAGGGCTCTGCTTGGAGCCCCCCATACCTGCAGCATCAACATCAGAACTGCAGCAGACACAAGACAGCAAAGATCTCAGTAAGTGACACATTTGTTTGACGTGATTGGAGCAAATGAACTCTGACTGGATGTAATAAAAGGGCAACTGGACTATGGAAAAATGAGCACGACAAATATATATGTAAGCATCCCTGCAGCAGAGAGTACAGCCAGGATAGGTCAGCAGTTCATGAAATGGCCTCTTGGATAATCCAACTGCAGAAATGACTCCGTTCTCTCTGTTCAGAGACCGGAGAAAAACAAAAAACAGTCAAGCACAAAATTAAAATGAGAATAGTTGACACAGACCGAGAGTGCACATACCAGCTGAGCAGCAACAATATAACAGCAGCCCACTATATGCAGGTCATGTTTTCTTTGATGAAAATTCAGTACAGGCTTCTTAGTTTTATATGTAAGGCTCCTGCACAGTATAAAAAGGAGTAAAGAAATGTACTCTTTTCAGGTTAGAATACCTATGTTAAGTATGTAGAAACATTTGAGTTTCCTGACATTTTCCTTATTCATATAACACACCCATTGCGTAACAAACCTTAGAAACAGTTGATAGTTAAAAAAAGTAAGTAGGAGGACAGTTTTTTCTTATTGATGTGTATTTTGTGAAATGCACTAATCCCCCCATTGACCCACACAACATGACGCTGGCTCCTCTGTACTTCACAGCTGGGTCTGTGTTCTCAGGCTTGTAAGCGTCTCCTTTTTTTCTTCAAGTGGGTATTAACTTAAATGTATATTAATTAGTAATGGCTTCTTCCTCCCCAAGTGGTCTTTCAGCCCACGCTGGTTCAGGACAAGTTCACTGTGAATAATGGCAGGTCATTACTAATTTCAGACAGGATCTTCACCTGGCCTTTGCTTTTGTTCTGGGGTCGATGTGCTTATTTGTCAATAATAGATGTTCATGTTCTTCTTTAACAGTATGATAACTGGACATTTACATGCTGTTTATCCACATGACTGTGGCATCTTCAGGCATTTGCAAATTGTGCAAATAGAGACCTGTGGGGGTCTATAATTTTCTTTCTGATATATTGGATGATTTATTTTCCATGATATCAGGAAGCAGTGCATTTAAGTATTCTAAAAACATTGATAGATTTGACTCCATGTATCTGAATAGTTGGGAATTTACCAGAATCAGAAGCTAACAAAGCTATGAAATTATCATCTGAGCTTCACCAAATGATTCAACATCATAGTTACCTTAGAATATGGAAACGTCTGAATATAAAAAAAATCTCCAAAAATGTCTCTGTTATTCTGCCTTTTGGCAAATAGAAATAATTAGAATAATCCTTATTAACCTTAAGCACGAATATGTTAGTCTGACTTAATGTAAGACAATGAGGATGAAAAGTATAATTATCTGGTTTCAGTCATTCAGTCATTTTCTACTGCTTCTTCCATAGTGGGTCGTAGGGTTTCAGTTGTGTGTAAATATACATTATGTAGTGTTTATCCAATTGTAGTTTTCATGTTGTATTGATAATGGTTTACTCGGTATGTTAGATGCATATTTACATCAGGTACAGGGGTGTCAACTAAAGATAAGCTTTAAGGGTAACAATAATACGGTTTCTTCATTATATTCTTCATTTATGAAGCATCTTTTGTACAGCCATCTCCAGTGGCTCAAGAGCACTCCTCAGAACAGAGACAACCTTCTTTGTCAGCATGTTGAGCATATTTAAGTCACTGGCTTTTGATTCTGCTACCTGATTAAATAAAGGCAGATGTTGTTGCACTCTCTACAACAGATTTATAGAAGATCTGTAACATCTTGGTGCAAAAATTAAAGGACCTAAGCTTCCTCAAGATGTACAGTCTGGGGCATGGCGCTGCCGCAGCGGTAGAGTCTGCAACCCATGTATATAGAGGCTTCTGCCCTTGACTCGGCTGTCCCCTGGTTCAAGTTCCATTTCCTGTCTGCCTACTTTCATAAAAAATGACAAAATGAAGGCCACTAGTTCTGCAAAACAGATCTTAAAAAAATTTACAGTTTGTGCACTTCCTCTCCCATAATGGAAATTGTATTTGACATGTTTCTATATCTCCTGAATTTTACAATGATCTTCTTTGTTTTGTTCACATTTACAATTAGATTATTTTTACAACACAATTCTACAAGTGTTCCAGTGGTATTCAGCTATATCTGATACCAGTGTTTGTTACTTGGGAAGCATCTCACTGTTCTGGTTGGGATGGTGTTGTCCACAGAGAGGTTTTTTTTTTTTTTTTAGATTTTTTTTGCCGCACTAGTGGCCTTTATTTTTCCAGTATTTTTTAACAATAGATAGACAGGAAATTGGGATGGAGAGAGAGGGGAAGACATGCGGCAAATGTCGCCGGGGTCCAGGACTCGAACCTGGGACAGTGCGTTGAGGACTAAGGCAACCATATATGGGTCGCGCGCTTAACCCCCTACACCACCAGTGCTGCACCCTGTCCACGCAGACGTTTAAATAGTCTTTCACACACTCAGTCATGGCACAGATGTCATCCTCATCTGGTGGAGTGAGTGCATTCCTGTTCATAGCCTCCAGACAACCCCACAAACCTTCTTCTGCATCTGTTGCCATCGTTTCACAGCTCATTTTGTCGCTGCTTGCCACTGAACAAGCAACATTCAAAAACAAGATTTGCCAGGAGGTCTTGCAAAGGAGATGTGCATATCTATTAAATTCGCATAAAACAAATCTAACGTTTTGTGTTTACTGGTAGAGCAGCTGACAGACTGCTTAAATGTTGGAAGCATAATAGATAAAGTAGTAATACAAAATTTACAGCTGACCACAGAAATATCTGGGCTGCAAAGAAATTTTTTCACAAAAGCACGCTCTGGATTACACTGCTTATTCAAGTCCTTTCCTTATGTCACCCCTCTTCAAATCTCGGCCTGCTCGAAAAGTCAGAAAACCAGGCGGGGGAGATGTTGGAGTTGGGGATTTGATCCTGCATTCATGTCTCAGTGAAACACAAAATACTGCAGTCCTGATACTCTGGCTGAGTCAATTTCAGTGCTTATAGGTCAACCATTTTGTTTGCTAGAAATCTCACACTGGCCATTATGATTGATAATGCTCTGGGATTTATTTATCTGAAATTTGTGTGGGGTTGTAGCCTAGGTACATAATGTAGTTACGGTTTTATTTGAGCTTTCAAAATAAATATGCCAATCTTCTTATTTACTAGTGACATCACTGACCAATGTGTCATTGCTACTGTCAGAAGCACCAAGGTTACTAAAGCTAACCTATGAATTATTAAACGAGCCATAAATTTTTCAGTACAGATTTTTACCCAGAACTTGCAACAATAACCTAATACAACAACAAAAAAAACCAGTTTATTTCAAACCTAATATAACCTAAAGTTTGAGAAAACCATCAATTCATTTAAAGGGGAAACAAATGACTCAGAGCTTCCACCATGCAAAGGATGTAAAGAAATCAAAAGTAATCACAGATAAAACTGAAATTCTTGTTTGTTTTTAAATAGATTTTGTTTCTGGGCTTTCTATAATAAGTTCTACTAATAGTTCAGAACCCTTCTCTTGTTTGTGTACACAGTCATGTGATAGAACCCAACCTGTTATTTAACTTTGTCAAAGTTGCTCAAAGCCCTTACATTATTGGATTGCAGAAGGTCAATGGGTCCTGACCATTTGGAGCTGTTTTTTTTTTTAATTACTTTTGATTTCATTGCACCCCCTTTTAATTGAGCTTTCTTAACTATCCGTGGATTCTGGTGAGATTACCACAATCTAGAAATCTGCCTAAAATTTAAAATAGTAAATGATTGAGCCAACCTTTTGGATAACAACCACTCTGCGCAGCCTGTTCTTGGATCTATTAAAAGCTTATTATACAGTTGAACAACATTCAGACACAGGCAGTGGCTTTGAAATTGTTTGGCTACAGATCTAAATATGTTTTAAATAAATAAAATTAAGAAAAAAAAATTCTAAACACGCTTTCCATTATCAGTATTGAAGAGATTTTTTTGTTTCTTAGATTTCAAATAAAGGGTGGCTTTAATTTTTTTCTGTCATTTTCTAATTATTAAAATTGATTGCAAGCAGTCATTGATGTCCTTGTGTGTTTCATTGTTCTCAGTTCATCAGATGTTGGTGATTAAAGTGGTCCCCCATGACTGGAGCCCCAGTTTGAACCAGCAGGACCCAGAACTCCCCCACATAAAGGAGGAAGAGGAGGAACTGCGGATCAGTAATGAGAGAGAACAGCTTACTGTAAAGAATGAAAATGAAGAGAAACCTCAGTTATTAGAGGTACAGGAAATCAAAACTGAAGACAACAGAAAGACTGAAGAGTCAGTCAGCAGCTCAGCTAAACACATTACACAAACTGACGGAGAGGACTGTGGAGTACCAGAACCAGAGAGGAACACTGATTCGGTATGTTCTTCTCAACAAAGTAAAAAGAAAGTTCACAAATATGCTAAAAGATCTAAATTGGGTTCCACACATTCGGCTCGTGTTGGAGTTGATGCAGGAGAAAGACCATTTGATTGCAGTGTTTGCGGCAAAAGATTTAAACGCAAGTCTCATGTTAAATTACACATGATGACACATACTGCAAATAGAGAACATAACTGTGATATTTGTGGTAAAGGATTTAGAGAAAAGAGTTCTCTTCAGACACATATGAGACGGCACACTGGAGAGAAACCATTTGCCTGTGATGATTGCGGCAAAAGGTTTCATGCAAAGAAGTTTCTTACCACTCACATGAAGGTCCATTCAGGAGAAAAACCTTTTTCCTGTGATGTTTGTGGTACAAGATTCAGGGTAAAGGAAAGTCTTAAAAATCACATGTGGATCCACACCTCAGTGAAACCATTTGTTTGTAGCATTTGTAGCAAAGGATTTTCACAAAAAGAGAGTCTAAAAAGTCATTTGCGTGTTCACACAGGAGAGAAACCATTCATCTGTTCTCTTTGTAGTAAAGGATTTTCACGGCAACAAAGTCTAAAGAGTCACATGCATGTTCACACAAGAGAGAAACCTTTTATTTGTAGTGTTTGCAATAAAGGGTTTTCACAAAAAGAGAGCCTAAAAACACACATGCGTGTACACACGGGCGAGAAACCATTTATATGTAGTGTGTGCAGCCAAGGATTTTCTCTAAAAGAGAGTCTAAAAACTCACATGCGTGTTCACACAGGCGAGAAACCGTTTACTTGTGATGTTTGTTGTAAAAGATTTTCACTAAAAGAGAGTCTAAAGAGTCACATCCGTGTTCACACAGGGGAAAAACCATTTACCTGTGGTGTTTGCAGTAAAGGATTCTCATACTCTGGAGGTCTGAAAACACACATGGCTGTTCACACTGCACAGTTTAGCTGTAGTGAGTGTGGCAAATGTTTTGTAAAGGAAATACAGCTGGAGCGACACATGAGACTGCACTCAGAGGAGAGGCCATTTGGTTGTGATGTCTGTAGAAACAGGTTTAAACACAAGTGCCATCTTGAAAGTCACATGAAACTCCATTCAGGAGAAAAATCATCTGTGTGTAGTGTTTCCTGTGAAGCATTTTCACAACGTGGAGCTCTGCAGAAACATGTAAATGTTCAAGAAGATTGCAATTAATGATTATTATCATAATCATGATTATTAAGTCCAACAGGAGTGGACAATGTGGTGTAAAAATAAATTTTTTTTTAACCCTCAGATCACAATTGTATCTTGATTTGCTTACATAAAAGCATTAAAGAAAAAAACTACGAGGCACTTCTAACCCTACTTTAGTCAGTTTGCACAATTTTGAGAACTTGTGTGAAACACAATAGACATTTAGGAAATTTGGGGCCATTTTTAAGACATGAATCACACTGTTTCAAACAGTTTCTCTAATTCCAAGACAACAGTATTTAAATTTTGTCTCATGTTTATTATGTTTAACTTCAGCATCAAAGTTATTGGTATTATTGTTTGTAGCAGCTGTAGTAGTAGTAATAATTTCCATTGTGTCACCACACTCTCACCAACAAACAATGTTTTCTGTATTAAATGATATCTGTCAAGGATAAATTGCAGCCTGAACACACAATTCAACCAGTAATGAGACCGTTAAAGTTTTTATGAGCTTCAGTTAGCTTTATGCTATACCTAGTCTGGGGCACTTAAGATCTGAATAGCTCCTTATTGTGAGAGTTTGCCATGTTGACACTATAAATAGAAGCACAAACTTACGTGTTACTGTTTTGACCAACTGGTAACAAGTTAAACAATCCAGATCATTTCTGGGGCACGAACATTTCTATTCATGCTCTGTGCAACAAAGGTTTAGTGTTGCACGGTGATCTTTAGTGGTTTAATTTTATCCGCTGTGCTCTCACTACCTTCTGCTTGCGTCTGCTGCAGTGTGGCTGAGAGGGTGATGGATGATCAAAAAGTTTTGAGCTTTTAAAAAAAATTTAAATCAAGTCATTATAGTTTAAATAGATAATTTCATTTTCAAACCACAAAACTTATACTATATAACTACCATGGTGATCATTAAAAACCATTGATGAAAATCTTCTCTCACCTACATTAGTTTTTCATGTTTTGAAGTTGAAGCAAAAGGAAGAAAAAGTAAATGTCTGAGCAAGAGCATAGAACTATGTTACATAGAATGTATCTCATTCTTTCGGTCATGACCCAAAGTTCATGGCTATAGGGGAGGGTAGGAATGTAGACGACCGATAAATCAAGAGCTTCATTTTCGGCTCAGCTCTCTCTTCACCACAACGGACTGGGACAGCGCCCCATTACTGCGGCAGTCGCACCGGTCTACCTGTCGATCTTCTGCTCCATTCTTCCCCCACTCGTGAACAAGACCCCGAGATACTTAAACTCCTCCACTTGAGGCAGGAACTCACCTCCAACCTGAAGAGGACAATCCACCCTTTTCCAGTCGGGAACCATGGCCTTGGACTTGGAGGAGCTGATCCTCATCCCAGCCACTTCACACTCAGCTGCGAACCGCCCTAGTGCATGCTGTAGGTCTTGGCTAGAGGGGGCCAGCAGGACCACGTCATCTGCAAAAAGAAGAGACGAAATCCACTGGTCCCCAAATCAGACCCCCTCCGGCCCTTGGCTGTGCTTAGAAATCCTGTCCATAAAAGTTGTGAACAGGACCGGTGATAAAGGGCAGGCCTCCTGGAGTCCAACAACAGGTCCGACTTAGTGCCGGCAATGCGGACCAAACTCCTGCTCCGCTCGTACAGGGACCGGATGGGCCCTAATATTATTATTAGGGCCCCCGATTCCATACTCCTGGAGCACCCCCCACAGGGCATCACGAGGGACACAGTCGAATGCTTTCTGCAGGTCCACAAAACACATGTGAACCAGTTGGGCAAACTCCCATGAACCCTCGAGCTCAATACCCTGTAGAGGGTATTGAGCTGGTCCAGTATTTCACGGCCGGGACGAAAACCACACTGCTCCTCCTGAAGCCGGGGTTCGACCATCGGCCAGACTCTCCTCTCCAATACGCTGGCGTAGGCCTTACCAGGGAGGCTGAGGAGTGTGATCCCCCTGTAGTTGAAACACACCCTCCGGTCACCCTTCTTATGAAGGGGGACCACCACCCCAGTCTGCCAGTCCAGAGGCACTGTCCCCGACCGCCACGCAATGTTGAAGAGGCGTGTCAACCATGACAGCCCTACAACATCCAGAGACTTGAGGTACTCAGGGCAGATCTCATCCACCCCCGAAGCCTTGCCACCGCAGAGCTTTTTAACCACCTCGGTGACTTCAGCCTGGGTGATGAAAGAGTCCAACCCAGAGTCCCCAGCCTCTGTTTACACCAGGGAATGCGTAATGGCAGGATTGAGGAGATCCTCGAAGTACTCCTTCCACCGCCCAATAATGTTCTCAGTCGAGGTCAGCAGCCTCCCACCCCCACTATAAACAGTATTAGTGAAGCACTGCTTCCCCCTCCTGAGGCGCCGGACGGTTTGCCAGAATTGCTTCGAGGCCAACCGGTAGTCCTTCTCCATGGCCTCACCGAACTCCTCCCAAGCCCGAGTTTTTGCCTCTGTCACCTCCTGCCTAGGGTGTCCTTGTGCCAAGTGCACTGATGGACACCCTTATGTTTGAACATGGTGTTCATTATGGACAACCTGTGACTAGCACAGAAGTCCACTAACAAAACACCACTCGGATTCAGATCGGGGAGGCCATTCCTCCCAATCACGCCCCTCCAGGTGTCACTGTCGTTTCCCACGTGGGCGTTGAAGTCCCCCAGCAGAATAATGGAGTCCCTGGGAGGGGCACTATCCAGCACCCCCGACAGGGACGCCAAGAAGGCCGGGTACTCCGCACTACCGCTCGGCCCGTATGCCGAAATGACAGTTACCTGTCCCCAACCCGAAAGCGCTGGGATGCGACCCTCTCATCCACTGGGGTAAACCCCAACATGAGGTGGCTGAGCTGGGGGGCAACAAACAAACCCACCCCAGCCTGCTGCCTCTCCCCGTGGGCCACTCCAGAGTAGAAGAGAGTCCAGCCCCTCTCGAGGAGATGGGTTCCAGAACCCATGCTGTGCCTGGAGGCGAGCCCGACTATTTCTAGTCGATATCTCTCGACCTCCCGCACAAGCTCAGGCTCCTTCCCCCCCAGCGAGGTGACATTCCACATCCCTAGAGCCAGCCTAAGCATCTGGGGATTGGGCCGCCGAGGTCTCCACCTCCGTCCGCCGCCCAATCCTCTTTGCACCTGTCCCTCACGGTTCCCCCTGCAGGTGGTGGGCCCACTGGGGGACGGCCTCGTGTCTCTCGTTCGGGCTTGGCCCGGCCGGGTCCTGCGAGGAGCAACCCAGCCACCAGGCGCTCTCCGACGAGTCCCGACCCCAGGCCTGGCTCCAGGGTGGGACCCCGGGTCCGCCGTACCGGACGACGTCACGTACCTTGATTTAGTAGTCGTCATGAGGGGTTCTTGAAGCATTGTTAAAATTATCTAAAAGAATATCTAAGATGACATGGACTGTGACCTGATGTCTCTGTGGGATTTCCTATGTTGAAAAAGTAAAAAAAAACAAATAAGCCAGAAAATATCGATTACTTCTAGATTTTAAAATGTACGTAGTTTAAGACAGTGGCAATAATTTCAGTGTAAAACAACATGCCCTCAGGTAATATCTGTCAAAAGGTGAAGCTTTTATGTTTGGAAAAAATAGCTGATGGACATCAAATTAACAGTTATATCTTCCTTGTTTCTTTCTTGAGTACAATGATCATGATGCCCCCGGCATGTACAGGTCCTTCTCAAAATATTAGCATATTGTGATAAAGTTCATTATTTTCCATAATGTCATGATGAAAATTTAACATTCATATATTTTAGATTCATTGCACACTAACTGAAATATTTCAGGTCTTTTATTGTCTTAATATGGATGATTTTGGCATACAGCTCATGAAAATCCAAAATTCCTATCTCACAAAATTAGCATATTTCATCCGACCAATAAAAGAAAAGTGTTTTTAATACAAAAAACGTCAACCTTCAAATAATCATGTACAGTTATGCACTCAATACTTGGTCGGGAATCCTTTTGCAGAAATGACTGCTTCAATGCGGCGTGTCATGGAGGCAATCAGCCTGTGGCACTGCTGAGGTCTTATGGAGGCCCAGGATGCTTCGATAGCGGCCTTTAGCTCATCCAGTGTGTTGGGTCTTGAGTCTCTCAATGTTCTCTTCACAATATCCCACAGATTCTCTATGGGGTTCAGGTCAGGAGAGTTGGCAGGCCAATTGAGCACAGTGATACCATGGTCAGTAAACCATTTACCAGTGGTTTTGGCACTGTGAGCAGGTGCCAGGTCGTGCTGAAAAATGAAATCTTCATCTCCATAAAGCTTTTCAGCAGATGGAAGCATGAAGTGCTCCAAAATCTCCTGATAGCTAGCTGTATTGACCCTGCCCTTGATAAAACACAGTGGACCAACACCAGCAGCTGACACGGCACCCCAGACCATCACTGACTGTGGGTACTTGACACTGGACTTCTGGCATTTCCTTCTCCCCAGTCTTCCTCCAGACTCTGGCACCTTGATTTCCGAATGACATGCAGAATTTGCTTTCATCCGAAAAAAAGTACTTTGGACCACTGAGCAACAGTCCAGTGCTGCTTCTCTGTAGCCCAGGTCAGGCGCTTCTGCTGCTGTTTCTGGTTCAAAAGTGGCTTGACCTGGGGAATGCGGCACCTGTAGCCCATTTCCTGCACACGCCTGTGCACGGTGGCTCTGGATGTTTCTACTCCAGACTCAGTCCACTGCTTCCGCAGGTCCCCCAAGGTCTGGAATCGGCCCTTCTCCACAATCTTCCTCAGGGTCCAGTCACCTCTTCTCGTTGTGCAGCGTTTTCTGCCACACTTTTTCCTTCCCACAGACTTCCTACTGTGGTGCCTTGATACAGCACTCTGGGAACAGCCTATTCGTTCAGAAATTTCTTTCTGTGTCTTACCCTCTTGCTTGAGGGTGTCAATAGTGGCCTTCTGGACAGCAGTCAGGTCGGCAGTCTTACCCATGATTGGGGTTTTGAGTGATGAACCAGGCTGGGAGTTTTAAAGGCCTCAGGAATCTTTTGCAGGTGTTTAGAGTTAACTCGTTGATTCAGATGATTAGGTTCATAGCTCGTTTAGAGACCCTTTTAATGATATGCTAATTTTGTGAGATAGGAATTTTGGGTTTTCATGAGCTGTATGCCAAAATCATTCGTATTAAGACAATAAAAGACCTGAAATATTTCAGTTAGTGTGCAATGAATCTAAAATATATGAATGTTAAATTTTCATCATGACATTATGGAAAATAATGAACTTTATCACAATATGCTAATATTTTGAGAAGGACCTGTAGTTTCTTTTACAGGTTGGAATTAACAAAAATTACTCTGAATTTCTTTTTAAAAAAAAAGCAATTATGTTAGGAGACGATGAATCTGCAACAAAACACATCCAGGATTTAATGAGCAGAGAAGACCTTGCAGGCTATTTTAAAAATATGACCATCATGACGCCAGATTCATTGAGTTGTGGATCTTGTGCTGTAGTTCTTCCATGGAAAGAGAGCTTTGCTTTCAACTCACTGGCAAACAAGCTTCTTCATATCACCACCAAATGAGTAGGCCTCTGTGTTTTCCACTCAACAGTGCTTTAGTTTAACCCCACAGTTATGGTGCTGCAGGTTAAATCATTGAAGTCTAATGTAAAATGTGTGCACTTGCTCTTTGTTTCTATTTTTACTTCTCTCTTTGGGTCACAGTGTTTACTGTTTTTTTTTTTTTTTTTTTTTTATGGTTGTAGGAGAATTGCTGGCAGTACCCAACCCCATCCCACTGTCACAATTTGTTTCCTCAATTTGACCTTTTTAGATAAATGTTTTGTGTTGAAAGTTAAAAGTGCCTTGAAATGACAATTTTATTTATAAATTGGTGCTTCATAAATGACTGGAATTAAAATTATATGTTTAGAACAGTTAAACACATTGAAAATAGAAATAGAAATATTTAGTTGTAAATATCTGTCTATTGATTTGTGTTCTTGTGAAAAACTAAGAATTGTTAGAGGTTTATCAAACCAGAGCATTACTTATCATTCATTGTTCAGTGACGAGGAAGTAACTGGTTATGATCGCTAAAAGAAGCTTTCTAGAACATTTGAAGCTTCTATTGAAAAAGACGGTCCATAACATAGACTATTTCAACACCGTTGTCTTTTTGGGCATCTGGTGGCCAAAAGTAGGAAGAGTAGCTTTAATCTACACATAAATATGCGCTGCTTCATTTTGTTTGCCCACGCTACAGAGTTGAATTGACAGCTTCTAATGAATTATTGTCTGGCAGTTCTGTCTATCAGGGCATCACTGTTGTGCTTTGTAGACATATTTCTTGTGGTGAAACCTAAGTTCTCATTTGTATGAAAAATAATTTTGATGAATAAACTTCTATTGATTGAACATTTGTCATGGTTTTGTCTTTTGTGACTTCTTGGTGTTTGTGAATACAAATATATAAATAAAAAGTAAGACAGTCGTTATAGTTCAGGAGTATGCTCATGCACTTGGAGGTCCCTGTCTACATGTGCTTATGTAGCTAACTGACCAGTTGACAGGTATGTTAGAGCTATATATCATATTGTAACTTATATTGATAATATATCTATCTATATATATATTTGGTGATGAAAATACCTAGTGTATACATATTGTCAGTACATACAGTGGTGTGAACAAGTGTTTGCCCCCTTCCTGATTTCCCATTTTTTTTGCATGTTTGTCACACTTAAGTGTTTCAGATCATCAAACAAATTTAAATATTAGTCAAAGACAACACAAGTAAATACAAAATGCTGTTTTTAAATGAAGGTTTTAATTATTAAGGGAGAGAAGTGATCCAAACCTACATGGCCCTGTGTGAAAAGTGATAGTCCCCTAACCGCCATGCCACAACAAATGTCTATAACAAATAAGAGAGATAGCATAGCTAAATGTAAAGGATTTCTGAATGAAACCGTAACAAAGCCACATGTGATCATCTATTAGAATCAGTTTAATAAGGGTATCATCTTTATTACTAACTAGTAACAATAAATCTTTCAAACTTAAATAAAAAAATACCCATTCAAACTTTTCCTTTATGAAATTTAAGGTCAATATTGATAAAAACTGCACATTTTGCTGTCCTACCATTGAAACTGTGCCTCATTATTTTTGCCTTTTTTTAAATTCAGTTAAATACTATATAAAATTATATCCATATTTATTATTGACAAAGTGAATGAAGACTTTTCTGACATTTGAACCACTAATGCAAGGGTGCCAGATACTGGTTATACACCTGTTGAGGTTTTATGGATTTATATTTACATATTATAGTTTAATTAAGGAAGTCACTAAAAAGATTTAGGTATATTTTATTTTCCACTGAAAACCTATTTCACAATATATACCTTAGCAGAGGTAATGTTATAAAAAAATTAACATGTACATTCTGTTCTTTCATCATTTTATTTACTCTAGAGTTTATATATTTATACTAAATGCCAACAATGTTGGCAATAAAATGATGATACTGATTCTAATTTGACATCTAACAGCTACAATAAAACAAGGTGCTGTTCCTGTTCCCGTCATTGTATTTTATTTTTAAACAAGTATGTAACAAATAATTTATTGTCATTTCACATATCTCAAAACATATTTATGTCCTGAAGTTAATGTATATCAGCAGCTCCACCTGTCACCATCATTGACTCCCAAGCAGTAGGGGGCGCTGTAGCAATAATAAGATATGTGTATTTGTGGGTCTTGTTCTTTATATGCAGGCTTTGCTAAACTTCAGAAACCTAGCCGATAGATGATTTTATAGATGAGTTTATAACACTACAAAAAAAAATTAGATGTTATATATTGTAAAAGGACACATGGTGCTTACATTAGATCTCGAGCTAAAAGGATAGAGGAAGGCGAAAAAAATACATCTTATTTTAGTAACCTAGAAAAAAATAGGCAAGAAAGAAAAATATAAATTTATTAATTATAGACGACAAAGAATGCACCGACCATAAAGGTATTTTGGAGGAAATCTACAGATTTTTCTGAAATCTATTTTCATCTGAGTACAGTCCAACAAATAAGTTTCTAGAAGAGATCAAAGAGTATATTCCAATAATAGATGACGCCTTTAAGAAAAAACTGTGAATCTGATTTTAAATGGGAAGAATTGGACAGAATCATTAAAAAAAAATTAGCTACTGGAAAAGCACCAGATCAAGATGGTCTAACTACAATATTTTATCAATTTTGTTGGGAAGACCTAAAACAATTCCTTTTTGAAACATTTAATGACATATTATTAACCACTTCCTTAACACCTACAATGAAGCAGGGACTCATTACTCTCATCCCAAAACCAGCAAAAGATATGAAATACATTAAAAAAATCTTTGTCCAATTACTCTATTAAATACTGATTATAAAATATTTACACATGTGATTGCAGACAGGTTAAAATCTGATTTATCTCAGATTATAAGTGATACACAATGTGGTTTTCTTAAAGAGAGATCTATTCATAATAATTTGAGACTGCTTTTAGATCTGCTGGACTATGAGCATCTGGTGGAGGATGACGGGGCCATTTTCTTTTTGAACTTTTATAAAGCATTCAATATGGTGGAACACTCCTTTATTCTAAAAACATTGAAGTATTTTGGCTTTGGGGAAAGGTTTATAAAAATAATTCAGTTGCTTTACACAGACATCAACAGTTCAGTATCTTTACCCTCTGGAATGTCCAAACGTTTTAATATTAAAAGAGGAATCCCTCAAGGTTGTCCTGCTTCGCCTCTGTTGTTTATTATTGTAGAACAACTTTTAGCAATTTTTATTCAAAGGGTTAGGGTTAGGGGCAGGAAGGGGCAGTTACGTCTGTTTCTTAGATACCATATCACCTTTGAACTCAAGAAAGGGTTTTGGTCTTAAAAACATAGTCTTTGCAGTTGAGATAACACTGTCATGTTCTGGTATAAATACTGTGAGTAAATGTTGTTGTTCGGGGGATCTGTTTCATTGGCTAACCTCAGTGTCAGGGTCTTCAAATGCTGAATGTCTTTGAACCATAACACTTGTTACATTGAAAATACCAGTACTGACAAGAAAAAATGTCGGTAAATATTTCAGGAAACCCGGAAATTGCGGAATCTACTTCTGATAATTCACAAAAGCACAATGACATCTTTAAACGTAAGTAAGTAAGTAAGTATTCATTTTTAAGAAATCATTAAATGCATGTGAATGTTCTCTAATTTTGTTTATATATATTGTTTACATAGAACCCACCGCTGATGACCTTGATGATTTCATCTTGACACAATCAGATTATGGTAAGTAAATGTTAAATGCAATAAAATATATATATATATATATATATATATATATATATATATATATATATATATATATATATATATATATATATATATATATATATATATATATATATATATATATATAAATATATATATATTATAGTTAACCCTTGACAATGTTTCAATTTATAGATTTGATGAGCGAGGTAAACCCGAATGATCAAGTTGGAGGGTTCAGTGGCTGGAATCGACAGTCAAAATTGAGAAGGCGAATTATTTCCAAACAAGAGAAACCCCAACAACAACTGAACTTTCTTTTAACACAGAAATTAAAACTGATTCTTTGAATACCCCCCCGTCAATTATCATCATTTCCCCTGAAGACACACCGGATAAGTTACCAGCACCACCAGAAAGTAAGTAAGTCCTAAGAACTATCTATTTTTCTTTGAGAGTGAATGTATTTTAAACCTCAGATAAAAACTGTTTACAGATTCGACTGAGAGCTCTGTGGAAGACACAGCTGTCGAGCAGCAGCAGCAGGGTAGAAAAAATAAATAAAAATTAAATAAAAACAATATATATATATATGTATTTTAAGCATAGTTCAATAAAATGTCATATAAAACCTGTTTACAGATACATCCAAAGATGCCACATTGAATCCGCCCACCAGAAGGTCGCTTTTCAAAGATCAAGACAGCTTTCAGCAGAACGGCACAGTTTCAGTTCAACAAGAAGTGAAATCTGGAGGTTTTACCGCAAAGAATCGGAGTAAGATTAAAAAAAAAAAAAAACTTGTGTATTTTAAAAACTATTTTTTGTTTTATTTATGAACGCTGTGCTGCGCAGCGTAAGATAACTTTTATTGTCTTCTGTTTTTACAGAATATTTAACCCCGGCCAAAAGACAGCGACTCTCTGCGCTACAAAGCAGAGCAACGCTAGTGAGTGGATTAATGAACGGTACGTTTTAATTCATACATACATACTGAATTAATTTGAATTCCTTTGTTTTTTTTCCAGCTTTAATGTGATTATTTCAATATATATATATATATATTTATTTATCTATTTATTTATTTTTTGTTCATTCTCCTTACAGAGGTAACGTTGATGGTAGGACAGATTGGCTACAGAAACGGACAGCGCAGGAAGACAGTCTCTACAGCCTCACGGAATCTTCGTAATAAGGCCTCATCGTTAACGCTTCTGGCAGCATGTCAGATTCTGTTAAAGAAGCATTTTGGTGACATCAAGGTGATTTTAAACTGAACTGATCACTGTGTTTTGTTTTTGTTTTTTTGTTTTTTTCTGTAGGTTAGTTTTATTTTTATTTTTTTTCTTATGTTCATAGAAATGGATAACCGAATCAGACTTGCCCTGGATGAAATAAGAAATTTAGTTAATGAACTTAACGAAATTCCCGTTAATGCAGAAGTAGCAGATAACATCGTTTTAAATGCATCTCCTGCTAACAGTGAAAATGTAATAAATGAACATCAGCACGGTGACGTTTTAAACGTAATCAATCAGGCTCTTGAAGATTTAAAAAGAGCATTGTATCCACACAGCAGCATTGAGGAAAATGATTCACCTGACACTCATCAGAATCCTTCTACGTCACACGCCACAGATCGGCACGGTGACGTTTTAAACGTAATCAATCAGGCTCTTGAAGATTTAAATAGAGCATCGTCTCCACACAGCAGCATTGAGGAAAATGATTCACCTGACACTCATCAGAATCCTTCTACGTCACACGCCGCAGATCGGCACGGTGACGTTTTAAATGTAATCAATCAGGCTCTTGAAGATTTAAATAGAGCACCATCTCCACACAGCAGCATTGAGGAAAATGATTCACCTGACACTCATCAGAATCCTTCTACGTCACACGCCGCAGATCAGCACGGGGGTCATTTCAATACGGACGTAGCAGTTAGTTCTGATCAAATAGGACGAAACCCTCCAGCTGTGGTTGAACGTGAAAATTTTAATAACCATGAAATAAGGAGACCTTTTACCATACTGCCGCCCTGTCCAAGTAACGTTCCAGATTTAGCCGCATTCTATACAGACATCATGCGTATTATAATTGAATTAGCCCACGCTGCGAGATCTTTAACCAGACGTAACGACGTTGTGCAGCTGGAATTAGTGGGTGAAAATCTCAATCGTCACATCACATTTACTGTTATAGATGATGGAAATATGATCCTGCCTGCTTTCGAAAACTTCCTCGACGATTTAGTACAATCGAATGCAAATATACCTGTAGATAATAACATGGAATTTGTTCTTCAGGTTGTTAATGACCCAGCAGGAGGTTCTAAGCGTAAAGCTGCAGGAACGTTAGACTGTGACGTAAGAAAATGCGTCATTTGTATATTATAAACAATACCGGTAATCAGTTATGTTTTGCAATCAGCCTCGCACACGTCTCTGATCCTGAGCTCACGGATCACCGTGCTGTAGAACTGGGGAGGAGATGGCAGCATCAGGCAGGCCTCGACGAGCAAACAGCAGTTACTTTTAGTGATATTGGTAAATTTGAAACCATTCTGAAGAGAAAAATTGTAGTGTTTCACAGAACCACGGGCTCTAATCTACTGCTCTGTGTAAATTTGAGACCAGTTTCCCCGATCGTTCAAACCCTCTGTTTTTGCTGTTATTTCAAGGTCATTACTATGGGATAAAAAATCTCAAAGGTTTTATGGGGTGCAGATATATTTGTAATTACTGTTACACCAGCTATGATAATGCAAATACACACCATTGTGAAGGTTATTGTCCAGTGTGTCGAACATATAAATGTATGCAAGAGATTAGCAATCCTGTAAACTGTGCAGGCTGTCAAAGAATCTGTCGTAATTCCTCATGTTTCAGTAGACACAGGGAACCGCGCATCAGAAATAGTGCTGAAAGGCCCATGAGTGACTGTGAGTTGGTAAAACTGTGTAAAGTATGCAAACGGATATACGTTATTCCAATCAGTAAACCGAATAAACCACACGTGTGTAATGTAAAATGCAGTATTTGCGGTGAAAATGTACCCCCCAGCCTAGACATTACATGCGATGATCATAAGTGTTACATTCTGCCTTGCAGTGCAATTAATCAGCTTGATGATAAACTGATTTTTTATGATTTCGAATGCCTCGTCAATGAGAGCGGCATGCATACCCCCTTTCTGGTCTGTGCTAAAACGTTGAAAGGTGATGAATGGTACGCTTATGGACTGAATTGCACCCAAAAATTTCTCCTGCATTTCAGGAGGCCAAAGTACAGAGGTTACACCTTAATAGCGCACAATGCGCGGGGGTACGATGGTTACCTGATTCTCACAGCAATGCTGCAGTTAGGCATTAAACCACATATCGTCATGGTAGGGAGTAAAGTTCTCTGTTTAACCGACCCTGATTACAGCTTAAAATACATTGATAGCCTGTCCTTCATGTGCATGAAGCTTAGTGCCATGCCGAAAGCGTTAAGCTTTACCGATCAAAGCAAGGTTTTTTTTCCCCACCTATTTTCCTCTGAACAACATCTCCAGTATGTGGGGGCTTTTCCTCCTCCATCCTGCTACGCTGTAGAACACATGAGTCTTCAAGAACAACAGGTGTTTAACAGCTGGTACAGAGAAGCGAGCAAAGAGGTCTTTGACTTTAAGAAAGAAGCTATTCGTTATTGTAAAAATGACGTTGAAATTCTTTTTCAAGGATGCTTAAAATTTAGAGACGAGTTCTTTAAGGAGACAAGTGTGGATCCGTTTAAAAGTATCACAATAGCATCAGCCTGCATGAAGGTTTTTGTAACCAATTTCCTTCCTCCTCAAACCTTAGCCATTCCATCACCTCTGGACTACAGACGTAGCAGTAAAACGTTCTCTAGCGCGTCCATTCAATGGCTCGGCTGGATTGCAGACAGCAGAGCCATATTTATCGAGCATGCATTAAATAGGGGTGAAAAGAAAATCGGGCCATATTCAGTGGATGGGTATGCAGAGATTAACGGTGTCAAAGTTGCGTTTGAATTTTACGGCTGTTTTTTCCACGGCTGTAAAAAGTGTTACATGCCTCATGACAAGTGTCCGTTGAGAGGGGTCGCATTTGAACAGTTTTACGCAGCCACTGTTGAGAGAAGCAAGATGTTACAAACTGTGTACGGCCTTCGTCTCGAAGTCATATGGGAGCATGAGTGGATTGAAATGAAAAAATCAGACCCTGGGGTGATCAGCTTTCTTGAGAAAGTTAATGCACCCGAACCGCTATCCCCCCGGGATGCGCTGTATGGTGGACGCACCTGTCCTATGAAGTTGAGGTACACAGCGGAACCGGATGAAACTGTACACTATGTGGATTACACATCTCTGTACCCTTATGTAAACGCCAACTGCGTTTTTCCCCTCGGACACCCCACCATCATTTACATAGATTTTGATGACCCCAGCAGCTACTTCGGTATAATCAAAGCTGTGGTCTACCCACCACGTAACCTGTTGTTCCCTGTTTTACCTTACAGAACATCCCAAGGTAAACTTGTGTTCACTCTCTGCCGCACATGCGCTGAAATAAATTACCAGTCAGGTCCCTGCATGCATAATGATCAGGACAGAGCTCTGATGGGAGTTTGGGCGAGTGTAGAACTCTGTAAAGCGTAGGAGTGTAGTTATCGTCTTGCTAAAATCACAGAGGTGTGGCATTTTGAAAAGAGAAGTGATACAATCTTTAAAGGTTACATTCATTGCTTTTTAAAGGGTAAGCAGGAGGCTTCAGGCTATCCGTCTGAAGCAGTGGATCAGGAGAGTAAGTCAAAGTATATAAGCGACTACAAACTGCATCAGGGCATCCAATTAGACCCTGAGAAAATCGAGATGAATCCTGCCAAAAGGCAGGTTGCAAAATTGTGTTTAAACAGTTTTTGGGGGAAATTTGCGCAAAGAAGTGATCTGTCTCAGACCACAGTCATCACCAACCCTGAAGACTTTTTCAGCTTCATATTCTCGAGTAAATACAGGGTTAACTATTTTCATTTTTTCAACCCTGAAATGTGTGTAGTGCAGTGGAACTACAGCAAATGTGTCATATATCCACCAAGTAAGACAAATAATGTGTTTATAGCAGCATTCACCACCGCTTATGCACGTTTAAAACTTATCAGCAGCATGGAGAAGTTACAGGACAGATTGATTTATATTGACATGGACAGTTTGATTTATGTGACAAAAAGTGGTGAAACCCCTCTGGAATTGGGGAATTATCTGGGTGATCTTACTGACGAGTTAGATGGTGACAGCATTTCGGAGTTTGCATCGACAGGACCCAAGAGTTATGCATACCAAACTAAAAACCGTAAAAAAGTAGTGATACGTGCTAAAGGCATCACTCAGACGCATGAATGCAGCGAGAGGGTCAATTTTGACAGCATCAAAGGGCTGGTCGAGGGCTACTTACAGGGGTCAAGTGAGGGTGTCATTGAAATCCCTCAACACACGATCAGGAGGGATAAAAAGAGATTCCGTTTGACAAACGTGACATTTCTTAAAAAGTTTCGACTGGTGTATGATAAGAGACGTCTTTTATCTGACGGGACAACTCTGCCTTTCGGTTATTAGAGTTGAAGAAGAAATAAAATAAAAAGTCACATGGATTTACAGGAGATTGATTTTGATCCTAGATTTAGAGCACCTTTCTCATGTATGATAGTTGGACCCAGCAGCTACGGGAAAACTTTCTTTGTAAAAAGTATTTTACAAAACTGTAATCATGTCATGGATATTGTTCCAGAAAATATTGTATGGATTTACACATCTTTTCAACCCATGTATGCTGAATTGCAGAAGATGAATAAAAATATTACCTTTGTGGAAGGATTGCCTCATTCTTTTGAAGATGAAAACCTGTTTCCTCCTGATCAGAATCATCTGATTATTCTAGACGATGTTATTGCTCAAGCCTCAGATGATGAAAACGTGATGAAGGTCTTTACCCAGTTTCGTCACCATCGTAATATGAGTGTTATGATGTTGACTCAGAATGTTTTTCATCAGGGAAAGTTCAGTCACACTATTAGTTTGAACTGTAATTATATGGTGTTGTTTAAGAACCCGAGAGATAAACTCCAGCTGAATATACTGGCCCGCCAAATGTTTCCATCTCAAAAGGGTCTCTTCTTGGAGAGTTTTGAAGACGCAACGAGAGAAGCTCATGGATATTTAATCATCGATTTTACGCCTACCTGCCCAGAACATTTCAGACTGAGAACGGGGATACTTCCTCAGCAGTGGCCTGCTGTGTACGTACCCAGAACAAAGTAAGTCATCATGTCTGCGCGTATAAAAAGGAATTTACCATTATTCAGAGCTTTGTACCAGGCCTGTCCACAGAAACGTAAAGATATTCTCGCACACTGCTCTCCCGACTTTATTCAGGCTCTGTGCGAGATTGCACTGAATATCCTAAAAGGTAACATTAAACTATCGCCCTCTCAACACCGACAATTGAAGAAACAAAGAAATATCATCAGATTGTTGGGTGATAAAAGAACCGGGATAAAAACTAAACAGTTGGCTCTCAAAAAGCAACGAGGTGGTTTTATTCTCCCCATCTTAACGGCTCTTGCACCCTTGATCGGTGATCTAGTGGGTGGAATCATCAGGAGATAATGTCTCTCAGAACATCGCAGAAGATGTTTCTCATTTCACCTCATCAATTCAAGCGTCTGACCCAGTCAGACACGTCCATCAGACAGACGGCGGAGGAGAATTTGGATGCTGAAATGAGAGCGATATTAAACGAGCCGGGTTTGACTTCTTATGAAAAAATCAAGAGATACGATGCTCTTCTCCAGAGGTATCTGACTTTACTTAAGCAAGGTGTCAAAGAAGAAAAACAGCGGGTCAGTTTAACGCTGCAGCGTGACACAGAGGTTCCTGAACATGAGCGGTCCCAAGAAAAACAAGGCCCAGGGCAGGATGAGGCCCCTAAGGATCAGGTTCTTACGGAAGTACTGAAAAGCCTTCCTAAACACAATCGTAAAAATGCCGAGTACATTTTGAAGAAATTATCTGAAAGAAGTGAGAGTTGGACTTCGCGAGGTGAATTTGTATTTAACGGAAATGTTATAAAAGGGTCCCACATGATTGATTTGTTGAAAAATCTCATGCTTCCGTTTAAAAAATCTGGAGCATCACAAACCCGAGGATGGTCTGATTTTCTACACTCCATGTCAGAAGTAAACATACCTATATCTTCAGTCATTAACCCTTATGCTCGTGAAGAATATAGACGTTTCAAAACAGAGGGTACATCGATTGAAAATGGGGGTACACCCCCCAGCGTTAAGCAGAGAAGAAAAAGAAGAAGAAGGCAGATAACTCATTCTCCCTACTGGTTGAGATCTGAGCTGGAAGATCCAAAAAATGCTGATGGGAGATCAAAAAGGTCTCTTCGTAAGACGACACTACCACCCCGATGGATTACATTTTCACCATAAACCGTTATAAGAAAATGAAACATGTAGTCTATTTCTTTTATTCAATAAAATATTTATTGATTATATTTTTCAAGTCTAACTTCGTTCTCTACTTCACACACTAACATATGATATAATTACACAAATATTAAATCATTCATTTTCTACTGCTTATTCCAGAGTGGGTCACGGGGGAGCTGGTGCCTATCTCCAGCAGTCTATGGGCAAGAGGCAGGGTACACCCTGGACAGATCACCAGTCCATCGCAGGGCAACACACAAACAACCATGCACACACTCATTCATACACCTAAGGTCAATTTAGAGTGACCAATTAACCTAACAGGAATGTCTTTGGACTGTGGGAGGAAGCCAGAGTACCCAGTGAGAACCCACGCATGCACGGGGAGAACATGCAAACTCCATGCAGAAAGACCCCAGGCCGGGAATCGAACCCAGGACCTTCTTGCTGCAAGGCAACAGTGCTACCAACTGCGCCACCATGCAGCCCTATATATATTAAATCATAAGAAGAAAAAAAAAAACAAACAATGAAAAAAAAAAATAAGACATTTTAAATTCCATAACAATCCAGAAACATCTCCAAAGAGCATGTTCCGTGAGTATAAAATGTACAACTTTGATTAATGACACATTTCTGATATTTTTTCACAAAGTTAGATACCATTAAATCATTTTTAATCACATCTCCGGTGTATTTCGACAACACTTGCTGCAGTGATAATCCGCACGCTCTATGACATAGATAAAAAATGCAATGGTGACCGCACACAGTGGACAGAGTGTTTTGAAGCTGATTATTATGATACAATATTTTTGAGGATCTGTCTTCTAAAAATGTTACGATGCTTGACGGGTAGAACTCGAAATCCGGAGAGAATCCATAAGAGTCAAAAAAGCTGGATTGACCATTCTCATCCAATGTCAGAGCTAGCCAGTGTTCCCCCGGCATGTGTGAAGGATGTGTATTCACAATAAAGTAGGCCGGCCCTGGGAATTTGTCAGCTAGCAGCGGCAGCTGGTCGCACGGCCACACACCGCAAAACAAATCTCCCAGCAGATGACGCATCAGGCTCTCAATTTCAGGATTATTCATGCCTGATTAGATTAATAATAATCCACCAGCACACGCCTCTTTGAATCAATCTCTAAAATAGAGTCATAACAAGCGTAGATGATCAGCGTGGTGGTATATGGCAACGGGTTTCTGAAGCGCATTTCCAATCTTAAATTCCCACTGGAAACTGGAGATAGAGCATCTGTGTCCTCGCCCGGGTTAAGATTAAATGTGAATAGAGAGTATCCTTGATTAAATTCCTGACGTGTTATACTCAGTGGAAGATCTTTTAGATGTCGTCCTGTAGCTGTAAACAAGTTGTAATACTCTCTCACTGAATGACCTTGGTTAAAATTTGGCTGGAAGGCTTTAGCAGGAATTTGTCTGCCATCCTTACACAAAGCTAAATATTCCATATCAAAATGATTAAAGTCAAACGGATTGAGATTGCGTGTTCCTGTAAAAGCGTCATGATCCAGTACAATCACCACATACTTGGGAAAGACGCCTAAGAAAAGATTCTCTTGGTTGCATACCCTTGAATTTTCAGGGATGGAATATGTTTTTACATTCATACGTGAAAGTGGATACAGAGCATTTGCTTTCATTAAAGCTGAAGCGTGCCCCAGTCGTACAGCTGGAGAGACAGTAACTTTTTTGATAAAAAGAGATGCTCCTAATATCCTGAGTTTGTAAGTGGAGTCTCTTGCGGCCATGAGACAAAAGGCATCGTTGGCTCTTGTAAGTTTAATTTTAAGGTCAACAGAGTTTAAAAGAAGTCTCTCGCAGAAAAATATGTCTGCATGCAGGGGGCCTAGGAGATGTACCTCCCTGGAATTTGCCGTAAAGCCTGCTCTGCTGTTAAGACCTTGGTTAGGGCCGTTAGTTGTAACAATAGAGTTTAGAGCACCTGCAGTGTCTTTATAAAAAAGACCAGAGCTAAACTGGGTTTTTAAAGAATCCTCAGAAAAGTTTAACAATGTCTCAATCATGGCTCTATAAGGATGTGTAGCGCTGGATTGTGAAATCATTCGATCTCCGAGAGTGACGTCACACTGACTGAAGATGGTGTTTAACGGGTAATTGATGAGCCCTACAGGTGCATCATCTGGCAGGTTTGTTCCATTCTCGTTAGTAATTTTCACTCTGAGATGCAACAGCGTATCGTTGAGATCCAGATACTTTTCTCCGTCTCCCGGAATGAAAAACTCGATCGGCCCTCCATCAGTGATTGCTGATAAAGGCTGGATCTCGGTGTAAATTTTATCTTCGATCGATAGCTGTGTCATCGGGGCAGAAAATAAGTCCAACTCTGCCAGCGTGCACTCTGATGATTTGTTATGTAAAAGAGCCTTTATTTAAATATATCAAAACTCGCGGATGACTTCCTTCCTCTTCGTTTGTCAGCTGCGACTGATCTCCTTTTTCGCGTTTGTCGTTGTTTTTTAACCGTCCTTAAACGATCACCAGGGGGTATTGTTCTGGGTCTTTTGGATAAAACCATAATTCCTGAACCTTCTTGACCGTCGGTGTGTGTAGAACCACTCATTTTACTCACGGCTCTACCGATGACATCCGAAGCGATATTTGATGCAGCCGTTTTAAGATGGGGTTTTGCAATTGCAAATCCTTTTTTAACCAGAGGGAATACGAAGCGGAATAATTTTGAAAATAATGATCCAATTCCGCATCCGTACATGACCGGGGCCCCATAAAACCCTGGCAGATTACCGCCTGATTGACTTACATAGTAATTTACAAAGCGATTTGGATCACGTCTCAGACTTAGCTGTGCCATGTTCTCTCTTGCCTGCTTGATGCAGTGTTGAATGACCAGCGTAATATGAATGATAACCAATCAATCTTAGAGGTTATATACATATCTCTGGAATAGTTTATACAAATAAAATTTATCTCAGGCTACGTTGTGATATCACCGGTCTGAAGTGTAGTCTTATGACGGTCTTTCCATAGACGAAATTTACAGGAACGTTTTGGTCCGATTTAATTTCTATATTGATATTTTCAATATGTCTTCTGGAGACTGGAAGGTAGTGGGCGGGGTTAAACGTCTGAGTAATCATATCACTGAATGTGCCTTGTACTTTGACGGTCCGCAGTAAAGGTGCAAAAGTGTCGTCTACTATTTGAGGGCTGACCACGTCGCTGTAACAGTATAGGTGATAGAAACCAGCCTTTATATCCGCCGGAAAAGGAGCCAGTTTTGGTTCAGAAACATGAATCCATTCCCCTGGTTTCACGCCCATCATATAAGCTAGAGTGTTGAAGAAGCGTATTTCATACGGACTGTTTGCTTGAAATGCAAATCTCTTTTGAACTTTGCTGAATTTAATGCGTAAACCCGATTTCAATTTTTTGAAAAACATTTCCATCTCTGTCTCGAGTTGAATAATGCTGTTATAGTAGCCACTTCTGATCCTTTGCGTATTGATCTCCACATCACCAACCTTCCTCCATTCAAAGTAGGCATCATAATCCGGTAAATTATGCCATGTATGAGGATATGAAATCTCGGCTAATGCAACCATCCATTGGCCTTCTAAATCAATATGTTGAGCTAAATTTACACGGAAACTTGAACTGGTATTATTTTTAAACACTTCCATGCTAGCATTAGATGGAAGAGTAACGTAAAAGCCATCATCCTCTACCTGACGGTTCATGATGCTGTGTCAACTGTGAGGTTTAGTGCAAACCTTTTTTATACGTTTCGAAGTTCATCAAACTTGATCCAACTGTTGAATTTCTCAGGCCAGTTTTTCCAGCTTACAAAAACCTGTTTGACTCCCTTGACCGTACGTCGTTTTAATGTTTTTTCCACTTGATACATCTTGTCGTTAAATATTTTTACTTTTTGAAGTTCCTCAGCGTAAAAGGAACCCTCGATAGGTTCTCCATCCAAATCTTTGAGTTTGTATACAGGAGGAGAACGGGGTATCCGGTCATACACTGTAAACACTTCATCCGGAAAACTCTGTTCGTATTTTTTGTCAAACACTCCACGGACCTTGGATATTCTGACAAGATCCCCTTGTTTAAACGTTGTCACTGAGTCCTTGCAATATCTGTTGGACTTGACATCATACAGATTCTGAAACACTTGAAAGGCATTTTCTGGGGTCACTTCCATAGGGCTCATTTTAATGCTGGAGTGGTAGGAATGGTTGTAGCTTCTAGCTAGGTTTTGCAGTACATCGACGTACCGCCAGGTATTGTTAGCTGTAAAATATCTCCACATCCTTGTTTTTAATGTGCGGTTAAATCTCTCGACCACTGAAGCTTTTGCTTCACTCGCTGTGGCAAAATGTTCAATACCGTGTTTCTCCATTAAAACCTTAAATTTCTTGTTAAAAAATTCTTTACCGGCATCAGTCTGACGTTTTTTGGGGATCTGACTTTCTGTAAAAACTGATTCAAATGCCTTTACCACCTCAGCGGCTGTTTTCCTCTTCAAAACTCGTACATACGCCCTTTTTGAAAAGATGTCAATGACTGTTAATAAATAATTATAACCATCATTTTCCATGGCCAGAGCTTGCATGTCACAGAGATCAGCCTGGAACTGCCTCAATGGTCTGGTGACAAAAACTCTGTTTCTCGGGAACTTTATTCTTGCAGGTTTATGTAGAGTATAGGTATCTTCTCCTGATAAAAAATCTTTAACTTTTTCAACCGCAACCTTCTTTCCCGTTTCATCTTGCATAACCCTCCTCAGCCTATCTACACCCCCAAAACTTCCCAGATTTGAAGGGCTATAATATACTTTCTTCATCAGCCGTCTTCCTGCCATCTCTGCCTTATGCTCACTCTGCCGATTACTTGTCAAATAATGAGAAAAAACACACAGGAGGGTAGATTTATCCTTATTTTTTTAATTTTATTTTTGTATTTAATATAAACAAAAAACAACCAGAAAACAAAATCAGATAAAATGCAGATGAATTCAAACACTACTAGCTTTTTAAACAACACCTTTGGGAAAGGTTACTATGTTCCTACTTTAATTGTATTTAATAGTAAAAAGAAAAAAGAAGAAAAATCATATAATGCAGATTAACTAAAGTACTGGAATACTAAAAAAAAAAAAAATGATACAACAAGTCATCAAACATGTGAGATCAGTTTGTCAGTCCATAGCACTCTGAAACAGAGTTAAGTTGTTTGAGATGTTTCTCATCGACCATGCGATCATAAACGTGCGCTATTGCACTGTGGATGCCTTGTACCGATTTCAGTTCATATAAAACCGTCTTGGCAATCGTCTTCACTCTGAAGTCATCCGCTTGTATGCTTCGAAGTACCAGAAGATTCTGAATAGCAAGAATGAGTTTGGGGGTTACGAGTCGTCGTACGATGCGTTGAAAGTTGACTTGGTAATAATCCTCCCCCAGTACCTCCAGGCAATGGTGTTGACGCTGGCTTGGGTGGTTCGTTATACATCCATAGCAGGTTTCTCTGAGATAGTTCAAAGAGGTTATGTTGAATAAATGAAGTATCGCTGTTTTCACCGTATTGATGAGGGTGGTTGAGAACCAACCGTCAATTTCGTCCTCCTGGTTACTCTCATCCTCTGCTGAAGGCTGAGGGTCCTCCATCGGTCCCAGGGTTTGTGTAGGGGCTTCGGTAGAGGGTGAGTAGCCGGTGGCTACCTCCTCCTCCACGACCACCTTCATGTCTTCAGGCAGGACATTCGCGTCTACAGACTCAGCCATGAATAGCGGTGATGGTGAGCAGAGGTCTGGAGAAAGCGGTAGATATTTCATGTTGTATCCTGTAGGTGATGCAGGACTGAAGTGGTTCTCTGAGAATGAGGATGTTGAGGTGGATGGTGAGAAGAGGTCAGGGGAAGGCGGATGATATGGTCCAATGTTGAAGCTTTCATCGTGCTCAGGAGAGAAGTGGATCTCTGCTCGGTGGTTGTAGAGATCCCTGTATGGTGTCGGTCCACTCATTCTCATGATACGATTCTCAGTGTCTGTGAGCTTGCAGTTATCCCCCCGTATATATATCATAGGAAGGGGCGTGTCCTCAGAAGAGGGTTCGTTCTAAACGTAAAACAGGAAACGTCAGCGTTTTTTTCACTGACATGACATCGATCCAACTTCGTGACTTTTGGAAAAGGTTGGAAAGACGATGTCCAATTTCACTCATCTTCTCTGCCCAAGCTTCAAACGGCAGAGCCAGCATTGTCTTGAATACGCCGCAGTCTTGATTGAAAGCCTCCAACACAAACAGATCTGAGGGACTCGTCCGGTTGTTCCTGCGTCTGCTTGCCCGAAAAGACCAGCGGCCATTTGCTGTGGTTTTTGACCCCCACACTGCGCTAAAGAGAGGTTCTCTCTCAGCTATTTCAACATCGGATGGTATATGAAACATTCTCGCCCGTTTTACAGGTCGAGGAGACAGTTCATTTTCTTCTTCTTCTTCTTCCTCCCTCTCCTGCCTTGAGACTGTTTCAGGGCTATCATTAAGGTGCGGGATTGCAAGCTTTAACACAGCCCAGTCGCTGTGGGTGAGTGTACACAGAGCCAGTGATCCATTAAATACCTCATCTTGATCCAATTGATACAGGCAAAGCTCTCCTATTTCATACATGAAAATATAACCCCAGCTGCCAACCAGGCCATATGGCTCCAAAGACCATTCTTCCTGCAGAGTGTCGAACGGGGGTCTTTGTACCCTGCAGATGTAGTATGTTGATTTCTTAGGAGCATTCAATTCACGGGATGAATACTGGTAGACGGTCACTGGGGTTTCGCACAGAACTGACATACCTCTTGGCCGAACCGAGGTCTGATTTTCAACCATGGTTGTTGAAGTTGATGTTGGATCCTCATCATCGGTAGAGTATGTCATGACAGGAATTCCGATAGGTATCTCCGTTGAGGAAGTATATGATGCAGTTGCTTGTTCATCATCATCATCTTGGCACGCGTTGCGTTTCTCCTCCGCTTGACGATAAACTCTCTTAACTCTAGCCATTGTTGAACGGGTGTTCTTTTTTTTCCAACGAATGCTGCATGTAAAGTGCAGAGTTTTATCTCTGTATTTAAAGTAAACACTAAGGCACGCCCTATAGTTTTCATTGGGTTATTCAAGGTTTAACGATGCTTACAAACACACCCCCTCTATTTTTAATTGGTGCTGATGCCAAACAGTTTCCGATAATACCATATTTGTCTTGTTCTATTTATAACAAACACACCCCTGTGTTTTAATTGACTCATTTAAGGTATTGCCCCTAATGACGACAACCAATCAGCATCCACTGTTACGCCCCCTTGGACACACCACCTGCTTGACCACGTGACCTCCTGTCCACATGGCAACCACATGGCGCCCATATGGCGCCAACCGGAAATCCCGCCCTCACCGGAGGTCCCACCCACCTGTCAAAAAGTTTGATGAAAGGGTGTACTTAAATTCTCTAATGTGGAAGTTGAGGTTTTTTCATCCTTCCATTTTCACCCAAAATGGGTTTCTCAGCTAAATGCTGAACGACTTGTTGTAGAGGGTTTTGGGGTTTTTGTACAAGTTGCTTGAATGTCCCCAGATAATTTTCAAAGGGAACACATATGTTGTCCAAGGCCACATACTTTCTAGCATCATCAGCTAAATGTATGAGAGAGTGGGTGTTGTAGACTAAGTGCTCTGTTCCATATACCTTAGCAAAATTGGCAACATAACACTTCAATAGTCTTCCAGCGTAGTCACAGTATTTACAGCACAAAGATAGGCTGAGAAGAATTCTCATTGCTATTGAGAGCAACAGAAAGTTGTCGTACATTTTTATTGGTAGTCTTCTTTGAAGAACCACTGGGTCAGTGTACAACAGGAATTGTCTGAATTCTGTTGCCTTCCATTGACTATACTCCATCAGTGACCGTGGTTTTTGGAAAAAATCTTTTGGAAAGTGATCTCTGAGTGATTTCAAGTGATTAGAAATAATGGAAATGGTAACTGCAGACAGACAGCACCTTAAAGGTCCCTTGATCCACTAACTAATAACTTTTTTAACATGTCCTAAACAAACTAGATGCATATAGTCAAGCACAAAACTTTACACCATTCCTACGCCAAGCTCTTGCAAGGGTGAAGCACCATGATGGTGGTCCTCATCCATCAGAAGTTCAAAAGCTTCATCTGTTTGTAAAGGTGCTGTACAATCAGGAAACACAATCTTGTTTTCCTTGTAAATTCCCTGCTATGCGCAGCATTCAGAGGAGCTGTAGCCAGAATGACCTTTGATACATTTCAAAAATGCCCGAGCAGGTGCATCACAGATAAAGGCATCTGGAAGTGCAATATTAAAATGTTTTCCTTTGTAATCCAAACCCTCTAGAGTTACTGACTTCAGGTCTTCAATAAAGTCTTTTAAGTATCAGCATTGATCTCCAAATCTACCTCAATGCTACTGGCAGCACATTTTGTTTCAGCATCTGATTGTTGTTCATTTTCATCTTCAAAGTCTATATCAGATTCTTTTTCATTTTCTGTCAAATCAGCCTCACAGTTCCACCCCTCTCTGAGAATCTGGATGTCCACTTCAGAAGCACAATCCAAATCAGTAAATGAGCCATTTTTCAACTTCAGCTCTTCCAATAACTTTAAATGCTCAGAAACTTTGGGTTTAATCCATCTTCTTTTGGTCCGAGAACTATAATGATAATCCATTATTTTTGTTCTGTAAATAACAAACAGTGGGCACTTTTAGATGGCTATTTACTAAGAATATGAGAGAATACCTGTCTAAAGACTAAAATCAAATTTGGTCTAATATTTCAAATACAATTTTATCATACAATGAATAACATTTTTAAAAATGTTACTATTAAGGCATTTTATGTGTTAATTGAAATTTAAAAGGTGATAAGCAGGGAGCTGAAGCTCCCTGCAGTGGCAAGGCTTCGGGGGTGGATGAGATCCGCCCTGAGTACCTCAAGTCTCTGGATGTTGTGGGGCTGTCATGGTTGACACGCCTCTTCAACATTGCGTGGCGGTTGGGGACAGTGCCTCTGGACTGGCAGACTGGGGTGGTGGTGGGGGACTGGAGGGTGTGTTCCAACTACAGGGGGATCACACTCCTCAGCCTCCCTGGTAAGGCCTACGCAAGGGGATTGGTAAGTAGAGTCCGGGCGATAGTCGAACCTCGGCTTAAGGAGGACCAGTGTGGTTTTCGTCCCGGCCGTGGAACACTGGACCAGCTCTATACCCTCTACAGGGTACTTGAGGGTTCATGGGAGTTTGCCCAATCGGTTGACATGTGTTTTGTGGACTTGGAGAAAGCATTCGACTGTGTCCCTCGTGATGCCCTGTGGGGGGTGCTCCAGGAGTATGGAATCGGGGGCCCTTTATTACGAGCCAAGCAGTTTGGTCCGCATTGCCGGCACTAAGTCGGACCTGTTCCCGGTGCATATTGGACTCCAGCAGGGCTGCCCTTTATCACTGGTCCTGTTCATAACGTTTATGGACAGGATTTCTAAGCACAGCCAAGGGCCGGAAGGGGTCTGGTTTGGGGACCAGTGGATTTCATCTCTTCTTTTTGCAGATGACGTGGTCTTATTTACGTGGAACTAATTACGTGGAACTTGCTCTTTAATCTTCAAAATACATAACCATCAACAGATAAAATATGTTTTGAAGTAACACAATATCCATGTTATGAGTACTACGTCGCCTTAAAAATGTGTTGCAACAAAACTGCTCAATCGAAAAAATAAAAATAAATCTTGTCTTTAATCAAATGTGCTACTTTCTTAATCAAATGGACTATCTGTCCTTAATCTGTCCTTAATCTAATGGACTATTTTCTGCAGCGGATGTGTAAAGTGCCAATATCAATTCACCAACCTTTATTGACAAGTAAGTGTGCCAACAGAGCACAAATTAAAAGAAACAGATGTTAAAACAATGTGATATTACAATCCCAACGATTATTTTAATGCAGTTATACACAATAAAGATGGTATGTTTATTTTTATTTTTAGAGGGAGGTGTACAATTTATCAATAACACCTCAGATGTTTTATCCTCCAACTCAGTCATTGACTCAACTCAACTCTGCAAGTTTATCTTCAATCAAACCAGGGGTCAAATACAGTCAGCCCACATGGGCTTCCCATGTTGGTCCCATTATACTAAAACCACATGGGTCCCATATAATGTTGCCCAGTTCTGTCCCATTCCCAGTTAGCCCATGTTAATGCTAAATGGGACCCATAAATTTTTGCCCATATGGGCCAACAATATGGGTCCCATTTTAGGTTAACCATATGGGCCTCATGAAAGCTAATAACTGGTTCTTCCCTCTCATGCCGGGCACGATGATGCCTCAACATTGTGGAAGCGCTCTGGTTACAGTAAGACAGCACCTGGGAGCAAATCCTACATTTTACCTACAATCGAAATAAAAGTTAATGCCTGTAAACTAATTCAAATATCCTATAGAAAGGAATTGGAATAATCCGAAAGAAAAATGATCAAAAGTGAAAATGAGAATGGAATAATCATTTACCTTATTCTCCATGATAAGATCAAAATCCGGGCATGAGTCACTCAGGTTCAGGCACGAGCCCGGGCTAGCCTGGACCAGGTTCAGGTGGTGGGGCGGTCTGCCTGTCTCCAGCCCCAGAGGGAAGGGGACCACTTCCTGGGTCCGGGGGCTGGTTGTTCCTATGGGGTATTGGCACCTGGTAGAGTATGTAGGGGGAGTGAGAGTGAGGGTACAACGTCCATTGTCGTTTGTCTTTAAGTTGGGTGCGTGGGTGTGAGTGTTTTTATGTGTACGCATGAGGGTGGGGATGTGTGATTGTGACTGTGTGTGCCTGTTTTTTGTGTCAGGTTGAGTCTTGGGCTGCTCCCTCTCCTGGATCAGTTGAGGCCCCCCATCAAATGGGGGCCTATTCCCTCCTCACCACACTACCTGCCGGTAGTTGGTGTCTCTGCCCGCCGGTGTACTTGTGGTTCTTGGTATCCGGGGCTGGGTGCTTTGGTTTGTGCTGGCTCACTCCCGGTGGCTACTTGCTGGGGCCTGGACCCCTGGGCTCTGTCGGGCCTCTACTTGTGGAGTGATATGTCCCGGGGTCTCGGGTCTCTGGGTCCATGGCTGGATCTGCTCGGGCATAGACGGCTGCCGGCGGGGCCTGTGGGCTCGTCGCTGCAGCTCCCTGGGGTCTCTGCACTGTGGATGCTGGGTGGTTCCCCCGGAACTCTCCCCCTGCTCTTCTCGCGGGGTTGCGGTGGTTCCCCTGGGGTTCCTATGCTCTAGGGGGCCTTTGGATGTCTGTGGCTCGGATCTCCTCCGTATCCAAGGGGTCAAGTCTGTGGCTCCTCACACTCACTATTGCATATTTTTTTGGAGAAACCTTGTATACACACTCGCACTCAGATCCACAGGTGTTTAGATTCAGGTGTTAACAGATACACAGAAGTTCTATATTGAGCCGCATTTACCACTAAATACATCTTACATTCATAAGTACCGTGCACTTTTTGGTAAAAAAGCTGGTAATATGAATGTTTCTGCAGGTGTTGAAGGAAGCACGGTGTTATCTTGTATTCCCTTCACCCTTCTTTCTTTCCTCCATTCTTTTCTCCTTTTCTCCCCTTTTCCTTTTTGCCCCACCTCTCTCTTTTTTGTGCTTCTCTTTTTTTCCTTTTCATTTCTGTCTCTGTGTCCGTAAAAACTGAAATAATCCCAAAGCCGTTTCAAAGCAGTTTCTTTTTATAAATATCAAGCAGCGCTTTAAAGCATTAGCTGTAATGCTCAACTTGTGAAAGTAAATCTGTTGGGCTTTTTCTTGGCACTCAGACAACAATTCTGAGTGCTCCTTTGCCAGACAGGATACTGTAAAAAAACAAAAAACATCCTGCTGCAGCTTTAGACTTGGCTCACACACACTGCTAACTCACTTTACAGAGCATTATAAAGTTAACAGCAAACAGAGCTGCTGCTGTGGAAAATGAAGGAGAATACGTGAATAGAAATATTTTCACAACATTGTTCATTTGTTAACTTATCTATACAATATAACACACAGCCTTTCAGGCTCACATGTGATGCACGGTTATGTGGCCACATAATAAATAGACCATGCTGAGGACCTAAACCATATAATTATTCCGTCTCTTCTTGTTAAACACAGTAGTCTGACAGATTGATCCCTATTAAGACATGCTTCTGTCTGTCTTTCTGCATCCCTCTTTGATGCAGCTCACAGTGTTGCTTTATGTTACTCTGAAGAGAAAAAAAAAGCATTGCTAAATTAAAATAGTTAAATAGTTTAAATAGTGAATGTTTTAACGGATATTAGGAGAGAGGACTATTGTGTTAAACTGTTCTTTTGTGCGTTTAAATTGCTACATTAACTTAATATTTATTGTAAAAGCCAGAAAAAGGTGTAATCATCTCTTTATAATTTATATTTTATACCTAAATTCTATCTATAGCAATGTCTGCTTTTTGTCTGGATTATTACATAATATACAATGAACAGTTTTTTCAACCCAGCACTCTAATTTAGGCTGTATGTTACATTTGTAAATAAGGGATAAACAGTAAATTAAAGCAAACGTGCATAAAAGGTTTGCCATTTAGGCACCTGTTTACTTCCAAGCAACGTGTCTTTCTGTATGTGCAGGAAGTCCTTGAGGATCACATATTCTGTAAAAACTTTGAAGATTTCCAGCAGCAGCTTCATAACTTTGTCTTTTTCTGCAGCATTGTTGGTTTTATTTCTACACATATCTGCTTTTCGATGATTAAAGTGTATATTGAGTTCAATATTAAAGGTATCAGAAACTAAACCTTTTTGGTGAACTCGTTTTGTTTATTCAATGCAATAATACAATTATTATTGCACGGTGGGGCAGTTGGTAGCACTGTTGCTTTGCAGCAAGAAGGTCCTGGGTTCGACTCCTGGCTGGGAGTCTTTCTACATGGAGTTTGCATTTTCCCCCCATGCGTTCACTCCGGGTACTCCAGCTTCCTCCCAAAGTCCAAAAACATGCCTGTTAAGTTAATTGGTCTCTCTAAATTGCCCATAGGTTTGTGAATGAGTGTGTATTTGGTTGTTTGTCTGTTACCCTGCGATGGACTGGCGACAAGTCCAGGGTGTACCCCACCTCTCAGCCATAGACTGCTGGAGATAGGCACCAGCTTCCCCGCAACCCACTATGGAAGAAGCAGTATAGAAAATGACTGACTAATACAATTTTATATTAATTGTCTTTGTTTGTATACATTTCAAATCAAACTTTATTCCACTATTGCCCAAAAATACTAATGCATCCTCAGTAGGCCACTCGGCTCCTCTACGGTGAGCAGGAAGATAACCTGAATGTGACAATGTTAGCTTTGTTGGCCCATAGGCAAACGTCTTAAATTTTGTGTAAAACAAGTCATAAATATAATTAGTCTTTATGAGGATATCGCTTCTACATCCATGTTTTGAACCTCCGTGATTATTTACAGAATGTAATTAGCCTTCATTAACAAAGTGAATGGCTGTTGGCCACTGTGAAGCTAAAACAGCTAACACCAGAGATTTTATCAGTGTTTCCAGTGTTGAAACTTTTAAAACCTCATGGTTTAGTGCTACAAGACGAGTCCCAGTTCCAGGTTTGTGAGACTGTGTGGGGAAGACCACATCGTCCTTAGCATCTCTAAGCCGTGTTGTTCAGCTGAGACCCCGCCCCCCACGCCCAAACAGGGCCAGCAGTTTGAAGCCAAAAAAATAAAATAATCTGCAAGTGCGAAAAAAAAAAAACTTGAATCTGAAAAGTAGTTTTGAACTTTATTTTTCCAGTTTCACATTTTTTTTTTCAGTCGCAAAACTTTTTCCATTATTTAAAGTTTTTTTTGGGGAGGATCAAAATAATTTTTCAGGTTCATTTTTTTTCTTTTGAACCAACTTTATGGCCCCAATTTATCTCCATACACTTTTTTAATGGTACTGATTGTGGTCAAAAACTACTATTTGTAATTTTTCATCCTCTGACTCAATGGTGAACAAAAAGCCCCACATTAAATAGTGATTACAAGGGGGAAACTTCTATATTTTCTGGATGCTTCTATCAGTTCTACACAGCAAAAAAGGAAATATTCTTTAATTTCACAGCCCCACTTTAAGGAGAAAAACAGCATTTTGAGGTTAGCAAGCCATGGTAAATCAAGTGCATCCAGTTTGTGTTTAGCATTTTAGGGACATTTGCTTAATAAGCACAATAATACTTCCTCTAACTCATAGAAATGTTCAACAACCCAGCTTCTTTACAATGGATAGGTACGGAGCCCCGAGGGGATATGGGGGAATTTTATTTCTTTTGCGTCCCCAAGCAATACTTTAGTGTTCACTTGCAAAAGTAGTTAATCACCTTGAGAAAGCTGTGCATTTTGGAACAGCAGCACATTTGACAAACTGCTCATAAAACAAACAGCACTGATATGACATTGATATGGTTTATTTGTCATATACAGGTTAACACACAGTCAACAATGCGATTAAATGCTTAGGAGAAGAAGAACCGTTCAAATCACTATATAAAGTGGCGTGCAAAAGAAGTACACATCATGCAGCAGTAATAAGCAAATAAAGTGTCACCGATGTGGTTTCGTGCAGTATTGTCCAGAGTTCAGCAGTTTGACAGTTTGTGGATAATAACTGTCTTTAAGTCTGATTGAAGATCTTTTTATTTAAGGCCGATTTCAAAATAAAACTCAATAAATCTCAAAAACGGGTCTCCCGCAAAGTATTGCGAGATAACGCAAAGACTATTGCGTGGGAGAGCAAAAGTATTGCGAGCGAACGCAAAAGTATTGCAAGCGAACGCAAAAGTATTGCGTGGGTACGCAAAAGAAAAAACATTCCCCTATGTCCCCTCGCGGGCTCCGTAGATAGGAATTCACAGAATCTGCTTATTTCTAATAAGGTTAAATATAATGATTCTGGTACATTGGTAATAGAATTTCAAGAAACTGTATGTAGTATAAAACTTCATAGGAAATAGCTAAAATAACCGGTGTTTTATTTATTATATCACATAATGGTGCATTATATAACACATCTTACTTTTGACTGAGTTTAACCTGCTTTCTTTGAGAGGCTGTTGATAGAAGCTGTTATAATTAATGAAATCATTTGGCCCTTAGCGGTTTCCTTAAAAACCATTTAAACACAACTCCAGAAGCATCACTGAAAGAGGAAAGAAAAGTGTACAGAGATATATTTCAATCTAGTATTAGCTTTCAGTGTTCGACCTTAAGGAGCAGAATGGCAAAAAGCAATGATATTCCGGGCAATGAGTAGGTAAATTTTTTTTTAAATCAACAGGTGTTCATTGCATGCTTTGCTGTAGAAATTAATCCTAGATTTTTCTGATTATGTTTAGTTGGAAAAATGACATACTGTGAAAGGGATAAATATATAAAATGCCTAACTGTAATCAGTTTCATCTGTGTTCTCAATAACAATAAATACATGTAATAGACAATGTTATATCTGTAATACTATTTTACTAGCAGTTAAATAGTATAAGTATTGGATGTTTTACATTGTTTTTAGTTTTTACTATTGTAATACTGTGAAACCGTGGTAGTTTTACTCAAGCTTATACTATGAATATCTAAGAGTCTTTTACAAATTCTTCTTCATGTCTAATAAATTGCGTAAAAGTTGTTTTGGCAGAATTGTATTCTATTTGAATGTTTATCAACTGGATCTTTTTTTTTTTTTACTTTTACTGAAAAATGCCTTTTAGATTACATTTTTTAAATATCTTGGTGATATATCACGTGAGATAAATTGTTAATAATGACAAAACTGTTATACAATACAAACATTTTGTTATGAATTTCAGTTTAGTCAATTTCTTTGTTCTTGTTCTTTTATTATGGAATGCTACAGGTTGAAACAGGAAGTGAAGGAGGAAGATTTTTTTTTAATCAGAACTTTTTTATTGGTCAGTAAGCAGAGAGTAACCGGATGTATAAATATTAGCTTGACTGGCTAAGTACGTCTTGAATTTTGTGGAAAACATGTACATAGTAGGTATCTCAGATTATGTACTAGAACGTGTTGCTTCTACATGTTTGTTTTGAACCGCTGTGATTATTTCTACCCAAAGCTTGCAGTACAGAATATTATTAGCCTTCATTAGCAGTGAAAAGGACTAATTAGCCACCATGGAGCTAAAGCAGCTAACAGCAGTGAGTTGGTCACTGTTTCCCAACGGTAAGAGGAATCCTCACTCTGAGTTTCTAAGATTGAGAGAAAGAACATACCGTCTGTAGACACTTCATCTAACCTTGTTCAGTAGAGGACCGAGAGACTGGGCAAAGTTACAGAGTGGAACCAGAACTTCTGACCAAGGTATCAGAAACTCTGCTACGGTTTACATTTTCTGTTTATACTGTTTAATCTGATCAGATGCTGATTTGTGTCTGATTACAACTTTAGGCAGCAAAAAAACAGAAGGTACAGGTTATATGGCTGACATAAACTACTAGAACATGTGAAGGTTGCTAACAAGGATTGTTAAATGGTGAATCCCCAAGTGGATCAAGGATGTCTGAAATGATGAAGGTTGAAGAAGACGACCATGGAGGGCTCCGTTTGGAACCCATCATACCTGCAGCATCAACATCAGAACTGGAGCAGAAACAAGACAGCAAAGATCTCAGTAAGTGACACATTTATTTGTCTGGAATGGAGCAAGTCTGCCTGGAAATTTCAAAAGGGATGCTTAACCAAATGTAAACGCCCAAAATGCTGTTGAGGGTTCATCTAATATTCACTGAGGTGCAGCCATTACTTTGTTCAGCTTTGACTTGATGCTGAGAGACAGCATCATGCTTAAGGGGGAAATACAAAAGATATCCAGAAAGCTAAAACCAGACCAGCACCACATCCCAACTGGATCTGGTACTGGCCAGAACATGCACAGACATTTTTGGAGGCAGATGCTTAAGCCAAGAAAGGGCATCCATTGCCAATTTTTTAAAATAAAACTAAAATAAAAAACAGGATATATTTATACTTTAATATCCTCAGTTTTTTGGCATTATGTTGCAAAATTTGTAAATGAAATAAATCAATGTTCTGCTATGCATCTTAATCAATAAAGACTCACTGAATCATGTGAGAAAACAGTAAACATCATTTGACTGTTTTCTGACAGAGTTGAAGCATTGCACTAATAATATACCATTACCAATATAAATATAACTCACCACACTTTAATGTAGCTCATCTTAAGACCTGCCTTTCATTTTAAATCACAAACCTACTTTAGGCAGTTCATGTTAACGATGGGTCTATTATTATGCTAACAAAATCAAACAGACAGCTAAGTAACATTTTCCTATTCATAATTTTTTGTTTGCTGCTCTATGTCATAGAGCATTATATTCCGCCTTTGACATATATTAGCCTTTGTTAACTACCATACATTTTGGACTATAAGCCACTACTTTTTTCCCACACTTTGAACACTGCAGCCTGTACAACAGTGCGGCTATGCATGTTTTTTTTCATGCCGCCAAAAACATTTTGCCTGGTAACAGTAGACCAATGAAATTGATGAGTAGTTCAAAGAGGCCCAATGAACTTGTGCGATAAATCAAGAGCACTTTCACAATTCAGTTACCGGTATTGTAAATCAGTCATTTATATTCACCCTCATCAACATGGGAAATCACCAACGGGTTTCGAAAGGCTGGACTGCTGCGTTATTAAAGGGACCGGGTGCGCTCAAGAGACAGCGTCAACGAAGAGGCTGAAGTGAGTGACGAGATCATGAGGCTGTTCAATTCGGACACTGAAGAACAGGACATTGATGGTTTCAGTGCGTAGGAAGAAAATGAAGAAGGTGATCCATGACTTTTGACCTGGTAGGCTGCAGTGGATATCAGTTAGGAGATATTGGAATGTTGTTCGTGCACTCGTACTCGTCGTCTTCCGCTTATCCGGGACCGGGTCGCTGGGGCAGCAGACTCAGCAGAGACGCCTAGACATCTGTTGTTCGTGCACTGTTCAGTAAAAAAGCATAAGCAACGTAATTTGTGTGTTACTGATAACGTACGTATATTTAAAGGTAGCCGTGTTACAGGCACTGTGCGAAAAAAAGCATTTGCAATATGCATTTGTTTACATTACCATACGGATTAAATTAAAAAATCCTCACGGGTAATATATTTCTGTGTAAATATCTCATATTATAAAGTGGGACACCTGCAACTTAAAATCCGGTGGGGCCTGTACAAGTACAAACTTGGTTTCTTTCAAAAATTAGAGCATGCTGCTTTTAATCAGGTGCGCTCTGTAGTCTGGAATTTACGATATATTCATTTAACCAAATTCACAGGTTCCACCAGCGCTCCACAGCATACGACTCAGCGGTCTACGTGCTCGCTTCTTCTTACTTTTTAAACTGTTTCTAAAACAATTCATGCTCTGTGTTTGTGGGGGGACTCGTCAGTGAACTAGGGAAGTAGCTTCCAACAACTTTGGCAAAGTAGATCATGATCTGGGGTAAATCTGATTTTCCTTCCTCTAAGAACTAAGCAACCTCTCATCTGCACCACAACTTTAAAAAACACTTATTGTTCTCTGTTAAGGATGATTAAGTGGTCAATGTCGCCTTTTAACGCTTTCTATTATAACATTGTCAAACTTTCACAAAACGGTCATTAGGTGCATGCAACAAGAGTTGGAGACTCTCAAAAGTTGGTTAGACAGCATCTCCTCAACTAAAGCTTGCTCTGTATGTACATTCTAACAAAGCGTCTTTGTTTAAAGGGACATTTTGTAGGCAATGGATAATGTATGACTGCATAATCCATTATGAAAATCTGGGATTTCAAAGCCTTGTACAGCTGTTGACTGATGTTTGCAAGCTTTATTAAAGATAGAAAAAGGGGAAGATATACAACCTGACAAATTAGCCCAATTCACTAATTTCAAGTCTGAAGAAGAAACGAAAAAGCATGGCCACCACAACAGTTTCCCTGAATGTCTTGTAACTCTCACAATAAAGTGTTGAAAATGGAAACAAACATACAGTATTTTATAATTACAGCATGCTGGCCAAAACTCTGCTCTGTGTAGGTAAAAGTCACTTTTGCTCAAGGAGCTCTTTTTATGCACGCATTTTTACTTCAACAGTTGAGGAATCATTCTGCTAGGTACCGTAAATTCCAGACTACAGAGCGCACCTGATTAAAAGCAGCATGCTCTAATTTTAGAAAGAAAACCAAGTTTGTACTTGTACAGGCCCCACCGGATTTTAAGCTGCGGGTGTCCCACTTTATAATATGAGAAATTTACACACAAAGATATTAGCCGTGAGGATTTTTAACTTTTAATTTAATCCGTATGGTAATACAAACAAATGCATATTGCAAATGCTTTTTTTCGAACAGTGCCTGTGACACGGCTACCTTTAAATATACGTACGTTATCAGTAACACACAAATTACGTTGCTTATGCTTTTTTACTGAACAGTGCACGAACAACATTCCAATATCTCCTAACTGATATCCACTGCAGCCTACCAGGTCAAAAGTCATGGATCACCTTCTTCATTTTCTTCCTACGCACTGAAACCATCAATGTCCTGTTCTTCAGTGTCCGAATTGAACAGCCTCAGGATCTCGTCACTCACTTCAGCCTCTTCGTTGTCGCTGTCACTTGAGCGCACCCGGTCCCTTTAATAACGCAGCAGTCCAGCCTTTCGAAACCCGTTGGTGATTTCCCATGTTGATGAGGGTGAATATAAATGACTGATTTACAATACCGGTAACTGAATTGTGAAAGTGCTCTAGATTTATCGCACAAGTTCATTGGGCCTCTTTGAACTACTCATCAATTTGATTGGTCTACTGTTACCAGGCAAAATGTTTTTGGCGGCATGAAAAAAAACATGCATAGCCGCACTGTTGTACAGGCTGCAGTGTTCAAAGTGTGGGAAAAAAGTAGTGGCTTATAGTCTGGAATTTACAGTAGGTTCTCCACAATAATCTAAGGCAGGGGTCCCCAACTAAAATAGCTGGAGGTCCACTACCTCCATCATCGAAACACTTTGGGGTCTGAACATTTTAAATCAACTGGCTAAAAATATTTTCTTTGATTTGTATTTTACATGAAATTAACACTACATTTTTTGTTTTTAAAGTACTGATCGATTATTCATATGAACAATAAATCATCTGCTGAACAGAAAAGTGCAATCCAATTTAAGTACCAATATTAAAGGCACTTTGAATGACACAGTCGAGCTGGGTCTGTACATCTTGTTGTGCTTGTGGCAGGCATGGCAATTTGCTTAACCTCTTCCTTAAGTTGTCCTTTTTTCAATCTAAAAGTGTTTCGTCCACAGCTTCCAAACACTCTTTGATCATTTCCCAGTCAGTGAAATGCTTTCAGTGTTTTCCTCGAATCCACTGTACTCGCACTGAACACTCGTATGATCACTGTTGTGCTGCTTCACATAAACCGTAGGTAGCAGAGCGAAACCGAGTAGGGCGGAGCCCCGCCGCCTAAAATGAGCCAGTGGAAAAGGGGCATTAGTAACCCGTGTTCAAGGACCCTGCTTAGCTTCTTCTTCTGTCGTTTTCTGGCGGCTGGCATGCAACGATGTGGTGCATTACCGCCACCAGCTGGCTTGGAATGTGGACCAGAATGTCGCTGACCCACATAGCTGCCCGTCGCACCTATTCAACAGTCAGATGCAGCCGGCAGGAATAAAATGTCTTCCTACGTAGTATTTTAGGGACCCCTGATCTAAGGGATTCACCTTTTGCACTCATGTTTACAGTAAAAGTCAAACCCTGTTGGCTGCTGCTGCACCTTTGGTCTGTTTGATGGTCTGCTTGATGCTCTCTGCTTAAAAGTAATAAAGAGCTCTCACTCCACTAAGTTATGTTTACATGAAAAGATGTGGGTTTTTTTTTTTATGTACATGGAAAAAAGTGCTCTGATCATCAGCACTGCATTAAAATATTTGTCTTACTGAACTGTGGTGAAACAGTTTATAATTAATACCTACATTAACTTAAAGCGTCACAAATGTCTGTTTAATTTTAAGGTACTTGTGGTTATTTACCACATACTTACTAAATACTTGATATTCACTTTCAGCTGCCATAAACAGATAACAGGCAGCGGGAAATCCCAGAGTGCCGGGCCGAGATCAGGCAGCGGTTAGTGTCCAGCCATCTGGTTAGCTAAGCTTAGCATAGCAGTCTGACTAGCCTGTGAACAAAGCTCCACAGCACCGGAAACTCTGAAAAGACATTTCAAAGTAGGCTTATTGTTCATGAACTGACTGAACAAATCGAGTTTCAAGGTTTACCTTCTAACTTAAAACATCTTAAAACTACTTTTTGGAACAAATTAATGGTATAAAAAGTATGATTTTGTATACTAACCTCCGTCATTACTGCAGGTGCTGGTGTCATGCCTCGCTGTACACAACAATCCCCAGGAAATTTGGATAGACCTACTCCGGACCAGGACCATTTACCCATGAAAGTAAAAACCGGGGAAAGTGAAATTACCCGCGTAAATTTGTATTGAAACGCGACCTGGGCTTTCCGAGGCCTGGGGCTTTCCACCAGCAATGGAAAAGGGGCTTATGTGGGGAAATTTCTTATCTAAACAATTTACATCAGGTTTAAACAGAAACCTGAACTACTCACCATACTTACCCACCATCTTAAATTGCCCAACAACTTTTTCCTATCAATATCTTGAAATTTTCTATTAGTATTAATGATTTAAAATGTCCTTCCTTAGTGCAGCATCCAAAACTTTATCTTCAACGATGGAGTGAGGCGGCACATGATCACAATACAACTGTAAATATTTAAAAAATTTTGTTTTTGCTTGTTAGATTTCTATAAAAGGAATGCTGTATTTTAAATGTTAATTATTGGGGTCTTTTTTTTATTTTTATATTTCCAAGCAATTGCTTATATAATTTTGTATTTCAATGTTTCCAGTTCGTCAGATGCTTGTCATCAAAATGGTTCCCGCTGATTGGAGCCCCAGTTTAGAGCAGCAGGACTCAGAGCCCCCCCATATAAAGGAGGAAGAGGAGCAACTGTTGATCAGTCAGGAGGAGGAGCGGCTTACTGTGAAGAAGGAAGATGAACAGAAAAGTAAAGATGAAGAGAAGCCTCAGCTATCAGAGCTTCATCAAATCAAAACTGAAGACAACAGAGACACAGAAGCTCCAATCAACAGCTCAGCTGAACAGATGGAAATAGAACCTGATGAAGAGGACTGTGGAGGACCAGAGCCAAAGTCCAGTCAAGATCCAGTATGTGGTTCTCAACAAAGTGAGAAGACTATTCACAGAAGAGATCGACCATCTAAACTTTGTTTTAAACCTACGGCTCAGATTGAAGTCCAAAAAGTAAAGAAGACGGATGGCTGCAGTCCTTGTGGTAATAGAGTCAAACATAAGACTAAAAAAGAATTAAACATGACAGCTCACAAAGCAAAGAGAGACTACAGCTGTGATATCTGTGGTAAAGGATTTAGAGTAAAGCGTTATCTTCAGACACATATGAGACTACATACTTGTGAGAGACCATTTGCTTGTGATGTTTGTTCTAAAAGGTTCCATAGAAAGACAAACCTTAAAATTCACATGATGGCCCATTCTGGAGAAAAACCCTTTTTCTGTGTTGTTTGTGGTAGAAGATTTAAGGTAAAGGAAAGTCTTAAAAATCACATGAGAATGCACACCACAGAGAGACCATTTGTTTGTAATATTTGTAGTAAAGAATTTTTAAGACAAGAGAGTTTAAAAAGTCACATGTGTATTCACACAGGAGAGAAGCCTTTCATTTGTAGTGTTTGTAGCAAAGGATTTTCCCGACATTTGGAGTTGAAGAGACACATGTGTGTTCACACGGGGGAGAAACCATTTATTTGTAATGTTTGCGGAAAAGGATTTTCACTTAAAGATCATCTTAAGAAGCACATGCATGTTCACACAGGGGAGAAACCATTTATTTGTAGTGTTTGCAGCAAAGGATTTTCACAAAAACAGAATTTAAAGAGTCACATGCATGTTCACACCGGAGAGAAACCGTTTGTTTGTAGTGTTTGTAGTAAGGCATTTTCACGACAAGAGAGTCTAAAGACTCACATGCTTGTTCACACAGGAGAGAAACCATTTATTTGTAGTGTTTGTAGTAAAGGATTTTCACAACAAAGGAAACTAAAGAATCACATGCGTGTTCACACAGGAGAGAAACCGTTTGCTTGCAATGTTTGTAATCAAGGGTTTTCACAACCCAGAGATCTGAAAAAACACACGGCTGTTCACACTGCTCAGTTCAGCTGTAGAGAGTGTAATAAAAGGTTTGTGAAGGAAATCCAGTTGGAGCAACACATGAGACTTCACTCAGAGAAGAGGCCATTTGGTTGTGATGTCTGCAAAAGCAGATTTAACCAAAAGTGTGTTCTTGAAAATCACATGAGAGTTCATTCAGGAGAGAAACCTTTTATTTGTAGTGTTTGCAAGAGAGCATTTGCACGACATGAAAACCTACAGAAACATATGGTTGTTCATGAGGGCTGCAGTTAATAATTGATGTTCTACATTTCATCAGTCAGAATTTTTCTGGCCAGTCGATGGTGATTTGTATGTATCACACCTTTCTTACTCCATGTTCTACTCCATAAGTTTTACATGAATCACTGGGTCTACATTAGAATTTGGCTTCCCTGTGCACCCTTGCTACAGTTGAAACACAAGGGGTAACTGATGGCACGCAGTGCATTAATCTTAGAAAGTGTATTAAAAATAATTAGTGGGTGCACCGATTGCAGTTTTCTGGCTGATTACCGATATTTAAAAAGCTGCCGATTACGATTTTTGCTGATACGGTTTATTTATTTATTTTATAACTGACACTGTCAGGTGTTATAAGGTTACAATACACCTTTAAAGTTCCAATCTTATTTTATTCAAAAACATGGAACAAAACCCATTAAACAATACAAACTTGTTTTAGGTGCTCATGAGGCAAATCTCAAATACAAATTAAATGTTAGATCATTGATGAGATCGGTTTCACAGATAAGTATCGGCCGGCCTCAATCTCCCTAAATTATGGAAATAACCCCTTAAAAAAATACATATGTAGGCCCCCCAGTGCCTACATATTCCAAATTAGCCAGCACAGACACATCTGTAATGTCAGGATGACGGGTTTTGTTTTTATGTTTATGTATGATGCCTTGTTAAATAGCCGCAAGTGTGATCAAATGAAAACTATATATTTTTGATGCATCATGCCCCTGTGATTGGTTGACATTAGACCTGTGGCATTCTGGGTAGGATCCAGCACAGAGAGAAATATGTATGCTACATGTGGTCCAGGTGGGGCATACGATAACTGTTTTCATTGTGTATTTTGTGCACAGTATCACTGAGAGAGCCCATATATAGACAGTTATATTTAGCCACTGTACTTTTGTTTACATACATTTGTGCTGCTACAAATTATGTGTTTTAAAGGTGGGCAGTGCAAGTAAACATTTAAGTGAAACTGTGTGTTTCTTTGTCTTAGTTTTTACAGTGTCTTCTGTTAAACACAAGACGGAGCAGATTAAACCTAAAAGACATCTGTATGAAGCCTGGCAATTATTTTGTTGGACCTGTGCAGCTACAACATCAGTTGTGGCGCGTCTCAATGACGGTATCTTAGCTAACACCCTACCTACCTGGGTCTACGTATGACTGGCTATAAATGACCAAAGGCTGACCATTTTGAGTTCCTTTGCCTGCCGGCGAGAAAGACGTTACTGACTAGTCAGTAAAATATGGCATCGAAGTGAGCAAAATTAGACAACACTCAGTGTTATATGACGATGAGGATGGAAGACTGGGGTTTTCTACAGCAGAAAGATCGTGCTCTATGTGCCGTTTTCGGATCATCAGTGTTGAACAACTTAAGTCTGTCAGTTTGTTCCTTTCTGTCATGGGCATGTCTCAGAGTCCATTAGGCACACAACAGGCTTGTGTTACGTAACTGCCTCTTCGTCGGCTCGTTTTCTTTTCTTTTTGACTGGGTCAAGGATCAGGGCACTAATGCCAACTGTGTGTGCGTGTGAAATAACATAGCGGAACACACAGTGGGTTGGGGGCCTACCTTCAGCATCAGTTCACGTTGCCCAAGAAGGGGTTTTCCGGTGGTGAAAGCCGTGACAGACTTGAATTTCCCAGTGTAACAATCCAAATAACGTCTTGCTGGTTTTCCTCCCAAAAAAAACAAGAAGCGAATTGCAGCCTGGCCAAAACCATCGCTGTCTTCTTGGTCGATCAATTCTGAGGTGAAGGCTCCACACACGCTGGCGGAAGGCGTTGAGAAGTTTTTGTTTGGCTCAAAGATGAATGGCGTGTTGAAAAGTCTGCAAAGGCTGTGGGTGAGTCAGAGTTCACTCAGCCCAGTAGATCTATGGTGCACAGAGGGATTGTAGGCCATTTTGTTGACAACAAGCTACTGCTACATGGAGTGGACTCCCCGACATTTGACAGCCTGATCAAGACACTACATCCTGGGCAGGAGAATCTTGGCAAGCCATAAACTGCTGGAAGAGTATCTTACAAGGTATTTAAATTATACAAGTTTATTAAAATACCCTAACCCAAAGCTAATAGTTTTGTTAGTGGAATATGGGTTAGTGAAGCAAATTTGTTGGTTAGCTGTGCCCACTACTGCATAGTGCACAACGTATTACTAAACATGGATAGCCTTTTACAGACAGTGAATTTATTTAGGAGGCTTTTCACTGTAGCTCATAGGTTTTATGCGATGGGCTTCAAACAAACTACAATTATAAAGAGTACACAAGATATACCTGCATCAGCCGGAACTGTGGAACGACATATCCAGGAAATGGGTGACAATGTCAGAGGCCAACAAACAGCTGCCTTGAAGAAGCCTGGGTGCTGCTACCACAGCAGCTGGAATCCACAGCTGCGCATGACCATGGAGCTTGCTGGACATCACTGCCAGACAAGTTTAACTGTCTCAAGAACATTACACAGGCCTTATTGACCATATCAAGCTCCACTTATCTTTGTGAACAGATTTTCTCTCACATGAAGAGTGTGCTCAGCGCCTTCTATAGTCATTTGACTGCTGGACACCCAGAGACCTGTGTGATCCTTAAATTTGCTAAGTGTGATCAACAGATAGCAGATACAAAGCTTGTGCATGTCTCTTAATGCATATTATTCATAATTTAGTTTTTTTATGTAGGAGAAATGTTTATGCACCTAACCACCCCAAAGCCCCACCCTAAAGGTCAATGTTTAAGGTAGTGTAAAGTAGTAAAAATTGTACCACCTTCCTATCAGAGCAGGTCTCAGAAACAGGTAGCTTTCAATTAAAATAGTTCATTTACATTAATACAGGGACAGTCATTAGGATACTTAATGGAACATGATTCCAGAGAGTCTCACTTTGACATGAGTTAAAGGGATCCCTGTCAGACAATGCTGCCAAGCAAAATGTGGGTACTAAATACTGAAGCTACCTGCCAGCAGTTATTTTCTTGATCTGCATTTGCCACTGACCACATCTAGAAAATACTTTTTTCTTAATATCTGTTAAAATCTTTATGAAGTTTACGTTTTCAGAGATGTTATAAACAAATGTAATCAATTTAAAAACTGTGTTTGGATTTTTTCAATTGGGCTGGTTTGTCCTTAAAGGTTTTTTCTTTCTTTAAAACATTTACTTTCTGAATCAGTGTTATGTAAATAAATGGACTTTAATTAGTTTGGAAAACATTAAAAACAATGCGTTAAAATATGTGTTAATAAAGAGAGTATTTTAGGACCATGGCGCCATATACAGGTCCTTCTCAAAAAATTAGCATATTGTGATAAAGTTCATTATTTTCCATAATGTCATGATGAAAATTTAACATTCATATATTTTAGATTCATTGCACACTAACTGAAATATTTCAGGTCTTTTATTGTCTTAATACGGATGATTTTGGCATACAGCTCATGAAAACCCAAAATTTCTATCTCACAAAATTAGCATATCATTAAAAGGGTCTCTAAACGAGCTATGAACCTAATCATCTGAATCAACGAGTTAACTCTAAACACCTGCAAAAGATTCCTGAGGCCTTTAAAACTCCCAGCCTGGTTCATCACTCAAAACCCCAATCATGGGTAAGACTGCCGACCTGACTGCTGTCCAGAAGGCCACTATTGACACCCTCAAGCAAGAGGGTAAGACACAGAAAGAAATTTCTGAACGAATAGGCTGTTCCCAGAGTGCTGTATCAAGGCACCTCAGTGGGAAGTCTGTGGGAAGGAAAAAGTGTGTCAGAAAACGCTGCACAACGAGAAGAGGTGACCGGACCCTGAGGAAGATTGTGGAGAAGGGCCGATTCCAGACCTTGGGGGACCTGCGGAACCAGTGGACTGAGTCTGGATTAGAAACATCCAGAGCCACCGTGCACAGGCGTGTGCAGGAAATGGGCTACAGGTGCCGCATTTCCCAGTCCTGGGCTACAGAGAAGCAGCACTGGACTGTTGCTCAGTGGTCCAAAGTACTTTTTTTCGGATGAAAGCAAATTCTGCATGTCATTCGGAAATCAAGGTGCCAGAGTCTGGAGGAAGACTGGGGAGAAGGAAATGCCAAAATGCCAGAAGTCCAGTGTCAAGTACCCACAGTCAGTGATGGTCTGGGGTGCCGTGTCAGCTGCTGGTGTTGGTCCACTGTGTTTTATCAAGGGCAGGGTCAATGCAGCTAGCTAGCAGGAGATTTTGGAGCACGTCATGCTTCCATCTGCTGAAAAGCTTTATGGAGATGAAGATTTAATTTTTCAGCACGACCTGGCACCTGCTCACAGTGCCAAAACCACTGGTAAATGGTTTACTGACCATGGTATCACTGTGCTCAATTGGCCTACCAACTCTCCTGACCTGAACCCCATAGAGAATCTGTGGGATATTGTGAAGAGAACGTTGAAAGACTCAAGACCCAACACTCTGGATGAGCTAAAGGCCGCTATCGAAGCATCCTGGGCCTCCATAAGACCTCAGCAGTGCCACAGGCTGATTGCCTCCATGCCACGCCGCATTGAAGCAGTTATTTCTGCAAAAGGATGTCTGACCAAGTATTGAGTGCATAACTGTACATGATTATTTGAAGGTTGACGTTTTTTGTATTAAAAACACTTTTCTTTTATTGGTCGGATGAAATATGCTAATTTTGTGAGATAGGAATTTTGGGTTTTCATGAGCTGTATGCCAAAATCATCCATATTAAGACAATAAAAGACCTGAAATATTTCAGTTAGTGTGCAATGAATCTAAAATACATGAATGTAAAATTTTCATCATTACATTATAGAAAATAATGAACTTTATCACAATATGCTAATTTTTTGAGAAGGACCTGTAGGATAATGTTATTTTCGTTTAATGTGATTTTATTCTGAAAAGCTAAAGGTTGAAAGAGGAAGTGTATTTTCGAACTAGAACTTTAATTTGTCAGTGAAACGGAAGTAATCCGGATGTTAGCTTGGTTGCTAAGGTCTTCCAGAAAAAAACGTCTTAAAATCAAATGATTAATGTTTCAGGGCCAAAATGACTGTGTCCGTATTATATCGAATCTGCATATTTATTTTAACCTCTGTGGTTATTTCCTGCCGAGGTTTCCAGAACATAATTTAATTAGCCGTCATTAGCAAAGCGTATCGACTGTAAGGCACCGTGGAGCTAAAGCAACTAACCGCATAGACTTAATCAGTGTTTCAGACGTTAAAGCATCTACAAGTGATGGTGAGTGCTACAAGACGAGTCCGTACTCTGAATTTGTGAGACTGTGCAGGGAAGGCCACCCCGTGTGTTGTCCAACTGAGAACCCAGAGACTGAGGACACAGTGGGACCAGAACTTCTGACCAAGATATCAGACTCTCTGCTCTGATCAGATGCTGATTTGTGTCTGATTCTAATTTCGGGCAGCAGAAAAACAGAAGATACAGGTTATATGGCTGAGATAGACCACTAGAACATGTGAATGTTGCAAACAAGCATTGTGAACAGGAGAATCTCAAGTGGATCGAGGATGTCTGAAATGATGAAGGTTAAAGCAGAAGACCCCGGAGGGCTCAGTTTGGAGCCCCTGATACCTGCAGCATCCACATCAGAACTGGAGCAGAAACAAGACAGCAAAGATCTCAGTAAGTAACACATATTTGTTTGTGAGGATTGGTGCAAATTTAGTCTGGGTAAAAGGGCTGCTTGATATAAACATTTATAATTTGATGCATCAAGATGTGGAAATGGACAAATCTGATTCAAGTAGCAAACGTCAATGCTCAATGATCTTAATGTTAATTTACACACTAATATTGAGGAATTCAGAGGGCAGAACTCAGAAGAGCGAAATGCGACACCCGTTAATAATGAACACATCAGGTCAAACACACAGCATCCTGTGCCCTCTGCACCTGAGGTAAAATTACCTGGACAAGATCCACACCATGTGCATGCTAAAAGGAAACAATTTGAAACACAACAAATATGCAGAACTTTATTACACGTTTTTGCCCGGAGGAGGAAGAAAAACGGCTGATCTCACCTGCTGTAGACCATCGCTCTTGTGATGCCAAATCTTGTTCTTAACTCTGAGAATGTAAAGCTAATTAATAAGTCCATTGCTATTATTACTGTAAAGGATCTGCGACCATCGAGACTGATCAGGAATCATGACCTTTGTGCTTTTGAGCAATCTTTGAATTTAATATCCCACCTGGAACGGTTTTCACTGAATCAGTAATCCCTACAGACTACAACAACACCAAAACAAAGTGACAAAATCACAAGAAGGTATGATAGATCTAACATATGATGCATTAACCGCTATTGTACTTAAATCCAAGATTTAAGATAGGAATGGTAAATCTTAAATATTATGCCTGCAGGGTTTATTATAAAACAATTTAAAGCCAGTCATCTAGTCTTCTACAGAAACCTGCAACATGATTAAGGTCCTCAAACTGGCTTGTTGTTAGTTTGGGGGAATTAAATTCAAAATATTTTTTCTGATATCATTCACTACTAGCTCCTTTATCAGTGGGATTTATATTTAAAGAAGAAGGAAAAACAACTTTCTTTGACATTTTTTTGCGCAATAAAAATGCCTTAAATGTTTCTGTAATGTCCATGTGTGTGTTTCAGTGTCCCCTGACCAGCAGCTCTTGGTAATTAAAGAAGAGTTTTCTGATTTGTGGAACTCCAGTTTGAACCAGCAGGACCAAGAACCTCCCTACATAAAGAAGGAAGATGATGAACCTTGGAACTGTCAAGAGGAAGAGCAGCTTGGTGAGAAGGAAGAGACTGAGAGCATTGCTGTTAGGGTGAAGAGCAAATATGATGAAGAAAAATGTCCATTATCAAAGCTTCATTGCATCAAAATTGAAGACAACCGAGACACAGAAGCTCCAACCAGAAGGTCAGTTGAACAGATGGAAGCAGAACCTGATGGAGAGCACTGTGGAGGAACAGAACCAGAGAGGAACCCATATCCAAATACTTGTTATCCACCAGATACTGATGAAAGTTCTTCTGATTCTTCTGAGACTGTAGCCAGTGAGAATGAGGAGGCTGATGACTGGCAGGGACCGTTGACAGGTTCTGAATCTGAAGGTAGAGATAGTCTGAACAGCCAGAAGAGCAGAACTCCTCAGTCAGACATGATCATCAATGAAAAACGTAGCACTGCCAAAACAAGCTTCAGCTGCTCTGGGTGTGGTAAACCGTTTATCTCCAAGCAGTCTCTTCAGAGACACTTGAAGAGTCAGACAGGAAAAAGGTTTTCCAGCTCTTTAAATAATGACAAATGTCTCCAAGTCAAGAAAAAAATAGATTCACACAAAAGATCCATCAGTGAGGGAAGCCAGTTTAGCTGTGATGCAAGCGGAAAAACATTTCTTTGTGAAGACAATTTTCAGTCACATCTGTCAGTTCATGCTGGTGACAAACCATTTAGTTGTGACATCTGTAGCAAACGATTCAGAAGTAAGTCCTACGCTCGGAAGCACATTATGTTACACTCTGGAAAGAGAGCATATAGTTGTGATGCGTGCGGTAAAGGGTTTATTAAAAAGAGTCAACTACAAACACACGTAAGACTCCACAGTGCAGAGAGACCATTTATCTGTGATGTTTGTGGTAAAGGTTTTAATCAGAAGTCACACCTTAAAGTTCACATGAGGTTCCATTCAGGGGAACAACCAACAGTTTGTGATCTTTGCGGTAAAACATTCAGTGTAAAGTATTACCTCAAGGACCACATGAGAAGTCACACTGGAGAACGACCATTTGCCTGTGATGTTTGTGGTAAAAGCTTCCGGAGAAAAGCAAATCTGGATTTGCACATCAGGGTCCACGTGGGGGAGAAACCATTCGCTTGTAGTGTTTGTAATCGGACATTTTCACGACAAGGAAATCTGAAGCAGCACATGAGTGTCCACAGCGATGACAAGCGGTTTGTTTGTAGCGTTTGCAGCAAAGGCTTTTCACGAAAAGAACATCTTAAGCTACATATCGGCGTTCATACTGGAGAAAAAGCATTCAGCTGTAGTGAGTGTGGGAAAAGTTTTTTGCAGAAGATTCATTTAAGGCGACACATGTTGATCCACACAGGAGCGAGACCATTTGCCTGTGATGTTTGTGATGGAAGGTTTAAGCTAAAGCACCATCTTCTGACTCATATGTTAAGCCATGTATGAGAGAAAATAAAAACATCTGATTCAGTTCTGTCTGGGAAGTTTTAAAAGGAAGTGGATCTTGGAAAATGTTTAAAAAATGCCACACAGCAGATCCAGTTGTCCCATTAATCTGGTGTCACTTCATGTCTCCCTGACCAGAAGATTAAACACGTCTCCCTGTTTTTAGGCACTGCGTTAATATTGATGAGTGTTTAACAAGCTTGTGCAGAATGGGTCAACAAGCTGTTGAAGTTGTTTGTTCCTTTTAAATCAGGTGTGTTGGACCAGCACAGCATCCAAAACATGCAGGACACCAGCCTGTTAGGACTGTCGTTGGACACGACTAGTTTAAGCCCTCTATCTACACATCCTTATAACGTGTCTGTGGAGACTCTTCCCCCATTTTGTTTAAAATGAATACGGAAGTACAATAGAAATAAAAGCATGTTAACATGTACTGGTGAGCTATTTCTAGAACGTTTTGTCTTTGTTTTGAGAACGTATTTATAGAAAAAGATGAGTGCTACTGAGGACATCAGCAATAAAGATAAAAATGAAAAGATATATTGTTTGTGCATATTTTTAATGCTTTTAAAAAATAGATTTGGATAAATGTGATTAAATTACTCTTCCAAAGTTTGATCATTGATTTTTGCCACCCAAAATGTATAGGATTCAATATTAACATTTCCGTATATTTTACTCTTTCAATAAGGGGTGATGATGCCCAGCTGTAATTGACCAGTGCTGAAATCTTTATCAATCTTTATTAATGCCTTTTAATAGCAGGAGTCTATCTGCAAATGTTTGAAAGATTCATGAGTACTTAACAGTCCAAGAAGAAATTCGATGAAGGGGATCTCTTATAATTTGTTAATTGAAAAGCAGAAAGGAATAGTTGAAATTAAGGAATATTGAATGAGTTATTAGAACTAAATCAAACAGAAAAATCATTTTGAAGCGATAATGTCTGAGGGAAAATTATGGAGCTGGATCATGAATAATGAGGCTAAATTATGGAGAGAATTAGTTTAGCTGAACAAGAATGAATTTTAAGCGCATACCTGACACAGAAAAGCAATTTGTATACCTGAATGTGTTTCTACCATCATTTATATATTAGAAAAAGGACTGTTTTACTTAACTGTAAATATGTGAACGATGTTAGTTACAAAAATACTTGTACTTATATATACATGTAAATTTTATTTCTTGTAATTTTATAATATATAATTTATTAAACTTATAATGAAAACCCAAAATTCAGTCTCTCAGAAAATAAAAATTTTGTAAAAAAGTAAAATATTAGAAATATAAGTTATGGTGCCATAATCAGCTAATTAACTCTAACTTGGGTGGTGGTGGACTGAAGCTTTAGTCAGGGCATCAAGAGCCACTATGCACAGATGATGAATCCTATACATGGGCTACAAATGTTGCATTCTTCATGTCAATCCATTTCTAAAACCGAGACAACGTCAGAAGCGTTATACCAGTGCTAAGGAGAAAAAGATATGGACAGAGGTCCAAAATCCTCTTTTTCAGATGAATGTAAAGTTTGCATTCAATGACCATGGTGTTACTGTGCTTGACCAGACCCAACAAGGCAGATGTCCTGAAGGCTACTATCTAAGCAACCTGGGTTTCCATTCCACCACAGCAGAACCACAGGCTCTCCATGCTACGCTGCATTAATGCAGTAATCCATGTGAAAGGAGGTCCAACCAAGTACTGAGTGCATAGAAATGGGCTTCTTAAAACACTTTTAAGAAGCCTGACATTTCTGTTTAAAATATTCTTTATTGATTTAATGTAATATTTTAATTTTATGAGACGCTGAATTTTGGGTTTTAAGTATCTGAAAGCTAATCATAAAAATTACAAGAAATAAAGGCTTAAAATATTTCACTCTGATGAATCTATATAACATACGAGTTTCACTTTCTGCAATGAGTGACAAAAAATATTAAACCTTTTCACGATATTCAAATATTTGGGGATGTACCCTTGTACTGTGATGTACTGTGATTTATATCCTGTACAATTAAAGTGAAAGAAATACTGATTTATTAAAGAAAAAAATAAAGCTGCAAATATCCTGTTGCATAAATGTTCACAGCCTTAAACTAATACTCTGTTAATGCACCCAATGACTTGATGTGACGTTCACAAACAATCCGATTCTTCGGATCGGCGCCTTGCCTTGAACGATAGGACTCGGGTCTTAGTGAGAGCTGTTCTTTGTTGTTTGCTACTTTGCTTGCTCATAATTCAATTCAATTCAAAAATACTTTATTAATCCCAAAGGGAAATTAAATGTTGTTATAGCTCATATTATGAAGGTTTCTTCAAAGAGTCGTTGTAGATGCTGATGGCTGTGGGCAGGAAGGATCTCCTGTAGCGCTCCGTCTTACAGCAGATCTGAAGAATCCTCTGACTGAAGACACTCTGTTGCTGTAGGACAGTCTGATGAAGAGGATGCTCAGGGTTCTCCATAATGTTCTTGATTTTATGAAGAATCCTTCTTTCCACAATGATCTCCAGAGGTTCCAGAGGAGTCCCCAGAACAGAGCCAGTCTTCTTTATCAGCTTGTTGAGTTTTTTTAAGTCCCTGGCTCTGATGCTGCTTCCCCAGCAGATGATGGTAGAAGAGATCACACTTTCCACAACAGACTTATAGAAGATATGCAGCATCTTGCCACAAACACCAAAGGACCTAAGCTTCCTCAAGAAGTACAGTCTGCTCTGTCCCTTCTTGTAGATGGCTTCACAGTTGCATCTCCACTCTAGTCTATTGTCCAGGTGAACACCGAGGTATTTATACTCCTCCACCACCTCCACTTCTTCTCCCATGATGGAAATAGTTTTTGACTTATTCCTGTTTCTCTTAAAATCTACAATCATCTCGTTTGTTTTAGTCACGTTCAAAATGAGATGATTGTTTCCACACCATGCCACAAAGCGGTCCACCACCTTCCTGTACTCATCTTCTTGTCCATCTCTGATCCACCTCACGACTGCAGAATCATCCGAGTATTTCTGCAGATGACAGGAGTCTGTCTTCTACTGGAAGTCTGAGGTGTACAGAGTGAAAAGGAATGGTGAGAGTACAGTCCCCTGTGGTGCTCCTCTGCTGCTGACTACCTGGTTAGACTCACAACCCTTCAGTCAATGTTACCTTTTCAATTTAACCCAATTTTAAATTATATCACATTGGTGATTAAAAGTGGAAACCGAAAAGGGGTAGGTACAAGCATTCAGCGCACATGCTCATTGCTCGCTGTTTGTTTTCATCACGTGTCATGGTGTATGACGCAGGTTGCATGCAGCAGGAGAGAGGAGGAGGTCACGGTGTGCTCGTTGCTTGAGGACGAAACAAAGAGTGGCGCAACAAGAAGCCTGCACACTTTATTTGGTTCAAGTGTTTACCATTAGTGCGTTGCCTTAATAGTTTTATTTAATGCTGCAGTTGGTGATTTTTATTTCTGCCAAAGCAACAAAAGTTAGATTTTGCTTCAGTATTACAAATAGCATTAACATGATTTAAATGCACGCAACACTTGTAGTAAAGAACTACATGGGTATTTGACATTTATATTTTGATATTTTATGCTTAATTTTATAGAAATGTATACATAGAGATTTTTTTGCATGAACATACTGTGGTTCTATTTTGCACATTTTAAATAAATATATAAATCTTAACAGATAATTCACAACTTTTGTTGTGAATTTCACCCACACATGCCAGGTTTCCCAAAATTAATATATTTAACCCTATAATAGGGGTAAAGTTGCTTGTTCTCTGAAATATGTACATAAACAGATATTTTCAATGGCTCTTTGAAGTGAACAGATCCTGAAGATTTGGTTCACTTCAAAGAGCCATAAATCCCATGGTTTCAGCAAACAGTCCTGATTTAACACCAGACATCTAAAATAGAGAAAATGATTAACCTGTCCGAGCTACCGCACCCTGTTGGCGGTCAGACGCCTCGGAGCTCCACCGGTCCTTGGAACCCCGGAAGCGATCACACACTCTAACTTTGACTCCTAAAGGAACGACTCTCAACCAGTTCTAACTTTTAGCTCCTTTAATCTAAATTAGACAGAGGAATGATCACACAGATCAGCGCTGAGGCTCCCGTCTCCGATCGTCGCCGTCTGTTAGAGGATGACGAAGATCCTCGATAGAAGGTCACATGTAGTTTTATATCTGGCACTCCAATGCAATGGATGCAGTGATTATCAGTAGACTATGTGTCACCATTGTGGTGCCTATCTGTTAGATTGTGCAGTAGCGGGTGTCCATACTTAATCTAAGTGTGCTGTGGCTTTCTAATCAACCCAGTTATACCAGCTGCTCCACTATCAAACCCAGTGCCCCAGCTTCAGGTCATTTATGACAATCCTTGGGTCATTTATCCTTGTACTCTATGTTTATGAGCATTCTTATCCTATTTTAACAAAAGGGAAACATTAGAACTTATATTTTACTTCACTATGGTATGAATGGGAAAAACAGCTATAAGCATATTAATAAAGGTTATTCCTAACAAACCTGAAAGCTGTCCAAGGATGATTTTTCTAACTGTTGCTCTGTTATAAAGAGAGGTTATAAATAAAGCTCTCAAAGTAAACGCTCTAAACACGTACCAGTCAGGAGTAGGGTTTATAAAAATAAATAGTCCAGAGTTACATCTGACAGAAGTTCTGTGGGGCACCTGAAGAGGTGAGCAATGTCCTCACTGTTTACAACTTTAGGAAAAACTTTGCAAGGTGGAGTAGGCAAATACAGGTCCTTCTCAAAATATTAGCATATTGTGATAAAGTTCATTATTTTCCATAATGTCATGATGAAAATTTAACATTCATATATTTTAGATTCATTGCACACTAACTGAAATATTTCAGGTCTTTTATTGTCTTAATACGGATGATTTTGGCATACAGCTCATGAAAACCCAAAATTCCTATCTCACAAAATTAGCATATCATTAAAAGGGTCTCTAAACGAGCTATGAACCTAATCATCTGAATCAACGAGTTAACTCTAAACACCTGCAAAAGATTCCTGAGGCCTTTAAAACTCCCAGCCTGGTTCATCACTCAAAACCCCAATCATGGGTAAGACTGCCGACCTGACTGCTGTCCAGAAGGCCACTATTGACACCCTCAAGCAAGAGGGTAAGACACAGAAAGAAATTTCTGAACGAATAGGCTGTTCCCAGAGTGCTGTATCAAGGCACCTCAGTGGGAAGTCTGTGGGAAGGAAAAAGTGTGGCAGAAAACGCTGCACAACGAGAAGAGGTGACCGGACCCTGAGGAAGATTGTGGAGAAGGGCCGATTCCAAACCTTGGGGGACCTGCGGAAGCAGTGGACTGATTCTGGAGTAGAAACATCCAGAGTCACCGTGCACAGGCGTGTGCAGGAAATGGGCTACAGGTGCCGCATTCCCCAGACCTGGGCTACAGAGAAGCAGCACTGGACTGTTGCTCAGTGGTCCAAAGTACTTTTTTCGGATGAAAGCAAATTCTGCATGTCATTCGGAAATCAAGGTGCCAGAGTCTGGAGGAAGACTGGGGAGAAGGAAATGCCAAAATGCCAGAAGTCCAGTGTCAAGTACCCACAGTCAGTGATGGTCTGGGGTGCCGTGTCAGCTGCTGGTGTTGGTCCACTGTGTTTTATCAAGGGCAGGGTCAATGCAGCTAGCTATCAGGAGATTCTGGAGCACTTCATGCTTCCATCTGCTGAAAAGCTTTATGGAGATGAAGATTTCATTTTTCAGCACGACCTGGCACCTGCTCACAGTGCCAAAACCACTGGTAAATGGTTTACTGACCATGGTATCACTGTGCTCAATTGGCCTGCCAACTCTCCTGACCTGAACCCCATAGAGAATCTGTGGGATATTGTGAAGAGAACGTTGAGAGACTCAAGACCCAACACTCTGGATGAGCTAAAGGCCGCTATCGAAGCATCCTGGGCCTCCATAAGACCTCAGCAGTGCCACAGGCTGATTGCCTCCATGCCACGCCGCATTGAAGCAGTCATTTCTGCAAAAGGATTCCCGACCAAGTATTGAGTGCATAACTGTACATGATTATTTGAAGATTGACGTTTTTTGTATTAAAAACACTTTTCTTTTGTTGGTCGGATGAAATATGCTAATTTTGTGAGATAGGAATTTTGGGTTTTCATGAGCTGTATGCCAAAATCATCTGTATTAAGACAATAAAAGACCTGAAATATTTCAGTTAGTGTGCAATGAATCTAAAATATATGAATGTTAAATTTTCATCATGACATTATGGAAAATAATGAACTTTATCACAATATGCTAATATTTTGAGAAGGACCTGTATTACCAATTCATTAGGTGGGTTGCAGAGACTTGCACCAAAAAAGACTTAAAGCTAAATTTGAATCAAAAGGTGTTTCAGCAAAGTATTAGTTTAACTGTGTGCTCATGTAGGAAACCAGGTTATTGGATTCTTCTTACAGATTTGTGGATTTTTTTTAACCTTTTGTTTGGTAAATCACAATAACCAGGCCTTTTAAAGGGTCTTAAACTCTCAGAGTTACTGTATGTATGAAGTAAAACATGATTTATTACCTGCAAATATCGAAATATAATTTGGAGACGGAGTATTTATGATCTTATGGGACAATCTATGTCCAAAAAGCCAAAAAAAAAAAAATGAATGTAAAGCAACACCATTTCAGTTAAAGCAGTGTAAAAATTTTAACAATGTAATTAAAGTATGTGAAACTTTTAAATGTATAGATGGGCCCTAAGCAAATTAGTGCATTCAGAAGCCATAACGCAGAGTATTGCTAACCTCCGTCTCTGTGATAAACGTGGCATTAAAAGCCATCACTGCCTGTAGTAAACCAGTTTCTCTCGGATATCCGACTTAAAATTAACTCCAATGTGGGACTAAAACTGGACATTTGGAGGGAAGGAGAAGAACTATCCAATCAAAACTGTGTGAGGGTGGAGTCTGACTTCAAACCCCGCCCAATTCTGCTGAGAGTTGTAATCACAGCAGTTATTTATATATTTATGTTTTATTTTTATTTATAAATTTGTCCAGGTTCACAAAGTATATCAAAAGATAGACTTCTGTTTAGACTGTTTGTTCTTTAATGTTTGACAGTAGATGTCAGTTTTAATTAATATACAAATGTTTGAAGGAAGTGAAGCTATGTTCATTAATGCTATTTTAAAGTAAATAACATTTTCCATGTTCTTTATAGTTTTGATAGTGTTCTTAATGCCCACATAAACTGTATTGAATCCTGTGAAAACCTTTTGCGCTATTTTAGTGAGAAAGTCACTTCCGCCAGTGCCCAAATTTCACCTTCTGCTCATGACCCCTCAGTCTGTGTCCTGCGCTCCTATTATTGATGGCTTTGAACCTGTGACTCTGTTGTCTCTGCAGGAGGTGGTTAGTCATTTAGGCCAACAGGTTCTCCATATGATGGTATTGCTCCTTGTGATTGTTTAAAGAGGTTTTCCTCACTGTAGGGCATTATTTCCCTAATTCTTTTTAATAACACTCTGTCCTCTGGTGTGGTCCCTGGACATTGTAACTCTTGACCCCTCTGTTTTTGCTAATTACAGGCCAATTAGTATACTGCTATTTCTTCCTAAAATCCTTGAGAAGGTAATGTACAACCAATTAATGGCATACTTGAAAGAACAGAACATAAAAGCCTGAATGGCTGTGAACTTTTTAAAGTTCATTGAGCAAAAGACCAAGGTGATGGTATTTGGAAGCTCCATTGAGACACCCCGTGTAGGTGTTGGTTCCTTGGCCCAGTACTTCATCCCTGCTGTTACTGACCTAGGGGTCAAAGCAGATGCTGAACTAAAGTTAGAAAATCACATAAGAGTAGTTGTTAAATCCTGTTTTTTTTTTCCAATTAGGCAGCTGGCTAAAGTATAGCCAATTCTTATTCAGCAGAGTTTCAAAACTGTAATCCACGCTTTTGTTTCCACTCAGATGGATTACTGTAACACAAATGAAGGAATCCTGTATCTCTTTGTTTGTGAGGGTACAGAATGCCGCTCCATGTCTTTTAACTGCGATCTAACTAAGAAGAAAATTGTATAACTCTCCCTCTATTTTAGCCTCCCTGCACTGGCTGCCTGTCCATTTTAGGATTTTTTTTTATGATTTTATTTGCTTTTAAAGCTCTTACCTACCTACCTGTCCAAGCTGCTACATCCCTACAAACCCTCCCGTCCCCTCAGGTCAGCTGATCAGCTGCTCCTGAGTGTGCCAAAGACGAAGCATAAGCTCAGAGGAGGCCATTCTTTTGCTGTAGTGTGTGGAGATATATTATGTGTGTGCATTAATTATTATTATGTTCATAACCAGTGTGGGAAATAAAATGTATAAGTCTGTGTTAGTGGCTTGCAGCAGCGTTGTTGCACAAACTTGGCCTTGAGTGTGGTGAAGCAGAAAATACTGAAGAACTACATGTGTGGGAAAATTAGTGATAATGCAACTACAGAGTTACTCCCTGCTTTTATCAGTAGATACGGAATGCAGCTGTGAGACCGGAACATGTCCTAATATGGTAGGCAGGAAAATGTGTGTAACGTGACTACATGTGTGGAAAAAACTGTAAACAGGGGCTGTTCATTTTCATGTGTGTTTCAATAAAAGCAATGGGCCCAGGGAGAAGTTCCAAAGTCGTCTCGGTGTGTGTTGTGTTACCACATGCGAGAGCTTCCCTGGTCCAGGTATTTGAATAACATACAGCTGTCTCCGTGTGATTTATTATAATGTCTTGTGAATTCTTTCAGCTTACGGTGAATAAACGAACACGCAGAACACCCCTTGGGAGGGTGCTTCAACAAGTGGCTCTTAAATTGTGGACGACCTTACCTTGGACATCAGACTGGCCTCTTCCCTGTCTGTTCTTAAATCCCTTTTTAAAACCCATCTTTTCTCCCTGGTCTTTGACACCATCTGAGATGTTGACTTTAAATTGTTTTGACCTCATTCTGATTGGTTGTATAATTATTTATTTTACAGGGATGTTTTATTTTATTTATTTTTAGGTCCTATTGATTTTCCTATGGATTTGTTTTTGCATTATTTGACCGGTGTTTCATTTATTCTGTGTACAGCACTTTGGTCCTGTGGGTGTTTAAAGTGCTCTAGAAATAAAGTTGGTATGGCACACGCAGTATATCAGTTTATGATGATTGCTGTAAATATTTTGTCTGGATATGTTTATAAATATTATTGTCTTTGTTAAAGATGGGATTATCCATTCCTAATAGGCAAAGGGGATAAAGAGTTTTCTATGGCATAATCTTAAAATAAGGATCACGAAATAACAACAAGGGCCATGTTTTGTCTTTAGATTGTTAAAAACGTGATAAGTCAATAGATTAACAGAGATTCCACCAACCCCATTACCCTCTCCAATACAGGAGGGACTGTTTTTGATGAGGAACATAGACCTATGTTATGCCGAAAAGCACGTGTCTGCCTAGATTAGCAGAAAATGGAAGTGTTTATTTCTCTAAAATAGCAGGGCATGGATTTTTTTGGCAATAGAGTTTCTGAGGCTATAGAATGTTGGTATGATCGCCTCTGATCCATACTCCAATCAAGAAGGTGGCGGTAAACGCATAAAAAACAAAGAACAAGAAGAAAAAATGTGTTGTTGTAGGAGCTAGGTAACTTCAGCAGATGGCAGGATTGGGACACGTAGGGGGCAAACCTACATATCAGGCGTCTGTAATGGCGCCTGATCAAAATCCAGCAGTGATCCATAGTTTTGCAGAGACGGGAGCTTCTGTTGTCGTCAACAGCTCTGTGGATCCAGACAAAAATATATCCGGCCCCAGTGTGAGCTGATCGGCTTGCTTGGTGTAAAACAACGCTGTGGTTTGTTTTACAGACTGTGGACACCATGCAGGGTGTGGACTATGTTGATCTAAACAGCTCGGAAAGTCTGCCGTTAGAGGACAGAGTGCAGATGAAACAGCTCGGTGTCCATCAGCCGCAGGAAGCTGGTACAAACCAAACAGCTGGTCAGAAGAAGCACGGTGAGAATAAAACTCATTTAACTCAGGGTGGGTTATTCTCTTTGCTCAGCTTGACGCGTTGGCAGTTATGGCGATACGTCAACATGTCCGCCATATTGGGAGGGCAATTCCGGCCAGTACATATTGAAAGTGAACAGAAAAAAAACTTCAGTTACAAATGTATTAAAACCAGTTTAAGGCTTGAATATTAGAATGAATTTTTGAGGATTTGGCTGGTGTTCCTATGAATTCCAGCACATAGATAAGACCCTTAAATAAAAAATGTATTTGTCAAGAAAGTAATCAGTCATACATGAAGCTTAAAATTTACAGAAAATACACATAAGCTTATTATTTCTAACTCTGGAAGTTTGTTTCTGTTAGAAAAGGAGTCAGGCATTTCTCAAAAGACAATTTAACAATGAAAAGCAGTATCACTTTGGGGAAAATGATGTTTTAAAATTGATTCATATCTCGTTCAGTAATTGTTATAAAATCTTTGTTGCCATTAGAGTGATCAAACCCTTCTTTTAACCGCTGATTAGTGTTTTGTATGTTCTTGTAGAGAAAGAGAACTCCAGTTCTTTGAGGTTGGAAGGCCTCCCTGCCATCACCTTAAAGTGCTTGTGACTTCGAATTTATATGATAAATCCAATTACATTCATGGAAAGGAAACAGTGATAAAATATTTTAAAAAGTAAATTCATGCCACTGAAATAAACAGTTGTTGAGATATATAGTCATATACTGTATGTCACTAAAAAGCACTCCAGACTCCTCCTTTGGGATTTTGTTGCGCTCTTTTATGACGTCACAGGAGAACCCTGGCACGTAGACTATGTATACATGTGTATATATTAGCAGTTATTAACATTAGATCAATTAGATCAGTTACTAGGTTAACTAAGGTATTATAAACCGAGCAATTAAACATCAAATGCACCAAATTAAGCAACAAATATAGGTCTGCTGCACTCAGTGTACTAATCCATAGTAGAACAAAACGCATATCTGGATGCATAAAAAGAAAACAATAAAGCAGTTTAACTGGTTTAACTTCCACAGAATTAACTGTTTTGGGCCACATTTATCACTGGTTGTTTTTGAGCGATCTGCGTATGGTTCTTGGAGCTCCTCCTCCAGGCTTCGCTTCGGACCAGGTAGGTGTAGTTACAGTGTAAATCCAGGGTTTCACTATATATATTTACGGCCCTCAGAGAAACAACCAGAGGTGAAGCTGAGCAGCATGGAACGGTAGCAGCAGACACAAGAGGTGATTCAAGATCTGAAGACAATACCTGGCGGGTCATTTTTTAACTTTATATCAGAATCTTTAGATAAACATCTATTTAAATATATTGTATGTGTGTGTAATTTATCTTATTATTAATAATAAAAATTAAAATTTCAGATTTTTAATTATTAATAAAACTGCCGATATCTAAATGTAGTTTGGTGACAAGGAAGTGTTCTTACTTGCTGAGCCCTGATCCATTTAGCAACAACATCAACCTTTCTTTATATCAGATGCTCTGAACAGCGTGGCTATTGACTCTGCTTCAACATTCTCCTTCGTCTGTCAGATATCCTGACCTCTGGCATTATTTCACTTGTGAATTCAGAGGTTTCTTTTTCGAAGCAGTTTGCTGAATAGTCCTCCGACCACAACTGTAAGTGCTTGGTGGGATCAGCCCATCTGTCCCTCATCAGTTTTCCAGCTCTGATCCAGGCAGCTATGATCCTCTTTACTTCAGGAAAGTAGTGCAGACTAACGGCTGTTGTTAGTCTGAACCATTTCACCATATTAATGCTGTTTTTAACACAACTTGGTTTCTACCTGAACCGTTTATCATTGATGCTCACACAATGAATGACCAGAGACTTCCCCTTTGACGTCCTTTTCAGGCGACTTTAGACTTGCAAAATTTAAAATCGAAATACGCTTATTTTGTGTCACAATTATTATTTTTTTTATCACATCTTTAATCCTAATAGCATGTCAATTACTGCCCAGTTCCTTCAATATTAAGATGTTTTCTTTCAATTTCTCCATTTGTGGGAAAAGCGTGTCACAGGCACTTTAATCTTTAGCTCCCTTCACAGATCCTCTATCAGTTCTATGTTGGGACTCTGGCTGAGCCACTCCAAAACATTAATAATACTTCTAGACAGAAGAAACATTTTGGTAAAGTTAAAAGATTACTTTAAACCTAAATCTGCCAGCTGTATGAGTAAATTTGGGCTTAAGTGTATGTGTGATTTGCTTCTGTATTCCCATGCCAGCATAAATATTGTGAACCAAATTGTTGGGATTTTATTTAAGGAGTGTTAAAGTAGCAAACAACATTTTCCAAGCAAATGTCCTTAATTTTCTGGTTGTAAAACACATTTTTTATTGTTGCTAGTGTTCCCAGTCCTTCAGATGCTGGATGTTAAAAAAGAGGTTCCACATGACAGGAGCTCCAAGTTGGACCAACTGCACCCAGAGCCCCCCCACATAAAGGAGGAAGAGGAGAAACTCTGGACCAATCTGGAGGGAGAGCAGCCTAATGAGCAGAAAGAGACTGATATCAGCAGGTTCCCTTTCACTGTTGTTACAGTGAAGAATGAAGGTTATGAAGAGAAACCTCTGTTATTAGAGCTTCATCAGATCAAAACTGAAGAAAGTGGAGAGAGGGAAGCTTCAACCACCAGCTCAGCTGAACAAATAAAAACAGAACCCAATAGAGAGGACAGTGGAGGACCAGAACCAGACAGGAACCTGGATCCAGAATTTACCTTTGAGCGAAACCCTGATGAAAATGGTTCAGATTCTTCTGAGACTGAGGTCAGTGATGATGATGATGATGATCATGACTGGCAGGGACCTTTGTCAGATTCTGAGTCTGAAACTAAAATGAGTCACAACAGTGGGAAGCAGTGTAGAGAACCTCAGTCAGATGTAAACAGTGAAAAGAAAAGTAACTCAGTCATGGCTGGTGATAAAGGAGAAAAACTGTTCGCTTGCAATGAATGTGATAAAAGGTTTAAAAAGCGTGACAGCCTTACCGATCATGTTAGGGTTCACACCGGCGAGAAGCCATTTGCTTGTGATGTTTGTGAGAAAAAATTCAGAAGGAAGGACTGTCTCCGAAAACACAATATGACCCACAGTGGAAAGACAGCACACAGCTGTGATTTCTGTGGAAAAGGCTTTATAGAAAAGACTGATCTTCAGGCACACATAAGACTCCATACTGGAGAGCGACCCTTTGCTTGTGATGAATGTGGCAGAAGGTTTCATAAAAAGTCAATCCTTACAGTGCACATGAAGGTCCATTCAGGGGATAAACAATTTAAATGCACTGTGTGTGAAAAAAGATTTCGGTTTCAGCACATCCTTAAAAAACACATGATTGTCCACACTGGAGAGAAGCCGTTTGTTTGTGCGGTTTGTGGTAAAGGGTTTTCTCAACAAGAAACACGGAAGAGACACATGGGTGTTCACACCGGGGAAAAAACATTTGTTTGTAGTGACTGTGGTAAAGACTTTCAGCAGAAGATCCACCTGAAGGAACACATGAGGGTCCACACCGGGGAGAAGCCATTTGGTTGTGACGTGTGTGGTAAGAAATTCAAAAAGAAGTCATATGTTAAAACCCACATGATGTCTCATGCTGGAAAGAGAGCACACAACTGTGAGCAGTGTGGTAAAGGCTTCTTAGTGAAGGGCGGTCTTCAGGAACACATGAGGATTCACAACGGAGAAAGACCTTTCAGCTGCGACGTGTGTAGCAAAAGCTTTCTGCAGAGGATCCATCTGAAGGAACACATGAGAGTCCACACAGGAGTGAAGCCATTTGGGTGTGATGTTTGTGGTAAGAAGTTCACAAAAAAATCCTATGTTACAACACACATGGTGTCTCATGCTTGACAGATGATGGATAGTGGTGATCACAGACCCACACAGAAGTTCACACTGGAGGGTGAACAACTGGTCTGAGCCACAGTAGAGGAGGTTTTGGTGCCTGATATTTGTCAATAAAAATTCAAAACGAGGCATTCGTTTTTGAGACCGTTTCTCAGACACTTGAAAGGCCTGGTTTTTGTACTAGAGAGCAAGTTAACCATAGCTGGGCTTTCTTTGTGTAAACTGGTTTCTATAACAGGGGTCAAATATCAGAAATGACAGTACTATAATTTTACTCATTTGTATAGCTTTGTACTACTAAAAATAACCTGATTAAAATCAACAGAAATTCATCTTACTGCTAGTCTGCAAAGATGTGCGTTTTGCTTTGCATTTCGGAACATTGACTTGTTGACACTGACCTGCAGAATTCAGCTCAGTGGTGTCAAACTGCTCCTGGAGGACCTTGTCCTGCAGATTTTTTGGTCTTTGCTGCAAATAATAAACAGCCTCAGCAGAAATTTGGACATTTAAATCAGGTGTGTTGGAGCAGAAATACATTTAAAACTAGGAGCAGCATGTCCAAAGGATCAAGATTGGAAGCTGGCTTAAACCCTCCAGATATCCACTAAACTAATTTTATTCTGGATGGATGGGGGTTCTGCCCATGTATGGACTATTCCACATCAGTGGACCTTAAATGGGATTGAATCTTAATAACCAAATCTTTGTTGCAGAGATGGAGGAACCTCCACACAGTTATTAATATAAAATTCGTTTAGTCCATTTTAAAAAACTCTCCCTGAAACAATCATTTCTATTTATTTTATGTAAATTTATTGTTTGGTAATCCAGAACAACACGTGTAAATTTTAAGTTGAAAACAAGTGAGATACTGTTCTGAATTTATAAAATATTCTCAAGCAGATCTGTTTTATCCAAGTTGATGAAATAATTTGTGTTAGTTGGACAAATCATTGCCTGCTTTTAGAAAAACATGTTTCTGGTTAAAATGCTACATTGTTGAACATGAATGGAATTCAGTCTATTATAAAGTCATATGTAACTATTGTATATTGTAAATCTTTAGTCTAATACCCAAAAAGTAGATCATGTCCACTGATTACATGTGATCTTTGTTTGTTTTGACCTTTTATTGCATGTTTAATAATCTCACTGTGGATGTACAGATGCAGCTCAAGTTCTGTGCTATTATGTGAAAAAAAGGTCAGAATTTGGATGCAGAAAGTTGCCTTTTTGTGTTTTTAAATGCAACGCAGACTGGAATAAGAAATCTCGTTATGGGATTACTGTCACTGACTTCATGTGTGCATGTGTCACCTTGCAGTAAAGTACTGAAGCCCAGGTTGTCCTCTTAATGGAGCTTCTTATTTGTGAAGCACTTCTATCATTAAGGTATCTGTATGATTTTGATTTAACTTTAGTTGTTTTTATATTTACCAAGCTACCTAATGTGGATGTATAGATATGTTGTTTGTTTTCTTTTACTAAATTAAAATTATTTGGATTACAATCTTGTGATTTCCATATCCGTTAGTTGAAGTATACTGATTACTGTTTTTTTCTTTTTTACCCATAGTTCTCCTCTGTCCTCACAGTTCTGTTGCTTCTTTTTTTCCCTAGAACTCATCCGATTCAGGTCACTTAAATAGCATCAGTTCTCAACAAACATCACTTTACATGACAAACAGATCTAAGTTATACATACAGAAATACATAAACAATACCAGCAGGTCCTGGCAACCAAGAAAAGGCTCTGTGTTCAATGTGCACATATAGATGGGGTGCACCAAAGTCATGTCTTTGAGTGTGATGTCCAGCTCCATCCAACTAGTGATGCACGATCGGTCCTGGGTGTGGCTGGTGATGCTTACATCACAAGCTTCGGCCTGAAATGGTTTACTGAGGGAGAGCATGGCTCTACTCACCTCCTCAAACAAGACTGAGCCCATCAGGCTGATCTCTGATCCTGTTTTAAAATGGAAACTCAGTTTTACATGTCCTCCTATAAGGGTCAGACAGTATAGGCGACGTGCATGTTCATTTTGGTTCAGTTTACCTAAGAACCTTGGAAAAATGGTTTGTTGTGTTTCTCCTGGAGAGGTCCCAAGGGGTTCTTGGAGTTTACCAGGATTGTCTCTCCATCTGATCAGGTAGACTCTGATGGCTGTGGAGACTGGGTCCACGCCAAGTCGTGCCGAAGGGGGTTTTGGATCCGTTTTCACCGGATGGTCAGCTGCCTCTAATGATGGTGGAGGTTGGGTACATGCCTGGTGCACTGCTTCTGTCAGAATCTTGCAGAAGGCATCCTCCATCTCTCTCCTCAGGTTCCATCCTGCATATTGACTCCAACCTTTACCATCAGGCTTACCTTTGGGCCTTACGTGATGGTCAGGTCGTCTGTTCGACCGGAAGTGGTCCGGTAACTTTGACTGTGGTTGGTACTCAGTAACACCCCTCCGGTCCAGCTGACCAAACCTACATTGTTCCCTTAAACTGTTCTTAACATGGGTTCTGTTTGAAGGCATTTCTCAGCCTTCTAATGCAAGACTGTCTTCTCCTGTGTGCCCCTGTAAAGATCTAGCCTCACCTTCTGATCCATTAGTAGGGCTTGCACTTGTTTCCCATGCCATCTGAGCACATTTACGGATCTCTTGCATGGTGAGGGTTTTTGCTCTACAGTACATAGTAAAATCGTAACGTACGGTTTCATGAAGGTTGTGGAGGAATAATAATTTAAAAGCATGTTCCTCCTCTATGCTGGGAGCATTACCACCTTGGAAGTAAGCAGCTCTAAGGCGCTGGTCATACTCTCTGGGTGCTTTGCTTTTCTTTTGCTGGATAGCCAAAGCACCAATTGTTGTGGAGGCCCGGTTCGCGTACACAGAATATTCTTCCCTTAAAGCTTCACAGAGGGTTGAATAATGGTTTCGGACTCTAGAGGGCAGGCTCTCCATGAAAACATGGACGCTCCTGGATGTTCTCTTTCAAATGAGCTTAAACTTTTCCCGTGCTGGGCAGCACAGGTCTAAAAGGCAGTGTTCGACTTCCCTAAGATAATCATCAATGCTGCTTATTCAACCGCTTCACCGAAGGGGGGGGTGACTTCGACCTTGTTTTGACAGATAAATCACTCTTGCATGAAATAAACACAAACGCTTTTCTTAATTATATATATGAAAATTTATTGAAGCCAAATAATTCTGATATATCATTATTCTGGTCCAAAAACCTTCACCTAACTAACAAGCACTATTCTACACAAAGGGAATAAAATGACAACCTAACAATAATAATAATAGAAAAATATATGCGCATTGAGTGTCTATGAAGATCAAACTAGCAGTTTTATGGACAAAATGTGTAATTTGGGTTAAATGGCAAGAGAAATCCTCCTGGTGTGCTGATGTCTCGATTGCAGCGATCAGCTGTTAAAACGGTGGGGCCACGCCCCTTTAGCCTCTAGCAGCCGATTGTCCCAAATCTTGAATAAAGAGTCATAAAACTCTGAGGCGGGAACTCAGTGGAAAAACTTCAGTAATAAAACTAGAACAAAGGAGTGGTCAGGTGAGGCCCAGACCGCAGTTGCTTTTAATAAAAAACTTTTAAAAGACCAACTTCTAACTCCTGGCTGATTTGGGATCAGCCGGACCAAACATGAACAACCACGATTCAGCAGCACTTGCGCAGCAAATCAAAACACAGCTCAGCACAAAACCCTTTAATCAGTATTGCATGCAACGAGTTGATACCTTGGATTAACTACTGGTGATTCTAAATCACCTTAACTATGCCTCATCCTGCCCAGACTTCTCAATGTACCTATCCAATTTAATATAAAAAGAACGAAATTACGCTGACGTTGATTTATTCTCTCCACCTGTTGAGGATGGGTCAGGCCTGAAGAAAAACGAGGGAGGGGTATCATGCGTCTGTGATCAACTCAAGAAAAAAAAACGGTAAACTTCTCATCCGTCCAGGAGGGGAAAGTATGAAGAAAGATTAGTCGACTGAATCAACAAGGAGGAAACTCATCTCCTTGGAAATAAAACCTCTGTGGGTTTTTCACCTGCGCCGGGTATCGGCGTGGTCTTCGATCGGTATATGAATCTTCTGACCTTCTGACCTTCTAGTATCAGACAGATTTCCAGCTTTCAACCTCTTCCGGGAATGGCCTTGTGGAATGGCCATATCTGTCTCTCCAGATATGCGCCTCCGCTGCGTCGTCCCGTGAGACACACTGGAAATGACAATGAAACTTTATTTTTTGCGGGTTTTACAATCCCAGGTGACGTCAGAGCAGCGATGTCTGTTGAGCTGCGCATGTTCAACTGTGCAACCAAAATGGATGACTCCAACAAGCCAATCATATAGACTTACTCAAATTCAATTGCATATATTCTAATTTAATCAATCGTATCTATTATACAATGCAGTCAAGTTCAGTTATAAATCTTATTGGGATAAAAGTTGTCTATCTAGGGAAACCCAGCCAATTAAATCAAGTGACTTTACAGCAATCCCTCCTCTTGAGCAAGCACTTGGCAAAACTGAACAGTTAATTGCATATAGACATTAAGTTTGCGGCAATCCCTCATACAGATCATGCCTACAGCAGCAGGGTGGGGGAACGACTTCCTTTAAACAGGAAGAAACCTCCAGTGGAACCAGTCTCTGTGAGCGTCCATCTGTTGCAAACAACCAGGGAATGAAGAAAACAGAGCAGACCCATCAAACACACAGAACTGACCCAGGAGTACTTTCTATGCTAAAACAAAACAAAAGGGATAAGAGCAGCAGTAGCTTAATTAGTGGCTTCACCTGGGAGAGAAATACAGCTGAACATATAAGCTCTGAGCCAGTAGTAAAATATATGGAATGGACATAAATAGTCATTATGTCCTTCAGTGGCTTTCTCCAGCAACATGTGGGATTACACATATAGATGGCAAATTCTGTGCTGTATAGATGGAGGATGTAAGTTATTGGCGGCTGCAGTTTAGCCATGGCCCCCGACTAGACATAAAAACACTGGACCATTCTTCTAAGCAGTTCCTTGTTCCAGCTCTAATGGTCTTCATTTCACCTAGGCTGCCCTGTCAGATGAGATTTTCATTCAATAACGTTTTATACACATTTATCAGTTTCCTTCCACTTTTCCATTAAGAACACATATGCAAAAACCACACGAAATAGGCTACATCCATCCACTTTCTCTACCCGCTTCTTCCATACAGGGTTGCGGGGGAGCTGGTGCCTATCTTTAGCGGTCTACAGGCGAGAGGCGGGTGTCGCCAGTCCAGGGCAACACAGAGACACACAGGACAAACAACCTTGCACACACTCATTCACACCCAAGGGCAATTTAGAGAGACAATTATCATAGCATGGTACTGTGAGAGGAAGTTGGAGTATCTGAAGAGAACTCAGGACCTTCTTGCTGCAAGGCAACAGTGCTACCACCGTGGAGCCTCCCATGAAATATATTATATCCTTTGGATAGAAACAGGGTGATTTTTGTGTTTTATTGTGAAAGATCAGCAGTTGAAAGAGAAAATTGTTTTGGAAATCCTGGCTTTACTCGTCATTTCATGGTAATTGACCATATGTAACAAGGTGTAGCTTGACTGGCTGGGTGGCCCTTGTAAAATGCGTGAATCGTGAAAAACAGGCACCTGTCTTCGTGGGCACCTCTGTGCTGCGTACCGCGGTGATTAATGTGCTGTGGGACGTGAAGATCTGTCTGGAAGAATCATGTCTGACTGAAACAGTTGCAACAAGGACATGCAGATCCAACGGAAACGCCTTGAATAAGGTAATTCAACAACCTTTACAGTAGGTGGCAGTATGCGACTTTGAAGTTGTTGCGTACTGCCAGCAGAAGAAGAAGAAGAAGCAGCAGCACTAGCGCCAAGATGAACAGACCAAGAGTATATATTAACAACAGTGGAACGGGCTCAGAAAACCTCCAACAGGGGTGCTTAGGAGGCATGCTGACCAGATTCCCAAACCACCTCAACGGACTTCTTTCGATGTGGTGAAGCAGTGACTACTCCAAGCTCCCCCCAGATGACGGAGCTCCTTACCTAATCTTTTTGCTTATACGTGAGAGAAAGAACAAAGCCAAAAGGATAAGACACAGTAATAAACAATCAAAAAAAGCCATAAACTGTCAGGTACAACCAGACACAGAGTTAATATCAGCTACTAAGCCATATAAACTGGCTTTATTGAACATTAGATCTCTGTCAGGAAAATCGTTTTTAATTAATGACCCTATTACTGACCACAAACTTGATGTTATGTTTTTAACAGAAACATGGTTACATGAATTTAATGAAGCTCCCCTTCTGATAAAGTCGACGCCTCCGAACTACAATTTTATTTGTGAGAGCAGACAGCAAAGAAAAGGTGGAGGGGTGGCCACTTTGTTTAAAGATTTACTAAAGTTTAAAAAAGTATTTCGGGGGAAAATTTTACTCTTTTGAATATTTGGCTCTCCAGGTAAAGAGCCCGGTCCGAACCATGTTCTTGAATATTTACAGGCCTCCTAAGTCCAAAACAAACTTTTTCAGTGATTTTAATGAGCTTTTATCTGTGATATGTGTTGATTATGACTGTTTAATTATTGTGGGAGACTTCAACATTCACATGGACAATCCTAAAGACAGAAGTACAATAGATCTATGTGACACTCTTAGAAATTTTGGTTTGACTCAACATGTTAAACAGCAAACGCACAAACAGGGACATATTTTGGACTTGATCATCACTAAGGGTCTAAACATTTCCAAGGTGTCTGTAACTGATGTTGTCCTATCTGACTACTTTACCCAGTCACAAGTAGAGGTTACTTTGTGCTTGGGGTCAGTTCTATTCAGCCAACCTGGGTCTGATCTCTGTACCCTAACCTTGAACATCAGCAGGTCCTCTGCTGCCATCAAGTGGACCCAGATGCTCTTTGAAGTTTGATGAGCAGAAACAAACTTATGTCAGAGTTGTTATCTGTGAAGAGTGAAGATGGCACATAGGACACTCAGCTGTCAGAGTTTCATCACATCAAAGCTAAAGATAAGAAAGAGAAAGAGGCTCCAGCCAGCAGCTCAGCTGAACAGATGGAAGCAGAACATGATGGAAAGGACTGTGGAGGACCAGAGCCAGAGAAGAAAACAGATCCAGACACTCATGTACAGGCAAACACTGGTAAAAATGTTTCCGACTCTTTCGAGAATGAAGTTAAAGATAATGATGATGATGATGATGATGACAGCTATGATGATGATAACGATGATAATTAGCAGGTACCTTTGTCAGGTTCCGAACTTCAAACTAAAAGGTGTCATAGTAGTCAGAAGGAAGGCAGAGCACCTCAGGTTGGTGACAAACGTTTTGACAGTGATGTTTGTGATGCAGCATTTCATGAAGAAACACTTTTTGAAATGCACCTGAAGATCCACTCAGGAGATGGTGGATTTTGCAAAATATGTGAAAAAGGTTTTAGATCTCAGAGTAGTTTGATCAGACACAGGAGAATCCACATTGGAAAGAAACCATTTGTTTGTAGTGTTTGTAATAAAGGATTTCAGAGGCAAGGACATCTGAGAAGACACATGAGTGTGCACACAGAAGATAAACCATTTAGTTGTGAAATCTGTGGTAACAGATACAAATTTAAGAATTATATAAAAATGCACACAATGGCACACACTGGAAAGACAGCTTATTGCTTATTGATTTTTAGGAAAAAGCAAACTTCGGGCCCACATAAAAATTCACACCGGAGACCCCCTTCGCCTGCAGTGTTTGTGCTCGGGAATTTATTAAAAAGGGAAACCTTCAAGTGCACATGAAGATCCACTCAGGGGAAAAACCATTTAACTGCACCGTCTGTGAAAAGAGATTTTTTATCTAAGAACAGTTTAAATGCACACATGAGCATCCACACTGGAGAGAAACTGTTTGTTTGCAGTCTTTGCAGTAAAGGTTTTTTACGGCTACAGACTTTAAAACAACACGTGGCTGTTCACGCGGGAGAGAAAGCATATATTTGTAGTATATGTAGTAAAGCATTTTCACAGCAGTGTGTTCACACAGGAGAGAACTCCTTTTATTGTAATATACACTCACCGGCCACTTTATTAGGTACACCTTGCTAGTACTGGGTTGGACCCCCTTTTGCCTTCAGAACTGCCTTAATCCTTCGTGGCATAGATTCAACAAGGTACTGAAAACATTCCTCAGAGAGTTTGGTTCATATTGACATGATAGCATCACACAGATGCTGCAGATTTGTCAGTTGCATCCATGATGCGAATCTCCCGTTCCACCACATCCCAAAGGTGCTCTACTGGATTGATATCTGGTGACTGTGGAGGTCATTTGAGTACAGTGAACTCATTGTCATGTTCAAGAAACCAATCTGAGATGATTTGTGCTTTATGACATGGCGCGTTATCCTGCTGGAAGTAACCATCAGAAGATGGGTCCACTGTGGTCATAAAGGGATGGACATGGTCGGCAACAATTGGTACTAAGAGGCCCAAAGTGTGCCAAGAAAATATCCTCCACACCATTACACCACCACCACCAGCCTGAACTGTTGATACTAGGCAGAATGGATCCATGCTTTCATGTTGTTGACGCCAGATTCTGACCCTACCATCCGAATGTCGCAGCAGAAATCAAGACTCATCAGACCAGGCAACGTTTTTCCAATCTTCTATTGTCCAGTTTTGGTGAACCTGTGTGAATTGTAGCCTCAGTTTCCTGTTGTTAGTTCACAGGAGTGGCACCCGGTGTGGTCTTCTGCTGCTGTAGCCCATCCGCCTCAAGGTTGGACGTGTTGTGCGTTCAGAGATGCTCTTCTGCATACCTTGGTTGTAACGAGTGGTTATTTGAGTTACTGTTGCCTTTCTATCTGCTCGAACCAGTCTGGCCATTGTCCTCTGACCTCTGACATCAACAAGGCATTTGCGCCCACAGAACTGCCGCTCACTGGATATTTTCTCTTTTTCGGACCATTCTCTGTAAACCCTGGAGATGGTAGTGTGTGAAAATCCCAGTAGATCAGCAGTTTCTGAAATACTCAGACCAGCCCGTCTGGCACCAACAACCATGCCACGTTCAAATCCACCTAAATCACCTTTCTTCACCATTCTGATGCTCGGTTTGAACTGCAGCAGATCGTCTTGACCATGTCAACATGCCTAAATGCATTGAGTTACTGCCATGTCATTGGCGGATTAGAAATTTGCGTTAACGAGCAGTTGGACAGGTGTACCTAATAAAGTGGCCGGTGAGTGTATGTGGAAAAACATTCAAAAAGAAGTCCTATGGTAAAATACACAGGATGTCTCATGATGGAAAGAGAGCCCATAGTTGTGGTCAGTGTGAAAAAGGGTTTTTAGTTAAGAGTCATCTGCAGGCACACATGAAAATTCACACAGAAGAGAGATTGTTTGTCTGTGATGACTGAGATATTGGATTTAAGCTCAACAGCCAAATCATAACCTATATGTGTGGCCGAAGGCTCTGACTTCATACAACTAAGCTGTAAAATGTATCCTAACGCTAAGCAGAATCCATTAGCTTAACCCAAGAGGTGGACCACCATGTTCCTGCATATTCTTAAAAACCAGGTCATTTGCTTTTAGTATTTTTTGTCCAGTCTGAATAATAATGGAAGACTGCGAGTATGGAAAACATATTGTTTCCAGATTTCATTCCCAATGTTCAGACATTTATTCCACAATACATGAAATCAACCAATGAATCTTAAAAATAGTACATTTAAATCAGAGTATTTTAAATTAAAGACACACCCTGACACATGGAGTCCTCTAAGGTGCTGAATGAATGAATGAATGGATGAAATCTTTTTTTTAAACATGTAAACAACCCCCATTTGACTCATCCAATATAGACATTATGTATTTCATTCTAGAATGTCTAAATACTTTTAATATTATAAATACATTACACATTATATATTTATATAATCTGTCTTTCAAGTCAGTTTTCCCATTTACACATCCACATATTTTTTATATAGTCCACAGCATATACACATATAACTATAGATAGTCTCCTGTAAGATAATTATACTACTACACCGATCTTCAACCAAACACTAGCTGACTTTTTCCCATTGTATTTACATTATTGTTTTTTATTGCAGTTTCATGCTAACATGTTTAAAGCCTGCCTACACTATACCATCCATACTGTTACTGTGAGCTTTTAATTTAATATGTTAAAATTCGTTTAAAAAACTCAGATTGCAGCGAATCTTCATAGGAACAGCAGGGTGGAAAAAACTGTTGAAATAAAGTCTTTCACAAGAGGTTCCTTTCTAAAGCTCACTACAAAACATCATATTGATAAAGTCAAGACAAATTTTTTAAAGATAACTTGTTACCTTGTTTAGCAGGAAGGGAATGTAGGGCAATTGGGGGCTTTCAAGTAGATGCATGTAATGAGGATTTCTTCATCTCAAACAATTTATTGAAACAAAAGCCAACAACAGTGGTGGGTACACCACAAACAAATATGCTAATGTCTCAATAACGTGTCATGTTCCCTTGAGCATTAATTACAGCTTGACGACGTCTCATGCTGTTCACAAGACGGCTTATTGTCTGCTGAGGCATGGCATCCCTCTCTTCTTGAAGGATGGCCCCCAGGTCATTGAGGTTTTGGGGTACAGAGCTACAAGGCTCTAGACGGTGACCCAGCTGACCCTACAGGTTTTTTAATGGTATTTAGGTCTAGAGAAAGTGTAGACCACTCCATTCCAGGTATCCCGGTCTCCAGCAGCTGTTCCCTAATGATGCAACCTTGATGAGCTGGAACATTGTCATCCATGAAGATGAAATTAGGCCTGTATTATCAGGGCAACCTTCAGAGACTTCAGAGAAAGCCATTCAACACAACTCCTAGAGCTTACAGTGAACCCATCCGATCAGGTCATACATCTTAGGGTTTATTTTGATCAACATCTGAATATTTACATGACATTAAAAATGTTAAAACATTGCCAGAGTTCCACAGTTTCTCTCTCAATCCACTACAGACACACATGCTTTTATTACATGCAGAACTGATAACTGTTATGCGGTTTTCTACTGTCCCTAAGAAGAACATAGCTCCACCACAGTTATTACTAAGTTCAGCTGTTAGAATTCTGACAACAACCAGAAAAAGCACAGATCATTTACATGTGGATTTTAGAACTGACTTTAAAGTATTTTTACCAGGTTATAAAAGTATTAATGGCTGAAGACACGAGGACAGCTGAGTGGGATGATGCTTTAAAATCACGTTAAATTATTATTATTTTTTTATCCAGTCAGTTAGTCAGTCATTTTCTACCGCTTGCTTCATAGTGGGTCGTGGGGAAGCTGGTGCCTATCTCCAACAGTCTAAAACAGGTTGTCAGTCCATCGGAGGGCAACACAGACACACACAGGACAAACAACCATGAACACACTCATTCACACCTGAGGGAAATCTAGAGAAACCAATTAACCTAACAATCATGTTTTTTGGACTGTGGGAGAAAGCCGGAGTACCTGGAGATTTTCTTAATCCATTTTCATCAAAATGTTCCTTTTTTTTTTTTTTTTTTAAATCAAATTGTAGGTTTTTTTTTTTTTTTTTGTTTGGTTGTATTGTCTTCTAATTAGGTCATAATGCTTTCAATAATATTTTTCTTTGTAATTTATATTTTATGTCAAATATGTCATGGTCTGCATTGTCTAAAGTATATTTTAATCTTTAAAATGTTTTTTATGTTGTTTGTATCTGGTTCTGGTGTTTCCTCAGTTCCACATTTTATTTCAGATTCTGTTTGTTCATTAATTTATTGCTATTGCTTAGCAGTTTTGCTGTGATTGTTTGCATGTTTTGTCCATTGTGTTAAATTCTGTAAAGAACTTTATGTGACATGTCATATTTCTATTTTTCTCTTAGTAGTAGTATCGACAGGGCTTTTTTTTTTTTCTAAAGAACTACAAATGATCTGTGCAGCTAGTAAACTGACCTGCTGATGAACCCACAGAGATTAGTTCCTCCTTCATGTTTCCCTCTACTGGACACTACAAACTGTTTATTTTTATCTTGTTCCTACCAGCTATTTTGTTTTTAAACATCATCCTGCGGATGATGGACATTTAGCTCTTTTGTTTGCACTTTGTCCTCTAAAGGCAGAATGTCAGTGCTTTTCTGAAGAAAATAACACACTTTCTTCATGGCCTTTGCTCTTTATAGGAAACAAATGTGGAGACTGGGGTCACACCAGCCTCGTCTCAGCTGAATTTTCACCAGTCTTTTGATTAGGCATCTTCATATAATTAGAGGGTTATAAATATAAAACGGAAAACAATAAATAGGCCAGACTGAGAATTTAAGGACAAAACGAACAGATGATGCTTAATAAACCGTTGTTGACAGCGAGGTTTTACTACCCTCTAGCGGACGTTCTGAACAACTGCATCACTGTATTCGTAAAGTGTTCCCGCAGTGCAATATTCGTACATTTCCGGTAGGAACTTTTAAAAAGAAATGACAAATCTGCCTCTGGTCAAATTCCTGAAACAAAAAGCTGCTATATTTTAATAACCTTGTGAAAGTTTAGCATAGGCGCTGTGTGACATTAAAGTTGTGCAATTACATAGAAAACATCTAAGGGCAGATGCATTTTTTAAATGTGAGAATTATTTATTTGACTTCCAAATGTCAAAAAATGGCTTAGCTTAATTAAAAAAAAACTTTTTCTTTTCCTTGTTATTTTTCTTATAAAAAAATGAAATCGATGGTTAGATCTGTAAATTAGGTTCTAAAGTTCAATTTGAATTTAGCTTTAATATATGTATTTAAACATCTGTTTCATGTATGCAATACTTTTAAGAACATGGCATATTTTACTCTCTTTGACACGTTCAGACGGGATTTTTTTTTACGCTCATATATTTTCCTTTTTCTAGACTTACTTGCTGGTAATCAGCTTTAGATAATTTCGTATTAGAATTTGTCCTCAAAAAAGGACAGATTTTGGTTAACAGGATCAAATATGATACATTAATAAAAGTTGAAGATGAAAGAAACTGGACACAATATAGATTTGATAATAAAACCACCAATACAGACATTTCAAAACTACCCATTTAAAGGAGGAAGATAAATATTTGTGAATAAAATAAGAGTGCCCAAAATGTGCTAAAAAGGTAGTCAATACAAGTATTTCGTATTAATTTCATTGATTAAAATATTTTACGATTTTAACACAAGTTCTCAAAAGAACTTATATTTCCCATGTTAAAAGCGCATCAGAGTGATGTCTCGTCTCCATTGTCTATCGCTTAATAAATCTTTGCCTGTAGTTTTCTAATTTGTCCACCAGGTGGCTGCAAATGCGTTTTATAAGCAACTAACGCAGTTTGGAGATTTGCATAACTATCCTCTGTTTGAACAAACAGGATGTTTGATTATAATAAAAAAAAAAACTAACTTTTTGATAAATACATTTCCGTTAATTAATTGATTAATTAAATGTAAGTGTCTCTTTTAAAAGCCGTCTCCGCCCAGCCGCGACTCTTCCTGGTGTGGGTGTGGACTCGGATGACTTCAGCAATAATGGAGGAAAACCTGCTCTGCTTTTAGTAAACAGTTTGTTTTCGACTGCGTTTTTAATTTCGCTGGTCTTGGAGCTGGAATGCTGTGTCAGGATGGGAAACTTGTTTGGAAAAAAGAAACAGTCCCGGGTGACGGAGCAAGATAAAGCCATCCTGGTGAGAAGAAACCCAGATTAGCAGCGCGCTAACTCCACTTATTGTCTCACCAAACTCTGCGCAGAAATCGAATAATTTTAAAGCTGTATGTTTTAGGAGGAACGCACCGATATCTGAAACCGTGTAAACCCGCGTTTTTCACTTTATATGAACCTGCTGTGAATTCGGCCTGACTGTATGAAGAAAATAACCAAACTCTACAAAGATATAGCTTTTATATGTTCTCTGTGAGGACAAATAAAAGACGTTTCTCTGTGTTGTTTGATATTGTGTGTCCTATAACATTGAATAGGATCTGAACCAGATTAGCCCGAAACTGAAACTTTGATGTTTATCTGAAAGCTGAAACTTGTCAATTTCGTTTCCGCAGCAACTGAAGCAGCAGAGAGACAAACTGAGGCAGTATCAGAAGAAGATCCACCTGCAGCTGGAGAAGGAGAGACAGTTGGCCAAACAGCTGCTCAAAGATGGAAAGAAAGAGTGAGTGAAATAAAAATCACTGTGCGCTTACAACTGGATAACAATCATTTTACCTTGCTTGACAGGAATCATTTCAAGACCAAGCTCACTTTGATTTTCCCTCTACTGGTTCCAGTTAAGAGTCTATGAAGGGCCATTTGAGATGGTATAAAGTCCTTCAGTAAACCAGAGGAGAATAAATAAAAGCACAGATGATCATCTTTGATTCATGCATTGACATATGCCTTCTTAAATTTCTAAGATTTCACTAGTTGAGTTAACAGTTTTGCACCATCTAGTGGGATCAATTCCTTAAAGACATGGACTTAGAGGCAACAACAAAGTTCCTCAGACTAGACTGGAGAGTTGAATCTAAATGGCCAATTAGTTGTCTGAGCAAATGTTGTCATGCAGTTAGGAGCAAGTCATGTAAGAGTTTAACTAAAAATAATTGCCTTTTTCCTAATGTCTGACAAACCATCCGGTAGGTTTAAAAATGTATGTAACTGTGAGTCCTTAAAGGAACATTGCAACTGAAAGCCATCTGTGTAAACATGGTAACCGATGTTGAATTTGTTTATTACCTCTACAAAAGGTAGAGGTAATAAAGAGGATTGATCCCAAAACGGAACCCTGAGGGACTCCATGTGAACTTATAGAATCTGATATGATCTGCTTGAAAATAACGAAACCATCTTAACAGGAGAAATCGCCACCAAATAATGCTGCCTACTATTTAAGATATTATGTCTTCAAAGGCTTCAGATGCTGAGGTACAATCCTAACAAAGCCAGGACCATGAAGTTGACACCCAGAAGAAGAGTTTCAGTGAATGGCATTCTTCAAAATCCTGACTGAATAAGATCAACAATCCTTTTTGTTCCAGATAAGAAATAAGTTGTCAAGCCAGTCCTTTTAGGCAGTCTTAGAGATAAATGGTCATGTAATGTCGAGGCAGTGATGATTTTAAAGTATTAGTTCAACAACTGGGTGTTTTAGAGCTTGGAGCAGAGCGAGTTAAAACAGATAGATTTAAAAGGCCAACAGTGTGAGGGCCAATAAGGTGAAGGGCTTTCAAAGCTACAGATCTAATCAATATGGAAACTGGTTTAAGATTTTTTCTAGACTGGATAAGTATGGAAATAAATAAATACAAAGTGTTAGACGTTTCTCTTACTTATTGCATTGCTGCCAAAGATAAAGATGTAATTTCAGCTAATTAGCTTCTTAAAATGTGATTTAAAATAAAAAAATAAAAAAGAACAAACCAGCATTTCTGTCACTCAGTGTGTTGGGTTGTGAGTTTCTGGTTGTGAACCTGCAGATACAAGCTCAGTCTCAGCTGTGCAGCTAGGATAACTCAGACAATTAAATAGGCTGTCCTGTATAAACCGAGGTTGCAGTACAGTCCACAGAATTTCTGTATGTTCATGTATCTTCAGACAACTCCAGGTTGCTTTCAACGGGACCACCTTGCATGATTTATGACCATAAAGGTGCAGATCATTAAGCATGTGTTGCATATTATGAATACCAACCTCTCAGCTTTTAGGAATAATTTTGTTTTTGCTGTGAATGTTTACCAAACAAATCAGGTTTTCTTTTTATGACTGAACAGCAGCCTCTAATGTCACATGGGATATACATCTGCATAATTGTTTTTACTTTCCTCAGCTTCTAAGTGGAATAAAAAGAAAACTTTAAAGCATCAAAGTTGCAGCTGAAGCTTCTGCTCTGTCTGATCAGAAATTATGATGGAAAAAATAACCTGTAACTGAACAAGGACTTGTGGGTGTTTTTTGTGGTGCTTCACCATCTAATCTGACGAACGGAGACTGTGACGTTGAAGTCAGAGATGCTGATTTTTTTCAAGATGCAACAACGCTGTAACATTTGTGTAATTTAACTCTTCAGACGGAAACCGTAATATTTTCAGCTGTGACTCTTGTTTTGCACACACTTAGTGTTGTGTTCTGTGTCTCATCACTGCCTCTCCAATCAAACAGGAAAGCCCTCCTCCTGCTGAAGAAGAAACGATACCAGGAGCAGCTCCTGGACAAGACGGAGACTCAGATCAGCAACCTGGAGCGAATGGTGAGTGATGATGGCGACACCCTGGCGGCAGCCGAAACAACTCTGACACTTCTGTTTCCTGCTCGTTTCAGGTCCAGGACCTGGAGTTTGCTCAGATCGAGAAGAAAGTCATTGATGGGCTGAAAGTTGGAAACGAGTGTCTGAAGAAAATGCATGAGGTGGGAGATGGTTGCTGTGTTTAAAGATGTGGTGTCAGCTTTGTCTCAGAAATCTAATGGATTCTAATTTCCTCCAACAGATGATATCAATTGAAGAGGTAGAGAGGATCATGGATGAAACACAAGATGCCATCGAATACCAGAGGGTAAGTGTTTTTGCTATTCTTCACACACACACCAGGACCACCATGGATTTATCCCGTCTCAACACACTTTTGTCTTAATGCAGCAAATCGACGACATGCTGGCTGGTTCCTTATCACAAGAGGATGAAGATGCTGTTCTGGCTGAGCTGGAAGCCATCACTCAGGTCAGTTAAAAAAAAAAAAAAAAAGGCGGTAAGTGACCTGAAGGCAGGTTGATGCTCATCATGACAATTCTGATCTGATTCTCTCAGGGAGATGTCGAGCTTCCCGAGGTTCCTTCAGAGCCGCTGCCAGAAGTCCCTAAAGCTGCCGAGAAGAAACCAGGTCTGTTGTTACACTTTAAGCTCTGTTTGCGTGTATCTGAGGATTGATAAGAAAAGAAACTTCTGCCAAGGCTGAATCAAATTATTCCCATTCCCAGAAGAGCTGTGGGGAAATTTATCATAGAAATGAATATTGTCATTAATCCTGACAAACTAAAACTTCTATGAAAGGAAATGATTTGGTAGTTTGCTTTTCGGTTGAGTGTTAACACAACACGAAGGTAGAAAAACATCAGCAATGACAAAAGAAATTTTACTGTTGCTAAGACCATTTTAGGGTCAAGAGAAGTGGTAGGAGTTTTGGCATTTTGCTGGTCAGGTTTGTGTTTACACAATGTCAAGGTGGAAAGACATTAGCAATGACCTTAGACTAGATAACGTTGCTGCCCATCAGTCTGGGAAGGGATACAAGACGATATCAGGAATGAAATAAATAATTACCTTTTTGGAGTGTGTTGGTAAGCGATGTGTTAACACAATACCAAATTGGAAAGACATCAGCAATGACTTTTAAGAAGTAAATGTTGCTGCTAATTAATCTGTGAACGGTTATAAGATTATTTTATTGCCCATAAAAACCTGTTTGCATATTTGGTAGTTTGCTGGTCAGCTGTGATAACAATACCAATATATAAGACATTAGCAATAACCTTAGAGAACACTTTGAATTGTTATAGGAGTATAACAGATACAAAACCATGGTGGCTCCTCCATACATGGACTTGGCAACAACAGTGTGTTTAAGATACTAAAACCTTTATTTTAACTTAAAGAATTATCATTACACACCTTCTGCATCATGTTGAGGGTAAGTTTTCACATTGTTCCCTTTCTGATTTGATATAATCTCAGTGATTCAATCTGACTGATTCAGAAAGCCCCTCTGTCCCAGCTGAATGTGTGGTTGTGCTTCAGTTTCAGAGAACGATCGTCCCAGGAAGAAGCCGGAGCCAGAGATGCTTGCTATGTAGAAACAGAACTGACCTCTGTTGCAAACCAACAACCCCGCATTTAGCTGCAGATGTTTTTCTACCTTACAGGCCTGCGGTTGCTCTCAGATAATCCCTCTGATGACTGGTTGTCTTCATCTGCTGCAGGTCAGTTCTAATAGGCGGGACCGAATCACCAGCCGCGCCTTGTGAACCTTACCTTCATTTATTTAAAGCAGATTCCACCTCCTCTCTTAAGACCTGTGAAATCACATAATTGTGCCTAACTTTTGTTTAAGCAGTGCATTTTGTTTACTATGAAATCATTTTAAATTAATGCAAACCATGTAAACTGTACGTAACTCATTTAATCTCTTTAAATGATCAGTGGAGCAGAGCTCTGAGAGGATCACTTCATCCAAATTCCAGAAAAACATGTGAACTCGCAGTCATCTAGTTTAATCCTGTCGCAGTCTGGTTTCCACAGTCTGGAAGTTAGAAGAATGAATCCAAAGGCGTCTTAACGCCGGACAGCATTTCGTTTTATGTCTTACATTTGTTTATTAAAATGAAAAAACTTTAAAGCAACAAGAAGAAAAATGATATTTAAGATTTTTAGTTTTAATATTTTACTCTTATAATTAAGTCTGCATCAGGACTACGTGAGAACATGTTTTCTTCCTAATCTGGGTGAAGTGACCATTTAATGTGCTCTGACCTTTGGCTGCTTTGTAGCGAGTCTCTTTACTCATCCTGGAAGTTTTTTCTAAAATCCAGAATGTCTGCATCCATCTTTCAGCAGATCCGCTCAGTCTGACCCTCCTCAAGCAGATTACATCATCTAATTTGTGTTCTCCTTGTAAATTAGCTCAGCCTCTTTGGGAAAAGGCTGGGCATATCTCATGTGGATTCACCTCTGACGCCCAGACCACAGTTTGTAATCTGCACCCACAGAGTATTTACATCGCTGTAATTGTCTTCCTGTGTATAACACATACTTGGATCTGCAGCAGGAACTTTTGTCAGTATCGAAGAGGCTTATGGGGGAATATCTTTGAAGATCAGTGGGACTAAACTGTAAATCATTTAAACTCTGATGACTAATCCTGTCCGATGGCAAGCGATTGTCCTAAAGTTGGGTTGGTTTCTGTACATTCTTTTTACAATAAAAAGTGTTTTTATTGGTAAATATTGCCTCACGTCTGATAAGTGTTGTTATTCAGCGAGTGAACACAAGGTGGCAGCAGTTAATAGAGAATGGGAAAACAAGTGAATAAGTTTGTCTTACAATGTTTGCAGACATTTATAGTTTTTCACATTAAAACCACCAGGCTTTAAAACGATATCTATCCCAAGCTCTGAACATCTCACAGAGCATGGGAAGTGTAAAGCACAACTGCAATCCTATCAAGACATGGCCATCCACCTAAAGGGACGGGCCGGGTAAGGAGAACATTTATTAGAGAAGCAGCCAAAAGGTCCATGGTGACTCTGAAGGAGATACAGAGACTACAGCTACTAGTTGCAGATGTCACAACTACAGGTCCTTCTCAAAATATTAGCATATTGTGATAAAGTTCATTATTTTCCATAATGTCATGATGAAAATTTAACATTCATATATTTTAGATTCATTGCACACTAACTGAAATATTTCAGGTCTTTTATTGTCTTAATACAGATGATTGTGGCATACAGCTCATGAAAACCCAAAATTTCTATCTCACAAAATTAGCATATTTCATCCGACCAATAAAAGAAAAGTGTTTTTAATACAAAAAACGTCAACCTTCCAATAATCATGTACAGTTATGCACTCAATACTTGGTCGGGAATCCTTTTGCAGAAATGACTGCTTCAATGCGGCGTGGCATGGAGGCAATCAGCCTGTGGCACTGCTGAGGTCTTATGGAGGCCCAGGATGCTTCGATAGCGGCCTTTAGCTCATCCAGAGTGTTGGGTCTTGAGTCTCTCAACTGTTCTCTTCACAATATCCCACAGATTCTCTATGGGGTTCAGGTCAGGAGAGTTGGCAGGCCAATTGAGCACAGTGATACCATGGTCAGTAAACCATTTACCAGTGGTTTTGGCACTGTGAGCAGGTGCCAGGTTGTGCTGAAAAATGAAATCTTCATCTCCATAAAGCTTTTCAGCAGATGGAAGCATGAAGTGCTCCAAAATCTCCTGATAGCTAGCTGCATTGACCCTGCCCTTGATAAAACACAGTGGACCAACACCAGCAGCTGACACGGCACCCCAGACCATCACTGACTGTGGGTACTTGACACTGGACTTCTGGCATTTCCTTCTCCCCAATCTTCCTCCAGACTCTGGCACCTTGATTTCCGAATGACATGCAGAATTTGCTTTCATCCGAAAAAAGTACTTTGGACCATTGAGCAACAGTCCAGTTCTGCTTCTCTGTAGCCCAGGTCAGGCGCTTCTGCTGCTGTTTCTGGTTCAAAAGTGGCTTGACCTGGGGAATGCGGCACCTGTAGCCCATTTCCTGCACACGCCTGTGCACGGTGGCTCTAGATGTTTCTACTCCAGACTCAGTCCACTGCTTCCGCAGGTCCCCCAAGGTTTGGAATCGGCCCTTCTCCACAATCTTCCTCAGGGTCCGGTCACCTCTTCTCGTTGTGCAGCGTTTTCTGCCACACTTTTTCCTTCCCACAGACTTCCCACTGAGGTGCCTTGATACAGCACTCTGGGAACAGCCTATTCGTTCAGAAATTTCTTTCTGTGTCTTACCCTCTTGCTTGAGGGTGTCAATAGTGGCCTTCTGGACAGCAGTCAGGTCGGCAGTCTTACCCATGATTGGGGTTTTGAGTGATGTACCAGGCTGGGAGTTTTAAAGGCCTCAGGAATCTTTTGCAGGTGTTTAGAGTTAACTCGTTGATTCAGATGATTAGGTTCATAGCTCGTTTAGAGACCCTTTTAATGATATGCTAATTTTGTGAGATAGGAATTTTGGGTTTTCATGAGCTGTATGCAACAATCATCCATATTAAGACAATAAAAGACGTGAAATATTTCAGTTAGTGTGCAATGAATCTAAAATATATGAATGTTAAATTTTCATCATGACATTATGGAAAATAATGAACTTTATCACAATATGCTAATATTTTGAGAAGGACCTGTATGTAGGTATGGTTGAATAGGTGAAAGGAAGCTATAGGAATTCCCCTCAGCAGTTTACCACACGTCATGTAGAGGACACAGCAACATGTGAAAGAAGATTCTCTGGTCAGATGGTTGTACTTTCTGGCCTATTTGAAAGATTGATTGAGGTAAATACAGGACAATCCTGAAGGAAAGCCTGCCAGAGGACACAAAAGACATGAGACTGGGGCTGAGGTTCACCTTTCATCAGGACAACGGCCCTAAACATAAAACCCGAGCCACGATGGAACGGTTTAGATTAAAGCGTGTTTGAGTGGCCAAGTCACAGTCCAGACCCTATCCCAATTGAGAATCTGTGGCAAGACTTGAAAATTGATGTTTGCTTATTAATTCCATCCAATTTGACTGAGCTTTAGGTATTTTGCAAAGAACAACAGAAACCTTTATTAACCCTTTAAGTAAAAGGGTTTGCTTCAACACTTGTTGAAACTGATAGCTCTATTTGCACCATTGTATCATTAGTGTTATTTGTTTTGTGAATGAGATGCTGAGATCAAGTATATAGCAGGAGTACTGCTAGATAAAAAAATTGAGCTGACACCAGTAGTAGAGTCTTAGAGGATCTGGGCTTATAAGTAGACTTAATTGGCCTGAGATCACTAAAGCCAATAGAGAAATGTTAAAATGTTTTTGTTCCTTCATAATTAATCTAAATGTTTGTATGGAGGTCTTCGTCCCACCTTCTTACAACCTTTTGTATTTTTCCAGTGTCATTAAGATTCACAAAGCTAACCTATCCTCCAACTTTGACATGAAACAAGACTAAACGTCCCACAGCACCAGCTTCTCTGAGGATGGACTGACAATTTGACATTTTATGTCAACTAATCAGAGATGACTTACCTCTAATATTTCATGTCACAATTTTTCTTCTCCCACGCATCTGCTGCTTATTAAGCTCAGCTGTGCTTTAAAGGATCAATCTAATAAAAGAAACAGAAAAACAGCGATTGTTCTGCAGCCTCGTACCTTTTAATTTCAACAAAGCCTGTGTAAAAACACTGCATCATTCAGGCTTGAAATAGCCTGATTTGTGTTTGTCGGGTTACTAACATCCACTTCAGTGTTGTCCTTGTTCTGAATGGGCTGGATCCACTCCACAGCCGACTGCGCTCTACAAGCCTGCGTGGCTCTGTGTGGGAGTGGGCAGCTCACAGACTGAAACCTGAATGTCAGAGCGCCGCGCTGATGAATCACAGACGCAGGGAGAAAGGGCCAGAGAGAACAATGAGGAGCAGGCAGGGGAGGAAGGCTAAATCACAGAGGTGATCTGAATACGTAGGTGTGTGAGTGTGTGGCCTGCTCACCTGTTGTCCTGCCTACCTGATGACATCCCTACTGACTCCTAAATGTACACATATTAACAGGAACCAAAACATTAAATCGAGGAAATAACTGGATGTATGTAAATTAGGATTATTTATATGATTCTGTACTGTGGTTTCTCTTTATCATTCCTCTGCTGACATTCTAATGAGACAAAGGCTCTCATATAAAATAGAATGCCATAAACTTTTTTGTAAACTTCGCTCTAGCTTCAAGTAAGAAAATCTTAAAGTTGCAGCAAGCAGCAGTGCTCCAATTAAAGAGCAAACAGAAGCCAAGTTGTGAGGAGCTAAGCTGTCCCTGCTGCTTTGCTACTTTATATCTGATCCACTGTTATGATTTCCTTCTTAATGTGTTGATTTAACTTGGGCAAGAAAACTTGTAAAGATGTTACTCAGATTGATATACAAGCTTGTTTTTACTCCGATTTCCAAATGTAACAGGTAACGGCACCCTATACAGGTAGTGACGTCCCTGATAAAGATGTGTTTAAAAGCCTTAAATTAGATTTTTATTGTGGAGACCTGGTGAACTTAAGATGCTCTTCTTTGCTGCGATTCTCTAACAGTGAGCTTCAGAGACATTTTTACCTCATTCACAGTCCTAACTGTGCGTGATGGAAGTTAAATTCGGGTCAGATCAACTTAAAGCTTAAGCTTTTTGTGGTGCCAATACACGTGGACCTGCTGGTTTTACAAAATAAGTCACTGAATAGATGTACTCCAGTTAGAAGTTTTTTTTTTCTATTACCCAAATGATGTTCTATCTATTATCCTATCTCCAGCAGTTAATGGGCAAGAGTTGGAGTACACCTTGGACACCTATTGTATAGACCTGTACAGACCTATTTGTAAGGGCAATTAAAATCTCAGATTATTCAAACATGCATGTTTTTGGACTGTGGAACGAAACTGGAGATTCCAGAGAAACCCCATGCATGCACGAGAACATGCACACTCCACGCAGTAACGTCACTGGCTGACATTTGACCCCAGAACCTTTTCACTGCGTGACGTCAGTACTAACCACTGCACCAACGCTGGAGGAGAGTTGCCAAAATAAAAGTAAATGGTTTAAAAAAATTAAAAAAACACAAAAGTCATTAATTCTAGGTTTTCATTGATAAATTTAGACCATTTTCTCACAGTGGGATGACAGTGCAACAAACATTTAGCGATGTTTAAAAGCGAGGATTTGGTGCACAAGTGTGAAATTGTTCAGTATTTTCACTAATCCACACATGGTTAAAATTATACTGGCTGTAATATTTACATGCAGTTTAAGAGAAGCCACAAGCTCTGTTAGAAATCAACAAGCTTCTGGCATCAAATATGACCCCTTTTTTCTTACTAGTGGCCTTTATTCATCAGTAGCTGCACAAGAAGTAAGATAGAGAAAACATGCAGTGAATGGTCAAGGGCTGGAGATTGAACTCAGGATAGCTGTAGCCTCAGCATATGGGGTGTCTGCTTTTAAACTTGCTGCAACAGACCTGAATGAAGCATAATCTATAAATGTTAATCAGGTTTAAGCTTCACTCCAGAAGCTTAATTAACTGTGCGGCAAACTAACGATGTTGTAGAGGACCGCACTGGGTCCGCCACCCAATCCTCTTTGCACCGGTTCCTCACGGTTCCCCCTGCAGGTGGTGGGCCCACTGGGGGATGGCCTCGCGTCTCTCGTTCGGGCTTGGCCCGGCCGGGTCCCGCGAGGAGCAACCCGGCCACCAGGTGCTCTCCGGCGAGTTCCGACCCCAGGCCTGGCTCCAGGTTGGGACCCCCGGCTCCGCCGTACCGGGCGACGTCACCTGCCTCGATATCTTAGTCCTCATGAAGGATTCCTGAACCGCTCTTTGTCTGACCCGTCACCTAGAGCCTGTTTGCCATGGGAGACCCTACCAGGGGCATTTAGGCCCCAGACAACATAGCCTGTAGGATCATTTGAGCACTCAAACCCCTCCACCACGTTAAGGTGGCAGTTCAAGGAGGGGAAGATGGTATAGTCAGAAAGAAATTGATGATATTTGGTAAACTTCCTTCTGAGATTCAAAACATGCTGTTCAGCCACTTTCCTATTGTTGGGTATTTTCAGATCTTTGTGTCTCAGAGGTAAAGCAATAGTGTAATGTCCATCTTTCAACATAATTGATTCTGTAACCAGCTCCATGAACTGATTATCTTCTCTGGACCATTCAGGTTGTTCATCTTGAGAACATTCAGGAAAAACGACCCTCAGTTGTTGTTGCCACAAGTTCTCAAGTTTTGACACAGAAATCCTGTTAACAGTAACAGTGGATTGTAGCTCTCTTGTGTCGACATCACAGTTTCCTCTAAGAGGTCCATTCACTGTCCATCCAAGAATCGTCTTAACTGCGTAGGGGCCTCCATTTTGCCACTGGATGACATCCCATGGCTCCAGCGCTTTAGGCACATTGGTCCCAATGAGCAAATCAACTCCTGAATTGATTTCAGTTATCTTCACATCTTTCGAGGTCTTCTTGGTGGGGGATGTTGCCGTAATGAACAGGCATGCTTCTCTGTGTGAATAAGTCAGGTAATTAACAAAATATGTCTTCATTCAGCCCAGCAATCTCCAAATCTGACACAATGTTGCTTCCAACCACCTTTTCTTGACCCATCGTCCGTAAAAGGATGCTTGTATGTCTCCCAGTGACATATAATCTGTTCATCAGTTCTTCAGTACAGAATGATGCACAGCTTCCAGGATCTAAAAAAGCATATGTTATTATTGTCTTCTGGCTCTTTGTAGACTTCACTCTGACTGGTAAAATAGAGAGAGTACAGCCATGCTCACCGGCCCCAGTTAGACCACTGGATTGAGCAGAAATGAAGGCACTTCCACCTGTTGTCTCCACTCCCTTCTTCTTATGGACTGGACCAGTTTCCTTTTCTTTGGAGAAGACATGAAGCATGGTGGGATGTCTAAAGTTACACACTTTACAGTAATGTCGCCTTTTACAGTCTTTGCTGATGTGCCCAGTGCATAAACAGCCAAATACACAACCCATTTTCTTTCAGAAATGTCAATTTCTCCCCATGTGTCCTCCTTTCCAGTAGAGGGCATGTGTCCAAGGAATGTCCACCTCCACAAAATAAACAACTCTTTATAACAGCTGTCTCCTGTCCTTTCTTTACTTTAAGGTCAGCTTTCTTCGGCGTATCTCCAACAAGTAGTAGCAAAAATACTTCCATTTATCTTTAATTGCTGCTGTGATTTATAAATTCCAACATCCTTCTTTGGTCTAGATAAAGAGTCTTGATTATCACCAAAAAGTGGATCACTGGCGATCTTCACTTGCCTTTCTACAAACCGAACAATGTCACTGAAAGTTACTCTTCTTTTGAACTTCTCCTGTAAATCACACACATAATTTCTCCATCTGTCCCGCAGTTTAAAGGGCAGTTTTTTGATGATTGTTTGCATATTGGCAGAAACATCCATCTCATGCATATAGCCATTGTTTTCCATCACATTACAGCATTCCCTGAGTAAAAAGCTGAATGCTTGTAAAGCCTTTACGTCTTCTGCTTGCAAAACAGGCCATGACAAGACTCTATTCATGTATGCAGCAATTATCTTCACTGAACAACCAAAATGTTCTTGAAGTTAAGATTTAGCTGTAGCATATCCAGAATCACTAGGCATATGAACACAACTTCTTACTAGGTCATGAGGCTGACCTCTAGTGTACTGCTCCAAGAAGTATAAACAATCTTTGGCACTGTGCGCCTTTGTTTCAATGCTGTGTTCAAACGCTGTCATGAATGTCTTAAATTGGAGTGGATCACCATCAAATATTGGTATGTCCCGTTTTGGCAGAAAAAATAAAGATTGTTGATTTACAAGCAAGCTCGTAATTTCATTCTGCCTTTTCAACACACTTAACAGTTGTTTATTTTCATCAGCTGACAATTAATTTTTATGATGTGATGGTTGTGGCTGTATTCGATGAAATATTCGTTGAGTCAGAACTTCAACTTGTGTTGTTTTTATCTTCACCTGGTCAGTCAATGTGTCTGGATTTTGTTTAACTTTTGTATCTTTAGGTCGTGCACCCAAATAAGAATAGGACTGAAAGGTTGGAGCTTTATTATGACAGTCAGTTCTAGCTGCTGTAGGTACAAATGTATCTGCATCAACATTCAACATTTGAGATCTTTTATTTTCATGCTCAAAATATGAATTCATGCCATCAGACCTAATCTGTGCAGCACTATTTACTTGAGAACAGACAGAGCCCTGGAACACTTTAACTTCAGCCATTGAGGCTGCAATTTCTATCTCCAAATCCAGTTCTTCTTTCTTTCTCCTTAGCTGTTCTTTCTGCTCCTCTAAAGCATGTTTTTGTTTCAACAGCTTGTGTCGTGCTTTTAATGCAGCCATATCTGCTTCTGCTTTAACACGAGCTGAAGATGTAGAAGACAGAGAGGACTTAATTCTTGATGAACGACTTCCTCTTGACCTTTTGCTGTCAACATTAGAAACACTGTCACTTGGCTTAACATCAACCTCAACATCACCATTTTCATCACACACTGAAAAAATGGGAATTGGCAGGTCTTTCAATTTGTATAAACAGAATAAGTTAATGCTACACAAGAGATTCGTGTTTCTTTTGTTTTCATGATTGAATAAAATACTATTTACTTAATTATCAACAATAATGAAAATACTAATTTTTCTTGTGTTGATTGAACATTACAAAATTAGATTACTAAAGCCATTGTAATCATGTTTTATCATCACCGGAAATGATGCAATTTATCGAAAGAAAAAACTAAATATGATTGGATAATAATAAGAGCGGTCTTTAGAGTCTTAACCAATAAGACGCCAACCAACATATTGAGGAGATCACAGTTAACCGCGCAGTTTCGTTCCGACTCTTCAGCCACAAGCACTTCTGGCAAAGCTTTTGGAGGCACACTGATTAGGTAAGTGAATTAAATATATATTTTTTCCAGTTGGCCAAGTTTCCACAAGATTCTTATGCTATATGTTGTACGAAAAGTAATCTGTTATGCATCTAAATGTTGGTCTTTGCTTCTCACTTTGCTAGCTAACTTTGGTGTAAGCTACGTGTATAGCTCATAATATTTTAGCAAAGTAGTCCACAGAAAACAGTTCTTACTGGTAATACTTGGAATTTATGTGTGTGTAAGAGAGCATGAGGACGTTTTAACGGCTTAGTAAGCGAGTAAAAGGGCACTGAGTGAGCGCAACAGTACTTTTTTTTTTTTTCCTCATGGCTACCGCGGCTAATTAGTCTGGCTGTAACTGCCAGTTTGTCAAGCTGGGTGCGCCACGGTGCGGTACATTAATACTGGCCGCTGACGCATAAAGAAGTCTTTTTTTTTTTACATCAATGACACTTTTCCACAGTTACATTTTTCTGTCTTTAATACGTATATGTATGTATGTATGTTTGTTTATGTCTGGGCTGTATAATGAATTTTAATTATAAATGGCTTATAGTTAGGGGTTGTTTTCTCTTTTTTGTGAACCTAGATTATTTAGTATAAAAATTTTTTTTTGTAATGTTAACTTCTAAACTTTAAGCATCCATGAATTTGACACTGATAGCAGATTTGTGTCAGGGCTTTTGTGTTTTAGTACTCAGGTGGACAGGTTTGAAGGTGGGGGGTGTATTGCTAAAGTGACCCATTGGATATTCAATAATTTGATTCTGGATTTTCTTTGTGTCTTACAGGGATATGTGGTCCTGGTAATGTGGAGTCAAGTAGGTCCAAGCTTTTGCATCACTACAAGTTAAAACATCCCCATTTTGGATGTCATTCTCACTTCCCATGTACATACCTGCATTGTCCATGCACCTTTAAAACATGGAATGCCCTTATTGTCCATCAACATAAATTCCACAGCACAGGGGATGACTTTGAAGTCTGCAACCCACTTGGTACCTCACGAAAGCAACACAAGCTTTGTGCCATTTATTGGGTTTTGGCAAACTTGCCTCCAGGATCTCATTCCTCCCTATTATCCATCTACTTGTCAGTGCTGTGCAAAACCACAGATATTAAAACCTATGGTTATGACAAAATATTGGAACCTCTTCTACAAGATCTGAAAAATCTTGAGGAACATGGTGTTTTTGTTCCACTATTAGGAGAGTCGGTTAAAGGTACGGTCTTAAGTGTAGCTGCAGACAACCTTGGAGCACACAGTGTTGCAGGATTTCAACAAAGTTTTTCTGTAGAACACTATTGCAGATTTTGCATAGGGAACAGTAGTGATATTCAGCTGTATTCTGTTGCATCTGTTGCTTTCCCGCTGAGAAACAAGGAGCTTCACCAGGTCCATGTCAAACAAGCTCAAGACACGGGTACAAGCTGTTGTGGAGTTAAAAGAGAATGTGTCTTCTCAAAAAATCTGTCCCACTTTCATGTCATATTTGGTTATCTGCCTGATCTTGCCCACGATGTTTTTGAGGGTATAATCCCAGTAGAGTTGGCACATTGCTTGACAGTGCTTGTATCAAAGAAGTTTTTCACGTTAGCTGACTTAAACAATGCGATTCTGAAGTCCCCCTATCAATGGGCAGATAAGACAAGCAGGCCTCATGTAGTGTCACAAACTTTCTCTAGCACAAAAACGGTTGGAGGAAATGCACACAAAAACTGGAGCTTGCTCCGGTTCTTGCCTTTTTTAGTTGGATCACTTGTGCCTGAGGATGAGCCTGCGTGGCTTGTTCTCATGGATCTGAAGGATATCACAGAACTTGTTGTCTCCCCTGTGCATAGCAATGACTCACTGGCTTTTTTGGAAAGCAAAATCATAGAGCATAGACAGAGATATCAGGCACTGTTCCCTGACGTCAAGCTACTACCCAAACACCATTATTTGGATCATTATCCCCAGATGATTAGGTTTTTTGGTCCACTTGTTGAGCATTGGACAATGCGTTTTGAGGCTAAGCATAGTTTTTTTAAGCAGGTCATCAGACACACAAGCTGCTTCAAAAATGTACCTCTCTCATTAGCCTTAAAGCATCAGATGATGATTGCTTACCATCTGAGTTCCCCATCTCTTGGCAAGTCTGAACTAGAGGTCTCAACTGTAACAACATTTCCAGTCGATTTGCTTAAAGAAGAGATAGCTCAAGTCATTAGGCATAGATTCCCTGACAAAGTAGAGGTTGACCTTGCACAGTGTGTGACAATAAAGGGCATAACCTACAGGAAGGGAATGGTACTGGCCCACAAGGCAGTAGGTGGATTGCCAGGATTCTGTGAAATAAACCACATCTGCATTGTAAAACACAGCATATTCTACATTGTCAGAGAGCTTGGTGGCTGGTACAGAGAGCATTACAGAGCTTTTGAGCTCAACCCAGTATCCGCAAGAATGTTCACGCTTCTTTCACTCAGTGAACTCCTCGATACTTATCTGCTGGTTGACTACAAGATTGGATCAGTCCGCATGGTGACTTTAAAAAGGCATATAGAAATACAAGGTGTGCAGATGAGTGCGATATTATGACTTGTAATTTATTCAATAAATTCAGTCGCATGTATTTCATGAGATATCATTTATTTTTAATTAATGTCCAACTTTTACAACTTTGCACTCTGTTGAGTATAGGTAACTTGTTGAAGACTTTAAATATTGAAATGATCCTTTCTGGATGTCTGATTTGTAATTTCTGTCCACAGAGTAACTGCTTAAAATGGGAACTCCAATGATCCTAAAGATTGTCTTGACGGATGGAACATGTCAAAGGCTCACTCTCTCCAATGCACTTCCTGAATCAATTAAGGATCTCATTGGTGAAGTCAAGACACAGTGTGGTCTTCAGGGCAATATCAGACTTCAGTTTATGGACTCCTTGTTTGGGAACGAGTTCCTTAACCTTACCTCACTTTCAGAAGTAGCAGACAAAGGGACTCTCAAAGTCATCGACATGTCAATGCCCACTACTATGCTACATGGGGATTATATTGTTCTTGATCTTGTCCAAGACTCCGAAGTCCCCAGTGCTTCCTCTGTTAACCACTCCCTTCTGTCTGATGGATCTGTGGACATAGATGTGTTGTCATCAAATGAGTCAACAAGCTCACGGTCTTCTTGGCCTCCTGTCTTTTATGTGCCCAAGTTTCCCTACGATGCAGAATTAAAACTTGAGAAGGCAAGTATGGCATACAATCAGAATGGAACTGTACTTATTCCAGATCTGAAGTTGAAGTCAACCATCCTTGATGGTTTGGTGCAGGAAATTGTCCAGTACAAAGTGTATGTCAGTGATAAAGAAATGGATCGAGTTACTCAGAGTCTGATCAAGAAGCATCCCTGTCTAACTGAGAGAGGCTCCACCACTGGATGTGGAGGATGGAAGACCAGCTTGAAATATAAACTTGCCAACTATCGAACCCAGCTACGAAAACTGGGGTGCCCAGAGGTGACTTAACTTCTTTAAAGAACAAACCTGTTGGAAGATGCAGCGCAGCCTTTGGTGTCAAAAAAGCAAAGAGGGCAGAAGTAAACTTTTGCCCAAAATACCCATCAGAACAAACTGAGGAAAGTCTAGAGGTGATGCGGAACGCTTTACTCTTGGACTTAAAGAAGAGGAACAACAGAGAGTTGGTGAAACTAAAGATGGAAAAAACATTTGCATACAGAAGACATGAAATTGTTCGTGATGCACCAATGGTGGAGGCTTTAATGGCAAGATGACCTGCTCTATTTGACATCCGTGAGGTAAGGGATGTCTTTTTGGAAGTGGTGTTGATCTAAAATGTTTAGCCACTGTTATTTGACAGCCCACTTCTGCAGCAGGAGTGATTGTGGTCCTCTTCCAGGTGTTAAAAATTTGAAGCTCGTTCCTTTGTGCTAATTTTTTCAGATCAACGCTGAGTTTAAGAGAATTACCACCATCCCACTTCAGTCAAAGTTCTTATCTCAGCTGGACCTCCATTTTAACAACCTGATTAAGCTGTTCAAAAGAAGAGGAGGACAGCTTGGACAAAAGTTGAAACAAATTGTGGCACAAAAGGATGATGTAAGTGATGAAGCCTTAATACTCATAACACAACTTTGGACCTTTTTGGACAAAGATTTTTCTAAATGTGGAAAACAAAGGGTTTCTTCTCATAAATGCTCTCATCTTGTCCTATTACATCTGCTTGTTTTTGTTTAAATCTTCACTTTAACTATATTAGTTTGTATGCCTTTACCTTAAGAGCATTTGTGTAATGTACATTTTTAAACTTCATAGTCAGGTACAAGGCCCGAAAGACGCTAATCCCATTCATTTCTTTGTAGTGTGAAGATGTTGATACAGGACGAGTGTGTGTCATTAAGAGAGTGTCCATCTACATGGGAGAAGATTCCGACCACCTCATCCGAGAGTATGTGGTAAGTGCGCGTGTGTGTTTGTATGTATATGTGTGTACTGGTCAAAAAAATAAAGGGAACACTTCAACAACACAATATAACTCCAAGTAAATCAAATTTCTGTGAAATCAAACTGTCCACTTGGGAAGCAACACTGATTGACAATCAATTTCACATGTTGTGTAAATGGAAAAGACAACAGGGGGAAATCTTTGGTGATTATCAAGACACTCAATAAAGGAGTGGTTCTGCAGGTGGGGACCACAGACCACTTCTCAGTATTTATGCTTTCTGGCTGATGTTTTGGTCACTTTTGAATGTTGGTGGTGCTTTCACACTTGTGGTAGCATGAGACGGACTCTACAGCCCACACAAGTGGCTCAGGTAGTGCAGCTCATCCAGGATGGCACATCAATGCGAGCTGTGGCAAGAAGGTTTGCTGTGTCTGTCAGCGTAGTGTCCAGAGCCTGGAGGTGCTACCAGGAGACAGGCCAGTACACCAGGAGACATGGAGGAGGCCGTAGGAGGGCAACAACCCAGCAGCAGGACCGCTACCTCTGCCTTTGTGCAAGGAGGAACAGGAGGAGCACTGCTAGAGCCCTGCAAAATTACCTCCAGCAGGCCACAAATGTGCATGTGTCTGCACAAACGGTTAGAAACTGACACCATGAGGATGGTATGAGGGCCTGATGTCCACAAATGGGGGTTGTGCTCACAGTCCAACACCGTGCAGGACGCTTGGCATTTGCCAGAGAACACCAGGATTGGCAAATTCGCCACTGGCCCCCTGTGCTCTTCACAGATGAAAGCAGGTTCACACTGAGCACACGTGACAGATGTGACAGAGTCTGGAGACACCGTGGAGAGCGATCTGCTGCCTGCAACATCCTTCAGCATGACCGGTTTGGCAGTGGGTCAGTAATGGTGTGGGGTGGCATTTCTTTGGAGGGCCACACGGCCCTCCATGTGCTCGCCAGAGGTAGCCTGACCGCCATTAGGTACCGAGATGAGATCCTCAGACCCCTTGTGAGACCATATGCTGGTGTGGTTGGCCCTGGGTTCCTCCTAATGCAGGACAATGATAGACCTCATGTGGCTGGAGTGTGTCAGCAGTTCCTGCAAGATGAAGACATTGAAGCTATGGACTGGCCCTCCTGTTCCCCAGACCTGAATCTGATTCAGCATATCTGGGTCATCATGTCTCGCTCCATCCACCAACGTCAAGTTGCATCACAGACTGTCCAGGAGTTGCCTGATGGTTTAGTCCAGGTCTGGGAGAAGATCCCTCAGGAGACCATCCGCCGTCTCATCAGGAGCATGACCAGGCGTTGTAGGGAGGTCATACAGACACATGGAGGTCACACACAATACTGAGCCTCATTTTGACTTGTTTTAAGGACATTACATCAAAGTTGGATCAGCCTGTAGAGTGTTTTTCCACTTTAATTTTGTGTGTGACTCCAAATCCAGGCCTCCATTGGTTAATAAATGTGATTTCCATTGATGATTTTTGTCTGATTTTGTTGTCAGCACATTCAACTTTGTACAGAACAAAGTATTCAATGAGAATATTTCATTCATTCAGATCTAGGATGTGTTATTTGAGTGTTCCCTTTATTTTTTTGAGCAGTGTATGTATACACACATGTGGCTTGGCTTGACATGTTTTCTTTTTACATAGGGTATGGATGAAGCTGCCATCAATGAGGCCATTGAAGACACCACTGTTGGAACTTATCTTATCAAGGAAGAAGCTTCAGCACATGCACAAGAGGTTGGAGTTGTTCTTGAAGGCATCAGGGTGATGACTAACTTGGATAATATAGCATTTGCTGTGGTAATGCTATTTGGACTAATATATGTGCTGAATCTTGCATATTCTGCTGACCTTTGCTACACTTTTGAGGTGTTCCAGAAGATTTTTATGGAACTGGATGGAGGTAAACTCTCCAACAAGGCGCTAGCTCTCAAAAACCGCCTCTTTGAATGAGGCGTCAAAGATCTTGATTTTTTTCATTTTCTATCCAGTTATGTTGTGATGCTCACGGTTTCTTTTCTTTTTTTCTATCTCTTTTCCTCATGACTCCATTGCTGGATAAAAGTATTTTCGTTTTTGTGTTCCAATGTTTAGAAGAAATGTTTGAGGGATTGTAGAGATATGTTCTGGGTCAACCTTGAAGTAGCAGTAAGAAACCTTTTATTAAAAAGATGTTTTTTACATATTGTTTAAAATGTCACTAAGTCATTACAGTATAACATGAGACAGATAAATTGAAAAAAAAAATCATTTCTGTCTTATACTGATGGCATAGGGACCGTTTTTGCAAATATGTAAAAAACATTTATTATAAAATTTGCATACTGCTGCTTTCATGTCATGTTATGTTAAGAAGATTCATGTAGTTGTTCAACAATGTCATCTAAGTGTAAAATGTTGCTATTATTCTAAATGGCTAATTACAAAAGGTGTATTAGGATGTGAAATCCTTAGCTGCTTGTGTTTTTCTTAATTTTAGCTGAAATGTTTTTAAACGGTACACACATTCCATGCGTTTCTCTTCAAATTCAGTGTAATGGGAATTTTAGAAATATTTCATACAAAAACAAGTTATGCATCTTTAAACCTGTTTATTAATAGAAGTTTGTTTCTATTTTCAGGTAAGTCCTAATTTAGTATTATTCCTTTTCATTTTAAAAATGTTAAAGGCAAAACTTTTGTAAAAGATGGTATCATTTATAGGCACTGTAGCTTTTATTTTTTGCTAAGGCCATTGTTCTTGTAAAATGTTTACAAATGTCTAATATTTAAAATTGTTTTTGAGTTGTATTTGCATACAAGACTAAAATCCCCAAAAGGTGTAAGATGTTTTATGGCTGTGATTTTGGCTTGTTCATGGCAGGTCTCTACTTTTGCTGAAGTTTTAATAAAAGTGAATTGTTCAGCAGCACTTGTATTTTCCTTTGTTTGGTAAAAAATGTTTATATTTAATTTTAGTTTTTTCCCATTAGCAAGGTATGTATTTTTATAAAGTTAACTTGAAAAAATCAAGCAGTATTTAAAGCTGTAGCATTTTCCAGGAACATGATTACATAGGCTTCACATTATATAATTCTATTAAGCAATACTGGCAATCAAAACTAAGTTGGTGTTATCCATCAAAATATCGTTACTGGGACATTAAAAAAGATAGTAATACCACATCATATATTTGCATTATGTCAACAGATAAAAAGTTTGTGTGTTCAACATAATATTTTTAAGTAACTTTTTGTAAATTAAATATGTGGGTTTGACAAGAAGTACGTACTTGAGGGAAAGGGAAATTAAGTCAGTTTTACTTGTTCTCATTGTGTGGGACCGATGTACACAATACAATCAAGTAAATTGAACAAACTTTTTTTTCAGTGCACTCTAAATGCTGAAAAACTAAAGGTGCATTAATCTCTTTATTCACACAGGGTTCAAAACTTCAAGTTCTTGTATAAATTCAGAATTATATTTACACAGGCTTTAAAACCAAGTGTTTTCTTGTTCTTCAACAGGACACAGTGGAATAAACTCATACAGCTGTTTTGCATTTTCAAGCAATAATTTTAAATCATCACAATGACACTGAACATTCTCAAGATTTCCTTCATTTTTCATAAGCTCTTTAATAATGTTTATTTCTCCTTTGATTTTATGAACCCTTGATTTGAGACCCTTTTGAAGCTTCTCAATTTTATTTTGTAATACTTTAACAGTTCATTTTGATCGCCTTTTTTCATCTTTACCGCTTACAACGTAACTTGATTTAGATCCAGCTGACTCCATTTTCCATTGTTTGTCTTTAACAATTCCTCTTCAGACAAAGCGACTCAGTGCGTGTGTATCTGTCCATACCTCAGTTCCAGCGGTGAGCTGCAGTGAAGGAATCTCATTCAATTAACTGATGACGCTGCGCTGCGCTCCATGCGCCATTACCGTTTCCAAACTGTTCCAAGCAGAAGCGAAGAATCCAGACTAGCCTTTCCAATAAGCCGCTCATTCAAATAGTCAGTTTCTGTTGACGATAACTGTGCGGCAAACTAACGATGTTGTAGAGCACCGCACTGGGTTAACTCGGTGAATTTCGACGCGTGCTTCAAATACTCTCCAGGCCGCTTCTTGTATGTTACAACCATCAATTTATTCCACTTTAACTGCCATACTTCTCTTTACAGGACTGACACATACTGACCAGGCTAAACCATACAACGGTACCAACAATACAACGAAGTCATGTCACGGTCAACAGAAATTACGACCACCACCGGCGCACCCACTTCCTCATACATACAAAAACCAGCGCGCCAGTATGGCTCCCATTCATACCTTAGTTACAGTCACGCCCACCTCGACACACCCACCACCCAAGTGTCAAAGCCATGTGCTCCTGCCACATCAATAATTACTTATTTCAATCATATGGCTCTTACATTAATGTTATCCTGCTTTTCCCCTTGTTTAGATGTGTGTTTGGGATCTTTGTCCGGTTGGAAAACCCAGCTGTTGATTTAAAATGAAGTTGTTGTTTAAAGGCACTTTCTGCAATGCACAAGTAACACTGGGAGCAAAACAGCCTCAGCATGATGTTACCACCACCATGCTTTACTGTGTTCTTAGGTTTACCTGCAATAAATTACTATCTTTTTCCAAGATAATGTGACAAAGGTTTAGACATCAGTATGTAAACATTTCTTTTGAAAGAACTGAATATTTTTAAGGAATGTTCAAATTTTTCCACATGACTGTGTGACTATAAGGCTGACTTGAGTCTCTGAATAATTATCACCAAATATACTGACTCATTTCCTTATAATTACACTTCACAGTGTGCTGTCAGACAGAAAAATGGATGTATGTTTTAGGTCAATTATAGGAGCTAATTGCAGGGATTGAATCCTGACAGAGGAGTTAATCGATTGGCTCACTGACAGTGGGAATGTTTCTGTTGCTCCAGCTGAGACCAAACACGCCTCATCGATTTTCACTAACTGTCTGTAGTCTACTGGAACTATCTGATGTGACAATCAGAACAAAATGAGTGTGTTCCTGCAGCAGGTTACCGCTCCTCTTTATTATATAACCTTTACTGGCAGCCTCACAACATCTGTTTTATCTCAAAGCAGAATAGTGGTCCCCAAAATGAGAGCTTCTTCCCATTCACTGAGCTGCAGGCTGTGATAAACTGAGATGTGTGGGATTCCCTACCCACCAGAAACGGATCTGAAATCCAAGAGAAAAGTGGCTCCGTCCTACTCATATCCATCATAGCCCACTCAGCATTGAGCCACACAGATTTAGCAGGTGATAAAATGTGAGTAAGTTCAAAGAAATGTTTAAAAACTGCACGCCAACATCCTGGAGGAGAGTCATTTCACAGTGGGATCCATTCGTCCTACTGTGGTGAATTGTGGACCATTATCCATCTTCCTCCTCATGTTTCTTCCCCCAGGCTGTTTCTCTGATGAACATTTAATAGAGTACCAAACAACTGCATACTGAAGTTGCAAATGCACCTTTGTATATATGTATATTTAAGGAAATATAGGTATATGCATTAATATATCTTATAACGCATAAAAAAAACAACCCAGAGAGCAAAGTGTACCGGAGTCAAAGTCCTTGTTTGTATGTATGAACTTGGCAATAAAGCTGATTCTGATTCTGATGTTACAAAGAACAGACTCAATGGCAGGATCTGCTGTAGAGGCACATTAAATCATAAACACATGAAGGAACCTTACAGTGGATGTTTCAGTGGATATTTCCACAGTGAATGTGTGGCCTATTCTAGTGATGCGCAGTGATGCTGGATAGTTCTTCTGAATGGTTGGAGCAGAGGAGGCGTGGGCTGCCTGTGTAAGCAGGGCTGGAGGAGCATACCTTTTAAGTGCTGTGCTGCATTTCTGGACTCGGTGGAAATCTGTGGAAATATCAGTGCCATAACTTCAGATTCAAGTCCCGTCAGTCTGTTTTTGTTTCAAAATGTTCCAGTTAAAGTTAAAAGTCAAAATGTTAAAAGACAGAAATATGAGAGTATTTGTTGTGATTCAAAATCTCTACCTGCAAAGGAACTTTATTTAGTTTTTTTTTTTTTTGCAAAGAAAACACTGGATCAGCATTAATGAAAGGAAATTATATAATTTTCCTTTGGAGCTACTAAATTAAAACTCACACCTTTGTTTTTTAACTGGGATCAAACACAGAAACACAGAATCTAGAGCTTGTTATATTTCTTTATGATTTTTAGCCCTTTCAAAAAATTATCTATCTTGATAACAAAGTAAAATGTATATCCATGTCCTCATAATTCAATTTAAATGTTGGACTCTATTGCCCAGTTTTCTCGACTTTATAATAAATACAAGCCTGGCCAAGAAAAACATTAGATAGAAGAACATTTTCAGTCAAATAAGTGAGCAAAATTAGGATTTGTTTGTTTATTTAAATAAGGAAATGTCACTTTTTTTATTCGAGCTGATTAAAACATGTTTATTATTTAGAAAATGTGGTTTTAAAGGATAGTGAACTAAAATAAATCCATCTGACTACAAGTTCTACATGCACATACATTTAAAAAAATAAAGAAATCAGTTCAATCCGTTGTGAAACGGCATATTTATATCTCGTTATCTGAAACACCTTCCTCTAAGTTTTATTTTTTCCAATCATCAGTTGTCGTGTACGGTGTTCATTTTTCCCACCGACCCTGAAGGCGGCGCCGCTGAGTCCGCCTCTGCGCTCCGGCAAGGAGGTTCGGAGCGGCCGCTGACTGGCTGCGTGGGGAGCCGGTGTGGGCGCAGCGGAGGACTCTCCTATAAAAGCCAGGATCCCACCGTCAGACGCGCTCGTCTCTCCCCGACAAGAGTCGTGTTTCCCTACTAGCAGCTGCCTCGTCCACCTGCTCCAGTTTGGAACAGAACCGAGCATCCCTCCCAGCTTCAACAGAAAACAAAGCTCCGTATATGGTGGTGACTGACGCTCCAACAAGGATGTCCCGGACCGACGAGGTGCACCGCATTACGGAGAATGTTTACAAGGTGAGCCTGTTCGTGTTGTTCGGGACTCCTGCTGATTACACTTCTGATTACAGAAGTCTGAGTCAGGTCATCTCTGTATTGTTCAGGTTTTGACCCAATACTTTAAAACAGAACAAACAAACAAAAACCCCACAAATGAAGTTATTTCAAAATCAAACAGACTCTGTCACAAACAGGAGAACTATTAATAAAAACCATGTAAAATGAAAGATTTGGTCTAGAAATGTGGCTTAAATGTTATCTGAATGAACTAATCCCAGCAGTAGAAACGAAGAGTGCTGCTGCTGCTGCTGCTGTGAGGAATATTTGAACCCTAATGTGTGTCTGAGTTTGGAAGATTTTTAGTAAAAAAAGAAACCTCTACAGTGACTGGTTGCTTCAGGGCAGCTCAGTTCAACATATTCCAGAGCAGAAGCTGTCAGCAGCACTAAAAACTCCAGCTCAACCCAATGTTGCCTAATTTCTGAATTGTGTGCATTCTTGAACATGATTCCTACCTGTTACTGTTTTCATTTCTTTGGCTGTTTTTAATGTTTGCATGTTTAGAAAAACAGACCTCAGTTTAGAGTTGAGTGAAATCTTCCTTTGGAGATGTTAAGATAATGTTTTATCCATTATATCTGGATGCAGTGTTTGTAGAAACGTCAGGTCTAACTGGAACAACCTTCATGGACTTAATGGGACTCATCTCCTTCACTGGTAATTCTAACACAGAGCTCAAATTTAGGCAGGGAACAGTACTTGTGATAGCAAGGCATTTCTCCCGAGTCTCACTTTACTCAGCTCCCCATATGATGTAGATCTCAGGCATGGAAACATGACAAGTTTCTGTTTTTATGTGAGGAAAGCTGTCACTTCTTAACATGCCTCCTCAGACTGGTTCTGGGCAGAGAGTTGGAGCTCCTGGTACAATGGGAGGAAAAGGGTGGTGTGTCTGGGTCCTCCTTCTTAGGTTGCTTGGTTTGCAGAGCCATGGTTATGTAATGTGACATGAGAATTGATGCTGCTGAGGTAATCCTGGGAGTCATTTCAGAATGCATCAGATTGGAAATGCTTTACTAAAGGCAAGATTAGCAAAATCCCATGATGTATTGAGTGCCACTTGGGTTTGTTTAAAGAACATGATGCTGAGGAATGTAAAGTGCTGCTATTGTGATAAAGATGGACAACCAGTTTATTGTAGCGATGTCCATCAGGGTTTTCCTGGACTATACAGTTACAGGGGATGTGAGGAGGTGCAGCCAGTTCATGGATAGAGGTAGTTGTTTTGAATCCAAAACTTCATAAACCATTTAGAAGGTTATCCCTATTTTTGCACAAAAGTATCTGTTCCTAACATTGATTTTATTTTTTGGGGGGGGATTGGTCAGGGTACTTAGTTTTGATAAATTTAATAATTAAAAAAAGAAATCAGAGCACAGAAAATAAAGGTAAAAACCTGCTGATTCTAAACTCCCGGTTGTTTGTTTGGATCTGTAGTTGCTCTACTAATATGACAGCATTTCATAACGATCTGCATTACATCTGATTATATTTCAGGATTGGTTTGGGGAATGCTTTTAATGCAGTCTAATTTATTTTTATTTTTTTACTTACTACAGCAAGACATATTAGAACTGGTGGAGATGATCATTTTAGCCCAGATCTGTTATTTATCTGCAGTTTCCAGGAAATGCCACCATGCATATGCAGCAGATGCATATGCATAGTGTGCATACTGGGGGTTTCTTCCTGTCATCGGCAGGCTGCTTCGTCGCAGCATGAGTGATGAGCTGCAGAGAGCCACTGCCAGTTTGACCCCCTGGTGATGTTGTATTGTAACAGCTCGATGCTCACCAGTGTGGCATTTAGTGCTGCTGTGCTCTGAGTCCCCCTCCTCCCCAGGGTTTTTTTTTTTTTTTCGAGCTGTGTTTGGAGAAACTAACTGGTCTTTATTAATTCGATAAAAGTGTGGAAGACAGAGAGATGCAGCGGTGCCAGCTACCATTAGGCAACACCCATGTCTGTTTCTTGGAGGGAGGTGGGACATGGCAAATATCAGCAACTGCATCAAGCAGCATTAAGATGGGGATCAGAGAGTTGAGCTGCACAGCATGATTCTGCACAAGATGGAACACACTCTGCACTGATGGGATGTGCTGGTTGTATAACCTGAGTTTAACAGGCCTAGTTTCAATATAGTGGAATAAAAATGAATAGAATATGCAAGTTTTTTTCATAGCAGTAGTGCAAACAAACATATTTAGTATCTGCTGAATAATGAGCCAAAGAAGTCTTCAAACTAACATTTTGCACAAGTATGTTGTATTGCATGGCTTTTATTCAAACAAAAGTATATTGGGAATTAAACGACTCTGTTCAGCAGAGAATTAAAATCAGTTTGCTGTGTGAGTCTAAATTTAAATATTCTGATGGCCACATGTACAATGTTCCATCACTTCCAGTCTGTTCAGCATCTTTATTCCACTTGTTCCCACTTATTCAGAGATCCAATGACCCTGCATGAGGAGGGCTATACCTTGTGTTCTCAGGTTGTCTTCTGTTTGTTGGAGCGTTAACTGTCAGAAGAAGAAACGGCAGCAGACGACTGAAGCCTGAACCTCCTCTACTGCTGGAACAGAGGCTGAATGTAAATTTTGGATGACTCACACTGGTGAATGTGTGTGAGTGTGGGGGCAGTCGTACCCGTGTGTGTGTGTGTGTGCGGCCATACTATTGTGGAGCAGCTGGCGACGTATCTACCCAGTAATAATGCGCTGGTTCAGATAGAGCGGACTCCAGAGTGCGTCTGGAGGTCGGCTGGGATAGAGAGAATCCCTGTGGATTCAGTTTGTTGAAGTCTGTGATGCTGAGCGGGGATGTGTTGATGTGGGTAGTGTGTCTCCTCAGGTTTGTTGTGGCTGCTGAATAAACACCATCTGTGTGTTTGTTGAGGAGTGTGTTCAGCTGAGTGCTGTAATCCCAGCAGTGCTGCGACTCAGGTTGGTGAATAAAGCTCGAGGTGACGCTGCCTCCATTGTTCGAACGTAGCAGCGGATTATACACACATCAGCAGGTCAGCTCATTGATTTCAGAGCTTTGTTGTGCATTTAGTGTGTTTTCATCCAGCTTTCACAACCATGTTTGGATAAGAGTTTTCACCCATCATTGCATTGGACATCAATCTTTCTAAAAGCTTTAGCTCTGGTAAAAATAACAATCTATCATTATGATACAGCTACGCTATCAGTAGTCTCCTTTTGTTTAATCTGACAATTCAGGCATGCTGAATTATGGGTTCAACCCTTCTTGAAGTTTCATCAAGTTATTGTGAATCCTCTACTTCAGTCCAAAACTAAGCTGTTTCTCTTCAACAAGTTTGATGTGTTTACTTGGAATGCTTCCAAATTTAAAGCTCACGGTCAACAAACTACCTAGTTGAGTTTCAAAGTGAAAGTCTAGATTTTAAAAACCTGGATAATCTTATTTAGAGTTCATGATTTCATTCAAGCTGTCTGGACCTTTCACTCCTCAGCCACCTTCTCTGGCTTTCTCTGTGAGATGCCAAGATGGTCCAAACTCCACCAGCTGAAAGACGTGATCATGACTCAGCCTCCTTCTGATCAAATGTGCTTCCAAAAGTCTTATGTAGGAGGTGACCGGACAAGGCTCCTTGTGAGGAAGCAGAACATCTATTGGGGAAGTTACAAATAACTGGACTCAATCCTTGCCTGATCTTTAAGACAAAACGAAGTTCACTTCACCTGCTTTTGTCAATTTATCCATACAGGGTCACAGGCTCAATAGGTGAACATGACCATGGACAGATCGCTAACTCATGTTTTTCTCTGAACCAAACAAGATGTGGCTTAAGTTGGTGACTTCTACATCTGCTTTGAGGACCTTGATACTTTTCTATGTAAACATTGCTGGTTTCATTTGTTGTTTGCTATAGTTGTTACCGATGCTAGTCCTAAGGTTGACGCCAGACCTTCTATCTGCTCTTAACTAAGGCTGCACAGTGTTTGGAAACCATGCAAAATATCATGGGCATAACAAGTAGTGATACTTTTTTTTTTTTTTTTTTTTTTTCAGATTATTTTCTTGTCTTTGTCAATGGGCACCGTTTTCAGTGTACAACCTCCATTATGTGTGCAGGTGTACAGCATCAATCTCTCCCAAAGCTGCTCATGTCTTTATTGCCTGACTGTCTGCAGTGAGCATCCTCGAGTGATTGCAGTCATAAATTCCTGTTAAAATATTGTTGTATAATGAGGTCTCGTCTCTGCTGAGGCAGTTTTCCTCTGAAGCCAAAACCGTTTGTTCTCCAGGAGGGATTTCTCTCCAGTGTGTTTGTTAGTAGGTCTGTGTGTGGGGGTGTGTGTGAGTAATGCTACTGAACACTTTATCCCCACAGTCATACAGGCACAATCTGCTCAGTTCCCGAGCCTTTTCTTCTCTTAGCCCAGTAGACACACAAGCATAACGTCACACTCTGTTAAAATGGTTTGCCTCCGCTACGGAACAGAATTTCTGACTTGGAAGATAGCTGGACCTGGGGTTTCATTGCACGCTGCTGCATTGTAATGTTTTATTCCCTCAAATATTGGCGTGGAGCTCAGAAGCTCCCAGACAGCTGTTGTTGGAGGCAGAGAGCTGCGCTGCAGGTGAACACTGTGACATCTGTTGGGACTAGTGCCGCAGCAGATTGATGGAGGGAGGGGGGAGCTTTTGATAGAGGGCTCCATCATCATCTTTCTTTTTCTCTTCTACATTGATGAGATATTTTGACATCACCAACTAGCAGGGGGAGCCTCTCCTTCCTGAGGTTGTGTGAGGTGAAGCCGGTAGCCTCTGTGCTCATCTGCAAAGAGGCGTTTGATCCAAACGTTCTGCTCAGGCAGGATTTATCCTGTGTAATGGCTGGAAAACAGTGATTTTTCTTCTGATTAGTTACAGCGCTTTCACCTCAAGTTGTTTTTGGCCGAAGCTTCATCGCCATCTTTGTGCTTCTGTCTCTGAGGAGAACCCGTGCCTACTCAGACTCCAGGGTCTTTTTCAGCTTTGACTCGTGTTGCTGATCTTTGATGGCGGCAGTGTGTGACGCTCGTGGATGATGCTTTGTGATGTGGGGATTATGATTGGGTTATGTAACCGAAAATAAAATTATTAAACTTATTTAAAGTCATCACTTTTCTTAAAGCTTTTTTTAAAAGCTTTTTTTGGGGTATTGACTGAAAAATATCAAGGCTTTCATATATTAAGCAATCGCACACAGCTGCAAATTAATCAAACACAAATCAAATAAATTTTATAATGAATAAAAATTTTGGTTATTGTTGTAATACCCCTTTCAGGCCTGTAGGGGCACTGTCAGGACATCACATCTGGTCCAGCACATTCTTACTATACCTATGATAATTTAATCTGTTTTTGTGGCTTGCCATCATCCTCCACTGAGCTATAACTTGCAAAAGACTTGCCAATATCATCCTAATTTGTTAACCCCTCTCTGTTGTAAAAGGTAAAAATAACCGAGTCCATTCATTGACTGTGACAAACATGGAGACTGAAAACTAAAGGATAACTGATTCAATGTTTTCGTCGTTGGAAAACAACTGACTTGAAAATTCAGACACGTTGGAGACAGTTAAACTTGTACTTTCTTCCTTTGCTATATGGTTTCCATCCTCTGAAGGACGTTTCTGTCCTGTGTAAAACCCTAACCGTTGACTTACACTTTATGGCCACAAAATCAAGTTGAGCTGTTTCTAAATCTGTATTGCTTTATTGTTTGCCTGCTTTTGTGAGCTAAAATGTGAGCTCCTAGAAGAGTATTTCCAGCCAGTCAGCTTCCTCTTTAGCTGCTCTTTGCCACGACCTACGTACCCGCAAACTGTTGCTCATTCATTCAGGATGTTTGATTGCATTTGGACAAATGAATACATTTAGTGTCTTAAGATCAATGTGATATTAATAAAAAATTTTTTCAAGCAGTTGGATTTTCTTTTGTTATAAGCAAGGAGAAAGTGTAGTGGACTTCTTTCAGCCAGCTGAGCAGCAGCATATGGTAACGTGGCGTAGGGGAAACACTGCGCTGCTCTATCCTTAGCCAGAGAAGGCTCCAGCCATTTTCTCCTGCATTTGATAGAAATTATTTTCCTAACTGGTTCAATAATCCTCCCAGCTCAGAAATACTACATTAGGAAGCTGTTGGTTTTAACTGTTAAAACTGATTGAATTATATTATGAGGGGTGGATTATTTTAAGTATGATGCAGTAAAACAAAGGCTTAATCTAACCTGAAGCTGTTTGCTAATAAAGTGCCTTTTAATGTGGAGTATTTTTGGACGGTGGTCACTGGGACAGTCCTGAAATTTCCCAACCAGTTTTTTAAATTGAAAGTAACATGGTCATGGACTAGGTGGTACTAGACACAGGTCGGTATGAAATTCTAACAGTATGACAGTCTTGAGGAAAACTGCTTACCAGTATTTACACAAAAATGGATAACCTGATGTATAAGCGTTTCTTTCGAACAGAAAAACAATTATTAAATCTAACATTCATTATTACTGTTTGTTATAATGTTATAATTATTCACTGTGGATTTGAAACTGAAGGGAAAGCCTAGTAGTCTTCTCTCTGCCAGCTTACTGGCAGCGTGCAGCAAAAGATTGGCAGGGCAGTGCTGTGTTACTATATGTTCCAGACAGCCAGGAAAAAACTAGTCACTCAGGCATTTTCTCAGGCATCTCTTTTAAGTTACTTTAAACTGTAGGAATAATATTATGAAAGATTTTAGAGGTTTTCATATCATTACCTTTTGAAATGTCTCTATCCCTTAATACCAGTAACCTATGCATGTTTAGTTATTGCATGCATCCTGTGTTTCATATTAACGCATTTTTCTCAATTTTTCCCACGTTTTGCATGTCTTTAATAAAGCTCTTTCTCCTCCATTCATGTACATTGTGTTTTTAACGGGGCTCTAGCTGTGAAACATTGTATGTTTGGTCCACCGTTTGTCAGAATAAATGGGGCACCATAAACAAAATGTACAAACATGCCTGTTTAGTGTGAAATCTAGAGGCATCTGCTCTTCACAGATGTGCTTACATCAAGACTTCACTGACCAACAACGGTGTGTATGACACATGAAGGCTAACTGCTCACATCTGTAGCATTTGTGCAGCATGTCAGCAGCCTTCAGCAAAGCGCTTATCAAACTTGAGCTGGTTGGGAGGGTGAGAGGGAGAGGTGGATGCTGCTGGGTTTGCAGGAGGTTGGCAAAGGATAAAAGGAAAGTTACTTGGACAACTCTCCAAGCTGAGTGGAAGCAGGAAGAGGAGGGGAAGGTGTGGAGTCTGGCTCTTTTTAGATTGGTATTATGGAGGAAAACCCTGAGAGGCAAAATAATTGCGTGACTTTCCAGCTGTACTGTTTGTTTGAACTGAGCATGGTGCTTCACTGTGATGTTAAACTCACAGGAGGCTGAAACAATTAAATTGCTCTGAGAATTAAAAGCAGAAATGCACTCTTATCTCTGCAGAAAGAGGCTGCATCCAGATTTTTGTGATAAACACTAATCTGCTGCAGTCTGTGCAGCTCATCCTGGCATTACACATGCCGATATATGCATATGTTGTCTCTCTGCACAGGAAATACTCGGTGTCAGCATGCGTTTGTGTGAATACACTTTCTTTCACGTGTACGTGTGTAAAATGAAGATGAGGCTTGAGTGAATTGGATGACTGGCTCTGGGTTGATGACGTTGATGGGGAGACTCCCACCCTCGTCTTTCTCACCTCTCCGCCCACGCCAGCTTTCCTGTGGCATGAACAGAGCGTGAGGGGAATAAAAATGGGTTGCCCTGTTATGGTGGGGGTGTGGGGGGGGGGATTCCAGCACATCCATATATGGTGTCGAAGCTCCCCCTCCTTCCTGTCTCCTACAGAAGCTGCATCTGTGGAAAAGAGGGTGCTTTTCCTCTATTCCTCTCCTCGCTGATAAGGGCTCATCTGAAAGGGAAATTGGCTGCGCACGCACGCACGCACGCACGCACGCACGCACGCACGCACGCACGCACGCACGCACGCACGCACGCACGCACACAGCAGACAGATACTGAATTCTCATCTGCTGAAGCAGTGCAGCTTTGGCACACTGATTGTCACAGTAACTGAGCAGAGGCCAATAATGTCCATTTCCACAAAGAGTGACAGCAGCTTCACTTTAGGGGACATAATTCCACCATCTTATCCTGTACTGTCAAAAGTCTGAAAAGCCCTAATTGTTCTTTAATTTCACATTAGAAAAACATTATTACTGTGCAGTTCATATGGATAACCTGTGCATATTAACATGATTTTATAAAAATAAATTTGTGGGTGCTTCTCTAGCAGCTTTGCTAATTTCTGGTTGAATTAATAGTTGTCCTGTTAAAGGAGTTCTCCTATCTGAGCTGTGTAACTCAGCATCTCCTCCAGAGTTACAATGGGCCTTGTGGCTGCTTCTCTGGTTATTGCACACATTTAATCCAGGAGACTGCCTGTGTCAGTGACCTCAGACATTTAAAAATGTCTTCTTTACCAAAGAGCACTGTAAATTGTTCATGGTTTTGAACCAAATCCTCATTTGTTAATTACTTTACAGACAACTAAAATTAAAAACACCTACATTAAACTCCTGCCAGGTATTCGATGGATTTTACATGGCTGACATTGTCAGTTTCCTGTCTCCTCCAGGGGCTGCAGGCATCAACAAGCTGCTGTTTGTAGAAGCTGGAGGTTTACTGAGGAACTGCTGAGTGTTTCTATAAAACACTCAGCCTACAGTTATTTACGCTTTTTTCAGATTTTTGGGTTCTGGTGTTCAGAATCTGAAATGTTTTTGTTTGACAGATGACAGACAACTTCTACATCAGCAGTACGTGTTTGTACACCAGCTGACAGCTGGATGCAAGAGAGACAAGCCCTGTGACAGATTATGGAGCAGGGCATGGGGTCACACACGCATGTAGGGTCTTCCTATCCTTACAGGGACCTTGCATTGACTTCATTGCTATAGCCTAACCCTGACCCTAACTTTAAGCCTAACTTTTACCAGTATACATGTCCTTCTCAAAATATTAGCATATTGTGATAAAGTTCATTATTTTCCATAATGTCATGATGAAAATTTAACATTCATATATTTTAGATTCATTGCACACTAACTAAAATATTTCAGGTCTTTTATTGTCTTAATACGGATGATTTTGGCATACAGCTCATGAAAACCCAAAATTCCTATCTCACAAAATTAGCATATCATTAAAAGGGTCTCTAAACGAGCTATGAACCTAATCATCTGAATCAACGAGTTAACTCTAAACACCTGCAAAAGATTCCTGAGGCCTTTAAAACTCCCAGCCTGGTTCATCACTCAAAACCCCAATCATGGGTAAGACTGCCAACCTGACTGCTGTCCAGAAGGCCACTATTGACACCCTCAAGCAAGAGGGTAAGACACAGAAATAAATTTCTGAACGAATAGGCTGTTCCCAGAGTGCTGTATCAAGGCACCTCAGTGGGAAGTCTGTGGGAAGGAAAAAGTGTGGCAGAAAACGCTGCACAACGAGAAGAGGTGACCGGACCCTGAGGAAGATTGTGGAGAAGGGCCGATTTCAGACCTTGGGGGACCTGCGGAAGCAGTGAACTGAGTCTGGAGTAGAAACATCCAGAGCCACCGTGCACAGGCGTGTGCAGGAAATGGGCTACAGGTGCCGCATTCCCCAGACCTGGGCTACAGAGAAGCAGCACTGGACTGTTGCTCAGTGGTCCAAAGTATTTTTTTCAGATGAAAGCAAATTCTGCATGTCATTCTGATATCAAGGTGCCAGAGTCTGGAGGAAGACTGGAGAGAAGGAAATGCCAAAATGCCAGAAGTCCAGTGTCAAGTACCCACAGTCAGTGATGGTCTGGGGTGCCGTGTCAGCTGCTGGTGTTGGTCCACTGTGTTTTATCAAGGGCAGGGTCAATGCAGCTAGCTATCAGGAGATTTTGGAGCACTTCATGTTTCCATCTGCTGAAAAGCTTTATGGAGATGAAGATTTCATTTTTCAGCACGACCTGGCACCTGCTCACAGTGCCAAAACCACTGGTAAATGGTTTACTGCCCATGGTATCAGTGTGCTCAATTGGCCTGCCAACTCTCCTGACATGAACCTCATAGAGAATCTGTGGGATATTGTGAAGAGAACGTTGAGAGACTCAAGACCCAACACTCTGGATGAGCTAAAGGCCGCTATCGAAGCATCCTGGGCCTCCATAAGACCTCAGCAGTGCCACAGGCTGATTGCCTCCATGCCACGCCGCATTGAAGCAGTCATTTCTGCAAAAGGATTCCCGACCAAGTATTGAGTGCATAACTGTACATGATTATTTGAAGGTTGACGTTTTTTGTATTAAAAACACTTTTCTTTTATTGGTCGGATGAAATATGCTAATTTTGTGAGATAGGAATTTTGGGTTTTCATGAGCTGTATGCCAAAATCATCCGTATTAAGACAATAAAAGACCTGAAATATTTCAGTTAGTGTGCAATGAATCTAAAATATATGAATGTTAAATTTTCATCATTACATTATAGAAAATAATGAACTTTATCACAATATGCTAATATTTTGAGAAGGACCTGTATACCTAAACTTAACAAATTCAGTTCATACCTTAGTCCGGAACCTAACCATTAACCCATTTTTCCTTTTGTGGACCGGGCAAAATGTCCACAATGCTAAATTGTCCACACAACGTTGATGTCCTGTCAAGTTTTGGACCTCATAACAGTGGCTACACACACACACACACACACACACACACTCACACACACACAGAAAAGGTCACTCATTCTTTTATTTTGTTTTTGTTTTTCCCTTTTTGTCACTGTGGAAGCTGGTGGGGGACTTGTGCAGTGCTGGGTTGTGTTTGGCCACAGCTCAAGAGGCAAGGTGACCCGCTGCTACCCTCAACGTTTCTTTATTTTTTTGGTGTTTTTAAATCTGGTTAACCTTCAACACCAAAGATGATCAGCTGGAGATCAGAGTAGTAACCTTTACCATTAGGTTTAGAAGCTTTTGATTCATCGATGCCGATTTCGTGGCTGTGTCTTCTTGCACTATCAGTGTTCAGTTCTTTGTTTCTAAAATTAGAAAATGCATTTGTTTTAGTCTATATGACAAATAAATAAAAGTGAGAACTCAGAAAATCATACATGTTGGTACTATAGACATGGGCCAGAATGAGATTCTCTCTGTATGATATCTTTGAAAAAAAATACAACTGATCTTATTAATTTAAAGCAGAAAAGTACTAATTACTACCACCTACTGCTGCTGAAATAATGCATCCTATTGATTACTTATAATTATCTATAACATTTACTGTCATTTTGAGATTGAGATACATTTACAAACGGCTATGACATTTATTAGTAGACTTCAGGTAAACATGTTCTTTCCACAGATTTATTATTATATTTTATTTTTTGCTGTTCTGCTCTTTGAAATGACAAGTATAAAAAGCCAATATTAGCAGATTAACTGTAGTTTTAAAACAAATTTAATTCAGAAGGAGGACAGAGCAGTAGCCTTCTTCTAGCCAGCTGACAGGCAGTGTCTAAACTTTGGTCCCTCTGAACTTTTATGACTAAACAATTTGGCTGTTTAGGAACCTTACACCTGGGACCAAGTCCTTGCCTAAAGGCTTAGATGGTATGCCTGCTTTTTTTATGGGAAGCAGGTGTTGTAGTACTATTTTTATTGGTTAGAAATATCAAAAAAACCAACCTGGCCACAATACAGGTTTAAAAATACAAATTCTTTCATAATTTGTCTTTTTTTCTTTTTTTCCTTTCTCCATGTTTTTGGGAATCTTTTAAGGAGTAAAGGAAGACGAGTTTACCAACCCCTTTTTCACCTCAATATTTTATCTTCGTCGCATGTAAACCTCAGTCCAAAAAATAAAAGTCTTGACTTCTACCTTTATTTGACTAAATGTAAAAGTCTCCTAAAAGACCAAATCTTCCACACTGCTTTCTTTTATTCAGTTTATTTAATTGGACTCCATGCATTTCGACTATATTCTGCTAAAATTAAAGGCTGCAGAGATGAAAAGCCAACAGCTCTTACTTTGAGCTACAGAAATATGATTTCTTATTTCAAACATTTGATCAGTCAGGGGTTCAAACTCTGGTCCTCTGGGCCTTTTGTTGTGCATGTTTTAGGTGTGTCCCTTTTGTCTGCACACCACATATAAATGAAATGAAACCACATCTGTGAAGATGGATGACATGCTAAGAAGGTAATTAATTTGAATCAGCTTTTCTGGAACAGGGACACACCTCAGACTTGCAGTTCACTGGGCTCGGAGTACAAAGTAAAGAGTAGTAAAGATAATCATTGATAAACTGGATTTTGGTGTCCTGGTGCAGATCAAGCTTTAATATTATCTGATAGTATGCACATTATGATATAAAGTTGTTTAAATCTTGTTTCAAACCAAGTAAGCCAGGGACCAGAGGGGTAAAACAGAACAGAGACCTTGTTTTCTCTCTTGGACTGATTAAATATTGATGAGCATTTTGGAGCCTAAGATATCAGGATTTATTAAAAATGGGCAGGATAAAACCAGGTTTTTATCAAACCCATGTTACATTACTTCATGGTTTTATGTTGCTGTAATATGTTTTTCTTTAAAAGTTTTAAACTCGTTTACTGTGTGTGTGTGTGTATAAAAATGTACTTTTGTCTCCACCTGGCCCACCCTGTCCCTCCCACCTCAGCGGGGTTGCCAGTTCTCCACTCGCCGGTTAATCTGCTTGGCAGTCAGTGGAACAGCAGGTCCTAATGGTGCCACACGACTGTCTTGGCGTTACAGTAATTTACGCCCCGACATGATACGAGCCTGCTGCTCTTTCTGTAGGTTCTGACTCAGCCCACACACCAGTCTCCTGTCTCCAGGCACTCAAATGCACACACTGACTGCCTCTCCCAGAGCCAGCTAGGTCACGATGTTCTCAAGCTGCTGGTTTTTAGCTTTTCTATCCAAAGTGTTTAGATACAATTCTGCTCACCTCTGTGGGAAGGTAGTAATGGATGGTTTTGCTAGAGTAGATGCACTTATACAACTGTATTTATGTGTCTGTGCTTATTGTTGAGATTTAATGTCTGTAGAGTCAATATTATTTCAAACATTTCTTTCCCTTCCATCTTTGCTTATCTTTCACTTTTTCTACATCATCTTCACCCAAAATCTGTAATCTTTCCACACATGTCCTTCAACAGTTTTTGCTACATTAAGGGTTGATATTCTTCTTATTTATAGTTCATTTCAGAAGTTATTTTTGAACTCTTTCTGTCTCAGTAAGTGAAAGTAAATTAGTGATTTTAGCACAGTCCTGCTCTTTATTCATTTTAAAGGGATGTCAATTCAATCCTGCTCTTGTCATGTTAATAGCTTGTATAACCTCTGGCTCCGCTCCACATTTTTCATGGGACGTGGTGTCCAAGTGCTGCCATGCTCTTCTGATTGATCTGTTAACCTTGAAGCTGAGGGCTTGTTCTTTTTCACCACATTACCCCACTTTCACGGTCGCTGGGGCAATCGAAATGATTTGGATTTCATTATACTGGATAATAAGGACAACATCACCATCCATGTGATCACTTTGTAACAGGATATTATTTTAAAAGTTCTTTGAATCACTGAGGAACTACTTCACATGCAGGAACTTGAAAACTCGAATGGTCCTCCAAAGTCACAATTTTTATTATAAAACTATATGAATTTGTGATACAGCTGTTTCTTGCAGAGGTGTATGTTTGGTTTGAGTGTAGCTTTACCCTCAAAGTCCTAAAAGTCCTGCAGCTTCTGTTTATTAGTGGGCACAGTTAACTCCACCTGCTCTTCAGGGCCAGAGCATACATGTGGAGGAAAGGTTCCTTGTCATCCATTTGGCAGTTCATGGACTTAAGTTTATATTACTTTTCTGTCAAATGCTACCTTAATCAGACACTCGCTACGCCCCTTATCTTGTAGATAATGCCAGGGAATGCAATGCTGCTTTTATTTTTCCTTTTGTAAAATAAGACTGCAGATTTGCGGCTGAAGGTCTGACCTCTGTGTGAATGGAAATAAAAAAGCGGTAATGCAAAAATCAGCAACAGAGCAGTTTTTTACACGGTTGTGTGGAAGTGTGGAAGTTACAAACAATATACAGAGTAATAAGCAAAAGGAAAACATATTTTAAGATAATTTGTCTTTCTTCGAAAAATGTTCTGCATATCACCTTACAAAGAGTCCTGTGATCAGTGGAAATGTTTTTATAAAAATTTTTAAAGCAAAATAAAGGTCCAGTTTTGCTTGCAAGCAAGTGCAATAGGGTTCACATTCTGAAGCCTCCAGAACAAACCTCTGTTTTGTTTCCTAGTGAAAATAAAGATTTAGTGTAAATGAGATTGATCATCTGAAGAAGTGCATGAAGTCATGTGATTGCATACCTTCCACAAATACCTATGCAAACTGATTTCATAAAAATTTCAATTCTTTCATTTTGCCATTAATAGATTTAGATTGCTTTCCATTACTTGATTTATAGAAACTTGCCGAACAGATTCTGTCGACCTTTATTTTAAGTCTGACTTTTTTAAAAATCTTTACAAATATTTGTTTCCTCCTTGAAAAGGCTAAATGTCAATATATTTTAATCCCCTATCATCACGATTTTGTCTGCTCAAAGGTTACTTCCAATTTTTTTTTCCTTTTCCTGAGCTGACTAATTATTTGAATGGTGTGGCTCTTCTAGCAGTGGGAGTAATTAGCCGCTTCATGGTACTTTTTTAAGAATTTTCCGTCATTAGCTGCATTGCGACGTTGTACCTGCTCCTGATTAGAAACATTAGCCTTAAAATGCAGCCTTGTTGACCCTGAAAGTAGTAATCGCAGTAGTAGAAATCACGGACTATCTTTGCGTTGGCTTCACAACAGGAAATTGTTTAATTCTTAATATTCTGCTGATATTTTGCTTCCTGGTTGCATTAATTTGGATCAGTGATGAAGCTCCATTCTGAGAACATTTCATCGCTGCAACGTGATAAGAAAACCAGTGTGTTTTCAGTTTTAGCATTAATTTGCTGACACATGACTGAAACTAATGCCTGGAAGAAAGGCAAGCTGTACTGTAATCCCTCTTATTTCCTGTCCACTCAGTAAAATATGGCCCTTTTTTTCAGCGGAATGCCAATAAGCTTGCGTCTCTGCTGCTTATGGAACGACTGATTCTCTGTGGATTAAATGTGTACCAAACACTAATGAACCCATTAAACCAGCCCTCAAAAAAACAAAAATTAAAATGTGAGCACTTTCTGATGATACGCCCATATTAAACTCTCATGAGTTTCCGCATGTTTATGGGAAGGAAGATGATCATGTTGGGGCAAAACTCTATCTAGTCCATTTATCAATTTGGTTTTTATTTATTTATTTATTTTTAATATTTTGCAAACAAGCAGGATAGTTGACCAGTTCATACACTTTGATGCAGACTTCTTTGGATTGATTTTGTGTGGTCAGCATCTTACTGCACTAAATAACCGTCTGGACATCTTTTATTATGGAAGAACATAAGGTTTGGAACATGCAGAGAAGACAATTGTAGGTCAGAAACAGAATGCATGATATAGAAAATCATTAGACTGCAAAATTAGGGGTCAGTATTATGATGTCATTTGCAATAAATGCATTTTCCTCACGCCTCTCATCTGTGGTTCCATCTCTCTCTGACCTTTAGCATCAGGGGCATCTGTGTCAGGTGTCGGCATGTACCTCAGAGAGACTGTAGAGTCCAGAGGGCTGCCAATGTGTGCACTCTGACACTACAGATAAACTTGGTGATATTAATGTAGTGCACACTGATGTTGCCATGACAACAAATCTGATATATTGTGCAGCCTAAGTCAAAAAAAAAAATAAAGTTCACATGAACTCTTGACTAAGTAGCTTTTCTGTTTGACTATTTTAGATTAGCGACAAGGTCTTTCAGATAATGACTTTCTGCAGTTAAGGTACTGACTGCTCCATAGAACCCTGCTTTAGAACAGTGTTTTAACCCTGGTCCTGTTAAAGCAGGGGAACATCTAAAACATGTAGGGCAGGGTGCCTTGAGGACCAGGGATGGAAAAACACTGCATGCATGCATGAAGAAAATGTTTACCTGTGCACTCATGAAATTCAGCAAGAAACTCAAGAAGCTTACTGATAAGTCGAGTGCTGCACCAGTACCAGTGCATCATGTCTCATAGCTTCAAACACAGAAGATCACGTTCTGAGGAAAGGGCTGTTTATTTATCTATCTTTCTCTTTGATGTGTTTTTATGATTGTGATTGGAAAATGTTAGATGTTTCATCTCATGGAGGTGTGCACTCCCATGTTGCTCTACTTCTTGCTTTTCTTTTTTGGAGTTGATGGCGTTTGTGCACCAAGGTGACTTTTGCGCGTTAGCCATCGGGCATTAGCAGGCACCCCAAGGTGCGAGCGGCCATTAACAAATGTCCGTCTGTCTCAGATGTGCCGTTCCCTCCATCTGCTTCATCATTCTATCTTTCCTGTCGCGATTTGTACTTCTTCTCCTTCACTCCTTCGTTGTTTTTCAAGTTAAAAATGTAAATGTATTCTCTCAAAACATGCTTAACAAAGGCCTCAGAATTTAACCAAAACATCATTACTACGTTCCTCAATAACTGATCCGTCACATACACGGCGGTATTTGGTAACAGGGTCCACCCAGATTCCCACTAAGATGGCACAGTTTGTCTGACTCTCTTCATATTTCCTTTTGCTGTAAACGAGTGCTGCTTCTCTAAAATACATTAAGGCCGGCAGAGAAGTCTGACAGGTAGAGGAAGGATTTTTCAAATTGCTTGGTTTAGCTGGAAATGCAGCAGAAGTGAAAGTTCAGCTTGGAAGCGGAGTGAAGGCAGAGATGGACGAACAGTAAGACTCATTAGACTTCTTAACTGTTTCTTCAGTTTTTAACAAGTCCTGAGGCCTCTGCACTTGATGTTTGTTTGTTCTTATGGTGTAGATGGGCAGCTCTTTGGATCGGTCAAAATGCTCATGGTTTTTAAAAGGCAATGTTGCATCTTGTGGCTTTTAGTGCCTCTCTTCTTAAAAATCTCATCTTTTCTAATTTGCCACTGAATGCTTTTGTATCTAGTCATGAAGGTACTTGGATTAGGACTTAATCCTTGTAAAGAAATATGGGACATATTTCTTTACAAGTTGTTCCCAAGTGACCAACATTTCTTTTATCCTTTCAAAATGGTCTAAACAGTTCTCTAGGCTTTCCGAGGGACTTTCAAAGATTATATTTTGTGAGTTTGGCTGCTTTTATACTTTTTTATTTTTTAAGCCATCTCCTAAACTGAACTAATGAACAAGTGTTGTGTCAGACTGCATAAAAGGTGTAATTTAAAACAATTACATGTAAACACAAGTTGTTTTAATTTCTTTATCTGAGTACATGAAGAATCCTAAAGAGATCTTGGTTTGACAGACTTGGCACACAGATGATGCCCACCAAAAGCAGTGGTGTCCAAAGGAGGTCCTCAAGAACCCCCATCCTGCATGTTTCAGTTGTTGCTCTGATTTAACACCTCTTAATCAAGTGAATGGTTCATTACCAGGCCTCTGCAGAGTATGATGAGACACTGAGGAGGTCATTCAGTCATATAAATCAGCTGTGTTGAAGCAACAACACATCTAAATCCTGCCTCAAACACCAGTCTTTGAGGAATGGAGTTGGAAGTCCCTGAATTAAAAAATGACGCATCTCTCAGGTTCTTTTCTAGCCTATTTTATTAATACCATAACAAGTTATTTGTTGAACATACACTTCTTTGCATACTCTCCTCAGATAGAAAATGATGTGAAAATGCAGCTAGTCCAAAGAAAAACTTTAAAAATCCCCCTGAAAGTCTGGAGCACTAATGGGAAAAAGTCTACCTGCATGGAAGGAAAATATAAGGAAATTGGGGTTAGTTTAAAGCTTTTCATCAGAATTGCAAGTATTCATGAGGGGTAATTACCTTCGGGACTATTTTGTCATTTTGGTGAGTTTATCCTTTTTAAAAATAGTTCTTGGCCGCAGGTTCGTGCCAGGGTTCAGAGACGGAGGGAAGCTGTAGCAGATCCAAATCTGCTGCTGAGCTCAGAGTCGGCAGCCAAAATCAAGTTTTGTTTAAAATGGATGCAGCAGGGGAGGTGTGAAGGACCAACACACACACACACACACCCCTTAGTCACTCATGCTCTTGTTCTGTCCTTTACTCCGTCTCACTGGATTTGAGCTTCTTGAAATAAGTCCTTCCTGCCTTTTGCTTCAGCTGATTTGTGGATGACTGTGTGTTCGTGCCCCAGAAAAACAGGCAGAGTGCTGCTGGGTCACTGTAGCTCATGTTAGTTTTGAATCGGTTCCTTTCCTGCTTCCAGTCTAACCAGATCTTTTTATTTTTTCCTACTCCTTTTTACAGAACATCATGGAGCAGTTCAACCCGTGCTTACGGAACTTCATAGCTATGGCGAAGAGCTATGAGAAGGCTCTCAACAGTGAGTACACCAACCGTCTTTTGTTTACATTCTGTGGTGGCGTCTCCTTCGTTATCAGCTGTCCAGGCAGAGGGCCAGCTGACCTAACACCTGGTGCTGATTTAGACCCTCCTGACTCCTCAAGCTGTGATGAAGACACAGATGTTCTGCAGTGTAATGTTTTGCTATCTGAATCCAAACCTAAACTATTGAAGATCGGCTGTTAGTCTGTTAGACTTAATGTTTTCTGTTTGAAATGTTTGAATTTCAGTTGATTGTCAGAAAAAATCTCATGGGCTTATGGACCATTTCTTGTCTTGTCTCGCGTCTTGTTTTCCCGTAACTTTAATTCCTAAACGTCTGCTTCTTCTGTGCATCCTATGTCATTGCTTCTAGTTGCTTTTGCTCATGTGTTTGCATGGTCATGAGTGTGTGAGAATATAATGTGGAGTTGTGTACTGCAGACAGCATTGGCTCAAGGTGACAGACGAAACAACCGAAACATCTTGTGGGAGCTAAGTGGAGCATGAGCCGATGGGAAGTGGAGCAGGGGGTGTTGCTAGAGTAACGATACCCCCACCCATGGGGCCAAGAAAACGGGAACAGGCTGAGAGCGAATCCAGGGCAAGACTAAAATTAAGACCAGGAGAAGCAAAATATTGGATATTTCCTTACAAAACAATCATAACTAAATGATGTTCTACAGCTTCTCGGGGCTTTAATAAAATTTTATTGTAGTTAAACCATTGATATTGAATTTGATGCTTTAAAAACATTTTACTCAGTTCTTGGTTGCAGACGGAGGAGGAGTCTGTGCCTGGCACGCCAAGTGCACGGTGTGGAGCAGGGCTCTCCTTTGTGTGTGAAGGGGATGAGATGCAGGGAAGACTCTGCTGCCTGCAGGAACTAAAAAGGAGGCCTCAGTCTTGTCTGATAGATAAAGCTAAAAATAACCCTGCAACTCCCTGAGTGGGGATTGCACTTCATCAATGCCAGGCAGCGACAGGGGTAGAGTTTAGACTCAAGCGGAGCAGAAAAGAGCTGGGTACCCAGCAATCATCTTATTGTCACTGAAAAAAGGCCCATCTGCTTTTATTTACTGGTCTTAAAGTAGAAACAGGGTGGCAGCCTTCATCCCAGAGGAGGGTTAAAACCAGTGTGATTGATGAGGGGGAGGCTGACTTTGACTTTTGTTTTTGGAGTCTTAGAACATTTAAGATGGCTGAGGATGGTGAGCACGTGATGATTAGCTGAGCTCATTGTATGAAGATCGAGGAGACTGAAGCTGGAAGATGCTGCATGTTCAAGCGAGGAAGTAGAAAAGCAGGCTGTTTGCGAGAAAGGAAAGGGTGGGTAAAACAAGGTTTAAGTCAAAACCAGACCAGGGTCTTCCACAGCTTGGCAGGGAAGGTTGGACCTTTGCGTTAAGATTTTCTAATGAAGACGAAAAGGCAGGCAGTTACAGCCAAAGTTATGTTGATCTTAGAAATCAAGGCAGGAAACCATCTTTATTTTCAGAACAATAACTTGCATAGCAGTGGGTCTTGCTCAATGTAGCTCTGGACTGGGCTCAGAATAGATTTCTATTGTTTTTCGTGTGAATGCTTTGTTTGTGCTCTAAGCTGTCACAGAGCGATCTCTGATTCCCAAAGAGGAGAGCAAAATGACGCTCATCTGGCTGACAGCTCTGTAATAAACCCAGCCCTCTTCCACATGCATCTCCTGAGTAGACTCATGTCTGCTGTCAGTCCTTGTGTGGTGAGCCCCCGACCTGCTTTCTGTCTTTGCTTTTTGAGACCAGCTTGTCCCTGCATTTAGGGCCTGACTCGCTGCTCTCTCAGCTGGTGTACTTTGCAGATGTAATAATACAACCCATGAAATCATGGCAGATTGACAGCATTTAAGCTTAAGAGTGCTTTCAGGATTTAGATGTAGAGATTTTTGACAGGAGGTTTATAAAGAATGCAATTTAGGATGTGGGGAGGCTGGTGGGGCTTTTTAAAATCCAACTTTTTTTTTTTCCAGCAAATAATATTTTTTTTTAACTAGCTGCAACATCTAGGTTTACCTTTTTAACTTAATGTACTAATTTGAGGTTTAACTCTTGGGGATTCTACATCATTGTTTTAATAATCTCTGGTGTCTGGTCCACACATACCGACTACAAATGTTTTTTAATATTAGTGTGATTCACATTTACATATTTTACATTTTATATTGGAGATGATCAACTGGAGAGTAACTTGTAGTACTTTTGTGAAAGTGAGTTTTGCTTCAGCTAAGGCTTTGAGTAAAATCTCTGCAGCTTCCTGTTTCTGCTTCCTGCTGTAGTCTCATAGAGCTTTTTCCTTTCCTGCCTGGTCACCATTTTTGCCCTTTCACTTCCCATGCCCGAGCTTGCCTCTCTGTGGGAGTGGAGGGTTGTAGGGAATGATTTCAGAGCTAAAGAAGACATTTCAACTCGGCACCCTTGATCTGATGCCCAATGCTTCCATGTTTCCAGGTGTCACATTTGCTGCAAAGGGCTACTTCGACGCTCTGGTGCGGATGGGCGAGATGGCCAGCGAAAGTCAAGGCTCTAAGGATCTTGGTGAGTCCTGGTAGTGGCAGCGGTTCCCCTGGTGAGGTGAAGGGGCGCAAGGCTTGGATAAGCAGATGGCAGATAGGCTGGCTTGTACTGTGGAGTAGAAGCAACTGATGACCAACCTCCAACTGGATACACACATGAAAACTTTTCATGATAATAAAAAAAAGGTTTAATTGTCAGGTTGAAACACTCCGCATCTTAACCGCTCTGTTCACAACACTTGCGCATGGCCAAACATCAACATTAATAAAACCACTTGATTTGAGGAGCAATCCTTTACACTCACTCCACTCTCATACAGTGCGTAGCCTGGTTTCGGTTGGATCAGGTCTGGTTCTGCTCCGTATGAACAGCGCTTTGGTGTTGAGTGGTGTTGACAGGAGCTGAGGCAACAAGTAGCAGATGCACAGGCGGGAACATCAGTTTGGAGAAATGCGTCATAGTTGCAGATCTAGTAACATGGCAGGAAGTGGGGCGATTATTTCTTTATTTTTGTCGTAGATGGATCCAGGTTGTGGATTTTACATCCGTTTGACTCGAACATGGCATATCTGCAGAGCAGTGAAGGCTAAGATTTGAATAAAATGGATATCTAAGACGTGTGACAGGATATAACAACTGAATTCAATATTTACAGCTGAAACCTTTTTCTCTGCTTTTTAGTTTTTCTTTTGGAGCTTCTTTTCATTTTAATACACCACCTATTTTATAGTGGATGCTCAGTGGAGCTTTTATACCCAATATAATTGAGTTTAAAATGTTTTTTTTTATTACCTCTATTCAGATTCAACTTTATTATGCACAATGAACCTCCTTTTTATTACTATTGTTTTTGAGCCAAATGACTAAGGCTTCAGAAAAAGCCTACTTAAAATATAGTGAAAAGAGAAGGAGTTTGCTTTTAAAGTATTTACCTTTTTCTGAGTTTTTGTAATAATGTTTGATTTGTGAGGGTGTTTTTTTTGTGTGTATTCATTTGCATAATAAATAGCTTTTTGTGATTCTGTGCCACACAGTGACAGTTTTAAATACATGCATGTTGCTTTGGGTCCAAACTCCCCATCACCTATCCATGTGTCCCCATTTCTATCAGCTTTGTTGCTTTGCTTCTATGTTTTCTGCATTGCATGACTGTGCGTTCATGTAGAGGGTTGCTTGATGCTGCCTTCTTGACTTCTTTTTGTTTTTCTGGCAGCTTAAACATGACTCAGCTGCTCCATTAACTCTGCAGATCCTCCCTCTGCCTTCAGTGAAAAGATGGAGCAGAATGGATTGATGCTCTCCTCATGTATCAGTAGTGCTCAGAGCAACTACTGGCTGTGCATACTGAAGGGATGGATGCTTTGTCATATTCTGTTACTGGTGCACAGTCGTTTTTAGGCATTCAGGTTGGGACATGTCTGTTTGTTGGATGCAAATGACCGGGCTCATTGTTAATCTATACATAACCTGTCGCATAGATACATTAAGTTTTTCAATAAAGATAAAAAGATTGTTAATCAACAGATTATTTTCCAGGGAGCATTTAAAAGTCAGAAATCATAAGAGAATATAAACACATGCAGTGAAACATCAGGGGAGGTATTGGTAGGCATGGAGAACTGATTAAATATAACTCCCCCCTTTTCTCTAATTTGTTCAGTTCAATGACTCAAAAAGTAATCAGCATCCTTCAGTCTTTTCCATTACAAAGAGATGCTGTGCTGGTGGCTTGATAAACTCCAGGATTTTTCCCTGCATTGCTGTAGAAGAGGTCAGGAAACGGAGTGCTTTATTCTTGGATTATGTGAAAATTTTCTCAAGCCTGGCGACTATTAATTAGAAGATAACAAGAATTGTGGATTTGTGTGTATCAAAACGTGCGTGTGAGCTAAGGTTTGATGATCGGCACTTTTCGGTCCTTGTGACCAGAGCTATGACCACTGAGTACCTTAGTAATTACCTTTTTATAAAGTTTTATCTCACTTTATAATTGATGTGGACTGAATATAGATATTTTATAACTGACCATTTTTAACATTTTTATTAATGTATTTGGAACTGTAATGGCTTGTTGCACAGAAATGACTGAACTGTAAACTGTCTGAATTTGACCAGAAATACTCTAAGAGTATTATGATGCACAAGAGCCAATAGCATTTGCACATTGACAGAGGACGTGGCGCTCCATGTGAGTGGGTGACGTTAAAAGCGGAGGTGTTGGTTTTGTCAAATTGAGTCTGATTTAAAAAATAAAAATAAACAAAACAAACAAAGTAACAACTTAGTCTCAGGTGAAATGGATGGATCATGTTTCTAGATATGTGCAGCCCAGACTTTCAGTATATAATAATCATACTTTAATCATTAGGCTAATGTAAGCAACACATTGATGTGATTACACCTAATCTATTTAGTCATTAACAGTTAATGTTATATCCTGTATACTGCAGTCTGCCTGTATTCCTTAGAGTCTGACCCTTAGAGTACCTTAACTCTTATCCATTTGCAGCTTGAAGGTGGAAATCTCAGAGTCTTATTTCTTTAGTAGCAACTTTCACACTGAAGAGTGTTGTTCTTGCTGTGATCAGGAAGAGTTTAGGTATGGTGTGTTCACTAACTGGAAAATAATTTTGTTTTTTTGAGTTCATGACTGGCTGTTCCCCAGTTAAGGCCTACCAAGCTGAAAATCCTTTGATTCCGATGAGCAGATGATTTGTTTTTTCTGAGCATCTATAGTAATTTTCTTTTTAAAGGAAAATTTAAAACAATAATAAATTATAGTATTTTTATATTTAAAGAACCATTGATAGGTGTGTTGGATTAAATTTTGAATTTAATTTTGAGTCTTGTGTTTGCAGTTTAGTTGTAAAACACCTTAATTTACAGTGTGTCCAAAATGTGCAAAAAAGATTTTGACTCCTTTTTTCAATTTTAGACAGTTGAGAAATCGAAAAAAGAGAAATGATGAAGTGGAGTTCTCTACAAATGTTTACTCAACAATACGCATTTGACAAAATTTGCCATTAAACAATATCACATGCCAGACTAGAATGATTAAGAAAAACTCATTTTTGTTTTTTTGGTTCAAAGTATACTGACTTGCATCTCCTTAATGGGAATACTGTTATATCAAGAGTTGGTTCTTACTTTACTGAACTGATGCCACACTGGCATGGGAAGCTGGCACAGAAAGAGGATATGATGCCTTACAGTTTCATTTAGTTCTTAATTTACGCAGTGCTGTCCTAGTTTGACCAACTGCTCTGCTTTCACGAGACGATATGTAGAGAAACAAGCTATTCCATCACTGCAGAGTGAAGTGTCATCCCACTCATCTGCTCCTCTTTCACTACTGCACTCTGTCTGCAAACACCCCCTCATTGATGTGGGAGCTCATGCAGCCCTGGGAGAACATGCCGACTTTGCACACATTTCCAAAAATAGATTCAATAAAACGCCTCAACCGGAGCTGCTCTGATGGAGGAGGAGGAGACACGGGATACGACGCTCGATCCGCAGCCCAAAAATGGTTTGCCGGTGATGTCATTATGACTGAAAAGGACATTGTCTGTCTTCCGTATACTATATATGGGCACAGTGATGAGAAAAACTAGGAAGCTCCTGCAGTTCCGGTTCCCCTCACTGACCATATAAGAGCTCCACCATTCAAATGCAGTATTGGGGTAGAGATGCAACTTTAATCAGGTCTTTTCTTTGCAAAGGAATGAAAGAGCCATCACTGGCTTCTCTTTTTAGAAAATGTTGTGGCTATCGTTTAAACCTGCTTTTTATTCAGTTGTCATATTCAAATCTCTCATGCTTTTGTCTTCTGGGCAGGCTCATTTCATCGTATTTTTTTTCCATTTCATCCACTTCAAAGGAAAGCAGATTATGTCAAAACAAAAACCGTCATTAGTGAAAGGTTTGTGTTTATAAAAGGAAGGGCAGAAAATGTGGTCAATAAAAAGAGCTAAAAAAGAAATCAAGGAATACTGTCATTTTGTCAAAGGGTTTGTTTGAGACTTTTTGTCTCCTGACCTAAAAAGAGCAGAAATCTGTTTTAATTGTAAGCCCATTTGCATGGCTACTTTTGTCTTATTTACTATTCTTACCTTACTATCAGCGATTGTAGAAAGAAGTACTACTTTGAAAGGTTGAAAAATGAAGGCATGTACAACCTTTCTATTACCAACGAAGTATTTAATCAAATCATTTTTTTATGTGTATAAGATGTTAACCCTATGATTTAATAAATGAATAAACGTTTAGGATTGTTACAGCAAGAATGCATGTTAATTACATTAATAAGCATGTAATGTCTACAAATAACTTCCCATAGGTCCATTAAAATGTTTGTTGATCTCTTGTTAACTATACAGTCAAAGCCAAAAATGTTTACATTTACGATTTAATTGCCTCCTAAAATGACAAGCTAGTTCAAAACTGATGCTCTGCTAATGTTGGGACGCAGAGATGGCTAGCTAATGTTTTGATTATTCATATATTTATGATAAGTAGTCTTTGACTTTAACATTATCTAAATTTATGAAAACGATATATATCCAAACCTGTGATTCAAAACTCAACATTAGCAATTGCTGTAATCTTCTTTCTTTAAACAAATATTAAACGAAAAACTAAAAGAATAAAATTAATCAACAGCCTTAGGCAGAATTTGGTTCTTAATTATTAGTGAAATATTTAAACAATTGGAGCCCGTAATGCCTTAAAATGAGTTGAATTTGTAAATTGTGTCGTCAGGCATTTCGACCCACATAAACTGTTCACTTAATGCAAAATATTTAGTTACAACTGACTGTTTAAATAGTACAGTTAATCTACACATATAAGAAACTAATTCTGTTCTTTTTCATCCTTCTATCCCATTGCTCAGGGGGAAACTGTGCCTGATTCCATCCCATTAAGTTAGTTTAGATGGCTGCATTAGGAGTAGAAGAAAGGTTTATCATTTTTATTAATTAATTCACTAGATCCTGATTTAAAGGAGCATGTCACCCCAAATATTTTATTATTTCCACTTCATCTGGCCTGTTCTTATAAGAGTATGTGATGCAGGTCAGTCATGTTACAGAATATATTAGGCAGACACACAATGGAAGATAAAGTGACTGTTCTGTGGTATTAGATAAGGAATATTCTCCTGCATCAATGTCTTTTCATTATGTCTTTTAAAAAAGAAAAAAACCCTCAGTTGGACAGAGGTTGTTTAATCACCACATGCGGAGGTGCACTATATGAGCAACAGAAATATATTCTCTTTCAAGCAAAGGTAAACAGAACTGAAGATGAAGCGAATAATGTGAAGACTGGAAAATAGAGGCAAGAAAACAACATGTCTGGTTGAGTCACTAAACGTTTCTAAGGGAAATTCTTTACATTTTTTGCAACTGCTGGCCCTCCATCATCTCACTCAACATCTCATTGGAACAATCCAAGGTAAAACTGGTCACCTCAACCCGACCCTAATTTCCCTGAGCTGCACTGGCTGAATTTCCCCTGAGCTTGGAAGCCAATCTGAATTCTGTCAGGGTTTACTCAGTATGGGAAAACTGCAATATGAGCATTCTTTGAAAGGATTCTTTAACTTTGTGTTTTTTCCATATGCAATCCTGTGCATTTGTCATGATTTAACAAAGCTGGTCTCTAGTACACAAATTGAGACGGTGTTGATCCAAGGGTTCTTTGAGGATGTCTTGGGTATGAAGGACTGATTTTTCATGGAAGTCTCCTTTTGTATTTAAATGTTTTGACGGGTTGCTATTTAATCACTAAAAAACCCAAGTGGCCACTGAGTGATGGGGACAGAACTATCTATTGTCTGTCTGCATGTCATTGGAGCAGCTCCACACCACTAATTTAGCTTTCCTCAACGGTTTTTGGCCTATTAGAAAGTCCTTGTCCTTGAGCCACCACAGGTGGTTACTGGGGAATGGAGGAACAAAGAAAGAAATGAAACGCATAATGAGAAGATGGACACTGAAGATTGAGAAAGGCGAGACGAAAAGCAATGTGTTCCTGGCTCATTAGCAGCTGTCAGATGGTCTCTGCTGAAATCAAAAGCTGCAAACCAACAAAGCTCACAGACGGGAGCCCCCGGCACTCTGATCCCCCTCACCTGTCATTCATCCCTTCCTTTCACCTCATCTGTTCTCATTGTTACATTCCTCAGGTTTTAAATGAGCCATCCTGTCTGCTGTAAGCTTCATGTCTTGAGTGCCAGGTAGGAAGCAGTTTGCGTCAGTAAGGGACTGTGCGTGTTTGATTTAGCAAGTAATGGTAATGGGTTGGTAATGTGGCTTCAATAATGAGCTGGACTGGAAGGACCTTGAGGTGTCGCATTGTTCTTGAAATAAATGGTAAGTTAATGATGTGAAATGCACCGACTGCAGATGAAGTTTCTGTAAAAATAAATTAGTGGACATGCACTAAGTTAGTATATCTGTACAGAAATCACCCCTTGAATCAGTGTTTTAGGGTTTTCTTCCCTTTAGACAGAAAACCAGGCACAGCTGCAGATCTCAGTTTATTATGAACCTGTTGTCTGAGCTGTAAAGCTGTCACAATCACCCACAAACATCTCAGTCATGATAGATCCGCCTACTTCATCTCAGAACTAACTATAAATACAAATGATGACAGGAGCAGACCAGCTGAATTGATAACAGTTTAAAATATCTTTAGTTACAGATTTTTCCCACTATGGTGCACAATTGGTAGTGAGACATGATGAGTTGGGTGCAAGGAATTGCATTGACCATGTGTCAAAACATGAAATGCTATCAGGTTTTATATCTGTCATTCTCCACATGCTGCCCCCGGTCCCAGGCTACCAACGTGGGTCCTGTGACTCAGATTATCACTCTTTATTCATCATCCCAGCAGCCACCATGTAATGCCTTCAGTACGTCAATCTAATTGATCTGCTGTAGCCTGAATCCTTCATGAAGGATCTTTTCTCTCTCTTTTTGGACACATAAAGTTGTCACAGTTCATATATAACATGACACACACTCTATTTGAGGCTTCACATGTAAACGCTAATTAAGCATTGTGTGTTTGGCTGTGGAAAATTGTGCCCATACCCTTGACGTTGTTTGTATGCACACAAAGGGAGGCTGTGTTTAACAAAATGAAAGGCCTAGGTGAGCACAACAGAAATGGTGTCAATCGTGCAGCTTTATGAGGGCAGATCTCCCTGCAGCACCCTGTGCTCCCCTCACTGCAGCTTTCTGGGGATTAGAGCTGCTTGTTTGCTCTCAGGCTTCTATAATACATTCCATGTAGGGACACACACTGCATAAAACACCCTCCTTCACACGGACATTAACCGCGGCCTGCTCCCCCTCACTGGCTCTCTGCTGAGCAAGGGAGCTGCATGGCAAGTAGATGGGATATTAAACCCAGATGTTAGGACTGTCCTTGAGTGAGACTTGATGAATAATGGTTTTGTTTGCCTCATGCATTCAGGACAGTGCAAACACACACAATCAAAGAACACCAGCTGGATGAAGTTTGGTGGGTAAATTGGAAGTTTTATCCTCTGTAAGCACATATCAGAGGCTTAAAATCTCTATGTGCTTGTTTATGATAAAAACCTCCAGGTTCAACTCTTGAGATCTACACGTTTGAAATTCTATAAAAGCCTAGTTTCATTAGATATGGCAATTTATTGATGGAAATACGACAAGAATTCCCATGCTCAACACCAGCATAAAATTGAAAACTGGGCAAAGGGTAATTTGTTGGGCCTTGAACAATTTGCAAACAAAAGCAGTCATTGTGCGTCTTTAATTGATCCTCCTTTGGGAGTGGACAACAATGTGCTTTACTTCCCCTTTAAGCCTCAGATGTTGTGATCTGCTCTGATTAACAGTAAGCAGCTTACTACTGGTGGATAGAAGTCCCATATTTCACAATGCAAGGTGGGAGGATTTTTAGATTAGGTGGATGCAACAAAACTAAACGAGAACATCCAGGAGTTTGGGGATCTTCCCAAGGATGTGAAACCCTGCAGGATTAAGTCAGAATGGGGGGACCAGTTGACCCCATGTGTGACTTTTAAAAGATAACTCCTTTTATTCCAACTTGGGTTTGGACTTTGGCCTTTCTTTCAACCAGTAATGCCAGTTATGTAATTCTTGACAACATCAGACCTCTCAGCCTAAAAACATATTCATTTGTCATACAAGCAAAGTGATTAGAACTGTTAGGAGATTGAAGAAACATAATAAAATCAAAGTTATTAATGTAGCGGTGGCTTAATTGAAAGACTTTTAAGCTTTGTGTTGCTCTACAGCTGAGCTGTAGGCTGGCTGTTCAGGAGAGGCCAACAGGAGATGAGACCTTCAGAGATCAATAAAGACTGAACTTGATAAGTCAATGCATGAGCACAATATTAAATCCAGGTGAATGGATCAGTTTGAATTTAGAGATCCACTGCTTGGAATGTTCTAGCTGATCTCAGATCTCCTGTTTATGTAAAGCTTTGACCTGCCGACACTAATTTTAGCAGATTTCGTTCTTTAATATAGAAAGATAAGAAAATATTCAAAACATTATTAGCCCGCTTGCCATCAGTGACCATTAATTGATATCAGGGGCAGAGAATATGATGCACCACGTTTGGAAGCAAGCAGTCATTAGACAGTGTTTTCCAAAATTAAAATGAAGACAACATGAGTTTACATATAAAACTGTCTTTATAATCTTGTATTAGCAATTGGTGAGGTTAGCCTGGCTAGTATTGCTCAATAGTCTTTGTGTTTATTCGTTTGAGAACCCATATCTTAACTCTGAGATTTCCTAAAGGCCATCAACATTTCCATATCCAGGATCTTCCATGATGAAAATTTAAAAGCTCAAAATGATAATACTGGTCCTTCTCAAAATATTAGCATATTGTGATAAAGTTCATTATTTTCCATAATGTCATGATGAAAATTTAACATTCATATATTTTAGATTAATTGCACACTAACTGAAATATTTCAGGTCTTTTATTGTCTTAATACGGATGATTTTGGCATACAGCTCATGAAAACCCAAAATTCCTATCTCACAAAATTAGCATATTTCATCCGACCAATAAAAAAAAAGTGTTTTTAATACAAAAAACGTCAACCTTCAAATAATCATGTACAGTTATGCACTCAATACTTGTGCCAGGTCGTGCTGAAAAATGAAATCTTCATCTCCATAAAGCTTTTCAGCAGATGGAAGCATGAAGTGCTCCAAAATTTCCTGATAGCTAGCTGCATTGACCCTGCCCTTGATAAAACACAGTGGACCAACACCAGCAGCTGACACGGCTGACATGCAGAATTTGCTTTCATCCAAAAAAAGTACTTTGGACCACTGAGCAACAGTCCAGTGCTGCTTCTCTGTAGCCCAGGTCAGGCGCTTCTGCCGCTGTTTCTGGTTCAAAAGTGGCTTGACCTGGGGAATGTGGCACCTGTAGCCCATTTCCTGCACACGCCTGTGCACGGTGGCTCTGGAAGTTTCTACTCCAGACTCAGTCCACTGCTTCCGCAGGTCCCCCAAGGTCTGGAATCGGCCCTTCTCCACAATCTTCCTCAGGGTCTGGTCACCTCTTCTCGTTGTGCAGCGTTTTCTGCCACACCTTTTCCTTCCCACAGACTTCCCACTGAGGTGCCTTGATACAGCACTCTGGGAACAGCCTATTCGTTCAGAAATTTCTTTCTGTGTCTTACCCTCTTGCTTGAGGGTGTCAATAGTGGCCTTCTGGACAGCAGTCAGGTCGGCAGTCTTACCCATGATTGGGGTTTTGAGTGATGAACCAGGCTGGGAGTTTTAAAGGCCTCAGGAATCTTTTGCAGGTGTTTAGAGTTAACTCGTTGATTCAGATGATTAGGTTCATAGCTCGTTTAGAGACCCTTTTAATGATATGCTAATTTTGTGAGATAGGAATTTTGGGTTTTCATGAGCTGTATGCCAAAATCATCCGTATTAAGACAATAAAAGACCTGAAATATTTCAGTTAGTGTCCAATGAATCTAAAATATATGAATGTTAAATTTTCATCATGACATTATGGAAAATAATGAACTTTATCACAATATGCTAATATTTTGAGAAGGACCTGTACATTGCAACTTTGCTGGATATGGTCAATTTTCTTGCTATCCACTAAAAGGCAACAGCCTTAGTAAACCACAGGACCTCTGTAGACAGTTTCTTTTTAAAAAGCTTCTTACAGCTTTTGTGCCTCATCTGACCTCCCATACTGAAAATGGCTACCTTTTGTAAGCTTCAGAAACAGCATCCATCCCTAGAAGTTGTTACAGCAACTTGCTGCTGCATTGGCATGGTTCATTGACCATTGAAGAGTTTCGGTTTCCTGTCTGGATGATCAGCAGTCAGGGCTGGTCGAACTGAAAGTTGGCCAGTTCCGATCACAAGCTGATATCTCAGTGCAGACAATCCAGTGGCTGGTTTTCATCTGCAGTTAGAAAGCTCTGAGGTGAATAGAAATTAAGACTGGTTATAATTACTGTGACTACTGATTGAGGTTATGATAAATATAGAGTAAAGGTAAAAAGTATGAAAGTTTTAATATTTGTGAGTAATTGTTATGGAGAAAATTGTTATAAACAAGTTCATAGGAATTCAATTTTTCCATATTAATATATGAAAATTTAAGTGTTTTTACACTTTTGCAGACAGCAGAGGTATTTAACCTTAGAAATTTGGACAATTTTTATTTTTTTTTACGCTAGTTTCTGCTCTGTACACTAGCAATGGTATAATTTAAAAAACTGCTTTTTCTGGTTTTAAAAAAATCCAAATTTCTTTGGTAGTTTTCTTTTTCTCTTTTGCAACAGCTTTTGTAATTCTCATTTAGATAGCGTCTATTTTTATGTTTAGAAATTATACCATTTTACAGATGAACTGGGCCTCTGTACTGTTGTTCATCACTATTGCACAGTAATGGCTAATTACGTTTGGTATATTCTAGCTAAAAAAGCAATGCATAACAAGTGGGTTGTAGATGGAGTCAACGGGGCTGTTTAGTAAAGTTGTGTATCAAAAGAAGCTCCAACTAATAGCTGGTTTACGTCAAAAAAGATTATGGTTAAAACATGCAGTTTTTCTTGCAATACTAAACGTTTTACTGTTTGAATAGCTTTTTTTTTTTTTTTGCATCTTTATTATGTTGTCATGTCTGGAACACTGTGGTTTCTAATGATATTTTTGGGCTACAAACATCCTGGCATCTGTTCGGATCGAGTTTGGATCCGACGCAGTATCCTGTTCCCTCCTCAGGCTGAAGTCAACATTAGTTTAATTGTGTATGTGATCGAGCTACTCAAGTTTATCCTGCCTGATGCAGCCTGTCGATGGCCGCTAGCTGTTTGTTAATGGATGGGATGCGAGTGTGTGTTGGGTGCCCTCCAAGAACCAAAGCAGAGTTTAGAAGTACACATCAGTGCATTTATGTGCCTCAGTGCCCTGTCCATAGCCTGTCGATGTATTTTCTTAAGGTGGAGGAGGGGGAGGTCAATATTGAATGTGACAGTTGGTTGGATGAAAGGTCATATTCTGGTAATCTCTGACATACTGCTTTGTGTTTCTGTCTTCTGCATATAAATATTTTCCAACCATATGTATCTGTTACACCTGTGTTTCTGTGCAGGGATCAAAAAGCAACTTTGAACCCTAAAAGACAGAAAATCTTTATATTGACGAGGATTAAAGTTGGTGCTGCAAAACAGCGTAAGGGTTTAAATTATTAACATTAGAGATGCTCTAAAGTAAACCATCTGGTCCAAACTGGACTTCAGTATGTTTCTTAAGCAGATATATTGTAACTAACAGTTCACTGCTGCCCCCACCTCTTGCTCTGACCCTTCCTAAATCTCTTCTACTGCAACTGAGCCTCATCTGCATGACCGCAGCACTTCATTAAGCCCATTAATCCCGTCCAGGTAGCCCACTCTGTGTCCCCTTCGACTGTTCAATGTCTTTAGGTCCACACCCTGGCTCACCTCCCTGCAGATCTGGTGGAGGAAAGCTGAGCGACATACATTCAGTTGTGTCAGCGTGCATTATGCAGGAGAAATATGAGGGTCATTAACGTATGTTAGCGACCTCGTTTAGAATAAATTGGATCCGCCATGCTGTGGCGCTGCTGCCCTTACTGAATCTGTCACAGTTTCATGGAATCTGACAGTTTATCTGTTCATAAAATAATATTGTGATGTATTTTATACAGATTTTACTCTGCATTCTGCTTTTGGTATTGCGCTGAATGTTCCATAAAATGTTTTATTCAAAACTAAGTCTTAATTTATGATATAAGAGTCAAGTTGTAAAAACCTTTTTACTTTGCATTTAGTGCCATGCAAAAGTATTCAAACCACTTAAACCTTTCCACATCGTCACAATACAATCACAAACTTCAGTGCTTCTTATTGGGATTTTATTTGCAGGACCAACAGAAAGGAGTGCATAATTGAGAAATCACTTGATTAGTAAACGGAGTCTGCTGTGTCTAATTTGTGCTGTACAGATGCTATTATCAGGCAGGGATAGGTAAGCTGGTCTGATTACAAATTCATTCCACATTTTAAAATGTTTTATTAGTAAAAATTTATTTGAAAATTATTTTCTATTCACTTTGCAGTTACACACTAACCTTGTGTTGGTCTATCACATTAGATTGCCTGAAAATGCACTGAAGTTAGAAATTGTAGTGCAGAAAAATTATGGTGGTTTCCAAGACACCGAATGTGACATTCGTTAAATAGTAGAGCTTAACTGATGATTCAAATGACATCTAATAAACCGCTCTAATAAATCCAATGAATAGTTGTCAAATGTGACCATTTATTTTTAGCTAAAAATGAAAGGTCAGTATTTTTCTATATTGCAGTTACTTAGAATGTGAAAATTCCAGACTCCTGTTAATCAGCACCGCATGTGGATTCTGTATAAATTAGCAGACTCTGTCTAAGTGTCTTTTTTTCTGTGTTTAAAACTTGTCATTTGCCTCATTGATTTTTTTTCAGGGTAGTTTGATCTGTCTCTTCAGGTCTGTGTTCTTTTGCTCAAACTAGATCTTTTTCTTTTATTTTTTCAATGCATTGCACATACAGAAGAGGCAGCATGTAGGTATCTTAAACACCTCAATGGCTGCATGAACCATGTTTTAGTTTCTTGTTAACTTTTCTCTCTGGGGTCTGCTTTTTGTTTTCCCGTGTTATCTTGTAGCACAACATGCATCTTAATGCATAGATTAAAAAGTTGAGGTTTTTTTTTTTTTGTAAAGTTCTGATTTTGTGAGTTTATTCTTTTCCTTGATAGAGTTGGTAAAATCTCAAACTTTAGCAGCTTGGTTTCAGCAGGTTTCTTGATTAGCTCTTTGATTTGTCATTAAACACATCTGTAGAACATATTTATTTTGCTTTCCGTCACTGTTTTGAGTTTTGTCTGCTCGTCAGTATCACTTCAGATGTTACAGCTCATCCTTCATCGACAGCCGTCTGTTGTTTGGGTGCATGGTCGTTGTTTTGTAATTTTTTTTTTTGCACGCTTTGTTTCTGAGTTTGGAACGATTTAATATCACAATCTCTTCTTTCCCTTCCCTCCTGTTTGTTAATCATCTCTTTCTTTGTTTTCTCTCTGCAGGGGATGTGCTTTTTCAGATGGCTGAAGTGCATAGACAGATCCAGATCCAGCTTGAGGAGATGGTGAGCATGTGGTGATGGTGTTGCTAAAATCAGATTGGGATTGGGAGACAAGCGGATTGTGGCCTTTTTGCTTAATGACATGAATTATTTGACAATCTGAAAAGCATCCTTTTATGAGGACGAGCAGCATCTGATGGCTGTAGCTTCACTTCAGTGGGATTTGGAAATTGGTACTGATTGTATGTAATTTACAAACATTTCAGACTGAAACAGTTCTCATGTCAGTTCTTTATCCAAATCAGAGAGTAAATTGGCCAATTGTGGGAACATTTGCAGTAAACATTCAGCTGATTTAGAGATGTTAGAAACAGCCAGCCTTCAATTTTTTTCTGGAATCATTTTGAAGTCTGTTTGCAAATGTTCTCATTCTTTTGGATAATTGGTTTTAGATTAAATGTTTTTTTCTCTTCACAACAACAAAATATATAAATCAGAAAGCTCGTATATTATCCTGAGAGGTTGTTTTAGAATCACAACCTAAATAATACATTTCAACTAAAGCCCATGCATTTTCTTTTGATGACATGCATCCACACAGAGACTTGCATTGCTTTGCAAAAGTATTCACACAAGCGGAAAGAAAATTATTCATAGTTTTCAAGTTTTCTTTTGCCAATCCTAGGGAATCTTAAGGATGATATAATCTGAATCTTAATTCATCCCTAAAATGGAAACATGATAGTGGCACCATGATGCTGCTCCTGTAGTGGCTGGTCTGAGTTGACACGAAGATGGATAGAGCTAAATCCAGGACAACCCTGGAAAAAAACTCTGGCTGAGGCTGCCAAAGGTTTAGGCTGCAGCAGACTAGGATGACTTCCAGCAGGAATCCAGTCTGTGGATTTTCACCATATGCAGTCATCTATTTATGCCAGCAGGTGGCATAGGTTAACATAAGAAACAAGTTGGTACACCAAAATGAACTCAGGCTATCATCAAATTTTAACTTTGTAAATGGTTTACATGGCTTCAAAATATAAGCTTTGTTATATCTTCTTATAAACACGATTTCTTATCAGAATAGGTACTCACAGGAGAAATGAATCGCCAGGCTGTATTATGTTTTTTGCCACAAACGGCGGTACAATACAACAGTAGAAGACCACCAGGGCAGGGCAGAAGAAGGGCATCTATGGGAACAGGGATGTAGTGGTATGTGCGTTTTATTTATTGCCATCAACGCTCTTGTATAGTACAGGTTTGCAAAGGACTGCTGCCTTGGAGCAATCGACTGCCGACCAGACGCCACCAGTGTGTTGTTTCATAGAAAATCATAGGGGTGTATTTTTTGTGACGTACGTCTGAACCCACCAATGTGCATTGTCCTTGACTCTCCACATTAACCTAAAGAAAAAAACCTCACCATACCATTGTTAAAAATGGTAGTGGCAGCATCTTGGTCTGTCGATACATTCTTCAGCAGGAACGTTTGAAAGCCATGTATCATTTTCCTTCCGCTTCACAGCTCTAACTACTGCGTGGTGGTCTATCACAGAATCTTGCTAAATACAATAATGCTCAAGGGGAATGAATACTTTTACATGATATTCATGTTGCTCATGCAGAACCAGGAAGTTGATTTGACCTAAACTTATCAACCTAGACATCCCTCTATAACCCTCTGGGTGTGTTGTTTTCCCAGCACAGATTCGTTCCTCCACCGCAGCTCTAAAACAGACGCTCCATCCTACTTTTAAAAATTCCTCCTCAGCGGTTTCACATAGAACTGCTTGTGGTTAGTTTTATTCCGTGTTTGTGTGGGTTATTGTTGAGGTTTCTGTGTTTGTTTTGCAGCTGAAGTCCTTCCACAATGAGCTCCTCACAGAGCTGGAGAAGAAGGTGGAGCTGGATGCCCGCTACCTGAATGTGAGAGTCCCTTTTTTTCATCACAACGTACAAATCTAAAATTCCTGCCTACTTGAGCTGGATTGGGATTCAGGAGCTAGTGTGAGCCATGGCAGCCTGTTCCCATAAGCGGGGTGCTGGTTGACCTCCTTTCTCTCAGAGCTACTGCTGTCTGAGAAGCAAAACCTGGATATATTTTTGGGTTTGAGACAAATATAGGCAGATGGGAGGTTTAAGATGATATTCTGCTTTAATTTGTGACTTTATGGCAAAGCACATCCCTCAGTCTATAAAAGAGTCAAAATCTTCTACTTTCATTCACCTGTATTTTAGTTCTTGGGTGCACTTGTTGCTTATTTTAGGCGCAGCATTATAATCACTTTCATCCCACCTGCTGCTGCTGATCTCTGATAAATCTGTTGCTTGGAAAAACCTGTTTGACCTTTAGTGTGGATCAGATTTTGAAGTTATTGAGTTATTCCTAAATATACAACAGATTGCTTCACTTCAGCTTGTGCAACAGGAATTTGCATGATTCTTTCTAATAAAAACGTTTTTTTGAGGCATATACGTTGAATGTTTTTGTTTACCAAACTCAAAATTCATTTGTTTTTATGTTCTTTTAAGGTGGCGGTTGAACACTGTATTGTATAAAGTCCAAATCTTTAGAAAACGTGACAGAAAGTCGAAGATTTCTTTCTGCAGTGCATGCTGGAAAAGACTGCATTCTCTTTGGGTTGATGTGCAAAGACACATTTAATCTGTTTAAAATATATGCAATAATAAAGGTTTTCAAATTTTCTTTTTTTTACATTATTTTACCACTGTTGGATATTCAATCCTGGACAACTACTTTTAAGCCCTCCTTTTTAAATGAACAACTAAACCCTTAACCATTTATCTTTCTCATTGAAATATTTAAATGGTGTTGAGCCAAGAGCTCTGAAACAGACCCACTGTTAATGTTGGACTGATACTTCCACGGTGCAAGCGCTGCTGTGCCCCTGCTGACTTTGTACTGACCCCTCAGGCGGCGCTGAAGAAGTACCAGATGGAGCACAAGAGCAAAGGGGAGAGTCTGGAGAAATGCCAGGCGGAGCTGAAGAAGCTGCGCAGAAAGAGCCAGGGCAGCAAGCACCCCTCCAAGTATGGAGAGAAGGAGATGCAGGTCAGTGTGTGTGTGTGTGTGTGTGTTTCTTTCTCTCAGTTGTGCCATAGAATGAGTGATGGAGCACATAAAACGCTGCTGATTCAACTCTTGGCTTCAGGTTGTTTTGTTGTGCAGATCAGCTGTTCACATCGACAGGAAACTTTCTCCATTTATTCACATCCATTCTCTCAGCTGCAAACAAACCAACTCTTTAGTAAGGAACAGATCTTAACTCCACTTTTTCTTCTCCCTGATTGCATTTAAGCTTCTTTGTGTGACAGCTGCTGTTGCTGATAAAAGGTGGAGCCTTTAATTTAACCCAGATTTGAGCTCATTTTTACTTTAAAATCCATCAACACTTGTATTAAACAGTGAAGTGTTTAATCTGTGACCTCATATAGAAATTGCACAATTCATCAAATTAATCCTGAAAACCAGGTTGCCTAACTGCAGTTTGTATATTAAACGTCAACAGAAAGGTTTAGCAAAACTGAGAAGTTCTGAGGGTCAAGCTCAACAGTACCTACTGTGTATCAACGTTCTGACTGATTCATTATCTTCTGCTCTCCTGAGGGTGATGGATAAGTAGGGGAGGCGAAGCAAATGTTTCTCTGATGTTCCGGTAGCTGTTTGAGCGGAGGTGTGATTAGATGGTGCATATCTCTGAGCTCCTGTCTGAAGGTGTTGTGATGACACATCGTGGGCTGGCTCTTATTACACAACCTGCACACCACAAGCTGCTGTCATGAGATTCTTATCTGTCCCATCAGATGGCACAGCAACAAGCGAACTGCCTCCGTCAGGTGTTCAGTTGTTTTTCTTATGTTTATCTAGTTGTTGGGGTGGGATTTTTATCTTCACTAAATACAATCTATAGCAAATTGCAAAACGAGTAGAAACTGACAATGACAAACTATATCTAAAGTAAGTTAAATTGATTTTTACAGAAAATCACGATTAAAATAATGTGTAAAATAAATGTGAATAATAAATATACGCATGGAGGCTAAAGCAAGAAATATAAAAGGCAAGAATAATGCAAAGACTCGGAGTAAAACAACACAAACACACAGACCTCTAACAGACCGAATTTTAAACGGGTAACATTAACTAGAACTTATTTTACAACCTGATTAATGCTGCTCTAAAATCACAATCGAGCAGGAAAAACAGCTAAACTTTAAGCTGTAAAAATAAATCAATCCCCTCCTGGCTTAGCATCAGGCGTTTCCTCTTTATTTTACCAGCTGTATTTATTGAGCTTAGAGAAATGGTGCATTTCTACCTCATCTGAACTTAATATGTGGAGTTCAACACAAACAATTAAACTTGGAATGAAATGGGGAATGTGGGACTTCATCTGCTGACAGCCTGTCTGCACACACCAACAAAGCAATTCACCTGCAGCTCTGCTAGACATCAGGCGGCAGCACGGCGCTGTTACGTTACAGCTTATTTTTCTGACATGAGCTTTTTCTTCACAACTTCACTATGCATGAAGCAATGCATTAATCCGAGCTGACATGTTATTTGTAACAAATTTAATAAAATATAAGTCTGCAGAGTATCACAGGGCACTAGGATATCCTAGGCCCTTTTCATATCCTAGGAGCTGCAAATAATGAAACATTTGAAGCAGACCAAAGGAAAACTGACACATCTGAACTGATGCAGGGGCCTCAGGACTTCCAGAGTCTGAAAAAGTGGTGTCACATTGTTCTGTTGGAGCAGCAGGGGTGGCAATTATTGTCTAATTGTTAGTGTTTCTGCAGCAGATGGTTGGTTGAGCATGAAGGGGTCAGGCTGGTGGCTATTCCAAAAAAATCAATAGCTGAAACTACAGTATGAAGAGCTGTGGCGTGGAAACATTTAGGCCTAAAGTCCATTGGTCCCTCTGGGCTTTAGAGGCTTATCGAGTGTGAAAGCTTATTGGTCCCAGCTGAGAGTTTGATTCTTTCCACCTCTATTGTTGCAGAGATTTAGTTCTCTTTGTGGCTAGAAAGGAAGCAAACCACTAGAATGTGAATCTTCTCTGAGGTAGATTTCAGCTCTCGGAGCCAGTCTGTGTGTGTGTCTATCACCTCCAACAACAAACTGCTTTGACTGGAAGATATTTACAATGTAATTTATTTCCCTTACAAACTACTACTACTAAAGGATCCGGTGCCTTGTATTCTATTGTACGCAGTCTGTTCCTGGCAGTAACATGCAGCAACAGAACAGAGCTGCCCTTTTAGAAAGAGCAGAACGTGACATAGAGTTGGTGTGTTTATTTATTTATTTTTTTATGTGCAAAGCTTCCAGCCTTTCCTTTAAACTCTATACATGAGGCAATGTGCTGCTTTCTTCAAGCATTTTCACTATGTGCCACTTTTAATTAGCTGCATAGCAACAGGACTTGCAGCTGCCTTTTTTAATAAATTTGATTACCAAAATAATTTATTGTTTTTAGCTCTTTACTCTTCAAGACCTTAAAGTTGCTAAAGACAGTTAAGGAAACTCTTAGATTCAGTTACCATGGAGCCATGAGAAGAGACTGAAGAGTTTTTTTCTGGGTAAAACCTGCTTATCACCAGTTTGTGATTCAGTTCTAATCAATAGCTGGCTTGATATGAATGTGTAATATGACTCCGCAATTGATGATTTATACTCGATTAGTTTGATTTAATGCAGTAGTAGTTGTAGCAATGCAATAGTCTTTGTTGTCTGGTCGAAACAGATCTATTTTTTTGTTCTGAGTCTGTTGTTAGGAAGACATTCTAACGTTGGGTCATTGTGTTTTAGAGCCAAATTAAATAAAAGTTTGTTATCTAGATCAAACATAATGATAGATGCAGTTGTCTCCAGATATGCAGCTCTGCCTCCTGTAGATAAGCCATGGGCCCAAATATCAGTTTTTACTCTGCATTTCATATTTTTGTTTGCTGAGAGAGCTCCAGGGTGAGCCAACACCATAGTTTATTGCTTCCAGTTTGTTTTTGTCCATCTTGCTGAGAACCAAGTGAGGTTCATCGGTTCAAATGAAACTCAGAGTCCAAACTCAGCTGTACTTTAATCTTCCAGCCCGCTCATCATGGTGAATTTACACATGGCTGCACAGTGTTTTGACATCCCACTGTTGAGTTGGGTTTAATGTGAAGAAAACATCACACACCTTTAAAAATATCTTGAGCAGGGCTAATTCCGATAATCTATATGCATGCCTGTTTTCTTGCTGACATGTTTCACACTCAGCATAACCTTTCCTGAAGACGATCCTCAGTGTGTTTCTCTCTAAGCAGAGGTTTGAAGTGCTGATAGTTGTCTGTCAGGAGGAACCAGCTGCAGAGTCAGATATATTGTAATGAAGAAGCTGATTGGCAGCAGGCCAGTTACTATCTAAATAAATAAACTTCATAAAGGACTTCCATTTTACACAACTTATTGATTTCCTCCTCTTGAGTCCTGTGTATCTTCATTAAATGCTCCCAGCTGTTCGAAGCCTCATGCTGAGGGATGATTAAAGGAACGGTCGTTTCTTCTTGACCGATAGCAGCTGTGTGGTTGCAACATGTGCACCTATCTGCTGGTCTGAACCTAGAATCTGAACGCAACTTGACCTTTTCACTTGCTGTGATTCATTAGCTGCCTCCATCTTCCTCTGTAATGGCCACTTTGCTGCAGCCTGCCTTCCAATTGCTGCTTCAGTGTGGGTGACTGCTGGATGTGCCCACATGAGGAGCACCTCTAAGCTCTTGAATTAATGAGCACATCCGGGCGGCTTAGTGACGTTTTTCTTCTCTCATTAAAATTATGCTCTATTGCTCCTAAGATTCACAGATGTTTCTCCTAAGCATAAAATACAGTTTCCCCTCCTCCAAACTGTACATGTTTTTTTGTTGTTGTTGTAGTTTTGTCTTAGAAAAGATACTTGAAATGAACAGGATTTGTTTATTCGTGAGCTTATCTTTACAAAGTTGAATTAAAGTTTGAATATCATTTATAGAATAAAACAGATTAGTGGTTTTTTTTCAGGTGCTTTGAGTAAAGCACCTTTCAGTTTATTTAGAATTTCAGACCACAAAGCTGAGCACCTCCCGAGCAGCGGCTCCTCCACATCGAGCGGCTTTACTCCAAGGCCCTCTCGGATGGCCGAGCTCCTCACCCTATCTCTAAGGGAGTACCCTGCCACCCTACAGAGGAAGCTCATTTCAGCCGCTTGTATCCAGGATCTCGTTCTTTTGGTCACGACCCAAAGTTCATGGCCATAGGTGAGGGTAGGAACGTAGACCGACTGGTAAATCGAGAGCTTCACTTTCCGGCTCAGCTCTCTCATCACCACAACGGATTTGCACAGCGCCCCCATTGCTGCGGCAGCCGCACCGATCTGTCTGTCGATCTCCCGCTCCATTCTTCCCTCACCCGTGAACAAGACCCCGAGATACTTGAACTCCTCCACTTGAGGCAGGAACTCCCCTCCAACCTGAAGAGGACAAGCCACCGTTTTCCGGTTGAGAACCATGGCCCCGGACTTGGAGGAGCTGATCTTCATCCCAGCCGCTTCACACTCGGCTGCGGACCGCCTCAGCGCATGCTGTATGTCTTGGCTAGAGGGGGCCAGCAGGACCACGTCATCTGCAAAAAGAAGAGACGAAATCCACTGGTCCCCAAACCAGACCCCTCCAGCCCTTGGCTGCGCCTAGAAATCCTGTCCATAAAAGTTATGAACAGGACCGGTGACAATGGGCAGCCCTCCCGGAGTCCAACATGCACCGAGAACAGGTCCAATTTAGTGCCGGCAAAGCGGACCAAACTCCTGCTCCGCTTGTACAGAGACCGGACGGGCCCCTAATAAAGGGCCCCTCCCACAGGGCACCACGATGGACACAGTCGAATGACTTCTCCAGGTCACACAAAACACATGTGGACTGGTTGGGCAAACTGAAATGAATCCATGAGTACCCTGCAGGTGGTATAGAGCTGGTCCAGTGTTCCACGGCTGGGACGAAAACCACACTGCTCCTCCTGAAGCCGAGGTTCGACTATCGGCCAGACTCTCCTCTCCAATACCCTGGCGTAGGCCTTACCAGGAAGGCTGAGGAGTGTGATCCCCCTGTAGTTGAAACACACCCTCCGGTCACCCTTCTTATGAAGGGGGACCACCACCCCAGTCTGCCAGTCCAGAGGCATTGTCCCCGACCGCCACGCAATGTTGAAGAGGCATGTCAACCATGACAGCCCCACAACATCCAGAGATTTGAGGTACACAGGGCAGATCTCATCCACCCACGAAGCCCTGCCACCGCGGAGCTTATTAACCACCTCAGTGACTTCAGCCTGCATCATGAAAGAGTCTAACCCCGAGTCCCCAGCCTCTGTTTACACCAGGGAATGCTTGATGGCAGGATTGAGGAGATCCTCGAAGTACTCCTTCCACCGCCCGATAATGTCCCCAGTCGAGGTCAGCAGCCTCCCACCCCCACTGTAAACAGTGTTGGCGAAGCACTGCTTCCCCCTCCTGAGGCGCGGACGGTTTGCCAAAATCGCTTCGAGGCCAACCGGTAGTCCTTCTCCATGGCCTCACTGAACTCCTCCCAGGCCCGGGTTTTTGCCGCGGCCTGGGCTGCGTTACACTTGGCCTCACGGTACCCGTCACCCGCCTCAGGAGTCCCACAAGCCAATCACAGCCGATAGGACTCCTTCTTAAGCTTGATAGCGTCCCTTACTGCCGGTGTCCGCAACCAGGTTCGGAGATTGCCATTGCGACAGGCACGGCAGACCTTACGGCCGCAGCTACGGGCAGCAGCATCGTCAATAGATGTGGAGAACATGGTCCACTCGGACTCTGTCTCCAATATCCCCCGGAATCTGGTCAAAGCTCTCCCAGAGATGAGAGTTGAATACATCCCTGGCCGAGGGCTCTGCCAGACGTTCCCAGCAGACCCTTACTATGCGCTTGGGCCTGCCAAGTCTGTCCAGCTTTCTCCTCCTCCAACGGATCCAACTCACCACCAGGTGGTGATCAGTGGACAGCTCAGCCCCTCTCTTCACCCGAGTGTCCAAAACATGTGGCCGAATTGCTGACGATACGACAAGGTCGATCATCAACCTCCTGCCTAGGGTGTCCTGGTGCCAAGTGCATTGATGGACACCCTTATGCTTGAACATGGTGTTCATTGTGGACAATCCGTGACTAGCACAGAAGTCCAATAACGAAACACCACTCAGATTCAGATCAGGGAGGCCATTCCTCCCGATCGCACCTCTCCAGGTGTCACTGTCATTCCCTACGTGGGTGTTGAAGTCCCCCAGCAGAATAATGGAGTACCCGGGAGGGGCACTATCCAGCATCCCCGACAGGGACGCCAAGAAGGCCGGGTACCCCGCACTCCCACCCGCCCCGTAGGCCGAAACGACAGTCAGAGACCTGTCCCCAACCCGAAGGCACAGGGATGCGACCCTCTCATCCACCGGGGTAAACCCCAACACGAGACGGCTGAGCTGGGGGGCAACAAGCAAACCCATCCCAGCCCGCCGCCTCTCCCCGTGAGCCACTCCAGAGTAGAATAGAGTCCAACCCCTCTCGAGAACATGGGTTCCAGAGCCCACGCCCTGCGTGGAGGTGAGCCTAACTGTTTATTTAAAAAGAAAAGGTTGCTTGGTTAAAATTATTTAATTGACCTTCTCGGTTTCTTTGTTTAACTATGAATGTAAATGAGGCAGAAAAACATTCTTAATGAATGTTTGCTCTGCTTAATTGATTCCATAATTGGCACCTCTGGTGTGATGGTAATCGTGGAGCATCGCTGGATGACTCGAGTTGCTCTATAGATCTGTTTATTTTTGAACGTCCAGCCCACCTTCAGCTGTTAGTTGGAGCAGCTAGACGTGCAAGCTGTCGTGTAGGCTGCAGAGTTTCTGTGTGAACAGCTCGGGGTGCTGCCGTTAACCCCTCACACTGCTTCTCACGGCAGGTTAAAGTAAGGGCTGGAAACTGGTGTTTCACTTTGTTTCAAATCTTCAGAAGCTTAGCTTTCATGACTGAAGCTGTGGATGAAATCTGGTTCACAACATTGTGCTGTTTGTCTCAAGGAGTCTGCTGGACAAGTCATTTAGAGGTAATGGGTGCAACACAGTGAGAGAGAGGGAAATTTCAATCACTGACTGCCTCTTTTTTTTCTTGAATTCCTGTTTTCTGATTTGATGTGCTGTGATATTTGTTTTCCAAGGCAGCTCAGAAAAACAGTTTCCTTCATATGCTTCATCATTTGAAGGCACCTAAAGCTGCTAAATCACTGATTTATCCACCTCACTAAATGTTTATTATGGAGTCTTCTGACCAAACCTGAAAAGTTTTCTTTTTTTCTTTTTTAACTCAATTTAACTAAGGTCTCTGTTGTTGTTTTCAGACAGCTGGAAAACCTCCTGATCTTTTCATTTTCTTCCCAGTATGTGGAGGCCATCAGCAACAAGCAGAGCGAGCTGGACAACTACATCGCTCAGGGCTACAAGAATGCTCTGTCTGAGGAGAGGAGGAGGTACTGCTTCCTGGTGGACCGTCAGTGTGCCGTGGCCAAGAACAGTAGTTCCTACCACAGCAAGGTGAGAACAAGGAAAGTGTTTCAGAAGGCTCTGGGTCAGGTGGTACTGGAGTCGTGAATCCTACTTCTCAGTTACTATAGTGATTAAAGGCAACCATGGTGACAACAACTTTGGAAATATTGCTGTTGAACCTATTTGAAGGTAAAAGTCTTAGATGTGTTTATTTATCATTCCAGTAGAATTGAAGCAACGAGGCAAATTTCAGAAACCAAATTGAAGTTAGGTCTGGATAATATCAGGTAAACATGACATTGAAGTAATATTGATAGATATTCCCTTCCATTGGGATAATTTTCCACTAAAAGGACAAACTCCTCTCATAAATCCTCAAGCCTTAAAATAACTATACTACTCAAAAAAATAAAGGGAACACTTAAACAACACAATATAACTCCAAGTAAATCAAACTTCTGTGAAATCAAACTGTCCACTTAGGAAGCAACACTGATTGACAATCAATTTCTCATGATGTTGTACAAATGGAATAGACAACAGGGGGAAATCTTTGGCGATTAGCAAGACACACTCAATAAAGGAGTGGTTCTGCAGGTGGGGACCACAGACCACTTCTCATTACCTATGCTTTCTGGCTGACGTTTTGGTCACTTTTGAATGTTGGTGGTGCTTTCACACTCGTGGTAGCATGAGACGGACTCTACAACCCACACAAGTGGCTTAGGTAGTGCAGCTCATCCAGGATGGCACATCAATGCGAGCTGTGGCAAGAAGGTTTGCTGTGTCTGTCAGCGTAGTGTCCAGAGCCTGGAGGTGCTACAAATCAGAATCGGAATCAGAATCAGAAGAGCTTTATTGCCAAGTACGTTTTTGGACATACAAGGCATTTGTTTTGGCGTAGTCGGTGCAATACAATACAAATTAAACAGTATAAACATATCTACAATATAATATAAATATATGTGCACAGTTTTAAGTGAGTGAGAGTAAGTATAGAGCAGTATAAGATGCAAGAGTGCATGTGTCTGCACAAACGGTTAGAAACAGACTCCATGAGGATGGTATGAGGGCCCGACATCCACAAATGGGGGTTGTGCTCACAGCCCAACACCGTGCAGGACGCTTGGCATTTGCCAGAGAACACCAAGTTTGGAAAATTCGCCACTGGCGCCCTGTGCTCTTCACAGATGAAAGCAGGTTCACACTGAGCACATGTGACAGACGTGACAATCTGGAGACACCGTGGAGAGCGATCTGCTGCCTGCGACATCTTTCAGCATGACCAGTTTGGAAGTGGGTCAGTAATGGTGTGGGGTGGCATTTCTTTGGAGGCCCACACGGCCCTCCATGTGCTCGCCAGAGGTAGCCTGACTGCCATTAGGTACCGAGATGAGATCCTCAGACCCCTTGTGAGACCATATGCTGGTGCAGTTGGTCCTGGGTTCCTCCTAATGCAGGACAATGATAGACCTCATGTGGCTGGAGTGTGTCAGCAGTTCCTGCAAGATGAAGACATTGAAGCTATGGACTGGCCCGCCCGTTCCCCAGACCTGAATCCGATTGAGCACATCTGGGACATCATGTCTCGCTCCATCCACCAACGTCAAGTTGCACCACAGTCTGACCAGGAGTTGGCGGATGCTTTAGTCCAGGTCTGGGAGGAGATCCCTCAGGAGACAATCCGCCGTCTCATCAGGAGCATGACCAGGCGTTGTAGGGAGGTCATACAGGCACGTGGAGGTCACACACAATACTGAGCCTCATTTTGACTTGTTTTAAGGACATTACATCAAAGTTGGATCAGTCTGTAGTGTGTTTTTCCACTTTAATTTTGTGTGTGACTCCAAATCCAGGCCTCCATTGGTTAATAAATTTGATTTCCATTGATGATTTTTGTGTGATTTTATTGTCAGCACATTCAACTTTGTACAGAACAAAGTATTCAATGAGAATATTTCATTCATTCAGATCTAGGATGTGTTATTTGAGTGTTCCCTTTATTTTTTTGAGCAGTGTATAAATTTAGAGAATAATAGCTGGAGGAGACCAAAAGCAGAGCATAAACAAAGATGTGACTTGATTATTAATGTTGCTACAAGGATAAATAAATATTAAAGAGAATTAAATATTTGGTATTTCTGCATCAAGTTACAGTTAAATATCCCATATTAATTCTGATTTGCAGATTGTCTGATCTTAAAATAAACCCAGGCTTTTGCTTTGTTCCAGTCACTTTTTCTTGTTTATTTATTGATCGTTATCTAATAATAAGCCCCAATATACATGTCCAGATGCTTCTCACTCAGCCGATCAGAAGCTCGCCATCATCAGAAATGCAAGTCGCTACCATTTTATCCCCGAATGGCTACATCTTCTCATTACGTGTAGAGACTGAGGAGGAAGAGGAGGAGGGTGAAGGCGGCAGGGAGAATGACCTACTTCTGCACGAACACTTGGTTCCAACTCACTGCGTGTGGGTGTGAAAGTCTCTGAATGAGTGATTGATAGACAGAAGAAGGAAGCAGAGAACACAAACTGCTGATGGGAAGATTAAACATCAAAAGGGGATTAAATTTGACTTGGAAAGGCTGCCAGCTGTCCTGATGCCGATTACATGGGATGTTTTTGTTTCTAAGCAAAAAGTTCTGTCAGTTTCTTTGAGTTTGAGATATTTTTCTTTTTGAAGTCATGTGTCCAAGTGTAGTCCATGTATCCTTATGTTCATGAGTGATAGCAGGATGGAGCAGGAGATGTATAGTTGAATCTGTAATGACAGTGTGTTTTAAGATATGATAAGAAGTTGAGAAGTTGATCAGGTGTGATCAGTTCAGCTTCCCTCTGTTCTAGAGCAGGAAGAAGAGAATAAAGCGGCCGCCGTCTGTGCCTGTCGCTGTATCTTCAGACCGGTAATGCCACCGACCACCTACGCTTAATCTTTGCTATCTGACAGACTAACAGGGGTCGCAGTGACTCATTACTCATTATCAGCAGCAAAGATGTTCTCAGGAAAAGTTTGCAGAACACAAAGAAACTGAACTGTGACTTCCAATTCTTCTATTTCGGTGATGATTTAAAGGAGCAAACCAGAACCAGAACTTCTTATTCGATTAGGTTAGAAAGGCAGTTTGTTCTAGGATTTTTTCTGCTTTCTACAGGTTTTGGTAATACATTCCTATTATTTGATTTTTCATTTATTTGTTTAGGAATTGGTTCTCTTTGTGTTGATGATCCCACCTAAATGCTGACACCTGGCTCTGCAGCCACCGATTTCCAGCAGGTTAAAACCAGCAGAGGCTTCCTTTAATTACAGATTTAGGACTCTGTTATTCCCTGACGATGAATGCAGATGATGTCTTTGCGTAACAGGCCTGCTGTATAATGCATGGACAAACAGTATTCCCACAGCAGTTGAGAGCTTCTTTCTGAGAAGATTCATCTCTCTGTCTGCATGCTGCGTCTGAGCTGCAGTTGCATCAACAGAACATGTTCCTCCTCTTCCATCCATAGAGAATTGCAGATAACTGGTTGTTATGGATGTTGAACATTTGTTTTAGTTCCTCATTTTTGTGCATCTACATAAACAAATTTAATGACACACAGTGTCACTAAATCCTAAATCATATGAATGCTTGCATAGCAGTCTATGAAATATAGATTGACATCTTCTTTTGGTTCCTGCTGACTGTAGAGGTCGCCACAGTGGCCATCTCTACCTCTGGCATACCAACCCTCTGCATTTTCTCCTCCACTATTGCCATGAACCCTCTATTTGGGATTCCTCTTTTTCCTCTCAATGTCAACTTCATATTCTACATTCTTTGTCTAATTATCCAAATCATCCCAGCCTTGTCCCTTGAACGTCATCTCTAAACTGAGTTGTCCCTCTCATATACTCATTATGAATTCTGTCCATCTTTGCCCCTTGTGAACATCTCCAGCTCTCCCACCTGTCTTTTTCAGCATCTACAGCAGAAAGCTGATTGAACAAAACCGATCCGGTCTCATACAGTGTCAGCTTTTCACCGACACAAAGAAACAAAACTCAAAAGTAACCTGAATCCCCCTTTTTTTTAATTTTACTTTTAATTATTCACCCAAGTCAAATTGATTAGAAATACATTTTAATGTGCTTTTAATATCACACATACAGGTCCTTCTCAAAATATTAGCATATTGTGATAAAGTTCATTATTTTCCATAATGTCATGATGAAAATTTAACATTCATATATTTTAGATTCATTGCACACTAACTGAAATATTTCAGGTATTTTATTGTCTTAATATGGATGATTTTGGCATACAGCTCATGAAAACCCAAAATTCCTATCTCACAAAATTAGCATATTTCATCCGACCAATAAAAGAAAAGTGTTTTTAATACAAAAAACATCAACCTTCAAATAATCATGTACAGTTATGCACTCAATACTTGGTCGGGAATCCTTTTGCAGAAATGACTGCTTCAATGCGGCGTGGCATGGAGGCAATCAGCCTGTGGCACTGCTGAGGTCTTATGGAGGCCCAGGATGCTTCGATAGCGGCCTTTAGCTCATCCAGAGTGTTGGGTCTTGAGTCTCTCAACGTTCTCTTCACAATATCCCACAGATTCTCTATGGGGTTCAGGTCAGGAGAGTTGGCAGGCCAATTGAGCACAGTGATACCATGGTCAGTAAACCATTTACCAGTGGTTTTGGCACTGTGAGCAGGTGCCAGGTTGTGCTGAAAAATGAAATCTTCATCTCCATAAAGCTTTTCAGCAGATGGAAGCATGAAGTGCTCCAAAATCTCCTGATAGCTAGCTGCATTGACCCTGCCCTTGATAAAACACAGTGGACCAACACCAGCAGCTGACACGGCACCCCAGACCATCACTGACTGTGGGTACTTGACACTGGACTTCTGGCATTTTGGCATTTCCTTCTCCCCAGTCTTCCTCCAGACTCTGGCACCTTGATTTCCGAATGACATGCAGAATTTGCTTTCATCCGAAAAAAGTACTTTGGACCACTGAGCAACAGTCCAGTGCTGCTTCTCTGTAGCCCAGGTCTGGGGAATGCGGCACCTGTGGCCTATTTCCTGCACACACCTGTGCACGGTGGCTCTGGATGTTTCTACTCCAGACTCAGTCCACTGCTTCCGCAGGTCCCCCAAGGTCTGGAATCGGCCCTTCTCCACAATCTTCCTCAGGGTCCGGTCACCTCTTCTCGTTGTGCAGCGTTTTCTGCCACACTTTTTCCTTCCCACAGACTTCCCACTGAGGTGCCTTGATACAGCACTCTGGGAACAGCCTATTCGTTCAGAAATTTCTTTCTGTGTCTTACCCTCTTGCTTGAGGGTGTCAATAGTGGCCTTCTGGACAGCAGTCAGGTCGGCAGTCTTACCCATGATTGGGGTTTTGAGTGATGAACCAGGCTGGGAGTTTTAAAGGCCTCAGGAATCTTTTGCAGGTGTTTAGAGTTAACTCGTTGATTCAGATGATTAGGTTCATAGCTCGTTTAGAGACCCTTTTAATGATATGCTAATTTTGTGAGATAGGAATTTTGGGTTTTCATGAGCTGTATGCCAAAATCATCCGTATTAAGACAATAAAAGACCTGAAATATTTCAGTTAGTGTGCAATGAATCTAAAATATATGAATGTTAAATTTTCATCATTACATTATGGAAAATAATGAACTTTATCACAATATGCTAATATTTTGAGAAGGACCTGTAACGCATACATTAGTGCAGGACCTCAAACTCCAGACCTAAGGGCTTAATGTCCTGCAACGTTTAGATGAGTCTCTGCTTCAACCCTCCGAATTTAAATGATTAGGTCATTAGCGGACCTTGATAGAACTTGACTGCCTACTAGGGATGGAATTTATCAACTGATTCAGGTGTGTTGGACCCGGGATGCTGGCCCTGAAGGAAGCAAAGTAAAATGCACTTCTACACAATTTGACCTGGGTAAATTAAGGCTGGCTCTGGAGGACTGGAGATTGAGACACCTGCTCTAAAGAATGGCTACATGTGTTTGATAAAAGGGTGAAAGGGTAAAAATAAAAGTATCAAATAAAGCTTCTTATGTGACTAAAGGTTTGAGACTAATTTTATAACAAATCACCAATGTGACATTTTTACAGTTTTTGTTTTACTGCTAATAGAAATGGCAAGTCCAAATGGATCTCCTCATAACCGGCTTGACCCAGTCTTATCCCTCTGTGTTTCCAGGGTAAGGAGCTTTTATCCCAGAAGATGTCAGTGTGGCAGCAGGCATGCGCTGAACCGACCAAACTGCCAGATCGGGCCATGTTTCTGGCTCAGCAGATGAGTGGTGTGGCGGGCACCATGCCTCCCGGCGCCCTCCTTCCCGGCATCTCTGAGCCCATATCTGGTGCTAAACCTCTCCCGGTGCCACCAGAGCTGGCAGCCTTCCGGGCTGGCGGTGGCATGGGACAACAGGTTGGTTTTTCCTGCAGTCTTTATAAATGGATGAAATACAGCAGCCCCTTACTGCAACAGACACACTAGAAGGCATCGTATGAAAATGAAAAACGGGTAGTGTCTGTGTTTAGTTGGTTTAAATCTTCAGTTAAACATGAGTGAACAAATAAACAATAAATACAAAATTACACTTCCAAAAAAACTAAAGTAACCCTCTTAATCAGAGTATAATCAAAGTTAGTTAATTGAACTTCTGGAATATTGATCTCATCAGTTAAGTAGTTGTTAATCAGCGTCAGCTGGTTTGGTGGAGACCACAGACATTTTTTTTGACTGCTTTTAAGTAGTTGATTATTTTCATTTTTATAAAATGATGTGGAGTCCTTTTGTTTTTAACATATTCCCCAGTCCATTTCAGTATGTATATCCAGCATGATTTCTTTCCAACTGAGATCTGATGGGTTTTCAAAGTGTTCCTTTAATTTTTTGAGCAGTGGACGAAGTTGTATTGATCTCAGGAAGAGCAAACTGTAAAAGTGAGTCTGTTCCAGCCTAAAACAGGAACATTTAAGGAGTTAATAGTGTTGTTTCCTCCTGCTGTAGCTAAGAGCAGTTTAACAGCTGTGTGCTCAGAGAGACAAATGGGTTTCTGAGTCATCGTTTAGTACACACCGGAACTGAGAATGCATATATGGAGATGTATTTAATGGAGAAAGCCGGCACACTGGGTGCTTTTTATTTAGTGCAGCTTCTCATTGAATTGAGTCCTGTTGTGTTCATAACTTACATACCTAAATGGTCCTTTAACTTACATTTATAGAAACAGAAGATAAAACATAATTAAATGATTCCAAATAAGACCCAAAAAAGGTTTTTGAGTGTTTGAGGAATTGTAGGTATTACTATGAGATATAAATTAAATTTTAATTAATCCAAGTTAACAAGCTAGTTTTACTGAGGGAGCTTGAATTTCTTATATTATTAAGCTGGTGTCTGGACAAAAAGTCCCAATGTGCATCAAAATGTTTGCTTGATTGGTCCGAAACTCTAATTAAAAATCTGTGCAGATATGTTTGTTATGGATTCAATAACACTGCCTTGAATTTCTTCCCCAGCCTCTCAGATGTTTGTTTTTAAATTTGTAGATAAATGATTTTAATTAATGAAGCATTTCTAACCAAAAGCCTCTCACAGCCTTCATTATCACTAATGAGCTGCAGGAAGTTATGCAACAGCTTCAGCTGATGTACAGGTCCTTCTCAAAATATTAGCATATTGTGATAAAGTTAATTATTTTCCATAATGTAATGATGAAAATTTAACATTCATATATTTTAGATTCATTGCACACTAACTGAAATATTTCAGGTCTTTTATTGTCTTAATACGGATGATTTTGGCATACAGCTCATGAAAACCCAAAATTCCTATCTCACAAAATTAGCATATCATTAAAAGGGTCTCTAAACGAGCTATGAACCTAATCATCTGAATCAACGAGTTAACTCTAAACACCTGCAAAAGATTCCTGAGGCCTTTAAAACTCCCAGCCTGGTTCATCACTCAAAACCCCAATCATGGGTAAGACTGCCGACCTGACTGCTGTCCAGAAGGCCACTATTGACACCCTCAAGCAAGAGGGTAAGACACAGAAAGAAATTTCTGAACGAATAGGCTGTTCCCAGAGTGCTGTATCAAGGCACCTCAGTGGGAAGTCTGTGGGAAGGAAAAAGTGTGGCAGAAAACGCTGCACAACGAGAAGAGGTGACCGGACCCTGAGGAAGATTGTGGAGAAGGGCCGATTCCAGACCTTGGGGGACCTGCGGAAGCAGTGGACTGAGTCTGGAGTAGAAACATCCAGAGCCACCGTGCACAGGCGTGTGCAGGAAATGGGCTACAGGTGCCGCATTCCCCAGGTCAAGCCACTTTTGAACCAGAAACGGCGGCAGAAGCGCCTGACCTGGGCTACAGAGAAGCAGCACTGGACTGTTGCTCAGTGGTCCAAAGTACTTTTTTCGGATGAAAGCAAATTCTGCATGTCATTCGGAAATCAAGGTGCCAGAGTCTGGAGGAAGACTGGGGAGAAGGAAATGCCAAAATGCCAGAAGTCCAGTGTCAAGTACCCACAGTCAGTGATGGTCTGGGGTGCCGTGTCAGCTGCTGGTGTTGGTCCACTGTGTTTTATCAAGGGCAGGGTCAATGCAGCTAGCTATCAGGAGATTTTGGAGCACTTCATGCTTCCATCTGCTGAAAAGCTTTATGGAGATGAAGATTTCATTTTTCAGCACAACCTGGCACCTGCTCACAGTGCCAAAACCACTGGTAAATGGTTTACTGACCATGGTATCACTGTGCTCAATTGGCCTGCCAACTCTCCTGACCTGAACCCCATAGAGAATCTGTGGGATATTGTGAAGAGAACGTTGAGAGACTCAAGACCCAACACTCTGGATGAGCTAAAGGCCGCTATCGAAGCATCCTGGGCCTCCATAAGACCTCAGCAGTGCCACTGGCTGATTGCCTCCATGCCACGCCGCATTGAAGCAGTCATTTCTGCAAAAGGATTCCCGACCAAGTATTGAGTGCATAACTGTACATGATTATTTGAAGGTTGAAGTTTTTGTATTAAAAACACTTTTCTTTTATTGGTCGGATGAAATATGCTAATTTTGTGAGATAGGAATTTTGGGTTTTCATGAGCTGTATGTCAAAATCATCCATATTAAGACAATAAAAGACCTGAAATATTTCAGTTAGTGTGCAATGAATCTAAAATATATGAATGTTAAATTTTCATCATTACATTATAGAAAATAATGAACTTTATCACAATATGCTAATATTTTGAGAAGGACCTGTACATGTGGAGGAACAGGCTTAGTTTTGAAGCCTGAATGACTCTTTTACAGCGGCTGATGGACGGAGCGATGCCAGTGATGAACGGTGCAGCTGGTGGAGAGGACTACCAGCAGTGGATGGAGAGCAAGGTGGCTCAGGGCAAAGCCTCCCCACAACCTCAGCGGCATGGAGCAGAGGTCTACTCCAACACCCTGCCAGTGCGGAAGGCTGCCCCCACAAAGAGCAAGACCCCCCTATGTAAGGACACACATGAGCCATGCCTTTCCTTTAACAGGCTTACTTCAGTCAACAAAAACAAAAATAAGTTTCATCTGTGAAGATGTCTGCAAAAATCCTTTTTGTTACTGGGATGCTGTGGTTGCAAATGCAAGTTTCTTTAGCATGCTCAGTTAACCTAATTCACAGCCAAATTAATTAAGACTCTGATTACCTTATTAATCCTTTGGGTACAAACCATTCTCAACATGAAGCTGCGAAAAACACAACAGTTCATTAAATCAGCTGAATAAATTGATTCAGGAACAACCAGAGAAGCCAATAATATTTCAGGACTGTTAGTTCTGCAGACTGCTGTAGGTAAGACTGAGCTAACTCTTTTCAAAACAAGATTCTGAAATAATTTTTTTTATCCATGTGGCACCTGAAGCGCAGCCTGGAGCTTTAATAACAGGCCAAAATAACTGTGACTAGAATATGTGATATTCGAAATGTGAAAGAGCCCTGGTGCAAATAAATATGGAATGTTACATAAAAATGTTGTGCTGCTTGTGAATCACTGTGGAAAATAACAGAGGACAATAACACATCCTATGAGTGACCACAGCAGGAGTGAAACATCAGGGGTCATTAAAGTGAACCAGATTAATATCAGACTGATAATTGTTTTTATTTTTCCAGTGGAGACCCGCACGCTGCCCCGCTCCAGCTCCATGGCTGCAGGCCTGGAGAGGAATGGAAGAACCCGAGTCCAGGCTGTTTTCTCCCATGCTGCAGGAGACAACAGCACGTTGCTGAGCTTTGCTCAGGGCGATGTGATCACCCTGCTGGTGCCTGAGGCCCGTGATGGCTGGCACTACGGCGAGAACGAGAAGACGAGGATGTGAGTTCATTCTGAGATTTAAGCTCTGTTTTTGCTGAATACGTTGTCTGGTCCCTCTTAAATATCTTCTTTTAATCAACAAATGTTAGCTAAATTGGTGAACAAACAGAGTCATGGATGATCTATTGGCTCTTTTCATCAGGCGCGGCTGGTTTCCTTTTTCCTACACCCGGCTGATTTCTGAGAGCAGCGGCGACGCCATGAAGCAACTTCGAGTTCATAAGTATGTGAAGTCAAATGTGTCTTCATTTTGGTCTGAGCTTATGCAGTATTTGTAAATTTTAGATGTTGGGTCTTATCATGAAGATATTAATCAAATGTGATACCTGCAGCAGAAAAACATGTTTCCAATTTTCTAATTTTCCATGCTGTTTTATGTCGCCAGCCTCCACCATGGAAAAAGCAGCAGCACAGGGAACCTTCTGGAGAGAGAGGACATGACCCTGCCAGTCCCTGATTATGGCACTCATTCCCGAATGTCTGCACAGAGCACTGCCACGCTGCACAGACAACAGCGTCCCTACAGTGTAGCGGTGCCAGGCTTCCCACAGGTACAGAACATCCACACACAAACCCACAACCATGAGTTGAGCAATCACACAGATCCTGGCAAATATCTGGGCCCATCTATCTATCTCAGGCTGGCAAGTGAAGAGTAGACACCGCACAGAAACAATGCTGTGCAGCGTCAGCTTACATCCGTGTGGGAATGGGCTTCACTTATCTGGTTTGAGAGGTCAGGGGACCGCTGTGACGCAGCTCAGATGGAGAAAGCTCTGAGTTATTAAGACAAGCGTGAACTCAGTGAAAACCTTAAAAAACTAAGCTGCTGGTGAGATGGAGAAGAATTTCTTTACAATTTAGAAAAGAGTCTTATAAAACAATGAATCAGCCCAGTCCCCCTCCTACACCTCACCTAGAAAATAACATGTGGGCGTCGCTTAATTGCACTGCCTCACTGCAGCTGAGAATTGTCATTTTGTAGCTGTGTATTCAGAAAGTTCCCGCTTCTCAAACTGCTTCACTTATCAGACCTTTAAGTTGATGACTAATCTCACAATTTTGGGTTCGTGTATGTTATATTTTGTCTCAATACATTTTAACCGAAACACTCAGACCTCAAAATCTTCTGTAATGCAGAAGTATTTACACCTCTTGAACTTCTTCACATTTTATCATGTTACAACCACAAACTTCACTGTGCTTTATTAAGATTTAATTTGAGCCCCGCTTTAATAAAATCCGGTGCAACCAGTTGCAATTACACACCAGTTGCCACTGGTGGGTAATTTAACTGTGTCGTGGTTCTGCAAAGACCTCAGGGGTTTCTTTGAGAACAGTAGTCAAAGAACAACATCATGAAAGGAGAAAGTTGTCGACAGAGTTAGGTTATAAAATGACACATCAAGCTCTGAACATCTCACAGAGCACTGCTCAGTCCATCTGAAAATGAGTGTGACCCAACTGCCAACTTACCAAGACATGGCTGTCCAGCTAACCTGCATGGTTATCTTAGGAGAGCATTAATTTGGACAAGAAGCCCTCTTCCAACAAAAAGGAAAGCTTTTGTTTGAAAACAGACATAAGTCCTTTACACATTTGCCACAAGCCATGAAGGAGACCCAAAATCATGTGGAAGAAGGTGCTAAAGTCAGATGAGACATAAATTTGCCATTTTGGTCTACATGCAAAATGCTATGTGGAGACAAAACCCTGAACACACCATTCCTAAAGTGAAACGTTGTGGCGGCGGGGTATTAATACATTTGTTTAGCTGGGACAGGGAAGCTCTTCAGTGTTGATGAGAACATAGATTGAGCTGAATGCAGGGTAATCATAGAAGGAAACCTGTTAGAGGCTGAAAAAGACTTGAAACTAGAACTGAGTTTCAACCTTTCAGCAGGACAACAATCCTAAACATGCAGCCAGAGCTAAAATATAATGGATTAGATCAATGCATATCCATATGTTGAAATGGAACCAGTCAAAGTCCAGACCTAAATTCAACTGAGAATCCGTGGCAAGACTTGAAGTTCGGTGGTCACAGATGTTCTCCATCTAATCTGACAGTTTAAACTATTTTGCAAAGAGGAATGTGCAAAAGTTTCACCTGGATGTGCAAAATTGGCAGAGACATACCCCAAAATGCTTGAATCTGTACCTGCAGCCATATGTGGTTCTACAAAGCACTGACTATGTCGTGTTGGTCTATCAGATATAACCACAATAAAATACATTGACATTTGAGGCTGAAATGTGACGATGCTGTTATTAACTTGTACTACTTAGCACACAGCAGTTTTTTATGGAGATCTTTGATTATATTCTCACTTTCCTACAAGACCAGGAGCTAAAGAGACCCAAGTGTCATTCTTACAGATTTCTCCATTAAACTTTGTCAGCAGTTTATTTTGTCTGCATTTACAAGGTAACATTTACTGCTCCAGTTTAAAGTTTGTACAGGGATGTTTTTATGGTGTTAAGATCAGTTTCTATGGAGAAATGCTTCCAGGACGGCATTCTAATACTGCTGAGTTGCAGAATCTTTGCTGCAATCTGCTGACTGTTGTGTATATTGTAACAGTCCCCTTACCTTCATAAGTAAATGCATGTCATTGCAGAATAAACCTCATGACTAAATTTATTTTCTTTTGTTTTATTGTTTGCAGCAGGGAGTTGAAGAGTACGAGCCCCGTTTCCCCACCAGGTAAGAACCTCTTGTTTAGGTTCTTATATGAGTTTGATACAGAAATCCTTTTTACAGTCTGTAGGGGGGGCAAAAATGGCGAGCCATTTTCTATAAAGTGTTTTGGCGACAATCCAGTAAGAATTAACTCTTCATGTTGACCCTGCTGAGGGATTGGGATTAATGCATGCAGCAACCAGAGTGCAGCACACTTTTGATTTGATCTTTTCAGTTTTGTCTTTGTGTTTCCATCTTGTTCTGTCAACATTTGTTTCATATGAAACCAGAAATGAGATCTTGTCATGTAAACTGCCTTATTCTGAGGTCAGGATAAATACTCTGATCTGATTGGCTGCAGGCAAAAAATCCTGCTTGGAATGTCTTGTTTATAATTTAAAATGAATGAACTGGTTTATTTTAAATCAGATGAATTTTGCTGCTGCAGGAGCTCCGATATTAGAAATAAATAAAATCAGTCAGTACCAACTCATCTGAACTCTGAAGTAGCTGCACAACAGCATGAATATGCAGACTGAAGCTGGCAGTAAAAACTTCATGTATTTATTGCTGAAACTGTAGATATCATTAAGAATCACGTGAGATCAAAAGTAAAATTATCGGCCCTGAATCTAGCTGGTATGCTAGCTGGCATCTGAGCCAAACTGGGCATTTACTTGGAGCAGTTTAAACATGCCTTAGTGTAATGTATGTTACTTTCAATAAATCTGAGATAGTTAACATTTTAGTTTTTGTTGTGTGTGAATACAGCTGTACTTCTGTGGGTCTAACCAGATGCTTCAGTAAATTTCAGTGCTGGTCTGGTTTCACCCACTGTTAGTAAATATGTGTAATAGTGGTTTAGGATGTTCATGCCAGCGTTAATCCTAAGACTTTTTGTATATGTTCTGTAGTATTACCATAAACACTACTCCTCCTGCTCTACTGTAACGGATTATCAGAATCAGAATCAGAATCAGAAAAGCTTTATTGCCAAGTACGTTTTTGGACATACAAGGAATTTGTATGATTATAGTATTTATTCTGCTAAACTAAACCCCACGTTCTTCAATATTTACCTGTGCTGGAGTCATAAATGAAGTTTCCATCACATCTGAGCATTTAAAAATAAAAATATGGGATGATTGATTTAAAAAGTATGCGATTTAAAAAAACAAAACAATCACATGAGCCTGACCTTCAAAAAACATCATATAAGCAGGTGTCCACTGTCAGAAAATAGTTGCTTCTTTGAGGTGACAGTCGATATATTTCTGATAATTGTCACATTGTTTAAGGAATGATCAGTAATTGATGATGAACGATTGAGCTCTGAGTATTCAGGTGTGTTTGTTTTTTGATTTCTTTTTTTTTTGTTTGTTTCTGTTGAAGCTCATTTAACCTTCTTTGGTTCATTCGTTCATTTTCTGAAGCAATTCATATCCTGACTCCTCCATGACTTTACAGCCACCATACTGCTTTTGTCGCTTTATTTCCCAGCTCCACTCACCCAGTCCCTAAATGTCCTGCTGCAAGGCTTTGCTTCAGTAAAAGCACTCGCAATGTTACAGTTCAGGCTCAGGTCAAGTTCAGCTTGCAAATTTAGGTTGTGTGTCCTGTTTGTTTGCTGCTGCTGTTTTACCCAGCCAGCCCACCTCGAATCCTCTCCCTCTCTCTGTCCACAGTTCCACAGAGGTCAAATTGATTTCCACAGTGTGAGACGGTGTGATAAGACAGGCTTCTTCTCTGCTGCTCCTTCCACTTTACCCCCCTTTTCCTGCCTCCTGCTTACGGCTATAAACTCCTCTTGAGCCGATCAATCGGAGGAAGTCATGGGTGTGTCTGTCACCCTCCTTTCATCTCTTCCTCCGTCGCTGTCCCCGAGCCATCTGTCTGACCTGTAGCTCCGCTGAGCTGCAGGTGACAACCAAACCAGAACAGACTCTGTGCCGTAAATACTTCCGATCCATTTGATGGACATTTTTCTGAGGAAAATAGCTCTTTTGCTCATCTTTCATGCATGTACATGTCTTTTGTATAATTGAGGGGATTAAACTTCCCCACCCTATTTCCACTAATGTCAGTGCTCTCCATCGGAATGACGGCGTGAAGGAAATGTAAATGAAAGTGGTTGATCCCAAAGAGGATTTTCATATTGTAAAAACAAGTTTTTAATTTTACTGGATTTTTCAGTATTTAATTATTTCTGCCTTTTCATGCTGTGAAGTTTTGTATTCCTCTGACATGAGAGGTCCTGTAAATGTTTTAACAAAGAAACCTGAATGTTTACTGTACATAGCTGTGCCATGAATAATGTGCATGTCACGCAGTATCTATTATCTGTTCTTGGGGGAAAAACATGCACTTTATGAAACTAATAATCTCTGTTTGTGACTTTGTATGAAGACAACCTGAAAGAGTGAACTTGGACTCTGTGCTCCGACACACCTAACAGGTGCTTCTTTTCTTGCTGTGCTGTAGTCCTGTCTTGCTGAGGTGTTTCAGTGCTGATGCTACTTCATCATCAAGCAATCAGAGAAATAGGCAGTGACAATGATCCTATTTTGTTAGGTTTTCTGTGGTTCATGTATGAACTTAAAAAAAATATGGTACAGATGTTTGGATCAGGACCTCACCCTTGCACACAAGGGAGCCAAGTTTGGAAGTGGGCGATAACTTCAATTCACAATGAGACGATGAATAATCTAGATCAACTGAACATGAAATATCATGCTATTTGCTGATTAGATGCTTTAGTTCCCACTCTGCATCATTTCTGCCTCAACAAACAACGTGACTTTTAAATGACAACTTGGTGCAGTCACACATTGAAAGCTTTCGATATCTTTCCACAGTGTTGATCACCGGTTGCGTTTTTTTTTTTTTTTTTTAGGTTTTGGGATGCTTTTGATGGTTCCATCTCTGGTTGTCAGCTTCTCCAACTTCTCAAAAAAAAAACAAAAAAAAAACTGGTGCTCCGTGTGCATCTGGATTAAATGCCTCTCTACATCTAATCTATATTATACCATACCTGACAAAAGCCTCATGGATTATTCGTCGATTCATTGTGGAAGCTTTTCACTGTAGAAATAACTTCACAGTTTCAATGTACTTTATTAGGATTTTATATGATTGACCAACACCCAAAGTACATAATTCAGCAGTGCAAGAAAAAATTATATATGGATATATATATATATTTTTTTTCTTGCCACTCTTCCATAAATGGCTAATTTGTGTATTTGATTCTCACACCTGAGCTGTGGATTTATGCAGCTCCCTCAGAGTTAGTGTGGGCCTCCTGGCTCCTTCTCTTAATGCTCTCCTCAACCAGCCTATCAGCTCCGGAGGATGACCATGTCGTGAACAGAGTTGAGATGTTAAGCTGTGGATATCGTTGAAAACCTAACCCTGCCTTAAACCTTCCAACACCTTTCTCTCTGACCTGTTTGAGGTTTTCCTTGGTCTTCATGATGCTGTATGTTGACTAATGTTCTGCAACAAACCTCTGAGGCCAGAAACAGAACAGCTGCTTTTATACTGAGATGAAAATAAACACAAGTAGATTTTTTTTTTTTTCATTTACCACCAGATGTGTCAGCTCTTATTCAGGGTGTAAAGGGGCTGAATACAATTACAAGCGACACTTTTCAGAGTTTCATTGTAAAAAGAAATTTGAAAACAGAGTATTTTTTCCCACTTTATAATTATCCACTACTTTGTGTTGGTCTGTCACATAATCTCAATAAAATAACTTGAAATGTGTGGGTTTAATATGAGGAAATGTGGGAAAAGGTCAGGGGATGTGATTACTATTGCACTATAAAATCACACTTGTGATAGCCAGGAAAATGGTTTAAATATTACCTTTTATTTTATAACAAACATCAGACAACAAATCCGGACTTGGTGTGCAGAGCTCTTACAGCTTATGGTGAGCCATATTTAAGAGTCGAGCTATAAAAAGTAGAAAAGAAATGTACAATATTAAACAAAATTAAGTTGTTTTGCATATTTATACATGGTGCCTATACTGTGGATTATTTAACTGTATAATATAATGGAAACTTTTAAACTAAACTTTATTGAAGAAATATGCTGATGAAATTTTGGATTCTAATGAATCCACAGAAACTAAGAGGTCAATCGCTGCTTACAGTGACTGAACACTGAAGCATGGACTTACCGCTGCCTAAAAGGAGACTTGATTTCCTCTTGGAACCTCAATTATCCTTCATGTGCTGCTTTAACTCCAACTAAAACCTCAGTGAGTCAAAGCATCACATTTTAAAGACAAAACAAGTGTTGTCTGTGCTGAATTAAGATTTGTTTTTCTGTATGTCAGTCCAGTTAGTCCCTGTTTTACTAACAACTGTCCCTCCATCCTCTTCCATCAGGAAAATGCCAGCTTCTAAAATTCATTAAGGTTGCATCGTTTGTCATCAGATTAAGACAGAGAAGGTGAAATTTGCCTCTCCAAGATTACTGCACTGCAAAAATGTGAAACATTCATGTGGATGTTTTTATCTCTGCCGATCTGCATCAGATCTGGTTCAGACTGACTTTTATTTGCAAAGTGCAGCAGAAGATTTGTCCCAAAAGTCTCCCCTCAACTTTGTCAACCTACCTCCTTCCTTTCCTTCATCAGTTCTGATGAGTTTAGACAAAAGTCGAGAGTAAACAACAAGAAGCTGCTATTGTTTCTTTATCAATTAAATTAGTCGGAGATTTGATTGCAGAGATGGCACACAGTACTCATCTGTGGCCATATGACTCCCACACCCACTTTCACATGTGCACTGACTCTGAGGGGTTTGGGTGGAAAAGAATGAAGAAACTTTGTACAGAGAATTTCTGAATATGCATGCTTTGAGGCAGCAACAAGTGTAAAGATTGATGACCTCAAATGTTTGGTGAATTTCTACTATATAAAAATTTAAAATAAATTTCTGTAGATGGATATTTTCTTGCTTCTGTTCCTTATTTTTTTCAGAAGAGCTTTTCTAATCATTAAAGGTTGACCAACAAGTGCAGCTTTTAGTTTCTACTGTACAGAACATTATTTTGCAACCATCTGTCGCAGTTAGACAAGAATTGAGCTCATAACGTTTTTGATCTTGAGCTGGGAGCATTTTTATTTGGACTTCTCTGCTCCTTCATCACATCCTAATCGCATCAAAATGGTGTTCGCCGTCGAACACATTAACCAGCAAACTGGGACCCATCATGTTAATCCGCCAACCCCCCCGCAACCTTGTTGCATGTTCAGTGTATGTGTTCTTCGCACGGTAACATTTGCACCGCATTCTGCATGCCCTGACCAGCCACCCACCCACCGACCTGCTCCTCCTGCTGCTTGCAAAGGTACAACACAGCGGTGTGTTGGTGTCTGATTGTGAGTGGGTTGGTCCTGATCATTCTTTAAAACAGTCTGTCTAATGCCATTATTTTCTCTTGATTTTATACTTCTCTGTGTAACTGATTAATTTTTTATTTTGGTTCATATTGATCATTTATCCGTTGGTTAAAATGTACATGTTGGGAACATTTTACCTGTGAAACACTAGTATAAATGGGTATGCTTAGTTTATCTATAAATATTCACAGGTATCCAGTTAAAGCAGCCAGAAAATGGATCACTGAATTTGACTGGTAGCCTCCAAGAAGGAGTACAAAATGCCTGATAAGTACTTGTTACTTCAACCCCTGTCTGATTTGTTGAGTTTTCAAAAAGTACTTTAATCCAACCAGCTCAGAGCAGTATTTTAAACCAATGATTTATAAAACAGGCAGAATATTAACCTTGATGTTTTGTCATCTGCCACATTGCCATATTGATATTTAAATAATTCACTGCGAAGCCACAGCTGCATATGCTCACTCATGTCTAGGGGCTTAATAGACTGTTCTCAAGCAATTTAACAGACAATCAAAAATGTGAACATATATATTTTTACATTGTATACTCATTAGAAAAAGTGCTCCTTGTTAAATTACAGATTTAAACTTCCAGTCCTTTGATTTTTATTGTTGTTGCAGCTCACATTAATAAAGTCTGACTACTGTTGAACTATTTGCTGTATTGATGCAAGTATGGAACTTTAAGATGAACATTGTGGAACAGGAACCCTGAGTATTAGAAATGCCGTCATGGAGCGTTTTATTGTATCACATCACAGTTTCAATAAAATCTGAAGATTCTGCATAATGAGCTGATGCCAAAAATCTCCTGCAATTGCATGATCTATGTGAAATTAAACAAATGTCAACCTGGAAGTAAATAGTATTCCCTAAGTGGGTCATTTTAAGGTACTTTTAGAGGCCAGCTTCTCCAAAAGCCACAAGTTCAAAAATGTGGCCTAGGTATTATAAACCCAATATTTGAGACAAATGTGGGATAGGTATTTTGTTGGTTCATTGGGTTAGAAGATTATTATTTTCACAGGGCAACGTAAGAAGTTCAGTGGTAAAATAGCAGGCAGGTGCTAGTGAAAGATGGCCTGTACTGACATGGGATGAAAGGCCACTTGAAGAAGAAGCCAATACTCCAAAAGCAACATAAAAAGCTGGATTACAGTTGGCAAATGCACACAGTGACAGACACCTTCATTTTTATAGACCTGTCTGTGGCCTGATAAAATGAAATTTGTAGTGTTAGGCCATAATGATTATATTTGGATGAAAGGGAGGAGCTTGCAAGCTTGAGAAAACCATCCAAGGAGGATGGGTGTTTTGCTGCAGGAGGGACTCTTTTATAGGAATAATTATAATATTGAGAAAGAACATGTGGAAATATTGAAGCAGCAGCTCAAGACTTCAGTCATCAGAAGTTGAAGCTTGGGCACAGATGGGTCTACCAAATTAGCAACAAAGTGGCTTGAGGACAACAAAGTCAATGTATTAAAGTGGCCCTCATAAAGCCTTGATCTCAGCCCTGTGTGTGTGTGTGTGTGTGTGTGTGTGAGAGAGAGAGAGAGTGAGCGTGAGCAAGGCGGCCCATAAACCTGACTCAGTTCCTCCAGTTCTGTCAGGAGGAATGGGACGAAACTTCAGCAAACTATTGTGAGAAGCTTGTGCAAGGATTCCTAAAATATTTGACCCATGTCACACAGTTTAAAGGCAATTCTTCCAAAAACTAATATTTAACCTTTTATAAATCTTTATAACATAAGCTACAACATTTAAATTCCCTTTGGGATTAATAAAGTATTTCTGAATTAGAATTTATCAAAACTCCTTAGTTTTAAACCTTTATAAGCGTCTTTTTTTAACCTTTTTATTGCAAATGTTACAGTATCCCAGACTTGAGGTGTAAAAAAAGAAGTTAGATTTAATTAACCAGAAGATATATAAGACTTCAGTAACAAATGTTTACTCCAAATCTATATTTTGTAGAAATTCTTCATATCTCCTGAAACTGTTAAAACTCAGTCGCAGTGAAGTTCAGCTTCATATAATTAGGGTCTGGTTGAGGTAAAAGTCTGACGTTTCAAGCTAAAAATGGTGTCTGGTAGAATAAAGGAAGTACTTGAAGTCTGGAGCTTTAGTGGATGAACTTCAGATCAGACTAAACTGATGGAGACAAAGAAAAAGGGCTCTAATTCGAGGCTCCCAGTCACCTCAGACATGATCCTGTTTTTTTATGATGTTTGCATTAACCAAAGATAAATACTCATTGTAAGTGTAAAAGATGCTATAATTCCTGATAAAACTGTTGCTACTTTTTGAGTCTGACACAGTTGGACTCTCTGCTTTCAGCATGCGGTCCGGTTACGCCCGATTTTGAGCGATCAAAAAACTCCTCGTAAGTGAAAATGAAATTTGGCTCTTCTGCGTCTTTTTTGCAGTACCTCTCCTGTTTGGTCGTCGTTTTTCAAGCACGTGGATTTTGGGGGTTGTGCTGTGGCTTTGGGTTTATTTCCATCACTGCTTGCTTGTTTTTCTTTGTTTCTGTGATGTACAGGTCCTTCTCAAAAAATTAGCATATTGTGATCAAGTTCATTATTTTCCATAATGTCATGATGAAAATTTAACATTCATATATTTTAGATTCATTGCACACTAACTGAAATATTTCAGGTATTTTATTGTCTTAATATGGATGATTTTGGCATACAGCTCATGAAAACCCAAAATTCCTATCTCACAAAATTAGCATATTTCATCCGACCAATAAAAGAGAAGTGTTTTTAATACAAAAAACGTCAACCTTCAAATAATCATGTACAGTTATGCACTCAATACTTGGTCGGGAATCCTTTTGCAGAAATGACTGCTTCAATGCGGCGTGGCATGGAGGCAATCAGCCTGTGGCACTGCTGAGGTCTTATGGAGGCCCAGGATGCTTCGATAGCGGCCTTTAGCTCATCCACAGTGTTGGGACTTGAGTCTCTCAACGTTCTCTTCACAATATCCCACAGATTCTCTATGGGGTTCAGGTCAGGAGAGTTGGCAGGCCAATTAAGCACAGTGATACCATGGTCAGTAAACCATTTACCAGTGGTTTTGGCACTGTGAGCAGGTGCCAGGTCGTGCTGAAAAATGAAATCTTCATCTCCATAAAACTTTTCAGCAGATGGAAGCATGAAGTGCTCCAAAATCTCCTGATAGCTAGCTACATTGATCCTGCCCTTGATAAAACACAGTGGACCAACACCAGCAGCTGACATGGCACCCCAGACCATCACTGACTGTGGGTACTTGACACTGGACTTCTGGCATTTTGGCATTTCCTTCTCCCCAGTCTTCCTCCAGACTCTGGCACCTTGATTTCCGAATGACATGCAGAATTTGCTTTCATCCAAAAAAAGTACTTTGGACCACTGAGCAACAGTCCAGTGCTGCTTCTCTGTAGCCCAGGACTGGGGAATGCGGCACCTGTAGCCCATTTCCTGCACACGCCTGTGCACGGTGGCTCTGGATGTTTCTACTCCAGACTCAGTCCACTGCTTCCGCAGGTCCCCCAAGGTCTGGAATCGGCCCTTCTCCACAATCTTCCTCAGGGTCCGGTCACCTCTTCTCGTTGTGCAGCGTTTTCTGCCACACTTTTTCCTTCCCACAGACTTCCCACTGAGGTGCCTTAATACAGCACTCTGGGAACAGCCTATTTGTTCAGAAATGTCTTTCTGTGTCTTACCCTCTTGCTTGAAGGTGTCAATAGTGGCCTTCTGGACAGCAGTCAGGTCGGCAGTCTTACCCATGATTGGGGTTTTGAGTGATGAACCAGGCTGGGAGTTTTAAAGGCCTCAGGAATCTTTTGCAGGTGTTTAGAGTTAACTCGTTGATTCAGATGATTAGGTTCATAGCTCGTTTAGAGACCCTTTTAATGATATGCTAATTTTGTGAGATAGGAATTTGGGGTTTTCATGAGCTGTATGCCAAAATCATCCGTATTAAGACAATAAAAGACCTGAAATATTTCAGTTAGTGTGCAATGAATCTAAAATATATGAATGTTAAATTTTCATCATTACATTATGGAAAATAATGAACTTTATCACAATATGCTAATATTTTGAGAAGGACCTGTAAAAGCTGGCTTAATGAGCTAGTTATGGGTTGCAGTTATTGTCCTGGAAATGCGTGGTGTGTTTCAGAAGCATGCTCTGCTTTCTCTATATTGTTGTTTCTGCATGACTCATCAGACCCGTTTTATTTTTACCTGCAGTGTTTTTATGAAAACAGATGCTCCAGCTCTTTGCAATCTTTTGAATGTTTTCATTATTTTAGGCAACTGAAATGTATTCTTTTATTCTCATCCTTACCCAGGAGAGACCCACCTAAAGAGCCAACTGTGGAGGCTCCAGCCAAACCCCTTCTTCCTGTTGAAGATGAAGCTGAGGAACAACTTGATGAAGCTCACTATGACTTATTGGAGAAAACCTCAACTACAACAGAGAGCCCTTGAGCTCTTCCTCCGCTAAAAGCAACTGCACACATACAACTTCTCAATGAAGTGTTCAGTAACAGGTTACATTAGCAGAAAAACTGTGTTAAGAAATGATGTGATGTAGACAACCACTATATTTTAATTTGATGTTTATTTAGGAGACGGCAGAAAGTCCAAACAAGCTTCTGGTTTCCTGTCTAACAGCCTGTGGGTAGATACTTTAGATACAAAGTGATGGACACAAAGATAACTGATCCTCATATACACTAGATGTAACCGATAATTCAAAACATAAAAATGACTTTAATGCCATTTTCAGGTTGATTTACCTTTTAGCCTCACCTGTCATTATTGCCTTCAACCAGGGCAGCAGCACCCTCTGTTGCTGATGCTGCAACACTGCAACCTTTTTGAACCACAACTCAAGGTCTGACAATAAAAGATTATACTGACACCCGACAGATGATTTAAGAAAACAGCGGCGATAGTGTTTAACACAGTTGCATTGTGCTGAGTAGAGTTAGCGGCTGCTTGTACCATGTCTTTAGTCCAGCATATCCCTTTTCTCTGTCCTGAAGGGTTTGACCTGATTTTTAGCCAGTTCTAATTTGAAGAACTATATTTGGCAGTCGATTCTTTCCAGCCTTTGTCCCCTGAGTGCTCATTAATGACTTACAGCTGAGACCAGATATATACAGTACTGTGCAAAGGTTTTAGGCAGGTGTGAAAAAATGCTCTAAACAAAGAATGCTTTCAAAAATGGAAGTCTTAATTTATTTTCATCAATCAACAAAATGCAGTGAATGAACAAAAGAGAAATCTAAAATCAATATTTGGTGTGACCACCCTTTTCCTTAAAAACGGCATAAATTCTTCTAGGTACACTAACACAGTTTTTGAAGGAACTCGGTTAGTAGGTTGTTCCAAACATCTTGGAGAATTAACCACAGATCTTCTGTGGATGTAGACTTTCTCACATCCTTCTGTCTCTTCATCTAATCCCAGACACACTCCATGATGCTGAGATCAGGGCTCTGTGGGGGCCATACAATCACTTCCAGTAAATCTTGTTCTTCTGTACGCTGAAGATAGTTCTTAATGACCTTGGCTGAATGTTTGGGATCGCTCACTTTAGCATTTTGTAAATTGATAAAAATAAACAATCATTTATATTTCTGAAAGCATTCTTTGTTTACAGCATTTTTCACACCTGCCTAAAAAGTTTGCACATTACTGTATATCCGTCGAACCCAGGGCCTTCTTGCTACAAGTGCAGCCCCACTTTTAAGTACATCTACAAAAAAATGAAAATAGGTTCAATGGGTTTTGTCACTTAGGTCAGAAAGGGAAACCCATATATATATTTATTACACACAGAGTGAAATATTTCATGCTGTTATTGCTTGTGATTTTGATTATAGCTTACAGTAGTGAAAATCCTAAATTCTGTTACTCAGAAAAGTAGAAAAAGACACTAACAAACTCAATGTTTGGCTGGTCCTCCTTTTGTATGAATTACTGCATCAATGCAGTGTGGCATGGAGGTCATCAGGCTCTGCTGAGGCCTTCGGGTCATCTCCATTGTTGGGTCTGATGTCTCTCATCTTCCTCCTGACTATAGCCCCTAGGTTCTCTCTGGGTGCCTGGTTTCTGGCCAATCAAGCACAGGAACGTACACCATGGTCATTAATGCATTGTACCTTTGGCAGAGTAGCAAATAAATTCAGCAGCTCCATAAAGCTTGTCAGCAGAAAGAAGCATGAAGTTCTCTAAAATGTCCTGGTAGGTGGCTACATTGACTGTGTACTTCAGAAAACACAGTGGACCAAGCAGATGACATGGCACCCCAAACCATCACTGACTGTAATTTCACACTCGACGTCATGCACCATGGATTCTGTACCTCTCCACTCTTTCTCCAGACTCTGGAAACTTGATTTTTCAAATGAAATTACTTGACTATGACTTCACTATCTGATAAGAGGACATCTGAATCAATTTTGCCTGATAATCCTTTCAAGGCTGTAGTTATCAATGCTGCTGCTGCACCTTTTCCAATCACACTTTTTCCTTTCACTCAACTTTCTATTAATATGCCTAATTATAGCATGCTGTCAACTACCTGTTTTTTTAGCAATGACCTTGTGTGGCTTACCCTCCCTGTAGAGGGTGTCAGTGACTGTCTTCTGGACATCTGTCCAGTCAGCAGTCTTCCCCATGATTGCATCTCCTACTGACCCAGACTGAGAGACAATTTAGAGACTCAGGAAACCTTTACAGGTGTTTGGAGTTAATTACCTGATTAGGGAGGAACACCTTGAGTTTCCAATATTAAAATTTTTCACAATATTCATATTTTCTGAGATACTGAATTTTGGGTTTTCATTACCTGTAAGCCATAATCATTAAGATTACAAAAAATAACGGCTTGAAATATTTCACTCTGAGTAATGAATCTATATGAGTTTCACTTTCTGAAATGGGTGACAAAAATATTGAACTTTTTCGTAGTATTTTAATTTCTTTTTTTATATGTACCTTTTGAAGCCTTTCTGGCTCTTGGGATAGAGAGCCATGAGATGTTTCAAGTGCTATTGTCCACATTATTTATGCAAACACATGTCTAGGTATAAGGGGTCTTGATGCAATACTGACTTCTGTACTGTGCAACTTTCCCTACTGGAAAGTCAAGACCCTTTCCTTTCTTAGCCATGCCTTTGAGTGTGTTTTTATAACAGAATTATCAATTGTCTTGGAAAAAATGCATTAATATCCCTTGAGAAAATGCAACCTTGAAAGCAGCAAATGTTGCTCTAAACATATCTGATGTATTTCTTTGCATTAATGCTGCCATCACAGAGATGGAAATGGGTTTTGCCAAAGGAACCTATTCAACCCCACACACAACCCATAATATTACAGAACCCTAATGCAGAAATAGTTTTATTTTCTTCACAGTTGTGTGTAAATGTAACTGTATTTTGAAACTTCACAAAGGTTTCTCAAGGCAACCTTTTGTCAATGTCATTTTTATTGCTGACATTCCTTCAGATTCCTTTTAATGTTTCCTTGAAATTCTGCTCTGTAGAAGGTAGAAATTTTCAAATCCCTTCCATTATTTTCTTAAGCAACTTTGTTTTAAATAAGTTCAGGTATTTTCTTTTAAATTCGTTGACCAACTTGGCATGTCCTGCTCATATTGGTTTTTCACTTCTCAAACTAATCTCTTAAGACCAAATGATCACACAATCTCTTGTTGACATATCCTATTCATTATTTTTATTTTTTTTAACTTCTTTTCTAGTTCTGGACATTTGACATTGGTTCAACGTTTTTTTATGCAGTGATGGATATATTTTAATGATCAAAATCAAATTGACAAGACAGAACATAATTATTGTGTCCAAAGTCTGCAAGGAATCATTTTATTTTCAATATAAAAAATGTCCAAGCTAGTTTTCACATTAATAATCTTTGGTACATTTCTGCTTCTAGTTTTATTAAAGAAGCAGAAAGATCTGGAAGCAATATTATCAGCAGAGGAAAAAATGTAAACAATCCACAATAGAAAAGCTTTATTTTCGTACTTTTATATTTGAGTCAATTGTGGTCTGTGCTAAGAGACGAGGAGTCAGTCATAGGTACTTAAATCAAACTGTCTTACCGTCAGGAATATATACAACTGCCGAGTCTCTTGTGATATTACGCAAGCTGTAAAGCATTTTTTATAATTAAAAGTTAACTGAGAGCAGATGCAAAAGAAAAATGTTAGAAAATCTTTTTATTTTTGATGATTTTGAAGATTTTACATTTAGTTTTCAAGTAGTGACATTTTGGATTGGCAGTGTCTAATTTATTTGTTCTTGAGCCCTAAAAATGTATTGCAGTATTGTCCAAAATCTTACTCTGTATTTGTTTTCGAAGAATATGTGACCTCTAGTGGTTGTCAGAGTTATTGAATGTCAAGTGCCAAATGGTGTCCAGAAACATGGTGGATTTATAGCATAAAATCAACCAAGATGAGGCTTATTTGCCATTGAATAAAGTCAGGTTAGAAGAAATATGCAAACCTGGCAATTTTGATAAGAAATATATTTTTAACTCATTCCAGGCTATTATATTTTTTCATCCTTAATCCTATATCTGTAAAAGACAAGAATGTTGTGGCATTGGTTGCTAAAAACCAACCCACAAACTGACATAAAACATCACTGTATAACCGTGTTAAACTTGTTTTCTATAATGCTTAAGAATTGTGACACTTCTCTGCAGGTTGTTTAGTGGAACAGAAAATGTGAAATATTTTAAAAAGAATCCTTAAAAACGGTAATGTAATCACACTACTGTAAAAAACAAAAAAAAAAAAAAGAATAAAAAAAAAACAAAAAAAACAAAACTTAAGTATAGCAAAAGAAGAGAAACGTTTAAACAAGTTGTACACATGTGGTCATAAAAATAAGAAATAAACCAAAATAATAAAACCAATTGTAAATCTTTACATAATGAAGGTTATTAAATACAAATGATATTAACCCGCTTCCATATTTAGTAAAAAATCCATATCTTAAAATTTGTTTAACTCTGGAGATGCTACATTAAATTTTAACTTTATCTCAAAAAATACTTTACTTAAAGATGGACGAGACTCTTGTTAGTTTAGCAAATTAGAAGTTAAGGTTATTTCTTTCAGAAAACAATCAGTTAATGTTTACTGTTTTTTTTATCTAATCATACAGATACAATACACTTTGTATCGCTAATAAATATGATCTGTTTTTAAAGGATAGCATACACACAATTATTTAGATTGTTTAAAGCCTCAGTGCAACATGAAGGCTACTTCAGAATAAAAATTAGTATTGCACGTGTGTCAATTAATGAACACAATGTCTTTTTTCTGATTTAATATATAAGAATAAATCAAATCTACCCAGTTTGTGGTGTCTGTCTTCTCTTTACAATAAAATCAAAAGTATGTAACAATTAATATTTCTCTTTTATTTATTTATTCTCCTTTATTTTTTTTACAGTTCCCATCAACAGAACATTGTGTTTAAACTTAGTGGGTTTATCTATCAGGGTTCAAAGAACAAAAAAAGTTGTACCTTACTGGATTTCATTTGTAAGATAAATAATGACTGTGAGTGCAGGCTAAAATGCTGAAGCATTGTGTTAAAATGCATCCAGTAATCCAGCAGCTTGTAGAACCACCCTCAGCAGCGATAACCCACCAGTGATTTTGTGTCAATTTTACATCACTGTGGAGGATTTGTGGTTCGCTCATTTCCGGCATTGGTTCAGTTCATTGAGGAGAGGTTTCATTTGCAGACATCCTCTTCTGCTCAGCTCTCTTAAAGCCCCACCATAAAATTTTAGTCAGGTAGAGGTCAAGACAAATGTATTCCATTCAGACATTATGTTCTAGATTTGCTGCTTTGTTTGGATCACTGTCCTGTTGATCACACAGTTTGGACAAATCGGCTGCTGATGTACAGGCTTTCTTACATTTCAATTAAATTCATTTCAGTTTTATTAATATAGCGCCAATTCAAAAACACATGTCGTTTCAAAGAACTTTACAAAGTCAATACAATGAAATCATCTAGATTTCAAGTCAAGTACATACATTCCAATTAAACCTAACTATCGAACAGTGCAGTTGGATTCAGTTATTATTCAAATTGGTGAAGAGTTTTTCTATCGAAGGAAACCCAGCCGATTGCATCCAGTCAGTGACTTGCAGCATTCACTTGTCCTGGATGAGCATTTGGCGACAGTGGACAGTCGCTTGCATCAACTTTGCAGCAATCCCTCATACTGAGCATGCATGTAGCGACAGTGGAGAGGAAAACTCACTTTTAACAGGAAGAAACCTCCAGCAAAACCAGGCTCAGTTTGAGCGGCCATCTGTCACGACCAACTGGGGGTTTGAGAGAACAGAGCAGAGACACAAAGAGAACACAGAAGCACTGATCCAGGAGCATGTTCTATAGGAAAGAAAAGTGAAACACTAATGGTTATAGCTCCTTTAGTGACTTCATCTAGGACAGATGAACTCTGATCCAGTTTTCAAGTCTAGAGTATGAAAGAGAGCATATACAGTTAGTCACAGTAGAAGCTCAGCCAGTAGCTATGTCTAGGAGAGAGACAGGGTTAAGTACTGAAAGACAGGGCCAAGTACAGGGGTTGGACAATGAAACTGAAACACCTGCTTTTAGACCACAATAATTTATTAGTATGGTGTAGGGCCTCCTTTTGCGGCCAATACAGCGTCAATTCTTCTTGGGAATGACATACAAGTCCTGCACAGTGGTCAGAGGGATTTTAAGCCATTCTTCTTGCAGGATAGTGGCCAGGTCACTACGTGATACTGGTGGAGGAAAACGTTTCCTGACTCGCTCCTCCAAAACACCCCAAAGTGGCTCAATAATATTTAGATCTGGTGACTGTGCAGGCCATGGGAGATGTTCAACTTCACTTTCATGTTCATCAAACCAATCTTTCACCAGTCTTGCTGTGTGTATTGGTGCATTGTCATCCTGATACACGGCACCGCCTTCAGGATACAATGTTTGAACCATTGGATGCACATGGTCCTCAAGAATAGTTCGGTAGTCCTTGGCAGTGACGCGCCCATCTAGCACAAGAATTGGGCCAAGGGAATGCCATGATATGGCAGCCCAAACCATCACTTATCCACCCCCATGCTTCACTCTGGGCATGCAACAGTCTGGGTGGTACGCTTCTTTGGGGCTTCTCCACACCGTAACTCTCCCGGATGTGGGGAAAACAGTAAAGGTGGACTCATGAGAGAACAATACATGTTTCACATTGTCCACCGCCCAAGATTTGCGCTCCTTGCACCTTTGAAACTGACATTTGGCATTGGTTTGATTGACCAAAGGTTTGGCTATAGCAGCCCGGCCGTGTATATTGACCCTATGGAGCTCCTGACGGACAGTTCTGGTGGAAACAGGAGAGTTGAGGTGCACATTTAATTCTGCCGTGATTTGGGCAGCCGTGGTTTTATGTTTTTTGGATACAATCCGGGTTAGCACCCGAACATCCCTTTCAGACAGCTTCCTCTTGCGTCCACAGTTAATCCTGTTGGATGTGGTTCGTCCTTCTTGGTGGTATGCTGACATTACCCTGGATACCATGGCTCTTGATACATCACAAAGACTTGCTGTCTTGGTCACAGATGCGCCAGCAAGACGTTCACCAACAATTTGTCCTCTTTTGAACTCTGGTATGTCACCCATAATGTTGTGTGCATTTCAATATTTTGACCAAAACTGTGCTCTTACCCTGCTAATTGAACCTTCACACTCTGTTCTTACTGGTGTAATGTGCAATCAATGAAGACTGGCTACCAGGCTGGTCCAATTTAGCCATGAAACCTCCCACACTAAAATGACAGGTGTTTCAGTTTCATTGTCCAACCCCTGTATATCATCTTTATAAGATGAGCATTAAGTTGTTGGTAGCAGCAGCCTGGCAAATGTCCCCCTCCAGGAAGGAGGGAGATACTGGCCAAGAAAGAGAAAAAACAGAGAGAGAACATAGAGTTAAAAGCTGAAATAACAGCAAATAACCCCAAATTAGGAGAGTAGTATGAGAATGTAGCAGAGAGAGTGAAAGTGGTCATTATGTCCTCCAGCAGTCTAAGCCTATAGCAGCATAACTAAAGAGCTAGCTCAGGATAACCTAAGCCACTCTAACTCCTTTTATCAAAAAGGAAAGTTTTAAGCCTAGCCTTAAAAGTAGACAGGGTGTCTGCCTCACGGACTAAAACTGGGAGCTGGTTCCACAGGAGAGGAGCCTGATAACTAAAGGATCTGCCTCCCATTCTACTTCTAGAGACTCTAGGAACCACCAGTAAACCTGCAGTCTGAGAACGAAGTGCTCTGTTAGGAATATATTGAACAATCAGATCTCTGTATGATGGAGCTAGATCATTAAGGGCTTCATATGTAAGGAGAATTTTAAATTGTATTCTAGATTTAACAGGGAGCCAATGAAGGGAAGCTAAAACGGGAGAAATATGATCTCTCTCTGTAATTTTCATCAGAACTCTTGCTGCAGCATTTTGGATTTTGGATTTGACTGTAGAATACTCTGGCATACAGAGGCTTTCATGGTCGAGTCATGACTGCAAGGTGTACAGGTTCTGTGGCTAAAAACAAGCCCAAATGATTCACCTTTTTCCACTGCGCTTGATGGTTATAAGACAAGGCAAGTTTATTCATATAGACCATTTCAGTAGCAAGACAATTCAAAGTGCTGTACATGAAAAAAAGAGAAAGAGAAATAGTAGGAAAAGTACATAACAGTGACATAAAGGTAATTAAATCATTAACGAACACAAATGATTAAAGTCAATACAAATTATTAAAATAAGATGATGATAGAAGTTGGACTAAAAACTTACCTAATGTTTAGATAGCAGTCAAAAGCCACTCGAAACAAATACGTTTTTAATCATGATTTAAAGCAACTTAGGGTTTCAGTGCTTTTACAGTTTTCTGGGAGTTTATTCCAGATTAGTGGAGCATAAGAACTAAAAGCTGCTTCTCCATGTTTGGTTCTGGTTCTGGGTATGCAGAGTAGATTTGTGCCAGAAGACCTGAGTCCATCAATACACCCAGATTTTGAGCCTGATTGGTGGTTTAAAGCTGTATTAACGGAAGCTGTGTGCTAATTTTTAAACGCTCTTCCTTTGGTCCAAAAAAAATTATTACTTCAGTTTTGTTTTGATTCAGCTGAAGAAACGTTTGCCACATCCATGCGTTGATTTCTTCTAAGCATTTATCTAGCACTTGAATGGGTTCATAGTCACCTTGTAATATATAGCTGTGTGTCATCTGCATAGCTTTGATAACTTATGTTGTTTATTATTATCTGAGTTAGGAGGAGCATGTTGATATTGAATAGGAGATGGACCCTTGGGGAACACATTTGATTTTTGTGGTCTCTGATGTAAAGTTACCTACTGACACAAAAAAAGTACCTATCCTTTAAGTAGGATTTAAATCAATGAAGTGCGGTTCCACAAAGGCCAACCCAGTTTTCCAGGCGCTCTAATAAAATGGAGTGATCAACAGTGTCGAATGCTGCACTAAGGTCCAATAATACCAGCACTGTGATTCTTCCACAGTCTGCATTTATACGGATGTCTTGAACACCTTGATAAGGGCAGTCATGGAAGACATCGAAGCGGCTGGTCATTGTTAGGAAGTTGTTTAACTGCTGAAACGCAGCTTTTTCAATAATCTTACTAATAAAGGATAAGTTTGAGATAGGCCTGTAGTTCTGCAGCAGCAGCTTGTCCAAGTTGCTCTTTTTCAATAGTGGTTTGATAATTGCTGTAGGGCCTTGGGGAAAATCACCTGACAGGAGGAAGAAGAGCTTAGTTGCTGTATGATTTCTTTTAAGTTTCTGTAGCTTATTTGGTGAAATTGGGAAATTTTGTCAAAATCAGTTCTAGTTGGAGACAACTTTTGTACTGGTGTGATATGGATGTGCTGACTTCCCCTCTGATCTTTTGGTTTTTTTTCTGTGAATAAGTTAGCAAATTTATTGCAGGCCCTGTTAGAGTGTTATAAGAAGAGTTATAATTAAGTTTTTGTGTTTGTGTGTTTTAAGCATTGCATCGTTTGACCTTTGTACTTTGCAAACACTCTTTGAAAATCCCAGGTAATCAAAGGTCTTTACTCTAATAACACTAAGAAAAAGTCAACCAAAGCCTTAAACTGTGTAAACCAGAGTTTATTTATATCTAATAGAAAGTACAGAAAGTAATGGTTTGAACAGGTCATAGTGCGGGCACATATTACAGACAGTATTCCAATCCTCCTCCTGCACATTTCTACAATCAGTTCAGGCCAAAGCTGCTGTCTTGTTCCTTTTCTCTGTCTTTGCTTTGGGGTGAAAACAACACCAGTTGTACTTGACCCTGAAACACAACACAACATGTCTTTGGCAACAGTAGATGTAGATGCTCCTATCTTTCTTCCATTCCCTGCCTCACAGGTTAAGCTAAGCTCAAAGTATGTTTCTCTCAATACAAAAATATTACAGACCGCCAATGTTTCTATGCTAAATTGTTACAGAATATTAAAGCCTTGAAAGGCAAACACATAGAGGACACTACATGTTGGTTAAAAGCAGAAACCTGCATTTTCATGGCTCTGGGAACTCATCAGTGTCTTTATTTTTTAGTTTTGACACAAAAATCACAGCATTGTCACACTTTATGGTACGCCTTCTGCCTTTCAGCTGACCCAACCAATCAGACTAAATTGTTATAACTCAGGAGTCCCACCCAAAAACAATATGGCTCGGGTTTTAAATAGGAAATGTTTAACCTGTTAAGCTAATCCCAGAGTGAGAGGACAAATCTGTAGTGAATAAACAGCAGGTTACAGTGACAGTAGAGTCAAGTACTTTCAATCACTCTTACAAACCAGTGACAGAGAACAAACACTGAATGTTTAAAACAGAACCTGGTAACTGTTAACTTTTAATTAATTGATCTATCTCTGCTGTGCTTCAGCTCTGCATCAAAAGGACATTTTATCATAGAAGTGCAACCCAGGTAGACTCTTCCTGATTGATTGATCTTACACTGGCAAAATGGACCAGCAGAAGCATTAGGAGGAACCAGGAAGAAAGGAGCACACCATGGACTCTAGTCCTACAAAAAATCAAAATGATTCGCAAAACTCAGGATAAGCTAGATGTTTTTACCTTGGAGGAACTGAACTCAGAAATTTCTAGTAGCATCTAGCTCAGGGGTCTGCAACCTTTACAATCCAATGAGTAATTTTTGCCCTCAGTCCAGCTAAATAAGACTCGTTGAGAGCCACAAATGTTACATGTCCTATAAAAAAAGAAAATTTATATTTGATCTACTAAAAGAAAATTGTAATTTTTATTTTTAGGTTTTCAAATACAGAAAAATCATAAATCTTTGGCTAAAATAGGATGGGCACATTTTCTTTACATTTCCCATATTTCTGAGATGTTATTTGTGAAAAATTATGTAAAAAAAACCCCATTAGTTTCTAATCTAATGTCAAAAAAATCTTACAGACACAAGAAATTCAATGCGATTATTCAATGAAAAAAATGAAAAATGGCTAAAACCTGCATTTGTTATTAAATCTATATTTAAAAATTTAAGTTGGTTCTATATAATTTTAAGAGCCACTGTGGAAAGTCCAAAGAGCCAATTGTAGGACTGAAGGTGCTGGTTGCAGACCCTTGATCTAGCCAGTAGGGGGAAATATGCGATAATACAATCGAAAGTCCTGATAAGTCTAAGATTATGATACCAAAGGTTTTCTCTGTGGTTTAACATTTCTGAATGTTAACATAGGAGATGCATTGTTCTTTCACCATAATTAAATGTTTTGTTAACAGCTTGCATGTTAAACCATCTGTGGGACAGTAATGGTGTTTATGGCAAATTACATTACTAGTTGAGAACATGTCGTGTTACTGAAGTCTGTCTGGAAACCCCTCACCTTGTAGTTGCACCTGGAAATTCTGCTCTTAGAAACTGTGAACAGAATCCGGGACAAATTGGGGTAGAATGGAGCCGGTGATCAACAAATGGATGAGTGCACAATCTGCAGTGATAAAGACAATGTACTGTTCTGTTATAGTTAGGGAGGAGGAGAGCTGAAAGGCTGATCTAGACTTTAATGCCAACTTATGTTGATGAGCTGTGGGTAATGACCAAAGGAACGAGACTGCAAATACTTGTGGCTGTAATGTGATTCCTCACTTAGAATGGCTGACCCCATCCAATTTGAAAAAAGCCAACTTTTCCATTGTGGCTCTCTCCCATTGGTAGGAGGTATACAAACCACGGACCTGCTGGACAGAGAAAATATATCACAGCTGGCTTGGGAACACCTTAGAGTTATTTTGGATGAGATGGAAGAAGTAGCTGGGAAGAGGGAGGTCGGGGGGTCTCTGCCGAAGCTGTTTGTCCTATGATTGGGTTCAGATAAAAGGTTAAAGATTGATAGATGGATTATAAAGAGAATAATTGACTGTAAGATGATATGAAGCACAGTTTTGGGAATGAGGCATTTAAAAAATAAGTCCTTTTAAAGTTGATTTCAAGGATACAGTTTTGTTTTTGTTATAAATATGTTAATGCCATCGCTTTGCATTTACAGCTATCAATTTAAAGTTATTTTTATTATGTACTGAGACATAATCTTCCAAAAGCCCAACTGCTGAAACTGCTGTGAGGACAATACAATAGTGCTGTTTGGTGCTGCTGTGCCAATCTGTGCTGCATAACAGTGTGATGAACAGTATCTGTGGATGTTGTGAACCAGTAAACTTTAGAGCTTTCAATCTGCTCTGAATTTACAAGATCTTTGCATCAATGTGATGAAGTGACCTTTATGTGTTCAGAATAACCAAAAGAAAAACCCATCTTGTATATGAATTATTTCTCAACCGAAGCAGAAAATATGCAAACATGCACACCTATTGTTGGATATAACTAATGTCACTCTTTCCTTTTGTTTGAATCATTCTTACAGTGGTTCCTAGATTCTTGAAACTGTGTATTGTTAAAGAAAAGTGCTGCAAGTCACTTTGGGGAAAGTTGTTCTGTGACGCTTTCAGTTGTTGGTTGCCATGGACTCAGTTTGGTGGCAAAGATGTTCTTTTTTGTGAAACTGATGAAAAAAAAAAGTGTCTAGAACAGTTGGGTAGTTCAGATTTGACAGACAGTTCAGTCTTTAACCAGACAGCTGCTCATGTTCCCATTACCACCACAATGTCCAATCTCTCTACATGAACCAAATATTAACATTATATTACTTGTGATACCTCAAGCATTCATGGTATTTATTAGTACAAGTAAAACATTTGCTAAAAGTAGAAAGGCTGAAGCTGATTAGTCTTGTTCAAAGTGCTCGTCCTTTGTTGAAAAGCCACGGAGTGGATGTGTTTTAATTAGCAACAATCTGACAGCAGGTTTCTTTGTCCTGCCAAGGTAGTTAAGATTGGCTCCACATCTTTATGAATGATTCCAGTTCTGAATGAAAAAATGAAAAAGGTGCCCAATGTGTCCATTTCCACCAAAGGTCTTTCATACCATGATGTTTTTGATCCAAAAATATGTGGGGCCAAACTCTGCGCTCTTTTAAGAAGGTCATCTTTTATGCAGCCTTCTTAAAATTTGATATTTTTATCATTATCCTTTTAGGCTTTTTTAAACTACTCAGGCCAGTGTTACATGAGGACATCATTTTCAAAGTGTCCGCAGGCAGTAAGAGGCACTGTCTTGTGTTTGAAAAACCTGACATTACAATGATAATGATAATAATATAAAAAAATCTGAAGTCATGCTAAAATAGTCCCAGCTGTTGTCACAGAGGCTTGTTATTCCTTGTCTCCATCTTCACTGCTTCCTGCAAAGAAAGAGAGGAAGCAGAAAACAATAAATGCATCAATAAATTTTACAACCTGTTTTTTTCCTCTAAATGGTCAGACTATAAGCTGCTGCCTAAATCCACACATTGCTCCCAGAGTTCAGCACTTGTTCGGTTATTTTAATGGAGATGATGACAGAGGATTTACAAGCAGCCTTATATGTTTCTTTATCACACGATACACAGCTCCGCGTCTGAGAGAAAGTTAGACCAATGGTGAAGGAGTGTGTTGGTGCTAAAGGATGTTGTACACAGCTGTATGAACCACAGAGAGAGAAAGCAGCAGAGCCAGACCATGAAGATGTGGGAAAGGGTAATTGATTTTATTCTGAATTAAAGCACCACAGATGTGATGTTTGCTTAATGGAAATGTTTAGAGATGGTTTCAAGGATCTGTTTGTGGTCTTTGCACATCTAGATAAAGCTGATTATAGAAGGCAGAAAAAGGAACTGTGCTTTATTTGCATTTGCATTATTTGTCCTTCATTTTACAAGAACTAATACCACTAAGATTTAAAATCTTTTACCAGGTGGATCCTTATTTTCCTATTTCTTTAATTAAGCTCCTTTCATCCTGCAATGTGCTAACTGCTTTTTTGTTGTCCAATTTGTGGATTACTGTGCTAAATAAACTAAACTTAGCTGTTCTGTTTCGTGTCCTTCAGCATTCAGCCCTAATTCTGCTCTGGGGAGAGAGGAGTTGTTTGCAGGTGGTGAAGTGACCAACCTCCTACAGAGTCCATATCCGAGTCAGAAATGTGAGTGATGGAGAACCGGGACACGTTGGATGGGGAGACGGTGAAGCGGGACAATTGGACTGGTTTGGGCTCCGGACCTTTGGTGACGGAGCGAGGAGGAGGAGAGTCGGCTGCCGTTGAGGACATTGATAGAGGTAGCAGGGGAAAGTCGTCCTCCCACTCAAACCCTGCACCTGAGAGAGAACGGTGAGGAAAGGTTTATTTTGGTCTTCAGAAAACGTTTTTTGGGAACAAGTATAAGCAGAAAAATAAACACACTTACTCTCTTCTGAGATGTTTCCATCTGAAGAACCATCGGAGACATTAGGCCTTTCCTGGGATTTCCTTCCAGAGCTTGAACCCACTGATGCTAATGGGACGCCATGCTCAACCAGCTCTTTAGTTGGACTCTCCTGGTGATGTAATATTAGGAAATGGAGTCAATGAAAGTCGTGATAACTGATCCTGAAAAAGCAGAAAATTCTTAAAGGAAGCAGATCACAAACAGCACTCTTCAGTATGTAGGTTGATGCTGTGGGAAGAAGACTCAAAGTTTATGGCCAATATTTGACTGCACTACTATCTAATATAAGATCTACAAACTGTATAAAATGGTAAGTCTGTCATCATTTTGTGTCTGGAAAATGAATCTGAACCTGCTAAAATGATCCTTTTAGGTGCTGCTAAAATTATTAGGATTTTAGCTAAACTGCAAATGTGGTTTTATGCCAGAATTTTATATAAACAAAAAATTAGCAATCAGTCATATGATCCTTAGGTTAACAATGTGTTTGATCTATCTTCACCACGCACCTGATCAAACAGGTAGACGGTAACATCGTCAAAGAAAGACACTGTCTTCTTCTTGTGATCCTCCTCCAGGTCCCCTGCAGACAGCGATGGCATCTTGAGGAGACTTCGCAGTTTGTGAGCCTGGCTGTTGTCGCTCAACACTATGGGCACAGGGTGGCACTCTTCCTCACTTTCGTTCTCCTCTTGCACACTGTAGGTTCGCAGCTCCTCATCTGACTCGTCGCTGTCTGTATCAGCGTCCTCCTTGTTGGCCTCCTCACCGGCAGCGGGAAATGATTGCTCTTCTGTTGCGGGAAGTGGAGGTTGTGGGATGGATGGAGAGATTGGTGAGGAAGAAGAGAACCGCCTGCTATTAGCTGTGTGCTGCAGCGCCACCTCATCTTTGGGTAAGATGTGCAAGATTTCGCCAGACATCCCTGACGGCCTTTTGTGAATTGTTTTCATTGGTGTTTCCTCCATCTTGCAAGCCTCAACAGAATCTTTTATGTCCTTCATTTCTTTCTCTTCCTTAAAGCTGGAGGTACAGTCTTCTTTAAGGGCACCAAGAGCTTCCTCCATGGCCCCCACCACCTCAGCTGCCCAGTCCCCCAAGGCTGAACTCTCTTCATGGGATGGCCATTCATCAAGTATCCCCTCGGCAATTAAGGTTGAATCTAAAGGTTCCTCTTCCTGGCAGTGCTCCTCTGTCAAGCATATCTCTGGAGGAGGAGATTTTGTTTGGCCTTTTGGATCATGGTACACTTCAAGTTTTAGGCCTCTGTTCACCACAAAATCTTTTAGTTTTTCCTCCTCTGCACTTTTCCTTTTCTCCGTCGTTTTTCTCTCCATGTGCTGTTTCTCACCATCACTGTGATGATCCGCTTCTTTCAGCTGAAGTTCCCTCTCCTCATCCCGACTTTGCTTTTCATTCTCACAATCTGAAAAGTAGGCAGAGTCTCTGTAAGGAGTCTTGTTACTCAGTGGTAAAAGAATGGGGTCTTCTGTCTGCAAGCTTTCCAAAACCAAGTCTTGACCCAACGATACTTGAACCTCTGATGGGGCTGCTTGATCCTCTTCCTCATGGTTCTCCTCAACTTCCTCCAGACTGGAATCCAGGGTAAGCTTCGCCTGAGGTTGTGGTCGGGTTTCATGGGATTCTTTGGGGACAAACTCAGGACTCTCATTATTCTCTGTATCATAACCACTGTCCATGGCTTTAGGTGAGCTGGATGGTAGGGAGGATGCAGGGCTGAGTCCTTCACAAGATCCAGCAGCAGATGGAAGATCCATTGAGTCCGTGGAATCAGGAGTTCCTACTTGTTTCTGCAAAGATTTGAAAGCCGGAGATGCGGTCAAATCACTGCCCTCATCTGCAAAGATGCCTGAAGTGACGTCTGTTATGCCGTCATCTTCGTCGCTGCAGTCGAGGATGTCAGCGAGGCTTACAGTGGAGCCACCTTGGTCCACACCGCTGTCAGCTGTGTGGCTCAGCTCTGACTGTGGATCTGTAATGCAAACCATCACGTGCCTGTTGTCAGGAGGAGGAGTACTTTTGGTCATCATCAGAGTTACCTCTTCTTTTCTAGGCTCTGGTGGTTTCTGCATGATCAGATTTTCTTTGATAACTTCCTCTTGCTTCTCCTTAATTGGTGTTTCATCAGATGTAACATTACCATGCTGCCTGTCACAGTCGTCAGACTTTATCAAAGCATGTTTGGAAACAATGGGACCCCCAGGAGCCGGTGATAGATTGATCAACTCCTCACTGCTGAGAATATCAGTGGCCTTATCTGTAATGTAGTTGCTGTGACTGTAGTTGTAACAGTAGTTGTTGTTTCTCACTAACAAACCAGTGAGTGGGTCAACAAAATGGTTGTGGCAGCACTCTCCAGATGGTGGCACCTGAGTGTCCCCTTCGTGGCACAGGTAGATGTAGGCATTGCAGTTGTCTGAGGGCACAATGGTGTCCTGTTTACTCAGACTAAGGCAAGCACTGTTATCTTTGGCCTGGTGTGGCTCTAGATAGTCAATGGGTTTGGGAAGAGAGTGAAAAGCCAGGCTGTGCTGGTCCGGCCAAGTGTCTTCGATGTCTGTACTTGGCATGGTGTAGTTAAAGTCGGTGTAGGAGTCCTGTCTGCAGCTGTGGCTCGCCCGCCTGTGATGGCCAGCACTGCTGTGCCGGTGTTTCGAAGGCCATGTGTTGCAAGTGTGTCTCTCAATAAATATGTCCTCTTCTTCTTCCTCTGAATCGCTGTCTCTTTGTCCGACGAAGAGTGCTCCTCTGGTCTTCATGTTAATATTGACAGAGTGGCTATTGTGCCTCGTGTGGCTGGGCATGGTCTTCCTTAGAGAGCCCATCATGTCATAGTAACCCCCCATCATGTTCTTCCCTAAGAGGGAGGTCTGACTGGTGTCCAGGTAAGACTCAGTGTAAGCCTGTTCAGGTAGACTGTTTACAGAAGGGGATATACCAAGAGGGTTCTCCAGTTCTCCTAAAGCCTGACGAAGGCTTCTAGACCCCCAGCTTTCTTGATGATGCTCGCTAGAATGCTCACTTCCAATCAGATAGGGATCTATTTCTAAAGGAGGGGAGTGCTCATAGTAGTAGCCCCCGTCTCTGTCTTTATAGGACACATAATGACTTGATTCCCATGGTCGAAGGGGGCTGCTGTCTGAAATTTGACCTAAAAGTGGCTCCATTGTCAAGGAGATGGCTGGACTCGAGTCATTCGAGTCATACGGGTCAGATTTGTGGATTTCCGCAGACCAATAGGGACCCATGTTTTTTGTTTGTGATGGGCAGGCCATGCATTCACCAGAGTCTGCACTACCAGTCAGGAAGCTCCCACTGCTGCCCTGAAAGTCTGGGCTGTAGGAGCACATGTTGTAATCTGGATCCATGTTACAGTCCACGGGCTCCTCAATACGGATATAATATTCACTGCTTACTGAGGGGCTATGGGCACTGAGGACAGGGAGCACACTGGGTGGATGCAAGTGTTTTTGTTGATAGTAAGGAGGAGAAACTCCATGACTCAGGCTCTCCATAGGACATCCTCCAACAATGCCCCCTGGTGGATAAAATACTTCTGGACAATGACGGTTGGTGTGAGCACACATACTTGGGGACTCTTGGGCTATATAGGATGCATCTGCTCCAGCTTGCTCCCACTTGTACTCAAAGTTCAGGCCGTGGCTGGTCTCTGTGACTGTCAGTATGTCATCTCCAGACTCTGAATGGTATCCATCACCAGATGCAAACTGCTCTAGCAGAGGGAAAGAAGAGGAGCTTGATGGGGGTTGGTCTCTAGCCATCGTCGAGGTGGTTTGGTTGCTGCTGAATCCAGGATTAGGACGCAAAGAGTTCCAGCGCCTCTCGAAGTCCTCTTCGGCCTCGCTGGCCCCTTTTGCACAAAGATAGCTGAGCAACAGGTGCACTTCCTCTGCATTGGGTCTCTGGTCAGGTTTGAGCCAGCAGAATTGCATCACTTCATACCTGAGAAGCCCAAAATAAGAAGGGAAAACGTCTACAGTCAGTTTCCTTTAAAGTAATGTTGTAAATAATTAAAGGAAAGTTGAAATAATAAGACTAAATAAAGTACCAGTACAATTTATGTGATAATTTCTGCAGGAACAGTAAACAATAATCTGCTAATCCTGAAAGTGATTTCATGGAGTTGCTCTTGGCTCTGTGTTTTGTTGCATTTGTCTTGCTCCCCAATGTGTATGCCTCTATCTGTGTTTAGCTCACCAGCGCTCAGCCAGGGGGACTCTGAGCAGCGGCTTGGGTAGTCGCAGTTGCTGCTCTCTTACAGCATATGTCAGGACCTGTCTGTCAGAGTAGTGTCTGTAGGGCTGGTTTCCCAGCTCAAACAGCTCCCAGATAGTCACACCAAGAGACCTAGGAAGACAAGACATTCATCTTTAGACAATCATTGCTCATAATCTCACACAATACCCATGCTTTTGTTTCATGATATAATTGTTTTTGCTCAGCTGACTGTGTCAAAAGTCTTTCTCCAGTCACATAATTTATTTTAGTCTTCTTCTAGTTAATTTTCTTATGTTTCTTTCTTTTTTTGTGTTTTGTTCTGTGACACCATGAAACACAAGTGTAACTGCTTTATATGTTGGTAATATGTAAATGATCAGCCTTGATAGTGCTTGTTTTGTCCAGAAAATGCAGGCGTTCTGCAATACTCATGCTAGCTCTGCAACTAACAAATTCTCTGTGAATCCGATTAAATTGATGGGCCGCAGGTTGTGGATATAACTAAAGAAATTCTGATGTATATACACTATTATAACAATAAATTAATTCTCTGCAATGATTAACAATTCACAAGCAGTTTGTGGAAATATGGATATGTGCAAAATACCATGCTGCTGGTGGCTGTTTCAATGCATACATACATGCAAGCTTCTTTACTGGGAAACTAAAAATATTTCAAAGAGAAGATTTTGCAACCAGACCATGTCAACCTCACCCTAATTGTGCTAACTAATTGTTCTAACAGGGATGTGTAGAAATGGCTGCCCTTTAATATTTAAAAGACCTTAAATGTGATATTGCAAAAAAACAAAAAAGTGCATTAGTCAGTTAGCAGTCATTGACTGCCATCTGTGTCCTCCTCCTGATCACGTCTACACTAGGTTGTACGTCTAATACCATATCATGGAGTTTCTTTCTTCCAGACCTGTTTTATTTTTTAGTTCACAAATGGTCACGATTGTTTGAGGAGCTGTGCAAGACTGCTGTGATGTTTTCTGCTAACAATGAGAGATGAATCATACCCAGCCATCTGTGTGATTTATAAAATAATATTAGGAGGTATTTAAATACATCATGGCCTGACTTAAATACCTTGTCCAAAGCATAAAGACATAAAGACTGAACATTTAAACTAGGCAGAAGACAAGAACCACTGATGAGAATCACTCTGTAAGATGGAGACCAAAGCGTTTTCCACCAAGCAATACCTCTCTGATAGGAAAAAATAAATAGCACAACAAATCCATGGTTGTCGGATTCAATATGGCAAGCTAGAAAGAGATTTTAGAAATAACTAGTTTCTTGAAGGCATCACAGTTATCAGCTGTCTACGATGCAACTTGGATCCACTCTGTTGATTAACTGATTAAATTAGATTATAATAAATGTCAGATAAACACCTTTCAGTCTGCTAATGAAACTTTAACTGTATTTGTGTCATTGTCTCCATCAATATGTTGTTTGCTATTGTTTAATAACAGTGATCACTCTGCAGAATACTCATTAAAATAGTCTGTATCTGTCAAAGATCATAATAAGAATGTTTGGTGTGCTCCATCTTTTGTTGGTGAATCTCTGAATGTTTGAGATTCATCAATGTGTCATTGATCCTACCAGATGTTGCTCTGCTGGGTCTGATCACCTATCAGCAGGTTTCCATGAACCTCATCCACTAGCTCAGGAGCGATCCAGCGCAGTGGCACATACATCTGATCCGAGGTCACGTAGAAATCCTCCTAGTTAATTAGACATGAAGGAAACGTATACAAATTCACAGTTCTTCATTTGAATTTCTGATTTTGAAACAAATTAACTGAGTTGTCCACTATAATTGTTATTTTCCTGCCCTCTGCAGCAGGGTTCCCTGTCTTAACACAGTTTCTTCAGCAAAGTTCAGCAAATACCAGCATTCATTTGCAAATTGTACAGCTTCTGTTTGGAGTTTCACATCTATCTACCTTATACTTTGTGTGGGCCAGACCATAATCTCCGATCTTCACTGAAATGTCAGCACTCAGCAAGCAGTTCCTCAGGGCCAGGTCACTGATGACATATGGGAATAAACAGCTGTTACACATCTGCACCATTTAATAAAGTGTTAAACATGAGAATATCACGGACGTTTATGTTTTTTAAAATATTTCATTGCTGACTGGTGATGGAATTTTAAGCCTTTTCACGTGGTTTAACATGTTGTACCTTAGATAAAGCTGATCCGGAGAGGAGCAGTCATCGCCTGCAACAAAATCACTGATGCTGGAGTCGATAAGCAGCACTCAGGCAGCACCAGGATGTTGTTTCAGGAAGCAACTGGAGTCAAAGTTGATGCAGCAGCTGGAGTTGTTATAATTCATGCAAACGATAATTATCCAGCAGCAGGAGCTTGGAGATACCTGTGAGTGAAGCTGTGTTTGTGCATGTGCAGCAGTCCTGATGTGATGTCACAGGCCATCCTCTGCAGGATCAGGGGCTCAGGGGTGATCGCCTCGTTAGATCTGCAGCTTCGAAGGTAACCCTTCACATCCCCCTGGACACAGGAAAATAAAACATCTGCAAATTACAAGCTTTGACCACTGGAGGGCAGTGTTCAGCAGTAAACTGCTCTTTATGGCCTTCAGTTCTTGTCTAGCTATACAAGTTTCCATGAAGGAACAGCAGATCCTCAGATTTATGTGGAGATCTGTGGAAAAATGCATCCTTCTGGGCGAGTTCAGTTTGGACTAAGAAACCTCAGCAGAGTCTCATCTAGCAGCTGGCTCGTTTAACAAGTTTAATGATTTCAGCACAACAGCAGCAGCATTTCCTGCTTTTCTTTCTAATAGGGCAATCTGAAGTATAAAATCTAACTGTGACCAGACTTAAATCTGCAAACAGCAGTTTTGTTCAGGTTTAGCATACTTTTTTCACTTCAAATCAATTGAGAGTAGAAAGTCTTACAGCTGCTGGGAGGCAGAACCTCCCATCCAGATTATCTGGTTTACAGTGGAGACAGTGCAGAGGGTGATTGGCTGATTGATCAAATGCATTTATTGTCTCAGAGAAATGAAAAACGTCCTTGGTAGCCTGTAAGTCCGATCAGACAGGAGAAAAACAAAGTCCTCCCCCCTTGTTTTTAGTAAATGGTCCAACTGGGCACAAACTAAGTTAGTGTTTACTTTTTTCTTGAACTAAACATATGATTTAAAATCATGTCAGACACAGCTAAAGATCAAATAAGATTAACTTTATGATTTAATATCCAGTAGCTGCCAGCCTCAGCGGGACAAGAACATTCTTTAGTTTTGAGTTTTGGGGTATTCATTTACAACTTATCTGAATGTTTCAGGTTTGAAATGAATGAAAGATTTGGTGGTCAAATGTTTCTATTGACTTTTATCACTAACTCTGCATTGCTTTTGAGCAAACATTTATTGTTAGTTTTTCCTGGAATAGAAGGGGAGAACATGGAGTGTTTGCAAGTGTTTTTAGAAGCCAAGACTGTCTTGATTGGTGTTGCTCTGACTAAATGTGTGTTTGGAGGGGTCTGCAGTGTTTAGGATAAGAACCACTGATGAGACTCACCAGTGGACAGAATTCCATGACCAACAGGTAGGGGGTGACCTCTGTGCACTGGGCCAGGCACTGCAGCAGAGCCGGGTGCTGGAGTGTGCTGGAGAGCAGAAAGGAGGAAGAGCAGAAAGCTTAAAGCTGTTTCATTTTGAAACAGAACTGACAGAGAAAGCACATCTGTCTGAACATTATTCTGGACACATTTATGTTTTATTCATTGCTCCTAACATTCCTATGCTTCTAATTTTGCTTTGATGATGAAAGCCAGAGTCTTTGCCCCCTGGATTTCTTGAAGCTGGGAGAACAGTGTCTGAAGTGAGAATGTACTCAAGTATTCAACCAGCAAAATGCTCAATTTATTCTACTGGAATCCTTTTTTAATCCTTTTTCATTTACAAAATCATTGGTTCTGCCATTTTTTTCCTTTTAGAGTTTTATTTTCAGTTTCAGGTGTGTTGTAATGGTTACTGAATCTTTTTTAGTCATTCTTTATCCTCTAATGGTTAGTATAAATGTTAATAGAGTCTTGGTGACCAGAAGATGCCAATCTTTGCTGGAGTTCTCAAAAAGCGAAAAGCAACATTTCCTTACTATCCTGTTCATTGTATGCGTATGAAAGATAAATTTAAGTCCTCGCTCAGCCCTGTTTGTCACAGTTCCAGATGATTTAAACTTTTTAACTGTTGCTCTGACTGCAGATTCAGACAAGTTCAGGTGAGCAGCTGTTTGTAGCCATTTCCTGACATGTGGAGAACATTTAAAAACCGTTCTCTTGTCTTTCCCATCTTTAAGACTGGGTAAGGGACATGTGACCTTTGTCAAGTCATACAAAGGAAAATAATAATAGTGAAATATTTGTGAAATATTTGTGTCACCAGTGAATATGTACCGAGAAGGTTGTGCTTCTTCCAGGAAATGCATCTGCTCCTGCACACTGGCACTGGCTTTAAGCTCCTTCACCACCACCTGGGTGGTGTTCAGGCCCGTGTTCACCTCCCCCAGCAGAACCTGGAACAAAGCAGACAGAGATAAATCCATTCAGGGAGAATGCACACACTCCCATCCGCACAAAGACGTGAAGCAGACATACAGATGGACATTCCCAGTAAAGGTACACAGGGATGGAAAGGGCATTTGTGTTTGCATGACAGAGCGGTACGAGTCAGAAACAGACAAAAGACAGAGGGAAGGGTACAGGGAGAAAAATGTTATCTGGTTGCAGAAACATGGGGCTTTCCTACCTGCAGTGACAGCTTTAAAACGTTTTAGCTGCGTAACATTTGTACGCAGAGCTGTGCGTAACCTCTGGATCAAAGTAGCTGTTATTTATGGCACATTAAAGGCAACACATCCAATCACCTACCACATGATCCTTGGTGCATCTGAAAACACAAACCCAAAATGCCACAGGGGGTCTTACCTTCCCGAACCATCCATGTCCGATCTCTTTCAGGTAGAGCAGACTGTGGCGGCTCAGTTCAAAGGACCTCAGCAGCTGGGCTGAAAGAGATCAAAATCCTTTAGAACAATTCATACATTCCTGATAAATATATTTAATAAATATAATAAACATAAATATATAAATATATTCAGATGCTTTAACTTATTTTCTACAAACTGGATCATGCAAAAGTACAGTTGATAATTTTCCTGATCAGGCCGTTGTTGAAATGCAAATCACTCAAATGAATCCATCTGGCTGAACATGGAGTGCATTCATTTGAATACATTGTAGATCATAATCATGAGGCTAAAACACAAAACAAGCCTGCATTTATGAGGGATTATCACACAACAACACAGCGCAATATGTACGCACGGCTGCTGATCGTTGTAATGGATCTCAATAAATGTCAGTGCTGATGGATGGAGACGCAGGTGATCAAACAGCTGAAAACAATCTATACCCTTGTAATCTGAGGCATTTAAAACTGCAGCACAATGAAAAGAGCAACAAAAATGATTTATTAACAGATTTTCTGACTTTTCAAGTAACAACACATATTGTTGAAAAACTTGATTAAAATTAACTGAAAAAGTGCAAAAATGTAGGAAAAACTTTGAAATCCCCTTAGGAAGCATTTGGAAGCTAATTAAAGAAAATACGGACGACTCAAGGCTATTTGTTAACATTTTCATAAGCAAGATGACATAACACACCACATCTAAGCTGCTAGGTATCCATTCTCAAATCGATTGCTTTCAGCCATCTCGGAAGTGAATTATCCCAGCATGCCAGTCGTTGACGAGTAAACACAACATTCTCTGTTATGTTTGTTCTATATTAGGCTTTCTTTGGCACCGCGTTGTCTGATAGTCCTCCAGTTATCCAACACATTGCCGTCAGCATCCCCTGATGACTTGCATCCATCCTGCCTGCAGAGAATGTCCTGCTATCCCATCCTCTCCTGTCTCAACTCAGCCAAACAAACTGACTGCTACCTCCCCATCTTCACCCATCCCGTCACTCCCTTCCTTTCCATCTGCATCACCCTCGATGACACTTGTATTTTGGTTGTAAAGCTACCAACTGGCAGATCTTTGTGGAGCCATCATATCCCCACAGCAGACTGCCACACAGTCAAGTCCCTGTGTGGAGGCCTTATTGAACCCCCACGTTCCCTTCTCCAGATTGGTCATTCCTTACACCCATTCACACCCCGGCCCAACAGCAGAATAGTTGCCATTGTCTGGCTGTGTAGGACAGCATGGTACCAGTTAGGACCAGTTAGAGAGCACACACTGGGACTATTATCTCCCAGCCCCACGACAAAAGAATAAACAGTGGCAGGCGGAGGGTTCCACCTACTCCAACATGCTTCCCTCAAATATTCATAAATCTAACAACAATGAGGGAAACATGAGGCATTCTGTACCAGACTGTTCTTGCTCCAACCCTGTGGTGGTATTTTAGAAAAGCTACTAAAACCTCAGTTGCAGAAAACATTCCTGCAGTTTTTCCACCAGGAATCTTAATAGTTAGCCTTCCACCCATGATCCAGTCATCATTGGGGAGATCAGGCACAACTTCCATGTTTGTGCAAGATCACTCTTCACAAGAATTAGCTGAAAGTTCAGTGCAGACAGTCTAAATAGAGATTACCTCATGTTCACAATTTTCAGCCTCTAAATAAATGGGTCCGGGTCAATGCGTCCAATTTGCACCCCCATTTTGTACCTTCACATTTCCAGTTCCTTTCTTCTTTTTTCCTTTCCTAAGAGCAGTAACCAAAACTGCAAAGGTACCAAAGGACCAGCACTTGTTAGCAGTAAAGCAGTTCTCATTACTGGGTCAATATTCGAACTAAGTTTTTAGTTTGGATTGTTAGGTCAGTTTAAAGTGAGGTTGAACTTACCTACATTTTCTCAATACTGGTTCTCAAAGACAGGAACACTCTTAAGATTTGTGCTCATTGGAATCTGATCCTATGAAGGGCACACATCAGATAATGATCTGCTCTCCAACATGTAGACATGCAGACTCCATCACTACTTCTTGCATCTGATGGCCAATGAACAGTGTCTACAGTGTACCAGACCTTTTGTTTTTATATACAGAAGACATAGACTCATTTCTCAGCCACAACTGCAGAAAAAGTGTGGGCACAAAAAGCAACTTTATTCAAAAACAAAAGAAGAAAATCAAACCTGATTGCAAAGTTCTCTTTATAGAAAGTCCATTTAAACTAACCCAAACTCCATTTGACAGAACTATCTGAACATCTCCAATCAGATTGCTGCTGAGTACCAGCATCTCTGTCATATAATGGCTGCAGAAGCTGAGATGTTTTTAATGAGATGCATTTAAACCACTCCGAGTCAAATGGAGTTCCCATCATCCCCACTCATGTCCAGCACATCCCAGTCCTCTTGTCCTTGAATGATCATTTAAAGGTAAAGTTCTCCCACAGTCTGGAGAACCTATTTAAAAACATGTTGCAGCATGTAGCTGCTCTCTGCATATATTTGAACATTAGAATGGGTGTTGGTTCTATTAGGTTTACACAGCAGCCTGTAGCACTCAACAGCTGCATCAGGGCGGGTCCCTTAAACTGAGCCTCTGTCTGAGCCAAGCTGCTGCATCACTGAGGGCTTATTAAGACCTCCACCTACTTGGGAACACTGACTGAGAGCAGGCAGTTAACACAGAGCAGCAACATACTTCCACAGTCAGGACTTCTGAAAAATCTGAGACCTGAGTCTACATTTCCTGAAAGGAAAATCTTCCCAGTCTCGTTCAATCTCGGATTTGGTGGAAATTACTCTCAATCTTAATTTATTTTTATGTAGTCATTTTCTTCACTGTTTAAAATTAGGGCAGTACTTTGCAAAAGGATCCATTCTCCATCAATTATTTTCACAATTTGCCACATTACCTCAAACTTTTATCTTTTTTTTGGGATTTAATGTGATAGACACAAAGTAGGTAGAGGGAGAAGCAGAAAAGAGGTCCATGGTAAACATGAAGGAGCTGCAGAGATCCTTATATGGAAGTAAAATAGTCTCATTAGAATCAGACATTTTTTAGACATTGAATTTATTACACTGAATTTTTATCCTGCGCAAATATGTATGTGAATTTTTTTTGTACTTAAAATTCACCAGCAAAAATTCACCTGCAAGAATTCGCCTGAAAAAATTCACCTGCAAGAATTCGCCTGAAAAAATTCACCTGCAAAATGTGTTGACCTTCTGGTGACTCAAGCCAAAGCCCATTTGAATCTCATCACTGATCTTCATTAAGCCACTATCCAGCAAACTGTTAAGAGACTCGCCTCTGCCCAAGGCAATGGTTAGTCACGTGATCCAATAAGTGTAATCTGATTGGCTAAAAGACACTCGACTCGCTTGAGTGCTGATTGCTTTGGCTTGAGTCACCAGAAGGTCAACACATTTGCAGGTGAATTTTTTCAGGAGAATTCTTACAGGTGAATTTTTGCTGGCAAATTTTAAATACAAAAGAAATTCACATACATAATTGCACAGGATAAAAATTCAGTGTAATAAATTCAATGTCTAAAAAATGTCTGATTCTAATGAGACTATTTTACTTCCATATCCATAGCTCAGGTGGGAGAATCAACTATTAGTTGTGCTCGCCAGAAACCTAAACCTTATGGAAAAGAGGCTAGAAGAAAACCATTGTTGAAATGAGGCCACAATAAGCCTTGTTTGCAGTGTGCTACAGGCTATTTTGGGGACCAAGCAAACATAAAGAAAAACAAAACCTTTTGGCCTACACACAAAACACTGCGTGGAAGAAAACTAACCGTGCACATCACCCTGGACCCAGCATCCCCTTCACTGAAACATGGCAATTGTAGTTTCATGCTGTGGAACAGTTTTTCTTCAGAAGGGACTGAGAAGCTGAACAGAGTTCGAAACATGGACTGAGATAGATACTGGACAATCATGGAAAAAAACATGTTAAAGGCTGCAAAACACTTGAAACTAGGGAGGAGGTTTAACTCTCAGCAGGACAACACTAAACACACAGCCAGACTTAAAGTAGTTTAGATTTAAGCATATCCATGTGTGACAATGGCCCAGTCAAACTCCAGACCTTAATCAAACTGAGAATGTGTGGCATGGCTTAACATTTATAGATACTACCCATCAAATTTAACTGAGTTTGAGATGTTTTCCAAATAAGAATGAGGAACTTTTTAAACTGTGGAAAACTGGTAGAGAAATAACCAAAGACGTGCAACTGTAACTGCAACAAAATGTGATTCTAAGTGTTAAGTCAGTGCTGAATACAAATGCACGCCTCACTTTTCACGTTTTTTATTAGTAAATATTCAAAAATCATGAATCATTTTCTTTCAACTACTGTGTTGGTCTGTCACATAAAATCCCTCAAAACACATTGAGGTCTGTTCCTGATGCATGACCTAATGTGAAAATCTTCAATGGGTATGAATACTTTTGCAAAGTTCAGTATTCAGCATCCTGTAAAAACAGTATAAACTACATTTCTATACAGACCAGAATATTAAATGGTGCAGAAAAAGCACCATTAAAGTTATTTCAAACTTAAAACTGAAAGCAGCACCATGCATCTGATTTTCACTCTATAAAAAAAAAAAGACCTAAAATCAATATCCGAAAATGATGTCAGAGGGTGAGGTTATCCCGAAGGGGCAGTAATAAATCCCTGACTGCTGCGGCTGCTTCAACATATGGTTTCTATCATTCGTAGAGGACAAAACATGTGTTCTACAGTCAGTTTGCTGGACAAAATGTTTTCTCATCCAGGAGAATGTGTGCAGAAAGATTTGCTTTTCACTTTTCCGCTTAAACCTTTTCAAAACATTCATCATGACAAATCAAATTATTAACTCTCATTGGACTGATCTGATTTTAGAAACATGCAGCAGACATAATGCCCTCAACAGTATGAATTAGCTAAGAAATTAGTAGGAGAATGTATTCTTTCAGAATTCTTTGTGCTTGCATGAGTCGGATCCATTAAGTCTCGTGTCACAAGTTTATCAGGCAAGATCACCCCCTTAATACACAACAACTCACATTGTTCCTCAGATGCAGGAGGCCAGGCAGGAAGACTGAGAGAGGAATACTCTCACTGGGGTTTTGTGCTCTCACATGCCTGACATACCAGCAAACAGCAGCGTAGGCCGCTGCCTGAACGTTATTACGCAACTTGCAGATGTTTGTGGGAGAAAGTTTAAGAGTTCGTACTGCAGTTGACTGCAGTGATGAATTATGGGTTAGGTGGAGGCCCAACTGACCAGCACTGGGGTGGTGCTCACTCCAGTGAAGCACAGCTCTCCTCTGGCTCTTCTTACCCTAAACCCTTCAAATGTGTGTGCATGTGTAACAATCTGGCATCTCTGCAAAGCTGCTGCAAGGCTTGCATCATCAAAAAATGTGAGACATAAATCAAGAAGGACAGAGAGGCCAGCTTTGATGACTTCATCAGACATTCTTCAACAACACATCCATCTTCTCATTTAACAACAGAAGACTGGTGAATCTCTTTCAATATAATTAAAACAATTTTTAAGCCAAAACCTTTAAATGAAGATTGTAAAACACATCTTTCACCTCAAACCTGTTCACACATTGTTGGATCATCAACATCCATCAAATTAAAGCTGCAGGACCACAAAATGAAAATCTAACCTAAAATCTAAAATGAAGGTCTAACCTTGCATGACAGTGAGTCGTGTTATTAAAGTTTTGGAAAGTAAAAGGAGAATGAGTTGAACTTTGACCCACCGGATCGTGTCGGCTGCTTAGTGGTCGGTAGGGACACCTCAGTGAGCGGCAGGATGTAGACGTCCGGAGTGCCCTGGGAAGCCGGTGAGGCCAAGGTGGACATGTCTGCATGGTACTCATCACAGTCCGCATTCTCAAATTCCTGAGACACACAGATACACAAACATTTTGAGGGTATACAGCATCTTCAGTCAGGTGGAAAAACAGGGACACTGCATTGCTAAAGGTAGCTTTCATGTTAACAAAGGATCAAGTTTTAGATGTTTTGTTTGGTTTTTTGAACTCCTCCATAACATCAGTGAGCAACAGACCTGATTTCAGCTTTGATTTCTACGTAAACCACATTTAGAGTTGTGTCAGTGTGTGAACATACACTAGCTTTTAGTTAGGTGTTTACCCTCAGAGTTTATTTAAACAACCAACACAATCAAAATTCATAAGACCAAAAAAAAAACGTATACTATTATACGTATATTTATATTAACTTATATTAACTTATAGTATTATCTCCTGTGATAACTTTGGTTCAATATCAGCGTGCGGGGAAGTTTTAGTTTGTTTATTTGAGAGCTTAAAATTGAGAGAATAATGATAAATATAAATTTGTATTTAAATATTTGCACTGTACTGGCAGCTGGAAACAGCCCACATTTCTATGTAACGTTTTGTTAAACATTTGAGCTACATGGATTGTGCAAATACAAGTTGCTTTCAAGAAAAAATGTAATGTACCCCCACTTCTTATGCTAGACTATTAGTGATTTCACTTCAAGATACTACACAGCCAAGATGGCGTATTCATACCGATAATACCTGTTGATGCATAACCAACACAATCCCAACTGTGCCTAATTTAGCTAATTTGCACACCCAATACCTACATTTTTAAGTTTTCTTGTGCATTGTTCAAATTAAAAAAATCTACTTAATGTAGACTCAGTTTGACAGCAAACAGCAAAAACAAAAATTATTGATTTTTATGTAAATGCAAATACATTTTGGCATTAGAGGTTTAGGGGAACATTTCACACTAAAACACACAGCAGTTATGTTGTGAGAAACAAAAGGTAATAAAAGAAATGAAAATAAATAAAAGGTTGGGAAATAGAAGGTTTTTGGCTGGAGAAATATAAGTAAAGTAAGTAAATACACTTAGAAATACACTTAGAATAAAGAATGAAGTATACTAAATAATCTTCTGCTGGATCGATATTAGGTATGGTGAGTGTGGTGGCATAAGCTCCATTCTGTAGTTTTTAAATGTACTAATGTGACGGAAAAGTACATTTTTTCTCTGTCAGTTACCTAATAAAAAATGGCTGGTTTTATGTATTCCAAATAAGATTCAAACAGAGTTATTATTTGTATTTGAATGTTTTTTTGAAACAGCAAACTTGTATTTTGGAATAAAAGAATGCTTTGCAGACAATGCAACAACCAGATTTCTTGATTTTTCACCGATATAAAATGTACAACGTTTCGGGTTTTTTGCCCCGAAGATTGAAGCAGAACTAAGATAAACTCCAGCAAGCTGTGCTGGCCCGGTTCTGTGTTTCCCTGTGAGGCTGTTGGAGAGTCACAGTGCAAACAAAGCCAGTCTGTTAAATCCAGGGATTATTAGCTTTGAAATTACATGTATCACAGTCCTCTACTTCACAGATCAGAGAAAGCACTGGAGTGACCAGAGTTTTTTTCTGGCTGTAATGCAGCACTACTCTTCCCCAACTTGTTGCTGTGAACTGCTGGTCAGCTGTTTAAGGAAAGGTTACCAAACATTCTCCTCACTTACAAGGAAGGCAATGTATGGTTTTGCTTATGAAAACAAAGACATGTGGAAATTAAAATGCTTTTGTTTTAGTTATTAATCATGATTGAAAGAATGAGATTCCTGATAGAAGCGACTGAAACTAGATTATTTTGTAGGGTGGCTAAACTCTGCCTTAGAAACAGACTGACGAGCTCTGTTATTCAGGGTGGAGCTCCGAGCAGAGCTGCTGCTCCTCAACATTGAAAAGGTTAAGCTGATGTAGTTTGGGCATCAGCTGTGATTAGAATGCCTTCTTGATGCCTTTTGGAAGTTTTCTGGGCACTCTCAACGAGGAGGAGACCCTGAGAAGACCCATAACTCCTTGCAGAAACTGCATATCTATTCTGGCCAAGGAAAGTCCTGGGATCCCTGATGAGTAGGGGAGACTGGCTGGAGAAAGGGATAACTGAGTTTTATTTGAATACTTGTTATCCCCACGTCTCAATCTCAAATAACTGGATGGATGGATGCATGTTTTAAATCTTAATTGGGAAGCTACAAGCAGCAGTTCTTGTGAAGCAGCTGACTGCAGGCTGGCTTCCCAACTAAGTAGTATTTTTACTTCAAGTTATACTGTGAGAATTTCATACTGGATCATGATTCATCAAGGGTTCACATTGCCCAAAATGATGTAAAGGTTTTCTATAAGGCTAGAATTAAATGATCACATCAAGCCTTGTCTTACGTTGCTAACATCTTCTGAAAGATTCCTTTTGTCTGTTGTGAATAACAGAACAGCTGAGGATGGGGAGGAGGGACGGTGTTGGCTGCATCCACAGGCCGGATGTCAGAATAAAAGTCCCTCAGATGGGATTTGGAGGGCTGTGGGGTCCCTTCGCTGGAAAAATGTGACCCGCTGCAGCCCTCAGTAACACCCACACAAACACATGCGCATATAAACACCTCCATCTCCCTCTTCCTCCTGTCCCCCAGGAATGTGAACACATACATACTAGCACATGCTGTAGACCCCTCCTTCTGCCTCCACTCCAAAGCTTCACACGGCCCCACTCACCCCTTCTTACATTCAACATGTGATTTCAGTCTCTGTAGTGAAATTCTGTCACATATATACACAATATGGCATTTTTAAAACTCAATGTGACACTCAGTTACTTTCTTCTGTCTACATCCATTCAATTTAGTGATTTCTTAGTTTGAAAAATATTTTTGTATCCTCTTTTTCCTTAAAAGTCAAAAACAAATCAAGAAATTTACTATTGCATAGAGAATTTTGCATTTGAACATTTCAACACATTCATCAAACATGAATGGAACATTTTTACTTTGCAATAAATTAATTAGTTCTTTACAAATCTAGAAATTCCTAAGATTTCAAAGATTTGCAGTAAAAATCTGATGAATCCTTCTGTTTGAGCTTACCTTCCACAAAAGAAGATGACAAACACCTTTAAATTCTTCATTTTAGCCTTTTTTTTGGTCTCCCACAAATGCAAACACACACACACTGTGAGGGGATGAGTGGAGGGCAGCAGGAGGATGACAGAAGGAGTGAAACGTTTCAACATTCTGCTGAGAGAAGAGGAAGAAAAGGCTCTGCAGCTGACCACAGACTGTCCCCAAGACTGCCAGGATGGAAGGATGAAGGGGGAGGAAAAGCTAGGAGAGGAAGGGAGAAAGGAAGAAGGAGGAGCACAGAGTCTCCCAGTTGACAGCCTGGAGCGGACCTCTGGTCATCTGGTGCGGGAGAAGAGAGACGCCGAGGCCTCCCAAAAATGTAAGAAAACATACAAATAGGAAGAGGAGGAGGAGGAAGAGGAGGAGGGGTTCACATACTGCACACATAACATCACTGGCTGTCTTCTTGTTTGTCCTGAAAACTGAAGAACATCTGCAGGACAGTCACCCCCGAATACAGTGAGAAAAACAAAAACCTTAGGCCGAAATGTAACTCTGACATCTAACATCTAGTCCAAGATGCAATTAACAACATCCAGAGGGGATTTTCCTGTCCATCTCTATAGCTTCACATGGAGACATGAAACATATTTTACACTGAAAATTGATTTTCAAAAGTTTCTGAAATCTCACAGATCATATCAGGAATCCACATGCAGTCATAAATTACATAAATCTCACTAATGTTGAGCTTTGTATGACCAATTTAAATCATTATTGTCTTGGAGAGAAACCGTGAAATTTTTTTAACACCAGGATTTTGTCTACATACTGTATAGTCACAAAAATGCATACAGGGTTAAAGATAAACATGCACCTTCCCCTAATATCTGGCTAAATGTCCTTTACAAATCTGCACCTTGATTTCAGAAAATGCAGCAAAGGTCTCAAGGTCAAGAACTGAACTACGGACAGCTGCATCGAGGACTATAGCCTATGTACACAGGACACCTGATCTGCCACTACACTGCAGGACGCCCCACATCATAGCTGCTTTAAGTCTTGGTTGGTTGCTGGGTTGTTCCCGAAAATTCTGACCAATTTCCTTTTATCTGACTTGATTTGGGTGTTTCAACTGGACTGTGCTCCTAAACACATCCAACCTGATTTTGGCATGAATAAACAAGAATAACATTAAGCTTCTGCAATGAACTTGTGCACTCAGTTCCTGTTTTAGGACATTTAAGTTGTTTGTTGTATAATCTGGAAAAAGAAAGGCTTCACTCACTGTGTTTTTACACAGATGACAAGGAAATGTGTAAAAAACACAGTATTTACTTGCGGAACTTGCAATGAGGCTAATTATAACAATTATTAAAATAGAAACGATTCAGTTCAATTCACTTAATGTCAGCTTTATTTATATAGTGCCAATTTACAACTTTGGTGGCTTCATCTAGGAGAGCAAGACAGCTAAGCAGATGAACTCTGATTCAGTTTTCAAGTCTAGAGTATGAAAGAGAGCACATACAGTTAGTCACAGTAAAGGTACAGTCAGTAGCTATGTCTAGGAGACAGTGTTAAACACTGAAAGACAGGGCCAAGAGCATCATCTGTATAAAGTGAGTATTAAGTTGTTGACAAATTCATTGATTGTAGAACTAATATGTATTTTATTCTGAAATATTACACATTTCACATCTGCTTTACAGTTTGTTTTTGTATAAATAAAGTCTCGAACAGCCAGTAGAATTGGCGGATCATACATTATAGGACCAGTCCTCATCTGTTTTTACTACAACACAGACAGCCTTTTCTATCATCTCCCTTGATGTTTTTTTCCTCATATATTTGAAATTCCCTCTTCCTCCTCTATTAGAGGCAGACTGGGCCTCGTGGGCTGGATGCACTGTGAGCTCATGAGAATGCCCTTCCTCACACCCTCTCCTCCCTCCTCTCCTCCCACAGTCAATTCAATTCAATTCAATTCAATTCAATTCAATTCAATTCAATTCAGTTTATTTGTATAGCGCCAATTCACAACACATGTTGTCTCAAGGCACTTCACAACAGTCAGGTACATACATTCAAATTAATCCTAACCATTGAACAGTGCAGTCAGATTCAGTTATTTATTCAAATTGGATAAAAAGTTTTTCTATCTAAGGAAACCCAGCAGATTGCATCGAGTCAGAGACTTGCAGCATTCCCTCCTCCTGGATGAGCATGTAGAGACAGTGGACAGTCACTGGTGTTGACTTTGCAGCAATCCTTCATACTGAGCATGCATGTAGCGACAGTGGAGAGGAAAAACTCCCTTTTAACAGGAAGAAACCTCCAGCAGAACCAGGCTCAGTGTGAGCGGCCATCTGCCACGACCGACTGGGGGTTTGAGAGAACAGAGCAGAGACACAAAAAGAACACAGAAGGACTGATCCAGGAGTACTTTCTATGGGAAGGAAAAGTAAATGTTAATGGATGTAGCTCCTTTAGTAGTTTCACCTAGAAAGAAATAACAGATAAACTCTGAGCCAGTTTTCAAGGTAAGAGTCTGAATGAGAGCACATAGAGTTAGTCACAGTAAAAGCTCAGTCAATCGCCATGTCTAGGATAGAGAAAGGGTTAAACAATAAAAGACAGGGCTATGTGGATAATCGGTAGAGGGTGAGCAATAAGTTGTTGCCAGCAGAAGCTCGGACGATTCCCCTCTCCAGAAAGGTGTCACAGGTAGACACAGAGTCAGGCCAGGTGTAGCTTCTAGGAAGAGAAAAGAGAGAACAAGGTTAAAAGCTGAAATAACAGCAAATAATGCAAAATTGGAGAGTAGTGTGAGAATGTAGCGAAGAGGGTGAAAGTGGTCGTTATGTCCTCCAGCAGCCTAAGCCTATAGCAGCATAACTACACAGATAGTTTCAGTTCAGATTATTTTGTTAAACGCCGCTTATTTACAACAATGTCGTCTCAAGGAACCCCACAAAGGGTCCCACTGATGGTCATTGTTATACTAAAAACCACAAGGATTGGGATACCTCTCTCTGTCAGACTGATCACAACCATCGGAAAAGAGATGAGGTAACACAGGTAGCAGAAATGGAGGGTGTGTTTGCACCTCAACCATAACTGAGTCCCCTCATGCCCTGAACACACCCTGACAGGTTTCAGATGACTGAGTAGATGACTGCAGCCACCATCATAAAGTCAAACAAAGTTGAAGAAAAAACTGTTTTCAGTCAGAAGCAGCAAAAGCTTCTTTTATATAATGTTCAGCACTTTATTCATTTTTATTTTAACAGTGTTTCTTCAGCTTTATCCTATGGTCAGGGGCACTGGTTCCAGTGGTTCATAAACAGCTTATACTTTCCTTCTCTAAGTTTGAAAATTATTTTAATAAGATTCCAAAGAATGTGCAGTAGTGACCAGAGTTTTGTCCAGCTGTATGGAGCGAAGTCATGCAGAGCTGCCTTTGACATTGGGCGTACAATATGTGCTTTGGACAGAAGCCAATGGGGTATAGCTTCTATCTGAGGGAATATAACTGAACGCCCCCAGGTCAGAGTTTCTCATAGACATAATGATACCAAGGTGGCACAGCTCTTCGGTGTGTCCTGGATAACTGGATACACTAGGCAATGGTTACCTCTCTCCGATCTTGTACAGAACATTTGTGAAGAACATGGTGCCTAATGACCAGCAGACAACCTGATTCTGGATCAAGGTTTTGTGTCTACCAGAGCATCTCCTTTGCTGAGATCTACTAAAGTCAGTCTTCAGTTCCAGTGTACAAAACATTTTAAAGGGCATTCATAAATGCAGATTGTTGTTTAAAACAACCTGCATAAACCATATCAGTGACCTGTTGGCAGGAGGGTGGAGCGGTGAATTGATGATTAGGTCCTGGGTTTAAATTCCAGCTGAGGGCTTTCTGTATGGAGGTTGCATGGGGTTGCTTTCTCGAGGTCCTCTGGATTCTTCCAACAGTCCAACATAATGCAAGTTAGGTTATTTAGAGATCTAGAGCCTCTTAGGTGTTAGTTTAGGTTCTTTAGTTTAGGCTCAGCAGTGCCAACCAGGATAAGTCAGACATACCTGACTAAGAGTATGAAAAATAAAAAAAGGGAAACAAATAGCAGGAAATATGAAGTTGAACCCAGAAACTAAGGCCGCTGATTATTAAACCAATCCTTCATCTCTCTAACTCTTGAAGTAAAATCATTTGAGAGACTTTATCTGAGTGAGTAACAAAGTTAACAAAGTTAACCTAAATAAATGCTCTTTTAAACCAAAGAGAATTATGCTAATTTCTTACAGTATTTTGTAAGACAAAGTGTGGAATAACTCATGCTCATCTGCTGAATCCCAGCGGAGAGGCTTGTCTTGGAAGAATTCTCAGAAGTTCAAATGAGCTGCCATAAAAGATACAGAGAAAGAAATTCTTTCATAGATTTAAAAAATACATATTTTCATTTTTATTTTTTACACCCTCCATTTCTGCTACCTGTATGACCCCCTCTCTTTTCCAATGGTTATGGTCAATCTGACAGAGAGAGGTATCCCAATCGTTGTGGTTTTTAGTATAACAATGACCATCAGTGGGCTCTAGATGGACAAACTGTCTACTTTTAAGGCTAGGCTTAAAACTCTCCTTTTTGATAAAGCTTATAGTTACAGTGGCTTAGGTTATCCTGAGCTATCTGTGTAGTTATGCTGCTATAGGCTTAGGCTGCTGGAGGACATAATGACCACTTTCACCCTCTTCGCTACATTCTCACACTACTCTCCAATTTTGCATTGTTTGCTGTTATTTCAGCTTTTAACTTTGTTCTCTCTTTTCTCTTCCTAGAAGCTACACCTGGCCTTGCTCTGTGTGGCTCTGTGTCTACCTGTGACACCTTTCTGGAGAGGGGCATCGTGCGAGCTTCTGCTGGCAACAACTTAATGCTCACCCTCTACCGATGATCCACATAGCCCTGTCTTTCAGTGTTTAACCTTTTCTCTCTCCTAGACATGGAAATTGACTGAGCTTCTACTGTAACTAACTCTATGTGCTCTCTTTCAGACTCTAACCTTGAAAACTGGCTCAGAGTAGAAAAGTACCCCTGGATCAGTGCTTCAGTGTTCTTTTTGTGTCTCTGCTCTGTTCTCTCAAACCCCCAGTCGGTCGTGGCAGATGGCTGCTCACACTGAGCCTGGTTCTGCTGGAGGTTTCTTCCTGTTAAAAGGGAGTTTTTCTTCTCCATTGTCGCTACATGCATGCTCAGTATGAGGGATTGCTGAAAAGTCAACACCAGTGACTGTCCACTGTCTCTACATGCTCATCCAGGAGGAGGGAATGCTGCAAGTCACTGACTCGATGCAATCTGCTGGGTTTCCATAGATAGAAAAACTTTTTATCCAATTTGAATAAATAACTGAATCTGACTGCACTGTTCAATGATTAGGATTAAATGGAATGTATGAACTTGACTTTTGTGAAGTGCCTTGAGACATGTGTTGTGAATTGGCACTATATAAATAAATTGAACTGAAATGAATTTAATTCTCACATATAGATCTTCAGATGTTCTGTTTTGACCCAACAGAAGCCTAAAGGCAACAGATATTTTCTTACAATGCTCTCTTAGACTTCCCCTTTCAAAAGCTGGATGAACACTGTGGCGTTGCAAGGAAGCAATGAACAGAGCTGCTGAAAGCTGGCCAGAAGACACCTGGTTCCAGTGTACATGGGTGTAAATATTGCATGAATGTTAACATTCAAGATTTCAGCAAAATAGCTGTATTTTGATCAAAGCCAATAAGTTTTATCTGATAGTTGAAGTCTACAGTGATGTCGCTTTTTTCCTCTGCCCTATTTTATTTAGTGCTGTGACCCATTTCATTTCTCTGTTGCATCCACAAGATGGTCATGCAGTGCTGCAGGGCTCCTGACGGTCCACAAACTCATCCTGCTTTGTTTGCTGTTCTTCCTGCTTCCCATCTGCATACCTCTGCATAAACAACTCCGAATGGTTCTCACTAAGTAGAACGGACGTCTGATGAAAAGATGCAGCGAATGTCCAAGCCACTCTCACTGACTCTCCAAGCAAGAGACAAGAACTCAAAGCAAGAGACAAGAACTCAAAGCAAGAGGGTGAATATAGCTCGGAAGACTCCATATATACTTTAATATTAATATGAGTGTTTGTGTGCTTTTAAATTTGCTTTGGGCTTCTATTATATTTACATTTTTGCTCTAATTTATATGTGTGCCTTCATTGAATGTTATCTGTGTAGCATTCTATTTTAAACATGTAGAATAACAGTTTGATTGAATTGAATTTTTTGGTCCGCTCTTTTTCAAAGCTCAAATTTCTACCCACCTTGAAGCCCATTTTGCCCTTCTTGCAGCAGAGGCAGGCCAGCATGAGGAAGACAAAGGTGAAGAGGCCCGAGAAGGAGATGGCAACCACAGCCAGGGAGGATGACCAGGAGAGCTCGCTCAGCGGAGTGCCATCTGCAGGAAACAGAGAGCAAAGCACAATGTCAGCTGTTGAACTCAACGCTGCAAGATAACATGTTGGAGCATGTGTGATTTCTAAAAGCAACAACCCTAAAAGCATAAAAACTGACAATTTTCTTTTGCCTTTTGATTTATTGTGTCTTCATGGGATGTCATGTTTTGCTGTAGAAATATTTGCATGTTTGATTTAAAGCCTAGAATCATGTTTATGTTGGAAATGAAATGCTCTGAGGTATTCTAGACCTGCAGATTTTACTCACAGAACAATAAAGCAGAATAAAACTGTGCACAATAACACAGGCAGCACATTTTCTACAGCAAGTGGCTTTTTCATTTAAGTGCATTTATGGAACAGAAGTAAAACAAAAACATTTATCTGATTTGCTCCATTTTACTCAACTAATGTTCAGGCTAAATACATTAGGAATTTATGAGGTGGTGGATGAAGTTTAAGGATATTTTTGTGTCACTGCAACACTGTAGTGGCCCAGAAACACAATTAAACTGTGAAAACATCTACTTTAGAATACCCACATCTTCATTTGAACAGAAATGTCTAATGTATGATGTTTTAAACTCCAACAGTTCAGACAATACAGCCTGTATAGACTGGCATTTAAACAGTGGTGCTGAGATGGGATAGAGGTTGAATAACTCCTGGTCCAATGATGAATGTTAAATACATATTTTGATGGTACAGCAGCAAAATGTCATGCTGGTTAATGTTAAAAGCCAAATCCAGCTTTACACTGTAATGAGAAGCTGGATGAGTGTTGGTTACAGTTATAAGCAGATAATATGGCCTTAGTTACAGAAAATCAGCTGTCTGTAAATTTAAGCAATCTTAACCTTTAAATGATTATAACCCATGTATCATTAATTATACAAACAAAATTGAAAAAGTGATTATTGTGTAATTTATTTTTCCACCAGATATACTGAATTTTAAAATCCAAAATCCTCTGACGCTAATTTCTGAGCACGTCAGGGTGCTTATCTGCTGCAACAAGCAAAAAAAATTATTGGTGAGTAAAACTGGTGTTGAATGAGTCTGTAAAAATACAGCCTCATTTAATACACTGAGAAAAACAAAAATTGGCAGCCAATCCAGAACTCAACACAGCTGTTACCACATTACTCAAAGTTTTACATGAAGAACAATCTGTGGGGCTGCATGGTGGTGCAGTTCTTTGCACTGTTGCATTGCAGCCAGAACGTCCTGGGTTTGAATATGGGCCAGGGGGTTTCTGCATGGAATTGGCATGTTCTCTCCTTGCATGGATGAGTTTTCTTTGGGTACTTCGGCTTCTCCCACAGTCCAAAAGCAGTTTAGCTTAGCTGGTGTCTCTGAATATTACTTAGGTCTGCATGTCTGCATGCATGCTCATGCACGACCCAAAAAGGATAAAGTGGGTTTCAAGAATGGATAGAAGGATTTTTGTAAACCTCATTTGTATTTTTTTGGCTGACATAAATGCAAAGTAGTGATTTATGTGCTGTTTAATGAACAGAAATGAACAGAGATGAGGAGCAAACAGAAACAATAATTCACAACAAAACAGATTCATAAAACCGAGACAGAAACCATTGGGCATTCTGAAGTCTGAAAAATTTTTATTTTCTGCCAACAAGAAATCCAAACATTTATGGTCTGAAACTTGACAATTACACTTCTACACATATAAGTGATCCACAAAAAACGTAGTTCATTCATTTGCATTAATAGACTTTTTTGACAATTCATCTGTAGCTTACAGAAATCTTTTGTAGAGATTTTATGCTCACTTTCTGAGAAAAAGGAAGAAATTTTGGTGACATTCAAGCTGTCTGTCTGTAAAGCCAACCCTTTGCAGGTTTGGCCTATTTTTCCTGTCATGCATCACCAGTGTCTTCAACACTCAGGAGACAGTAAATATTTCACCCCAAGTCACAAAAGGTTCTGGTGTCTGAGAATTAGATGCTGTTTTCTGAATGCATGGAAGAGGTGTACACACCTACAGAGGTTTAACGATAGATTAATCTCTCAGAAGACATGATACATATTGAATTTATGAGAACAAAACATGATTTCAGTTGTATTTTTCACAACATAATTTTTCACATTCACATATGAAGTAAATGTTAAATAAAATAATTCAGCTCCGGTTTGACCAGCATATTGTATGTTAGCATTTTTTAGCACGTATATAGGGTGGTCCTAATGCAAAAATTAGAAACAATGCACTAAAAAAGGTATTTTTGGTCATTTATGACTATCACATTTTGTTTTAAAGAATTTTAAACGTTTTTAAGAAGTTTTTATATTTTAGATTACAGGATGAAAATCCATTTAGGATTCCTTAATGACAAACACAAATAAATAAGAAGCCAATCTTATTGTAGTTACCGAGCTACAGGATTCTTTTCTCCCTTTTTGGCTGTAATTTATTCATACCTCAGTCTGTCACAATTTTTTTTCTTACCCAAACTGCAAATTATTTAAAAGAGGTGGGGACATCTTTAATGGTTATCTCACCAGATAAAGTCATGACGGCCACTGATAGAAAGGTTTCATGAGAAAGACTTTATCTGGACATGAAATATTGCCACATGTAATATTGAAAAGTTTTCTGCCATTAGATCTCCTTAAATGCTAAATAATACCCAATTGTTGTACAGCCAAACTGCGTTATTGCAATCTGCTTTCAGTGTAACTTGAGAAGCAAATCTCCCTTTGGCAGAGCTTTGTGGATTAGACGAATGTGCTGTGCTTTATTTGCTCATGCTTTGCTTAGATACAGCATATATTGCTGTTTCCAAGAAGGAAAACCAAAATACCCACACGTTAAATTAGAAGTGAAATGTAAACAACATCAAAATTTTATGCATATAAAAATCACATTTGCTCTCTCGGTTGAGCTGTTTTCTGTTGTACCGTATCCCCATTTCCATACTATTCTGCCCCTATGAGTACAACCATAAGACAGCAAAGTAACCTCTAAGGAGCGCTTCAAGTGTCTTGTCTAATATCACCAACAATGCTGTTCACAGTCTTTGAATTTCTATTTTTCAAAAGACCCTCAGCCTTAATTTTTCCAATGGCTACTGAAATGCAAATTGTTACCATGGAAACAGAAAGCCAAGCAGGATTGCTTTTAGCTGTAAATCTCTCACATTGTCTATGTCAACAGCACTGCCACGCAGCCGTACACTGTTGATGCTGATCCTCTGCAAGCTAGTGCAACTTGCTCTCGTGACTATCCAACATTGAAGCTCTTAGTTTAATTGGAAAGAGAGAGAACACTTGTTAAAGAGACTGCTTGGCACAAGGCAAAGTAAGAGGGAATTAGTGGAGTAGAAAAAATATCATGACAATAAATGTGTTGATTTTAACTGAATCAAATGGTCAACTCTCGAAGTTTGGAGCTTTTGTTTTATTTAAAAATTTTTTGCCGCATTTATATTTGGATGAAGGTAAATGACCGTATTCTCCTTTAGTGTTTAAAAAGTCCAACATTAAACCGTATGCAGCATTATGGGAGGAAGGGGGACGATACAGAGCTCTGGAATGCTACGTAAGACCATTCAGATTTAATTACTCATTTGTCAGGGGGATAATTATGGAGAGCTAAGAATATTCTTACTAAATTGTGGTTTATGTAAAACTCCCACGCATCCCACCACACCCAGCAGCAGAAAATACGGAGTCTAACTGTACAAGTACTATTAATATTTAAAGAATTACAATGCATGTGCATGAAAGCTTTTAAATCCTGGCAGTACAGGAGTTTTCTGAGCAAATACAGAGGCCAGAGGAACACCGTAGAACAGAAACACCATAACACAGAGCCATAACATGAAAGCGCGCGCACGGGACAGAGGAGATGAGAGGAGGATAAAAACCATCCAGAGTTATCACTCTCGATCTGAACGAACTCGTGATGCTTTTAGGTGTAAAAGCAGGGTTAGGACGCAGCACAGCTGAGCTGCCGTCGGCTCGTATTCTGAGATATGAAGGAGCAACAGAGAGAGCAGATAAATCGCTCACTCTCTTTGCAGATGTCAGAGCTAACAGCAGGGCCATTTTAAAAGACAGAAGTTTTAGTGGAGCCTGATCTAAGGGCACAAACGGGGCTTTAACCAGTGCGCGCAGGACGAGCGCTAAATCCCACTGAGGGACTTGGGGGCGTGACACGGGTCTGTGTCTACGTACACCCCGCAGAAAACGCTTAATCAGCGGGTGGTTAAAGACCGTTCTGTCACCAAAACCTTCATGACAGGAAGAAATAGCTGTAGCATAAGTTTTAATGGTGCTGAAAGCTAAATTTCTGTTCATCAGCTGCTGGAGGAATGACAGCACGCAGCCTAATGGACATGAAAAAGGCTCCACGCCTTTTTCTGCGCACCAGCGCTGTAAAGCTGCCCACTTTGATGCGTATGACGCTGTGGTAGAGGCGGCTCATGCGCACCACATCGTGCGGGAGACCCAGCCTTACTAAGCGCTCCCGTTCAGCGGCCAGACCCAGAGACGTTGACTTAACTCTGGGACGCTCCTGATCGCCCCTCCCGCCTGGAGGAGTGCATCCTCTCTCCACGGCAGCTGCCATGGGCGACCTGACACCAGCTGCTGCAGGCTCGGAAACCATGGCGCACTTTTGCGCTCGGGGGCTACGAGAATCACTGAGAGCTGTTCCTCTCGGATTCGGTCCAGGAGCCGCGGGATCAGCGGAACTGGTGGAAAGGCATAAAGGAGCATTTTCGGGCCACGGGCTGTGAGCAAAGGCGTCCACTCCTAATGGTGGATCCTCCAGTGGGCTCAGTGAGAACCATAGCTGACATTGGGTGTTCTCCCGTGTGGCGAAAAGATCCACTGCTGCTTTCCCAAATCTGCTCAGATCTGAACAATCAGCTCGGGGTGGAGACTCCAGTCCCCGGGACAAGGACCACCTCTGGACATGATGTCCGCTCCTCTGTTCAGGACGCCGGGGATGTACACTGCTCTGATGGAGAGCAGGTTCATGCGCGCCCAGCGCAGCAGCCGCCTGGAAATGTTTAACAGCTGAGCCGAGCGCACACCTCCCTGGCGATTTATGTAGGCTGCTGCCACTCTGTTGTCTGTGTGGATCAGAACATGCTGATCCAGCAGCAGAGGAGCAAAATGCTGTGTCACCTTCCACACTGTGAGAAGCTCCAGCACGTTTATGTGGAGAGACATGTGGTCTGGCCACTGTGCTCCCACCGCCTGAGACTGACACGTTCCTCCCCATCCCGACAGGGATGCGTCTGTGAACACTGAGACGTGTGACGCTGGTCTGCTGAGGGGAACTCCCTCTGACAGGATGCGGGGATTTCCCCAGTGGGCCAGGTTGGGTCCCACTGAAGGAGGGACTGAGATCATCCGCTTCTTCTGATGCACAGGATCTATGAACCATCTCTGAAGACGTCTCATATGAAGCTTACCCAGCGGAACAACCACGTGAGCCGCTGACATCATTCCCAGTAATCGCATAAGTGACAGAGCTGTCACTACGCTGTGATGTTTGACACGGAGAAGAAGCGCTGACAGCGCCTCTGCTCTCGGCTGAGAGAGCCGGGCTCTCATTGTGGCTGAGTTTAGCTCCACCCCCAGATAAACGATCATCCGGGATGGGAAAACAGAACTTTTTTTCCAGTTTATTGAAAACCCCAGGACTGTCAGATGTGCGGCCAGCTTCTTTGTCTGTACCGCTGCCTCCTCTCTGGACCGAGCCAGCAAAAGCAGGTCGTCCAGATAAGAGGATTCTCATTCCTGCCGAGCGCAGCGGCTCCAACGCCGTCTCCACACATTTGGAGAACGTGCGTGGGGCGAGAGAGTAACCGAACGGCAGGCGGTTGTATTGATATGAGATCCCCTGATAAGCGAAACGCAGATATTTGCGGTGTTTCGGGATGATGGGGATGTGAAAATAAGCATCCTTCAGATCTATGGAGGTGAACCAGTCGTTCTGGTGAACGTTTTCCATCACCTGTCTGACTGTCAGCATGTTGAAACGTCTCTCCATGATCGCTTTGTTGAACAGGGACAGATCGAGAATCGGTCTCATTCCTCCTGTTTTCTTGGGAACCAGAAAATACCGGGAATAAAACCACGTGTTTTCCTCTCCGCGAGGAACCCTGGAAATGACGTTTTTTATCAGGAGTTCCTGCAGTTCTGACATGAGAACGGAGCTCTGCTCCGGGGAATCTCCAAAATCCCTCTGAACGGTGGGGGCGGAGACAGGAACCTCTGCTGATCAGTCTGTCCATCCACCTGTCCAGGGAACATACGCGTCGCCACTCTGAGTAGTGCTCTGAGAGCGGGCGCGCATTTATCTGCGGTGCCGTGGTGCTCATGAATACGAGCCAGGCTAAAGCCCCTTCCGCCATTACCCGACTCGAATTCTGATCGGAGGTAACCCATGGGGGGCTCGGATCGAAAGGGCTGTAAACCAGCCTCACCAGGGGAATATTCACCCAGGCTCGCAGCTCGGTGTTGAGCGGGGGCATCACTGATGCGCCGCTTCGTGGGGAGCTGCTGTTGTGCATCCTCTGTGATCTCACCCACTGACAGTTGGGGAGGACAGGAGGGAGAAGGCAGCGAGCGGAGCTCTACCGGAGCAGCATAGTATGCTCTCGTGGAGTCATGCTTAGAAACTGTGAGATTGTGGAGCCCCTTAAACGGCCGTTTAAAAGGGGCCGTCTCATTAGGAGTGGGGAATGTGTATGAGGGAAACACAGCGAGATCGTACAATCTGGCTGAGCTGGAATAAAACGGAAAATTGCTCTTAGAGAAATTTATGTGTTTTATTTCAAAACCATCAACAATTTTACACACATCCCCCCCACCAGTCATTTTTTAAATCTCCGCCGTGGCTCCTGCGGAGGGTTGGACCAGGCGCACGCCAACTGCCGACGTCTGCGCTGCTGCTGCGGCCGAGTAGACTTAGCAGTGGGCGGAGGAACTCGGGGAGCTGCGGCAGCGGCCGTGGAGCGTCTCTGCTGCTGACGCTGATCACGGCGGTCCCGCCAGCGGCCGGTGGTGTGGGACGACCGGAAGCCATGTCTCCTGACCCGCTCAAGTTCCTCTTGAGAGGTTTGCATCTGGCTCAGCAAGGACTGGAAATGAGGACCGAACAGTCCGTCCGGACTGATCGAGGATGGTGTCTGCTAGGTTGCAAAATTCCTCCACATCCTCCGGAGGCAGTTCCATCTCCCGAGCCCTCTTAGAGATGGCGTAGGCCAGGAAGGCGGTGTTGTTGGTCGCTGCAGCCACCTGAGCGGCACACTGGTGAGAGCGATCAGTCAGCCTGGCCGTGATCTGATCGCTGGAGGACGGGGGCACAGGCCGTCGTCCGACGCGCCGGGCCGACCTAACCCCAAAAACCGCCGACAGACTGGGCTCTAGAGCGGGAACTTGGGGAAACCCCTGATCCGTCAGTGCCTCCACCCTCGTGATGGGTGTCAAGGTGGAGACCGGTGCCTTCAGCTGTAGCGGCTTGGCCGCCGCTCCCGACAGGTAAGTCGTTACCGCCAGAAAACGGGGCCAAACCGGATCTCGGCGAGTCAAATGAGCCGGGGCAAATTTTCCCGCCAGGTCATCCGTCGGCAGCTGGGCTAGAGGCGCGGGAACAAGGACACCTTTAGCCTCAGCTACTTTGGCGATGATGTCCGGCAGCGCGCTAACAAGTGCGCCCATCGCCGGAAAGGGGGTGGTCGCCGACATCGGGAGGCCCTGAGCCTGGACTGCTTTAGTATCTGCCTCCGCGTCCTCCGTCCGGAGGAAGGGAGCGGAGACATCAGTCGCTGTCTCTGGGGAGGAATCGTCCGATTCCCGCCCAACACCAAAAATGCCCAATGCCTCCTGGAGGGAGCATCGGTCCGCTATGGGGAATTCCCCTTCTAGCGGGGAGAAAATGGCTAGACGCCGCTGCTTCTCCTCCTGAGGCAGACGCCTGCAGGAAGGGCAGGTGGACCGCGGGGTCAAGGCCAGGCTTGCATGATCCGGACCGAGGCAGCCCTCGCAGATGGCATGCAGGTCGTAGGACATGATGTAGCCTGTGTTGCAAGCCGGGCAAAGGTGGATAGTGCCGACGTTAGCCATGGTTCTTCTTGTAATAGTGCTGTTAAGCTTTTTGCTGAAGAAAAATGGGAGCCGTTGCCCGGTCTCACCGTAATTTATACGGACCGGGGTGGGGCCCACATAGCAAGTGGGCGTGGACTAAAGTTTTCAGTGCTGCGCTGCAAGCGAAGGGATAAACCCACTAGCGATAGCCTTAAAGGGCGAAGCCTATACGAAATAGAACAGCATGATATGAGTCCTTTAAAGCTGTGTAACAATGGTATGGTCCAATGTGTTTTTGTCTCTGGTGGGACACTTAATATGCTGTCTATATTTGGGGAGTTCATTTGAGAGGTTTGCTCTGTTAAAATCTCCCAGTATTATGATGAAAGAATCCGTGTATTTTTTCTCCACGTCTGTAATCAGCTCAGCAAGATGTTTTTCCGCGGCAGAAGCGCAGCCATGCGGTGGAAAATATGAGCCGATTATAATAAACGAGGAAAACTTCGTTCGTTCGTCGTCTTCCGCTTATCCAGGACCGGGTCGCGGGGGCAGCAGACTCAGCAGAGACGCCCAGACGTCCCTCTCTCCAGACACCTCCTCCAGCTCCTCCAGGGGGAGCCCAAGGCGTTCCCAGGCCAGCCGAGAGACATAGTCCCTCCAGCGTGTCCTGGGCCGTCCCCTGGACATCCTCCCGGTGGGACGTGCCTGGAACACCTCCCGAGGAAGGCGTCCAGGAGGCATCCGGTATAGATGCCCGAGCCACCTCAACTGGCTCCTCTCAATGTGGAGGAGCAGCGGCTCTACTCCGAGCTCCTCCCGGATGGCCGAGCTCCTCACCCTATCTCTAAGGGAGTGCCCGGCCACCCTACGGAGGAAGCTCATTTCAGCCGCTTGTATCCGTGATCTCGTTCTTTCGGTCATGACCCAAAGTTCATGGCCATAGGTGAGGGTAGGAACGTAGACCGACCAGTAAATTGAGAGCTTTGCTTTTCAGCTCAGCTCTCTCTTCACCACAATGGACCGGCACAGCGCCCCCATTACTGTGGCAGCTGCACCAATCCGTCTGTCGATCTCCCGCTCCATTCTTCCCTCACTCGTGAACAAGACCCCGAGATACTTAAACTCCTCCACTTGAGGCAGGAACTCCCCTCCAACCTGAAGAGGACAAGCCACCATTTTCCGGTCGAGTACCATGGCCTCGGACTTGGAGGAGCTGATCCTCATCCCAGCCGCTTCACACTCGGCTGCGAACCGCCACAGCGCATGCTGTAGGTCTTGGCTAGAGGGGGCCAGCAGGACCACGTCATCCGCAAAAAGAAGAGACGAAATCCACTGGTCCCCAAACCAGACCCCCTCCGGCCCTTGGCTGCGTCTAGAAATCCTGTCCATAAAAGTTATGAACAGGACCGGCGACAAAGGGCAGCCCTGCCGGAGTCCAACATACACTGGGAACAGGTCCGACTTAGTGCCGGCAATGCGGACCAAACTCCTGCTCCGCTCGTACAGGGACCAGATGGCCCCTAATAAAGGGCCCCCGATTCCATACTCCTGGAGCACCCCCCACAGGGCATCATGAGGGACACAGTCGAATGCCTTCTCCAGGTCCACAAAACACATGTGAACTGGTTGGGCAAACTCCCATGAACCCTCGAGCACCCTGTAGAGGGTATAGAGCTCGTCCAGTGTTCCACGGCTGGGACGAAAACCACACTGTTCCTCCTGAAGCCGAGGTTCGACTATCGGTCGGACTCTCCTCTCCAATACCCTGGCATAGGCCTTACCAGGGAGGCTGAGGAGTGTGATCCCCCTGTAGTTGGAACACACCCTCCGGTCCCCCTTCTTATAAAGGGGGACCACCACCCCAGTCTGCCAGTCCAGAGGCACTGTCCCCGACCGCCACGCAATGTTGAAGAGGCGTGTCAACCATGACAGCCCTACAACATCCATACACTTGAGGTACTCAGGGCGGATCTCATCCACCCCCGAAGCCTTGCCACCACGGAGCTTTTTAACCACCTCGGTGACTTCAGCCTGGGTGATGAAAGAGTCCAACCCCGAGTCCCCAGCCTCTGTTTCCACCACGGAATGCGTGATGGCAGGATTGAGGAGATCCTCGAAGTACTCCTTCCACCGCCCGATAATGTCCTCAGTCGAGGTCAGCAGTCTCCCGCCCCCACTATAAACAGTGTTGGCAAAGCACTGCTTCCCCCTCCTGAGGCGCCGGACGGTTTGCCAGAATCGCTTCGAGGCCAACCGGTAGTCCTTCTCCATGGCCTCACCGAACTCTTCCCAGGCCCGAGTTTTTGCCTCTGCCACAGCCCGGGCCGCAGCACGCTTGGCCTCACGGTACCCGTCAGCCGCCTCAGGAGTCCCACAAGCCAACCACAGCCGATAGGACTCCTTCTTCAGCTTAACTGCATCCCTTACTGCCGGTGTCCACCACCGGGTTCTGGGATTGCCGCCACGACAGGCACCGCAGACCTTACGGCCACAGCTATGTGCAGCAGCATCGACAATAGATGCAGAGAACATGGTCCACTCGGACTCTATGTCTCCAACATCCCCCGGGATCTGGTTGAAGCTCTCTCGGAGGTGGGAGTTGAATACATCCCTGGCTGAGGGCTCCGCCAGGCGTTCCCAGCAGACCCTCACTATGCACTTGGGCCTGCCGAGTCTGTCCGGCTTTCTCCTCCTCCAGCGGATCCAACTCACCACCAGGTGATGATCAGTGGACAGCTCAGCCCCTCTCTTCACCCGAGTATCCAAAACATGCGGCCGAAGGTCTGATGATACGACAACAAAGTCGATCATCGATCTCCTGCCTAGGGTGTCCTGGTGCCAAGTGCACTGATGGACACCCTTATGTTTGAACATGGTGTTCGTTATGGACAATCCGTGACTAGCACAGAAGTCCAATAACAAAACACCACTCGGATTCAGATCGGGGAGGCCATTCCTCCCGATCACGCCTCTCCAGGTGTCACAGTCGTTACCCACGTGGGCGTTGAAGTCCCCCAGCAGAATAATGGAGTCCCCGGGAGGGGCACTATCCAGCACCCCCGACAGGGACGCCAAGAAGGCAGGGTACTCTGCACTACCACTCGGCCCGTAGGCTGAAATGATAGTCAGAGACCTCTCCCCAACCCGAAGGCGCAGGGATACAACCCTCTCATCCACTGGGGTAAACCCCAACACGAGACGGCTGAGCTGGGGGGCAACAAGCAAACCCACACCAGCCCGCCGCCTCTCCCCATGGGCCACTCCAGAGTAGAAGAGAGTCCGACCCCTCTCAAGGAGATGGGTTCCAGAGCCCACGCTGTGCGTGGAGGCGAGCCCAACTATTTCTAGTCGATATCTCTCGACCTCCCGCACAAGTTCAGGCTCCTTCCCCCCCAGCGAGGTGACATTCCACGTCCCTAGAGCCAGCCTAAGCATCCGGGGATCGGGCCGCTGAGGTCTCCACCTTCGTCCGCCACCCAATCCTCTTTGCACCGGTCCCTCACGGTTCCCCCTGCAGGTGGTGGGCCCACTGGGGGATGGCCTCGCGTCTCTCGTTTGGGCTTGGCCCGGCCGGGTCCCGCGAGGAGCAACCCGGCCACCAGGCGCTCTCCGACGAGTCCCGACCCCAGGCCTGGCTCCAGGGTGGGACCCCGGCTCCGCCGTACCGGGCGACGTCACGTGCCTCGATATTGTGTTTTTCATGAGGGGTTCTTGAACCATTCTTTGTCTGACCCATCACCTAGAACCTGTTTGCCATGGGAGACCCTACCAGGGGCATTTAGGCCCCAGACAACATAGCCTCTAGGATCATTTGAGCACTCAAACCCCTCCACCACGTTAAGGTGACGGTTCAAGGAGGGGATGAGGAAAACTCTCTCGGTGAATAAAACGGTTTACAGTTTATGGAAAATGACTCCAGATCTGGACTACATGTTTTTCCCAGCACTTTTACGTCTCTGCACCAACCTTCATTTATATAAAAGGAGATTCCGCCTCCTCGCATCTTCCCCGATAGCTCCGTGCTGCGATCCGCTCTGAGCAGCTGAAAGCCCTGCATCAGCATTGCGCGGTCCGGGATGTTTTCACTCAGCCATGTCTCGGTGAAGCAGAGAACCGCTGATCCGCGGAGGTCTGAGTTTTTACCGGTGAGGAGAAACAGCTCGTCCATCTTGTTGTTTAGAGAGCAGACATTTGCCAGGTGGATTGTAGGCAGTGGTGTGCGAAGTCCTCTTTTGCGGAGCTTTACCAGCGCGCCAGCACGCTTTCCCCTTCTACGCTTTCGGCGCAGTATCCCGTAGAGCGCTGCAGCTCCGCTTGCCAGGAGCTCAGTGAACCTCGGATCGATGAAAGATGGTGAAAAAATCCCAAGAGAGGACTCTCTGATGTTGAGAAGTTCCTCTCTACTGAATGAGACCACAGGATTGTGGCCCGAGACCACAGTACTGTGGCTTGAAAGACATAAAAACACACAAATACAAAAACAAAGAGAGAGCGAAGCTCCGAGGCTGCCATCGTCGGCGCCATCTTGTTGTTGAAAGCAAGACAACACCAAATAATTCATCAACAGTATGTCGTGATTGGAAGTGGCGAAGAATCAAAGTGGCAGCAGGACATCGGCAGGCGTATGCTAGATGGATATATTTTAATGAACAGAACTTACTGACAGGGAACGCAGGAATCTGAGAGATGACAATAACAGCGATGATCAGGATAACTAGGGTGACCAGATATCAAAACATTGATCATGACACAGTACCTCGCTTCAAACAGGATGTTCTCAGACGGAAGTGGCCACTGAGCTTAGAGAGTCACAGAGTGTCATCAGCAGGTTGCAACAGAGATACAGAGAGACTGGAACAGTCACAGTAAGGCATAGAAGTGGATGTCCTTTGGCCATATCCCACCCTGATGACAGCTTCATTGTGCACAGGGCCCTGCAGAGCCAGATTAATAAAGCCACTCAACTTCAGGCACATTGAAGAGTGATGAGAGACACCCACGTCACGTCAGACCATTCGAAACCAGTGGTCTAGACCAGTTTTTCTTAACCCTGGTCCTCTGCGCCCACAGTTGTTCATGTGTCTCTGCTCCACCACACCTGATTAAAATATTTGTAGTACTTCCTTAGGGTGCCCTCAAGTGCCACAGAAGCCTGTTAATCACCCATTCATTTAAATAGGTGTGTGGCAGCAGGGAAATACCTAAAACATACAGGACACTGGGCCCTGATTGTCTTGCATGGGACAGAGGTCATTTAAGCAGCACGAGGGACCAGTTGGCATCAGTTCTGTTCTCTGTCCATCCATGTTGAGAAGAAGACATCAAGGAGAGAGTTTTGCATCAGTCACTGTTGTCACACCATGACCTTTGTTGGCTGTGTTACAGTGTGGGCAGGTGTATCTGAACACCAATGGTCCTGCTTGCAGGGTTGCATCAGTGGGGGACAGCTGTTGGAGACTGGGATACCTTGAATTGAGTGGCCTACACTTTCTATGGGATCAGCTGAGGCGCCGTCTAGAGGCTCATAACTCTGTACCCTAGAACCTCGATAACCTAAGGGCTGCCCTTCAAGAAGAGTGGGATGCCTCAGCAGACAATAAGTCAACCTGTGAACAGCATTAGACGTCGTTGTCAAGGTGGAATTAATACTCAGGGGCACATGACACGTTATTGAGACATTGCTGTGGTATACGCATCACTGTTGTTGGCTTTTGTTTCAGTAAAGTTGTTTGAGATGAGGAAATGCATGTGTGAGTGAGCAAGACAGACAGACAGACCGATGTAGGGCAAAATTATTTATTAATAATTTTCTATGCAAAATTTAGTTGTAGCAGTACAGTAACAGGAAGAAGTCTGGAGGAAATAAGGTGAGGACATCAATTTAAGGCTGATATTAGTCCGATGGAGAGGCCACAGAGGTAATGTAAGCAGATGCAGCAGAAAGCTGACACCAGCAGTTATTATCTGAAGAGTGGAAAGAAGGAGATGAAAGAAGGAAAATTACTGTGAGGACCTGAAACTGTGATGTGGTGTGAGGCACCTGAACCCAAACAGTCATCAGTGATCCAATAACTCACCAACAAATACCTCTCCACTGTGTTTTCCCCTGCAGCTGTGTAAAATGTATGCAGCCAACTGCTAATTCAAATTTCAAGAGAAGATTCACCATCTTGTTAGCTGTAATAAGACTAAATCCAAAGAGACAAATGTTTTTTGCTAAAGGAGATCTTCATTATACACATTCACACACAGAATGCCTGAAAGAGGGGAGGATATTTGCTGCATTTCCTCCACCAACAGTATGAGCACCACAACCCTTCCAACCTCTGAGAGGTGGGAGCCATTTTTAGCCCTCCAAGGCAGAAAGCTGGTGCACATTGATGAGTAAATGATGAGAATGGGGAGACAACAAGGAGACGTAAAGCGGTAAGTCAGGATTCAAGAAAGCCCCAAAGAGCTGCTTGCTCTGCAGCAGCTGCTGCTGGGAGAATCTCCTCAGCACTTTTAGCACATGAAGTAAAGCGGCAGCAGCTCAGAGTCCAAACTGAGGCGTTCTGACAGCCTCACGTGTTTGTTCTGCTGGAGCAGGCTCAGTTAGTATTTCTGCAGCCTGATGAGATCTCTGTTGTGTGTCTCTGACTGAAAGCAGCATCCAGATTTCTGTGATGCTTCAACAAAATAAAACCCCAGCTTGTGAGTCATCCTGAGTCCTAAATCCAAGTACTGACCCCTGATGCTGGTTTAACCTTTTAAGAGGTAACTACCTTCTTGTCAGGTAGAACTGGATCCAAAGCTGGCCAGCAGTTGTCTTAGTTTAGGTAGAGCTGGTTACCTGAAAACATCATGTCATTGAAATCACTGACACCAAAAAAACATGTCAGTTTCACATAAAACAGTGAACCACAAATATTTACAGCATCCTGTAAAATGTAAAATGGATTTTTGGATTTTCTGGGAAAGGAATTGCAAAGCAGTAATCAGTAGATCAGTTAGAAATCTGGGGATAATACTAATAAAACAGCCCTGTCTGACTGCAACAAAGAAGCAAAGCAGAAGTATCGTCCATGGAAAAGTGGTGTACTCCTAACAACTTAAATCTTGACATCTCCAAAACCAAGTCGATGGCTGTTGACCTCCGTAAAAACCAAGGTGTACTTTATTCTTTAGAAATCATTAATTAATTTGTAGAGTTAATAATCTTACATTTCTAGGAGCCAATGTTTCCTCTATTCGTAAATTGAACGGAAATGTCACCATTATTTAGAAAAAACTTAACAGTTCATGTACTTTTTATGGCAGCTTAAGAAGTTTAAAGTTTCTAAAGTTGGAACGCTGCACTTGGTTATAGAGATCGCTTTTACCTTCTCCAGAACAGTATGGTTCGGCAGCTGTACAGCTGATGACGAATGCAAATTAAACAGTTCTCAAAACGGCATAAAAATTATTGACCATGAACTTCCTAACATAGATGACACATATATTGCTCGTCTTTGTAAAACAAAAAGAAAAAGAAACATTTTAATTGAATTGGTGGAAAGTTGAAAAAATTCTGTTTTTAAAGTCTAACAGCCTTAAGCAAACGTTGATGCTGGGTTGGGAGCCGGAGGTCATGGTCTCAGATTTCCTCCGTGTCTGTCTTGGGTCCAGAGGGTCAGGTCTGTGGCTCCTCACACTCGCTATTTACACTCACACTTACACCCACAGGTGTTTGGATCCAGGTGCTAACAGATACACAGATGTTCTATACCACTAAATACATCTTTCATTCATTAGTACCGTGTACTTTTTGGTAACATTGCTATTGTTATATATGTTTCTGCAGGTGTAGAAGCAGTCTTCTAGGGTGTTATCTTGTATTCTCTTCATCCTTCTTTGTCTCCATAGGCGGAAATCCTGGGGGGGGTGGAGGAGATGTGTCCCCCCCTTCCATAAGATGTTCCCCCCCAACAATCATTGCAAATGCAAAAAAATTGTTTTAAATGATAATATAGTAATATTTAATAAAAACATAGCTAGAGTGATCTGAGTTAGTTAGAAAAAAAGTTTCCTAATTATTAAAATATATATCGACACCTCTATCCCACAAAGTGGTTTCACAGGAGTGAAAATATGGCTGTGTGCTCAGCCCAGCATTGTCTCCCCTTTTCACCCAGGATTGCATTTCTATCCAGCCCTTCGGTGCCATGCTTAAATTTGCCGACAAAAGCTGTAATGGCCACTTCATACAACAGTGTATATGCCTTTCATTTCAATACAGCAGAAGGTCAAGACGCCACTGGAAAATACTATTCCTGCATTGCCTTACATAGAATTTCACAGAGTACCTTCTACAGTTTGATTATGAGTTAAGCCAGACCAGCACAGACTTTAATATGTCACAGAAATTCTGCCAAATAAGCACCAACACTTTTACTGACAGTGTATAACCTCTACTGCTACAGAACCAATGCAAGTAGGACTAAGATTTTGCAGCAAGGGCCAATTAACAACATTACGTATTTCACATAATGCTTTGCAGATGCTTTACAACCCATTGTTCCCTGTTTTTACACCATATATTCACAATGGGAGCACATCACAAGCAACACACCTACTTCAAAGACGGGCTCAATGCTGAATCCCCATAACTTTCTTGGGTTTAGACCAGCACAAGTGTTTTCTTTTAATATTAACTCATTAGACAGAAAACAGTGTTACATCAGTATAACAACAGTAAGATCCACAATGGGCAGGAGGTCCAACATCCAGCTGAATAGTGTTTACAATAATCAGGCCATAAACAAAAACAAAACAAACTGCGTTGTTGTGGACTTCAGGGGTCCAGAAGAATCATGCTGGCCTCATTCTTCATCTCTTTATCCCACTCCCACCAGGGAAAAGGTATAGAGCAGTGGTCCCCATCATCTGGGCTGCGGACCGGTACCGGTCCGTGGATCAATAAGTAACGGGCTACACAAGAAATAATTAAACTTAGGCCCCACCCTCTGCAAACGGGGAAGCTCCAGGTTTTTTTTCCCTATGTTTATTGCTCAAACTTCCCTTAGTTAAACATAGCCATGTGTGGTATCCTCTGAAACATCAGAATCCTGGCTAAAAGCCAATATAAACCATTTCTACGAACACCAAACACAGTTAAAACTACAAGCAGTTGAATCAGAAAGTAAACACATCCTAAAAAATGGAGTCACTGGAGGTCTCGGCCTCTGTTTCCTGATTGGTGGGATTGACGTGAAAGACTTGGAAATACCTTTATTCTACTGGCTCTTAGGATGAAAAAGAGGGGTCATTTATGGAATTTGGCCCATCCAAACTCTAGTTATGGGCATGCGTAACGGCGCGTATTTCAAAAATCCACATCGAGTTCAAACAGAGCAGAACCGATCATGCAGCTGAGCGTGCATGTTTTTTTTTTTAAAACAATTTCTAGTGTTGGATTATTTGGTTTTTTAAGCCCAATGGCTTCCCGAAAAAAGTTTTAAACCGTGGATGAAGCATTGGACCAAATTACGGCTGAGTTTTGTGCTGAGGACGGCAAATGAAGAACGGAACCGTGTTTTTCTCAGACAATGGGACAACAAAGAGTGCTGCAGCTTGACAAAAGGTATGTTCATAAAGATGCAGGTGTATTCACTCCTGCTACGTTTGGTCCACCTGCTGCTGCTGCCTTATTTGCATCCATATTTATTTTTACTTTTTTGCCTCTTTAGTCTTTTGTATTTTTATTACTGTTTTCTAAGAAGCTGTCTTAATCTTCTGCTGCTGCTTTCCTTTCTTGCATCCTGAAATGTGTTCTATTGGACTAATAGTGCACCCTGTCTCCTGCAGGTTAGACTGGTTACTCACTGGGAAATAGAATCCAAACTATCCTCTTTACAGCATTTTATAACAGTTTTAAAAAAAACTCCTCGGCAAATTTGATTTCCCAGACTGAAAAAAATAAGCTTCTGACAAAAGCATTTTTAATGGCTTTTGTCAGTAGGACTGCTTGCAAGTGCAAGCTTATTACATGCTGCCACTTAAAAATGCTTTCGTTATTTGCTTGCACTTTGTAATCTATATGTTACAACAGTTAAAACGACAGGTATGTTAAATGGACTGAATTTTATATAGCGCCTTTCCAGTCATACAGACCGCTCAAAGCGCTTTACACTAGAGCCACATTCACCCAATTGCACTCACTAACGCTCACACATTCATACACTGATACGCAGATCGGTAGGCAACTTGAGGTTAAGTGCCTTGCCCAGGGGCACATCGACATACAGCAGGAGGAAGCTGGAATCGAACTTTTCGATTGCAAGACGACTACTCTTCCTACTGAGCCACAGTCGTAGGTTGGTTATACTGTTGTCTGTCTTTTGGACAAAGATCCCCATTGAAAAATGGCAACACATCTGGAATGAAGCAGTCCTTTTGGGTTACAGGATGAAGTTTTAATCTACATACATAAAAAAAGCATCCGATATATCAGGGTAACATCTCCAGACGCACATAGTGTAGTTCATTGCTGCTGCTCTGTAGTTTGTTAAGTCATAAAAATAATGTGCGGCAGCTGGCCTTATATGGAGCAAACTGAAAAATAAACTCTCTTGTCGAAGTGTTATTTAAACATCTGTGTCGAACATGTGGCACAAATACGTGACATGGGATTATTACAGCTTTGGGGCTGATGGGATGATTTTTGTTTTTAACTTAAGAATCTGTCACTTTGAATCAAATATCGCATGTTTTCCTTACTAAAAATATCTGTAGTGTTCTGTTGCCATCAGCAGACAGAACGCTCTTTTGTTTTACATTTTAAATCATGCGACAAGAATAAAGTTCTATCGCTGAACTGTTATGCATAAATCCTAAAAAGGAGGAAATTAGAGGTAAATGCAGTGAAAAGGTGTACTTATACTCACCAGGAGGATGTAACCTGACAGTGAGTGTGCTCGGACATTTCCGGGTTTCAGACCTACTGACACACAACATGACAATAATGGTATTTTCAATGGAACATAGAGTCAACTGTCAGGTCTGAGTCACTGGTTTGACAGAGCCTGTCAGTGACACTTGATAGGAGCTGGTGTGTCAGACTTTCAGATCACACCTAACAGAGACAACAGTGTGACTGTTTAATTCTGAATATCTTCAGACGCAACATCATCCTTAATGCAATGTCAGCTCAGTGCAAAGAAAAATTAAAACCCCATGAAGGGCTGGGGAAACTTCCAGGGTAAGATTATGTAAAGTGATCCCAATTATGGATGATAGAGTTCAAACGTGCCAAGAGACTCATTTTAAATGCTGCCTGGACAGGTGATGTAATGTGATCAGCATCATCAAGCCACAGCGTTAGCGAGAAAAAAATGAAAGGATTTCTGTTGGTTCACGCACGAGGGTGAACAAGGTAAAAACCACAGAGAAATGCAAAAAACATTTCATTCAAAATGCAAATTTACCTCAAAGCATCTTTTAAAGGTCAGCCTCCTCCTCACAAACCTCAAACTGAGTACAACGGGACCTTCTCATGCTGTTATGTCACACGTTGAAAATTTCTGCCTCATTGTTTTTAATTCTAGGAAATAATAATAAGCGTCTAGAAACATTAGAGTAGTTTCAGCACCGGGAACCTTGTATAGGAACCAAACTTAGATATGCCTAAACCTTAGAGATAATGTGGGATCCCAAGTAAAATACTTTACCACTGTCACTGTAGGATTCTGGAGCAACTAATGCCTTCTACTGTCCATCACACATCACAGTAGCAACAGTCATGTGAATGATGCATTCAGCTCCGAGTCCTGGGGGACTGACAGAGAACCAAACAGGCTGTCAGGGAAGCCAAGGGATGATTTACAAACTACAGGTTGACTTTTATCTCTCTGAGAACTGCTTTGGATCATTTTAACCATTTCAGTGCCAATTTCTACAAAATCCAGAAGGTCAGCACAGTAATAACTAAAGATCATAACACATACTGTAATAGATAATAATGTGGAAAAGATTCGATGCATATTATAAAATGGCGATATTCTTCAAGAAATATAGCATCTAGCCCTTTTTTTTACAACAGGTATCAGGAGTACTAAAACAAACTTTTTCTCTTTCAGTTGTGAACAAATTCATATGAAATCAAGCACGTGCAACACCGAGAAAACCTACCTGAGCTCTGTCAGCTTTAAAAAAACTTTAACCCAAAAAACCATCATACGTACCAAACAATAACAAGTAATATTTGCCTGTAAACCTAACCAAACAGAGAGCTGCATGGTGGTGCAGTTGGTAGCACTGTTGCCTTGCAGCAAGAAGGTCCTGGGTTCGATTCCCGACCAGGGGCTTTCTGCATGGAGTTTGCATGTTCTCCCCGTGCATGCGTGGGTTCTCTCCAGGTATTCCGGCTTCCTCCCACAGTCCAAAGACATGCCTGTTAGGTTAATTGGTCACTCTAAATTGCCCTTAGGTGTGTGCATGGTTGTTTGCATGTTGCCCTGTGATGGACTGGCGACCTGTCCAGGGTGTACCCTGCCTCTCGCCCATAGACTGCTGGAGATAGGCACCAGCTCCCCTGCGACCCACTATGGAATAAGCAGTAGAAAATGACTGACTGACCTAACCAAACAGTAAAACCAGTATTCAATGGGAGAAACCGGGGGTCTGTCTGACTTGCTGCCACAGACTCTGTTTCAACAACAGGTTGTAAATGTCATTTCAGAAACAGTCACATGTTTATATTAACAAAATGTAGATCCATCATTCGTTAGAGGTTATTGAACCAGTTGGCATTACAATCTATGAGACTGGCTTCCTTTAGGATCAGACTGCTCTGTATGCCAGTGAATCTAATGGGTCTAACCCAGGTGTCTGCACCCTTTACAATCCAAAAAGTTATTTTTGCTCTCAGTCCAGCTAAATAACACTCATTAGACCCACAAATGTTACATGGCCTTTTGAAAAATGGCAACTTAAAATTGTTGAGAAATATCTACTATAGGAAATTTGTTCTTCGTTTTATGTCTATTTCTAGGTTTTAAAATACAGAACAACATTGGATATGTTTTCTTTTATGAGATGTTGATATTTGTGAAAAAGAATATATAAACATTTGGCACTTTTCTGGTCATTCTGTTTTGGAAATTCCATACAATTAGTAAATAAAAAAAACAAAAAAACTGCTAAAACCTCCATTTCTTATTATATCAATATTTAAAAACATTAGTGGGTTCTTTATCATTTTTATCTGAATTACTAGGCGGCATTGTTGAAGGTCCATAAAACCACCTGCTGCTCTGGAGCCTCAGGTTGCACACCCATGGTCCATATGATTAGGCTATACCTGTATGATTTTAATTTATCTATATAACTGAAAATGAATTGTACTTGTTTATCTCGTAAAATCAAAATGAAACATTGCAAAACAAATATGTTAAGCTGAGCTCAATTAGAATAATGCTAAAAAATATGCCAGCAAACCTCAAGTTTTTTGTGACGTGAATCTGTTTTTATTTCTTTCTAATTCTGGTCCTAAAGACAAAAAAAATATTTTTAATAAACAGGTAGGGTGACTGGACTTAGCCTTAGAGATCTGGTGAAAAGCGCCAGGGCGCGGGGCCGATGGTGTAGGGGTTAAACGCGCAACCATATACGGAGGTTACAGTCCTCGAAGCAGCCGTCCCGGGTTCGAGTCCTGGACCCAGCGACATTTGCTGAATGTCTCCCCCTCTCTCTACCCCTCTTTCCTGTCTGCCTACTGTCAAAAAATAAAAAATAAAGGCCACTAGTGCTGAAAAAATATCTAAAAGCACCATCATCCAGAGGGACCTAAGAATAGAACTGCAGCTTCTCCGCATCAAAAGAGGGCATCTGAGATTGTTCTGGAATCTGATCAGGATTTGCCCCAAAGGGACCCAGGCATGTGCCACTGGGAGGAGAACCTGGGGTTGTACCAGAACTTAGCAGTAGAACTAAAGGCCATGAGATCACCCACAATGAGCTAGATGTAGTTGAGAAGGACCAGTTACATCCAAGTCCCAAACTTGGATGGATGGATGGAATTATTATTGTACTTTAGATAACTCTGGATCTTCAAAAAAGTGTTTATTTATGATGTTTTAAATTGTAAACTAATTCTTTTGCTAAATTTCCAAATGACATTGTGCAGAATCTGTGATTATTGTGACAAATTTATTGTGTTTTTTAATATCTGACCTGAGATAATGACGTGCTCACAAAAGAAGGAAATCAGAAGCTTTGTCTTCAAACTGCACAGATAACAGGGCTCCATGTGTGTCAACTCAGTAGGAAATGCTGCGTGAGTGCTGTGGATACGTTTTACTGCAAGAGAAGTCCAGTTTTTTCCTTTACACTGAATAAACCCTCCTGAGTACAAAGTGAAATAAGGAAAAAAAAAAAGACCTTTGCTGTGAAGGATGTAAACAGAAGATAAGCAGCGGATACAATCAATACAGGCTACTCACTGTGATATCTGCATGAGTGTATCTGTGTGCCAAAGCGGTGACAGAGATAAAGCATCAACTCTCACAGCCAACACAGACACAACGTCACAAACGCTAGCAGAGGGCAAATAAATCATTGCTCCCCTCTTCATCCTGTCCCTCCCCGCTGCTGCTGACACCACACTTTCTTCCAGGGACGGAGGCCGGCATGACAACGAGAAGAGTCATCATTCTCAAGAAATCACAGAGATGCAGAATATGATGACGACAGGCGGGAAAACAGATGGGTGGAGGGGGACGCTGGAGGTGGTTAATCAAGCTCGTTTGGGGCAAATAGCATGTGAAGTGGACAAGGCTGATGATCTGATCAAGATGTTGTGGCAGAGGTCAGTATACAAGTCAATCTGCTGCATCTGGTTGCTCACAGGAACTACAGCAAAGCTCACATTTCTGCTAAATCCCGAAAACACACAAAAAACAACACATTGAGCTTGTTGACAACAGTCTGAACGTAAACATGACCAAATGTTCCTGAACAGCTGCTGACGACTGACTCACAGAGAGCCTGTATGAAGATGTAATGAATACATAAAAATCAGCTGGTTGCTATGGTGACATCTTCCCTGAAATCCAGTTGAGACTCATTCAAATGCCCTACTGATGCTCACAGAGGCTGAGCCAAGAAAAAAAGAAAAACAACTAATCTCTGTCAACTGACAGAAAATCAAGTTTTCCATCACTCAGATGCTGAACAGCAAGTAGAAATAATAAAAATGAAATGTTTTTATGAACACTTCTAGGAGGCATAATTACCACTATGAAGGTTCATTATTTTCACTGCAGAACATCAGCATCCCAGCCTCAGAACAATAAGTGATTCAAAGTCAAAAAAAGGTATGTTTGTCTTTGGTCCACATTGAGATTTTTAATGAAATATATTTCTGCTAAAACACTTATTTTTAGTTTGGGCTGCTGCATTGCCTAAGTTACAGCATTGAAGCTGCACTAAATTACTGAGCATTAGTAATTCATGTGGGAGTAGGGCCTTTCCTGCATGCTGCAGCAGGCGGCCCACATACAGGAACCACATTACACAACAAGCTGGGATTCAGAGCTCCCAACATGGAACAGTGCAGGATCATGTGGCCCCGGAACAGCCATGTTTTCCATGTTGAACAGCAGAAATGAAACGGTGTGGGGGCTGAAGGAACTGTGTGTTTCACAGGGTGCTGTGACAGGGCTATGCTTCAGTATGCAGAGTATTTCCTCATATGTCTGACAGCCCACACCCGAGGCTTGGCTCAGACCAATACCACCCCACCCCTGCACACCGGTTCCTGAGGGTCCAATAGGCTCATTTGCACTGAGTCTGGCACAGGAGCAGACTATCCTTTATCTTTGTCTAACTGAGTTTCACCATCTTTACTTTAAAGTCATTAAGGAAGGTTCATTAAGATATTTTTGTTGCACTAGTGGCCTTTATTTTTGTTATTTCTTTATAAAGTAGGCAGACAAGAAATAGAGTGGCGAGAGAGGGAAGACATGCAGCACAGGTCTCCGGGATTGGGACTCAAACCCGGGACAGCAGTGTTGAGGACTGAAACCTCCGTAACTGGGTCCCCCGCTCTACCGCTACGCCACGTATCCATTTTGATTAAAGCAGTGTCTTTAATTCTTTGCTGTCAGGCTTTAGACCACAATACAGCAATGAAACTGCACTGGTAAAGGAACGAGCTACCTCTTAAAAGCAGTAAATCAAAAACTTCTGTCTTGGTTTGACTCGATCATTTGTTATGTTTAATACAGCTGATCAATAATTTCTGATTGATAGACTGAAAAAAATTGGAGCGTTTGTTAATGAGCTAAACAGCTACAGATATGATTTGTCACACCTGGAAAAGGGTCCCTCAAGGCTCCATTTTCAGACCACTTTCATTTCTATGCTTCCCCTAGGATATGCAGTACAATATATTTTACAACAAATATGCTGATGACATTCAACTTTATTCTGTATTTTTGTCACTGCATGACCACAGTTCCTTACAGTAGTGGTTCCCAATCCTCGTCCTCAGGGCCCCCTGTCCTGCAAGTTTTGAATGTATATTTGTTCCAGCACACCTAATTTAAATGTTCACATGACCTTGTTTGCATGCCATCAAGTGTTGCTGCAACCTGGTAATCACCCAGTTATTTAAGTCAGGTGTGTGGCAGCAAAGAGACACCGAAAACATGCAGGACAGGGAGCCTTGGGGAGCAGGGTTGGGAACTACGGCTCTATAGTAACTAAGTCAGTGTCCATAATATCAATAAGTGAATGTGTCAGAATTTCCTCCAAACTTATGCAGAAAAGACGGTTAGAGGTCAGCACTTAGACTGAATAAGATGAAGCAAGAAACCTAAGTAACTATCTTAAAAACCCTGGCAAAATGAAGGGTTTCCTATCAAAACAAGCCACAGAAAAACTGGGTCTAGGTTTTGTTTTAAATTGTCACTGTAAAAAACAATCATACAGCTACAGCTCTTCCACAATGCTGCTGCCAGAGTCCCGACCAACACCCAGAAAATGGATCATGTCACACCAGTCCTGAAATCACTGCAGTGGCCCCCTGTCTGTAGAATGATAGAACAAATAATCAAGTTAATGGCCTCCAAGGCACTGAAATAACTTTACCTCTGAACCTCTTTTTCCTTTAATGCACTGAGAATGACTTTGTATATACTGGTCCTTCACAAAATATTAGCATATTGTGATAAAGTTCATTATTTTCCATAATGTAATGATGAAAATTTAACATTCATATATTTTAGATTCATTGCACACTAACTGAAATATTTCAGGTCTTTTATTGTCTTAATATGGATGATTTTGGCATACAGCTCATGAAAACCCAAAATTCCTATCTCACAAAATTAGCATATTTCATCCAACCAATAAAAAAAAAGTGTTTTTAATACAAAAAACGTCAACCTTCAAATAATCATGAACAGTTATGCACTCAATACTTGGTCGGGAATCCTTTGGCAGAAATGACTGCTTTAATGCGGCGTGGCATGGAGGCAATCAGCCTGTGGCACTGCTGAGGTCTTATGGAGGCCCAGGATGCTTCGATAGCGGCCTTTAGCTCATCCAGAGTGTTAGGTCTTGAGTCTCTCAACGTTCTCTTCACAATATCCCACAGATTCTCTATGGGGTTCAGGTCAGGAGAGTTGGCAGGCCAATTGAGAACAGTGATACCATGGTCAGTAAACCATTTACCAGTGGTTTTGGCACTGTGAGCAGGTGTCAGGTCGTGCTGAAAAATGAAATCTTCATCTCCATAAAGCTTTTCAGCAGATAGAAGCATGAAGTGCTCCAAAATCTCCTGATAGCTAGCTGCATTGACCCTGCCCTTGATAAAACACAGTGGACCAACACCAGCAGCTGACACGGCACCCCAGACCATCACTGACTGTGGGTCCTTGACACTGGACTTCTGGCATTTTGGCATTTCCTTCTCCCCAGTCTTCCTCCAGACTCTGGCACCTTGATTTCCGAATGACATGCAGAATTTGCTTTCATCCGAAAAAAGTACTTTGGACCACTGAGCAACAGTCCAGTGCTGCTTCTCTGTAGCCCAGGTCAGGCGCTTCTGCCGCTGTTTCTGGTTCAAAAGTGGCTTGACCTGGGGAATGCGGCACCTGTAGCCCATTTTCTGCACACGCCTGTGCACGGTGGCTCTGGATGTTTCTACTCCAGACTCAGTCCACTGCTTCCGCAGGTCCCCCAAGGTCTGGAATCGGCCCTTCTCCACAATCTTCCTCAGGGTCCGGTCACCTCTTCTCGTTGTGCAGCGTTTTCTGCCACACTTTTTCCTTCCCACAGACTTCCCACTGAGGTGCCTTGATACAGCACTCTGGGAACAGCCTATTCGTTCAGAAATTTCTTTCTGTGTCTTACCCTCTTGCTTGAGGGTGTCAATAGTGGCCTTCTGGACAGCATTCAGGTCGGCAGTCTTACCCATGATTGGGGTTTTGAGTGATGAACCAGGCTGGGAGTTTTAAAGGCCTCAGGAATCTTTTGCAGGTCACGTCTCTGTCGGATATTGAGGCTGCAGTATTTTGCTTGTGAATGCACTGAAGTCTTTACAGTTTCAGTACCGTTTCCAAAAGGAAATCTACTGTAAGTGAGACAAAATGACCTAAATCATGTGCAACAATGCAGGTAATTGTCCTTAAAATCCCCAAGAAAATTTGGATGGATTACCTTTCAAATCCCTGAATATTAGTCTTTCTGTAGCATCATCATATTTGTCAAAGCAGGAAGCAGCTTATGCAAATGCTTCTTTAGATCTTGAAACATTCAGCGAGCAGCTTCAGTGAGCGGAGTAATTGTCAAGATGTCAACTAGAGAATATAATTCAGTTCATGTGTTTGCAGAGAAAGCTTGGCATTTATCACGTCCATGTAGCTGCAGCAGCACACACACAGAGGATTGTGGCTCTCTGAGGCGTACAGCTCGTATGTCGCTGCAGCGAAGCGTGAAAACACAACAAGAGCTTGTGTAGGTGCAAGCCCATTAAGTGTGTACATGTAGATCGAGTTAAAGTGGAGAAACAGGGAGAAATATGCAGGAAAATATGCAAGATGGTGCACCTGAGTAAACCTGGCAGAGTGAAGCGGAAAGCCGTCCTGGTGTTTGAGGTTTTATCTGGATGAATCATCTCAGCTGCTGAGGCTTAATCAAGCGTAAAACACATACCATCACAGATCAGATGGTGGAGCTGGTTACACGAACTTCTCTATGCTTGACTCTCTCGTCTGACCTTCCTCTTCATACTTCTTCTCCCAGTTTTCACCCTCAGACTCTGAGTGTGGCTGAATCTTTACAGTCGGCTGGTACAGAATAAATCTCTCAATTGCTGCTGGCTTTTGCACACCAAGCTCATAGCTCATACTCTTCTTCCTCATTGCGAGGGCTATAATATAAAACAGTGTAACACTACAGTACTGCTGCTATGAGGTTGCAGTTATGGTTTAATACTGTCACAAATATTCTTCTGGAAGCTGCTGGTGCAGCTGTAGGTGGTTTAAAGAGACACATGACCTCTATTAGAGGGGCCATTGTAGCTGATGTTTCATCCTACAAAGAAATACCTTGTTTCTTGTTAAAGTAGAGAGTATGTATTAATGAGAACATCCAGATAATTAGAACTCTGCCTCTTATGAGTACCTCTGCAACTCATGGTTTAGCACTGTGTTCTTGTGAGCTCTGACAGTTCGGTCAACAGGGAAAATGTCTCATTGATGGTGATTAGAGTGATGCAGAGATATTAATGCTATAACACAACAATAAAAATAATTTTATCCATTAAAGAACTCATATTTATGATCAACCAAAAATCTCTTGTAAATCACAGGGCCTAAGTGCTGTGTCTGCTGAATATAATGAAGATGAGTGGCAAGCACTTGCATCAGATCAATGGAGACCCAGTAGTTCACAGGCTGGATAGTATTTCTGGTATCTTACACAAAATAAGTCGCTCCAACTGTCCACTTTCCATTAAATGCCACTCTGAAAAAGGACTTTGGCTGCTTTTAGGAATGTAAGCTTATTTCTAGGTAAATAAGTGGAATATTTAACACCAAACTAAAAGACCTTAGAGTTTTCCTTCTAGGTATTAAATTATGTTTTCAAAAAGTCATTTTCAAAACTTTTTGAGAAACCTCCTTTTTAGCACAACATTTCTCTGACTGGAAGGCATGTTAGTTAACTTCATTTACAGGCCAAGCAATATAATATGTCATATAATTTGCTATATTGGGTTGCTGGCACCCAAGAAAATGGGCAGGAATACTTTTTGTTTCAAACACTGGAATTTGTTTAACTTTGCTGTTCCTGGGATTTATTTGTATTTATTGCATATGTTTCGGAACTATTTTAATTTTATCTCCTTTAATAGACTTCCATTTTTTTACATTGATACATGTATTCTATGAGATACTGCAGGAGTTGGGAACTACCAGGTCATGTGGTGGTATTTAAGAGAGTTGATATGACCCTTTGAACAATTGCTGCTATTAATGTTTACAGAAGTCTGGGTGCTTAAATAACCATGTACAGATAAACAATATACATTATCCGCTACTTATCAAACATTCCTTTAGAAAGTGATTAAAGTCTGGCTTCAGGTGATCATATATTTCTATAAACTTGGAACTCACAAACACACCCTTACAAGCATTCATACAGTTTTGGATCAGTTGAACCACAGGTTTCCACTCAGAGAAATACTTTTCATACTTTCAAACTTTCCAGACCAATAACGGGCTGGTTTATCAACTGTCTTCTCAGAAGAGAAGAAGGCAGAAAGGAAAGGATTAAATAATTCCTCACCAGGATAAAGAAGCAGTTTAGGGGTCATTTTTATCCCTGGGAAATAAATTATGAAAGTTTTATAGTGGAAAAGACTGGGAGGGATGGATTCATCTACAGACAGGAAAAATAGGTTTAAAAATAATACAGTTCTATTTGAAATATGCCTCATAACTCACAGCTTTACTTTAGAAATGAGACATTTATTCCAACCAAATAAAATTGACTTGAATCCCATCACACAACCATTCACTGCCTTGTAGTTGACAACATGAAAGCAGCATCTTATGTCCTAAGAACCAATGTTGCTAGCTTACTGTCACTAAGACATTATCTGTTTTTATTTCTTGGGTTGATTCCTAAAGTTAGGACCAAAAAACCAAGCAATTTTTTGCCCCAACAAGGTGGTTCCCAAAGAGCTATTTGCTTAGAATTGTAATAACAAGGATGTTACTCTGATAAAATAATATTTACCAAAGAAAACAAATACGTAATTCAAACTAATTCTCAGCTTTAGATCAGTGGATTGTTTCATGTATATATGAATAACATGTAGAAGATCATGGCAGTTCTCCTGTTGAAGGAGCTCTCCTGATCCATAAACAACCTGAACCTAAACCAGTGACTTTTCTTAGTTTACTTCACAGAAACCAGCTGAAAGGAAAAGCTGCTGGAGTTCCTTTACTGCTTTTATGGCTTTGCCACTGAAAGTGTTTTGACAAGGAGCGTTTCAGTGTGATCCGCTGGATGCTCAGCTTCAGACGAGAGGACTCTTCAGGAAGGAAAAAAATACAGCTGAGAGAAAATCACTAGCTGCCCTCTGGCATCCCTGGAAGATGTGGATGGCACTCCTTAGATGTGCACATTAAAAACATTCTCAGACTCTTCTCTCACCCTCACTATGACCTTCTCCACCTTCCACCCTCTGGCAAGTGCTGCAGGTCACCAAATGCCTTCCTTTGAGTCTGCTCTCTCTCTATTTCTTAGTACTGAATTCTTTCTTACTCTTATTGTTTATTTAAAAAATGTACTTCTATTGTTTACAGTTGAAACCAGATATTTACATACACTGTAATAATTTAAATACAGTTTTTTTCTCACAGTCTGACAAAATTTTTCCTGTTTTAGGTCAGTTAGGATTCCCAATATATATATTTTTTGCCAAATGCAAGAATAATGAAAGATGATTTTTTAATTACTTTCTTTGAATTCAGACATTTACAGAAATGTTTTTGGTTCAATTGCCGTTTAAACTGTATGACTTGGGTTTTGGTATCCTTCTACAACCTTATCACTTCCTCCTGATAGAACTGAGTCAGGTTTCTAGGCCAGTTCGCATTGTTGGGACCCCAGCCATGGGTTACAACATTAAAGGCCAGTAAGAACTTTTCTGGAACTTTCAAAATAATTCGCATTAACCTACATCCTGCACAGCCAGGAACAGGAGTAACAGCGGAATTCCCGTGACATCACTGTTTGAATAAAAACCCTGCTTTGCAACAAACTGACCTCTTCCACGCAGGTCCCCAGCAGAACTTGAAGGAGACACAGTTCGCTAATGTATCTTTGCTGGCAAACAAACAGACATAACTTTTCAAACTGGATCCAAGAGTGTCATACGATCACGCGATCATATGCACTAAGTTAAGTAGGAATAAATTGCTGTTTGTGTATCCGGAATTCATTCATGAACGGGGGTAATTAAGGTACAAGCAATGCTTGACTTTCTCTCTGAGGTCTACAGAAGCAAACTGTGTTCCAGAAAGTTCCCAGCAGAGACCCTGTCTCTATAATGAGTGGAGCAGTTTTTCCCGGTCTGAAGGAAGGACAATGGGACCGCATTACCGAAGCTACAGCAGTAACGTCCCCCCACACACACGTAGGTTAGCTGCAAGTTAATACTTTGTTCACTGTGGATGCTTTCCTCAACTTCGTCACCCCGGGCAACTTTTCGTCAGCACGGTTCACATGTAGTGTTTTGGGCAGAGAGAAGTAATTTAGGATGAGCTAATCTAAACAAGATTCGTTTTATGATGTTTAGTTTTGTTTGTGTTGAAAACTCAGCCATCTTAGTGCTAGCAGATTAGCTGCTCAGCACAGTTGCTCAGTATATGTGTTCTGTGTTTGTAAAGTTAAGACAAACTATATTTAAAGGGTGATTTTAAACACACCTCCTGCCATATGTCGATGTGCCCCTGGGGAAGGCACTTAACCTCAAGTTGTCTACCAATCTGTGTATTGGTGTATGAATGTGTGAGCGTTAGTGAGTGCGATTGGGTTAATGTGGCTAATAGTGAGTGGTTGGTATGACTGGAAAGGTGCTACATAAGTTCAGTCCATTTACCATTTAACTATCTTCAGCGTACAGAAGAACAACACTTACCGGAAGTGATGGTATCATGGAGTGTGTCTGGGATTACATGAAGAGACAGAAGGATGAGAGAAAGCCTACATCCACAGAAGATCTGTAGTTAGTTCTTCAAGATGTTTGAATCCTACCAGCTGAGTTCCTTCAAAAACTGTGTGCCTTGGCCTGAGTACCTAGAAGAATTGATGCTGTTTTAAAGGCAATGGGTGGTCCCACCAAATATTGATTTTAGATTTCTCTTTTGTTCATTCACTGCATTTTGTTGACTGATGAAAATAAATGATTAACACTTCCATTTTTTAAAGCATTCTTTGTTGACAGCCTTTTTCCACACCTGCCTAAAACTTTTGCACAGTACTGTAGTTATAATCTTGTGAAGCACAGTGGTGTGGTGGTTAACACTGCCATTGCTTAGTGTTCTCCCCATGCATGCACGGATACACTTATTTCCTCCTACAGTCCAAAACCTTGCATGTTGGGTTACTTGGAGTTTCCAAATTGCCCTGAAAAGTGCAAGGACAGTAGTGTATATGAAAATGTGTAGTTCTCTGTCCCTGTGTGTTGGTTGTTTAACGGACTGATGCCCTTTCCAGTTTGTATGAGGAGATGGGCATCTGGCTGGCTTCATTATAAGAAGAACTTAGAGAAAAAGACACCATTTCATTGTGTTTGTGTTGTGTTTTAAATAAAGCATTTAATTGTATTTGGAGAACAAAACATTTTATCAGCTTGTGAGAAGCCAATCTAGTTAAGCTTCATATTAGGTTTAACCTGCCAAACAATAAAGGCGATTGAAAAACTGGATAATCAGCAGCCTGACCTGCAGATGATGCTGATCCTGTCTGCAAAATGACCCTTAAAGAAAATAAAAAGCCAATTAGCTTCCATCTAACTGTTGGTTGTTACAATTATTATCATAGACATTAAAAGACTGGTCCAAATCTTGACTCACCAAACACGCTCCTGCATGACAGCATTATTACAGAACATCTGCATAAAAGCAGCTTTTAACTAATCAAGTGTTTTTAGCCCAAACAGAGAACCGAGAGCATGAAGCATCTCTTCACAGCCCCGTCGTCCTTTTAACCATTAATAAAGACATACTGGCCAACTTTCGGATACTCTTCCACCTTGATTATGCATGATCACAGGGTGCGGACGGCATCTAAAGTGGTAACCCTCCTGTGCTGTGCCCGTTTCAAACCGTGGTTGCCATGGAAACTCGTTTAGTATATGAGGCTGCCTGATTTCAGTGCATGGCATGTGAGATGGCTTTATGCCTGAGGACATTGTGTGTCTGAAGAGCTTTTAGCAAAAAGACTACACCTGAATTTAGTTCTTCCTGTTCGGAACGGCAATAAAAACATGATGGATCAGTGGCTTTCTGTAAATGAGATTTGGTTTCATGCTCATGCATGATCTCACACATTAGGCACAACATTCAGTTGTGCCTAATGTGTGAGATCAGGTAATTATCTCCTCCATGCAGGCTCCTGCTGAACAACATTTACCTAAAATAGCTTCTTTTTATGTTCACATGAAGACCTTAAGGTTCTCTTATGAAACCAGTGCCTGAACTGGGACAGTGTTCACTGCTGTGGACCACTGCTGGGTGTAATTCCTGCAGATATGAGTGACAGTCAGATGGGAGCCGGTTTCACAGTGTTTTAATTAGGACATGTTGTGTCCAGGACATGTGCTCATGTGACCATCGTTTGTAAATCTTTGATTTCAGCAGAACAGCTGACTGAGGAAAAAAAATCAAATCTACTTCAGAATTATTCAATCACTTGTGAGTTTTATCCATGAATCTGCAAAAGCAAACAGATTGGGCTGACATATTAATGGTCTTCATACAAAGTGCAGGCATGTGAGGGTCATTTCTAATGTATTGAGTCATGAAGGAATGCAGATGCAGCTACAACAGCATCTGACTTGACTCTCTGATTAGACAGACTCATGTTCTGAATATTTCATGAAATCATACAATGAAAAGCAGGAAGGGGAATCTTCTGAGACTAGATCAGACCAGCTCACACAACATGTAAGCACGGTGACAGCAGCAGAGCAACAATTATGTGGGGGAAAAACAGCTTCATCTTTGGCTGTCACTCATCTCAACACGAACATTCAACTGCTGCTGGTGCAGCTGCTTCACGTGCAGCATCTGCACCTCACGTGGGAATTACAATATAGCACATTAAAAAGAAATCTGTTATCCTCTCGCTCAGACCTTGATTGATCAAAGTGGTCTTTAATGCTGTGAGAAGCGTTGCCATGGGGACAGGTTGATGGAGGATGGTGATGTGTTATTTTCTACCTATGCATGGGTTGGTTTGTGAGGGTGTGTGGGCGGTCATTGGGGTCAGCTGCCACACAGAGCGAACATGTGTTAATGTGGAAATCAGGTGCAAAAAAGTGATACGAGTCCATGTTGTTCAGTGGGTTTACAAGAAGGAGTGAAAAGCCTTTTTAACCTCTCAGTTGTTTAGCTGAAGGGAGAGGACATTAGATTTTTTCCAAATCTTTTACTTCAGCCTGAAACGAATGGATGGTCACTTAATTAGAAGGAAATGGTTACTTTTTCAACAGTGAATTTTATAAGCTTATCCCATCTTTAAATCTTTCAGTGTTGGTTTAAATAGACATACCTCAGTTTTTTTTTTTTTGACTCCATTATTCTGCTGGGGGACTTCAACACCCACGTGGGAAACGACAGTGACACCTGGAGAGGCGTGATCGGGAGGAATGACCTCCCCGATCTGAATCCGAGTGGTGTTTTGTTATTGGACTTCTGTGCTGGTCACGGATTGTCCATAATGAACACCATGTTCAAACATAAGGGTGTCCATCAGTGCACTTGGCACCAGGACACCCTAGGCAGGAGGTCAATGATCGACTTTGTTGTCGTATCATCAGACCTTCGGCCGCATGTTTTGGACACTCGAGTGAAGAGAGGGGCTGAGCTGTCCACTGATCATCACCTGGTGGTGAGTTGGATCCGCTGGGGGCGGAGAAAGCCAGACAGACTTGGCAGGCCCAAGCGCATAGTGAGGGTCTGCTGGGAACGTCTGGCGGACCCCTTGGCCAGGGATGTATTCAACTCTCACCTCCGTGAGAGCTTTGACCAGATTCCGAGGGATGTTGGAGACATGGAGTCCGAGTGGACTATGTTCTCCGCATCTATTGTCGATGCTGCTGCCCGTAGCTGCGGCCGTAAGGTCTGCGGTGCCTGTCACGGTGGCAATCTCCGAACCCGGTGGTGGACACCGGCAGTAAGGGACGCTGTCAAGCTGAAGAAGGAGTCCTATCGGCTGTGGTTGGCTTGTGGGACTCCTGAGGCGGCTGACGGGTACCGTGGGGCCAAGCGTGCCACGGACCGGGCGGTGGCAGAGGCAAAAACTTGGACCTGGGAGGAGTTCGGTGAGGCCATGGAGAAGGACTACCGGTTGGTCCCAAAGCAATTCTGGCAAACCGTCCGGCGCCTCAGGAGGGGGAAGCAGTGCTTCGCCAACACTGTTTACAATGGGGGCAGGGAGCTGTTGACCTCGACTGGGGACATTATCGGGTGGTGGAAGGAGTACTTTGAAGATTTCCTCAATCCTGCCATCACGCATTCCCTGGTGGAAACAGAGGCTGGGGACTCGGGGTTGGACTCTTTCATCACCCAGGCTGAAGTCACCGAGGTGGTTAATAAGCTCCGCGGTGGCAGGGCTTCAGGGTAGGATGAGATCTGCCCTGAGTACCTCAAGTATTTGGATGCTGTGGGGCTGTCATGGTTGACACGCCTCTTCAACATTACGTAGCGGATGGGGACAGTGCCTCTGGATTGGCAGACTGGGGTGGTGGTCCCCCTACATAAGAAGGGTGACCGGAGGGTGTGTTCCGACTACAGCGGGATCACACTCCTCAGCCTCCCTGGTAAGGCCTACGCCAGGGTATTGGAGAGGAGAGTCCGGCCGATAGTCGAACCCCGGCTTCAGGAGGAGCAGTGTGGTTTTCGTTCCGGCCGTGAAACACTGGACCAGCTCTATACCCTCTACAGGGTACTCGAGGGTTCATGGGAGTTTGCCCAACTGGTCCACATGTGTTTTGTGGACCTGGAGAAAGCATTCGACTGTGTCCCTCATGATGCCCTGTGGGGGGTGCTCCAGGAGTATGGAATCGGGGGACCTTTAATAGGGGCCATCCGGTCTCTGTACAAGCGGAGCTGGAGTTTTGTCCGCATTGCCAGCACTAAGTCGGACCTGTTCCCGGTGCATGTTGGACTCCGGCAGGGCTGCCCTTTGTCACCGGTCCTGTTCATAACTTTTATGGACAGGATTTCTAGGCGCAGCCAAGGGCCGGAGGGGGTGTGGTTTGGGGACCAGAGGATTTCATCTCTTCTTTTTGCAGATGACGTGGTCCTGCTGGCCCCCTCTAGCCAAGACCTACAGCACGCACTGGGGTGGTTCGCAGCCGAGTGTGAAGCGGCAGGGATGCAAATCAGCTCCTCCAAGTCCGAGGCCATGGTTCTCGACCGGAAAAGGGTGGCTTGTCCTCTTCAGGTTGGAGGGGAGTTCCTGCCTCAAGTGGAGGAGTTTAAGTATATCGGGGTCTTGTTCACGAGTGAGGGAAGAATGGAGCGGGAGATTGACAGACGGAGCGGTGCGGCTGCCACAGTAAGGGGGGCGCTGTGCCGGTCCGTTGTGGTGAAGAGAGAGCTGAGCCAAAAAGCGAAGCTCTCGATTTACCGGTCGGTCTACGTTCCTACCCTCACCTATGGCCATGAACTTTGGGTCATGACCGAAAGAACGAGATCCTGGATACAAGCGGCTGAATGAGCTTCCTCTGTAGGGTTGCCGGGCACTCCCTTAGAGATAGGGTGAGGAGCTCGGCCATCCGGGAGGGGCTCGGAGTAGAGCCGCTGCTCCTCCACATCGAGAGGAGCCAGTTGAGGTGGCTCGGGCATCTATACCAGATGCCTCCTTGACGCCTTCCTCGGGAGGTGTTCCAGGCACGTCCCACCAGGAGGAGGCCCAGGGGACGGCCCAGGACACGCTGGAGGGACTATGTCTCTCGGCTGGCCTGGGAACGCCATGGGCTCCCCCCGGAGGAGCTGGAGGAGATGTCTGGGGAGAGGGACGTCTGGGCGTCTCTGCTGAGTCAGCTGCCCCCGCGACCCGGTCCCGGATAAAGCGGAAGACGACGAGTACGAGCCCCTTTTCAAATTGGAAAAGACCAAAGACCATGCCATTTAAATAACTGGAGGTGTGTTGACCTTCATAATTTGAAAAGGATTTCAATCTTTAAAAACTTGAAAACAGCTCAGGACATGATTGCACTCAACACATGATCCAGTCATTTGTTTATTTTATCTTTTTATTGCTACTGAAATTGTTTTGTTCTTTGTTAATTACGTTAAACCTTGAGGATTGTACCTTAAATTTAGTTGTACTTGTACAATTAAAGACTTTCTATTATACTCTATTAAAAAACATACTCGACTATACTTTCCCAAATTTACCGTCCAATCAATAATTAAAATGCTTAAAATAACCGAAAAGGCTGGACAAGGCTCCATGCTTATCTTCCCACCTCACACAGTGAGGAGAATGCACACAGTATGGCATAGAACAGTTGTAAGCCACGCCCCTTTGCTTCCACAAGCCCAGCTGCAAGATCTGAAAGAGCACAAGGCCCGTGATCTCGACCAATCAACTTGTATGATGTGAATGGACAAAGTGGTCCATAATGGGTTATGGTCACATATTTATTGCAACACTATTATCTGAAACAGATTTAACTTTTTCTCAATAAATACTTTATTTTACAGCACTGCTTTCCCTGTCATTGAGTTCCTGTTCTTCTCAGAGGTTGTTTGTCCTTTTTTCCTCTGGTAATTTATATTGAAATTTAAACAATATCTATAATAGACGAAATCCTTTTCCTTTGAAACCTAACAAACTAGTATTAAGTTTATTTACTGCAGAAACCAGTTTATTCTGTAGTTTATCATCTTGTATGATTGCTTCATGGCAACGGGGCAGAGAACCATTAAGGAGCGGGTCAGTTATTTCTGAATGAGTGTATCCTGAATGAATCTTTAAAAGCTATAGTGAACCACAAGTAATTAGCTAGATATTTATTTTAGATTTTCTATGTTGAAAAAGTTCAGGTTTAAAGAAACCAAATGGCAGTCCTGCAAAGAGCTGCAGTTGGAGCTTAAGACCTGTTCTACAGTCCGACCCGTTCAGTTATCCTGTTTGCTTTGAAATGCTGCTGAACTCTGAAGCCTGAAGCCAGCAGAAGATGAATCGCTCTAAATCAGACGCTCTGAAGTCTGATGTGATACTGTTTACACTGAGACAGCTTTTATCACACAGTTCATGTAGTGATGAACTGTGATGGAGGGCAGATAATAAGAAACAACAAAGATAAAAACGAACCACACACAACTCAGCGGAAGGGAACAGTTCAGGATGTTTAGGATTACAACAGATAAACATCCCGGTGTAGTGACTGAATCTGCTAATGTTCTGCTGTCTGCCACTCAGAGCTGAATTCAACTCATCCAGCCATCGGCTTCTCTCATGCAAACAGACTAAACAGAGCAAAGACGGTAAGTGAATGCCTCTCAAAGCGAATTATACTTCACAGAAAATCAATTTGTCATTAATGCCTCAGCCGAAAGGCCAACAAGAACCAGGGAAATTAGGTTTTCTTCTGCAGTTCTCTCATAATTACACAGATGCAGACAAAGCAATAAAAGAAACCAAAGTCTGGCAGACATCATCAGGAGAAAAAATGCAGTCTTATGAAGAGATGGCTGAAGTTTGATGAGTGATGCTGTCAGTGTAACTTAAATCAGTTTGTTTGAATAAAAGAGGGTGGATTAAAAAACAAAAAATCACAAAGAGCTGATATTTAATGTCCAGCTGTGCTGAAAGCTTTTACTGTGATGAAGATCATGACATAGGTCCATCATAATGGTTTGTTTCATTTAAACATCACAGAGTTTACAGGTACATCGGCCATATTTATTTAATCATCTAATGCTCTCAGACTCAGTTTTGACGATTCCCAGTTTATAAAGCAGCAGCTCATGTACCTTTTAAAAATATTCACACCTCTTAAACTTTTCCACATTACAGCTGCAAAACTCAATGTATCATATGTATCAACTAACACAAATCCCATTAAAATACATCAAAGTTAATGATTTAAATGGGAAAAGGTGTGAAAAGTATAAAGGATTTGAAAACAGTATATGAAGTTGAAGCTCATGGTCTCATTTTGTTGCACATTTGCACAATCACACAATCACAAGTTTCCTGCAGAAAGTTTCACATTACCCTGCTAATAGGGGGGGGGGGGGTTAGCAGGGGTGTGTGGGTGGTGTGGTTGAGGGAGAGGGGGAATTGACCACCAATGAGATGCAAAAAATATCCCAGAAAAGTCAGAATGAAAAAGAGTATTTATTTACAAAAAAGGAGGCCAAAGGAGAGAAAACATATTTAAAACGCTTACGTAGTGAAAAAACAGGGACTGTGCTGTTTTAAATGCATTTAATAAACTGAAAAAAAAATTCAAATCTTCCGTTTTTGCCAAATTGCACAACAATCAGAGGATGTAACATTCAAATATGAGCCCTAGCTGGTGTTTTTACTAGAATTCCTCTAAGTGTGTTTATACAGCTGAAACAAAGATATCAGATCCTGATCCACAGGAAGTCCAAAAGAGAACAGAGTTGTGAGCGAGATCTGATCGCTCATCTGTTGTACTTTCTAAGAATGAAAATAATTGATATTGCCTGACATTAAAGAAGAAGAAACGTTGCTTGCCGCCATCTCGTGAAGGTTTGGTTTCATGGATGTTTTATTTCAGCTGTTCATTACAGATGTTAGTATTTGCATTCTATGCATTCAGCTCCTGACAACAGGGGACCGCTTTTTCAGAATACCCTGGAAGATGGAAAAGAGCCTGATGCACATTTTCTTTTTTGTGACATTCCAATGGTTCACTTTATGGCTGAATAAAAAACACAACTATTGTCAAAAGGACAGTAATACTTTGCATAATCAGATGTGAACTATGAGTAGTTTCCTAACATCCTGCAATTGGTAAGTGAAACATGAAGAAATAAATAACTTTTTACAACAAAGAAGTCTCCTCAGACCAGCAGATTTCCTCCGCAGATCATGGACGTGTTTTTATAACAGCAGTCCCAACACACCCCAAACTGCCTCCCTTTCTGCATACTCCCAACCCAGCTCACTTCGAGGAATAAAACCCTCAGAGCCGCCATGTATTTAGTCAACATCACAACAATCTGTGTAATCACACATGACTTCCAGTGAGAGATCTAACAGGCCTCAACGGGAGATGCAGACAAATAAACAGGCCTGGGGATTGAGCAGATATCTGGACAGGTGACGGCTGTCGGTCTCCATCATGTATCCCATTATTCAAGGCCACAACAGGCCAAGATGGAGGCTGTGTGATAATACAAAGTCATAGAAAAGGATACTGCAGTATGAACTAGTCTGTGTATATATATCTGCAGGAACAACTGATCGGACGGTTTGGAGTAAAAAACTGAGCAAAAGGCAAACTCCAGCAGTTTATAAAAATCATCATCATTAGGAGTAATACAGCTTCACTGATGTATCAATTCTGGTTTTAAACTGCAGACAGGATTATCTGTAATGTTTATATAGCCTGAAGATAAATTGTTGAGATGTAAAATCTTTTTTTCTATCATCTCCGGGCCTCAAAGCAGCAAAAGTCACAACACACGCGCAGAAATATACACACGGGGCATCAACTCAAACTTAAATTTCAAACTCTAAACCTCACAAATACACATCACTATCTAATACTGAATACATATGTGGGTCTCTTGTTTCTCTTTCTAGCTTAGAATTTTCATTAATTCTGGGGATAATAATAATAAAAGAGCACATATCTCACATGCAATTCAATTGTGTGCTATTGTCCAAAGATTTTACACTACACTTATTTCCTTTCATCTTTTTTGACCCAGTAAATTCTGAAATATGACAGAAAATGGCCTCTGATCAAACTAAAATAAGTAAGAGACCTCCTGATGGACGATATTATAAGATTTTTTGCCATTATAGCATCACATTTCCTTAAGATAAACAATAATTTGAAAATAGGAAATGACTTTAAATCATCAGTTATCATCCAAGCAGGTTACAAATCAATGTCTTGTATGGGCAGCACAAAATATAATACTGCAGTGTCTCTTCTTTATACCAGAAAGAGTTTCATTTGAAATAACCACTACTATAAAGGTGTGAAAAAAGAAAGGATGACAAGACCAATAACTATTTACATGACATACACCATTTTACTAGTAGTATTTGCTCATCTGCCTTTGCACAAACAAGATTGAGTAACATCCCATTCTTAATCCACAGGGTTTAAAATGAAGACTTTCCACGAGGTTTAGGAGTGAGCTTCTGGGAATCTTTGTGAGGTTGGACAATAATGTTAGACAATAAGGCCTGGTTCACAGTCCCCACTTTAATTACCCACTGAAGGCGTTCTGTTAGGTAGAGGCAGGGGTAGACTGGCCATAGAAAGCACCAGGACACCCTGGCCTGCCCTGCGATTGCTGAGGGGCAGGACCAATGGTTTGGTTTGGGTCGCACTTAAAAAACAATCCACGCCGTTCGTGCGGCTCATTCCAGTATCTGCCTGGCTGAAACTCCCACAGACTGGAGTGGCCATTGGTAAAGACAGACAGACGCTCTCCTTTTTTTTTCTCAGGCTGTCTGACACAGCAGTGCAGAGACACACAGCAGGCTGCATGCCGGGTAAGTAGACTATGTAAAATGGGGCAGGAGCGACAGTTAAAGGAGAGTAGTTCCACTTTGAGGCACCAAGGGGGTCAAAACTGACTTTTTAAAGGTACTGCAAATTTTAAAATATGGTTAACAAAAACAATCTGAAAAAAATATTTTGTTTAATGCTAATATGTCCAGGAATTCAGCTTTAGTGTTTCCTTCGTAAACTCCACTAATAAATTATATAAATATTGAAATCTTTGATTTTATTTAACCAGGTTGTTATATGTATATAGCCAATGCAAAAAATAGTCAATTAGTGAATTTAAATAGATGCGAAACTATGGGTGGATTTTGGATTTGTTTTTACAAAGGTGCTGAAGAAAGCAGCACAGCAGTACAGTGAGCAGCTCTGGAGCTGTAAGAGCTCCTGCTGTCATGGAGGTGGTGGACAGCAGTAGTAAGGAGTCAGAGCAGAAACCTTGAGGTACAATTGGAGCACCAAACACACCTGCAGGCTCTGCTTTTAAAATACTTTGTGCCTCACTCACGATGATCTGTTAATAAATCAATTAACCTTCAAAGTATAGATTATTTAAAATTTTAATTTCATTTTGCAAAGCAGCCAGAAGTACTGAGAGAGAGAGAGAGAGCGAGAGAGAGATGGGGAAAGACAAGTACAGCGATAGACAAGGGTTTGGATTAATTTTTTTAGTACCACCTAAATCAAACAAGTCAAAGAATAATTCCAAATCATTTCTTGTATGATGCAACCCATGACATGGCAGTGTAAACCGCCCAGTTCAGATTATTTCACCTCCAAAACAATCTCAAATGTGCCACTTCCTTATGTGGTACTAAATTGGACATGTATCAGACTTTTGCCAAGCGAACTATGTCTGAAGAGACATGTTGTATTTTGCCTGACGTTTATGTTATTTTCCTGACTCAGACTACGCATCCACACAGACTTCTATACAGAAGTAGCAGTCACTGCTCCACAAAAGGCCACTGTTAAGAGTTGTGTTGTCTTTTTAGTAATTTAATTTGTAAGTTCCAAGGGGTTTCATAGCAAAGAGGGTGGATACATGTGCATTTTTTTTCCATTTCACTTCACCAACTTAGACTACTTTCTGAAGATCCATCAAATAAGACTAAAAACATTTAAATTACAAGTTGGAATGTAACAAAACAAGTAAAAAGCCAAGGAGGGGGCGAATATTTTTGCATGGCACTGTATAGTATAAATGGGCAAATTGATGCTGTGTCTGACACTTGATGACAGATTGCCATATTATCCAGATTAACAGTGGGGTATTTAATAACTACTGTTTGTGACTCCAGTTAAAGGGATGGGGATAAACTTGGCATACATTGTGAAAACAGGACGTCCAGTGGGCTGAGAGCAAAATAAATACATCAGCAGTTCCTAGATACCACTCCTTTACTATCAACTAAACATGTTAAAAAGGGAAATGTCAGCCAGTTCCACTGACACTGAATAGAAGGATAACCTTGCTGTCGCCTCACAGGTAACATGAGTCTAGTCCTGCCCTCTGAACGTCCCTCTGTTGTAGGACAAACTGGTGTTTAACAGGCAGTTCCAGTTTGAGGAAATCTTCATGAAACCTTTATGCCGCATGATATTTTAGATTATGGTAACATTGACACATACTCTGTGTCTTAGTCAGTGGGAGCTGCAAACCTTCCACCACTCCTTCATTTAATTCACTGAGAACAATCAGCCTGTCTGTGGTGGAGCATCTCTGCAGCAAAGCTTCTCCCATCAGGCTGCTGATTTCTCTTTGCAGCTGTGTCACAGGTGACAATGTGCTCCACACAGCAAAACAAACAGGAGAACATCTCCCCTTCAGTATCAATAAGTAATGATCCTCATTATTATTTCATCAGGTGTGCCTATGCTTCTCTCCTTTTCTCCTCACTCTGAATTCAGACATGTGGTCTAATTCCAGAGGGATGAATTAATGAGTTTCTATTCTGCTCCCATTTGTTATCTCATTATACTGTGGCACAGAAAGCTAAAAGCTAAACAATACACAACAGACTTTGCTTCTTATTAGTTATGAAGTTATTGTCTCCACCCACAAGGACACAATGGTACAGTTTGGTTAAAAAAAACAAAAACATTGTGGGTTGGTTTGCACAAAAATTACCCTAAAGGTGGATTACCTTCCAACTTGGCTTATATTTATAATATGTCCCATTTATTTGGTAGTTTAAATAGTTTGTTGCTCAGAGAAAATATCAACAACTGTAGAACATTTGCCAGCTTCTAAAATGCTTCCATTGGATTTTCCACCAATTTCCTCTTAGAAGGCATCTCAAAGCTGAAATCCATCTTCAGTTCTCCAATAAACCATCTGATACAAAATGGAAGGTTAACGCTGACCAAACCCTGTGCCTCTGAGCTGCTGAGAAAGGGAGTAGCAGTTGTGTTAACAGGTAGGTGTGAAGTGGGAGGCCAGTATAATAAACAATGGCGCTGTAACAGACTGGTTCTGCAAGGCCAAGTTCATCTATGTAAGCACCATCGTTGTGGAAGTCTGTTTTGTCAGTTGTGTCAGAACTGATGTAGAATCAGAAGGCTGGACATTAATGGGGTTCTCCTTTGATTTCTTAAAGATAAAGAACTAAAGAAGCCTTAAAGGTATGAGGGTGTTTTCACACATGAGGTGTGAAGTAAAAACTCTTGTTCCTTTCCCCCTTGGTGCGGTTCATTTGTGTGGATGTGAACACAGCAATCTCTCCGGGAACCAAAACAACCGTACTAAGACAGTTTGTCAGTTGTGTCAGAACTGATGTAGAATCAGAAGGCTGGACATTAATGGTGTTCTTGGTAAGGTTACAAACTCTAGAGCGGTTTGTTTATGGTGTAATGTGATCCGATCTCGATCACAACACAACTACCAGGTGTTCGCTGCAAGCTTTAGCCAAATGCCTTCCCGTAGCCAGGTTTGAGTTGCATTGTGGGAGGCGGTAGAGTAAACAAATTAATAAACAATGGCCCCACGGCATCCATGCTACTTTCAGGACGTCTTCTCAAAATCATTCAGTATGCTTCTTAGATAATTTTACCTGGCATAGTAACACACTAATGCTATGATTAAATTCTCCGTGGTTACCACTGGCTCAGAAAACAGAATCTTTGTCCTGTATTTATATTTGGTACTCCGGCCCCGGACACATTTGGCCAATAAACAGGATTAACGTTCTCGCCCTCTTTGTAGTGTAGTGAAAGAAACAGAACCACTGAAAAACGTAACAAGTTAACAAACTCATCAACTTATTAGAACAAAAGTAAACAAACCGTAGATGTAAAAAAAAAATCCTAAATTTTTATTTATTTTGCTCAGTTGCTGTAAAAAATCCTAGGTCCTGCATAGATTGCAGATATTTAAAATTAAGAATAATAAAAGTTCTAACTGTTCCGTATTTTTCAGTTAATAAAGAAGTCTGTCGAACAGCTGATCAAAAACTGAATGAACCCAGCCTAGCCTCTTGATCAGATCATTTAAACAAAATGTTGTGGTAAGGTACTTTTTTCACAGTGTTTGTTACAATGTGACATGCAGACCAGGATAAATGAAGAACAACATGGGGCTTCTAAGCTAGTCGTGTAATGGTGTAAATGTACTTGTGCTGAATCATCTTTGTGCAAATATTAGAATCCTTGTGTGTGGAGTAAGATGACAAATATGTTGCAAGATGTTCCATTCTTTTCACTCACATGTGTTGTGTTTGCTTTGAGTAGATGACAATACTATTGAAAGCACTTCACACCAAAGCAATACAATAACATCTGATAATTTGGAGCTATTTCAGATTCCTGGTGATCCACAACAGCAGTGGCTGCCATACGGAAAGCCAAAAGGGTCACACGCTCTTGTTGTTATAGCGCCTCATGAGGATTGAACATTTTAAGTATTGTTTTCACATTAGAAGAAGGTATTTGGTTCTCTTTGGTTTTTATTCAGCATGACGTTAAGAGCAAGCGAAATTAAAACAAACCCTTCTTGTCGTTTTCATTTTCTGTTATTTTCATATAACCAAAAAGATACCTTTTAGTTTTGGTCTCCATGAGACTTTTGTTTGAGATCTGGCCTGTTGAGTAACATGTGGTTAAAACAAGATAAAAATGTTCAACAATATTTTCATTGAAATTGAATGTAGCTGCAAAAAGAAATCCTGCCTTGCTCTACAAAACCTGAGACATTACAGCCTCCTCGCAGAGAAGGGCGGTTGTTCTTCTGTCTTGTTTCTGTGAGGGTAATTTTCTGTTATGGATGAGTAAAAACAAACCTAGCATTTGGCATTTGATTTTTGTTGCAGTTGTATGGAGTTCATAACAAGTCATGATTAAACAAGTTTAATCATTGACTGAAGCCTGGATGGAGCTTTTATATAACATAATGGTGACACAATGAGTCAGCTGGGATAATAAACCACCTAAAATCAAGAACTTCCCAAAAGTTGACTTCTTGCAGTTTGTGCATTTACTTTAACTGGTCCATTATCGCAGCACCTTGATTCTTTTATCTTTCAGCATTTCTGTTTCAGATTTGTGTTGTGTTTGGGATCTTTGTCCTGTTGATGAGCTTGCCTGGACCAAGATTCAGCTGTTGAAGAGGCAGACTCAGATTTAAGTTAAGATACTTTGGCATACAGAGGAGTTTGTAGTGGACTTCAAGCTACCCAGGTACTTTTGTTGCAAACGTTAGCTATCTTAAATGTTCCATACATTGTTCCCAATCTCTCTCTGTAGCATGGTAACCTTCAGATTGTTTGGGAATGGCTTTATAACCATTCCTAGATTGATGACAAGCAACAGTTGCTTCGCTGAGGTCATTGCAGATTTCTTTCTATCCTGGCATTGTGTTAAGGTATTCTGGTGTGAACCAGATCCACCAACTACCAGAAGTCCAATTTTTATTGATTTTGTCACACTGATAATGATCAATGATCTATGCATTTAATCAGCTGGGTGTATTCAATTTCTCCATATACACCTTTGTTCTGATTTGGCTTTATATTTTTTATTTGTTTGAAATAATAACACTGTGGGTCTGTTGTGTGTTTTGCAATTTTTCTATTATGACCCGATATGTATAAATACATCTTCATACATTCTTCTTCTTACAGTTACTGCAGTAAATTTAAATTTTAGACCAGAAGTCATTTTCAGTATCAGGCAGAGCTGTGGCAGATGTAATAGCAGGAAAAGAAAGCTGCTTATTAAGTATGAAAGTAGATTCAACAGATCATTTTTGTCTGAGGCCTGAAAGAAACTCACCTTCATCACAGCAGCTGGAGTTCAATTTGTGCAGGGGTGGGGGCGCGGCTGAGTCACATTGTTTTCTTCCACAAAAAATTCTTTTTAGTCAGAGGTCTTACAAACAAATGTTCAGGAGGGACATAAACAACAATAACAAAAAAGAAGAGATTTTGACAGCAGCAGTTCCTAACAGGAGGTTTGGAGGTGTGCACCAAAGCTTTTAGAGGTCGGCCAATCACTTCAAATAACTCAAATCCAATTTGTACTCAGAGCTTTTTGCCCTTCACTTTTGCAGGTTCCCAGAAGCAAACAATTCATTCTGCCATGTTCCCTTTCAATCAGAGCATCACCACCAACTCACCTACCATCCTCCATCATGTGATATATTTTTCTGCTGCATAAAGGCCAAAGATCAACATAGACACCTTGATCTGTCAGATATGCTTCCCTCCGCTCTGAGATTCTTACAGCTTCTCGACTTCCATTTCAGCCAGGAGAAAGGATGGTCTTTAAAACATACAAACGTCTGCTTCTCTTTATTTTCTGGGTGATATAATCATAGTGAGCTGCTGTATGAGCAGCCAGAAGCCCATAGAAAAATATAAAATGGATAACCTAAGGCCCGGGAAAGCAGCCAGCACTGCCAGTAAAAATCGCCCAGCAGATAACAGCCAAGCCCTTCAGTGGATTGTGATATCATCCTCATGCTCCCCACAGAGCATTCAGAACACCCCAGAAAGTCCAGAATATTCCCTGGTTTAAATTACCTTTCACTTGGATCATTACTGGAATCACGTTACTATTTCTGGGCTCCATTAGTATTCTGTTTCTTTGCTGAGCTCCACATTTAAAGGATCAATAAGCATGCAACAGATTTCAGCAACACACTAACAAATGCTTTATTCCTTCTGTTTCATTTTTGATTCAAAATAGTTAAAATGACCCAAACACTGAAAGTCCCTCAAAAAAAACTGAAAAGCTGATGTTTCACCTTTCACGATCAAACTGAGCTGATGTTTGACAATACAAGCAGATTTTTAGGGAAAATCTTTGTCAAACTACAGTAAATATGCTATCATTTGGCCAATTCCTGTGTTTATGATCAGTTTACCACAAATAACGAAATAATGTTAACAAGCTCAGTTCCCAGTTTGCCACAAGCCTTCAGGACAAAGCAAATACGTGGAAGAAGGTGCTCTCGTCAGATGAGGACAAAACTGAACAGGTAAGCTGGTTGGAATTCATGGATGGAGCTAAAAATAGGACAGTCTTGGAGGGAAACTTGTTAGAGGCTCAAAATATGTGAGTCTGCTGGGAGGTTCAGCTGCCAGCAACTTATACATACAGCTAGAGCTACAATGGTATGGTTTACATCAAAGAAAATTCATGTGTTAGAATGGCCCAGTCAAAGTCCATTGCTTAATCCAACAGAGAATCTGTGGCATAATGAATGGGCAAAAATGATATGCAGAGATGATATGAAATATTCCAAAAGAGTTACACCTATAACTAGTTCTACAAACAATGTATTTGCATGCCATCAGATTTCATTTGTAAAATCATTTTCTTTTAATTTCACAATTATACTCTACTTTGTGTTGGCCTATCACATATAAAATCTTCTTCATTTGACAAAATGAGGAAGTTTAAGGGGTGTGAATATTTTTGTGAGGCACAGCATGCCTAAAGTTCTATTTGTTTCCGTCTCTGTTAGAGAAACGGCTCTATCATCCTGCAGTTTGTTTCTGTTTCTATTACTGACGCTGAACTTGCATCAGGTGCTCGTTCTATGTTCAGAATGATGACCTCTACTTTTTTAAGGTCATTCTGACCATAAATACAACTGGCATCAGAACTCTATCCAGTTAAATTAAAGCTACATGCTACACTATTTACGAATAAACCAAACTCACTGAAGATATAGTTGCTCGCCTTTAGAACTGCATGTCATTCTCAGTTTTTCATTATTTTATTGTAATCTGCTATTTAATCAAGATCAGATTTATCCTTTAAAAAAACAACCTTCTACACCTTAGCTTCTGATGACATTACATAAGTCAACTGATCAGACATCCTTTGAGTAAATTTGTGTGTTTCTCATAATCTTTTCCTCCTTCAAATGTGTTTATGTGTGTTATGTAATGGCTACATCACAATGTTTGACCCATATTTGAGAACACTGCAGGAATGTTAGGAAAATTTAGCAACAACAAAACACATGGCAGCAGTTTATGAAGAGGAACAGGGTGGACTGGAATGGACAGATTTCATTGTCAAAGGTCTTTTTGGACCTATTTAAGTGAAATTTATCCAAAAAACACATTATCTGCTTCATGAGTTCCACTATATTCCACATGTTTCCTGCAAAACTGCTGCATTTTCCACAACTTCTGACAGAACATTATCATGAGGCAGAGAAGCAGCCTTATGTGGCTCAAAGTTTTCCCAACCCCTGGTAGATTTAGGGTTAAAGTAATCATTTAATTCATCCAACATGTTTTTTCGGCCTGGAAGTAATATTGACATTTTAGAATGACCCAGCCAAAGTCCCGACTTGAGTCTGATGGGGAATCTGTGGGGGGAGCTAAAGATTAGGGTTACGGCAAGGTGGCCTTCCAACTTCAAAACTTTAGGGCTCATCCTCAAAGATGAATTGTCAAAATACCAATGGAAGCATGCAAAAAGCTGCTCAGCAATTATAAAGAAGCATATGAATACTATAATGCCAATAAAGGCTTTTCCAATAATCACTGAGAAGGGTTTAAATAATTTTCAACACACTATTTGTGAAAATGTAAATGATAAAACCTATTTTTGTACATTGTATGGTCATCTTTTGAGAGATACCTGCCTCCTCTAACTTTAAATCTAAATTTGCCAGGGGTATGAATAATTTTGAACTTATCTTTTACTATTTAAGCTGATAAGTGCAGGCAGCACTATACATTTATTTTACGAGTGGTGTAAGGAAACTAATAAAATAGAAAAAACATATAGATTATAATCGGTTGAAGTTCTGAAGACACTGTTTGCTTCACCTTATCCATCCGCAGCAGTGTTCATGATGGCTGGGGGGACAAATGTTGGGTCAAGGATGTGATGCTGAAACCTTTACTGGCTAAACACCAGACTGCAGCAGAATCAATGTGGAAATCTTTCAGAATCCACTCGTCCAGCACAATGTTTAATGCAAGGTGATCATTTTGACTCTCATGGCTCTAGTGATGCAGTCAACCCAAGCACAACGCAGAATTAACCGAAGCTTTTTCTGGGCTCTTTTTAAAAATGTCATATTTGGATAACCTTACATTGGTAATCTATACTTCAATACCCAGCTATGTTTTCATTGTCAGTACATGGTAATTTGTTGTTGAACGAAGTGGCCCTCTGGATAGCATCTTTAAATGTATTTTTCCTCAGGGGATAGAAAAAAGGCAAAAAGGTTTTTCGCTTTCTGTCTTCTTATGCTGCAGCAGCGGTGGAGTGTAAGATTTCTGCTGCACAGTGTGTTTAAGAACATGATCATGAAGAGATGCTGTTAAAACATATCTGAAGGATATCAAGTGGAAGGAGTCACTTCACAAAACAAAACAGGCAGAGTGGAAGGACCCCCCTGCATAATTTGCAGTTTGCAGAGAATTCAGCTTCTTTCAACATATTCTGCCCCCACTTATCACCTGCCATGATCCTCCTCTTCCTCAGCACTAATTGGATGCTTCATCTTCCTCCTCATCCCACAGCTCCTCATTCACCTTTAACCTTCACTGCACCTAAAGTGCTCAGCTGCTCTGAACTTTGAACCTGAACCAGTCGGGAGCCGCAGCTTGTCTTTACTTTTTATCCCAAAATCCCATCTAACACAGGCTGGAGAACAGGCAGAAACACAGGCAGCAGCACTAACAGGACAGAAGCATTACATCACTTCTGCCATCTCTAAACTGCGCGCTTTCCAGTCATTTAAAAAATGTGGAGTTTTTCTGAGAAACAAACTGAGTTTTAACACATCCTGTGACAATTATAACAATATGAACACAAGTGGAATCGCTAATCTGGGATGTTGGAGGTGGAGTGCGGCGGCTCACCGGGGTTGAAATGCGAGCTGAGGGCACAGCCGGGGATGAACAGAACCGAACACACCGCCGCCAAGAGCGCCAGCATCTTCCCAGCAGGGGCTGCAGGGCCGGAAAACCAGGAAAAACACTGCGGGACTCAGAAGACAGGAAACCGGGAGATCAGAGCTTCATTTCTGCTGTGGGTCCACCGTGACTCCGCAACACGTCGTTTCATCTCTCCTCCCGATATGCCTGTTTTAACCAGCTGCTGACTTTTTACCGCAGATATGAATCTCTTTTCTGTTCTCCTTCTGAGTAACTTGGTTCAGGTTGTCCCCCCTGAAGATGAGAAGGAACGAGTCCTGTTTGAGAGCAGCTGTTTGTTCCTCCCACCTTCACCTGGAAGTTCTAACACCACCCCAGAACTCTGACCCGCAGAGATTTAACACATGGCAACCGTCTAAATGGACAGAAATTAATTAGAAGTTAAAAGAATAGCGGGATTTGTGTGCAAGCCACCGGTGCTGTCCGAGGTGCTGACAGCAAGAGCGCCATCTTGCTCCGTAATGCGCCCGAATGTGATTTCTGGAGCGTTTTTACGCCGTGTCTGCAGGGCGGGGGACGGGGCGTTGGAGGCTGAGCCGTCCGAGCATCCTCAGCTGACTGAAATATTCAGCACAGAGAAGAGAAAAGGTGGAGATGCTATTTTTAATGCTGCACAGAAATGCTTTCAGCCTACAATCTGCAGGCTGAAGAAGCTGCTGCATCTTCAAGAAGGAGACTGAGCGTCATCCTGTTTTACTGCAGGTGGAGTCTTTATCTCCTGACTTAGATATATGGAGAAATAAAATATAATTCAACATGAACAAAATGTGTTTATGACCAGGGAAAGTCCCACTGTAAAATAACCCTGACTAATCCTGCTGTTCATTCATGCTGGATGGAGCCCCCTCCCCCACTCGCCAACATTCATCCTCTGCCATTCCCTCCCCCTGCTTTGCTCAGGCTTCTCTCTCTTCAGACTGGGTTCTTGGCATCAAATTGACTTAACTTTTCTTTGTGCATCTTATAGGCTTATCATGGTGTCTGATTGTTTTGTAACAGAGATGTCACACATTGAACATTAATCAAGCATTAGTCAGCTCCTCCAGTATTTCTCTCTACACCGCTTCTTGTTGCTTGGTGTTATGTAATGCATCATATATTACTAAAAGACATGTGTTTTCTTAGCACTGCCAAGAATTAAAACAAAGCATTAGCTGAAACAAAACAAACACTTCGCCTTACACGGGACCGGATATCTAATCACGGGAGAAATGTTAACCTAAACATCTTTAAAATGGTCTAAACTGAACTACACTTTTCTTACAGTGAAACATGTTGGTACCAGGATCATGCTAACTCTACTAAAACACAATGCAATCATGAGAAGTGCCTAATCTGAAGCTGTTTTGTGTGTCGTCTAAAATAGGAATACCAGGTGAAATAAACAAAGACTTCCTGGGAGAAGATGTCGCTTTGCACTGATGCTGCCCCATACTATCGCAGACCCTGTTTTCCTCTAAAATCATATCGGATGGTCAAATTTTTGCCACATTGAATTGTATGACTATTTTTTTTAGAAAGTGATAAAACAAAGTGATTAAAGAAAATGTAATATCTAATTCTGACACTCTCATTTCTCAACAACTCATACTGAAGGGAGAATCGTCAAAACAACCTTCTTTTTTTTTTTTAAAGACTTTTAGATTGTCTTGGCTATTTCCCAGATTAACTTAAATAAATATGATATTAAGTTTTCTAATTATTTGCATTTTCTGTAATCATATTAAATGAGATGGAAAAACAGAAAATTATTTTCCAGGTCATCAATTTCATTAATTCAGTTGGATTTAAAAATGTAGTTTGTAAATCAGAATCTTCATGTGAACATGTCAACACTAACGGATGCATTTTCTTCATCCAGAGGGAGAGCTGCTGTGACACAAGCAGAAGAATGGAGATGCTTTGCATCTTTATATTTACAGAACGGACAGGGATGTCCGTCTTACATTTTCTTACTTCCCTTCTTCCTCCTTCACATCTCTAAACCTTTTATTCCTCTCTCCCAAAATAGTGAGTTGCATGTCTGCTGTTTCCGTGGAAACAAAACGAAGAGGATGAGATTGGTTCTCAGCAGAGCAGAAAGAGCTTTCCTTTCAGCTCTCATCTTGCGTCAAATCGGACAGGCATTATGTAAGCCATACTACATTCCTATATCTTTAATTTAAATCAGAACTACATCCAAAGCGTTGGGTCCAATTGCCTCTGTTAATTAATCTTGCTTGTTACACTGAGAGGCTTTTAAACACAAGAACTCTTCTTCAGCCTGGAGCCACACCAACAGCTTTCTGTCACACTGAAAACAGTTTCATTCTGACTCACAGCACTATATGGTTCCTTGTTTTAGCTCATTCTTGAAACAATGGTTGAGGGTTCAGTGATGCCACTCCATCCACTTAATGCTGATTATAAAACCACTGTTGTTTAGGCAGCAGCACAAATGCAGATATCCCAAACTGTGCTGATTTCCAGGTCACAGCATTATTCTGTTAACTGTTTTCTCATAAATATGCAGGAAGATTATAAGATTGAAGTATTTCATGTAATCTGTGACATTTACTGAAGACTCCAACATTTGTTTCCTGCTTTCAAAAGCCCCGCTGCCCTCTCAGGGCAATAATCAGGGGAAGATGAACATTGTCTGCTGGTTCTTCTGAAACTTTTAACAGTTTGGAGAAGTCAAAGAATCACTTTACTTATGTTAATGATCTCTGAAAAACCAAAGCAAGTGAAAACAAGGAACTAAAAGAACAATGGTTATCTCCTAAACTCAGAGAAAACATCCACTTTTTAAATAAACCTGATACAGATGTAAGTACATCTTAATGAAAAGATAATGTAGTGGAAAGAAAAACACACACTCAGTTTCTGTATGTTGCTGAAATATTATTAAGAAAAATACAGAGATTAAATGGTCTGATTTTGTTAAGGCTTTTAATAGTTCATCTCAGGCCTCATCCACTCATCACATGGTTTTCCTGCCGACATAATAGTTTTAACTTATTTATTATTTTCAAAATTAAAGGAGCTGGAGTTTTAGCATTCAGGAGAAATAACAAATACCATAAATTCTAATTTTCTGTAATGACAAGTGGAGAATAAAACCCTGAAAGGATTCATTCATGAATCCTCTGCCCACATCAGCATAAAATCATTACCACCGGAGATTATTTAGGGAGTATAAATGTTTATTTGCGTCCATATGTGCACTAGTTACCTGCAGGCAGGAGTAAAGTCTACAGGGAAGAGACAAGTGAAAAAATCCCATACATACAGCTAGAAAACACAGGAGTTGGGGATTAGACTAACTGCTGAAAAACACAAGTTTAATATTAGAGTAATTGCTAGGAAATAGTACCTGAGGATCAGACAAATTGGTGAAAAGCAGTTGTTAGTTTTCTCCAGCTCCCATCCCAGCATTATGTTTTTCCCAACTAACAAACTCAGAGGTTTGTGTGAATCACAATCAACTAAAACATTTTGAATATATGCTAGGTAATTAGCACATTTCCAACAAATCAGTCATTCAAGTGAATCTTTTTTAGCCTTGGTGGATTTTTAACATTTTAAGCTCACCTACCATGCATCCACTCTCTTGCTTTTATTTCTCAACATCAAATGGTGAAACACTCAATAAAGAGTAAAGTGGCATGTCAATTTCTTCCTTTATGAGTGTGAAACAGTTTAAAAGGTGCATTGTTGCCCCCAGCTGGACCTCATATATTCTACTGTTTTCTAGTTGCTGGTTTTCCTAGGGATTTAACACAGTTCAGTTCAGTTTCTTTTACATAGCACCAAATAACAATAAAATTCATCTTAAGGTACTTTACTAGACAAAAATAAAATCTATTTCTAAACCAGTTATAAAGAACCAAATTCAGTTCAGATCAATCTAGTTCTTTTCAGTACAATTTAAACATATAGTTACATTCAGATTCCAGGACATTGGTAATCTGAACCTTATTTTATTTGGTGGATCATTTAATGCCATTTGGTGAAACTTTTTCTATCTAAGAAAGATCAGCTTAGCAGGAATCCCTCCTCCTGAACAAGAATGTGGACACTGTGGGAAAGGAGCCACAGAACAGACAACACAACAGAAAGAAACCTCATGTAGTCCAGAATCAGGTTTGTTATGACCGTCTATCTGTTATGATTGGCAGATGTTTTGGAGAAAAGAAAGCAGACATAGGAAAAAAATATAGCACTGAGCCTGGAGCTCTTTATTTGAAAAAGAAAATCGGAGTGATTTGAGTTAATGACAACAATAGCTCTGTTCGTGACTGCATCAAAGAAGGGAAACACAAATGAACAGAGAAGCCAACAATGGGATTAAAAAGAAGATTTTAGTTAATACGAGCAATAGCTTGTTTAAATGCTTTGACCAGGAAATACATGGTTAAAAATATGGTTAAAAATCCCAGACGTACCTTTTATTGAAAAAAAAAGCAGAGCGAAAACATCTCCATAAATAATTGCAAATAATGGGTAGTAGTAGGAGAAAAAGGCATGGAGAGACAATTATGACAATGAAAATAACGCTGCCCTCTGCTCTTCTTATCAGCTTATTTTAGATGTTGGAGGTGTACTTCCTGCTAGATTGAGTCAACAGATTGAAGCACAGTTTGTAAAATCTAGCTTTGAAAAAGAAAAAGACCCCCAATAAAGTTAGGAAGGTCAGTCACTGACCATTCTACATTTGTTCATTTGTTCGAAATGTAGGATTTTTGTAGATAAAGCTTAATCTTTGTGTTTATTTTTGGTAGGTTTGGTCTTATAAACCTTGACTCAGTGAGCCTTCATGTTATAGCTTTATCTGCGGTGGAGAAAACTGATGGCAGCTTTTTAAATTAAAACAAAATCTGCAGTTTGTAATTTAAGAAAATGTTATGAGAAGTTCTAATTTACAGCAGAAAGCTAAAGCTGAAAAACTTTCAGGGGAGCAGGATGTTTTATTCTATACTAGTGATTCATGTTTAATAACTCACAGGGAATCAAGACTAACTGAATCAAGACTTTTTACTGGAATTATATCAAACAAGTGCATTTTAGTAAGTTGAAATAATCAATAGTTAATATATTTTAGCAATAAAATTGAAAAACTTAAACAAGTTAAAATATTCATCACAATAAACAGGATTTTAATGCAGAAATTTCAGCCTTGGTTCTGGTTCTGCAGAGTAGATTTAAGCAAGAAAATCTGAGAGGTCTGGGTGGTTGATACACTGACAACAAGTCTGTCATGTATTTTGTTGCTAAGCCATTCAGTGATTTATAGACTAACAGAAGTATTTTAAAGTCTATTCTCTGAGCTACACAGAGCCAGTGTAGGGACTTTAGAACCGGGGTGATGTGCTCCACTTTCTTAATTCTAGTGAGAACACGGGAAGCAGCATTCTGTATCAACTGCAGCTGTCTGATCGACATTTTAGGCAGACCTGTGAAGACACCGTTGCAGTAATCAATTCTACTAAAGATGAACGCATGAATTAGTTTTTCAAAGTCCTGCTGAGACATTAGTGTGTTAATCCTGGAAATGTTCTTTAGGTGATAGAAGGCTGACCTTGTTACTGTCTTTATGTGCCTCTGAAGGTTCAGGCCTGAGTCCATCACTACGCCCAGGTTCCGAACCTGACTGGTGGTTTCTAGCTGTATTAACTGAAGCTGTGTGCTAACTTTAAAATGCTCTTCCTTTGGTCCAAAGATTATTACTTCAGTTTTGTTTTGATTCAGCTGAAGAAGATTTTGGCCCATCCATGCATTGATTTCTTCTAAGCATTTACCCAGCGCTTGAATGGGTTCATAGTCACCTGGTGACATCGTAACGTATAGCTGTGTGTCGTCTGCATAGTTATGATAATTTATGTTGTTGTTTATTAAAATCTGAGTTAGGGGGAGCATGTAGATATTGAATAGGAGGGGCCCTAAGATGGACCCTTGGGGAACGCCACATGTTGGGGAACGCCACAGTTGGACATTATTAGGAAGTTGTTTAACTGCTGAAACAGCTTTTTCAAAGATCTTACTGATGAAGGGGAGGTTTGATATAGGCCTGTTGTTCTGCTGTAGCAGCTTGTCCAAGTTGTTCTTTTTCAGTAGAGGTTTGATAATTGCTGTTTTCAGGGCATGGGGGAAAACACCTGACAAAAGGGACGTGTTTATTATTTGTGTCAAATCAGATGTTATTAAGGGCAAAGCTTTCTTAAGGAAAGCTGTGAGTAAAACATCGAGACTGCAGAAAGAAGAGCTTAGTTGCTGTACGATTTCTTCTAAGTTTTTGTAGTTTATTAGGTGAAATTGGGAAATTTTGTCAAAGCCAGTTCTAGTTGGAGACAACTTTGGTACTGGAGTTGATGTGGATGTGCTGACTGCCCCTCTGATCTTTTGGGTTTTTTCAGTAAAGAATTTAGCAAATTCATTGCAGGCCCTGTTAGAGTGGAGTTCAGATGCTACAGTTACAGGAGGGTTTGTTAACCTGTCGACCGTGGCAAATAATGCATGAGCATTGTTAATGTTTTTGCTGATGATGTCAGAAAAGAAAGATTCCCTTGCATTTTTCAGTTGTAGGTTATATCTGTATAGTCTCTCTTTATAGATAATATAGTGAACCTGGAGTCCAGTCTTTCGCCACCTGCGTTCAGCTTTTCGACACTCCTTTTTTTCACTTCTGACTGGTGGAACACTTCTCCACGGAGACATTTTCTTCCGAGAAACGACTTTCACTTTAATTGGAGCAATTGAATCAATGATGTCCAATATTTTAGAATGAAAGTTATCTACGAGTTCATCTACAGTGTTACAGGGCAAAGTGGAGGTAGAAGAGTAAATCTGGTTAAAGGTTTCAGCAGCACCGTCCTTAAAGAATCCTTTTCTTATAATGTCTCTTTGGCAAAATGAGCCATTGGAGATGATGCTTTCAAAAATAACAGTAAAGTGGTCAGATAGAGCAACATCAGTTACAGACACCTTGGAAATGTTTAGACCCTTAGTGATGATCAAGTCCAAAATATGTCCCTGTTTGTGCGTTTGCTGTTTAACATGTTGAGTCAAACCAAAATTTCTAAGAGTGTCACATAGATCTATTGTACTTCTGTCTTTAGGATTGTCCATGTGAATGTTGAAGTCTCCCACAATAATTAAACAGTCATAATCAACACATATCACAGATAAAAACTCATTACAATCACTGAAAATGTTTGTCTTGGACTTAGGAGGCCTGTAAATATTCAAGAACATTGTTCGGACCGGGCTCTTTACCTGGAGAGCCAAATATTCAAAAGAGTCAAATTTGCCCAGAAATACTTTTTTACACTTTAGTAAATCTTTAAACAAAGTGGCCACCCCTCCACCTTTTCTTTGCTGTCTGCTCTCACAAAGAAAATTGTAGTTCGGAGGCGTCGCCTCTATCAGAATGGGAGCTTCATTAAATTCATGTAACCATGTTTCTGTTAAAAACATAACATCAAGATTGTGGTCAGTAATGAAGTAATTGATTAAAAATGATTTTCCTGACAGAGATCTAATGTTCAATAAAGCCAGTTTTTATGACTTAGTTGCTGATATTAACTCTGTGTCTGGTTGTACCTGACAGTTAATGGCTTTTTTTCATTATTATTACTGTCTCTTATCCTTTTGGCTTTGTTCTTTCTGTCACATATAACCACAAAGATTTTACAACTATCTCCTATTAGGGGCCTAAGTTTTTCCTGGACATGCTCATTTCTCATAGTTACTACTGGGGCCCAGACTGTATCACAGAGATGTGATTTGAAGGTCCTGATTAGGAGGAGATGGATTAGGAGGTGGTGGGGCTGTGTGGCATTTGGAAGATGTTGGTTTAGTAGCAGGGCCTCGGCCACGGGGGGTGTTGAATGGAGAAGATGTCAGAACCATTTGGGTCCCAATCTTAAGAGCTCCTTTCATGTTATCAGAATCCAGTAAAGCAAAACGCGGGCTCAGTGGGGAGATGGGAAAGTTCTGTGCGGTCTGGGTCAGGGTCTGGGGTGTGTGGGGTTTAACGGGGGGGTCAACTTCTGCTGTGTATTTCAACGGGGAGACCTTCTGTGATGACCTCTCTTTCTCAGCCAACTGGCTGGTTGTTTCTGCTGGAGCTGTTGGAGACAGCGTTATCGTTGTTAAAACTCCATGTTCTCTACTGAAGGTCGAAGCTGCTGGCAGATTATTTACTGAATAGAAGAGATTAGATGTGAGACGTTTGGCTCCCGGTTTGTTCAAACAGAAACCATCTTGCTTGAAGAGTTGTCTTTTTTCCCAAAAAATATTAAAGTTGTTGATGAAGTTCACAGATGTAGTAGCACGTTTTTTTCAACCACTTATTAATCATCAGAAATCTCGAAAAAATCTCATCTCCACAGAAAATTGGTGCAAAGGGTCCACTGAGAAACACCTTGATATTGAGACCTCCAACAACATTCAGAAGACGAGTGAAATCCTCCTTCAATCCTTCTGATTTTTTCTTAGCCACGTCATCCATGGCTCCACAGTGTATAATAAGGTTTTCTAGTAAAGGGCACTTTTCTGTGATTACAAGAATATTCTCAGAGATATCGGACACCACGTTACCAATCATAACTTCTGTGTTTTTCTTGTTGCAGTAGTTTTCAATCCCATCCACAGCTGTACTTCCCACTATTAGGGTTCTTGGTCCAGTGGGGCACTTTTTCTCTGGCAATTTAGAAGAAGACTGTTTAGAATGAAGGTTGTTCTCAAACCTTTCATTGTTCTCAGAAGATGGATCATTTTCCTGGTTTTCATTCTGTAGTGGAGCAAATCTGTTTTGGAGGGGAATTCCATTATTGTGTGAATGCTGAAGGCATCACAATTGAGATCCTATTTCTCTTTATTATGTATATCTAACACTTTTTTGGCACCTATCTCCTCCTTCATTCTTTGTGTTATTTCAGCCATTCAACTTTTAAAATGTTCAGCTCATTTAGAACATTACGGCTATGATTTTTGGTATTAATACTTTTCATACTTTTTAAAATATTCAGCTTTTTGTGCTGATTTTTGGCCCATTGAAATGAAAGGAAAATCTTAAAAAAGTCTGCAAAATTCAGCTAAAACTTTGTGCTCTTTCACAACTTACTACTTCTACATACTTTCAGCTAGAAACCCCATTCAACTTTTACAAAGTTCACAAGCCATTAAGCTATCTTCAAATAATTCAACTTTTTCATATCTGTTGCGGTTCTTCTACAATCGCAATTCAAATTTTACGCAAGATTTTTGAAGTTATCAATTTTATAATGTAATCCAATGGCAGAATTCGTCAGTTGCTAGAGTGTACAGGTCCTTCTCAAAATATTAGCATATTGTGATAAAGTTCATTATTTTCCATAATGTAATGATGAAAATTTAACATTCATATATTTTAGATTCATTGCACACTAACTGAAATATTTCAGGTCTTTTATTGTCTTAATACGGATGATTTTGGCATACAGCTCATGAAAACACAAAATTCCTATCTCACAAAATTAGCATATTTCATCCGACCAATAAAAAAAAAAGTGTTTTTTATACAAGAAACGTCAACCTTCAAATAATCATGTACAGTTATGCACTCAATACTTGGTCGGGAATCCTTTTGCAGAAATGACTGCTTCAATGCGGCGTGGCATGGAGGCAATCAGCCTGTGGCACTGCTGAGGTCTTATGGAGGCTCAGGATGCTTCGATAGCGGCCTTTAGCTCATCCAGAGTGTTGGGTCTTGAGTCTCTCAACGTTCTCTTCACAAAATCCCACAGATTCTCTATGGGGTTCAGGTCAGGAGAGTTGGCGGGCCAATTGAGCACAGTGATACCATGGTCAGTAAACCATTTACCAGTGGTTTTGGCACTGTGAGCAGGTGCCAGGTCGTGCTGAAAAATGAAATCTTCATCTCCATAAAGCTTTTCAGCAGATGGAAGCATGAAGTGCTCCAAAATCTCCTGATAGCTAGCTGCATTGACCCTGCCCTTGATAAAACACAGTGGACCAACACCAGCAGCTGACACGGCACCCCAGACCATCACTGACTGTGGGTACTTGACACTGGACTTCTGGCATTCTGGCATTTCCTTCTCCCCAGTCTTCCTCCAGACTCTGGCACCTTGATTTCCGAATGACATGCAGAATTTGCTTTCATCCGAAAAAAGTACTTTGGACCACTGAGCAACAGTCCAGTGCTGCTTCTCTGTAGCCCAGGTCAGGCGCTTCTGCCGCTGTTTCTGGTTCAAAAGTGGCTTGACCTGGGGAATGCGGCACCTGTAGCCCATTTCCTGCACACGCCTGTGCACGGTGGCTCTGGATGTTTCTACTCCAGACTCAGTCCACTGCTTCCGCAGGTCCCCCAAGGTCTGGAATCGGCCCTTCTCCACAATCTTCCTCAGGGTCCGGTCACCTCTTCTCGTTGTGCAGCGTTTTCTGCCACACTTTTTCCTTCCCACAGACTTCCCACTGAGGTGCCTTGATACAGCACTTTGGGAACAGCCTATTCGTTCAGAAATGTCTTTCTGTGTCTTACCCTCTTGCTTGAGGGTGTCAATAGTGGCCTTCTGGACAGCAGTCAGGTCGGCAGTCTTACCCATGATTGGGGTTTTGAGTGATGAACCAGGCTGGGAGTTTTAAAGGCCTCAGGAATCTTTTGCAGGTGTTTAGAGTTAACTCGTTGATTCAGATGATTAGGTTCATAGCTCGTTTAGAGACCCTTTTAATGATATGCTAATTTTGTGAGATAGGAATTTTGGGTTTTCATGAGTTGTATGCCAAAATCATCCGTATTAAGACAATAAAAGACCTGAAATATTTCAGTTAGTGTGCAATGAATCTAAAATATATGAATGTTAAATTTTCATCATGACATTATGGAAAATAATGAACTTTATCACAATATGCTAATATTTTGAGAAGGACCTGTACACTCTAGCTTTTTGAATAACCTGAGAAAGAACAAACAAACTCTCCTCACTCGCTTAATTTTCACTCTACCAACACAAATTATGTATCAAAACGTAGGATTATCTTTCCCGATTCAGAAAATGTCACCCTCATTGATGTGGGACTAACAGATTTCCGGCAACATGCCCTGAAGCAACGCAAAGTCAACACACCATGAATGGGCCGCCCATAGGAATTTGAGAAAAAATCAGAGCAGAAAATCCTTAAACTCACACGTTTTTCGAATCGTTGCCTCTCCTAAACCGTTCCATGTACAGATATGAGCGTTGCACCAATTAATCTTCAGACCTTGCTGGAGCTCACAGTGAAGGAATTATTTTGACATCTTTTACCGTTTTGTCATAAAATAGGTTTGATTCAGAGTACCAAATCTGCCCTTCCTAAGAAAGTTTAAAATTAAAAAAATTCTAAATCATCGACTTTTTTACCCTGTCACATCTCCTATATGAATTATTGTTGACACATGAAATTCTCCAGGATTGTTCAGATACTTAAATGGTGACGGTGTTGAAGTAAATAAGTTCCCGATTTGGCAATCCAAACTCAGTCCTGATGAGGACTGAGGTATTTAGGCTGGGGTTAGTAAGAGCCTCCCCGAGGGACTGAGGATGCCTCAAAGTGGCCAGGGATAGGACCCCGACACCCTGAACTGGCAGGTGAGGGAAGACAGTTGAGATACTTAAATGGTGAAACTGTAATAATAAGATTAAGTAAAAGGAATTCCAGGGAGTCAACGAAGGGTTGATTCCTAGGTGTCAAACCGGGTTTGGCATCACAGCGGTTGGAACAGGAGAGATTGAAAAAGTCCCGCTGAGTTGAAGCGTTCAAGGCCCTCTGCACGATTGTGTTAAATATGCTTTAATTTGAGAAGATAAGTTTGGTTTTTCACAGAGTGGAAGTTTTAGGCTAAATAAGTTAAATAGTTTAGATAGTTTCAAGTAAAACAGTTGATGGATGGAGATGAGAAAAATAAAAAACATAAGAAAAAGATTAAAAAGCACAGAGTGCATCAATTAAGGTGTTAAAGAGTTAAAACTTTCCTGCAGGAAGTTTCATTTGTCTTAAATATTGCGATCAGTCGGAAAAGAAAGGAGTATAGTGCATGTTATGGTGGACAACTGACTGACCGACTGATAATATTTCTGTGTGCAAAATCTGAACCTATACTAAACTTTTTCATCTGCCTATCTCACACACACACACACACACATACACACATGTGTGGGATTTGAGTGTAACATCTGCGTTTTTGAGTCTGGACTTTAGAAACCTGCCCTTCCAATGGCTACTCGACCAGAGACACTTCTTCAGCATGGCCTGAAAGAGAGAGGGTCTGCCTGTCTGCCTGTGTGCCTGCCTGCTGCAAATCACAATGTGAGTTTCCACCAAAACGAAACTCAGAAGAAGTCTGGCCCCAAACCCACTGAGATGGACAACGATCCATGCTGCTGCAGAGCCAGAAGAGCGATACACTGGATTTATATTGAAAGCACATCTTAAGCGGCCAGAAGAGAAACAGGCCGGAGCAAAGTTCTTTCTCCCTCCTCGAGAAGTTAAAGAGGACAAGGAGTGATTGTCTCACCAACAGACCTGAAAGGCTTGGGTTGTTGTTTTGGACTGATAAAAGACTGTGTGCCATGACAGTCTGACTCTGGAGCGATTTAGAAACTGATGGGGGTAACGTACAAACACACACACATTTGCATAAATCTTTTCCTATTTTCTGCAACGAAGAACGCTTATTAACCGCTGCTCATGTGACACGCTGGCCTGACGTTGACAGATATAGCGGGTTAAAATATTATTTTAGGGTTAGAAAAGTATCTTCAAAAGGGTGATAACTTAGCTCATTTGATACTTTCCAGTTAATTCTTTTAGAGAAGCAAGTTCTCTTTCGTCATGGAATATTCAGGGTCAATTATTCTAGTTATTAAAAGTTATTAAAAAGCAGAGGAAGTTACAACATCTCCAAAACTCAGCAGTAACCATGTGTTTCTATGTCATTATCAGGACAGATCTCATGAAGGAGCATTTTTAAAACCCAGCGAATGCGTAAAACCTGATGGGTTTCTCTTTCAGGTATTATTTTCTGTTGTCAGAGTTTGTATCCCATACATCTAATGGGTAGAGACCTCATTAAGAAAGGCTTAGTTCTACTGCAGATGGTCTTCATACAGTCTCTGACACAGTACTTACAGTGGGGTGCAGTTTTTGTCCGCAAGTGTTAACTGACGCTTATGGAAGGTACAAATTCATTGTTTTTCACAGCAGCTGCTGGGAAGAGGTTAAAATAGTTTTCTTTTCCTCTTCTGATTCATGCAGCGTGTTGATTTATACTGTACCTTATATCAGATCCTGACAAAAACTATGAAAGGCTTGGTTCTGCAGGTTCTTTTTTCTCCCTTTGGGGAAGGAAAGGAAACCTAATCAGTCCTGTGCTGCACAGAAATATTAAAACACTTGTTGTCTTCTAAGATATCACCAGCTAAAACATTTTAAACTTTTGAGAGTAATTGGTTTTGTTAAACACATTTGCCTTGGCAAGACAAACCTTTAAAATGAGAATGAAAAACAGTACCAAATTTTTTAAGCATGCTTTTTCTTTATTTTAAAACAGATCTGTATTTTTGTTTTGTTCTTGTTTTTTTTAGCATAATGATGTCTGAAGCTTCTTATGAACTGGGTTAGGAGCAAATATGATCTGAGGTAAATTAGGGGCTGTGAACTAGTGATTTTTAAATCTGATTATTGTGCAAGCAGAAATCATACACTAACAGGTCTGGGGATATTTAGCCAATCCTTTAAGAGAGCTAACATCATTGTTCAATGCAGCATTACTCAACCTGTGGTTCCTGGACTCCTGAAGCCCGTAAGCCATAGATTTTGGGTCCATAAAATTATAATACTTAATTAAAGGTAGACTGATTACCTATTAAAATAGATCTAAGCCAATGATGAGTTCCAGTCATTTGGTGGCTTTGAAATGTAATAGTACTCAAAATTTCTACTCTGGGGGACACAGATAGGGGTTGAAGAGTTTTGTTTTGGAACCAAGGTTAGGATTTTTATAACGGAATATAGAAAATCCTTCATTTTAGGAAAAGAAAAGAAATAAAGGCTCCTTGTTTTATTTCTTAGGGTTTAAAGATTAAAAGAATAACTAGGAGTACAAAGGTACACAAGGTAATTTCAGATTATTAAATCATAAAATATTGGAACATTTATCAGCATTTGGATTATTAAAGAGGGGTTCTAGTAATAATTTTCTCCCCAACTCTCAAAATTTAAATAGCCAAATTAAGGAAAATTATGTGTGTCTTCCCTTTGAAACACTATGTGGAAAAAAGTCCAGTTTGGAGTCAAGTTTCTTATCTTAATTTCTGATTAAGTCAAACACTGCAGTTTTTGTTTTGTTTGGGTATACCATAAAAATGTCAACGCCGGTTTAAAATACTTCTTTGCATTTAACCTGAGCAGAGAAATTCTTGAATACAGCTGCGATCAAATTGAGCAAAACAAAAAGAGAATTATAACAATAACTCTCAGGATTGTAGTTATTATTATAGAGTTACAGTACAAAGAATTGGCAAAAGGTTTCAGCATCAGTGAATTTGGATTCATTTAAGAGAAAACTGTTGCTGTGCTTCTAAATAGTTTGAGATCTCTTTGGACTATGTGCACTCATCTTAAAAAGGATCCTGACGATTGTCATAACAAAATTGATCAATTATAGCATTAAAAGATATGGCTGAAAAAACATATTTGAAAAGAGATTGTTAAAAAATTTCTTTGAATTCTTGAAGCTTCAAATTTGGCCATTTGTCTGTCTTTGATGTTTGGTGTTTGTTTTGTTCGAATGAATGTATGTTTATTTGTTGCATGACACAATAATCCATGTTTAGAATAATGTTTCTAAATCCCAGATTGATTAAACCTTGAGTTTTCAGGAGAGTTAAGAAGCAGCTTGTTTCTGAGGTAGGTGCATGTTAAGAGCTTTGCAGTTTAAGGTTCACTAATATGGGTTTGAATGAAGAAACTGTGGTCCCGCCCAGTGGCTGCCAATCAGAGGTTAGTTCTGCCTGACTCCGCCCACCTACCAGGTTGGTTCATGCCTTTGTTGTCATGGTAAGGCTCAGCACCTCCCTTCCTGAATTTTAAGGGGGGAATGTCAGAATAAAGTAACATGGGGATATTGCCAAGATCAATTTAAAGTAACATGGGGATATTGCCAAGATCAATTTTTTCCACATCTTTGTGTGAAGGTAGGATGGTGTTCCCTCCTGGACTTAAACAGGAACTTTTTTCTGAGGCACATGGAGTAGGATACGTTGGAATTAAACAGATGCTGGAGAATCTGAAGGAGTGGAGGCATCCTTTTATGACAGACATGGTGAAACACTTTGTGAAATGCTGTACAGTGTGTGGTCAATTCAACCCAAAGAAAACTTTGACACCGTTGCAGGGAAAATTTCCTTTAATCACAAGGCCAGGAAAGGAAATAATTACTGACTATACAGACATGGTGCAGTCAGTAAGAAGTTTCTGATATCTGCTTGTGTGTGTGGATGCTTTCACAGGATGGCCAGAAGCATGGCCAGCAAAAAGGAAGATAGCAAAACTGTGATTAAATGTCTCATTAACCATTACATTCCCAGACACGGGTTTCCTGAAAAGGTAAGGACTGACAATGGAACCCATTTTAAGAACCAGGAGCTGCAACAGGTGGAGTCCAGTTTGGGGCTGAAGCACAGGTGTTCAGTGAACTCAACCACAGGATACACTCCATAAGAGCTGGAAACCGGAAGGAGTTTTCCGGGACAATGAGGAGCAGTTCTTACATCTACAGGTGATATACAGAATCTGTCACACAAAGTCTATTTTTCTCAGCTACAGATGGTGGTGGAACCCTACAACAAGGTTCTGGGATCTGAGAGATCTACAGGAGAGCCAACAACACCCCAGGTCGAGTGGGTGTGGTTGAAGGTCATCAAGCAAAAGTGGGTGGAGCCAAGGTTCACAGGACCGTACCAGAGGGGACATCCCACGCAGTGAGGCTGAAGGGCAAAGGAGACATGTGGTTTCATTGGAGCCAGTGCGCCGAGGCACTGGAACCAGCGAGACCCCTGGAGGAAATTGGAGAAAACACAGCTTCATCCCAAGGGGCAGAATAATCCCCTCAGCTGTGTCAGACAACTAGGCAGACTACCTTAGTTGTTGAAGAAAGAAGACCAACAGACACCAGCGCACAAGATGTCACCTGTATAAGGGACCAACGAACAGCGAGACTGCGCCACCCGGAGGACAAAAGGACGAGAGAAAAAAAGAAAATTAAATAAAATAACATTTTCAATTTATGATTTTTACTTAACAAAAGTTATATTTTATATGTTTTTGCATTTTTACTCTTTTATTATATTCATCTATTGTTGTGCTTACTGTTCAGGGGCCATAAGGATTTTAGTGATTGAACCCAGGCATTGTTTGTTTTTAATGAAGAAACGCAATTAATTAATAGGACTGAGAAGACATCCTCCACTTAGAAGGGGTCAAGACATCCCTGCTGAGGATCAGAAGGTTTTAAGCACCCTGAGACCACAGAAGCAGGAAATGCAATAGTCCTCAGGCCAAAGGTGAGGCAGAGGCAGCAGGGCCTAAAGCATAGTTAATGTAAAAGAATCCTTCTGTCCCCTCTGGAGTAAGAGGTGTATATTAATATTGGTTTAATTCTTTTTTATCTTCTCTCTGAAAGTCTTAATTAAAGTTCACAGGATGATTCAATTTCAGCGAGTTCCATTGCATTGTCGGTTCCAGGCATGCTTAATTACAGTACTAGCGGCCGCACTAATAACCAAAACGGAGGGGACCGGTGGGAGCACCAAAACTAAACAGCCCCCTTCTATAGTTATGCACAGCCCGTCTGACCCTTATGGCGCCAAATTGACCATTCATGCTAATACTAAAGGAATCACAGTAGCACAACTTGACTTATGTAACATAATTAATTGTGGAACCAACCAGGTGGGTTGGCGTGGTTATGACATCTATATGTGTGTGTTGAGAGGCCACCCCAGTGAATTGTCTCGGAATCCGTGTGGAAGTTGGGATCAGGTAGTTATGACTGCAGGAACAACTTAGGACAGCTGCAAAAGAATATATCCTTGATTAGAGCCACACCAACACCTGGTGGACCTGTGAACCCCCTCATATTCTCCACTCAATATCTGACATATGTCCAACTCACCCCATGATCTCTTAAGACAAGTAATGGGTATTATTTTGTCATACGTGTCGACAAATCAGGAAAAGACCCTAAAGGCATTATTAAGGTGCAACTAGTGAACCTTCTGCCTCCCCTCAGCAAACAGTATTTAAGGACACGGCATCACCTACTCCCGGTCCTGGGCTGTCCCTTGTCCATTATGTAGATGTACATACCGTGAAGGACCTTATAACATTGGAAACAGGATTTACTGAAGCTAATCTATGGCTAGAATAAATGGCTGAGACTGCTCAAGAAAATCATATGTCTAACTATGCAGCCTGTGCAGCTGCAAGACCCTCCCTTTACACTGAACCTGCTCCTCTGTACCCCTCTGATACTTGGGGCTATAACTGTATGCTAAATCTAACCAAGGCAGCTACACCCACTAACTGTACCACACTAGCTACTATTTTTCCGCCCATTAACAATAAAACTCTCGCTGGACCATTTACCCCTTATAAAGGCAATGGAAGCTACAGATGTTTCAATTTTACATCTCCAAATGCTATTGTGCTTCTAGGTGAAATCCCACAGGATTGGTGTAACAGAATTGAACCTGGTTCAAACATTGGAAGGTGGGCTAGAGCTGGTTTATACTATTATTGTGGTGACAGGAGATTTTTGATTAGGATCCCTTAGGAAGCCTGGGGAGTGTGTGCTATGGTCAGATTACAGGCACCACTGATGTTAATTAGTGAAGCCATAAAAATAACTACTAACACTCATCTACCCTCTGTCCTAACAGCTCAGAGGCGCAGACATGTGTTAAGGAAGCGTGCAACTAACTCCTTCGACCTCACGTAGAACTCTTCCACCTATATTGATGCAATTGGAGTGCCTAGAGGAGTCCCAGATGAGTATAAATTAGCGAATCAAGTAGTAGCCGGCTTTGAAAATATCCCCGTAATCTCAGCGTTTATTCCAATAACTCTTAACAAGAATGTAGACCGCATTAATTATATTCATTACAATGTACTACAACTGGCCAACTTAACCCAGGATGCCGTTGAAGGTCTCTCAGAACAACTAACCCCCACCTCTCTCATGGCCAAACTAAACAGAATGGCATTGGATATGTTGCTAGCTGAAGAAGGGGGTGTCTGTGCCATGTTTGGAGATATGTGTTGTACTTTTATCCCCAATAACACCGCTCCTGACGGATCTGTCACCCGAGCCTTAGAAGGACTGAGAACTCTGAGTAAAACTATGCACGAGCATTCAGGGATTGACAATGCATTGGAGCAATGGTTCACTGATATGTTTGGAAAATGGAAAGGTTTAGTCATGTCATTAATGATTTCTATAGCTATTTTTGTTGCCATTATTGTTACCTGTGGTTGTTGTTGTGTACCATGCATCAGGGCTCTGATGGTTCGCTTCGTCACTGCCACAATTGAGAAGGGGAGTGCTGAATCTAAACCTCCTACTTGTCAGATGTGTGCTTTGACGGACGGACTTCAGGGGTTGGAGCTGGCTGCACCCAATGTGGAGTGATCTCCTGGTGGAGATCAAAAGGGGGAATTGTGGAAATATAAATGCCTTATCAATAGTAGCTAAAGCTAAGATATATTTGGGATTTGCTGCTTATAGATTGATTATTATTAGGAGTTTTTAGTTATGCTTTTGAGAGTTAGAAAAATCCTTAAACAGTAGCTTCTAATGTGGTCACACAATGAGTGTTTATTATTCAAGGTTAAAGCTTGCAGGTGTTTTCTGTCTGTATCGTGAGAAGCCGGCAGTGTATTAAGGAGGCATGGTACTTCTCTCACTGAAGATTCCTGAAGACGTGTGGGAAACAATTCTTTAATTAAATGATGAAATGTATCTCTGTTTCTTTGACATCCACAGACAGAATGATTGTGTATGTGTACTGCATAGCAGCGTGGGGTATAAAATGTAATGTGGCGCACCCCCAGTGAGACAACACACAGACGTTTCCAGGTACCAGTGTAAGTGTGATGTCTCCCTCTCTGAATTCAGATTGGTTTTAATAAACTTGTGGAAACGTACAACTGATCTCTGACTGAGGATTGTCCTTTGGGGTGTCAAATTAAAAGAGTCGGGGAGAGGTGAGGAGTAATGGACGGCCAGTAAAGTTTTCCTACCTCAACAAGTCCAATACCATATTGTGGCTGCATCTTTTTAATAATCAATCAATAAATAAATTTATTCTACCAAGAAATCCGGGGCTATTCAGAAAACATCAGGGGCTTCCGCCCCGGGAGCCCAGGTGTAACTACACGCCTGTGTGGGACTAACAGATCTCCGGCAACATGCCCCGAAGCAACACAAAGTCATCACACCCTGAATGGGAAGCCTATAGGAATTCCAGAAAAAATCAGAGCAAAAAATCCTTAAACTCACGTTTTCGAATCGCCGCCTCTCGTAAACCGTTCGAGGTAGAGACATGAGCCTTGTGCAGATTTATCTTCAGACCTTGCTGGCGCTCACAGTGAAGGCATTTTTTTGATACTTTTTATTGTTTTGTCATAAAAAAGGTTTGTTTAGGAGTACCAAATCTGTCCTTCCCAAAATCGCTTGAAATTTCAAAATTTCAAAATTATCCACTTTTCTACCCTGTCACATCTCCTACACGGATTTATGTTGACATATGAAAATCTCCAGAATTGTTCACCGATCCCTGCTGATGCCAACAGTCCAATCATTTTTTGGATACCATTTATCGTTTCCACATGAAATATGTTTGTTTGACAGTGAAAAATTCACCTTCACTCAGGTTAAAAATGCTCAAAATGATCCACTTTTTCACAGGGTCACACCTCCCAGACAGATTTTTGTAGAAATCTGAGAAGCTCCATGACTGTTCAGCAAGGCCTGCTGATTCATACGGTGCCTGAATCAAATCGATATCCCTTATAGTTTCCGAGGTATTAGATGTTGTTCGAGAGCATGTTCAGGCATTTTTGTGTTTTTCTCAATTTTTTCCTTTCTTTTCACCTAGTGCTGTGCCTTTATTATTATATTTTCAACAAAAAATGATTGATATTATCGTTTCCCTGTCCGTTCTGATAAAACCGGTCCAAGAATGACGTTGATAGCCCTTACGGTTTCCGAGTTATGGGCAGTTTTTCGGGAGCAAGGGCCTCCATGTTATAAAGCCAGGCCATGATGAGACACAAAGCGTGGTGCTGCGTGAGTGAGAAACAGCAGCTGTTGGGCGCTCATTAATTACCATAGCAACAGAACACAGCTGCCAGTGAACTTAAGTAACCTCTGAAAGAGACTGGCTCTGGGGCTGAGCTCAGGCCAGAAGCTTCCATGAGTGATCACAATAAGTTAGTCATAGCTGACAACCAAACTAGACTTTCAAAATAAGACCTACACATACTCTACAAAATAAAAGCCTTTTTTTCACACTGAACAACAACCTTCCATATTTATAAATTATATTTTAAATCTGATAACAGCATACACATTCAATTTGAAATGTCAGTCATTTTCTACCGCTTATTCCATAGTGGGTCGCGGGGAAGCTGGTGCCTATCTCCAGCAGTCTATGGGCAAGAGGCGGTTCACCCTAGAAAGGTCGCCAGTCCATCGCAGGGCAACACACAAAGAACCATGCACGCACGAAGAGTGGCTGCTGACGTCACTCTGCTGCGCCCGCCGCTCTGAATGCTTTTTCGTTTTCAAGTTCTGGGCAGTACTTTGCGGGCAGACCATGAAAACGGAAAAGCAATGTCTGCTTTGTTTTCTTTTTGATTATGGCATAAAATGTGCAGTCGTGAAGAAGAAAATGCAAATGCAAATAGGATGATTGATTACTAATTTTATTTATGGGTCAAATAATGCAGCCACATTCTTAAAATGAAAAGCATTTCTGGAAATGCTTTTTCATTTTCAAATTTTACATTTCAAATTGAATTTTGGTATCTATTTGCTGGGGTACATTTTGAAAAATAAATCTCAAATGTCTTTTTCTTTTTCATTTTAATTAAGTGAAAGAATGAGCAGTCTTGAAGAAGAAAATTAAAATGCAAATAGGATTATTGATTACTAATTTCATTTATGAGTCAAACAATGCAGCCACATTCTTAAAATGAAAAAGCATTTCTGAAAATGTTTTTTCATTTGAAATATGGTAACGATTTGCTTCCATATGCTTCAGCGTATTTGTTGTTAGTTCATTCTTTTTCTGAATTTTCTGCTATATTTTATGTATTTTAGCACTGACTTCAACTTCTTGGGCTATATTTTTCCTTCAGTCTAGGCTTTTTCAGCTATGAGCAGCTCTTTCCTGCTTTTTTAAAGTTTTTGTCAGTTCTTGCATTTCAACAACTGCTTCAACAAGTAGTTTTGAGGTAGTTTACATTGTTAAGCTGTTTTATAGCTAATAGTCTTCCTGCTTAAACAGATCAGATGACAGTTTTTCTTTGCTAATGTTTCTGCTATCTCTACTAATTTATCAGATTTCAGCATATTTTCTGCAGTCAGTTTCAGCTTGTTTCTGCCAGCTTTCAGCTAAAAAATTCAGCAAACAGCATTCACACTGCATTTCGCAGGAAATGCAAATTTTTCTAGTTTCCAGCTGTCTCACTCCTATCAGTTGTTGTGACAGCAGCTCGCTGTCGAAGTCTCCTTTTCCCAGTGGAAACGGGGGCATTTCCCTGTAATTCTGGCCATTCTAATTTATTTAATTGCTGAGATCTTCCAGTGAGTCGTCCACCTTGATTTTTTGGACATGCATCTAAAACATGCCAGGAGGGTCTGCCGGTAGATTTATTCTCAGTGTTTTTATTGCTGGCTGAGTTGTTGAGCTGGCTGTCACTGTTTGGGATCACAGGCAGAGTTAAATCATTGTTGTACGCCATATTCACCTCCACATTCACTTCTAGTCGATGGATTTTCATCTCCAAAACAGGCAATTTCTGTAAAAGTTTGTCAAAGTCCTCTGTGGTGAAGGGAGGCATTTTGTGCTGATTAACTGGCATCAACTTGTCCTTCTTTTGAGTTCAATTATAAAAACATCAAAATCTTTTAGAAAAAAAAAAATAGTAATAATAATCCTTGGGAGTCGCTGGTAAGAAGTAGTTTTAGTCCAATATTTCCGTAATTTTGGCTAAGAGATAAAAAGTTAGGAGTAAAATAATGCAAGCAAGCAGGGAGCTTAGGAGAAAAGCATCTGAGCAGACTGAAAAGTTCTGAAAATGTACATTACACTGTGTGCACACAGTACTTAGTTGGGCCTCCTTTTGTATGAATTACTGCATCAATGCTGCATGGCTTGGAAGTAATAGCCCCTGGTTCTGCTGAGGTGTGATGGACGCCTAGATTGCTTTGATTGTAGCTTTTGGGCCATCTGCATTGTTGGATCTGGTGTCTCTCTCATCTTTCTCTTGACAATCCTCCATAGGTTCTCTATGAGGTTCTGGTCCGGCCTGTTTGCTCACCAATCAAGCACAATAACACCATGGTCATTGACAGGTGCCAAGTCCTGCTAGAAAATTAAATCAGCATCTTCATAAAGCTTGTCAGCGGAAGGAAGCAGGAAGTGCTCTACAATTTCCAGGTAGATCGGTGCAATGACTTTGCACTTGACACTGACTGTGGAAACTTCCCCCTGGTCTTCAAGCAGCATAGATTATGTGCCTCTTCACTCTTGTTTCGGACTCTGGGACCTTGATGTTCAAATTAAATGCAAAATCTTATCTGAAAAGAGGACTTCGGACCACTGAGCTACACTCCAGACCTTTTTTTTCTTAGCCCGGGTAATACGCTTTTGAGATCTCTGGCTCAAGGTTGTCTAAACAAAAGGAATTTGACAGTTCATTTCAATTCAGTTTCAATTCAATTCAATTCAGTTTATTTATATAGCGTCAATTCACAACACAAGTCGTCTCGAGGCAATTCACAGAAGTCAGGTACATACATTCCAATTAATCCTAATCATTGAACAGTGCAGTCAGATTCAGTTATTTATTCAAATTGGATAAAAAGTTTTTCTGTCTAAGGAAACCCAGCAGATTGCATCCAGTCAGTGACTTGCAGCATTCCCTCCTCCCGGATAAGCATGTAGAGACAGTGGACAATCACTGGCGTTGACTTTGCAGCAATCCCTCATACTGAGCATGCATGTAGCAACAGTGGAGAGGAAAATCTCCCTTTTAACAGGAAGAAACCTCTAGCAGAACCAGGCTCAGTGTGAGCGGCCCTCTGCTACGACCGACTGGGGGTTTGAGAGAGTTGTAGCCCATGTCTCTGTGTTGTGGCTCTTGAAGCTCTGACTTCAGCCACCGTTCACATTTTGTGAATATCCCCCAAACTGTTTAGTGCTTGGATGTGCTTGGATGCAGAATTCTGTGAACTTCCAGATACTTTACCAATAACCTTCTGTAGATTAGCTTCAATGTGGAAGGCGTCAGTGACTGTCTGCTGAACACTTGTGGAGGCCATAACATAATATTTCTGTATTAAAAATATTTTTTTATTGGTCTGATGTAATATGTTAATTTTCTGAGAAACTGAATTTTGGGATATTCATTGGCTGTAAGCTATAATCATCAAAATTTACATACAGAAAAACTTTAAATATATATCCCTCTATAATATTACTCTATAATATATGAGCATCACTTTTTGAATAGAGTTACCAAAATAAATAAATTAACTATTTGGTGACATTCCGCTTTATTGAGATTTACCTGTACATATCTAAAAAAGTAGAGATGATAGAGCTTAAAAACTCTGGACAAATCATTGTCAAACTTGGTTTTCAATTTAAAAGCATCTTTTTCCAAAGTGGTATCTGGAAAATGAAAGCCAAGTCTATTCTGTTTATATAAATTGCAGCCTCACAGTTCCTGTGTTTCAGTTATTTAGTATACGGGGGACTCAGAGGGGATCATAACATTTACGGATAATATTTCTGGACTCAGCCAGGAGGGGGTTGGGTTCTCACTTTGACAAAAGAAAAATCAGAGGGAGGAACACAAAACTTTATCTTAAATTATAGATTCGGCTGCAAAAATGGGTACAAATGCAAATAAAAAGTATCTGATGCTACAGCAGAATACAGCTTCATGTGTTCTTACATGATGAGGAGGACACCTCTCCAGACCTGCAGTGGGTTCATTCACAGCACTAATGTGTGTCTGTTAAAATGTGACGCCTCAGCTGTAAGAGGCTTTATGGAGTCAGTTTCAATTAGACTTCAATCGCCAGACGAGCCTTTCATCATTCAATTCAAGGATCTTAACAGGATTAATTATTCCTTCTTTCATGCTAGAGATTTTACTTAAAGAGTTGTGGGAGTGACAGGAATGGGAAAAAATTTCTTTCCATTCAGCAGAGAAGTGTCCGTTCTTGTCGCGCCGCTGTCGTAGTGAATGAAACATATTCATCAGTATGTTATGATGTTCTTCTATTAAAGTTACACAAGAGATGGTGTATAGTGATCAACCTTTTTTAAACTACTGTCTCTGAACAAAGTGTTAGTAAAATAAAGCAAGTTCTCGCAAGGCCAATACATCCTGCAAATTAATCTCTCCAAGAAGCTGCAACAAGCAATCTGGACTCTCCAAATCAATAAATCCCACACTGGCTCAGGATCTGTATACAAAGAAATATGTATGTGTTGGAATCACAGCTGTTAGGAGGCATACACACCCCCAGGCTGTGCTGGTTGGTGGGAGTTTTTCAGGGGGCCAGTTTCAAAGGAAAATATACTTGTAAGAGATGTAGCTGTTGTTATTGGTTTTTAGAGGGAAGGAAACGGAAAAACACAAGCAGCAGTTAATTTTATAATTTTAAAATATATATACATCCCCAACCAGGACACAGATATTGAACACATGCCATCTTGTCTCGTCATCTTCTGCTTTATCTGGGACCGGGACTGGGTCATGGGGGCAGCAGACTCAGTAGAGACACCCAGACACCTCCTCCAGCTGCTCCGGGGGGAACCCAGGGCATTCACAAGCCAGCCGAGAGACATAGTCCCTCCAGCGTGTCCTGGGTCGTCCACTGGGCCTCCTCCTGGTGGGACGTGCCTAAAACACCTCCTGAGGGAGGCATCCAGGAGGCATCCGGTATAGATGCCCGAGCCACCTCAACTGGCTCCTCTCGATGTGGAGGAGCTGTGGCTCTACTCCGAGCTCCTCTCACATGACCGAGTTCCACACTATCTCTAAGGGAGTGCCTGGCCACCCTATGGAGGAAGCTCATTTCAGCCGCTTGTATCCGGGATCTCGTTCTTTCAGTCATGACCCAAAGTTCATGGCCATAGGTGAGGGTAGGAACGTAGACCGATGCGTGACGGCAGGATCAAAGTACTCCTTCCACAGCTCAATAATGTCCCCAGTCGAGGTCAGCAACTCCCCATAACCACTGTAAACAGTGTTGGCGAAGCACTGCTTCCCCCTCCTGACGCGCCGGACAGTTTGCCAGAATCACTTTGAGGCCAACCGGTAGTCCTTCTCCATGGACTCACCGAACTCCACAGCCTGGGCAGCGGCAAGTTTGGCCTCATGGAACCCATCAGCCGCCTCAGGAGTCCCACAAGCCAACCACAGCCGATAGGACTCCTTCTTCAGCTTCGACAGCATACCTTACTGCCAGTGTTCACAGGGATTGCCACCGCGGCAGGCACCGCAGACCTTTTGGCCACAGCTACGGGTGGCAGCATTGACAATAGACGCGGTAAACATAGTCCACTCGGACTCTCTCCCGGAATCTGGTCAAAGCTCTCTCGGAGGTGGGAGTTGAATACATCTCTGGGCGAAGGCTCTGCCAGATGTTCCCAGCAGACCCTCACTATACGCTTGGGCCTGCCAAGTCTGTCCGGCTTTGTGCTCTTCCAGCGGATCCAACTCACCACCAGGTGGTGATCAGTGGAAAGCTCAGGGCAGACCCACCACACAGCATGCTGCGACAGCAAGGCAAGGGCCCCGCACAACGCTACCCCAGCCTCCGCCCACATGCACAACAGGGCAGACAGGGGTCATTTAAAATAAAAATTTCTTAAAAACTAAATGTTTAGTTTAGCATGCGTGGGTTCTCACCAGGTACTCCGGCTTCCTCCCACAGTCCAAAAAACATGACTGTTAGGTAAATTGGTCTCTCTAAATTGCCTTTAGGTGTGAATGAGTGTGTGCATGGTTGTTCGTCTTGTATGTCTCTGTGTTGCCCTGCAATGGATTGGTGACCTGTTCTCGCCCATAGACTGCTGGAGATAGGCACCAGCTCCCCCATGACCCACTATGGAATAAGCGGTATAGAAGATGAATGAATGAATGCTTAGTTTTCATTAGCTATATGTCATGATCATAAAAATAACAGAAATAAAGACTTGAAATATACAACTCTGGGTATTAAATCTATTCAATGTCTTTGAATTAAATTCAGTGAAATAAAAGCAGTTTGAAACTGAATTCTAAATTGTTTATATGCAACTGTATACTACAAATAACACAAACACCAGATCAAACTATTTAAATTCTTAACAGCTAAAGAGCTTAATGCGTTGGAATTTGCTTTGCTTTATTTTTCTTTAGAAAATAAAGACCACTCGTTTCTGCAGAAATATACCCAAATATAACCACCAATTACTGATGAATTTTCCCACAATACAGTGATATTCAGTTTCCTCTGCTTTGCCCCTCAGAGATTTCTGTACTGATCACCAGATTTCTCATATAACTCATGATTTGTGCATCACATCTAAAATTAACCTGAGCACACAACTTATTAATGAAATATTCAGTCTTAAAAAGAGTGAAGTTCTGGATTTAAAATGATGCAGTCGGAATGCTGAGCAGTGGTCAGGAGTTCTGGCCCATATTTTCTGATCAATATTCTACAGGAATCAAACTATGCACACACAGTCTGACAAGCTTCAACAGGCTGCCGGCTTGTCGTTCTTCTATAAATAATGAATAACATTACATGTGATGGTATGGCTGAAAGAAGCCCTGACAGAAATCAAACCGAGTCTCACAGCTGGTGCTGCTGGTCCGATCACTGACTCCAGGGTGATCTCTGCTGAACATACAGCTGCTCAGAAAGTGCTTCATGTTTAAACCCAGAGCCATCTCTCTGTGTTCAGTTGCTCCTGTCGGAGAGGTGACTGAGCAGCAAACTCTATTACCATCCAGCACTGGGCCTTCATTCTGCAGTGTGTCAGGTCTTCAACTGTGATTACTCTTTAGAGCACCCATGCTTTATGTCTCAACAACCGAGGGTCTTTGTGCTATCTGACTCGCTTGCAGGAATAGATTAGGACTCAGTTTTAAGGATAGTCTAAGTGCAATTTGAATGAACTGCCGTGTTCCCCTTGAAATAAGAAGCTATTGTAGAGGGGTGAAAACAGGTAGTTATAAGTGAATGAAAAGACCAATTAAGTGAATAGCGGGAAAATAGGCCGCCCCTTAAATTTATTTTTTTCTTTTTCTATCCTTAATTCCTACAGTAATGCATCCTGTACTGTTATTTCAGTTGATCTGCACTATTCCACATTCAGCTGCTAGTGAGCGTCTGCCCCATTGGTGACATAGAGAAGGTTTATGGGCACACAGAAGAAGAATAAACCTTCCTGATAAATGCTAACAGAAGCTCAACGTGTGTGCCTCATCTTTTCTGTGTCACAGCATCACACGTTGAAAGGACAATAATCACATTACCCTCAGCCCCCAGGTTGCTGGGTAATACTATTACAGTCAGAACAAATTTTATTAGAAGACTCTATTAGAAGTTAGACAAATGCGTTTCTTCTTCTTGACCATCTAAAAGAGACAAAATGTAGTGTTTAAAAAAAAATCATGTCTGCTTATCTGAGAATCCCTAGACTAAACGGAAGCTCTGTTACACTGGAAGGTGGCGACATAACCCCAAAACTGACCTCATCCCTGACCTCATCACCTCAGCAAGACTCATTTCAGTTCATGGACCAGGAACTGGGTTTGTGGATTATGGGCACAATGGTTAGACCCCCATCTCCACAGAAAAATCTTCAAAACTCACTGAATGGATTCCAGCATGTTTCCAAACCTGCAGAGAGATGAACAGAAAGGACCCTTTTCCTGTGGGAAATGTTCAAAACAGCCTTTAGAGATGTCCACACGAGATGACTGAACCACCTAAACTGTGTTTGCAGAAGATGATTGCACGCACAACTCTCTTTTACATATTTCAGAGTTCGGGCAGAGCTGCGGTGTTTCTGGTTGAAGCAGATTTCACTCTTAGATTTGTATATTTTTGAACCACTCTAAAGGTTATCAGCTAGAATAATGTTTCACCAGATTTTTTATGCAATGGCCAGACATTCAGTTTCTTTATCTCTGCTAAAAAATAAGAACAATTACAGAAATGAATTCCTGTTTACAGCAGTGACCCTGTATAGAGTCCTTCTATCTGAATAAGACACCCCTCACCATTCAATTTTTAATCAACCTGTTTTTTATTGTTCATTAAGGGAATATCAAAACATTTTATAAATTCAGTTTTGACGAGAAATGTTGAAAACAAAAAAATGTTTACTGGCTGTAAGGATCATGTTGAAAGTAGCTGCACTGCCTTCACTTATTAATAAACCCTCGCAGCACTGATGGATCTTGGGACAGCTTGTAGAAACTTTAAGAAAAGTTTTCACTGCAGAAATAAATCAGATAAAAAATGAATAAGATGAGCAATGTGCTGTTGGATTTAACCATCTGCAGCATCTGGTACCAAGGTGTTAGTGGAGACTGCCTCCTTAGTCAATTTTCCCAGGGAGACCTCAGATCTGTTGAGTTCCAATCGGATATGTTGAATGCAGGAAAACACACAGCTCTGCATAGGGGATAATGATTTCCAATAAGTCAGGAGTTTCTTATTTTCCACCATTTAGCTAACTGGGCATGGTGGTAAATAAGCTGTTCTTCATCAGAGCATGGAGAGTCAGAGCTGCAGGGTTTATTGTGATCTGTACAACCTTGTATCAATAAGAAAATCTGGACACTCGATTACATGGTAAATGGCCTGGACTTGTAGCGCTTTGAACTCTGAGGACTTCAAAGAGCTTTACACTACAATCAGTCATCGACCCATTCATACACACACATTCACACACTGCCAGTGATAGGGTACATGGTAGCCACAGCTGATGAGTCTTGCCCAAGGACACAATGAAGGAGACAGATGGAGCGGGGGTTAGAACCAGCAACCGACCGGTTACAGGACAAACCCCTGAACCACCGTTGTTGATGTAAGAGGAATTGAAATGCAAATGATGATGACTAAGGGGAAGAAAGTGATTAAACAAGTGGTGGATTAATGCATACAGCTTTGTCAAACCTGCTATCCATTTACACCTTTCACCATCTCTATTGGCCTAAAGTGGCTCCTAAAATTCCTGCAGTGATTCTAAAATGGTGCGTCCACTGAGATCACTGCTGACAACATATCTGATCTAATCTGTAGCATGACTAATCACTCCACTAGGCTACATTGATCTGAAGCCAAAAATGACTAACAGAGCAGACACTTGTTAGGAGTTTCATTCAAAGCTGAGATGGAAATTGAGCCGTGTTGATGAGTGATCAACAGCTCCTTTATTGGTCAAATGTAGACAGTAACATCACTGCACACATGCTTTAATAAATATGATGAATGACCTCACATTTATGTGAGTCAGGAAGATGATTTCATTATCTGTTGTCTGATGTTCCAGTGCAGGAAACCTTTAAAGGGAGGTTTCAGGTTTACACTTGAAAGACCTCTGGAACCATCAGGATGTCCTCTATGATGCTTGTTGAGGACAGCTGCAGGTGGAAGCAGGCAGAGCTGCTAGATGTATCCAGTCGCAATTATTCATGTGCCCAATGTCGGTATTGCAAAACAACTAGAGTGATCCAATATTTGCTGCATTTATTCATTACCCTATTAAGACAATGTCTTGCCCACGGCCAAAATTGAATAGATTGAAACATTATTTAAAAGGGGGAAACCATGAAAATCTCATAAAAATAAATAATACTCATACAGAAAAGAACAATTAAACTATTAAATGTGGCTTATTGAACATAAGATCTCTCTCTTCAAATACTTTGTTACTTAATGACTTGATTTGTGACAATCAGATTGATTTATTTTGTCTCACAGAAACCTGGCTGCAGCAAGAGGATTATGTTACTATAAATGGGTCAACTCCTTCTAATTAATTAAATTTTCACATACTTCGAAATACTGAGCGAGGAGAAGTAGCAACAATCTTTCAGTCTGATTTATTGATTAGTCCTAGACCAAGTAATAGCTACAACTCTTTTGAATATTTAATCTTTAGTTTTCTTCATCCAAATTGCAAAGCACTAAAACCAGTTCTGTTTGTTGTTTTGTACTGTCCACCAGGCCCTTACTCTCAATTTTTAGATCAGTTCTCAAACTTCTTTTCTGACTTAATGTTAATACAGATAAGGTAATTATAGAGGGGGATTTTAACATTCATGTTGACACTGAATGTGAAAGACTAAAAATGGCTTTGCTCAAATGGCTTTGCTCAAAACATTAGCAGACCTACCCACCTTTGTCTTCATTGTCTGGACCTTGTGCTGACATATGCCATTGAGTGTAAAGAAATAACAATATTTAGTCATAACCCTGTCCTGTCCAACCATTTTTTAATACTACCTTTGAGTTAAATTTAACTGAGTACCCAACACCTAAAAGGAAGTTTCATTTTAGTATATCATTATCAGACAATGTTTTAACAACTTTAAAGAATCGGTTCCATTTATAATTTCCCCATTATCACAGAAAACACAGATGAGGACAATAATTTTGTTTCTTCCCCTTCACAAATTGATTATCTTGTTCATAGCGTTACTTCCTTGCTGTGTGGTGCATTAGACAACATAAAAGAAGGTAATTAATCATAGGAGACTGGCTCCCTGGTTTAATTCAGAGCTGCATACATTAAAGCACATTATTAGAAAATTGGAGAGAAAATGGCGTTCTACACACCTAGAGGACTCCTACTTAATCTGGAAAAATAGCCTACTGTTGTATAAAAAGACACTGCCAAGTTAGAGCAGCTTATTTCTCATCATTAATAGAAGAGAATCCTAGGTTTATAGTACAGTTGCTAAACTTACACAGAGTCATAGGACTGTTGAGCCATCTATTCCCTTAGCTCTAAGCAGTAATGACTTTATGGGATTCTATTTAAATAAAATCATTGGCATACTCATGAACATGATTATTTCATCTTCATTAAGAGAGACAGCATTGGAGGTAACAGTAGAAACTGATCTGTGTTTGGACTGTTTTGATCCAGTGGAGCTTCCTGAGTTATCAGAAATATTAGCTTAATCTAAACCTTCAACTTGTATGTTAGACCCAATCCCAACCAAATTATTTAAAGAAGTGTTTCCTTTGATTACCAGCCCCATTTTACATATGATTAAACTATCCTTAGTAACTGGAGGAAGCTGTAATTAAACCGTTACTTAGCTTCGCTTGATCAAGATGACCTAATAAAATTACAGACCTATATCCAATCTTCAGTTATCTAAAATTCTTGAGAAAATAGTTGCTAATCCAGTGTGTGAGCATTTAGATATTAATGATCTGTTTGAAGAGTTTCAGTCAGGTTTCAGAGCTCATCATAGCACGGAAACGGCACTAGTAAAAGTCACTAATGATATGCTCATGGCCTCAGATAATTGACTTGTGTCTGTACTTGTTCTGTTAGATCATTTGATACAGTCAATCACAATATTCTCTTAAAAAGACTGGAACATGCTGTAGGGATCAGGGGAACAGCACTAGGCTGGTTTAAATCTTATTTCTCTGACACATTTCAGTTTGTTCATGTAAATGATAAATAATCTTTAAACTGCGGGGTTTGCTCCCTGCAGAAAGTATCACTGGATACTCTGGCTTCCTCCCACAGTCCAAAGGCATTTCTGTTAGGTTAATTGGTCTCTCTAAATTGCCCTTAGGTATTTGAATTAGTGTGTGCATGGTTGTTTGTGTGTTGCCCTGCGATGGACTGGTGACCTGTTCAGGGTATACCCTGCCTCCCCCCCATAGACTGCTGGAGATAGGCACCAGCTTCCCCACGACCCACTATAGAAAAAGCAGTACAGAAAATGACTGACTGAATGACTGCAGGGTTAATTGTGGAGTACCACAGGGTTCAATGATTGGGCCAATTCTCTTTACTGTATATGGGTGGCATTAAATTGACCTCTGGTAATAAAGTAAAAAACGTTGGTGTTATTTTTGTCATTTAAATCTTGTATTAAACAAGCCTCCAGGATTTCCTTCTCTCATCTCCGGAATATTGCCAAAATTCAAAATATCCTGTCCAGAACGGCGCAGAAAAACTAGCCCATGCATTTGTTACTTCAAGCCTGGGCTATTGTAATTCTTTTCTATCAGGGTGTCCACAAAATGCTGCTAAAAGCCTTCAGCTGATCCAAAATGCTGTAGCAAGAGTTCTGGTGAATATTAAAAAGAGAGATCATATTTCTCGTACTTTAGCTTCCCTTCATTGGCTCCCGGTCAAATCCAGAATAGAATTTAAAATTCTCCTCCTCACATATAAAGCCCTTAATGATCTAGCTCCATCATACATCAGAGATCTGATTGGTCCATATGTTCCTAACAGAGCACTTCGTTCTCAGACTGCAGGTTTACTGGTGGTTCCTAGAGTCTCTAGAAGTAGAATGGGAGGCAGATCCTTTAGCTATCAGGCTCCTCCCCATGTACAGGTCCTTCTCAAAAAATTAGCATATTGTGATAAAGTTCATTATTTTCTATAATGTAATGATGAAAATTTAATATTCATATATTTTAGATTCATTGCACATTAACTGAAATATTTCAGGTCTTTTATTGTCTTAATACGGATGATTTTGGCATACAGCTCATGAAAACCCAAAATTCCTATCTCACAAAATTAGCATATTTCATCCGACCAATAAAAGAAAAGTGTTTTTAATACAAAAAACGTCAACCTTCAAATAATCATGTACAGTTATGCACTCAATACTTGGTCGGGAATCCTTTTGCAGAAATGACTGATTCAATGCGGCGTGGCATGGAGGCAATCAGCCTGTGGCACTGCTGAGGTCTTATGGAGGCCCAGGATGCTTCGATAGTGGCCTTTAGCTCATCCAGAGTGTTGGGTCTTGAGTCTCTCAACGTTCTCTTCACAATATCCCACAGATTCTCTATGGGGTTCAGGTCAGGAGAGTTGGCAGGCCAATAGAGCACAGTGATACCATGGTCAGTAAACCATTTACCAGTGGTTTTGGCACTGTGAGCAGGTGCCAGGTCGTGCTGGAAAATGAAATCTTCATCTCCATAAAGCTTTTCAGCAGATGGAAGCATGAAGTGCTCCAAAATCTCCTGATAGCTAGCTGCATTGACCCTGCCCTTGATAAAACCCAGTGGACCAACACCAGCAGCTGACATGGCACCCCAGACCATCACTGACTGTGGGTACTTGACACTGGACTTCTGGCATTTTGGCATTTTTTGGCATTTCCTTCTCCCCAGTCTTCCTCCAGACTCTGGCACCTTGATTTCCGAATGACATGCAGAATTTGCTTTCATCCAAAAAAAGTACTTTGGAGCACTGAGCAACAGTCCAGTGCTGCTTCTCTGTAGCCCAGGTCTGGGGAATGCGGCACCTGTAGCCCATTTCCTGCACACGCCTGTGCACGGTGGCTCTGGATGTTTCTAATCCAGACTCAGTCCACTGCTTCCGCAGGTCCCCCAAGGTCTGGAATCGGCCCTTCTCCACAATCTTCCTCAGGGTCCGGTCACCTCTTCTCGTTGTGCAGCGTTTTCTGCCACCCTTTTTCCTTCCCACAGACTTCCCACTGAGGTGCCTTGATACAGCACTCTGGGAACAGCCTATTCGTTCAGAAATTTCTTTCTGTGTCTTACCCTCTTGCTTGAGGGTGTCAATAGTGGCCTTCTGGACAGCAGTCAGGTCGGCAGTCTTACCCATGATTGGGGTTTTGAGTGATGAACCAGGCTGGGAGTTTTAAAGGCCTCAGGAATCTTTTGCAGGTGTTTAGAGTTAACTCGTTGATTCAGATGATTAGGTTCATAGGTCGTTTAGAGACCCTTTTAATGATATGCTAATTTTGTGAGATAGGAATTTTGGGTTTTCATGAGCTGTATGCCAAAATCATCCGTATTAAGACAATAAAAGACCTGAAATATTTCAGTTAGTGTGCAATGAATCTAAAATATATGAATGTTAAATTTTCATCACGACATTATGGAAAATAATGAACTTTATCACAATATGTTAATATTTTGAGAAGGACCTGTAGGCTTAAAACTTTCCTTTTTGATAAAGCTTATAGTTAGAGTGGCTTAGGTTATCCTGAACTATCTCTGTAGTTATGTTGCTATAGGCTTAGGCTGCGGGAGGACATAATGACCACTTTCACTCTCTCTGCTACATTCTGATACTACTCTCCAATTTTGCATTATTTGCTGTTATTTCAGCTTTTAACTTTGTTCTCTCTTTTCTCTTCCTAGAAGCTACACCTGGCCTGGCTCTGTGTGGCTCTGTGTCTACCTGTGACACCTTTCTGGAGAGGGGCATCGTGCGTGCTTCTGCTGGCAACAACTTAATGCTCATGTTCTACCGATAATACACTTAGCCCTGTCTTTCAGTATTTAATCCTATCTTTCTCCTAGACATAGCTACTGACTGACCTTTTATTGTTAATAACTGTATGTGCATTCTTTCATACTCTAAACTTGAAAACTGGCTCATCTGTCTTTCTTTCCTAGATGAATCCACTAAAGGAGCTGCATCCATTAACATTTACTTTTACTTCCCATATTAAGTACATCAGTGCATCTGTGTTCTTTTTGTGTCTCTGCCCTGTTCTCTCAAACCCCCAGTCGGTCGTGGCAGATGGCTGCTCACACTGAGCCTGGTTCTGCTGGAGGTTTCTTCCTGTTAAAAGGGATTTTTTCCTCTCCACTGTCGCTACATGCATGCTCAGTATGAGGGATTGCTGCAAGGTCACACCAGTGACTGTCCACTGTCTCTACATGCTCATCCAGGAGGAGTGAATGCTACAAGTCACTGACTCAATGCAATCTGCTGGGTTTCCATAGACAGAAAAACTTTTTAACTAAGTTGAATAAATAACTGAATCTGACTGCACTGTTCAATGGTTAGGATTACTTGGAATGTATGTACCTGACTTGAAATCTACAGGTCCTTCTCAAAATATTAGCATATTGTGATAAAGTTCATTATTTTCCATAATGTAATGATGAAAATTTAACATTCATATATTTTAGATTCATTGCACACTAACTGAAATATTTCAGGTCTTTTATTGTCTTAATACGGATGATTTTGGCATACAGCTCATGAAAACCCAAAATTCCTATCTCACAAAATTAGCATATCATTAAAAGGGTCTCTAAACGAGCTATGAACCTAATCATCTGAATCAACGAGTTAACTCTAAACACCTGCAAAAGATTCCTGAGGCCTTTAAAACTCCCAGCCTGGTTCATCACTCAAAACCCCAATCATGGGTAAGACTGCCGACCTGACTGCTGTCCAGAAGGCCACTATTGACACCCTCATGCAAGAGGGTAAGACACAGAAAGAAATTTCTGAACGAATAGGCTGTTCCCAGAGTGCTGTATCAAGGCACCTCAGTGGGAAGTCTGTGGGAAGGAAAAGGTGTGGCAGAAAACGCTGCACAACGAGAAGAGGTGACCGGACCCTGAGGAAGATTGTGGAGAAGGGCCGATTCCAGACCTTGGGGGACCTGCGGAAGCAGTGGACTGAGTCTGGAGTAGAAACATCCAGAGCCACCGTGCACAGGCGTGTGCAGGAAATGGGCTACAGGTGCCGCATTCCCCAGGTCAAGCCACTTTTGAACCAGAAACAGCGGCAGAAGCGCCTGACCTGGGCTACAGAGAAGCAGCACTGGACTGTTGCTCAGTGGTCCAAAGTACTTTTTTCGGATGAAAGCAAATTCTGCATGTCATTCGGAAATCAAGGTGCCAGAGTCTGGAGGAAGACTGGGGAGAAGGAAATGCCAAGATGCCAGAAGTCCAGTGTCAAGTACCCACAGTCAGTGATGGTCTGGGGTGCCGTGTCAGCTGCTGGTGTTGGTCCACTGTGTTTTATCAAGGGCAGGGTCAATGCAGCTAGCTATCAGGAGATTTTGGAGCACTTCATGCTTCCATCTGCTGAAAAGCTTTATGGAGATGAAGATTTCATTTTTCAGCACGACCTGGCACCTGCTCACAGTGCCAAAACCACTGGTAAATGGTTTACTGACCATGGTATCACTGTGCTCAATTGGCCCGCCAACTCTCCTGACCTGAACCCCATAGAGAATCTGTGGGATATTGTGAAGAGAACGTTGAGAGACTCAAGACCCAACACTCTGGATGAGCTAAAGGCCGCTATCGAAGCATCCTGAGCCTCCATAAGACCTCAGCAGTGCCACAGGCTGATTGCCTCCATGCCACGCCGCACTGAAGCAGTCATTTCTGCCAAAGGATTCCCGACCAAGTATTGAGTGCATAACTGTACATGATTATTTGAAGGTTGACGTTTTTTGTATTAAAAACACTTTTCTTTTATTGGTCGGATGAAATATGCTAATTTTGTGAGATAGGAATTTTGGGTTTTCATGAGCTGTATGCCAAAATCATCCGTATTAAGACAATAAAAGACCTGAAATATTTCAGTTAGTGTGCAATGAATCTAAAATATATGAATGTTAAATTTTCATCATGACATTATGGAAAATAATGAACTTTATCACAATATGCTAATATTTTGAGAAGGACCAGTATATGATTCGAATGAATTGACTTAGCCCATTCTAAAGTTACCTACCTTTCACACAATACAACAGGAAACAACGCTCTCCAATTATTTTTACCTCCGCCTTCCTCCCTCCCTGCTGGATGGAGTAAGGGGGAGTCAGGTTTAGTTTAAACCGGCTGAGTTATGGTTGAGGTGCAAACACACCCTCCATTTCTGCTACCTGTATGACCCCCTCTATTTCCAATGGTTATGGTCAATCTGACAGAGAGGTATCCCAATCGTTGTGGTTTTTAGTATAACAATGGCCACCAGTGGGCTCTACATGGACAAACTATCAGTTTATTATTTTACTTAGTACCCCTACACATAGCCCATTCTAAAATGGCCAAAGTCTAACACTCAGTAGTTTATTCTAACCTCCCCGACAACCCTATACCATTTCAAACCCTTTGTGAAGTGCCTTAAGACGACATGTGTTGTGAATCGAAGCTATATAAATAAAACTGAATTGAATTCTCGCCCATAGACTGCTGGAGATAGGCACCAGCTCCCCCGTGACCCACTATGGAATAAGCGGTAGAAAATGACTGACTGACTGACTGAATTCTGTACCTTCTAAAAGTGGTCACATTACAACTTTGAGTCCATTAGTCTCATTAAAGGGCTTTAATATAAACAACTAAACCACACTCTCTGGTTTTCAAAATTAAACCAGCTTTATAGCTTATTAATAAAAGTGAAGATGAAAGCTTAACCTTTCCCTTGAGTTTTAAAATGCACCTAAAAAAGATTTTCCATTCTTTGTATTTATTATATAAAAATAAAAAGTCTAATAGTCTAGGATGAGATATCAAATATCACACTAATCAGTGTCTGCTTAATAAACTAATACTAGATGGCGCCGCAGATGGTCGCCTCGGCGTGTTGGTGCGCATTGTTTTGTTTAGTTTTTTGCTTTAAAACGGTCTTCTGTGATGGTACCCGGAGCTCTCTCACCAGAGAAGAACTCATGAACATCAGGGCTACTACACCAGAGGAGTTATTTCCAACTTTTCTGCCTACTGCTCTGGAATTTTTGGACATTCTGGTCAAAGGTTCCGCTCACCTTTGTTCACGCGGTGAAACGCCGGAAGAGAGGGAAACGGGCTGGGGTGCTGGTACGTCTTCGCCAGCGTGGATTACGAACACCGTTACCTGGAATATTTCTCTCTAACGTGCGCTCACTTCCCAACAAAATTGAGGAACTACAACTGCTGTCGGGGAAAAACAGGGACTTTTATTCATCGGCAGTTTTGTGCTTCACGGAGACGTGGCTGTGTGGATTAATACCGGACTCTGCGCTGCAGCTGGCAGGATTCCAGCTCTACAGAGCGGACAGAGACACGGAACTCTCCGGCAAAGCGAAAGGTGGAGGAATCTGTTTTTACCTCAACAGTGGTTGGTGCAACGACGTGACAGTGATTCAGCAGCACTGTTCTCCAGACCTGGAAGCCTTCATCATAAACTGTAAGCCTTTCTATTCCCCCCGTGAGTTCGTTTCGTTCATCCTGGTCGGTGTTTACATCCCGCCGCAAGCTAACGTGCAGGTCGCACAGCGCATGCTCGCCGACCAGATACTGAGTGTGGAGCGGACCAACCCGGACTCCTTAGTAATCGTCGTTGGTGACTTTAACAAAGGTAATCTCACCCACAAACTCCCCAGATATAGACAGTTTATAAAATGTCCGACCAGAGAGGACAACATTCTGGATCACTGTTACACCACCATCAGAGACGCTTATCACGCCGTCCCACGTGCTGCACTGGGCCAATCCGACCACATCATGGTCCACCTGATTCCTGCATACAGGCAGAAACTAAAGCTCTGCAAACCTGTTGTGAGGACGACAAGGAAGTGGAGCAGTGAGGCTGTGGAGAATCTCCAGGCGTGTTTAGGCTGTACAGACTGGGATGTGTTCAGGACTTCTACCAACAATCTGGACGAGTACACAGAGGCTGTGACTTCCTACATCAGCTTCTGTGAGGACAGCTGTGTACCATCATGCACCAGGGTGAGTTACAACAACGACAAACCCTGGTTCACAGCTAAACTCAGAAGGTTAAGACTGGGTAAGGAAGAGGCCTTCAGGAGTGGGGACAAATACATATACAGAGAGGCTAAGTACAAGTTTGGCAAGGCAGTGAAAGAGGCCAAACGACTGTACTCTGAGAAGCTCCAAAACCAGTTCTCAGCCAACGACTCTGCGTCTGTCTGGAAAGGGCTCAAGCAAATCACCAACTACAAGCCGAAAGCCCCCCACTCCATCAACGACCGACGCCTCGCCAACGACCTGAACGAGTTCTACTGCCGCTTTGAAAGACAAAGGGACAGTCCTGCAACCATCCCCCATGGCACCCCCCAACAGCTGCAGCCACAATCCACCACCCCCACCTCCCCAACCTCAAGAGGGGTCTTGGCACCTCCAACCCCCACCCTGAAGTTCCCCCCCACCAGCCCCCTACCCACGCCGAGGGCGGCTCTTTCCATCCAGGAGAGGGACGTCAACAAACTCTTCAGGAGACAGAACCCCAGGAAAGCTGCTGGACCGGATTCTGTCTGACCAGCCAGCCTGAAGCACTGCGCTGATCAGCTGTCTCCAGTCTTCACAGACATTTTTAACACCTCACTGGAGACATGTCATGCGCCAGCCTGCTTCAAGTCCTCCACCATCGTCCCTGTCCCCAAGAAGCCAAGGACCACAGGGCTTAATGACTTCAGACCCGTCGCCCTGACCTCTGTGGTGATGAAGTCCTTTGAGCGCCTTGTGCTCTCACACCTAAAAGACATCACCAACCCCCTCCTGGACCCCCTGCAGTTTGCCTACAGAGCCAACAGGTCTGTAGATGATGCAGTCAACCTAGCCCTTCACTTCATCCTCCGGCACCTGGACTCCACAGGAACCTATGCCAGGATCCTGTTTGTGGATTTCAGCTCTGCCTTCAACACCATCGTCCCAGTTCTGCTACAGGAGAAGCTCTCCCAGCTGAGTGTGCCCGACTCCACCTGTAGGTGGATAACTGACTTCCTGTCTGACAGGAAGCAGCGCGTGAGGCTGGGGAAGCACGTCTCTGACTCCCTGACCATCAGCACCGGTTCCCCCCAAGGCTGTGTTCTCTCTCCTCTGCTCTTCTCCCTGTACACCAACAGCTGCACCTCCAGTCACCAGTCTGTCAAGCTTCTGAAGTTTGCGGACGACACCACCCTGATCGGACTCATCTCTGATGGTGACGAGTCCGCGTACAGATGGGAGGTGGACCATCTGTTGGACTGGTGCAGCCAGAACAACCTTGAGCTCAACGCTCTAAAGACAGTGGAGATGGTTGTGGACTTCAGGCAGAACCCAGCCCCACCTGCCCCCATCACCCTCTGTGACTCCACAATTGACACTGGGGAATCTTTCCGCTTCCTGGGAACCATCATCTCCCAGGATCTCAAGTGGGAGCCAAACATCAGCTCCCTCATCAAGAAAGCCCAGCAGAGGATGTTCTTCCTGCGGCAGCTGAAGAAATTCAACCTGCCAAAGACTATGATGGTGCACTTCTACACAGCCATCATTGAGTCCATCCTCACCTCCTCCATCACCATCTGGTACGCCGCTGCTACAGCCAAGGATAAGGGCAGGCTGCAGCGTGTCATTCGGTCTGCTGAGAAGGTGATTGGCTGCAGTCTACTGTCGCTCCAGGAACTGTACACCTCCAGGACCTTGAAGCGGACAGGGAAGATTCTGGCTGATCCCTCCCACCCCGGTCACAGACTCTTTGAAACTCTCCCCTCTGGCAGGAGGCTGCGGTCCATCCGGACCAAAACCTCACGCCACAAGAACAGTTTTTTCCCATCTGCCACCAGCCTGGTTAACAAAGCCCGGAAACCACCTTGACATTCTCCCTTTCCCCCACACCCCCCTTTTTTTTGCTGACAGGACACCTGTAACCTGTAACTCTATGCGTTACATTAACGCTCAGCTTGAACTCCTGCTTTACTTGCACAATGATCACCTGCACTGTTGTATTGCTCTTGCATCTTATACTGCTCTATATTTACTCTCACTCACTTAAAACTGTGCACATATATTTATATTATATTGTAGATATGTTTATACTGTTTAATTTGTACTGTATTGCACCAACTACGCCAAAACAAATTCCTTGTATGTCCAAAAACATACTTGGCAATAAAGCTTTTCTGATTCTGATTCAGATACAAGCTAATTAACATATTTCTAGGAAAGAGAGTAAGATATCCACTATTTGCTGACTGAACGTTCAAAACCAGCAGGAGCTCCTTTCTTCGCAGTGACTACGCTGATTAACAGGCTAGAATTTATGAATAAATCGTTAATTCGGAATTCAGTATACGTTTAGTTCTCAGATTTCAATAGTAAGCATTTTTGACTGACTGATAATTTTGGAGATGTGTAGGGAGAGAATAAGAAAAATAATTAAGTTTTCAGAAACCACCTGGACATCCAAAAAACCGGTCAGGCGTTCAGGGACAGGAGAGTGAGAGGAAGTATCTACTTGAGTCAGATGATGCCATTACGCTGTTAAACTTTGTTAAACTGCTTTAAAAGACAGGTGAAATTCTGGAGCTGGCTAAAAATAATCCCTTTCCATTTAATATTTAATAATGGAGACTGTAGAATTTCAATAAACACTATGAATTGCATGTATAAACTGACAACACTGATGCAGATTAACACAAGAATAGCTCGATAAATCCACATTTGCTACATATGCTTTCTCCACAACAGCCAGAGGCTTGTCCTCACACAGATAAACAGTATTTGTTGAACAGTTTGAGAAACCAGTAGGAACAAATTCATTAAATTATGTGCTGAATAAAATTATTTAGAATAGATTACATCATTATGTCGACAAGCCACAACAGCCCAAAGAAGTGTCATTATCAAGCTCATCCAAGGACTTTAGTATCTTTAAAAAAATATGAGATTCATGATTCCTCCGTGGGATTACAGCAGGTCTGTTAATAAAAACTGGCTTCATAGAACTGGATTAGTATCTGAAGTGGTGTTTGTAAAGTCTGATTAAAAACCTTCCTGCTAAAGCAGCTTTGTCACCGTCTATCATTTCAATCTGAACATGAAACACCAGGTATTAATATTTCAGATGAAAGATGATTTAGAAGAACTTTGTCTTAGTGTGCCTCACTTTAAGATACCTGCTGTTCTTCTCTAAATCAGTCAGTAGTGTGAGATGGATTCATCTGCTTTAAGGCTGCACATGAAGAACTTTATCTGTTAGACTAGTACATTACTACAACTAAAGTAAATTGACTAACTTTCATCCTACCCGGATACATACATGTTCTTCACCATCACTACAGCAGAATAGGGCCGGCTTTGTCAGAACTGGACCAGATGTGTGTGCTGTCTGATGCCAATTTGTGAGTTTGTCAGAGGTATTGCTGATGTGATCGCATTGACAGTAGAAGTAGAGACGTTAAAGGTTCAGTTCAACACTTGACTTGTCTGAGATTTCTTTGATATCTTCTCTAAAATTGGCCAAAATAGCATTTTTTGTTTGGCTTCTCTCATCACATTAATCTGACACACATTAAGAAAACCTAGGTGTTAGAGCTCCACCTGCTGGATCACAGGACAAAGTAGTATAAGCTGTGCAAAGTGAATATAGTATGCATTTCCAGTTTTTTTTTAACAGATTTAAAGGTTATATTTGTAAACTTGATATTAAATCATGATTTCTTTTCACTGCAGCGGCTTGTTGTTAAGGTCAAGTTCACAAAGTCTTTTGTAATTTTATTAAGACGAGTCGATAAATTTGTGATTTAAGTCAGACTCGAATCCAAGTCACATAACTCAAGTCTGAATCTCTGCTTTGAAGCATGGTGGCTCGGGCATCACGGTATAGTCATGTTTATAATAATGCAGTGTCAGTCAGACATTTTGATTGCTCGGATCAATTTGAATACATCAAAATACAAAAAATGTCCTGGAGGAAATGGTCTTAAAATGTGTGCTTTGACAAGGACACCCACCTAAACACACCAGTAAGCGAGCAGCACCATGGTTTTGGACCAACAACATCAACATTGTAAAGAGGCCAGCTCAGTCCCTGGACCTTATTCCAATGGAGAACCTGTAGGGTGATGTCAAACATGCAATTTCTGAGGTAAAACCAAGACAGGCAGAGGAACGGTGGAATAAAGTCAAGTCGTCCTGGGCTGGGATACCTGCTCACAAGTGGCAAAGGTTGGTCAACTCCGTGCAGCACAAATGTGAACAGTTCTCAACAGTGGTTGTACACCTAAATATTAATTCAGTGATTCACTTAAAAGCTCAGTGTGCAAACATTTCAGTTTATACAGCAAATCTTTGAGTTAGAAAAAAAATATTCTGTCACTGATATTCTTTGAACAGCCTATTAATTTTTTCCTCACATTTTGTAGAGGGATAACAAACAGTTAAATGTACAAGGTTCCCGTTCTTTTTACATATCCGAAAACAAAAGATGTTTTGTTTACTAACAATTCTTTTAAATATACGTTATTTTTTGTTTTTGGTCTCAAATGCTGACGTAGGTGTGTGTGTGTGTTTGTGTGTGTGCTGGGTTACCAGAGCCCGTGGACAACTAGATTCATCTGAGCCAGACAAGATCAGATAATGAACACCAAGTTTGCTCTATAATGAAGTTACCCTCTCTTTGTTCTCTGTGCAGAACTGGCACTCGGTGCTGACTGACTTCATCACAACTTGTGGACTTTACCAGATACACTCACACTTAGGTGGCAGAGTTTGCTTTGCAACCCAAAGATTTATGGAGCAGCTCACAAGAGCTAAATGCAGGAGAGCTCTGCAGCAAAACAGAAACTTGCATCTTATCTGGAAGAAATGGAGGACAGAGAAAAGGTGGAATCCTGTATCAAGACAGGTATAAAAACAACTTACTAGTTTAACTCACATAAATACACTTTAATACAGGTTTAATGTGTTGTGATGATATTTCATTAACAAACATTGGAATATATTATTTTTATAAATACTCATGATTACAAACAAAATAAGACTTGAACCAAAACTCTTTCACTATCAGTCAGTATTCCTAACGTCAGAGAACAGATTACAGTTTGTTAAACCAGTTTCATGGTTTAAAACTAAACTAAAAACACACATTAAAGATCTTTGGCACAATCAAGCCATAATGGTACAAAACCTAATGATCCAGTCCAAAGAATACACTGCAGATAAGCTTTACTCCATCTTTTCTTATCAAGCAGAAGCAACAAGAAAATAGCACACAGAAGTTGAAATTAGAGCAATAAATACATACATTTAAATACAATGTTTTCTTTTATAAATAAAATAGTGTGAACATGATTGGCTTTTTTCAAAAACTATTTCAATTTGAAGATATTAATCAGATCATAAAAAACAAAATGACAGCAGTCTCTTTTAGCATATTAACCTTCCTGTTATGGACCAACACAATAATGCCATCCCAGCACAATCTGCCAACATGAACTAATGTAGTGATTAAGAAAACTAACAGAGAAGCTGAACTTAAACGCTACTGAAGAAAACCTCTACAAACTCAGACTGAAAGTCAAAAAATCCGATACTTTGATAATATAATTTACAAGAATTCATACCAACCTATTACTGCAGGTGCTGGTGAGTATTTCAGATTACTGGTTACTGCTCTATGAGGGAGACTCAGGTAACATAACATGTCCGCCTCATATTCCTACACCTAAATAACATATTGCTTAAACTTATATAAACCTAATAACTTACATTTGTTTTGGTATTTCATTGTTAATCATGCATATACTCCCCCCTTACATCAAACTGCATTTGCAGCAGGAGACTCAGAGTGGTTATAATGTGTGTTGGTCTGCAGAATGATGGCTTTCTTCAGGTTTTCAAATTTACATTTGTTCTTCATGGGACCTTCCTCATTTTTGTGTGGCTGCAGAAAAAAACCTGAAGAATAAGTTGAGAACCCTGAACAGTTTTCACATCATTTGACAACAAAAACCACATGGAAGCGGGACTTAAAGAGAACCAAGGCAGACTGGGATGGCCAAACCCGCTACAGGTCCTGCTGGGACCTGTTTTGGAACCTGCTAGCTCCATCATGACTGCACCCAAGGTACATTTTTAATTACAAGGACAGTTAGGTGCATTATAGCAAACGAGCCAGGAAATTGTTTATGCACTTAGTGTATTTAATATATGCATCAAATACCACCAAATACATGTAAGTATTATATGAATGTGTAGTGTATATTGCTTGTAGAGCCCAGCTACAGGAAAAAGAAAGGACTGCTCAGACTACGTCTCCCAACACTCACAGTAGTGTGGAGCTTAAGACGTCACGTGTGGACATCTTATACTTGCTGGTAGACAGAGAGACTTGGAACCTTTGAAAAAGCAGCATGGAAGAAAGTGTTAAGATCTGAGCCCTGTAGAATCTGAGCATAGATTCTCCAAAAGGATACGGGTCTTTCTCTAAATACATCTACGAAGTGGTGCCACTCCATTGCCTCCATTTCTTTTGATAATCAATTCATTTGTTTTTCAGTTATTCATCATAATCCCTTTTGTTTCATCATCATTCATTCATTTATTGGTTTATCAGTTGGCTTATTATCCTTTCCATTTGCTTGGCTGTTTAGTTGAACGTTGCTAGCTCAGTTAAGTTTATTGGCTCAATATCTTTACTGTAAAGTTGAACTACTGTGCTCATAAATTCTTGTGTCTTGGAGAGAAGTTGTGTTTATTCTGTATATGTTTGTGTAGGGCTTTCTGTCTCATAATGCGAGTTAACGAATTTACTCCTTCACCTCTAGTTCTATGATCCCACCTCATCAGGCTGGTATACATAGAACAACACCTAACAGAGACAGAGTTCTTTGGCTAATGATTACTAATAATCAGGTAGTGCCTCAACTTGTTAGTTTTGACTATAAAAAAACATTCTAACTTCATTAATAATTTAATTATTAATAGCTGCTGAAAGCAAAATCAATCACTGTCGCTCTACATTACAAACAAAACAAAACAAAAAAATCTATCAAATGAAAACTCATGTGAAGCCAGTGATTATCTTCGTCACCGCTTGTTTTGGCCTCTGGACCCATGTTAATGTACACAGTGGCTCATGGATTATGCAATCAGGTTCTGGCTCAGACATTTAAGGCCGAACTTATTGCAGCAGGAATGCTTTCTCTGTCAGAGCTCAGATATAGAGGCCAACTGACTGGATGAAAATACTTCAGGATCCACATCAGAATCTATGCAAAGTTGTTTGGCTAACACGGTAAACAAATCACCCTGAAGCTAACTAAACTTAGCTTCGTTGTTTAGCGATCTACTGTCTGCCCTTATGACCAGCTATGGCACCAGTTTACTCGGAAGTTAACTATGCAGAAACACTAGTGGGTTTTTTTCAAGCACACTTATTAAAAAATATTGTAGGAAAATTCCTAAAAAGTCCGTTGCACATTGATAATATTCCTATCCTAACATTTTTTTAAATAGATTTTGTCAAGCTGTTGAAAAGGAGATGCACCTCTAGCCACCAACTTTTAAAGAGGCTAACAGATAGCTTCTTAGTTAATTTCCCATAAAGCTTTCTGGTTTATTGGTTTTACAATGATGTGTGTTTGGTCCTTTTTTCGTTGGTGCTCAGAACTGACACCAGAGTCATATCACTGTAGCTGGAAGAGCACCAGGAATAGTGTGTAATATTAATATAGACACTGCTTGCGCATGAATGCTTATTATATGAAGTGTAAAGGCATATGTCGGTTTAAGCTTTCCTGCTGGGGGAATTCTTCACCACAAACAGGGCAACCAAAAGGTTGCCCTCCCATATGAACAGTAATGTGTGAATCCAGATGAGTTTTCCGGGAGAAATTTTTACCGCAGAAGTCGCAGCTGTAAGGCTTCTCGCCTGTGTGGACCACCATGTGTGTATGGAGATAGGTTTTACGATTGAATCTTTTACCGCAAACTTCACAGCCAAAAGGCCTTTCCTCGCTGTGGGTGGTCATGTGACCTCTAAGGTGTGTTCTACGTTTGTAACTTTTACCACAGATCTCGCAGGTGTGTGGTTTCTCTCCGGTGTGGACCGCCTTGTGCGCCTTAAGGTTTGTCTGCCGGTTAAACTTTTTACCACAAATATCACAGCTAAACGGCTGTTCTCCTCCATGGACGATCATGTGTGTTCTCAAGTTATTCTGGTGCCTCGCTGTTTTACCGCAGATATTACAAACATAAGGCTTCTCCCCAGTGTGGATTCTCATGTGCGTCTTCAGATTGTGCTGATGTTTGAATCTTTTACCACAAACTTCACAGACAAATGGCTGCTCCTCTGAGTGGACTTTCATGTGTTTCTTCACGTCATGCTGATGTTTAAACCTTTTTCCACAGACGTCACAAACAAACGGCTGCTCTCCTGTGTGGACTCTGATGTGAGATTTAAGACTAAACTGATCTCTAAATGCTTTGCCACATTCATCACAGCTAAAGTTTTTCTTGCCTGTGTGGACTTTGGTCTGTGGATCTGGATTTGGCATCGCTTCAGAACATTTCAGATTAACTGAACAGCTTCCCTTCCATCCACTTTCTTTCTCTGTCAAAGGTTGCTGCCAATAATCATAACCATCATCTTCACTGACATCAGTCTCAGAGGATTCTGCAACTTTTCTGTCTAAACCTATTTTGAAATTATTTGGACCAGGCTTCCAGACAAGTTCTAGCTGTCCACAATCTCCATCAGTTTCAGTTTTAATCCATTTAACAGAGCTAGTGGTTGGACGCTCTGACTCTTCGGGGTCATCAGTATGACTTTCATGAAGCTGTGAGGACTCCGATTCTTCATCATCATCATCATCTTCACTCTTCACAATAACATTGAGCGGGAAGTCAGTGTATTCAGTCTCATCTTCTCCATCGAGCTGCTCTTCCTCCTGACTTATCCAACTTTCTTCCACTTCTTCCTTAATGAAGGAGGACTCTGTATCCTGCTCATCCAAACTGGGGCTCCAAGGAACCTCTTCTTTATTCAATGAAAGATGGAGGACATCTAAAGATAAGAAACACCAATGAAGACATTATGGAATTTCAGCATTTTATATGCATCATTATAGTTGAATGAGGTTCAACGTTTTAAACATTAACACAAACTTGACCAAAATCATTTGGTTGGTCTCTCCTCAGCAGTCTGCTGTGAAGAATCTGGGACAGGACTCTGAAGTCAGATAAAATCAGATGGGTGCTTGGGGCACAGCGCTGGTGGTGTAGGGGTTAAGCAACCCATAAATACAGGTCCTTCTCAAAAAATTAGCATATTGTGATAAAGTTCATTATTTTCCATAATGTCATGATGAAAATTTTACATTCATATATTTTAGATTCATTGCACACTAACTGAAATATTTCAGGTCTTTTATTGTCTTAATACGGATAATTTTGGCATACAGCTCATGAAAACCCAAAATTCCTATCTCACAAAATTAGCATATCATTAAAAGGGTCTCTAAACGAGCTATGAACCTAATCATCTGAATCAACGAGTTAACTCTAAACACCTGCAAAAGATTCCTGAGGCCTTTAAAACTCCCAGCCTGGTTCATCACTCAAAACCCCAATCATGGGTAAGACTGCCGACCTGACTGCTGTCCAGAAGGCCACTATTGACACCCTCAAGCAAGAGGGTAAGACACAGAAAGACATTTCTGAACGAATAGGCTGTTCCCAGAGTGCTGTATCAAGGCACCTCAGTGGGAAGTCTGTGGGAAGGAAAAAGTGTGGCAGAAAACGCTGCACAACGAGAAGAGGTGACCGGACCCTGAGGAAGATTGTGGAGAAGGGCCGATTCCAGACCTTGGGGGACCTGCGGAAGCAGTGGACTGAGTCTGGAGTAGAAACATCCAGAGCCACCGTGCACAGGCGTGTGCAGGAAATGGGCTACAGGTGCCGCATTCCCCAGACCTGGGCTACAGAGAAGCAGCACTGGACTGTTGCTCAGTGGTCCAAAGTACTTTTTTCGGATGAAAGCAAATTCTGCATGTCATTCGGAAATCAAGGTGCCAGAGTCTGGAGGAAGACTGGGAAGAAGGAAATGCCAAAATGCCAGAAGTCCAGTGTCAAGTACCCACAGTCAGTGATGGTCTGGGGTGCCGTGTCAGCTGCTGGTGTTGGTCCACTGTGTTTTATCAAGGGCAGGGTCAATACAGCTAGCTATCAGGAGATTTTGGAGCACTTCATGCTTCCATCTGCTGAAAAGCTTTATGGAGATGAAGATTTCATTTTTCAGCACGACCTGGCACCTGCTCACAGTGCCAAAACCACTGGTAAATGGTTTACTGACCATGGTATCACTGTGCTCAATTGGCCTGCCAACTCTCCTGACCTGAACCTCATAGAGAATCTGTGGGATATTGTGAAGAGAACGTTGAGAGACTCAAGACCCAACACTCTGGATGAGCTAAAGGCCGCTATCGAAGCATCCTGGGCCTCCATAAGACCTCAGCAGTGCCACAGGCTGATTGCCTCCATGCCACGCCGCATTGAAGCAGTCATTTCTGCAAAAGGATTCCCGACCAAGTATTGAGTACATGGTGAGTACTCATGGTGAGTACTGTACATGATTATTTGAAGGTTGACGTTTTTTGTATTAAAAACAATTTTCTTTTATTGGTCGGATGAAATATGCTAATTTTGTGAGATAGGAATTTTGGGTTTTCATGAGCTGTATGCCAAAATCATCCATATTAAGACAATAAAGGACCTGAAATATTTCAGTTAGTGTGCAATGAATCTAAAATATATGAATATTAAATTTTCATCATTACATTATAGAAAATAATGAACTTTATCACAATATGCTAATTTTTTGAGAAGGACCTGTAGAGGCTACAGTCCTCGAAGCGGCCGTTCCAGGTTCGAGTTCCGAACCCAGAGACCCTTGCAGAGTCTTTCCCCTCTCTCTGCCCCTATTTCCTGTCTGCCTACTGTTGTAAAAACAATAGGCCTCTAGTGCTGCAAAAAAGTATTAAAAAACAGATATGCTGGTATTATATCCAGCTTTTTCCAAATAGAAATACTCACCAAAGTGAGGCATTATTTAACTTTTGAGGATCTTGAGAAATGAATTCATGATTTCATGACCTTTTGTCTGAACTATTGGAACACACTTCATGTTGGTCTGGATCAGACATCCCCCTGAGCTTTTATAAACAGTCCAGAACTCCGCAGCTCTTATTGTAGCTGGTACAAGGAAGTATGAACAAATAAAGCTGGGTCCAAGATCTCTCCATTGCCTTCCTGCCTGATTTTAACATTTCATTGCTCACATATATAGTTTTAAATTGAGCCCCATGTGGTCTCCATAACACCTACACATCTTTAAGAGCACTTGAGTCAACCGGCCCATTTCTTCTGGACGTCTTGAGTTCAACATTAAAATGTAGAGGGGATCACTCACTGTAGCCTCCATACATCAACAATAATCACTTACCGTTGAGTCATTAAAATGCCTGTTAAAAAAACTCCTCTCTTTCCCTGGGCCCTCGACTGAATAAAGCATAAGACACTAGAGAAGCCTTTTACGGCTTTTATCAATTTTATTGTATTTACTTACCGTTCTATGTGTTTAGTGAAATTGTAAAGCACTTTGACCAACTTTATTTTGAAATCTGCTACATAAATAAATTTTACTCTGCAACACCGTTCAGGAATGAGACAAGTTCTGGGTTTCGGGGATGAACATGTTTTCATACAAATGTGGGAATACACTAGGGCTGAAATAATTAATTGGATTAACCGATTATTGAAATAATCGTCAACTACTTTAGTAATTGAATAATCGTTAACTGAAGTATACAGACTAAAACATGCCATTTGCTGAAAGAACAACACAGTCAGAGCAATAATTAGGCATAAATTGTACAAAAATGTATACATTTTGTATTTAAGATAAAACTTTCTATGTGTGTAAACATGCTCTATCCAGAGCTCATCAAGTAGCCTAGCTTTAGCTTCACCTGGTCCAAATCCTGTAAACAAAATCTCCTATTAGGCACCTTTTACTATGCGGTTATCAATCGATTAATCAAAAAAAAATTGTCGACAGATTAATCGATTAGCAAAATAATCGTTAGTTGCAGCCCTAGAATCAACCCCAGAACTAAAGCCAAAAAAACTTGTAAAGATGTTTGCAGAGGCTGGGAAGAGTCATTACTAACTGTAAAATGGGTCCTGTACCAAAATGGACTCAAAAAAGGCCACTCAGTGGAAGAAGCCATTTCCCCAAATCAGCATATAAAGCCAAATTACAGCATGCAATTGCACTCATGGACAAGGGCAGTAATCCTGGCCATAAAGGGAGAAGCTTATATGCCTGAGAACACCATTCTAACTGAAGAACAGGAGAAGAACTGATATACAGTAACTTCTGCAAACAGAGACACATAGGAGCATGGTTAAGAATTAGTTTAACCAAAGTAAAAACCAACAAATACCAATACTCTCACTTATTTCACTGACTAGCAATCGTGCTGTAAAAAGGGAGGACGCGATCTTCACGGCAATGCCAAACCGCTGAAAACCATTAATCATTTTCAGTCCACTTCATTATAATGCACTACTTTGTTTTTTTGTCACATAAGATCCAAATAAAGCACATAGAAGCTTGAGGGTGTAACGTGACAAAATGTGAAAAGCTTGAGGGATATGAATAGCTTTGCAAGGCACTGAGAGGCATGACAAGCACCATAGAAACCATGGTGACCTTGAGGTTTGGTCAAAGAAGAAACAGAAAAACTGGAAATCACTGGCAGAGTACACCTTTAATACTGACTGAGGGCTTGAAGCTTTCAGGCAACCAGGCAAGTCCAAGAGCAAATGGTCACTAGGATGAGAAAGTGAACATGTTCTTAACAACACTTTTATTTATTATATTAGAAAAGGAACATTAACCAGAATCTAGATGTAAAACTGGCTTAATCTGCCATTTTCCATTTGTTGTCCCTCGGCCAACTACTGTTATTCACAAAACAACTTCAAAACAACAATCAGATATTCAACATTTCTGCTCTCTGGGCATCCAAAGTGTCCCCAACTACAGGTGGAATGATACATCCAGTTAATAAGATGAAATAATACATGATGTCATTACTGTTTCACTGGCAATAATGCCTTTATCGTCACAAGGTGTTCTACTTTTGTTCTGGGGTTAATGCTTTGACACTCCATCACTAGGGGGTCTGTTTCGTTTTCTTTTTCAGACTAGATCATGCAGTTCGAGGCTTGGTCCCAGTGTGCTCCTGCCATTTAGAGGCTCTTCCTGTCTGCTCTTTGGGGGTGGCCCTTCTGGGCAGTGAGAAGTTCACTTGTTGCCCCTGATTTTCGGTTCTGCCTTGGTTTTGTGCACCGTATGCATGTCCAACCATGATTTAATATTTCCATATTGTTGCACAAGGAAGCGGTGTGTTTAAGCTGTTCCCTTAATGAGATCCACATTGTACCTCCAATTAATCTAAATATGTCAATTAATCAATCAGAAACTTAAAAAGCCAAGATATCACCATCTGGACTGTCCCATATAGTTTGAAGGCACAGTAACCTTAGAGTATAGGAACTTCTTAGATTAAAGAAAATAATCAAATATTCTCTAAAAAGAAAATCTGGTCTGAAAAAACCGAAATTCAAGTATTTGGACATAATTATCATCATTACATTTGGAGAAATATCCCAACTGAGAAGTACGAAGGTGGCAGCATCATGTGGTAGGGGTGTTTTGTTGTAGGGGGGACTCATTGACTTTATCAAATAAATTGGGAACCTAAGAAAAGAACATTCTCTTGAAGTGACCCCGACAAATGCCTGATCTCAGTCCTAGAGACAATTACTGAGTGGAGCTGGAAAGGTGAGTAAGAACACACTCCGAACCTGACTCGGTTCCACCAGTTTTGTTGGGAGGAATGGAGCAAAAATCCAGCAAACTAATGTGAGAAGCTTCTGGAAGTATAAACAAAACGTTGTCTATTTTAATGTCAGAAAGTGAGAAAAGAGTGAACAGCTGATTTATAAATGCAGTCACCCATTGGAATAAATAGGAGCACCCTAATTATAATGTATTGTCTTATGAATTATTTATTTACTGAGCACAAATTTTGTGAAGAGGGCAGATGACAGAGGCAACAATGAGTTGGTAAACTTTACATTTTGTAACAAACCAGTATACTACTAATTTTATATTGTAAGTGATTACACAACTTAATATTCATATTTGACCAATTCTGCAATGTGAAACTCATAGCTAACATTCTTCCCCCCATTTGACTTGCAGTGCATCATTTTGAGTGTGCTGAATACTTAAATCTGATAGAGAATTTATTGAGGGAGCTTAAGATTAGGGTGGTGCGATGGAGGCCTTCCAACCTCAAAGACCTGAAACTCATCACCATAAATAGATCATCAGTGGAAGACCAGTGGAAACATGCAAAAAGCTCGTCAGTAATTATAAGGACTTGACTGCTGTGATGCTAATAAAGATGTGTCCATTTATTATCGAGAATGGTATAAATAATTTTTGACATGCCATTTTTTTGACATGACATTTATTTATGTATTCCTTACTTACAAGTTTCTAAAGAAATACTAATAACATACCATACCATTACAAGTGAATACCAAGTAGCTAGAATTTTGTTTAAGCTGTATAAAAAAAGAAGGAATTTAAGAATCACAAAAGATTTTACAGGTTGTAAAAACATGTAACAAATTAAGGCAAAGTGTCCAAGATGATCAAATGAAGTGCTTTATGTTATAAGACACTATTAGATTACTTAAAGTGTGGCAAATGTCTTTCTACTTTTTTTTTTTTTTACATGCAGTTTTTATAACATTTATAATAGGCTAAAAAAAAGTATGCTTCTATGAGCAAGTTTGCTGTAGCATAATGGCTGGTAGGATGCTACTGACTGCAGCTACTGACTGTTCCAGCATGCAGTTTTGAGAATTGATTAAATCAATTCAGGCTATGAAGAAATAAAGCAATAATTCCCATAACATCATTCATTTTACTCCATTCCCATTAAAGGCCTGGAGCTTATTGTTGAAGTTTTTGTCTGACAAAACCATGTTGGGTTAAATCAGCCGAATAGTCTTTTGGTATGTAACTATATTCCAATAACGAACTGATTTAACAGGTGAGCATTTGCTTAATTAGCCTGCATAAAGGATGAGATTCCATTAAAATAAATTAACACAGAATGTATTTTTGACTTGGGGCAGAATAATAACTGTTGGACAAAGGTTATTCTTCATATGTGACCTTTGGGCTGATTATCTTGCAAAGGAGTTTCATTGCAGTCTTTAAGTTTTGTTATTTTGGGTCACACCTTTTCATAGATTTTAATGTAAATTCAGGTAGATAAATTACCTGAATTTACATTTAGCTTTTAAAATGATGGATGTATTTTATTTTACCTACACGCATGATCTGAGAATCATCCAGAAATGATACATATATGCATAGAGAGTATAATATTTAATATTAAAGGAATGACGTTAATTTTAAGCTACACCAAGCTAACAGAAAAGCAAAACCACTAAGATTCATCCAAGACATCACGAATAGAACTCAGTTAGACTAAAATAACAGCTGGGATAATATTTAATAAAAAATAAATGAGTCGGTTAGATATGCAACAAAATATTCTGTTTTTATCTCTGCTCCAGCTTGACAGCATCGGGGTTAAAGCCAGCTAACGTTAGAGAGCTCCCGAAAAAAAGAGCTGCTTCTTACCTGCGGACTGGTTTCTTCCAACATCCTCCGGCTGATCATCTCCGAGCCGTTTCTTCCTAACTGTGTCCTCTAAAGGCAGACTTTCGGTGCTGCTATTAAGATATTCCACTTCCTTCATGATGCCTATTTTTTTCTTACAAAAAAACTGGAAGATCCGGGCCTTCGCCGAACGTAGCACCGGCTTAATCCAGATACAACAGCCGCTCACATTTCGGTCAGACTGAATCTGTGGATGTTTAGTAGCAGGCCGACTAAAACATTAGGAGATAAGGACTCATCAAATGTTTTCTAAGCCGAATAACTGTTAAAATGTTCGGGTTTTTGAACAGGCATCCGTCCAGACAACCTTTTTCTCACATCATTATTTTAATCACATTCTTCACTGTCTCCACCGTGTGGCTTCGTTGTCCAGGGGAAACGACACGTCAGCGCTTCCGCCATATTATAATATATATATATATATATATATATAGAGAGAGAGAGAGAGATAGATATATCTATATATCTATTTATCTATATATATATAGATATATAGATATAATTTAAAATCCACTCTAAACTCTAGTGCTTTGTTTTCTTTTATTTGGAAGACCAGATTTCCGACCAAGGCTGTATTAGTTCCCTACCCTGCCACTCATAATATGGCGGAAGCGCTGACGTGTCGTTTCCGCTGTATATATTTTTACATATATACATTAATTTATTCATCTTCTATACCACTTATTCCATAGTGGGTCACGGGGGGAGCTGGTGCCTATCTCCAGCAGTGTACGGTCGAGAGGCAGGGTAGACCCTGGACAGGTCGCCAATCCATCGCAGGGCACCACAGAAACACACAGGACAAACAACCATGCACACACTCATTCACACCTAAGGGCAGTTTAGAAAGACCAATTTACCTAACAGTCATGTTTTTTGGACTGTGGGAGGAAGCCAGAGTACCCAGTGATATACAGTCTGTGCAAAACTTTTAGGCACGAGTGAAAAAAATGCTTTAAACAAAGAATGCTCACAGAATATAAATGATGGTTTATTTTCATCAGTTTACAAAATGCTAAGTAAGCGAATCTAAACATACAGCCAAAGTCATTAAGAACTATCAGCGTAAAGATGATGATGTGGCCCCCACAGAGCCCTGATTTCAACATCATTGAGTTTGTCTGGGATTACATGAACAGACAGAAAGATGTGAGAAAGCCTACATCCACAGAAGATCTGTGGTTAGTTCTCCAAGATGTTTGAAACAACCTACCAGCCAAGTTCCTTCAAAACCTGTGTGCAAGTGTACCCAGAAGAACTGATGCCGTTTTGAAGGCAAAGGGTGGTCACACCAAGAAAATTGGCTCTTCAGCCTTGAGAAAACCTCGTGCTTAACCAGGTCAGTGTATATACACAGACTCAGAGGAATATATAAATGGCTGGGTCCTGTGACTGCAGCCTGTTTAAGCTGTCTACATATTCGACAGAACATTCTTACGGGGAAAAAAACCTCTGAAATGTTTATTTATATTCTACCTACTGTATTTATACATTATGTCTATATCTATCTTTTATTATCTTCAACTGTCTCTTCATCTTTCTTTTTTCTCTATCTTTCTGTCTCTTTCTTTCTTTCTTTCTTTCTTTCTTTCTTTCTTTCTTTCTTCTATCATGTATGTATTTAATTACCAATCTCAGTCTTAAAGATCCAAGGGGATAATTTCAACTCCGACAGCCAAGCCAGGTCAAAAACAGTTATTCGGTGGAGACTGGACTTTTGCTGTGTGTCAGGGGCAGGGCATGAACCACTTGGGGTATTTTGTTTACTTCTACCTTCGCCATATGTACCAGGAGTAGGAGAGTTAGCCCTGCTGCTGCTCGCAGGAGAGGAAGTGCTGCCATCAAAACTTAATTTGGTGCTTTTTAAACCCGCAGATATCCTTGCCTGCTTTCTAGGTTTTAGCGGCATGTTTTTCTGTCCGCTGTCAGGAGCTTGTGTTCACCTGCGTGCGAGCGCACCTAACTCAGTGTGTCAGTGTCAGCGTCAGAGTCGCTGACACAGCGTATGAGGTGTGTTTTTGTCCAGCTTTTGTCAAGTTTGGTCATAGAAAGTAGAGTGGCAATGATGCAGGAACAGAAATCTTTCACAACGTGATCTATTAAAACAAATGACACTAACTGTTAAAACATACTATTACTACATGCCGTGATCCTCTTGGGAGGTGGGCAGTCTGGTTGGCGGGGCAGGGCGCCTCCCTTGAATAGTGGTAGAGGAAACGCTGCAGGTGCTTCCTCAAATTAGAAGTTTTTCCGCCGCCGGCATTGCACATTGCATCACAAATATTGCAGCGAGCGTAATGTGCATCGCATCTTGAAAAGTGGACCCATACTTTCAAGCACTTTTTATCAGCCATGCTTGCTTTGTTGATGGTACCAGCGGTGACTGACGTCATTATGCTCTTGTGTGTGCAATGCTGTGTTCATGTCCGGCATGGAAAATCGCCCACTCTTCCACTACCCCTTCTTGTACACCTCGCCATCCCGGTCATCGTCGTTGTGGTTATTGTCGTCATCCTTCTCCTTCACCTACACCTCCTCGTAACCCTTGTCGTCCCAGTCATCCTCCTCCTCCTCTGTCTTCTCCTCCGTTTCCTCCACCTAGTTCTGTTTATCCGTATCCTCCTGTTCACCTTCCCCATCCACCTCCCACGGCACACGTGTACCCAGACTGCGAGGCTTTCTCGAACATGGCGGAAGAAGAGATGGAACTTGACAAAAACGGAGGAGAAGGACGAAGCAAAAGGGCAAGGGACAGGAAAGACTACGGCGGCGGAGGCAGTTGGGACTGCGATGTTGATGTTGACGACTGCGACTGCAATGATCATGACACTGAGGACATAGGAGAACGACAAAGCAACGCAACGCAATTAGCCAAGGGCGGACCGAGACGTGCGCTCTCCCTTCCGGGAGTTTTACTTGCCTGGAGTGGAGCGCCTGGTGCTCAAGGCCACGGAGAAGGGGGCCGAGCAGTGGGTAGGAGAGGAGGAGACCATGGTCTTTTTCGATTTTATTTTGTGTGTTTATGTGTTTTACTATGAGTTGCTTTGAGTTGTGTTCATTTTATTTATTTTCAATTTTAACATTTTCTCCTCTCCTGTCTCCTCTCCTCTCCTCTCCCAGGACAATGCCCCTTCCACCAGTACATACCCTGCAGGTCCAGCTCATTGTGTGATGTGAAACTTGTACAATGACAATAAAGTTTCATTAATTTCTTTCATTCACGTAAATTAGATGATGACATCATCTAGTAACTTCTACTGACTTTCAGGACAGCCAATAGCTACTTTCCTTGCTGAGGAGTTGGTAACAGTGGCTCAAGCACTGCCAGATAAATTAGTTTATCACCTTGGCACCATTAATTTTCATGAAGCTCAATTATGTGGCATCAACCTTTTATGTTTACTACAGAAAAATTACAGATGTTGGGATTGATTGTTAAAATGTGTATACAATCCAGATAAATGTTGACCTGGACAAAATCACTACTGAAAATGAATTGCCCTTTAGATCCTATTATTCCCCAAGTCCCATTTCCACAAACGTTCTCCACCCCCTCCTCGGTAATGAGACTTTCGAGTATGCATGCATGGAACAGTATAAACATTACACAAAGGTCTCTTAATTCTGGTACCAATTCTGGTTCAATTCTGGTTCAAAACTAAATGGAAAAACATACTTAGAGATATACGTACATACTCATGGGACAGATCACTAACTATTAACAATACTTGAACTGCAGTCATAGCTAGCAAGGTTAGTAAGCTTCCCTCTCATACTCAAATCATGGCTAGTTTCTCAAAAACATATTCGAACCGATCCTAATAACTGATTACTGACATTACTAACTAATTAATTATTAACACACATATATATTGCACACTTTAACATTAACTTATGCTTGTAAAAAGTACAATTTAAGTTCTGTTCGCTCTGTAAAGGTCATCTGCTCCATCCTCTCGCCACTAGCTCCTTGCAGATCTATGATATGACCTCATGGAGCCAAGTAGTGCTGCTTACTTTCAATTCAATTCAGTTTTATTTTTATAGGACCAGTTTACAACACGTCATCTCAAGGCACTTTAGAAAGTCCGTTCAATCGTATCATACAGATTTCAAGTCAGGTACATTAATTCCAATTAATCCTATCAAACAATACAGGCAGATTCAGTTTATTCAAATTGGTTGAAAACTTTATTCTATCTAAGGAAACCCTGCAGATTGTATCGAGTCAGTGACTTCCAGCATTCACTCCTGGATAAGCATGTAGCGACCATGGGCAGTTGCTTGCATAGAAATTGGAGCAATCCCTCATACAGAGCATGCATGTAGCAACAGTGGAGAGGAAAACTCCCTTTTAACAGAAAGAAACCTCCAGCAGTACCAGGCTCAGTGTGAGCAGCCATCTGCCACGATCGACTGGGGGTTTAAGAGAACAGACCAGAGACACAAAAAGAATACAGAACCACACATCCAGGAGTACTTTCTATGGGAAGGAGAAGTAAAATGTCAATGGATGTAGCTCCTTTAGTGGCTTCATCTAGGAAAGAAAGACAGATGAGCCAGTTTTCAAGTCTAGAGTATGAAATAATGCACATACAGTTATTAACAATAAAAGCTCAGTCAGTAGCTATGTCTAGGAGAAACATAGGGTTAAGTACTGAAAGACAGGGCCAAGTGTATTATCAGTAGAATGTGAGCATTAAGTTGTTGGCAGCAGCAGAAGCATGGACAATGCCCCCCTCCAGGAAGGTGTCACAGATAGACACAGAGTCTGGCCAGGTGTAGCATCTAGAAAGAGAAAAGAGAGGGAACATAAAGTTAAAAGCTGAAATAACACCAGTCTGAGAACAAAGTGATCTTTTAGGAACATATGGAACAATCATTCTAAATCATATTCCAGATTTAACAGGGAGCCAATGAAGGGAAACTAAAATAGAAGAAATATGATCTCTTTCATCAGAACTCTTGCTGCAGCATTTTGAATCAGCTGAAGGCTTATAACTGCGTTTTGTGGATATCCTGATAGTAAAAAATTACAATAGTCCAACCTTGAAATAGCAAATGCATGGACTAGTTTTTCAGTGTCACTCCGGGATAGGATATTTCTAATTTTGACAATGTATTCCATACTGCCTAATAATTTTACCTATTGGAAGCATATACAGGGGTTGGACAATGAAACTGAAACACCTGTCATTTTAGTGTGGGAGGTTTCATGGCTAAATTGGAGGAGCCTGGTAGCCAGTCTTCATTGATTGCACATTGCACCAGTAAGAGCAGAGTGTGAAGGTTCAATTAGCAGGGTAAGAGCACAGTTTTGCTCAAAATATTGAAATGCACACAACATTATGGGTGACATACCAGAGTTCAAAAGAGGACAAATTGTTGGTGCACGTCTTGCTGGCGCATCTGAGACCAAGACAGCAAGTCTTTGTGATGTATCAAGAGCCACGGTATCCAGGGTAATGTCAGCATACCACCAAGAAGGACGAACCACATCCAACAGGATTAACTGTGGACGCAAGAGGAAGCTGTCTGAAAGGGATGTTCGGGTGCTAACCCGGATTGTATCCAAAAAACATAAAACCACGGCTGCCCAAATCACGGCAGAATTAAATGTGCACTGTTTCCACCAGAACTGTCCGTCGGGAGCTCCACAGAGTCAATATACACGGCCGGGCTGCTATAGCCAAACCTTTGGTCACTCATGCCAATGCCAAACGTCGGTTTCAATGGTGCAAGGAGCGCAAATCTTGGGCTGTGGACAATGTGAAACATGTATTGTTCTCTGATGAGTCCACCTTTACTGTTTTCCCCACATCCGGGAGAGTTACAGTGTGGAGAAGCCCCAAAGAAGTGTACCACCCAGACTGTTGCATGCCCAGAGTGAAGCATGGGGGTGGATCAGTGATGGTTTGGACTGCCATCTAGCCCAATACTTGTGCTAGATGGGCGCGTCACTGCCAAGGACTACCGAACCATTTTTGAGGACCATGTGCATCCAATGGTTCAAACATTGTATCCTGAAGGCAGTGCCGTGTATCAGGATGACAATGCACCAATACACACAGCAAGACTGGTGAAAGATTGGTTTGATGAACATGAATGTGAAGTTGAACATCTCCCATGGCCTGCACAGTCACCAGATCTAAATATTATTGAGCCACTTTGGGGTGTTTTGGAGGAGCGAGTCAGGAAACGTTTTCCTCCACCAGTATCACGTAGTGACCTGGCCACTGTCCTGCAAGACGAATGGCTTAAAATCCCTCTGACCACTGTGCAGGACTTGTATATGTCATTCCCAAGACGAATTGACGCTGTATTGGCCGCAAAAGGAGGCCCTACACCATACTAATAAATTATTGTGGTCTAAAACCAGGTGTTTCAGTTTCATTGTCTAACCCCTGTATATAGTAAAGACAATTGGCCCAAGCACTGATCCTTGTGGTACTCCACAATGAACCCTGGAGTTTGAAGGTGATTTATCATTTACATGAACAAACTGGAATCTGTCAGACAAATAAGATGTAAACCAGCCTATTGCTGTTCCCCTGATCCCTACAGCATGTTCCAGGCTTTCCATGTGGAAGAGAATATTGTGATCAACTATATCAAATGCAGCACTGAAATCTAACAGGATCTCATGGACTTGTTTCTGTGGTACAGACACAAGTCAATTATCTGAAGCCAGGAGAATATCATTAGTGACATTCACCAGAGGTGTTTTAGTGCCATGATGAGCACTGAAACCTGACTAAAACTCAAACTCAAAGGTTATTAAAAAATGGTCAGACAGGACAGGGTTATGAGAGAATATTGTTATGTCTTTACACTCAATGCCATATGTCAGCACAAGGTCCAGAGAATGAAGGCAAAGGTGGGTAGGTTTGTTAATGTTTTGATCAAAGCCAATTGAGTCTAAGATAGCATTAAACGCTATATTTAGGCTATCACTTTCAGCATCTACATGAATGTTAAAATCCCCCACTATAATAACTTTATCTGTATTTAACACTAAATCAGATAAAAGGTCTGAAAACTGATCTAAAAATTGAGAGTAAGGGCCTGGTGGACGGTACAAAACAACAAACAGAAGAGGTTTTAGTGCTTTGCAATTTGGATGAGGAAAAGTAAGGATTAAATATTCAAAAGATTTGTAGCTATTGATTGGTCTGGGACTAATCAATAAATCCGACTGAAAGATGGTTGCTACTCCTCCTCCTCGCCCAGTATTTCGAGGAATGTGAAAATTTAAATAATTAGTAGGAGTTGACTCATTTATAGTAACATAATCCTCTTGCTGCAGCCAGGTTTCTGTGAGGCAAAATAAATAAATCTGATTGTCACAAATCAGGTCACTAACTAGCAATGTCTGTGAAGAGAGAGATCTTATGTTCAGTAAGCCACATTTAATTGTTTTATTTTTCTTTTCGGTCTGAGTTGTGTTTATTTTTATGAGATTTTCCTGATTTCCTTCTTTTAAATTATTTTTTTATCTATTCAATTTTGGCAGTGGGCGAGACACTGTCTTAATAGGGTAATGGGTGGGTAGCAGTACAGAAGCTGCAGAGAGGAGTGTTAAACTATGACCCTGCTTCCTGGTCTGAACCCTGGGTTGTCAGAGTTTTGGAGAACTAATGATAATAAAAGAAAAATACTGTATATGTACATTGAGTGTCTATCAAGATCAAACCAGTGGTTTTATGGACAAAATGTGCAATTTGGGTTAAATGGAAAGAGAAACCCTCCTAGTGTGCTGATGTCTCGATTGCAGCGATCAGCTGGTAAACGGTGGGGCCACGCCCCTTTAGCCACTAGCAGCTGATTGCCCCAAATCTCGAACAAAGAGTTATAAAACTCTGAGGTGGGACTCCAGTGGAAAAACTCCAGTAATAAAACTGGAACAAAGGAGTGGTCAGGCAAGGCCCAGATCGCAGTTGCTTTGAATGAAAACATTAAAAGTCCAACATTTAACTCCTGGCTGATTTGGGATCAGCCAGACAAAACACGAACACGCACGATTCAGCAGCGCTTGCACAGCAAATCAAAACACAGATCAGCATAAAACACTTCAATCATTATTGCATGCAACAAGTTGATACCTTGGATTAACTACTGGTGATTCTAAATCACCTTAACTGCCTCATCCTTCCCAGACCTCTAAATGCACCTATCCAATTTAATATAAAAAGAACAAAGTTACTTTGACGTTGATTTGTTCTCTCCACTAGACCGTCCAGGAGGGGAAAATATGAAGAACCGTTAGTCGACTGAATCAACAAGGAGGAAACTCATCTCCTTAAATAAAACCTCTGTGGGTTTTTCACCTCTGCCGGGTGTCGGCGTGGTCTTCGATCGGTATATGAATCTTCTGACCTTCTTGTATCAGACAGATTTCCAGCTTACAAGCTCTTCTGGGAATGGCCGTGTGGAGAAGAAGTTCGCCTGCAAGCTTTTCTCTCTCCAGATATGCGTCTCTGTTGCGTCGTCCCGTGAGACACGCTGGAAATGGCAAAGAAAGTTTTTTTTCCGCGGGTTTTATAATCCGGGTGACGTCAGAGCTGCTATATCTGTTGAGCTCCACATGTCAAACTGCCCAGCCAAAATAGATGACTCCAACATCCTTTATAGAATGATGTCGGTTTTTAATGCAGTGCCTCCTAAGGAATTAAAGTTCACAGGGATTTAATGTTGGTTTTCGACCTTGCCGCTCACATGCAGAGATTTCTCCAGATGACTTAATTAGATTATGATATTATGAACTAGATAATGAAATCCCTAGGTGCCTTCCAATTGTATGTTGAGATACGTTAACCTTAAAGGGGACATATGCTTTTAAATCCTTCCTTTTATCACTTAAATCATTCAGTTGTGGTCTATATGAAGTGGAACTGCAATGTTTTGGTCTGAATTCAATGTTACTGTAGCTCCACAGGCTGTGGAGACCTGTTGTAAGGTGCGTCTGGGAGCAACTCATTTTGGTGCCGGAAGTCCATGACCATATTATGCCATTCCTCAGCAAATACTGTGATGCAACAGTTGGAAAAATTAACAAATGATAAAGAAAACTGAAAGACTGAAAAATATGACCTGAACATGATATAAAGATACCTCCGCAACACCTGTAGACTAAATTCAGCTTCAGTTCTGCACTGCTACAGACTCAATGTACACAACAAGTATATAAAGGCCAAAAAAGTGGATTTTGCATGATATGTCCCCTTTATACTGTTGGCTTGTTTACTCACACAGAACCTAGCTCCATTCTTTCTTGTAAACAACTGAGCTCCATTTTTACCCCATCAAGACACTCATTTGTTTCCATTTAACCTGTTAACCTGTGGAGTGTTCCAAACAGGTGTTTTTTGAGCATTCCTCAACTTTCTTTTAAAATATTCTTTTATTACCCCTGTTCCAAGTCTCTGGGAACGTGTTGCAAGCATCAAATTTAAAATGAGTGAATGTTTGCACAAAAAAAAAGATAAAGTGTATTACTTTGAACATTGAATATTTTGGATTTCAAGTGTATTCAATTCAATTGCAAATAGCTTGAACAGGTTTGCAAATCATTGTACATTGTTTTTATTGAGGTTTTACACAACATCCCAACTTCATTGGAATTGGGGTTGTATATGTATCAAATCTATATGATGGAGAATGGAATAGGACTAAAGGAAATAATTCAGAATGTCTCCCTGATTTCTCCACCTCTCAGCACTGTGAGGATCATATTATTTGATTTCTCCAGTGCATTTAACACACTTCAACCTGATTTGCTTTGCCAGATACTCCAGAAGACTCAGATAGAGGCCTCAACAATCTCCTGGATCAAAGACTACATGATAATCTGACCACAGTTAATGAGACTGAAGGGTTGTTTGTCTAACCAGGTAGTCAGCAGCACAGGAGCACCACAGGAGACTGTGCTCTCACCATCATTCCTGCCCACAGCCATCAGCATCTGCAACATCTTTTTGAAGAAACCTGCATAATATGAGCTACAACAACATTAAATTTAGTACGTTTGAACTTAAATGAATTGAACTGTGAACAAGTGGAGAACTTAAAGAGAAATAGATTAAATCTTGTTGAGATGTCACACATATTGTCAAACACACATTTTATAGACTAAAACCTTTATTACGAGGACCTCCATCTGCTGCCCAGTCAACCGGCCTGATAATACACACGCGTGAATTATTAGTGAGCAGGCGCCATGCCTAAAGTCAGCAGCAGGGGCGCTATATCGACACACAGGACATACACAAATTTCTTGTACTTGTGAATTAAAAATTAAAAAATATCAACAAAGCTTGAAATCAATTTTTTAGATTCTAGAGGGCCAAGCAGCAGCTTATAAATCTTATTTTCCAAAGGAAGTGACTCAAAAGTTTAAATATTAAGTCGGACATGATTTCTAATTTGTAAATATCTAAAAAAAAAAAGAGCATCCGGAAGAGAGAAGCAATTCTTTAATGTTGCAAATGAAGCAAAATGTTTGTTAATATGCAGATTCTCCAATGTGATTATGTCCTTTAGGAGCAACCCGGAGAGCGCCTGGTGGGTGGGTTGCTCCTCGCGGGACCCGGCCGGGCCAAGCCCGAACGAGAGACGCGAGGCCATCCCCCAGTGGGCCCACCACCTGCAGGGGGAACCGTGAGGGATCGGTGCAAAGAGGATTGGGTGGCGGTCGAAGGTGGAGACCTCAGCGGCCCGATCCCCGGATGCTTAGGCTGGCTCTAGGGACGTGGAATGTCACCTCGCTGGGGGAGAAAGAGCCTGAGCTTGTGCGGGAGGTCGAGAGATATCGACTAGAAATAGTTGGGCTCGCCTCCACGCACAGCGTGGGCTCTGGAACCCATCTCCTTGAGAGGGTTTGGACTCTCTTCTACTCTGGAGCGGCCCACGGGGAGAGGTGGCGGGCTGGTGTGGGTTTGCTTGTTGCCCCCCAGCTCAGCCGTCTCGTGTTTGGGTTTACCCCAGTGGATGAAAGGGTCGTATCCCTGCGCCTTCGGGTTGGGGATAGGTCTCTGACTGTCGTCTCGGCCTATGGGCCGAGCGGTAGTGCGGAGTACCCGGCCTTCTTGGTGTCCCTGTCGGGGGTGCTGGATAGTGCCCCTCCCGGGGACTCCATTATTCTGCTGGGGGACTTCAACGCCCACGTGGGAAACAACAGTGACACCTGGAGAGGCGTGATCGGGAGGAATGGCCTCCCCGATCTAAATCCGAGCGGTGTTTTGTTATTGGACTTCTGTGCTAGTCACGGACTGTCCATAATGAACACCATGTTCAAACATAAGGGTGTCCATCAGTGCACTTGGCACCAGGACACCCTAGGCAGGAGGTCGATGATCGACTTTGTTGTCGTATCATCAGACCTTCGGCCGCATGTTATGGACACTCGAGTGAAGAGAGGGGCTGAGCTGTCCACTGATCACCACATGGTGGTGAGTTGGATCCGCTGGAGGAGGAGAAAGCCAGACAGACTTGGCAGGCCCAAGCGCATAGTGAGGGTCTGCTGGGAACGCCTGGCGGAGCCCTCGGCCAGGGATGTATTCAACTCCCACTTCCGTGAGAGCTTTGACCAGATCCCGGGGGATGTTGGAGACATAGAGTCTGAGTGGACCATGTTCTCCGCATCTATTGTCGATGCTGCTGCCCGTAGCTGCGGCCGTAAGGTCTGCGGTGCCTGTCGCGGCGGCAATCCCAGAACCCGGTGGTGGACACCGGCAGTAAGGGATGCTGTCAAGCTGAAGAAGGAGTCCTATCGGCTGTGGTTGGCTTGTGGGACTCCTGAGGCGGCTGACGGGTACCGTGAGGCCAAGCGTGCTGCGGCCCGGGCTGTGGCAGAGGCAAAAACCCGGGCCTGGGAGGAGTTCGGTGAGGCCATGGAGAAGGACTTCCGGCTGGCCTCGAAGCGATTCTGGCAACCCGTCCGGCGCCTCAGGTCAACACTGTTTATAGTGGGGGTGGGAGGCTGCTGACCTCGACTGGGAACATTATCGGGCGGTGGAAGGAGTACTTCGAGGATCTCCTCAATCCTGCCATCACGCATTCTGTGGTGGAAACAGAGGCTTAGGACTCGGGGTTGGACTCCTTCATCACCCAGGCTGAAGTCACCGAGGTGGTTAAAAAGCTCCACGGTGGCAAGGCTTCGGGGGTGGATGAGATCCGCCCTGAGTACCTCAAATCTCTGGATGTTGTTGGGCTGTCATGGTTGACACGCCTCTTCAACATTGCGTGGCGGTCGGGGACAGGTCCTCAGGACTGGCAGACTGGGGTGGTGGTCCCCCTTCAGAAGGGTGTCTGGAGGGTGTGTTCCAACTACAGGGGGATCACACTCCTCAGCCTCCCTGGTAAGACCTACTCGAGCGTATTGGAGAGGAGAGTCCGGCCGATAGCCGAACCTCGGCTTCAGAAGGAGCGGTATGGTTTTCGTCCCGGCCGTGGAACACTGGACCAGCTCTATACCCTCTACAGGGTACTCGAGGGTTCATGGGAGTTTGCCCAACCGGTTCACATGTGTTTTGTGGACCTGAAGAAGGCATTCGACTGTGTCCCTCGTGATGCCCTGTGGGGGGTGCTCCAGGAGCATGGAATCGGGGGCCCTTTATTAGGGGCCATCCGGTCCCTGTATGAGTGGAGCAGGAGTTTGGTCCGCATCGCCGGCACTAAGTTGGACCTGTTCCCGGTGCATGTTGGACTCCGGCAGGGCTGCCCTTTGTCACTGGTCCTGTTCATAACTTTTATGGACAGGATTTCTAGACGCAGCCAAGGGCCGGAGGGGGTCTGGTTTGGGGATCAGAGGATTTCGTCTCTTCTTTTTGCAGATGACGTGGTCCTGCTGGCCCCCTCTAGCCAAGATCTACAGCATGCGCTGTGGCGGTTCGCAGCCAAGTGTGAAGCGGCTGGGATGAAGATCAGCTCCTCCAAGTCCGAGGCCATGGTTCTCGAACGGAAAAGGGTGGCCTGTCCTCTTCAGGTTGGAGGGGTGTTCCTGCCTCAAGTGGAGGAGTTTAAGTATCTCGGGGTCTTGTTCACGAGTGGGGGAAAAATGGAGTGGGAGATCGACAGACGGATCGGTGCGGCTGCTGCAGTAATGGGGGCACTGTGCCGGTCCGTTGTGGTGAAGAGAGAGCTGAGCCGAAAAGCAAAGCTCTCAATTTAACAGTCGGTCTACGTTCCTACCCTCACCTATGGCCATGAACTTTGGGTCATGACCGAAAGAACGAGATCCCAGATACAAGCGGCTGAAATGAGCTTCCTCCGTAGGGTGGCCGGGCACTCCCTTAGAGATAGGGTGAGGAGCTCAGCCATCCGGGAGGGGCTCGGAGTAGAGCCGCTGCTCCTCCACATCGAGAGAAGCCAGTTGAGGTTCCTCGGGCATCTATACCGGATGCCTCCTGGACGCCTTCCTTGGGAGGTGTTCCAGGCATGTCCCACCGGGAGGAGGCCCAGGGGACGCCCAGGACACGCTGGAGGGACTATGTCTCTCGGCTGGCCTGGGAACGCCTTGGGTTCCCCCCGGAGGAGCTGGAGGAGGTGTCTGGGGAGAGGGACGTCTGGGCGTCTCTGCTGAGTCTGCTGCCCCCGTGACCCAGTCCCGGATAAGCGGAAGACGACGAGTACGAGTACGAGCCTCCAACTATTAAAAGATGCATCTGACAGTGATTGGGGGAATGCGTGATTGCAATAAATTGAGAAGTGGATTGAGATCTCTGGTAGCTTACAGTATCCCTTAATTTGCTTCCTTATGTTTAAACAGTTTAAAACAATCAAGTTATTTATTCCACTATTCAGTGGAGATATAGGTGCTGAAAAAGGAATTGCTGGCAGAAAGCTTGTTTTACACTACTCTTTTCAATGGCCACCCAGGGAGGGGTCTCAGCAGAGATCTCTTGAGTGTAGCCCTCCTGCCAGTAAGCCAGGGCCCTTGCATTTGCTGCCCAATAATAATGTTGGACGCATGGTAAACCCAGCCCACCCATCTCTCCTGGTTTCTGTAAATTAATTTTATTCTGTGAGCTTTGAAACCCCAGAAAAAAGGCAAAATTATTGTATCCAGAGATTTAAAAAAGGCTCTTGTTAGGAAAATGGGCAAACCCTGAAATAGGCATAAGAATTAAGGCAGGGGGACCATTTTTATAGCATTTATACAGCCCATCATTGAGAGGGGATGAACCCTCCATTTTTCAATGTTGGCTTTAAGCTTGTCTACTTTCTCTATCAAAATTCTATTTGAAATTATGTTTTGGATCTTTTGGCAAGACGACGCCAAGGTATTTAAATTTCTCAGTTATTTTAAATGGCAAATCATCAAAGACTTTTGAGGCAAGGGACGCACCAAATGACATAAATTCACTCTTCTGTCAATTAATGGTATATCCCGCAGTCTTTCCAAATGATTGTATAAGATCCAATAAGACAGGGACTTATTGCTCAGGCTGTGATAAAAAAAAAGTAACCACATCATCAGCATACAACGAAATTTGATGATTAACATTTCCTAGATTAATCGGTTTAACTAAGGGATTATTCCTAATGCTAATAGCTAAGGGCTCGATGGCAAGAACAGTGGACTAAAGGGGCTATCCTGACGCGTCCCACGACACAACAGGAAAGGCTCTGACCTTTCCAAGTTTGTTAGGACGTGAGCAGTTGGCTGATCATACAATGTTTTAATCCAAGGAAGAAATTTTCTGCCAAACCAAAATTCCTCTAGTACAGTAAGCATGTAAGGCCATTCCAGCTAGTCGAATGCCTTTTCTGCATCCAGGCAAAGATTGTTTCAATGCCATATTTGTGGTACATGATATTCATTAAACAACTAATATTTAAAAAGGAAATCTAAGTGGGACAAAGCCTGTTTGATCTGGGTGAATAATGGAAGAAATATGTTTGTTTAATCTTTTCGCCAACACTGGTGAATATTTTCATGTCTGATTTCAATGAGGTGATAAGGCAATATGATGAAAGCTCAGTTTCTTCCCTCCCCTCTTTAAGCAATAATGAAATATTGGATTCATACATGGTATAGGGAAATTTGCCAAAATCAAAGAAATGAGAAAAAATCCTCAAGAGGAGAGGAGCTACTCTTTTAGAATATTTTTTATAAACCTCAATTGCAAAGCTCCAGGGCCTGGAGCTTTTGCACAGGGGGATGATTTTATTGTGTCTAAGATCTCTTCTATACTAATGTATCTAAGATCTCTTCTATACTAATATCTGCATTAAAGGCTTCTTGTGCAGCATTGTTCAGGTTTAGGTCCTTGCCAGTTCAGGAAGTCCCCTTTTGCTTTAGATGTGTGTAGTTGCTTATAGTATTCTTTAAATAAATAATTTATGCCCTTTGGTTCAATTATAAAATTTCGTAAGTGACAGGCCAATAATTTGTGGGGCTTGTCACCCAACTCAAAATGTTTTTGTCTAATCTTAAACAGCTGGTCAAGCACCCGATTAGACAGTATGGTGTTATATTCATATTTCAATGCAAGAATATTTTGTAGAATTAAAGAATTGGAAGAGAACCTGTAATTAAGCTCTAAAGTGAGCAAGTTCGTCTTCAATATCTGTGAGGCGTTTCCGACTTTTGTTTTTCAAAGAAGATTCAAAAGACATTATATGGCCTCTGATTGTAACTTTAACGTTTCCCACAAGGTGGAATCCATAACATCCGATGTATCCTTAGTGTCCAAGAATTCTGAGTTTTTATTATCTATGAATAGACAAACTGTCTCATCATAGAGCAAGGATTGATGAAAGCCAATTGTATTGCCGCTTCTTATCATTAAAATTAAGAGTCAAGGAAATTGGCGAATGATCAGATGTTAAAAGAGTGTGGTATTTAAAAAAAATCTATTCTCGAGTAGGACTTATGCATTTGCGAGAAAAAAAGACTAATCTTTGTATGCCGGATGCTGCAATCTCCAAATATCAACGAGGTTTGTAGAAGTCATGAGAGAACTGTAGAGGAGGAGCTCAATGATTGAGATGTTCAAGAAGATCTATCCAAGTGGGTGTCAAGTACACAGTTAAAATCCCCTCCTAAAATGAAATGTGTGTCAGACAGGTCGAGCAACAGGATTTCATTCTACTTGTACTCAAACTTAGTGTTACAGTTTGAGGTTGTTTTGGACCAAAATGCAAACAGGGACTAGGGCTTGGCATATTATAAAGTAAGATCTTCTTTAATGGAGACTCGTAGTTCAGCACTTACAAGGTCGCTGGAGAATTACAGATGAATGCCCTGGTTAGCACAATGCAGAGAAACACAAGGAGCTTGAGAAGAGACGTGACATTACATGAGGAACCAGTAGAGAACATGAATGAATACAACCAGGCACTGTGTACAGGTCCTTCTCAAAATATTAGCATATTATGATAAAGTTTATTATTTTCCATAATGTAATGATGAAAATTTAACATTCATATATTTTAGATTCATTGCACACTAACTGAAATATTTCAGGTCTTTTATTGTCTTAATACAGATGATTGTGGCATACAGTTCATGAAAACCCAAAATTCCTATCTCACAAAATTAGCATATTTCATCCGACCAATAAAAGAAGTGTTTTTAATACAAAAAACGTCAACCTTCAAATAATCATGTACAGTTATGCACTCAATACTTGGTCGGGAATCCTTTTGCAGAAATGACTGCTTCAATGCGGCGTGGCATGGAGGCAATCAGCCTGTGGCACTGCTGAGGTCTTATGGAGGCCCAGGATGCTTCGATAGCGGCCTTTAGCTCATCCAGAGTGTTGGGTCTTGAGTCTCTCAACGTTCTCTTCACAATATCCCACAGATTCTCTATGGGGTTCAGGTCAGGAGAGTTGGCAGGCCAATTGAGCACAGTGATACCATGGTCAGTAAACCATTTACCAGGGGTTTTGGCACTGTGAGCAGGTGCCAGGTTGTGCTGAAAAATGAAATCTTCATCTCCATAAAGCTTTTCAGCAGATGGAAGCATGAAGTGCTCCAAAATCTCCTGATAGCTAGCTGCATTGACCCTGCCCTTGATAAAACACAGTGGACCAACACCAGCAGCTGACACGGTACCCCAGACCATCACTGACTGTGGGTACTTGACACTGGACTTCTGGCATTTTGGCATTTCCTTCTCCCCAGTCTTCCTCCAGACTCTGGCACCTTGATTTCTGAATGACATGCAGAATTTGCTTTCATCTGAAAAAATTACTTTGGACCACTGAGCAACAGTCCAGTGCTGCTTCTCTGTAGCCCAGGTCAGGCGCTTCTGCCGCTGATTCTGGTTCAAAAGTGGCCTGACCTGGGGAATGCGGCACCTGTAGCCCATTTCCTGCACACGCCTGTGCACGGTGGCTCTGGAAGTTTCTACTCCAGACTCAGTCCACTGCTTCCGCAGGTCCCTCAAGGTCTGGAATCGGCCCTTCTCCACAATCTTCCTCAGGGTCCGGTCACCTCTTCTCGTTGTGCAGCGTTTTCTGCCACACTTTTTCCTTCCCACAGACTTCCCACTGAGGTGCCTTGATACAGCACTCTGGGAACAGCCTATTCGTTCAGAAATTTCTTTCTGTGTCTTACCCTCTTGCTTGAGGGTGTCAATAGTGGCCTTCTGGACAGCAGTCAGGTCGGCAGTCTTACCCATGATTGGGGTTTTGAGTGATGAACCAGGCTGGGAGTTTTAAAGGCCTCAGGAATCTTTTGCAGGTGTTTAGAGTTAACTCGTTGATTCAGATGATTAGGTTCATAGCTCGTTTAGAGACCCTTTTAATGATATGCTAATTTTGTGAGATAGGAATTTTGGGTTTTCATGAGCTGTATGCCAAAATCATCCGTATTAAGACAATAAAAGACCTGAAATATTTCAGTTAGTGTGCAATGAATCTAAAATATATGAATGTTACATTTTCATCATTACATTATGGAAAATAATTAACTTTATCACAATATGCTAATATTTTGAGAAGGACCTGTATATGCAGGGAGAGGAAAGGAGTAGACTATGAGAAGGAAGCTAAGGTGATCAGAAGAGAAGTGACAACAGGTGCGGGATCCGGCTATGGAGACTGAGGGAATGGTGGTTACTATGGTGACTAATGCTGAGGAACGCAGGGACACGAGGTACTAAACTAGACTGGAAACGTGAATAAACTAGAAACCAGAAAGCTGGAGACTGGGTAAGAAAGAGACAACAAATAATGAAGTAAACGGGGGGAGCAGAGAAAACGAAGACCTAAGATAACAAATAATCTAAACATAAACATAAGTGGAAACTAAACCTAGTAGGAACAAATAATCAAATACTATTAACTGCCAGAGAAGAACTGAAACAGAAGGGACTAACACAGAGAACTATACTAGAATAATAAACCGGGAAGGGAGAAATAAACATGAAGAACTAAGCGAGAGAAAGCTATACTAGAAGTAAGGCTGGGGAGAACAACTAATATTAAGGGAAACAAACAACTAAGTAAACAATAACAAAAGGGGATCTAAGAACAAGGGAGGACGTATCACTAGAACTAAAGGTGCAGAAGTACAGACAGAACTATAACCAAACACCAGGATAACAGAAGGAATAACTAAACACAGGAAAACTACTTAACGTAAGGGCAGATCCTGACACTTTCGTGAAATAGGTCAATCTACTTCAATGGATAGCTCAACTCTGCAAAGGTTGCAGAGTTGGTTAATTCAAACAATCCTGAAGTAAGTGATTTTAAACATTCAGTAGTTTAATATGTACGTCTGTTTCTATCAACATAAACAACATTACAATAAAATATGGCAATCAAACACATATTTTCAGTGAAAGACATATTTAGGAATTTCATTGTAAATTTGCTAATTCATCTAGTATATCAAAGTTAAAGTTAACGATTTACAATATCACTGCTATAAAAATATTTTCAGTAAAATGGTTACAAAGCTAACTTTACATTTTAAGGGTTTGGTCCTTGTTGGGTTAAATTAAACACTTTCTTTTTACTTATTGGGATAGCTATTTATGATATCTGAATCATACATTTTATAAATAAATGCTTATTCTTTATTTTCCATAATTTAAGTGCTTCACAATAAAATAACTATAATGTTATACTTTCTACCATTGTTACAGACTCTGCTGAGGCATCAAATTCTAGAGCAATTGCTGAGCCAAATGCAATATGTTCTCAGTCATCAATGCTAGCAACACAAGCAGTCAGTAGAAGGAAACAAGCGCACCCCAACTAAGCCCGTGACCTAGCAGTTGCACACTGTTATTCTATTGGCTGAAATAGTTGCTAGGAGATGATACGGCTTTAATCTGAGAAAGAGCAAAAACTATTTGTGAGCAGGGAAGAAACTTGAGAGCGCAGTTTCGATCCGAACAGAGAGCAAGTTTGCACGCATGGAGGATGAAGCAAACAGGAGGAGAAATTATCTATGCAAGAAGCATTAGATCAGAGCGTAGAAACAAAGATTTGAGAGAGAACAGAGTATATTTAAGAGATAGCAGAAGTTTTGAGTGCAAGCATGAATAAGTTTAAGTACAAGCAGAATTAAATCCTGCTCTCAAATTGAAAATATGTGCTCTTGATTTTTGGCAGTGATTTTCCCCCATAAATAAAGTGTCACATAGAATGAATGTACATAACCAGTCACCAGGATATATCTGCCATTTGGGTCCGTCACTGTAGAAATATGCCTGAATGGGACAAGTTTATGAATCAGGATTGCCACACCTCTGGCCTTACTTGAAAAAGTAGACTGAAAAACCTGGTTGGCCCAGCTGCATCTCAGCAACCGCTCTCTACCTGGTCTTATATGTGTTTCTTGGAGGTATACAATGTCAGTAGAGAAAGGCTTTAAATGTGAAAAATACTTTAGCCATCTTAAGGACATGCCCCAAACCCCTAACATTCCAACTGGTAAAAGTAATGCCACCACCTTTACTAATCTATTAGCATGCATAGAGGATTTTAAACAATATGGATACAGTGAGCACACGTATAACTGTAATAAACCATTTAAAAAGTGAAACATAAAAAAACAGAAGAAAATATTTTACCATAAACATATAGATCTGTAAGAACTTCACCCATCCCACATTCCAAAACAAAGTTAGAGTGAAAACCTCACATACCCAAATAGAGGTAGCCGGGCCATACAGGCCAAACGAATATTACTTTCCACAAAGGCTCGTCCACCCATTCTCAACCATTAAAAGTAAATGTGAAGTAAACATCAAACTACCAAAAAAAAAAAAAGAATTCCGGTTTCACACACAGTAGTTAATCAGAGCTTTTGTAAAGTTTCTGCAAAAACCTCTACATCCCACAGAGGAGAATGTCTTATCAGTAGACCCATGTGTGACGCGGAGATGTGCTGGATATATGAAACCGCACCTTGCGCCTGCATCTTAGAGCTGCTTCCTTATGGTATCAAAGGCCTGCTGTTGCCTCGGCCAGGTTGTCAGGTAAGATGTAGACCAGCTTGTCCTAGTAGCAGAGGGGAAACTGATGGCGTGCCAATCGTAGGATCATCTCTTTTGTCAGGAAATAATGGATCCATGCTATCATTACGCATGGATGCGCATCCTCGTTTGGCAACCTGCTCCACCTCCAGTGGCGTGGAGAGTTAACGCCCAACAGCTCCAGAATAAACTTCATTAAAATCTCCGTCAGGCGACCACCCTATAACTTTTCCGGCAATTCGATTATTTTAATATTCTGCCATTTGGAATGAGCTTCAAGATCAATCACTTTCATCTGGAGCGCCTCTGCCTGCATCTTACTGAGCTTCTCCTCAACATGTGAGAGGCAGCGTTTATGGTCGGAGCTGGCATCTTCTACCACCTTAATTCGGGCGCCAAGATTCAATAGCGATGCCTGAGTAGATGCCAGTGATGCTTCTAAGTCATTAAATCTGTCCGTCCTTGTTTTATTCATGCTACTTATTGCAGAAAGAATGACTGAGGACCCTACATCGGGCTCACAACCTAGTTCAGTTCCTGATGTTGTTGCTTGTTTAGCTAGCTCAGGCACATGTTGCCCATCAACCTCATCTGGAGCTTTCTCCTGCTTCTTTCCCTTTTCAGCCTTAGGTTTTGTCATCCTTAGCTTCAGAGAAGTTAATCAATGTGTAATGAAACCGGAACAAAGTGATATATCCGTTTATAATAAGAATTACTCTTAAGTGGTGAGGAGCCAAGAAAACCATACAGTACTCACGAGCCCCCCTCACCCTGGATACTCTTAAGGTTTTGGATGACTACTTGAGTAAAAATTTACTGAAGTAGTGCTGCTCTTGAGTATAACTTCTGGCTACTCTAACCACTCTGGAAATATCTAACACAGGACCACATGTTATGATTAAGTGGGCATTAGGAAATGTATTACCCTCCATGGGAGACTGCACAGGCTAAAGTTGGCTAGTGCTACATTTACATTGTCTATTTTAACCTTTTGGGCATCACTTTTTGACACAGCAGCAAACAAGAATGTGGGAGGACACAGCAAGTCAGCCCGTCTGTATGACATGACCCCCTCAGCGGAGGCTCAGATCTCCCACAGACCAATAGCTCAGTGGGTCAGACCTGATTGCAGCACAGCATAACAGTCATTAGGGTGATGACAGTCAAATCACTGAAGGCAGACAGAACCATTATCAACACTGGTTCGTTGGGTATTCAAACTGTCTCTGGGTATCTGGTTTTATCTCAGTTGTTTTGATGATACTGAAAGTTTTATATATATACAGGTCCTTCTCAAAATATTAGCATATTGTGATAAAGTTCATTATTTTCCATAATGTAATGATGAAAATTTAACATTCATATATTTTAGATTCATTGCACACTAATTGAAATATTTCAGGTCTTTTATTGTCTTAATACGGATGATTTTGGCATACAGCTCATGAAAACCCAAAATTCCTATCTCACAAAATTAGCATATCATTAAAAGGGTCTCTAAACGAGCTATGAACCTAATCATCTGAATCAACGAGTTAACTCTAAACACCTGCAAAAGATTCCTGAGGCCTTTAAAACTCCCAGCCTGGTTCATCACTCAAAACCCCAATCATGGGTAAGACTGCCGACCTGACTGCTGTCCAGAAGGCCACTATTGACACCCTCAAGCAAGAGGGTAAGACACAGAAAGAAATTTCTGAACAAATAGGCTGTTCCCAGAGTGCTGTATCAAGGCACCTCAGTGGGAAGTCTGTGGGAAGGAAAAAGTGTGGCAGAAAACGCTGCACAACGAGAAGAGGTGACCGGACCCTGAGGAAGATTGTAGAGAAGGGCCGATTCCAGACCTTGGGGGACCTGCGGAAGCAGTGGACTGAGTCTGGAGTAGAAACATCCAGAGCCACCGTGCACAGGTGTGTGCAGGAAATGGGCTACAGGTGCCGCATTCCCCAGACCTGGGCTACAGAGAAGCAGCACTGGACTGTTGCTCAGTGGTCCAAAGTACTTTTTTCGGATGAAAGCAAATTCTGCATGTCATTCGGAAATCAAGGTGCCAGAGTCTGGAGTAAGACTGGGGAGAAGGAAATGCTAAAATGCCAGAAGTCCAGTGTCAAGTACCCACAGTCAGTGATGGTCTGGGGTGCCGTGTCAGCTGCTGGTGTTGGTCCACTGTGTTTTATCAAGGGCAGGGTCAATTCAGCTAGCTATCAGGAGATTTTGGAGCACTTCATGCTTCCATCTGCTGAAAAGCTTTATGGAGATGAAGATTTCATTTTTCAGCACGACCTGGCACCTGCTCACAGTGCCAAAACCACTGGTAAATGGTTTACTGACCATGGTATCACTGTGCTCAATTGGCCTGCCAACTCTCCTGACCTGAACCCCATAGAGAATCTGTGGGATATTGTGAAGAGAACGTTGAGAGACTCAAGACCCAACACTCTGGATGAGCTAAAGGCCGCTATCGAAGCATCCTGGGCCTCCATAAGACCTCAGCAGTGCCACAGGCTGATTGCCTCCATGCCACGCCGCATTGAAGCAGTAATTTCTGCCAAAGGATTCCCGACCAAGTATTGAGTGCATAACTGTACATGATTATTTGAAGGTTGACGTTTTTTGTATTAAAAACACTTTTATTTTATTGGTCGGATGAAATATGCTAATTTTGTGAGATAGGAATTTTGGGTTTTCATGAGCTGTATGCCACAATCATCCGTATTAAGACAATAAAAGACCTGAAATATTTCAGTTAGTGTGCAATGAATCTAAAATATATGAATGTTAAATTTTCATCATGACATTATGGAAAATAATGAACTTTATCACAATATGCTAATATTTTGAGAAGGACCTGTATATATATATATATATATATATATATATATATATTAATCACAGTGTATAGTAAGGTCCATAATTTGTTAATGCCAGAAAAGTAATTCAAATTTAAGCTAGTTTCTTGCAAAACAAGAGGGTGGTTTTTTGGTCAAAAAGTGAAATTTGGGCGTAAATTGAATAATCACCAGTAATTCCTGACATTTGACCATAACCAGGAATAAGATTTGGACTGTCAAACGGAAGGTTTGAGAACCCCTGGACTGAAATGACAAATAATACTCTTTAAATGTTTTGTGTATATATGTTTTATTTTATATTGTGATTATTAATAAGTGTATAGTATTTTTTCATGAAGGCAAGTGTAAAAACAATATATCTTCATGTCCTTTGCACAGACTGGCTTCCACTGTGACTGATAAAGTAACTAAGCACATGGATTTACATACTTTTTAAACATCTCTACCAGATTTGCCAATAAGGAGCGCAGCCTAATGTCTAGTTGAAGGCAATAAGTTGATAAAAAATACATATTACAAAAAGTGGTATTTAGTGTTTTAAGAAATCCTTTATTGTGATGCAACACAAACTGTTACATGAGCCAAAGCAGTAATTAGTCAGCAGATTTCAAGGCTTAGAGCTGGAGTCTCTCCAAACTAAAGCTGACACTTGAAAATGAAATTCTCCCAAAATATATACAGAATATATATATATATATCACATATTCCCCCCAACTAGTTAGAATTAGAGGAACAACAAATTCATACCAACCCATATATTGTTTGTAGTTACTGTAGTTATGCAGAAAGATACGCAACATCACTCCCCCCCCCACCCCCATACTACTATACTTACTAAACGTAATCTTCAAACCTATCAACCTCATTCTTCACTACTTAAGAATCTACTCAATTGCTTTTCAGTTAACTTTCCATAATTCTTTTGGATCTATTGGTTTTCATATGATGTATTCTGCCTAATTTCTGCCTAGAGGTCAGACTACATGAGACTAGAAACAAGTAAAGACTGTCAGGAGAGCCCAATTAAAGAAAAAGATCAATTTGTAAACATACAGCTACCTAGCTTACTAGACTTGTCATTGCATTCTCTCAAACACCCGTTACCCTAAGTGCAATGTCATGTGTCGGTCTAAACTTCCCTGTTGGGTGAATTCCTGCCCACAGACCGCACAGCCAAACGGTTTTTCTCCTGTATGGACTATAATGTGTGAATCCAGATGAGTTTTCCTGGTGAATCTTTTACCACAGAAGTCACAGCTGTAAGGCTTCTCGCCTGTGTGGACCGCCATGTGCGTCTCAAGGTATGTTTTACGGTTAAACCGTTTTCCACAAACTTCGCAGCCAAAAGGCCTTTCCTCAGTGTGGGACGTCATGTGAGTCCTAAGGTGTGTTTTTCGTTTGTAACTTTTACCACAGATCTCACAGCTGTGCGGTTTCTCTCCAGTGTGGACAGACTCATGTGCTTTTAGACTTTTCTTACAAGTGAACTTTTTACCACAAAGATCACAGTCAAACAGCCGCTCTCCTGTGTGGATTATCATGTGTGTTTTCAGGTTATGCTGAAACCTGGACCTTTTCCCACAAATATCACAAACATAAGGCTTCTCCCCTGTGTGTATTCTCATGTGCGTCTTCAGGTTGTGTTGATGCTTGAATCTTTTACCACAAACATCGCAGCAAAATGGCATCTCCCCTGTGTGGACTCTCATGTGTTTCTTCACGTCATGCTGGTGCTTAAACCTTTTACCACATACTTCGCACCCAAACGGCTGCTCTCCAGTGTGCACTCTGATGTGAGATGTAAGGCTGAAATGATCTCTGAAAGTTTTGCCACATATCTCACAGCTGAAGTTTTTCTTGCCTGTGTGGACTTTGGTCTGTGTATCTGCATTTTGCTTCACTTCAGAACATTTCTGAACAACTGAACAGTCAGAAGAACTTTTTTCCGTGTTACGTCTCATGTGTCTCTTGAGAGACTGCTCATCCAGAAACTGTTTTCCACACTCGGAGCAGCTGAAGGCCTTTTTGGCAGCATTACAGCCTGCATCACTGTTCATGCCTGACTCTGCCAACTGGCTTCCAATCCATCGATTTTCAGTCACTGCCATTGGTTGCTGCCAGTTACTATACCGATGATGACCATCTTCTTCACTGGCTTCAGTTTCAGAGGAGTCTCCAGCCCTTCTGTGTTTACTTAGTTTGATATTGTTTGGGTCTGACTTCCAGATAAGTTCAAGTCTTCCCCAGTCCTCTCCATCCATTTCTGTTTTTATCCATTTAAACGAGCTGCTAGTTGGAGGTTCTGCTTCTCTGGTGTCAGTTTGACTCTGATGAAGATGTGAGGACTCAGGTACCTCTTCATCATCTTCACTCTTTACAACAACATTGATTGGGAATTTAGCGTATTCAGTTTCATCTCCTCCGAGCAGCTTGTCTCCTTCCTGACTTATCCGAAGTTCCTCCTCTTCCTCCTTTATGTAGAAAGGCTTTGGGTCCTGCTGGCCCAGATTTAGACTCCAAGAAACCTCGTCTTTCATCCCCCAAAGATGCAGATCTTCTAAAATTGACACAAAAAACACAAACACAAACACAAATCATCATTATGACTTTTCATATATTAAATAGTAGAATAGTAGAAACTGAGGGTATTTGTGCTAAAATTTCAACATTCCAGCCTGGTTACACTCTCCATAAAACAACATACTTCAGCAATGGAGAGGAGCCATGTCATGTCTTCATGCAGTTTCTGGATTACTGTCATAATGGAGGCTAAATTGGGCATAAGTTGCCATTTCATCAACAATGACAGAGTTCCTAACCTGTAGTTTAACTGCTATACTACATGAGATCATTTCATCATGGACTGATAGTGCTGTGGATAAGTTTGGAATTTCTTCAGGTTAAATTCATGCAATAGCATGTGAAAGGGACGCAAATGTCAAGCTGTTAGAAAAGAAGCATGGGATATCCTCATAGTGCTGGGCTGACCACACTACAGCTAATGGTACAGTGTCATGAAAAGATATGACAACAGGAACTATGCTAAGAAATGTTCAAAAAAGCAGCATCAAGCCCTGATCAAAGGTATTCAAGAATAAATGAGAACCAAGTCATTGACGTCCATCAGCCTGGAAAGGTTATAAAGCCATTTCTATGGCTTTGGGATTCCAGAGAGCCACAATGAGAGAAATTATCCACAAATGGAATAAATACAGAATAGTGGTTAAATTTTCCTAGGAGAGGCCAATCTACCAAAATAACTCCAAGAGAGCGTCGACAACTAACCCATAACGACATCCAAAGCACTGCAATCCACGTTCATAGTTAAGGTCAGAGTTTATGATTCAACTATTACAAAGAGACTGGACAAAATGGCATCTATGATAAAGTTCCAAGGCCAAACCACTGCTAAAAAAACACCTTTGGGCGAAAATATTCTGTGGACTTGTGAGAAGAGTGAATCATCTTTTTTCAAAACTGCTTTTGCTGCTGCTTTTACATTCTTTGATTATGTTTTGAGAAATGTCCATCTCATCTATCAGAAAGAAACTTCTTGGTCAAATTAATAGTTTTAAATCTAAATCTGCCAGGGGATGAATAATTTTGGGCTTATGATGGAAATTCTTATTGTTAAGTGTTCCAAAGTGTATGACCTTTAGATTACCTCTCACCTCAGAACATCTGTGTTGGAAGCTGTAAAGCCATTATCAGACATTTAATGGTTAAAACCCATCCTTTAGGGTGATGTCTCAGGAAGAGCAGATGGTCATTTAAATCATTTAAAAAGAGCCTTCTGTATTTACTTATCTCTGTCTGGTATTAAAAACTGCTTGAAGATCTGAAACATTCAAGTGTAACTAAAAAGCAAAAACAAAAAGGTATCTGTCAGGGGGTGAATCCCCAAACAACCAAAGCAATGGGAACTGGTGGAAGCTCAGTGGAACATCTCAAGAAGGGGGAGATTACCAGCTAAAAAAAGAAGACAAAAAAGCCAAACAAATGGAGCAACTTTAACACAAACTAGCTTAAGATGTTGGCGCAAGGTGGAAACATTCATATTAACCAATCAGATGACTGCTAGAGCAGATGTGGCCTGTCATGGTGTGTGTCTGACCTAGAGGTTACGCAGTTCAAAGCATTCCTTGACCTCAAAGCTGAACAGGGGGATCTCCAGCAAGCTCTAAAACTATTTCAGTATGCTACAGTTCCTGGGGAAGAGGGCTTCATATGTGACCCTCTTCTCTCTACCTCCACTCATTAAAAGGATTGATGAATTCCCCAGAAATGTCTGCCATTTATAACACCCATGTTTGGCAGCTCCGCTCCACTCAGCCCGCTTTGCGAGCGTTTCCATTATTGTTATTTCCATACTGGTACCTACTTTTTTAGTCCCTGTTCCTGAGCAGGTACGACCAGGGCGGAATAGGGACTAGATGTGATGTGAACTGCTGTTCACTGATCGGCCATTGGACCAGGAGAAATAAGTAGGTTTTCACGGAAGTAGTGCAGGGTATAGTTAATAAAAGTACAATAATTTTAAGGACCATAGTGGCCGGAGCGGGTTAAACCAAAATATAATTTTACTATTTAAAATTTTAAATCATGCCTGAAGGCTGAAAGAAAAGAAAAAGAACACATCAGCTGTCTGAAATACATGCAGGTAGGGGGCGCTGTATTTAATAACATCCTAAATCACCCGATCACACATAAAATCAGCTGTTCAGACTCGCAAATATTTCTCCCAAATACACTGTTTGGGGGAAATAGGTCCACGGTCCATGTCCTTGTTATTGCCATGGCTGAGAAAAAAACTTCCTTATAAAGCCCACAATTGCAACTTCTTCAGGCAAACTTTGAAACTTCACCAGTCCAGATAGCAGCGTCTCTCTTCTCTGCTTCTCCTGCCACTCCCTTCCTCACATCAGAACCCCTGAGCCTTATTTTATACGTTTTGGCTGGGCTGTGGTCCACATAATTATCCCAGTGGATTCATGTTTTATACATGAAAAAACATATATAAGACATTCTTGCAAATACAATAATACCAACATTATTTCTGTTTTGTTTATTTACACTCACCGGCCACTTTATTAGGTTCACCTTGCTAGTACCAGGTTGGACTCCCTTTTGCCTTCAGAACTGCCTTAATCCTTTGTGGCATAGATTCAACAAGGTACTGGAAACATTCCTCAGAGAGTTTGGTCCATATTGACATGATAGCATCACACAGATGCTGCAGATTTGTCAGCTGCACATCCATGATGCGAATGTCCCGTTCCACCACATCCTAAAGGTGCTCTATTGGATTGAGATCTGGTGACTCTGGAGGCTATTTGAGTCCAGTGAACTCATTGTCATGTTCAAGAAACCAGTCTGAGATGATTTGTGCTTTATGACATGGCGCGTTATCCTGCTGGAAGTATCCATCAGAAGATGGGTACACTGTGGTCATAAAGGGATGGACATGGTCAGCAACAATACTCAGGTAGGCTGTGGCATTGGCACGATGCTCAGTTGGTACTAAAGGGCCCGAAGTGTGTCAAGAAAATATCCCCCACACCATTACACCACCACCACCAGCCTGAACCGTTGATACAAGGCAGGATGGATCCATGCTCTCATGTTGTTGACACCAAATTCTGACCCTACCATCCGAATGTCACAGCAGAAATCGAGACTCATCAGACCAGGCAACGTTTTTCCAATCTTTTAATATCCAATTTTGGTGAGCCTGTGTGAATTGTAGCCTCAGTTTCCTGTTGTTAGTTCACAGAAGTGGCACCCGGTGTGGTCTTCTGCCGCTGTAGCCCATCAGCCTCAAGGTTCGACATGTTGTGCATTCAGAGATGCTCTTCTGCATGCCTTGGTTGTAACGAGTGGCTATTTGAGTTACTGTTGCCTTTCTATCAGCTTGAACCAGTCTGGCCATCCTCTTCTGACCTCTGGCATCAACAAGGCATTTGCGCCCACAGAACTGCCGCTCACTGGATATTTTCTCTTTTTCGGACCATTCTCTGTAAACCCTAGAGATGGTAGTGTGTGAAAATCCCAGTAGATCAGAATTTTCTGAAATACTCAGACCAGCCCGTCTGGCAACAACAACCATACCACGTTCAAAGTCACTTAAATCACCTTTCTTCCCCGTTCTGATGCTCAGTTTGAACTGCAGCAGATCATCTTGACCATGTCTACATGCCTAAATGCATTGAGTGGCTGCCATGTCATTGGCTGATTAGAAATTTGCATCACCAAGCAATTGGACAGGTGTACCTAATAAACTGGCCGGTGAGTGTTAATTTTTATTTATTTATCATTTTATGTTTTATCGTTTCATGCAGATTACTTTAATGTTACAATGTCAAACAGTGTTCATAGCGCCACAGCAGACTACACTGACGGCTGGAGTCGGGGCTTCAGCCATCCTAGCTCCAGCCGTTAGTGGGCCCATGGAAACACAACAAGTACTGTACTGAGTAGAAAAAGAAGGGCCGTGCTGCCTAACTAGAGTCAGTGGAAAAGGGGCAATAGTCCAAAACTCGAGATGTGACCAAAGCCCAGGTACTTGAACTGCATATCAAGAATCCTTAATACGGAACCTACCCTTTAAATTTAATGGTTTTGGTCTGCACTTATTTTTTTTAGATTTCTTTTTAGTCTTACTCCATCCAAATATATTACAAGAGAAACTGGTGTGGGTTAGTTTTAAATAATTTTGCAACCTAGTGCACTCGGTGTCCTATAATACATCATTAAGTCAATATCGTGATGTGACATTTTTATCATGAGAACATTTATGCTGAATCAGCATGAATGTTGTAACATTGCCACACTCTTCTCACTATAAAAACTTGGTCTAGGTTTCCAGATTAGCGATAAAGAGCACGAAAGCACTGCCTCTAAACCAACCAATGCCGTGAGAAAATGAATGGAAGGTCAGAGTGTGAACAGTGTGTATCCCACCTCACTTCATTTTTTAAGGCTGTTTAAATAACCACACACTTACCAGAGCACATTTTGTTCCACAATATAGTCTGAAACAATGGTGGGAACTCATTTTTCGTTTAGTGAATTAGCATTTTTGCTAACTTTGGGAACCGTTAGGAGACTGTTTATCTTCCGCTATGCTAGGTTTTGCCAACATTAAGTCGGCTTAGAAAATTCACAAGTTTGTTCCTTTCTGTTGTAGACATATTTTAAAGAGTCCATCAGCCACGACATTGGCTTACAACATGTTCACATGGCGTCATTGTGCGACACAGCAGCAGCTAGCTGAAAGCAATATTGAATTGCAGTTACGGTGTGTTCAGTTATTCTTCAAGTTGTGGAACGTGACAGTGACAGTCGTTAGCAGTTAGTGTTAGCTTCCACCAATTCTTCTATCTCTTTAGATGTTGCCATTTTTTCCTTATCATTGTGATAGGTCCTCCAGCGCCACCTGTTCTACATGAACAGATATATATCCAGTCAAATAAACCTGGCTCTATTAACCAAGGTCATAACCAGCTATCATAGCATCAGAGTTCAGTGTTTATAGAAAGCTGCCTATAGTGACTTACAAAAGTATTCACCCCACTTGGCATTTTGTTATGTGAATGGATTGAGTGCTTGGACCATTTCTTTTACAGAACATGCCTTCAACTTTGAAGATGTATAATTTTTTATTGTGAGGCAAACAACAAACAGATTCTTAATTGGACTGAGGTCTGGACTTTGACTGGGCCATTCCAAAATATTGAAATGTTTCCCCTTGAGCCACTCGAGTGTTGCTTAAGCAGTACGCTTCAGGTCATTGTCCTGCTGGAAGGTGAACCTCCGTCCCAGTCTCAAATCACAGGCAGACTGACAAGTTTTGTTCAACAATATCCCTGTATTTAGCACCATCCATTTTTTTCCCTCACCTATGTTGGGTTTGCGCCAGACATAGAGTTGCCCTTGGTGACCAAGTTCAATTTCAGTCTGATATGACCACAGCACCACACGCTTTTTGGTTTTCTTATTTTTAAGACTAAGTAATGGGTTTTTTCTGGTAACTCTTCCATAAAGGCCAGCTCTATGGAGTCTATGGCTCATTGTGGTCCAATGGACATATGCTCCAGTCTCTGGTGTGGAAATCTACATCTCTTACATGGTTACCTCTGGTCTATGTGCTGCATCTCTGATTAATGCCCTCTTTGCCCGGTCTGTGAGTTTTGGTGGGCCACCCTCTCTTGGCATGTTTGTTGTGGTACCATGTGCTGTCCATTTGAAGATTATGGATTTGATGGTGCTCCAGGGGAACATAAAAACATTTTTCCTGACTTGTTTGAAAAGCTCGATGGTCTTCATGGTGTGATGACTCCTGCTTAGAGGTGTTGCAGCCTCTGGGGCTTTTCAGAAAATTTGTGTTTGTACTGACAGATTGCACATAGATGGACTTAATTTCACTAATTATTAGAATTTTGAAAGTAATTGGTTGCAGCAGATCTTTCTAGGGGTTGGATACATTTGCAAATGCCAATTTTCTGTTTTTTTCTTTTTCATACATACTTCACCAGCTTAGACTATTTTGTGCAGGTCTATCACAAAAATAAGATTACAAAAGTTTAAATTATATGTTGGAATTTAACAAAATAGGTAAAAAGCCAAGGCAGGTGAATATTTTTGCAAGGCACTGTATGTTGAATCTGCTGTACAGGGTCCAGCATATGGGTTCATGTTGACAGTCCCACAGTACAACACTGAAGTCTGATTTCAGTGATTTGGACGATCTGATGGACACTGTTATTTTTACCTTATTTGTTTTGGGTTTTTTTTAAATAAAGAAGACGAGTTTTAAAGATCGAGATCCCGGATACAAGCGGCTGAAATGAGCTTCCTCCGTAGGGTGGCCGGGCACTCCCTTAGAGATAGGGTGAGGAGTTTGACCATCCGGGTGGGGCTCGGAGTAGAGCCGCTGCCCCTCCACATCGAGAAGAACCAGTTGAGGTGGCTCGGGCATCTATACCGGATGCCTCCTGGACGCCTTCCTTGGGAGTTGTTCCAGGCACGTCCCACCAGGAGGAGGCCCAGTGGATGGCCCAGGACACGCTGGAGGGACTATGTCTCTCGGCTGGCCTGGGAATGCTTTGGGCTCCCCCCGGAGGAGGTGTCTGGGGAGAGGGACGTCTGGGTGTCTCTGCTGAGTCTGCTGCCCCCGTGACCCGGTCCCGGATAAGCGGAAGACGACAACGACGAGTTTTATAGATTCGTTGGAATTGCTTTACTGGTTAAAAAAATAATTCATCTGGTTTTTATTTTGCTTATGATACAGCTTCAATATACCTGTTGTCAAAACCTTGTTTAAAATCCTGTTGCTGTTTTTTCATACATTTAGAGAATCAAACTGTAATAATTTTACAATCTGCTTCAATTCAACTTTGATAAAAAAATTTTTTATCTGAAACCAGGTCAACTTAAAAGGTATTAATCATTCTGCTGATTTTAACAATCAGCCACAATCTGTGGGTGAGAGCATAAAACCATCCACAGTTTTTAGAAATGACATCTTGAAGGGATTCTGCCTGGATACAGCTCGACTGTTCTTCGGTGCCTTAAAGGAAACCAGAAAAAATTTCTAGATCGCACAAACACGTGTTGATCATATACTGTATGCCGTATTTTGGTTTTGGCAATCATCTTTTTGAAGTCATATGTTTCTGACTCTTAAAGTGTTTTATTAGTGGCAATGTTCATAGATTCTGCATCATTAAACCTGGGCATCCAGAACAGCAGTTCTAAAGGTTTTGGACAGGAGTGAAACTGGGATCTCTTAAAACTCATTTAAGTTATTACTACCAAAACCAAGCGTTGAGTTTCTGAAAAACTATCACTATTAATTAGTTGATATTTTTAATATTGAAAAAGACAAGCTGGCTGAATGCTGGTTTCTATGCATTTCATACAACCCCTAGCAAAAATGATGAAATCACCGGTCTCGGAGGATGTTCATTCAGTTGATAAATTTTGTTGAAAGAAACCAGATCACAGACATGACACAAAAGTAGTCATTCTCAGTGGCAGCTTTCTGTCTTTAAGAAACACTAAAAGAAATCAAGAAAAAACATGCGGAAGTCAGTAACAGTCACTGTTTAGCTCAAACTGACGGAAATAATTATGGAATCACTCTGGATATTTTCATTCCCACCAGCATCAGATTAGATGTCTGCAGTTAAAAAGATGTGATCACACCTTGGAGAGCTGTTGCAGCAAGTGGACTGACATGAATCATGGGACCAACATGAGAGATGTCAATCTCCAACAAAGGAGAGGATTATCAAACTTCTAAAACAAGGTAAATCATCACAAGATGTTGCAAAAGATGTTGGTTGTTCCCAGTGGGCTATGTCAAAAATCTGGACCAAGTACAAACAACATGGGAAGGTTGTTAAAGGTAAGCATACTGGTAGACATCAAAACATCAAGACAGAAAACTTAAAGAAATATGTCTTGAAAACAGAAAATGCACAACAAAACAAACAAAGAACAAATGGGAGGAAACTGGAGTCAACGTTTGTGACTGAACTGTTAGAAACCCCCTAAAGACAGATTAAAGGGAATGAAGGGATTTACATACAGAAATGCTAAATGTAAGCCATCATTAACACCTAAACAGAAGAAAACAAGGTTACTGTGGATAAATGGATGAAAGTCATATTCAGTGATGAATCGCGAATCTGCATTGGGCAATGTAATGATGCTGGAACTTTTGTTTGGTGCTGTTCCAATAAGATTTATGCAGACGACTGTCTGAAGAATACATGCAAATTTCCACAGTCATTGATGATTTGGGGCTGCATGTTAGGTAAAGGCACTGGGGAGATGGCTGTCATTACATCTTCAATGAAAGCACAAATTTACGTTGACATTTTGAACACTTTTCTTATCCCTTTAATTGAAAGGATGTTTGGGGATGATGAAAGATGATAATGCATCTTCCATAGAGCAAAAACGGACTGTGAAAACATTTGTTGAAGAAAGACATATAAGGTCAATGTCATGGCCTGCAAATAGTCCAGATCTCAATCCACCAGGGGTTGTACAAGCAGCAACTGTCTGTGCCAAAGAGGCACAAATTTGCACACCTGGTTATCCGGACAGCACAAATGCACATCCGCTCAGAATAGGATTTTGGTCCCAGCATGTTTAAATATTTCAAATGTTTTTATAAAGTCAGAAAAGTGCGCCAATAACAGTGGAGGAAGTGTCTTGTCTTACTGAGCTGCAGTGATTTATTTACAATATGTTTTGATAAAGAGAAGGAACCATTATCTATTATCACCTGTTTAAGTTGTTCTAAAATACTTCTGGAACAAGATGAACGAACAAAGATGAATAGAAAGAAACACTAACAACATAAAAATATTTACATGTACAGAAGGTAACTAAAACCAAGAAATAAATAAATAAAAATAATAAAGGACTGTTAAACCACATGTGATCTGAAAATTTGTGAACAGAGCTGAAAAGGTGTGTGTGTGTGTGAGAAAGGCACTCTAAAAACCTGACATATGGAAAGTTTGGTCTTTAAAAACACATTTCAGATCTAATCAGATAGACAAGGGTGAAGGTTATAAAGTGTTTTTATTTTATGTTATGTCTTCTTCGGGAGTACTTGAATATTTGGTGCATATTTTTGTGAACGCTCGTGTAGTTTTGCATTCTCACCTTACATGTGCTTTTGTCAATATAAGCAAGCTGGTGACTCTAGAACACTAACAACACAGATCATGCCTGGGACCTTTTCAACCTTCTACGTGTAATTGACGCCTTAAATAAAGGAATTTAATTTAATAACGTTAATCCATTTCTCCTATTAGTTTCAGCTATAATTCACAACTCTGAATCGTGACAAAATATCTGAGATCCTCACAGATAGGATGAATACTTGTAAACAGATTGGGGTGTGATAAGATTTGGGATATAAAAAAAAAGAACTCGGTTGTAGACGCATAAACATTGATTGTGCTTTACCTGCTCAAACCTAGGAGAAGAGAGCTACAGCTAGCTAACAGCGTTAAATCAGAGCTTCTTCTTACCAGCTGTTTGGGGTTTATCCACATCCTGCGGCTGATGGACACCGAGCTGTTTCTTCTGCACTTTGTCTTCTAAAGGCACATTTTCTGATCTGTTCTGATGAACATATTCCATTTCCTTCATTGTGTTTTTTGTTCTAACTGACGCTGAGCTCGTCGAACTGGGCCTCCACTGAACATAGAACCGAATCGATACCTACAAAAGCTGCTTACATTTCAGGCAGTTGAGGTACTTAGTTTAAATGTATGGGCCTAATACGCAGGCCAACGTGCCCCTAGACCCTTTAAATAATTTTTAAAGACATATTTTTTAACTGTTCATTTGTTTTAAACAGGCACCTGCACAGACGCCTTTATTGTCCGTCACTATAATAACCATATTCTTCACGGTTTCCTCAGAGTGCGATTTTCATTTTTTATATTTTACATTTATATATTTACGTGTAAATTATATGCTGAGAGTCAATGGGTTTTGACACAAAAAGCCCGAGGCTCAACTTTGTCATCCCACTGCAGTGACACGTCAACGTGTCCGCCATATTGGGAGGGGAAACAGCACCCTGTACACAAGTCAAATGCATCACAGAGCGGAGTTTTAACAGGAATAAAAGATGTTCGCATTCATATTTTTTTTTGAATAAACTGCTTTCGAAGTGAGAAAAATTTTTTGTAACTGAATATTAAACAAAAAATACAGACATATTCAGGTCTTTAGTGTTGGCATTATACATTTTAGTATTTTTAAGTGTTTTATGTCAAAACCAAAAGTATCATCTAAAGAGTTTAAAATAAACTTTATAACACTGCTAAGCTCGTGTATTTATTTTAAAAATTCCCATTTTTTTACACAAGAAATTACAGAAACTAACATCACAGGGCCCAAAAACATGCTGACACATGAAATTAGTTGATTATTGGTATAGTCCTATGAGGTTCCCCTGGAACTCACATTTGGTAACATTACAGCCAAACCCTTTAATGTACTTGATTGGGATTTTATGTTAAAGACCGACACAAAGTAGTACATAACTGTGAAGTGCAAAGGAAAATAATAATAAAAAAAACAACACATGGATTATCTTTGACTAACTAAATTGTGAGAGAGCAGTGCATTTGTATATGTATTCTCGATTCCCTCAAATCGGATCAGCATTGGTTTAAAAAGACTTGACAGATATTATGGAAATGTCAAATCCGCCAAAACATCAGGAAGAGAATTGTAGACCTTCACAAGTCTGGTACTTGTGCACAGTTTCCAGATTTCTGAAGGTGCCATGTTAATCTGTTCTGATAATTTAGGCAAGTGTAAACACCATGGGAATGTCCAGCCATCATACTGTCCTGGATTTTAAAATATTTCTGTGTGAAATATGAGAATCAAGCCCAGGACAAAAGCAAAAGACATTGTGAAGATGCTGACTGAAACTGGTAAGATGCTGTCATTTTTCACAATTAAATTAGTCCTTTACTGACATGGGCTGAAAGGGCATCCAGAAAGCAAGAAGCCATTACTCTAAAAGCAACATCAAAAACCAGATTACAGTCCACTCAGCAAATTCAGGGAAAAAATACTTCCTTTTTAGACGCATGCCATGTGGTCTGATGGAACCATAATGGAAGTATTTGGTCATAATGACCATCATTACATTAAGAAAAAAAAGAGAAGCTTTTTAGAGAGCACCATTCCAACTACGAAGTACGGGGGAGGCAACATCATGTTGTGTGGGTATTTTGTTGCAGGAGATACTGGTGCACTTCACAAAAACAACTGCATCATGAGGAAAGAACATTATGTGGAAACACTGAAGCTTTCAGGAAGCAAGTACATTATGTGGTAATATTAAAGCAACATCTCAAGAGCCAGAAAATTACAGCTCGGGCACAAATGGCTCTTCCAAATAGACAGTGACCCTAATAACACAATATTAGTCACAAAGTGGCTCAAGGACAACGAAGTCAGTGCTTTGGAGTGGCCACCACAAAGTCCTGATCTTAGCCCCATAAAAAATCCAAGATTTAAAAAGGTCTGTGAACATAGGAGCCTACCAACCTGACCTAGTTACATCAGTTCTGCCAGGAAAAGTGGAGCAACATTCAGGAACACTGTTGTGAGAAGCTAATGAAATAATAATCACAGTTATTTTGACCCTAGTCTTTAATTCAAATAGATTTTTTTAGTACTAACTGACCTAAAGCAGGCAAAGTTTAGTCTGATTTAATATCAGACTATGTAGAAAATGGGTTATATGTTCTCTGTGTATATATATATTTGATATTTTCAGAATTTGCACACAAAGTAAAAAATTTTTTAAACTGGTCTAATTGACTTATCTCCCTGATAAACTTTTTTTTCTGAGAACATTGTGTAGTTGCCTGTCTACAATGACTTACAGGTCCTTCTCAAAATATTAGCATATTGTGATAAAGTTCATTATTTTCCATAATATCATGATGAAAATTTAACATTCATATATTTTAGATTCATTGCACACTAACTGAAATATTTCAGGTCTTTTATTGTCTTAATACGGATGATTTTGGCATACAGCTCATGAAAACCCAAAATTCCTATCTCACAAAATTAGCATATCATTAAAAGGGTCTCTAAACGAGCTATGAACCTAATCATCTGAATCAACGAGTTAACTCTAAACACCTGCAAAAGATTCCTGAGGCCTTTAAAACTCCCAGCCTGGTTCATCACTCAAAACCCCAATCATGGGTAAGACTGCCGACCTGACTGCTGTCCAGAAGGCCACTATTGACACCCTCATGCAAGAGGGTAAGACACAGAAAGAAATTTCTGAACGAATAGGCTGTTCCCAGAGTGCTGTATCAAGGCACCTCAGTGGGAAGTCTGTGGGAAGGAAAAGGTGTGGCAGAAAACGCTGCACAACGAGAAGAGGTGACCGGACCCTGAGGAAGATTGTGGAGAAGGGCCGATTCCAGACCTTGGGGGACCTGCGGAAGCAGTGGACTGAGTCTGGAGTAGAAACATCCAGAGCCACCGTGCACAGGCGTGTGCAGGAAATGGGCTACAGGTGCCGCATTCCCCAGGTCAAGCCACTTTTGAACCAGAAACAGCGGCAGAAGCGCCTGACCTGGGCTACAGAGAAGCAGCACTGGACTGTTGCTCAGTGGTCCACAGTACTTTTTTCAGATGAAAGCAAATTCTGCATGTCATTCGGAAATCAAGGTACCAGAGTCTGGAGGAAGACTGGGGAGAAGGAAATGCCAAAATGCCAGAAGTCCAGTGTCAAGTACCCACAGTCAGTGATGGTCTGGGGTGCCGTGTCAGCTGCTGGTGTTGGTCCACTGTGTTTTATCAAGGGCAGGGTCAATGCAGCTAGCTATCAGGAGATTTTGGAGCACTTCATGCTTCCATCTGCTGAAAAGCTTTATGGAGATGAAGATTTCATTTTTCAGCACGACCTGGCACCTGCTCACAGTGCCAAAACCACTGGTAAATGGTTTACTGACCATGGTATCACTGTGCTTAATTGGCCTGCCAACTCTCCTGACCTGAACCCCATAGAGAATCTGTGGGATATTGTGAAGAGAACGTTGAGAGACTCAAGACCCAACACTCTGGATGAGCTAAAGGCCGCTATCGAAGCATCCTGGGCCTCCATAAGACCTCAGCAGTGCCACAGGCTGATTGCCTCCATGCCACGCCGCATTGAAGCAGTCATTTCTGCAAAAGGATTCCCGACCAAGTATTGAGTGCATAACTGTACATGATTATTTGAAGGTTGACGTTTTTTGTATTAAAAACACTTTTCTTTTATTGGTCGGATGAAATATGCTAATTTTGTGAGATATGAATTTTGGGTTTTCATGAGCTGTATGCCACAATCATCCGTATTAAGACAATAAAAGACCTGAAATATTTCAGTTAGTGTGCAATGAATCTAAAATATATGAATGTTACATTTTCATCATGACATTATGGAAAATAATGAACTTTATCACAATATGCTAATATTTTGAGAAGGACCTGTATTGTCATCTCTTTTATATTTTACAACTTTATCACTTTAGAGTTGAGATGTGGTGTTCCATCTTGCTGGAAAATTCACAGATCATCACCAACCTGTTCCAGGATTGTTGGAAATAGTTGGTCTTGGAAGACCACTCTTTATCCATGGCAGGTGTTCTTATGCACAATTGGAGCGACGTCCGCTCCACTGGAGAAGCAGCTCCACACAGTTTGGATCTGGACTCTTTGCTTTTGGCACCATACAGAAATCATAATATCTCTCCCAGATGTCTCAATCAGATGGATTTGTTTGAAGAAATAACTTAGCAGCAGCCATTTTCCAGCCATCCTTGTAGTCCCTGCAGAATTTCGGTCTTTGCTTTATGGTTCTCTTGGACAGAAGTGAATCTTTGTTGCCTCTCTTTTCAAAGTCTTCCTAACTACTTGATTAATCCCAAAGGGAAAATAAATAACACCCACCTATCGCCAATGTTCAGCAAGCTCTGCACTGGTGGCATCAAGACTGTATGGCCCCCTCCGGAGGGGAAGACACTCCTGGGACTTACTGGACCTTCTTAGATGTACTGAATCCTTCTCTCCAGCAGAACCTGAAGCTGAGTACAGGAAGGTAGTGGACCACTTTGTGGCATGGTGTGGAAACAATCATCTCATTTTGAACGAGACTAAAACAAAGGAGATGATTGTAGATTTTAAGAGAAACAGGAATAATTCAAAAACTATTTATATCCTGGGAGAAGTGGAGGTGGTGGAGGAGTATAAATACCTCGGTGTTCACCTGGACAACAGACTAGAGTGGAGATGCAACTGTGAAGCCATCTACAAGAAGGGACAGAGCAGACTGTACTTCTTGAGGAAGCTTAGGTCCTTTGGTGTTTGCAGCAAGATGCTGCATATCTTCTATAAGTCTGTTGTGGAAAGTGTGATCTCTTCTACCATCATCTGCTGGGGAAGCAGCATCAGAACCAGGGACTTAAAAAAACTCAACAAGCTGATAAAGAAGGCTGGCTCTGTTCTGGGGACTCCTCTGGAACCTCTGGAGATCATTGTGGAAAGAGGGATTTTTCATAAAATGAAGAACATTATGGAGAACCCTGATCATCCTCTTCATGAGACTGTCCTACAACATTTAATTTCCCTTTGGGATTAATAAAGTATTTTTGAATTGCACCTCTCAGCTTGAACATCTTGATGATCCAGTAGATTGTTCTATCAGCTACAACAGAGGCCGTTTTGATGCAAAACATATTTATAATTTGGAGGTAACCCTCGCTAACACAAGACTATGATCTCAGAGTGCCATCAATCTGATTTCTAGGTTGATTGTGTCATTTAGGCTACCTCACATCTTCACCAATTCTGATAAAACTTTACTGAAATGATGTTGACTGATCACTGTGTAAAAAACATGTTTTTTTACAAATAAAGTATAATTAATCTGCATCTAGGGCTGTGCACTGCATGTCGATATCGCAATATCAGTGTGCTCAATATTAATATCGCAAAGGACTGTTTGGCGTACAATAATTGTTGACTAATATATTCCAAGTGTTATGAACTTGCATGCTACAGGCCAAGGTTATGCTTAGCCAGATGGACAGAAACTCATGGCAGAAGATGCTCACAGCACACAAATTACATTTCCAAAATGCAGAGATATGAGAGGAAAGAAGAAAACTATCACATATCGCAACTGATCTAGTCATCGCAATATTTATCAATGTTATTGCCATCGTAAAGATTTTCTAATATAGTGCAGCCCTACTCTGCACAATAATGTGAAAACAATGTGACCGGTTAGCTCAAAATCTGAGGCTGCAACCTCTGAAATCTACATTTTTTCACTGCTAAAACTTTTGAATGTACAATGGTTAGAAGCAAAATTACACCAACAATAAACTTTTAAAGAAAAGCAAAGTTTATTTAAATCAAATACAACTTATTTATATGTGTTGACATCCATATTCGGACATTTTTTCATAAACACCCTTGGTCATAGTCTGCTTCTCTGCTTTGTAATTAAAGGTAAGTGAAAATATTAACTTGCGGACACAAATACATACAAGCGACTGTTAGGCTCAGTCATTTTTACAACAGTATAATCCTTGGTCCTTATCTGGTGAACTAAACTAGTGTTTAAACTTATTAGTCAGGAACTGAAGTCCACCAAGAAACAAAAAACAATGTCTTCACACTCCAGCTCACTCTCAGTCTTGGTCTTTAAATGCTAAATTCATGCTTCTTTAACCATGATTATTGGTTATTATTATTTTGGTTTTAATTTCAGATTTGATTTGTCAAGTAGGTTGCTGGTGGTCATTTTACAAAGTATTGCTTCATTGGCAAGATTTAGGAGCTATCAGACCCAAATACCTCAAAGTGTTCCCTTCATATCGATAACTGATGATTTTTACACTGACTCATTATGCATGTCATGCTTCTGAAGATGAGCTATGGCATAAGAAAACACTGCAGGAATATCCGGCCTTTTGTGAAAACCCACATATTCACCTGCTACAGGAGCAATATTAACAATAGGAATATGTTACTTAGTGTTTCTGAACAGTACCAACCAAGGGAAAAAAGTAGAGAAAAAAACTCATTGCTCATAGTTGCTGCACCCTCCTGCACTGTTACGAGTTATAACACTCATACTTGTAGTAAATAAAGTCAAAATCCAAACAAAGACATACAATAAGACGAGCCACCTCAGTTATGGAGGTGCAGGTAGCCTTAAATTTTACCTCCAAGTATTTCCTTCACATTAAATCCTCTGACTAAATGTGCTTTTATCCTAAGTGCAATGTCATGTGTCTGTTTAAACTTCCCTGCTGGGAGAATTCCTGCCCACAGACGGCGCAGCCGAACGGTTTTTCTCCTGTGTGAACTGTAATGTGGGAATCTAGATGCGTTTTCCGGGTGAATCTTTTACCGCAGAAGTCACAGCTGTAAGGCTTCTCACCGGTGTGGACCGCCATGTGCGTCCCGAGATGCGTTTTACGGTTAAACCTTTTACCGCAGACATCACAGCCAAAAGGCTTTTCTTCATTGTGGACGGTCATGTGAGTCCTAAGGTGTGTTTTGCGTTTGTAACTTTTACCACAGATCTCGCAGGCAAAAGGTTTTTCGCCTGTGTGAACCGTCATGTGCGCCCTAAGACTCGTCTTACGGTTGAACTTTTTGCCACATAGATCACAACCGAAGGGCCGTTCCCCTCTGTGGACAATCATGTGGGTCTTCAGGTTATTCTGGTGTCTTGCTCTTTTGCCACAGATATCGCACACAAAAGGCTTCTCCCCTGTGTGGATTCTCATGTGCGTCTTCAGATTGTGCTGATGCTTAAATCTTTTACCGCAAACATCACAGCTAAACGGCATCTCTCCGGTGTGGATTCTCATGTGTATCTTCAGATTGTGCTCGTGCTTAAAGCACTTGGCACAAATTGCACAGCCAAAGGGCTTTTCCTCAGAGTGGACTCTCATGTGAGATTTTAGGCTGAAATGATCTCTGAATGTTTTGCCACACATATCGCAGCTGAAGTTTTTCTTGCCTGTGTGGACTTTGGTCTTTGAATCTGCATTTTGTTTCACTTCAGAACATTTCTGATTAACTGAACAGCTGGAGGAGCTTTTTTCTGTGTTGCGTCTCATGTGTCTCTTCAGAGACTGCCTGTATAGAAACTGTTTACCACACTCGGAGCAGCTGAAGGGCTTTTTGACAGTGCTGCATCCATTATCACTGCCCATTCCTGACTCTGCTGCTCTTCGTCCCTTACAGCCAGAGTCTGCCTCTGACAAAGGTTCCTGCCAATCGTCATCTTCACTGAATTCAGTCTCAGAGGAGTCTAAAACCTCTGCACCAGTCTTTGGCCTTGAAGCACCTGGTTTCTTGACCAGTTCCAGTCGTCCCCAGTCCTCTCCGTCAGTTTCTGTTTTGATCCATTTAAATGAGCTGCTCGTTGGACGCTCGACCTCTTTGGGGTCAGTTTGGCTCTGACGAAGCTCTGAAGTCTGAGGTTCCTCTTCCTCATCTTCAGTCTTCACTATAACAGTTAATGGAAGCTGGCTGTATTCATTTTCATCCAGCCCGTAAAGATACTCTCCCCCCTGACTGATCCAGAGTTCCTCCTCTTCCTCTTTTATTTGGAGGGGATCTGGGTTCTGCTGATCCAGACTGGGGCTCCAGGGAACCTTTTCTTTCATCGCCCCCAATGGCTGAACATCTGCTGTAAACACAGAAACACAAATGGACAACTTTAACTTCAAATAAACTTGCAGTAACTTGAATCAAAACTGCAACAGTGTGGCTACATTGTTCAGAAAATACTAGATGATAGAAGGTTTTACCCCAGGGAAGCTAGTGGTCACAAGACCATAACTGCAAATTTTAAAAGGAGATATTTAAAGCTTTTATAACTCAAATACACAGCGGGCCAAAATGAAAAACTTGGTCAAAGTCAGGCCAGCCTTCATATTAACTGGAAAAATGTCAATAACTGAGGACGTTTTATCTTCCCTCAAGGTATAAACGATAAACCTCTTCACATGGAAACAAAGTTCTGCTTAAACATTGACTCATGCAGAGCATTCTTTGGTATGTAGGTCTGCCATCCATGCTGTAGAAGACATTTTGAATCATCTTTCAGGCCAAATATAGCTACACTGTGAGCCAAATATTTAAAGCTTAAAATGCTATGTCAGAAGACTGTTGGTCCCTGATTGGCTAGGGGTGGTGTCACTGGTTGTGTCCCTAAAGTGACTCTCTTGACGGCTGCTTATGGGTACCAGCGAAAACTAAAGCAATGTCGTGAGAAGCTTAGAATGCTGGAAAGCAATTATCGGACCATCAAGGACCACAACGGCCAGAGTGGTTTGAAGCAAAAAAATTGGAAGTGGTCGACTAAATAGGCGCCATCTACGGGCACCAACAGGCGAGCAATGGAAGGGGGCATTGATTCAACTCGGCCACTGCAGAACTGGATTCTATGATGGATCATGGTGAGTGTTTTGTGACTTTAAGCATCTTTTATATAACTCATCCCATTGTTGGTGAGCTTACTTTGAACAAACAATGATATTCTGATAGTAACGCTGTTGTCTCCTGCATGAAGACAATAAGATAGCATCAATACTAACCCTGTGCTCTGCTCAGATTTCTCACTCACTACTCTTCCAACTCTCTGGACCCTCTAAGCTTCCCTGCTTTGCCAAGGCACCATCCATGTTTCAACACAGCCAATGTGCAGCACAACACAGCAACGTGCCTCCTCCCAAACTTTTTATTAAAAGGGACATAAAATGTATATATATGAGTTATTTGCTCACTGTCTATCTATCATAAATAGTTGGTATTTTGCTGCTGTAAGTAATAAAAAACAATTCCCGATGTGCTTTATCTAAACGTACACTGGTACTACCCAAGCATTTTTCATTGACATTTATGTGCATTGATGGCTCATTTTCATAAAAGGTGACCTGAATAATTGAATTTTTTACTAGATGAAGTCTTCACACAAATGACTATTCTCGGATGTCTCGGTTCAGATAGCACTTCTATTTCAGGGAATTCTGTGCCATACAAGCATCTGTATTTCTTGATACTGGGTTAGTGTTTAATATGGAATTTGTTTAACAAACTACTTCATGGTTCATAATTCTCTTGACCAAATCATACTAAACCACAAGTGATTTATTCAACTGTTGGATTATTCTTAGTTTTTTTTCTTTTAGGATTCCATTTCTCAGAGTATTTGTAATATAGACAAAGCAGAAGTAGAGACATTTTTAAAAGACACAAAAGCTTATTGTCAAAAATCATATTGAGATACGATAAGTGTGTGGGCTCATGGCTGGGAAGGCAACAATAATGCTTATAGAAATCATCATGTTAACCCTACTTTTAGGCCTAACGCTATAATCTGACCTTTGTGTCCAGAAACAGCAAGACTGTAGTTGGTTAGTCCGGTGGTCGGTTCAGAGACGGTAAACTGGTTTGTTTGGGTGCTGACTTTCACAGTAATCACTTTTCAACATAGCTAGTAGATTGAGGTGATTTTTTCCAACATCTTCCATCTAGAAGCCAACACATACTTCACGAGATTAACAGCTGCTTCTTCCAAGTACGGCAGATGACGATGATTAGAGCAAAGCTGTTGGCTTGTTATTAGGTTTGCCTGGCTCTGTTTCTTTGCACAGCTCAACAACAGATTAACTTCCACTAACTGAACAGCATGCCTCCTACACTTTAGAGTTCATACAAACACTAGTACAGTTCCTGCTTTTTATTTTTCCTATAAGCTGTCTTTGCATAGTGAGGAAAATAATGATACAAGCTGCCTCACTGTTAAGTTTAAAAAGCTTAAACTATTTAATTCTAGTTAAACGTGAGGAAAGGAAATTTGTGCTTGGTTATTTTTCCCTTTGTCAATAAAATACTTCTTGGCAGTAAATCACACATTGTTGATCCCTTTAAATAGTGACACATTTGTCAGGAAAAGGAATCTGTGGGTTGTGAATCAGAATTTAGGGTTTGGTCGCATGAAAATCTTGCCAAATCCTCTGTGCCAATGCCAAACAGCCTATTGTGTGTGGACAGAGTTTGGTCCCAGACTGTGGAAGCATGGGACTGCAACTAGTTGCAGAATCACATCTTGATGTGTTCCTGCATTGAATCTGCTAGATGGTGAGGCTTGTTTTTCCAGTAAGGGGGATTGCACCCACACCATCACACTGCATCCACCAAATGCTGTTTAGCATTGGCAGAACTGATATGGCAAGTTTTTCACAGGTGCAACCCACATGTTCACCTCTGGTGCTCCACCCACAAATGCGTTTTCCTTCCAAAGGTGGCACCATTTAATCAGGAATAAACAGGTTTCCCAAAGGTATGAGATATTCATATAAATCAACCAAACACAAATGTACAGGGGTTGGACAATGAAACTGAAACACCTGTCATTTTAGTGTGGGAGGTTTCATGGCTAAATTGGACCAGCCTGGTAGCCAGTCTTCATTGATGGGTGCTAACCCGGATTGTATCCAAGAAACATAAAACCACGGCTGGCCAAATCACGGCAGAATTAAATGTGCAACTCAACTCTCCCGTTTCCACCAGAACTGTCCGTCGGGAGCTCCACAGGGTCAATATACACGGCCGGGCTGCTATAGCCAAACCTTTGGTCACTCATGCCAATGCCAAACGTTGGTTTCAATGGTGCAAGGAGCGCAAATCTTGGGCTGTGGACAATGTGAAACATGTATTGTTCTCTGATGAGTCCACCTTTACTGTTTTCCCCACATCCAGGAGAGTTACGGTGTGGAGAAGCCCCAAAGAAGCGTACCACCCAGACTGTTACATGCCCAGAGTGAAGCATGGGGGTGGATCAGTGATGGTCTGGGCTGCCATATCATGGCATTCCCTTGGCCCAATACTTGTGCTAGATGGGCGCGTCACTGCCAAGGACTACCGAACCATTCTTCAGGACCATGTGCATCCAATGGTTCAAACATTGTATCCTGAAGGCAGTGCCGTGTATCAGGATGACAATGCACCAATACACACAGCAACACTGGTGAAAGATTGGTTTGATGAACATGAAAGTGAAGTTGAACATCTCCCATGGCCTGCACAGTCACCAGATCTAAATATTATTGAGCCACTTTGGGGTGTTTTGAAGGAGCGAGTCAGGAAACGTTTTCCTCCACCAGTATCACGTAGTGACCTGGTCACTATCCTGCAAGAAGAATGGCTTAAAATCCCTCTGACCACTGTGCAGGACTTGTATATGTCATTCCCAAGACGAATTGATGCTGTATTGGCCACAAAAGGAGGCCCTACACCATACTAATAAATTATTGTGGTCTAAAACCAGGTGTTTCAGTTTCATTGTCCAACCCCTGTATTTACTTATTGTAAGTTAATATTACACAGGGGGCTAAAAGGGGCTGTGCCCAAACGAATGTCTACAAACCTTGACTGGAGGCTTTGTTGGGAAGAAGAATGAGCCAAAACATTGAGAACCTGCTGCTGAGGGTTTTACGGTTTTAATGATTTTTCTGTTTATGGTCAGATATGCTATTAAGCCGAACCTTGATTTTTTTAGTAGAGATTTGGGCTTATACTTGCTAAATACTTGCAGCACATTCTGTTTTACATAAACCAGGTTTTTATTTGCCTCATCTTTGATCTTTTGTAATATTAAGAGTCCTTTTTATCCCTGTAATATGTGAATAATTTCTAATGGCCAGGATTATTTATTCCATATCACATATTTAACTTCCAACCATAAAACCTCTTGTGAATTCCTAAAGTATATTTTGAAGATCATAAAGTGGAAAAAAAAACAGACAAAAACTGCAATAAAACATAAAACACAAAACATTAAATGCATGTGTGCCAGTGCAAATAGGCCTCCTTTAAATTCTGCTGTTTAACTTACTGGGATGTAAAAGACAGTTTAGATCGAACCCCACAGGCTTTCATACCAGTAATAGCTCTGGTTTTCTGACTTTCTCAGTCTCTCACATTGTTGAGGAGGAATTTGGGCTAACTCTCCTTTTTACCACTGCTTGTATATTAAGGTTTGCAGACATTGGTTTCTGCACAGCTCACTTTGGTCCCACCACAGCATTTCAATCAGTCTGAGGTCTGGACTTTGAGTGGGCTATTGCGCCACACTCAAACTTTTCATTTTCAGCCATTCTGTTGGAGTTTTTCCTTGACCCAGTTTCAGGTGAGCTTCAGCTGTGGAACAGATGGATTCACATCTTGACTTCTCAACCACTGTGCTGCAGATTTTCAGCTGTGTTCGGTATCACTGTCCTCTTGGACAACACAATTTAGGGCCAAGCTTCAGCAAACAATTAGGAACTAATGATAGAAACCTATAAACCTTCCCAGATTGCAGGGCAGTAACAACAGCTTTTCTACCAAGATAAAACAAACCCAATAATGCTTTTATGGTTTTGCCAATACTTGCATATTATTAATAAGGGAGTCATGCAGCTGCTTTCTGCACGAAAAATTTTTATTTCCATTTTGTAGGTTTCAGTTTTGAGAATTTCCAACGATGACCATAACCATTTTCCTTACTCCTGTTGAAAACATAGCCGGGGCGTAACGTTGAATTTTCAGTCCCACAATCTGTATTTTCGTTACCTAAAATTCTGTAGATTTTTTTTTAAAAGAACCAAATAGTCTTTTACTTAAAGCTTTCAAGTATTTATACACCAACAAAACAAAGCTTTGATTTGTGAGTGTGTGTAATTTTTAAATGCAAGGTTTGGTTTCCATCAAAAATTTGAAATAATTGATGTCTTGACTTCAGGACAAACTATACCTAGAACAGAAATGGAAATTACGGTGCAATATTGCTTCTTGAACAATAAAGCCTATTTATTTCACTCTGAATTGTGCCAATTAAGTGTTTTATGATTCTGGTTTCCAACAGGTTTTAATGTAAGCAGAGACGTAAATCACCCCAGAATTTCAGCTTGTAAAACCCTGTAGCGGATTTAATTTATAACCCCCACATTTGATTTCAGATGATTCAAGTAAAATCATTTGCTTTGACCTTCTGAAAATGTTCCTAACAACCCTCCTAACACTTAGTGATGATCAGATAATCAATGTTTGATTAGCAGCACCTGATTAGCATTCAGTCAGGGTAGATTTTCATTTCTGCATCTTAGTTTGAGTTTCAAATTAAATGATGCTATGTTAGATGTTATGTGCTGTCAATTTTAAATGTATTATAATTTACACCTTGTCAAACATTTAGAACGTCCTGATTAAAAATGTAAAAACCTTAGTAATCCGGCCCAGGAAAAATAGGAGTTTAGGTTAAAATCCCTTAGTAAGCCGCTGTGAATGTTTATTGCTCCATTTGTTCATTTCAGTCAACACAGGCAGAACCGAGAGGTTTTAATGAATCTTTTCGGGGCTCCACAGCCTCAGAGCTACAGCAAGCTAACAGCAGAACCTCCTGATTAAATCAGAGCTTCTTCTTACCAGCTGTTTGGGGTCTGCCAACATCCTGCGGCTGACGGACACCGAACTGTTTCATCTGCACTTCGTCCTCCAAAGGCAGACTTGCAGTGTTCTGGTGGACATAATTCACTTCCTTCATGGTGTCCGCTCTTTGCAAAACAAACCGGAGGCTCGTTTCACACGAACCAGGCCGAACACTAACATTTCTGCCAGCCTGGATCCACGGAGCTGTTACAGGAGCTGGAAACATTCTCCGACGGGGCCTCAGACTCTTTCTTTGTGTTGGCGTTTTCTGTCCCCTTTGTTTGAACAGGCATCTGCACAGCCACCTTCATTCTCTGTCACCATAGTAACTAAAGAGCTTGTTTTTCCATGAACAGTAGACGACCTGGGTTAGCGTAAAAACGACACGATAGCTCGCCCTCCATATTGTGAGTGGCATGTTTCTCTGCTTGGTTACCAATACAGCTCAGTTTGAAAAATTGGTTTTCCAAATAAAAGGAGCACTAAACTCAATGTCAAGTAAATGTTGACAAATAGATGTCATACACAATAATTTGTGATAATTTTTGCACGAATAAGGTTGATCATTGAGACATATTGAATAGCATTTTTCAATCAAAATAAAAATACAATGTACTTCAAACACACTTACTTTTGGCTATTTTGCTAATTTGAGGTGTGGATGAAAGCTTTTAAAAAACTATTTTATGATATTTCTAATAATATTAAAATTATTACAACAAAGAATGAGCCATTGCCACATGCAATAAGTGAAGGGTTGATTAAGGAGTTTGAAAGTATCCAAAGCATCCAAACATCTTATCTAAGGGGTTAATTTGGGAAAGCTACCATATGTAGTTCAGTGTGTGAACATTGTTGAGGACATGAAGGTCTTGACCAGACATGCTAAATGTTACATGAGATACAAAACCATTTAATGACCGGTAGACCATCTGTTGCTCATCTGCAAGAGACATGTGGACATCATGCTCAACTGGGAATTTATCATCACAAATGATTTTACTGCAGCATTCATTCATATTTTTTAAGTGCATGCCTCTTTCACTGATTGAAGCAACATTGAATGACTGAATCCTGTGTTTAAAAGCCTCAACATTTCCTGGAATATAACTTAAAGTCTGCAGGTTGTTCAGACTGTTGTGGAGATTAAATATAAATTAGAGAAAGAAAGATTTAAATTAGACAATGGAAACACTGGAACAACTAGAAAGGCTTATTCCTGCTGGGTTGGGATGTAAAGATGGACCACCATGAAATTATGTCTGAATACACAATTGTTCAAAAATCCTATTCTGCATTTAAGTTAGAAGTAGATATTCAGTTTTAAATTGGGAAATTACGTTAATCAGATTAACTGAAAGACAACTAGTCAAAGATGAGCAATTAGAGCGAAAATTCACATAAATAAAAATAGTTATCTAAAGCAAACGTGCTCCGATATATGGCTCAATCTAAACAGAAATAAATACAATCATAACAGGGCATTACAAACCAGCCCAATAATACATTTCCTGTCGCTTTCTGTCCCTGCACAGAACTGATCCAGAGAAAAACTTTATTTAAAGCAAGCTTAAAGAAAAAATGGTACAACATATACGATCTAATTTTACTTCAAATAACTTGAAAAGAGGTTGTTCGGACCACAGGAGCCCCAGCCTCTGACTGGAAATCAGTTATTTACGGAGCTCTGATGCATTCTGATCAGGCATCAGCATAGGCACTTTAGTGTCTCACTGCTGCCACCTTCTGGAGTCAGGGGGTTGCTATAACGTTAAATCACTTAGGTTTTCTTCATCATCATCATCTGAAAATGAGGGGAAATCACCAAAATAAGTTTTAACATAAAAACATTAATCATATGACTTTAATGATTTAACTTGCAACACCATAGTAGCTTTAACTGAAAAACGAATAAGTGAAAAACATAAACGAAAACCTAAAGAGGCCGACCCATTTGGTGTTAACCAGACAAGAAGCATTAAACCACAAACAACTTCCTTTAAGTACAGTTGGCCCAATTTCTTATTGTATACAGCTTTCACTGCTGCATCTCCAGTCAGTTGTCCAGGTGGACACCAAGGTATTTATACTCCTCCACTTCTCCCATGATGGAAACAGTGTTTGACATATTCCTGTTTTTCCTGGAATCTGCAATCACCTCCCTTTTTTGTTCAAGATAACATTTCAGATAGTGATAGTGAGATATTAATAAAAAAAATCGCTAGTGCCTGACCAGATTACCAATCCCTGATCGGCTGCCTGTGTTGGATGGGTGTGAGGACTTGTTATCACTCATGTAAAAACCTTGGGTTGCAAGGCACCTGCACTATGCCTTCCTCCCTGTGTGTGTGAGATCATTGTTATCTCTGTGTGAACCAGCCTCCTTTCCGTCTCACACACACACACCCTGTCTGAACTGTCTGTTGAACTGTGTATATAAATAAAGAGATAGGGTGTCAAAACTTTGTAGTTTCACTGCAAAGTGGGCTACCCTTGTCACAAGTAACTATGACTGTATCGTTCTTACCTCTGAGTTGACTAAATAATACCTAACATTTATTGGTCCTTCGAAGCCGGATTAATTCAATAACCTTATTTCTCTTTGCTTTAACAGTGACTCTGGGATCCGTGGGGGAAGCCTGAGGTCGAGTGAAGCACCGCTGCACAGCCTCCATTAGCCGGAGTGGCTGAAAGTCCCGGTGTGTGTGAATTCACACCTGGCCAGTGGGTTATTGCCTTCCTCTGCGCGGGGTGACTCTCACAGGGTCCAAAGAGTCACCAAGAAGTCAACTCCGAGGTGAGACAGTTTTAAAATACAGTTCATAGGAAAAGTACTTAACAGTCGTTGGTAGTGCGTCGCCGGTAAGGACGCTGCATTCGAATGGTTTTATTCCACCGTGAAAGGGATAGTGACAAATTTGGTACAATTCCGCCGTGAAGGGGATTAAAGAAAACGACTGAGGATTATTCTCCTGCGAGGGAATAGAGTAAGCGCTATATAAATAAAAGAAGAAAAGTACTTAAAAGTCGTTGGTAGTGCGTCGCCGGTAAGGACGCTGCATTGGGATGGTTTTATTCCACCGTGAAAGGAATAGTGACAAATTAAGGTAGGGCCCCGCCAAGAAGGGGGCCAAATAAAACGACTAAGGGTTATTCCCCTGCGAGGGAATAGAATAAGCGCTATAAAAGTAAAAAAAACGGAGTAAATTGAGCTCATAAAATAACACCAAGTTAACTTAGAAAAATTACAAGGTACCTGAAACTAACTGTGTGACTGTGTTGTGTGTGTATGGAGGACTAAGCATTTTAATAGAATCATAGCAGGATTCTGCTAGTCCTGTGTTTTCTTTTGCCCAGATTAAAACTACGTACTGGTGACTTTGGAGATTCAGGTCGGATTTCATTCCAGAAAATTAACACCGCTGCGAATTAGTCGCAGTAGAAGGCCGTGTTAATGTCCTCTCCTTAAAGTCTCATGCCAGTGACCTTTTATCTGGGACATTTATACTATAATTAAACTAACATAAAACATAATGGGGAAGAAACAAAGTAAACTAATTGACTTAGAAGGGGAGGTAAAGTTTATGGAGAACTATGTAAAAGGAGCAGGTATGATCTGTCATAGATGGAATAAAAAATAAAAAACATGGGTTTTTGGGCAAATTAGATACAAAGGATGTCTTAAAATTACAAGGGGATCTAAAATTAGCAATAATGAAAACTAAAAAGAGAAAAATAACAAAGAACAATGGGGGAAGAACAGAGAAAAAGCTCTGATTTAACAGAAATATGTGCACGATGGCATAAAAATACGGATTTTCAGGTAACTTAATTATCACTGAAATCCTAAAACTACATGGGGATCTTAAACTGGAGATTATGCATTCAAAAGATTCAAGAGACAATAAAAAACCTTGCCAGGTTATAATTTCAAAGGGGACTTTTCAGTCCCTGAGTGCTCACAGTTGATAAACAGATTAAAACAAAAAGATGAATTAAAAAAACAACAATAAGAGCAGCTTTTAACTGACATAGCCATAATACTGAGGCCTTAAGAAAAGCACAGGAAAAAACTTTCAGCTTAACTGAAAACAAATAAAGGGGGGGGGGGCGGACCGCCACCCATCCCAGGTTAGATTATAAAGACTAAGAGATGGTTTTAGAGGACGTGGTAAAAGAAGTTAAAAGAGGAGGTGACAATGTGGACAACATGGAAACTGTCCAACTGGACAACCCAGTGAACAATGACTAGAGAAGGGAGAACAGAATGTTGTTAAAGAAGTAATCTGAGAGTAAAAGATTTTGTAGGCAAGTATTAGTGAGAAACAGGTGCTTTAAAAATAATTCTATGGTGTTATACTACCAACAATATCATGATAAAATGCAAAAGATTCATTTTACAGGGAAATAATTCCATATTTGGCTCAGATTTTGTGCATTCTTGATTTTTCCTCTTTGAGAGAAGTTAAATTTCAGCTCTGTGAAACGACCTTGACAAAGAGATGCAGCTGCCTGAAAACAAAGATAAAACTTCTGCAAACAGCAGAAGCCTGTCTCTGCTGAAAGGTCTGAAAAAAATTGTAACTCTACCCTGCATGTGTCAAACTCAAGGTCCGCGGGCCAAAACCGGACCTCAGAAGTTTAGTGATTCTCTAGAAGTAGAGCCTTTTAATATGGTGATTGTGTGCTTGAATGTTATTTTGTCAATCAATAAGCAGTTTTGTCTACATTCTGCCACAATCTGCCTTTTGAAAATGTTTTGAATCTTGCTCTTTATGTATAAAAAAAAAAGAAAGAAAAGAAAAATTGGCTAAAGTCTGCAGACACAAAATGAACCTGGATTGACGCTCTAACTAAGTTTATTTAATCTGAGATCTTCTCCAAATGCAACAGTATATGTCAGTCTACATGAGATACTAACAACTTCACCTACTGATATAATATAAAGATCTGAGAGAATATGTGAAACAAACAATGATGAAAGTTTTTCAACAGGTGATGCTCATCCAGGAGGAAGACAGTGTTCCTAGGAAATGCAGCTCATTCATTAACAATCAATTTTTCTCCTATAGGTGGAAGTTTTGCTGACTAATCATAGGCTGGATCTATGAAACATTATGTGCACAGAACAAATGACCAAGGTTCTGACTGACTTATGAACCTCACTGACCTGACAATGATAACATGACACCCAACAGATAACACCTTTAAGGTGGACCCACTAAGACCACCTTATTGATTCTTGGTGAATAAAAAAAAAAAAGAATTGAAGCGTTCAAAACAGACCTTGTGGAAACAAAAGGGGTTATGAGGAAACAATGTGCATTTTAAGAATAATAGAAGTCAAATTATGTTCAAATTTTTGCAAATAAAAATTACTCTGACAGAAAAATAAGTAAGTAGTGTGTGAATGTGTGTGAATGGGAATGACTGATTTCATTGTAATGCATCTTTGAGGGACCTTAAAAGCGCTAATAAAGGTCTGATGTTCTGATGATCTTTGCCAAATTTATATCTTAATAAGGTTTCCAGAATCTTTTCCGAAAAATCATATAAAGATAGCAAAGGTTCTACCTGTATTAAAAATACTGATAACCATAGGAAAGTTCATAGATCTGTCTTCAATTTTTCCTAATTCTTTTACAAACAGGTTATTTAAACTTTCATGTGGCCAAATGTCTGTGTTTGACTTTCTGTTTTTGTGAAATAAATGTCTGTTTCATGTTATGTAAAAATTAGAGTCCTCAACATTACCATAATAATATTAGGTCAGTTCTCTATGGTAAAACAAAAAGATTTTAACAGATGTTTAGACTTTTTCCAGTCAGGTTCAAAATGATTGAATTAGACTCAAACTTAACATAAGATGAAATGAACCTTAACAGAATTACTGGACTGGACTGAAATAGATAAAACTTGAGTTAATTGAAACAAACTTTAGTTACTTGAACTAAATACAAAGCTGACTGAAACTGTATGTTGTATCTATAAAACTGGGTAAGATAAACTAAGATTATAAGATATAATATGCCCTTCATTTTTTGTGTTCATCAGTGAGTGAGTTTTTATTTTTATTTTTAATAAGAACTAAACCAAGCATTATTTATAATAATAGCAACTACCAAAAATATTGATCTCATTTTTAAATGTAATAAGGACTTACTTTATAAAATATGATAAAAAAGAATAATAAGAATTTGGAAAAACAGAGGCTTTAAACCTCTGCAGGAACAGCACTGACACTGTCAAAAGTGGATCCTAATACAGGAATCTGGAAGCTCATTCTGGCGTGGATAGTCAAAGTCCATCCAAGGACACATTTAGATGAGGCAGAGGGACAAATACAGGGCTTAGCTGAGAGCAACATGCATCCTGCCCTATCTGCTGTCCCACCTGAACTGTGGTCCCAATCATCAACTGATGTAGGGCTTATAAAGGGGTTCCCACCATACAAGGTTAAACTAATATCTGAAAAAAGGCCATTAGTCCGTCAATACCCCTTCAAGCCAGAAGCTGAAGAAGATACTAAGCCAATAATACAAGATATGTTGAAGTCAGGAATATTAAGAGAAGCACCTGACGCTACATGCAAGGCATATCACACTGACATCACTATTATTATCACAGCCAAACATAACTCTAAAAAGATGTGCCCTTTAAATCCAAGTACTCTAATACCTACTGCAGAAGATGGAAAACCACATTCTGATAAAGCAAAAGTTGAAGAAGACACCAAACCCAGACAAGACATTTCTCAAATCCTTATACCAGATTCATGTGTTGTGTTTGTAGATGGCTCAGCATCTAAAGATGAATATGGAAAGAATAGAGTTGGTTATGCAGTAACAACCATCGACAGAATAATATAAGCTAAATCTCTACCCAATACATGCTCAGCCCAAACAGCAGAATTATATGCTGTAGTAAGAGCATGTGAATTACATGAGGGACAAATACTTACTATATACACAGACAGCCAATACGTTTTCTGATCAGTACATCACCATGCTAAGATTTGGCAAAATAGAGGTTTTAAAACATCATCAGGGACAGAACTAACTCATTTCAACCTATTAAAGAGAAAATATCAGATCTGCTATTTATAGACACAGACGTGCTGAAAGACGCCCAACAGTCAGCACCCAAGACAGAAATAAAGGCCTGGCTAAAGAGAGGAGCACAGAAAAAAGATGACATCTATCAGATAGAAGATAAACCAATCCTCCCAAAAACATTTATACAACACAGCGGCTACAATGACACATTGGGAAGACCCACGTGTCAAGGGGGGAATATGTCACATCTGGTAAAGCATTAATGCTACACTATAAATATTTCTGACTATGCAAATCATTTTTGCAGATCATGCATAATTTGTTGCAAACACGGGGGAAGAAATATTGCCTAGTTGTAATAGATGAACCTAGTGACACATTTCTTCCCCACATATGGTATCCCACAGATTATAAGGTCAGATAATGGAACTCATTTTGTAAATAAATTAATAGAACTAAGTTCTAATGCATTAGGGTTTCAGTTAAAGATTAAGGAAAACAATGGAAGAAACAGGGAGGCCATGGCCCGAATGCCTATCCCTGGTTAATTATGGATGAGAATAACTCCAAATCAAACCGGTCTTACTCCATTTGCCACCTACTGTACATCATTGTATGGCTCCACCCACTGTGTTCTGAGCCTGAGATCACGTGACACCAAGTTGCTGATGTGAATTTGTATTCTCAAAGAAATAGTACATGGCAGACCGTTTTCTCTGCCCTCTGACATGAATGAAATAGAGAAAGCACAACAGGAACCTTCATTAGCTGAGTGGATGAATAAAATGTTGCAGACAAAAGAAGAACAAATGTCCAGTGGTCTGCCGATAATCTCTGCTCCTATCCCACAGAATGAGGCCTGGAGACCTGGTCCTGATTAAGACACTCCACCGGAAGGATTGGAGCACTCCTTGGTGGAAAGGGCCGTTTCAAATACTCCTGACAACGCCCACAGCTCTGAAAATAGCAGAGAGGCCTTCCTGGATCCATAAAAGCCACTGTAAGCCAGTTTTGCCGTTACAGGAGCCAAACCAACCGACGGGGTAGCAGAGGAAGTCCGGGTTCAAAGATGGCCCAGCGTCTCAAACCGGTGAAGAAAACAGCTGATCTGCGCCCAATTATAAAATGGCTCTCTGTAACATGTGGACAGAACTGATAAGCCTGAGCTTAATTCTGGTAGCAGGACTCTTTCTCTATCTAAAGCAGGATCCACAGGAGGTGATACCGAACCAGAAGAGATGGACATCAGACGGGACCCATCTCAGAACACTGACGGAAGAACATGACGCACATCCATTCCTACAGAATTTCTGGTATTGTTCATGGTGGCATATGCAACACTGAACTAGGTAGAAATGCACGAAAATGAAGGGGACGATTATGATGACATGTTGTAAATAAATCACATCAAAAGCCTGAATGTACTCATACATTGTATTTCATAAAATGACCTTACAGCAGAAAATCGAAAGAAGTTGTTGATTAAGTGAAATGAGAAAAAGTACAATGATGACATAAACAGGGCAGATTTTTTAATTCCTTTATTATGTTTCACTGTTTTCATTAAGTATTATTCTTTTATTTTTATGATTTCAAGTATTATTATTTTATTTTTATGATTTCAAGTATCATTTTATTTTTATGATTTCAAGTATTATTCTTTTATTTTTATGATTTCAAGTATTATTCTTTTATTTTTATGATTTCAAGTATTATTCTTTTATTTTTATGATTTCAAGTATCATTCTTTTATTTTTATGATTTCAAGTATCATTATTTTATTTTTATGATTTCAAGTATCATTCTTTTATTTTTATGATTTCAAGTATTAATCAACATTTAACTTTTAATGGTCGCCGAGGGCGGCGGGGCCGTATGAGTATTTCCCACAAAATATAATCTGTTTACCGTCCGTGGGTTTTCGCTCATACAAAGTATTTTTCTTACTCGTTTTTATATTAAATGTTTTTACTTGTGATAAAAGGAGGGACTGTTGGATGGGTGTGAGGACTTGTTATCACTCATGTAAAAACCTTGGGTTGCAAGGCACCTGCACTATGCCTTCCTCCCTGTGTGTGTGAGATCATTGTTATCTCTGTGTGAACCAGCCTCCTTTCCGTCTCACACACACACACCCTGTCTGAACTGTCTGTTGAACTGTGTATATAAATAAAGAGATAGGGTGTCAAAACTTTGTAGTTTCACTGCAAAGTGGGCTACCCTTGTCACAAGTAACTATGACTGTATCGTTCTTACCTCTGAGTTGACTAAATAATACCTAACAGCCTGTTTAATGTCTGTACATAGCAGAGCTAGAATGTTTTCCTGCAGAGAGGAGAAAGAAAAAGACACCAGAGTGTGTAAAACGCAGGAGTTTTCTAATAATAAAAAAAAAAAAAGGAATAAGACATGGTCACAAAATATCCTCCCTCAACAAGGTGTAGTTCCTAGAACTGCTTAACACTCTAGTTACAAAGCAACAGCTTATGTGTTCTGTAACAGCATAAAGACAGTGTGTTGTAAACTCTATGTTGTAAATACCAAAGTTGGGGTAACTGGGGAATGTGAGATTGGGGGAGTGTGTTAATCTACATCTGTGTTGTGAAAATCTGTAACCGTCCCAATTGTATCGTCCCTCACTGAGCAGTGAATGGACTGCTCAGTCCATTCACTTTGCTAATCAAGTTAATGAAGCTAGTTACATTCCTCTGAATTGACAAATCAATGACAAGTAAAGCTCAGAGTCGGAAACACAACTTCCTCTTTCAACGATTAACATTTCAACATAAAAAGTGTGTAGTAAAGAAATTAAATAATTTAGCATTTAATTAAAGTAATGTCAAGACATTTTACAGAACAATTCTAAATCATTTTCAAATGCACACAATGTCAGTTAAAACAGCTTTGAAAAGCCTTTATTAATAAAATTTCGACATCAGTCAGTCAGTCATTTTCTACCTCTTCTTCCATAGTGGGTCGTGGGGAAGGTGGTGCCTATCTCCAGCAGTCTATGGGTGGGAGGCAGGGCACCCTGGACAGGTCGACAGTTCATCAGAGGGCAACACAGACACACACAGGACAATCAACCATGCACACAGGAAGCCGGAGTACCCGGAGAGAAACCACGCATGCAAACTTGATGCAGAAAGACCCCCCGGCCAGGAGTCAAACCCAGGACCTTCTTGATCAAGGCAACAGTGCTACCAACTGTGCCACCATGCAGACAAAAAATTGCAACATGTTCTATGATATTGTACTTTTTTTTTTAAGTACAACACATTTTTATACCAAAAAACACATTTGAAAAAAATCCTTACGGTAAGTCTTTGTGGTAGTGGGGTGCCAAACATTTCTCATACATCATAGGACCTCAATTATTAAAAATGCATTTGGTGGCAAGTTAACCAGACATAAAGAAGCTTTAAACATGAACAAAGCTGTAGAGTGAAAAGACACAATTTAATTAAATGTTCACAGATTAATAAAATAAGTCCAAATGTATCGGTATAAGAGTTACAACCAAAAAGTTCTAATGTTCATTTAAACAAATAAGTCTAATCTACAGAGGAGCAGTAAATATCTTACCTGAAGTAGATAATTACATTGTTCCATCACACACACATTAAAATTTAAACCCCACAGGGTTCATGCTTTATGACTTTTACTGAAGTGGATCTCTATAACATCTGTACCATATAATATCAGGACTCTGTATACCTAGAACTGCTAAGCAAAAAATGATATTATAATAAATATAAATAAAAATACTTTTAAAAAACTATTCTGTGTTTAGAGTAAATTTCTTGAATGTTGTAAAGTGTTAATTAGTATGTTTTTATCTTGCTTTTGCAGGCTACCTCTTATTCCTAGAGTTTAGAAGAGTGTTTAAAAGAAGCAGAAAAAACTTTTTTACATGTCATGTTTGTCATTGTTAAGGCGCATCTGAGCCAGACTCATGTAGTGGGAGAGATGAAAGGTATTGAGTGAATTAGGCCTTACAGTCTATTTTGGACACCGTGCCACATAATATTTTCTGGAATTCAATATTTGACCCTTTTGGAGATTGGGATACCTGTGGTTTTTCAAGACTTTTTATCGTATTTAACAATTTATGTGCATGAGATCAGACTTTTGTCTGAAACTTATTCTCTGACTTGTCTGCTTGTGGCTGGGTTGACGTCTGTTTACAGCCAAGTAAGGGAGGTGCTGTGGCAGGGTCCAGTGTGGTAGTATGAGCAGGAACTGCTTGAGTTTCTAGAAATATCCAAACAATACCCAAAAAGCTCTCAAAGACAATAGACTGGATTATATGACCTGCTATGATCCGAGACACTATCTGGTGGTTCCAGGAGTATTGGAGTCCTGGTGGTTCTAGCGTTAAAGAATCTGTACTCCGTAACAAATAATCAGTACCTGACAAAAGAAGCTGAGCCCACAGAAAGCAAAGATGAATTGAATTAATCATTAACTAGTCAGAAAAACAATGATCATTTAGTCAACCATGAAAACAATCATCTTTTGCTGCCCTTGTGCACAATCATGTGTTTCTTCAGACTTGCATCACGTGCAAATGCTTTACTGCAAACACTACACACAAATGGTTTGTCTCCTGAATGGACTCTCATGTGACTTTCAAGGACAAACTTTCTGTTAAATCTGCTTTTACAGAGATCACAACTGAATGGCCTCTCCTCTGAGTGGAGCCTTGTGTGTCGCTCCAGCTGTATTTTCTTCACAAAGTGTTTGCCGCAGTCACTACAGCTGAATGGTGCAACGTGAACACGCATGTGGGATTTAAGATTTTGTTGTTTTGAAAAACCTTTACAACAAAGACTACAAATAAACAGTTTGATCCCTGTGTGAACATGCATATGCATCTTCAGACTGAACGAACGTGAAAATCCTTCACTGCAAACGCTACAAATAAACGGTTTCTCTTCTGTGTGAACAGAAATATGTCTTTTTAGAGCCCCGTGTCGGGAAAATCCTTTACTGCAAATGCTACAAATAAACGGTTTCTCTCCTGTGTGAGCAAACATGTGACTCTTCAGACTTCCCTTTTGTGAAAATCCTTTACTGCAAACATTACAAATAAACGGCTTCTCTCCTGTGTGAACACGCATGTGACTCGACAGATTCGATTTACTAGAAAATCCCTTACTGCAAACGCTACACATAAATGGTTTCTCCCCTGTATGAATATGCCGGTGAGCCTTTAGAGTTGATTGCAATGAAAACCCTTTTTTGCAAACAGTACAGATGAACGGTTTCTTTCCAGTGTGAACGCACATGTGACTCTTTAGACTCCCCCTGTGTGAAAATCTTTCACCACATACACTACAGCTAAATGGTTTCTCCCCAGTGTGAAGACGCATGTGAGCCTTTAGATTTCCCTGTAGGGAAAATCCTTTACTGCAAACACTGCATATACATGGTTTCTCTCTTCTGTGAAAATACATGTGAGCCCTTAGATTTGATGCTCTTGAAAACCCTTTACTACAAACAATACAGACAAATGGTTTTTCTGTGGTGTGGATCCACATGTGATTTTTAAGATTTTTCTTTAGCTTAAATTTTGTACCACAAATGTCACAGGAAAAGGGTTTTTCTTCTGAATGAACCTGCATGTGACTTCTAAGACTTGTCTTTGCCTTAAATCTTTTATAACAAACATCACAGGCAAAGGGGGTTTCTCCAGCATGGAGTCTCCTGTGCATCTCAAGGTAACTCTTTACTCTAAATCCTTTACCACAAAGATCGCAGCAATGTTCCCTCTGTTCAGTGTGAGTAATCATGTGTATTTTAACACGACACCAATGTTTAAATCTTTTGCCACAAATATTGCAAACAAATGGCTTCTGTCTTCTGTCGACTTCCATCTGAGCTGCACGTTTGGAACACAGCTCGGATGTTTCGCCTCTGTTCTGAAAAGTCATCTTACTTTGCTGAGCAGAACATACTGGATCTGACTCCCTGTCTGATTCTGGTCCTCCACAGTCCTCTCCATCAGGTTCTCTTTTCATCTGGTCAGATGAGTTGCTGGTTGAAGCTTCTGTCTCTCCGTTGTCTTCAGTCTTGACTTGATGAAGCTCTGATAACTGAGGTTTTACTTCATCTTCACTCTTCACAGTAAGACGTTCTTCCTCCTGATTGATCCACTGTTTCTCCTCTTCCTCCTTTGTGTCCTGCTGGTCCAAACAGGGGCTCCAGTCATGGGGATCCTCTTCTTTAATCACCAAAACTTGATGGATTGGGAACACTGAAAACCACATGGAGATTGATGATTGATTATTAACAGTTTAGTTAGAATTTGATTTATTGCAATCTAAGAAACAAAAATGATTAAAAACACAAATACAGTTATATCAATTATTTATTTGTAGGTGTATTTATGTAAAAAAAAAAAATTAAGTGTTCAATAAATAAACAAATAAACAAGAACACTAAATGTAATCGGAAATCAGTGCCTTACACCAGTATGGATCCAATATAGGATAATACCATAGCAATCCAATAAGAAAAATGAAAACATCACATCGTAAATAAATATATACAAAAATGATTTAGCTGACAAAGTTAAAATTAGTTTTTCCCATTTAGAAACCATCATCTACTTTTATTAATATTAATGCACAAAAATAGTTTGGGTCTCATAAATTATCTTAAATTACTGTTCAAGAGGATAAATGCAAGAGCTACTTAATTATGGAAAAATAATAATCACAATCATTTTGGTCATAAATGAAATCACAAATATTTAAAATACTATTAATGGAATTTGGAAAAAAACAATGTATTATTGTTGAAACCTACCATAAAATAACTGACAAAGTATTAATTTAACTATAAACACCAATAATTAAATCAGTTTCTTTCTCTTAGTTCCCTTTAAAATCTCTGCAAAACTAAATCTAATCTGGAAATCAATTAAAAACCTAAAAATATCAAGAAAAACTACAGTCTGAGAGCCTTCAGACCCAAATCAGTTCATCTCAATGCATTTTGTGCCGAACTGCACAATAGCACTTTACAATATTAGGAAAACATTTGATATCCAATAACTGCGGTTAACACGCGACGATAATGTAACATGTCATAAATTAACTAACAGTGCAAATGTTTCTGGTTTTGGTTCACTGAAGAAATACACCACAGATAGTCAGTAGACAAGACAGCTATTGGAAAACATGAAATACAACATTTCCAACATGAAGGTTTTATTTAAAAAGTTGCATTTGACTGATAATTGGTGTTTTGGCAGAGACAAGTAAACCACAATTATATATGACATATATACAGGGGTTGGACAATGAAACTGAAACACCTGTCATTTTAGTGTGGGAGGTTTTATGGCTAAATTGGACCAGCCTGGTTGCCAGTCTTCATTGATTGCACATTGCACCAGTAAGAGCAGTGTGAAGGTTCAATTAGCAGGGTGACATTATGGGTGACATACCAGAGTTCAAAAGAGGACAAATTGTTGGTGCACGTCTTGCTGGCGCATCTGTGACCAAGACAGCAAGTCTTTGTGATGTATCAAGAGCCACGGTATCCAGGGTAATGTCAGCATACCACCAAGAAGGACGAACCACATCCAACGGGATTAACTGTGGACGCAAGAGGAAGCTGTCTGAAAGGGATGTTCTGGTGCTAACCCGGATTGTATCCAAAAAACATAAAACCACGGCTGCCCAAATCACGGCAGAATTAAATGTGCACCTCAACTCTCCTGTTTCCACCAGAACTGTCCGTCAGGAGCTCCACAGGGTCAATATACACGGCCGGGCTGCTATAGACAAACCTTTGGTCACTCATGCCAATGCCAAACGTCGGTTTCAATGGTGCAAGGAGCGCAAATCTTGGGCTGTGGACAATGTGAAACATGTATTGTTACTGTTTTCCCCACATCCAGGAGAGTTACGGTGTGGAGAAGCCCCAAAGAAGCGTACCACCCAGACTGTTGCATGCCCAGAGTGAAGCATGGGGGTGGATCAGTAATGGTTTGGGCTGCCATATCATGACATTCCCTTGGCCCAATACTTGTGCTAGATGGGCGCATCACTGCCAAGGACTACCGAACCATTCTTGAGGACCATGTGCATCCAATGGTTCAAACATTGTATCCTGAAGGCGGTGCCGTGTATAAGGATGACAATGCACCAATACACACAGCAAGACTGGTGAAAGATTGGTTTGATGAACATGAAAGTGAAGTTGAACATCTCCCATGGCCTGCACAGTCACCAGATCTAAATATTATTCAGCCACTTTGGGGTGTTTTGGAGGAGCGAGTCAGGAAACGTTGTCCTCCACCAGTATCATGTAGTGACCTGGCCACTGTCCCGCAAGAAGAATGGCTTAAAATCCCTCTGACCACTGTGCAGGACTTGTATATGTCATTCCCAAGACGAATTGATGCTGTATTGGCCACAAAAGGAGGCCCTACACCATACTAATAAATTATTGTGGTCTAAAACCAGGTGTTTCAGTTTCATTGTCCAACCCCTGTATGTTGACCCATCCATTCCCTTAGCTTTTAGCAGCCATGACTTTATGGGATTCTTCTTAAATAAAATTGATTCTATTAAAAAGAAAACCTTTGACATACTCCCAAAGATGATTACTTCATCCTCAGCAAGTGAGACAACATTGGAAGTAACTGTAGAACCTGATCTGTGTTTGGACTGTTTTGATCCAGTGGAGCTTCCTGAGTTATCAGAAATATTAGCTTCATCTAAACCTTCAACTTGTAAGTTAGACCCAATCCCAACCAAATTATTTAAGGAAGTGTTCCCTCTGATTACCAGCCCCATTTTAGGTATGATTAACCTATCCTTAGTAAATGGATATGTACCACAAGCTTTTAAGGTAGCTGTAATTAAACCTTTACTTAAGAAACCTTCGCTTGATCGAGATGACTTGAAAAATTACAGACCTATATCCAATCTTCCATTCTTATCTAAAATTCTTGAGAAAATAGTTGTTAATCAAATGTGTGAGCATTTACACAGCAATGACCTGTTTGAAGAGTTTCAGACAGGTTTCAGAGCTCATCATAGCACTGAAACAGCTCTGCTGAAAGTCACTAATGATATTCTTATGGCCTCAGATAATGGACTTGTGTCTGTACTGGTTCTGTTAGATCTCAGTGCTGCATTTGATACAGTCGATCACAATATTCTCTTAGAAAGGCTGGAATATGCTGTAGGGATCAGGGGAACAGCACTAGGCTGGTTTAAATCTTATCTGTCTGACAGATTCCAGTTTGTTCATGTAAATAATAAATCATCTTTAAACTCTAGGGTTAATTGTGGAGTACCACAGGGTTCAGTACTTGGGCCAATTCTCTTTACTATATATATGCTTCCAATAGGTCAAATTATCAGGCAGCATAGAATAAATTTTCACTGTTATGCTGATGATATTCAGCTTTACTTATCCATAAATTCTGATGAGCCCAACCAGTTAGATAGACTACAAGCATGTCTTGAAGATATAAAAACTTGGATGACTTTATATTTTCTGCTTCTAAATTCAGACAAGACAAAAGTTGTCATCTTTGGACTAGAATCTTTGAAAAAGAAACTACTTAGTCAATCACTTAATCTGGATGGCATTAAATTGACCTCCGATAATAAAGTAAAAAACCTTGGCGTAATTTTTAACCAGGACAAGTCATTTAAATCACATATTAAACAGGTTTCTAGGATTTCCTTCTTTCACCTCCGGAACATTTCCAAAATTAGAAATATCCTATCCAGAAGTGACGCTGAAAAACTAGTCCATGCATTTGTTACTTCAAGGCTGGACTATTGTAATTCGTTACTATCAGGATGTCCACAAAATGCTGCTAAAAGCCTTCAGCTGATTCAGAATGCTGCAGCAAGAGTTCTGATGAAAATTAAAAAGAGAGATCATATTTCTCCTATTTTAGCTTCCCTTCATTGGCTCCCTGTTAAATCCAGAATAGAATTTAAAATTCTCCTCCTCACATATGAAGCCCTTAATGATCTAGCTCCATCATACATCAGAGATCTGATTGTTCCATATGTTCCTAACAGGGCAATTTGTTCTCAGACTGCAGGTTTACTGGTGGTTCCTAGAGTCTCTAGAAGTAGAATGGGAGGCAGATCCTTTAGTTATCAGGCTCCTCTCCTGTGGAACCAGCCCCCAGTTTTAGTCTGTGAGGCAGACACCTCGTCTACTTTTAAGGCTAGGCTTAAAACTTTCCTTTTTGATAAAGCTTATAGTTAGAGTGGCTTAGTTTACCAGGGAGGGAGCCTTCCTCTGTTGGTTGGAGTAAGGGGGAGTCAGGTTTAGCCTAAACCGGCTCAGTTATGGTTGAGGTGCAAACACACCCTCCATTTCTGCTACCTGTGTGACCTCATCTCTTTTCCGATGGTTGTGATCAGTCTGACAGAGAGAGGTATCCCAATCCTTGTGGTTTTTAGTTTAACAATGACCATCAGTGGGACCCTTTGTGGGGTTCCTTGAGACGACATTGTTGTAAATAAGCGGCGTTTAACTAAATAATCTGAACTGAAACTATCTGTGTAGTTATGCTGCTATGGGCTTAGGCTGCTGGAGGACATAACGACCACTTTCACCCTCTTTGCTACATTCTCACACTACTCTCCAATTTTGCATTATTTGCTGTTATTTCAGCTTTTAACCTCGTTCTCTCTATTCTCTTCCTAGAAGCTACACCTGGCCTGGCTCTGTGTCTACCTGTGACACCTTTCTGGAGAGGGGAATCGTCCGGGCTTCTGCTGTCAACAACATTAATGCTCACCCTCTACCGATGATCCACATAGCCCTGTCTTTTAGTGTTTAACCCTTTCTCTCTCCTAGACATGGCGATTGACTGAGCTTTTACTGTAACAAACTCTATGTGCTCTCTTTCAGACTCTAACCTTGAAAACTGGCTCTGAGTTTATCTGTTATTTCTTTCTAGGTGAAACTACTAAAGGAGCTACATCCATTAACATTTACTTTTCCTTCACATAGAAGGTACTCCTGGATCAGTGCTTCTGTGTTCTTTTTGTGTCTCTGCTCTGTTCTCTCAAACCCCCAGTCGGTCGTGGCAGATGGCTGCTCACACTGAGCCTGGTTCTGCTGGAGGTTTCTTCCTGTTAAAAGGGAGTTTTTCCTCTCCACTGTCGCTACATGCATGCTCAGTATGAGGTATTGCTGCAAAGTCAACACCAGTGACTGTCCACTCCAGGAGGAGTGAATGCTGCAAGTCACTGACTGGATGCAATCTGCTGGGTTTCCTTAGATAGAAAAACTTTTTATCCAATTTGAATAAATAACTGAATCTGACTGCACTGTTCAATGATTAGGATTAATTGGAATGTATGTACCTGACTGTTGTGAAGTGCCTTGAGACAACATGTGTTGTGAATTGGCTCTATATAAATAAAACTGAATTGAATTGAATATGTCATACACTGCATGGTACTTTTCTAACCAGCTAACCTTTAATGCAGACCAAGCCATTCATTCCTGCTGTGTGATCATCAGCTGTTTCCTTTAACAAAACATGTTCTGCATTTAACAGGCCGCTCTTCTAATCACTGACATGTCATTGTTCAGATCATATATCATCTCTTTTACTGTGTGAACTGTTGTAATTGTTTGTGTTTGGATATTATATTTTTCTCTGGTTTATTTCTCATTCTACTCTCTTGTTTTTAAACTAAACAGCCAGACTGAAGCTTTGTGTTTCTTTTTAATTCTGCTGTTGGTACAGTATGTGAAAGGCCCAGGGATAAACTGCTGACCTGTCCAGGTTGTGATCTGCCTCTGCATTACACATATATTTAGCACTTTGATTCTTCCCCCAGTCCAGCAGCTCGCTTTAAAGTTCCAGACAAATTTCATGTGTTAAAATCCGGTCAAACACGTGTGTGTTACTTACTGAGATCTTTTCTGTCTTGTTTCTGCTCCAGTTCTGATGTTGATGCTGCAGGTATGGGGGGCACCAAACGGAGCCCTCTGGGGTCGTCTGCTTCAACCTTCATAATTTCAGACATCCTCTCTTCACTTGGGATTTTCATTTTCACAATCCTTGTTTAGAACCTTCACATGTTTTAGTAGATCTGGGTCTCAGCCCCATAACCTGTATCTTCTGTTTTTCTGATGCCTGAAACTGCTGATAGCACCTTTAGCTCCACGGCGGCTAATGATATCCTGTACACCAAACCTCGACTAGAAATAACCACACTGGTTGTATAGAAGCGATATCAACACAAAGACTGGAGAGAAATAGAGTTTGAGACATCAATTACATTTGTTTTACACATTTTTTCAGGCGGGACTTGGCCACCTAAGATGATATTGTTACATCCGGTTACTTCCTGCTTGCTGACCAATCGATGATGAAAGAAAACCTTTCCGCCTACAACTATGAGCTTTACACGATAAAACTAAATGTGCGAAAACTGTTGTCAAGAATATAGATAATTCTTCATCGTGTGCTAACTTATTTAGTGACGCACACAATTTCCTAAGAACATAAATTACGTTAAAGATCTAAATTGACCAGTATAAATGAAATAAAAATAATAATATATATCCGGGGTGAAATGAACGCAGCATTATTGTAAAGCTCCCCTCCAAAATACTTTTAGTCCCTAAACTGACGCATTGGAGTTCATTCAGGGAGTTCAAATGAAAACCTCATCCAGCCCTCTGACTGAATGCTAGCTCATTCAAAAATCAAAACGAATCATTTACTTCTGTTTTGGACTTTGTACATCTTTAAATTCAGTTGGATGTGGACCTCCGGGTCTTCAACAGGGCCAGGTTAAAAGGGAGAACTAAGAACTAAGACAATCGTTCTCACTTTCACAAACAGGATAAAGGTAAAGCCCACACACTGAGGTTTGAAGAGTCAGTGTCTTGAGTAGAACGCTACAAACTTACAAATCCAAAGATTATAGATATTAATATAAAGCTGATCAGAGTCCAAATGTCAAAAAGCAGTGAAAAGGTTGTATACCACACTGAAAATTAAACCTGACTATTATTCAAGACATTTACAGGTAATATTTTAACTCAAATGCCTAGAATCTTTAAAGGGATGCAGAAAAACAAAAAAATATAAATTATGTACGTAATAAAAAAGCACAATATGTTTGAAAGTTCTTTGTGTTCTTGGACTGAATTGTAGAACAAACTGGTTTTTCATTTTTGAACGAAATTCATGTATTTAAAACTGTACATTCTTTGGGTACGTGTTCCTTGAGTTTATATTTTGTTTCTCCAAATCCTTTTAGTCCACTCTAGTTTTCCAGACTGACCCGAACTCCCAGGTTTTATGAAAGAATCAACTAGTGTTACAACAGTTATGTTGTCTCTGTCAACTCCTTGTCTTTTCCTAGATTGTTTCTGTTTTCTGTCCAAGCAACCATGTAACATTTTAAATTTGTTTTGATCAGTAGTACTCCAGAATTTTACAGTTTTACTTTGAATTTTGGCTGTTTTTTCCTCATTTTCAGTTCAGGGGTGATGAACAAAATCGAAGTGACTGGATATTGTAGGAGCCAACTGTCTCCAGCAGATGTCAGCAGTGAGACACCTACAGGGCAGAACCAAAGTGTGTCTGTGCTGATGCCTGATCAGAATCCATTAGAACTCCCAAGACATCTTAGTGGATCCAGCCTCACAGCCATGTACCTCATGACGAATTTACTGGACTTAATTTCTCATCAGAAGAAGAGCTTATTGAGCTGTGGATCTGAAACGAATCCAGCTTTTTTTTTGGCTCTTTCAAAGAAACTGTAGCTAAATTATTTTCTTAAAAATATACAAGGATAGATATTTACTAGAACAGATGGCGGCAGAAAGTAAACCTTTGGCTAGTTTGAAAAATCTCTTAATTGTTTTGCAATCAAGTATCTGAACACAAGTTATGCCCCCCAAAAATGTATATACTATTAAATTAATTGTCTATTAGTTAATTCAATGTTTTGTTTTTTAACTTCTTGTTATTTTTGGACTGTTGATTTATTTTACACTGATCTCTGGATTATTTGTTTTTCTCTCTGCTTCAAAATAACTTCAAAATCTCAGCTCGTTTCCTTTGACTCAACTGGAAAATATGCAAACATTTTAACATGTTCCCCTTACAACACCGATGGATCTTGTTACATCTAAAAAAAGGAGTTCAATAACCAAACTGAAACATGATCCTCACTGTAAAACTAAGCAATACAAATGTAAAAGTCTGATTCAGAATGCCAAGATAAAGTGACACCAAATCAAAATAGTTTAAAGACTTAAATGGTAAAACTGAAAAATCATTGAATTCTGTTCAGTTTATTTATATAGAACCAATTTATAATAAATTTCATTTCAAGCCACTTTACAAGACAAACTGGTCCAATTTACAACCAGTCAACAATGGACTCCCCCTGAGAGGAAACCTATTAGGCCCCTAGCTATTTGCTATATCTTGGGTCTGCAACCAAATGATGTCCAAGTACATAAAATCAGAATTGATGGTTTTTAACAGCTAAAACCACAGGATGCAAGATAATACCAAGACATAGGAAGTCGTCTAAATGTGCAAGATGAAGGAAAGGATTGAACAACTGACAAAAATGGCCATGTGAATGGTATGGGCAGAGAAGATATGTTTAATAAAGTCTAGGGCACTTTTCTGAATTATATAGGTGGGAAGTCTGATTGCATAAATATGTGGCACCTAAATTAGTGGATGTTACTTTGAATAAGACTCAGACATTAATATTTAACAGTGATTTTTATTTTCTATATGTTGCTTTGTTCGGGTCCTTTATTTTAACCTCTGGTACCTGGTAACGTACCACAGTCCACATCTCCTCTGGGTTAGGAAGTGGAGCATCCTACTGGATTCCCGATTTTATTGAGAAAAAAAATCAGATTACCTGGCTTTCTTGAATTGTGTACCACCCATTGAAGCATCGCCCCTCTCAGCCTCCCAGGGAAAGTTTATTCTAGATTGTTGCAACATGTTGGAAAAACTCCAGCTGAGCTTCAAACTCCAGATTTAGGAGGAGCATTTAGGCTTTTACCCTGGATGTGGAACAGTGGACCCAATCTTTACCATTACAAAGCTGCTGAGGGGGTCGTGGCAGTTTGATTGTTTAGTTCACATGTGTTAAGGGATCTGGCGAAGGCTTGCAACCTAGATCCAATGTTTTTTTGTAGGGAGTGCTGCAGAAGCATGTGGTACCAAAGATGCTTTTAAGGTTTCTCTGGTCTTTCTATGGCCAAATCAAGAGCAGTCCACAGTCTCACTACAATTATCACTTCTCTACCAGTACAGACCCTACAGTACAGCGGAGGAAATCTAGTTTGGATACCTAAGGGTCTTATCTTTTTTTTGCTGTTGATGTGGTTCTAATGCTATCATAAACCTTATACCTTGCACTGAATTGATTGCAGCTGTGCGTAAAACTTTTAAGAATTTAAGATGAGCTGCTTCCTCTACGTCAGGACAGTCTCTGACTCAAGTTGATAAGTTAAAGAAGTTTGGTCTCTACCTCACAAGTGACAGCAGGATGGAACAAGAGATAGGTTGACAGATTGGGGCCTTTTATGCAATAATGCTGTTGCCATGGTTGAAGAAATTGTTTAGCCAAGAAGTAAAGCTCTTTATTTACTGGTCTGTCTACATTCTGACCCTCACCTATGGCCATCAGATATCGATCATGACAGAAAGAACAAGATCAAGAACCAAAAAGCCATCTGAATCAAAAGGTTTTTGTTAAAGTTGGTCATATATCTCATCAGGATGACTCCTCCCTTTGGAGATTCCTAGGTGGGACTCATTGGGAAGAGACCCCAATGCTGACTTACTTGTGGCTCTTTCTATTCTTTCTGCCCTAGGAGTATCACTGGGGCGAGGGATGTCTGGGTTTCCATTTCTTAAATACCTCCATGACCCGATATCAAGTAAGATGATAAACAATGGATGGAAATCCTAGTCACATTGTGCTCCACAATCCATTTGTGTGTATTTGCATGACAACCAACACAACAACATGCATAATTAAACCTCAGGCTTTACAACCCACATTAGTGCTTGTAGGAAAGAAAAAAAAAAGAAATATAAAATAAATCTGTAAACTGAATAGTTATTTATTTTCATGGAACGATATTTTGTGTGTCTTCAAACTCGATTTTCGTGTAAAAGTTGCTCCACAAACATCACAGATGAATGGCTTTTCTTCCGCATGGTAAATCACGTGTCTCTTCAACTCTGCGTTTCGGACAAATCTTTTATCGCACTTATCACAGGCAAAGGGTTTCTCTCCCGTGTGGCGTCTAATGTGTAGGCGCAGACCTGTGTCCCGGGTAAATCTGGCGTTGCAGAAACCACAGCCAAACAGCTTCACTCCTGTGTGGGACAGCATGTGTACTCGAAGATCATTTTTAAGTCTAAAATGTCTGTCGCAATCACCACACGCAAATGGTTTTTCTCCTTTATGGATCATCATGTGCTGCTTAAGCGTTGCCTTTTGGTAGAATTTTTTATCACATACGTCACACGGAAACAGTTTCTCTCCTCTGTGTTTTGTCATATGAATTGTAAGACTAGACCGATACTGAAACGTCTTGTTGCATTCAACACAATGAAAGGGCTTTTCTCCAGTGTGGATCCTCATGTGAGATTTGAGATAACAGCGGTACAGAAATGTTTTCCCACATTCGCCACAAACAACTGATTTCTTCCCAGCTCTGACTTCTGCTTCTTCCTTCTCAACCAAACAGCTGGAGGACTTTTCTCCTGAGTGGGATGTCATGTGTTCCTTGAATGTCTGCTCATTCACAAACTGTTTACTACAACACTCTGAGCAGCTGAAGGCTTTCTGAGAGCTTTTATCTCCCACGTTACTGTTTACACCTGACTGACATTTCCTGGTTTCCCTCCAAATTTCCTCACTGTCCTCAGTTTCAGAACCAGACACCGACAGGTTGTCAGCATCATCCTCACCACTGACATCAGTTTCAGAAGAACCTGGAGCATTTTCTTTAGGATCCTGCTGTAAATGAGTATTTGGATCTGACTTCCAGTCCTGTTCTGGGCCTCCACACTCCTCTCTGCTAGGTTCTGTTGCAATCTGTTCAGCTGAGCTGCAGGTTGGACCTTCTGTGTCTCTGCTGTCTTCAGTTTTAAGGTGATGAAGTTCTGATAACTTTAGTTTCACTTCATCCTCAATCTTCACAGTAAGCAGCTCTCCCTCCTGACTGATCCACAGTTCCTCCTCTTCCTTCTTTATCTGGAGCAGTTCAGGGTTCTGCTGGTCCAAACTGGAGCTCCACAGGTCCGGAACCTCTTTAATCACAAACATCTGCTGCTCATCTGCAAGAAATACATGGAGGTCATGGTTAACCACCATTTTGTAATCACAGAAATGTTTCTGTTGTAAGTACATGTCTCCCTCATTGATTAAAGCCAGCAAGAATTATCGATTTGAATTATGCTTAAAATAGTCTCAACCTCTCCTGGAAAACAACTTAAAATGTGTGTTTAAGAAAAAGAAGTCAGAAATAAGACACTTGAAACACTCAACCTGCTTGAAGAGGTCAGTTCTGCTGGAGCGGGATGTAATATCAAGTTAGAGCCACTCTGTTATAAATGTCTCCCTCCCCGTTTTAGTGTGTGTTTCTGTGAAGGATCGTAGTGCATGGAGACAACTTAAGAACACGAGTAATATTATTTACCCCTGTATTCCTGCAAACAGATTCTCTAATAAAACCAGCTTAGTATAGAATTGCTGTTTTAAATAAACTTATGAACGTTTCACAGTCCTGATCAGCGGATCAGCAGCAGCTGGAAAACAAGACGTACAGCTTTTAGAACAGGATTTATTAACACCTATTAACAGGTTTATGCACAGGAAGCAGAGCATAGACCCGCTCAAACTCCATAAAGGGTCATTGCAAAATAAACTGCAGGGAACCGACGGTTGGCTTCTGATATTCTGGAACCAATCAAAGATTTTATTATCATCAAAGCACAGCAGTTTGACTGTTTTTATGTTTAAAATCAGACCTTTTAAAAACTGAACTAAACTCTAGAATTTTGTAGCAAGGTGGTGATAAAATTCTCTTTGACCCTGCCTCTAGCTCCTGTTGGTTCTATCCTCTGGTCCAGCAGTGAATTAGTGCTGGAACCAGTTTGGTGAAAATGGCCCCTATTGAGATGGTGTTTAAACTTGAATGATATATCTCTAAAAGCCGGTGGTTCATCTTCTGCCAAACTATTATAACATTTATACTACTGTAAAAACAGAGGACTCCTGCTGTTTAGGATCAAACATGCATCCCATCAGCCATCCACCATATTTTGTGCAACAATGCTGCAATTCTTACTAACAGGAATGTATTATGGTTTTAATAAAACTGTACTAAAATGCTACTAAACACAGAGTGTTAACATTATAGGGTATATAAAACATCATGTCTTCCATTTAAGACATTTAGACTACTTAAATGTTTGGTGGTGTGTTCACTGACAAACTTATTTGTCAATTTATGTTTTTTTTTTGGTTTTTTTGCTGCAGCAGCGGTGGGACCTGTGTGATTCTGTCAGATAGAAAGACACTCAAACATCGGGCTGCAAAACAAAACATGTTCAAAAGGCTAACTTTATTTTGTCATTCATGTAAAATAAAGGCTTTTGTTTATCTCATCTTTAATTCTTATACCGTCAAATATAAAGTTATATGCAGCTTAAAGTTAAAACCTATTTTCTGTAAAACAATATTTATTATTGTTAGAAATATTGTAAATCTTTTTAACAGTTTGCTCGGTTATATTTCTTTTTGATATCATCCGTTATGATTTTCGGCATGTACGTAGAAGCAGCTTTCTAAAGCAAATGTAGCTGTGGAGATGCGCCACGGCAGGAAATATTGACGAGGTTGAACCCTATCATATGACCCCTGATTTGGGGGGGACACAGCCTCCCCAAAAACATGGGGAGCCCCGCCCCGACGTCGGGGCTCCAGGCGACACGTCTATAGTTGTAGCTCTCAGTATATCTCTGGTGTAGGAGTACCCTCATAAACAGCTCTTTCCAGTTTACTTCATGCTTCTATCGGTTCTAATTATCACAATTATTTTATAACGATCAGATTAAGTAATTTACCTTCACTCTCTTCCTTCACAGGGTCGGTTAAACTGGATTGCACTCCAGATCTGCAGCTTTGCATCTTGATGTTGATCTTTTCACGCCACTAGTGTTCTGACCTTTAGGGAAAATGAGTTTAAAATGCGAATCGAAAGAGCGCCCACTCATCTTTATATAGAAAGCCGTTATTTATGGACCTCAGATGGATTTTGTTCAGGCATCTGCGCAGCCACACGTTAACTTGTGTCTCACTACTGCCATCTGCTGGAGTCAGCTCCTACAGCAAGCGGATGCTCTTTATCAGAACTGGACTGAAAAAGAGGACATATTCAGGTACATCTAAAACAAATTTAAATATCTTGAAAAGGTTGAACATTTTTTGTCACTCATTTCAGAAAGTGAAACATATACGGATTTATTACATATCAAGTGAAATATTTCAAGTCTTCATTTCTTGTTTTATTTTTATGATTATGGCTTACAAATGACGAAAAACCAAAATTCAGTCTCAGAAAATTTGAGTATTGTGAAAAGGTTTGCAAAAGTTTCTTGAACTCTAAATCTGTACTGGCCATGTTCCTCATTTAGAACAAGGAAAATTAACAAGACAAAATAAATTTGACTTGAAATGAGTAACAAAAATCAGGGTGTTAAGCAAATCCTTACAGTGGCTCAGGTGGTAAGGGTTCCTCCCAGTTCAAACCCTCGCTCTTTCCGTCTCATTTGTTGCGTCCTTAGGCAAGACACTTCATCCGCCCTGCCTTGCTGATGGTGGAGATGAGGGTCCGATTGTATGGCAGCCCTATTTCTGTCAATCTGCCACAGGGTAGCTGTGTCTACCACTGTCAGTGTATGAATGGGTGGATGACTGAATGTAATGTAAAGCCCTTTGGAATCCTCAGAATTGATAAAGCGCCTTACAAGTGCAGCCATTCACACATTTTGCCCTTCAGACACCTTGCTGGAACAAAAATTAGTCCAATACTCTCTGCATAATAGGAATTATACATAATATAAATGATCAAAATAAAATCAAAATGCACTGCATGTTTTAGGCAGTAATTTCCAGACCCTCAGTAAGCTGCTGAAATCATTTTGGCACCAGATAGCGGCCATCTGCTCCATTATTTACTGCTAAAGGACACACTCCGCACTGTTCTAATTACTGTGAAGCAAAGTGATCCTGTCAAAATTAAACTGTCAACATTAATCTTAATCAGAAGGTAACAAAATGATACAAACTGCTGTGGCAATTCACAGAAAAGCTTTTCAAACCAATTCTCACAGTGAGACGCCTCTATTTACTGTGTAATCTCAGTTTGTGCTTCTTTAGAGACTCCCGTTGAGTAAACTTCTCCAAATAAAGGCTAAATGGTTTCTCTCTTGTGTGAACCACCATGTGTCTTTTCACATGCGACTCCTGGACAAACCTTTTTTCACACTTCTCACATGACAGCAGGTTCTCCCCAGTGTGGATTCTAACATGCCGTACCAGACTTATTTTGCAAATATATCTGGCACCACAATAACCACAGCCAAACGGTTTCACTCCTAACTGGGTTATCATGTGGCTTTTCAGATCACGTTTAAGTCAGAACCGTCTGCCACAGTCGCTGCATGCAAATGGTTTTCCTCCGTTATGACCCACCATGTGTGCCTTCAGAGCTCCATTTAAAGAGAACTTTTTATCACAAAGCTCACACTGAAATGGTTTCTCTCCTGTGTGTTGTGTCATGTGAACTTTAACACTTTACTTGCTGCCAAAACCTTTACCATATTTATCAAAGTTAAAAGGTTTTTCTCCAGTGTGGAGTCTCAGGTGATATTTATAATGATGCTGAGGATGAAAGGTTCTTCCACAATCTTTACAAACGACTGTCTGTTCACCACCTCATATGACTTTTTAGAAAAGGTTGTTTCTCAAAGGTTCTATCACAACAGTCACAAGAAAAGGATTTTCTGCCAGCTTTGAGTCCCGTCTGTGAATCGGTTTTCTGCTTCTTTGCAGAGTGTTTCTTCTCAACCACACAGCTAGAAGACTTTTCTCCTGAATGACATGCCATGTGTTTCTGGAAAGTCTGCTTCCTCACAAACTGTTTACAACACTGAGGGCAGCTGAAGGCTTTCTTGGCAGTTTTACGTCCCACTTTGCTCTTCACACCTGACTGACGTGTTCTGGTTTCCATCCAATCTTCATCACCATCTTTATTTTCAGATCCAGAGCCTGACAGATTGTTGTCATAATCATCATCCTCATCCTTATCAATGACTCAGTAGAGTCAGAAAAATTTTCTTCACCGTTTAGCTGTGAATGCAAATTTGGATCTGATTCCCTGTCTGGTTCTGGTTCTCCATAGTCCACTCCATCATGTTCTGTTTTTATCTGTGTAGTTGAACTGCTAGTTGAAGCATCCATCTCTCTGCAGTCTGGACTTTTGATGTGATGAAGTTCTGATGACTGAGGTTTCTCTTCATCTTCATTCTTCACAGTAAGCTGCTCTCTCTCCTGACTGATCAACCATTCCTCCTCTTCCTTCTTTATCTGGGGACATGCAGGGTTCTGCTGGTCAAAACTGGAACCGCACAAGTCAGGAATCTCTTTTTTAACCACCAACAGCTGCTGCTCGGTACGACACACATGGGCATCATGGTTAATTTTCCACCAAGGTCTGTTTATCGAATATGAAGAATATTAGAAATGTGTTTTATTGTTGTGAAGAAGAATTGTTGTGTGGGCATATAGAACCTGTACACATGAGAATACACTGACTGTTCTCAACCTCAATACCTCGCCAACCTATTGGACCGATGAATAGGAAGATGGAAAATTCAACATGGTGCACTGGCTCGTAAAAAATTATTTTAGTAATGTATTCTATTAATTATTCTAATGACCAATGGAGTAATCAGATAAGCTTTTCTATGAGTAGTTTCATTATATGAACGAGAAAATGCAAGTAAACAAATAATTCTATACATTAAAAAAAAAAAAACAAATCAACATTGTATTGCTTAAAATGCAATAAGAGCATGTCTTTGGTTAATACTTGAACATTTGTAGCAAAGGATGCATCTGGAGCTGAAACAAAAGGTACTCGTACTCGTCGTCTTCCGCTTTATCCGGGACCGGGTCGCGGGGGCAGCAGACTCAGCAGAGACGCCCAGACGTCCCTCTCCCCAGACACCTCCTCCAGCTCCTCCAGGGGGAGCCCAAGGCGTTCCCAGGCCAGCCGAGAGACATAGTCCCTCCAGCGTGTCCTGGGCCGTCCCCTGGGCCTCCTTCCGGTGGGACGTGCCAGGAACACCTCCCGAGGAAGGCGTCCAGGAGGCATCCGGTATAGATGCCCGAGCCACCTCAACTGGCTCCTCTCGATGTGGAGGAGTAGCGGCTCTACTCCGAGCCCCTCCCGGATGGCCGAGCTCCTCACCCTATCTCTAAGGGAGTGCCCGGCCACCCTACAGAGGAAGCTCATTTCCGCCGCTTGTATCTGGGATCTCGTTCTTTCGGTCATAACCCAAAGTTTATGGCCATAGGTGAGGGTAGGAACGTAGACCGACCGGTAAATTGAGAGCTTTGCTTTCCGGTTCAGCTCTCTCTTCACCACAACGGACCGGCACAGCGCCCCCATTACTGTGGCAGCTGCACCGATCCGTCTGTCAATCTCCCTCTCCATTCTTCCCTCACTCGTGAACAAGACCCCGAGATACTTCAACTCCTCCACTTGAGGCAGGAACTCCCCTCCAACCTGAAGAGGACAAGCCACCCTTTTCCAGTCGAGAACCATGGCCTCGGACTTGGAGGAGCTGATCTTCATCCCAGCCGCTTCACACTCGGCTGCAAACCGCCTCAGTGCATGCTGTAGGTCTTGGCTAGAGGGGGCCAGCAGGACCATGTCATCTGCAAAAAGAAGAGACCAAATCCTCTGGTCCCCAAACCAGACCCCCTCCGGTCCTTGGCTGCGCCTAGAAATCCTGTCCATGAAAGTTATGAACAGGACCGGTGACAAAAGGCAGCCCTGCCGGAGTCCAACATGCACTGGGAACAGGTCCGACTTAGTGCCGGCAATACAAACCAAACTCCTGCTCCGCTTGTACAGTCATCGGATGGCCCCTAGTAAAGGGCCCCCGATTCCATACTCCTGGAGCACACAGTCGAATGCCTTCTCCAGGTCCACAAAACACATGTGGACCGGTTGGGCAAACTCCCATGAACCCTCGAGTACCCTGTAGAGGGTATAGAGCTGGTACAGTGTTCCACGGCCGGGACGAAAACCACACTGCTCCTCCTGAAGCCTAGGTTCGACTATCGGCAAAAGGTTCAAAACATTAACATGTCAAAAGCTCAGCCCTTCCTGGTTGACTTAACCAGGAATACACTACTGTGCTATCTACCTCTGTAGTGAAAAGGGTCACAAACAAACTAGTTTATAATGTGTCACTTGCATATTGTAATGTGCATTTTTAAACAGATTTTTTTTCATCTAAAAGCATAATGTTATCTAAATAAAATAGATTGATAGTGTACTTTTGGGGTTTTGTTTTGGTACAAAAATGGACAAAAAAAAAACAACTGAAATGGTAAACAAAGCAAATTTAAGTTCAGGCATAATAAACCCTAAACTAAGATTACTCTCTCTGTGCAAAACTGTTGGTTGAGCACAGTATCTCAACAAACACGGCACTCACAATATGGGGACGACCTTGACATACGATCTGGGCGCTCTGGTGGCGCCCGTTTATTGACATCTGCTATGGCTAGCAGCCAGTTGACAGTTAACATAAAAAAGTCAACGAGAGAGAGCTGAGGCGCCAGACAAAAGTGCTAACTAGCAAATGTTATCAAACTGTTGACAAATGTGTACTGGCACATACAGGTCCTTCTCAAAATATTAGCATATTGTGATAAAGTTCATTATTTTCCATAATGTAATGATGAAAATTTAACATTCATATATTTTAGATTCATTGCACACTAACTGAAATATTTCAGGTCTTTTATTGTCTTAATACGGATGATTTTGGCATACAGCTCATGAAAACCCAAAATTCCTATCTCACAAAATTAGCATATCATTAAAAAGGTCTCTAAACGAGCTATGAACCTAATCATCTGAATCAACGAGTTAACTCTAAACACCTGCAAAAGATTCCTGAGGCCTTTAAAACACCCAGCCTGGTTCATCACTCAAAACCCCAATCATGGGTAAGACTGTCGACCTGACTGCTGTCCAGAAGGCCACTATTGACACCCTCAAGCAAGAGGGTAAGACACAGAAAGAAATTTCTGAACGAATAGAGTGCTGTATCAAGGCACCTCAGTGGGAAGTCTGTGGGAAGGAAAAAGTGTGACAGAAAACGCTGCACAACGAGAAGAGGTGACCGGACCCTGAGGAAGATTGTGGAGAAGGGCCGATTCCAGACCTTGGAGGACCTTCGGAAGCAGTGGACTGAGTCTGGAGTAGAAACATCCAGAGCCACCGTGCACAGGCGTGTGCAGGAGTTGGGCTACAGGTGCCGCATTCCCCAGGTCAAGCCACTTTTGAACCAGAAACAGCGGCAGAAGCGCCTGACCTGGACTACAGAGAAGCAGCACTGGACTGTTGCTCAGTGGTCCAAAGTACTTTTTTCGGATGAAAGCAAATTCTGCATGTCATTCGGAAATCAAGGTGCCAGAGTCTGGAGGAAGACTGGGGAGAAGGAAATGCCAAAATGCCAGAAGTCCAGTGTCAAGTACCCACAGTCAGTGATGGTCTGGGGCGCCGTGTCAGCTGCTGGTGTTGGTCCACTGTGTTTTATCAAGGGCAGGGTCAATGCAGCTAGCTATCAGGAGATTTTGGAGCACTTCATGCTTCCATCTGCTGAAAAGCTTTATGGAGATGAAGATTTCATTTTTCAGCACGACCTGGCACCTGCTCACAGTGCCAAAACCACTGGTAAATGGTTTACTGACAATGGTATCACTGTGCTCAATTGGCCTGCCAACTCTCCTGACCTGAACCCCATAGAGAATCTGTGGGATATTGTGAAGAGAACGTTGAGAAACTCAAGACCCAACACTCTGGATGAGCTAAAGGCCGCTATCGAAGCATCCTGGGCCTCCATAAGACCTCAGCAGTGCCACAGGCTGATTGCCTCCATGCCACGCCGCACTGAAGCAGTCATTTCTGCAAAAGGATTCCTGACCAAGTATTGAGTGCATAACTGTACATGATTATTTGAAGGTTGACGTTTTTTGTATTAAAAACACTTTTCTTTTATTGGTTGGATGAAATATGCTAATTTTGTGAGATAGGAATTTAGGGTTTTCACGAGCTGTATGCCAAAATCATCTGTATTAAGACAATAAAAGACCTAAAATATTTCAGTTAGTGTGCAATGCATCTAAAATATATGAATGTTAAATTTTCATCATTACATTATGGAAAATGATGAACTTTTTCACAATATGCTAATATTTTGAGAAGGACCTGTATAAACAGCAAATGCCGAGTTCCGTCCCTCAGTTGTTCCTCAGCTATAGAGCTACAAAAAGCAAACAGGTGAACCACCTAAAGAAATCAAAGCTTCTCACCAGCTGTTTGGTTTCTACCATCATTCAGAAGAACAGTGAGGCGTTTCATCTGTAGTTTTTCTACTGCTGACAGACCTTCAGAGCTGTTCTGCTGATGATATTCGCCTTCTTTCATGGTGTCTGTGTTATACCCTTGGAAAAAAAAGGGAAGAAAAATGAGAAACGACACGTTACCTTCACTTCTCATAACTGTACAGCTCCTTTAACATATAAACAATGAGTTACATCACCCTTTTATTCTCTTTTATTAACACATGAACTGCTTAGTACTGTTTTACCCTATGACCATAAAGGATTAACATCCCAATTTCAGTGAACTAGGAAATAACGCAAACAGCCTGAGTGAATAAAAGCACAGTAAAATTTTTACAAAATACACACATTACAGTTAACATACAAACATAGTTGGTGCATCCCTAATATGTAACAGGAGTTCGGCTAATTATGCTAGCTGCGCACGAGGTCCTGCAGCTGGGCTAAGGCTGGCAAGATGGTGGAGAGAGCAGTTATGCTGTGAGGAGCTCCAAGTGGCAAGGCTCTAAGAAGGTTTTTGAAACCAAATATATGATTTTCTGACTTGACGCAAATACAGGAGGATCACTACAAAATTCATAGATGACCCATTTAAACGGTAATAGAACTAAAAGATAAGAAGAAAACAACTATAAAAATGACTAACAGCAAAGCTAAAGCTAGCAAAGCTCTGCTAACACACGACTACTGCGGCTCTGAAAATATGGATACTGATGCCAAAGGATCAAATGCTTCTAAAGCTAAAATCTTAGCAGCGGTTGAAAATCTTCAAAAAATGATGATAAACTTTGAGGAAGAGATGAAAGAGAACACGCTGTCTATTGCAAATATTGCTAAAGCGGTGGAGTTCAACAGTGCCGAAATTCGGGGGTTAAAAAGTAAAAACCAAGAGATGGAAAAAGAAATAACAGCTTAAAGCCATAAACACTGAGCTGACAAAGAATGTTGAAGATAACGGAAGGAAAACTGCTGAGTCAGAACGCTATAGAAGAAGATGGAATCTGCACATCATCGGCTTAAAAGAGGAAAAAGAAGAAGACACAAGACAGATAGTTGCGGATATCATCAAGAAGATTATGCCACACTGGAAAGAAAAGATGGACATGATTCTGGACACAGTACACCGACTTGGTCCTAATAACTCTAATCGCCCACGACAGGTCATCATCCAGATTACTGGTCGAATCTTCAGTCACCATCAAAAATAAAATGTCACACACTTTAATATTTCGTAGGACCGCCTTTAGATTTGATTACGGCACACATTCGCTGTGGCATTGTTTTTATAAGCTTCTGCAATGTCACAAGATTTATTTCCACCCAGTGTTGCATTCATTTTTCACCAAGATCTTGCATTGATGATGGTAGAGTCTGACCGCTGTGCAGAGCCTTCTCTAGCACATCCTAAAGATTCTCAATGGGGTTAAGGTCTGGACTCTGGTGGCCAACCATGTGTGAGAATGATGTCTCATGCTCCCTGAACCACTCTTTCACAATTCGATCCCGATGAATCCTAGCATTGTCATCTTGGAATATGCCCGTGCCATCAGGGAAGAAAACATCCATTGATGGAATAACCTGGTCATTCAGTATATTCAGGTAGTCAGCTGACCTCATTTTTTGAACACATACTGTTGCTGAACCCAGACCTGACCAACTGCAGCAACCCCAGATCATAGCACTGCCCCCACAGGCTTGTACAGTAGGTACTTGGCATGATGGGTGAATCACTTCACCTGCCTCTCTTCTTACCCTGATCCGCCCATCACTCTGGAACAGGGTAAATTCTGGACTCATCAGACCATATGACCTTCTTCCATTGCTCCAGAGGCCAATCTTTATGCTCCCTAGCCAATTGGAGCCTTTTTGTTTCGGTTAGCCTCACTGATTAGTGGTTTTCTTAAGGCTACACAGCTGTTCAGTCCTAATCCATTGAGTTCCCTTTGCATTGTGCGTGTGGAAATGCTCTTACTTTCACTATTAAACATAACTCGGAGTTCTACTGTTGTTTTTCTTCGATTTGATTTCACCAAATGTTTTAGTGATCGCCAATCACGATCATTCAGGATTTTTTTCTGGCCGCATTTCTTCCTCAAAGACGATGGGTCCCCACTATGTTGTGAGTCTGAAACAGACTGACATCTTTTCCACGACCACGGGATGTGTCTTTCGACATGGTTGTTTAAAATGAGAAGCAAGTCATTGCACCAGTCGGGGTTAAATAACTTGCCAGCTGAAACATATTCGCCCATGCAGTAATTATCTAATGGGAGGCTCGTACCATTTACTTAGTTAAATCCAGGTGGTGATTTTTTTGTTTTGGCCAGGCAGTGTACAGGGGTTGGACAATGAAACTGAAACACCTGGTTTTAGACCACAATAATTTATTAGTATGGTGTAGGGCCTCCTTTTGCGGCCAATACAGCGTCAATTCGTCTTGGGAATGACATATACAAGTCCTGCACAGTGGTCAGAGGGATTTTAAGCCATTCTTCTTGCAGGATAATGGCCAGGTCACTACGTGATACTGGTGGAGGAAAACGTTTCCTGACTCGCTCCACCAAAACACCCCAAAGTGGCTCAATAATATTTAGATCTGGTGACTGTGCAGGCCATGGGAGATGTTCAACTTCACTTTCATGTTCATCAAACCAATCTTTCACCAGTCTTGCTGTGTGTATTGGTGCATTGTCATCCTGATACACGTCACCGCCTTCAGGATACAATGTTTGAACCATTGAATGCACATGGTCCTCAAAAGTGGTTCGGTAGTCCTTGGCAGTGACGCGCCCATCTAGTAGAAGTATTGGGCCAAGGGAATGCCATGATATGGCAGCCCAAACCATCACTGATCCACCCCCATGCTATCTGGGTGGTACGCTTCTTTGGGGCTTCTCCACACCGTACCTCTCCCGGATGTGGGGAAAACAGTAAAGGTGGACTCATCAGAGAACAATACATGTTTCACATTATCCACAGCCCAAGATTTGCGCTCCTTGCACTATTGAAACCGACGTTTGGCATTGGCATGAGTGACCAAAGGTTTGGCTATAGCAGCTCGGCCGTGTATATTGATCCTGTGAAGCTCCCGACGGACAGTTCTGGTGAAAACAGGAGAATTGAGGTGCACATTTAATTCTGCCGTGATTTGGGCAGCCGTGGTTTGATGTTTTTTGAATACAATCCGGGTTAGCACCCGAACATCCCTTTCAGACAGCTTCTTCTTGTGTCCACAGTTAATCCTGTTGGATGTGGTTCGTCCTTCTTGGTGGTATGCTGACATTACCCTGGATACCGTGGCTCTTGATACATCCCAAAGACTTGCTGTCTTGGTCACAGATGCGCCAGCAAGACGTGCACCAACACTAAAATGACAGGTGTTTCAGTTTCATTGTCTAACCCCTGTATATTCAAATTATGATAGTGATAAAACTTTATGTCGAGTAAATATGTGTAAGAGAGAATTTTTCTTTATTGTACTTCAACAAGAAAAGTTTCAAAATTTTGTATACTATGCACAATAGTTTCTTGGTTTTTACCATGGAAGTAACATCAGTGTGAGGTGTATTGGTGCATTCCCTGCGTGTGACATTCAGGGCCTGAAATACTTTTTGTTTTTTCTCCACCTACCTCTGTGGCAAATCTCAGAATATTTCTGCAGGCCAATCATTCTTCAGGCCACCACTTCTGAAAGTGTCAGACAGTGGTATCTGACAGTAGAAGTAGTAGAAAACATCTTGTATCCTTAACCCCTGACGATTCTTGACGTAATGATAGCATTTTAAAATTATTAATGAATCAGTGTTTTCTTCAACAACTATGTTGTGCATACCTAGAATATGGCAATACCACAGACATTTAAAAAGACAAACTAAGAACTTGACCTCTAAACATACCTCTTTCAGTTACTAAGTGTTGTTTTGGACAGCTGTGTAGCCACAGTCCTTTTCCCCACAAAGCGGTCTGTTTGACAACCAATTAACCTGGTTTCCTTTTGCACGTCTTAAGAATGTCTTAAGAGACTACTTTGTCAAAACAGATAACAGAACAAATTGGTTAAATAAATCTTGCAGTGGCACAATGTCAGTTGATTTACGTTGTACTGTAAGAGTACATTACTTGGGCATTTCTCCTTTATACTATTTTATATTTAAACTCTTACTTAATCATATTACAAAACCATATATCTCCACGTATTGTTCTGATTATTATTTTGTAATATGTTTTTTTACTTCAGTACAATTGTGAATGCAAGACTTTTACATGTAGTAGAGTATTTTTACAATGTAGTATTTATTTATTTACTTTAGCTAACTGTAAGGTAATGGTCATCTCTCGGAAACCTAAATAAAGTCACCAAGCTGCTACCCTGCACATTGTAGCATCCAGGGAAGATGCATGAGTGTGGTGAATGAGGCATAATTGGTTAGGTAGCTAGCAACAAACTATCGTTGGTGCTATCTGTGACTCGCAAGCGAGCTGGAGAACCACCGAGGCTACTGCACTTTAACTTTTTCATACCGCTGGAGCAGCAGGAGCGGGGTTATGGTGAAGGCAACAGCATGGTGACACGTGGCCGTTCTTTCAGACACACCTACAAAATCCTGAAACAGAAATCTTAAAACCCAAATTAAATTCTAGCTCCACAATAAAATTCTCAATGGTTGGGGGACTTTTTACACGTTTAGAACAATAATGACATTTACAATGTCATTAGACACTTCTGATATTGCCTTTGATTAAGACATATTTCTCTCTCCCCCTCCCTCTAGTGATCTCGCTGTCTAGAGACAGGCATAAACAAAACATTTGTACCTCTTAAAACCAGACAACATTCACAAAAACATGCACAGTGCGATTTACTTACATCCGCAATGAGTTCAGAAGTGCAAAATAATACCCCTCGTCATTTCACACGTTTGCTGCAAAAAATATGCAGTACCGGATGTTTCAGCACAAAGTTGTCAAACTTTGGGAAGAGTGGATGCCAATATGTCTATATAACACCCACAGTGTTAACTCACAAAAAATTGGAAATAATGGCATTCATTATTAGTCTGTCATTCTACCACATTCATCACAGGCAAATGGTCACTCCCCGGTGTGAAACCTCATGTGTGCCTGGAGATGACTCTTAACTAAAAAGCCTTTGCCACACTGATCGCACCTGTGGGCCCTCTTTCCTGTATGAGACATCATGTGTGTTTTAACATATGACTTATCTTTGAATTTCTTACCACAGACATCACAGCCAAATGGCTTCTCTCCTGTGTGAACTCTCATATGACGTTTCACCTCCTGCTTCTGCTGAAATCTTTTGCCACAGTCACTACAACTGAGCGGTTTCTGTCCTGTATGAACAGCCATGTGTCTCCTCAGGGTTTCTTGTCGTGAAAATGTTTTACTGCCAACGCTACACACAAAGAGTGTCTCTCCTGTGTGGACGTTCATGTGTGTCTTAAAACTGTATTGATATCGAAATCTTTTTTCACAAAAGCTGCAATAATATGGTTTTTCCTCTGAGTGGACCCTCATGTGTGTTTTAAGATGTGCCTTTGTGTAAAAGCCTTTGCTGCAAACATCACATGTGAATGGCCTTCCTTGTGCATGTTCTCTCATGTGATGCTTTAACTGCTTTCTTTGCACAAATGTCTCACCACAATCACCGCAACTAGAATGGGTTTCTCTTGCGTGAACAACCATGTGTTTCTTTAGATCTCCCTGTCGTGAAAATGCTTTACTACAAACACTACAGACAAACTGTTTCTCTGCCGTGTGGACAATAATGTGTCTTTTAAGATCACACTGATGCTTAAATCTTTTTCCACAAATGCTGCGAGTAATTATTTTTTCCTCACAATGAACTCTCATGTGCCTTTTAAGATTAGCCATTCTTTTAAATGTTTTAGCACAAACCTCACAGGCAAAAGGTTCCTCCTCAGAGTGGACCCTCATGTGCATTGTTAGGTTTGTCTTTTTATAAAATTGTTTACCACAATCACCACAAATAAATGGTCTCTCTCCAGTGTGGACTTTCATGTGCGTCTCAAGTTCATTTCTTACAAGAAATCTTTTACCACAAAGGTCACAGCTATGGTTTCTCTTTTCAGAGTGAAACATCTTATGTCTTCTAATGTAGGTCCTGTGTTTAAATTGTTTACCACAGATATCACAACCATACGGCTTCTCTTCTGAGTGAACTCCAACATGTGTCATAAGATAGGTGCGCTTTTCAAATCGTTTACCACAATCATTGCAAACAAATGGCTTCTCTGCTTGGTGAGCTGCCACAGCAGCGCTAACTATCTCATCACTGCTCCCTGCCTGGGCTGCTCTGCTCTTCATCTGATGATTTTGACTATTTTCAGATTCAGAACCTGACAAAGGTCCCTGCCAATCATCATCAGTCTTGTCACTAACTTCAGTCTCAGAAGAATCTGAAGCATTTTCTTCACTATTTGGCTGGAAATAATTTAGATCTGACTTCCTGTCTGGTTTTAGGCCTCTACAGTCCTCCTCTGAGTCCATCTGTTCAGCTGAGCCGCTGGCTGGAGCTATTGTCTTTCTGCTGTCTTCACTTTTGATGTGATGAAGCTCTGAAAACTGAGATTTCCCATTGCCTTCACTGTTCAGAGTAACCACAGGAAAAGTCTCTTCCTCCCTTTTAAGCAGCTCTTCCTCCTGACTGATCCACTGTTCCTCCTCTTCCTCCTTTATGTGGCGTGGCTCTGGGTCCTGCTGGTCCAAACAGGAGCTCCAGTCATGGGGAACCTCTTCTTTAACCACCAACATCTGATGAACAGGGAACACTGAAACACATGGGACAACTGAGACCCCATCTTTTATTTAAAAGGAAAACATCACATTTTCAGTGCTTTTATTTTTATTTTTATTGAAATCTATGAAATTTGTTTATTTGGCAAATATTTTGCCACTAGGAAGGGAAAAAGCAAATGAGATGTAAAATAACTACAAACTGAAATGAGCCTACAGCTGTCAACAAGTTTGGACTTTTCAGAAGGCTTTTACAGAGAAAGTAATCTTCATACAGAGCTTTGAGGCACAAGATCTTAATAATAATCAGAAAAGTATTCACTGATATCAAGATTTCTAATGTTCATACAGCAACCAGTGAAGTCATGGAGACTTGTAGCCAAAACATAGAAAAAAAAAGAAAAGAGTTCTATTGTTTCCACTTTCAGGTTCTCATGGTCCAGACTGAATAAAAAGGCAAATATCTGTATAATGGAACCAATTTGGATATTGAACTTTTATAGTTTTCAATCAGTACCTCTTTATTATATACAGGGGTTGGACAATGAAACTGAAACACCTGTCATTTTAGTGTGGGAGGTTTCATGGCTAAATTGGACCAGCCTGGTAGCCAGTCTTCATTGATTGCACATTGCACCAGTAAGAGCAGAGTGTGAAGGTTCAATTAGCAGGGTAAGAGCACAGTTTTGCTCAAAATATTGAAATGCACACAACATTATGGGTGACATACCAGAGTTCAAGAGGACAAATTGTTGGTGCACGTCTTGCTGGCGCATCTGTGACCAAGACAGCAAGTCTTTGTGATGTATCAAGAGCCACGGTATCCAGAGTAATGTCAGCATACCACCAAGAAGGACAAACCACATCCAACAGGACTAACTGTGGACGCAAGAGGAAGCTGTCTGAAAGGGATGTTCGGGTGCTAACCCGGATTGTATCCAAAAAACATCAAACCACGGCTGCCCAAATCACGGCAGAATTAAATGTGCACCTCAATTCTCCTGTTTTCACCAGAACTGTCCGTCGGGAGCTTCACAGGATCAATATACACGGCCGAGCTGCTATAGCCAAACCTTTGGTCACTCATGCCAATGCCAAACGTCGGTTTCAATAGTGCAAGGAGCGCAAATCTTGGGCTGTGGATAATGTGAAACATGTATTGTTCTCTGATGAGTCCACCTTTACTGTTTTCCCCACATCCGGGAGAGTTACGGTGTGGAGAAGCCCCAAAGAAGCATACCACCCAGACTGTTGCATGCCCAGAGTGAAGCATGAGGGTGGATCAGTGATGGTTTGGGCTGCCATATCATGGCATTCCCTTGGCCCAATACTTGTACTAGATGGGCACGTCACTGCCAAGGACTACCGAACCATTCTTGAGGACCATGTGCATCCAATGGTTCAAACATTGTATCCTGAAGACGGTGCCGTGTATCAGGATGACAATGCACCAATACACACAGCAAGACTGGTGAAAAATTGGTTTGATGAACATGAAAGGGAAGTTGAACATCTCCCATGGCCTGCACAGTCACCAGATCTAAATATTATTGAGCCACTTTGGGGTGTTTTGGAGGAGTGAGTCAGGAAATGTTTTCCTCCACCAGTATCACGTAGTGACCTGGCCACTATCCTGCAAGAAGAATGGCTTAAAATCCCTCTGACCACTGTGCAGGACTTGTATATGTCATTCCCAAGACGAATTGACGCTGTATTGGCCACAAAAGAAGGCCCTACAACATACTAATAAATTATTATATATATATATATATATTATTATATATATATATATATATGAGCTTTAACCAGATTCCAAGGGATGTTGGAGACATAGAGTCCGAGTGGACCATGTTCTCCGCATCTATTGTCGATGCTGCTGCCCGTAGCTGCGGCCGTAAGGTCTGCGGTGCCTGTCGTGGCGGCAATCCCCGAACCCGGTGGTGGACACCGGCAGTAAGGGATGCTGTTAAGCTGAAGAAGGAGTCCTATTGGCTGTGTTTGGCTTGTGGGACTCCTGAGGCGGCTGACGGGTACCGTGGGGCCAAGCGTGCCACGGCTTGCCACGGGTGGTGGCAGAGGCAAAAACTCGGACCTGGGAGGAGTTTGGTGAGGCCATGGAGAAGGACTACCTGTTGGCCCCGAAGCGATTCTGGCAAACCGTCCGACGCCTCAGGAGGGGGAAGCAGTGCTTCGCCAACACTGTTTACAGCGGGGGTGGGGAGCTGCTGACCTCGACTGGGGACATTATCGGCCGGTGGAAGGAATACTTCGAGGATCTCCTCAATCCTGCCATCATGCATTCCCTGGTGGAAACAGAGGCTGGGGACTCGGGGTTGGACTCTTTCATCACCCAGGCTGAGGTCACCGAGGTGGTTAAAAAGCTCCGCGGTGGCAGGGCTTCGGGGTTGGATGAGATCCACCTTGAGTACCTCAAGTCTTTGGATGTTGTGGGGCTGTCATGGTTGACACGCCGCTTCAACATTGCGTGGCGGACGGGGACAGTGCCTTTGGATTGGCAGACTGGGGTGGTGGTCCCCCTACATAAGAAGGGGGACCGGAGGGTGTTCCAACTACAGGGGGATCACACTCCTCAGCCTCCCTGGTAAGGCCTACGCCAGGGTATTGGAGAGGAGAGTACGGCCGATAGTCGAACCCCGGCTTCAGGAGGAGCAGTGTGGTTTTCGTCCCGGCCGTGGAACACTGGACCAGCTCTATACCCTCTACAGGGTACTCGAGGGTTCATGGGAGTTTGCCCAACCGGTCCACATGTGTTTTGTGGACCTGGAGAAAGCATTCCACTGTGTCCCTCGTGATGCCCTGTGGGGGGGTGCTCCAGGAGTATGGAATCGGGGGCCCTTTACTAGGGGCCATCCAATGACTGTACAAGCGGAGCAGGAGTTTGGTTCGTATTGCCGGCACTAAGTCAGACCTGTTCCCGGTGCATGTTGGACTCCGGCAGGGCTGCCCTTTGTCACCGGTCCTGTTCATAACTTTTATGGACAGGATTTCTAGGCGCAGCCAAGGACCAGAGGGGGTCTGGTTTGGGGACCAGAGGATTTGGTCTCTTCTTTTTGCAGATGACGTGGTCCTGCTGGCCCCCTCTAGCCAAGACCTACAGCATGCACTGGGGCGATTCGCAGCCGAGTGTGAAGCGGCTGGGATGAAGATCAGCTCTTCCAAGTTCGAGGCCATGGTTCTCGACCGGAAAAGGGTGGCTTGTCCTCTTCAGGTTGGAGGGGAGTTCCTGCCTCAAGTGGAGGAGTTTAAGTATCTCGGGGTCTTGTTCCCAAGTGAGGGACGAATGGAGCGGGAGATCAACAGACGGATCGGTGCGGCTGCCACAGTAATGGGGTGCTGTGCCGGTCCGTTGTGGTGAAGAGAGAGCTGAGCCGAAAAGCGAAGCTCTCGATTTACCGGTCGGTCTACGTTCCTACCCTCACCTATGGCCATGAACTTTGGGTAATGACCGAAAGAACAAGATCCCGGATACAAGCGGCGGAAATGAGTTTCCTCTGTAGGGTGGCCGGGCACTCCCTTAGAGATAGGGTGAGGAGCTGGGCCATCCGGGAGGGGCTCAGAGTAGAGCCGCTACTCCTCCACATCGAGAGGAGCCAGTTGAGGTGGCTCGGGCATCTACACCGGATACCTCCTGCACGCCTTCCTCGGGAGGTGTTCTAAGCACGTCCCACCGGAAGGAGGCCCAGGGGACGGCCCAGGACATGCTGGAGGGACTATGTCTCTCGGCTGGCCTGGGAACTCCTTTTTCCCAGGCCAGCCTACACCAAGGCTGGCCTGGGACCAAGGGGTACCAAGACAGATCACAATCCCTGTGTAAATTAAGTTGCAAATATGCAATGTATTACCCAAGGCAACCAGCAGAGGGGTGATTAAATGGGACTTTGGAAGCGGTAAAGAAGACACTTTAACACGGTGATATTCCAAAATGGGCTTAGGGTTAGAGGTCTGCATCCTTCAAAGATCACGTTTCAGGCCGATTAGGTCATAGCAAAGCAATAAAGGCTGTGCAAATTCAAAAGGCTCCTATAAATGCGACCGACATATCCCTCCTTTTATCCCCAGATTTTAAGGATGGGTCCAGTGTATCCGTCTTTAGCAATCTTCTCACATCAGAGTCCAGAATAAGATTAAAAACAGTTATCACCAAAGCATCAAACCTGATAGTTTCATGTTGTTCAAGTACTGTCACTCCAACGTTTGTGTAAAAGTGTAATTTAAATGCGCTCATCAGGACTTCTTGTCAAACATAGATAGGAATAAAGAAAAAAGACTTTCAGTAGAGGAAAAAGCCACGGTTTCAGGTATTAAAGCTACTAAACAGTCAGTGTTTTATCACAGTGATTACATCTTTTAACTGGCTTTCATCAACACACAGAGCAGCTGCTTTTTTTTTTTTCAAACATAAAATCGATTAATAATCCACTATGCTGTGGGCTGTTGGTGTTTTAATGTATGTCTGTGAGCATAAATACTAATAAATATTCAAACATTCCCAGGTTATATTCCTAAACGTCTTTTAAGGAGAGCATTTACTCTCATTGCCTTCATGTATTGTTTTGTTGATTTAATTAATATTGCCACTATCGGTAAACTGATTTTATTGATGTAAAGCACTGTAAAACTCAGTTTTAGTGACGTGGTTTGAATCTTGAGTTGGAAACAACAAAAATCGATTACTGTTCATTTAAAATGAACACACTAAAGAAGTTTTAGCTATAGAGGAGTTTAAACACATTCTGTAGCGCCAATTCACAACACATGTTGTCTCAAGGCATTTCACAAAAGTCAGGTACAAACATTCAAATTAATCCTAACCATTGAACAGTGCAGTCAGAGTTAGTTATTTATTCAAATTGGATAAAATGTTTTTCTATCTAAGGAAGCCCAGCAGATTGCATCCAGTCAGTGACTTGCAGCATTCACTCCTCCCAGATGAGCATGTAGAGACAGTGGACAGTCACTGGTGTTGACTTTGCAGCAATCTCTCATACTGAGCATGCATGTAGCGACAATGGAGAGGAAAAAATCCCTTTTAACAGGAAGAAACCTCCAGCAGAACCAGGCTCAGTGTGAGCAGCCATCTGCCACGACCGACTGGGGGTTTGAGAGAACAGAGCAGAGAAGGAAAAATAACACAGAAGCACTGATCCAGGAGTACTTTCTATGGGAAGGAAAAGTAAATGTTTAGTCGTTTCACCTAGAAAGAAAGAACAGATAAACTCTGAGCCAGTTTTCAAGGTTAGAGTCTGAAAGAGAGCACATAGAGTTAGTTACAGTAAAAGCTCAGTCAATTTCCATGTCTAGGAGAGAGAAAGGGTTAAACACTAAAAGACAGGGCCATGTGGATCAATGGTAGAGGGTGAGCATTAAGTTGTTGCCAGCAGAAGCTCGGACGATTCCCCTCTCCAGAAAGGTGTCACAGGTAGACACAGAGCCAGGCCAGGAGCTTCTAGGAAGAGAAAAGAGAGAACAAGGTTAAAAGCTGAAATAACAGCAAATAATGCAAAATAGGAGTTTAGTGTGAGAATGTAGCGAAGAGGGTGAAAGTGGTGATTATGTCCTCCAGCAGCCTAAGCCTATAGCAGCATAACTACAGAGATAGTTTCAGTTTCAGTTTATTTATTTATATAGTGCTTATTTACAACAATGTCGTCTCAAGGCACCTCACAAAGGGTCCCACTGATGGTCATTGTTATACTAAAAACCACAAGGATTGGGATACCTCTCTCTGTCAGATTGACCATAACCATTGGAATAGACAGGGGGTCATACAGGTAGCAGAAATGGAGGACGTGTTTGCACCTCAACCATCACTGAGCTGGTTTAGGCTAAACCTGACTCCCCCTTACTCCAACCAACAGGGAGGGAGGAAGGCTGAGATTTACCTTAAGCTTTTCTTTTTTCATCTTAGAGCAAAACCTATTGAGGATTTAGAGAAAACAGTTTTCTCCTCATCCCATGCGGGAGCCAGAGGTTGTATCCTGTAGGTGTGGTCTATGTTAAACGTCACAAGAAACTGAAAAAATAAAAAATAAAAATTATAAAGTCCTCAGACATGTCACTGTTTATTGAATTAAGGCAGACATCCGCAGCTGTTTCTTGTGTATTGTCTCAGACAAAGTCTTCACACCGACTGTAGTCAAAGTAATTAAGAGGACTGTGGTCCTTCCTGGCCCGAAATCTCGAGCATTGCCTCTGACAATTCACATCCCCTGTTTATTGAATTAACGCGTCTGTGGCTTTGCTGAGGTGTCTCTGGGGGTGTGGCCAAGGGGCGTAACCATGCACGCTGATCGGATTTCGTCATTGGGAACAGAGAAGGTGTCGTAGTCAGTCATCCTGGTTCTATCGAGAGATACAACGCAATCTTTACTGGGAGATCGGCTTCAAATCTGGTAGCTAAAAGTTTATTTTTAACCAGTTACACTGAATTAGCCGATACTGCAAGATCTTTAGCCAGACATATTTCAGGAAACGAAGAAGATGGTGAACATTCTGCTTCTATTGAGAATGCAATGCAATCTTCAGTAGTAAGTATTTATCTGTAAGAATTCCTTAAGTGCGTGTGAATGCTCGTTGGATAATAATGTTTAACTTATATTCTTTAGAACCCACAAGTGACGAGCTGGATGGTATCGTTTTAACACAGGCCGACTACGGTAATTATTAACTGCAACAACATCTGGTTTAGTCAACTGGTGAATGCTATTTTGTGATTTAAAAAATAAATGATATAAATTCTACTTACAGATTTAACGAGAGGCGTATTCCTGAACGTTGGAGAAGTCAGCGTTTGTAACCGTCTGCCTCCGAAAAAATCAAAGTTGAGACGGAAACTTGTCTTTAAAAAAGACAATCCGATCCCAGCTAAACATATCCATGAAGGAGAGGGTGAAGCCATTCATGCGCCACAGTCCCCTGACCGTGCGCCGGAAAAATTAACAGCTCCGGAAGAGGTGAGTAAGTAAAAAAAAAAAAAAAAACTTTTCTATGCATATGTTTTCACGGGTGTATGCGATATTGCAGACTTGTTTTAACCCCTGAATAAATATTTTACTGTTATATCGAATGATTTAATCCAGAACCTAAGCCTGGATAAGATTCAGCAGAACTGTACCAGTTCAGTGCAGGAAGAGTTGAAACCACCCAGAACCGTTCAAATACCCTGTGTACGGATTAAGTTATAGTTATATTCAAATTCTGTTCTATCCAAATCTTCACAGAAACAAGATTTTTTTTTTCAAAAGACAGTAATATATAACTGTTTTATTCTTCTTATACTCATTTACGCCATCAAGTTTAACGCTTTTAACTGTATGTCAGACACTGTTACTGAAACATTGCGCTGATATCAAGGTAATTTAAACCGATCCATGGGTTTTATTCTTCTTATACTCATTTACCTACTGAATTAGTTTGTATATTTTATTAATTTATATATTTTTTCTTTATCTTTCCAGAGGCAGCGTTGATGGTGGGCAGCATGGCGGTAATTTCAATCCGGAGGTTGCAGTCAACCCTGATCAGATTGAGGGAGATCCTCCTGTGACTGTTGAACGTGAACGTTTTAATAACATTGAAATAAGGAGACCTTTTACCATCCCGCCTCCCTGCCCTGGTAATGTCCCTGATCTCGCTGCAGTCTATATAAACATCATGCGTATTCTCACTGAATTAGCCAATACTGTAAGATCTTTAGCCAGACGTAACAATGTTGTGAAGCTAGAATTAGTTGGGGAAAATCTGAACCGTAACGTCACGTTTACCATTAACGATGATGGAAATATGATTCTGCCTGCTTTTGATTTTTTAGATGAATTAGTACAGTCCAACGCTGAAATGCCTGCAGATAATAACCTGGAATTTGTTCTACAGGTAGTTAATGACCCTGGAGGAGGGTCGAAGCGTAAGGTTAAAGGAACGTTAGACTGTGAACTGATTAATAAGAAAAAGCGTCACCTGTATATTGTAGATAATACCGGTAATCAGTTATGCTTTGCCATCAGTCTTGCACACGTCTCTGACTCTAACCTTACTGATAATCAGGCTTTAGAGCTGGGGAGGGAGTGGCAACACAGGGCTGGTTTAGATGATCAGACAGCAGTAACTTTCAGCAACATTGGTAAATTTGAAAACATTCTAAAGAGAAAAATTGTAGTGTTTCACAGAACCGTTACAGGCTCTGCATGTAGGATCTCTGCTCCTCCCCTTCTGGTTGGTTCTGGCAGCTCATTGTCTGCAGCTGCAACGCATTCTCCTAATGAGCTCATGGGCTTCTTAAGGTAGCTGCTGATACAGACCTTTGCTGGAACATAACATCAGTTATGTGGACTTCTGTCTGCCTGCCTGTCTGCCTGTCGACCTGCCTATTGACCTGCCTATCGGCATACCTGCCTGCCAACATCTAGTAATACTCCCTCCTAAGGACTGCACTGTAAATATTCTCATCACCAGTACTCTCTCTTTCTCCTTGGATTCCTGGGTTTATCTCCTCCTCCTCTGGCTTCTGGACAACTCCAAATCAAGATTCCTTAAACAAAGTCTACAGTAGAAATAAACCTCATTTACCGTCTTATCCTGTATGCTGAGTCTGTTTCATCCTCTAGTTTTGTTCTACTTCGACTATTTAAGCAATTGATGATACTGCAGCTCTGTGTAAATTTGAGACCAGTTTCCCTGATCGATCAAACCCTCTTTTTCTGCTGTTATTTCAAGGTCACTACTATGGGATAAAAAATCTCAAGGGTTTTATAGGATCGAGATACATCTGTGCATATTGTTGCAGAAGCTAGGAAAAGCCAGAAACACACCATTGTGAAGGCTGTTGTCCGGTGTGTCACTCATATCAATGTATGCGTGAAATTAACGAGCCTGTCGCCTGTGCAGGTTGTCACAGAATCTGTCGTAATTCTTCATGTTTCAGCAGACATAAGAAACCTCGCAACAGACCTAGTGCTGACAGGCCTATGAGTGACTGTGAGTTGGTAAAACTGTGCAAGGTGTGCAAAAGGATATACGTTATTCCAATCAGCCAGCACGATAATGTAAAATACCGTATTTGCGGTGAGAATATACCTCTTGATTTAGATGTGACGTGTGATGGTCATCTGTGTTACATTCAACCCGGCCAAGCCTGTAATCAGTTAGATGATAAACAGATTTTTTATGATTTTGAATGCTTCATCAATGAGAACGGTGTGCACATCCCCTATCTGGTCTGTGTTAAAACACTGAAAGGTGAGGAATGGCATGCTTATGGATTGAATTGCACCCAAACATTTCTTCTCCATTTCAGGAGACCGATGTACAGAGGCTTTACCTTAATAGCACACAATGCATGTGGGTATGACAGCTACCTGATTCTCACAGCTATGCTGCAGTTAGGCATTAAACCTCATCTCATCATGCAGGGAAGTAAAGTTCTCTGTTTAACCGACCCTGATTACAGGTTAAAATACATTGATAGTCTGTCCTTCATGTGTATGAAGCTTAGTGCGATGCCGAAAGCATTAGGTTTTAGTGATCAGACCAAAGGTTTTTTCCCCCACCTATTCTCCTCTGAACAACATCTCCAGTATGTGGGGTCTTTTCCTCCTCCATCCTCCTACGCTGTAGAACGCATGAGCCTTCAAGAACAACAGGTGTTTAACAGCTGATACAGAGAAGTGAGCAAAGGGGTTTTTGACCTTGAGAAGGAAGCTCTTCGTTATTGTAAAAATGATGTGGACATTCTTTATCAAGGTTGTGTTAAATTCAGGGATGAGTTCTTTCAGGAGACAAGTGTGGATCCACTTAAATGCGTCACAATAGCCTCGGCCTGCATGAAGGTTTTTGTAACCAATTTCCTTCCTCCTAAAACCTTGGCCATCCCCTCACCTCTGGACTACAGACGTAGTAGTAAGACGTTTTCCAGCGCGTCCATTCATTGGCTTGGCTGGATTTCAGATAGCAGAAAAATAGACATCGAACATGCATTAAACATGGGGGAAAAGAAAATTGGTCCTTATTCTGTGGGTGGGTATGCAGATATTAACGGTGTCAAAGTTGCGTTTGAATTTTACGGCTGTTTTTTCCACGGCTGTAAAAAGTGTTACATGCCTCATGACAAGTGTCCTTTGAGAGGGGTAGCATTTGAGCAGTTTTACGCAGCCACTGTTGAGAGAAGCAAGGTGTTACAAACTGTGTACGGCCTTCGTCTCAAGGTCATCTGGGAGCATGAGTGGACTGAAATGAAAAAATCAGACCAGGGGGTAATCAGCTTTCTTGAGAAAATTAATGCACCCAAATCATCCCGAGATGCTCTGTATGGTGGTCGCACCTGCCCTATGAGGTTGAGGTACACAGCGGGGCCAGGTGAAACTGTACACTATGTGGATTACACATCTCTGTACCCTTATGTAAATGCTAACTGCGTCTTTCCCCTCGGACACCCCACCATCATTTACAAAGATTTTGATGATCCCAGCAGCTACTTTGGCATCATCAAAGCTGTGGTCTACCCCCCACGAGGTCTCTTTTTCTCCGTTTTGCCTTACAGAACATCCCAAGGTAAACTTGTGTTTACTCTCTGCCGCACATGTACTGAAATAAATAACCAGTCAGGTCCCTGCAGGCATAATGATGAGGACAGAGCTCTGACAGGTGTGTGGGTGAGTGTAGAGTTTTGTGTTGTGATTATTAATCTGAGAATATTATTTAATATTAATATTTTAATATTTTATCAAATAATATTTCGGTCTGTTAAGGGTTGTCCTGTGAATACCAGCCCAGTAAGGCGATGGTATTAGGACAAAACAGAAAGGTGTGAGATGAGCTCTGACATTATTGAACAGCATAAACTCTGCACACGCATGGAATGAATTCACACAATTTCTTAAAATACAAGAATTTATTAACAAAAATAAGTCAACTCAAAATCAAACATATTTCAATCAACAAACTCTTTACTATGCTAAAACAATCCAACTAAACTACCAAGCAGAATTAAAGAATAAGGAAGACTAATGGGCTATGTACAATATAAACAAGTTGATTAAAGACGATTGGAAATCATGACCAAAAGAGTGATGCAACATTACCATGCAATGTTTATGTTTGAGAACCAAGGATTACCTTGAAGGATCTGGAAATGAAGTTAAGTTAGTCATGGAACTAACTTAGGCAATATTCAGCAAACGTTTAGACAACCACTCACAATGCAAGATCAGATAAAATATTATTTTAATAAAATAATGTTTTAAATAATGATCTGCTGAATAAAATCAACCTTTTGGATGACCATTTCTCAACGGTGTCTAATTAGCTGCCTTTATTTATTGAAATAATATTTGAAGAAATAATATTAAGGGAGTATTTTGGAAACGAGCCAAATCTTTCTGGAGAAATGGGTCTTAATGGTGTTTACTTAGTTATCAAATCTAGTAAATGGTGTTTAGGGACTATTTACTGGATTGAAGACTAAACCTTTCTGGGTAAATATTATTTAGCACCAGAATCAAACACACACCTTTAAAAATACCGTTATTAAAAGGTTTAAAATGCATCCAATTAGACGCAGGCAAAATCGAGGTGAACCCTGCCAAAAGACAGGTAGCAAAACTGTGTTTAAACAGCTTTTGGGGAAAGTTGTCTCAGACCACAGTCGTCACTAACCCTGATGAGTTTTTCAGCTTCATATTCTCGATCAAATACAGGGTTAACTACTTCCATTTCTTCAACCCTGAAATGTGTGTAGTGCAGTGGAACTTAAGTAAACGTGTCATCTCTCCCCCAAGCAAGGTAAACAATGTTTATTGCAGCATTCATCATCGCTTATGCACGTTTAAAACTTCATTGAAATTCCTCAGCACATGATCAGGAGGGATAAAAAGAGATTCCGCTTAAGAAATGCTGCATTTGTTAAAAGGTTTCGGTTGGTGTATGACAAGAGATGCCTTTTTTCTGACAGGACAACTCTGCCTTGTGGTTATTAGAGCTTAAGAAGAGGAAGAAAGATAAAAATAAAAAAAATAATAATTTGCATTCTGCCGATTAACAGGAGATTGATTTTGATCCTAGCGCCTTTCTCATGTATGATTATAAGACCCAGCGGCTGCGGGAAAACGTTTTTTGAAAAAACTGTTTTGCAAAATAGTAACCACGTCATGGATGTTGTTCCAGAAAATATTGTGTGGATTTACACAGCTTTTCAGCCCATGTATGCTGAATTGCAGAAGATGAATAAAAATATTAAATTTGTGGAAGGATTGCCTCATTCTTTTGAAGATGATCAGAATCATCTGATTATTCTAGACGATGTTATCGCTGAAGCCTCAGATGATGAAAACGTGATGAAGGTCTTTACCCAGTTTTGTCACCATCATAATATGAGCGTCATGATGTTGACTCAGAATGTTTTTCATCAGGTAAAGTTCAGTCGCACCATTAGTTTGAACTGTAATTATATGGCGTTGTTTAAGAACCCGAGAGATAAACTGCAGTTGAATATACTGGCCCGCCAAATATTTCCATTGCAAAAGGGTCTCTTCCTGGAGAGTTTTGAAGACGCAATGAGAGAAGCTCATGGCTATTTAATTGATTTCACGCCTACCTGCCCGGAACATTTCAGACTGAGAACAGGCATAATTCCTCACCAGTGGCCTGCTGTGTACGTACCCAGAACAAAGTAAGTCATCATGTCTGCGCGTATAAAAAGGAATGTTCCATTATTCAGAGCTTTGTACCAAGCCAGTCCACAGAAACGTAAAGATATTCTCGCACACTGGTGACCCGACTTTCTTCAGGCTCTGTGTGAGATTGCTCTGAATATTTTAAAAGGTAACATTAAACTATCACCCTCTCAATACCAGAAATCGAAGAAACAAAGAAAAATCATCAGGTTGTTGGCTGATAAAAGAACTGGTATCAAACGTAAACAGCTGGCTCTCAAAAACCATGGAGGTGGTTTTATTCTCCCCATCTTAATGGCTCTTGCCCCCTTGATTGGTGATCTAGTGGGTGGAATCATCAGGAGATAATGTCTCTCAAAACATCGCAGAAAATGTCATTTCCCCTCATCAGTTCAGGCGTCTGACCCAGTTAGAAACATCCATCAGACAGACGGCGGAGGAGAATTTGGATGCTGAAATGAGAGCTATACTGAATGACCCTGGTTTGACTTCTTATAAAAAAATAAAAAAATATGATGCACTTTTGCAGAGGTATCTCACTCTACTCAAGCAGGGTGTGAAAGAAGAACCACGGGTGAGTTTGACGCTTCAGCGTGACACACCGAGCGAGACTCCAGACCGTGAGCAGCATAAAGCAGATAACTCTTTCTCCCCATTGGTCGAGATCCGAGCAGGAACACCCTAAAAATACTACCATGAAGCCAAAAAAGTATCTTCGTAAAACAATACTACCTCCCAGATGGATCACATTTTCACCATAAACTGTTATAAGAAAATGAGACGTGTAACCTATTTCTTTCATTCAATAAAATCTTCATTGATTATATATTCATGCCTAGCATCATGCTCTACTTCACACACACACACACACACACACACACACACACATACACTGATATACATTTTAATTAGAATTTAAACTAAATTTAAATTAGAAAAAACAAAATAGACAATTTAAATCCCATAACAATCCTGAAACATCTCCAAGGAGCATGCACTGAGTGAAAAATGCAGAACTCTAATTAATGACACATTTCTGGTGTTTTTTTACAAAGTTAGATACCATTAAATCATTCTTAAACACATCTCCAGTGTATTTAGAGAACACTTGCTGCAGTGATAGACTGCATGATCTATGACAGAGGTAATAAATACAATGGTGACCGCACATTGTGGACAGAGTGTTTTAGAGCTGGTTATTGTGATACAATATTTTTGATGATCTGTCTTTTAAAAATGTTACGATGCTTGACGGGTAGAAATCAAAATTCGGAGGGAACCCATAAGAGTCAAAAAAGCTGGCTTCGTCATTCTCTTCCAGAGTCAGAGCTAACCAGTGTTCTCCTGGCATGTGTGAAGGATGTGTTCACTATAAAGTATGCAAGTCCTGTGAATGTGTCAGCGAGCAGCGGCAGCTGGTTGCACGCCCACACACCGTAAAACAAATCTCCCAGCAGATGATGCAGCAGGTTCTCAATTTCACGATTATTCCTGTCTGATTAGATTAATAATAATCCACCAGCACACGCCTCTTTGAATCAATCTCTAAAATAGAGTCATAACAAGCGTAGAAGATCAGCGTGGTGGTATGAGGCAATGGTTGCCTGAATCGCATTTCCAATCTTAAATTCCCGCTGGAAAGTGGAGATAGAGCATCTGTGTCCTCACTTGGGTTACGATTAAATGCGAATAGAGAGTATCCTTGTTTAAATTCTTGACGTGTTATACTCAGCGGAAGATCTTTTAGATGTCGTCCTGTAGCCGTAAACAAGTTGTAATACTCTCTCACTGAATTGCCTTGGTTAAAATTGGGTTGGAAGGCCTTAGCTGGAATTTGTCTGCCATCCTTGCAAAAGGCTAAATATTCCATATCAAAATGATTAAAGTCAAACGGATTGAGATCTCGTGTTCCTGTAAAAGCGTCATGATCCAGTAAAGCAATCACCACATACTTGGGAAAGACGCCTAAGAAAAGATTCTCTTGATTGCACACCCTTGAATTTTCAGGGATGGAATATGTTTTTACATTCACACGTGAAAGTGGATACAGAGCATTTGCTTTCATTAAAGCTGAAGCGTGCCCCAGTCGTACAGCTGGAGAGACAGTAACTTTTTTGATAAAAAGAGATGCTCCTAATATCCTGAGTTTGTAAGTGGAGTCTCTTGCGGCCATGAGACAAAAGGCATCGTTGGCTCTTGTAAGTTTAATTTTAAGGTCAACAGAGTTTAAAAGAAGTCTCTCGCAGAAAAATATGTCTGCATGCAAGGGGCCTAGGAGATGTACCACCCTGGAATTTTCCGTAAAGCCTGCTCTGCTGTTAAGACCTTGGTTAGGGCTGTTAGTTGTAACAATAGAGTTCAGAGCCCCGGCAGTGTCTTTGAAAAAAAGACTAGAGCTAAACTGGCTTTTTAAAGAATCCTCAGAAAAGTTTAACAATGTCTCAATCATGGCTCTATATGGATGTGTGGCTCTGGATTGTGAAATCAATCAATCTCCGAGAGTGACATCACACTGACTGAAGATGGTGTTTAACAGGTAGTTGATGAGCCCTACAGGTGCATCATTCAGCAGGTTTGTTCCTTCCTCGTTAGTAATTTTCACTCTGAGATGCAACAGCGTATCGTTGAGATCTAGATACTTTTCTCTGTCTCCCGGAATGAAAAACTCGATTGGACCTCCATCGGTGATTGCTGATAAAGGCTGGATCTCGGTGTAAATTTTATCTTCAATCGATAGCTGCGTCATCGGGACAGAAAATAAGTCCAACTCTTCTAGCGTGCACTCTGATGATTTGTTAAGTAAAAGAGCCATTATTTAAAATTATCAAAACTTGCGGAAGACTTCCTTCCTCTTTGTTTGTCAGCTCCGACTGATCTCCTTTTTCGTTGTTTTTCGCTTGTTGTTTTTTAACCATCCTTATACGATTACCAGGGGGTCTTGTTCTGGGTCTTTTGGATAAAACCATAATTCCTGAACATTCTTGACCATCGGTGTGTGTAGAACCACTCATTTTACTCACGGCCTTCCTATGACATCCGAAGCGATATTTGATGCAGCCGTTTTAAGATGGGGTTTTGTAATAGCAAATCCCTTTTTAACCAGAGGGGATACAAAGTGGAATAATTTTGAAAATAATGATCCAATTCCGCGTCCGTACATGACCGGGGCCCCATAAAACCCTGGCAGATTACCGCCTGATTGACTTACATAGTAATTTACAAAGCGATTTGGATCACGTCTCAGACTTAGCTGTGCCATGTTCTGTCTTACCTGCTTGGTGCACAGTGTTGAAGGACCAGGGGAATATGAATGATAATCAATCAGTCTTAGAGGTTATGTATATCTCTGTTTATACAAATAAAATGTATCTCAGGCTACGTTGTGATATCACCGGTTTGAAGTGTAGTCTTACGACGGTCTTTCCATAGATGAAATTTACAGGAACATTTTGGTCCGATTTAATTTCTATATGGATATTTTCAAAATGTCTTCTGGAAACTGGAAGGTAGTGGGAAGGGTTAAACGTCAGAGTAACGATATCACTGAATTTGCCTTGTACTTTGATGGTCCTCAGTAAAGGTGCAAAAGCGCTGCCTACTATTTGCGGGCAGACCACGTCGCTGTAGCAGTATAGGTGATAGAAACCAGCCTTTATATCCGCAGGGAAAGGAGCCAGTGTTGGTTCAGCTACATGAATCCATTCCCTGGTTTCACACCCAGCATATAAGGTAGAGTACTGAAGAAGCGTATTTCAAACTGACTGCTTGCTTGAAATGCAAATCTCTTTTGAACTTTGCTGAATTTAATGTGGATACCCGAGTTCATTAAAAAAAAAAAACATTTCCATCTCACCGTACAGATTCTGAAAGGCATTTTCTGAGGTCACTTTCATAGGGCTCATTTTAATGCTGGTGTTGTAGCTGTGGTTGTAGCTTCTAGCTAAATTTTGCAGTACATCAATGTACCGCCGGGTGTTTTTAGCAGTAAAATATCTCCACATCCTTGTTTTTAACGTACGGTTAAACCTCTCAACCACAGAGGCTTTTGCTTCACTTGCTGTGGCAAAATGTTCAATACCGTGTTTCTCCATTAGAAGCTTAAATTTCTTGTTAAAAAATTCTTTACCTGCATCAGTCTGAAGTTTTTTAGGGACCTGACTTTCTTTAAAAACTGGTTCAAAAGCCTTTAGCACCTCTGCAGCAGTTTTCCTCTTCAAAACACGTACATACGCCCTCTTTGAAAAGATGTCAATGACTGTTAATAAATAATTGTAACCGTCATTTTCCTTGGCCAGAGCTTGCATGTCACAGAGATCGGCTTGGAACTGTCTCAATGGTCTGGCGACAAAAACTCTGTTTCTCGGGAACTTTATTCTTGCAAGTTTATGTAGAGTATAGGTATCTTCTCCCGATAAATTCTTTTTTAACTTTTTCAACTGCTACCTTCTTCCTCATTTCATCTTGCAAAACCCTCCTCAACCTTTCTATACCCCCTAAAATTCCCGGATTTGATGGGTTGTAATATACATTCTTCATCATCCTTCTTTCAGACGTCCCAGTCTTGTGCTCACTCTGATGACTACTTGTTAAATAATGAAAAAAAAAAAACACCCGAGGGTATATTTATACTTCTTTTGTATTTTTACCCGTCTTTAATAGAGAAACAGAAAAAACACATTCAGATAATAAAGATCAATTCAAACATTGCAATCTTTAAAAAAAAACAACAACAAAAAAAAAACAGTTATATATGTATACCAGTAGAAAGCCAGGAGAGAATGCAGAAAAGACAAAACAAGTCATCAAACATCTGAGATCGGATCGTAGCACTCTGAAACAGAGTTAAGCTGCTTGAGACAGTCATTACCGTTCATCTTATCGTACATATCAGTGATTACACTATGGAAGCCTTGTACCGATTTCAGTTCATATAAAACCGTCTCTGCAATCGTTTTCACTCTGAAGTCATCTGCTTGTATGCATCGAAGTGTCAGAAGTTTCTGAATAGTAGGAAGGAGCTTGGGGTTTATGAGTCGTCGCACGATGCATTGAAAGTTGATTTGGCCACCAATATCTCCAGGCACTGATGCTGTCGTTGGCTCGGGTGGTTCGTTATGCACCCGTAACAGGTTTCTTTGAGATAGTTCAAACAGCTTATGTTGAATAGATGAAGTATCGCTGTTTTCACCGTATTGATGAGAGAGGTTGAGATCCAGCCGTCAATTTCATCACCCAGATTACTCTCCTCCTCCTCTGGTGAAGGCTGAGGGGCAGGTATCGGATTTGGAGTTTGTGAGGAGGGTGAGTAGCTGATGGTTGACTTGTCCTCCATGACCACCCTCTTGTCTTCAGGTTGGACATCTGTGTCCGTACAGTTATGCACTCAATACTTGGTCGGGAATCCTTTGGCAGAAATGACTGCTTCAATGCGGCGTGGCATGGAGGCAATCAGCCTGTGGCACTGCTGAGGTCTTATGGAGGCCCAGGATGCTTCGATAGCGGCCTTTAGCTCATCCAGAGTGTTGGGTCTTGAGTCTCTCAACGTTCTCTTCACAATATCCCACAGATTCTCTATGAGGTTCAGGTCAGGAGAGTTGGCAGGCCAATTGAGCACAGTGATACCATGGTCAGTAAACCATTTACCAGTGGTTTTGGCACTGTGAGCAGGTGCCAGGTCGTGCTGAAAAATGAAATCTTCATCTCCATAAAGCTTTTCAGCAGATGGAAGCATGAAGTGCTCCAAAATCTCCTGATAGCTAGCTGCATTGACCCTGCCCTTGATAAAACACAGTGGACCAACACCAGCAGCTGACACGGCACCCCAGACCATCACTGACTGTGGGTACTTGACACTGGACTTCTGGCATTTTGGCATTTCCTTCTCCCCAGTCTTCCTCCAGACTCTGGCAACTTGATTTCCAAATGACATGCAGAATTTGCTTTCATCCAAAAAAAGTACTTTGGACCACTGAGCAACAGTCCAGTGCTGCTTCTCTGTAGCCCAGGTCAGGCGCTTCTGCCGCTGTTTCTGGTTCAAAAGTGGCTTGACCTGGGGAATGCGGCACCTGTAGCCCATTTCCTGCACATGACTGTGCACGGTGGCTCTGGATGTTTCTACTCCAGACTCAGTCCACTGCTTCCGCAGGTCCCCCAAGGTCTGGAATCGGCCCTTCTCCACAATCTTCCTCAGGGTCCGGTCACCTCTTCTCGTTGTGCAGCGTTTTCTGCCACACTTTTTCCTTCCCACAGACTTCCCACTGAGGTGCCTTGATACAGCACTCTGGGAACAGCCTATTCGTTCAGATATTTCTTTCTGTGTCTTACCCTCTTGCTTGAGGGTGTCAATAGTGGCCTTCTGGACAGCAGTCAGGTCGGCAGTCTTACCCATGATTGGGGTTTTGAGTGATGAACCAGGCTGGGAGTTTTAAAGGCCTCAGGAATCTTTTGCAGGTGTTTAGAGTTAACTTGTTGATTCAGATGATTAGGTTCATAGCTCGTTTAGAGACCCTTTTAATGATATGCTAATTTTGTGAGATAGGAATTTTGGGTTTTCATGAGCTGTATGCCAAAATCATCCGTATTAAGACAATAAAAGACCTGAAATATTTCAGTTAGTGTGCCATGAATCTAAAATATATTAATGTAAAATTTTCATCATGACATTATGGAAAATAATGAACTTTATCACAATATGCTAATATTTTGAGAAGGACCTGTATATTGATACCTGCTTCTAGCACATTTAAAACGTCTGTTGGGTGTGATTGTTTCTTTCTGAATGTACAAGTGTTGGACAACACAGGCTAGTTTATACATTTACATGGGATTCTTACAAGTTATTTATTTCAAAGTTGCACTCTTTTCCAGACTCAAATTTACATATAATTCCAGACCTAAAAATCTCTTTATTAACAAACAAAATAATCAACAGCCCAGCACAGGACCAGAAAGCTGCATTGATCTCCAGCTGATCATCTGCTGTATGCCATGTTTTTACCTGATCCCTCCAAACATTTTACCTGCAGTAGGTCCCTCTCTTATGTATGTATGAAAGTATTGCAAACCAACTGTCTTAAATAATAGACGGAGGTTCTGTGATACCAAACATCATGCATGTGACCTATCTTTGATTTAGTTTATTCTCAATTATCTTTCTGATGGATTCCATCTGGCATTGAGAAACACACACTGTGCCAGAGGAGTTAAACTCTGGCCCAGTTCATTCTTCAGCAGTTCAACGTCTTCCTGTGATTCAGGTATTATGGATATTCAAGAGATTTACCTTTTATGGTAAATTCAAAATTATTATTTTGGAAAAGGAGAATGATTCTTTATTCTAATGTGCAATACATGAAATCCTTTGTTTTACATGAAATATATATTTTTAGTAAAAAATAAAAAAAAAGACTCAAACTTTTTTACATGAATTCACAAAATTGTCGACCAATGTTCAAAACCTGAGAGACCCCACAAGTAACGATAACAAATCCTAGGTATAACAGGTTTGGTCTTGCAGTGTGTAGTGTCCAACAACGCCAAGCAAAACACAACCACACACAAACAAATTTTACTCACAAACATTCAGATGTCAGATGGTAAATCTCGCAAACCCTCTCAAGACCAAACGTGAATTCAGAGTAATTCCCTTCCGTGTTTCTAACACCTCGCTTTCTGATTGGCTACACATCACAGTGAACAGGCTGCGTGCTCGTTTATCTTTGGGTAACACTCCACACGGTAGGATATGGGGCCAAGACAATCCAACATGTTTAATTTCTGCTATTTAAGGTCGGAGCAGTCCTGACTTCCTTCCGAGCAGACTAGATCACTCTTAACACAGCAGGAATATCTCGTAAGATTATCTTAAGAGCCATCACTATAATCGGGGCATTTCAAAAGGGGAAGATTGAGTCAAAAATCTGCATAAACTCATGCCTTGTGAACCAGGCATCAGACCAGTGCTCTTGCTTCTTGATAGGAGGAACATCTAAACGAAGATACACTCACCAGCCACTTTATTAGGTAGACCTGTCCAACTGCTCGTTAATGCAAATTCCTAACCCACCAATCACATGGCAGCAACTCAATGCATTTAGGCATGTAGACATGGTCAAGACAATCTGCTGCAGTTCAAACAGAGCATCAGAATGGGGAAGAAAGGTGATTTAAGTGACTTTGAACGTGGGATGGTTGTTGGTGCCAGACGGGCTGGTCTGAGTATTTCAGAAACTGCTGATCTACTGGGATTTTCAAGCACTACCATCTCTAAGGTTTACAGAGAACGGTCCGAAAAAGAGAAAATATCCAGTGAGCGGCAGTTCTGTGGGCAAAAATTCCTTGTTGATGCCAGAGGTCAGAGGAGAATGGCCAGCAGACTGGTTCGTGCAGATAGAAAGGCAACAGTAACTTAAATAACCACTCGTTACAACCAAGGCATGCAGAAGAGCATCTCTGAACGCACAACACGTCGAACCTTGAGGCGGATGGGCTACAGCAGCAGAAGACCACACCGGGTGCCACTCCTGTCAGTTAACAACAGAAAACTGAGGCTACAATTCACACAGGCTCACCAAAACTGGACAATAGAAGACTGGAAAAACGTTGCCTGGTCTGATGAGTCTCGATTTCTGCTGCGACATTCGGATGGTAGGGTCAGAATTTGGCATCAACAACATGAAAGCATGGATCCATCCTGCCTTGTATCAACAGTTCAGGCTGGTGGTGATGTAATGGTGTGGGGGATATTTTCTCAGTACACTTTGGGCCCCTTAGTACCAATTGAGCATCATGTCAACGCCACAGCCTATCTGAATATTGTTGCTTACCATGTCCATCCCTTTATAACCACAGTGTACCCATCTTCTGATGGTTACTTCCAGCAGGATAACGCACCATGTCATAAAGCACTAATCATCTCAGACTGGTTTCTTGAACATGACAATGAGTTCACTGGACTCAAATGGCCTCTACAGTCACCAGATCTCAATCCAATAGAGCACCTATGGGATGTTGTGGAACGGGCGATTTGCATCATGGATGTGCAGCTGACAAATCTGCAGCATCTGATGCTATCTTGTCAATATGAACCAAACTGAGGAATGTTTCCAGTACCTTGTTGAATCTATGCCACAAAGGATTAAGGCAGTTCTGAAGGCAAAAGGGGGTCCAACCCAGTACTAGCAAGGTTTACCTAATAAAGTGGCCAGTAAATGTACTACTTCATCAAAATCCTCTGGACACAACAAACACAATCACAGTTCATTATATATTTCTAATATAAATAAATTACTTCAATTAAAGAAAGTTTTTTACCTGTTTTTGTCAATTTTACATCACAAATATGTTTGCGCAACCTTTTAGAGTGAAAAAAAAAAACTAAGGAAAAGGCAAAGGATATATGTTTCACTTGTTATTCACAAAGAGCACATACCTTTCCACAGGAGAGGAAAAATAAAATCTGTCACACTTCACAACTTTAGAGGAGGATTTTGTTTTTAACAAATTTATATTTTGGCTGGAAATCAGCAGGCTTTTACATTGTTTTACATGACTGAAATAATTTCCACACAGAACATCAGTGAAAACAAAATGTTTTGGGGGCACACTGAAGTTTTTAGAACAATCTTTACAAGTCTGGTCAGTTTCTGCATTCTTCATTTGCAAAACACACCTGCTAGGTTGACATGAAAAGCCCATTATCTTGTTCTAGGCTGAAATTCAAACATAATTGACCGTCTGTGCTTTTTCTCTCCCAGCTAGAATTTGGACCTCTATTATGTCTCACTTTGTCTTTGCTCAAACTGCTTCACTTTGTGAGTTTTCAAGTGAGATGTTAGCTTATATTTTTGGCTAAAACCTTTGCGGCAAAAGCTACAGCTATACGGTTTTTGTCCAGTGTGGACTGGCATGTGTTTTGAAAGTGAACCCTGGGACCGAAATGCTTTACCACAAACAAGGCAGACGAACGGTCGATCTTCTGTATGGATTCTCATGTGGACCTTACGTTGGGAGGTTTGGCGGAATCTTTTCCCGCAGACGTCACACTCAAACGGTCTCTCTCCCGTGTGAACTCTCATATGGATTTTAAGCTCAACTGGCCTGCGAAATCTTTTATCACAAACATTGCAGCTGAAAGGTTTTCCAACCATGTGAACCACCATATGATTGAAAAGAGTCCCTTTTGAACTAAAACTTTTTCCACAATCCTCACAAACAAATGGTTTTTCACCAGTGTGAATTCTCATGTGTATCTTAAGGTTGTCCCTTTTGTTAAATTTTTTCCCACACACGCTACACTCATGAAATTTCTCTTGTGTGTGGACTTTCATGTGGTTCTCCTGCTTTTCTTTTGTGCAAAATCTTTTCCCACAAACATCACACTGAAAGGCTTTCTCAACTCTGTGGACCTGCATGTGCATTTTGAGGCCTGAGCGTTTGACACATGTTTTGGGGCATGTGCCACAGCCAAAAGGTTTCTCTCCACTGTGCGCTTTTACATGTGCATTATGTTCTTCCTTCCTACGGAAACTTTTCCCGCAGACATTACAGCAAAAAGGTTTCTCATGAATGTGAACAACCATGTGTGACTTTAGACATGACTTAAAATGAAACATTTTCCCACAGTCCCCACAGCTGAATTGTTTCTCTTCAGAGTGAACTCTCATATGTCTCCTAAGACTTGAGAGTCGAGGATAACTTTTATCACAGACATCACAGCAAAAAGGTTTTTCATCTGCATGGACAAGAACATGTGACTTCAGATTTGCTTTCAGTTTAAATATCTGTCCGCAATCCTCACAGCTGAACGGTTCCTCTTCTATGTGAAGCTTCATGTGGGTCTTCAGATGCCTATGTTTTCTAAACCTTTCACCACAGTGCTTACAGGTGAATGGGTTCTCCCCAGCATGGACCAGCAAGTGTCTTGTGAGGCTCCGCTTGTAGCTAAACTTCTTAGCACACTCAGAGCAGCTGAAGGACGTTTTCAGCTTCTCTCCTGTGTGGACTTCCATGTGTGTTTTAAGGTGCAGCTTACAATGAAAACTTTTCCCACAGACTGTACAGCTGGATGGCTTTTCTCCCACATGCACTCTCATGTGTAGCTTAACTTCTCCCTTCCTGCGGAAACTTGTACCACAAACATTACAGCAAAAAGGTTTCTCATCTGTGTGGACGACCAGGTGCGACTTAAGATGCGACTTAAAACTAAAGCTTTTTCCACATTTATCACAACTAAACCCCTTTTGTCCAGAGTGGATTTGAGCATGCCTCTTAAGAGTTGAGCTATTCTGAAATGTTTTTCCACAGTATTCACAACAAAACTGTTTCTCACCTTTGTGGATGTTCATATGCATCTTAAGTTGCATATATTGGCTAAATGTTTCACCACAGTTTTTACAGAGAAATGGCTTCACTTCAGAGTGAACGTGCAAGTGCTTCATGAGGGACCACTTCCGGCAGTACAGTTTCCCACACTCAGAGCAGCTGTAGGATGTTGTAACAGCGTCACGGCTTTCATGATCTTTCAAACATGGCTCAGTTGTGTTGGTCTGCTTCAGACTTCCAGCACCATCCTCGGCTTCAGTTCCCGTATCAGCAGATTTTGGCCAGCAATCATTACCACTGACATCTGTATCTGAAGAATCTGAATCTGCTCCTCTACAATCCTCTCCATCAGTCTCTATCTTCATCTGCTCAGCTGAGCTGCTGGTTGAGGGCTCTGTCTCTCGATCATCTTCGGTTTTGATTTGATGAAGCAGCAATGGCTGATGTAGCCCGTCACCTTCTTGAGTCTTCACATTTTCAGCAGAGAGTGAAATTCTGATTTCCCTCTCTTCAACCTTAATCTCCATTCTCTTGGGGTGCAGCTCACTGAAGCTCAGAGAACCTTTTTTTCCACCAAGCTGCACTGAAACACAAGAGTATTTTAGACAACAGCATTTAAAAGGAAACTCTTTTCTACAGTTGCTGTGAGATGTTCACACAGGGCACCAATTACTTTTGTTGAGGCCCCAGCCATGATGTAAAACATTGATGAACATTGACACTGAACTGTACACAAAGGCCTGTATGAACCTCTGGGACCCAGTGTGCATGAATGTCTCCTTGCTGGCAAGCGGGCATAGCTCTTCAACTTGAATCCAAAAGTGACTACGATCATGCCAAACGTATGCAAAAAAGTTAAGTAATGATTTTGCTGTTCAATTACCTAGCATTCATTCATAGAAAAGGAATAAGAACATGCCTTTTCTTCTGAGGCTTCCAGAGGCAGCCCTAATTAAAGCAAATTTTTCCCCGCAGCCAGAGAACAAGGCATCGAGACCGCAGCATCGCACGCCCTGCTGCGAGCATGTCAACCACACATCAGCCACTGAAGGAGCCAAACATGCCTTTGCTGTATAGTTCAGTCCATATGTGGATGACCAGACAGCTTCGCATTCCTCAACCCGTTGCCCAGAAACCTTTTCCTCAGCATGGTTCACGTAAGAGGTAGTGTTTGACCAGAGAAGATGAGTTTAGAAGGAAATAATCTAAATAATGTTGTTTAATGATGTTTGTTTTTGTTTGTATTGAGAAAACTCAGCTAAGTGCTAGTAAAACAGCTGCTCAGCTAATGATGTGTTGTGTTTTTAAAGTTAAGACAAACTTTATTTAAAAAAGGTGGTTTTTAAACAGATCAGCCATAACGTGCTGTCAACGCATATGTATTTTCATCCTTTTATTGATGGTATTTTAAAAAGGTACATGTTTTATTTTAAAGGAGTGGTAACAAGCTATAAGGTCCCCTTTTTGTTAGCTGAAACCACTAATGGCTAAGGCTAAACATGTGATTCGCTGCCATCTTATGAATCTATTAAATATAATTTATCTATAGAGGTTGTTAGTTTCCAATTTAGGAAAACTAATATTTCCCTAAATATTATTTTACTAAATAAAGGCAGCTAATTAAAGATCAGTCAGACTAATTATATCCAGAAAGGTTTGGTTCTTATTCAAAATAATATTTCCTTAAATATTTTTTTAAGATTTCTTTAATTATACTTCCTTAAATATTATTGTACTAAATAAAGGAAGCTAATGAAACACCATTAAGAATTAGTTATCCAGAAGATTGGTTTCATTCAGCAAATAATTCTTTGAAATATTATTTTATTAAAATAATGTTTTATCTGATCTTGCATTGTGAATAGTTGTTTGAAGGTATACCAATTATTGTCTAAGTTAGTTCCAAGACTAACTTTATTTCCAGATTCCTCAAGATAATCCTTGGTTCTCAGACATAAATAACATTGAATGGTAATGTTGCATCACTTTATTGGCCATGGTTTTCAACCATCCTTGATTTACTTGTTCATATTGTATATAGCTGGTCTTCCCTATTCTTTCATTCTACTTAGTAGTTTAGTTGGATTGTTCTAGTATAGTAAAGAGTTTGTTGATTGAAACATGTTTGACTTTCAGTTGACTTATTTTTGTTCACAAAATCTTGTATTATAAGAACTTTATTCCATGTACATGCAGAGTTTTGCTTTTCAGTAATGCCAGAGCTTGGCTCACCCTTTTCACTATTGTCCTAATACCACCGCCTTACTGGGCTGGTATTCACAGGACAACCGTTAACGGACCAAATTATTATTTATAAAATATTTAAATATTAATTATAAATATAAAATAATGTATTCATAATAATAATCAAAACATGTTATAAGTCCAACATTAGGAGGAGGAGTTCAGCACACAGAAGAAAGGCTGAACAGATTACAGCAAAGCAGGTCTGTTTTATCCTTTTTTTATATGTCCACTCTCTCTCATGGAACATACAGGATATTGAAATATGTGCTGCCTATTGGAAAACTATGAAGAACAAAATGCTATATGTACCATCTGGAATACTCACAAGACCACAAAGAGTTTGATATTAAGAATTTCAGCTCCATAAAGATTATGCCTTTAACTGAGCAATTCTTCTGTGCAGTATTCATTATAATGCCATAAAATCATTGGTATACTCCTGAACAGGATTACTTAATCCTCAAAAAGTGAGACAGCATTGGAAGTAACTGTAGAAACAGATCTGTGTTTGGACTGTTTTGATCCTGTGGAGCTTCCTGAGTTATCAAAAATATTAGCTTCATCTAAACCTTCAACTTGTATGTTAGACCCAATCCCAACCAAATTATTTAAGGAAATGTTGTCTTTGAATACAAGCCCCATTTTTACATATGATTAATTTATCCTCAGTAAATTTATATGTATCACAGTATTTTATGGTAGCTGTAATTAAAACTTTACCTAAGAAACCTTCGCTTGATCGAGATGACTTAATAAATTACAGACCTATATCCAATCTTCCATTTTTATCTAAAATCCTTGAGAAAATAGTTGCTAATCAAGTGTGTGAGACATGTGTTGTGAATTGGCGCTGTATAAATAAAACTGAATTGAATTATTCATCCATAATTAGACACACGGTATTTTGCAAATTTGTAGTGTATTACATTACCCCCAAAAATATTTGTACCCCTGGTAAACATTTATAGAAAGCCTTAATCTAAATGCATATTTTATTGCAGTATAATTTATAATCAAAAGCCAAACTTTATTTATTCAGTGAGAGGGAAATCAGAATTTTGAAATAGGCGCCTCTTTACGGAATGTTTTTACAGAAATTGAGCATTTTAAAAATGTGCATATGACCCTGTTAACTTAACCTCCTGTTTCTTTAGAGTATAAATCTGACTTGACATAGAGCCCAATTTCCTTTATCTAGTGGCAACAAGGCTGAACCCAATTTTATCTTTCTCCATGAACAGTGAGCAGGATGGTAAGGGAGGTAAAAACATCTCCAAAGCTCACTGTTAAGAGAAGTCTTCCAAAGACCAACATCATAGGGGTCAACTATTAGATGTTGTCTGCACACACTCTTGTTTGGGATAGATGGTAGCAAAGAGCCTTTTCTGTCCTACCATCACAAATGTAAACATGTGGATTTTGCTAAACTCTGCTGGGGCTTTGACTGGACCTATGTGCTTTGGTCAGGTGAGACTAAGATTGAGGTTTGGTTTTAGCAACAAACACTTAGATGAGTCTGATGTGAAACAAAATACAAATATGTGGAAAAGCCCCAATAATGCATGGTGGTGGATCTGTGATGCTGTGGGCCTGTGTCTTTTCCAAAGGTCATGGGAACCTTGTTAAAGTGCATGTTATCAACACAAAAGTAGTTGGCCAGAACCAAATAAACCATCTTTAATGGGCATCTCAGTTCTTCGAACTAATCCTATAAAAAAAACTTGCTGGTTGAGCTGAAGCGAAGTTAACTTAAGAAAGGACCAGGACGGGACAGTCTAGAACAGCTTTGGCTTTTATTTCCCCAGTTAATAAATATATCCACATTTTAGAGAGAGAAAAGGACATCTTGACCACCTTGTGTTTTCAAAAGTGCTCTATCACATTTCTTCACATCACACCAATGGTCAAGCATTACTTTGACTAAATGCTAACTCGTCAATTAACTTGATTTAATTGATCATGTAATGTTTCACCAGTCCAAAATTAGGTAACCTTGGCCCACAAATTACAACTTCAAACCTAAAAAACCCAAGTTCACCAGATTCCACCACTTCTTGAGTGAATTTCAACATCTGCAGCAAAGTTTTTTTTTATGGAGGCCAAAAAAGTGTTTTATTCTGTCAAAGCTGCACCACCAGAAGAGACTCTGCATGAACTGTTTTTTTTTTATTTCTTAAACCAACAGAAGCAGGATCCTTTAATCAGTCTGTGTAGATAATAAAGTAAGATTCTAATGACCTGTCTCGGTCATCTGGTGTAGGAAGAGCTGAATATCTGAGCGTTTAACTCTTAGACATGACTATGTCCATGAGCAGTTTGCTCTTTAAAATCTATTCAATAATCTTTATCTATTGCCATTTTCTGTTGTACAGCTTTGACTGTGGAGTCCTGGGCCCATCTTCTTGTTTGAAAGCAAAAACACAAAAATACAAGTTTCTAGAAACTAGGGTGTCTTGACAACTTCATTCACAGGGACACCAGGCTGCAGAGGAGATGATTAACATACTGTTGCTTTGATGCGTAGGAAAGACAAGCTGTGCAGATAAGTCAGTTGCCTATCTATTGTTTAAGTTGTAACATAACGTGCTTAACTTTAAACTCTGCAATTTAGAAGTTTATGCTTGACTCTCTGATTGCCCAGTGAATGGGATATAGCTTTTCCTAATGATATACCTTTATAAATCATATACCTTGTTATGTAAATCCAGCTGCTCTGTGAAGTCCTCAAAGGTTTGTTAGAGAATAATATGAATAAAGAGCATCATGAAGACCACAGCTCAGGGGGAAAAATCTGCAAGGACCACCATTAGTTGGACTCCACAAATCCGGCCATTATAAAAGAGTGGCAAGCAGAAAGTCACTGTAAAAAGAAATCTATGAAAAGTCCAGCTTTCTATTTGTTAGAAAAGAGCAAACACGCAGAAAGTGATCTGTTCAGATGAGAACAACACTTTGTGTAGAAGGAAACTAACACTGCACATCATCCTGAAAATGATATCTCCACATTGAACATGGTGGTGCCAGCATCATGCTCTGGGGATGTGTTCTTAAGCTGAGACAGGGAAGCTGGTCAGAGCTGATGGACAGATGGATGGAGTTAAATAGGGGTTGATCCTGATGAAAACCTGTCGTAGGCTGAAAAAGATTTGAGACCAGCGGAGGAGGTTCACCTTACAGCAGGACAACAACCCTAAACACACAGCCAGAGCTACAATGGAATCACTGAGATCAAAGCTTATTCATGTACTAAGTCCGGAGCTCAATCCAACTGAGAGTGTGTGGTAGGAATTGAAAAAATATGCTCACAGATACTCTAAGTACACTCTCACTGTGCTTGAACGCTTTTGCAAAGTAGAACAGGCAAGACTTTCAGTCTCTAAATGTGCAAAGCTGGTAGAGACTAACTCCAAAAGACTTCCAGCTGTGACTATGGCTGTAGCGAAAAGTGGTTCTGTAAAGCATTGATGCAGGTGGGTTAAAAGCATATGCAAGCCACAGTTTTATTATTTATTTTGTTAAAACCAAGTATTAGTTTCCTTTCATGTCATAATGAAACACTACTTTGTGCTGGTCTATCGTATAAAGTACTGGTAAAATACACTGACGTTTTTTGGTGATAATGCAACACAAAGTGAAAACAGTTCAAAGGGTTTCAATACTTTCACACAATCATTGTAGTTTAGATGCCGAGAATGTTTCTTACTGAGATCTTTGCCGACTTGTGTCTGCTCCAGTTCTGATGTAGCAGGTATGGCGAGGACCACACTGAGTGCTCTGTGGCCATCTGCTCGGAGGCTTTTATTTTCTGACATCCTCTCTTTGCTTCCAATTTTCCGTTTTACACCCAGCGTTTAAAGCTCATGGATCAATCTGCAGTTTTTTAGGTTCTAAGATGCCTTTGCTGTAAATGTCAGGGAGAAATACTTGTTAAAACCACTGAGAACCCAGGGCAACTTTGAACATAAATGATTTATTGCATACTGTGAACTATTGTTTATAATCATATAAATCAGAATTTGTGCAGCATTGAAGCAACAACAAATAAGTGGATGATTTGTGTAAAGAGCTCTTTTTTTAACAAACTGAATCAAAATCAAGAGGAAGGGTAATACTGGAAATTTATGAGAGCTGCTTCTAGGATCAGCTTATTGCTCTTATTTTCTGCATATAGATGTTCTGCCTCCTGTTCTGTCAACTTTTCTTCTGGTTTTAATATGTCCCATCAGTTTAAGATTGTATTTTGTGGTCATTTGTGATCATCTAGAATCCTTCATCCCGGTTAGTTGCGTTAATGAGCAGCATGCCACAACACTGAACTGGATCTTCATGATCAGAGTACATTAAAGCAGGGCAGCTAAAGATACCCTGGATGTATCCAAGCTTTTTTGGTAGAACAACTTTCAGCCCTGACTGTGACGTTGGAAACCAAAGATAAATGTAGTTTTTGGAGCAGAAATGTAGACTAACCGTCCGGTTAACAGACACGGAGAGAAACATGTCCTTGTTGGTAACTCTGGTCTATCTAACGCTATCAAACAGCTCCTTACATTTCAGTTAATTGGTCTATTTATATGTGGAACAATCTGTCCCTCAGCAGTGATTCCAGCTGCAAAAGAGGGTCGCACCATGTTTACCTTTATTTTCTGCAGCAGCTTCGATCTTCCAACGAAGATTCACGGTTCCTCTGGGTTTATTCAGCCTCCATCATCGTCCACATGACTGGGTTCGGCTCCTAAAACCTATTCCAACACTGACAGGTTTAAGACTAGCGGTAAATGTTCTGAAGACACAAATAAATCTCTCCCGGAAGAGCTGCTTTATATCGGCGTGCCACAGCGCCATGTCAACATGTCCGCCATATTGGGAGGGGAAACCACTCCCGTTATAACCATTAAACTGAACGAATGAGCTGCTTGCGTATTGGGTTTTTAGCCGTTTGTGGTTTAACCTAAAAGTTTTAGACACACTTTCTCATTTATTGGTTTTTGATTCTCACTGAAAGCATCAACTCTGAATGAATGCCTATGGAAATATGTAGCAGACAAAAGAATTGTAAAATAACATTAAATGTGTTTGTGTTTTAGATACCTCAAAGTAGCTGCCCTTGACTGAAAAATTAATCTTTGGCCGTCTCTCACTGAACCGCTGGGAAGTTCTGTCAAGACTCTTTGGAAAACCATTTCAGGTGACCACCTCATGAAGCTTATTGAGGGAATGCCAAGAGAGCAAAGCAGTAATCAAAGCAAAGGGTGGCTATTTTAAGAGAATGTAAATGTTTTTAGATGTAGATGTTTAGAGTTATTTAACACTTTTTTTTAACTATATAATTCCATATGTGTTCACTCACAGTTCTGATGCCATCAGTGAGAATCTACAATGTAAATAGTCATGAAAATGAAGAAAACCATTAAATGAGAAAGTGTATGTAAAACATTTGACCAGTAGTGTATGTGAAAATTAATGTTTTAAAATTGTTTTTATGATCGATTTGGTGTAGAAACACTTTTCATCTCAACGACTGAAAAGCTTGAAAGATCCAACAATGTACAGTGCCTAGCAAAAGTTATCATACCTTTTGAACATGTTCAGATTTTGCCATAATACAACCCCACACCCCAAAGTGTATTTTAAAGTTAAAGGGGTACAAATACTGATTTTTGTGATAGACAAAGTTGTGCATGAATGTGAAGTGAAAGGAAAATGATTATGATTATATGAACCATTTTTACTAATGAAATGTCTGGCCTGCATTTGTCTTCATTCCATCTTAACCAATAGTTTGTAGAACTACATTTTGCTGTCATTACAGCTCCAAGTCTTTTGCCCATTTGTCTTTAAAGAATAGATGAAAATCAGTCAGCTTGGATTGGGAGCCTCTGTAAGCATCAATTAAGTTTTCCCACAGATTCTCAGTTGGATTTGAATGTAGACTTTGACTTGCTTCTATGTCATTGCTGAGGAAAAGCATCCCCACAACATGATGCTTCCACCACCATGTTTTGCTATGACAATGGTGTGTACAGGGTGGTAGTTTTCCATCACATATACAGTTTACATGTACATACATACATGTTCCCTACATGGCTTGTAGTAAACTGTAAACCATAATGTTCTTCTTGCCACTTTTCCATGAAGACCACATGACTAATAGTTGTCCGGTCTACAGATTCATTCACCTGACCTGTGGAGCTCCTCCAGAGTTACCACGGGCATCTTGGCTGGTTCTCTAATTAATGCTGTCCTTGTAAGCCTGACCCTGCCTACATTAGTTGTACATATGGAGACCACATTGGTATGAAATGGATTAAATACTGCCTGTCCTAAAAGAAAAGTCGCCACCTGAATTTAACTAAGCAAATAGGTACGAGCCTCCCATTGGATAATTACTGCATGGACAATTATGTTTCAGTTGGCAACAAGTTATTTAACCCAAAGTGGTTCAATGAGTTGCTTCTCATTTCTTAAACAACCTTGTCAAAAGACACATCCCGTGGTTGTGGAAAAGATGTCAGTCTGTTTCAGAAGGATCAAATCACTGGCACGCATCAAGCAGAGAAAACATCTAAAGAGATTGCAGAAACTACCAAAATTGGGTTAAGAACTGTCCAACGCATTATTAAAAGCTGGAAGGATAGTGGAGACCCATTGTCATTGAGGAAGAAATGTGGCCGGAAAAAAATCCTGAATGATCGTGATCGGTGATCACTAAAACGTTTGGTGAAATCAAATTGAAGAAAAACAACAGCAGAACTCCGGGCTATGTTTAATAGTGAAAGTAAGAGCATTTCCACACGCACAATGTGAAGGGAACTCAATGGATTGGGACAGAACAGCTGTGTAGCCTTAAGAAAACCACTAATCAGTGAGGCTAACCGGAAAAAAAGGCTCCAATTGACTAGGGAGCATAAAGATTGGACTCTGGAGCAATGGAAGAAAGTCATATGGTCTGATGAGTCCAGAATTTACCCTGTTCCAGACTTATGGGCGCATCAGGGTAAGAAGAGAGGCATGTGAAGTGATTCACCCATCATGCCTAGTACCTACTATACAAGCCTGTGGGGGCAGTGCTATGATCTGGGGTTGCTGCAGTTGGTCAGGTCTGGGTTCAGCAACGAACATGAGACATCATTCTCACACATGGACTGGCCACCACAGAGTCCAGACCTTAACCCCATTGAGAATCTTTGGGATGTGCTGGAAAAGGCTTTGCACAGCGGTCAGACTCTACAATCATCAATGCAAGATCTTGGTGTAAAATTAATGCAACACTGGGTGAAAATAAATCTTGTGACATTGCAGAAGCTTATCGAAACAATGCCACAGCGAATGCATGCTGTAAACAAAGCTAAAGGCGGTCCAACAAAATATTATAGTGTGTGACCTTTTTGTTTTGGTGGCCAGGCAGTGTATTTGCTCCCATATGAGATTGTCCAAAGAATACATAATAGCTTTATATGAACTTGCTTGAATACATGATAACTGGGTAAAAAGCAGGACCCAATTGTTGTACCATTAAGCTAATTGTGCCATTAAAGCTAATTTTCTTAAACACGAATAATGAATAAACCTAGATAAGGTGACAGGGGGCATTGCTGGAAATGAAGCCATACTGGTGCAAAGAACTGAGCCCGTTACTATTAAATAAGCCATTCTGGTAGTCCGTAGTAGCTTTTGTTGCCCGGCTCCTTATTGTCTCTTCTATACTGACAAGAGTCATAGTAACAAACTTTAAAAATACATCCATGAATGTATGAGAAATTTTTTTTAAATAAACCTGTACAAAAACTCTGGTCATATTGAGATATAAATGATCTAAATCTATTTTCGTTTATTTTACAGATCCCTATCTATTTATTTTATTATTATAAATACACAAGCAGGTCTGGGTTTGTAATCAGTGTGCTCCAAACTCAAACGAAATAGCTCCTAAAAGTAGACAAGAACATAATTTATGAAGAAAGTTACCCGCAGTACATTTAATGTTCTAACTTACAGACCAGGATGTACTGAGTACAGCATGATCTTACTGTAAAAAACACATTCTTATTTTGGGTTTAAATTAACACAACTGACTTAACAATGTGGTATATGTACAAACAAACAGTTGACTGACAAAAAAGCATCACCAAAATCTACCCATCTGTTCCTTGTCCTAATATGCACCTTGTTTGAAAATGTAATCATAATCTGCTCATAACCTTTTGAGCTATTTTGCAACCAGACAGACAGATTGGAGGGACAGACACACCAACAAAAACATAACCTCCTTAGCAGAGGTAATTAGTGTAAATATGCATGGTGTTTCCCAGCAGAGCAGATGGGCACTCTGACTTGCGGAAGAAACTGTCTCAATGGCGGCTGGTGTTTGCCATGAGCTCTCTTGAGACCTGAAGGAAAAAGTCTAAACAACTTGTGTCCAGGATGTGTGGGGTCCGCAGAGATGTTGGCCGCTCTTTCCTGATCCTAGACCTGTACAAGTCCTGGATCGAGGGAAGGTCATCCCCGATGATTTCTCTCCCGATGAACTTAATCGTTCTTTGTGGTTTGGCCCAGTCATGTTGTGTGGCTGAGCCAGTCTACACACTGTTGGACGAACACAGGACAGATTGAATAATGGCCACATAGAAGACGACCAGCAGTTCCTGTGGCAGGTTGTACTTCTTGAGATGCTGCGGGAAGATGCTTCTTCCAAACAGTATTTGTGTGAGGACCAGCTCAGGTCCTGAGGAAGTGTGGTTCTTAGGAACCAGAAGTGATCCAAAATGCACACAGTGTTGTTGACGCTAGTGAGGGGACGCTAGTATGGGTAAGGTTCACTTACACTGGTCTCCATCCACTGCACCTTGTCTGCACCCTCTTCTGCATTGGCTGCAGCTTTGGATGGCTGACCTCAATTGTTTAAACTGATCCACCTTCAGTGCCTCAGATCCTTCACAGTTCCACATCTGTTTCTCTTGTTTATACACATAGATTCAGTCTTGCTTCAACTCACTTTCATTCTTCTTCACTCCAGAGCAGACATCCACCTCACCAGTCTCTTTCATCTGCCCTACTATCACTGCAGATCAGTGTCATCAGTCAACATCATATTACATGGGTTTGTCCTGTCTGACCTAATCTACTAAAATGTCCATTAATCATGGTATTTATATGATCCCTGATCAAATCCCACCCCAGCATTTAACCCATCTGTCTATTCATAACACACTCCTCACCACTGTCTCACTGTCCTTGTACATGTCCAGAACCACCCCTCTTCTCTGCCATTTCCGATTTCCTCATTCAGTACTATAGTTCGTCTCTAGCGCCCCATCAGCTGCATTGTCTGGAGCTATAGCACAACTCCTTCTGACCTTCTCAATTTAAACTCAAGTGAATACTCTGGCTTCAGGCAAGGCAAGTTTATTTGTTTAGCAACAACACAGTTCATGATGAAAAAAACCCATTAAAAACAAAAAAGGAATATAGCAGTGGCATGGTAAAAGAAAAGTTGGATTACAGATTGAAATTTTTTCTAAAAACCCTCTGCGGGAAAATTTAAATCTTTAACCCATTCATTGATGCACTCTGTACTTTTTGTTCCACATTTTTTCATAATAAAATGAAACATTTCTCCCTGGGGAGGAGGTAATTCCTTAGTACCTTCCAGCCCATTATGCATCTAGGTAATGGGGGATATTCTTTTAAAACTTGTCCACATCTTTAAATGTAGATATTCTTACAATTCTTCAGATTATATTTTTTGCACTGCGCAGGGCAAATATTAAGCACAACGATGAGACAATTAAAACTTTTCAACAGCATACAAAACCATTGGGAGAAAACTCTGAAAGTTAAGAAAATTTAAGTTTTATTTGCAAAATATGATCTAGTTAGAATATTCGTTCTTACAACGGGCCATTACATCACCTTATTCCAGACTACAAAACAAAAATTTTTATATTTTTGTTTCTCACAGGTTGAATTTGCACATTTGGAGCTATGTCATTCCATTGCTAAAATTTAGACTACAAAAAAATGTTTCTAGTGTTTTTTTTTGGAGGATTATGGTGCAGAGAGACTGTTAAACACAACAAAACCCAAATTTTCATCACTGCATTCAGATGTCCTAAACACACCATCTTATTTTATAAGAACTGTTTTACATATAAAGCGTTCAGGAACACTTGATAATATCAAAAGGCTGAGCCTCCATCGGTTCCAGCTGTGCTGCAAACAGAAGTTACACACAGCCTTTCTAGTAGGATTCATTAAACTTTGTAGATAACAATATTTAGAAAGTACTCAACTTAAACATGGCCATCACAAGATTTTGATGGATTTTTGTATCTATGACTCTACATCCAGGTTCTGATTTTGGACCACTTAACATATGAGGCTGAGATAACATCAGTGTTCTGGTGCAGAATAAAAAGAGACAGTGCTCGTGGTTATGACAGCCACTTCACAAGCAGAGTAAAAAGAAAAGCCCATCACAGTGAAGTTGGCTCAATTTTCCCCAGGTTAAACTGGTTTCCTCTGTGGGTTCTCAGGTGCCTTGTTAATGTACGGTTTTCACTAAAGCTTTTGCTACAGACATTACAACTGAATGGTTTCTCTCCTGTGTGAACTCTTGTATGTTTTAAAAGAGACCCTTTCTCACGGAAGGCTTTACTGCAGATATGACAAATGAAAGACTTCCCCCCCGTATGGATTTTCATATGTATTTTAACATACGAGCGTTGGCGAAATCTTTTCCCACATATTTCACACCCAAAAGGTCTCTCCCCTGTGTGTATTCTCATGTGTATTTTAAGGTCTGCATTTCTACGAAATGTTTTACTACAAACGTTGCAGCTAAAAGGTTTCTCTACTGTGTGAACTATCATATGGTGCACAAGACTTCCTTGTGTGCGAAAACATTTTCCACAGTCCTCACAAATAAATGGCTTCTCCCCACTGTGGATACGCATGTGAGCCTTCAGATTTGCACTATGGTTAAATCTTTTTCCACAACCCTCACAGTCAAGAAGCTTCTCTCCTGTGTGGATCCTTATGTGATATTCATGGTGTCGTTTAGCACGAAATGTTTTACCACAGACCTCACAGGTAAAAGGTCTCTCCCCTGAATGTATGGTCATGTGTTTCTTAAGAAGCAGTTCAGAACTAAAGCTTTTTCCACAACCCTCACAGTTAAACGATTTCTCTCTGGTGTGTGTTTGCATGTGTCTCTTAAGATATGACATACAACCAAATCGTTTCCCACAAACATCACAGCCATAAGCATTCTCTCCAGAGTGGACTTCCATATGCGTTTTAAGATGAAACCTACAGTTAAAACTTTGCCCACAGATGCTACAGCTGCACGGCTTCTCATCAGTGTGCACTCTCATATGAGACTTAACATCTTCACTTCTGCGAAAACGTTTACCACAAACATCACAGCCAAAAGGTTTCTCATTTCCATGGACCACCATGTGGGACTTAAGATGAGCTTTAAAGTTAAATCTTTTTCCACACTCAGCACAGCTAAATTCCTTCTTTGCAGTGTGAAGTTTTAAATGTTTCCCAAGATTTGAGCTATTGTGAAATGTTTTGCCACAATGTTCACAACAAAACAGCTTTTTTTCTTTGTGGCTTTTCATATGTCTGTTAAGATGTATATGTTGACTAAATGTTTCACCACATGTTTGACATAAAACTGTTGTTTCTCCAGCATGAACATGCAAGTGCCTTGTGAAAGTCTTCTTGTGGCGAAACTGTTTACCACAGTCAACACAATCAAAGGACGTTTTGAAAGTGTCACAACCTACATCATGATTCAAGCCTGTATCAGATACACTTGACCAAATAGGACCACAGTCCTCTGCTCCAGATCCAGAGTCAGAAGGTCGTTGCCAGTAACCTTTATCGCTGACATCAGTTTCTGAGGAGTCTGAATCACAATCATTAACATTTTGGTGTAAAATAATATCCGGGCTTCTTGCTGGTTCTGGTTCACCACAGTCATCTCCATCTTTCTCCAATTTAATCTGCTGATCTGACTGGTTGGTTGAAGGTTCTGGCTCACTGTTGTCTTCAGTTGTGACTTGATTAAACATTGAGGAATGAGATTTCTCGTCATCTTCAGTCTTCACGGGTTCAGCAGCAAATGATATTTTAACTTCATTCTTTTCTTCCTTTATCTCCATAATATTTCGGTTCTGCTCTCTGAAGCTCAATGGAATCTTTCAATTACGAAGTTGCACTGAAACACATGTATAAATGGAAGAAAAAAAAATCACTTAATATCAAACCTGTCCTTCAACCCATGTAATAGATTTGCTACCTGGACCAAAGACACTCATTGTACCTTTTTGTTCTTCCCTGTCCACCAAAATTTGACACTACTGACTTGATCAATGTGCTTTTGGGCCAAAAACTCTTAAACTAAAAGTCACATAAGCAAATACTTCATTTATCACCACATTCCCTGGAAGTTTTTTTTATTCTTTGTTTGCATCAAATGTGCATTCTGTATACATTTTTAAAATTTTCCAAAATGGGCAAAAACTAACTTTCATTGGTAGCAAAAAATTAATGGCCATATCTCAAACATAGTAAGATATAGCAACCAATATTGAATTAGCAGTCAAAGAAGAAAGAATGGTTGCAAATCATGACAGATTAGCCTTTTAAATGTCATTTTAATTAGGTCTCCTCCTCTAGCAATGAAAGCAAAATCATTTTTGTTGGTGGAAATTACCTCATGTACTGTTGTTAAACATTGGTAAAAGTGTTTTCTATGATTTAATAAAGTCAATCAAGCTATTACCACAAAAGGATATCATCTCCAGATATCCTTTTGGAAGAGCAATACTGCTCTGGCACACTTAGGCAACCTGCTTCTCCATATGGTTTGCCTGAAATGCTGCAACAGTACATGTAAAAAAAAGTATTTAATATTATGCAGATTCTTAGAGTCTCTAATTCTATTGGTTTGTGAAAAAATAAATTCATATTCGTTCTGAAGACTATTCTGTCTTATTCTATTATGTCCAAAGCTTCTAGGCATGTATACAATATCTAAAACATCTTGGTGCTAATGTTGAGACACAAGTTTACACAAAAAAGTTGAGTCAGTTTTGTCCTTGACTATTACAGACTCAGAGTTAATGGACTCTAGCATGTCTGTTAAAGTGAGGTAAAATCTCTCCATCTTTGATCTAGTGCAATTGCAATGAATGTTTGGCTGAACGTTGTGTGCACAGCAAGAGGCTGTAGTAGCTGGAGGTGGATGCTTTATTTAGTTACTGATGATGCTATATTAACCTCTTAAAAATCATAGTTCAGCAATTGACATAAAATCACAAACATCACTTCACAAATCCCTTTAGCCACTCACATCATGCACGTTTATAACAGAACCGAGTTTAATTTCAGAACATGCAATTGGAATCACCGAACCGAGAGTGCATGACGTAAACATCAGCTTCCTTAGAAACAAACTTATTTTAAGAAAACACACTAAACTCATATTGATAAATCTGATAAACTGTTTCCAAGTTAAGCAGATAAACAAGGCCTCGTTGGAGAGCACAAACATGCAGCTAAATGTCTACTTACCTAACTTTGGCTAGTAGCTGCTGGAGGAGTGTTGAAGAAAAATTGTATTTTCTAAAGAAAGAGAATGATAACCTTTCAATCAGCTTTAGTAATTTAGCCTTATAAGGGAGACAGGTCTTTCAGCATCAGATGTATTACTGAGCAGAGCTGAGGCCGGTCTGCTGAGACAAAGGCTGACACTTCCTTTTATCAGCTTAGCAAATCCCCATGTGACCTGGCACCCCCTCTAGGAAGGGCAGAGGTGAGAATCAACCTAACTTTCACGCAGACATCTCGACTCCTCTGCAACAAATGTTCTTGTGTTGAACCAGCAGGGGTTCCAGGGGTAGGAAGAGAAACAAAACACCTTGTGTTCAGGCACATTTCCCCTTTAGCTTGTAAATGCAGTCGGGATGACCAACAGGAGGGGGCAGAAAGGAAGGTGGACGGCTTGTCACCTCAGAAGGACAAAAGCAATTTAAATTTTGAAACAAATGAAACGTGTTTCATGTGTGATCGACACTTATATAAAGCAAAATATAAAAAGAATAATACTAAAAAGGGAGAAACTGAATAATATAATAAAAGGAAGAAAAAAAAATACAGCCATCCTCTGTGTGAGTTAAAAACCTGTCAGACGGAAATTAAAACACATTTGTGTATCAACCAACAATCAGGCAGGAAAATACTCACATGACCCCTCCACCAAGGCGGTCACTGGCATGGTAAAGGTATGACCAGAAATAAAAGAAACACAACAAAAAACATGCAATAAAAAAAACGTGATATCCAAATCATCAACACTCTGTGTGTTCATTATTCTTACAGAAGCATCATTAGAATCAAGAAACAAAAAAAAATGATAAATGTAATTTGAATAAATGGAGATTAAACAGTGGGAAAATCATCAAGATCACCATCATTATTAAAGTTTGAAGCTGAGTCATCAGGGCCATCCAAGGAACCCCCTTCAGAAATATGTTTAGAAACAGGAACTCTAACCTTCTGGAAGAAGACAAATGACCTTATGATTTCTAACTTTGAGGCAAGGCGATGGGCTTTAAGTAGATTCTGAAATAACTTTGTACTGCCCAAGGGATTATTGTGCCCTTCCACCTCTTCAATCACTCGCCAGTAATCAGCTTACAGTTCAATTCGATTCAATTCAGTTTATTTATAAAGCGCCAATTCACAACACATGTTGTCTCAAGGCACTTCACAAAGTCAGGTACATACATTCCAATTAATCCTAACCATTGAACAGTGCAGTCAGATTCAGTTATTTATTCAAATTGGACAAAAAGTTTTTCTATCTAAGGAAACCCAGCAGATTGCATCCAGTCAGTGACTTGCAGCATTCCCTCCTCCTGGATGAGCATGTAGAGACAGTGGACAGTCACTGGCGTTGACTTTGCAGCAATCCCTCATACTGAGCATGCATGTAGCGACAGTGGAGAGGAAAAACTCCCTTTTAACAGGAAGAAACCTCCAGCAGAACCAGGCTCAGTGTGAGCAGCCATCTGCCACGACCGACTGGGGGTTTGAGAGAACAGAGCAGAGACACAAAGAGAACAAAGAAGCACTGATCCAGGAGTACTTTCTATGGGAAGGAAAAGTCAATGTTAATGGATGTAGCTCCTTTAGTCGTTTCATCTTGAAAGAAAGAACAGATAAACTCTGAGCAAGTTTTCAAGGTTAGAGTCTGAAAGAGAGCACATAGAGTTTGTTACAGTTAAGCTCAGTCAATCGCCATGTCTAGGAGAGAAAAAGGGTTAAACACTGAAAGACAGGGCCATGTGGATCATCTGTAGAAGGTGAGCATTAAGTTGTTGCCAGCAGAAGCTTGGACAATTCCCCTCTCCAGAAAGGTGTCACAGGTAGACACAGAGCCAGGCCAGGAGCTTCTAGGAAGAGAAAAGAGAGAACAAAGTTAAAAGCTGAAATAACAGCAAATAATGCAAAATAGGAGAGTGGTATGAGAATGTAGCGAAGAGGGTGAAAGTGGTCATTATGTCCTCCAGCAGCCTAAGCCTATAGCAGCATAACTACAGAAATAGTTTCAGTTCAGATTATTTAGTTAAACGGCGCTTATTTACAACGTCGTCTCAAGGAACCCCACAAAGGGTCCCACTGATGGTCATTGTTATACTAAAAACCACAAGAATCAGGATACCTCTCTCTGTCAGACTGATTATAACCATTGGAAAAGAGATGGGGTCATACACGTAGCAGAAATGGAGGGTGTGTTTGCACCTCAACTGAGCCGGTTTCGGCTAAACCTGACTGCCCCTTACTCCAACCAACAGGGAGGGAGGAAGGCTCCCTCCCTGGTAAACTAAGCCACTCTAACTATAAGCTTTATCAAAAAGGAAAGTTTTAAGCCTAGCCTTAAAAGTAAGGTAAGGTAAGGTAAGTTTATTTATATAGCGCTTTTTAGTAACGAGACACTCAAAGCGCTGTACATACAATTACAATACAATCACAAAGAGCACAGAAAAACAAATCAAATGCTAAGAAATGTAAAAATCTATGAATCCTTCTGAGAAATCTAAAAATCTCTGGCCAACATTACAATGATACAGATAACTTTAATAATCCTTTGGGTTTTAATGATAAGAGATGGTTCTAAACCAATCTTTCTAAAGAGGTAATTATATCATTAAGTCCTCTATGTAGGGGAAAGCATCTTGTGCTAAGAAGTCTCATCATTCCACTGAATTCTAACTAGTGAAGCTGAGTCACTGGTACAAAACAGTTTTAATCCACATTTTCAGGTGCTAATAATATATTGCTTTTACTGGTGCTGAAGTTGAACTAAGTAATCTAATTAAGAAAGCTGGGTCATTGGTGTAAGAGCATCTAAAGTCCAAGTTACTAATAATGTTTGGTTTTCGCTGGTAAAATCTATGAAAAGTAATGAAATCACACATTTAGGTAAAGTAAGATAGGAGGGGGAAAACATCTGACTCTATTCTGCTAAGAATAGAGTCTGAAGTAGTACAAAAAAACCTCAGTAGGGGTAAGCAACACACACATAAGTAAAGATTCAGCAAGGGTACGGTGGAATCTTGAGGGTGCGAATGTAAGTCTGAGTGTGTTTGTAAGAATTAGACTGTCAACGCTGATAGAAGCACCATTGTCCTTGAGAAGAGAGGTGGAAGTTTTATCAATCGGCCGCATAGTCCTATCAGCACACAGCTGGTAGGGGAGTGCTGGGGAAGAGCGTTGTGTTTATATAACATCCAGGAGACATTTTGTCGACAGCCAGTTAGCAGAAGTTGCCAAGGCCACATTGGGGCGCCAGATTTAGAAAAACAATAAATGTTGTGGTTCAGGCAGTTGTGAATTTCCAACCACCTTAAGAGTTTTACTGGTATGTCTCAAATGCAAATCCAAATAGCCAAATTTCTGGTATTTTTTGCAGATCTGGAGCGTACAACTTCTCCAAGATTATATCCTTTAACCTCTGAGTCCAACCGCTGCCAGGCTGCGATTCTGTTCAAGAATTGTGTCCAGCTTGCGATTCTGCTCTCTTAACATTTCAGTCTGAGTGTTGATCGCTCTACAGACTCCATCCAACATCGCAGTCAGCTTTGGAATGCTTTGAACAGCCACCCACGTTTTGTGAATCACTTGATAAGCCAGGTAACCACCAACTCCAAAGAAGCAGAACTCCAAATATGTACACATCTTCTACGTCCTCGACCGACATTGTAGTCAGGCACACAATCTTCCACTGCTGCCAAGAATCCATTGTGTTTGCAGAGAAGAACGTCCCGTCTGGACAAGAGGGTCTCCTTTATCCTGTCTTCCCGTAGGAAAAAAAAAAATTTGACCAATTACGTCAAGAGTCCAGCTGACCAAATCCATAATTTACAAGTTTGGAAGATATGCAAAGCGAGGCTCCGAGAAAAATACATACAAAAGCAGAAGCAGGGATCAGCAGGGAGGGAGGGAGAGAAAATGCGTCTTCTACCGAGAGCAAGAGAAAAAAAGCAGACAGGGTGTCTGCCTCATGGACCAAAACCGGGAGCTGGTTCCACAGGAGAGGAGCCTGATAACTAAAGGAGCGCTGTCTGCTAAAACCAGCAGCCACAGAGACAGTTTCTTCCCCCAGGTTGTTTCTCTGATGAACACTTGACAATCAAAGTTCCAGAACAACACCGTACATACTTGGACTGATCTCACATTATATTCTGTTGTAAAGTCAATTGTGGACATACAGTACTGTGCAAAAATATTAGGCATTTGTGAAAAAATGCTGTAAACAAAGAATGCTTTCAAAAATATAAATGACTGTTTATTTTTAGAAATTTACAAAAAGCTAAGTGAGTGAACCCAAACATTCATCCAGTCATTAAGAACTATCTTCAGCGTACAGAAGAACAAGACTTACTGGAAGTGATGGTATGGCCCCACAGAGCCCTGATCTCAGCATCATGGAGTGTGTCTGGGATTAGATGAAGAGACAGAAGGATGTGAGGAAGCCTGCATCCACAGAAGATCTGTGGTTAGTTCTCCAAGATGTTTGGAACAACCTACTAACCGAGTTCCTTCAAAAACTGTGTGCAAGTGTACCTAGAAGAATTTATGCTGTTTTAAAAGCAAAGGGTGGTCACACCAAATATTGGTTTGATTTAGATTTCTCTTTTGTTCATTCACTGCATTTTGTTGATTGATGAAAATAAATGATTAAGACTTCCATTTTTGAAAGCATTCTTTTTTTACAGCCTTTTTTCACACCTGCCTAAAAATTTGCACATTACTGTGTGTACATTTAAAAAGATATTCTTCATTATTGAGAGCATAGTGCATTGGAGTGAAATTCCTTGTTTGTCTGTACAAACTTGGCAATAAAGTTGATTCTGATTCTAGATATTGGCCTTATTGCTCGCTTGGATTATGCACCTGTAATTTTGTCCATGACCCAATAAGACCCACTGAATGCTAATTTTCTCTGACAATAAACACATCCCTGCTATTGGATGAACAATTCATATAGCTCTTGGAGAAAAGAAATCATTTATTTTAAGAACTAAGTTATAAAGATGACATTGACCCTAGAATCCTATGGGACAGTTATAAGGCTTACAAGAGGCGTGTAAATATCTCAGTCACATTAAAAACATTGAATGGCAAAGCAGTTGAAGTTAGAAAAGACGATGAAACAATTAGAGAATGCATTCTATTTTTTTCTGCAGCTAGCATAGAACAATGCAAAGAAACAGACAAATAACATTTATGTTACAGCCAACATACAAATATAGACTATCTATATCAGAATCAGAATCAGAATCAGAAAAGCTTTATTGCCAAGTACGTTTTTGGACATACAAGGAATTTGTTTTGGCGTAGTTGGTGCAATACAGTAGAAATTAAACAGTATAAACATATCTACAATATAATATAAATATATGTGCACAGTTTTAAGTGAGTGAGAGTAAAAGTAGAGCAGTATAAGATGCAAGAGCAATACAACAGTGCAGGTGATCATTGTGCAAGTAAAGCAGGAGTCCAAGCTGAGCGTTAATGTAACGCATAGAGTTACAGGTTACAAGTGTCCTGTCAGCAAAAAAAGGGGGGGGTGTGGGGGAAAGGGAGAATGTCAGGGTGGTTTCCGGGCTTTGTTAACCAGGCTGGTGGCCTATCAGGTAAAACTATTAGTGACAACAGGGACAAATGAACATTTATAGCTTTTTTGTTGCACTTTATCACCACGTATCTGCGAGCTGATGGCAGCAACCTCTAATTACAGTAAGGAGGGTGGCTTGGGTCAGCAAGTATAGCTTTAGTCTCCCTTGTGATTCTTGTCCTGTAGAGCTGAGGGAACTCAAGGAGATTAATCACTATAGTTTTGCTGCACATCTTAATAGTACTGTTTAGTCTGTGCTTATTTTTCACAGGAAGTCACTCAAACCAACAAACACAAGAAAATGTTAAAATCTCAATAAAACAGGAAAACAACATTTTCTTAAAAAAAGATGTCAAGTTTGAAACTTCTGAATTTACAAAAAAAGTACATAGGGTGGTTAGCCTTTGCACAGACTGCATCCGTATTAGCCTCAAAGGTCAAACAGTTGTTGATCATTTTATTGAGGTTTCAGACCTCAGTAAAATTATTATGCCTGTATGGAATGACAACTGTAAGAGTTTTGTTTCTGCCACTAGGGGGGCGGTGACGTACTTGTTTTTCTTCCTCAGGTCTTTTGTGTTCTGGAGCGATCGGCAGAGCTGATTTTTCTGTCCTCATATTTCGTCCATTTGGGTGACTTTGCTAGTCTGGCAGAGATTAAGTCTGACTTTGTTCGAGATGTGCCTTATTGTGATGCTCTGTGTTTAGTGGATGACAAAAGTAAGTATTGTCTGTCTGGACATGCATGTAGTGTTAAACTTGATGTGATTGGTTATCTGTGTATTCCTTTTTCCTCCTCAATAAGCAGCGTTTATCTGTTTATATGTTTATGCTAGTTTATTAGTAAACCGATTCCATATTGTTAATGTGGCTTGCATGTGCCGTGGCTGGCAGCTGCGGTGCCGCTGCAGGACGGTACAATTGCTTGCTCTATGAGGGGAGGAAGAAGCAGGGTAGAACGGTGTGTAGTTTGGGCACTCACCTGTATAATATGCAGGAGTTAACCAGTAGATGGTGCTGTTGAATCACCTAAGCTGCTGAACTTATAGATAGTGACTTTTAAGTGGTTATTATGGTGTAGAGCCCAGTTTGTATTTTTGTTTAAGTAATTATGTAAAGACTAAATGCTTAAATATGTTGTTTATTATTATTTTTACAGAACTATACCAACGCTGAGTTCTCACAATAAAGTGCACAGCCAGTGGAGTCTGTTGCAAGAAGATAAACCATCTCTCACTCATTATTTCTGTGTCCTGACTGGCACCGTATCTTGTTTCATGCATACCAACACACAAATTAGCGCCAAAGAATTCTCTCCTCTACAATGCCTTTATTAAAGGCAGAACTTTTTAATATTATTCACTATCAGAACTTTAATCCGACTCCAAGGGCCATTGTTTCTAAGGATGACGAAAGCAATCGAATGGGAATATATGTTTGGAGTAGTGAGAAGAATCGGTTTTGGACCAAATGACTGGGCTTGGAACAAATCTCTATGCAGAGCTCCTACTGCTTCAGTTGTAACAAAAGGTTTCCTGTCAGCTCCCTTTAAATTAAACAGAGACACAGCACAGGGAAGTCCATCATCTCCTCTCCTCTGCTCTGACCATTGAGCCTTTAGCTATGACTATTAGAAAGAATCATTGCAATCAACTGTCAAAGTTTTAATCTGAGATACATAGTATGAGCTTGGATGAACTTGCATGGTTAAGAAAATCCTGGTATACTTTAGTTAAATGTGCAATATTGAGTGATGTTTGGGAATGAATGTTGCTCCTGCCCCCTATAATTTCAATATGTAATAGATTTAAATGGGTATAATATAATATACTGTATAATGTTCATATTTCTCAATATATTTATAGTAAGTATAAAACATGAGTTTCCCCAAACTGTCCTGAATGTAAGACTCAAATTGGAACAAGCAGTGGTGTAGCAGGCTTTTCAAAAGTGCGGGGATGTTTTCTGTCTGTGGGTGGCATCGGCTGTAAATTAAGATTCTAAATGGGTGTGTTTTATGTTTTATATAAACTTTTCCAAGAGATTTGTTACAGTTTCATAAAAAATGCTTATAAACGTTACATGTACAATGAAAATAAGCACCTCACATACACACATACACACACAGTCTGCTTCAACTGACTTTTTGCACAAACTGTAACTAAAACATAGTGTAGTTTAAACCTACATTTATTTAATTGCTGACCTCTGAACCTTCACCTTCTCTGAAACTGATGCCTGCTGCAACTGCCTATTCTAAACCAGAAGGGTGCAGTGGTGAAGATTGGGCTCAAAATGATCTGAATACTTTATGGCTTAGTTTAAACAAAAAAATAATAATTCAAAATGTATTTGTTAAATTTTCATTTAAATAGGCTTTTAGCTTTTTACAGTAATATCACTTATAGAATTTCTCTTGAAAAAGTTGCCAATCTTCTCTCACCTTTTTCTTTTCGGCATCTGAATTATACTGAGTGACAAAAAACAATTAAAAGCTTGACAGTGTCATGAATCTGACTGACATGACTGCTTTTTTCTGGCAACGTATGCTAGCACATCCAGAGAAACATCATGTTAGCAAAAAGCGAGGTCTGTGTCGATACATACCGGTGTATCTTCAGCATGAACCAAATGTAAGACAAACACAAGACAGGCGGGACTTAAGGTGGAAAGCCAATCAGCAGCCGGTGTCAGGTTTCAAGAGGAGATGGAAGAGGAGAAGAGGAACCGGAGAATGGAGGAGAAATACAACGAGCACAAGCGGAGGAAAGAGACTGGATGCGCTGTGGTAAAAGTGAGGCTATGCAATCATCTCACAAGGAAAAGTGTGTGTGTTAAAACATCCACATCCCCCAGGGTTGTGACGTCCATGGGAGCAAGGCTCCTTTGTCTGTCGGAATGTCATTCAAACTTTCTAGAGGGCTGAATGTGCAAATATCAATCTTGGAAGTTTTTGTCTCAACAAAACTCAGATGTGTTGTTGATGGAAGGATTGAAGTTTTTCTGCAGGAATAGATGAAACCATTGGAAGCTCAGGGACTGAACTGTAACTTTGGCTCATGGATATTATGTACATGACCGAATATGTGGCTGGATCCATGTGGGAAGGAACTTTCTTCAATCCATTTTAAATATTTGTTTTATGTTGCGATGCATTGCTTTGTGTATTGGTCTCGCAATATAAGTAAAACAAATGAACATTTACATTTTATTTTACAGTCCATTATAAATGTGGATATAATTCCATTCCTGGGTAAAACAGGACCATTCAATGAATCCTTGGGAAAGATCTTACCTAAACGGTGAAACCAGAAAGTATACTTTGTTCCAGTTGCCATACTGTGTCCTTGGCAAGGATGTGCTTTCAGCTGTACTTACCATGTTGCGAACTTAGCTAGGCCCGTGTTTAAGAAATGAGTATGGAACATAGGTTTACAGGTCCTTCTCAAAATATTAGCATATTGTGAAAAAGTTCATTATTTTCCATAATGTAATGATGAAAATTTAACATTCATATATTTTAGATTCATTGCACACTAACTGAAATATTTCAGGTCTTTTATTGTCTTAATACGGATGATTTTGGCATACAGCTCATGAAAACCCAAAATTCCTATCTCACAAAATTAGCATATTTCATCCGACCAATAAAAGAAAAGTGTTTTTAATACAAAAAACATCAACCTTCAAATAATCATGTACAGTTATGCACTCAATACTTGGTCAGGAATCCTTTTGCAGAAATGACTGCTTCAATGCGGCGTGGCATGGAGGCAATCAGCCTGTGGCACTGCTGAGGTCTTATGGAGGCCCAGGATGCTTCGATAGCGGCCTTTAGCTCATCCAGAGTGTTGGGTCTTGAGTCTCTCAACGTTCTCTTCACAATATCCCACAGATTCTCTATGGGGTTCAGGTCAGGAGAGTTGGCAGGCCAATTGAGCACAGTGATACCATGGTCAATAAACCATTTACCAGTGGTTTTGGCACTGTGAGCAGGTGCCAGGTCGTGCTGAAAAATGAAATCTTCATCTCCATAAAGCTTTTCAGCAGATGGAAGCATGAAGTGCTCCAAAATCTCCTGATAGCTAGCTGCATTGACCCTGCCCTTGATAAAACACAGTGGACCAACACCAGTAGCTGACACGGCACCCCAGACCATCACTGACTGTGGGTACTTGACACTGGACTTCTGGCATTTTGGCATTTCCTTCTTCCCAGTCTTCCTCTCTTGCTTGAGGGTGTCAATAGTGGCCTTCTGGACAGCAGTCAGGTCGGCAGTCTTACCCATGATTGGGGTTTTGAGTGATGAACCAGGCTGGGAGTTTTAAAGGCCTCAGGAATCGTTTGCAGGTGTTTAGAGTTAACTCGTTGATTCAGATGATTAGGTTCATAGCTCGTTTAGAGACCCTTTTAATGATATGCTAATTTTGTGAGATAGGAATTTTGGGTTTTCATGAGCTGTATGCCAAAATCATCCGTATTTAGACAATAAAAGACCTGAAATATTTCAGTTAGTGTGCAATGAATCTAAAATATATGAATGTAAAATTTTCATCATGACATTATGGAAAATAATGAACTTTATCACAATATGCTAATATTTTGAGAAGGACCTGTATGACGTGAGTGAACAACAGCTGCTGAGTGTGTATCTTTGATCTACCTAAATTATGTCACAAGTAAAAGACAATAGAATGATACAAAACATGAGTTCATATTTTTATAAATCAAACTATGCATAATAAAGCTACACTAAATAGAACATTTAAATATGGTACAGACATTGTTTTGGTTATTGGTTTCTATGAATGCACTTTCAGCACCTGAGAAAAGCTGTTCTTTATTCTGGACCACTTAAGACTTTGTGTTGGGATGGAATTGTTTATGTTTTTAATGTTGAAGTCAGAGCTTGCGGCATTGGAAAAAAGTGACCTGGTATTAAGCAAGGACAAGCAACAGTTTAGTAATGAAGCTCTTTTTAATGGGGGGAAAAAAACTATAATCCCCATAAAGTTATACGTATACAGCCAGTTTGCAAGGAATGTGAATAAAGCCTGGACAGTTGTTTTTCTGAATCAGATTGGTTTGATGTGTGTTATCTTAAAATGATTCGTGAGTGCATGTTTTTCACTAAAAACATTGCTACAGACATTACAGCTGAATGGTTTCTCTCCTGTGTGAACTCTTGTGTGTTTTAAAAGAGATCCTTTCTGAAGGAAGGCTTTACTACAAATATGGCAGACAAATGACTCCCCTCCATTATGGAGTTTCACATGTATTTTAACATACGAGCGTTGGCGAAATCTTTTCCCACATATTTCACACTCAAAAGGTCTCTCCCCTGTGTGTATTCTCATGTGTATTTTAAGGTCTGCTTTTCTACGAAATGATTTACCACAAAGATCACAGCTAAAAGGTTTCTCTACTTTGTGAACTAGCATGTGGAGTGCAAGACTTTCTTGTGCACTAAAACCTTTTCCACAGTCCTCACAAATAAATGGCTTTTCCCACTGTGGATACACATGTGAGCCTTTGGATTTGCACTACGGTTAAATCTTTTTCCACAAAGAAAACAGTCAAGAAGCTTGTCTCCTGTGTGTATCCTCATTTGATATTCATGGTGTCGTTTAGCACGAAATGTTTTACCACAGACCTCACAGGTAAAAGGTCTCTCCCCTGAATGGATAATCATGTGTTTCTTCAGAAGCGGTTTAGAACTAAAGCTTTTTCCACAACCCTCACAGTTAAATGGTTTCTCTCTGGTGTGTGTTTGCATGTGTCTCTTAAGACGTGTCATATAACCAAATAGTTTCCTACAAACATCACAGCCAAAAGCTTTCTCTCCAGAGTGGACTTCCATATGTGTTTTAAGATGAAACCTACAGTTAAAACTTTGCCCACAGATGCTACAGCTGCACGGCTTCTCATCAGTGTGCACTCTCATATGAGACTTAACTTCTTAATTTCTGCGAAAATGTTTACCACAAACATCACAGCTAAAAGGTTTCTCATCTGTGTGGACCACCATGTGGGACTTCAGATGAGCTTTAAAGTTAAATATTTTTCCACACTCAGCACAGCTAAATTCCTTTTTTCCAGTGTGAATTTTGACATGTTTCCTAAGATACCATCTATGGGGAAATGTTTTGCCACAATGCTCACAGCGAAACACCTTTTCTTCTTTGTGAATTGTTAAATGTCTCTTGAGGACTATATTTTGACTAAATGCTTCCCCACATGTTTGACAAGGAAATGGATTTTCTCTAGCATGGACATGCAAGTGCCTTGTAAGGGATTTTTTGTGGTGAAACTGTTTACCACACTTAACGCAACCAAAGGAGGTTTTGGTAGTGCTACAACATACATCAAGATTCACACTTGACCTAGATACACCAGTTTTACTATAGCCACTGTCATCTGCTTCAGATCTAAAATCAGCAGATTTCTGACAATGATCATCCTCAGCATTAGTTTCTGACACATGGTTATTATCATTTAGCAGTAAAGTATCAGAGCTTCTGGTTGGCTCTGGCCCCTCACAGTCCTCTCCATCAGTCTCTGTCTTCACATGTTCAGCTGAGGTGGTGGTTGGAGGATTCGTCTCTCTGTCGTCTTCAGTTTTAATTCGATTAAGCCGTGAGGAGTGGTATTTTTCATCATCTTCAGTTTTTATAGTTTCTTCAGTAAAGGAGATTCTGACTTCCTTCGCTTCATCCTTAATCTCCATAGTTTCTGTATCCGGCTCATTGAAACTCAGGGGAACCTCTTCTTTACCAGGCAGCCCTGAAATACGTAAAATCAGGAACAAAAGTGAATGTATGAAATTTTGAACCTGATCTTTCACTCTTTGTTTTTACAGTGCCTTGCGAAAGTATTCGGCCCCCTTGAACTTTTCAAACTTTTGCCACATTTCAGGCTTCAAACATAAAGATATAAAATTCTAATTTTTTGTGAATAATCAACAAGTGGGACACAATCATGAAGTGGAATGAAATTTATTGGATGTGTCAAACTTTTTTAACAAATGAAAAACTGAAAAGTGGGGCGTGCAATATTATCCGGCCCCCTTGCGTTAATACTTTGTAGCGCCACCCTTTGCTGCAATTACAGCTGCAAGTCGCTTGGGGTATGTCTCTATTAGTTTTGCACATCGAGAGACTGAAATTCTTGCCCATTCTTCCTTTCAAAACAGCTCCAGCTCAGTGAGGTTGGATGGAGAGCGTTCGTGAACAGCAGTCTTCAGCTCTTTCTAGAGATTCTCGATTGGGTTCAGGTCTGGACTTTGACTTGGCCATTCCAACACCTGGATACGTTTATCTGTGAACCATTCCATTGTAGATTTGGCTTTATGTTTTCGATCATTGTCTTGTTGGAAGATAAATCTCCGTCCCAGTCTCAGGTCTCTTGCAGACTCCAACAGGTTTTCTTCCAGAATGGTCCTGTATTTGGCCCCATCCATCTTCCCATCAATATTGACCATCATCCCTGTCCCTGCTGATGAAAAGCAGGCCCAAACCACGATGATGCCACCACCATGTTTGACAGTGGGGATGGTGTGTTCAGGGTGATGAGCTGTGTTGCTTTTACACCAAACATATTGTTTTGCATTGTGGCCAAACAGTTCGATTTTGGTTTCATCTGACCAGAGCACCTTCTTCCACATGTTTGGTGTGTCTCCCAGGTGGCTTGTGGCAAACTTTAAACGAGACTTTGTATGGATATCTTTGAGAAATGGCTTTCTTCTTGCCACTCTTCCATAAAGGCCAGATTTGTGCAGTGTATGACTGATTGTTGTCCTATGGACAGACTCTCCCACCTCAGCTGTAGATCTCTGCAGTTCATCCAGAGTGATCATGGGCCTCTTGGCTGCATCTCTGATCAGTCTTCTCCTTGTTCAAGATTAAAGTTTAGAGGGACGGCCGGGTCTTGGTAGATTTGCAGTGGTCTGATACTCCTTCCATTTCAATATGATTGCTTGCACAGTGCTCCTTGGGATGTTTAAAGGTTGGGAAATCTTTTTGTATCCAAATCCGGCTTTAAACTTCTCCACAACAGTATCTCGGACCTGCCTGGTGTGTTCCTTGGTCTTCATGATGCTCTCTGCGCTTTGAACAGAACCCTGAGACTATCACAGAGCAGGTGCATTTATACAGAGACTTGATTACACACAGGTGGATTCTATTTATCATCATCAGTCATTTGGGACAACATTGGATCATTCAGAGATCCTCATTGAACTTCTGGAATGAGTTTGCTGCACTGAAAGTAAAGCGGCCAAATAATATTGCACGTTCCACTTTTCAGTTTTTAATTTGTTAAACAAGTTTGACACATCCAATAAATTTCCTTCCACTTCACGATTGTGTCCAACTTCTTGTTGTTGATTCTTCACAAAAAATTTGAATTTTATATCTTTATGTTTGAAGCCTGAAATGTGGCAAGAGGTTGAAAAGTTCAAGGGGGCTGAATACTTTCGCAAGGCACTGTACCATTTCATATTCAACAAAAGTACTGCTGGCCAACTAGTATAAGAAAATGATTTTGATCAAAACAATGTGAATAAATGCTGATAGGTTTTTAAGGGTTTCAAATCCCAAGCAAGCGAGGAGAACAGGAGAGAAGGTAGGAAACCCTAAGGTACATTCTGTGTTGTCTGTCCAGCTGCGGTCTGGCCACTAGAGGTTATGAAAAACTAACACACAAGTAAACAATACAAAAGACACCACTGCTGATACAAAGATCCCCTCCTTTCCTATTACTTAACCCAATGCTTTTTGGTCTGTAACCCCAACATATAGAAGTGCTTTATGTATTCCCATCTTAATGTGATGATTTTTTTTTATCAAAGAGGCTACACCACATCCATTTCCTCCTAGATGGCTAATACTACATAACATTTGAAAAAAAAAAAAGTTAAATCTTTTTTAACACGGAGGGTTTGAGGTTCAATGGTAAAAAAGTTGCCAGAAATAACATATTTAGATAACACCTGAATCTAAACACCTGTGGGTCTGAGTGTGAGCGCGCTTGTGTATACAAGGTTTCTCCATAAAAATATGCAATAATGAGGCCCGACAGAGCCCAGGGGTCCAGGCCCTGGCAAGCAGCTACTGGAAGTGAGCTGGCACACACCAAAGCACCCAACCTTGGACACTGAGAACCCCAAGTAAACCAGCGGACAGAGACACCAGCCACCAGCAAGTTGTGTGGCGGAGAGGAAATAGGCCCCACATTTGATGGGAGGCCTAAACTAATCCAGGAGAGCCAATTCTGATTCTGGTGTTTAGTGTATTGTACAATCGGTCTCCTATTTTTGTCCATTTGTGTTTTTAAGATGATCATATATGCCGTTAAGGTGCAATAACTAATACACTGAGTCCAAAAGCTCTATAGAGCCAACTGAGCTGTCTCTCCTTTGTAAGGAGCCATCAGCATTTGACGAAACATGTTGTGGATCTTCCATAAGTCTGGAGAAGATAGAAGTAATTTACCTCACAGCTTGTCAGGCCCTCAAAACTACACACAGAGCTGAGTTAACCAATAATCTATTCCAAAGCATCTTTAAAGGGGCAGTAGATAAGATTATTTCCTTAAACCAAGATAACCTTTTACAAAGGAAACCTTGAACAAAAGGATATTTTAGTGCCACGTCTGGACCAAACCCTGTCTACCTCATAGTGTCCTTAAAAGAGTGATTCACTTTGTTGTGACTTATAGACTGGACTATTGCAACTCTCTCCATACTGGGATGGACAAGTCTCTTTTTCATCGTCTGCAGTTGGTCCAAAACAATGCTGCCCGTCTGCTGACCAGTAAAAGGCAATGTGATATAATATAACAAACATGAAACGACTCTGTAGGATTAAGTATGCATATGTTACCTTATTCATCACCTTCTGAAACCGTTGTGACAGTTTATATGTTTAAACTGATTTTGGCCAGGTTATTGTGTGCAATCCAACAGTCCGTGTCTTGCATTTTTTTTAATAGCAATGTTCCCATTATTAATCCAGTGCACATGATGGATACTGCATACACATGCCACATGTAAGGAATATTGTGCTTACTGGGATCTTCGCTGGCTTCCGTCTGCTCCAGTTCTTATGTAGAGGCTGCAGGTACGAGGACAGTCTGAATGAATGTTCAGCATTCAGACAACTTCCCTCCATTTGTGATTTTCCTCCTTATTAGTGAAGAGGTTTATAACTGTAATCACACAAAACCTAAGCAGTATTAAGTGAATTATTAGTGAAGTCATTGTCCAACATGAGGTAAGCATTCAAACAATCTCCTACATTTGAAACCATACTGTACAAAACGCTGTTTTGGTTTATGTACATCAGGATATAAAAACGCATCTGATCCACTGTTCAGATGGTGGCATTTGTCACGGATTAGTGCTGCTGCTGCAGATTTTAACCTTTTTAACCATGAAAAATGCAGGCAAAATGCAGAAGAGACTAAGTTAACCTGCTCCTACTGCTTCAAGTGGACAGAGAAATGAACAGTTTGCTACTGCAAAACAATTCGGCTTACCACAGTTAAAGAGCCTGATTGCAGCTGGTTCTTCGTCGGATTTTAAGATTAAGGTTTTCATCTCTGAACTGAACCTATCTCATATGAACACACAGAATAAGTAAATCAGGTTAACAACGTTAATGAGCGGCGTGGTGTCAACACAGAACCGAAATCTTTATGTTTAGAGTTGGTGAAAGCAGATCAAATGAAGATATCCTGGATGTGTTAAAGCTGTTCGGTAGAACATCTCTCAGCTCTGTGACGTTGGAAACCAAAAATAAATGCAGTTTTTGGAGCAGAAATGTGGACTAACAATCCTGCTAACAATCAGACAGACACGGGAGAAACATGTCTCTATCTGCTCATGTCCATCTTCTAATCGGCGGGTAAAATGGTCCGTCTGTGTATCTGGGGACCAATCCAACCATCATCAGCTGCTAAAGGCGGCCCCACCATGTTCACCTTTGTTTTCTTTCTGTTTGATCCTCCAACGATGATCCGATCGGTGGTCCTTCTGGGATTATTCGGCTAATATCATCCTCAATTTATAATAATCTGTCCCCTAAAGTTTAATCCAACCCTAGGTGCATACACAGCAGCGGTAAATAGCCTGTGGAGACGGAAATCTCTCCCGGACTCCTCCATGTCACGCACAGAGCGCCGCAGTGACACGTCAATACGGCCGCCATATTGGGAGGGGAAACTGCAGCTATGATAACATTTAACTGAATGAAGGAGCTGCTGTTTCTCACTGGATTTATAGCAGTTTATGGCTTGTATGTGACAATAAATTCTTTAAAATTAGGGTTGTATTGTTTACATGGTGTAAAAACATTGTTTATTTCCTCACAGAAGCTTGAAAGTTAATCATTATTAAAAAGGCATTGTTGGTTTATTTCATCATTCACTGTAGCATATTATCATCAGGTCTCTAGAACTGTCATTAACAAAGCTCACATTTAATGTGGGGCTGAGTAAAATATTTTAAGTCAGGAAAGCTGTTTATAGACATCCAGGAGCTCAAAAACATGACCATTGATCTAATAGTCTTTGTAGTTGTCCGAGCTACTGAACCGTCGGCGGTTAGACGCCTCGGAGCTCCACCAAATTCTTTTTCCCCAGAAATGTCACCACTGTTTTCAACCATGTCTCTTAAAGTAGTGACTCTCAAACTATTCTATACCCTCAACAGTTTTATTCTAAATAAGGCAGAGGAATACTTCCAAAGATCAGCGCTGATGGCTCCCGTCCTTAACCCTCTTGGTGATCAAAGTGACGAAGCAGCCTCGAAAGAAGGCCACACACGGTTTCTATTACTAGCACTCCCATGCAAGGGACATACACTCCCTCAGTGTTTACCAGTAGACAATGTGTCACCATTGTGGTGTCTGATAGAGTGTGTAATAGCAGGTGTCCAACTCTGATTCTAAGTGTGGCTGCAGCAATTTAATCAACCCCGTTACAAACTGTCCCACAATCAAACCCAATATACTAAACTTTATGTCAAACTCTAGGTCATTTGTCCTTATAATGTGCGTCTGTGAGGAGTCTTATCCCATCCTGACAAAAGTGAAAACGTTAGGATTTATACTTTATCATTATGGTGTGTGTGTAAAAGCTCATCAATAAGTAACAGTAAACAAGGTTATTCCTAACAAGTAATATTAATGTATATACGCTCACAGTGTTTTACATGCTTTTCTTTTTTCTAAGCTGAATCTGAAGTATTGCAAACATGAAAAGAAAAAAAAAACTGAACATGATATTCAACCAGAAAGTAACTTCTTGTTGAGATCTTAATGAAATCCTATGTCATTGTCAGTTTGTTTCCTTAGATTTTGAAAATGAAAATGGCAAAAATTAATCCTGTCTGAAAACCTGGCTTACTTCTATGTATTGTACTTGCATTAACCAGAGGATCCAGTCTTCGCTTTCGAACTAGTTTCAGTTTATATATTTCAAATACACCTCAGCTGCTGCTTTTACTACAGAATTAATTTATTTCCTCTTTCATCCATTTTCTCTCCCGTTTTGCTCTCTGGTGGAATAAGGACCTGTTTTGTAGTTTTGCAAATTTATCTCAGAGGTTCTCAATGTATAATAATAATATAAGATTTCCTTTTTTTACCTTCAGTTTAGTGATGGGAGTTAGACCTTAATCCAGATCTCCTGGTATTTATGATATTCTACCCTTGTTTGATTCTTCATGTCTGTCTTAGGTGAACTCAGTTTAGGCCCCCTGATGACTGGTGGAAAATGTCCCTTAAAGCAAGTCATACCTAATGTCCTTGAGGGGCAGTTTACAGACAGTAGTCACATCAGGTACATCAACACAGGAGGTGCGAAAACAGAGAACACAACCGACAAGACATACTTAAAAATGTTCAGTCAAAGTCCAATATCACTTGCTGTTTAGAAGTCATAAAGAAGAATATAAGATTCAGTAAAAGCAGAATAAAAACACAGTTCTGTCAATACTAATAATCCTTAAATTTTCTTTTAAAAAAGACACTGATTTAAGTCTTAGATAAGCAGCCAGTATTTTTTTTATTAAAATATATTTTATTATCCCCTCCTTGAACCACCACCTTAACGTGGTGGAGGGGTTTGAGTGCTCAAATGATCCTAGAGGCTATGTTGTCTGGGGCCTAAATGCCCCTGGTAGGGTCTCCCATGGCAAACAGGCTCTAGGTGATGGGTCAGACAAAGAGTGGTTCAAGAATCCCTCATGAAGAAAAAAATATTGAGGCACGTGACGTCGCCCGGTATGGCGGAGCCGGGGTCCCACCCTGGAGCCAGGCCTGGGGTCGGGATTCGTCTGAGAGCGCCTGGTGGCCGGGTTGCTCCTCGCGGGACCCGGCCGGGCCAAGCCCGAACGAGAGACGCGAGGCCATCCCCCAGTGGGCCCACCACCTGCAGGGGGAACCGTGAGGGACCGGTGCAAAGAGGATTGGGTGGCGGACGAAGGTGGAGACCTCAGAGGCCCGATCCCCGGATGCTTAGGCTGGCTCTAGGGATGTGGAATGTCACCTCGCTGGGGGGGAAGGAGCCTGAGCTCGTGCGGGAGGTCGAGAGATATCGACCTGAAATAGTCGGGCTTGCCTCCACGCACAGCGTGGGCTCTGGAACCCATCTCCTTGAGAGGGGTTGGACTCTGTTCTACTCTGGAGTGGCCCACGGGGAGAGGCGGCGGGCTGGTGTGGGTTTGCTTGTTGACCCCCAGCTCAGCCGTCTCGTGTTGGGGTTTACCCCAGTGGATGAGAGGGTCGTATCCCTGCACCTTCGGGTTGGGGAGAGGTCTCTGACTATCATTTCAGCCTACGGGCCGAGTGGCAGTGCACAGTACCCGGCCTTCTTGGCGTCCCTGTCGAGGGTGCTGGATAGTGCCCCTCCCGGGGACTCCATTATTCTGCTGGGGGACTTCAACGCCCACGTGGGGAACGACAGTGACACCTGGAGAGGCGTGATCGGGAGGAATGGCCTCCTCAATCTCAATCCGAGTGGTGTTTTGTTATTGGACTTCTGTGCTGGTCACGGATTGTCCATAACGAACACCATGTTCAAACATAAGGGTGTCCATCAGTGGACTTGGCACCAGGACACCCTAGGCAGGTGGTCGATGATCGACTTTGTTGTCGTATCATCAGATCTTCGGCCGCATGTTTAGGACACTCGGGTGAAGAGAGGGGCTGAGCTGTCCACTGATCATCACCTGGTGGTGAGTTGGATCCGCTGGAGGAGGAAAAAGCCAGTCAGACTTGGCAGGCCCAAGCGCATAGTGAGGGTCTGCTGGGAACGTCTGGCGGAGCCCTCGGCCAGGGATGTATTCAACTCCCACCTCCGGGAGAGCTTCGACCAGATCCCGGGGGATGTTGGAGACATAGAGTTCGAGTGGACCATGTTCTCCGCATCTATTGTCGATGCTGCTGCCTGTAGCTGTGGCCGTAAGGTCTGCGGTGCCTGTCGCGGCGGCAATCCCAGAACCCGGTGGTGGACACCGGCAGTAAGGGATGCTGTTAAGCTGAAGAAGGAGTCCTATCGGCTGTAGTTGGCTTGTGGGACTCCTGAGGCGTCTGACGGGTACCGTGAGGCCAAGCGTGCTGCGGCCCGGGCTGTGGCAGAGGCAAAAACACGGGCCTGGGAGGAGTTCGGTGAGGCCATGGAGAAGGACTACCGGTTGGCCTCGAAGCGATTCTGGCAAACCGTCCGTCGCCTCAGGAGGGGGAAGCAGTGCTTCGCCAACACTGTTTATAGTGGGGGCGGGAGAGACTGCTGACCTCGACTGAGGACATTATCGGGCGGTGGAAGGAGTACTTCGAGGATCTCCTCAATCCTGCCATCACGCATTCCGTGGTGGAAACAGAGGCTGGGGACTCGGGGTCGGACTCTTTCATCACCCAGGCTGAAGTCACCGAGGTGGTTAAAAAGCTCCGCGGTGGCAAGGCTTCGGGGGTGGATGAGATCTGCCATGAGTACCTCAAGTCTCTGGATGTTGTAGGGCTGTCATGGTTGACACGTCTCTTCAACATTGCGTGGCGGTCGGGGACAGTGCCTCTGGACTGGCAGACTGGGGTGGTGGTCCCCCTTCATAAGAAGACCCTTCTTATGAAGGGGGACCGGAGGGTGTGTTCCAACTACAAGGGGATCACACTCCTCAGCCTCCCTGGTAAGGCCTACGCCAGGGTATTGGAGAGGAGAGTCCGACCGATAGTCGAACCTCGGCTTCAGGAGGAGCAGTGTGGTTTTCGTCCCGGCCGTGGAACACTGGACCAGCTCTACACCCTCTACAGGGTGCTCGAGGGTTCATGGGAGTTTGCCCAACCAGTTCACATGTGTTTTGTGGACCTGGAGAAGGCATTCGACTGTGTCCCTCGTGATGCCCTATGGGTGGTGCTCCAGGAGTATGGAATTGGGGGCCCTTTACTAGGGGCCATTCGGTCCTTGTACGAGCGGAGCTGGAGTTTGGTCCGCATTGCTGGCCCTAAGTCGGACCTGTTCCCAGTGCATGTTGGACTCCGGCAGGGCTGCCCTTTGTCACCGGTCCTGTTCATAACTTTTATGGACAGGATTTCTAGACGCAGCCAAGGGCCGGAGGGGGTCGGGTTTGGGGACCAGTGGATTTCATCTCTTCTTTTTGCAGATGACATGGTCCTGCTGGCCCCCTGTAGCCAAGACCTACAGCATGCGCTGTGGCGGTTCGCAGCCGAGTGTGAAGCGGCTGGGATGAGGATCAGCTCCTCCAAGTCCGAGGCCATGGTACTCGACCGGAAAAGGGTGGCTTGTCCTCTTCAGGTTGGAGGGGAGTTCCTGCCTCAAGTGGAGGAGTTTAAGTATCTCGGGTTCTTGTTCACGAGTGAGGGAAGAATGGAGCGGGAGATCGACAGATGGATTGGTGCGGCTGCCACAGTAATGGGGGCGCTGTGCCGGTCCATTGTGGTGAAGAGAGAGCTGAGCCGAAAAGCAAAGCTCTCAATTTACTGGTCGGTCTACGTTCCTACCCTCACTTATGGCCATGAACTTTGGGTCATGACCGAAAGAACGAGATCCCGGATACAAGCGGCTAAAATGAGCTTCCTCCGTAGGGTGGCCGGGCACTCCCTTAGAGATAGGGTGAGGAGCTCGGCCATCCGGGAGGGGCTCGGAGTAGAGCCGCTGCTCCTCCACATCGAGAGGAGCCAGTTGAGGTGGCTCGGGCATCTATACCGGATGCCTCCTGGACGCCTTCCTTGGGAGGTGTTCCAGGCACGTCCCACCGGGAGGAGGCCCAGGGGACGGCTCAGGACACGCTGGAGGGACTATGTCTCTCGGCTGGCCTGGGAACGCCTTGGGCTCCCCCTGGAGGAACTGGAGGAGGTGTCTGGAGAGAGGGACGTCTGGGCGTCTCTGTTGAGTCTGCTGCCCCCGCGATCCGGTCCCGGATAAAGCGGAAGACGACGAGTACGAGTACTTTATTATCCAGAATAGTACCGAAGTGTGTAAGTGTGTACAGTTCCACCACATCAGCTGGAGTCTCATTACTGGGACAAGGAATATAGGGATCATCTTCCTTTGGCCTTGTCGATATTGATTTGAAGGAAAGACTAGTCACACCAATCAAAGAACTCCGTAAACACAGAACCATGATCAAATTCAGAATCCTTGAAAAGGTTCCCGATAACAGAGCAATCAGCATATTTAAGAATGAATTGTGAGTCATGGTTACTTTGACGTTAATTAAAATAAAAATGACTCTTAGACAAAGTCTGATTATCCCAGAAGGTATGAAACCCATTAGTTAGAAAGTTAGTGAGCCAATACACTAAACTAAAATCCAACTTAAAATACGTCAAAAGCCATTGTGAATGAATGTGTGGCTGTATACAGATAAAGGCAAGTGAAAGGTTAACAAAGAGAAGTGAAGCATGATTCTTATTTCCCTCCAGAGGCCCCAAAACAAAACTGACAAGCGTTGTCAAGATTCTTGGGACTTTCTCTGAAAGCTGAAAAATGTAAAAAAAAAAAAAAGCCACTTAGTTGCAGGACATATCTCCTCAACACCTTTCCTCCTAACCACCAGAACCAGGGATTGGATCTTTTCTTCCTTAATACAAGAAGGCGATTTCAAAACATTTAAAATGTCCATTAATAAATTCATCAAGCTCATTACTGAAATCAACAGTATCAAAAGCAGGGTAAATATATTCAGCTAATCTGCGAAGTCAGCATCAGACCAATAAGGAAGACAACACATTGATTCTATTCTGCAAACCAACTTGATGGACTTGATTCTTTTCCAACCTAACCCTAAGCAACCAAAATGAAGCTCTCTCTATTTTTGCTTTGTAATGATTTCTGTCATATTAATCTCTCTTTTGAAAATTCAATTCAATAAAAAAATATATATACTTTATTAATCCCAAAGGGAAATTAAATGTTGTTGTAGCTCATTATGAAGGCTTCTTCAAAGAGCCGTTGTAGATGCTGATGGCTGTGGGCAGGAAGGATCTCCAAGTATTTCTGCAGATGACAGGAGTCTGTCTTGTACTGGAAGTCTGAGGTGTACAGAGTGAAAAGGAATGGTGAGAGTACAGTCCCCTGTGGTGCTCCTGTGCTGCTGACTACCTGGTTAGACTCATAACCCTTCAGTCTCACAAACTGTGGTCTGTTGTCAGGTAGTCTTTGATCCAGGAGATCATTGAGGCCTCCACCCGAGTCTTCTGGAGTTTCTGACAAAGCAAATCAGGTTGGATTGTATTAAATGCACTGGAGAAATCAAAGAACATGATCCTCACAGTGCTGCTGGCTTTATCCAGATGACAGTGGGTTTGTTGAAGCAGGTGTATGATGGCATCTTCAACTCAAACTCCACAGCGATAAGCAAACTGAAGGGGGTCCTGATGGTTTACTGTTTGCTTACTCAGGTGGGCCAACAGGTGTCTCTCTAGGACCTTCATGATGTGAGATGTCAGGGCAACAGGTCTATAGTCATTGAGGACTGATGGGTGAGTTTTCTTTGGTAAATGTGAGGTGTTACTGGACAGCTGTGGGTCCTTCTTCATCCCTGTCCACACATCTCTGATATCGTTTTGCTGGAGCTTGCTCTCTAGCTTCTTTTTGTACACCTCCTTGCTGTCTCTTATCTTGACTTTAAGTTGCTTCTGTATACTCCTCAATAATTCTCTGTCTCCCTCTCTGAAGGCTCTTTTTTTCTGGTTAAGTAGGTCCTTCAGGTCACTGGTAATCCAAGTTTTGTTATTGGGGAAGCATCTCACGGTTCTGGTGGGGATGATGTTATCCACACAGAAGTTTATATAGTCGGTTATACACTGAGTCATGGCATTGATGTCCTCTCCATGTGGCTGGCACAGTGCGTCCCAGTCTGTAGCCTCAAAGCAACCTTGCAGAGCTTCTTCAGCTTCCTGTGACCATTTTCTCACAGTCCTCTTTATTACAGGTTGCCTCTGAACAAGGGGCTTATATTTCAAGCAGAGAAAAACAAGATTGTGATTTGATTTGCCTAGAGGAGGTCTTGCTTTAGAGATGTATGAGTCCTTGACATTTGCATAAAACAAATCCAGCTGACAAACTGTTGAAACGTTGGAAGTGTAGCAGAGAGTGGAGCATGGTTAAAATCACCAGAAATTGCCACAAAAGCATTGGGGTTTTCTGTCTGTAGCTTAGCAACAACTGAGTTGATGGCATCACATGCAGTGTCAGCAACAGCGGAAGGTGGAACGTAAACTGTTGCCAAAATAACACTGGTGAACTCTCTGGGTAAATAATATGGACGAAAACTTACTGCCAATAGTTCAATATCTGAACTGCAGAGATGACACTTCACAGTTACATGTCCTGGATTACACCATCAGTTGTTCACAAGTACTGCCAGGCCACCTTCTTTACATTTGGTGCTCCTCTTTAAATCTCTGTCTGCTTGTATGGTTAAAAAGCCCGGCAGAGAGACGCTGGAGTTGGGGATATGATCCTGCAGCCATGTCTCAGTAAAACACATAATACTGCATGCCCGGTACTCTGGCTGGGTCCTTTGTAGGGCTTGGATGCAATGCATCATAACAAATGTTCAAAAATAGAAAGTATTAGGAAAAATCCTCCAAGCTGCACAGCATCTGACACCGGAGAGGACAGTTGTCCAAAAAAAAAAATCAATTGTATCCACCACAAGAGGAAGAGTTCCCAAAAAATAATAAATCAGAATCAAAAGTAACAGAGCTACTCCAACCTGCTGCCACCTTGAGCGGCGAAATTCTATAAAAAGCTTGTGGACCTCCTTCTTGTCAAGGTTTGCAATGTAATGAGAACTATCTTCCCACTGATTTAAGTAGGATTTGTCATTTACTATTATAATAAATATCACCACATACATTCAAGTCTGAACTATTGCATAACTAGATCCCAGTCTGAGCACCTAAACACTCACTGAGATGCTGTACAGAACCATCAGTCTCAACAGGAACAGTTCTGTAATCAACTTTTTAATGATGGGACAGATAGGCATCAAGTTTAATCCAGTAGTGACCACTAAGAAACGTTTTCAGGCTCTTTTCCATGTCTGATCGGACAGGAGATATACTATTTGAAGTGATTCATGACAAAGAACGCTGATTTGTATCCTCCATTATAAAATTAGTAGTGCAGAATCCTCAAAGTCTGAGAAAATCCTTCTTATCCAGAAAATAGAGAAATGCCCTGTAACCTCAAAAATGTGGAGGATATTGATCAATGGACAACAAAATTTTTACACAGCAACAGGGTCTCAACAATACACACTTTGTTTTGTTTACCCCTTAATTAGCTGCTAAATAATTTATTATAGTTATAAAAGTTATCAGTGCAGCAAATCATCTCATTTCCCTTTAAAAGTGTAAAAGGTTTTTGCCTACAAGTTAGGAAATTGTATGTATGAATAATACATTTATTTAACTTAATCCTACTTATTTAGTCCAGTTACAACTAATAACTGAAACATCTTGTACATTTTCATATTTCTTCCATGACCTACATCAGACATGTCAAGCTCAAGTGCTGCAGGCCACATCTACCCGCAACACATTTATAACCGGCCTGTGAGATAATTGTATATATTTATTACAAATGGCTCGTCAGTAGGTTAAATAGCAATCAAAATTAATGTTATGTAATGCACCACAACAGCTCCTTTACAAGGTAAGGTTATGGCTCTGTTGGGACTTTTCCACAAAACTGCTTCCAGTGCTTAATCGATGTTCCTACTCAGTGCCTGTTCTGTTACCATTGACTAAACTCTGACACTAGCCATGAAAACCGGTGCTAAACCAACACCAGCTCCTCGCCAGAAGAAAGAACCCATTTTGTCACGAGCTAGGGGTGGGCCAAAGTTGAACAGTAGCCAATCAAAATGTTGTGAGAGCCATGTTTAAAACTGGAGTTTAGTTTTTTTTGAGCAAAAATAAAACAAAACAATAAAGTAAAAATACAACACTTCAGTTATATTAGACTAGCATCAGAGTACTAAAGTCTTATTTTCATAAAGTAAAATTTTGAAATAACCACAATCACATTCGCGGAGTTCCAGCAGGTCTATGCCCTGCTTATAGCTGCACTCAAAGCTGATTATTTCCATAAATGTTATCTCCAACTCAGTTCTTTAACACTGTTGGTCTTGCAATATCACCAGATAGTAATAAGAAATATTTCTCTAAAAGTTGTGTTTAGGTCTGGTTTTCCAGCTGCTGGTGAAGATAGATCCGCTGATCAGGATTGTGAAGCGTTCATAAGCAACGCTGGTTGTTTAAAATGGCATTAATAAATTAGGGTGAGGATATTATTGCATCTATTTGCAGGAATACTGGGATAAATATTAGTAAATTGTTTCTACGTGCTGTGGTCCTTCACAAAAACTAAATGACGCGTTTATGCTGACGAAATGACGTGGTTCAGACTGGGCCAAAGTGGTGGAAACCAGTCAAGATCCAGCTCTAGCACTAGCCCTGGTTAAGAACCGGAAACTCTGGTGGAAAAGCCCAATAAGTAAAGCCTAGTAATGACAAACCAAGTTAGGTTTCCAAGTGCACATTTTTTGACGGACTGACAGATACTTTATGTTGGGACCACAGCCATGGTTACAACATGAAGTTTGGTACAGACTTTTCTGGAACTTTCAAAATAAATTGCATTAACCTACTTCCGGCACAGCCAGGGAAAGGGGTACTTCCCATGATGCCACTGTCTGTATAAAAGCAACCCCTTTCCAAGGAATTGATCTCTTCTACGTGGGTTCCTCCAAGGGGTCCGGACAGAGAGACACAGCGCGCTACTGTCTCTTTACTGGCAAACAGACATACAGGTCCTTCTAAAAAAATTAGCATATTGTGATAAAGTTCATTATTTTCCATAATGTCATGATGAAAATTTAACATTCATATATTTTAAATTCATTGCACACTAACTGAAATATTTCAGGTCTTTTATTGTCTTAATACAGATGATTTTGGCATACAACTCATGAAAACCCAAAATTCCTATCTCACAAAATTAGCATATTATTAAAAGGGTCTCTAAACGAGCTATGAACCTAATCATCTGAATCAACGAGTTAACTCTAAACACCTGCAAAAGATTCCTGAGGCCTTTAAAACTCCCAGCCTGGTTTATCACTCAAAACCTCAATCATGGGTAAGACTGCCGACCTGACTGCTGTCCAGAAGGCCACTATTGACACCCTCAAGCAAGAGGGTAAGACACAGAAAGAAATTTCTGAACAAATAGGCTGTTCCCAGAATGCTGTATCAAGGCACCTCAGTGGGAAGTCTGTGGGAAGGAAAACGTGTGGCAGAAAACGCTGCACAACGAGAAGAGGTGACCGGACCCTGAGGAAGATTGTGGAGAAGGGCCGATTCCAGACCTTGGGGGACCTGCGGAAGCAGTGGACTGAGTCTGGAGTAGAAACATCCAGAGCCACCGTGCACAGGCGTGTGCAGGGAATTGGCTACAGGTGCCGCATTCCCCAGACCTGGGCTACAGAGAAGCAGCACTGGACTGTTGCTCAGTGGTCCAAAGTACTTTTTTCGGATGAAAGCAAATTCTGCATGCCATTCGGACATCAAGGTGCCAGAGTCTGGAGGAAGACTGGGGAGAAGGAAATGCCAAAATGCCAGAAGTCCAGTGTCAAGTACCCACAGTCAGTGATGGTCTGGGGTGCCGTGTCAGCTGCTGGTGTTGGTCCACTGTGTTTTATCAAGGGCAGGGTCAATGCAGCTAGCTATCAGGAGATTTTGGAGCACTTCATGCTTCCATCTGCTGAAAAGCTTTATGGAGATGAAGATTTCGTTTTTCAGCACGACCTGGCACCTGCTCACAGTGCCAAAACCACTGGTAAATGGTTTACTGACCATGGTATCACTGTGCTCAATTGGCCTGCCAACTCTCCTGACGTGAACCCCATAGAGAATCTGTGGGATATTGTGAAGAGAACGTTGAGAGACTCAAGACCCAACACTCTGGATGAGCTAAAGGCCGCTATTGAAGCATCCTGGGCCTCCATAAGACCTCAGCAGTGCCACAGGTTGATTGCCTCCATGCCACGCCGCATTGAAGCAGTCATTTCTGCAAAAGGATTCCCGACCAAGTATTGAGTGTATAACTGTACATGATTATTTGAAGGTTGACGTTTTTTGTATTAAAAACACTTTTCTTTTATTGGTCGGATGAAATATGCTAATTTTGTGAGATAGGAATTTTGGGTTTTCATGAGCTGTATGCCAAAATCATCCGTATTAAGACAATAAAAGACCTGAAATATTTCAGTTAGTGTGCAATTAATCTAAAATATATGAATGTTAAATTTTCATCATTACATTATAGAAAATAATGAACTTTATCACAATATGCTAATTTTTTGAGAAGGACCTGTAAACTCTTCAAACTGGATCCAAGAGTGCCATACGGTCATCGATCATATGCACCAAGTTAAGTATGAATGAATTACTGTTTGTGTATCCGGTAGGTTCATTCATGAACGGGATAATTAAGGTATAAGCGTTGCTTGACTTTCTCTCTGAGGCCTACAGATCAAACTGTGTTATAGAGAGTTCACAGCAGAGACGCTGTCTCTACGACGCCGAGTGAAGCAGTTTCCCGGTCTGAAAGGAGGACAACAGGGATCGCATCACCGTGGTTACCGTAGCAACTGTGCAGTTTGGCCGGCCGACAGAAAGAGCCGCCCAGCCACACCTATGGAGGTCAGCTGGAAGCTAACCCTTTTGTTCACAGAGCTTTCTTCAAACTTCGTCGTCGCCCGGACAACTTTTCCTCAGCACGGTTCACATACGAGGTTAGGGTTTGGGCAGAGTGATAGAAGTAATTTAGAAATAAATAATCTAAAAGTTTTTCTTTTTATGAAGTTTGATTTTTTTTTGTGTTGAACTCAGCTATCTTGGTGCTAGCAGGCTATCTGCTCAAAAAGTGCTCAGTTTTGTGTTCTGTGTTTGTGTGTTTTGAAAGTTAAGACAAACTTTACTTTAAGGGTGATTTTAAATACAGAAGATTGATCATAACGCGCCGTCCGCACTCATGCATTTTAAACCTTTTATTAACGGTATTTTAAAGGTGTTTGATTCTGGTGTTAAGCTATCAGCTTCTTTTTTAAGCTTTAACTGCTAACAGCTAAGAACACGTGCTTGCCTGCTAAAGAATATTTACCCAGAAAGGTTGTTAGTTTCAAACTAGTAAATAATAGTTCCCGAACATTATTTTACTAAACTCGATAACTAAGTAAACACCATTAAACTCCATTTCTCCAAAAAGATTTGGCTCTTTTCCAAAATATTTCCTTAATTTTTTTAGCATTTCTTTAATAAGATTTCTTTAAATATTATTTTAATAAATAAAGGCAGCTAATGAGACACCGTTGACAATTGGTCATCCAGAAGGTTGGTTTTATTCAGCAGATCATTCTTTAAAACATTGTTATTAAAATATTTTATTTGATATTGCATTGTGAAGGGTTGTCTAAAGGTATGCTGATTATTGCCTAAGTTAGTTCCAAGACTAACTTGACTTCACTTCCAGAGTCTTAAATATTGCATGGTAATGTTGCATCACTTTTGGTCATGGTTTCAGCCATCTTTAATCAACTTGTTTATATTGTACATAGCCCATTAGTCTTCCCTATTCTTTAATTCTGCTTGGTAGTTAGTTGAATTGTTTTAGCATAGTAAAGAGTTTATTGATTGAAATATGTTTGACTTTGAGTTGACTTATTTTTGTTAATAAATTCTTGTATTTTAAGAAATTGTGTGAATTTATTCCATGTGTGTGCAGAGTTTTGCTGTTCAATAATGTCATAGCTTGGCTCACCCTTTTCGATTTTGTCCTAATACCACCGCCTTACTGGGCTGGTATTCACAAGACAACCCTTAACAGACCGAAATATTATTTGATAAAATATTAATATTAAATAATATATTCAGATTCATAGTCACAACATTTATTTATCCCAAGATAAATTTGAGTATCCAGTAGTATACAAAAAACCATAAATCTGCACATTAAACATACATTGAGCCTAGGCAAATAATAAAAGATAAAAATATATCTAGAAATAGCTGTTAACACAGTAGCTGCAGTAAACAGTTCAGCACAGTGCAAATAAAAGTGAAAATGAGCAGCAAAATAAGTAGGTTTAGCCGATAAATTGAGAAATCGGCAGATTTAAGTTCATATGGCGCATAGCTGGACTGTAAAATATTATCTGAACATAATTTAATGTTTGGTTGTTTTTTTGCAAGTTTTTCTTTCAAAGACTAACATTTTTAGCAAGTTTTTTTTCATTTCATGATTTATAAAAACTGTGCTGTACTGAGGAAAAATTATTTTTGTTCTAGTTTTTTCAAATACAAAATTTCAGTGAAACAGGGCTATTTTAATTTTGAGAGTAAACATTCTGGCCAAAGCAAAATATTGGTAACTCATTTTTCAAGCAAATAATCCAAAGCTTGCTGTCACAAAGCAATCTAAAACGTTTCTCTCAGTTCAGGTTGCTTTCCTGCATGAATTTTCATGTGATTTGTTAGTTTACCTTTTTCTTTAAAGCTTTTGCTGCACACGCTGCAGCTGAATGGTTTCTCTCCTGTGTGGACTCTAATGTGTCTTGAAAGAGATCCTCGTTCGCGACATGCTTTACCACAAACATGACAAATGAACGAGTTCTCTCCTTTGTGGATTTTCCTGTGCATGTTAAGGGTTGAATTTTGGCGAAAACGCTTTCCACAAACGTCACACCCAAACGGCCTTTCTCCTGTGTGTATTCTCATGTGTATTTTGAGCTCTACTGCTCTACGAAATGTTTTCCTGCAAACATCACAGCTAAAAGGTTTCTCTACAGTGTGAACTATCATGTGGTGAGTAAGACTTCCTTGTGCACTAAAACTCTTCCCACACTCCTCACAAACAAATGGTTTCTCTCCTGAGTGGATCCGCATGTGAACGGTTAGATTAGTGCTGCGGTTAAACCTTTTGCCACAAATCTCACAGTCATAAAGTTTCTCTCCTGTGTGGATTCTCATGTGTTTATCACGGTTGTATTTTGCCCGAAATCGTTTACCACAGACATCACAGCCAAAAGGTTTCTCTACTGAGTGGATGGTCATGTGTGTCATCAGGTGTGATCTGAAACTGAAGCTTTTTCCACAATCCCTACAGCTAAAGGGTTTTTCTTTCTTGTGAATCTGTTTTATGTGTCCCTTAAGATGGGACTTATAATTAAATGTTTTCCCACAATCGTTACATTGAAAAGGTTTCTCCCCAGTGTGAATTCTCATGTGTGTTTCAAGATTCAACTTACAATTAAAACTTCTCCCACAGACGGAGCAGATGGAAGGACTTCCTTCACTGTGAACTCTTATGTGAACCTTGTATTCTCCCTTTCTGCGAAAACTTTTCCCACAACTGTTACAGCAAAAAGGCTTCTCATCTGTGTGGACAAGCATGTGCGACTTCAGGTGAGCATTACAATTAAATTTTTTTTCACACTTACAACAACTGAATTCTTTTTCTCCGGTGTGAATTTTTACATGTCTGGCTAGATTGACACGACTGTGAAATGTTTTTCCACAATACTCACAACAAAACCGTTTCTCTCCTATGTGGATTTTCCTGTGAGCCTTCAGTTCCAGGCGTTGACTAAACGTTTCACCACATTTCTTACAGAGAAATGGTTTATCTCCTGCATGGACACGAAAGTGTCTTGTGAGGGACCCCTTGTGGGAAAACTGTTTACCACACTCAAAACAACTGAAGGCAGTTTTGGAACTGTTAACTTCCTCATCATTCAAACCTGACTTGGGTACAACACTCCAACCATAGCCACCATCTTCTGCTTCTGATCTAGGATCTGATGAGTTCTGCCAAAAATCATTATCACTAACATCAGTTTCTGAAGAGTCTGAATCTATTTCATTGATAATCTTTGAATTGATGTTTGAAACAAGCCTCCTGACTGGTTCTGCTATTCCATGGTCCTCTCCAACAGGTTCCATTTTTATCTGTTGAGTTGGGCTGCTGGTTGGAGGTTCTGTCACTTTGTTCTTTTCAGTTTTTATCTGACACAGCTTCTCATCATCTTCAGTCTTCACGGTTTCAGAAGCAAAAGAAATCCGGACTTCTCCCTCTTCATCCTTTATCTCCTTAGTGCCCAGGTTCTGCTTGATGACGTTCAGGTGAATCTCTTCACCAAATCTCACTGAAACACATATGCACACACATTGATATTTTGACAAATTTAACCTCATATTAGTGTTTTGATAAGTAGAATAAGAATTTAAGGGGTAACATCTAAACATAAAATGATTTAGAACTAAGAAATGAGAATATATGCTGATGAGGTTATGCTTTCTAAGATTATTAAGAGGTTAATTTTATCAGTCTTGGCTTAGATGGTAATGGTCATAATAAAATATACTCTGCAGAATTAAGGTACCGAGAACAGGTTTTTATTCCAAAACGGATCTCCTCAAATTTGAAATGTATTAATACAGTAAAACTAGAACCTTTTGTGTGTAAATGTATGAATTAGGGATGCATCGGTTTGGAGGCTAGAAATGGTTAGGCTTCTTTTACACTGAAGAATCAGACTAGGTCAGCGACAGTGACGTAACTAAGCTAGCTACAGTACACAGCTGGTCTTTATCATGAAAGTTCATTGTGACTGTAGATGACCCAACTTCAGCTTCTTTTAGTATCACTAAGATGTTTGAGAGGGTAAGGGGAAGCACAAAATGTGGAAGAGGAAACTGTTTCCCCAAAAGGTATGCCTGCTGTTCAGGGATGTGGCCACATGAACAGATGACAAAAAGGATGAAGGGAAAATCTGTCAAGAAACAGGCTTGATTTGGAAATATTTAACCAAGGTGGGTTGTATTATGATGTAAAAAAACAAACAAAGATGGCTATTCTGGTTAACAATGCTAACTGTGCTAATCACTAAAAAAGTAATGATCAGCTTTCATTTGTTGGCGTTTTTCAGATAAGTATCGTCATTTTGAACATGTATCGTATTTGTACTCAGGTATAGTTATTTCATTGTTTTATACATTATATTGGTAAATTTCTTAGGATAATGAGTCTTGTGTTTTGTTCAGATTCTGTGCATGGCCTAAAACATAAACCAATAACTAAACCTGTAGAGAGATGGAATGGTTATCATGTTTATTAACCCTAAAAAAAAGATTAAATGTCTGCAGATCATTTCTGACCTGTGACTCTGGAGATTTTGCAGGCACCATATGCACTTATAGAGACCCTTATATATTGTCAGGTTGTTCACTGACAAGCTCAGACTGGCGCAGAATTTCAACAACAAAGCATAATGTGGTTCAGATCAGGCCATTCCCTCAAATGTCTTCTGAAAGCACCAGTAAGACAGTGAAGTCCCCAGACTGAGTTCAACCACTTCTTCAAGAAGGTAGGGGAGTCTGATCTGTTGCTCGCCAGATAAGCAGGAACAACAATCAGAATCTCTCCCACACCTGAAGACATGATCCTCTGAAGAAAATTCCAACAATTGGTCAACAAAACTGAAAGACCTGGGTTACCATCATTAAGCCAGTCTCTGGTCGCATAGTTCTTTACCCAGCAGACATCCACAAGGTATCTTTACTAGATGCCAAAACCAGCTAAAATAGCTCCTGTCAAGGTGCTCACTGCTTTTCTGCTGCTTGTAATCACAACACGATTCTTTCTGACCTTGCTCATTACCACAGGGGAAGGTTGGAATGTAGTACATATTGAAAATCAAGTTCTTTCTCTTTACTACAGAATTCACTATCTGTATAACTGCAGCTCAACTACCGTCTGCTGACTGATTTCCCACTCCATTTACCCCATACAGGAACAAGAACCTCATGATTAAACTCTGTTATGTAACAGTTTTTCACTACCAAGCTGAAGGTAGATGTTGGCACTTTTCTAGCAGATGACCGGCAGCATCAGAACAACAGACCCAAAACGTCTTTAAACCTTGAGCAGTAAGCAGCCAAACATCAGGACATCTCTGCAAACCAACAAAACGTTTTCTGCCAGTAGAGTGGACTCCTTTAGAATAAAAACTAAATGATGAACCTGTTTTTAAGTAGTAACAAATTGCAATAAATCTATTTTTTAAGTTAAGTTCGCTTTTATTTGAATAACAACCAAAATCTGCCTCTGTAGGTTAACTTATACTGATAATCTTATTTCTCACTAGGCCAAACATCATTAAAACACTGTGGTGTCTCACATAAGGTCAAACATCAGGTAAATTTGGTGAGATGGGACTAAATTTATGTTAAGTTCTAATACTTCTGGTATTTATGAAGTGCATCTGGTGGATAAAAGATACTGATTTTAGGTTATGTTTTTCTTACTAGGATTGACGCCAGCTTTTCTCAGCTCCAGTTCTGATGTGGAGGCTGCAGGTATGAGGAGCTCTGCAGGATCATCTGAATGAAGGTTTCTCCTTTCAGACATCTTCTCTCCACCTGTGCTTCTCCTCTTCACCCTCAATCTTTGCAGCTCAGAGATGGATCGGTGATTTCTGGAAGAATTTGCTGTCTCCAGCTGCTTCCTCGGCCCAGCTGTATGAAACTGTCATCGCACAAACACAAACACAGATCAGTTTTAATTCAAAACATTTTAAATGATAACTTCAAAACATTGACTCAATAATGATTGCATCACTGCTGCAAAGTTAGACACATCTGATTCTGTATCATTGTAAAGGCAAATCATGGATCAGGGTCAGGTACTAAATGTTTCTGTAAAATTGTGCACTTATTTAAAAACTGAGCCAATATGCAGAAAAAGTGACAAAGTTAGTCCATGTTAATTAGTCATGTTACTCATGCTTTTGCACCTTTGATCATCTTCCATGGGGGGGTTTCAGACCGACCATGCATCAACGCATCTGCCTCATGGTTGTGTTGTACCTGCATTGATTTGATTAATTTGCTCATAGTTTGCTGTGATGCCAATAAATGATATCAGCAGGAGGTGACCCAGATATATTTTGGTGTGATCAGTTGTCACAATCTCTTTTTTTCTTTTTGTTTTTCAAATTTTGTTGCAAATAACACAAAAGATGTAATTCTTGCATTTAGTGAGACTAAAATAAGAAATTACAAAATAATTCAATTTGAGGGTTTTAAACATCAGAAAATGTTGTTGTCTTTTGTTTCCTCTCTGTCCTATAAAATATTCATTAAATGGCCCCAAAAACAAACCCCTTCTCCACTGGCTTCAGTTTTCTTTCCATACTTCAGAATTTAGCAAGTGTTAAACCCTGATTTAAATTTCAGCAGATAAAACCTAAAATTTCCATCCATAAATTGGTTTTCTTTATCCACTTAACCCTTACAAGGGCATGACCAACGGGCACACCCTGGATAGCTCACCAGTCTATCACAACCCAACAACAGAAACACACAGGACAGCAATTTAAAGTGACCAATTAAACGAACACGCAACTTTTTGAACTGTGGGAGGAGTCAGGATGCAAAAAGTCACACATTGGAAACATTCCCATATTTACCAAGTTCCCATGGTAATGATGGGAATTTGGACATCAAGCTATAATTGCATACATCAAATTTATTTACACAATATTTGTAAAGCTTACTTCACTTTTTATAGTCCACAGGCTCAAATACTCTGTAGTCCAGGGTTGCAGGAACCTTTCTGGTGAATGTGCAGGGGGCGTGGCTTCAACACCCCTTCAGTAAGGGAGCAGAATAGCACGCATACTCTAAACTGTGATTGCACTGATGGTTTTAGTTAAAATTATGCTGGAATATAAGAAGACCAACTGTACATAAAACCCTAGGTAGGGGTCAAACAACATTTATAATCAATATTTTAAATTTCTAGATAATTTCTATGATTTCCGATTATTGTTTCCATCTTGGAAATTTCCCAGAATTTTGCTAACCAATATATCTACATAAACATGATAATGACTTTATTGTTTTCCATGTTGGAAATCCCGGCGTTACAACAGTACAAACACATGTAGATTATAGATAAAGGAAATAAAAGTATAAATGACAATAATTAGAATAATAATGAAAAAAATAACAATAATGACAATATTTCAGGTCTGATGAAGATACTCTGGTTGTGTTAAAGCTGTTCGGTAGAACATCTCTCAGCTCTGTAACGTTGGAAACCAAAGATAAATTCAGTTTTTGGAGCAGAAATGTAGACTAAGAATCCTGCTAACAACCGCACAGACACGGAGAGAAACGTGTCTCTCAGTTCATGTCAACATTCTAGCAAACAGCTCCTTACCCTTCTATCAGCGGGTTAAATGATCGGTCCCTCATCAGTGATTCCAGCTGGTAAAGAAGGCCCTACCATGTTTACCTTTCTTTCCTGACGCAGCTTCGATTCTCCAGCGAAGATTCACGGTTCCCCTGGGTTTATTTAGCGGATAGCACCTCAGTTTGACTCGGTTCGGCTTCTAAAACTTAACACAATACCAGAACATGGATCTAACATCAATAAAGGACCTCTAAAGGCAGCAGAAATCTCTCCTGGGATCACACAAAGACAGTGCCATCTTGTGTCCCACCTTTATTTTCTTCCTCTTGTAAAAGAGAACACGTCAATCCGTCCGCCATGTTGGAAGAGGAGACAGCAGCCAGGGAATATTCAAGTTCGTCAGAGGAGCTGCTGTTAGAATCAGAAGCGGTTTAAGGTTGGTATTTACAAACAAAAGTAACTGTTTGACTGCCACGAATTCTAAACGTGATCATTAACCTTTTCAAAACATAAAACAAAAATATACAAATATATTTAAGTGTTGGGTTTCATAAAAACTACCTCAGTAAAATTAAGACATAGTTGTAATAGTATATCTGGAAGCAAATGTGTCAAGAGTTGTATGTAAAAGCCACTGATTTCATATAAAAGAGCATTAAATGAGCATTCAAATGATACCAACATCTGGTTTGTAGGTGAAACATTCTGACATTTCCAGTATTTTGAAGGCCTAAATTCTCACATTTACATTGAAATCTGAAAAAGAAGCTGTGCAGTTAACTGTTCGACTGTCTTTGGTGGTTGTTCTGTCTTTTCAGTGGTTGGAATAAATGTCAGTTAATCAACTAAATTCAATAAAATATCACAATTTGTTACTGTAGAACACAATACCAATAAAACATTGAGAAAATGCAATAAAACAAAATGTACACTTGTGCTGACGCCGCTGTGTAAATACAGACCTTCACGTCAATATTTATTTTGTCAACAGCACATGTAAACCTCAACCATGTAGTTATATACAGAGTATACAGTATTTATATTACAGAATTCAATTCAGTTTATTTGTATAGCGCCAATTCACAACACATGTTGTCTCAAGGCACTTCACAACAGTCAGGTACATACATTCCAATTAATCCTAATCATTGAACAGTGCAATCAGATTCAGTTATTTATTCAAATTGGATAAAAAGTTTTTCTGTCTAAGGAAACCCAGCAGATTGCATCCAGTCAGTGACTTGCAGCATTCACTCCTCCTGGATGAGCATGTAGAGACATTGGACAGTCACTGGCGTTGACTTTGCAGCAATCCCTCATACTGACCATGCATGTAGCGACAGTGGAGAGGAAAAACTCCCTTTTAACAGGAAGAAACCTCCAGCAGAACCAGGCTCAGTGTGAGCGGCCATCTGCCACGACCGACTGGGGGTTTGAGAGAACAGAGCAGAGACACAAAAAGAACACAGAAGCACTGATCCAGGAGTCCTTTCTATGTGAAGGAAAAGTAAATGTTAATGGATGTAGCTCCTTTAGTAGATTCACCTAGAAAGAAAGAACAGATAAACTCTGAGCCAGTTTTCAAGGTTAGAGTCTGAAAGAGAGCACATAGAGTTAGTTACAGTAAAAGCTCAGTCAATTTCCATGTCTAGGAGAGAGAAAAGGTTAAACACTGAAAGACAGGGCCACGTGGATCATCGGTAGAGGGTGAGCATTAAGTTGTTGCCAGCAGAAGCTCGGATGATCCCCCTCTCCAGAAAGGTGTCACAGGTAGACACAGAGTCAGGCCAGGTGTAGCTTCTAGGAAGAGAATAGAGAGAACAAGGTTAAAAGCTGAAATAACAGCAAATAATGCAAAATTGGAGAGTAGTGTGAGAATGTAGCGAAGAGGGTGAAAGTGGTCGTTATGTCCTCCAGCAGCCTAAGCCTATAGCAGCATAACTATACAGATAGTTTCAGTTCAGATTATTTAGTTAAACGGCGCTTATTTACAACAATGTCGTCTCAAGGAACCCCACAAAGGGTCCCACTGATGGTCATTGTTATACTAAAAACCACAAGGATTGGGATACCTCTCTCTGTCAGACTGATTATAACCATTGGAAAAGAGATGTCATGATTAAAAGTCTGTTAATCCTGTCTGATCATATGACTGTTTTAATAAGTTGTAGAGCACATACATATAAAAGCAACCAGTGGTGCATCTACATATTCTAAGTCTATGGTACCCTGTACCTTTACATGTAAACAGGAAATTAGGTTTAAATTTAACATGCTTTGATAATCTTTCTTAATTTTAAATAGGCTTGTTTCATATATGATTGTGCTTACAGTCTATGCTCTACCTCCTTCAAGGTAGATTTTGAGACAGAGGATTGGATGGGGTTTTGTCAAGGGCAACCTTGATTCAATAAATCGTTTAGCTCTACCTAATAATAAACATTGTAATACCAGCCTTTATTAAAGAGCCTTGTGGAAGCCAATTTTATTTATTGAACATTTTACAGAAAAGGTGCAATACATCATACCCAATTACATTGTAAAAACCACAAAGGATAAAATAAAACTGAAAAGACCAGTTAGCGACTGTAGTAATGAGATCATGAACTTTTTGAAATATCGATATCACTTAAGATTCTCATATGAAACATGAACCACTAATAAATCTGGGACCTCTGGGAGAAAGTCCAGAGGTACAACAGGAAAAAAAACTTCAGTATGACAAAGGCCTAGTAACTGTAAGGATAAATCTGCATCCTCTTTATAGAGCACACATTAAAACATTCAAACACTGTTTGTGGAGGCAGACTATGGAGACTCCTGCTGAAATTCATGTGCCCACCTTATATGGTAGAATCAAAGGAGCCGTTTGACCAGCACGTTTGCATTTGACTGAATGCCTCAAAAACAAGGTTGGGTCGGGTTTGTTCCCAATACTATTCTAACACTTATAGATTTATTTAAATGGTGTTCATTTTACCTTTCATTGCTGTGCCCTGTCCACCTGAAGGGATCACAACGAGACAAAGCAACTTCTAAGTAGGGAGCTGGATTGAACCAACTCAGAGGTGGAGGAGGACTACAGTTTAGCAAATATTTTATTTTTTTTTGCTTGCTATTTAAAAATAGAATAATGAACAAAGTCTTTTGATCATATTTCTTTGGACCAACAAGATGGGGGAGCAGAAACAAGCTGCCCCACTGGCTTTATTGTCTGGCCTCCTGTGTTGCTAATCATGGGACTGGGAATTTAACAAGTGAATATCAGGCTAAATAAAAGGCTGTTGTTGTCAACAGGGATCATTACAACCTAGCACTGGAGTGGATTATTAAAATCTCTCCTGCATATAAGTTGGTTAATCTAAAATGTATTTTATTTGAGCACAGGGAAACTTTACAAAGCAAAACCTTCTAATTCTTGTGCTGAGTGGTCGCCACAGTGCCTTCCTCTGCCTCCATCTAGCCTTCGACCTGCTCTAACAGCACAGCAGGGTGTGTAAATAAATTATTAAACATTATTAGAACTCAAGTGAATATTCTGGTTGTAAATGTACAGATTATCAACATTGTTTTCTAACTTGGTTTCCCAACTTGGGTTCCAAAATTGTCAAGCACAGCAGTGACACAATTATAATAGCCCCCCTTTCCATTGCCTGTAGAAAGCCCCGGGCTTTGTTTAGCCCAGGTTGCATTTAGATACAAATTAACTTTAATTAGCTTGAAATTAAATTTAAATGTATTTGTTACAGGGACAGTGCATATTAATGAAATTTCTTTCAATATGCCAGAGTTAGCCAGAACGCTATCTTTCAATAAGAATAAAACTACATATTTACATTAACAAAATAACTATTACACTAGGTCATTTTCTACCGCTTCTTCCATAATGGGTCGTGGGGAAGCTGGTGCCCATCTCCAGCAGTCTACAGGTGGGGGTACACCCTGGACAGGTCACCAGTCCATCACAGGACAACTGTTACTGCTATTACAATACATTTAATAAAAATACTATGAAAGCTAAAGTACATACAGACCAATCTTTAAAAAAAAATTATCAAAGATAATAAAGAAAAGATGATAGCGAGGCCAGCAAGAGCATTATTATTATAGCATTATTATTACTATCAATTAAAGCTAATGTTGACAACTCTGATTTTCAATAAGCCATTTCTTTAGCTGTATCCTAAATGCGTTGTAGTCATTTTGATTTCTGATACTTTCATGGGTAAATGGCCCTGGTCGGAAGTAAGTCTTTTCAGGTTTCCCCAAGATTTGTTAAAGGGGCCGGGTTGTGGGCAGCAAGGCTTAGCACCAGCAGCTTCAGTAAAGGCACAGGTTTTTTAATTAATTTGTCACAACAAGTAGTTTTAAGCTGTTTTTAAGCAAAAAAGTACACCTCAAAACTTCATCTGTGCAGTCAGTTTATCAAGAATGAGCCAACTTTGACATGTTTTTCCTGAATTTTCAGAGCAGCGAAGCTGTTGGACACTAACCGCTACCTGATCTCGCCCAGGCACTCTGGGACTTCCCGCTACCTGTTATCCGTTTGTGGCACCTGAAAGTGAATATAAAGCATTTAGTAGGTATGTGGTGAATAACTGCAAGTACCAGAAGATAAAACATAATATTTATCACTGGAAAGTTGTGACATTTTAAGTTATTGCTGGCATTAATTATAAACTGTTTCGCCACAGTTCTGTTAGACAAATATTTTAATCCAATGCTGATGATCAGGTCACTTTACCCTCAAGGCTGTCTTTTCATGTAAATGTAACTTAGTAGAGTATGAACTCTTTAATATTATAAATGTTTCATAGTTTTATGCAGATAGCTACTTTATATAAATATTTAGTTATGATTATACAGTCAAGGTCAATACTTCCTGACTGATTATCCGTTTTTTTATTCTAATGAATAACATTTTTACAAAGATCTTTTCTCTAGTTATCTGATATGATATGATTTGACCTGATGATAAAAGAAAAATAAGTGTTAATTGGTGTTTAGTAGTTATTGTAAATGAATCGCACCATTGTAAAGCAACAACTCTGGCCAGATGCAGGTTGGTTAAAATGTATTGTAAAATGATTTAAAACTTTTCCTGCTTATGGATCCAGTCCAATTTAGGGAATAATGGAAGGAATTAATCAACTACTCATTGAAATAAAAAAAATATTTATTAGCTAATGGGGGGTTTTCAAATGATGTTGGGGTCACGTCAGAGTTGGTCGCCATCTTGGGTGGCAGCTACAGCCTGTTTTCGTTGTTTCTCCATGATCAGTGAAGCGAAACTCCAGACCATTCAATTTAACTATGGGGAAAACTTGTTTAATTGTGGGTTGTACTGCACGTGGAGGTCAACACCAGCGTTCAGTCTAACGTCTGCCAGCCGTGATAGAAAATCAGTGTTGGAAAACAAAAAGACTGAGTACACAACGTCGACTACTGTGGCTGAATCGGATATCCAGGGCAGATTTGGATGGCTTGAAGCTCACTCACGCCCAAATGTGCATTATTTATTTATAGGTAAATAAATAATGCTCGACTACATTTATTGTAATAATATTCCGGAAAGTAGTTTGCCAAGTCCGTGAGCTGATCAGTTGATTCTGAGCTGGATGGCAGCACTCAGCGCAGTGACCTACTTCAGTAAGCTGCGCTCTCACGCCTTGACCAGCTAAATATAAGCTGCAATTTACCTTTACTGTTATACAGTAAATGCATTATCTAGTAATATAACTATTATGTAATTATCCAATAAAAGACAATATTGAACCTACCATGGAGGTTGTGCCTATGTTGTGGCTATGAAAAAACTGTTGCACACTTGTCTAAAAATTATGTGCAGCCAATCGTATGGATTTGCACTAAACAAACCAACATATGGATCCTTCTCGTTGATGATCGCAATTTTCTTGAGGTACGTGGCCTAATCAGGAGGCTGTAACGACTGTAGACACTTATCCATAGTCGAAAAAGTATGTAATGTTACAAAGTTGTGAAAAGCGTGAAGCGATACCGAGACACCCAAGATGGCGGCTCGAAGTGTGGCAGCGACTTCAGTGAAAACCTCCCATAGTCTTTTAAACAGACTAAAGAAGTAATGCCATCTGCTGGAATGAAGGTGTATTGCAGTTTTCTTCATATCTTCCCCATAAGTCATTGGGTTGATTTAAATAAATGGTCCGTGGCCTCTATAAGCCATGGAAAAAGAACATACAGAATTCCCTGGGATTCCTATTACTTTGCTAAAACAAATCCTGGGGCTTTAAATCCTAGGGCTTCTAGTGAAAAGGGGCTAATGTAACAGGAGCATAATAAACCATTGGAGAAAACCAGAATTGAAGGTTTCTGTTCCATTTGAAATTTTATTTATTGAAAATATCCAGATGGTATGATTCACTTGTCATTATGCAAGCCAAAAGGAAACCCCACATTTGGACAGCTACAAAAGGACACAAACCAGTCTGTCATCATGAGCCAGTCTGGTCAGTATATCCTGGCCCAGATGAGTTTCCTGCATGTGTTTTCATGTGAGCTGTTAGCTTATATTTTCGGTTAAAATGCATGTCACAGACACCACAGCTAAATCGTTTTTCTCCTGTGTGGACTCTCATGTGCTGTGAAAGAGATCCCCGCTCACAGAAAGCTTTACCACAAACATGACAAGCACAGGATTTCTCTCCTGTGTGCATTCTTATGTGAATCTTTGCATGTGAGCTTTGACTGAACTGTTTTCCACAGATATCGCATCTAAAAGGCTTCTCTCCTGTGTGCACTCTGGTGTGTATTTTAAGCTCTACGGGTCTACGAAATGTTTTCCCACAAACATCACAAGCAAAAGGTTTTTCAGCTGCATGGACCACCATATGATTCACAAGACTTCCCTGTGAACTGAAACTCTTTCCACAGAAGTCACAAATAAATGGTTTCTCTCCTGTGTGGATTCTTATGTGCGTCTTTAGATTGGCGCTGCGGAGAAATCTTTTACTACAGAAACCACAGTCAAAGAGTTTCTCTCCAGTGTGGACTCTCATGTGTGTCCCACGATGCTCTTCTGCACGAAACCTTTTCCCACAAACATCACAGCTGAAAGGTTTCCCCACAGAATGGGTGATCATATGGGTCTTCAGAAGGGATTTAAAATTGAAGCTTTTCCCACAATCCCCACAACTAAACGGTTTGTCTTTAGTGTGGTTTTGCATGTGCATCCTAAGACGTGATTTAACTTTAAACGTTTTACTACAAAGATCACAGCTGAAAGGTTTGTCTCTGTGGACCTTCATGTGTTTGTTAAGGTTCATCTGATAATAAAATCCTTTTCCACATGTGCTACAAATGAGCGGCTTTTCGTCAGCATGCACTCTTAGATGCGCCTTATGGTCGCCCATTCTGCGAAAACGTTTACCACAAACATCACAGGGGAAAGGTTTCTCATCTGCGTGTATTTTCATGTGTGTCCTCAGTTGCACATATTCACTGAAAGTTTCACCACAATTTTTACAGAGGAAACGCTTTTCCCCAGTGTGGACCCGCAGGTGCTTCTTAAGGGACCACTTGTGGCGGTACTGTTTACCGCACTCAGAGCAGCTGAAGGATGTTGCAACAGTTTTACAACCTACAATATTCTTCACACCTGGCTCAAGTACATTGGTCTGCTTCCAACCATTCTCACCAGTTTCTGTTTCAGATCCAGAACCGGCAGATTTCTGCCAGTAATCATTACTACTTACATCTGTTTCGGAAGAGGCTGAATCATTTTCATTAGCATTTAGCTGTAAATCAATATTTAGATCATGTTTCCTGTCTTGTTCAGGTCCTCCACAGTCCCCTCCTTCAGTTTTTATCCACTGAGCTGAGTTGCTGGTTGAAGGTTCTGCCTCCATGTCTTCAGTTTTTATTTGATTAAGCAGTGAGGATTGAGGTTTCTCTTCATTATCTTCATTCGTTACAGTTTCAGCAGTGGATGTGATCCTGACTTCCTTTTCTTCATGTTTCATCTCCATAGTATCGGGTTTCTGCTTGTAGAAGTTCAGGGAAACCTCTTCTTTTTCAACCAGACCTGAAACAAATGTATAATCAAGACTCAACAACATTCAAATATCAAACTTAATTTGGTTTATTAGTAGAATTTAAAAACAAACAAAATGTTAATGGCTTGTTGCTAAATTAGGTTTAATTTTAAGAACTAAATGTGAAAATAAACTACTGAAATAAAAAAAAATACAATAAACTTCACAACCCTTTGCAAAGATTAAATGAGCTGAAATGGTTTTGGTTTATCATGTAAAGAGAGAAAAACGTAAAATGACCTTTTAATTTTAGTTAAGTGTTTAAAAATAAAGTTTGTGGAAAGGCATAAACTAAATATTTTACTAGATGTCTGGTTGTTAAGCATACAGGATGTCTTTTAGATGAGTGACACTATTTCAGCATAGGGAGCGGGAAGAACGACAGCAGATAATGGAACATCGCTGGATTATAGAAGCTACTCTGTGTCATTTTGTTGAAGAAAATGTTGACATCATTTTTGAACCTTTTTTTTCACAAATTAAAAAATAGATGGAGACTCAATTAGAATGACAATGACAACGGTTATTGACATTCTCATAAATAAATAGCTTCTATGTCTGTTGAGCTGAAATTAGTGTGTGGACAGCTGTCTTTTATACAGATAACAAGTTCAAACAGGTGCAGTTAATACAGGTAATGAGTGGAGAACAGGAGGGCTTCTCAAAGAAGAACTAACAGGCCTGTGAGAGCCGTGATTCTTAATCGTTGGTAGGTCATCAAAAACTGATGTCATGCAATAAAATGTAAACTAATTACTTAAAAATTACACAATGTGATTTTCTGGAGTTTTGTTTCAGATTCCGTCACTCACAGTTGAAGAGAACCTATGTTAAAAATGAAAGACTTCTACATGCTTTGCAAGTTGCAAAACCTGCAAAATCAGCAGGTTCTCCCCCCTGTAAATGTAAAACACACCTGAAATATTTTAACCATGTTAATGTTTGGCCTCTCTGTCTGGACAGTAAATATGATCAGGGCTCTGCAACCTTCACAATCCAAAGAACATACAGGTCCTTCTCAAAAAATTAGCATATTGTGATAAAGTTCATTATTTTCTATAATGTAATGATGAAAATTTAATATTCATATATTTTAGATTCATTGCACACTAACTGAAATATTTCAGGTCTTTTATTGTCTTAATACGGATGATTTTGGCATACAGCTCATGAAAACCCAAAATTCCTATCTTACAAAATTAGCATATTTCATCCGACCAATAAAAGAAAAGTGTTTTTAATACAAAAAACGTCAACCTTCAAATAATCATGTACAGTTATGCACTCAATACTTGGTCGGGAATCCTTTTGCAGAAATGACTGCTTCAATGCGGCGTGGCATGGAGGCAATCAGCCTGTAGCACTGTTGAGGTCTTATGGAGGCCCAGGATGCTTCGATAGCGGCCTTTAGCTCATCCAGAGTGTTGGGTCTTGAGTCTCTCAACGTTCTCTTCACAATATCCCACAGATTCTCTATGGGGTTCAGGTCAGGAGAGTTGGCAGGCCAATTGAGCACAGTGATACCATGGTCAGTAAACCATTTACCAGTGGTTTTGGCACTGTGAGCAGGTGCCAGGTCGTGCTGAAAAATGAAATCTTCATCTCCATAAAGCTTTTCAGCAGATGGAAGCATGAAGTGCTCCAAAATCTCCTGATAGCTAGCTGCATTGACCCTGCCCTTGATAAAACACAGTGGACCAACACCAGCAGCTGACACGGCACCCCAGACCATCACTGACTGTGGGTACTTGACACTGGACTTCTGGCATTTTGGCATTTCCTTCTCCCCAGTCTTCCTCCAGACTCTGGCACCTTGATTTCTGAATGACATGCAGAATTTGCTTTCATCCGAAAAAAATACTTTGAACCACTGAGCAACAGTCCAGTCCTGCTTCTCTGTAGCCCAGGTCAGGCGCTTCTGCCGCTGTTTCTGGTTCAAAAGTGGCTTGACCTGGGGAATGCGGCACCTGTAGCCCATTTCCTGCACACGCCTGTGCACGGTGGCTCTGGATGTTTCTACTCCAGACTCAGTCCACTGCTTCCGCAGGTCCCCCAAGGTCTGGAATCGGCCCTTCTCCACAATCTTCCTCAGGGTCCGGTCACCTCTTCTCGTTGTGCAGCGTTTTCTGCCACACTTTTTCCTTCCCACAGACTTCCCACTGAGGTGCCTTGATACAGCACTCTGGGAACAGCCTATTCGTTCATAAATTTCTTTCTGTGTCTTACCCTCTTGCTTGAGGTGTCAATAGTGGCCTTCTGGACAGCAGTCGGGTCGGCAGTCTTACCCATAATTGGGGTTTTGAGTGATGAACCAGGCTGGGAGTTTTAAAGGCCTCAGGAATCTTTTGCAGGTGTTTAGAGTTAACTCGTTGATTCAGATGATTAGGTTCATAGCTCGTTTAGAGACCCTTTTAATGATATGCTAATTTTGTGAGATAGGAATTTTGGGTTTTCATGAGCTGTATGCCAAAATCATCCGTATTAAGACAATAAAAGAACTGAAATATTTCAGTTAGTGTGCAATGAATCTAAAATATATGAATGTTAAATTTTAATCATTACATTATGGAAAATAATGAACTTTATCACAATATGCTAATTTTTTGAGAAGGACCTGTATTCTACCCTTAGTCCAGCTACATAAACCTCCTTTAGAGCTGCAAATGTCACACGAATCTTGTAAGTTTGTTGTAGTTTTTGATGAATATCTACGACAGAAAGATTGTTGTCATCAATCAATCAAATTTTATTTTCATTTTTAAAGAACCACCATTTTATTTCTATTTTTAGGTTTTAAAATAAAACAAAAACCTAAAACTTTATCAAAAAGAGGATGGATACAGTTCCTTCTATGGGATGTTGCAAAATCCAATAGTTATTCTATGAACAAAACGAAAAACTGCTAAAACCTGCATTTTTACTACATCTATATTTAAAAAAATGAGTTGGTTGAGTTGGAGCCAAAGTTATTAAGAGTTATTGTGGAAGATCCAATAAGCCAGTTGTGGCTCCGGAGCCGAAGGTTGCAAACACCTGGAACAGATCATATAGAACCCGAAATAATCGCCACAACAGTTTCGGCATTCATAATGTAATCAGTAGATTGTTTTAAACAGAAAGTAGCCGTTTCCTGTAAAGGTAAGTTGTTTTGCCAATGTATTCCTAGAAAAATGATCGTTATTTGATAATCCAGATGTAGAAAGTCTAAACTGTCCCTAGTTTCTTTGTTGGAATGTCATGCTGACAGAGAATAGGTCAGATTAGTCTCCAGAAAGGTATAAACAATACATTCTCATGTATGCGAAACTGTTGGCTATGTTTGTGTGATGGGTATAAAATCATCTGATCTTAACTACGTTTCTGATTTTTTCTGATCCGCTCTGAACATGCAGTTTGGGTGTAAAATTGTATTTCAGAATGAAATGATGTGGGTTGCCAGAATTTCTAAGAAGTAGAGCAAACAGCCAAAATAACAGTGGACAGCAGAATGGTACGAAAACCACAGCATGTCAGACTATTTTAAACCTCTTCTTAATGCTGCAACAGTGCTGAAGGAAAAAGGAGTATTTGAAGTGGCCTAGTTAAAGTCAAAATGTGTTTAGTCTTAAATCCAATTGAGAAGCTGTGGAACCTTAAACAGGCCATTCAAAGTACAAAAACCTCTGATGCAATTCTTCAGAGAACAATATTTCATAAACTATCGGGAATATTTTACCATAAACTCTTGATGTCAGTTGTTGCTGCCTACAGAAGCACAACTGGGAAAATTACGTAGGGCCAGTTTGGTTTTGGGAGATTTTTTTCCTTCATAGATGAAGTCATTATTTGAAAACTGAATTTTGTATTTATTCAAGTTATCTTTGGTTTTAAATTTTATTTCATGATCTCAAATGGTTTAATTAAAAACAAAAACAGAGGACATCTTTAAGGGGGAAACTCCTTCTCTGACTTTTTAACAGGGTTCCTGCATGTTTTCATCAAAACAATTCCCTGCTTCTCCAGATTGCATAGGAAACCTGCTGTGAACAACTGGCTCTGATTCAGCACCAGAACCATTTTAGTTGAAAACAAACCTTCAGTCTCAAAGAGATCAACAGCGCTAACCTTAGTTAAAATGGTGAAAGTGATCTAACGTGGGGACCTTTCCTAAAATAAAACTTGAGAATATTGGGTGTTCCTTCTTTCCCTTTTATCCTAAATTTGAATTCTGAATGTGTTATTTTTATTTACAAATGTATTAAAGATTAAATTCAAGCATGAAAGCTACCTATCCTGATCCATTTTTGACTCAGCCCTGTGGGTCATGCACATCGATCAGCTATTCCAGTAAATATGCTCTCTCTCTCCATTTATTCATAAATGCATTTTAAACAGAGTAAGAACTGAAGTGAATTTAAGGTGCATTCAAACCACCGACCTATAAACAGTCAGTATAAATGAGGATTTATGAAGTTTGGCCAGATCTAATTCACTACCTAAGTACGGAGACTAATCATTGATCTGATTATGGATGTTTCTTCTGATTTTTCATTGGATGAAAAAGGTGTAACAATGTTCAGAGTTTCTAGGAATTTTCCAAGACTGCGTAAATCCACTTTATACTTCACCACTGCTTCCACTCAATTATGACAGTAAAGCTAGGTGTGATAAATACCATTTCACACAGTAGCTCATTTGAGATGATTTAGCATGAAAATGTTCTCCTAAACAGGTTGATGAATGATACTAATGCTTCATGTCATGCTTACTGGGCTTTTATAGGTTGGCATAAGTTGTTTTTTTGTAACTGCATGCAGTGCCTATGTAACTAAATCCTTGTCCTTATGGTCATATCATGATGTAATACTCACTCTCTGATTATCTGTTTGTGTTGATTGTAACGTCCGCCCTATAAAAGATGTTTCAACCATGATCTCACTGCATGAAATATGTTTTCCAACAAATTTGATGATGGAATATTAACAAACTTTCAGGTATAGCAAATTTAAAATAAAATATTTTGGCTGCTTGTGTTTTTGTCTTCATTTAAAAAGCAATTTAAACCGCACCAACATCCTAAAGAGAAGGATTAAAACCATCATTCAAATCTGAAAAAACCCTACCTCCAAATTAAGAAAAAAAAACCTGCATGAATGAATTTAATCTGTGAACCTCTCTCCTTGAGAGGGGTTGGACTCTGTTCTACTCTGGAGTGGCCCACGGGGAGAGGCGGCGGGCTGGTGTGGGTTTGCTTGTTGCCCCCCAGCACAGCCGTCTCGTGTTGAGGTTTACCCCAGTGGATGAGAGGGTCGTATCCCTGCGCCTTCGGGTTGGGGAGAGGTCTCTGACTATCATTTCAGCCTACGGGCCGAGTGGCAGTGCAGAGTACCCGGCCTTCTTGGCGTCCCTGTCAGAGATGCTGGATAGTGCCCCTCCCGGGGACTCCATTATTCTGCTGGGGGACTTCAACGCCCACGTGGGGAACGACAGGGACACCTGGAGAGGCGTGATCGGGAGGAATGGCCTCCCCGATCTGAATCCGAGTGGTGTTTTGTTATTGGACTTCTGTGCTAGTCACGGATTGTCCATAACGAACACCATGTTCAAACATAAGGGTGTCCATCAGTGGACTTGGCACCAGGACACCCTAGGCAGGAGGTCAATGATCGACTTTTTTGTCGTATCATCAGACCTTCGGCCGCATGTTTTGGACACTCGGGCGAAGAGAGAGGCTGAGCTTTCCACTGATCATCACCTGGTGGAGGGTTGGATCCGCTGGAGGAGGAGAAAGCCGGACAGACTTGGCAGGCCCAAGCGCATAGTGAGGGTCTGCTGGGAACGCCTGGCAGAGCCCTCGGCCAGGGATGTATTCAACTCCCACCTCCGGGAGAGCTTCGACCAGATCCCGGGGGATGTTGGAGACATAGAGTCCGAGTGGACCATGTTCTCCGCATCTATTGTCGATGCTGCTGCCTGTAGCTGTGGCCGTAAGGTCTGCGGTGTCTGTCGCGGCGGCAATCCCAGAACCCGGTGGTGGACACCGGCAGTAAGGGATGCTGTTAAGCTGAAGAAGGAGTCCTATCGGCTGTGGTTGGCTTGTGGGACTCCTGAGGCGTCTGACGGGTACCGTGAGGCCAAGCGTGCTGCGGCCCGGGCTGTGGCAGAGGCAAAAACACGGGCCTGGGAGGAGTTCGGTGAGGCCATGGAGAAGGACTACCGGTTGGCCTCGAAGCGATTCTGGCAAACCGTCCGTCGCCTCAGGAGGGGGAAGCAGTGCTTCGCCAAAACTGTTTATAGTGGGGGCGGGAGACTGCTGACCTCGACTGAGGACATTATCGGGCGGTGGAAGGAGTACTTCGAGGATCTCCTCAATCCTGCCATCACGCATTCCGTGGTGGAAACAGAGGCTGGGGACTCGGGGTTGGACTCTTTCACCACCCAGGCTGAAGTCACCGAGGTGGTTAAAAAGCTCCGCGGTGGCAAGGCTTCGGGGGTGGATGAGATCCGCCCTGAGTACCTCAAGTCTCTGGATGTTGTAGGGCTGTCATGGTTGACACGTCTCTTCAACATTGCGTGGCGGTCGGGGACAGTGCCTCTGGACTGGCAGACTGGGGTGGTGGGCCCCCTTCATAAGAAGGGGGACCGGAGGGTGTGTTCCAACTACAGGGGGATCACACTCCTCAGCCTCCCTGGTAAGGCCTACGCCAGGGTATTGGAGAGGAGAGTCCGACCGATAGTCGAACCTCGGCTTCAGGAGGAGCAGTGTGGTTTTCGTCCCGGCCGTGGAACACTGGACCAGCTCTATACCCTCTACAGGGTGCTCGAGAGTTCATGGGAGTTTGCCCAACCGGTCCACATTTGTTTTGTGGACCTCGAGAAACCATTCGACTGTGTCTCTCGTGATGCCCTGTGGGGGGTGATCCAGGAGTGTGGAATCGGGGGCCCTTTATTAGGGGCCATCCGATCCCTGTACAAGCGGAGCAGGAGTTTGGTCCGCATTGCCGGCACTAAGTCGGACCTGTTCCCAGTGCATGTTGGACTCCGGCAGGGCTGCCCTTTGTCACCGGTCCTGTTCATAACTTTTATGGACAGGATTTCTAGACGCAGCCAAGGGCCGGAGGGGGTCGGGTTTGGGGACCAGTGGATTTCGTCTCTTCTTTTTGCAGATGACGTGGTCCTGCTGGCCCCCTCTAGCCAAGACCTACAGCATGCGCTGTGGCGGTTCGCAGCCGAGTGTGAAGCGGCTGGGATGAGGATCAGCTCCTCCAAGTCCGAGGCCATGGTACTCGACCGGAAAAGGGTGGCTTGTCCTCTTCAGGTTGGAAGGGAGTTCCTGCCTCAAGTGGAGGAGTTTAAGTATCACGGGGTCTTGTTCACGAATGAGGGAAGAATGGAGCGGGAGATCGACAGACGGATCGGTGCGGCTGCTACAGTAATGGGGGCACTGTGCCGGTCCGTTGTGGTGAAGAGGGAGCTGAGCCAAAAAGCGATGCTCTCAATTTACCGGTCGGTCTATGTTCCTACCCTCACCTATGGCCATGAACTTTGGGTCATGACCGAAAGAACGAGATCCCGGATACAAGCGGCTGAAATGAGCTTCCTCTGTAGGGTTGCCGGGCACTCCCTTAGAGATAGGGTGAGGAGCTCGGCCATCCGGGAGGGGCTCGGAGTAGAGCCGCTGCTCCTCCACATCGAGAGGAGCCAGTTGAGGTGGCTCGGGCATCTATACTGGATGCCTCCTGGACGCCTTCCTCGGGAGGTGTTCCAGGCACGTCCCACCGGGAGGAGGCCCAGGGGACGGCCCACGACACGCTGGAGGGACTATGTCTCTCGGCTGGCCTGGGAACGCCTTGGGCTCCCCCTGGAGGAGCTGGAGGAGGTGTCTGGAGAGAGGGACGTCTGGGCGTCTCTGTTGAGTCTGCTGCCCCCGCGACCCGGTCCCGGATAAGCGGAAGACGACGAGTACAAAGTTTGATGAGGAAGTGACTTATTGTACTGGTTGCATCTCTCTGCTTGTAATTTAATACTTCCTATCAGCTAGAGGATAGTTTGTTCTTTCTGTGACATTTTGGATCATCTGATGTTGTCCAAAGCAGTTTCATGTGAACATGCTCATACGTAACATCAGAAACCCTCAGTTATTTCACTGTAGGCATGTTGATATTGCAAGTCACTTTTCCTAAATTGCAGCAAAGAAACTCCATGCTGGCCTTTCTATTTGTAGCAGAGATCAGCTGATCAACCTAGTGCCAGTCAATCTGTTTGCCATACCAGCAGATGTTCAGGCTGAAATCAACAGAAACACTGAAGGGATGCAGAGCTGGACTAAAGAAGAAGAGGCAGAGAGATGTGAGGTGAGAAAGCCGAGGATGTTGGAGGAGCTATTTCTGGATCTTCTTGTTATAGTTTAGTTAAAGCAGATCAGCTGAAGATACTCTAGATATATTAGACATGTTTGGTAGAACATCTCTCAGCTCTGACGGTGATAAATTCGGCTTTTTGAGCAGAAATGTAGACTTATAACGCTGTTGACAATCAGACAGATATGGAGAAAAACATGTTGGCAACTCTGCTTATGTCAGTCTCCTTATCCCCTCATCAGCGGTTTAAAGTATCTGTCTGACAAAACAATCTGTGCTTCGTCAGGAATTACAGTAGGGAACGAATGCCACACCATGTTTACCTTTGTTTTCTCTCGGTGCTCCAGCGAACATTCATGCTCCCTCTGGGTTTATTCTGTTAGCCTCTTCCTCCATTTTGTACATCCGGGCTCCTAAAACTCACCAGACTTCAAACAGCAGCCACTGGTCTAAAGAGACAGAGAAATCTGATTTTACAGCCGCCGTTTTACCCAGGAATGTAGCTGTAAAGCATGGGAAACATCTCTACCGGAAACACGTGACCTCTACCGCCGGAAATACGCTCTCACTCTCACTTAGTGGAATTAACATTTATTTTCCTATTTGCTGCACACCGCAAATCACCTGTTGTTTAAATAATATCTGTCGGAGTTAGCTGCTGTTAAATACTAGAACACACAACATTTTAGCGTTAATATAAGATTTTCAAAGTAAGACTCATACAAACAGTCACACAAGCTTATGTTTACTATGTAGACAGAAGACACATCCCAGACAGGAAACGGGCAGGAAGAGAAGAAGGAAGACATGCGGCAAAGATCCGAAGGTCAGGAACTGAACCACAGACAGCTGTATCTAGGAGTAACGCTTGCACAACCGTAGGAGCATCAATTTGTACAAAATTTGTATTACAGAGATGTGGGCTTAATGACAATTACGTTTAATACCTGCTTAAAGGTTATTTTCAAAAGGTACTTTTAACTTCTGACAAACCAGCCAGATTGGAATGCATATTCTAATTTATTAAAAATGACTACATTTTCTTTTTTTTACATTTTCATAAAAAAGAACATGTTAAACATTATTTATACTCAGTAATCAACAGAAAGATCTGTAGTCACATTACACCAATTAAACCAAACCCTTCTAATTGCTAACCAGCATTTTGCATGTTTCCACTGGTATTTTGGCAATTTATCTTCGGTGATGAGCTCCAAATATTTTAGGCTGGATGGTCTTGTTTCCATCACCCTAATCAGATTCAAGTCTGGCTGGGCCACTCCAGGACATCAGCATTGTTTCCAATCAGAAGAAGTGTGTTTGTAATTGTAAAAGATTACTTTAAATCTGATGTATGAATAAATTCCTACCTGACTGTCCTTGGTCTAAAACTGTTTTCTCTCCAGTGTCCAAGAATCTTAACAAACTAATATAGACATAAAGTAAAAAAGTAGTTGAGCACAAACTACTGATATTGTGTAATTTATTTTTTTATAGACACTGCAGAGTCACATCCTGGCCATAGATTTGTTCAGTTTTGTTATTTGTGTCATTACTTTTTTGTAGCATTATCAATCCTGTTTGAGCACCATCGGGAAAGAAAAGGGAGCAGAGTGAAAAAAAATGGATGAAGGACTGTAGTCTCTGCATATGGAGCATCTGGCAGCACCACAGATTTGGACATTTTTTTTTAAATTAGGTACACATCAATAAAGTGCTATGGAATATTCATAGTATTTCACATAGTTGTTTAATTCTGATATCAAAGACAACATAATGGAGATGTTTGTTCTGTTTAACTCTCATTTACTGGTCTTCTCCGATGGTGTCAAATTATCTTTATAGTGACCATCAAAGTAATAAGTGATTTTCTTTTCCTAATCATGAACTAAGTGACAAAAAATTAATTACTGTAACTTGAGAAAGATATACTGCTCGTATGAGCCAGTTTAAAATTTGTCTATAATATTTCTCACATAACTTTTTTATGCAAGTTTGACCTCAAACAGAATAGGGTTTCTGCTCTCCATTCTCTAAATGCTCTGACCAGCAAAATAATTTTTGATACCTTAAAAACTATGTTCTTTATGACCCTCAGTTTACATTAAAAAGCCAGAATTTAAATTAGATGGATGGATGAAGCTTTGACTGATTTGATGACTGCTCATTATTCATTATAAACTCACAATATTTTGTGCAATGCTCCCCCTGCAAACGTTCCCTTTGCAATGATTATTAAGGAAAGCTTAAATTCAGCCTTGCTTTGATGAGAAGTTCAGTTAAAGCTACAATCATTATTTAAACAGAGATACCCCCCAGAAACCTGCTATAGTTGCAATGAAAGCTGGTTCTTAAAATAGGATTCAGGGAGTTAAATACAAATGCACAAGTTTGTCACGTTTGTTTTATTTTTTATTATTTTACCATGTGAAGGTTTGAGGCAAAAAAGCACAAAATTAACATTTTATTCTTAAAAAAGCATTTGGTTAATTAACAATGTGGGTTATGGGGCCACGCAAATTCACAATTTTTTACAACTTAAACATAATCATTTACTGTCAGTTAGGAATACAATAAATCATTTAAGGCGTGTTTACACCCCTTAAAACAGTTTCTTTAAAATTATTCAGAGTCAAACTATGTAGAAATTTAAAGCTGTTCATGAAAACGTGCATTTTCGTTCACTTAATGATGCACAATTTTGTGAATTAATTCCCAATAAAATACATAATTTAAGGTTGTAAAATGACAAAAATTTAAACTGGTTATGAATAATATTACAAGGCACTCTTAATTCCTCATGTCTTGGTGTAGTGGCTTGTGTAAAGTAAAACTTCAGGGATAGGAACCTTTAGTCGGGTGCTTTGTTGAAAAGGAAGGGGGAGCAAAATAATGGAGGAACTGAGGAAGCTGGTTTTTGGTTGTTTTTACAGATTTGCTTCTCTTGGCTTAATCTTCGGCGGTTTAAGAAGTTTAAACTATAGTTAATGGTATGACAAGGAGATGCCCGGCCAATTGAGAGAGAATGGTGGAGGCTAAATAAATCCAGAAGAACCCTGGATCTTCGTTGAAGGAGCGAACAGAGAGAGGCTGAGGGAGAAAACAAAGGTAAGCATGATGTGTCCTTTTTTCATGCTGGACTCACTGACGAACACACAGACAGGACCAGTGTATCAGAGCTCCCTGATGGATCTGAGTGATGTTCCATTTGTTATGATTTTTTTTGGTTTGTTCGATTTTAGAGGAACAGCAAAGCATATAGGGTGTGTAAAGAGCGATGCCTGATTAAAATCACGCCTAAATTAAATAAACCCCTGGTTCACAGCCCAGTTGTTGTTTAAATATATATGTGTATTTACAAAGGTTTTACTCAATATTTTTAGTTTAATTAAAGATGTTAAGTTTACCAGTAAAAATTTACGTGAACGTAACAAAACGCGCTCTGCTCTGCTGCGGTACGCCAATGAGTCCGCCATATTGGGAGGGGAAACAGCTAAAGTAAACCCGTTTAAGTCAACCGAGGAGCTGTGGTGTTAACTAGATTAATGGCGAATTATTATTGTTATATCAAAAATATCAGTTTACACAAATTTGTGTAAACGTTGTTTTTAATCAAATATTAAATGTAACGAATATTGTCTGTTAAAGAAAAAACATGTATCAGGTTCCTGCATGAAAAGCATTAAATCAAACAGTAAATAAAGGGATAACAAGATTATTCTCTTTTTTGGATTAAATCATCTGTCTCTATCCTTTCTTGGGTTTTTATAACGCTCAAAATAAAAGGTTTCAGGAAGCATGTTGTTTGCCGACACTTTACAGACAGAAAAAGGGGACATCTGATGCACTTAATGACCAGGAGGGATGGACTATTAATTTTGATGTAGTTAATGACCAGGAAAAATAATGAGCTATGGGAATATTATCAAGTGCACAGCTTTGAAACTGAACCTGCTGAACACTGAGCTGCTGGTGTTTCTGAAACTTGCTGCTGTCTTCAACTGCTAAAACTAACCAAAAACTTGAGAGTTCAGATAGCTCATTAGACAAATACTGGTTCAGTTATTGTTCATGTCATTTTGAGGGGGAAGTAGACACTTTGGTTTAATGGAAGTAAATGCAACTTTTGGGATGTTCGGTGCAATAAAAGCTCAATATAAACAAAGGGAATGTGTTTTGCTGCCAGACCTGTGCAATGAGTTGCTTCTCATTTCTTAAACAACCATGTTGAAAACACATCCCGTGGTTGTGGAAAAGATGTCAGTCTGTTTCAGAAGGGTCAAATCATTGGCATGCATCAAGCAGAGAAACATCTAAGGAGATTGCAGAAACTACAAATATTGGGTGAAGAACTGTCCAACACATTAAAAACTGGAAGAATAGTGGGGACCCATCATCTTCGAGGAAGAAATGTGGCTGGAAAAAAATCCTGAATGATCGCTATCGGCGATCACTTAAACGCTTGGAGAAATTAAATAGAAGAAAAACAACAGTAGAACTCCGGGCTATGTTTAATAGGGAAAGTAAGAGCATTTTCACTTGCATAATGTGAAGGGAACTCAAAGGATTGGGACTGAACAGCTGTGTAGCCTTAAGAAAACCACTAATCATTGAGGCTAACCGGAACAAATGCTTCAGTTTGCTAGGGAGCATAAAGATTGGACTCTGGAGCAATCGAAGAAAGTCATATGGTCTGATGAGTCCAGATTTAACCTGTTCCAGAGTGATGGGCGCATCAGGGTAAGAAGAGAGGCAGGTGAAGTGATTCACCCATCATGCCTAGTGTCTACTGTACAATCCTGTGGGAGCAGTGCTATGATCTGGAGTTGCTGCAGTTGGTCAGGTCTGGGTTCAGCAACAGTATGTGTTCAAAGAATGAGGTCAGCTGACTACCTGAATATACTGAATGACCAGATTATTCCATCAATGGATCATTTCTTCCATGATGGCACAGGCATATTCCAAGATGACAATGCTAGGATTCATCGGGATCGATTTGTGAAAGAGTGGTTCAGGGAGCATGAGACATCATTCTCACACATGGATTGGCCACCACAGAGTCCAGACCTTAACCCCATTAGGATTCTTTGGGAGAAGGCTTTGTGCAGCGGTCAGACTCTACCATCATCAATGTAAGTTCTTGGTGAAAAATAAATGCAACACTGGGTGTAAATAAATCTTGTGACATTGTAGAAGCTTATCGAAACAATGCCACAGCGCATGTGTGCCGTAATCAAAGGTCCAACGAAATATAAGTGTGTGACCTTTTTTTTTTTTTTTCGCCAGACAGTGTAGCTGTCAGTCAGTGCTTGGCAAAGCTGTATAGGAGAACCTTAAAGTAACCGGAAAAATGTCTGTCACATCAGCCTGCCTCCACTGAACTGGGTTTTGACACATAGTGTAACAACCCCTCCGAATTTCCAGAATATTTATTTGGGCATCATACCCCAATTTTATTTTATATTTATATTAAATAAAGTAGCCCATTTCATAGATTACATCATATAACTATACTCTTTCCATACAGGTAAGAGGCTACACAGTAAATTATTTCCCCTGTTTTATAGATCCTGCACCCTGCAAATTTCATTTTAACTTTAAATAAAAAAATATAAATACTACTAATACTACATTAAGAAGGTAATTACCTTAAATAGTGAGATGTTCATATATCTCCTGATGCTCCTCTATATAATCTCGAAAATCAACAGAAGCAACATCATATTATAGTTTAATTTGTCTGCCTTGATATTTAATCACTGGAAAGTCACAATAAACATGTTTGCTTATTTTACTGCTTTACTGTGACAAACAGCCCAGATGTTCTGACTCCAATCAGACCGGAGCATCAGGAGTGTTTGGACGCTATGCAAGGCTAAGTCCCCACATGTGTTCAATCCATCTAGAGCCTTTTGTATGGTCTCTGTTTTTTTTTTTTTTTTTTGTCAATCTAGAGAGCTGCTTTTGTTGAAACCTGTGTAGTTTCAGAGAATGACATACTTACAACGCCCATCTTAAAAATTTATAAATGGATGCTTTCAGTGTAAATAAAATTGCAGATAATATAACATAAATTAGTTTCCAGCTTCACTGACCCCTCCCAGCGTGTGAGAATGTAACATGATTTATTTTAGATGTCTGTAACTGTGTAATGCAGCCTTTATATTCTGTCTGTTACTGTTTGTTTCTACAGCTGAGAAAAAACCTCTCAACACATCAACTCCAGAGGAGAGAAAACCTTTTTAAAGCTCAGTCCAGACAGGATCTGCTTTTAATGTTCCTGCTGAAACAAACAGGTAAGACATTAGTGAAATTATTTTGTTATTTCTTGTGCAAATCAAAAGTTTTAGATTAATTAAATACTTTATTGTATCTCCATGCTTGAGAAATACATAAACTGCTAAACTCATTCTTTAGAAATAAACATTCAGAATTGTTAGCATTGACAATATTTTTGCATGTAGAGCTTTGTTGCTCTGTTTGCATTTTGATTTTTCTGTTATTCCTTGTAATTTAGAAAGCGTTACTCTGTTGCTTACGTAAAAATAAATGTAAAGAAATTTTACGTGTATTTTATTTTATTTTTTTCAGGCGGAGAGAAAAGCCTAAAGAGAGAGCAAAAGAGGTCTGTTGGGCATAGGAAAGGAAGGAGGAATGAAATACAGTAGGAAGGATGGAAAGTAAGGGCAGAAGGGCTAGAGATAGGATGCAATGAAAAAAGGAGAAACAGAAAAAGGAAAGAAAGAAGGGATTGACACAAAGTTAACAGTGAGGGACGAAGGACAACATTTAGACAATGGGATAAGGAAAATAAAGTATGCAAATGTAAATATTTCTCCTTACCCTTATTTTCCTTTTCCGTTCCTAGCCAGACCTGGAAAATAGTGAAATCAAATTCCAGGCTTTTCCAGAATTTCCCTGACTGTATAGGAACCTCGGATTAGATTATTTTTTCCAGACAGCCTTACTAAAACAGCAGCAGTGGATACATCATAAAGTCTAAACTTTAAAATATCCTCAAATATGTAGAAGACATACTCAGGTGGAGCGAGGATGTCTGATACGATGAAGGTTGAAGTAGAAAACCTTGGAGGGTTCAGTCTGGAGCTCCCCATACCTACAGCATCCACATCACAAGTGGAGCAGACACCAGACAGGAAGGATCTCAGTAAGTCACACACATTTAAGCTATGAATCCTTGCTCTCCTCACAATTTAGTTTGGTTATTATTTTTTAGCTCAGGATTCGATTCATCTTCATCATGCATCTTGATGTACTGCCTGCTCTAATTATGGTAACACATGAATCTATTGGGTGCTTCAAAAAAAGACAGCTGTCTTCTCTATAAAAACCTAATCTTTTTAGTACTATTATAACATCACAGCAGTCAGTGGGCTCGTGAATCTAAGAACTCCATGTAGCAGCTCCTCAGTTAGCAAAAGAGTGGAGCAGGTTATACTCTGACACTCTTTCAATTTAAAAAACACTAACACATTTTTATAAATAGGAAAATAAATTCTAGATTTCGTTTGGAAGGTGTTGTGGAATTTTCTTATCAAAGTGGGTAGAAGTTGACTCATAACAAGAGAAAATCCGGACTTTGTCTTATAAGTTTTATTCAAAGGCATTCAGCGTTTGAAGACCCTGACACTGAGGTTAGTCAGTGAAACAGAGCCCCGATCAACATTTACACACAGTATTTATACCAGAACATGACAGTGTTATCTCAACACTTCAAAGAGTCTGTGTTTTATGACCCCAGACCCTTCTCGGGTTCAGAGGTGACTAGGTTACCTAGGAACAACCATCTACTCTCCCTGAGGCATCACCCTAACAAATGCCCTTAACCATTAAACCTCTGATAATGGCTTTTACAGCTTCCTTCACTAACACAGATGTTCACTGGAGTGAGGTAAACCAAAGGTCATACACTGTGGAATGCTTACTGCAAGAATTTCCATCACACTCCTTTCTTCTGATTACAAGATAATCACAACTAAAGGAAAATTCTTCAAAACCATCACCCCTCTCAGCTAACAGATAATCCAAAGCCATTCTAGATTGCAAACTCATCGTTCTAATAGCTTAGGCTGATTGAAGTATAAGTTGTGACCGTAGGTAGTAAGTGAGCTAGATAATGTACTCCAGACCAAGTAGCAGGCAGATACAGATATGATCTATTTCCACACATCCAACCCATGTTCTTAGGACACGAAAACCCATCTCTACTAGGAAAAGTAACAAGAACCCTGGTTAATTTACCTGCCATGCCATACAATTAACCTCCATCCGGTAAGGCTGTAAGATTAAGAGTTAACACAAAGGGATCTGGAGCCAAAGATTCTGAAATAGTATAAGGATCAGTCCTGACAGGACAAGGTCTAGATGTATTAATGTGGGTCAAGGCACATGAAACTGGTATAATAGTTTTACAACCCTCCGTCTTTCCAAGGAAATAAGGTGTACTTTCCTCCTGTGTAATACAAATATCTGGATCTTTAATCGGATTTCTAATACCCCGAATTCTATAAAGAGTTCCTGTAGACGCACACGTTAAATTAATTTCACTAGAAAATCTACTAACATTTCTGCTTTTTCTTACAGTATAATTCCTCACAGTTTTGATGCATAAGTTGCCACCATACATTATCAGTATGATCATAGTAGTCAGAAAAGTGATGAATCTCTCTTCGAATCCACTGATGAATATTATTAGTCAGATTAGCCTTACATTGTCTTTGTTGTACCTTTTCCCAAAATGAACACAAGAGTTATAAAAATACTTGCAATACCAATCATTAGCATCAGAACAAACCATCTTCCATATAGCTGCATCGTGACCTTGAAGTGGAATGTCCTTTCTTCTGGTACTGAAAGCAAACAGTTTTTTTTTCAAAGAAAACAAATTATAAACACAACTTAAAAAACAAAAAAAACAAAAAATCCTGCTGTCTCTCCTGAGTGGCTTCAAGCTGCCCTGTTACCAGTCTGGTACAGGTGGGCGGTCGTAGGAAGCTCCTCTAGAAATATGTTTAGAAACAGGAACTCTAACCTGCTGGAAGTTAGGCTTCCATAGTCCAACTAAACAACGGTGGAAATGAACACATTCAAATTTGTAATAATACCATAATGATAAATATCAAGCAATAAACATAAAAGTTAGATAAAAGCATCCGAGATTTCCTCCTCAGAGTCAGTCTCGCTGTCAAAGTGGGAGGAAATAATCTCTCACTGTGGTGTGTGTGCAGTGAGGCAAATGACCTTATAATTTCTAACTTTCAGGCAATGCGATGGCCTTAAGTAGATTCTGAAATAACGTTGCACTGCCCAAGGGATTATTGTGCCCTTGTAAGAACTATGTTCTTCAACCACCCCTTCAATCACTCGCCAGTGATCAGCTTACAGTTCTTTGTCTTGTGGTGGTCCGCTGTCCTCACACCTTTCAGCCGTGGATGATCCAGTTAGAAGATGACTTGTGTCCTGGAAGCCAGATGAAGCTGGAGGAGCTGGTGCTTTCCTGCAGCTTTCCTGGGTGTCTAGTAGGATCTGATATGGGCCATTCCAGCCCTGGACTTCCTGTGTTTTCTCCTAAATTCTCTGAGCAGAATCCAGTCGCCAGGAATAAAGGACTGGAGGGTGGAAGTGGCTGTTTCTGGTAATGCAGCCTTCACCGTCTGTGAAACTTGAGAAAACACAGTGGACAGGTTTTGACAGTAAAACAACATCCTATCTTCACACAAAGATGTGGAAGAAAATGATCTCGGCAATATCCCCATGTCCAAATTAGGAGACCTGCCACACAGCACTTCAAAAGGACTGAGATTTACCTGTGTCCTTTGTCTCAATCTCATATAAGTGAGAACAATAGGTAGAACCTTCACAACACTTGGCTAATTTTCAATTCAAAGTCCCATTCTCAAACCTAAGTGCTTAACTACATGAACTTCATCAAAACATCCAACAAAATCAAAAGAATTGATCTTCTGACTTCACCTGATATACTAGCAATGACCATCAGCTAAATATTCTGAATATCAAAAATGTGACATGATGTTTGAGGAAGGTCTGATTACAGGTCAACATTTCATAGTTTCAGAATACCCAAAAATAATTTCAAAAATGGTCTAATCTGTGGAGATATAAAATTTCACAAAAAATCAACACCATAATTTCAGAGAGGTTTTCAGAATGTGGTCTCAGGGAGCTATGCACCATTTATATAAACAAAGTACAACGTCTCTCTCGCATTGTCACTAAGTCCTCACTGGAGGTATGAGCTACCCTTTTTCCCATGAGTGCAAAAACTTTTGGAACCCCATGTTGCTTTATTTTGACATTCCCCTCTTCTGGTGCAGGGTCCAACCCATGCGACAATCCAGCAAAAAGTTTGTACAAAAATGTTCTAGTAACCAAGATCACATTACATAGAACCAAAGAAATGAATTCTGACATAACTATGTGTCACTATGAATTTAACGAAAGCAACATAAAGAAAATCCAGATGTTTTTAACTGCAATTCAGTTCCATTAACAACTAAACACAAACTTTAGTTATTCAGTTCATCAATGTCTCACTTAGAAATTAGTCACATATCATCCTGATTTGTCTTGTATAAAGATGAGTATTAAATTAATGGACATCTAATGTAATTCAGATGCATAAACACTACAAATTCGAATCTAATAAATAATTCCCACCAAGTATAAAGTCATGACTCAGATTCTTTATCAAAAATATATTCCTTACTTTTGGCATATCTTGAACTGTCAGCTAGCTTAATGGCACCAGGGAAAACTTTCAATCTAATAAATCACCAATGATTCTGTATGCAAAACAAATTCTTCAAACTAGTTTAAACTATTTCATTAACCTTTTAACAATAAAACACTTAAATCTAAAAGTCATGCTACATCCTTAATCATTATACAAAAAAAAAACATGTTTTTAAGGCAACAATCACTACAAGCATTTTGATTCTATTGTCTCTTAAACAGTGTTAAAACTCAGGAATGGAGGTGCTGAGCGTTACCATGACAACAAAGGCATGAACCAACCTGGTAGGTGGGTGGGGTCAGGCAGAACTAACCTTTGATTGACAGCCTATGGGCGGACCCACAGTTTCTTCATCCCATCCCATATTAGTGAACCTTAAACTGCAAAACTGTTAACATGCACCTACCTCAGAAACAAGCTGCTTATTAACTCTCCTGAAAACTCAAAGTTTAATCAATCTGGGATTTAGAAACATTATTCTAAACATGGATTATTGTTTCATGCAACATATAATCAAACATTCATTCCATCAAAACAAAGACAAAACATCAGAGACAAACAAATGACCAAATTTGAAGCTTCAAGAATTCAAAGAAATTTTTAACAATCCTGAGAGTTATTGTTATAGTTCTCTTTTTGTTTGGCTCAATTTGATCGCAGCTGCATTGCAGAATTTCAAGTTAAATGCAAAGAAGTATTTTTAATTTAATTCAATTCAAATTCAAATATACTTTATTGATCCCCGAGGGGAAATTAGAAAAGTCAGCGTTGACATTTTTATGGTATACCCAAACTAAACAAAACTGCAGTGTTTGACTTAATCAGAAATTAAGATAAGAAGCTTGTCTCCAAACTGGACTTTTTCTCATTTTCATTAATTTGGGCTATTTAAATTTTGAGAGTTGGGGAGAACTTATTACTAGAACCCCTCTTTAATAATCCAAATGCTGATAAATGTTCCAATATTTTATCTCTTAGTAATCTGAAATTACCTTGTGTACCTTTGTACTCCTATGTATTCCTTTAATCTTTAAACCCTAAGAAATCAAACAAGGAGACTTGAGTTTGAGCCGACCATCCTCTTACTGTTAAGAGGGCCTTTATTTCTTTTCTTTTCCTAAAATGAAGGATTTTACTTGTCTTTATTCCGTTATACAAGTCCTATCCTTGGTTCCAAAACTAAACTCTTCAACCCCAATCTGTGTTCCCCAGAGTAGAAATTTTTGAGTATTATTGCATTTCAAAGCCACCAAATGACTGGAACTCATCATTGGCTTAGATCTGTTTTAATAGGTAATCGGTCTACCTTTAATTAAGTATTATAATTTTATGGACCCAAAATCTATGGCTTACGGGCTTCAGGAGTCCAGGAACTACAATTTCAGTACTACTGCATTGAACAATGGTGTTAACTTTCTGCAGAGATTGAAGGATTGGCTAAATATATTGTTTTTGCTTGGACAATAATCAGATTTAAAATTATTAGTTCACAGCTCCTAATTTACCTCAGATCATATTTGCTTCTAACCCAGTTCATAAGAAGCTTCAGACAAATATTATGCTAAAAAAACAAAAACAAAACAAAAAAACAGATCTGTTTTAAAATAAAGAAAAAGCATCCTTAAAAAAACTTGTTACTGTGGTGGAAAATAACTCCACGGTTCTGAAGGCCTTTTCATGCAGTCTTTTAGGAAACATGAGATTAGTTTAATTTTTGTGTGGTACCACTGTCCAATCAGATTCTTTCTAAATAACCCCATTTTACATTCTCATTTTAAAGGTTTGTTTTTACCAAGGGAAATGTGTTTAACAAAACCAATTACTCTCAAAAGTTTTAAAAGTTTTAGCCAGTGATATCTTAGAAAACAACAAGTGTTTTAATATTTCTATGCAACACAGAACTGATTAGGTTTCTCTTTCCTTCTCCAAAGGGAGAAAAAAGGAAACTGCAGAACCAAACCTTTCATAGTTTTTGTCAAGACCTGATATAAGGTACAGTGTAAATCAACACACTGCATGAATCAGAAGAGGGAAGAAAAACCTAATATAACCTCTTCCCAGCAGCTGCTGTGAAAAACAATGAATTTGTTCCATAAGAGTCAGTTAGCACTTGCGGACAAAAACTGCACCAAACTGGAAGTACTGTGTCAGAAACTGTATGAAGACCATCTGCAGTAAAAACTACGCCTGTTTTAATGAGGTCTCTACCCATTAGATTTATGGGATACAAACTCTGACAACAGAAAATAATACCTGAAGGAGAAACCCATCAGGTTTTACGCATGCGCTGGGTTTTAAAAATACTCCTTCATGAGATCTGTCCTGAGAATAACATAGAAACACTTGGTTACTGCTGAGTTTTGGAGATGTTGTAACTTCCTCTGCATTTTCATAACTTTTAATAACTATAATAATTGACCCTGAATATTCCACGACGTAAGAGAACTTGCTTCTCTGAAAGAATTAACTGGAAAGTATCAAATGAGCTAAGTTATCACCCTTTTAAAGATACTTTTCTAACCCTAAAATAATATTTTAACCCGCTATATCTGTCAACGTCAAGCAAGCGTCACATGAGCAGCGGTTAATAAGCGTTCTTCGTTGCAGAAAATAGGAAAAGATTTATGCAAATGTGTGTGTGTTTGTACGTTACCCCCATCAGTTTCTTAATCGCTCCAGAGTCAGACTGTCAGGCACACAGTTCTCTATCAGTCCAAAAAAAAAAAAAAAAACAACCAGGCCCTTCCCAGGTCTGTTGGTGAGACATTCACTCATTTTTTGTCCACTTTAACTTCTCCAGGAGGGAGAAAGAAGAAACTTTGCTCCGGTTTCTCTTCTGCCCGCATAAGATGCTTTCAATATAAATCCAGTGTATCGCTCTTCTGGCTCTTGCAAACAGCATGGATCGTTGTCCATCTCAGTGGGTCCAGACTTCTTCTGAGTTTTGTTTTGTTTTTCTTGTAGAAAGTCACACTGCGATTTTCAGCATGCAGGAAGGCAGATCTCTCTCTTTCAGGCCGTGCTGGAGAAGCATCTCTGGCGGAGTAGCCATGGAGAAGGGCAGGTTTCTAAAATCCAGACTCAAAAACGCAGATGTTGAACTCAAATCCCATATATGTGTGTATATGTGTGTGAGAGAGGCAGAAGAAAAGTTTAGTATAGGTTCAGATTTTGCACAAATAAATATTATCAGTCAGTCAGTCAGTTGTCGCCCTGCCTGTCACTTCCTTCCACAACATGCACTATAATCCTTTCTAAAACAACTTTCTTTTCGCATCTCTAATGTCCCTTTTCACTTTTACCTTCTTTCCCGACTGATCGCAATATTTAAGACAAACAAAACTTCCTTCAGGAAAGTTTTAACTCTTTAACCCCTTAATTGATGCACTCTGCTTTTTAATCTTTTCTTATGTTTTTTTTATTTATTTTTCCATCAACTGTTTTACTTGAAACTTTTTAAACTTTTTAACTTATTTACACTCAAACTTCCACGCTGTGAAAAACCAAACTTATCTTCCAAATTAAAGCACATTTAACACAATCATCCCCACTTTTTCCTTTCATTATTAAACTTCTTATAATAACAGAATTAATTTGAATTTCTGTTAAATGTGGACCACCAACAGAGTTCAGTATAGTAAAGAAAAATGTTCAGGTAATTTCATGTTGGCTGATCATGTTTCTCTGCTGTATGTCTGTTTTTTAGCATTACTTGAAGATGCCCAACAGCAGACTGTAATCAAGGAAGAGGTTTCCTGGAACACTAATTTGGACCAGCACAGTGCAGAAGTGGTTCAGATAAAACAGGAAAAGGAGGAACTTTGGATCAGTCAGGAGGAAAAGCAGGTTAATGAGGAACTGGAGACGGATGTCAATGAATTCCCCTTTACAGTTGTTACTGTGAAAAGTGAAGATGAAGAAAAACCTCAGTTCTCAAAGCTTCTTCAAATCAAACCTGAAGACAGCAGAGAACCAGAACTTCCAACCAGAAGGTCAATCGAACCGATAAAAACAGAACCTGATGAAGAGGACTATGGAGGACCAGAATCCGCTAAATATTCAGATCAGCCTGGTCATGCACAGCCAAAGACAGATGAAATGGCTTTAGACTCGCCCAACTCTGTTAAAACAGAAGCAAGTGATGATGAATACTGGCAGAAATCTTCTGATTCTGAACTTGAAACTAAAGATGAAGACTATGATCCATGTGCACCAGTATCAAGTGAAAATGATGATGTTAGAGGAAACTTTGTAAAAATGACGTTCAGCTGCTCTGTGTGCAATAAGCAGTTTGATTCAAAGTTCAATCTAAAAACACACATTCGAGTGCACACAGGAGAGAAACCTTTTGGCTGTGAAGACTGTGGGAAACGATTTACCCAAAATGCAAATCTCCTCAGACACAGACTCATCCACACAGGAGAGAAACCTTTTGTTTGTGATGTTTGTGGTAAAAGATTTAGTCAGAGTTCAGCACTCAAAACACACATGACTGTCCACACAGGAGAGAAACCACTTAGCTGCTATGTTTGTGGTAAAAGACTTGCTACAACCTCGAATCTTAGAGCACACCTGAGCGTACATACTGGGGAGAAACCATTCAACTGTGATGTGTGTGGTAAAAGATTTAATAAAAAAGCAAATCTCCGGGCACATTTAACACTCCATACAGGAAAGAAACCGTTTAGCTGTCATATTTGTGATAAAAGATTTACTCAAAGTTCTATTCTCAGGAGACACATGGACAGCCACACAGGAGAAAGGCCATATAACTGTGATGTTTGTGGTCAAAGATTTAATACAACTGAAAATCTTGAGGAGCACATGAACACCCACATCAAACCAACTAGCTGTGACGTTTGTGGTAAAATGTTTACTAAAACTGCAAATCGTCTGGCACACATGAGCACCCACACCGGAGAAAAACCATTTGGCTGTGATATTTGTGCCAAACGATTTACTCAGAATTCAACGCTCAGGAGGCATATGAATGTCCACACAGGAGAGAAGCTGTTTGGCTGCAGTGTTTGCGGTAAAAGGTTTACTCAAAACTCAACTCTCAGTCGACACATGAGTGTCCACCCAGGGGAAAAGCAATTTAGCTGTGACGTTTGTAGTCAAAGATTTGGTACAACAGCAGATCTCAGAGCACACATGAGTACCCACGAAGGAGAAAAACCATATAGCTGCAATAACTGTGGCAAAAGATTTATTCGAATTGCAAACATGAAGAAACACACGTGCATCCAAAGAGAGAAACTGTCAATTTCATGATCAGGATGCTGTTTAACTCTTTACTTAATGTTAAATATCCAGATTTGGCCAATGGTGTGCCATTTCAAGTTTCTTATGTACAAAATATATTGATTATTTGTTTCCAGTAGTGAGGAAAATACACTTGTTTGAGTTGATGCAATCTGAATAGAGAAATGCTACAAAACATATTTGCCCAAGAAGATAATCAGTCCCTGCTATCAGACACCTCTTATACTTTTAACTTGACACTGTTAACGTTTATTTTGCTTTGGCATCTAAAACCCTTAAACCAAATCAAATAAAGTGTCTTCTTTTTAAAAAAAAATCTATGATATTGAACTGGTGGATACTAATCTGTTTTCTACAAAAATTCAGTCCTGTGCAGGGCTGTGAGCATTAATGGACTGTAGTCATATTTCTCATTCTGAGAGTCATATAGCTTAGTAAAAAAAAAAAAAAGGGTAACACCATCAATTTACTTAAACAGTGAGATGGTGTTCCGCATTCAAACAGATAAAGTCCTCCGGGCCTCTTTTTCTGAGTTTTTATTCAAATTGGCAACACTGGATTTCAGTTTTAACCAAGCTATTTCAGTGGATATATAAAAAAGATGCTTCAAAAATGCTGGACTGCGTATATGCCATTGTCTATTTCTTTTTATCTGAATTGACAGATGGCTGTTAGGCTGTTGATTTTAAATTTCCTCAGTATATGAAACTTCATCTATGGTTGCAATCAGAAATATTTAATCCCCTTACCACAAAAGCCACTTTACTGATGTGAATGAAGCAAAACATATTTATCGATGCATGTATATTTACTTGTTATTTTGGTTTGTGCAAGTGTAGTATTGTTAAACCCTCAGGGTCTGTACTTTAAGAAGCATCCTTTAGATGCATTGTGGTGCTGACAAGTATCTTACACATCTCGATCTTGATGAGAACCTTTGCTTTTCTTCTCATGAAGAAAACCTTCTACTGTAGCTCAGTGGTGTTTGATGGCACCCCTGCTTTAGCTGCCTCCTTCAAATCCAACCAAAAATATAAAATTGTTTTATTCTGGTGATTTATAGGGACACTTGGATTGTTTCAGGATCTTCTTCTCAATCAAGTGCTGGCTAACTTGGAGCTGTACCTGGGATCATTGTCTTGCAATGATCACCAAGTTTTAATTGTTACCAGAAGGGATACCATGCTGATATCGCCTGGTATTTGATCAGGATTGCCAATTCAGTGACTGACCTTCATGCTAGACCATGGGGATGGTAATCTTCTGGTCATGAGTTCATTTGTTCACAGAACTGTGTCTCAATGCTCTGAGGTCTTATCCAAACCCCCTTGTCATTTCAGTTCACTTTTAATGTTCCTAGTGGTCAAGAATAGAGTGCATCATTGGGTATGGCCATGAACCTGTTTAATCTGGTTCCAGAAAGCTCGTGTACTAGCCTGCATGCAGTCATTCTTAAGATGGAGCCATACTACACAACTTTTCCAGTATGTTCAGACTTTAAAATGACTTGGAGTACACACTAAAAGAATGGTTTCTGTAGATTTTTGTATGAAAGCTAAAGAAGTGGAGAACCTGCAAACACTAGTTTCCTTAATGTAGTCAGAAATATATTGAGAAAAAAACTGCAGCTGTGTTGTTTCATCTTAACCTTCATAAAAAGACCAGATTGGTTCTATAATACCGAAGCTGGATTTACTGGTTATCCTGGCAGCACAAACCACTCTACCTTCTTTGATTGGCACAATTGTCATTATTTTTGGATCAGTCCGATGACCATGATGCGGTCTGCGAACTGAGAGACCTTGGCTGCTGGGTCTGTGGAGGTGCAGTCTATGGTGTAATGGGAAAAAAAAACGGTGGAGAGAGGACACAACCCTGAGGGGTGCTAGTGCTCCTGTCTGTCTGCCAGGAAGGCGGAAGGCAGGGGGCCGCCACATAGATAAATCTATCCAGGTTCAGCCACAGAAGAGGCAAACCCAAATGCTTGTGGAGCAACAGAGAGGCTAGTCATCAGTGTGAAATACATGTTCTTTTTCTTTTGAGTTTCCTTCTCAGCTCTTAACAGCTATATGTTCTTCACAGAAAAAAAAAAAATTAAACCTTGTTGCAAAGGTCACAGACAATCTGATCAATTAAAAGATTCCCAGTGTCAGAAATGAGTTTTCTCTATGACTCCTGTATTTTTTTTATTCGTACATACTTTACTGTTGGTGTCTTGTCTGTAAAGCTCATAGGATATAAGCATTTTTGTATAAATAAAGATACGAAGGTGTAGATTTTGTATTTGAAAATTCTTAACTCCTCCAAGAGATCCAAAAGGTTTTTAAAAAAACACAGCTTCTGTTCGGTATATTTGTTAAATTTCCAGTCAGGGGTTAAGGAGTTTTGAAGAAAAGCTACCAAATGCTTTTGGTAGCTTCAGGTGACTGAAAGCTGCAGCTAAAGAAAACCTGCAGACACATCTCTGAGTGGCAAACAAGGACTGTGAGTAAAATAGTCTGAGAGGAAGTAAAGATGTCCTGGAAGAGAAACCTTTTATCAGATTGCCCCCAGAGGGCTCAGTTTGATGTCCCCCAAACCCGCAGCATTTACAACAGAACTGGAGCAGACACCAGACAGGAAAGCTTTTAGTAAGTGACAGATATTTGTTTCTCTCTGTAATTTATTTTGGACAAAAAGCGAATGTGGCTTCAGTTTAGTTGCTGTAATGATAAATACTATGGAGCAAAGTTATTCTCATCAAAGTCACAAATTTATATTAAATGTTTTACAACAATCTGCACATAAGTTTTATTTAATGCAAATATGGATAATTATCCAAATACAAATGTATGAGACTGAACACATTTATAACAACGTTTAAGTAACACATTTTAAACAAAATTCACCCTCTTAAAAATAAAAATGATCAGCTGAGTGATCAAAAAGGGTTGATCTGATGATGTAATTGGATACTGCTAGGTAAAAGCCTGTCTCTCCTGTGTGGACTGTTCTGACGTTTTGTTGTTTTGCTTCTGTTTTACTGGTTTATATTAGCTACATCGCTAAAGAGGTATTTTTCTCAGCATAAATAATTTTCACCCAATTCAGGTGATGTGGTTTCTCTCTGATCTGAGTTTCTCTCTTCGGTTTCAGCCTCAGCATCTGAAAAATATATTTGCATAAGCATCCTCTGTGTCATCTGCATGTATTGTGACTTCAGTTTCAAAAATTACTCATCAGTGTTTGGGTGTAAGTGAGTGTTTGGATTTGGGGTTCCTGTCTTTCGCAGTCTTTTACAACAGCTTCAGTTTTTATCTGTTCTGTTCAGCAGTGCTGCTGGTTGGAGATTTTTTTCTCTCTTTTGTCTTCAGTTGAGAGCTGATAACTCAGGGTTTTCTTCATCTTCACAGGAACATAAGTTGACCTGCAGATATCAGTATCTTTCTGCTTATTAAGCAACTCTGCCTCCTGAGGGCGGATACCTGGGCTTTGTAGTTTTGGTACAGTGTAAAACACCTCAATCACTCAGCCATCTATCACTAGTGCATTTCTTACAAGAAACAAAGGAGCAAACGAGAAGTAAAAATTATGCATGACTTACAGAGTAACTGTAATTTAGGACCTACACAGTACCCATGCTAAAGTCCCTTACAAAAGTCTTTACAAAAATGTAACTAAAATGTTAGTTTAGATTTTTTAAATGAGGTTCTGTGGGATATCAATAATAGTTCCCTTACCTGAATTAGAAAGATGTCAAATCACCGTGAGTTTGTTGGAAAGTAAATAAATGATAGAAAGCACAGGAACATACCATCTTTAATATTGCTACACAACTAACACAATATTGAGATGTTTGATTATAGCGGACGGATGAGTCAATGCTGATTCAGTGGATTAATACAGCTAAACTCAGGCTCAACCAAGGTAACTTCACATAGAAACATAGACATTCGGCTAAAGAAATAGGACCCGACATAATGATCTCTGTAAAACTGTCATGGGTGTGGGCACGGGCTTATATATATTTTTTATTTATTTACTCATACTCGTCGTCTTCCACTTCATTTGGGACCGGGTCACGGGGGCAGCAGACTCAGTAGAGACATCCAGACTTCCCTCTCCCCAGACACCTCCTTCAGTTCCTCCGGGGGGAGCCCAAGGCGTTCACTGGGCCTCCTCCTGGTGGGACATGCCTGGAAAACCTGCCGAGGAAAGTGTCCAGGAGGCATCCGCTGCTCCTCTTGATGTGGAGGAGCAGCGGCTCTACTCCGAGCCCCTCTCCTTTCCGAGCCTCCTCACCATATCTCTAAGGGAGTGCCCGGCCACCCTACGGAAGAATCTCATTTCAGCCGCTTATATCCAGGATCTCATTCTTTTGGTCATGACCCAAAGTTCATGGCCATAGGTAAGGGTAGGAACGTAGACCGACCAGTATTCGAGAGCTTCGCTTTTAGGCTCAGCTCTTTCTTCACCACAATGGACCGGCACAGTGTCCCCATTACTGCGGCAGCTGCACTGATCCCCCTCTCCATTCTCCCCTCACTCGTGAACAAGACCCCAAGATACTTAAACTCCTCCACTTGAGGCAGGAACTCCCCTCCAACCTGAAGAGGGCAAGCCACCCTTTTCTGGTCGAGAACCATGGCCTCGGATTTGGAGGAGCTGATCTTCATCTCAGCCCCTTCACACACGACTGCAAACCTGCCCAGCGCATGCTGTAGGTCCTGGCTAGAGGGGGCCAGCAGGACCACGTCATCTGCAAAAAGAAGAGACGAAATCCACTGGTCCCCAAACCAGACGCCCTTGGCTGTGCCTAAAAATCCAGTCCATAAAAGTTATGAACAGGAATGGTGACAAAGGGCGGCCCTGCCGGAGTTCAACATGCACCAGGATCAGGTCCGACTTAGTGTGGACCACACTCCTGCTCCACTTGTACAGAGACTGGATGGCTCCAGGTCTCTAGGTCCACAAAACACAGGTGGACCGGTTGGGCACATGTAGTACCCTGCAGAGTGTGTAGAGCAGGTCTAGCGTTCCTCGGCTGTGATGAAAACCATACTGCTCCTCTTGAAGCCAAGGTTTGACTATTGGCCGGACTCTCCTCTCCAATACCCTGGCATAGACCTTACCAGGGAGGCTAAGGACTATGATCCCCCTATAGTTGGAACACACCCTCCGGTCACCCTTCTTATGAACCACCACCCTGGTCTGCCAGTCCAGAGGCACTGTCCCCGACCACCACGCAATGTTGAAGAGGCGTTTCAACCATAACACGCTTCTTCAACATACAGTACAAACCATACGTTTGGACACACCTTCTCATTCAAAGAGTTGTTTTATTTTCATGACTATGAATATTGTAGCTTCACACTGAAGGCATCAAAACTATGAATTAATACATGTGTAATTATAAACTAAACAAAAAAGTGTGAAAAAACTGAAAATATGTCTTATATTCTAGGTTCTTCAAAGTAGCCACCTTTTGCTTTGATTACTGCTCCGCACACTCTTGGCATTCTGTTGATGAGCTTCAAGAGGTAGTCACCTGAAATGGTTTTCACTTCAGGTGTGCCCTGTCAGGTTTAATAAGTGGGATTTCAAGCCTTATAAATGGGGTTGGGACCATCAGTTGTGTTGTGCAGGAGGTGGATACAGTACACAGCTGATAGTCCTACTGAATAGACTGTTAGAATTTGTATTATGGCAAGAAAAAAGCAGCTAAGTAAAGAAAGCCGAGTGGCATAATTGCTTTCAGAAATAAAGGTCAGTCAGTCCGAACAATTGGGAAAACTTTGAAAGTGTCCCCAAGTGCAGTCGCAAAAACCATCAAACGCTACAAAGAAATTGGCTCACATGAGGACCGCCCCAGGAAAGGAAGACCAAGAGTCACCTCTGCTGCGGACAATAAGTTGATCCGAGTCACCAGCCTCAGAAATCGCAGGTTAACAGCAGCTCAGATTAGAGAACAGGTCAATGCCACACAGAGTTCTAGCAGCAGACACATCTCTAGAACAACTGGTAAGAGGAGACTGTGTGAATCAGGCCTTCATGGTAAAATAGCTGCTAGGAAACCACTGCTGAGGACAGGCAACAAGCAGAAGAGACTTGTTTGGGCTAAAGAACACAAGGAATGGACATTAGACCAGTGGAAATCTGTGCTTTTTTCTGATGAGTCCAAGTTTGAGATCTTTGGTTCCAACCACCGTGTCTTTGTGCGGCGCAGAGGAGGTGAACGGATGGACTCTACATGCCTGGTTCCCACCGTGAAGCATGGAGGAGGAGGTGTGATGGTGTGGGGGTGCTTTGCTGGTGACACTGTTGGGGATTTATTCAAAATTGAAGGCATACTGAACCAGCATGGCTACCACAGCATCTTGCAGCAGCATGCTATTCCATCCGGTTTGCGTTTAGTTGGAACATCATTTATTTTTCAACAGGACAATGACCCCAAACACACCTCCAGGCTGTGTAAGGGCTATTTGGCCAAGAAGGAGAGTGATGGGGTGCTGCGCCAGATGACCTGGCCTCCACAGTCACCGGACCTGAACCCAATCGAGATGGTTTGGGGTGAGCTGGACCACAGAGTGAAGGCAAAAGGGCCAACAAGTGCTAAGCATCTTTGGGAACTCCTTCAAGACTGTTGGAAAACCATTTCAGGTGACTACCTCTTGAAGCTCATCAACAGAATGTCAAGAGTGTGCGGAGCAGTAATCAAAGCAAAAGATGTGCTACTTTGAAGAACCTAGAATATAAGACATATTTTCAGTTGTTTCACACTTTTTTGTTCAGTATATAATTCCACATGTGTTAATTCATAGTTTTGATGCCTTCAGTGTGAAGCTACAATATTCATAGTCATGAAAATAAAGAAAACTCTTTGAATGAGAAGGTGTGTCCAAACTTTTGGTCTGTACTGTACATATATATAAAATATTCATATATATGTATTTATATATATGTATATATAGTATGAGTATAATGTTTACATATGTATACTTATATTCAAGTGAACATAGGTATGTGTGTAAATGTATGCACTTGTTTAAATTTAGATATATATTTTTTGTTGACTTTGGATCAGGAGCACACAAGACAGGAACAGGAATCCGGAAGATTATTATTCACATTATGGGCTATAAATTGGAGAAGAGGCATGATTAAATAAGTTTTACTTCTTTTTTTTTACCAATTAAGATCAAGTCTTAGGGTATATAGACTTACAGATATGTACAATTGGATATTTTGTTGAAATTATTAGTTTCCATTTATGTTACATTTATATATGGATATGTAATATGGCGTTGAGTTTAAACTGAAGAATATGTATGTGTTGATTGCAATTTTCTGTTTTGAAGTTATTATTCACTGATCACTTTTTTAAGGTGGAAATCTTTCTGAAATAAATCCATCATTCATTCATTCATAACTGTGTGACATGATTACGTGATCACAGAGGGCTCAGTTTGGTGCCTTCCACACCTGCAGCATCCACATCAGAACAGGAGCAGACACAAGACAGCAAAGATCTCAGTAAGTGTCTTCTCAAATGAACTTAAGTCGTAGCATTTAAAATATGTGACAAACATTCTGGAATGACTGCTGGTATGGCTCTTGAAGGTCTTCTAAAAGCCTCATTTTGGTGAAATTTGAAATCTGATTAGAATTTTCCTCTCTTTGCTGAATTAAAACAGGAGTTTTTCCAGGTTTGTACAGATTTTACTTACACCTGGTCCCGAATAAGCGGAAGACGACGAGTACGGGGGCATTTCCAGACTACTCCTTTGTGTCCTTACCTGTCCTGTTTTTTGGATGAGCCAAACCACACTGAGATGGACGAAGACAGGACGGCCTGAATGATGGCAATGTAGAAGATGATCAGCAGCTCCTGTGGAAGGTTGTACTTCTTGAGTTGCCTCAGGAAGTACAGTCTCTACTGGGCTTTCCAAAAATTGTCTATGTGTGAAGACCATCCCAGGTTTCAAGAAATGGTGGTTCCTAGGAACTGGAAGTGGTTCACAGCAGACATAGGTTGAGGATGGTGAGGGGGATATATGGGGGTGGTGTTCTCCGAAAGTCCACCATCCTCTCCACAGTCTTGAGTAGGTTAAGTTACAGGTGGTTCTCACCATACCAGTGTGCCAGCCGATCCACCTCGTCTCTGTATGCAGACTCATCACTGTCCTGGATCAGTCCAATAAGAGTGGTGTCATCTGCAAACTTCAGGAGTTTCACAGACGGGTCTGCTGAGGTGCAGTCATTTTTGTAGAGTGAGAAGAGGAGTGGGGAGAGAACACACCCCTGGGGGGCGCCGATGATAAATTTAACATCGATATATGCTTGTTTTGTCTTTTTTGCGTCTTTAATCCTAAAATCATGTCAATTACTGTCCAATTCCTTCAATATTAAGATGTTTTCTTTCAATTTCTGCATTTGTGGGAAAAGCATGTCACAGGCACTTTAAGTGTTAGGGCTCTGTAGTAATAATAAAGATTACTCTGAAAAACTCTGCCCACTTATATTTATCATTTCTTCACAAGTTCAGTATAAAATAACAGCAGTGTGCCTCCTGACAGCTCTGCAGTATTGCTGTCTTGCTTTCATGCTGTTGTTTTTTTTTTTCTTTTCATGGTTTTTGAGTAAATCAAATCTTGCATGACCTAAGAAACGCTTTGGAAAGTAGGCAAGAAACATGGGGCGAAATAGGTAAAATCATGAAGTGAAAATACACTTCTTTTAATTTAAATTCCCTGACGATAACTTGAAACAGATTCTAAAAAGTGCAATTATACAAACCGCCCCAACAGAACAAAGGGTCTATCTAGCCCGACACTATCCAGAGCTAAAAACTACCTTCTAGTTGTGAGTCATTTACATTGTTAAATCATTTTAAGCATGTTTTACATCATAAGATCGATCAAGTAAGAAGGAGGAGGAAAAATGTAACTTTTCCGTCATATAAATTGCAAACTTTTCATCTGAGACCTCGATATGTAATCACTCCCTTTTCAGTTAGCAGTGATGGACGTGTTCATCTATTAAGGGCTTCTAGAGTGGCCACAGGTCATCCTCTCTTCAGTGAAACTCATGTTTACCATCTGCAGCAGCTTGACTCATATTTGGCAACAAAATAAGACTCCACATAAATTAGACTGAAGCTGGCAGTTCGTTAAAGGAAATATTTCATTGTGGGATGGTACAGATCAGTGCTGTCTGGATTACTGTAAATTTATGCACAAGATATCATAAAGGATGCAAGGAATACAATACATAACACATGTTGGGAGAGGAAGAGAGAGACCTTGCAGGAGCTGCTCTTTTCCAGCTCTTAGGTGTAGCGAGATCTTCAGTTATTCAACCCAGAGCTGCAGGAATGGGAAAAACAAAGGGGACTGAAACAATGATGCTAGGTCATCACAGGTCCGATAAAGGGATAAAATGTATTCCCCATTTTCTGGGATGATCTCAAGGTATAAATATTCGTACATTGAAATAATTTTAATTGATTCAACACAGTTTTTCCAATATGTATTCTTTATTCCAGGTTTTCCTGCAGATGCCCAGCAGGTGACACAAGAAGAGGTTCCCTGGAGCTCCAGTTTGGACCAGCAAGAGATGAAACCTTCCCACATTAAGGAGGAACACTGGACCAATCAGAAAGGAGATCAGCTCAGTGAGCAAGAAGAGACAGATATCACCAGGTTAACTGTTGTTACTGTGAAGATTGAGGATGAAGAGAAACCCCTGTTAGCTCAGCTTCATCATGTTAAAACTGAAGAACCCAATGAGCTAGATCATCACATAAAGACAGAAATTGATGGCGAAGAGTGTGGGAGACGAGACCAGATCCCAGGTCCAAATAGTTGCATACAGACATGCTCTAATATAAGAGTTTCAGACTCTCCTGAAACTGAAGTAAGTTATGGTGATTGTTGGCTGAAATCATCACATTCTGAACCTTTAAGAGAAGAAAGTGAAAATCAGAATCAGAATCAGAAAAGCTTTATTGCCAAGTATGTTTTTGGACATACAAGGAATTTGTTTTGGCGTAGTCAGTGCAATACAATACAAATTAAACAGTATAAACATATCTACAATATAATATAAATATATGTGCACAGTTTTAAGTGAGTGAGAGTAAATATAGAGCAGTATAAGATGCAAAATAGTTTAAAGCAGACAGTGGTGTCAGAGTTGGGTGTAAACTGTTGCACTACCAGCTCTGGTAAAAAGCCTTTCAGTTGCCAGTTCTGTGGTAAACGGTTTCTCTACAAGCAGTCGTTTAAGAATTATCTGAGGACCCACACTGAGGAGAAACCGTTTGAATGTGATTATTGCGGTAAAAGATTTAGCAAGCGAGGAATTCTTTTACAGCACATGAGAGTTCACACTGGAGAGAAACCTTATGGTTGCAATCAGTGTGGTAGAAGATTCAGCGATCAGGGAAATTTTTCAAAACACATAAAAGTCCACACAGGAGAGAAACCATTTAGCTGTGATGATTGTGGCAAACGGTTTACCCGAAACTCACTTCTCACAGTTCACAGGAGAGTCCACACTGGAGAGAAACTGTTCAGCTGTGATGACTGTGGCAAAGGTTTCAGTGAGCATGGAAACCTTAAAAAACACATGAAAGTCCACACAGGAGAGAAACCTTTCAGCTGTAAGGAATGTGGTCAGCGATTTGCCCAGAGCACACTTCTAAAGACTCACATGAGAGTCCACACAGGAGAGAAGCCTTTTAGCTGTGCTGATTGTGGTAAGCAATTTAGCGAGCAGGGGAATCTTTCAAAACACAGATTAGTTCACACTGGGGAGAAGCCGTACAGCTGTGACAGCTGTGGCAAAAGATTTAATCAGATGATGCATCTTAAGGGACACATGAAAGTCCACAGCAATGAAAATCTGTTTCCCTGTTGAGACTGTCGAACGATATTTTCAGATTGAAGCGATCTGTCTGTACACATACAAGCTCACACTGAAGAGGAACATGATGTTTCCAATCAGAGAGTGTAAAAAGACATTTTGAGGAAGATCCAAACAGCCAGAACTTATTTTATAACTTGCACAATTTAACAACCTAGTTTGTTGTAATGACATTTATCCTTTGCTGTGTGCGAAAGAATACCTGGAGAAGTTCAAGTATCTCGGGGTCTTGTTCATGAGTGAGGGAAGAGTGGAGTGGGAGATTGATAGATGGATCGGTGCGGCCGCCACAGTAATGAGTATGCTGTACCGGTCCGTTGTGGTGAAGAAAGAGTTGAGCCGAAAAGGGAAGCTCTCAGTTTACCCTCACCTATGAACATGAACTCTGGGTCATGACTGAAAGAACGAGATCTCGGATACAAGCGGCTGAAATGAGCTTCCTCTGCAGGGTGGACGGGCTCTCCCTTAGAGATAGGGTGAGGACCTCAGCTATCCGGAAGGAGGACGGAGTAGAGCCGCTGCTCCTCCACATCGCGAGGTGTCAGTTGAGGTGGTTCGGGCATCTTTATTGGATGAGGTCCTGGATGCCTCCTTCTGGAGGTGTTCCATACACATCCCACCGGGAGGAGGCCCTGGGGACGGTCCAAGAGGCTGGAGTGAATTTGTCTCCTGGCTGGCCAGGGAATACCGCGGGCTTCCTCCAGAGGAGCTGGAGGAGAGGTCCGGGGAGACGGAAGCCTGGGTGTCTGGCTACACCCACGACCCGGTTCTGGAAAAGCAGAAAACGATGAATACGAAAAGAAAAAGAAGTCTATAAATGATGCAATCCAAAACATTGATTGTAATTAGTAGCTTTTGTAGTGTTTTCAAAAACCCTGATGTTCTTTGCAGGGTCTTGATGAGGTCTTCTGGGTTAAAAGAAGTATATATGGTGGAGCATGAAAGTTCGCAGAAGGTTTTGAGTGGGTGCAAACTTTGTAACTCTGTAAAAACAAACCTTTGCCACTCAAAATGTCCTGTAAAAATACCAGAAAAACCCTTTGAAGCATTTACTGAGCTTAAATGTGTTTAGACTCACAAAATCCACTAGACATCACTGTCATCTAAAGGTTCAGCTTTTCCAACATGTTCTCCATTTTCATCTTTTTCAACATGGTATGAAGTCAGGTGCTTTACTAAAGAGAAATAGAATTGATTAATAAAATAAGGATCTATCATTTTCTTAAACATTCTTGACCAAACAGTTGATTTGTTGATTGGCACTGTCCGATCAAACCGCACAAGCGGAGTGCCCCTGATGACAGATGAAAAGCTGATGAAGAAAGGATGCGGAACTTTTGATTACTGTTCCTCTGAAGGAGTGATCGCAGTGAAATGGTTTGACAACAAATGTGTTCACTTTCTGAGCAATGCCTGTGGGATCCTCCCTTTTCACAGAGTCAAAAGATGGAGCAAAGAGGCCCACAAAAAGATAGATGTCCTGTGCCCATCGCTTATTGACTCCTACAATCAGCATATGGCAGGCATTGATCTCGCGGACATGCTGGTGAACATGTACAAGACTCCAGCAAAGTCGAGGCGATGGTATTTTCCCTTGTTTGCATACATCTTGGATCTGTGCGTCTCAAACTCCTGGCTTGTCTACAAGAGGGACTGTGGCCTTCTGAGCGAGAAATCAATCTCTCTCAAACGGTTCTGCCTTGCAGTCGCCCACAGTTTAAAGCAAGTCAACAAGCCAGCTCCTGAAGTCCGCCGACCATCGTCCTCTGCTCCGGCACAACTCTGTATTCATAGGAAACGCTACACCCCAAGACCATCACAACCCCAACCAGATGTTCGTTATGACAACTGTGGACATCTGCCACTCCACTGTGAAAAACGGGGGCAGTGTAACCTCTGTCCAAAGGGTGTGTCGAGGTGGAAATGCCAGAAATGTGACGTGTTCCTGTGCTTGAATGCACACCAGCAATGCTTTGCAGGATATCACCAGAAATAAACAAGAGCAAATTCTTAAAGATATGCTGTTGCAGTTGATTTCTTTTTTTTCTAAGATATTTTTTCAGCACTAGTGGCCTTTACTTATTTATTTTTTTTTGACAGTAGGCAGACAGGAAAGAGGGGGAGACATTCGGCAAATGTCGCCAGGTCCGGGACTCGAACCCGGGACGGCCGCTTCGAGGACTGTTACCTCCGTATATGGTTGCGTGCTTAATCCCTACACCATCAGCGCCGTGCCCTGTTGCAGTTGATCCTGATGCACGAAGATGCATTTGATTTTGCCAGCCAGTTTAGGGTCGAATTTTGGATGTTTAAACTTTATTTTAGGCATTTGGTGTTTTACCACAAAATGAAATTTCAGTTATTTAGTAGAAAATAATATTGTTTGAATAATAGTTAAACGTTATTTTTGTCTTCACAAAAACTAAAATCTAATATAACTGTTAAAAGAAGCAGGAAAAGCTCTTGTTGTTGCTTAAATTTATGATAAACAGCTCTATGGTCGACATATAGTAAGACAGCCTGTAGAACCACCTTTAGCAGCAATAACGTGGCAGTGGTTCTCTCTCTGACCTTATCAGTCTCTTACATCATGGAGGAATTTTGGCCCGCTCATGTTTCACAGAATTTCAAACAGGTGGTGCCCTGAACTAGACAATTGCAACACATTGACCAAGCTTCTGCCGTCAGACTCTATGCCGCTAGGTGCCCAGGTCCCGTGGCTGCAAAACAAGCCCAGATCACTAGCCTTCCACTGCTGTGTTTGTCAGTCTGTTTGAGGTGTTTGTACTGATTTTGTGCATTATGGTGCATCTTGTGGAACATCATTTTTACAGATGAGACCAAATAGTCTTGCTTCATTCAAATGCAGCTGGGCAAATCTAAGTCAAGCAGCCATATTCTTTGACAAGAAGAGGCTTTCCACTTCAACTCTTATTTGTTTTTTGTTTTTCTAAATGTTCTTTTCAAAAACATTTTAGATAATTAATTTCAGAGGAAAAGTGTGCATTAATGAATATTTTGAATAAATAATTAATGTAAAGGCACCCAATTGCTGCCTAAGATTGGTTTTTATGTTTTTCTCCCTGCCAGATGGCACAAGCAGAACAACCTAAAAAATAATATATGAATCACTAAAACAATTTTTAGACAATATAACGGTACCAAAATACAGGTCCTTCTCAAAATATTAGCATATTGTGATAAAGTTCATTATTTTCCATAATGTCATGATGAAAATTTAACATTCATATATTTTAGATTCATTGCACACTAACTGAAATATTTCAGGTCTTTTATTGTCTTAATACGGATGATTTTGGCATACAGCTCATGAAAACCCAAAATTCCTATCTCACAAAATTAGCATATTTCATCCGACCAATAAAAGAAAAGTGTTTTTAATACAAAAAACGTCAACCTTCAAATAATCATGTACAGTTATGCACTCAATACTTGGTCGGGAATCCTTTTGCAGAAATGACTGCTTCAATGCGGCGTGGCATGGAGGCAATCAGCCTGTGGCACTGCTGAGGTCTTATGGAGGCCCAGGATGCTTCGATAGCGGCCTTTAGCTCATCCAGAGTGTTGGGTCTTGAGTCTCTCAACGTTCTCTTCACAATATCCCACAGATTCTCTATGGGGTTCAGGTCAGGAGAGTTGGCAGGCCAATTGAGCACAGTGATACCATGGTCAGTAAACCATTTACCAGTGGTTTTGGCACTGTGAGCAGGTGCCAGGTCGTGCTGAAAAATGAAATCTTCATCTCCATAAAGCTTTTCAGCAGATGGAAGCATGAAGTGCTCCAAAATCTCCTGATAGCTAGCTGCATTGACCCTGCCCTTGATAAAACACAGTGGACCAACACCAGCAGCTGACACGGCACCCCGGACCATCACTGACTGTGGGTACTTGACACTGGACTTCTGGCATTTTGGCATTTCCTTCTCCCCAGTCTTCCTCCAGACTCTGGCACCTTGATTTCTGAATGACATGCAGAATTTGCTTTCATCCGAAAAAAGTACTTTGGACCACTGAGCAACAGTCCAGTGCTGCTTCTCTGTAGCCCAGGTCTGGGGAATGCGGCACCTGTAGCCCATTTCCTGCACACACCTGTGCACGGTGGCTCTGGATGTTTCTACTCCACACTCAGTCCACTGCTTCCGCAGGTCCCCCAAGGTCTGGAATCGGCCCTTATCCACAATCTTCCTCAGGGTCTGGTCACCTCTTCTCGTTGTGCAGTGTTTTCTGCCACACTTTTTCCTTCCCACAGACTTCCCACTGAGGTGCCTTGATACAGCACTCTGGGAACAGCCTATTCGTACAGAAATTTCTTTGTGTGTCTTACCCACTTGCTTGAGGGTGTCAATAGTGGCCTTCTGGACAGCAGTCAGGTCGGCAGTCTTACCCATGATTGGGGTTTTGAGTGATGAACCAGGCTGGGAGTTTTAAAGGCCCCAGGAATCGTTTGCAGGTATTTAGAGTTAACTCGTTGATTCAGATGATTAGGTTCATAGCTCGTTTAGAGACCCTTTTAATAATATGTTAATTTTGTGAGATAGGAATTTTGGGTTTTCATGAGCTGTATGCCAAAATCATCCGTATTAAGACAATAAAAGACCTGAAATATTTCAGTTAGTGTGCAATGAATCTAAAATATATGAATGTTAAATTTTCATCATGACATTATGGAAAATAATGAACTTTATCACAATATGCTAATATTTTGAGAAGGACCAGTAAAATACATAATATAAAAATAGCACAACATCCCAAGTAGATAGACATCACCTCTAGTGGAGGCTCTTGAGATTTTACCTAGAGAAGATAGTTTGAAAATGGCTTTCTAACCCTTACCAGATTGGGAAAAGCACCAGTTGCCTTTCTAAATTCATTGCTGATGTATTTTCTGTAGGATCCGAATCTTCAAACTACCAGAACTCCTGCGTTTATAAAGCTGTTAACACTGCTGATGATCAGCTAGTACGTTTGATTATGAGCACAATTTTGTTTGCTGTTTATATATTCTTTAGATTAGATTTAATAAAACATTGTAGATTTAAGACCAGTGCCTTATTCAATTCATTTCAATTCAAAAATACTTCATTAATCCTAAAGGGAAATTAAATGTTGTTGTAGCTCATTATGAAGGTTTCTTCAAAGAGCCATTGTAGATGCTGATGGCTGTGGGCAGGAAGGATCTCCTGTCTTACAGCAGATCTGAAGAAGCCTCTGACTGAAGACACTGTTGTTGTAGGACAGTCTGATGAAGAGGATGATCAGGGTTCTCCATAATGTTCTTCATTTTATGAAGAATCATTCTTTGCACAATGATCTCCAGAGGAGTCCGCAGAACAGAGCCAGCCTTTTTTATCAGCTTGTTGAGCTTTTTTTAAGTCCCTGGTTCTGATGCTGCTTCCCCAGCAGATGATGGTAGAAGAGATCACACTTTCCACAACAGACTTATAGAAGATATGCAGCATCTTGCTGCAAACACCAAAGGACCTAAGCTTCCTCAAGAATGCCCTGATATTTGGAACATTAGACTTGAAAGAGGGTGTACTTTCCTTTTTGTTTCGTTTACCATGACTGAATGCTCACAGCTGCCTGTGACAAGAGAGGCCAGATAAATAAATATGATCCCACCATCCCGCCATCTTTAAAAAATATCAAAAGTTTAAATACATTAAAGTCAAATCCTTTCCATTATTGTTATTGTTCTTAATTTGAATTATTTTATTGATCTAATGTCTTTATTTTGCATATATATTATGCTTTACTAAGCTGTTCCTTTTCCAGGAGGCCTTGGTTATAAAGAGAGGTGGTTATTTTGTTAGACCAGAAAAAGTATTAAGAAACTATGAAGCAGCCTTCGGTCGCATTAATTAATTTTTGTTTTTATGAATGTGTTTGACTGATTACTTTGAGGAATATCAACTTGAGAAAATTCTAATAAAGTTTTTCTTCCTCTTTTGCTCTGTTTATTTTTACTTATACACAAAGAAGATAATTTATTGCAGCCTGTAGCTAAAAGATCATTAAAAAAAATTCTAAAATACACAAAGTACATAGCCAGAATAAATACTTCCATACATAGCTCATACATGTTCCTACATATAAATAGACATGCACACACCTATCTATTTATATACATTCCATAAAATTATTTCAACATTTCCTACAGTTGTTGGCATTGTTGCCTTGCAGCAAAAAGATCATAAATGCCATTCCCAGTCTGGGGTCATTCTGCAATGAGTTTATATGATCTCCACAAGCTGGCGTTGTTTTCTCCTGGTCAGTTTGGACATTTGCTTGTTAGGTTAATTCGTCTCTCTTAATTGACCGTAAATATGAATGTGTGTGTGCACCATTGTCTGTCCTATGTTTCTCTGTGTTTCCCTGTGAAGGACTGGGGACATGTCCAGGGTGTACCTCGCCTTTTGCCCAATGACCGCTGGAAATATGCGCCAGCCCTCCACAACCCTGCAGGAAGACGTGGAGATGAAGCGATGAGTCACTGTATACATGAGAATGTATGGATCGATGTTGTGAGAGCTAGTGTGGATACTTTTAATTTTACTGACCTGATTGATCGCCTGATTCATTTTGTCCCAATGTTAAACTTTAAAGTTACCATAAAAAGATGATATTAAAGGAGAGAATATTTTCAGTAAATAATCTATAAACCACTGTCAGCATTTTTCTTGTGTTGAAGCTTCTCAGTTTTCTCAAAGAAGAGACTTGTCTTGAGTCCCAAATTATCTCCATAATAAACTCCCATTAAGTTTCTACCCTGGGCTGAATTTCCATGGAGATTATTTTCTGCATCAATGTTTAATTAAGACTTCTCCGAACAGCTGATGACGATGGATATGTGTTCATGAGATTTGGATCATGTATCATCTGAAAGTACAAGAAGTATTTTCTTTCATAGGGCAGCTTGTCTCTTCCTTAAGCATAGAGTGGCGAGTTCCTTCACCGACAGGGAGCTTCCACATCAGAAGGAGTCTGTTAAGTTGGTACGTGCATCTGATCAGCAAGACTCCTGAAATCCTCCCATTGGTAGTTTTCCAGGGGTGTCCCAATAAGAGGACACCCCAGGGCAGGCTGAGAGCCATCTGGACAAACTTTCTAACCCTTCTAGTGTCCAATGGCTTTGGGCTAACAGAGAATGACCTGGGTCCTTAGAAAGGGGGATGTCTGGGTTTGCCTAAAGGACCTTTTACCCCCATGTTTCAGAGAAGTGGAATAGTCGGATAGACAATGGTATTTCAAGATGCACAGATATCTATCCTGGTAACCATGATTAAGGTGATGAAATACCCACTGACCAGCTCCAGTTTAGCAGATTATTTTACCTTTTGGCTGTGATAGTTGTTACTTTTTCTTTATCTAATAATCATCTAAAACAAATGCTGACTCATTCAAATATCTACTAAAAGAAAAATCTGACAAAATTTCGTATTGAAATTATTTTAAAAAAGTTTTTTTTAGCAGTAGTTTGTTTCCAAATGTACTCGTACTCGTCGTCTTCCGCTTTATCCGGGACCGGGTCGCGGGGGCAGCAGACTCAGCAGAGACGCCCAGACGTCCCTCTCCCCAGACACCTCCTCCAGCTCCTCCGGGGGGAGCCCAAGGCGTTCCCAGGCCAGCCGAGAGACATAGTCCCTCCAGCGTGTCCTGGGCCGTCCCGGTGGGACGTGCCTGGAACACCTCCCGAGGAACGCGTCCAGGAGGCATCTGGTATAGATGCCTGAGCCACCTCAACTGGCTCCTCTCGATGTGGAGGAGCAGCAGCTCTACTCCGAGCCCCTCCCGGATGGCCGAGCTCCTCACCCTATCTCTAAGGGAGTGCCCGGCCACCCTACGGAGGAAGCTCATTTCAGCCGCTTGTATCCGGGATCTCGTTCTTTCGGTCATGACCCAAAGTTCATGGCCATAGGTGAGGGTAGGAACATAGACCGACCGGTAAATCGAGAGCTTCGCTTTTTGGCTCAGCTCTCTCTTCACCTCACCACCGCAATACATTGTTTCTAAATGTATTGATAGTAAAAACAACTAAGTATTTGTTTGGCTTATCAATATAGTTAAAGGCTGACACCTCAACAGGGTAGTCATTTTTTTATCAGAACATGGAGGGTTGTGAAATTATTTTATCTGAGTGTTTATCTGAGTATTGCTGCCTTGAATCAAGTATTTTTTTTCTATACTGTGCCTTATTAATAAAAGACTAATTGCACAAGTAAACAAAGCTGTGCTGTGCTGTCAAGATAAACTAACATAATATTTAAATTTATAGCGTTTCTTCACTTAATTAAAGTGAAAACCTCTCTGTGGTCTTAAAAATAGAAAATAAAGCAACTTTAATAAGCATCTATGATAGATTGTTAAAGTGTTTTAGGTTGAAGCCTTCCCCATAAATGGTGCTAATTAAACTGGGCCGAGCAGAACCTTTGGAGATGCAGGGCTCCAGGTGAACATGATGAGGGTATTTAGAGCAGCAGAGGCACTGATATAAAGTCATCTGCAGCAATAGAGCAGTTACAGCACAAAGCTTTGTCTGTTAGAGTGCATTATCTGTCTTCTCAGAGGTCAACATGATGCTTCAGTGTGTCTTCAGGTAAGTTCCCAAGTGATAGGTATTATTTAGTCAACTCAGAGGTAAGGAAACGACACAGTCAGTTATACTTGCGGCAAGGGTAGGTCACACTCTGCAGTGCAAAACTACAAAGTATTAACACTCCTCCCTCTTTATTTATACATGCTTGGTCACACACAGTTCAAACAACATTCAAGGTGGGTGGGTGTGTGTGTGTGTGTGTGTGTGTGTGTGTGGGGTCAGAAAGGTTAGGGTTCATGTGTCTTGATTTTAGAGAAAGGAGTGAGGATTGGTGCCAGTTCCTAGATGTTGCTGATAATAGTATAACTCACCCTTCTCTCTTATCTCTTTGTCTATGACATGTGGGGGAAGAAAGCACTTAGAGCAGACACAAGTGATAAACAATATAAAAAGTCATAAAAACCCTAACACCAAGCTTAATCTTTTATTGTTGATATTTTAGTGTGTTTACTGAGATTTCCTATCTGAACAGGAGTTCCTGCATTTGCTTGCTGCTTTTCAGTTTTGGAGCTTGTGCTCCTGCCAGAAAAGGTAATGATACATGTTTTTGTAAAGGCCTCCAGTTAATTAACTGGTTTTATCTGGACATGGTGAGGGTACAGGATCTGGTTCCAGTGCTGGTGATTCCTTTGCTCTTGGTACAGGCTCTGGTTTTGCTGTTGGTGGTGCCTTGTCTGGTGTTGGTGCTGGATCTTATGTTGGCTCTAAAGCTGGGCAGGATGCAGGAATCTCTCAGATGATTGCTGACTTGCTGCGCTTGAGCCCCTACGGTAGCCGTCCTCTTCTCCAGTTTCACTGGAGCTTTTCCCGGGTTCCTCAGGGAATGGCCGCGACCCGCCCTGTGTTCCCTTCATCCCTCATCATCCACAGTGACAGTGGCTACCAGCGAGCATGAGACTTCCGTACTAACTCCAAATACACCCAGGATATATTTCACCACATTCCTAAACCTGGAATACCACAGACCCCAGAGTCTGGGTCTAAAGAAAAACTTTCAGCACCAGCCTGGAGTGTGAGCAGCTCTGGTTCCTGCTGCATTCAGAAGCTAGAGATGAGATAGCAGCACACCAGAGAACTCCTCCACAGATGGGGAGCGTTGTAGATGACCATTTAGACTTAGGCTGCTGACATCATCATGTACAATACAGCAAATTCTGATTCACCTCCTTTACATCTTGCTTCTTTGTATAATAGTGATTAAATTATTGAACTGTTGTCTAGAGTTTGTATTTATGGATAGGCCTGTATATACTTTTGAGTTTTTCCAATTTTTCTCCAAATGTATTTTTTGAAAGTGTGACAGGCAGAAAGCATTTCACTGTCTGTTAATATCAAAATAAATAAGTTCTAAGAAATAACTTAGAATTTGAGAAATTCTAAGATTTTTCTTATGACGTCACTAGGAGCTACTTTTAGCCTTAGGATTCTTTGTGAATACGGGCCCGGATCTTGAGGATTGGGCAAAAGGGAGTGAACGATGGAAAGTCCGTAAGTCACAAGGGAGTCAGCTCCAAATGATTCAAGAGTGATGTTAACATTATAACCTAGCGAAATGTTAGGGGGATTCAAGAGAGACAGCCTGCTCAATGATAAAGGCAAAATGGCGGAACCACCAGGTTGTTTCCTCTCAGAAGACCAGCAAGCGAGATCAACATTGACTTCACAGTTTAAAACCATGACTTCAACTTTATCATTTCTATCCATACATCACAATTGATGAATAGTACTTCTCTTACATATACAGTAGATTAAAAAAGTCCGATAACATTTATTTTTATGAAATCAAATCTTTTTGCATTTGTATTCCTCTGTCATCAGTGTGAAAATCATAATTCCATCAACAATCATTGATATGTGTTTAACATGATTTTTAAACAGATCATCCTTATGATTATAATTAATTTGATATTTTGTAGATTACACTCTTATTTCATCATCAATTTATTTTAGTCTCAATCATCTGCAAAAGAAAAGAAAATTAATACATAACTCCAAATGGGCCTTCCAGACTTTACAGCTTTAGAATGTGAATATTTACTGATTCATATTCTATTGATTTAATTGTGAGGGTTTAATTAACTTTGTATGGACACATGGAAATATCTCACTTCATTTTGACACACTAAAATTTAAAGCAAGCCATAAAGGAAAAATGGGACACATATCTTATGAAAAGAGGTGACCACTTACCATCATAACAACCATGGTATAAGGTTGTTGTGACTTCAGCATCTGTATTGTTTCCTGTTTGTAATATTTTTTTATATTACCCCCCAAACTGTTCTTATGTTTGTATTTTACTCATTCTTTCTGTATTTTCTTAATGTAAAATGTCCTAATGGAAAATAAAAAAATTTAAAAAAGCAAACCGTAAAATGTTCAGTTACCACTTGATGTTTTTTTTACACATTTGCTAAAGCATAACTAACCTCAGTTTGGCCAGCTTTAATGCTCTCCTAACTGACAAGCTATTTTAATCAGTTTTCTAAAAGCTGCTCTCCTTATGGGTAACTCTGCTTTAGTTAAAGGAAAATTAGTTCACAATCTTTGACTACACTTTTAATTCTGGCCAAACAAGGTTGGTGTTCATGTCTAAAATCTTAAATCACAAATTAATTACACCTGTGCAAGGATTTTGGTTATACTTACCTGTACGATGGTCAAAGAGAAAATTTAGATGTAGCAGAATGTATTATACTTTATTTTAACTGCTCTCTCTGCTATTTGTCATGCTTGTTTTTAATTGGATTGTTATAAGTATTATAAATGAAAATCTCTTACAATTAAAGTATTTGTCTAACTGCTTGAGCAGGTGATAGTCTTTCCCACCCTCTAATGGGACTCTGCCTGCTTTTGGGCCATAAACCGATAAATTTTGTAGACTGAGGATGTTATTGGTTTGGGATGTAAGGTTCTTCTGGCTAACTTTAAGAGTCCAGTAAGAGCAATTTGAAGGTCTTGGTAAAATATTTCTGAACAAACTCTCTGTAAAACTGCTCACGAATTATGACCTACCTTAGATCAGCTTCAGCAACATGTTGGAAATGTCTGGATGAGTCAAAGTCAAAGCATGTTTCTATTTTGACATCTTGCTCCAGCAATGTGCTTGATTTAGTGATATTATACATGTATTTAATAAACCTCCCTAGGAATCTAGCTAGCACAGCAGTGCAATCAGCCAAATGTAAGTTTGGTACATGAATTTTGGTGGAATTTACAAATCAGGGCCCGTATTCATGAAGAATTCTAAGACTAAAAGTAGCTCCTAGTGATGTCATTTCAAGAAAAATCCTTTTTTTCCCCTCGATAAGATAAAAGTTATTAATGAAGCACCTTAGGCCCTAAAGTGAGGAAATGTTAAGAGTATTGAGGAGGACATTTAGTGAGCCTAAGAGTGTTTTAAGCAGAGAAGATGGTGGAAAGACAGAAAGGAGAAATATTCTCCAAACGATGAAAAACAGCTGCCCGATTGTGCAGGGATCCAACGGTCCAATAAATGAGCACATAAACTTCTATAATAATCATACAATTATTAACGAAGAGTCTGAGAATCTTTGTGAATATGGGCCCTGGTCTTTCATTGGTTGAAATATTAAAGGTTCCCACTGCATCCAGAGTTGATGAGACTGCAAAACTGATCAAATAAGAGCTTTTATGTTTAGATAAACTTCTTGATTAATAAAGTCAAAAGCAAAAAAACTTACATGACTGTCAGACGTGTCAAACACAAATGACCAGAATTTGGCAAAAAGTTCACCAGTCTAGGAGGATAAATTATTGTTATATAGAATTTTCTGCACTTTGTTCTCAAAACGGTTCTTGTCAGTGGGTTAGATCATTATAAAGTTGTCTTTATAGGTCTCTGTAAAAAAAAGATTATCATCACTTCAATAAGGAAAAGATTATTTTTTACTATGGCTTTCCCTAGAAACGGTAAAATTCTGTTATCAGTTCGACTTAATCATGTTTTAGCCATTTGTTTTAAAAATGCATTTCAAAATTTCTATTTATGTGATGTTTTAATTTTACTTATTCATTTACTAATGTATTTCTTGTTTTTAATACATTTCTATAGCTGTAATCCCTTATTTGAGTATGATGCAGTGTTAATTGCCATGTGAATGAATGGTGCTAAACAAATCAACTTGCTCTGCCTTCTGCATCCATGTTACAGTGAATAAAATTGGGAACTTGTTGAATTTCAGGGCCCATATTCACAAAAAATCCTAAGACTGAAAGTAGCTCCAATTGACGTCATTCTAAGAAAAATCTTGGAATTTCTTGATTCTAAGATTTTTCTTAGAATTTTCCCTCATCATAATTCTTACATTTATAATCCCGAGTTTCCAAACTGAACTAAGGAGAGCAGCACATGTTGAGCTGCAGGGCTCCAGGTGAACATGATGAGGGTAATCAGAGCAGCTGAGGCACTGACATAAAGTCAGCCGCAGCAACTTCCAGGACAAAGCTTTTCTCTTTCAGAGATTAGTCTGGTCAAGCTTTGCTGCCATTGCAGAGGTCAACATGGTGTTTCAGGGTGTTGTCAAGTGAGTTCTCCTTTATAATCTTTTGTGGTTCAGGTCTTGGGTCTTGTACTTACCAAGGATCTTTATCTCAACAGGAGCTCCTGGATTTTCTTCCTGCTCTTCAGTATTGGAGCGTGTGTCCCTGTAAGAAAAAGCAAGTGTACCAGTTCTTTGTAACTGGGATTCTCTGTTTTGTTGCCTTAAAATCAAAGTTTTAGGATTAATGGCCAAATTCTTTAGACAGTTCTCAACAGTTCCCCCTTTTGACCTCTGCAAAAGAGGTCAATATTCAAAGACATAGGAATGATAAGTAACAAAAAGAATAATAAGGTCAAATTGGCACACCAAAAGATTAGTACTCTGCAAAGTAACAAAGGAAAGCCATGAATTACAACTGGGCCTCTAATTCCCAACCTTCAGCAACAACATTTTGCATCATATTATATGGAGGTGGCTAATGAGTGAGTGCCCCTTTTTCAATAGTTGACGTAATAAGTCTTACTGTAAGAGAGCGAATACATGGCACACAGTGACAGCGACTACCAGCGAGCACGAGACTTCCGTACTGACTCCAAATACACCCAGGATATATTTGACCGCATTCCTCAACCTGGAACACCACAGACCCCAGGGTCTGGGTCTAAAGGACACCAGGAGGTGTAATGGGGTAAGTGATTACAGTGGACCACAAGACCTTTTATGATGCTGACACTTCTGTTTTCTGCAGGTTTAACCTACTGGAGCCTTAGACACTGGCATCTCTGGAGCATGAATCCAGACAATAAAACTTGTACAAATACAGGTCCTTCTCAAAAAATTAGCATATTGTGATAAAGTTCATTATTTTCTATAATGTAATGATGAAAATTTAACATTCATATATTTTAGATTCATTGCACACTAACTGAAATATTTCAGGTCTTTTATTGTCTTAATACGGATGATTGTGGCATACAGCTCATGAAAACCCAAAATTCCTATCTCACAAAATTAGCATATTTCATCCGACCAATAAAAGAAAAGTGTTTTTAATACAAAAAACGTCAACCTTCAAATAATCATGTACAGTTATGCACTCAATACTTGGTCGGGAATCCTTTGGCAGAAATGACTGCTTCAATGCGGCGTGGCATGGAGGCAATCAGCCTGTGGCACTGCTGAGGTCTTATGGAGGCCCAGGATGCTTCGATAGCGGCCTTTAGCTCATCCAGAGTGTTGGGACTTGAGTCTCTCAACGTTCTCTTCACAATATCCCACAGATTCTCTATGGGGTTCAGGTCAGGAGAGTTGGCAGGCCAATTGAGCACAGTGATACCATGGTCAGTAAACCATTTACCAGTGGTTTTGGCACTGTGAGCAGGTGCCAGGTCGTGCTGAAAAATAAAATCTTCATCTCCATAAAGCTTTTCAGCAGATGGAAGCATGAAGTGCTCCAAAATCTCCTGATAGCTAGCTGCATTGACCCTGCCCTTGATAAAACACAGTGGACCAACACCAGCAGCTGACACGGCACCCCAGACCATCACTGACTGTGGGTACTTGACACTGGACTTCTGGCATTTTGGCATTTCCTTCTCCCCAGTCTTCCTCCAGACTCTGGCACATTGATTTCCGAATGACATACAGAATTTGCTTTCATCCGAAAAAAGTACTTTGGACCACTGAGCAACAGTCCAGTGCTGCTTCTCTGTAGCCCAGGTCTGGGGAATGTGGCACCTGTAGCCCATTTCCTGCACACGCCTGTGCACGGTGGCTCTGGATGTTTCTACTCCAGACTCAGTCCACTGCTTCCGCGGGTCCCCCAAGGTCTGGAATCGGCCCTTCTCCACAATCTTCCTCAGGGTCCGGTCACCTCTTCTCGTTGTGCAGTGTTTTCTGCCACACTTTTTCCTTCCCACAGACTTCCCACTGAGGTGCGTTGATACAGCACTCTGGGAACAGCCTATTCGTTCAGAAATTTCTTTCTGTGTCTTACCCACTTGCTTGAGGGTGTCAATAGTGGCCTTCTGGACAGCAGTCAGGTCGGCAGTCTTACCCATGATTGGGGTTTTGAGTGATGAACCAGGCTGGGAGTTTTAAAGGCCTCAGGAATCTTTTGCATGTGTTTAGAGTTAACTCGTTGATTCAGATGATTAGGTTCATAGCTCGTTTAGAGACCCTTTTAATAATATGCTAATTTTGTGAGATAGGAATTTTGGGTTTTCATGAGCTGTATGCCAAAATCATCCGTATTAAGACAATAAAAGACCTGAAATATTTCAGTTAGTGTGCAATGAATCTAAAATATATGAATATTAAATTTTAATCATGACATTATGGAAAATAAGGAACTTTATCACAATATGCTAATTTTTTTTTAGAAGGACCTGTACACTTGTTGCTTCTTTTGAACAGTTGACCTATGATGCTACTTGTAATGTTTCAAGTAAGTGTTTAAACACAAGCAACTGGAATGCCAATTTTAGACCTCACTGGGTTTTATGGAGCCCACTGTTTGACCTGTAACAGCTGAGATTAAAACAAACTTAACTGGTTTAACTTTGCATGACTTGACTGGTGCTTAAGGCATGCTGAAGGATTAAATGACACTGAACAGTTCAGTCTCAAACATCTTTATAAACCAATTTACATTTTTATCCTAAAACTAGCAAATTAAACCTCGTTTCTGCTGAGCAGTAGCCCAGTCTTGATGTATAGACAGGAAGTCTTCAATAAAGCTGAGGTGCAGTTACTGGTGAGCAGAACTCAAATATGAGAATTTTTAATTAATTTATAAGGACAGGGTTTATAGAGCCAATTTGTGGCAGAAGATACAACTTTTCTGCAACTGGTGCACAATATACAGGGGTTAGACAATGAAACTGAAACACCTGTCATTTTAGTGTGGGAGGTTTCATGGCTAAATTGGACCAGCCTGGTAGCCAGTCTTCACTGATTGCACATTGCACTAGTAAGAGCAGAGTGTGAAGGTTCAATTAGCAGGGTAAGAGCACAGTTTTGCTCAAAATATTGAAATGCACACAACATTATGGGTGACATACCAGAGTTCAAAAGAGGACAAATTGTTGGTGCACGTCTTGCTGGCGCATCTGTGACCAAGACAGCAAGTTTTTGTGATGTATCAAGAGCCACGGTATCCAGGGTAATGTCAGCATACCACCAAGAAGGACGAACCACATCCAACAGGATTAACTGTGGACGCAAGAGGAAGCTGTCTGAAAGGGATGTTCGGGTGCTAACCCGGATTGTATCCAAAAAACATAAAACCGCGGCTGCCCAAATCGCAGCAGAATTAAATGTGCACCTCAACTCTCCTGTTTCCACCAGAACTGTCCGTCGGGAGCTCCACAGGATTAATATACACGGCCAGGCTGCTATAGCCAAACCTTTGGTCACTCATGCCAATGCCAAACATTGGTTTCAATGGTGCAAGGAGCACAAATCTTGGGCTGTGGACAATGTGAAACATGTATTGTTCTCTGATGAGTCCACCTTTACTGTTTTCCCCACATCCGGGAGAGTTACGGTGTGGAGAAGCCCCAAAGAAGCGTACCACCCAGACTGATGCATGCCCAGAGTGAAGCATGGGGGTGGATCAGTGATGGTTTGGCTGCCATATCATGGCATTCCCTTGGCCCAATACTTGTGCTAGATGGGCGTGTCACTGCCAAGGACTACCGAACCATTCTTGAGGACCATGTGCATCCAATGGTTCAAACATTGTATCCTGAAGGCGGTGCCGTGTATCAGGATGACAATGCACCAATACACACAGCAAGACTGGTGAAAGATTGGTTTGATGAACATGAAAGTGAAGTTGAACATCTCCCATGGCCTGCACAGTCACCAGATCTAAATATTATTGAGCCACTTTGGGGTGTTTTGGAGGAGCGAGTCAGGAAACTTTTTCCTCCACCAGTATCACGTAGTGACCTGGCCACTATCCTGCAAGAAGAATGGCTTAAAATCCCTCTGACCACTGTGCAGGACTTGTATATGTCATTCCCAAGACGAATTGACGCTGTATTGGCCGCAAAAGGAGGCCCTACACCATACTTATAAATTATTGTGGTCTAAAACCAGGTGTTTCATTGTCCAACCCCTGTACATGGCTGACCCTTACATTACTGTTTTTAGCTCTCATATTAATGCACCACACAGAACGTCAGAGTAAGATTGTGTCCTGAATGATGGTCCTGAAATGCCTAATCTTTCAGCAGACATTCAGTCAGTGATTGTTCTGCTGTTATGTTTCACAGAAAGCTAAAACAAAACACCCTGTCAGGTATTCCTTCCAGAAATTTACCTTTTTAATTTTTTTATTCTTTATAATACATACAATCCTGCTCTCAAGTCCAAATTTAGACTGGCACATCAACAGCTGTAATATGAAGAAAATGGAGACTTTCTGTAATCATAAATCATCCTGTTGTGCATACCCAAGTCCTGGCATGTAAAACTCTTAGGGTTAGACAGTTAAAATCAAGAACTTTCTCTCTGTTCTCACTGGATGGTTCAACCTCTGAACACACAGTGATCAGAAAACGTATTTATGATGTACATAACATTCCAAAATAGTGACCGTAAAGAACATCTTGGGACTGATTTCTGTGGGTTCTGCTGCAGTTACACACGTCTGGGTGAAAATCCAAGTCTCTGGATGACAAACCCAATCAGGGTGTGAATTAACTAATGTTCGTTCTTAGTTTTAGCTTTGTTGGTCATTAGATATTTGTTGGATTAAAATTGACTTGGGCTGCGGGTAATTTGACTCAAGTGTGACTAAGACTTGGACTGATTTGAACTGAATTTAGGTGAATATAACTGTATATAAATTGGAGCCATAGATCTCTATTAATAAGCTGAAGTGAGCAATTGATAGTGAAATTAAAATAAAAGTCAGTACTCTAAGAAAAAAGGAACTATGTGTAAAAAAGAATTCAATCAATTAGTTTATTCAATTTTATTTGCATTACCCTTTTTATATAAAAACTGCAACTTTTTACAGGTCAACTGCAATATTTTCCAGGGTTTAAACAAAGAAACTATAAAAACCAACCCTTTGCACAGAGAATACAGACACAAAATAAAAATATCAGATCCCACCATCTGCTTGCTCTATGACCATGGTCAGGTAAAGCTCTACGTGAAATATATGTTATAAATTGATAAACTGATTTACTGAACAGGGTGGATCTTCATGCTGATGGCCTTCAGGGAATACTCATAGCCCTTCCAGTGAAACCACTCTACTCCCACAGCTCGGAAAAGGTTGTGAGCGCCCCACAGGTAGACACCGTTAGGGTTGGCATAGTGACACGTTTTGTACCAGAATGCTCCAAGGTACGATCTGGCACAGCTTCCCTCGGGAAGGTCAAACGTGAGGAATTTCTGTTCGCTGTGATACGTCAGAGAGTCTCCTGCAGAAACACCAGTCCACAGAATCATCAAAACACTCATAAAATTAATGCACTTTTTAATTTCACTGTAATGTTTTCCTTTTCTTCTGAGGAAATAAATTATCTGCAGAAGAACCAGAGTTGAGAACATGAATGTGAGTGCAGCTCAGGACAACCTTTTTCCTCCTCCGACTTACTAACAGACCTGAAGCTCAGACGGTTGTGGCTAAGATTTAAACAGTGACACAAATGTTTATTATCGCAGTATTTTACATGTATCTTAGATGTTTCTATCTATGGTTTACTAGGGAACACAAAAAAACCATTTCATTAGTTTCAGCAGTGATGATCCTTCTTCATAAACTCTGTAATTGTTTCTGATGTGCTGGATACATTTGATGAAGAGTGTTTGAGAAAAGACTCCAACCAGCTGATGAACCTTGGATTCAAGAGGAGCTGTGGAGGTCTGTCCTGCCTATGGAACAGAGGACTGAATATTTACCCCTGCAGAGTGAATCAGGGGTTATGGGAATTTAGTTGTCTGGTCCACATGTGTTTTGAGAATCTGGAGAAGGTGTACAGGGTCATGGATGCTACTAAGTGTTATCTGGTCCATGTATAACTAAAGCAAGAGCTGCATCACAATTCTCAGCTTGTTCCCAGTTAGGTTGGGACTTCTGCTCCTTGTCTCTGGTCCTGTTTGTGGGGCTCTGGGACATAATGTAGTTGGGGAGAGGAGGGTTTCTGGTTTGGGAACATCAGGGTATCATCTGGTTTTTTTTTTTTTTTCATAATTGATGTGGTTTTGTTAGCCTATTTTAGCCACAGTCTTTACCAGACACTGGAACGATTCACAGTCGAGTGTGAAGCAAATAGAATGAGTCAGCTCCTCAGGGTCTGAGATCATGGTTCTCAACTGAATTTCTTGCTCACAAGTGATTGAACATGGAGCAGAAGATGGAGAAGCAGACTGGGGCCTTGTCTGGAGAAATTAGGTCATTTCTCTGGTTTGTTGTGGTGATGAAAGATCTGAGCTAATAAACTATTTAGTGGTTAGTCTATGTTTTAACCTTCTCCTGTGCGTATGAAATCTAAATGTTCACCAAAAGAACAAGACACCAGATATAAGAAGATGATAGGAGTTTCCTCTGCAGGGAGGTTGGGCTCTTCTGCAGGGCTGAGGGCACGCTATAAGGTTTATTGCTAGATATTACCCACAATTCCCAGTGCTGTAAAGTCTACAAATAGGTAGGTCTGCACTAGGTAGGTGTCTGTCAGAGTGGTTACCTGGCTCAAAAGCCTGTTTATTTTCATGGGGTAAAAACCTAAACTCAGTTATAATCAGTCAGAGATATAAGTGAATCTGGACACAGTTGGGTGTGTAAACTGGTTACCAACCCAAACCCGTGGTGCCAGGCACCACTAAATAGCACGTGTGTTTAATCTTCAAACTGTTGCCCTCACCAGAGCTTTCCCAGGGTTTGATGCCTTCAGGCTTCTGTTGGTTTGATAAATCATGCACTGAGTGTAGTTATGTGTGTGATCCCCAGTCATGGTCCCACAGAAATCATTCAAACCAGTCTGTCAGTGTGTAATCCCAGTGTTTTTAAATCTACACAGACTGTTATAGTTGTGTGGCATGTTCCCAGCTTCAGAGATAAGGTGAAAGTGGAGCTGCTGCTCCTCCACCCTGGCAGGAGAGAGTTGAAGTGGTCTGAACATCTGATCAGCACACCTCGTGAACCCCCTCCTTTTAGGTTTTGCAGGCACATTCCAGTGGGAGGAGATCCCAGCATAAACCCAGAATGGTGACCCAGAAGGTTACCCATTCTTGTTCTAATAGTGCTCAGAGTCCATCAATGATAATCTGCTCCTCTTTTTGTCTGAAAGTCCTTACCTCACTAAAATTTCAGAAGAGGTGTAGCCCACCTACTACTGATGCTGAGCAAGCTCTGCCCTTCCTGCAATATGATTCTGTAGCGCCCTCTTCAGGAGGAGATGGCTCTGGAGCCTGCTGTGCCCTTTAGGACATCCTGAAGTCTTCTTTGCATCTGATCCTTCCAGCTTAGTTATTTAAGCTGCAATATTCTCATGTGAGGGTGTTTTGATGCAAAATACAAAACTTTTCCTTGTCTTCTTGTGTTAGTAAGAAGACAGTGACTCATTTTGTAATAAAGCACATTATTTAAACCAGTAGAACTTTATGCAAAAAGTTATTCAGCATCAAACGTTGTGTGCACAGTTTGCAACACATCATTTCTGTCACTGCCAAATGTTCAGGCCTGTTTTTTTTCCTAATCTCATTGGATGCACAATGATCATCTGCACTGTTGTACTGCTCTTGCATCATATACTGCTCTATACTTACTCTCACTCACTTAAAACTGTGCACATATATTTATATTATATTGTAGATATGTTTATACTGTTTAATTTGTATTGTATTGCACTGACTACGCCAAAACAAATTCCTTGTATGTCCAAAAACGTACTTGGCAATAAAGCTTTTCTGATTCTGATTCTGATTCTGATCAGTTGGCTTATCTGAAGTAGAGTAAAGCTGGAAAGTGCAGTGCTATTTTTTCTACCAGACACTAGAGGTAGTTCCATTAATAGTATCTGTTCACTGATCACCTAAGTGAACTCTGCAGTGACCCACCTGCACCTCCATCAGTGAATCCAGACACATGCAGTCTGTAGCCATTTGATTCAGAATCGATGGAGAACGTGGAGTAACGTGCATACACCTTTTTTCCTTCAAAGTCCTCCATGTCGACCAGCAGCTGGTAGTTTTTCCTCTGAGTGAGGTGGAAGAGACTCTCAAGACCTTAAAGTCAGACAGAAGCTTGTCGAAAGTTATCTTTCACACATCTAAGGTCTGAAGAGTTTCCTGTTTGGCTTCATGTCTTACCAAGCCAGTACTCTCCAGCAGCGTTCCCAAAGCCCATCTTGTACTCCTCCCAGGGCCGATAGAAGTTAACTGAGCCATCCATCCTTCTCTGGAACACCTGAAGGTGGTTAATCGGTTTAAATGAACAAAACTGTATTTAGGCTGTCCATTTGCTGGCCAGTTCATCCATTCATCACAGATTAGACCTCATCATGTTTCTATGTCCAAGGTACATAAACATTTTTCCAGATTAGATATTATATTTTTTTCAGGATAAAATTTGAAGCTCATGGTTCATTTCTAATTCATTGTTATATATAAACTGAGTGAATTGAGTTATAGTAGGATATTAGTTAATTTAGGACAGGGCAAGTAGAGAAATTTCAGCTTTACCTAAAAAATTACATGGCATGATTTTAGTGATAAATTCCCAAGACACTGTATTTGCATCTTCAGCTTTGCTATATAATTTCAAGACAAAGATGGAATTCTTCTTTACTTATCCTATCGCAAATTACCTGATATCCCAATCACAGACGTTCACTATGAATGGACTGCAGACATTTTCTTTAACGGACGGATGGAAGGGTGGACGGACAGAGGGAAGGATACAGCGATCGAGAGGCGGGGTACATGCTAGATAGGTCACTAATCCAGGGCAACACAAGAAAAACAACCGTGCACACTCATACTTATACTTAAGATCAATACCCAAATATCGGTTGGTTAGACTGTGAAGCCGGAGTACTTGGAGAGAACCCACACATGCACAGGTCGAGCATGCAAACTCCATCCATAAAGACCCCGGGCTGGGATTCAAACCCAAGACCTTCTTGCTCTGAGGTGCCACTGTGCAGCTGAGCTGAATTACATTTCAGTTAGAGGAACCAATCAGAGCATCACTAACAAATCAGAGACAGTTGTTAGAAATTTCAATCAAAGAACTGATTTTCTGGGGTCATGGAAGCAGAAATATGCTAAAAAGGATATTTTGCAACTAAATAAACAATCATTTGGTCACTTGATCAAATCAAAGAATTCCAGTGTTCCAATCACTTCCATGGCTGCAGGTGTGGAGAAACTTGACTGGCCTGCACAGAGTCCTGCCCTCAACCTTCTTGAACATCTGTGGGATTAATTAGAGCGGAGGCTGCAATTCTGAATTTCTCATCTGACTATGAACACACTCCTAAACCTTGTGAAAGATGTTTACAGAACAGTGGGTGCATCAACAAATTGAACCTTATACATTAACAACAGGATGTCATCAAAGTTCATGTACATGTAAGCATAGACAGATAGTGTATGAAACAGTATCATCTGAGGCATGCTGAACATCAGAATGTGAATGTGAATCTTGTAAAACTGTGAGCATGAAGGGAGAGAAACAGATGTGAGAAAATATAGGCAGAAAGAGAAACCAGATGGTGAACAATACTCACAGTCCACTTTCCTTCCAGAGAGTCCATGTCACAGTACACCTGTACACACACACACAGTAAATCTTTGTTGAGTTGAAGCACCATACTGCAGCTCAAAAAACCCTCAAAGTAAACATGTTACTTTGGACTTTCAGCATTTGGTATCCTTATTTTCCACAGCAGGACACCGAGCAGATGATTATAATTCAAGAGGTTGTGGATGTACCTGGACAGCAGACGTGGCTCCAATGGGATAGATGGTGTAAACTCCGCTGGGTACACTGGAATTTTTTTCATGAACATCACTGCAGTCCAGAGGGAGGGCGAGTTTTGAGCAGCGGCTCATCATAGGAACCAGGAGGAGGAAAACCACAGACAGCAGCTGAAGCAGAACAGTTTTCAGGTTATTTCATTATGAAACATCACGCAGAGTGGGAGCAGTTCTGAGAGGAACAGCAGCAGCGCAGACAGGGCTTCCTACAAATTTACTCTGTGATTCTGTTAAAACAAGAAAAACATCACTAGAGAGAACCATTCCAGAATGTTTGCTGAGTTCTTCTGGTAAACTCACCTTCATCATCAGATATATTTTGAAGTGACCTGATGAAGACTCATGTTTCTGACATGTATTTATAGACCAGAGAGATTAATAATTTACAGAACCTCTTGTGGGTTAAATACATTACAGCCCATTCTTCACTTGGAAGTCCAAAGTTTGCTTTTAGAAACTGAGGTAACATGTAGCAAACTATCATGGGAATGTTCAGATATGCTGAAATGCAGTAGATGCCCAAATTGAGCAATAGGATATCCATTAGAGAACACAGTGTGGATGAACGTATCAATCAAAAAACAAAGTTACTAAGGATAATCTACTTTACAAACTACTACTAAAAGGGGGAACGTTTATGACTGAAGAATAAGACCCAGGAGCAAGTATTAGCTCAGCTTAAACACCAGAGAGAGAGTGCAGCCTGAGAATCCAACTGCCACAAAATAAAGTTTTAAACTATTTATGATTTATCGTCTTACATTTAAACTCCGAGTTTTTCTGTCTGCGGTCTAACAAAAAGGGTTTAACTGACTAGTTTTGAGATCTACAGTAATACCAAACGTTATACAAAGTTTTGGAAAGTCCTGTTTTCTGCTCTTTGGGTAGAAATATGTTTTAAATGTGCTTAACACTATTTACCATACAGTGGAATTGCTGATTTCAAATGTTGTAGAGACTTTAAATCCCTTACTAGACACACAAGCTTCTAGAATCTTCTTTTGAAGACAGACAGCTCTTTGGGTCTTTCCATGGTGTTCACTCTCACTTCAACAGCCATCCAGGAGCACACCAAAATAAATGTCAAAACAGGGTGTAAACAGGAAAAACCTCCCATAAAATGAAGAGTAACAATGTCCTCATCATGTTCACCTAATGTTTACCAGTGGGTGGGTGTCCTAATTTATTCCTCCTTGGAAATTGCATTTATTTAATTGAATGTAACAGAAAAGGCAATTTTTTCTTCAAATTGTTTTGTTGATTGTCATTATTTGCAGATAGGTGGAGAACTCCACTTAGATGAAATCTCAATGTTCTTACAAAAAGATTTCCAAATAGAAAGCAGAGATGCTGAGCTGAGGGATTACTTTGTTTGAAGAACACACAATATGAACTTGTATGGGGTAAGAACGCTGTCAAAAACAACGTGTATGTAAAGATGGAAATGTGTGCATATTAGTCAATAGTTGAGCATAAGTAAAATCCAAAAGGTATTTTATATTTTCTCTATAAAAATACTAAATAAAATGTTACAGCTTCAAGAAATAACAAACACAAAGTTCAAGTTTACAGTTGTGATTTATTCTTTATGAATACAATATGCTATAACAGTTTGTAAATTCGATTTTTTTTCTATGAGAATACAAATTTACATCAGCGACTTTGTGTCACGTGATTTCAGGCTGGTTAGTGGAGCAGAGTTAGTCGATTCGCGTTGCGCATGCGCTGTCACACTCCTCACCGCCAGTAGTGCCGGAATTGGAGATAATTCAGTCTAAAAGGAATATCAGGAACAGAGGGGAGATAGGGGGGAAATCAAGAGTATTATAAATAAGGCATTGTTCTTATTTTTTTACAAAACTAAAGGATAGAATATAGTGGGTGGAGTTATACAATGATTTACAGTAGGTGGCGGTATGCACCTCTGAATTTGTTGCGAACCGCCAGCAGAAGAAGAAGAAGCAGCAGCACTAGCGCCAAGATGACGGACCAAGAGCATATATTAACGACATTAAGTGTTAGCGACTGTCAAAGTCGCTGAGCAGCTGAATAGGGGAATCCTTGTTGACGCGCCAGGTTATCAAAACGCAATCCAAGATGCAGTTAAGATGATTTTATTTTGTCGACATTGTCAATATCCAAGGTAGAACAGTATCCAAAGCAGCATAAAAATGGATCCGTAGGATTAAACGGTGATTAAGGACAAAAAACGTAGCTTAAGGCGGTCAGCAAAAAAAGGTAGACCTCCCCCATCACCCACTCACTAAAATCACCCAAGCCACAACAGGTGATTTACAATCACTAATAGCGCCACGTGATCTCACGCTACGCCTATCCACAACATTCGGGCCCCTAATTATTACGTCATTACACAGTAATAATTACTCATACAACACCACCACCCAAGATATACACTACATTAAAACACACATTGAGACAACATATTCAAATAGTCCATGAAGGTCATTTTCAAAAAGTCAAACAGTCATTCTCTCCCTTTTTTCCAAAATAGTCCATCCATAGTCAGTCAGTCATAGGCCAGATGTTACCAGCACTTAGCCTAAATATAGTCAGTCTGCGATGTACATCTAGTTGTGGTAAAGTCAAGTCAAAAGGTCATGTCAAAAGTTGAGTCAAATGTGTTGTCTTCATTGGTCGGAAGTCTCCTGAAGAAGGCACATCTTTGTGATTGGTCTGCATAAGTGGCTGGTCGGGGTCTTAATCCAGACCTGACGTATGAGTCCATTCTTATCTGGCACAGTTTCTGTGATTCTGCCAATGATCCAGGAACCACGAGATGGAGAGTCATCCATTATAAGAACCACATCTCCAGAAACAAAGTTGCGTCTAATCTTCATCCATTTGTGGTGCTGTTGAAGTTGAGGCAGATATTCTTTAATCCATCTCTTCCAAAACAGATCAGATATGTATTGGACTTGTCTCCATCGTTTCCGTGCATAAACATCATCTTTCTGAAATAAACCTGGTGGTAAGCTTGGGTTAGACTTGAGTAAGAGAAGATGGTTCGGTGTTAAAGCTTCCAGATCATTTGGATTGGCGGATTCCAATGTAATAGGTCTACTGTTGAGGATTGACTCCACTTCACAGAAAGCAGTTTGAAGTCCTTCCTCGTCCAAATGCTGTGTCTGCAGGACGGAAGTAAGAACCTTTCTGATGGAGCGAATCAATCTCTCCCATGCTCCACCATGGTGCGACCCAGCTGGAGGATTGAAGATCCACTTGATTCCCTTCAGTGACAGCGCATCAGAGATGTTTTCCTGATTCCAATCCTCAATAGCTTGTCTCAGTTTCCGCTCAGCGCCCAAAGTTGGTACCATTATCGGACCGCAGCTCTTGTACCTGGCCTCTCCTTGCAATGAAACGTTGTAAGGCGTTAATGAAAGAGTCTGTGTCAAGAGATGAGGCAACCTCAATATGTACTGCTCTGATCGCCAAACATGTGAAGATAACTCCATATTTCTTCACAAGACTTCTCCCATGCTTCACTTCAAATGGACCAAAACAGTCCATTCCAACAAAACTAAAAGGAGGTTTCTCAGGGGTTACTCTGCTTTCAGGTAGGTCAGCCATTTGTTACTGGCCTGCAGCTCCATGCAACCATCTGCAGATCACACACCTTGACATGATCTTTCTAATCAATGCACCAGCACCAGGAATCCAATATTTCTGATGGAGCTTTGAGAGTATGTGGTTCCTACCACCATGACCCACCTCTTTATGGATGTATCGGAGAATAAGAGAAGCAATGTGAAGATCTTTAGCTAAAATGATAGGATGTTTAGAATCTTCAGACATGACAGCCCTGCTGAGACGTCCTCCAACACGCAGCACATTATCCACCAGAACAGGATGCAACCTGTATATGTGACTGCTTCGTTTGACGTTCTTTCCTTTTTGGAGACAGAAGATTTCCTCAGAATATCTTTTCTTCTGACAGAACTTGATTACCTGCATCTCAGCATCCTCAATCTCTTCCAGTGAAAGAAAGCCAGTACGCAGCTCAACCCTATGATGAGCACCTTCAGACTGGGTTGTTTCAGATGCAGACAGGAAATGTCTTGTTTCTTTTGTAATGCAAGAGCAATGTTTTGAATCTCAAAATCCAACCCATCACCCTCACAAGACGAGTCCAGGATGAAGCACGATGAATCAAAAGAGCCAAAGGATGATCGTCATCTTGTACGGGGGAAACACCAACAGAAGCAGACACTTTGACTTCAGGATCTTCATGTGGAAGTTCTTGTAAGTTCTCAGGGTTTACAGGCCAATCTGTCTCTGGCTGTGTAAGAAATGCAGGACCAGATAACCATGTAGTGTCATGTAGAAATGGCTCTACCTTCATACCCCTGGAGGCAATGTCTGCTGGGTTATTAGTTGTGTTCACATATCTCCACTGGGAGACGCCAGAAGCCCTGAGAATCTCTGACACTCGATTCGCCACAAAAACACGGAACCTGGAAGTCTTGTTATTGAGGTATTTCAATACAGAAGTACTGTCTGTCCAAAACACTGAATCTAGGAGTGGTAGCCTTAGTTCTCTTCTCCACAGTATGTCCATGCGAACGGCCAACACAGCTGCCGTCAATTCCATACGGAGAATAGTGACTGGTTTTAAAGGTGCCACCCTGGACTTCCCCATTATGAAGGAACTGTGCATTTGGGAAAGACTGTTCTGCAGCAGCAGGTAGGTAACAGCGCCATACCCCTTCTCACTCGCATCTGCAAAATGGTGCAACTGAGCGGTGATTGTTTTCCCAAAATCAGTAGATTTCAAACATCTTTTGATGCTGATGTTGTCCAACAGATGCAATTCTTCCATCCAACGTTTCCACTCTTGAGCAACTGCTGATGGAATAGCATCATCACATCCTATTCCCTTCTGACACAGGTCTTGAAGGATTCTTTTAGCTATGAAAATGACAGGAGCTAAGAATCCCAAGGGGTCATAGAACGTGCTAACAGTGAAAAGGATCCCTCTTCGGGTCAATGGTCTGTTTGGGATGGATATGCAGAACTTAAACGCATCTGACTGTAGACACCACCATACTCCCAATGCTCATTCAACAGGCAAGATGTCACGATCCAGATGTAGGGTTTTGACCTCTTTAGCTCTTTCCTCCTCAGGTATTACTGCCAAGACACTGCGGCCATTACTTATCCACTTCGTTAAGTGGAAGCCGCCTTTGGCGCAGATGAGTCTGAGGTCTGAGTAAAGAGATATGGCTTCCTCTTCGGTGCCTATTGAGGCAAGACAATCATCCACATAGAAACCATATAGAATGGTATCAATCACCTGCTGGCTGAAATCTGCTTTGTTGTCTTCTGCACATTTCCGCAGGGCATAGTTAGCACAACTCGGAGAGGATGTTGCTCCAAATAAATGAATGTCCATGCGGTACTCCTGCATGCCCTGATTGAAGTCACCACCAGGCCACCAGAAAAACCTCAATAGGTCAGCATTTTCTTCTGGCACATGCACCTGATGGAACATGGCTTCAATGTCAGACATCAAAACAACAGGCTCTTTTCTGAACCTAGTCAACAAGCCAACCAGGCTATTTGTTAAATCAGGACCACTCAGGAGCTGTGCATTGAGAGAAATGCCCTGGAATGACGCAGCACAGTCGAAGATGACCCAAATCTTTCCCTTGATAGGATGGTACACCCCATGGTGAGGGATATACCAAACCTTTCCATCACTGCGCTCCAAATCTGTGGTTGGCACTCTTTTTGCATAACCTTTGGATAGAAGATATTTCATGAAGGCAATGTAGTCTTTGTGGAAGTCTTTATCTCTGATAAACCTTTTCTTTAAACTTAAAGCACGTTGTTCAGCAATTGCGCGGTTATTAGGCATTCTTATGTCTCAATCTCTCAAAGGCAAGGCAATGTTGTAGTGTCCATTACGCAAGGTTACTGTCTTACTGGCCAACTCTAGAAACTTGGAGTCTTCCTTTGACAGCCCCATCTGCTCATCGTGGCTGCTCTCAGGAAAATCTATCTTGAATTGTTGCTTCCATAGGTTATCCAACAGAACACCAGAAATTCTGTTCATGGTGACAGTTGACAGACAACTTGTTCTTTCCCAACATTCTCGGTCAATTGGCCCATTCGCTGTCCAGCCGAGCACAGTTTTAATGGCGAAGGGTCCATCACCTTCGATCCTGATGACCTCCAAAGGTTCTAGAGCTCTGGGCATGTTCATGCCAATCAAAAGCTCCACCTGAGCCTTGATCTCTGGCAAATGAACGCACTTCAAGTGTGGCCAGATATCCAGGTCTTGTTGCTTTGGGATATTACTCAGGTCTACAGGCATTTTGTGTTGAGTAAAGAGGTCAGGCATATCATAATACATGTCGCTGTCCAATCCAGCAATTTCAAGTTCAGGTACAATTAAGCTGTCCACAACTTTCTCTTGTCCCATGGTGCGCAAGAGAATCTTTGTTTTTCTCCCAGTGAGATTCAGCTTATCCAAAAGACCTACTGTACAAAAGGATGCTGAACTCCCTTGGTCCAAAAAGGCATATGTTTCCAGTGTCCGTTGACCTTTCTTTGCTTTCACCTTAACTGGCACAATGGCAAGCTTGAAGTCCTGTGCACTGGCCCCAGTAAGACCACTAGTCTGAACTGTCAGGAGAGTTCACTGCTTCAGCATCAAGTTGAACTTCATTCTTCTTCTTGTTGTGAATATGGAGTATGCTTGCATGTCTGAAACCACAGATTTTACATGAAAGGCGTTTTCTGCATTCTTTGCTGATATGCCCTGTACACAAGCAACCAAAACAGATGCCATTTCTCCTAAGAAATGAAATCTTCTCATTATGAGGTTTCTTTTCAAGCAAAGAGCATAACTCCAGTTTGTGTCCACCCTTGCAAAGCAAACAAATCTTCACATTAGTCTGATGGTCTGATGGATTATTTCTCTCAACAGCAGAGGTAGTGATGCCAAAGCTATTTCCTGTGGTTCTTGGGCGAGAAAAACGTTTTCCTCCATCTGTGCTCCTGGCTGATGAATTTATTAATGGAACATCACTTAGGTTTTCAAAGACAGGATCTGTAGTAATTTTGACTTGACGCTCAATAAAGAAAACAATGTCAATAAATGTTGCTCTTCGACGCTGCTTCTCCTGGATGTCACATGCCACAGTTCGCCATTTATCTTTTAATTTATATGGCAATCTTTTAATCACAGCAAGCATATTAGCAGGTGTGTTTAATTCAGAAAGATCATAAACGTCCTCCATCGCATTACAACACCCACGTAAAAACAAACAGTATGCCTGAAGGGCTTTTCCATCTTCTGATTTAATCAATGGCCATGAATAAACTTTATTCAGGTAAGCAGATGCAATAACATGTCCATTTCCAAAATGCTCATACAGCATAGTCTTTGCTTTCGCATATCCACCACCATCAGACATATGTTGACAGCTTTTGACAAGTTCATTGGGCTGCCCCCTGGTGTACTGTACAAGGTAATGCAGGCAATCATCAGGCTCACCAGTCTTTGATTCAATGACCTGTTCAAATGAGCGCATAAAGGCCAGAAAATGAAGCGGATCGCCATCAAAAGGTTGAATTTCTCTTTTGGGTAGTGAAGAGAGACTTTGTTGACGAACCAACATGCAAGTTACCTCATTTTTCATTCATTCATTTCTCCATAATGCATAACAAATTTTCATTGGTTGCTGATTAAGCAGCTTGTTGCAGAGGCATATTTGATATTGTTCTGCTTATAGGATGAGAAGGTCCAAGAAGAGGAGGTGCAAACCTTTTCTTTGTCACCTTCCGTTGCACTGTTTTTATTTGAAGCTCTGCCTTTTCATTAACTATATTTCTCTTTGTCTGTGGGACAAAAGTATTAAGAGTTTCAACAGTATTTCCTTTTGTTTTAAAATAGGATTCCATACCATTGGATTTCCATGAAGCTGAGCTTTGCACTGCAGATCCAGTTTTCAGCACATTTACTTTTGCAGCAATTGCAGCTATTTCTGCTTGAAGTTGAAGCTGTTATTTCCTTTTCCTCATTTGCTCCTCCTGTTCTTCAATAGCATGTTTTTCTTTGAGCATATTTTGACGTGTGAGCAAGGCAGCCATTTCAGCTTCTAACCTGAGACGTACAGATGAAGCTGATGATACTTTGGAGCTTGACTTGCTTCCCTGATTTGAAACACTGTCAGATGGCAACACATCATCTTGAATGTCATGCTGGAGATTGGCAGATAACTGAGGCTCCATTTGTTCTTGAACCTCCACTCCTTCTCCTAGTGGAGTTAACTGTGACCGTAACATGTCAGATGATGGTCTGCTTGAGCATTTATTTGTTTCAGAAAGCTACATTTCAACATCCTCAATAAAGCCTTTGTTGTATTTAATGATACTTGAAAACCATGTATTTTGTTTATCTTTCTCATCTAGCCAAATTAAAGGCAGCAAAGATTCATGCAATGCAATGGCATCTTTAAACAGGTGTGTTAACTCGTCCAGCAGTGATTTTACTTCTGAATAATTTTTATCATCTTTCATTAGCTCTTTAAGAGATGATATTACACTTTTCATTTTCTTTACACACTTTTTCCGCTCTGTTTGGATAGTTTCAATTTTATTTAGGAGAGCTTTCTCAGTGAGAACGATCGTTCTTTTATCCTTTTCATGTTTCTCAACAACAGATACAGCAGATGATCCACTCATTTTAATCCAAAATAAAGGAAACTTCCAGGCAACAACTCCTTAAACTTTATCGAACGCACGCAGAGCCACAACACACACTCGCACACCATAAATCCCGCAACCGCAGTCCCACGGCAAAACGTAGCGGGGGGCGTGTCACAACAACAGCTTCGCGTGGCAGAACAAAACTGCGATTAAAAGAGCAGCACAAAAACATTCAAGTTTCATACCACTGTCGTCTTTTACTTCTCTGAGCGATCCTCTTTTATAGGTGTAGTGGCGGTAGTGTGTGGGCTCGCGTTGTTCCAGCTGTGTGAAAAACTCCGTTGTTGTTCTTTTTTGCTGACAAATGTTAGCGACTGTCAAACAAAGTCGCTGAGCAGCTGAATAAGGGAATCCTTGTTGACTCGCCAGTTTATCAAAACGCAATCCAAGATGCAGTTAAGATGATTTTATTTTGTCGACATTGTCAATATCCAAGGTAGAACAGTATCCAAAGCAGCATAAAAATGGATCCGTAGGATTAAACGGTGATTAAGGACAAAAAACGTAGCTTAAGGTGGTCACCAAAAAAAGGCAGACCTCCCCCATCACCCACTCACTAAAATCACCCAAGCTGCAACAGGTGATTTACAATCACTAATAGCACCACGTGATCCTACGTAGCGTATCCACAACATTAAGACATACAGGTCCTTCTAAAAAAAATTAGCATATTGTGATAAAGTTCATTATTTTCCATAATGTCATGATTAAAATTTAACATTCATATATTTTAGATTCATTGCACACTAACTGAAATATTTCATGTCTTTTATTGTCTTAATACAGATGATTTTGGCATACAGCTCATGAAAACCCAAAATTCCTATCTCACAAAATTAGCATATCATTAAAAGGGTCTCTAAACGAGCTATGAACCTAATCATCTGAATCAACGAGTTAACTCTAAACACCTGCAAAAGATTCCTGAGGCCTTTAAAACTCCCAGCCTGGTTCATCACTCAAAACCTCAATCATGGGTAAGACTGCCGACCTGACTGCTGTCCAGAAGGCCACTATTGACACCCTCAAGCAAGAGGGTAAGACACAGAAAGAAATTTCTGAACGAATAGGCTGTTCCCAGAGTGCTGTATCAAGGCACCTCAGTGGGAAGTCTGTGGGAAGGAAAACGTGTGGCAGAAAACGCTGCACAACGAGAAGAGGTGACCGGACCCTGAGGAAGATTGTGGAGAAGGGCCGATTCCAGACCTTGGGGGACCTGCGGAAGCAGTGGACTGAGTCTGGAGTAGAAACATCCAGAGCCACCGTGCACAGGCATGTGCAGGAAATGGGCTACAGGTGCCGCATTCCCCAGGTCAAGCCACCTTTGAACCAGAAACAGCGGCAGAAGCGCCTGACCTGGGCTACAGAGAAGCAGCACTGGACTGTTGCTCAGTGGTCCAAAGTACTTTTTTCAGATGAAAGCAAATTCTGCATGTCATTCGGAAATCAAGGTGCCAGAGTCTGGAGGAAGACTGGGGAGAAGGAAATGCCAAAATACCAGAAGTCCAGTGTCAAGGACCCACAGTCAGTGATGGTCTGGGGTGCCGTGTCAGCTGCTGGTGTTGGTCCACTGTGTTTTATCAAGGGCAGGGTCAATGCAGCTAGCTATCAGGAGATTTTGGAGCACTTCATGCTTCCATCTGCTGAAAAGCTTTATGGAGATGAAGATTTCATTTTTCAGCACGACCTGGCACCTGCTCACAGTGCCAAAACCACTGGTAAATGGTTTACTGACCATGGTATCACTGTGCTCAATTGGCCTGCCAACTCTCCTGACCTGAACCCCATAGAGAATCTGTGGGATATTGTGAAGAGAACGTTGAGAGACTCAAGACCCAACACTCTGGATGAGCTAAAGGCCGCTATCGAAGCATCCTGGGCCTCCATAAGACCTCAGCAGTGCCACAGGCTGATTGCCTCCATGCCACACCGGATTGAAGCAGTCATTTCTGCCAAAGGATTCCCGACCAAGTATTGAGTGCATAACTGTACATGATTATTTGAAGGTTGACGTTTTTTGTATTAAAAACACTTTTCTTTTATTGGTCGGATGAAATATGCTAATTTTGTGAGATAAGAATTTTGGGTTTTCATGAGCTGTATGCCAAAATCATCCGTATTAAGACAATAAAAGACCTGAAATATTTCAGTTAGTGTGCAATGAATCTAAAATATATGAATGTTCAATTTTCATCATGACATTATGGAAAATAATGAACTTCATCACAATATGCTAATATTTTGAGAAGGACCTGTATATAAACTTTTTAACATAATCAGGCTTTGTACCGTAGTTTCTTGGTCCGTGCTCCACTAACCAGCCTGAAATCACGTGACACCAAGTCGCTGATATAAATTCATATTCTCATAGAAAATAAATCGTATTTACAAACTGTTATAGCATATTGTATTCATAAAGAATAAATCACAACTGTAAACTTGAACTTTGTGTTTGTTATTTCTTGAAGCTGTAACATTTTATTTTGTATTTTTATAAAGAAAATATAAAATACCTTCTGGATTTTACTTATGCACAACCATAGACCAATATGCACACGTTTCCATCTTTACATACAGGTTGTTTTTTGACAGCATTCTTACCCCATAAACTTGGGCCATCTTTATTTTCTGCATACATGGCTGTAGCTGAATGAACTAGAAAGGCCCGAGTTGACTTGGAATCTAGAACAATGGGACATTAAGTAAAGAAGCATACAAACACAAACATAATAATAAAATATTAAAAGCCATACGGTCAAAAGGGAAATAAAGCACACCTTATTCAGGTTTTTATCAGTCAGAAAGTAATGATTAGGTCTTCATCAGGTTCATTTGATTTCCAAAATTAATCTCAAAAGAAAAACACACATCAAATTCCATACAGGCTTTATTTATTCAACACAGCTGAAGCCTAAATAGAAAACCTGTATCTCCAAAACGTAGTGCACCACATGATCCCACAGCTTGTAAAACCTACTTTAGCAGCAATAGGTCTCAGCAGTGGTTTCCTGTCTCACTGGTGGAGACATTTTGTCCTACTCTTCTTACCGGTGTTCCTTCAGTTCATCGAGGTTCGCAAACATTTGTTTCTGGACAGCTCTCTTAAAGTCCCACCACAACATTTCAAGCTGCTGGAGTTCTGGACTTTGGATCGTTAAAACAGTGCAAAAACCCCTGCTCTCTCTCCCCCCCAGGTAGCTTTTTGGATTTGACCATAATTCACTAGATGGTAGCAAAACATAGATGAAAGCATTCATCTGTCCAGTTCCAGCCTTCACATTCAGCAGCTGAAACATCAAATGAATGTCTTTTTATTTAAAAATGCAAAATTTAACAATACCGATATTTACATATTTCCTTAAACTGACCCTTCCTTATATATGGTCTTACAAACTTTAGTTAAAATAAAATTGGTCTGAGATTAACACTTGACAAATGTCCCTTAACAACAAAGTTAGGAGTCTGAAAACAGGTTTCTATTTCTGTTTAAATTATTACAAAAAAGTACTGCCATCAAATAAAAACCAATAACATAATTTTTATTTCAAACATTTATTATTCCTAAAAAGGTTAAATAGAGACCACAAAATTCATCACCGACACAGAGACGACATGAGAGCAAACACAACACGGACAAACCACACCCTTTAAATAAGAAAGTCAGTCGACAGAGAATTTACAAAGATTGCATATTTTAAAACAAAAATTATAAACTTTCCCAGAAACAGTGTAAATATACCAACACCTAAAAAAAAAAAGAAATCTGCTCCACTTCCCACAGAAGAGAAAACATTTTGGTCTTCCTGTAGTGTTGCTGCTGCTGGCCTGGGAGCAGCAGGAGAAGTGCAATGAGGATGGATGATTTCTGGTAGGCCACATTTTAAACAAACACATTAATCTCATAATAACAATGAGATGAATGAAAACATCAAATAATACACGTTAAAGTGAAGGCAGCCTCAGTGTTTGACTGTCTGAGGAAACAGTTTCCTGTGAGGAACATTTAAAATGTGAAAAGTCCAACTTGATAAACCAAATTTCATCTGTAGTGTCTGTTGTTTCTGATTGAGTGAAATAACCCAATAATAATTAAAAAAAACTCATTCTGTTGGAGATGAGAAGGAACAACACTGACAAACAGAAACGGATGGTTTACCTGACAAGAATCTGCCGTTCAAAAAGGAATCTCCCTTTAACCTGCTGATCTTTCCCCTGAATGCCATAAATAAATTACAATTTCTTGATAGGTATTGCACCGATGATGCACCTGCTTGTATGAGTACAAGTTCCTGCAGAAACATCTGCAGTGACACAGAGTCAGTATTTACAGCATTACCAACATAGACAGGAGCAAAGCTGAAGAAATCAAACATCTGTGTAAAGAAAATTGGCACCAAAGTGATGAACCGGGAAGTGAGGAACTCCTAAGAGTTGTCAGAGAGTTAAAAATGCTTCTCTCAGGTAAAACATCCACTCATAACAAAAAGACCCACTCCATCAGCTGCAGTGTTTCAAGCCTGAGGGTAGAGGGCGCTGTGCTACATGTACTGGTGTGGGTATTCAACGACGTTCCCTTTAGTCTCACTTTGACCTGCGTAGTCAGGATGCTGATGGAGCTGCAGCGCCCCTCCGGGTGAATTCAGTAAGGTTGCAGCAGTAATGTCTGTGATGAGGTGCTAAAGGTTTCAGAGATGTGCTGCTTTGGTTCGATCACAGATTAATCTAAGTTTTCATTTTCACAAACGCAGCAAATAAAAACATGTAAAGATACGATCCAACAGGCCACCTGACCAGAGATCCAAAATATCTGAATTTATCCCAAGAAAATAAATCCCTGTGAAGAACAAAGATGTCAGGAGGAAGAGAAGGAAATGTGGCTTTAGCATGCCGAGGAAGGACCTGGGTAGGTGTGATTACGAGAACACGGAGCAAAGGTGGACGAAGATTAAACACATGCACACGTCCACGCTGTGCAGCCACGCCCAGTCCGCCGGCCCTTAGAGACTTTCAGAGAGCGCGTAGCAAGCGCTCGATCTCGCGTGAGTTCAGAGCTGGTGCACGATGCTGTCTGCATGGTTGACGGAGACGGAGCCGTCTTGCCGCAGGCGCTGCCACTGGAAGGTCGTGCTAAGGGGTCCCACCTCATCCTCGTCATTTTCCTGCTCCTTGGCAAACTCCAGGAACACCTGAGAAATATAAAGGTGATACATCATGAAGGAGGGAAATGTTTTACTGCACTTCTCAGTGATTGGTGGACAAAAACAAAATAACACTTATAGTTCCAACCAAAGGGAAATAAGACTGAAATATCTCAAGCGTAAAATGCTCAGTGTGACACATTCAGGTGAACCATGTCTTGTTTCTCCACCTACCTGCTCCAGTGTTGACTGGGAGAAGTTGTAGTCCTCAAAGTTGAAGGTTTGTTTGGCTGAGAGCAAAGAAACCAATCAGAAATGACACGAATGTTGTTCCGGATGTTAACGCATCTTTTTGTTTGCTTTTTAGTGAAACTCACCGCTCTCTAACTGGGAGAAAGAATGGGCCAGCGACTTGACGTCCTCCATGGGGATCTTATAAACCATCATAGTGGTGAAGCTGCAGAGAAGGCCGCAGTGACATTTGTAAATCAGAAAATATATTAAAACATATTTTAACAACAAATAAGGTTAACAGTAACTCAGGGTAGCAGGTTGTTCTTGCCAACAAGAAACTGCTTTCTGAGGCAGTTTCCTGTTGGCATCAGATATTCTCTGTCCTCCCCCAGCAGGAATCTTAAAAGGCTTTTTAAGTTGTTTAGCTAGTAAGAACAGAATCCTATCCAAAAAGATGACAGCAGGAAAGCAAAGAGTCATTTATCCTCCTAAAATCAGCTGCAAAGAAAGCAGCTCTACTGACATACTGTAAGAGAACGTTGGTACTCTAATGTGATCCCACCTCTCCTGTCGGACAGCGTGGGGAAAGATTCGGAGGATCTCCTTGTGCAGCAGCGCCACCTGCTGGAGTCCTGTCAGCTCCTCCCTCAATTTCACCTCCAGACTGTAGCCCCGACCGTATTTTGCTTTCAGGTGTTGGATGGAGCCGATGCATCTGATGGGAGAGAGGTGATTAAGCTGCATGAACTTGTAATCCAAAAATCTGATTTCTTTCAAAGATTCCCAAGGAAGAAAAGAACCTGAGCTGGCCAGAAATTATGATGGCAACCCGGTCACACACGGCCTCGGCCTCCTCCATGTAGTGGGTGGTGAGCACGGCGCCGCGCTGGCGGTTCCTGAACGCAGCACGCATGGCCCGCCTGCAGAAAGACTAAATGTTTTCCTCAGACAGTCGGTTGCATCTGGGTTCTGATCAGGACAGAGTTGCTGAATATTCTTACACCCCAAACCTCAGTTCACATCAGTGCCCGAAAGGAATCAGTTAAAGTCATTTAGCTGAATGTTTCCAACCTTGAACTGCTCAGCTCATGGTGTGTTGTTCGGTTCCTTAACACAGCCAGCTGCGTCGCTTTGCATAGAGAAATGCTGGAAGAACTGTAGAACTGGACCTTTGTTTCCCTGACTGACCTCCACATTAAACACTCTGCTTCAGTAAATTTCTCACATAAAGCCAAGGAATGTTTGAGTCTCACCACATCCTCTGCTTAGACTTGGGATCCATTCCTGACGACGGCTCATCCAGCAAGACAATCTGAGGATTCCCGATCATACTCAGAGCGAAGCACAGCTGTAACCGCACAGTTAAATGCTGCTGGTGACGACTGACACTCACTTTAAGAAACAGAACGGACATTAATGACCATTTAAGGTTGTTCTGACCTTCCGTTTTAGTCCTGCAGACAGACACTTGGCCTGTTTATTTAGATGTTCTTTCAGCTCCAACGCATTCGACACTCTGAAAAAAAACAATCATGAAGCAGTTTTCAAACTGTCTTTAATGTTACAGTTAAAACTATGTTTAAAAAGACTCCCAACCTTAGAGGTCAAATGAGTTAACAAAAGACAAAAAATCTGATTCATTTATTTGTTTTACTTTTTCTCCGGATTTTAAAGTTTTTAAATTTTCAATGAGTTTGAGTCTAGTTCCACCTTTAAGGTTTTCGGGGCTGTTGCAGGTTTCAATGTTTTGGTCCAAGAGGTTCATAAAGGAGCTGAAGACTCACCGTTTTATGATGCTCGGGACCTCGTGCCCCTTCAGACCTTTGATGGCAGCGTAGACCTCCAGATGTTCCTGCAGAGTGATCCGGGGCCACAGAGGGTTGACCTGGGGACAGTAGCCGACGTGTTCCAGAGGATTTTCCACCGGATGGAACTCAGTGCTGTAGTCTCCCATCAGGATCTGGACCCAAAGGAGAAGATTTAACATTTACTTCCTTTTACTTCTTTACGCTTTACGCCTTTCCCTCCAGCAGACTGAAAACAAAAAATTAATTACTTCCTTCCAAGGTTTCTAAACATTATTTGTGTCCATTTGGATCATTTTTCACACTCAGATTAACAAAGTTAGCAGCAAATATAAATACAGATGCTCACAAGTTTGTCAATTTAAAGATGGAGGACAGACAGATGGACAGAAACAAGGAATTAAGTCTGGAAATCCTGAAAAATTATTAAATGTTGTTCTAGAGCTTTCCAGACATTGCAGAGGAACCCCAAATCAAAATATGATATTAAGTCCTTTCCAATGTTGTAGTGGAGACAGATGTGCTCCTAAGCGGCTGTCGTATTATTATTTTTTCTGATTTCAGAGTTCCTATTTGCGACCTCAAACAGAATGGTTTAAAACCTTAAAGGAAACCTGTTGTATACCTGGCCTGCTGTGGGGTCAGTGTCACCTGAAAGCATGTGCATGACCGTGCTCTTTCCTGCTCCGTTGGGACCCAACAGTCCGAGAACCTCCCCTGAAGAAAACAGCATGTTATTTCTCTCTGAAACGCAGCCTGGAGCTGACCATAGTCAGTATTTTGCACACAGAGGTTGTGCTTGTGACAAAAACACTGAACGTACCTTTGCGAACACAGAAAGAAATGTTCTTTGTTGCTACTTTAGTCTTCTTGGTGAAAGAAAAGCTTTCGTTCCTGCCTCGGTACCGCTTCCTCAGGTTACTAACAACCACAACAGGTTTCTGGAAAAAGAAAATGATGAATTTGTGAAACGTTTTGCCAACCAGTTGGAGAAGGTAAAAGATGAATAACAAAGTGAAGCTTTTAGGTCAGAAATTTTTTAATCTTTCTGTTTGGTCTCCTAAATCAGCTCTTGTTTTGATATTTCATCACCTCCTCACAAGCCTGACAAGTGAGCGCCTCCTTCACTCTGGCCTTCTCCATCTGAACGTCCTCATCTTCATTCAGACCGTCCTCTGGGATCCGCTCCAGTTTGGGCTTTGACTTGGTTGAGATCCTGCCAGAGTTCAGGAGTGAACAGCATCTTTAACATCAGGTTTCTCTCTCTTATATTCCTTATGATCCATTACAGTTCTATATTCAATTATTGTGCTGAGATCGTCCTTGTAATATGATCATCACCTGCAGAACTGATCGTTCTTCATCGCCCTTCCTCCGTATCGGATCTCCAGCCATCGGAGCAGGAAAAGCAGAAGGATGCACTGCAGATAAGGCTGAGAACAAACACACACACATTCTGATGAAAGAAAAATCCTCCTCGGTGTTGTTCATAAATGTTGGAGAAAAAAGGAAAAACTTACAGCTACAACAGAAATGAGCAGACTTTTCCACAAGAAGTTCTCCTCGTACAGAACAGGAAAGAATGTTGCCTGAAAAAAGAAAAACAGACCTGTCATCTAAGAGGTGGCAAAAACTAAAGCAGGGTATTTGTTTTGTTTAAAATGTAAGATTTCTTGCTTCTACATCAAAACTTTCTGTCTTCTGTCGCCCTGTGGATTTACTGTAATAGAACAAGAAATCAGAAAAAGGGAAAAGCTGCAGAGCTGGTTTAGAACTCCACTGGGATCCTGGACTAAAATGACCTCAAATGCAGTTCAACCCTGATAGATATGAGGTTAATTTCCTTATTCTAATAGCTTTCTCTTAGCTCCTCATTCATTTGCCTTGTTGAAATATTTGTATTTATCACGATCGCCTTTTTACACACGGAAATGTTCACTTTATGCTTTATGCATCCAGAGGTTCATTTTAGGCCCAAGCAAATGGATCTTTTAAGAAAATCGATTTTAGCAACATTAACACAGTTCCTGAGTTAAACAAATCCCTTAAGTGAGGTAGTCAGTGTTTCAGAGCCTAAACGGGTATACACGAGTCTTAGCCAAGCAGAAGTAGTAATGGAATATAACAGGAACATAAACACACAAAATTAAACCCAGTAATACTGTGGAGACTTGCCTTTCATTCTGTGCTTTCAGATGGCGTTTATAGGACTATTTTATAATGTATTATGATGAAGATATTAATGAAAGCGTCAAAAAATACTGATCTTGACAATATTTTAACCTAAGCAGTCAGTAGAGAACAGGAGCCATGTTGCTCTCCACTCCCACCTTGGTGATGCAGTTGAGGCAACCCATCAGAGGATACAGGGGGTTGAAGAGACATAAGGCATTATGCAGAGTTCTTGTAAGCTCAGGGTTGTCATTCACAAGCGACAACTGAACGATGGAGGCCGACACCACACACACCTGAAGCAGAAGCCATTTATTTCATGATAACTACCAGCATACACATTAAACTGCAACAGCAGGAATAAGAAGCTGAAGCTTTAATGAATCACAGCGAAGCATCCAAAGATTCTATTATCTTTGTCTCACCATCATGGAGATGAAAGAGAAGAAGTCCCTGTTGCTCTGCACTCGTGTGAATCCAAAAGAAACAACATACGTGAAGAGGATCATGGCTGGGCCGAAGCCAACCGTGCAGAGGACCTGAGAGAGAAGACGTGAAGGTTAATAATCATCCTGCCTCAGAGTGGATCTGTTTGTGTTTGAAACAGCAGCACAGACCACAGCTGTGAGGTTGCTGGTTGTCGGCAGGTTTTCAGAGTGGAAGGAGAACAGGATGAGGCTCATGAAAGACAGGATGAGGTAGTATAAGGGGATGTCCACGGCCGCCTGGCCGCTCCAGTAGGCTGATGGCAACAGGCCAGAGATCCGCAGCGTTGAACGACACTTTATCTGAGTAAAAAGAAAAAAGAAAACTACTAGATTCAAGGCTTCAGCAAGTGTTACTGTAGCAGCAGGGGGCAGTACTGAGTGACTCCGGCTTTTAACAGTGAACAAAGAATATTCTTACAATAATTACATTTTATTTTAAATACGTTTTAGCACTTCAAAAAGTGGCCAGTATAGAACTGACCAGAGATTTGTTTTCATTTTGTAAATTAATCAAATTATTATCCAACAATAGAACCCCTTAGGGAAAGATTAATGTTGTGAAGGAATCTTTGAATAAGACTTTGTCAACATTTGATGGTTTTATTTCAGTCCGTTTCAAGTTCTAACTGGACCAATGAAGCATACCTGTTGGGGAATCGCTGATGAACGGACAACTTCCTCTACACACAGTAACGGTGTGTGGTCACACGTCTGCTACTGGGAACACTGATTCATTTGGGCCTTGTTTGGATTTTTCGACAGTACCAGTGATGTTTACCAGTGAGCATGACGTTGTTTCAGGTGAATAATTAAGTTCAGTGTGGAAGCTATGGTTTGGTCCAACACTCTTTCTTAAATCACCGCTGTAACTGAAGGAGAAACCTGATGTTAACCAACAGCAGACTTTAGTGATAGCTGGGAGTCCTCTCTGCTATGTTTAGGTGGCATCAAAACAGGGACTGTGTGTATGCAGGTATAAAGTTACAGTAAAACACAAACTCTTTGGTCTGAGAAGATGAGCCAACTTATTGGTGGTTTAAACCACAGCCATCTATGCCTGAAACTGAACTTAACCGTGTGCTGAATAAATTATATTTAGAATTAATTGGAATGTATGAACCTGACTGTTGTGAAGTGCCTTGAGACAACATGTGTTGTGAATTGGCGCTATATAAATAAAACTGAATTGAATTGAATATTTAAATGTGTTTTTTATTGTACTTTGATAATGTTTTCTTCCAACATGATGATGATGAATTTCTGTTGAAAAAATATCATTTAAACTATAAAAACAGCAGGATGTGAGTGATTACCTCACGATCTCGGGTGTGATCCATTGCGAAATATGCCGGCATTCCAGCAGCCAGCATTCCCAGCATGATGGCCTCTATATAGACCAGAGCGTAAGACGTTGCATCCGGGATTTGCTGCGGAATGAAACAATTTAAATAGAAATCTCTTTAAATCACAGACTGCAAATGTGGTTCTGACTCTGTTGGAGACTCACATAATCAAACGGTTTGGTCCAGGTTCGGATCTGCCCCGTTCCATTCAGACCTCTGAGGAGGGCGTTGCTCAGAATATTGACGACCATGGGCAAGGAGTGAACATTGGTGCTGTTAAAAGCGACGCTGAAGCTAAAACCCTGTCAGACACAGCAAACAAAGCATAGTTAGAGTTCTCAGAGAAAACAACAGTCCTGAAATGAGCTGCCCTTCAAATAATCAGATCGAAGCTCTAGAGACCTTGGTGGACCGTGTCACATTTATGGCAGCGCTGTGCGGAGCTGCAGCCATGTAGTCCGTCTGTTCCATCAGTTCCACTTTGATATCCTGTGATTCCAGGTTGTGGATAAAGTCGGAAATTTCTGAGTCTGTTGGTGCAAGAAAAAAAAAAAGTCTGTTATCCAACAGCTGGAATTTTTTTTGGAGAAATCTTTTTATCCTCCAGTTTGCTCACCAGATGAGTTCTTCACCAGGAGGCTCGTGGCATATTTGTGAGGCACTTCGTTCCTTTTCAGAAGGTAAATAGGCAGAAACTGGCGTTCCTGTGAGTGATTCTGGATTTTTCCTGTCACCAGCGACACAACGAGAACCGCAGAAACAAACAGCAGGAACAGGACCAGACTGAAACACAAGAGAAGATGACTCTGACCCATTCTATCCATTCTTAAAAGAAAAAAGGCTGGCTATTGGTGGCCTAATGTTCGTTCTCATGTTGTCATTGCATTGGGATGGCAAAAGCTCACTTTTAGTTATTCAACAAAGACTTTAATTCACAGTTCCTATATAACTTTGATGCCAAAGATCTCCCAGACTCAAAGGATCCGAGATCTCTGTCCTGTTTGGATCATTGTTGAAGTTTAAATCCAGGTTTATAATGAAATTATGGCAGATTCTACAGCGATGAACTAGGATAGGTAAGATCAATTCAGGAAATATAAACATTTGTCAACACTATTTTCTTTTTTAAAAGATTTTATGTGTTACACCACTGCCCTTTATTTAATTTCTTTCCAAAAGTAGGCAGACAAGGATGTAGGGTGGAGAAAGGGGGAAGACATGCAGTACAGGCTACACAGGAACACTTGGATTATGGACATTATACAAAAAGGAACCCCATCTTTAGAAGAACCAAAGCTAAATGTAGCCTTAATTTTTATATTTAGCTTACTTATCTTCCTTTAACCAAAAAAGATATTGACTTGTAATGAGGCAAAATGATCCATGCTGAGCAATGTTCTGGAACATTTCAGTCGGATTCTGAATCTGGATCGTTTGTCCTGCCTCATCAGACTCACGTGTAAACGAAGGCCTTCCACTCCCTGCGCATGTTGAGCATGTGCAGCCAGGCCACGGTGCTGAACTGCTGTCGCCACAGAGTGTGACCGGACACCACATCAGACTTGCTGTCTGAGAAGGTGAGGAGGCGCTGATCCGTGTCGTCCAGAGAGGCGTTGTCGCATTCGTCCTCTGCCTGCTCTTGGTTAAACACGCTGTAGTCTGAAGGAATTAAATCACGCAACAAATCCAATTTTGCTCAGAGTGAGCACTCAGATTTTAAGAATTTCAGTTTTGGTAACACACTAACCAGCTTGATCCACTTCAGCTTCTGACTCCAAACGCAGAAAAACATCTTCCAGCGTAGTCATAGAAACACCGTAGTTAATTATCCCCAACTGCGTCTGACAGTCGAGCTCTGAGAACAAGCCTGCGAAGGACAGATCAGGGTTGTTGATTAAAGAGCCGAGCAGAGTTAGAAACATACGCAGGAAATTTAATCCGACCTGGAAACGTGTTCATGCTCTCAAAGGGCAGAGTGAAAGTCAGCTCTGCTTTGTTCTGTTGGGACAGCTTTGCTTTGGGAACGTACTGCTTCATCAACGATGCAACTTTTTCTGCATCACATCCCTCACTGATCGACATCCTGCAGGAAGAAAACATGCACAGGTTTCTTTTTCAGGTGTTCTGGGCGGCCTACTGAGAACATTCAAAAACAACTGAATTATTTTATGTGTTCTTATGAAGGCTCATTAATTCATGAGGGTCATAGGATAAAGGGTGGGTACAACTAGGACAGGTCATAAGAACATCACATGGCAACACAGAGACACACCAGTAAACCAACCATGTACGCACACTCCTGGCCGATCCGTGTACCCATTTAATCCAACATGTGGGAATGTGGGAGAAAGCCGGAGTACCCAGGTAGAACACAGGCATGCACAGGGAGACCTGCTACCTCCATGCTAAATAGGTCCTGGCTGGCATTCAAACCCAGGACCTTTTTACTGTGAGGGTCTCAGTGATTTAACTGCACCACCATGCAGCTCTTTATGAAGGTCCTCATGTTGATATACTGTGCCAGTCTCTTTATAATAAAGGACTGATTAAGGTCTGACTTACCTGAGATGATATCCAACGCCACACTTGATCTTAAGATACAGAGAAGACCCGACGCACTTCAGGTGTCCCTGAGAGATCACAGCTTTACGATCTAGAACCGAACAGAAAATCTGTAATTTAAGGCCAGATTAACACATTTACTTAAGATTATTATAGTCTATTAGAAAAAGCCATTAAGAAATGACTTATGTGAAATAACACAAAGCCAGTGCTTTTCATAGTATGGATGTCTAGTTAGTGAAGTCTTAAGATCTCTGGATCTTTAACCATCAGCTGAAATTTGATGCCAATAGACAAGACACTTGTTAAGGAGGCCTCTTATGGTGAGAAAGGAAATGATCTGGAGATCTGATCATTTATTTTCTGAATCTCATCAGGTAAAGACATTGTAAACAGATGCGCTAAAATCACTGTCTTCAGGCAGAGGAACCAGTGTTCATTCAGGGGAGGAGATCAGGCGGATGATTATGAACAATCATGATCACATCCTGGTCTCAGTTTTTACCTTCTACTTGTCCCTTTTCTTTCTGTCCCCCTGAGTAGAACAAACTAGCTAGCAGACAACTAAACCCAGATTTGACCTCTTTCTGTTTAGCATTTGCCATTTTCACTGCTCTGTCATTTAGGAAGGAAAATCATGAAATTGTAAAATTTCCATATTTTGTGCAGCAAGTCCTTGTAATACTGATGCAGAACTTTTGATCTGTGAGTGAAGTTCCCAAAGGCATACACCCTGTCTACGTTAAAGACCAGGCTTTAAACATTGCTTTGCTATAAAGCTGGTAGTGACGGTGGTGTTGGTGGTTTCTCTTCTATATCGCCGTACTTCATCAATATAAAACTGTTGTCATAGTTTGCACCAGCAACCCCCCCCCCCCCCCAACAACACTGACTAAACTATGATGAAACTGACTGAAGTTTGTATCTGCTGATGATAATTAGAAAACATTATGTCAAGAGGAAGTTGAAATTCAATCAGGGCTGAATTTTGTTGTGTGGAACGGTGAGATGAGCTGGAAAATTAACCAATAAAACCTAATCATAAACATCCTATTAATCATTTTTTCAAACATAACCGAAAAAGCAAATCAAAGTAAATTTCTAACAAATAAAGTTATTATATGTCTGAAAAAGTATCTTTAATCCAGTTCCACCCTTGAATAAAAATTTCACCCAATCGTAAAAGAATGATTTTATTAAAATGTGTAGAAGGCCTGTAAAAAAAGACATTCGTCTATGACTATTTTCAAAATGCAGTAATGTTTAGTCGACTAAACTAAAATGACTATAAATTACTAAATTACTAATTTGTGACTAAAACTAAACGACAATTTAGTCAAATGGCTATGACTTAAACTACATTAAAACATGTTAAAATTGACAGTGTTGCTTAACTGGAATAAACTAGTTTATTTCTTTGCTTTGTGTGGTGCTCTGCAATATTTCTGTCTGTGAATTTTATGAATAGATTTTGAAAAAGTTTTATTGATCAAAGACAAACACAAGCCGGCGGACAAGATAAACGCCTTTTCTCAAATACAGGGTAGGTTTAAGATAGCAGTGTGCCAAAACGTTTTGGATAATTTACTTCAGCTGCAACCGCCAATTGCATTACTTCCTGTCTGCTGGTTAGATGGACTGTGGCTCTTCATACAGAACTAACAGGGAGAGTTCTCACCAGCGAGGATGTCCGCCTCATCCATGTAGTGTGTGCTGAGCACAATGACTCGGCCCGCCTGCCGGCTCTTTAGCAGAGACCAGACCTGGTGTCTGGAGCAGGGGTCCATCCCTGCTGTGGGTTCATCCAGGAGCAGAATCTAACACAAACAAGCAAGGAGAGTGGAGACAACTTACAAGAAAGAGCATAGAACTCATATTCATTTTACTGAAAATAAGGGCCAAAGTCAGTAATTGTTCAATAAAAGCAGAAGGTTTCCCTTCATACAAAGCTATTTTTATATTCAAAATTTTATTAGAATTTTTTAATTGTAGGTTTTAGGTTTTCTAGTAAACAGCTGATCTTTCTGAGGCTGTTTAAAAACAAGCCTTATGTCTATTTGGGTTTAACAGCATACATGAAGCTCAAACAATCCTGAAACCTTAGGATCTCCGAGGATGGCGATGCCCACTGAAAGTTTCCTCTTCTGGCCTCCACTCAGATTCTTAGCCTGAGCCGTCATAATTTTCTCCAAATCCAGGTCCTTCAGCACTCTGGTAACCTGTCAGACAAGGCAAAAAGATTACAATTAAAACTTCCTGTTGTTGCAACCTAAAATGCGCCTGAGAATTGTTCTTTAAAAACTTTGCAATATGGATTTTCCATATTCAGGAATTGTTTTTGGCCAGATATAATCAGAAGGAGGACACTAAAGCAATTACACTTTTTTTAAACAGGAAATAGAATTGGTGTCCAAAATGGTAAAATGAATAAATTAAATTTAGGACCAACAATCAAAAATGATCACATGGAGGAAAAAAAAAAAAAAAGTATCTTTCTGTTTTTATAAACTGCCAGAAGGTTCTAATGAAAATAGTTCATTCAAAAAGATAATATTCAGAAATAAAATAAATAACCAATGGACGAAGTGAGTAAAAGACATCCAGAAATTTGTCGTGGCTCAGAGTGATTAAAGTAACATCTTGATCAACCCGGTACCTCAGCGTTAATGTCTGCAGGTGGGATCCCTTTGATGGCAGCAAATATCCTGAGGTGCTCCTCCACAGTCAGAACATCAAAGATGATGTTGAATTGAGGGCAGATTCCCACCAGCTGCTTCATCTCTGAGCCCTCTGCGATCTCCGCCACAGGGGAGCCGTATATTTTTGCCGAGCCATTGGTGGGCGGGCAGATGCCGCACAGGATATTCATCAAAGTGGACTTCCCAGCGCCGCTGTGTCCCAGCAGAGCTGTGATATGACCCTCATAGATGTCAAACGTCAGGCCTGAGGGGCAGTTGGAAATAAAGGAGCAGAGCTTCAGTGATACCAGTCGCAAATCAACCCATTCTAAGGTAAAACCTTGTGATGACTGCACACTAACACCAATGCTGCACACTAAGCTCTTTGTGCTCACCACTCAGAGCCTCCACTGTGTTCTCCTTGTCTTTGTACACTTTCCGGATGTTGCTGATGCTGTCAGAGACAGAACAAGTGATGGTTGAAGAAAAATAAAACTGAGAAGAAAGCTGCAAATAGAGAAGCAGCATCAGAAGACAGCTTCTTTTTAAAGACTGCTTTCCCTGTGCAAAGGGTCTTATACAACCACCATGTCTGGATATCTTGTTGCACTCGTCATTCTTATCAACTGGTCAATTTTCTGAGTTCTTCAGTTGTTTTTGCAAATAGCTGAAATTTTGATTTTAAATTGGTTGCTTGGTAAGTCGTGAGTTATATGTCGGCAAAACCCTGATGAATTCCTCAGGTTTAAGAGCATTTCTATGCCTAAATGATTTGTAGCTCAGAGTTTAGTGAATTTAACAAACAATCCTCTGAATGTCTTCACAAACTACACTGAAAATTAGAAAAAAAAAACAACCATAAATGATAAAAACGAACATAATAATAAAAAAACAGCAACAAGCATTTCTTTAAGATTGGCGTTAATGTATTTACTTTTTTGGTATTTTCTTCCCACATGTGTCTATACTTAAAGTCAGCAAGGTGAAAAATCTCCAGTTTTTTAAAGGATTCGGTTAGCTGCTACTTAACCTTTTTCTGTGGAACCAGTAAGGATTCACTCCATTATATCTCACAGATAATGACTAAAATGAGCAAAAAATGAAGAATCTGATGTTTTGATGCTGAGATGAGTTGAGTGTGATAGAAAGAGCAGGATCTGTTTGTGTTCTTATTACAGGTCCTTCTCAAAATATTAGCATATTGTGATAAAGTTCATTATTTTCCATTATGTCATGATGAAAATTTAACATTCATATATTTTAGATTCATTGCACACTAACTGAAATATTTCAGGTCTTTTATTGTCTTAATACGGATGATTTTGGCATACAGCTCATGAAAACCCAAAATTTCTATCTCACAAAATTAGCATATTTCATCCGACCAATAAAAGAAAAGTGTTTTTAATACAAAAAACGTCAACCTTCAAATAATCATGTACAGTTATGCACTCAATACTTGGTCGGGAATCCTTTTGCAGAAATGACTGCTTCAATGCGGCGTGGCATGGAGGCAATCAGCCTGTGGCACTGCTGAGGTCTTATGGAGGCTCAGGATGCTTCGATAGCGGCCTTTAGCTCATCCAGAGTGTTGGGTCTTGAGTCTCTCAACGTTCTCTTCACAATATCCCACAGATTCTCTATGGGGTTCAGGTCAGGAGAGTTGGCAGGCCAATTGAGCACAGTGATACCATGGTCAGTAAACCATTTACCAGTGGTTTTGGCACTGTGAGCAGGTGCCAGGTCGTGCTGAAAAATGAAATCTTCATCTCCATAAAGCTTTTCAGCAGATGGAAGCATGAAGTGCTCCAAAATCTCCTGATAGCTAGCTGCATTGACCCTGCCCTTGATAAAACACAGTGGACCAACACCAGCAGCTGACACGGCACCCCAGACCATCACTGACTGTGGGTACTTGACACTGGACTTCTGGCATTTTGGCATTTCCTTCTCCCCAGTCTTCCTCCAGACTCTGGCACCTTGATTTCCGAATGACATGCAGAATTTGCTTTCATCCGAAAAAAGTACTTTGGACCACTGAGCAACAGTCCAGTGCTGCTTCTCTGTAGCCCAGGTCAGGCGCTTCTGCCGCTGTTTCTGGTTCAAAAGTGGCTTGACCTGGGGAATGCGGCACCTGTAGCCCATTTCCTGCACACGCCTGTGCACGGTGGCTCTGGATGTTTCTACTCCAGACTCAGTTCACTGCTTCTGCAGGTCCCCCAAGGTCTGGAATCGGTCCTTCTCCACAATCTTCCTCAGGGTCCGGTCACCTCTTCTCGTTGTGCAGCGTTTTCTGCCACACTTTTTCCTTCCCACAGACTTCCCACTGAGGTGCCTTGATACAGCACTCTGGGAACAGCCTATTCGTTCAGAAATTTCTTTCTGTGTCTTACCCTCTTGCTTGAGGGTGTCAATAGTGGCCTTCTGGACAGCAGTCAGGTCGGCAGTCTTACCCATGATTGGGGTTTTGAGTGATGAACCAGGCTGGGAGTTTTAAAGGCCTCAGGAATCGTTTGCAGGTGTTTAGAGTTAACTCGTTGATTCAGATGATTAGGTTCATAGCTCGTTTAGAGACCCTTTTAATGATATGCTAATTTTGTGAGATAGGAATTTTGGGTTTTCATGAGCTGTATGCCAAAATCATCCGTATTAAGACAATAAAAGACCTGAAATATTTCAGTTAGTGTGCAATGAATCTAAAATATATGAATATTAAATTTTCATCATGACATTATGGAAAATAATGAACTTTATCACAATATGCTAATATTTTGAGAAGGACCTGTATTATTCAGGGCTTTCAAATCTGCCTCCACATGTTTTTTTAGCTCAATTTGCTACCCAGATGACCCATTGGAGATAATTTACCCTGTTCCTCGTGTATTTTTTCCACATTAAAACAAACAAATGTTTAGTGTAAAAAACTTTCTTAAGCAGGCGTGGAATTTTACCGGATTGCTTCTTTCCCTCTGAACTCCGGAGAAACAGGCTCGACACACTCATCTCCACCAGGAGCGCCGTTCGCCTCGGCTTCATACACTGAGCTCACTTCAACGTAGCGCTTTCTGTGTTTGGACCAATAAGATGGCTTCAGGAAGTACAGCATGGACCTCTTAATCCCAAACTCACCTGCACATCAGACAAAGAATATTGCTTTGAGTTTATTTATTTAAGTCCATGTACAGGAACAATAATCTCATAAAAGAAGAGACAGGCGGCTCCAGATTCAGCTGTTGGATACTTTGCAACTGCAAACCTTAAGAAAGAAAAAACAAAAAATGAATAAAATATAAATATAAAATAAGCTGTTATCCATTTGAAAATTTCATACTTCATTACTCAGATCTCAAGATTTTTCCAACAGTTTTGATAACATTCTGGACATTCCAATATTTAAAATAAATTATCTTCAAAAAGCTTTTATAGTTGTCAAGTACTTCTTGTAAATGAAAATTTCTGATTAGTGCATTTCATAAAGGGAAATGGGCAAAGATGTCGGGAAACTCAAACATTTTTCCGCACTTAATTTTCTTATTTACATACGTATTCAGTAAGGGTACACGGATCGGCCAGGATTTCCTTTATTTGGGTGATTAGCGATTGGGCGATACTTACATGTGAGACCGATCTTATCTACTTTGTCTAAACTGTTGGGGAAGTTTTTTATTTTGGTTTTAAAATGTGAAAAACTAAAGGAACTGCAATGCTCTAAATTTTCATTTATATTTGAGAGCACAATCTCCCATTCATACACTGACAGGGGTAGCTACAGCTGCCCTGGGGCATACTGACGGAAGTCATACAATCGGCGCCGCCCAGCCCTCTGACCACCATCCCCAGGCAAGGCAGGTGAAGTGTCTTGTCCAAGGACACAACAACTGGACAGACAGAGCAGGGCTTCGAACCGGTAACCCGCCGGTTATAAGACGAACCCCTACCACCAATATATAAATCCATAGAACATGAACATTTTTTATTTATGTGTAAAAGTTGTCCGAGACCTGCAGAACATGAAACAACAAATCCAATACAATATTATTTTAATCAAAAACACCACAAAAGCTTCATCTCTAACACAATTCCTGATGTTTTTGAAAAGCCTTTAATTTTAATAAATTATTCTTTCTCATTAGATTCCTGTTGAATCCAAGAATTAGAGCTAAAATTAGTCTTAAATACGAGGGTGTGAATATTGTGACCTTTAACACAAAATGGGAAAATACGTCCTTGCAACATACACTGCAAAAGTCTTCTCAATGTTCAATTTGATGCATAAAATTTAGGCTAAACAGACAATTTGTTCATTCTATGTGATAACATAAGATATATGAGTTTGCAGTCTGCATAAAATATTATGTCAACATCATCACAAACTAGTGCACAACAGTTAATGTACATAATGAATGGTCCCAGTATTGATCCTTTTGGATCTCCCATAGTACAGGCATGATAAAGAAATCATACTCCAGGCTTTCGGTAAAGTTTTTACTTTTTTATTGTGTGTGTTTTTTTACGTTATTTTATCTATGCATGGCACTTAATTTTAATAGTTATCTTATTGGTTTTCTTCACAGCACTTTGTGATGGCGACTTATCCAAATACACCAAGGAAAACAGAACAGATAAGATGTTATCCATTTTAAAGGGCTGCTTAACAGGTTATAGTTCAAAGGTTTTGTAAACCACTCTGAGTGATTAACAGCCTGATGCAAGTCCAGGGACACAGCTCCTAATACGTTTCCTTTGTCCACACATTGTGTAAGAGAAGATAAAAAAATGCTAAGAAAAAATGTATTTGGTTTTTTTTTACTCACCAGGCAGCACCTGGTCTAAGTAGATAGCCAACAGAAGGTAAAGAATGCAGTCCAGAATCAGCATGAGCAGAGGAACATAGAGCGGATGAGGTCCATTGGTCAAGGAGGAAAACACAGCACCATCTCCCTGTGCTTCCAGGTAAACCACCTAATGGATGCAAACAGATTTGAATTCCAGCCTAACTTAATGCATTAATGTCCTTTGAAGAAACATTGAATTAATTAACAAATACATAGGGTCTTGGCATTGACAGAGATAATGTGTGTAGTTAAATGGGATTGTGATGAAGTGTATGGTTAACCTGTGCAATCCCAATTGAGAATGCACTGGGAGAGAGCAGGCAGAGAAGCCAAACCAGTGGCTGTGGGAAGTCTCGCATCAGGACAGTGAACAACGACATGCAGCCGAACACCACCGTCAGCATGGAGCCCACAGTGCTGGCAAACTTTGGCTTTTTAAATAATGGAGTCAACATGAAGGAAAAAAAGATCTGAGAAAGAGAAAATAATTAAGCTCTACATCTGACAGTGGATGGAATTGTAATACATGGGTGTTAAACTCCAATCCATCGGGGTGTGTTGGACCAAGGACGCATCAAAAGTTGCAGGACACCAGCCCTTGAGGACTGGAGTTTGACACCCCTGCGTAATATGACAGCTTTGAAAAGCACCACAAAATACAGTAATTTTCTCTTAATTTCCCTCTTGATTCCAATAAATTGGTTCTATGTTGAAATAACACTCTATGCAGATGACTCACAGATGATATTCCATAGAGGAAGATGAGGAAAAAGATGACAAAGAAGTCACTGTTAGGGAAGAGTGCGGTGTATGTGGCGATGACGGCCATCAGGATCGACATGGCAGTCACCAGAGCAGCATACAGAAGGCCCCATGATAACCTGTTGGCGAGCACAAAAACTTAGACTTGTTAGATTATTCTACATCAAGAACATACAAACTGGTGCCTCACCAGAAGGCTGTGTCATACAGCCCCATCATGGTCATGATGTCTTTCAGGCGATGTTCCTTCTCAGCTGCCACGTTGACTATGAGGAACGTGACGAAGGGTGTGAAGGCCAGTACCAGGTAGATGGAGATAAGGGCATGGGGAAACTTGTGCACCTCCACGGAGCCTGGCTGGCCCATCATTACCACCTTCAAATCCATCTCGTTCCACACCATCCGTTTGGTCTGCATCTACAAACAAAACACGGACCACAAGGAGTGTGAAGTGAAACTGGGCTAGAAAATGCTTTTTAGGGTTAATTAAAATGTGTACATGAAATATAGCTTTATATACATTTTATAGACATGCTCTAGAATAAAAATGACCTGTTGTTTTTTTTTTTTTTTTTAAACAAAGAGAAAAATATGCTTCCTTAGGCAATGTGGCACACAGATAAAAGCGATGGTAAAAAGAATGCATGCAGTTTATTGTGATCCTACATTATAGTAAATTCAGATTATCGCTGGAAGACGATGATGTCCAGCACATCTCACCTGAATAATAGCTGCATCAATTAGGGACTGGAGGCGGGTGAAACCAGAGAGCCAATAATTTGCAGCTCGGCATTTCAACAAGCTGCTGTAACAGCTGGCTAGAAGGAAAGAAACAAAGAACAGACTTCAGACAAAAAAATAGTCTCTTCGAAACAAGGATGACACTTAAAAAGAGCTTTTTATACTCGTGTAATAGCACATATTTCCCTTTTTTTCTGAGTGGTCTGAAATAAAAGTATTTTTACATTGTATGCCCACCCTAGGATGAGATAAAATAATGGCTGATCAGTTTTTTACCAATGGACTCTGTGTAGTCACTGGGGAGGGGCAGCTTGTTGTGTGGAAAGCGCAGTCTGTAAGACGTGGCGGCGCTGTCTAAGAACACCACTCCAATGTAGCTGGACGGTTCGTACAGGCTGGCGTTCTCCAGATCCTCCTCGCTGGTAAACATCTCCAGACGATCCTGCACACCTGCGAACCCAAAAAGTAAAAACTACAACGGACTGACACCACCACTGTATCTTCTGGCCTCTGTTGAATGCAGATGAACACGTGGAAATGTTACATTAAACTATGACTTACTTATTAAATGGGCCACATCCTCCATGATGTGACTGGTGATGTTAGTGATGGGTGTGTAGCCCAGGCCTTTGATGTTCTGGAAGAAGTTGTCATTCTCCAGATCCACTGTGTGGATGCCTCCATAATAAACATGAGGGTTCAATGTGCTGATGAGAATAAGGAGACCCAGGAGCAGCAGAGGGAGGATCAGTTCCTGAACACATAGACAGACACACACACAGACACAACCTCCTGTTAATCTAATCAATGAAAAAAAAAACTTTTTGCATTTTTCCACAAAGCATACAATATTTGCTTAAAGACTCTTCTGATAAAGAAAATCGCTTAGATTTAAAAAGTTCCATTTAAGGTTGCTGCTTACCCAGACCCTAATCTAAAGAAATTGGGTCTAATCATTGATACTTTTTACAAAAGAATTAGGCCATAAATATAAAGAACTTCCAACTGCATAGAAATCCATGGTGTTAAAGGATGAAAAACTGAACACAACCAAAGAAAGGTTTTTGTAACCAGGAAATCCAAACAATGTGTTAATATAAAGAGAGTGATTACAATTACATGGCAGAACTGACTGATACAGCTACACTTCAGGGCACCTTGTCTTATGGATCTATAACACTGGATGCTATTACTGAAGCCAGTTCCTGCCTATAAAGCACAAAAATAACCACACTGAATTCTATTTATTTATTATTTCCTGCTGTTTCTTTGAGATAAGCTAGAGAGACTGGCCCAATCATAGGTTTTATTTCCTTTTTAAAAGTTAATGGCAGATCCCTAATCATTTTTCTTACAATATTCTTTCTAATACTCAGATGAGAAGTAACTCAAACCTCAAGCCTCACATTTCAGGAAAATAAAATGCCAATTTGCAACTGGGCCCATATACAGACTGCAGGACTGATATACTATAGTTTTATTAGAAATACAAATGAGGAAAATTCATTGCAAACAGAAAGAGCAGAAAAGAACTGAATATTCATTGTCAGTATTGGAAATCTGTTGTGGAACCCACTGAAATAAACAGATATGCACTGGCGTAATGGTGGATACTCTGTGGTAAGAGTATTCGTCTTGAAATCCTAAAGTTGTAGGGTCTATTATGGCTTCCTCCTGTTGCTTGTAGATGTGCCCCTGGGCAAGGCACTTAAACTCGAGTTGCCTACTGATCTGCATATCGCTGTATGAATGGGTGCACATTTCTGAGTCTGATTGGGTAAATGTAGTTCTAGTGTAAAGTGCACTGATTGGTCAGTATGACTGGAAAGGCGCTATATAAGATCAGACCATTTACAATTTTACCATTAATGTATGATGATTTAATCTATCTGGTCAATAATAACAATGCATTCTGGTGCAAAGCCATTAAAAATACATCAGTGCAACTTAAAGCCAAATTAAAAATGTATGGCCAAACAAAGAGGAACTGGAAACCTGAGGGAGCCACAAACATGTTTTCATTCTACTTTATTAAGAGTTGGGATTTTGATGCTGCAGCAAAGCAATGTTAAAAAAAAATCTTCAAAAGGTTCATTAAGTGTAGCTGCGGCTGGAAAAGCATAGAAATCAAGGCAATTAATAAGACAATGGTGTGCTGGCAGTGTGGAAAGTAGCAGAATGTAACTCTGCAGTAAAACAAACAAAAGATGACAGAGCTGAATTATTGGGAGGGGTCTGACATTTAGAGGCATATACTGATACACTTTGATGATTTAAAGGATAATTAAATGTTAAAACCCTGTTAACATAAAGATTTTATCCTGGATCATGCTACCTTCATTTCCTACCAGTTAGAACAATGCTGTCATCCTAAACATGCAGATTTAAATAAATCATTTACTCTCTTCCACATTAGCCATAGAATAAGGAGAAAACTCTATATAATAGAGAACAGAAAATTAAATACCTGGAGGCTCTGCTGCTTGGTCCTCCATTTGATGAGCAGATTCTTGTAGAGAAGGCTTCGTGTTTGGGGCCAAACTCCGGCATCTCTTCTAAAAACCAGCTGCATACTGCCAGCATTCCTCATCTGGATGACGTTCGGACGGGATGTGCTGCTAAGGCTGGCCTCAGCTGCCACAACAACATAAATGAATATATTATAAAAGCTCAACCACAAGCATCAGCACCGAGAAACTGTATCATCAGTAACTTTTCTGGATTTGTGTAAAGGAAGCAGTAGAGATTCAGAGGATGGGACCTCTTATTCGTTTCTTCATGTTTTTTTCCAAGGAAGGAAGCACTAAGAAAGAAAACATGATTTCCTGGATCCAACTGAAATAACCTCCCTTCTGTGTTTCTTAATATAATGGTGCCAAATATCTGGTCACCAGGAAAGACACTGACACTTCTGCACTCTGGCTGCAGAAATGGAAACAAATCTGAGACTTTGCTGTTCTTTAGGGAAACCCTGTTCCTTCAAATATTACACTTGATAGGCAGACTGTGTGCTGCAAGTGGGGCAATGGAAGGATTCTGTTTGTACTAGGAGTGCTTTGAGCTCATTGGTGAGAAAACGCTTTCCTTATATCAGTTAGATGCAGAATAATGAATTCCAAAACAAATGCATATGTCAAATAAATACTATTGGTCCAAGCACAGAACCTTGTGGAACTCAGTAGCTTACCATTGTATAGAACCAAATGTAAGTTTTTTTTATAAATAAAATGTTTACCTGTCAGATGAACGTGAGTTAAACACAATTAAATATAACACATTTAAACCTCTGTAGCAACACACTAATTGTTAGGGTTTTTATGACTTTTTGTATTGTTTATCACTCATCTAAGTGCTTTTCCCTCCTTACATGTTGCAGGAGGGGAGACGGTCACAAGAATGAGTTATGCTTTTATTACTAGCAGCATCTGGGGACTATACACCAGGTGCCCACTTCCCACCTCCTCTGTTTGTTTATAATCAAGACAGATGAACCCTAACCTTTCTGACCCCACACACACACATACACCCCCACCCTGAATGATGTTTGAACTGTGTGTGACCAAGCATGTATAAATAAAGAGAGAGGGGGCTAATACTTCGTAGTCTGTAGTGTACAGCTACCATTGCAAGTGAAACTGACTCGGTGTCTTTCCTTACCTCTGAGTTGATTAAATAATACTTATCACTAATTAATAGTAATTCCTCAGATTCTAATTATTCTTAAATATTTGGCTATAAAGTGTTTGCATTTGTAAAAATAAGTAAAGAAAGCATCTACCTCTTCATGATCAGAGGGGCAACACTGTCCCAAACTGATTCATGAACAAATATACAAGGACCCAAAAATAGGTAACTAACTAACTAAATAAATCTGAACAAAATTAGTTTAAAAAAAACGGCAGAAAATCTATCAGTCCATCTTTTCTCAACCAAGAATTTCCTTGGCAACCAAAATCATTTGTGTCTAGCTGCTGTTTTCTGAATCTAGCACAAAATCAAACTGAACAAGGTCCAAGCAGCAATTTGCTGAATTACTGTCCAAGTTGGATTCATAATGGAATAGTTCATTATTGACAAACAGATGTCATAAATATTTCAACTTTATTTATGCTGAATGTTAGAACCCACAACAAAGGAAGTAAAACTATTTCATGGACAATCTAGATCCCTCTTCAGTCCAAAGTAGAGGATCAGTCATCATTGAAGGCTGCTAGGAAGTGGGCAGAGGAAGCTGCAACAGCTGGACAACAAGGTTTCAGCGCATCAATATACTTGGATGGAAATCACAACTTAAATGCTGTGAGAGGTTTCCAACAAACTTCTAAGAATATTGGAGGAAACTGGATGAGGACAAAAGACAAAACGGGCAAAAAAATCTTTCAAAAACCTGAAACATGATCTACTGCAAGCAAATTCAAAGGTTAATATGTATTTAACATCCAGAGTGCTGCTTTCAATGCCATCTTATTATTTTTATTTTATTTTATCTGTTAATTAACGATAACCTGGGATACCTCAGACAGTTTATTTTAGCCATGATCAGCACACACAGAAAGCCAAAGTGGCTGAGGCAGTAGCTTCTTCTTCTGCTCCTCCACAGATCTGGTGGTGGAGACATTTCAGGTGACTCACATGCATCATGTTTAGTTCTCCTCGCACACAACCTCTGAAGGAGATAGATTTGTTGGAGCTTCCTGGTTTAAGACCCACTGCTGGTCAGAACTTGTTGCAGACCAATGCACCACTAACGGTCCTCTGAGGTCTGCCTGTCGCTGTCTGTTTGACAGGATCCTGTGGTTTTACTGGGTACAGTCAGAGGGTCAGTGTTCTGCTCACAGACACACCTCCTATGCTGTTGGCTGGCTATGATCAGGGGTCAGTCCTTTTCTATTAGTAAACAATACAATTACTATCAGATGCTTTGTAACAAACTGCTTAATCATTTAATTTCTTTACCATCCCAAATATAGATCCTTTCACAGTGACGTCAGTCCAGAGTTTGAACGCATGGCCCACACCTGCGAGGTAAGTTCAGTGGATCTGATGTCATATATAAACTTAAAGCAATGACATGTTTTAATCAGCGCACTTCACAGGTTGTAATCTGACTTTGTTACATCTCGACAGATGTCACTGAGTAATCTGCGGATTGCAAAACGGAGCGCACAGTTTTTCAAACCATGCAGGCGGACTGCAACACTAACAGCACAGTTTAGTCATTCGTGCGCACAGAATGGTAAACTGGGCGCTAAATTTAGTACAATGTGAGCACGGATTTCCACCGGCTTTCTTTTTTTTTCACCCCATAAATATCATCGCTCTCAAATCCACTCTCTCTCATTATTGCACTTTTCATTTAGCAGCCTGAATGAGTAAATTCAGACGGATTGGAATGAAACAGCATTAAAAAAGCAGCAAAAAAACAACAACGAAAAAGACATATAGAAAGCTTCCAGAACCACCGATAAAGACAAGATTACATGAATGTCTGACTGCTTTGAAGGAAATATAAAGGAAATAAAGATGTATCAAGACTGTTAATAAGTATAACCTGAGACGTCTCTCTGCATCATAATTTCCAGCATATATGATGATTTTTCCAATAGCAGGCTGCGGTGAATAACAGAGATTCAGCCTACTAAAAAACTGCAGGTGAAACTGCTTTTACCCCCAAACGCGCTTCTGTCGTGTTCATAAACAGAGCTAGCCGTTGTTAGCTTCATGCTAGCCTGTTTTTATATCACTGAGTCTGACAAACATTCAAGCCAGAGATAAATTATGATCTGCTTTATTTTATTATTTTCTGTAGATTAGTCCAAATGCAGCAAAGTAAACAGTATGCTTAGTAAATTAGCAGCCACAAGTTAAAGGTTGATCTGAAGAAGCTGAGTAGCAACAAGAGCGAAGCTAGCTTGCCTTCATCTAAGAAAAACAAATATTTTCTGTAAAAAGAAGCCAAGATTTGATGTACTCACGTATGAAATACATTAAGGCATATCCTTCTTCAGCGTTTGACTGAACCACCTGACATTTAAAATTTGAATTTTATGTCACGTAAACGCCTAAAAAGGCTCTCGTTTGGACCGTTTCTGGTTCCTGCTGTCAACTACAATTCCCAAGAAAACCCTGGCGCTGCTCCAATCGGATCTGCCTGAGACTGTAAATAATAACTGAAAATAACGCCCAGGGACCTTTATTTATTCATTTAATTATTTATGTTTTAGTTTAATTTTACTTATTTTATTTCAGTCATTTATTTTATAAATCATAATTGAGAAGAACAATGTATTATTTGGCCACTAAACATAAAATACAATAATGAAATACAATTAACATGTACAACAATACTTTTTTGGTACTTTAGAAAATAAAGAACATTATAACATAAAATTTTAAAAAGTAGATGTAAACCACAACTTGTGACAAGTCTGCCCTTGGTGCTAAACAAGAACAATCAGACTTGATTATTTTTTCAACAAAAAGAAAAAAATAAATAAAATAAATTACTAGCTTCTTGACAATATTAAGAACAAGATATTAGATCTGCACTAGGCCCTAAATTACTATTTTTGCCAGCAATCAGAATTTGACAACTTATTTGAATTTGTTTACTAAATGCAACTATTTTTGAATTTATTTACTCTTTTATGTTTTCAATTAATATTTATCTTCATTTTTAAAGCATCACTACCCTTTTTTGCAAGATTAAAATACAATACAATACCTGGAGTGTGTAAAGAGGAGAAAAAAAATCATAGGAAAAGTGTTCCAATTCCACAATCCTTTAATCCCAAAGCAGACAAAATAGTACTGTAGAGATTTGTTTTTCTTTACTACTTTCTAAAAAGCCAAAAATCCTGAATCAATAACATAAGGAATTTATATGAAATGTTTCCATAAGACAGGACATTGTAAACGTAAGGTTTTAGATTTGAGGGGTTTGACAATAAACTCAATGTGAAATATAGATCTTAACACCTTTGAATTAGCAAGAGAGAGACAAAATGAGAAGGACTAAATCACATTTACAGAACATGTCTGTGTTCATGTGTGCTGCGGAATATTTCAATGCGATTTATAACAGGTGATGCTGGGGGGTGCGTGTAGAAAAGTTCTTGGATGTCCCTGAATTTAAGAAAATCCTGAAGTAGAGAGGGAACAGGAAGCTGCTGGACTATATTGGTCCTCATCAGCTGATCCGGCCCCAGTACTTCCCGAACCTTCAGCCGGCTGAGGTGGGAAAGACACGGAACTGACTCTAAAATGTGGTGAGAAAGGATCCATTAACTCAGTGTTAATTTAATGGCTTTAAAGTAAAGTACAAACTTAAGTATAGATTTTCAAACTGTACCAAAATGAGTGTGTGGCTCCCAGGTCTTCTCTGCCCGCCTCTGGTCCAAAATAGTCTTCAGAGAAGGAGAAAGAGTCGACCAGTTTACAAACTCAAGCAGATAGTTCAGCACATCACTGTCTGCCTTCTCCAGCCTGGACAGAACAAAAGACATGGAGCACCCGCGTAAACTTAAGCCATTAAAAAAGGGACGTGTAAAACTGTAAGACAGAGTGTTTACATGTGGGGGTGCAGCAGCAAAGATGGTTCAAGTCCTTTCTTTAGAAGTACAGAAAGCCAACAGGAAGCAAAGTCCAGTTGGCCCAGTGCTACACAGATCAGTTCCCTCATCTCCTGTAGCTTGAACACCATCTTCCCATGATCGTGTGGTGCTGAAACGTTCTTGGTAAAAGCCTCTGGCCGAGGGATCCACCTGTAGTCCAGGATCAGTTCCAGCAGGTCCGTTCTGTCAGTGGCCAGTGCGTGAGTCCATTCCTCTGCATTTAAAGTTGCTCCCGCAGCAAGCAGCAGCTTTATTGACTCACTGAAACAAAAAGTTGAACCAGGGACAGGTTCAAGTTGTCATCGCTCTCTAGGAGGTTCAGGCACCAAAGTCATAAAGGAAAACATAGACCAGGTTTCTTTTCTAAAGCTTTGGTGTTTTAGGACATAAGAAAGTGTTTTTATATTAGATCTAAACAAAATGTGGGCAAATTCAGACACATGCTACACAACACAGGTCTATGCATGATCAGTGAAGTACAATAGCTATTGGACTTTATCAGTCTTTCACATCGTCATGGAGATATTGGTTGGATATTGGTTTGTGTGGACTTTGACTGGGCCATTGCAACCCCTTGATTTTTTGTGTTTCAGCCATTCTATTGAAGGGCTGCTGCTGTGTTTGGAATCATTATCCTGTTGATGACCCAGTTTGGTCCAAGCTTCAGATGTCAGACTCTAGAACACTTTGGGCTTGCAGCTACAGAACCTGGCCACCTTGCAGTCACTGAACTGATCATGAATTTCTAGGCATAACAAATCATCAGGCCTCCACTAATATGCTTGACAGCAGGTATGAGGGGTTCAGTTTTCTCCTAATGTGATGCTGTGCAGTATGGCTACACATCTCTACTTTGTTCTCATCTGTCCAAACGACATTCTTACACAAGTTTTGTGGTACATTTAGATGTAAATTGGCAGACCTAAGTTTGGCCTCCATATTTTTTTCAGTGTCTTTGTGATTGCCCTGAACTTTAACCCTGAACATACTAACCGAGGCCTGCAGAGACTGCGATGGAGCTCTTTATTCATGTCCATTTTTTGAAGCGTTGCATGCTTGCAAATTATGTAATACATCCTACTTTTTTTCTTTTCTATCTTTTTTGCTTCGTTTTATTATTCTCTGCAATAACCTAAGAGAGAAAAAGTAAATGTAACAAAATTAAGAATAAAATGAAATATCATAAACGTAGGGAACTCCCCTTGATTAGCACCATTAAACATTCAAATTAAATAAAAACACAATAGCATAGGTCAGAATAAATATATAACATACCAATTCATATGTCATATGTATCAAATTCTAAGATGATGTAAATCGTAACTAAAGTGTGTAAATAGTCCGATAAATGTGCTTGTGAAGGTAAAAACTAGCCGACACACCTGCATGGTTTGGTGGACATATGATATAACGCCATAGAGAGCGGAGAAGGGAAACCCAGAGGGTCTGCATAGTCCTGAGCGTCTGGGCTGTAACCTTCGTTTAACAGCAGCTCAACGCTGCTGGTCTGGTCACTGTGGATGGCCACATACAGCGGACTGACCATGCCTTCGCCGCGGTCACATGTCCGGTCAGTGACCTCTATCAGCCTGCGCAGAATACTGGATTTACAGATTTTACAAAGGTTAAGATAAAAAAAAGAGATGAAAATGCAGTTAGCATCTCATTTTTAGGGTTAAACACAAGAAAAAATGAGGATTAAAGGAATGATGTGTTTTTTGGAAATTGGGTATGATTTGACATTTAAGTACTCAGTCTTAAAAGCTTAGAAAGGAACTGATACTGGTTTGACTCTTCATGAAGGCAAGTGGATAAAGGTACCTGACATGTCCAAACTCAGCAGCGGCATGAATGGGAAACTGAGGCCAGTCGTTGCTGCAGGCCATGTTCGGATCGGCGCCGTGATCCAACAGGAGATCCACACAAGCCTGGTGGCCTTCCTGGGAGGCAATCAGCAGTGGCGTTGCCAGATCATCTGCCTGTGTGTTCACATTGGCTCCTGAAGAAGAAATTAAATATATATTATTACATTACATCTTGTTATGTTATGATTTACTTGAATGTTTTATTTTCAGTTTTTAATAGAAGTTTTTTGCTCAAATGAATCGATGAGCTCCAAATTAAAGCTTTGACCATTAATACCTCAGCTGACAAGCCAACTTCTGTAAATGACAAGGAAGAAATGACAGACGAAGAGAAATTGGTTGGGAAGCCTGAACAACTAAAAACAAACATATCTGAAATATAGTCTGACTCAGTGGAATACGTTATATGTTTATTAACTATACATTTATATTTAAAAGGCATGGACAAAGAATTTAATATTTTGTAGAAGCACCTTTTGCAGCATCTTCTCAGGTTTGAATGGTGGCATATCCACACTGCAGCTTTTATATGTTCAACAGGATCAAAATGTGAGGTCAAGGAGGAGCGTTTAAGAATATAAATACTCCAATGTTTTGATGATGTTTTTTATCTCAGCCACTGTTGAGTGTTGTCTGTCTGGGTTATTATCCTGGTGGAGGACGGGGAGCTGTGCTTTCCAACTCTGGGCAGTGTGCTTGTTTCTTCTAAATACACAGCAAGTCTGATGAAAAGCCGTCAGGCTGAAAACATCCTCAACCAACTCATCAGGTCGTATAGACAAGCTGCTCACCAGCATTAATAAGGAGCTCCAGGCATTCCCTCTGTCCGTACTGTGCGGCCACAAACAGTGGGGAAATCTTGTGGTCATCCTGTGCCTCCAGGTTGCAAACATTAACAAGAATACGCACAATGTCGCTGTGACCCTGAAGGAGGGAGGACATCTTTCAACCAAAAATCCCAGAGAGACAAAGATCAGCTCTTAGTAAATCTGATGAATTACCTTGTAAACAGCTTGATGTAGGCAGGTCCAGCACGATGCTGTGTGTATCCTGTTGACCTCTGCACCTTTCCTAACCAAAAGCTTCACAACCTCTGTGTGCCCGTTATCCACACCTGGTGGCAAACAAATGGTCCAAAACAAAAGAGCCACGTGAACGTTCATCTGGCTGAAAGAGATATTTAGGCTAAGCTGTGTGCCTCACTGTCTTACCTGCATATAAAGGACAGGAGAGATCATTGGTCAGCTGGTTGAGGTCAGCGTGTGCTTTCAGGAGGAGACGGACCACCACCAGGTGTCCTCGCTGTGCTGCCAGGTAACATGCTGATTCCCCCTCATGAGTCAAAGAGTTCACATAATCATGACGACATCTGGAGGAGCTCGCTGCACACATATCAGTGGAAGGAGACAAAACAGAGGTTAGAAGTCAGTCAGTCATTTTCTACCACTTTTTCCACAGTGGGTCGCGGGGGAGCTGGTGCCTATCTCCAGCAGTCTATGGGCGAGAGGCGGGGTACACCCTGGACAGGTCGCCCAGAGGTTAAAAGTGAATATTAAAATAATTTCTGACTATAAAATCTGAGCTAAAATTATGATAATTTACCAAGAAAGACTAAAATTAGGGCAGTACAATTTCACAAAAATATGTTATTGCAATATTATTGCTGAAAACCGTGAGATCGATATTGATTCGTTTCTTTGTTAATTATTCCACAATGTCTCCACCACACTCACACAAACATACATCAGGTGTGGCCAATCAGAGAACGTAAAGTCCATGTAACTGGCCAAACATCTTATCAATAAGCAGTCTAAATGTATGACAGTTAAAATATTGTATCCTACCAAACACAGCCGGTCCTTTGCAATTCTAATGCTGCACACACTGATATTGTGATGATGACTGAGATTCACTATATTGTGCAATTCTAGCTAAAATGCTAGCAGGTGCAAGTATCAACAAGGATTTCTAAAACTGTTAAGCAAAGGGGGTTTGAGACAAATCCAGCTTAAACCATGTTTTTGTTTGCAGTATGTCAATCAACCATCCATCCATCTTCTATACCTACTAAATCCCTGCAGCATCACAGGAAGGGGTTGTGCCTATCTGTGGTGGTCATTGGGTTAGGGTTCATCCTAGAAAGATGCCCAATTCATCACAGTGGAACACAGAGACAAACAGGACAGACAACCATGCAGACACACACTCACATCCAGGCCAATATATAGAGACCAATTAACATCATATTTTGAGACCGTGAGCGAACGCCAGAATATTTCACCTTCAGATTTAAGTCTTTGTTCTTAGGTTTACTAATTCCTCTTAAGTTCTCCAACTGTCCAGTTTCTCTTGATTTTTAGAAGATTAACTCATCGAGTTGAGTCAATTATCTTTGGACATAAGACAATCAAAACTGTGAGTTTGGCATCTTAGACATATTTTCAGATTTAGCTATTAAACTGAGCCTGTTCCTACCGCTTCCTGCAGACAATATTTCCTGCACACACTCTTTACTGCCGGCAGCTGCCGCCTCATGCAGAGCGTTCCAGCCGCGGTTATCCCGACAGTCCATACTGCAGCCTCTCTGGATCAGACTCCTTAGCCGCTTCCTGCAGCCTGAGCGAGCTGCTGCAGCAACAGTGGACACTGTGTCTTCATAGCATTCTGTGAAGTCCATCCCCTGCTTTAGAAATAGCAGATGTTAGGAAGAGAACATAACGAATACATAACGTGTTCATCCCATTTCAGTGTTGTACAGCAGTAATATGGTATAAAAGACAAGACTGCCGGGCAGAGGATAGTGAAGAGAGCTGAGAAAGTTGTTAATGTGACCCTGCATTTTGTCCCAAATCTGTTTCAGAGCTGCTGCAGGAACTGGGCTCTGAACTGTACCAGAGAGTCCACACATTCCCTCCATGAACTGCTGCCAAACAGGAAAACAGGACCACAAGACCAACAGCAGAATCCGCAGACTGCTACACAGCTTTCTGCTTCAAGCTGTTAAAATGCTGAACTGCTGTTAAAATCATTTAATTTATATTATTACAACTATGTCACATTATTAGCAATTTAATTGACTTTTTCCACATTAATTTGTTGAAGATCCTTGTTTGCTATTAGGTATATCACTAGACAGCGAAATAACAATAAATTGATTTGGTTTGAAAATATATAAAAGATGAGGATGGTTTGTGGTTAAGCTTAAAATCCAGAGTGCCGACCAGCCATTTTTGCTCAGGCTAATAGGACTCACAAATGTTCAATCAGTCTGATGACATTTTTCCACACTTTGTCCAGTTGCAGCCACAAATATATTTAACTGGAATTTTATGGGACAAACCAACAGTTACAGATGAGTCTTGTCGCGTTGTTCTTCCACCAGATTTACACATCCACAGATTGAAATTTCGGCCCATTCTTATTTTGTAAATAGCTTACATTTAGGCTCACTTCCAGAATCTTGCCATAAATACTCAATTTGCTACATTCCTACAGCATGATACTGCCATTAACATGTTTCACCATGGGGATGGTATGTTTAGGGCGATTAGTAGATCTAATGGACCTTCACATCTAGTCTCATCTGACTATACCTCCCCCCCTCACATGTTTGCTGTAGCAACCTGCAAAGAGCATCTCTTATGGCTTTCTTCTTTCATAAAGGCCAGATTTGTGGAGTACACAACTAATGGTCAGAAACCTCTCCCACCTGAGCTTTAGGTCTCTGCAGCTCCCCTTGAGTTATCATGGGCTTCTCAGGTGCAGCTCTGATTAATGCTCTCCTCGTCCAGTGTCTCAGATTAGATAGGCACCCATGTTTTGCAATGTTTGTAATTGTGCTAAACTGAACATAGCACTTTGAGCAGTTCTAAATTTAGATTTTGTTTTATAACCTAACCCTGCTTTAAGCTTTACAACTTTGGCTGTGTTCCTTGGTCTTTTAGGATGATCTTAGTTAACTGATGCTCTTTAACAAACATCTGAGCTGGGTTTATACTGAGGCTAAATTATACAGTCTCATTTGGACTTAACTGACAACATAGGTGACTTCTGAAGGCTGTTGGTGGCACTGGATTTTACTTAGGGGCATCAGGTTAAAAGCGGCTAAATACAGATACTGGCCAAAACGTAGAACGTGTGAGCTTCTAACAGCCCTGCCTCTGTAGCCATTATTGGAAAAACTCCACCTAAATCTCGCCTTGTGACTTCTATTTACTGTCAAAAGACTAACTGACTGGAATAAAAGCATCAAAACAACTTTAATTATCCTGAAACGCTACAAAATACGAACCAGGTCGTGCTCCATTATTTTAACAGAGCCGATCTTCAGAAAAATAAACCCATCTACTGTAAAAGAAATATATATACATATATATCACATCAGACAGAAAACGAGTTTAATAAAATTAGAAAATTTCTCACCAAAATGAATACGTCCTAGAGCCAGTCGATGTTTGATGGCGTCACACGGTTGCTGTCCGTCGCATGGTGTTACGTTAACACGCTTCCGATGAAGCAGATCGGAAATTCACAGATTGGTTTATTTGATTTGATTCATGTGCATTTCAGTTTAAAGTTTTAGTCCGGTGACGTTTGTTGAAGATGTGTGAAGACATGAGGAGGATGAAGCAGTGACAAGAGCCGCGGAGCGGTGATCTCAGGCCGTTTTCACGGTAAAATGTCCTTGTTGACGTTACTGTTAGCAGCTACATGTGATAGGTTTATGGTTTAAGGAAAGATCTGATTTAGCTCTGGGTCTGACTGACAGCTACCGGAATAAAGTGGCGAACATTTAACCATCAAATTACTTGTAAGCTTTCTTCTCTTACCGGAAAATGTTAGATGAATTATTCTTTTAATTTTTCACATTTTCTCTTGATTCAAACTCACTTCATCTTTCAGGATCGTTCCAAACAAAACAAAACAGTTTTATTCATTTTCAAAGTGAAAAACTCATTTTCATTCAGTGACCTGATTCAGTAATGAAAGATCAAATAAATGAATAAATACTAACTGAGCGATATAGTTTCCCTATGCCTCTGTCGATGGTAAGAATTTGGATGACTGACAGCCGATTTTAATGCATGAGTATTTTAGTTTTATTTGGTTTATGTTTTTTTTTTTCCTTTTAGATTTTTTTTTGTATCAGACGTTTTAAAATCATAACGGATGTTAATTATTAGATGCAATACATCTCTAATCTGAGAGTTTAAACTTCATATTTCTAAAAGTTAGTGGGAGAAACCTTTAAAAGTCCCCAGCCTTTCTTTAGTGGAGCCCCACTTGGTTAAAGTTCTAAATATTTGATCTCAAAGCACACATACCAAATAGGTTCATGATGTTAAGTTAGGCTGTAAATAATGAATTATTTCCCATTTTTTTAACCACTGATGGGCTTGTTCTAAACACAGATGAACTCCTGTCAGCTGAGATAGTGCCAGCCAGGTAATCGCTGGGAGCCTCCCTCCATCAGTGTTCTGCTTCAGTAATTCCAGAACATCTCATGGTGTGGCAGCAACAGGAGGGACATCTCCATGCGGCTTACTCTTGGCATAGTGGGATCATAGAGTAATTTCTGAGGACATGGTGGTTGTGGTTATCTCCGTTGTCAAGATGGTCCACCCTACCCACATGAATCAGCCATGTGGGTAGGGTTTCCTCTCCTAGTTATATTTTCCAACTGAGTAGATCCCCTGCTTTGTTTTGGTTAATATGCACATTCTGGCTGCTCCATCCTGGGTGCTTCAGCTGTACCCGCTTGGAGCCAGTGCTGTTTTACAGGATGTGCTGCAGATTTGGACTTTGGGTGTTCCAAACATTGGCAGCTTGGACTGACCCATGTTGAAGTCAGAGGTCATCATAGCTGGACCTTATTAGAACACCTAGCCAGCTGAGGATATCTCCCATGCAATAATGTTAACATTACATTGGTGTCCCTAATTTCTAACAGAAATTAGATTCAGGCTTTAAAAGAACAGAAGTGCTAATCTACCATCCTGATTTTGTTTTCTCTAATCTTTCTTTAAAATGTGTTTTCTAGCCGGTCTCTTCAGTTGTCTCATTATGTCTGTCTTATCTAATTGCCTTGAAGGGAACGGCTCCAGCTGCACCATGGTGGACATCGATGTGAAGCGCGGAGCTGCTTGGGTCTGTCAGACTCAGGGATGTAAGCTGGCTGACATCCTGCTTCCTGTTCATCTGAACAACAGAGATGATGAAGAAGATCTCAGTCAGTCTCACAAAGAAACCGATCAGTAAGAGGTTTTTAGCAACATCAGGATTTCCTAGTGGACATTTTTCATACATTATGTTTTACTGTTTTAACTACCCTCCATTATTTTTCCATTCCCAGGTTTTCAGCACCAGCGACAGGCATAGCTGATTTATATCTAAGAATCCCACTTTGTAGTGTGTTAATCTCTGCTCTGTCATATGCAGGGTTGCTCCGGTGGTGTTGGAGCAGGTGGAGGAAGGATCACCCTGCATCCTGATGCTCAGCTGCAGCCCCAGCTTCCCCACTGCTATCAGCAGCCTGATGGTGATCAGCGAGGCTCGAACCATTGAAGTCTACAACCAGCTGGAAGAGTACTGTGGGACCGTACGGGGCACGAAGGATGAGAGCATTCAGTCAGACAGGTACAGAAACCTACACTGGACTAACAGCAGGCAGATGTCAGGAGCTTATTTATGCACAGTGGCTTGCAGAAGTATTGTTTATTCCTTGTGTTTTTGACACAGTGGAAGAAAAATGATTCATGATTTTTGACATATTTTCACAAATAAAAATGGGAAAATGTGGCATACATTTGTATTTATCCCCCTTAACTCTGATACCTTTAAATAAAATGCATTTCAACAAACCTGCCTTTAGAAGTTGGCTTATCTCCAAACAGAGCTCAGCTGTGTGTAATTTAATCTCTGTCTAAATAGCTCAGGGAGGAGAATCTGTTGACAGTAGCTAGAAAAAGGCCTTCGTTGAAAGGAAGTCGTGTTTCCAGTTTGCCAAAGACCATGCAGAGAACACAGAAAACCAAAGTTAGACGACTAGTATTCCACGTCTCCCTGAACTCACCATTTCCACGGTGAAACATGGGGATGGGAGCATGCTGTGGGAATGCTCAACAGGGACAGGAAAGCTCATCGTAGTTGATGGGAACATGGAGAAAAGCATGTTAGAATGGCCCTGTCAAAGTCTAGACCTGAATCCAATTGACCAATGTTCCCACAGGTTCTTCATCTAATTTGACTCACTGTGAGTTATGCTGCAAATCAGAACAAGCACACATTTCAGTCTATATTGATACCCAGAAGCCCTTTACATGAACCTGCAGTGAAAGGCTCTAATGCAGAGTATTGACTTAGGGGTATTCAGTACAAATGCACATGTATAAGATACACTGAAGCGTGCTGCTGCAACCGTACAAAATTTGGCAAAGTTAAAGCTGAATGAATACTTTAGCATGACACTGAAAATGTATCCACTACCGGGATAACAATAATGAACTTACATTTGTACAATATTTAAGTAAAGATATGTCAGCTTATTGAATTGAGGTTTTCAGGTTAACGTTTTGTGTCTCACAGTCCAGACAGAGGTCCTTTCTATAGGAAGCAGCTTGCGCTTGAGTATCCGTCTTCAACCTGTGAAGTTAAGGTGAGATGTGAACCAGAAGAAAAGTAATGTATTCAGGAACTTTCAGATTTGAATTCAGTATGGTTTGATTTGCTTTGGATCTGTTTCCTCTCAGTTGCTCTCTTTGGCTGGTAGAAACAGTGTTCTGGTTTGTCGCATCGTGGTGGGACTGCAGGAGCTGCAGCCTGCTCCGACCCGTGGTCCTGGAATAGACATGCAGCAGGTACAGAGTCTGGTGGAGGAGATGGGGACGACCTTGTCTCCTGGAGCTCAGAACCTTATGGACATGGTGCAGTTCCAGCAGAAGGTGTGAATAAAACATTTAATGAACCTCTGTGAGATGTTTATGGGCGCTGATATATTTCCTCCAAGGCGAGGTTTCAAATTGAACTTTGAGCTTAAAAGAATCTGTTTTTTCCAGAATCAGACAGGCTCTCTGGGCGGCTTCCTGCCTCTCCTGATGGGCGGTGGAGCTTTCTCCGCATTGGCCGGAGGAGTTGGAATGTCTGCAGCAGCTGCCAGGAGTCCGCCTCATCCTGCTGACTGCACGGTATCAGAACTATCTGACCACCCACAGAGACTCTGAGGGGTTACTGTGGCCTTAACTGGGGCTGAATCAGAAAACCAGTCACTATGTTACTGACATTAAAACAATCACATGTTGGGTTTTATTTATTCTTACACTGAATCCTTAATGAGGTTAGCAGAGTTAAGGAAAACCTTGCAGACCAGCTTCTGTGATTTTTGTATTTTGTAAATATGTTTTTTTAACTCAGTTTGTTATTTATTTCAAATCAGCTAAACTTAATTACATTTGGTTGTTTTCTTGGTAGTTTTCGTGAGAGAAATTCTAACAAACTGTGTAGTTGTTGCAGGAAAGTACCTAAAATTAGTTTTTAGTTTGATTGAAGTAAAATGTTTAAATTTGGTGAATAATAAAGCCTTTTTTATTCTGTTTCAAGCCTCCCGAGGCCACCAGGTCCGTAGACCTGACTCCATCTCAGAACGGAGGGATGTCAGAGGGCTCCACTTCCCCGGACCTTTCACTGTCTGACATCAGCTCTACCAATACCAGTACATACGAGTTTCCTCTCCGGTGTATTTAAATTGCTCAGAATGTGCAGAATGTATGTTTATGCACACTAGAGGACAATATTGTCAACCTATCTCCACCATCCACCCCTTTCACAGTAATCGTCTGCATATTCACTACATCCATGTACCTTCTCTGTGCACTTCCTCGTTTCTAGTATGTACATCATCTGTCCTCTTCACATGCCCAAACCATCTAAGCCTCACCTCTCTATTAACAATAATGTCTGCAAACATTACAATTTGCCTGACCTCCAGGGTTCCTACACTGTCTGGAAAAGTCTGGAAATGTAAAGCATTTGATTTAGGAAGTAGGGATGGAAAGAGGTAAATATTTGGCATAAATTCATGGTGAAATTTTGTATTTCCCCTAAGAGTCTGGAAAAATATTGAACTTTGATGAGAAAAATGTGTAGGAACCATTGGCTTGATCTCTAAAAACATTTAGCTGTCAGGAACATAATTCAATGAGCAAGAATCATCATCAAAAAACTGGACTGTTGTCTGGACCTTAACAGCTCCCAGAAGTTGGGCTATGAATAAACTCATAAAACTAGATATTGATGATGTAAAAAACAGGAAAATGTTGGCACATTTTCTAGCTGTTAAAATGCAGATTCATATGTATGTCCTGTAAAGTCTGTTTAGTATCTTACAGTCAAAAACAGCTTGTGGATAAAATCTTTCATCCGTAGCGAGCAGCGAGAACGGGGTCCCAGCGAACCACACCCAGCTGGAAGAAATGATGTCACGCTTCCTGAAAGGGCGGAGCCATGGACAGGCGCTGAGCCCCGAGCTTCTGCCCATGCTCCAGAGTGTGTGTGGACAGGTCACACAACTTCGCCTGGACAATGCTGGGGCAGCGCTGCTGGAGAGGGACAAGAAGATGAGAAATAGCGCCTGGTGAGTGGAGTTTAGAGTTCACTCCAACCTGCTGGTCTGAGTGATGATAACAAAACTTCTGTTTCTTCCTTCCCTCAGTGAGTACAGTTGTGGTTAAAACAGAAGACAAACATATTTTCAGTTGTGAGGCTTTATGTATTACCATACAATGCAATGGATGCCGAACAAACCCAAACCATCATTCCTCCACCACCATGCTGGACAGTTGGTACAAGGTGTTTTTGGTGATATGCTGTGTTTGGTTTTGGTGCTTCGTGTTCTGGCCAAGCATCTCTACATTGGTTTCTTCTGTCCAAAGTAGGGATGCGCTGATATAAAAATTTAGTCCGATATTGATATCCGATAGTAATAGTGTTGTTATGGTCGATAACCAATATATTTACAGTGGGGAGTATGGCAATAAAATAATAATTAATTACTTAAAAATCACACAATATGATTTTTCTGGATTTTTGTTTTAGATTCCGTCACTCACAGTTTAAGAGTACCTATGATAAAAAATTAAAGACTTCTACATGCTTTGCAAGTGGAAAAACCTGCAAAATTGGCAGAGTATCAAATACTTGTTCTCCCCACTGTAATTGAGGACGTCCTCTTATCTTGGCATCTTTTTGAAATAGAATGTAATTAAGGTTTTTTCAACTGTAACTAAATGCCAGTAACATTACCCATGATTTTGTTGGGGAAGTTTAAATTGGATCAGATGTAGATTAAGGGTTTTTGTTAATAATAATCACCCAGCTTCGTGTTGGCATCAGGAACTAGTAAAAGCCATGTTCTACCTATAACTCCTGATGTGTTTTAGTTTAGCATGAAGGCATCAGATTCTGTGGGATATCTGGCAACAAGTTGGCGTTTTATGACCCCTCAACATTCAGAGTAAACAGGAGGTGGTGTAAAAACAGAAAGCATTCTGGTTTTGCAGCCACTCCTGCTCCAAGATAACAGCCTGTGGAATGAAACAGAGGCTCTTTTTTTTTTTCTTGGGGCAACAGTCTGGTTTTACTTTGATTCGGTGTTTGGGTTAAGGTCAGTTCTCACAACAGTCTGCTACATGGCCTGAAGCAGAATATGTGTTTTGTAACAAAACTAGATGATGGCAGTGTTTATCTCTTCAAACCAAAGTCAGAATGATTTGATTATGGTTTATTTGCAGGAATCCAACACACTGGAGAGTTGATTTATTAGCTTTGTTTGAAATGTGAATCATAACTATGTTGTGAAAAGCTAGATGACGGACTCAGAGTGGTCAGCTAACCAGTCTTCCTGCTCACATTGGTTGGATTCGACAAGTAAAAGTCATTTTCCTGATGCGGCATCACAAACCGTAGCTGTTTTAAATGAGGCTCTTTGTCCGGGCTGAGCTGCATAAATGGGCTGAGACAGAAGGTCAGCTGAGTTTGACTCCATGTTGAGGAGAGAAACGCAGCTGGACGGTACGTCTCCCCTTATCAGACTAATAAACAAAAACTAACAATTGAAGTATCTGCTTTTAGATTAGTATTCATTTACTGCCTCATTGTATTGTGAAAACATTTGATGCTTTAATAAAAACTGTGAAAGTGTAACTTTTCTATAAACTTCTCCTAGACATAAAGCTGCTGCTTTTGGTGGAAATGCTCCAGTGTTTGAAGAAAAGCTTGATTTTCATTTAGAGACAGGCACTGAGGGGCATATATGCTGAAAACCCAGCCCAGTCAGTCAGTTTTATTGCATAATAGGAGCCGCTTCACATCTTGAGCTTTCAATGATTTATTTGACCCGTTCTGTTTCCAGGGTGGAATTATTCTGCATACAACTGCAACCATTTTTTAAAAGAAGATCTGGGTGCACAAGTTTGAATTTTCTCTGATCTGAGTCTCTGAGTGTCGAAATGACTCAAAACGGCTCAAATGCATACATACAACTCCACTAATGCTGGCTTAAATGTCTCTTAGGAAGTTGCACTTTACCCATACATTTTTTGTTGCCATTCACAAGCTTCTGGCATCAATCTGGTTGGATCTTTAACCGCTGTTGTTTGCAATATTGGTAAAGTTCATTCAAATTAGTTGATTTCCTGGCACAGCGCTCATAAGCCAGCCCACAAATTTTTTAAATTGGGTTTAGATCAGGGCTTGGGAAAGACCATTCCCAAAGCTTAGTGTTAGCCAGCTTTATCCATTCCAAAACCAGTTTAGATGTGTGTTTGGGATCATTGTCCAGTTGGATCACCCAGTTGTGTCCATGTTTCAATCATCTAGCTATTAATCTCCAGTGAAGATGAAGGATTTGAAGATGGTGTTGATTCATTATGGCATCCACTTTGTACAATGCACTAGTACCACTGGGAGTGAAGTAGCCCCACAGCATGATGTGCCACCACCATGCTTAACATTCAGTTAACACTTTCTTTTCTTTCTTTTTTTTTTCTTTTACCGTGTCCTGTCCGGCAGAGTATCGCCGGACAGGAAATTGCCCAACAGATTTACTTTCACAAGCAGAGCATCACAGCTAATGCTTTAAAGCTCTGCTTGATATTTATAAAAGAAACTTTATTATAAACTTCTTTGGGAATATTTCAATTGTTACACGGAGACTGAAATGAAAAGGAAAAAAGAAACTCAAAAAAGAGAGAGACGGGGGGAAAAGGGGAGAAAAGGAGGAAAGAGTGGAGGAGAGAAAGAAGGATGAAGAGAATACAAGATTACACCCTGCTTGCTTATACACCTGCAGCTGTTTTTTTTTTTTTTAACAAAATATTACACGGTAATTCTGAATGTAAAATGTACTTAGTGAGAGGTGCAGCCCAATATAGAACATCTGTGTATCTGTCAGCACCTGAAGCTTAACACCTGTGAGTATGGGTGTGGATGCGCTTTTGTATATAAGGTTTCTCCACAAAAATATGCAATAGTGAGTGTGAGGACCCACAGGCCTGCCCCATGGTCCCTGGACGGACACTGAGGAGATCCGAGCCACAGACATCCAAAGGCCCCCCAAAGCACAGGAACCCCAGGAGAACCACCACCGGGACTACCGCAACCCCCCCAGAGAAGAGCAGTGGAGAGTCCCGGGGGAACCACCCAGCAGCGACAGTGCAGAAGCCCCAGGGAGCCGCAGCGACGAGCCCACAGGCCCCGCCGGCAGCCGTCCACGCCCTAGCAGATCTAGCCATGGACCCAGAGGCCCAAGACCCCGGGACACACCATCCCCCAAGCAGAGGCCCGACAGAGCCCAGGGGGCCAGGCCCCGGCAAGCAGCCACCGGGAGTGAGCCAGCACACACCAAAGCACCCGGCTCCGGACACCGAGAACCACAAGTACACCAGCGGGGAGAGACTCCAACCACCGGCAGGCGGTGTGGCGGGGAGGAAATAGCCCCCCCATCAAATTAGATGATCCAGGAGAGGGAGCTGCCCAAGACCCAACGTGACACAAAAACAGGCACACACATTCACAATTGCATAGCACCACCATTAGTAGTCAGTTAACACTTTCACCCCTCCAAGCATTCTTATTATCATTCTAAATCAATTTATCAATCTTTGTATCATCTGACCTCTAAACCTTTCCCCAGGATATATTTAGCGTGTTCATGTGAGCAGTTGCAGATTTCAGTCCAGCTTCAAAGCGTTCATCTTGGAGCAGGAGATTATTCCTTGGTCAGCTCCCTCTCAATCCTGGTAGATGTTAATCTGGCTTCTCTGCAGACAGTTACACTGGTGTTCCAGCAGCTCCCAGTTCATGGCTGAGTTGATCTTTGCTGGTTCCTGGGTTGTTCCTGAACATTCATATCTATTTCCTTTCAGCATATTTGGAGAGTTTGGATCTTCCTCTAGATCTTGATAAGTGGTGATAAATCTGCAACCTCGCACTTCTGTAAAATAGTTCAAACTGATGATCTTCTGCAGTTATTTAGAAATTGCTCTAAAAACTTTCCCAACTTCTGTTAATCTGCAGTTCTCTTTCTAAGATCTTCAGAGTTCTTTGGACTTTCCTGTTGTTCTGAAAATTGGTCAATCCAATGAATGCTGTCAAACCAGTCCTTGTTATGCTGCAAATAGAAACTACCTAACTAAACGATCTATATGTTGAATATTTTTGTATATTTGAGCCTGTATGTCTAATTTTGATTTAGATATAAATTTTTGTGTAATTCTCTGACCACAACTGTTTTATGTGATTGACCCCTCCCCAAAACTGCATCTCCCCCAGTCCACTGTAAGCAACAAACAGTACATTGGTGGGTCTGATTATGTTTCTTGTAAAACCTCAGGTCATGTTCTCTGACCTGGAACGTTAAAAACAGGACCAACCTAAGTGAACCGTGTCCCCCTTTGCCATTTCTCTGCAGCGAGTTGGATTCAGTCATGGAGCGCCGCCTGGAGGAGATGGAGCAGAGGCTGAAGGAGCACATGGACCGCCGGCTAGACGTTCTGGAGCAGAAGCTGGAAAAGGCCCTGCTGAATGTTCTGCCGATGGTGGCTCTGAACCACGGAGCTGTGAGCGGATCACAGGGAGGAGCTGCTCCGACTGGACCATCAGAGCACATGAATGCAACACCAGCTCCAGACTGAGCTCAGACCTGCTAACATACTCACTCAGCATGTAGCCTACAGGCCTTACCGCTCTTATATTAATTCCAGACCATGATGTCAGATTTAACAGAGATGGAGACGGGACTAAAACGCCCATTAACATATAAAGCTGTTAGAAATTTCACCTGAAATGTCAAACTAGACACTAAATGGTAAATTGTTTGTATTTCAGTCAGATCTTCAGCCTCTGTATTGGTTTCTTCTTTACTGTCATGCCTGTGGTTAAAGGGGAAGTCAATGAGACACTGTTTTACAGTTGAACTGAGTATTCTGTATGCACTATAGGGCAAACAGTGTCTGGACACAATAACACTCATTAAACCTCAGCACTGCAGCGGTTTATGGCTAAAACCAATCAAAAATAAGTTCTATCAAAGAATAAACTCACATTCTGTACCAGGCTGCCGGGAAGTATTACTAATACATTGGAAAGAAATCTGATTGTGATCTAATGCATGTTTTTTTTTAGCACAGCTGATTTAGGCATAACACCAGCAGGGTGGCTGTCTTTCCACTTAGAATATCTACACTCCCACAATCCATTTCAGTGTTGACAGCAGGTCTCTTTTCACTTTGAAATATAACTATACCTGCAGAGTTTTCATCTTATTGAAATTAGCAACCATAAGCTGAAAACCATTCATGATGAAGTCAGTCGAACAGCTGAGAAGATAAAAAAAAAATCATTTTTAAAAATCTGACCTGTTTGGGTTGAGCTGGTGGTTTCTTCTGATCTTATAGGAGAGTTAACTGAAGATGTAACTTATTTTAATACATTGTAATGTTTTACATACTGTACATGTCTGTAAGCTATTGAACTGATTTTTAACTTTTGAAATTAAACTACTGATGTAAGTCATAAATAAAATGTGTTTAATACTATTGACCAATACTATTGAAGCATCAGTGTTGTTCAGAAAACTTTCAATGAATGTTGTTTTAAATGGACATAAGAGGCTAAGGTAATTCATGCATTACATGGCAAAGTTAGGATAGGAGTTGCGTGGAAAGAAACTAATGTTTCGAACAAGTACTGATGTATTCTGAGAGTTGTCTAGATAAAACGCAGCCTTTGAAAAGCAATATGTTCTCATCATCTCTGATGTAGCAACAAACAAGTGAGAAATTGAACTAAAGGAAAACAATGTTCCCGAGAGAAAGACTGAAAGGGACTTGCCAGTGTCCAGAATTTGGTTAATGTATTTAGGAAATATGGAAGGGGTTTGTTCCTTCAGCATTAAAATGTACTAAAAGCTGTTCTGTTTCCACATTTTGTCAATGTGTTGCAGCCACAAATGCAGAAAGAAGTACAGAAAATTCAAAAAAATTTTCTGATTTTGCTTTTTTTCTTTATTCTTACATGTTTTGGATCATGACACATTTTAAAAATAATTTGATGAGATGGATGTCTGAAAAAAAAAAAAAAAAATTCATCTGTAGGAGGGAAATTGTTTTCCTCAGCTCTGTATGAACAAATGCAATAAAGCTGTTGGGACTGATAAAGTTTATTCGGTTTCACATGATCTAATAGTAAAATAAAGTGAAATTATTGCTGATTTGAGAATGTAATATGCTTGCAAAGGTGCAAAGACACTGGTTTTGATCATTTCTCAATATTTTGGAGTCTGAAACATAATGTTGAACGCTCATGCTTGATATTACAGCAAAGACACATTTTATCCATTATGAAACCTGAAACAGACATTTTAATGACTGAGAATATTTAAACAGGAGAGTCTGGTTCCTCTTCTTCTTGAGTTGCATTATTCTCCCAGCTGGATGGTGACTTGTCTAACCAAACTGCCAATAATGACTAATTAGCCACAGCTGATTCAGCTCTATTTAAACCTGCCAAACTGGCTTCAGATTCACACTGCAGCTATGGGAGTTGTTTGGACTTTGTGTAGTCCCTTGATGATGGTTTAGGCATTTAAAGGTCAGTCAGTCATTTTCTACCGCTTATTCCATAGTGGGTCACGGAGGAGCTGGTGCCTATCTCCAGCAGTCTATGGGCGAGAGGTGGGGTACACCCTGGACAGGTCGCCAGTCCATCGCAGGGCAACACACAAACAACCATGCACACACTCATTCATACACCTAAGGGCAATTTAGAGTTACCAATTAACCTAACAGGCATGTCTTTGGATTGTGGGAGGAAGCCGGAGTACCCGGTGAGAACCCACGCATGCACGGGGAGAACATGCAAACTCCATGCAGAAAGATGCCAGCCGGGAATCGAACCCAGGACCTTCTTGCTGCAAGGCAACAGTGCTACCAACTGCACCACCGTGCAGCCACACATTTAAAGGTATGTATTTTAAATATTTGAGAGTAACAGAATATTTTTTTTAAATAATGGTTTCTATAGAATGGATTTGTTCTGCTACCAGTCTCCTTAAAGAGTTTATGTTGTATTACAAAATATTTGCTTAAACAGAAATGTATTATTTTCTAGGCTCCTGTTCATCAGTCATTGCAACAAATTCAAGAGTTGCTGAGCTGCAGCATCAGCAGAAAGGTGAGCAATGCAATTGCAGGAATCACCTGACGATCAGCAATTTCTTCAATTCAATTCAATTCAAAGATACTTTATTGATCCCCGAGGGGAAATTAGAAGCCCAGACCAGCAGTCTGATTATACTCTATGCATCCCACTGAACAATTCTTATCAGTGTAGACGGTGAACATAAACTTCTTCAGACCTTTTACTCATGCACAAAGGTTCTCAAAGGTAACTGAATTGGTTTAACTGTCTTAAACTGGTTTTCCCTAAGTGTGTGTGTGTTCCTGTCTTGGCATCACGGTGAGAACCATTTTTTTTTTTAGTACAAATTGAGGACAGTTTGTACCAAAGTGAGGACATTTGCTGGTCCTCACAACCTATTTTGCTAACGGTTAGGTTTAGGACTAAGGTGTGAATTGACTTTAGGTTAAGATTAGGGTCAGGCATGCACTGGTAATGGTTAGGTTTAGGGTTATTGTCAAGGTTAGGGCATAGAAAGGGTTGAAAATGACTGAAACTCAATGGGAGTCAACACATGGTCCTCACTACATATAGCAAAACGTGTATGTGTTTAAAAATGTACTGGTCCTTCTCAAAATATTAGCATATTGTGATAAAGTTCATTATTTTCCATAATGTCATGATGAAAATTTAACATTCATATATTTTAGATTCATTGCACACTAACTGACATATTTCAGGTCTTTTATTGTCTTAATACGGATGATTTTGGCATACAGCTCATGAAAACCCAAAATTCCTATCTCACAAAATTAGCATATCATTAAAAGGGTCTCTAAACGAGCTATGGACCTAATCATCTGAATCAACGAGTTAACTCTAAACACCTGCAAAAGATTCCTAGGGCCTTTAAAACTCCCAGCCTGGTTCATCACTCAAAACCCCAATCATGGGTAAGACTGTCGACCTGACTGCTGTCCAGAAGGCCACTATTGACACCCTCAAGCAAGAGGGTAAGACACAGAAATAAATTTCTGAACGAATAGGCTGTTCCCAGAGTGCTGTATCAAGGCACCTCAGTGGGAAGTCTGTAGGAAGGAAAAAGTGTGGCAGAAAACGCTGCACAACGAGAAGAGGTGACCGGACCCTGAGGAAGATTGTGGAGAAGGGCCGATTCCAAACCTTGGGGGACCTGCGGAAGCAGTGGACTGAGTCTGGAGTAGAAACATCCAGAGCCACCGTGCACAGGCGTGTGCAGGAAATGGGCTACAGGTGCCGCATTCCCCAGACCTGGGCTACAGAGAAGCAGCACTGGACTGTTGCTCAGTGGTCCAAAGTACTTTTTTTTGGATGAAAGCAAATTCTGCATGTCATTCAGAAATCAAGGTGCCAGAGTCTGGAGGAAGACTGGGGAGAAGGAAATGCCAAAATGCCAGAAGTCCAGTGTCAAGTACCCACAGTCAGTGATGGTCTGGGGTGCCGTGTCAGCTGCTGGTGTTGGTCCACTGTGTTTTATCAAGGGCAGGGTCAATGCAGCTAGCTATCAGGAGATTTTGGAGCACTTCATGCTTCCATCTGCATGAAGTGCACGACCTGGCACCTGCTCACAGTGCCAAAACCACTGGTAAATGGTTTACTGACCATGGTATCACTGTGCTCAATTGGCCTGCCAACTCTCCTGACCTGAACCCCATAGAGAATCTGTGGGATATTGTGAAGAGAACGTTGAGAGACTCAAGACCCAACACTCTGGATGAGCTAAAAGGCCGCTATCGAAGCATCCTGGGCCTCCATAAGACCTCAGCAGTGCCACAGGCTGATTGCCTCCATGCCACGCCGCATTGAAGCAGTCATTTCTGCCAAAGGATTCCCGGCCAAGTATTGAGTGCATAACTGTACATGATTATTTGAAGGTTGACGTTTTTTGTATTAAAAACACTTTTCTTTTATTGGTCGGATGAAATATGCTAATTTTGTGAGATAGGAATTTTGGGTTTTCATGAGCTGTATGCCACAATCATCTGTATTAAGACAATAAAAGACCTGACATATTTCAGTTAGTGTGCAATGAATCTAAAATATATGAATGTTAAATTTTCATCATGACATTATGGAAAATAATGAACTTTATCACAATATGCTAATATTTTGAGAAGGACCTGTATATTTTCTAGAGCAAGTAGAAACCAATGTTGAAGGTGGAGTTCGAAGTGGCAGCTCAAAGCCAGGTGACTGTTTCCTGGGGAGCAGTACCATAGATGACTCCAACCTAATGCCTGCATTAATCTCCAGGGTAGCACGAGCTGTTTGGCCAATAACAGAGCATCCTTGGCCGCTTGAAGACACACTGCCAACACGGCGCGGGCCAGTGATGGTTCCAACCCGGCCATCACAAACTCCAAACCCAGTGACCAACAGGCCAATGACCTTTTCAACACGGCCACGCACTCGACCAGGACGCACTGAACTCCCAGTGATCTAATGATCTGTTCACCCCAAGTGCCAGTTGCCTAATTGGATGACCTAGTCGGACATGTTGGGCTTCTTGGTCAATAACCTGAGCATTTAATCAACAAATTAATAAATATATTGGAATTAAACTGAACACTTTAACTAAATGTAGTCGCTGTTTGTGAAATGTGTAAATTGAGATTAGGTGACGCAAACAAGTGGGCAACCTGAGCAAAAGCTTATTTGAGTCAGTAGAAGGCAGTTTGCTTCAGCTTTGGGATGGATTTATCTGGCTGCAGCAGGAAGAATGTGGGCAAGATGCAAATAGATTCTTGGTGCTTTTAAAGCTGGAGGGTTTCAGGCCCTCTCAAACGGTGCCAGTCTGTGTCTATATGTAACAGAACTGGAAACCAGAGGCCTCATGCACGAGGCGAACCTGTGCACAAAAATCTTGTGGCGCAACTCTGCATACAAAAGAACGTTGTGTGAAAGTGTGCGTAAATCCACGAAAACTTTCAGTCGACAAACTACAGAAAACTAAAACTCTCCTATATCAGTTGAAATGACTCTATTTAGCTTTAATGAAGCATCAAACTTGTTCTGTTCCTTGAGCTTTTATGGGTCAGACCCAGCGGTAAACCGGATCACATTTAGCCTCGTACAATATCGCAAAATGATGGAAACCGCCTCAGTCGGATGTAAACTGTGCAACTTCCTTTTGTTTTTGTCACCTGCTGACAGATTGGGTATTTAACAGTCATCCCTGAGCTGGACCATGCCAGCCATATGGATCGAACGCAGACTCTGTGCACGATGGCTGCTTTAGGTGATTTTCTATTTTAGGTGGCCTCCTGAATGGTTTTAATGTTCTTCACCTAGTTTGTGTGTGTGTCATGACAGTCTTCCTAATAGAAATATGGTAGGAATATTCACGTCATTGTAATCAGCATTGAGCTATGATTGAGATTAGTCCAGCAGTTGGAGTGCTGTGTGGATGTAATGCGGACAACCTTTTCATTTCAAGTCAGGTTTGAGTTGCTGATCTCATTCAAGAAGTTGTTGGTTTCTTGAATTCACTACAAACGTCACTCATGATGTACAGACAGTCTCTCGCATTTCCACGGACAGGAACCGTTTCTTTGACTGTCACAGCACCGTTGCCATGGTTATATGGACACAAGATAGGTGATTTCTGGCTATACTACTTTGCATATGTGTTTAGGGGCAGGGACTGGACGGTTCAAGTGCCACGTGCAGCTACGTCAAATCTGTCCCAAATTGGGGTATGAAGGCTGTGTGCGGTGACATGTTTACGCACAGTTTCGTACATCTGAATTTTTTTGTGCAAAGCAATTTTCTAAATTTCTCCCTAATGCAAACTTTTAGTATTAAAGCTGTGCACTCTTTTGTACATGAGGCCCCAGGGCCTGTATTCACAAAGCATCCTAAGACTAGACGTAGCTACTAGTGATTCTAAGAAAAATCTTTGCATTTTTGAATTTTCACAAAGCATCTTCAGCCTTAAGAGGCCTCCTAACACGAGTAAATGTTAGTGAGGACTGTTGGCAGGGGTGAAAGTGAGCCAGTCCGGTACTGCGTACCACTAAAAGATTCTGCGCCGGTCTGGCTCGATCGCGCAGGAATCCTCCACCCCTGAAAAGCTGAATAAATGAGCACCAACTTACTAAGGTAAAATTGGAAAGATATTCACAGATTCTGCTTTTCCGGATCAATAACTCATCAGCAGAACATTGTCTCTAGAAAACCAACACCTCTCTCTGCAACCACAGCAAGGCAGACCGTGAGCTACAATCGTATTTTCCTCAAAACGAGCCCACCACCGCGCTGGTGGACTTGCATTGGCCTCAATGCAGCGCTCGCTGCTCCTCAAATGCGCAGGGACCGTCTGCAAGTTGCAACAGCAGAAAAATATGAATCAGAAAAGCTTTATTGCCAAGTACGTTTTTGGACATACAAGGAATTTGTTTTGGCGTAGTCGGTGCAATACAATACAAATTAAACAGTATAAACATATCTACAATATAATAAATGTGCACAGTTTTAAGTGAGTGAGAGGAAATGTATAGGATGCGAGAGCAGTACAACAGTGCAGGTGATCAGTGTGCAAGTATGGCAGTGCAAGTAAAGCAGGAGTCCAAGCTGAGCATTAATGTAACGCATAGAGTTACAGGTTACAGGTGTCCTGTCAGCAAAAAAAAGGGGGGTGTGGGAGAAAGGGGGAGTGTCAGGGTGGTTTCTGGGCTTTGTTAACAAGGCTGGTGGCAGATGGGGGGAAAACTGTTCTTGTGGCGTGAGGTTTTGGTCCGGGTGGACCGCAGCCTCCTGCCAGAGGGGAGAGTTTCAAAGAGTCTATGACCGGGGTGGGAGGGATCAGCCAGAATCTTCCCGGCCCGCTTCAGGGTCCTGGAGGTGTACAGTTCCTGGAGCGACAGTAGACTGCAGCCAATCACCTTCTCAGCAGACCGAATGACACGCTGCAGCCTGCCCTTATCCTTGGCTGTAGCAGCGGCGTACCAGATGGTGATGGAGGAGGTGAGGATGGACTCAATGAGGGCTGTGTAGAAGTGCACCATCATAGTCTTTGGCAGGTTGAATTTCTTCAGCTGCCGCAGGAAGAACATCCTCTGCTGGGCTTTCTTGATGAGGGAGGTGATGTTTGGCTCCCACTTGAGGTCCCAGGAGATGATGGTTCCCAGGAAGTGGAAAGATTCCACAGTGTCAATTGTGGAGTCACAGAGGGTGATGGGGGGCAAGTGGGGCTGGGTTCTGCCTGAAGTCCACAACCATCTCCACTGTCTTTAGAGCGTTGAGCTCAAGGTTGTTCTGGCTGCACCGGTCCAACAGATGGTCCACCTCCCATCTGTACGCGGAGTTGTCACCATCAGAGATGAGTCCGATCAGGGTGGTGTCGTCCGCAAACTTCAGAAGCTTGACAGACTGGTGACTGGAGGTGCAGCTGTTGGTGTACAGGTAGAAGAACAGAGGAGAGAGAACACAGCCTTGGGGGGAACCGGTGCTGATGGTCAGGGAGTAAGAGACATGCTTCCCCAGCCTAACGCGCTGCTTCCTGCCAGACAGGAAGTCAGTGATCCACCTGCAGGTGGAGTCAGGCACACTCAGCTGGGAGAGCTTCTCCTGGAGCAGAGCTGGGATGATGGTGTTGAAGGCAGAGCTGAAATCCACAAACAGGATCCTGGCGTAGGTTCCTGTGGAGTCCAGGTGCCGGAGGATGAAGTGAAGGGATATGTTGACTGCATCATCTACAGACCTGTTGGCTCTGTAGGCAAACTGCAGGGGGTCCAGGAGGGGGTCGGTGATGTCTTTTAGGTGTGAGAGCACAAGGCGCTCAAAGGACTTCATCACCACAGAGGTTTGGTGCGACGGGTCTTAAGTCATTAAGCCCTGTGGTCCTTGGCTTCTTGGGAACAGGGATGATGATGGAGGACTTGAAGCAGGCAGGCACATGACATGTCTCCAGTGAAGTGTTAAAAATGTTTGTGAAGACTGGACACAGCTGATCAGCGCAGTGCTTCAGGCTGGCTGGTGAGACAGAATCCGGTCCAGCAGCTTTCCTGGGGTTCTGTCTCCTGAAGAGTTTGTTGACGTCCCTCTCCTGGATGGAAAGAGCCGTCCCCGGCGTGGGTAGGGGGCTGGTGGGGGGGACTTCAGGGTGAGGGTTGGAGGTGCCAAGACCCCTCTTGACGTGGGGGTGGTGGATTGTGGCTACAGCTGTTGGGGGCGTCGTGGGGGATGGTTGCAGGACTGTCCCTTTGTCTTTCAAAGTGGCAGTAGAACTCGCTCAGGTCGTTGGCGAGGTGTTGGTCGTTGATTGAGTGGGGGGGTTTCGGCTTGTCGGTGATCTGCCTGAGGCCTTTCCAGACAGACGCAGAGTCGTTGGCTGAAAACTGATTTTGGAGCTTCTCAGAGTACAGTCGTTTGGCATCTTTCACTGCCTTGCCAAACTTGTACTCTCTGTATATGTCTTTGTCCCCACTCCTGAAGGCCTCTTCCTTACCCAGTCTTAACCTTCTGAGTTTGGCTGTGAACCACGGTTTGTCGTTGTTGTAACTCACCCTGGTGCATGATGGTACACAGCTGTCCTCACAGAAGCTGATGTAGGAAGTCACAGCCTCTGTCTACTCGTCCAGACTGTTGGTAGTAGTCCTGAACACATCCCAGTTTGTACAGCCTAAACACGCCTGGAGATTCTCCACAGCCTCACTGCTCCACTTCCTTGTCGTCCTCACCACAGGTTTGCAGAGCTTTAGTTTCTGCCTGTATGCAGGAATCAGGTGGACCATGATGTGTAATATTTAAAAGTTAAATATTATTTGGTTGTATTACAGAGTTATTATCAGTATAATCAAGTCTGCATCAATAAAGGCAATGTTATGTTCATTCAAAAGATTCAAGATGAGTTGCTCTGTGTTCTATGAGTTTGATGGTACTACAACATGCTATAGTGAAGTTATTGACCATTTTATACATATTTTACTGAATATTTTGCTATTTAGGCTATAGTCTTTGGGGAATTTCCTTTTTTTTAATTTTTTATTTCCAATCCAAGAAATGTATGAAAAATGTGAGATCAAATACACATAAAATAATTTTAATGACAATACACCTCTCCTTGCCGAAGCTATTGAGTTTTTCTCGATCATATTTTTCTGCTGTTGCAACTTGCAGACGGTCCCTGCGCATTTGAGGAGCAGCGAGCTCTGCATTGAGGCCAATGCAAGTCCACCAGTGCGGTGGTGGGCTCGTTTTGAGGAAAATACGATTGTAGCTCACTGTCTGCCTTGCTGTGGTTGCAGAGAGGTGTTGGGTTTTGTAGAGTCAATGTTCCGCTGATGAGTTATTGATCTGGAAAAGCTGAATCTGTGAATATCTTTCCAACTTATATCGAAGTCACAAACTTCTATAACAATCATGCAGTTAATACAGAGATGTAACCTCATCCCCCTAGGGGGGGAATTGAATGGTTTCAGCAGCAGAGAAGATTAAACTGGCACCTCGTAAGGTAATATTAGGAAGGATCAATTATAGAAAGAAATTACTGTGAACAAAAGGTGAATGTTGTACAGTATAAAATATTTATAGACTGTAAAATGCTCTCAAAAAATGGAAAAACTCACATGAAGACAAACTCTAGACAACAGTACAATAATCTAAGCACTACTATTTGCTGTATTGAACATGATGATGTCGGCAGCCTAAGTCTAAACGGTCATCAGCAATGCTCCCAGTCTGTGGAGAAGTTTTGGTGTGCTGCTATCTCCTCTTCTGAATGCAGCAGGAACCAATAGTTCGTCTCCGTGCAACCAATCGGGTCATGATGGACTTGGCCTGACGTTACCTGTCAGCTGCCTCAGAAGCCCCAAAGCCAGGCTGGTGCTGAAAGCTGAGGGAACAATGCATTGATCTGCTGGGAATGCCTGTTTGTTGGCACCGTGATCCTAGGACCTAATCTACCTTTCAACATTCCACCAGCAGGCTCTGCTCCTCTGTTCAATTTGGCTTTCTCCACTTTTTTTTTTTTTTTTTTTTTTTTTTTCCTGTTTTGTTTTGGTCATTTTACCAACCTATGAAATACATGCAATATGAAAACGACCAGCATGGCTCGTAAACATAAGCAAATCAAAATATTAAGCATGTAAATAAGCTACATTCAAACATTTTGATGCTGTGTGACTAACTTAATCTTGCTAAGTTTTATCATGATTTACACAATTCTGAATCCAGTCTAAATTCTATCATCAATTTCTCTCCATTGATTATAGGAGCACATTTGTTTTTGTCTCTTTTGGTTTTTTGCACCAACCACTCATAGCTCTTAGAAGACAGCATCACACCTATAAACAGGGTCAACCACACCTCCTCACTAAGATAGGAATTTCTGTCATCTCTTCACTCAGAGTTGCTCTCAGCTATGACGTACAGGGGTTGGACAATGAAACTGAAACACCTGTCATTTTAGTGTGGGAGGTTTCATGGCTAAACTGGACCAGCCTGGTAGCCAGTCTTCATTGATTGCACATTGCACCAGTAAGAGCAGAGTGTGAAGGTTCAATTAGCAGGGTAAGAGCACAGTTTTGCTCAAAATATTGAAATGCACACAACATTATGGGTGACATACCAGAGTTCAAAAGAGGACAAATTGTTGGTGCACGTCTTGCTGGCGAATCTGTGACCAAGACAGCAAGTCTTTGTGATGTATCAAGAGCCACGGTATCCAGGGTAATGTCAGCATACCACCAAGAAGGACGAACCACATCCAACAGGATTAACTGTGGACGAAAGAGGAAGCTGTCTGAAAGGGATGTTCGGGTGCTAACCCGGATTGTATCCGAAAAACATAAAACCACAGTTGCCCAAATCACGGCAGAATTAAATGTGCACCTCAACTCTCCTGTTTCCACCAGAACTGTCCGTCGGGAGCTCCACAGGGTTAATATACACGGCCAGGCTGCTATAGCCAAACCTTTGGTCATTCATGCCAATGCCAAACGTAGGTTTCAATGGTGCAAGGAGTGCAAATCTTGGGCTGTGGACAATGTGAAACATGTATTGTTCTCTGATGAGTCCACCTTTATTGTTTTCCCCACATCCGGGACAGTTACGGTGTGGAGAAGCCCCAAAGAAGCGTACCACCTAGACAGTTGCATGCACAGAGTGAAGCATTGGGGTGGATCAGTGATGGTTTGGGCTGCCATATCATGGCATTCCCTTGGCCCAATACTTGTGCTAGATGGGCGCATCACTGCCAAGGACTACCAAACCATTCTTAAGGGCCATGTGCATCCAATGGTTCAAACATTGTATCCTGAAGGCGGTGCCGTGTATCAGGATGACAATGCACCAATACACACAGCAAGACTGGTGAAAGATTGGTTTGATGAACATGAAAGTGAAGTTGAACATCTCCCATGGCCTGCACAGTCACCAGATCTAAATATTATTGAGCCACTTTGGAGTGTTTTGGAGGAGCGAGTCAGGAAACGTTTTCCTCCACCAGTATCATGTAGTGACCTGGCCACTATCCTGCAAGAAGAATGGCTTAAAATCCCTCTGACCACTGTGCAGGACTTGTATATGTCATTCCCAAGACGAATTGACGCTGTATTGGCCGCAAAAGGAGGCCCTACACCATACTAATAAATTATTGTGGTCTAAAATCAGGTGTGTCAGTTTCACTGTCCAACCCCTGTAAATTACTCTCACTCGCTCTGGTCTCATTTGCATTTGGTCTGAACACACGATAAGAGGACACTGAGAATCTCTGTGAATATGGGCCCAGACCTTGTTGTTACAAGGTTGTGGTCCATTGCTATCAGTCCTTTTGTCCACCAAAAGGAAACATGTAGAAGGAGGGAACATAATTGTAAGCTTTCCATGTCCTTTAAAAATTTATGAAAAAGGTTAATCAAAATAAGCATAAAAAGGCAGAGTTCACATTAACTTGGTGAAGGTGTACCCCTGTGCATAGTTTAAGAGGAAATGAAAGATTAGTGTTGAAACTGTTTTAGAGGATAGTGTTTTCTTGGAAACGAACTGATTCTTAGATTTGATTAAAACTCCCTACTATTTCTTGAAAGAGGTGAAGGAAAGTGGAATAATTCGAATAACATATGTAACTATAAGACCATAAGGGCTTGCTGCCCAGAAAATGTGATAATTAAAGATTTTAATAAAGTCATGGGGTAAATATCTGTATCTTCCAGATTACAGACCAATCTAAACAGTTGTAATCTAAGGACACCATGGACACGTTCCTGATTCAGTTCCAAATAACGCGCTCTTGATGGGGATTATTATCCTGCTTAAAGACCCAGTGATGACCCAATTTTGGTTTTCTGTCAGGGAAGACCAGCATTTTATAATGTTCTGGCCGAGTCGGCAGTTTATGATGCCATGCACTCGATTCTAGTAAGGTGCCTCCCGAAACAGGCCCACAGCATCAAAGATTCTCCGCAACGCTGAAAAGTGGGCAGAAGATCATTTCCCACATATTTATCTGTCATTTCAGAACAGATCTGCTGTCTGCTGTGTTTTAAAAAGCACAACCTTAGTCACAACTTACAAAGGCATAGTTTCAGTAAGTCCCAATAGAGTTTAGCTTTTCCTGACACGATTCCCAAGCGAACCCTCGACATGTAGATGGCATGTAATGGTGTTTATGGAGACTTGGTGACCGCATGATGCCACTCTTTGCCGCAGTTCTCTAACCGTGAGCTTTAGAGATGTTTTTACCTCCATTACAATTCCCTTCATTGAATGTTCTGAATAATAAATTTGTGTCCCAGTGGCCTAAAGATATGGACATCTGAGTCATATATTTATACCCCAGGGAAACAGGGATTACTAAGAATTACTGATTCAGTTCCTATAAAATTTGATCAAAGTGAAAAAGAAAAGTACAACCAAAATTCTTTAGTTCATTTTTTTTTTAAATGAATTAAGATTGTACCACTGTTTATTTTGTTAATTGTTAAAAAGGGATTTCTTTCCTCAACTAAATAAATATACATACACATAATATATACACATAAAAGATGAATTTATTTTCATGCCTTTTACTCACCTTTAGCAGAAAACTCTGTTGCTGAAATCAGAATGCTACATTTTTTTCAAAAATAATTTTATTTCTGTTTTTGACAGCATTGTCATCAAACGTAAAGACAAAACAACACTTTCACAAAATATTCCCTCATGAATATACAGTACATGGTGAACTACAGTGACCTGCAGTAACCTCTCTGTATTAACAGGTGTTAGTATGTTATAGAAGATGAGTGATGATGGAAGGTAAATGAACATTAGAGAAAGAGCTAACATGTCGACAAGGCAAAACTTCAGTCTACAGAGTAATGAGCCTCTCAAAATGAGCAAAGGATTAGGAAGAAAAGTGAACATCTAGATGCAGCCTCGCACACAGGCATCCACCAAAAGATGCTTGTTTAATTCAGTGTTCATGATTAGTCTGGCAGCTCCGAGAGCCAGCTCACGATTGGTTGACTGCTCCAGCTCTCACGCTGATTGGCTACTTTGTCAAGTGAGAGGTCAAGGGTCAATCTCCTCAGGGAGAATGGTAAGGATGACATCCTCATTACCCCGCCTCACCACCGTTTGCAGTTTGTCGTCTCGCTTTATGGCGTTGCTGACATCACTGGCAGAGGTGACGGGCTCTCCGTTGATGCTGATTATGACATCCTTTTCCTTCAGGCCAGCTCTGTCACAGAGAGCACATATGTTGTAATATAACAGCTGAGCCTCTCTGCTTATACCTTACTGGTTCAAAGCAAAGACAATGCAAATAACATACAAAGGGGAAAAAAGCTCAAGGAGAAATATTCAATTTTTATTTACATCATAACAACAATCCAAAACAATACCAGCCTGGTTTTAGATCTAATCATAGCACTAACTGCACTACTAAAGATTTTAACAGACCTCAGATACAATATGGATCAGATTAAACCTTCAGTACTGGTATTTATTTACCCAGAGAAATTCAAAAATGCTTTATTAATCCCAAAGGGAAATTAAATGTTGTTGTAGCTCATATTATACAGGTTTCTTCAAAGACCCGCTGTAGATGCTGATGGCTGTGGACAGGAAGGATCTCCTATAGCGGTCTGTCCTACAGCAGATAATAAGAAGCCTCTGATTGAAGAAACTCTGTTGTTATACAACAGTCTTATGATAAGAATGCTCAGGGTTCTCCATAATGTCCATAATGCCAGATGTCAATGATCGACTTTGTAGTCCTGTCTTCTGACCTTCGGCCACAAGTCTAAGACACTCTGGTAGACAGCTCAGCCCATCTCTTCAGTGTCCCAATAACCACTTGGTGGTGTTGGGAGTTTAATCGACCGTTTCTGCCGAAACGTGTGGAACTTTAACCTTATCTTGACTGACGAATCACTCTTACACAAAATAAACACAGAACGCCTTCTGTTATCATCTATGTGAATATTTATTAAATCACCTACTCAACAAGCAAAGTTCTACATAAAAGGGGTAAAATATCTAACTAAGCAGTGGGTGTGTATTGAATCAACCAGCAGTTATGGCAAAAATGAGAATATGACAAAGGGGTGTGGGGGTGAGTGGAGGGTGGGGCGCAGCTCCAACTGTAACTCAGTTATACTCAGTCATAAAACCTCCCCCAACTTCTGAGCAGACAAAGAGTTATAAAACCTTTGGCGGCAAGCTAGCAAGCAGTGAGGTTGAAGACAAAGAAAAATGGGGAATTTCACCATGAGGTTATTTTAGCAGTCCAGTCTCACAGCGCTCCTGCGCTGACTCTCAGGTGGTAAATACCCCACAAAACACGCACAGAGCTGGGATCGCAACTGCTTCCAGACATTAATACAGCACATCAAAGTTTCAATAACAAGATTACATGCACATATCGTTCAGAACACATTAGATTCTAACTAGCGAATCTCATCGCACTAAGACCTCCTACTCTGCCCAGACTTTCTAAGAAATAAATAAAATAAAAGATGGGTATTACTTGTTGTCAGCTTTCTTCTGAGCGGGGTTGAGCGAGAAAGGGGGGGGAGTTGGAAGTTAACTGTGCGTCCACAATTAACTTCAGGAAAAGCGGTCAATCTTCGTCCTCTGGCCTCCTTGGCAAAAAGGAAAAATATGATCTGACCGTCAAAGTCGACTTCGGATGAAACACGGTGGCGGTTTGTCTCCTCGAAACTCCGTGTTTTTAGTTACGTGTTAAACTCACGTCTTCGATCGGCAAAGTGAAATTTCTGGCCTTCCTAGTCCAGAAACCTCATTTATGAAGTGTTCGTTGGCCAACGAGGGAGAATAAATTAAATCCACTCGGGACTCTTCTCCAGGTGATGCTTCAGATGTTGGTGATCGGGTCACGATCTCCAGCTGAAGGCGGGGTTCAAAATGGAGGCCCTGTTATATAGCGTCTTGTGACGTCAGACTTGGGACGCCACGTCATATCAGTCGTAGTGTTCGACCGGGTATGTAGGAGCGGACTGTCCTGGATACAAAATGGCCAATGCCGTTGGAAAGGCCTAGTAACATCCGACAACATGCATATGGTCCAATATTCAGCAAACAAGTGGTCCAACAGTGGTGAGTTGGATCCACTGGCAAAGGAGGAAGCTGCTTTTAGCAGATTTAGGTGGAGGCTGGAGACACCGAGTCCAAGTGGACAATGTTTTCTACCTCAACTGTCGATGCAGCTGCCCGAAGTAGCTGCAGCCGTAAGGTCTGCGGTGGCTTTTTACAGTGGCAAGCTCCTTATCTAATGTTGGACATCGGCAGTAAGGGATGCCGTCGAGCTGAAGGAGTCATATTGAGCATGGCTTTGGGGCTTCTGAGGCAGCTGACAGGTACCGTCAGGCCAAGCCCATCGTGACCCGATTGGTTGCACGGAGACGAACTATTGGTCTTCCTCAAAACGATTCTGGGAATCCATCAGGCGCCTCAGGAGGGGGAAGCAGTGCATTGCCAACACTATTTATAGTGGGGGTGGGGAGATGCTGACATTGACAGGGGACAGTATCAGGTGGTGGAAGGAGGGCTTCAAGGTTCTCCTTAAGCCTGCCAACATGCCTTCCCTGGTGGAAGCAGAGACTGGGTACTCTGAGCTAAACTCATTCATCACCCACACTGAAGCCACCGAGGTTGTTAAACTGCATGGTGGCAGGGCTTCAGGACAGGGTTCTCCCAGCACATTTCAGCGTATCAGCCCTTCGATTGACTTTAGGGCTCCCTTCGTATGGTTTTCATGTCGGCTATTGTGCATGTGCCGAGTCTGTTCCTGTTCCTTTCACCTATGACGCTGTGCGACCGCTAACGGTAAAGCTTTCTAAAATCATGTCAGCATCGAAGGGTGGGTATAAATGTTGTCATATCATGGCGTTCTTCCTGGTAGCTGCTAAGCACAAATCAGGTGACAGTCATTCCACTGATGGCAACGAGCAAAATGACGGGCCTGCAGCCAGTACTAGCACTGCGTCAGTCATAGACAAGGATGTCATTTCTGCTGTTGTAGGGCTTAACAAGCAGAAGAAACTGAGGTCTGGCAATGATCCAGCATGGAAAGAAGCTTTCCAATGGTTGGAAATAACCGCTGATGAAGCTGGTAGGCCTTCACATTGGGTGATTTGCGCTCACTTTGGAACCTTTGATTTTACTTTTATGCTAGCCGTGCTATTTTTGCCAACCACTTCCACGATTTCAGCTTAACATTGAAACATATTTATAGTTATTATTGTCACTATTAGCCATCTATAATGTTCATTTCCATGGAAATGCCCACATTACATAGAACATTTTCTTTAGCAGCCCCCAAAGCCACAGTAATGCAGACACTGTGCCGGTCTGTTGTGGTGAAGAGATTGCTGAACTGAAAGGCAAAGCTCTCAATTAACGGTTGGTCTATGTTCTCTCACCTATAGTCAAGAACTCTGGGTCTTGAAAGAACAAGATCCCGGATACAAGCGGCTGAAATGAGCTTCCTCCACAGGGTGGCTGGGAACTCTGTTAGAGATAGGTTGAGTAGCTCAGCCATCTGGGAGTGGCTTGGTGTAGAGCTGCTACTCTTCCACATCGAGAGGTATCAGCTGAGGTGGCTCGGACATTTGTTTCGAAGGCCCCCTGGATACCTCCCTTGGGAGGTGTTTTACGCATTTTTCACTGGGAGGAGGCCCAGGACACACTGGAGTGGCTTTGTCTCCTGGCTGGCCTGGGAACACCTTGGGCTTCCCCCAGAAGAGCTGGACGAGGTGTCTGGGGAGAGGGAAGTCTGGGTGTCTCTGCTGAAACTGTTGGCCCTGTGACCATCCATAATGAAAAGATAAAGTCTTAATGGAGCTACAGATAACCTGCCAAATGACCAGAAACCAAACATTCCCTGCTGGTTTCTCAGGTGGAGAACTGCAGTTTGCTTTCATCAGGACTTCATGTTAGCTTTAGAAAAGTGCTTCAAACACCAAATGTTTTATCATTTCTGGCAAAAGATCTGTTCTAAGAATCCAATCAGTGTTGTCGAAAAAAACATTTTAAAAATTTCAATCCAAACACTCACGCCTCAGCTGGGGTTCGGGAGATGACCTCGATGACGTACGCCCCCGAAGTGACGTCAGGGAAGTCTGAATGCCTCTCTTTCAGTTCCTTCCCAAGCCTGATGGGAAACAAAGTGGAGCAATAAAAACCAAAACATCACAACATACCAGGAGGAATTCTTGAAACTCAACAGGATTATTCATTCTGAAACATGGATACTGCGTTTAGGTTAAAAACTCTGTAAACATGCCCCGTTAATAGTCTGAATCATCTTTCACCTTCATCAACAGTGGTCAGAAATATGTCTACATGTTGTTGCATAAAAGCGTAAGTGGATCTAGAGTTAAACTAAAGAATCAATGACTGTCGAGCCTATTTGTCAACTCTTAAGAGATTTTAATTACCCCTAAATTCCAACAATACTGTGAAATCAGCCTGACATCAACAAACCAGCCCAAAACGTTTCAGCTGTATATGCATAGGTGATAATTGGGTTTTGAGCTTATCTTACCCCCTCCCCTTTTTTTTGTTGAATAACATGCATCATTTTCCTTACACTTCGCAATGGATGCCTTGCAAATCTATGTAAATTATGTGACACAGGCAGTTAAATTTAAAATCATTTTTGGGATCTTTAAATTTAATGAGCTGTTACAAATTGAAATTCATTCTGGCTGATTCTGTGGTTTGGACCTAGTGATACGCTGCCTTGCAGGCTGCTACCCTGTCCGTATCCCTGGCTGATTCCAGTCCAGGACTGGCAGCCAGTATCTAAAGATTAATTAACACATTTTCAGTCTAATAACCCTCGTTAGCTGGAAAATCCAGGGCTCTCTCATTCAAAAGACCCCCTCAGCTCACTGTGTCAGGTTTTAGAGGCAAAAGAAATTCAGGTACAGATTTATTATTTAAATGTGGAAATCAACACTGAGCCAAAAAGATTATCCTTTATTAATTATGAATATTAAGAGAATGTGGTGCGGTCTGGAGCAGAAACTTACGTTGGAGTGAGACTCATCATTCTAACACCGATGTATTTCTTCTTTGGGAATGTTTTCCCTGAGGGACACAAAAAGGTGCCATTAGCAGATGTTTTTAAAAACTTCTATTTTAATGCTAAATAGCTGTTTAAACAGCAGTCTGCAATGTTCACTTAAACCGTATATGTTTCAGAGGATCATACTAAACACAAGTCAACAAAAAAGGTTAATCTGAAAAACTAATCTGAAAAAGTTGGAATTAACAGATTTCTCTGGAAATGTTGACTTTTATCACTGCAACCAATAGGACTGATGTAAGGAGGCTTCCATTCAGTCATGAGCCGTCTGCTGAAACAACCAATCACAGCTCAAAATACACAGCTGGCTCAACTCCATTTAACCTCCCACCATGGCAGGGTTTTGGACTCTGGTTATGTGCATCATAGCTGCGTGATTCGTTGAAGGTCTTGTACAAGTTTTGTGCTAATGTTAAGACAGTTGCAAGATAAAGTGAAAGAAATCCAGGGAAAGTTGTTTTGCGATGTCAGAAGTGTTTGGTATGATTTGAGATTTGGTCTACAAAGTTGAAATCCTAGAAACCTCAAAACCTGTGCAGCTCTTACAACCATTCCCCCCGCCACCACCAGTATAGCCCTTCACTACAGATGACTGGATAGAAAAGGTGTCGACTGGGAACGGGACCAACTTTAACTTTGCAACCAGCGACGTTAGGTTTGGTTTAAAGGCTAGACTTGTATTTGGACTTAGAACACCACTCAAAGTCCTGAATAAGCATATTGAGAGAAGAAAATGCAGTTATAGCAAGCAAAGGTCTGCACATTTCTTCTATATCTGAAATGAAACCCAATGAGAAGAACTCTTCTTTTCATTGACCCGTCTAAAGTATATGTTAACAGATGAGTATAGCAACTCTAAAATTTATGTCAGTTTTAAAATTCCATTTTAGATAGCAGTTTAATGTATTTGAAACAATACCAGTCAGTTTCTGGAGCTCGAGTTGGTGAAGTTGCTCCTAAAGAGGTGTCAGAACTGTGAAAGATTATTCAGGTGGTGTTTTCAGTTGAAGGAGGAAGAATAAAAATGTGATCTGAGTTTTAAAAACTGCAAGTTTTTGGGTGGACGTCATGGTTTGTTTAACATCTCAGTATCTGACACAAAACTTTCTTTGACTGTATCTATGCAGTTTTTATTTTGTGTCACAATTTTTCTTGTGATCAAGTGAAAGCTTAGCACCCAAAAAAATCTACCCTGGCTTAAGAATGATTAAAAATAAGTATTCAAACTAAAACTTTGGGACATTTATGCGCATGATTAGCAGCTTCTGAATGACAACTGTGTAACACTTGGAACTGAAACAAAAGGGTGTCTCTCTTTTCTGTTTACAGCAGAATCAGTTGCTTATTTCAGGAACAAATAGAAGAAAACCTTTTTTAAAGAAAATAATTTGACTCAAAGTACAACACACTCCAGATAAACTGTTATGATACATACTGTGATTAAATTATCTGTACAAACTACATTTCTTGTGTCTCTCTGATATCAGCTGTGTGAGAAGACTGCAGACTGTGAGGCGAACCTTTGGCCAGCCGGTCATGTGACTCTGCCAGGAACTGTTGGATCTTGTCTGATGGGATGGCAAAGGAGATTCCTGCAGTGACCTTCAGAGTGTTGATCCCAATCACCTCCCCATCCTGCAGGGAAGATACAGGCTCACATCAGTTTACCAGCATTTCAAGTAATATGGCTGAAAGTCAGACTGTGGACTGACGTTGCCTGCAAAGTGTTACCTAAAGTCATCAGTAGCTTCCTTAATAAGGACTTGGTGGTGCTCAATGTTTGGTTGTGCATGGTGGCAGGTAACATCTGTCAAGCAACATCTGGAGGAGGTCTAAGTTATAAAATGTTATGTTTCTATTTCACAAATTTCATAAGGCCAATTAGAAAAAGGCCTTAAATGACCAATCCATGTTTATTAGGGGAATTCAGTCCTTCTGGTAAATAAACTCCATAAATATGGCCTCTATGGAAGAGTAAGAAAGAAGCCAATGTTGAAAAAAACCCATTCAAAGTCCCATTTACAGTTTGCCACAAGCTTTGTAGGGGACATAGCAAATATGTGGTAGAACCTTTTGTCCTTCAAACAACTTGAGACTGGGTTGTAGGTTCACCTTCCAGCAGGACAATAACAGCCAGATCTACAATTGAATGGTTTATGATTTTCAGTCTCTAGATGCGCAAAACTGGTAGAAAGAAACCTAAAAAACCTAGAAAAAACTATTTATCAATATACAACCTTGTGTTGCTGTGTCACATACAATCCTAAGAAAATAAACTCTAGTCTGTGTTGTAACCTGACGAAATATGTAAAAATTCAAGGGATAGAAGGGTTTTGCAAAACAGTGTACACATTTTACCAAGGTGTCTGTTAAGGAAGAGCGCAACCAGATGTTGTTCAGTGAGATGTGACTAATTTAAGATGGAACCACAAAAATAAACATGGGACTGGTGTTTCTTCATATTTTCTATATGTCTAGGAAAACTGGAACATCATAAAAGCACAATACACAAGAATGCCGCACAAAAAAAAACATGCAGACAATAAATTTCAAGCTTACCAGATTGACTAATGGCCCTCCTGAGTTTCCGTACTGCAAGAAAACAAACAAGGCAATGCAGAGTTTTTGCCTTATTATTTTACCCAGCTTTACATTTATTCAGTAAATTCAAATCCAGCCCACATTTACTCCAAAGGCAGCCACCATATTAGGTGAATAAAATAAAATATTGAAAACATGTTATTTACAAATACTTTTATTATAATTAGGTCTCCTCTCTGTTCCTTTTTATGTGTAATAAACATTAAAGGGCTTAGAGATTTTTATTTCTTTGGTGTTAGTCCGAAACTCCTCAGCCTCTGTATGATTACTCACATTAATAATGGCATCCGTCTGAATGTAATCCATGTCTGAATTGCGAAGGCCCAGTTCCTTGCCTCCTCTCTGGGTGGTGCTGACGATCCCGGTGGTGACTGTGTTCTGCAGGGAAAACGGGCTGCCAATGGCAACCACGAACTCTCCAGGACGCAGGTCTGCAGAGCGACCGAGGAGCAGCACAGGCAGCTTCGTCTGCGCAGACAAACACACACAAGATGGACAAGGAAGAGGAGAAAACAGTTAAAGAAAGGATGATGAATGAGTGAAACAGGACATCAATAAATTGTAGGTTTTCACTTATCAGCTCAAAATTGACACGAGTGTGTTTTGCAAACTTTGTAGATTCAATTGTATTTTATTTTTTGGTGACCCTTCTTGTTTTTCAATCATCGTGGATTTTGATAAACTGCATGTTCACACATTGCACAGAATATTCTTAGCTTAAAAACATTTTCACTGTATTTTTGTGCCTTTTTTGCAGCTAATTCTCTTACTTCATTGCAGGACACTGTTGCTGAAAATATTGCAGCTTAAGGCTTCAGGATCATCTCCTCCTCAAGCTGATTAAATGTTTTGGCTGCTCTTCAGTATATCAGAGAAACATTTAAAAAGTGTATGAACAGTGCAGCCCACACCAACCCCCTTTTTTGGCCACGTACAGAACTGGCAAGAGACACCTGAAGATGTCTGTCGAAGCAAAGAGAATATTAGTGTGAGGATCATACTCAGAATTATTGTTTCAAAGAAGGAATTACTCAGCAAATAGTTTTATTGCTGAAACCCATGATCATAAAACTGATTATTCTACATACATGGAGCACGGAAGGGAAGAGCTCCCCCCAGTGGTCACTGCACACAAAGCAGCACATTATCATACAGTTAAACCTTTTTCTTATTGCCATGTGAGAAACAGATGCAGCATTTCTGTGAGAAAGCCAAGTGAGCTCACCCTCTGATCAAGCTTCTAAATCACCACAGCTGATGATATGCATGAAGAGAAAGAAGAGAGAAACGGGAGGAGCTCAGGGTGTAGGGTTCTCGGAATGATCACAATATCCTGATTTTTAAGAATTACACTCCTTAAACAGCAACAAATCTCTGGAGGATCTTCTTCCCTGTAACTATTTATGACAGAATGATCCAGGATACTGCAGATCAAGCTCAGTGGAGTTCGGTAACAGTGACGATGACCTGCTATGACTGCTGCTCTGACATCAGTTCTGCAGCTTTGCAACTGATTCCACTCTTGCTTTGGAATTAGCAACCCTGGTTTAGCAAGGACTTGTCAGACAAGGACACAGTTACAAGTTGGAAATTCAACATTTTCCTTTATAAAATACAAAAAAGACTCATAAATCCGCTGTGAAATGTAGCCTGACCACTGTTAATAGAGGGCTTTAAGGGTCAGCTGTTTTTAATAGAGATGTGGGGTGTTCAAAGGTTCATGATCTCTGAGTGCAGACTATAAAAAATGAGACTGCCAACACAACATGCCAAAATCAACTTGTTCAGAGAGTGGACTCATAGTTTGGAAGTGAGGAATTCAGTCATCAGGGAGGGGTCCTGTACTTCACTGCCTGCTAGTCACCGCCCTGTTCCAGTTAAAGTTAGGTGGTAAATGATTCACGTTAAACTGAAGGAAGTTTAAACTTACACGTCTGGAAGATTTGATTAAAACTTTGAGTTTTTATGTATTTTTGCTTATTTTCTATAACATCTGGCACTCCAAAAATAAAACTCTAATGAGTATAAACTGGATAAGGAAAAATGCAAAATGAAGTATGTTTAGGGATTGGCAGGTATACACTGTAAGATTTCAGGGTAATCTTGTGGGATTTTTCTCATCTGGTTTAACCAAATGTTTCGGGAATCAGGATATTTTCCCAGGCATGGTTAACAAATTTCCCCCCATAATCAGCCATTTTCTCACCAACATGGTGGTACTTTCCACAGTTCTTGCTGCGTTGCTGCTCTGTCAGCCTGTCTGCATAAAGAACTGCCTAAAGAAGTGTGGTGTGTAAGCTGATTATAAAGAGAGCGCTTTTAAATACTAAATGAATAGTTTAACAAAAATACACCAGATTAAAATAAATATTGAATTTTCAGATGTTGCTAGTGTGTAGGAAATCAGTGATTGCCTAAACCCCATCTGACATGGCTTCTGCTGCTTGTGGATCTACCAATCATTTCTAACTTTGAGACTACAAAAAATCTAAACAGTAGCAGTAATTTGCATTTATTGTAAGGTGACAGTCAACAGGTAAGAGGAGGGATAATGGTCATCATCAACACATCATCTCGCATCTTACACACCTTGATAAACATAAATCAAGCAGTAATTTACACCTTTGTGGTATCACAAACGAATACTGTCCAACAAGTCTCTGGCAGGTGTAATGATCACGCGGAGAATAAGATTTACACATCTATTGATCCGTTCAAATTACACAAACGACCACCCTCTTTGTGAAGGTTCAGAGAGTCCTTGCTGTTCTGCTAAATATTCATTAAATAAATATTCATCAAAGAGTGCTTCAATTTCTGTCTCTTAAGGAGCTATTGGAATTATTTTGGGTCGATTTAATATGCGCTAAATGGTTGACGTTCACCTGCAGACTCCCGACACAAGCTCAGGGGCTGCATCCTTTGATGGACCGGTCTATGTGGGCCGGGTCCTGTGAATTGCATACCTACTGACTCTGGAGCAGGGAGTGCCCTCTGGTGTATGGGCATACAAATTACCCACAAGTCACAGATTGTTTTGCTCCAGCGCTACGTTTGGAACAAAAGTGAAAGAAGTTGTGACTTGTAAAGCAGCCTTTGTGCAGTTGCACTCACTGATTTGTGTTTCTGTTAAAGAAAAAAACTATGTGAGAAGATGTTAATACAGGTGTGTGAATTTATTTTGCACCATTTGTTTTGAAACAATTAGAGTAAAACTGTGAATGTAAGAGATTTTGATGTGTAACTCAAAGAATACAATTCTTGCACTTGTGCTTAAGATTCTGAAGAGGAGTAACTGCTGTTTTGTATTTGTGAAAGACCGAAAAAAATTCTACAGATACAAAACTCCTATAGCATTACTCTCTGTGACTTCAAAGTCACAGTTACAATGCACAAATAGTTTTGCCCCAAAATTAACTTCATAATCTGACAGCTTCAGAACCTTTGGCTTCGCCTGCAGCTGCTGAATCTGGAGGTCAGCCAGGCCTTTGTGTCTCTTGTGCTGTTCTATTGACCTATTTTAAGGCCAGCTGTGATGTGAAGCAGAAAAACTGAGACAGAAAACATCTGTAATGTTGAAGCTAAACTTTCATCAGCTCCACTCTTAACCAAGCATAACAACCGTCTGTTTGTCTCCATGTGCGTGCATTCAGTTTGGCTGCTGCACACTCATATGTCGCCCATTTCCTCTGTTAAATAACAAGTCTTGAGGCAGGTTACTCAACACAAGACTCTGACCTACTTTCTTGTGTTTAGTAAGAATGGTCGAGGTGAGGATGAGGGCACCCAGTGGTGATCATCTTCTATTGCGGTCCATATTATTACTCCCCTGTCTTGTTTCATAAAGGTCAGTCTGATGGTTTTAGTCTCGGTAACAGGCAGGAAAACAGAAAAAGTGACAACACGACTCTTCAATAAGAGAAAGAGACACTAAAGGGAGACTTAAGGTTGAGCAGACAGCAATGAGAGAAACAGATGCATACTGATGTGACAGATGTAAACATGTTTTCAATCTCAGGGCTTCTGGGTAGTGAGAAAGATGTTTCCAGATAACCTTAAACACTGACAGGCAGCAGAAGGAGAAGCATGTCTGAATCTACAGGTATGCTTAAAACATTGACTGCCACTCATCACTGTGTAAAATTGTGTGCATCAGTATGTGTGTGTGAGGGATACAGAAAGTGTGTATCCTGCGGTCTGAATGAGTTACGACAAGTGATAAAGCCAATTAAAATGTGAAGTCTGAAGCAGAAAAAATGTGCTTATCGCAGCTGCTTTTCTCTAGACCATAAAAGTGATGGAAATGATGTATGTTTCTTAGAAAAGGTTTCTACGCCTAAGTTTTTGTTATTTTATTGTTTGTTTCGGAATATGTTTTAGCTTGACAGCAAACATTTGAAATAATACAAAGAAAAATCCTGCCAGGCCATGCCATGCCATGCCATGCCTGGCACAAACACCCACCCACCCCTATGAATGAAGCTAAAGCAGGTGTGGACACACTTATAACAGATTGAGGATTAGTTCGCTCAGACCTCATTAAAAGGTGAACTAAGGTTGGTCTAACAGTGTGAACGCAGTCTGTCCTGGGTCACACCCTAGGATCATTCACGGGCCTCATGTGACCCCTTCAAGCAGCAGAGTTAGGCCCAGTTAAGAATACTGTCTATAATGGGCATTGTTACCTTCCTACACTGATGGTGGCTAATTTAAACCATTTAAGCAGCTTTTTCAGGTCATATTCTCAAGACATTTGGGGGCTGAAATTAACTCCTTCTCTAAACCCTGATCTATAAAAAGACAGATTCTTTACTATCATGCTTTTATATTATGCCCTTTCCTTTTGATTTGGGCCAGTTGAGATAAAAATGACAGATAATGACTCCGGATCAAACAAAAATATTACTAAGCCACCTCCTGCGAAATGATAATATTTATAAGAGCCACATAAGCTAGTTTCCATGCTTTGGACCTTGAGTATATTAAAAGAAATGAATTTAAACATGCAATTATTGTTAAATATTGAGTTTAACATATCATCTCCTGTAAACCTACATTTTCACCATTCTTTTTTTTTGTTATTTCCATAATCACGATCTCCCACTCTCCACTGGCTATAGCATCTCAGGCAAAACAAAATAAATTAAACATCAACATGGTACTTTCATGAAAACGTGAGTGCACTGCACTTGAAACACATTGATTAAGCATAACATTATGACCACTGCCTAACAGTCTGTTGGTATACCTTTTGCAGCCAAAACAGATCTGAAACATTAAAGGGGACACATCATGAAAAATCCAATTTTTAGCCTTTAAATTCATTTTGTTGGGTACTTGGAGTCTGTAGGAGTGCAGAAAAGTTGAATTTAGTCTCTCCAGATGTTGCAGAGATATCTTTATATTGTTTGTGTTGTATTTTTTCAGTCTGTTTCAGGGTGTGAAGTTCCTCAGTAGTATTTAAAGAGACCGAACCAAAACGAGTCGCTCTCAGACACACCTCAGAACAAGGGTAAAAGAGGGGCCTGTGGAGCCACAATAACAAGGAATTCAGACCAAAGCTTTCAGCTCCACTTTATATAGATCACAACTGAGTGAATTCCATGTAAAGAGGAAGGATTTAAAAGCATGGTATGTCCCCTTTAAAGTGCCTGTGACATTGAATTTTCCTGATAAATCCAATTTTATTTATGGAAAGGAAACACTGAATGTACTTTTAAACCATTTTTAAAAGTACATTCAGGACACTGAAATTGTCTCAACAGTTGTCTAGATTTATGGTCTTATATTCACTAAAGGCATTTCTAAACTACTCCTTTGCGATTTTGTCTGTCAGTCATTTTCTACCGCACCTTCCATAGTGGGTCGCGGAGAAGCTGGTAGCAGCAGTCTATGGGCGGGAGGTGGGGTACACAGAGACATACAGGATAAACTTCCATGTACATACTCATTCATTAAGGGCAATCTAGAGAAACCAGTTAACCTAAAAGTCATGTTTTGGACTGTGGTAGGAAACTGGAGTACCAGGCTAGAACCCACGCATTGGTTAAAGGGGAGATCATGCAAACTCCTACAGAAAGACCCCCGGCCAGGAGTCGAACCCAGGACCTTCTTGCTGCAATGCAACAGTGCTTCCAACTACGCCACCGTGCAACCCTGTGATTTTGTTGTGCTCTTTTATGATCTCAAAAGGGAATCCCTGCAGGTAAACTAACTGCTGCTACAATGGCAGCAACACAGACAGCAGTGAAGAATCTGATATTTCTTTAGATATATTTCAGTCACTATCACAGAGTGAGGAGAAGAAAGTCAGCTTTCATCAGATGGTGGAGCACAAGGGCTGCAACGTGCAGACGGCCATCTAATTCCATTGGAGTCTATTTTTGCCACTTGTTGGAGCACGGCTGGAGTCGTGCTCCAACAGAAACAGAACGAGCACAACATCCAGATTTTCAAAATAATTCACTAAAAACGGACCTAGATCTTACTGTATTAATAAATGCACAAATATATTTATGTATACACATGTATAAATTAGCAGTGGTTAACATTAGATCAATTATATCAGTTTGGTTTGAACCATTTCACCATATTAACGCTGTTTTTAACACAACTTGGTTTCTACCTGAACCGTTTATCATTGATGCTCACACAATGAATGACCAGACTCCCCCTTTGACGTCATTTTCAGGCGACTTTGGACTTGCAAAATTTGAAATCGAAATATGCTTATTTTGTGTCATAATTGTTTTTTTTTATCACGTCTTTAATCCTAATATGTCAATTACTGCCCAGTTCCTTCAATATTAAGATGCTTTCTTTCAATTTCTGCATTTGTGGGAAAAGCGTGTCACAGGTACTTTAAGGTATGCACTCCATTAGACCCATGAAGGTGGGATGTGGTATCTGGTTCCAAAATGTTAACATGATCTTTTAAATCGTGTAAGCTGCAAGGTGAGGCCTCCCTGGATTGGACTTGTTTTAGTGTTTTATTGACTTTGTCCAAAGTAAAGAGGCAGATTTCTGCAAAACAGTGAGAAATCTCTGGTGGCCTACAAAGAAATCTAAAAGAGTAACAAGCTAAAGTGCTGCCTCATCTGGTTTAACCACAATTAACTCCTCGGTCAGAAAGAGCAAAGTCAGGGACAACACATGGTTTACTTTACAGCTGCTGAGTGCAGTGCCTCATCCTGAAATGTGGTAAAGAACAATTTTTCATTTTCCAGAAGGAAAAGCAAAGTCACGGCAGTGGCTGAATTTCCTCTTGTGAGCCCCACAGCTCTGCTGAACTGCCTCGCTGTTGCTTATATTGGTTTCAACTACCATTTATACCAATTTGTGCATTGGCAAGTGCATAGCAATTTCCAACATACTCAGCATGCAGTGCAACCCTCAGTTATCATTGGGAAGTTCAGCAGCACTGAGTGCACACCCTGAACTGTCTGTCAACTGTCTTCAGCTGACCATTTTAAATCACAGAGGGCTAATCAAAACGCTGAGATAAAAAATGCTCTTTTCCCACAGAAAGGAGAATAACCTGATGCAGAAAGCAGTATATATATGCCAAATATGAGAATCAGCATTAGTTCAGGCTCTCTGCTCCTATGTACTGATGCATTTTGCATCAGCTGATTTTTAATTTCATCATGGATGCAATAACTTAAGACTTGGAGTCATCCTGTCCCCACAGTGCAGTGTAGAAACCAACATGAGACAACAGGTATCTGTTTTTTCGATGTTTTCCTCCTCTGTTTTTACCGTTGTTACTATTTTTCTTTGCATTTATCAGAATTTTTCTTCTCCTCTAAGCCTTGGTACCCCTGTGGTGTTACTCAGACTTTATATTTCCCGCTGCACAGATATAACATCTTTTTGTCCTCCTACATCTACCAATAACTCTCATTTCCTCCTCTCACAGCTGTTTTTTAAACATCAGATTTCACAAACCTAGCAGAAATTGACCTTTCCTGAGGATTATGCTGACAGGATAGGTTCCTGAATTGAAATAGAAGTCAAGGGAATTCAGTCTCTTGTTTCTTGTCATCATTAATCATACAGATCAGGTGCTGCCAGCGCTGTTCAGACATCCAGGCCTGTTGAAGCCGATCTGATCAACCGAGAGAAGTTTCCACACGTGTCGCAGATCATGATCGAGGTTGAATCGAGGTGGAGTTTTACCACAAGGCCTCTCTGAATGGATCAAGATTAAAAACGTCTGCCCGTACATGCTTCAGGGAAAAGATGCCTAAGATGCAACAAGTATGCACAGCTGGAGACCTAAACGCATCGTTATCAAGATTCAAACACAGTTCTTTTTATTTCAGTCCACTCAACTACATTTCTTTGCATGCCTCTACAATACAAAGCTGTAAATCAATGTATTTTTCTTCATTTGATTTGTGCAGCCAAAACACTTTTAGGCAAGTAGAAGTTTACATTTAGTCAACATCGGCTACAATAAAAAGACTTAACACATCATGTAAATCATCTGCAAAATAAAACCTGAAATGTGCTCTCGTCACATTTTGAAAACATCATGAGCTCTGGTTTAAAAACATCTTCGAGATATGTGACAACATATATTTTTCCCTGAGCAACAAAAGAAGTTTTTATCAAGAAAGGAAAAAGTTAAGCAGATGAGTAGGTGAGAACGACAGCTCATTAAACTTCTTTTCATAAGCTTAAAGCCCAAGCTTTTCTGTCCTGGACCTGCAGATACACGCCTGACAGCTTCGTCTGCACGCAGCTCCTCACAGCTGCAGTTACACACTGAAACATCTTTAATAGTGAGCAGCAGAATGTTCACTCTTCTCAGCCAAGAGATTTCAAAGTGACGAAGGTATTAAAGAGAGCTCTTCTACTAACACAAGATGTCAGATAAAACCACCACAAATACCTGCTGTTTTCCCGTGATCATAACTTTAATGCATGTTGTTAAAAGCAGCAGGTAAAACCCCAAAACCCCTGAAATTCTGCAGATGCTGCAGCAAAGTAAACCTCAACCTGGGACAGGCTGATTAAAATGTTAGAAGTGAAACTAAAATGGTATACAAATAGGCAACAAAATTAGGCTGTTGAAGCAGCACTTAAGGAAGAAAAAGCAAAGGAATCAAACTACTCAAATTAAATTGTTAGAATGCGTTCTACAGGAGCCTATTGAAAACACATTCATTTAAACAAAGCACCAAAACAAGGACATTGGTGGTTTGAAAACCTCTTACTCGAGTCTAGTGCATGTGAGACTTATTTTACAGAGAAGTCAAGCTCTTGCTACGTGTTCCAGCGTTTTAATCCAACGGTTACATTTTTTTCAATAAAAAAATGGTAAAACCAAACAATTGTTAGGTTAAGAAAATATTGAGTTTTATTTTGAGAAAGGGAGCACATCTCCCTATCATCTTTATAAGGATAAAATAAATCCAGAGGATTATAGTGGTCCAGGTACAGAACCCTGAGGGACCCTAAAAGAGAGAAGTGCTCTGGAGGAAACAGCCAAAGATGTGGAGAGAAAAACTCTGTGCAGGAACAATATTACCTTTAAAACATGACTTTATTGTGGCCAAGTTTTCAAATACAGCTTGATTGCTAAAAAACCATATATAGAAACAACACTGACCAGAGACATCCTACGTTGTTTGAAAGCAAACCTTATCATTATATCATAATTTGCAGTCATTGTAAACCAGTTGTGATGAGATACGGTGAAAAGGCATGAGTGTGTGTGAGTTCTGGTTGTGTATTGCTGAATTGTTTCATGTTTGCATACAAACCAAAAACCACCCAGTTTTCGCAGGTTATTAATCTCTTCATATTTATGTCTCAAATCTCCAGTTACACGCTGCAAGCTGCCCAAGCATGCCAAGAAACGCACAGTCTGTGTATGATAGGACTGTTGCCAGTCTCCCCATGTCCTAATGAGATCTACCAAAGCCAAAGTCTTAGTGACCAACGGAATGGCATCTTTACCAATGCACCTGGTTCGTCTGAAGATGGTTGTGTGGAGCTTAGATGCCTCAACAGTGAGAATAAAGCCTGGTGATCAATATCCAACCCCAAACCCCATTTTTTCCTGCTGTTTTAGGCCTTGCCCTCAAATTATTGAGAAACTGCACAGAAAAAAAACATTTGTTTGTGTTTAGAACCTATCACTGTGACAATGGCTCCCTGTCTCTTGTTTGTAGTGTCCGTGTCTGGTTCAGCTTCCTTTGTATTAATTATTCATCTTCCCTCAGTCTGCCTGTTTGCCCTCCCCCACTGCTGTTCCTAATCCCCTGATTAGCTGAGCTACAGTCAATGTCATTCCCACTGCTATATAAGCTCACTGGTTGTCATTGTTCTTTACTGGCTCCTCCTGTTACTCTGCCCATGTTCCTTGTACTGTTCTCTATGTGCATGATGTGTACGCTTTCTGTTTCTAGTATAAAACCTCTGTCATGCCCATCCCAAGTTCCTGTCTGCATTTCGGTTTCAATATACAAAACACACTATTGGCTGTTCATGTCAGTTTTCCTATCTCTCCAGCATTTCAGCATTTTTTCCAAGAGACATGGCAAGTTAAAAAATGTATCTGGAATTTTGAAAGCCGAAGATAAATAGAACGGCAATCAATGGGAAGCTGGGTGTGCCTTCTTTGTGTTCCAGGGGGGCATTTTACAGGCAACCCTATCTCCCAAAGCATGACATGACAGACAAACTGGCTCAAAATAGACAAACAGGCCTATGTATATGTTCAATATAAAGTTTAAAAGTTAGTTTTTAACATTTTGCAGCATTTATAATTAGCTCCCCAGTTAGAGAGGAGCGATGTCACTCTCTAATGCACACTCCCTGCCTAGCAACCACAGCAACATATGTAATGTATGTATTAATTTCAGAAACATGAAGAGTTAAATAGGAATATGTACTTCTATTGCAATGCAAAAGCAAGGAGAAGCCACTGTGTGCTTTGGAGAAAGGTCCAATGTTTTAAAGAACTACAGTGTAAGAAGGTTCCTGACCTGAGTAAAGGACAAAAGTAAAGTTAATACCAGTTTGTGTGCATTGGGAAAAATATGCTTAAAAAATAAATCATAAATTGGAATTATCAATTTTTAAACTCAGATGACCCACGCAGAAGTGGACCAATTTGAGCTGAAAATTAAGCACTTCTAGTTTATGTGAAATTATTGTGTTTGTGATGCATTTTAGTCTTTCCTTAAATCTTCTGTTTGGTCTAATCTAGACTGATCATATTTAAATGTCACAAATGTATTAATCTTATTTCCCTTAGACCTCCAGAGCACAGTTCTAACTCTTATATTACAAATCTACACTACAGCTGTCTCCATTTTCTGGCTTTAAATGGTCATGAAATTTGACATATTCTGAAAACACTCCAATTCAGAGTTGCATAATATGGTCGGTCTGCTTTCATAAGTGCAGCTGTACTTCATTTCCTTTAATTTATTGCCTGTTTGCTCCTCTGAAAGGACCAGTGAAAAACATGGATTAAGCTGTCCTGACTGATGTCCGATAGCTGATATAAAACTCCAAAAATCAAGAAATATTTGGGGATTTTGCTCTATGAAAACTGACCAATAAAGCAGACAGGAGCTCTGAGTATGAACAGGAAGCAGAAACTCTGACTGACCAGAAAGGCACCAAATTTGTTTTCTGAAAAAGATTTTTTTACTGTATGAATGCTGTCTGAAACTTCGTGACATCTGTGGACCAAAAGAATGTCCTGTGAAAAATGAAAACCAAATTTAACCCATATAAACACTTCTCCAAGCGCCTGCTGACCTGCACAGTCTGCAGACACTTTGGTGAGTCATGACATTATTTTCCCGAGGCGCCTCGCCTCAAAAATCCCACCTAGTTAAAATTAAAACCAGACTTTCCTCTCAGGAAATCTTTTGGAAATTGTTTTAGAAAAAAAAACAGGGCAAGAAAAGGGGAGACGTAGAAAGTTATTACACAAGAGACTGGGTTAAAGACCTGCAGAGAAATAAGATGGATATTTTTAATATAACACAATTGGGCATTGAGTATACATCTAAAGGATAAATGAATTAAAATCTCTTAGCTTTATTAGTCTTGTTTCTCTTAAATTAAGATGGATTCAACACTAAATCACAACAATGTAATTTGAGTTATTAGGCAAATAAATTGTCAACAGGAGACTATTTCTTTCTCCAAAGCACTGTCAGAAATAAAAGAAGAAAGGTAAAAAACTGCAAAGGCAATTATAAAGCAAAAATATGTATACTAAAAGTTTCAACCCTCAGGGGGTTTTAAATGACTTCTTACTGCAAAAATTACCATGTTTTGGAGATACAGAATTGATGAAATGGAACCAAAAAGATAAGTTCTTCTAGAGACATTTTCCTGCCGATTCACTACTGTCAGCAGGTAGCAATGAGTTTATGGATTTGATCGCTATCAGTGGATTAGAATCTAGGAATAATATATATTTTTGGAACAGAAATTATAAAATTCAGTACATTTGTAAAAGGTTTATTATTTCGTCAAAGCAGACTCAGAAAGGGGTGATTAAAGGCTTTGGTTGTGCTGAGGGATGACTGTTCAGTCAACATGTGTGCCCCATATGGATTATGCTCTGGCTAGAGAAGTCAGCCTGGAATCAAAACGACCTTCTTGTATGGGATCCGACTAAAAACAACCTGTATTGACAAAACCAATTGGGCACCCTATGCAAGTCTAAGGTAGTCCTTAAGGAAATCAATGGACCTTTCACAACACATCTAGGATCCATATGGGTACCACCTGTTATTCAGAGTTGGCCTGCGTTAAATCTGCAAAGGTAGTCAACATAGGGCCTTATGTAACCATTTGACAATCGCATCAGGAGCCCATTATTTAACCCATTATATACCTACATGGGACCCATGTAAATGTTGTTAGACTGCAGACTTTAAGTTCATATCAAGATGTGGAGGGAGCATGAGGAACTCCCCGATCCAGTCATCATGTCCTCTGCAGAGCTGAAAGACTCTGAGGTCTTCAGGAAGGTTGGTTTAAGTAAAAACTAATTGGAACAGACAAAACCAAAATGGACGACCTAATTGTGAGATATTAAACATCAAGACAGACAGAAGATATTCAGTCTATAATAACCTTGTTTTTTCATTTTTTTTTAGCCCTTGTTTTGCTCACCGGCACGTCGATCTTGATTAGGGCGATGTCTGCTTTCTCGTCAATATCTTTGATTTTGGCATCATATGTGGCACCGCTCTTTAGCTCCACCTGCAGGACATGGAGGGAAGTTCTATGACCCTTGTCATAATAGCAGAATTCTCCAGTCATAAAACCTAATTATAAGAAATAAAAACTTTGCCAGTACATGATGGATGGATGGATGGAAAAAAAAAAAATTCTTTGGAATGCATAAACCATGAGTAAAATTAAGAGGAATTATATTCGTGTTTTTTAAATAATACAGATTCATCTCAGACATTAAGATGTTGTAATGTATTCCAGGAGCTTTACATACCTTCACTCTGTGCCTATTGGCCACCACATGGGCGTTGGTGACAATCAGTCCATCCTCGGACACAACAAAACCAGAACCGCTGGCTACAGCTACCTCCCTCTTAGAAAACATCATCCTACAGGGAAGAGGATTAAAAGCATAAAAACAACCTCAATACACCATTCACACCCAGAGATGGTCATGTTTAAAACCAGAACTAAAACTTAAAATAACCTAAACCAAGCATTCATAATCTAAATTATTAATTTTAACAGACTTGTATGAAAATGTTCAGAGATGTCCTGCTATCAAGAAATGTGAAAATATCTTCACAAGGTCTCATCGAGTCCTTATATTGGAACATTTTGAATTTAATACAACTGTATGAATGTTTTTTCTCTTACTTGCGGAAGAGTTCAATATGAACAACAGCAGGAGCGATTTTCTCCACCACATCAGCAATGAAGTTGTATTTGTACCGAAGACTGTCAGGGTTCAGCTGAGCTGAAAGGGAAGAAACAATATTAGTGAGTGGGATCATGGCCAATTAGAGGATGACATCTGGTCTGGTCCCAATCACAGACAATAGTGAAGGAAAAGATAACTGTGCTCCTGGGTTGCCAGGTTGGACATGTAAACATTTGTTAATCTGGTTTCAGATTGCTGCAAATGGACCTAAACTGTAGGCAAACAGCTAAATCAGATGCAGATGTGGGCTGTAGTTTAAGAAGTGATGCTCTGAGAGCAGCTGCTTCTCCGTCTGATCCTTATAAAACAAAGGAGGAGATTAAGAGGGTCAGAAGATACGGAGAGATGGCAGAAACACAAAAGGGTTAAGAACATGCCCAGCACTGAAGCAAAACTGTTGCTGTCGTCTCGTGCATCTTTGCTCCAATTTAACTTTAGAAGTACTCCAGAGGTTTGACCTTCCCAGTTAGATCTGAAGGGACCAGCAATTAGACATATCCTCATTTCTGTGTTCTAAACATTCAACCTAAAACAGCCTTTTAAAGCAGCCTGCATATATTTCGCTTTTCTAACACACTGTAATTCAGAGAGAAATATCAATAAAAATATATTAAACAATTTTAAACACTGACTGAAATGGTGGAAAGGTCTAGTCCCTGGACCTTCCTACCATTTCAGGTTGCTTATTATGGTAGATTTTGACATAATTGTGACATAATTAAATTTTAAATATAAGTAACATAAGATTTTTTCAAAGTGTGTATGATTTTATTCTTAGGATGAATATCACCAGTTATTCAGAGTGGCATCATAGCTGCTGAATTAGAATGAGACAGTTACGGTGGTCCGATTATGTGGTTGTGATGCCTATACAACAACCTAACAGAGATATCTGCAAGAGGATACCTCAGTGAAGATCAGAACGTTTTGGAGTTTGGAAGTTCAAGACAGAACTGAAATAAATGATTAGATGTCATTCCAGGACATGGATGGATGGATGGATGGATGGATGGATGGATGGATGGATGGATGGATGGATTTTGTGGTTGTAAATTAAAACCTTGTAGCTCGAGGCACAAACTGGACAAGCTGGGAAAACCTGATCGATCTAATTAAATATGAGGAGGATTAAGCTGAAATCAGAAGGATGGTTAAACATTTTCATAGAGGACTCATGTATTATCAAACCTCTAATGTCACTCATCACACATAACCTTGAATAGGTCAGACAGCAAGAGTCCTCAGTGAGTATATGACTGAGTTTTTTCTTCATGGTTGTTAAACAGCAGAATCTTACTGAGGGACAATTAAGCCAATGCCTTGCAAGTATTTGAGCTGTTTTCAGATCTTATCACAGGGAAATCCCTTAGCTCCGTTGCCATGGCAACCACTTCATTTCATTGGTGCTGATAACACACTGTATGAACCTTGAGTGGCACAATTATACTCCAAGCACTTCTTTCTAAATGACTTCATGTTTTCCTTCCTCTTTCCTACCCTGAGAAATAAAACTTGCCGTGACACACTTGTTTTAAAGTACTGAATTTGTAATTAAATTGAATCCAGACTCTCTGTGTTATATCCATCTGCTGATTCCTTTTCACAAACAGTTAGAAATGTTTGAGAAACAGATGAAATCCTGTGCAGAATCGTGTTTGAGTCTGTGAATACTGTGTTGAGCTGGTGGCGCCAAAACATCCTGCTGTAGTCAGATCTGTTCTGAAAATGATCCTTGTTTGCAATCAGAAGTGCAAAGGGGAAGAAATAAAGTGTGAAGATTGGATTTGGGTCAAAAGGGTGAAGTTAAGTTTAATCAGAGGCTATGTTATGAGTCCAACTCTTTTCCATCTGAAGCTGCTGGAGTCGACAGCTCGTAAACAAACTGAGTCGACCTCCAGAGCTGCTGTCTGCTTAGAGACTGAGCAGCAGTTTGTTGTGTTCTCTGCAACTGAGCATCTGGAAGAAAACCTGTGAGTTATATATCTGTGGATAGATGCCTGCAGGATTAATGATTTTCCAGCTGATGTAGCTTTGAAGTGAAATTAAACTAGTTATTTGAACACAAACAGCCAGCCCAGTTGCTGTTGTCGGTAACAGCTCAGCACGCTGGGAGATGAAGAAAAGTCTGAATGAGCAAATAAAACTGCTGCATATCACAGATCAGGTGTCCCTGAATGCAGCACAGGGCTTTAAATGCCCACATTTCTGCAAGATGATAACGTAGTTTGAATAATGTATCAGACAGAAAACAACAACAGTCTTTTTTCCAGAGGATCTTTTGGAAAAGAATCCCCGCAGCTCGGCTGAGTCACCGTTTATTTGTTTCTGGATCCAAACATCCGACAGGTCTGCACATGGAACAAGAGTAGAAATAAGAAGCAAACTATTTGATCTCCAGATCTGGGTTAAATAAGTGTCCGACCTACATCTATCTGTTTAAAGAGTTACACAACCCACCAGGAGATGAGTCATTGGCGTCTCACTGCTACTTTCCAGATTTCCTGTCCCGAACTTTAAATCAGAAACAACTGGTTTAGATTAGAAATATGAAAGCAAAAAGTAAAGAAATGACTGTGGTGTGGTTTTTGTTACCAACTACAGACTGTTGAGGCAGCGGGAAAGGAGGATCTAGTGCGATGCTTTGGATTCTCAGGAGGAGAAGGAGAAGCCTGACTTTGACCTTGTTTTACTCTGAGCCAGAATCCCTCTGCATCAGCAGATTGGTGTGTTCACAGCTGCAGTGTCTCTGGGATGTGTGTGTCTTTCATGACTCGAAGCTCTGTGCATGTTAGCCGCACTGGGGCAGTCAATCAGGGCATCCTGGCCTTATTTCAACACATTATGACCCTGTTAAGATAACATAAAGGGCATGTTTCAGAGAGGGAGAGGGAGAGAGTTTGGAGCTGGAAAACTTTTAGAGTTTTCTGCAATGCATGGCGCCGCTCAGGAGATGGAGGGATGCCAAAGACAGGGAGGTGACGAAAGAGTAACAAATAAGTAATGTTTACTGTAATACCAGTGAAAGGCAGCATCCTTTAATTTAAATGTTACCAACAATTCACTATATTTGAAAATCTACTTCAAGGCTATTCATGAGATTTTGTTACAAGTCTGTTGACTGGAAACATCGAAAATGTCTATTTTAGGAGTGTTGCAAAAGTAAAAGAACCTTTCTGTTAGTTTTTGTTTTTTTTATCACACTACAACCATAACTTGCATTTTTTGCGAAAGACCAACACAGAGAAGTGTATATAGAAAAGTGGGAAAAAAATCCCACACAAATGTTTTCACAAATAAAATATAAAAATGTGGTGTGAATTTGTATCACCGCCCTTTGCTGGGACAACAGCTGTATTTCCTAAGATTGAGCTCCGGACTTTGACTAGGCCATTCTGACACATAAAAACGCTTTACTGTTACTCTTTCCTCTGCAGCTCTGGCTGTATGTTTAGTGCTGCTGTCCTGCTCTTGTTGTGCAGCTTTCCTGTCCCTGCTGAAGAAAAGTGTGCCCACAGCAAGATGCTGCCACCACCATGGGGTTTTGGATGTAATGTTTGATTTTAGTCACATATGAGCAGAGCACCCTTTCATCTTCCAGATGTTTACTGTGTAAACCGGCCACCACAACCCTTTTATATCCCTCATGTGTGATTTTTTTTGTCCCTTTTTTGCGAGGTAGTGAGCCAAAAAGAAACTAAGTGACCGTATGACAGAATGTGGTTGACTTGACAATTCCATTTCCCATTTCAAATTATGTATTAAAATAATAGCATTTAGGGTTAGGTGCTGATAAAATATTTTTATATTACATTTTATTTGCACAGTTGTAAAAAACCTCACTGACTTCAATCAAGAAAAGAAAAAAAAAAGATACAAGAGGATGTTACTCGATTTCTTCTTTGTTCTTTAAGTAAATCGTGAATTAAATTCCTTTCAAGGAAAAAGGTGATTATTCACAGATTTTTTTTCTTTTCTTTTACACGCAGTTAATATGTGCCTGCGTTTTCTCAGCTCAGACTCAAGCAGGAGTAGTGACTAAATGAATTGAAATGATGACTGTTTATTTATAAAGTCTTTTCTGTGCATTTGTTAGTGTGGTCTAGGTGGTCCCCCAGGCTACACGTGTTTCCTACAAAGGGACAAAGGTTGCTCATACCTCTGGCCGTCCCTGGTTGCTCTTTAGTTTCTCTCCCACACGGACTTTTGAAACAGTTCACTTTGCCTTTCCCCAAACATTTCTTCCTGTTTTCCTTAAGATGCACACAAACACACACACACACACACACACACACACACACACACAGACGCCGCTCTCACCCTTCCCGCAGGCTCCTCTCTGGATGAAGATGATCGGCGGCTGCTGCAGCTTCATGGCCCGGTTGCTGACGCGCTTCAGCTCGCAGATGTTCCGGTAGGAAACACCGTCGCTGCCGCACACCGGATCGGAGCTGCTGCACACGCATACGCCGGCCTTGCCTCTCCGCCTCACGGTGGCGGACACCTCCACGCCGTCAGTCACCAAGCATTCCATCCCTTCTGAGCAGTCCTGGTCCCCGGGGCCGCCGCACTGCTCGCCCTCGCCGGACGCGCACACCGGGCAGCAGTTGCAGCGGTCCAGCACATCTCCGGCCAGGCAGTCTGCGGGGATCTGCGGGCACTGAGACTTGTCGCAGCTCTCTGGACAATCGATGGCGAACCGTTTGGCGATGCGCGCATCGGACAGCAGAAAGCAGGAGGAGATCAGCGCCGTTACGCACAGAAGAAACCGGAGGTGCATAGCGGGACCGTCCGAACAGAAACCCAGAGAAACGAGAAGGCTGTTGGAGTTTATGTGAAGTGCTGAGAGGAGGTTTTTATGGGTTTCAAGGGATCTGTGCTGAGGTCACAACACCTTCACCCACAGGACAAACAGACGCAGTGGGAAACTTTCACCGGCACTCTAGTTTATACAAGCTGCACGATAAAACCTGGAGGTGATTGGTGGGGAGAAGTGACGTAAGTATTAAGGAGGGAGGGGTATGTTTAGGGGCGAATAAACAATAAATAAAAGGCCTTGTTACACAAATTTGGTAAACTGGAACCACTTTAAATAATTTAACATTTTATCTCTGTCCTCAAGGAAACATCCCACTCTGTTACAATTGTTTCAGAGGCCTCATCTAATAGCATTTATTATTCCCAAAAGTTCACTTCGGCAGTGCGCTCTTTTTTAAAGAAAGTTTCGTTGTAAGTTTCTTCATCTGTGTGAATAATACAAATCACAAACAGGCAGAGGCTTCATGAGCCAGTAGCTAAAAGTGAGAAAAGCTACAATTTGTACTTTTTCAGTTTGTCGCCTTCCAGCCTCATCACAGTTAGGATTTTATATAATAGACCAACACAAGTAGTGCATAACTGTGGGGGAATATTATACTTGGCTTTTAACATTTTTACAAATGCGAATCTGAAAAGTGTGGTGTGCATTTGTATTCCACCTACATGAGTCAACACTTAAGAGTTGCAAGTCTTTTGCAGTATGTCTCTAGCAGCTTTGCACATTTAAAAACTTAATTTGTTGTCCATTCTGCTTTACAAAAACAGCTCATCTGTCTCTACCGAGGAACAACATTCACACAGCATGATGCTGCCACCACATGTGTTACTGCGTTGATTGTGTATTTAGTGTGATGTGCAGAGCACAGTTTTCCTCCACTCTTAGATTTTTGTAAGCAGGCCAAAAAGTTCAGTTTTGTGTCATCTACCATTTATTTTGGATGAGACAAGCACTGAACTTTGACTGGGCCACTCGAATACCTGAATATGATTTAATCTAAACCATTCCATTTTTGCTCCGGGTGTATGTTTAGGGTTGTTGTTCTGCTGGAAGGTGAACCTCTGCTTCAAGTCTTTAACAGGTTTTCTTCCAGTATTGTCCTATGTTTAGCTCCATCCCTCTTCCTGATCAACTCTGAGCAACTTCCCTGTCCCTGCTGAAAAAAAACATTCCCAAAGCATGATCCTACCATCATGATATTTTGGCATGGGGATAGTGTTTGCAGGGTGATGTGCAGAGTTAATTGTCCTTCAAACATAGAGTTTTGCATGGAGGTCAAAAAGACACATTTTATTCTCATCTGGTCAGAGCCCCTTCCTTCACATAATGTCCTCTAAATGGGTTGTGGCAAATTTCAAACATAACTTATGGCCTTTTGTCATTTTTGCCACTCTTCCATAAAAGTCTGATTTTGGGAGTCTTTGACTAACAGTTGTCCTCTCAACAGATTCTCCTACCTGAGCTGTGAATCTCTCCAGGTCCTCCAAAGTCACAGTGGGTTTCTTGGCTGCTTCTCCGATTAATGCTCTCCTTGCCCAGCCTGTCAGTTTAGGTGGACATCCATGTCTTGATATGTTGGCAGTTGTGTCAACTATTGTGCCCATTTTTAGATGATGGATTGATTGAGCTCTATTAGATGTTAAAAGCTTGAGAAAATGTTTCATAATCTAACCTGCTTGTTACTGGAGGTATAACCTTTGTGTAAATAATAAGCAGTTTGATGGAATGGATATGGTTCTTGTTCCAAATGACTCCCATTGCCAAAAGGTCTTTATAACCACTGTACTGCAACTGTATTCTGCTCTCTGATTGACCTCCCCCCTGGCATAGGTAGAGAGCAATCGTCTAATTGATCTTTCCAGTAGAAAAGACTTGAAAGTATAGTTATTGTCTCTTTGAGTCCATGTAAAGTGTGCAGAGTTTGGCAAAACATTTTTCAAAGAAAAAAACTAATTTTTTCTTATTTTCTTTCAGTTGTTCCTCACAAATGACATTTTTCCTGTGATCCTCACCTTTTATTTAATAATTGTGTTGCCTTCATGTTTTTATACTTCAACTTTAATGAATGTCAACATTTTTCTGATCCTTAACATGAGACTTTTTTATCATTAAAAGAGGCATATAATTCATATAGTCTTATTGAACTTCAATATAAATTATTATCAACAATCGAAGATTCTAAGTTTCTCGTCTGTGTTTTGTGTCATTAAATCATTTAGTTGAATTAATTCAATCTGAACATTTTAATGCCTTTATTTGCAGCCACAAATTCCAAATTCATTTGTGTAAAACTCAAAGTTGGCCCTGGTTGCTCTCAGAAAAGGGTCCTTGTACAGTCTGATTATCAAAGCTGTTGAAAATGTTAAATATTTGGTTACAGACGGCAGCTTCATGCCTGAACTGAACAATGAGCGTCAAAGAGTCGCCCATTAGTCTCAGTCAGGGTTGAGGCAAACCGATATGTCACAGCTCTGTTTTGGAAACTATCGATTGTTTTGAACCAGTGACAATAATAACATAGTCATGACATAATAACACATGTGATGTGTTATTATGTCATTACTGGACGTTTCTGGAGCTAACGGATCCCTGATGACCTGCTGGCAGTTGTGTTTGGTCAGTAATTTGTCTTCCAGCTGTGGAAAGGTTTGTTCAGGGGAAGTTACTGTGCTTTTGTACACATCTGGAATGTTTGTCAAGTTACATGTTAGCAGCAGTACAACGACCTTAATAGTACACATATTTAATCATCTCATGCAAAGATCACTGCAGATGCGACGTTTGATTTGAGTGTTGATGTAGAAGTTTAGTGAAGGTCTCAGGGAGAGACACTGTGATCACAGATCTCAAGAAAGCTGATGATAGGGTGTCTAGAGAGAAACTATGGCGGTAGTGAGAAATTGGTGAGGTGTGTGGTAATAGTGATAGATTTAAGGGGGGTGTGAGATGTCCCCCAGGACTCAGCTTCCTTCCCTTGTTTGCAGTGATGATGTTTTGCGATGACACTGAAATTTGTAGAGGCATCAAAGCGGAGGTACAAAATGGTTGTACAGTGAGAAAGTGGTGCGGCCTGAGGTAGGAGGGACAGATGGGTTTAATCCAAATGTGGGATTAGATCAGAGATTAGCTCTGAGATGCTCTTTGCATGCAGTGATAACATTCGTAGATAAAATTTTGATATCTGTTGTGAGATTCAGCAGAAGCACGTGTGTAGCTAAGTGAGAGATAGGTGGAAAAATAAAGATACAAGGGACACAGGTACCAAAGGTGGATGAATTTCAGGCAAGGTGGCATAATAAAGATCGTTCTCAAAATGGACAGGACCACAAATTTGAAAAACAGTGGCAGAACTTGAAGACAAAGTTAGTGAGACAAGGACACATGCAGAACTTTAAATTGAGCTGCCATGAAGGAGTAAAGAGGACGATCATAAAAGAAGGGTTATGGGTGAAGTGAAGAAGGATAAAGAGTGAGATGATCCTGGAGTGCTGGAGTAGAGGGGGCATGTTTTTTTTTTTTTTTCAAACTAGCTCCCCTGCTGGCAGAAGCCAATATTTTGGACTACATCGACTAGCATCTGTGTCTTCACATCGGGTCAAACATCTCATGTAAAAATAAAAGATTATGTGGTTGTAAAACGTTTCAGAGGCCCAGATTTGATCAGCGACTCTTGTATGGATAGTATTTGTAGAAATTCCCTGAAGTGTTTTACTTATTAACAAATGTGAATATTTCAAACCTTTTAATGATCAGTGAATATGATTTAATCCTATAAAATAACCTCCTGCTAATAAAAATCATAGATTGGCCTTTGGAGTAGTTAATTAAATCCTTCAGATTTCATCAGTGACTGGAGGAACTGTTCACCAGCTGCAGGCCCTGGCAGTAGTTTGTGTCTTTTTGTGTTTTCAGGTTACAATTTAACATTTATACAACAGCAAGTGCTCCAAGGAGGCAAGCAAAACTTGTTTCTATTGGCACATAGTTTGTTGGATGCTTCGTCAGCTAAAACATGATTTAGTTGTAACAGAGAAAATCGGTTAGTGGACGGAGTTTGGCTAAAGAAAAGAAAAATATCCCTTTTTAATTGTTGGTTTTTGTGAAAATAAAATACTGCAAGAACCACAAAGTTTCTTAATATTGCAATTTTTTCTGCAAGATGCATCCAACTATTTGACAGCTTACTTACAAATCCATAATTTTGTTAAAAAACTGACACAAAACACTGTATTGTTGTAATTGGAGAAAGTCCTCACTGACCATAGAAACTTGATTTTAAATCGTCAATGTGAGTCACTGATGTAACATGAGTCATGATAAACACAAACTGGATCAAGCTGAACAAATGAAAAAAGGTCTCAGTAGAAATGTCCTCAGGCTGTTGGAAACGCACCACTCCAGCTTCGTTTGGACTAGGAATTACCATTTACAGGTCCTTCTCAAAATATTAGCATATTGTGATAAAGTTCATTATTTTCCATAATGTCATGATGAAAATTTAACATTCATATATTTTAGATTCATTGCACACTAACTGAAATATTTCAGGTCTTTTATTGTCTTAATACGGATGATTTTGGCATACAGCTCATGAAAACCCAAAATTCCTGTCTCACAAAATTAGCATATCATTAAAAGGGTCTCTAAACGAGCTATGAACCTAATCATCTGAATCAATGAGTTAACTCTAAACACCTGCAAAAGATTCCTGAGGCCTTTAAAACTCCCAGCCTGGTTCATCACTCAAAACCCCAATCATGGGTAAGACTGCCGACCTGACTGCTGTCCAGAAGGCCACTATTGACACCCTCAAGCAAGAGGGTAAGACACAGAAAGACATTTCTGTGTCTTACCCTCTTGCTTGAGGGTGAGACACAGAAAGACATTTCTGAACGAATAGGCTGTTCCCAGAGTGCTGTATCAAGGCACCTCAGTGGGAAGTCTGTGGGAAGGAAAAAGTGTGGCAGAAAACGCTGCACAACGAGAAGAGGTGACCGGACCCTGAGGAAGATTGTGGAGAAGGGCCGATTCCAGACCTTGGGGGACCTGCGGAAGCAGTGGACTGAGTCTGGAGTAGAAACATCCAGAGCCACCGTGCACAGGCGTGTGCAGGAAATGGGCTACAGGTGCCACATTCCCCGGGTCAAGTCACTTTTGAACCAGAAACAGCAGCAGAAGCGCCTGACCTGGGCTACAGAGAAGCAGGACTGGACTGTTGCTCAGTGGTCCAAAGTACTTTTTTTGGATGAAAGCAAATTCTGCATGTCATTCAGAAATCAAGGTGCCAGAGTCTGGAGGAAGACTGGGGAGAAGGAAATGCCAAAATGCCAGAAGTCCAGTGTCAAGTACCCACAGTCAGTGATGGTCTGGGGTGCCGTGTCAGCTGCTGGTGTTGGTCCACTGTGTTTTATCAAGGGCAGGGTCAATGCAGCTAGCTATCAGGAGATTTTGGAGCACTTCATGCTTCCATCTGCTGAAAAGCTTTATGGAGATGAAGATTTCATTTTTCAGCACGACCTGGCACCTGCTCACAGTGCCAAAACCACTGGTAAATGGTTTACTGACTATGGTATCACTGTGCTCAATTGGCCTGCCAACTCTCCTGACCTGAACCCCATAGAGAATCTGTGGGATATTGTGAAGAGAACGTTGAGAGACTCAAGACCCAACACTCTGGATGAGCTAAAGGCCGCTATCGAAGCATCCTGGGCCTCCATAAGACCTCAGCAGTGCCACAGGCTGATTGCCTCCATGCCACGCCGCATTGAAGCAGTCATTTCTGCCAAAGGATTCCCGACCAAGTATTGAGTGCATAACTGTACATGATTATTTGAAGGTTGACGTTTTTTGTATTAAAAACACTTTTCTTTTATTGGACGGATGAAATATGCTAATATTGTGAGATAGGAATTTTGGGTTTTCATGAGCTGTATGCCAAAATCATCCGTATTAAGACAATAAAAGACCTGAAATATTTCAGTTAGTGTGCAATGAATCTAAAATATATGAATGTTAAATTTTCATCATGACATAATGGAAAATAATGAACTTTATCACAATATGCTAATATTTTGAGAAGGACCAGTATGACATAAAGACCACTGGAGGCTGATTAACTGCTCTGTTCTGGACTTTCCCAGAAACACATCCCATCTGAGTATGTGACAGCTCAATCTAATTCCATTCATATTGAGTCAGAAATAATATTTTAATTCATGTATATGTATCCAAGTCACACAAAGAAAAAAGACAAAAGCTGGAACAATAAAGGCAGAGTTGGCATTGGTTAATTAACATCTGTCAGGCCTGTGTGGTTCGGGAAACGCAGGAATGTATTGGTCTCTGGGTGACTCAGACCTCCAAATAGTCTGCTGAGGTCAACAGATCTCAGCATCTATTTGATGTTGTGTTTATTCTGGTGTATCATGTTTCAGTTCCACAAAAACATCAATACTTTGTCCTGATTTTTGAGAACCAAGACAAACAGTGATGAATCTGATGTTTCCTCCTTTTCTGGTAAGAAGGACAGTTTGGGTCTTTTTACCAGAAAACGTGCATCCAGATTCCTTGTATTTTAACTTTCCCTTTCCAACAAGTTGAAACCTAAATTATAGCAAAACTTAACAGGTCAGGATATAATAATCTTCTCCTCAGCAAGTTTCAATGCCAGTAGAATCTAACCTCAAAACATCAGCAACTGTCTTATTACAGCGTTTCATTATAATTCATCAAACACTGAACCAAAATGTAGAAGCACTGAGAGAGACAACTGAATCCAAATATCTTACTAGAAGAATTAAGAAGGAAACTACCAGCTAGGTCCTGAATGGCTAAACTGATTTCATCGATCTGAGCATAAAATAAAAGCAGGAATCTCCAAAATGGAAACACAAATTCACCCCAAACTCAGGGATTCAATGTTCAGCCAAATTACAAAAAAACAATAGCTATATCAGACTCCACAGGCATCGGTTAGCATGTTAAATGTTAAAGTTCAAAACAGGACAGTTAATAAAAGACAGATCAAAAGGGTTTTTTTTTTTTTTTTTTAAAGATATGACATCATGACTTAGGTTTGTAATGTTGCATCTGAATGAAGAGATGATTGGTCATAATGTATAGCACCATGTTTGGAGAAAGCCAAATACAGCATGTCAGCACCTCATACAAACTGGCAAGCATGGCATTGGCAGTTTGTGTGGATTTGTTCTAGCCAGAGGACCTGGTCACCTTGCAGCCATCGAGTATGACCATGATCTTGTTCTATACGCTATATTCTAGAGTCAAACATGAGGCCATCTGTCCCACAGCTGAAACTTGGCCCAGGCTGGGTCATCAACAAGACAATAATCCAACCAGACTGAAATGCTGTGGTGGGACATTAAGAGAATGTCTAAAACCTGATACATAATTAATATTTAATGTTGCTAGGTTACCGTGTATTGGACAAAAGTATTCCCACCCTTTGACTTTTTCACATTACACTTCAAACTTCAATGTGTTTTATTGCGATTTTAAGTGATACAAAAAGTAAGGCATACATGAAGTGGATGGAGAATGATACATGGCTTTCACAATATTTTAACAAAAGGAATTTTGACATTTACTCTGACATCCCTAAATAAAATCCAGTAAAACCAATATTCTTTGGAAGTCAACTGAAAAACAGAGTCTACCAGTATGATGTTTGATCTCAGTATAAATGCAGCTGATCAGTGCAAGCCTTAGAGGTTTGTTAGAGAACATAACTGAATAAACAGCATAATGAAGACTAAGGAACATAGCAGACAGGTCGGAGATAAAGCTGTGGAGAAGGTTAAAGCAGGGTTAGGTAATAAAACAATATTCCAAGCTTTAAACCTCTCACAGAGCTCTGTTCAGTCCATCATCTGAACATGGAAAGAGAATGGCACAACTACAAACCTACCAAGACATGGCCATCCACCGAAACTTACTGGCTGGACAAGAAGAGCATTTTTCAGAGATGCAGCCAAGAGGCATATTGAATCACTGGAGGAGCTGCAGAGATCCACGGCTCAGATGGGAGAATCTTGTGGCAGGGCAACTAGTTAGTTGTGCAGACCACAAATCTGGCCTTTATGGAAGAGTGGCTAAAAAGGAAGCAGGTGTTGAAAGAAAATCATATTAATTCCTGTTTGTGTTTTGCCACAAGCCATGTGGGGGACAAGGCAAACATGTGGAAGACGGTTCTAGTCAGATGAGACCAAAATAAAAACTTTATCGTCAACATGGCCAATGCTACTGTATGTGGAGAGGAAAACCAGCACTGCACCTTAATCTGAGCTAGTCATTGCTACAGACAAACAGGGTAGTGGCAGCATCATGCTGCGTGGATTCTTTTTTTAGGGAAGGGACAGAGAAGCATGCCATTGCTTATAGCACACAACAGGGCTACAATGGAATAGTTTAAATCAAAGCACTTTTATGTTAGAATGGTCTAGTCAAAGCCCAGACCTAAATTCAACTTCGAATCTATAGATATAGTTGAAAATTGATCTTGACAGATGCTCTCCATCCGATCTGGCAGAGCTTTAGGTATTTTGCAAAGAATGGGCAACACTTTCAGTCTGTTGATGTGCAAAGCTACTAGTGATATACAGTGGTGTGGAAAGGTGTTTGCCCTCTTCCTGATTTCTTATTCTTTTGCATGTTTGTTACACTTAGGTGTTTTAGGTCATGAAACAAATTTAAATATTAGCCAAAGAGAACACAAGTAAATGCAAAATGAAGTTTTTTAATTAAGGTTTTTATTATTAAGGGAGAAAAAAAAAATCCAAACCTACATCACCCCTGTGTGAAAAAGTGATCGCCCCCTAAACCTCATAGCTGGTTGGACCACCCTTAGCAGCAACAACTGCCGTCAAGCATCTGTGATAACTTGCAGTGAGTCTTTTGCAGCCCGGTGGAGGAATTTTGGGCTACTCTGCTTTGCAGAATTGATGTAATTCAGTCACACTGGGGGGTTTAGGAACTGCCTTTTTAAGGTTATATCACAGCATCTCAATCGGATTCAGGTCAGTACTTTGACTAGGCCACACCATCGTCTTCATTTTGTTTTTCTTTAGTCATTCAGAGGTGGACATGCTGGAGTGTTTCCAAGTTCGATTTCAGCTTGAGATCACGAACAGCTGCAGCTTTAACTGAAGCAACCTGCTTTATGTTCTGCTTCCTGATTTGTGTCTGAAGATATTATAACTGACTCACTCTTGACTCAGTTTCTGCTGCTGTTTTTGTTTTATTTAACAAAAAACAATGCTGTCACATTTGAGCTGGTCTGCTTCCATCTTTACCAGTTTGGCAGCAGATTTTAATCATAACTTAAAATTTCCAAAACATTTTTCATTCTGTTAAAACGTTTTGAACAAAGTGCCCTCCAGCTGGTAGAAATTATAGCAGAACTCAGTGTATATTGATATGTTAGTCTTTTATTTCCTTATGTTTGTGTGGATTTGAATTTATAAAGCACACTTGTTTCAGTAAAATGTTTGGTGATCAAGGAAGAAAACACTTTATGAATTATTTTTAATATCTTTTAATAAATAGATAAAATGGTCTTAGAATCTCACACACACACACGCAAGGATCGAACAGCTCGTCGTGTTTTTTTAAATTGCTCTTTAGAGAGATTGACGCAGGCACTTTACCCAACTTACGTATCAAAGGGAACAACACATGTGGGAGAGTGAAAGGGGGGGTACACACAGTCATGCACGTGTTCATAAAAATTCAGTAAACAACATATATGTGTAGTTTTATTCTTTCATTAAGGTTAATAATCTCAATACTAAAAAATACCCACAACCAGAGAGCAGAGAGGAGAAACGACCTGCAGAACGGCTCAAGTCCCAAAAGATCTCCACACCAACCGTCAGGTCTCCTAAACGTCAACATGACGGCAGGTAAAGTAACTGGAAGCTAAAGTGAGGTGAGGGAAGCTGGTGAGAAAGAAGGACATTTTTCCAGAAGCGAGTCTGAGTTTATGACACTGAAGTCTTTCCATGTTTTCACACACTGAGGGCAGAGGCTGACATCCATTAAAGTCACAAACAGTTTCTGCTGATTGAAACTGCATAAAAAGTCCAGTTTCTGTAACAGAGATGGGTTAATGTAGGAGTTACAGAGCTGCTGAAAGAGGAATTCATTTAAATAATTCAGACTATATTCTGACACATAGACATGTTGTGGTCTGCCGTAAAACACGAGAAACTAAGCATCAAATTTACTTTAAGAACAATTGAAACTTTTTCCTTCGATATGAAACGATATGAATGTGATTTCTGTTTAGTTTATTAGTCAAAAATCTGTTTACTTTCACATTAATTGTGTTTCTGTATATTTGTTCAGATGCATGATTCTGCAAATGTTGCTATGCTTTTGTTTTTGTGCTAAAACGTTTCATGTGCTGGGAAAATATATTATGACTTTGTAACTTCAATCTTATTTCTTTTCTTTTTTCCTATGCATGATTTGTTTGATCTTATTAATGACCGAATGAAAAATAAATATACAGCAAACACCTATTTTTAAACACCTATTATAATATGCATTATTGATACACTAGTTGTACACATTAGGTGGTAGCAGAGGTTTTGGATCCCTGCTTAGCATAGATGCGCTTGAGTCTTACTGTGTTTTCTTAAAGTATATATATCCCTTGAACATGTTTTATTGAGACATTATGTTATGAATCAACACTAAGTACTGCATTATATGAAGTGGAAGAAAAAGGGTACATGGTTTTTAAATTTTATTTTAGGAATAAAATCTAAAAGATGTAGTGCACATTTGTGTTTCAGCCACCTTTTACTTTAATACCGCTAAATGAAATTCAGTTGTAGCGATTTCCTTCAGAAGTCACCAAATTAATAAATACAATCCACCTGTGCTTAATTAATTTCCAGTAGAAAGGAGGATGTTCTGTTCTGGTTGCTCTGGTCACATGAGATCAAAACTGAACTCTTTGGCCTACTGTAAAAAGCTATGTGTGGAGGAGAACTAAAACTGCACATCAGCCTAAATGCACCATGGTGATGGCAGCATCATGCTGTGGGGACTCTGTTTTACAGTATTGGCCAGGGAGCATCTTTTGCAAAGCAGAATGGGCAAAAATCTCAGTCTACAGATGTGGAAAGGTGGTAGAGACATACATTGAAAGACCTCCAGCTGTAACTGCATGAAAAATGGGTTCTAGAAAAGTGTTTCAAGAGGTACATTTTCAGATTTTTACTATAAATAAAACCATGCATCATCTTCCTTCCACTTCACTACTTTGTGTCGGTCTTAAAATCTCAGCAAAATATAATGACGTTTATGCCAGTAATGTGAGAATTTATGAAAAATGTTAAGGGGATCTTTTGCAAGATACTGTGTTTTCTCTCCATCTGTGCCTGAAAACAATTCAGCTACAAAATAATCCAGATTTGTTGAAGAATGGGTTAGTTTGATGACGAAAAAAATATAGATTCTAGATTAAATCTTCCAAAGAACGCAGGACTGAAGGGTTTGTAATTCTAAAACATTTCTTTCTGCAACATGGGACCTTAAATTCTTGGTTGTTACAGAAGTGAAACTCTTCCCCTTCCTGTCATTGAACTCCTGCTGAAAGCTTAACTGGACTTTATGATCTGTGTACCTGCTCTGCTGTAACACACTGTGAAGAATATTCAGGAAGACGAGGTGAAGAGGAACAGCAGAGGAAGATCTGTATGCGGACCCACACATTGGAAAAACTGGTCCCAGAAGGTTTAGCAGGAGAATAATCAAAGATCAATTATTGTCACATCAGAGTCATCTGTGAGTCAGGTTCCTCTGTGTTCAGGTCGTCCTTGTCGCCGGTGCAGTACCTCGGCACCTCCATCACTTTGAGGACTGTACCGTCTCCTGCAGCGACAGGCGGGAGCGCGCTGAAGGCAACGGCATCATCACGGGCTGGATTCCACTTAGCCGCCATGGGAGGAGGCCGAGGAAGTTGTCCTGGTGGTGAGTGTCCAGCGTGAGGCTGAGCACTCGCTGAGGATTCTGGGTACGGAGGTTCCGAGTTAAGTGAGTAGTAGAAGGTGGAGGCTGAGGTGGGGGAGGGAGAGTCACTGTGCTCCTGGGGAAATAGAAGAGTAGGAAAGGAAGTGAGAGGTTGAAGCAGACTCTGGGAGTGATGGATGGGCTGATTAATATGATAGATGGGCTGATTAGTGGATCTAACTGATTGATGGTTCTGTGGATGGAGGGATGGATGAGCTTGTGATGCAAAAGAAGAAAAGCACAATAAAAAGAGGAAAGTTGGTTTTCTTGAATAAATCCAGAAATAAGCATCTGATTGAAATAGGAGCCAAAACCCAGAAATGTATTCTTTTATGATTTTCCTTATACAGGTCCTTCTCAAAAAATTAGCATATTGTGATAAAGTTAATTATATTCCATAATGTCATGATGAAAATTTAACATTCATATATTTTAGATTCATTGCACACTAACTGAAATATTTCAGGTCTTTTATTGTCTTAATACGGATGATTTTGGCATACAGCTCATGAAAACCCAAAATTCCTATCTCACAAAATTAGCATATTATTAAAAGGGTCTCTAAACGAGCTATGAACCTAATCATCTGAATCAACGAGTTAACTCTAAACACCTGCAAAAGATTCCTGAGGCCTTTAAAACTCCCAGCCTGGTTCATCACTCAAAACCCCAATCATGGGTAAGACTGCCGACCTGACTGCTGTCCAGAAGGCCACTATTGACACCCTCAAGCAAGAGGGTAAGACACAGAAATACATTTCTGAACGAATAGGATGTTCCCAGAGTGCTGTATCAAGGCACCTCAGTGGGAAGTCTGTGGGAAGGAAAAAGTGTGGCAGAAAACGCTGCACAACGAGAAGAGGTGACCGGACCCTGAGGAAGATTGTGGAGAAGGGCCGATTCCAGACCTTGGGGGACCTGCGGAAGCAGTGGACTGAGTCTGGAGTAGAAACATCCAGAGCCACCGTGCACAGGCGTGTGCAGGAAATGGGCTACAGGTGCCGCATTCCCCAGGTCAAGCCACTTTTGAACCAGAAACAGCGGCAGAAGCGCCTGACCTGGGCTACAGAGAAGCAGCACTGGACTGTTGCTCAGTGGTCCAAAGTACTTTTTTCGGATGAAAGCAAATTCTGCATGTCATTCGGAAATCAAGGTGCCAGAGTCTGGAGGAAGACTGGGGAGAAGGAAATGCCAAAATGCCAGAAGTCCAGTGTCAAGTACCCACAGTCAGTGATGGTCTGGGGTGCCGTGTCAGCTGCTGGTGTTGGTCCACTGTGTTTTATCAAGGGCAGGGTCAATGCAGCTAGCTATCAGGAGATTTTGGAGCACTTCATGCTTCCATCTGCTGAAAAGCTTTATGGAGATAAAGATTTCATTTTTCAGCACGACCTGGCACCTGCTCACAGTGCCAAAACCACTGGTAAATGGTTTACTGACCATGGTATCACTGTGCTCAATTGGCCTGCCACCTCTCCTGACCTGAACCCCATAGAGAATCTGTGGGATATTGTGAAGAGAACGTTGAGAGACTCAAGACCCAACACTCTGGATGAGCTAAAGGCCGCTATCGAAGCATCCTGGGCCTCCATAAGACCTCAGCAGCGCCACAGGCTGATTGCCTCCATGCCACGCCGCATTGAAGCAGTCATTTCTGCAAAAGGATTCCCGACCAAGTATTGAGTGCATAACTGTACATGATTATTTGAAGGTTGACGTTTTTTGTATTAAAAACACTTTTCTTTTATTGGTCGGATGAAATATGCTAATTTTGTGAGATAGGAATTTTGGGTTTTCATGAGCTGTATGCCAAAATCATCCATATTAAGACAATAAAAGACCTGAAATATTTCAGTTAGTGTGCAATGAATCTAAAATATATGAATGTTAAATTTTCATCATTACATTATAGAAAATAATAAACTTTATCACAATATGCTAATTTTTTGAGAAGGACCTGTATTGTGATCATTATTAAAAACATTTTCATTCATTTAATCTTTTTATGTTTAGAAATCAAAGTTGATCATTTGCTTAAGAAATCAGGAATTTCATTGATTTTGGAATCTTAAAATACAGACATGTATACACGTATTGCTCCCTTCAGGTAAAGATGTGTAAAAGTCATTAAAAACCTTTTTTGTAGTAATGTAATCTCACAGCGAAAAATTTGAAAAATCCATCGATGAAACTAAGTACATTGGTTCTGTGGCGTAAAACATGAACAAATAACTGTTTTTAACAAATGAGTAACACTATCACTGAATCCATACATGTTGCAACTCCAAACCTTTATTTTAAGCACATGGAACTGAATTATTTTTTGTAAATAATACTTCTATAAAATTACTAAATAGTAATCCATGTCTTCCAGATTCCCTGGGATAGACATATGATGGGACACAGATACTAATTTCTAGCCACTCTTTAAAATGGGAAAAACAAGACAAAATGGGAGTAAAGTAAGGCAGTTGACCTTCATAGGTTAGGTAAAAGTTCCTGATCTGAACTTGTCCAGATATACTGTAAGTGCAACAATGGATGGCAGGGAGGATCTCAAAAGCTCAGTTAGTGAACTGGCATAAAGAGTGACATCTTGGGGTCACAAAATGTTAATAACAAGCATTTGATACTTTACCAGAAATAGTCTTTTTTTTGCCCTACCACCATAAATGTAAGTTTGTGGGACCTAAAACTGAAATATATGCTTTGGTCAGATGAGACTATGATTGAGCTTTTCATCAACAAACACTTCAGGTGGGCCTGATCTCCAACAAAGAGTAATAATGTGCAAAAGCACCTCATGTCCACTGTTAAATTAGCACAGTGAAAATTGTTCAGCGACACTAAACCAATCTTCTTCCACGGCCATCCGAGTCCCAGGACCTAAATCCTATAGAAAGCCTGTAGCCTGAGCTGAGAAGACAGCATCAGAGTGGACCCAGGATTCTGGGTCATCTAGAGAGATTCTGCAAAAAGGAATGTCCTCTTTTAAGTTCCAACCTTGGGAAGTTTTATAGAATAACACAGTAAAGTATTAACAGCAGGGCTACCAATAATACCTCCAATTATGAAATTTTAGGGATTTTTCTAAACCTTTCAGTGGGAGATTATGCCGCTGCAATAAAATATGAATTTATTTAAACCCCTTTTTTACACATCTTTACAAGGACATGCCTACAGATTTGTCAAAAACTACTACTAATTACTTTGCAACTCAAGTTAGTACAACATTTAATTTCCCTCTAGAAATTATTTTTAATTTGAATTGAGCTGATCTCTGCACAGAAGTGTAAAAAAATACCCTGAGATGGTCACACAGAAAATGACAGGCTCTGAGGTTTCATGCAGTTCCACGTACGAACAAGTGATGCTGCTGTTGCCGGGAAAGAGGAAAGGATGAGGCAGCGGTTGCTAAGGAAGCTGTGAGGCAGCGGGGCTTGGTGATGAGGACGATGAGCAGCAGTGGGAGGGAACAGGAAGCGGAGCTCATTTGGGGAAAGTTATTGTGTCACTGTCACACCTCACTCTCTGGAAAACACATACACACACACGACAGGAAGGAGAAACAGAAAGACAACATGGCAGAGGGTTAGCAGAAAGAAAGCAAAGGCTTAGGATGAGTTTGGTTCCGGGAGGTCCGGCTGCAAGTTGGAAAGTCTGTAAATATTACTCAGGAAGGCACGGAAACCAAATATAGAGCACTGTCGGCTTAGATGCAATCATGGGTCCAGATGTCGAGAAAAATATTAAAAAACATTAACCTGAAAAAAGACATGATTTGGACTTTTAAGCGAAGAAAAGATATGCCATGTTTCATCTCATCAGCTTCATTTCTGTTCTTTAACAACACAAACTCTTTGGACTCCTTGGCAGCTGGACTGTATGATTTAATCAAGATAAACTCGAAGTTTAGCTGTTAGAGCGACTTCACCTAAATAAGCTATTTTTTAAAACAAAAGGGTAAAAACCAACAATGTTCCAAATCTGTACGGTTTTGTTAACATGAAAACCACCATTATTGTGACAGAAATCATTGCTGAATTACTGCTCTGCGTTAATCTCAGATGCCTCAAAGCAAGTGTGCTTTTGCTTTCAGTAAATTTCCCAAAGTGTGTGCCGTTTGCAATCTGATTTAAATGAGAGCCAAGGTGTAGAAACCTCCTAGACATCTGAAAAACAGTTATGGAATACAGATACGTCCGACCACAGTCCATGTTCTCATTGTGTGATGGTCCATCCCAGACGCCTCTGAGCCCAGAGGAGTTGGCACTGCCTCTGGATGAGGGTAACATAAGGCTTCTTTTGTACACAGTAAAGTTTGTGCCTGTAACTACATATTGTAATGTTGGACAAAGTAATCCCTGCTCTATGCTGTTCAATTAGCTGTTGATAAATGCGGTTTTTAAAACTGTGCCCTCTGAGGGATAAGAGATCAGGCCTGTTCATGAAATTTCTCCAGTTTTTGTGACATTCTGCACTGCAGAGGTAAAAAAAAAAAAAGCAAATCTGTCCTAATCTAATGGAGAGGAGATCTTTGTCCTAATCTTTGTGTGAAGTAGTTTTTTTTTTATTAGTTTATTGCTTTTTTTCACATATCTGGTGTCAAACTGGAGATCATCTGAACATCTTTGCTCCTCAAAGACTCAGACTTTTAATGGATGGTACTGAAAAAAAAAAAAAGCTGATGAGAAACATATTGGTTTCATACACACACACACAGTCACTGACTGTTTTCTTATCAAATTAAAATTATTTGACCATCTCTGAGATATTAATTTAAGTAAAGGACAGATATTAACCAGTTTATAGAGCATAAAAATAATTGTACATTTCCTGGTTATCTTAAACTTGTGCACTAGCCTTTGTCTCTAATACTGTGGGGAAAATAAAAATTAAACATGTCGCTATTTGTCTGAAGAGAACAAATATCTAATGGGGCTATAACATGAAATTCACACTGGATGTTGGTAAGGACCCAGTTAATCCACACGTGCAAAGAAATCAAAAACTAATCAGTCTATACATAATGCATAATTTGAAAGACATGGGGGATACGTTTTAAACAAATGTTGCTAAAAGGCAGAAAGCCAAGAAAATCACTGGAATTTTTCAATATTTAGAGGCATTGCAGCCTCCTATTAGTGCATATTAATTTAGTCCTATAAAATAGCCTCTAATTACCAAGGTATTAAAAATAATGGTCTCAAGACCTTTGCAGCCTGATTTATGCAAAGCAAATCGAGGGCACTGGTTACAGACACATTTCTAAAATTCAGGACCAGTTGCTCCTGATAACATTTCCGACAGCAGAGTCAAAAGAATAATCAGAAGAGTTGTCCAAGAGCAAAGGACCACTCACAGAGAGACCCAGAAAGATCTGGAATAGGCAGAAAACAATAAATGTTGCCGCGGCATCTGTGCACAAGTTTGGTGGTGGGGACATCATGGTGTGGGACTGCTTTTCACCATTTTGGTACCAGCAGACTCATATATTTAAAAGAGGGATAAATGGAGAAGAACAGCCCAATATGCTTGATAAAAATCCAAAGGTGAACCAGGACCTTTCAGCAAGAAGATGACCCCAAAAACACACAACCAAGGAAACTCCCAGCTGGTTTCAGAAAAAGAAAATAAAGCCAAGTTAATGGATTTGCCAATTAAAATTCCATTCAAGAACTGAAGATCAGCGTACACAGAAGAGTCCCCCAGAACCTTCAAAACAGAAAGTGTGGGAGAATGTGTCAAAATCAAACCTAAATAATGCATGGGACCAGTTTCTCCTCACAGAGGACATTCTGAAGTTTCATTATCAAGAAAAGTTTTTCTAGTAAGTACTGAATACATTTTAGGACTTGCTTTATTCCACTTTATTACACATAACGGATTTTATAGACTAATGTGTTGATTTCTTTGTATGTGTAGGTTAGTTGGGCTGTTCCGGGCATCTGGTGTAAATTTCACAGCAACAAACTAATTAGAAACATATTTACTAAGACAAACATTAACATGTTTAAGATCTTTTTCCCTTCCTGTATATTTTTTTTATTTAAAAGGTGAAAACCTAAATGCCACACTTTCAGTAACAGTTTGAAGCCTTGATCTGGCTGCAGCGCTCCGTTTTCATCGCACACGTTTAAATAAAAAAACTGATTTCCGGTTGGACCCATGGGGTAAATGCCCGTTAGGAGAAAAGCAGCGATGGATGGGGGAGGAGGGTTAGGGTTGGGGTCGGGGGTCACATACGTGCGGGATTCCCCACTGCTGAATGGAGTATACCTCTGTATACAAGGGCTGGACAGCCGTCGCGCCTGACGGATCTGAAAACAACAGTTTACAGCTCAGCTCAGTTATAGAGAGGCAGAGAGCTCCTCTCTAAGACAACCCACCTCAAACCGCCTCATGATGATCTGCAGATTAGAATCAGATCATTGCATATGATAAACAAGAAAAAGTTACGCATACAGTAGTTTAGACAGTGTGACCTTGTGTAGCTTGATCTGTTGCAGTAAATCTTTGGCGTCTTTTATCTGCAGAACTTAAGTAGAATAAAATAAAAACAAATATAATTTTATAACAATATAATGTTCTTAACTTTGCAGGAAGTGGCTGCTGAAAGACAGATGAAGAAGGAGAAACTTCACAAGCTCTGAGCGTGTGTGTGTGTGTGTGTGTGTTTAAGAGACAGAAAGAGAATCAGTAAAAAACAAAAACACAATATCATCATCAATATCAGCTGATTTAACCCCAGAAAATATGCAAAATGTGTCAAATCCTGAGCGACCTGGTGAAGGATTCTGTAGTAACCTCCTGATCAAATCAAACTCAGGGTTTAAACCAATTAAATCCTGGTGTTGAAGCTTTCCTTTCTGTGGTGCATCTAGTTACACCTGCCACAAGGTGGCACCACTTTGCTGGCAAAAAAAAAAAGCCTGAAATGTTGCACATTAGCATTGACTCCTCAAATGCTTGTACAGTGCAAACAGATAGAATTTACGGAGGTTCCTGCACAGCTTCGCCTGATGAGATACGCACCGTGTTGGCGGAGCGTCCAGGCCCACGCTGAGCAACAATCGCCCCGGAGACGGCCTTGATCCAGCTGTGCATGTCCTCTGGACTGTCAGCCTGGAGGACACAAAAACACAGGGATGATTTCACTGTATTCCAATGATAATATGAACTTGTACACTGGTGTTTTTAAGATGTCCAAGTTGGACAAAATGCTCTTAAAGCATGAAGTAACACCAATTATCCCATGAATTGCTTTAACGTTCTGTTTATTAGCAAAAATAATGTCTGATCAGCACGTCTCCCATCCTGGCTTGGTTTAAAATAAAGGTTAACATTGCCTCCAACCAGACAGTCTGGAATTGATATCCATTCGCTGGTCTTACCTGTCATAAGAAAACACAAATACAACCAGCAGTTTTGGGCATATAGTGCAGAAAAACAGAGAGAAATCCTCAGCAATTTGTACGAACTGTTTCTTTCATCATTGCATGTCAGTCTTGTTGATTATGTACATACAGAAAAAAAGAGTAATTATGTGTAGCATTAGGATAATTCATACAGTCAGTTCTAACTTAAGCTTGCAGAGGATGTCATGTCTCCCCTTTTTCTTCTATAATAAAGAAAATCTAGAGAGAGAAATTATTATTTGTATGGCATTGATTTTAAGTAATTATGTTAATACTTCAAATGAAAATGCTGCCAGTGAATGATTATGAATTACATTCTTAGAATGATTTTGAATTTTAATATGGTTGCAATGATTATTGTCATTTCAAAGAGTTTTGATGAGATTGTGTGTCTCTCTCCTTATCAAGGTTTACATGAGGGTTTGTAACAGAAGGGGTTGAAATCTGTCAGCACATCATACTGAGTGTCTACCGATATTCACATCATCTTCTTCCTCCTTTCTCCTCTCCATCAGAGCAACAACCTACGACACGGCAGGAAGCTCCAGGAAACCTGGAGAACTTTAAAAGCTGAGCACCTCAATGACACCTCAGATGAACAATAAGAACCACGAGAGGAAAGATGTGGAAGCTTCACAATTCAGGAGATAAGCGGTCATGTGCTCCAGTCTGATCCTGTTGTGTTTTCATTAACATCACCGTTTTGTCTGAGACCTTTTCATCTTCTACAAGTTTTCCTGAGAGATGAACGTTTTGTGCTACTCCTAAGGACACTGTGTTCTTCTACCATCAATTTTTCTCAACCTTTCATGACTCAGTCGGGCAGGTAACAGCTATTATATTGACACAGGGTCCCTGCTGAGATCCAAAAGACTTACTCAATCCAAACATTTCAGTCCACCTGTTGCATCTTTTACTCCTCAGGGCAACCCGGGCCAGCTGTGGAGACCCAGGACCTCCACTCCACTGACAGAAAGAGCTGGATGCTATTCTGCCTGCTGGCTGAGAGCATGAGGTCGAGGAAGTCAAAGCTCAAGTTTTTATTGACATGAGCTGGGAAACGTTTGTGTTACTCTGCTGGTATATTATATTATAATATATTATAATATATATTATATTATTATATATTATAATGAGATTTATTGTTGGCACAAAGTATGATAAAGGTTTATTTCAGAATTATTCTGTGGTAAAATGATATATAGCGCTTATATATGCTATACTTTGTTTAAATTCAGCTGATTTCCTTAATCTGTTTCCGTCCCTCAAACATGAGCTTCAAATTTTCCCATTAAAATATAAACAGCTTCCCGTAAGAGCTTTCCATTAGAAATGAAAGCTGCAAACATGGTTCTTCTCTCTGGGTTTTGATCATGATCATTAGGAGCTTTAATTGATTTTAATAAGTTGGATTTGATTTTGTTTGGATGTTGACTGTAGTCTGCAGTTAGAGATAATTAAATGATGATTGTTTCCATCAAACTGAATCTACTACAGATTACCAACTTTACTTTTCTAGCATCAATCATTGAAATTTGCTCTTAAATCTGATTTTTTGATTCACTTGTTAACACTATTGCATTACATATTACTACTATTGCTCATTTGATTAAACTGATGCTGCTGCAGTGAGATGAATCATTTATCAACAGATAGGAGGGACTAAAGTTTAAAAGAATCTGAATAAGTTCATCAGGTAGTACAGGGAATATTTAAAGCCAAACCTCCTGAAGTGAGTCTCATCCATCCAAACCAGATGGTAGACCTAGTTTACTCAGAATAAAGATGAACTCAGCAGTGTCACCTGTATGTAGAAGGTTCTAGAGTTGGTGACCATCTCAAACAGGTTGTCTCGCATCATCAGCTCGCTGCAGAACACACAGAATGGCGCAGCTTTTAAACACCATGGTTTAAACAAAGCTCCGATGGATTCAGCTGCTAACTGACCTCTGTTTGCATTCCTGGACTTTCTGAATCTCCTTCAGCGGGATGACTCTCAGCGCCTCACGGTCCTGGGACAAACAAAGTATGTCCTATTAATGACAGAAAACTTTCAAAGAAAGGATTCCAGTGCTCTAAATCTAAAAGACATTTCTTTGTTTCATGTTACTTTATGTCGTCTGGTTCTACTTGAAACTTTCTAAAACAGACTCACAGATGTAATGCAGATGTAATGATGCAACGCCAGTAAGATAACTGCCAACTTAACTGCTTTTTTAAATAAAACACACTATAGGGGCTGCAGAGCTCCACAGCTACGTTTGGACTATCTATTCACAGCACAGCTATTATTCTTGCACTCCACAAATCTGACCTTTATGTAAGAGGAACAAGAAGAAATTCATTGTCCAAAAACAAATCAGAAGAAGTGCTGTTTGCCGCTTCTCTAAAGCAAGGCAGGAGACAGCAGGCCAAAATGTGGTGAAGGCAGTATGTGGGGATTCTTTTCTTCCTCAAGGACAGGGAAGCGGGTCAGAGTTGATTGGAAGATGGATGCAGCTAAATGCAGAATAATCCTGAAAGAAACCCTGGAAGAGGCTGCAAAACACCTGAAAATCTAAAGCAAGACAACTGATGCTAACAGTGGCTCTCCATCCATGCTCAATGAGCTTGAGAAATTTTGAGAAGAAGAATAGAACGATTTTGTTCTGTAGGTGTGTAAAGCTGGTAGAGACATAGGCCAAAAGACTTCCAGCTGAAACTGCAGAGAATGAAAACTCAGCTCTGACTATCTTTCAACAGCAGTACTGATTTCGGCAGTCAGATCATGTGGCCACTGTTAGATTTCCAAAGGTATGAACACACAGCCTGAGGACATACACTCACAGGCACACACTCTGGGTGTTTCCACATGTGTTTTGGCAGGTCCAAGTTGGGACTTTATTGAGTAATTTGTCCACAAATGGATCATATGTGGAGGAATTCCAGAGGCGTGCTGCTGCGTGTAGAGACAAACACCCACCACTCCAGGGAAAACAAGCCAATAGTATTTGGATCCTTATTAGAACTTTGTTTTAACTTCCATTCAACACTTTGAGTACATACCTAACCTTACTTAACCTTTATTCAATTTACACTCTAGCTCTAACCTTAAAAGGATGTTTATTAGGATCGGGAAAATACACCGGAAAATTGGCATGTGGCGGTGGTGAAGGGGTAAAGTGTGGGACCTCTGTACGGAGGCTACACCAAAAAAGGTCCTATTCAAGTAACAAATGCACACATGGTCCCTGCTTGATATGAAGACAAAAAGCTGCACAAACCTTACTAAGTAAAGTTTCCAGAGCCTCTTATTTAAGATCAACCTTTGCTTCTGTCTTTTCTCACCAGGTCAGATTTGAAGTAGCTTAGAGTGTTTTCATCCAGGATGAAGTACCTCCTCTTCCAGTTCCTCATCTGAAAAAACCCAAAACAACATCAACATTAGTTTATTATCAGTGAGTTGGACTGAGGAGGACATGGAACTGGAGAAGGTATTCGCTCTCACCACAGCTCCCTGTTTAACGCAGTATCCAGCCTTTATAAAAGACTGATCCTGCACTCCTCTGGACAGGAAGTACGGCAGCTGGTTCTGAGCCCGCTTCCCTCGGTCCGAACCATTCTGGCCTTCACTCTGTTCCTACAACAGACATTCGCACATGGTGTAATGTCAAGGTTCTGTTTTAGACTAAAGGGGAAAACACACAAACATTTATTGTCAGATATTTTTATTCAGTCAAATAAATGTCCTAGGTGTTTGATCTCAGAATGCATCATGGGAGATGTAGTTAATAATTACTGTGTATTCTTATTCACACTGAAAAAGTTAAGTGTACTGCTGTGCATTTACAAACAGTTTATAAATTCAAAGTCCAGTTACAGACATGATTCAGAGCCAGGCACCAGCTTCTGGCAGCATTCCTGAGGAATGTTAGCCCACTATCAATGAGCACAACCCTCCAGTCCGGGCACTGCCACCTCCAAATCATACCACAGATTTTCAAAACAATTCAAATAAAACTGCTATGATGCCACTCTAGTGTCTTCTCCTGAAACCACGCCTCGGTGGTTTTAAGTTTCCTTGGAATCTTTCTGTAGGACCACTGTTGCCCAGCTTCCTCGTCAAGGGCATGAGATTTTCTCTGAGGACTTCCTCCCCAAACCCACAGAGTGGCTCTTCAGGAATCTAGTGGCAGCCGTTTGATAGCCTTCTCTTTCTGCCACTAGGTGGCGTAGCCACTGTTCCTTTAACCTAAAACTTGCAAACTCTGCTTCCAACTGTTTCTCTAGGACAATTCAGGACCTTTGCTATCATTTTCCTTATTTGCGGAAGGCAATGATCTCCTCTCTGATGATTTGGAACCTTTCTTTTGACTTCGCCATATTTCTAGCGTGCATTAAAAATAACCATAAACAGTCCAGGTATTTGAGGCATTTAATTCAATAGCACTTGTTGCTAATTAAGCCCTTGCTTGGTTGCATCAGGTGTACCTGAGAGCGGTTCTGATTTATGAATGTGTGCTTTTTCGAAGAATGGTATTCAGAGGTTGAATCATTTTAATACTACAGGAGTCACTACAAGAAAATTTGTGTTAAACGTGGATAAAATCCTTGTAAAAAAAAAATAACTTTTAATATTACTATTTAATCTGGTCTTGTCCAAATCGTTTGTTGTAAACACCTGAACAATTTGGAATTTTGCCAATGCAGAACAGTGTTGAATAAATTTACCATTGCTGTCTTTACATGATATGAAAAAGGGTTTGATTTTAAGTCAAAAAACCACTAGCAAACCACAACTACCATAAATACAGGAAAATTTAACATTCATATATTTTAGATTCATTGCACACTAACTGAAATATTTCAGGTCTTTTATTGTCTTAATACGGATGATTTTGGCATACAGCTCATGAAAACCCAAAATTCCTATCTCACAAAATTAGCATATTTCATCCGACCAATAAAAGAAAAGTGTTTTTAATACAAAAAACGTCAACCTTCAAATAATCATGTACAGTTATGCACTCAATACTTGGTCGGGAATCCTTTGGCAGAAATGACTGCTTCAATGCGGCGTGGCATGGAGGCAATCAGCCTGTGGCACTGCTGAGGTCTTATGGAGGCCCAGGATGCTTCGATAGCGGCCTTTAGCTCATCCAGAGTGTTGGGTCTTGAGTCTCTCAACGTTCTCTTCACAATATCCCACAGATTATCTATGGGGTTCAGGTCAGGAGAGTTGGCAGGCCAATTGAGCACAGTGATACCATGGTCAGTAAACCATTTACCAGTGGTTTTGGCACTGTGAGCAGGTGCCAGGTCGTGCTGAAAAATGAAATCTTCATCTCCATAAAGCTTTTCAGCAGATGGAAGCATGAAGTGCTCCAAAATCTCCTGATAGCTAGCTGCATTGACCCTGCCCTTGATAAAACACAGTGGACCAACACCAGCAGCTGACACGGCACCCCAGACCATCACTGACTGTGGGTACTTGACACTGGACTTCTGGCATTTTGGCATTTCCTTCTCCTCAGTCTTCCTCCAGACTCTGGCACCTTGATTTCCGAATGACATGCAGAATTTGCTTTCATCCGAAAAAAGTACTTTGGACCACTGAGCAACAGTCCAGTGCTGCTTCTCTGTAGCCCAGGTCAGGCGCTTCTGCCGCTGTTTCTGGTTCAAAAGTGGCTTGACCTGGGGAATGCGGCACCTGTAGCCTATTTCCTGCACACGCCTGTGCACGGTGGCTCTGGATGTTTCTACTCCAGACTCAGTCCACTGCTTCCGCAGGTCCCCCAAGGTCTGGAATCGGCCCTTCTCCACAATCTTCCTCAGGGTCCGGTCACCTCTTCTCGTTGTGCAGCGTTTTCTGCCACACTTTTTCCTTCCCACAGACTTCCCACTGAGGTGCCTTGATACAGAACTCTGGGAACAGCCTATTCGTTCAGATATTTCTTTCTGTGTCTTACCCTCTTGCTTGAGGGTGTCAATAGTGGCCTTCTGGACAGCAGTCAGGTCGGCAGTCTTACCCATGATTGGGGTTTTGAGTGATGAACCAGGCTGGGAGTTTTAAAGGCCTCAGGAATCTTTTGCAGGTGTTTAGAGTTAACTCATTGATTCAGATGATTAGGTTCATAGCTCGTTTAGAGACCCTTTTAATGATATGCTAATTTTGTGAGACAGGAATTTTGGGTTTTCATGAGCTGTATGCCAAAATCATCCGTATTAAGACAATAAAAGACCTGAAATATTTCAGTTAGTGTGCAATGAATCTAAAATATATGAATGTTAAATTTTCATCATTACATTATGGAAAATAATGAACTTTATCACAATATGCTAATATTTTGAGAAGGACCTGTATGTCACATATTTACTATAAAACAAAAACTAAGTTCTGTCATTACTCCTTAGGAATAAAAGCTGTAATTGATGCATGGATACCCAATTATAATAAGTGTGAGCACCTCTATAAAAGCAGCTGGTTTCTGCAGCTTGCTGGAGCCTACGGGTGTAAAACCAAGCTGTTCATCAGTCTGGGAAAGTTTATACGGGTTAAAAACCACATTCTGGACCCAGTAAGGACCAACTCATCTCCACAAAGCATCAGGTTCAGGTTTGGTAAGTTAAATTAATTTGCAAAAGAAAAGCTTTGTGTTCATTTTAGTGTCCACACTATCAGCAGCTGTAAAAACGACCAAGTTTTTATGATGTTTTAGACCCGTAATTGTCAACGTCTGTGCTGCTGTGTTCCAAGGAAAACATGGAGCTGCATACCTGCAGAGACAAGACTACACCTGCAAGGCTGCTTCTGCTGCTGCTGATAAATTACACCTCTGACCGTAGAAGAATTACCTGTGTGGCTGTAATGATTGGCACTCCACCTATGATCTCTGTTTTGTAAGAGACCTGTTTCATAGCACCAAGAACTTCCTGCGGGGTCTCCATATAGGCAGTCTGGGCCTCTCCAGACTTTGGCACCTGAAACACAACAGGACAGTAAAGTCTTAGAATTTACTCTCACAAAGGATTAAATGTAACTATTTTAACACAGCTGAAAATTGTTAATAATATGTTTTATTAACATTACTGCGACCTTCTGACATCAGCATGTAAAAACATGTTTCTGCATCTGACCAACCTTCCTACTATAAATATGTCGTTATATTCAATAAAATGTGTTCCAAAGAGGCTCGTTTATCAGATCGAAACCAACCTTTTTAAGCAGATCTTAAACATACTTTTCATTACGACCACATTTCAGTATTGAAAATGTTTTAAGGGTCTGATGTAATATTCTATTCTTAAAGGTTGTGTTAAATGTCGCTGTGAGCAGAAAATCATCATAATTAAGACATTTAGACATAAAGGCTTGAAAACATCTGTCTGTGTAACTGATCAATATAATGTGTTCACTAAGTGAATTGAATTACTGAAATAAATGTTTTTTTTTCCAATAATATTCTAATATACTGGGATGCACCTGTATGGGTCCCCCTAAAACTTTGTAGACAATAATATAACTCAAGGCCCATTCCTCTTGTCCATTCTTTAAAATGGGAAAGACAAGAGAACATGCCATTCAAGTAAGGCAGATGTGTGCTGATGGGTGTTGCATGAAAATTGCTACTCATCTAGACTTCAGCCAAAGCAATGTTTAACTTCTTAGAATGAGATCATTCTGTTGAATGTTGCTATGAGTTTACCTGAAACTGAAGGACTTTTTGGACCTGAAATATACATATACATCCCGGGTTCGAGTCCCGACCCCGGAGATCTTTGCTGCAGGTATTCCCCCTCTCTCCTCCCTATTTCTTGTCTGCCTACTTTCAGAAAAATAACTAAAATTAAGGCCACTAGTGCCGCAAAAAATTATATATATAAAAAAAAAAAAAAAACAGGAGGAGCTTAAAAATCTCCTTCTCCACATGTGTTTTGAGGAGGACAAACACCTCGAGATCCAGAATTATGTTAAAAATCTGCGCCAATGCTAATTTATTTTCAAGAAAAGCCACCAATAAATGAAATCTATGTAATTAGATCCAGATTCGTGTGTTTTCCAAATATTTGGAGTTAATTTACCATGTTTGCCTGTTGAATTTACTTCAAATGAGGTTTGTGATTGTCTGTAGATAAATGAATGCCTGGGTTGCTGGTTAGACTTACAGAGGTTAAACAGGAACGACTAATGTGTGCAGGAAACCTCCCCATATTCTTTTTGTTTTAGTTTCAAGTTTAGGATTTTATTTGTCTGAAGGTCTTGTATCAGGTCTTGCAGACCATCAGAACTTGCAGATTTCAGACTTTCTAAACTTAAATTTGCTTAAAAGACGGTTTGAACTGGACTTCTGGTGACAAAGGGTTGGAGTTCAAATATTTGACCTTAATATGTTCATGTTCCATTGTTGCTGAGCTGTGAAAAAGGAGTTTGTCGAAAGCAAAGCTCTGCTGTCAGCTGTAGTTGATTACAGAAGTTTTCTAATTAAGCCCACAGCTTTGAAGATGCAGGATTATTTATAAAACCTATATGTCTGAGGGTCCACAACTTTCCGACTATCCATCTGCTGAGACCTCGTCAAGCTTCATCTGTCCGGTCTGATGGGTAATTTTCCATCTGCTGTGGCCTGAGGCTGAGCGTCATACGGCAGCAACGTGAAACAGGGTCAACTATGGATCCATCTGTGTCCGACCATGTTTGTTTGTGTGTGTGTGTGTGAGTCTCACTGTAATCTTGGTGGCGTTGTTCAGAACACTGATCCATTCCACCAAATCCTGCTGGTCGTTGGCCTGCAAGTAGAACTTCCTCATGCCTGCATTTATAACTGCAGAGAGATAAAAAAGAAGTATGTAAATTCTCCTACTCATCCCCAGTTCTTCCAGCCAGGCAACAAAGTACAGAAATACACTCCTTGCATGTCAATCTAAATATATCTGCTTGTTTGTAGTTTCTCAGAGGCAAGAGGATGTATGACTCCATATTAACATCCTATCTAGTTGCAAACACATGTGCACATGTCCGTACACAATGATTTGGTCATTGTCATTGTACAGTTTCCTCCTATTGAGTGACAAAGAGCTGCTATTCCACCCAGGAGGAAAAACAAGTAGCGTGGGACAAAAGGGAGGAAGTAAACTCAAGAGAAGAGGAAAAGGAGGGAGACGAGGGAGGGAGGAAAGAGAAGGAGGGCGGAAGTGGAAGGATGAGGAAGGATGGAAGGAAGGAAACAAGGGATTTGAAAGCCACAGGCTCTGTGATGGAGAGGCAAGCTTCACATAAAACTAAGATGATGGAGGTGGATTCTGGATTGCTCTGTTGGGACTGAGGGAGAAGCAGTTTGAGGAGTGCACAGATATTTTCCATTAGAAGCACTAAAATATCCAGCTAAAACCATGAGATAAAAGAGCCAATCAGAGCGCAGACACAATGTTTGAGGCTGGAGACATTGATTAAGTAAAGATAAATGAAGGAAGAGGAGGGGAGGTGAGACTGAGACTGAGAAAGAAAGCAGGAGTTGAGGATGAGAAATAATGAACTTACCAAAGCAGAACTCTGCCTTCGGTCTGAGCTTGGTAGCATCACTGACCTGAAGACAAGAGGAGAGTAAACTTCACAGCAGACACAGAGAACAGAATAATACGGCAGCCATCAGGAGGACATACGTTGGAGAATAACAGAAATGTTCTTTCTTTACAAACACTACTGCTCCATTTTATATGATAACAACTTGCATATTTGTTGCTATGACGAATGATCAGATGAAATCCAATTAACTCCAAAGCTACAGAAAATTACCTTCACGTAAAAACCTAATTTGCAAAGCGTTTGAGCCCTGCTACACTATACTGATAACAATGACCTTTAGGCTAGCTCAGGGCAAAGTGTTAAGGAGGACAGGACAGCAGATATCCCTCAGTCATTCTGACTGAATTAGACAAGCAGGGAGGTTGCTGTAAAAGGGAATGGGGCTTGAATACATTCTTCTTTTGTTGAACCATGGATGACATCAATTATAAAACCATCAACAACTTCAAGGAGAGCTGCTTTAAAGAAAACTTCAGCGTGCTCAAGAAAGTCCAGCGAGTGCTGGGGCTGTCTCCTATGGAGGATCGAAATAAGGTGTTGGGTTGCCACCAGTGCAGAGCTTGTTCAGCAATGGCAGCAGGCAGGTAAGTGTTTTTGCACACACAGTGAGGGACAGACTTTTGGACGCTGGGCTGGTGTCAAAAAGTAAGACGCTAATTAAACTTTAATTTTTAAGCACCTTGTATAGGTAAATAATCCTAAAGTTGTTCATACATAAAAATTTAAGACAGAAAATGTAAAATAGCTCGCACAAAAACATAAAAAACAGCCCAAATGTAGTTAGAAGAAATGCAGCAAAAAGGCAAAAGAAACTCCAAGGATTGGACTTGTGACGACTGGGTGTGGTAAAGTTGGGTTCTGCCTTCAGACTGTTTAAGACATCAGGAAAAATGACTCTGGAGGAAGAAAGGTGAACACTATTATTAGTTGTGTGTCATGCCAACAGTGAGGCCATCTAAAGCCATTCATATGTGGGGCTACCTCTGAGCCAAGGGAGCAGGCTTACTCAGTCTGCCCTAAAAAGTCTGGGAGCCAAACATCTTCCAAGAGCAACTTTGCCCAACGACCCAAAAGTGGTTTGGTGATGACCGATGCAGTTTCCAGCACCATGGGGCATCTGGTCACAAGGCTAAGATCAGAACATGGAAATTTTGGTTCCCAGATCCTTATCTCATAAAGGATCCAATGGTGCTCTGCACAAATGTAATCCTCAATGAAAGTGTTGACTAAGGAGATGTTTAAATTAAGCTTTAGTAAATCCCAGAAACATCTGGAAAATATCTAACACAAGCAGCAAAGTTTGTGAAAAACAATGTTTAACAAGAACTGTATATTTTTTACTAACCATAACCATGGATTATTGTGATGAAGAATAAGGTTTAATCACACAATTCCCCTGCATCCTTTGGGTTTGTGCTCTGTATCCTGATCCATGCTTCAGGCCAGCTCTCCAACCAATCCATAAAAACTCCATGAGGTTCCAAAGAAAAGCAGATGAAGGAAATCTCTGATCTATGCTAAAGCCTGAGACTTAACCCGAAAAGCTTTCCCTGAAGTTGTTTGGAAGAAATCTGGATCAAACCACTCCTTCCTACAGAACAACACCTTGAAGCAAACTGTGCATGCTTTGCTTGGAGATTTGAACATTTGCGTAAATGTGAGTAAAAAAATTCCTACATTTTTTGTGAAACAATGGTTTTCAAGAAAATAAAGGTAAAATGTTTTGCCATTTGAGTGAAGACTGACCTTGGAGATGTAGGTGAGTTTGAGAAAGCCCACACTATCTGCACCTTTAGGCAGATTCTGAAAAAAAGGAGTTAAGAATATCATTAAAAGCATCCTCCTTAATCATTACAGGGTTCAGGTTAGATGCAGGACAACATCAGCAGTTATGGGATCATTCATGCCTCGATATCTCTTTATTTTTGTGTTTTAGCGTAAACATAACTGGAAAATGTAGCATAATATTTACATTTCTGATCATTGAAACCTTCCAACTATCATTATTTGAATCTAGTCATGACAAATTACCCCAGATGCCAGTAAAAACAACCAAAGTCTCCAGAGTTATCAGTGGGTTATGGCTATGAGAGACAAATAAAACAGAAAAAACTTTTATTACATTTATTCTGGTCGCACCCACCTCTCTATTCATCCACCCATCTATTCATCCACCCATCTATTCATCCATCCATCTATTCAACCACCCATGCACCCACCCATCTATTCATCCATCAATCCATCCATCCATCCATCCATCCATCCAACCACCCATGCACCCAACCACCCATGCACCCAACCATCCATTCATCCACCCACCCATCTATTCATCCAATCCATCCACCCATCCATCAATCCATCCATCCAGCCAACCACCCATGCACCCACCTATCCATCCAACAATCCATCCATCCATCCATCCATCCACATACCCACCCAACCATCCATGCACCCATCCATCCATCCATCCATCCAACCACCCACACACCCACCCATCTATTCATCCATCCACCCAACCACCCATCCACCCACCTATCCATCCAACAATCCATCCATCCATCCATCCATCCACATACCCACCCAACCATCCATGCACCCATCCATCCATCCATCCAACCACCCACACACCCACCCATCTATTCATCCATCCACCCAACCACCCATCCACCCACCTATCCATCCATCCATCCATCCATCCATTCATCCATCCATCCACCAATGCACCCAACCCATCCACCCATCCACCCAACCCATCCATCAATCCATCCATCCACCTAACCACCCACCTATCCATCCATCCATCCATCCATCCATCCATCCACCAATGCACCCAACCCATCCATTCATCCACCCAACCCATCCACCCATCCATCAATCCATCCATCCACCAATGCACCCAACCATCCATGCACCCACCCATCCATCCATCCACCCATCCATCCATCCATCCATCCATCCACCCGACCCATCCATCCATCCATCCACCCAACCCATCCATCCATCCATCCACCCAACCCATCCATCCATCCACCCAACCCATCCATCCACCCAACCCATCCATCCATCCATCCATCCACCCATCCATCCATCCATCCACCCACCCAACCACCCATGCACCCATCCATCAATCCATCCATCCACCCAACCACCCACCTATCCATCCATCCATCCATCCATCCACCCATCCATCCATAAACCCAACCACCCACCTATCCATCCATCCATCCATCCATCCATCCATCCATCCAGCCAACCACCCATGCACCCACCTATCCATCCAACATTCCATCCAACAATCCATCCATCCATCCATCCACCCACATACCCACCCAACCACCCATGCACCCAACCATCCATGCACCCATCCATCCATCCATCCAACCACCCACACACCCACCCATCTATTCATCCATCCACCCAACCACCCATCCACCCACCTATCCATCCATCCATCCATCCATCCATCCATCCACCAATGCACCCAACCCATCCACCCATCCACCCAACCCATCCACCCATCAATCCATCCATCCACCCAACCACCCACCTATCCATCCATCCATCCATCCATCCACCAATGCACCCAACCCATCCACCCATCCACCCAACCCATCCACCCATCCATCAATCCATCCATCCACCCATCCACCCACCCACCTATCCATCCATCCACCAATGCACCCAACCATCCATGCACCCACCCATCCATCCATCCACCCACCCATCCATCCATCCATCCATCCATCCATCCATCCATCCATCCACCCAACCCATCCATCCATCCACCCGACCCATCCATCCATCCATCCACCCAACCCAACCCATCCACCCACACACCCACCCAACCACCCATGCACCCATCCATCAATCTATCCATCCATCCATCCATCCACCCAACCACCCACCTATCCATCCATCCATCCATCCATCCATCCATCCACCCATGCACTCAACCATCCATGCACCCACCCACCCACCCAACCCATCCATCCACCCAACCCATCCATCCATCCATCCATCCATCCATCCATCCATCCACACACCCACCCAACCACCCATGCACCCAACCACCCATACACCCACCCATCTATTCATCCAATCCATCCATCCATCCACCCACCCAACCCCTCCATCCATCCATCCATCCATCCATCCATCCATCCACCCAACCAACCCATCCATCCATCCATCCACCCAACCCATCCATCCATCCATCCATCCATCCACCCAACCCATCCATCCATCCACACCCACCCACCCACCCATCCATCCACCCATCCATCCATCCATCCATCCATCCACCCACACACCCACCCAACCACCCATGCACCCAACCATCAATCCACCCAACAGCTTTTATTCTTTTAAGAATTACAATGTGCAGAGATTTTTGAGACATGCTTTGTTTCTGTTAACTATTCTCTGTCACTGACTATAAACTCCATAAGGGTACATACATTCGCTTAAAACTGTTTTTGCCTTTCCTCTTGCTCTTTATTTTGTGCGCTTGGTCCAGTGAATGCTTACTTCCTCTTAAACAGGTGCCATTAGCTAAATATGACAGCACCTCACAGAGCAGAAGATAAAACTACACAGCAAAAATGTATTTACCGAAAGAAAACAAGCCTGATCATCCAGCTGCTGATGCGTGGTTTTCAAAGGTGTTTACAAAGAAAAATCTGAAATGTGTGGTGTGCATTTGTATTTAGCCCCTTTGACAAGCTGCTCCAATAAATGCTTTTCTTTACATGGGAACAGGCAACATAGAGAGACTGGGGTGAAGGTTCACCTTCTAGCAGGACAGCAAACCTAAACAAACATCGAGTACTACAAAGGAATGGTTTAGTAAGTAAGTAGTCTTTTGGTTCTTTTGGTACTAGACACGATTTTCTTGTCCCTAAGGACATACCTGACATGTTCGACGGAGACTTCCATCTTTATCTTCCAATAAAATTAATTGTGTTGTGATTCTAAGGTGACAAAACTGGAACAAGGCCAGGACAGTGTAAATACTTTAGGTAAGTTGCCCAACTCAGACGTCTGACTTCACCCGCTCAGCTATACGCACCTGAGGGTTGTCCATGTACCACAGCAGGTTCCCCTGCTCCGTGTCCAGAATGAAGTACCGCCGCAGGAACCTGCCGCTGTTCTCAATCTCCTCAATGTCCAGGAAGCCACAGATGCGATTCTGTCGGTCCACGTACGGCATCGCGACCCCGGCCAGCTCAGCCCGCCCTGGGGCATCACAGGAACTCTGGAAAAGAGGAGGAACAAGCTGAAGTTCAGACACAGGTGTGACAGCAGGCTCAAGGCATGCAGCTCAGAATGTCACTGCTGCAATTAAACTGAATTTAAACTGATTTAAAGATCCTCTGCTCTCGGCCTTCCCTACAGCTCCGGGACGTGAATCGTTCACTGGTTATTTTTCTTCTTTATTTTGAATGTTTTGTCACTCTGCATTGCTGAATTAAATTATAGATTTGTTGATTCACTTTGCTGATGTTGCTGTATGTTCAACATGAAATACAAACAAAAAACATTAAAACCGGCTGACCGATTGACAAAAAAAAATCAAGCTTGTGAAACCAGCAGAGTCCATGCAAATCCTACCACACTTTCATAATTCACCAGGCTTGGTTTTACTGAATTTCTGGCAACTCCACGCAACATTCCTGATTGGATTTCTGATTCCAACTAATGAGCAGTGCTATGTCACAGAATCAGTTCAGCAGAAGTCGTTAAGGTATTATTGAGGATTTCTGTGAATTGTCTGGCTTGTGTCAATACAACTGACGTTTGCATGGATAAGCCTAATGGCTTCTGGAGAAATGTATTTTACTCTGACAAGATGAAGAGTGCCTTGTTTGGCCACCATGACAAAAAGCACGGTTGTGCTTGCATCATGCTGAGGGTGTGTTTTGGTGCCGGTAGTAATGGGGGATTGCACAAATTGGATGGAATAATGAAGGAGGACGACTACCTCCAAATTCTTCTCTTTAACCTCAAATCAACAGCTGAATGGTTGAAACATGGACACAGTGGGTCAATGGAAGAATCCTAGGACATCGCTGGCCTTCCTAATGAGCTTATCCACCTGCTTACTCTCAGCTGTAGATAAAATGCTGCTCTATCCATCAATACAACGCCATAGAAGATGGCTGATGTCACCACAGAATCAAAAAAGCTCTCACCACTGTACTCAAAAACATCTCCTTAGCAGGTAGATTATGCTCTGCCTCTACCTATAAAGAGCATTAGTGTTGTGAGTCCAGTCCAGTTTATTGTTCGGGTGAACACCCAGAGTCCACTCTCTCAATGTTGGATCCCTGGATTATTCACCGGTGTCAGTGTGGTGGGTCTGTGCCTGTGAAAATCCACCACCAGCTCCTTGGTTTTCCTCCCATTGATCAGGAGGCGGTTCAGCTGGCACCAAGTCCTGTGTCCACTGTCTGTACTCTGAGTTGTCCTCATCTGTGATGAGGCCGTGGTAGAGTCATCTGAGAACTTTTGTAGATGGCAGCCTGGGAAATGAATGGAGAAGTCTGCAGTGTAGAAAGTGAACAGGGACAGCACCAGCACAGGGTCCCTGTACTGCAGACCAGCCTGGGACACCACTGGGACAGGTGGTGGTCCACTCCTGACAGCTCTAGCTTGTTCCTCAGAACTTCAGGCTGGATAGCATTTATATACAGTAGCACTGAAGAAATCAGGCATGATCTCCACAATGCTTCCATGCTCCTCCAGATGGGTCAGGAGTTGCTGGTACTGTTCAGTCAGTGTTTTACACATTACGTGGACATTAAAAATGTGAATGCATCAACAGGACCAGATATCTGCGTGGACTCCTGTTAATTTTGTAAACTGATATGTATTTTTTAAAATTTGGATATCTTTGCCATTTTTGCTGAGTAGAGGCCATTATTTTAAGTTCTAAACAAGAAAATAATTTAAATCAACCAAACAAGTTAACGCTATTCCAAACTACAGGTACATCTCAAAAAATGTGCATAGTGCGTAAAATGCAATATTTTTTGCCAGTCATCTTGGAAAGTGAAACTCATATATACCATAGAATCATTACACATAGAGTGATATTTTCCAAGCCTCTGTTTATTGTAATGTGATCATTATGGCATTATACAGGTAATGAAAACTCAAAATTCAGTGTCTCAGAAAAGTAGAAAACTGTGAAAATGTTAATTATTGGAACCTCTTTTTGTCACACACTAATCAGCTAATTGACTCAAAACACCTGCAAAGGTTTCCTGAGCCTCGCTCACTCTGGGTCATAGGTAGAGCTGGGCAGTATATCGGTGCATAACCGAAACCGGTTTTTATTTTTGTTATTATATGAATTTTACATACACTGGTTTTTTTTTTGGCCTCAGACCGTGTGCCAATAATCTGTTTCATGGGGGACGCCTTTCTTTATTACGCCGCGATGGAGAAAGAAAGTACAGTAAAAGAAGTTTTGGCAGATGAATCAGTTAAAGGTGAATAATCTCAGCCTGACGAGATTATTTCTCCTTTCCATGAAACAGATGCTTTTTGTTTGTGGTCCGGACAGACCCAGTGAGGCAAAGACTACATCCTGCTTTGCCTTTATGGTGAAAAGGTTTCTTCAGTGCCATGCACCAGAGATAAACAGTGGGTTAAATACATAAATACAGACTGTAAAGGGCACCTTTTAAAAGGTGGAACAGGAGGAAGAAGGACCCTGGACTAAAGCCGCCAATATATCCGGACCCTAAAAACGCCCCTTAAGTCCGCACAAGAGGACAAGCTTGTGGTCATCACTACAGACAGTGGGGCCAACATCAAGAAGGCAGTCTGCATCAACAATTGGACAAGACTGCAGTGCTTTGGGCACAGACTTCACACAGCTATAGGTATGTAATGTAACAGTTACTGTCTAAGTAGTACACTTTTATAAACAATTGAAGAAAACATAGATTAAGGGCTGCACAGTGGCGTATTTGGTAGCACTGTTGCCTTGCAGCAAGAAGGTCCTGGATTCGGCTTTCTGCTTGGAGTTTGCATGTTCTCCTTGTGCTTGCATGGGTTCTCTCCAGGTACTCTGGCTTCCTCCCACAGTCCAAAAACATGACTGTTAGGTCAAGTGGTCTCTCTAAATTTCCCTTAGGCGTGAATGAGTGTGTGCATGGTTGTTTGTCCTGTGTGTGTCTGTGTTGCCCTGCGATGGATTGGCGACCTGTCCAGGGTGAACCCCTCCTCCCGTCCATAGACTGCTGGAGATAGGCACCAGCTTCCCCGCATTCCAACTATGTAGGAAGCGGTAGAAAATGACTGACTGACATAGATTAAGGACTTTCCATTTAAGCTTGACATGACGTGAAATGTGATTTTATTTAGCACACTGAGGAATTATGTGTATTATGTTGTAGAATAGTTTATAAATGAGAACACTTTTTAACTATCTCCCAATAACTAAATTACAATTGATATTTGGGTTACCAACCTAGATGTTATGGTACGAGATGTATACTGAATCTTATCCACTTTGTCACTGGTGTAATGTGCAATACCTTTCATTTGCAGAGGACAATGTGTGATATATACTCCTTTTTTTTTATTCTTATGTATTCCTGGTATTCCTTACTGAATTTCATCCACTTATAATGCTACAATGTGCAATATACTTCTCAGTTTCAATCCAATAGACAATGTGTAACATATTGTCAGTATTTTTCAGCTCTTGTTTATTATTGTTATTTTTTTAGTTTATGACGAGAGAATATGATTAGGTAATAGAAGTGTTTGTTGTTTTTACAGAGGCTGGTGTGAAAGATGACCAGATACCAAAAAAGTTCTTTCAGCCTTCTCTTACTTGTGGAAAAAAAGACGAGACCTGCCCGTTGCACAGGATGAACTTGGCCTGCCAAACCACATGTTGACAACTGAGACACCCATCAGGTGGGGATCATGTCAAAAAATGATTGAAAGAGTGGTGGAGCAGGAGACGGCCATTAGTCAGGTTCTCAAATCAGAGAAAATAAATAAATCAAGGCACCTGGTGCTCAGCTGGCAGGATGTGGATGTGCTGGAGTCTACCAACAAGGTGCTGGGCCCACTCCAGGATTTCACAGATGCTCTGTCAGGAGAACACCACGTAAGCATCTCCTACGTTAAGCCTGTACTCCACCTGTTCAATACAAGCATTCTTGCTGAGGAAGAGAGGGATACCCAGCTGACCAAGCATTTGAAGAGAAACATTCTAGATGACCTTGACATCGCATCCCTTGTTGACCTACAGTTTAGGACTACATACATTAAGAATGAAAAGGTGGAGGACATCATCTCTAGAGCAGGTGAAGAAATAAAGGCATTAAAGGATGAAGCCGCCAACACCAGCATGTCAACTGGTGCAACAGCAGACCCTGTTCCTCCTCACAAGGAAAAAAGAAAAAAAAATTGCCCAGCTTTTTTCAAAAAGCAGAGAACTGTTAGACTGTCAGATGAGGCGAGCATTAAACTGGAGCTGAGAAACTACAGAGCTGCAAACTACAGAGGTGGGGAGCGATGCAGATCCTTTGAAGTGGTGGAAATGTCACCAAGTAAATTTCCCCTAAGTTGCCAAACTAGCTAAGCAATACCTGTGTATCTCTGCGACTAGTTCTCCATCAGAGAGAGCTTTCAGCACTGGAGGAAATAGTGGCCCCTGCCACAGGGCATCTCTCAAAGCGGATGCTGTGGACCGTCTGGTTTTCCTTGCACTGAATTTGTAAGTGTGAAAAATGTGTGAATACTGTTTTGAAAATACTGCAGCCAAGTTTCACTTTAATTTTTTAGTACCTGAATACTAGACGTTCCACACTCATTGTTTGTTTGTTATTTATTGTTGAAATATATATTTTTTACTGGATGTTGCACACTTACTATTGATGTTTATTGTTGTAATCCATAGAGAGGAAGATGTTCAGGTCAAAAGCCAAATAAAACTGGAAATCGCACACTTTTATTTCTTTTTTAAATATTATAATTTACGCAAGGAAAAACGTTTACTGTGAAAACTGTTTACATAATGCAAGTCAAATTGTATTGTTATAGTTTTGGTTCACTTTTTGAACGTTAATACTAGAACTAGCACAATTTGCAATTTTACTAAGGTATAATGTATGTTCTGTCTTTGACTTAATCAGTGCAACAGAAAAAGCCCCTCAGAAAACTTTTAGTTTACATATTCTCATTTCTTTGAAGATATGTTTTAAATATCACGGCAGTAAAGTTTATTGGAAAACCAGTTCAATAAAAGTTTCTATCTTCTATACAGTCTACACACTCATGCCATGTGATTCATTCATTAGTGATGCTGCCCTGAAAACTGCATCACTTCTAGAAAGCCTTTAATAATTTTATGATACACTTGACAGTGTACTAGCTACTACTACTGCCATTAGGCCTTTAAGTACAAGTACACGTCACTTAATGCAGTAGTTTTCCTCTCAGTCTGTAGAAAATGTGGTTAACACATTGGTATCCATGAAAAGAAAAATACCGTCAAATACCGTGAAATTTGTTGAAAATACCATGGTAGAAAATTTTGGTCATACCGCCCAGCTGTAGTCATAGGCTACACAATCATGGGGAAGACCGCTGACTTGACAGATGTCCAGAAGACAGTCATCGACACCCTTCACAAGGAGGGTATGCCAAGGTCATTGCTGAAGAAGCTGGTTGTTCACTGAGTGCTGTATCCAAGTCCACAGTCAATGCAGCCGTCTAACCGGGAACATTTAGAGCGCTTCCCTCTGCTAACAAGCTGTATGGAGATGCTGATTTTATTTTCCAGCAGGACTTGGTATCGGCCCACGCTACCAAAGGTACCAAAAGCTGGTTCATTGACCATGGTGTTCCTGTTCTTGATCCAGCAAACTCCTCTGAGGCCCAACCAAGTACTGAGTTCATAGAAATGGGCAAACTTTTCAGAAACCTGACATGTGCTTACAAAACTCCTTCTTTTATTGGTCTAATGTGATTTTCTAATTTTCTGAGACACTGGGTTTTCTTTACCTGTAAGCCATAATCATTAAAATTACAAGGAATACAAGCTTGAAATATTTTACTTTATGTGGAATGAATCTCTGTAAAATAACTGTTTCACTTTCTGAAATGACTGGCAAAAAATATTATACTTTTATGCCATATTCTAATTTTTGGAGATGCACCTGTAAAGGCAAAGAGAAATGTTACTTTTTGGCAAATGTTACACTGGAGATCTTCATGCATCTGTCCAATTCTTGTGGCAAATCAGGCTTGTCCCTTAAGTGGGGTAGACCCCAATCTGCAGGAATAAGGCTCTTCAAACTTCCTTTTAAAAATCAGCTTCGATGTATTTAATTGTGATTTAATGTGATAGCCCAACACAATGTAATGCATCAATAATTAGAAAACAAATAAACTCTTTGGACATTCATCTTATCAAAATAGCAAAAACTCAGACTGAAAATCAATTATCAACTCCTACAACACATCAGCTGTAATTAGGTCTGGACTTTGACTGGGCCATTCTAACACCTGCATATACTTTGATCTAAACCATTCCATCATTGGTCTAGTGTCATGAATAGTCTTTGTCCTGCTGGAAAGTAAACCTCCACTTCCATCAAGTCTTTTTCAGCCTGTAAGAGATTTTCTTTCAGGATTGCCCTGTGTCCTTGTCCTCCATCTTCCAATCAACTCTGACAAGCTTCCCTGTCCTTGCTAAAGAAAAGCTTCCCCACAGCATGCTGATGCCACCACCATGGTGGTACATGCAACACTGGTTAACCTCCAAAAATGTGTGTGAGTGTTGTGTGTGAAGTTCAATGTTGGCCTAATTTGATAAAAGCAGCCTTTTCCATATGTTTGCTTTGTCTCCTACATGGCTTGTAACAGACTCCAGACAGAACTTTGTTCTGCTTTCTTCGTTCCACTCTTCCATAAGGACCAGGTTTTCTTAGATGTCCTATCAACAGATTTCCCACCAGAGCTGTGTATTTCTGCAGCTCCTCCAGAGTTACTATGGACTGCTTCTCTGATAAATAATGTATTTGCCTGGACCTGAAAGATGCTCCAACCTTCAGCTGATCATCTACTGGATGCCAGGTTCACAGCAAACAGCTGTATGGAAATCACCTTATTGGAGATCTTTGAATCTGTGATATCTTTGGGGTTTTCTAAAAGATAAAGAAATCGGGTCTTACCCTAAACGCTGCATAAGCCATTATCATTGCTACAATTGGTTTTTGCACCCGACAGAGCCAGAGAATACAAACCAGAACCAAACACCAACCAACATCCCTCCATTGCTAATCTTTCCTCAGTATAAATCCCAGCAGCTCCCATCCTGCTGTCTGTTTAACCATCAGCAACAGTGTACCAATCCCTCCCTGCTGTCAGTCAGAGGCCTGACACATCGGGCCGTTTACCCACCAGCAACCGAGTCTTCTACACCCGAACACACCGAATCATTATCCCGGCAGGTTCTGGTTCTGTGCAGAACCACAATGAGGCCGACTGGGTCCATTTGGAGCTAGTTTACTTACATAGTTCGGTTCAGTCCGAGTCCAGTGTGGAGGCTGTCCGGCACCACCGTAAAGCTATTGGTAAAAAAAACATCAACAACATCCGGTTTAAACTCTTAAAATAAAGGTCGCCGTTTATAACGGTGCCACTTCCGGATAGACTTTAAAATAAAATACCTGAATTGTAAAAACCGGTGTGTGTTTTTCATATATCACATGCCCAAAAAATCTCTGAAACACTCGCTTGTAATTCTGCCCATTTTAGTTAACCTCAGTGAAAATCAGAACATTTCTAGTGTTCTGTGTTTTTCAGGGCCTCAGGCACTGAACCAAACGTCACAGCTGGTCTTACTGCCATCCTGGAAAGTTGTACGTTTATTCTTACTACTAACTTTCTGTCATGGATCAACCCCTGACACTTCTCTCCATCCACTTCTATCATATGCTCTCCTTTTCACCTCTCTTGCGCTCTTCATGTTGTTTTAAAATGGCTGACCTCAGATGGACTCATCAACCTTCAGTCCCTGTGATCTTTGAAGATTTACTGATCTTCATGTCTCTCTATCATTTTGTCTGACTTCTGCTAATTCCTTTTCTTTTTAGAGCTTTAACTACAGACCACAGTAAACATCATGGCTGTGAGGAAGAAGGATCTCAGAGCTCATTCTAGATGTAATCCCAATCCCATCTTGAACTCATCGTCCCTACAGCACACATCACCACTGTCTCACTGTTTTGACATGTCCTGCACAAGCTTCATATAGTTATCTACCGCTCCCGACTTCCTCTTATCATACCGCTGTTTTTGCACCCTATCTTGCATACTTGGTTCTGCAAACTTAACAGTCCATTTGGACTCCTCTGTGACCTCATCTGTGAACCAGTCCATCACCAATGCAAACAATAAGTAGCTCAAAGCTGATTCCTGTTGAAATCTGCAAAACCTACCTCACACATCATTGCTGTCTTGCTGTCCTTGCTCTTGTCGTGGGCTATCCTCATACACTTCCTCAAACAGTACAACAGTTCCTCTCTGTACTGTATCATTTGCTTTCTCTTGATCCCACTTTTAGCAACTCCCTCTGACGTTATCTAAGCTTCTCTAGCAACACTTTTCAATCAAACATCCTATCTACAGACTGCTGATCACTGATCATCACCACACTTCTTAAATGAGCAACTCTTTCTCATAAAGTCATTAACTTTTTTCCTCTATACTCACTACAGCTTCAGCTGTGATGATAACGTGTCCAGCGGTAATCACTACCACTACACACCATACCAGTGCCTTGCTGTCCTTGTAAATCTCTAAAAACAAAAGCAAAATAAAAAAACAAAAGTGAAAACACAATTTTCCAAAAACCAAAAAATTCAAATTTTATGAAAAATGTTGCTGCTTTTATTTTGAAGGAAGAATGTTTGCAGTAGCTTCCTGATGATGCGAAGGTGACTGCCCTGCAATCTGCTTATGGGAAATGCAGTCCTTCGGGAAACGGAGTCATCAATCTGTTCAGGATGGAATCGTTCAGATTTATAGAGACTCGTTCATAGGAGAACCAAACCCAGCGAGGACTTTTAAACCTGTTCAAACCTGATCAACTTCCAACTGAATATATGTGACTGATTAAATGACATATCCCCCCCCTCCAACACACACACACACACACACACACACACACACACACCCATTTACAGCTCATTGGTTTGAAATGAACCAGTGTGAAAAGGAAACAGCATCTGGTTTAACGCTTCAAACAAATCTAGGGGACTTCCCGCAGGTCCTTGTTGCCCTAAGTGTGTGTGGTGTGTTGTTGTAAAATGTTGGGCCATCGTTTAAGTTAGAGGAACTTCCATGTGTGGCCTTTATATTTTTTTTTTTACAATGAGGAGGAGAAACTAAAGGGAAAACAAAAACAGGATAGAGCAGGTTACCTCCTGTTCACTCATCAAGTTTGTGTTCTGATCTCTGATTAGATTAATATAAAAACTGCCACCATGTCCACTTCTCAGGTGTTGTTTATTGACATGTTTCAGTGTTTGTGGTTTTAATGTTCTGTTTTGCAGCTCGCGGTCTAAGTGCTGCAACTGCAGGATGCCCATCAGTGAGATGCATCAATACAAACTGAGGGGCTGTCAGTGCAGGGATCAGTGCTATAAAGGGATGTGGTTGGACAATGAAACTGAAACACCTGGTTTTAGACCACAATAATTTATTAGTATGGTGTGGAGCCTCCTTTTGCGTCTTGGGAATAACATATACAAGTCCTGCACAGTGGTCAGAGGGATTTTAAGCCATTCTTCTTGCAGGATAGTGGCCAGGTCACTACGTGATACTGGTGGAGGAAAACATTTCCTGACTCGCTCCTCCAAAACACCCCAAAGTGGCTCAATAATATTTAGATCTGGTGACTGTGCAGGCCATGGGAGATGTTCAACTTCACTTTCATGTTCATCAAACCAATCTTTCACCAGTCTTGCTGTGTGTATTGGTGCATTGTCATCCTGATACACGGCACCGCCTTCAGGATACAATGTTTGAACCATTGGATGCACATGGTCCTCAAGAATGGTTCGGTAGTCCTTGGCAGTGACGTGTCCATCTAGTACAAGTATTGGGCCAAGGGAATGCCATGATATGGCAGCCCAAACCATCACTGATCCACCCCCATGCTTCACTCTGGGCATGCAACAGTCTGGGTGGTACGCTTCTTTGGGGCTTCTCCACACCGTAACTCTCCTGGATGTTGGAAAAACAGTAAAGGTGGACTCATCAGAGAACATGGACGGACAGTTCTGGTGGAAACAGGAGAGTTGAGGTGCACATTTAATTCTGTCGTGATTTGGGCAGCCGTGGTTTTATGTTTTTTGGATACAATCCGGGTTAGCACCAGAACATCCCTTTCAGACAGCTTCCTCTTGCGTCCACAGTTAATCCTGTTGGATGTGGTTCGTCCTTCTTGGTGGTATGCTGACATTACCCTGGATACCGTGGCTCTTGATACATCACAAAGACTTGCTGTCTTGGTCACAGATGCGCCAGCAAGACGTGCACCAACAATTTGTCCTCTTTTGAACTCTGGTATGTCACCCATAATGTTGTGTGCATTTCCATATTTTGAGCAAAACTGTGCTCTTACCCTGCTAATTGAACCTTCACACTCTGCTCATACTGGTGCAATGTGCAATCAATGAAGACTAGCTATCAGGCTCCTCCAATTTAGCCATGAAACTACCCACACTAAAATGACAGGTGTTTCAGTTTCATTGTCCAACCCCTGTAGAAGAGACAGCAGCTGACTGCATGAACATTCTGACATCTAGTGGTGAAACACAAAAATCACTTTTCAAGATATAAAGACATGCACAAAAATATGCACATATAAACACATTCAGTGATAGAGTCGCATGTGGGAACCGGGTTGATTTTGTCAGAAGCCTGGCAGCAGCACTTTGAAAATATTAGTAGGGAGGCAATGCTAAGACCTGTAGAGTGCTCTGCATTAATCCAGATGTGACAGAACATAAATATTAATAATTATTTCCAAATTAGAATGTGAAGCTGTAGAACTTAGTTGAGCAATGTTTCTCAGGTGATAAAAGCAGGAGTGAACCAGAGACTTAAGACAAGCATCTAATGTTAAACCTGAGTTATCCCCAAGTTCCTAAAAGAAGATTTTACTAAAGCACTACAAGACCCAGGGGTTCCTTCATCTTAAGCATAGATCTTACACGGCAAGGAGAAGTAGTTTTTTCTTCTTTTAATTTAAGAAAACTATCAGCCATCCATTGTTTAAATGAATCTAAGCAAGTTGATCCTTCTTCCTAATTTCTCTCATTCTCTCTCACATACAGATATCAACCTCTGGACCAAAACCTGACTGATGACTTCTTGTCTTCTTAGTCCTTGGAGTTGATCCCAGTTTCTCAACCTATTTTTAAAAAACTGTCGACAGTTTCTCAGTGGGATTCAGTTAATCTAATGTCCTGATGTCCGGTTTGGACGACAAACCAACATCTTTGATTGCTGGAGGAAGTCACTTTTGATAGACGTTTTTGATCCCACTCTTTATCCACGGCAGTGTTCTTGAGCAGAATTGGAAAAAATCCTTTAGATTTTATCAGTATGTTTTATTGTTAGGACCACAGAGGGCTTACGGTAGCTCTTACTGTTTTATCTTCAGAAGTCCCAAGCAATCAGAAGATGGATTCATCTTAGAAAATATGTAGCCAGCTTCTATGGTCCATCTTTGGACTTCCTGTTGAATATTAATCTTTCCAGGTGGTGTTTTTGGACAGATGGGACCTTTTTGCTGCACTTCATGTCCAGACATTTTCACCTCACCATATGCAGATGCTTTTACACCTGCCTCCTGTCAGTGTTAAACAATCTCTGCTCTAGTGGGAACACAGTTTTGCCGTGACGTCTTTTGGGGAAATCAGTCCTGGAGCCTGCTGGACCTTCTCGAATCCCTTGAGCCATCTTCAGTGCATCATTTGTTCAAAGCATTGCTCTGTATTCATGACAAATGTTCTTTTCACTAGGTCTATTGCTATTTTGAAAGGCAACAAATCTTACAGGCCTATATCTAATACTACACATACGTTATCTGCTACATCTGTTAGTTGGATGACAGTATTGTTTCCATCCTTCATTTGTTTGTATTTTCCCTCCTTTCATTCAAGCTTTCTGGTGATATTTTAAAATGATATGATTAATAGTTCTTCAGGCTTTCAGATGGTCGTTTTGGGTTGTTCTTTAAGCTTTGCCAGCTTTTTTGCTTGTTTTGAATCAAGAACATGAACTGTGTTGGAGGAATTATTTTTTGCTTGCTAAGCTCCTGAACTCTGACATATGAATCGTTCAGGTAGAAAATGAGACAGAAAACCGTTTTTAATTTGACAGTGAAAGCAGTGAGATATAAGTTTATATGCAGATGATGCTGTTTGATTTTTACATCCTGAGGTCTGAAGTACACACAACCAGAAGTGTGTGTCCTCTTTGAACTATCAGCTCTGCAAAGTTGCTTGCTGTGGAAAGTCATGTGGCTTTTCTTCACTTTGTTTGCCAGATATCATCTTACTATCTGCTGAATGTCGAAGGCCTAATTGTTTTTACAGAAGGCTCTGTCAGTGCTGACAGCAGCTGCTGGGTTGGCTCATTCTTTAAAGCTGCATGATGCCGAGACACTCCAGGTGCTACCACAAAGCTTCGCCAGGATCCCAACAAACAGCTCCTGCTCAGGGAGCTTTTGGCAATGCTGTGAAAAACTCTGATCTGTTTCTTATTGTCAGGATGATGAACCCCATCATGGTACAGTAACATTGGTCTGATGGCTGGCAGGATGACTTATGCTGGCACGAAGGCGGGGTGTAGCATGCCAGTCTGAGTCCTCAGCCAGGCTTAACACTCTGCAGACTCTGCTGGGTCTGATTTTGAGGTTCAAATATCAAAGGTTGTTGCCAGGATGACCCAAGTGCCCCAAAGAAACAAACAGCGATAGAAGGGTACATGTCAACAAGTGTTGAGACTGTTGCAGGACCCAAAGCATGGTGACAAGAACCGGGCATAAACAGAGATGTTCAATCTGGACAAGAAACATGAAAGGGGACACTAACATTGCTGGGGTGGAGCATGTCAAATGTTGATGCTAATGGCAGAACATTTAGAAAAAGACTGAACAAGTATGTCTTGTTTGGAAAGGTTGAAGGAGAAAGACTATTTCTCTAAGAAGAATGTGACAGCATGTCAAATTTAATCTAAATAAATCATGACCTTTTGACCAAAGTTTTTTGTACAGATCAGATCAAATTAGAGATGCTTGGACATGAAGCAAAGCAACAGGTCTGCAGAAATCCATCCGTCTCATTTAACTGTGAAGCATGGTGTTGGTTTGGTTGCTTTTAGGGGCTCATTTTGTGTTGTTTATGAGTGGACTATGAATTCCTATGTATACCAAAGTGTTATAGAGGCATATTTGAGGGCATCTGAGGGTAGCTGTATTTATAAGCAGAACGAACAGACTTCCCAAATTAGTTTAGGCTTTAAATGTTGTAGCATTGGGTATTTGTTTATAAGTTGTCAAAATCAACGAATAGGTAAATGAAGTGCACAGTGGCAATTTTTGAATCAAATAAAAATGTGTACATAGAAATATTTTAGGTGTGTCATTTTTAAATAATAACATATTCATACTCCTGAGTTTTACTTGTCCTTCAAATTTAAATGTAAATTTTCCGAGCTTAAGGAGACTACTGGAACGCAGCATTCCCTGCCATAAATAAGCACAAGGCAGAAGTAAGTACAAAACAAATTCCGGTTTAGTTTACAAAATAAAATAACATTGGTACTGGTCATGTAAATGAGCAGCATTCAGCGGAACAGTTTTTTTTTACTAATATATATATTCAAAAACACGTTCTAAAACAATTTTTTCAAAATAGGCTAATTATGGGTACTTTACTTGTAAACATCTAAATATTTTTAAAGATTTTCGGTGCCCTTTTCCGGTTTTGTGCGATTGTTTTAGTTCAACCTTGACGCAGTGGGGGGAGTCCAATGGAAGCCTTCGTCGTAAGCTGGAGAAGACAATCGAGTCTGAATTTAGGTAGATAAACAGAGACGAATTTATTAGATGTGTTTATAAATCTAGTTTTTCGGCCTCGGCCTGGACTTGCCGGTCTGTCCTGTCTGTCTTGGACCCCGTGATCCGCCGGTAACTGCCTCTGTTCGGCCTTGTTTATACTGAACAGCTCGGCTCAGAGAAGCAGCAGGCCCGGCGGCGCTGCTGCTGTATGTCTGTGAGGCTAACGGCTCTGTGGGCTCAGCTCTGCGTCTGATGCTGATCAGCTCTTTAAATCACCGGGTAAGTGAGGATACCGGTGATGGTTTAAGACTTCAAACTGGTCTGTGTGGGATTTTAAAGCCGGGAAATATTGGTTTTCATAGTTATTGTTAGCCTTTAGCTTGGGACTAGCTCCGGCTAATCCGTTGAATTTATGCTAAAGCTAACGGCTAATCAGTAGTTAACGGTTGGAGATAACTTCAGACAGTCACGACAATAACAAGTTCCTGTCTTCTTTAATTTTAGAGTATCAAGGCATAATAAACACGTAATACCGGTTCTACAATGAATTAAATCTAACATTAAAACATACAAAACACACGGCTGTATTCAGCCAGTCAATATTTAATAAACAAAGATGAGACAAAAACCTAAGTCCACTTTTGCTGATTTCTGCGTTGTTTAGGAGTTCATATAGCAGCTATGACTAAATACCGGCGGTTAATTGGTTATTATCAAGAGTTTAGCCAGTTTGCTGCTCTGGAGGATACAGCTATCTAACACAATGCCAGGGCGAGAAGTATCAGTACTAACATAAGTGAAGCAATGTCGGATCCCCATTACTTTGGGAAGGGTTATAAGGCAATTTTCAGTGTATGAATTCCTTCATTGTACAAAGAGAAAGATTTACAAGCGTTCCTGCCTGGAATTGAGAGAAAAGCAAATATAGCATATACGCATTCCCTCCATTATGTGAGAGACTGAAAAAGTCAGATGAAAAATGGCAATTCTGCTGAAGGTAACAAGTTGTTGGATCATGGTCTGCACTTGGTTTCTTGTGCAGAACTTTTCCATTTTGGTCTTTGTCTAAAAAGGTCTATATATGTATACAGTAACTCACTACAGTGATTATACTCTTCACATTTTTGTAAATATTTTATTATAACTTTTCAGTGGACAAAACTGAAGATATGGCTGTGCCCTCAAAATAACATATGCACATATGCAAACCAGCGCCATTGTAAGAATGTACAGTACATAGCAAAAGTTTGGACATACCTTCTCATTCAAAGAGTTTTCTTTATTTTCATGACTATGAATATTGTAGCTTCACACTGAAGGCATACAAACTATGAATTAACACATGTGGAATTATATACTGAACAAAAAAGTGTGAAACAACTGAAAATATGTCTTATATACTAGGTTCTTCAAAGTAGCCACCTTTTGCTTTGATTACTGCTCCTCACACTCTTGGCACTCTGTTGATGAGCTTCAAGAGGTAGTCACCTGAAATGGGTTTCACTTCACAGGTGTGTCCTGTCAGGTTTAATAAGTGGGATTTCAAGCCTTATAAATGAGGTTGGGACCATCAGTTCTGTTGTGCAGGACGTGGATACAGTACACAGCTGATAGTCCTACTGAATAGACTGTTAGAATTTGTATTATGGCAAGAAAAAAGCAGCTAAGTAAAGAAAAACGAGTGGCCATCATTACTTTAAGAAATGAAGGTCAATCAGTCTGAACAATTGGGAAAACTTTGAACGTGTCCCCATGAGAAGGTGTGTCCAAACGTTTGGTCTGTACTGTATGCATCTGCTGATGTAGTCTAATTATGAAAGAAAATGGATACTAACTAAGAAATTGTTTGGGTATAATAATGCAAAACAATTTAAGGGGAGTCAAAATCTGGATGCCTGATATCACTAGAAAAGACAGACACAGAACCTCCCAGTGATGCCAGCCTTTTGTGAATATGCCAAATAAAGCATATAGAGCATATAAGGGAAACGTATTGGTCACTATTACTCATTGTAAAACTCACCCATGAAGACATTCGTTATAACTGGGACAAGATAAGCTTAGTTTGGGTAATCCGAATCAAATGAAACCTTCCTAATTTTAAGCTGGTAAGGTGTATACATTAACCATGCACCATGGATTTAATCATATAAGTTTCAGTATTCTGATAGATGCAGTAAATAAAGGCCATTAACCTTGTTTTGTTAAGTGACCTTTAAATGTCACTTAAAAAAATTAACCTGATGGAAACTTTTCCTAACACACAAAACAAATAAGTGAGATGTGCTGACATTATTGGCCACAAATTTGAGTTCTCCTGGCAGCCAGTTGGGATATTTGCATTGAATGGTCCAGTAACTACATAATAAGGCTCATTGCACCGTTTTCTTTTTAGAGAACATGAACCAGATTCAACAATGACATCCAGATTTGGAAAAACCTACAGCCGCAAGGGAGGAGAGGGCACGTCCAAGTTTGACGAAGTTCTGTCTACCAAAAGAGGCACCCTCAGTACCAAATGGGGCGACACCACCTACAAGGCCAAGGTGGGCTCCAAGCGGGCTGGTGCTCCCAGGAATGACTCAGTCCTGGAGGTTTACAAGAAGCCCCGTCCCTCTGGGCAGGGCCTGGATGATCCGTTCGGCTTCGACAGCGACGAGGAGTCTAAACCGGTGTCGTCCCGGGCAGGCAGCAAGTCGTTGGCCTCCAAGCCGGCTGCAGCGGAGCCTCCGCAGGCAGAGAGACCAGGCTTTTCATTGGAGGTGGGGAGCCGGTCCAGCTTTGAGGGAGGATCCCACAGCATACTGTCAGCTTCAGAGACCCAATGGAGTTCTGGGGATGGGAATCAGCTGAGGATGATGGAAGACACAGACTGGTTCTTCAACAGCAACACTGCAGACACAGGTAATACACAGACTCTCTTAGTTTTGTCATTAATTAGCATCTGACAGCTCCAGAGATCGGTTTTGGAACAAGCGTCACAAATCTTTTTGCTTTTCGGTGTCAATAAACAAAATGCACTTAATTCTCCAGTCGTAGGTGTTTTTTTGATTCGGAACCTCATTCAGGAGACATTGGACCTAATGCTGTCATCATAAAGCTGTTCAGTGTTGATGTTGTTGCTTTTGGCTTTGTGTAACTCCTGGTGACCATCTGGCGGAGATCTGAGCTGCTTTACCCGAGTCCAGGTAACAAACTGTTTTACGCCTGAATCTAGGTAGAATAAACCAACCTAACACTTGCATTTTAGTTGCGTTGTAATAACCTGAAATATTATGGAAAGATTTGTACCGTATTTTCCGCACTATAAGGCGCACTTAAAAACCATTAATTTTCTCAAAAAATGACAGTGCGCCTTGTAATCCGGAGCGCCTTATATATGGATCAATTGGTTAATTGGTTGATCCATACTGGTTGTACACGGCGCTCTGTCAAAATGTTTCAGTACGACTGGTAAACTACAAAGCCGCACCGCTTGCAGCATTGCGGCTACCGTAGTCAGGGGCGTCGCCGAAGTAATAGCGGTAAACACCTGTACTGTGCTTACTCCTAGTCCAACACCACTTGTGTGTGTATAACAACCCCAAAATTGCACCTTTCAAGAGACACGTTTACGATGCTGAGTTCAAACTCAAGGCTGTCAGCTACGCAGTCGAACATGGGAATAGAGCAGCAGCGAGAGAATTCAACAGTTAATGCTACTATATTGTGAATGTACTAACGTTTGATTTAGTGCATCAAACTGTTTCTTTTACGTGTTTACTGAATCAGGGAAAAGTTCCCTTTCACGTTTTAACTAACGTTTGATTTCAACTTCAACTTCATAGACTCCAATGCATTCCTAACATGCGGTTGGCTCTATTCAATAGAATTCTATGTAGAGGAGACCTTACCATGAGAGTGAATGGAGTTATCAGAACGCTGGTTTGTAGTGTATTAATAAAGTTTGACTGACTGACTTACCTGACTGTTTTGTTGACATTCTCTTTAGCACAGCTCCATCTAGTGGATGCATAACACAACCCCAGTCAAACGTTTGACTGCAGTAGCTTCTATTCTATGCGCCTTATAATCCGGTGCGCCTTATAGTGCGGAAAATACGGTAATTCAAAAAGTGAAGCTCGTATAGAGTTATCACACGCACAGTGATGCAATACAGTTTGACGATTTTGACTTATAGCTAATGAAAACCCCAAATTTAGTTTCTCAGAACATTGGAATATTAGACCAGACTGAAGAAATGCTGGTCTGCTGAAAAGTATGTCCATGTACTGGACAGTATATTCCCTTAATACCTGGTCCTGTCTCCTTTTACCTGAGTTAATGCTTCAGTGCGGCGTGGTATGGAGGCAATCAGCCTGCGGCGTCGCTGAGGTGTAAAGGATGCCCAGGTTGAGCCTTTAGCTCATCTGCATTAGTGGTTCTGGTGTGTCTTACTTTGCTCTTGATAATACTCTATTGGATCTCTATGGAGTTTAGGTCTGGCTAATCAAGCACAGTGATATTATGTTCATTAGAGCAGATATTGATACTGCTGGTAGTTTGGGCAGGTGCCAAGTCCTGCTGAAAAATGAAATCAGTGTCTCCATAAAGCTCACCAATAGAGGGAGGTTGAAGTGCTCTAGAGTGTCCTGGTAGATGGCTGAGCTGACTTTGGACTTGATAAAATGACATGGCTCTTAAAATCATCACTGACTGTGGAAACCCTACAATAGACCTCAAGCAACCTTGATTCTGTGCCTCTCCACTCGTCTTCCAGACTGTGGGAATGAAAATGCCAAATTTACTTTCATCTGGGAAGAGGAGTTTGGACCCATTAGCAGCAGTCCGGTTCTTTTTTTCCTTAGCCCAGGTCAGATGCTTTTGAGGCTGGTTCTGGTTTCTAAATGGCGTCAATTGTGGCGCAGGTCCCAGGTATGTCTTTGTAGGAATGGGTACCTTTCACATTTGAACCGAAACTGTACCAATATCCGGTACCTGGGATTCAATACCAGTTCTCAACAGTACCAGTTTTTGGTACTTTTGTGTGTGTTTATATGGTAATAAATGTTAATTTGTTTATTAATAAAATCTCAAAATGTTTCAATTGAACTTATTTATTTCTCAATATAAATACTATAATGAATATATCAGAACAACATCGAGCTTGTATTGTAACATCTCAAACATTTTCCATGTTTCTGGCTGCAGACGACGAGTCGCTAATGGATCCACGCGTGTTAACGGTGCTGAATGCAGTTGTAGCTGTAGATCTGAGGCTGATGAAAATTGCTCTTCAGCCTTGAGAAAAATCTTGTGCTTAACGAGGTGCTTCCTCAGATTAGAAATATTCCCGCCTTTGACTTCACAAAAATTGCAGTGACCTAAATCCGTGCCGCATTTTGAAAAGTGGAGCCACACTTTCGAGCGCTTCCTATCAGCCATGCTTTGTTGACGGTACCAGCGGCTACTGACGTCATTACGCTCTTGTGCATGCAATGCTGTGTTCATTTCCCGCATGGAAACTTCCACTCCCTGTGTCACAATGATGCGTTTATGTACCAAAACATGGGACTCTTTGATTTTACGTGAATCGGTACTCGGTAGTACTGATGGAATTCGCTCGGTACCTATAAAAGTACCGAACTCTTTACCCATCCCTATGTCTGTGTGAGATGACTCTTAAAACTTTGACTTCAGCTGCAGTCCACCCCTCATGAATCTCCCCTGAAGTCTCGTTTGGGCTTTCCTTAACAATGATCTAAGGGCTGTGATTATCCCTGTTCCTTTTGTACCTTTTTCTGCCACACTTTTTCCTTCCAGCCAACTTTCTGTTAATATGCTTGGATGCGGCACCCTGGGAACAGCCATCCTTTTTGGTAGTGACTTTTCTTTGAAAGATTTTCAATCATTATCTGCTGGACAGATGTCAGGTCAACATTCTGGCCTTTGATCGTGTAATCTATGAAATGTCCATAACATAATGTTGTGTCAAAAATCCTTTTTTTTAAATTATTTGATCTATTTTCTTTTTTTTTTTTGCTAAACAAATTTTAGGGGCTTACATTAACTGTGAGCCAAAATGATCTGAATGAACATAAATAAGCACTTGCCTTTGCGTTTAATCTTTTACTCTTTGCATTGAGTTCTTAAGGTACCTGTATAACGTTGTGCTGATTGAAGGAAAATGAGTCCTTTTCATGTATAGTGTGTACACCAACACTTTACACCATCAACTGTCTGTTCCTGTTTGAAGGTTACTGTTTGATTGCATCTTGATGTCATTTATAATGTGCATTTTTGTTTTGGCACTGCTTCACTTCTACACCCACACAAGCTGGGACACATGCATCATGACATCATCCCCGTCCCATCTGGATGTACAAGAAGCAGGTCTGCATACTAATTGCTATTTACATGTGAAAGAAAGGAACATTATATCTGAGCTGAGTTATTTTGTTCCCAGGAAGTGCCGGTGTTTAATGACTGAACAATGAGATTGTTACTGTCATATTGTGTGTGTGTGTGTGTGCGCGTGTGTGTGATTGTTAACAGCCCGCTCATCTACCTGCCGTGTGTGGGGTGGATTGATAGAGTTGTGATCACAAGCATGTGTTGCAGTAGTGTCGGCACAGCAGAGTATTTTTAAAGCTTATCTGGATGTGCAATCAGGATGGGAAGTTTACACAAACAGGCTGGTTAGCAGCCACGCTCAGATGCTCCTCCACACTTCGGCCTGTTTTCCAGAACGGCTTGTAGATGTCTGAGGCTGACAGATGAATCAGTGGAGGAGGAGCAGAGCCTAAATTCCTCCTCAGGCTTTGGATTGTTGGGATTTATTTCATCTGTTTGTGTGGGAGGGTCTGTCCTGCAGTCTGGGTGGGATTGGGCCATTAGTTGTGGTGTTTCAGATTAGATTTAAGATCGTCAGATTAACCGATGAATTACCACAATCATCTTCGACATCTCAACTCGGACTTCCTTCCTGCTGCAGCCATCCACCACTGCACATGTCTAACACAAGTTAGTTGTTAAAGCACAGACTCTGGACGAAGAATTGGTGTTACTAGTAATATTTCTATCGTTTCCTCTCTTTCTTACCAACACAGAATGTTTTCTGTCTGCCTGAACACACCATGCTCTCAGCATTCACACTGTTGTTATAACTAGTGGAGAAGATACATTTAGGTGTTTTAATGAACTTTAAAAAATGTGCTGAGTTCATTATATGTGCTAAAGTCTCTTTTTGCGAAGGTCTATAGGAAGTTGTCCCCGTTCATTTGCTGTGTCGGTGCTTTCAAATGGACCGTCATTAAACTGCTTCAGGCATAAAGTCTCATTTTATTATTTTAGTGACTTTATTAGCAGCTGGAGGCAGAGGACAAGTTCTGCATGGACCGAGGGCACCGAACGTCAACCACAGTTATACATTCTAAAACAAAGCTTCATTTAACGCTGGCTCCAATGCTAGCTGAAAACAGTATAAATGTTACCATGGTAAACGTTTCATCGCTTTTACATTAAAGCTGGTAGGGTTGTCACAGTGCTAAAGTTTTAAACTTGATACAGATACTAAGAAAAATAGCCGATCCCATTTTCTTTGCAGATAAGAGCAAAAAACATGATTAATTACAATATGACAAAATTAGAACTTTGTTAATTGGGGCGAAACCAATAAGTAAGGGACTTGGAGAAATGTACAAGTATCACTTCTCTGTTTGGTAAAACGACTAACATAAAGTGTAAATATTCTTTATGGAAGTATGTACTTTTTGATTTAGTCATGCAATTATTTTACTACTTATATATAGTGAGCCACTGTGCGCCTCTATTTTCCTGTCGATACAGATAAACTTGCTGAGGAACAAATAAAAAATCATTCTATACTAAAACAAACATCTGAACATACAGAACATAAATTTTACAGTGTAAACGAGCAAATGGCTCCGGCAGCAGTCATGCACGGTGTCCGACTTTCTGGTAATGTTGCAGAACATTTTCTTTACTGATCAGCTACAGCAGCAGAGAAGGTGGCAACGGGTTCCTACTTTTTTCTGCTCTAATTGTCAGCTTTCGTCTGGCTCTACTGTAACCTGTTATCATTAACCACATTAGCCTCCAGTTCCTTTCCAGCTAAACAGACGAGTAGTGGAGGGGGGGGTCTCCTGTTCGTTTTGTTGCTTCACTATTTAGTAGCTGACTGAGCAGTCAGCTACTGCTGGACGAAGTGCGACAGTTTGGGCAATTGCGAATGGGTCTGTTATGTTATAGATGCAAACGAGTATCTGTGAATAATTCATTTTTTTTTTTTTTTTTAGTATTGATTATAACAAAAAATCGATTATTTTGACAACCTTAAAGGTGTTTTTGAAGCAGAAAGAAAAGGAGGAGAAATGATGCCTCTAAGCTGTAGCATAGAGCTGAAATGCATAGAATGTGCTCTATAGACAAGCCAAGGATCCGTCTGCTTTGGCAGATCATGTACATGTTGTAATCCCTCATGATCTGGTAATGTTATATCAGCCATCCCTTAGCTGATGGTAGAAAATGCTGCTTTACTGGTGATGAGGCAGTCAAAGAGACCCGCAGGGTGCAGGTCACAGATTACACGCATGTTGGACAACGTGATCAAATTATGTTAATAATTACACAAACCTTTAGAGAGGACCCTGCTTATTGTTTCCTATTAATACAATATCTTTACTGTGTTTGGAGTCACAAAATATTTCCATTCTTTTTTTAATCATAGTGTAAAGATTTGCTGCTAAAGTCATCTCAACAGGTTCAATTCTTGTTAGATTTTATTATTTTAGTCCAATTCATATAAACAGAAAACAATCATATAGTCATAATCAGATCCAGTTACATAAAGTTCAGTTTGGTCATTGTTGGGATATAATAATCAGATTCAGTTGGTTAAATATAAGTGAGTTTGACACAGTCTGTGTGTGCAGGAGCAAGCCGCTTATAGACCGTTACAAAGCATGCAGACTGAGGCAGTCCTTCATGGTGAATTTTTCTTTAAGGTATTAGTTTCACTGTTTTTGTTAACAGCTTAGTTATTGTCCTGCAGCTCAGCAAGGAAGCAAGGGTTCTGAAGCTGTTCTGATGACTCTTTTGAACTTTAACTTTTAATTTACCACATTCTGTAACTAACAGCCGGATGGATCTGAGATGACCTACTTTTAAACCCGGGGATTCTGTTCAGAGCACCGACTGTAAGGCTTGGATGTTTTTATGTAAAACGGTTTCCTGTTTTTGTTCTGTGGCGCATCAGAAACGTTTTTCAGATCAAAGTTATTATTGCGATCATTATAAATACCTCAATCTGCCAGATTTGGATTTTCTTGCTAAGAGCTGTAACGCAGTGGAAACTCAGCTTTAATTCTGCAGTTAGGTCTAACAGACAAAGTGCACCGGAGGTTTATTTCATTTACACACTGTTTTATTTCTAAAGTATATAATAAACCTAAGAAAAATCCCATTATTTGCCCTGTGGATCGGGGGAAATTGTCCGATCCTGGTTGGTTGATGCATCAGTACGAATGATGTACGTGAATTTGGAAATGTAAATCCTGACTAACCTCTCTTGAATAAAAGCAGCAGCTATCAGCTGAGTGTTGGTTTGACCTGGATGTTGGTTGCTGTTTGTTGCTGATGTGACCTGTTTGCAGAGGGTGCTCTTTAAAGCTGTGACATTTTAGCACCTGGGGATGTTAAAGAAAAGGTTTTCTGCACATTTTACACAAGTCGACACTGTTTTGAACTTCCTGTTCTTATATAAGGCGTCAGGTTTGAGTAATGCACTTCCGCTTGGGGCACAGTGTTAATTAAAAGGTGTCAACAAGTTGGCACCTAGTTTTATTTTAAATTTGATGAAGGCAGCAAACGAGAGGACCAAAACGGTCTGACCTAATTTTTAAGTGTGGGCATAATTTACAGCACGTCTGTGGATTCTGTCGGTCCTGCTTCTGCTTGGGTCTTCAAAGGTAACTGCTTCCTCCCAGCTCAGACACACTTTAAGAATAAACTTCTAAACCTTTTTCAGTCCCTCCCTGAATAACAATCATTTATTTTCCCCAATCAGACTTTTGTGACTGATTTCTGTTTTTTTTGACCCACTGATTATTTGTAAATTGTAGCAAATTGTATGTATAAGAACAGCATTCAATATATTTTAGTTTAGTCCTCTTTCAGTGGGTGCCCTTCAATGTTTATATTAGGGGCAGAGGTCATGTGACTGTGTGTGAAAGAGCATTTATTGTTAAACTGAATTTTACTAATATTTTAAATATGGTTCTAGTCAACATTTTAAGCTGTTTTTGGCATCCTACGTTACTAAACAGTCTCAGTGTGTTCTTTTCTGTTTGGATTTCTAAAAGCTTTCCAAAATTTCCAAATCCAGCATGTTGAATGACAAACAGGCTGAAATCTCAAACAAATAAAACAGAGTAACTCTGCTCAACCTTTAATCTTCTTGTTACCTGCCTAAAGTCTCGCTTACGCTCTTCCTGAGTAAGCAACAGAAATATCCTAACAACTCCAGTTCCCTATTAAAATAGCTTCCTGCATCTCTGTGTTCCTTCTAACTTTATTTTTAACACCACACCCGTGCTGAAAATGGATAAGGAAAAGAAAAATCTTCTTCCTTCAGTAATTGAATCTGGACTGGAAGACCTGGCTTCTGGTATTAGTTTAATCTTCTGTTGTTTTAAGGTCGGACCCTTTTGATGCAATATTACTACTTAGTTTTCTCTTAAAAAAGCTGAAACACTAGAGACCATTTACATTTCAGATCTAAATCTTATTCTTGTCTTTCCTAGGAACGTCGTGGCAGAGCCTGGCATCGTCACAGAACCAACACAGCTACTCGTGGTACCAAAATGCTTCTGACAGCGACAAGAAACCCCTGGCCCAGACCACCGCCCTAAAGACGGGCTCCAACGCAGAATCCACGTGTGACTCCTGGGACGCCATAATGGGTCTCCGCCCACCATTGCCCATTCAGGAACCTCGTAATCCGGCCCCCGCACTCTCATGGGGCCCGGCGGGATTGGCTGCAGGTGGTCACTCGGTGCAGACGCTGCACAGGAAGCCCCTCTCTCCTCCACGACTGCAGAGCCCCAGTGAGAGAAACGATCTAATGGGGGGGTCCAACCTCGCTGAGATGTCCAAATTCTCCCAGACATCCTCTTCGTTATCACTTGAAAGGAACTCAAACTGTCGGACGTACAGGAGGCCCAACAAACAGGGCTCTGGAAAGGCTTTGGACTCCAGCAGCTTCGACAACGCTGCTTTTGGCACTGACCTTCCCAAATCCACAACTGAAGCCAATGATACCAAAACAACAGGTGGGGGAGGGGGCAGGACGAGGGACTGCACAGTGCTGCAGCCCTCATCCGTGTCGATGTGTAATGTCACCAACCAGGACCGAGGCAGGGAAGAGTTTATTACTGATGCAGCGCCTGCTAGTGGTGCTGGTGGTGCCGCTTCAGGCAGTACGGCAGAGCTGGGAGAACAGGGATGGCAGCGGAAAAAGACAGAAGCGCAACAGCCAAGGTAGGACATCTGGTTCATTTAGAAACAAATTGACTTAATTTTAAATCATTTTTAATAACATGACCACATGCAGATGATAAGTTCATTAGATCACTCTCTTGCCTTTGTGATTTAGTGTTCAGATGTTTTTATTTTCCAGCTGCTGTAGTCTATATGCTGGCTGCTGGAATACTTCAGCTGATTCCCAGCAAATATGTTTACTGGGAATCCAATCCAGATTTATTGGGGATATTCCAGTGCAATTAAGAATAATCAGTGAGATTCAAACTTAAACCCAATTGGTCGTTGTTAAGTTCTGTCCAGTTATAAGTGAGAGAATGGTCAGTAAACGTTATCTGAGGGAACCAGTATTGCACTTAGTCTTTGCTTTGCTGCAAACATCAGGGAGACCGTGCACAGCAACCACTCCTTTAAGCATTAGGAGAACTCCAGCAGAACCAGAACCTGAACCAAGCCCGGTGTCAGCATCCGTGTGGCTTGGCTGGCTCGGAGGCTGAGAGGACAGAAAGCTGACACAGAAGCGCTGGTCCAGAAGTGCTTCTTGAAAACACAAGAGAAAGAGATGAGCTGTCTGATAACTGATAGATCTGACTCCCTTTCTACTTTAACAAAACTACCAGCCACCAGTAGGCCTGCAGTCTGAGAGCCCAGTGCGCCGTTTGGAGCATGCAGAACCATCAGTTCCCCTGTGACTTCCACAATGTGTAAAACACGGATGTAGTAATCCACTCGGAATAGGGTGAAATTTCAGTGTGTGGGTGTGATGTAAAGAATATAATGTTCACAGTTAGAGTTGCACAATGTATCATCTCAATATCAGCTTGTGCCATATCAGCAAAGCACAGAACTGCTTGCATGAAATATTTAGTAGGATGGTAAAGAAAGAAAAAGGTCTTTAATCATGGTTAATATTATTGCAGTTTTCAGCAGTAGTTTTGCTTATTCATAGAGAAAGAACAGTGACCATGCTGGTCTGTCTGTTAATTACCCGCTCAGTCGACACTCTGCTTCTGTTGGACCACCAGCTGTGGTGGAGGACAAGACTACGACATTTATAGCATAGTGCTAGATTTATGAGGCTGGACAGGTTGACTCAGCACTTAGTTACATGTCAACTGCAAAGAAAACATCCCATGAGATGAATTATCTGAAAGTTACAAACTATGAGGGAAGCTAGCTAGTAGTAGCCCGTCACTTTAGCAAACTCCTGAAGTGCAAAGATCCTCTGTGCAGTGAGATGCACGCCTACTGAAAGCTTTATAGCAGTATGTGCTGTCTCAGATTGTCCTTTAGGAAATAAATGATGAAATGATTTTAAAGCACTGCACTTCGCAGAAACATTGACTCATCTGTTGTACTCAAATCCGATTTGCTGTTCTTACATATTAATATTGACAACTATTAAATATCCAATATTTTGTTATTGAAATGTTGAAATATATTTATAGACTATTTAATTTGATACTCGTTAGGTGAAATGAATTGGCCACATTGTAAAGAATAGTTAAGAAAATCTAAATGTGAAAAAAAACTTTATTTGTAACTAAATAAAACAAAAGCTGAAAATAGCATATATCATAAGGCCCTAATTTGTAATCCCAATAAATAAAGTGAGGAATTAGGAAAAGCAAAGCAGCAGCCTACAATCAAGCAGAACTTTCTAAGGAACATGTCCAAATGAATCCACTGAAGACCCAGGGACTTCTGTAAAAATCCTTGCTGTGTTTAATTTTTCAGTAAATCTCATTTTACTTCAGGATTTGGTCTTTCTAAACTTTCTAAAGCCCCAATTAGTGTCTGAGTGTGACGTGTTCCCTACGCAGGCCCAGGCAGACCCAGACCAAGTCAAAAAAGGAGGACCTTTTCGGCTTCGACGACACAGATTTTCATCTGGAAGAGAACAGCGGCGACAGCGCAGACGGCAGGTCCACCTACAAAATCCAGTACTTCGGCTTTGATGACATGAGCGACAGCGACGGCGCGGAGGACAACTCTGAACCCAACCTGAGGAGGAATGTTACGCAGGCTGCAGTCTCCAAGGTAACCCCGGTGGTTACCGCAACGGAAACTGTGATCGACGACGTTCCGGATCCATTCGAGGGGCTGGAGAGCCGAGAGCAGCAGATCTGGGAGAAGCCGGCAGCCAAGGAGAGCAAGAAGAACTCTGAGAGGCTGGACAGAAAGACTCATAGAGGTAAACGGTCACACAGTGAGAGGAAGATGCATGACTGCACCATGTCATTGATAACTGTACTTAGTTTTGTACATTGTTATCAGATTGTCGTTCAGTAGCAATAAACGTCTGTTCTCCTGAAACCTGTGCAGAACCCCAAGGTAAAACAGTTTGCTGATCTGGCCTCTGTTCCACTGCAGTAACAGTTTGGGATTGTGTTGAAGGAATCCGCACTATTCCAGCTTTTCTTCAGGGCTTATCAACCCTTCAGGTCAGCAGTCCCATCAGAGGGAGAGAATTATAGCAAAACTGTCACATTAATCCCATATGTCAAAGCGGAGAGCACACAAGAGTCTCAGCAGTGTAAATAAGACTGAGCATGTTGGCTGTAAGAAGGACTAGAGTATCCACATTCTGTTCCTGTGGCTTGATGAGTAGAAGTGCAGAGTGATTCACCAAGCTATAATTAGTCTTACAGAAATGGATACCACTTCTGTTTAATGTAATAGAGCCATTTCTGCTACGAGGATGCATTTCTGGGTCCAAAAAAGAGCAGAATCGTGGTGTTAGCCAGAGAACTGTGTGATCACATTCTACATGAACCGTTTTTTTCATCACAGCCTATGTTGATGTGCACAGCAGTACTGGATTATTGGTTTGGATACTATTCAGTTGATTTAAAAAAAAAAAAAATTGCCTTTAAGTATCACCCAACAGGTTAGTAGTATGGGGGAAATGTACTGGCAAAAATCAAGAGCACATATTTTCAATTTGAGAGCAGAATAGTACAGACAGGACAGGACAGGACAGGACAGGACAGGACAGGACAGGACAGGACAGGACAGGACAGGACAGGACAGGACAGGACAAGACAAGACAAGACAAGACAAGACAAGACAAGACAAGACAAGACAAGACAAGACAAGACAAGACAAGACAAGACAAGACAAGACAAGACAAGACAAGACAAGACAAGACAAGACAAGACAAGACAAGACAAGACAAGACAAGACAAGACAAGACAAGACAAGACAAGACAAGACAAGACAAGACAAGACAAGACAAGACAAGACAAGACAAGACAAGACAAGACAAGACAAGACAAGACAAGACAAGACAAGACAAGACAAGACAAGACAAGACAAGACAAGACAAGACAAGACAAGACAAGACAAGACAAGACAAGACAAGACAAGACAAGACAAGACAAGACAAGACAAGACAAGACAAGACAAGACAAGACAAGACAAGACAAGACAAGACAAGACAAGACAAGACAAGACAAGACAAGACAAAGACAAAGACAAAGACAAAGACAAAGACAATGGCAGTATGCAACTGCTAGGTCACAGGCTTTGTTGGGGTGCGCTTGTTTCCTTTTACTGAGTGTATCTGTGTTGATACTTCCCTGACACTGGCCATACGGAACAAAATCTGGAAGTAAGCGTTTCTATGCATCCGGTGCGCTTTGCAATTTCGTGAAATAGGTCAATCTACTTCAATGGATAGCTCAACTCTGCAAAGGTTGCAGAGTTCGTTAATTCAAACAATCCTGAAGTAAGTGATTTTAAACATTCAGTAGTTTAATATGTACGTCTGTTTTATCAACATAAACAACATTACAATAAAATATGGCAATCAAACATATTTTCAGTGAAAGACATATTTAGGAATTTCATTGTAAATTTGCTAATTCATCTAGTATATCAAAGTTAAAGTTAACGATTTACAATATCACTGCTATAAAAATATTTTCAGTAAAATGGTTACAAAGCTAACTTTACATTTTAAGGGTTTGGTCCTTGTTGGGTTAAATTAAACACTTTCTTTTTACTTATTGGGATAGCTATTTATGATATCTGAATCATACATTTTATAAATAAATGCTTATTCTTTATTTTCCATAATTTAAGTGCTTCACAATAAAATAACAATAATGTTATATTTTCTACCATTGTTACAGACTCTGCTGAGGCATCAAATTCTAGAGCAATTGCTGAGCCAAATGCAATATGTTCTCAGTCATCAATGCTAGCAACACAAGCAGTCAGTAGAAGGAAACAAGCGCACCCCAACTAAGCCCGTGACCTAGCAGTTGCACACTGTTATTCTATTGGCTGAAATGGTTGCTAGGAGATGATACGGCTTTAATCTGAGAAAGAGCAAAAACAATTTGTGAGCAGGGAAGAAACTTGAGAGCGCAGTTTTGATCCGAACAGAGAGCAAGTTTGCACGCATGGAGGATGAAGCAAACAGGAGGAGAAATTATCTATGCAAGAAGCATTAGATCAGAGCGTAGAAACAAAGATTTGAGAGAGAACAGAGTATATTTGAAAGAAATCCTGCTCTCAAATTGGAAATATGTGCTGTTGATTTTTGGCAGTAAATCTCCCCCCTATAGTAGAAATTCTAACCATCAGAAGGCAGAAATGGCAGGAAGACAATACCTGCCAACATATACAAGAACACTTTCTATTGGTATATTCCATAGGAAGTGAAGTCAAACATTTTCCATAAGCTTGAACCTGATTGCTCACTGCGGGAAAAAAAAAATCCCATAAGTGACATTCCATGATACATGTTTCGAGGTCACTGTGGATCTCCTGAGCCTCCAGTCAGGCTTCAGGGTGTCCATCCTGTAGTTCAGTTTCTGGCAAACACTCTGACAGAGATCATTTTCTTTATATTAGTGTTTGTGTGTAAACATGATACAGAGCCCACATTGTGCTCCAGCTCCAGCAGAAATAACCTTGTTGGCGTTTGTTTTGACTTAAACAGCTTTAGTTTCAAGCGCTAAAGTGGTTACCCACTGTGACAAATAAACTGTTTAAACTACACAAACATTTTGAGGGTATCCTGTTGGAAACATCAGACACGTTCACTCTTGAGTTATTTGATCTGTTAGTCCTGTTGGCTGTGCTGCTCAGGTGGACCATAGAACTGATGGGGGCTAATTGGGAATGATTTGTTTTTCTCCAGATACTCTGGACTTCTCAGAGGACAGCCTCCGAGTGCTGGCCAGCGGTCCCAAGAGGGCGGCTCAGGGCAAGCCGGCTGAGAAGAATCCTGACACATTCCGGAGGATCTTCAGTGCACATAAGAAGGTCAGGCTCTGACCACTGCACATATCTTCCCTTCTCTCTACACCCCTGTTTCCTGTCAAACTATTGTTCAGTAAAGGCTACTAGTGACAAAAAAAACCTTTTAAAAACAAAAAAGGTCTGATTGAACATCACCGAGGCTCATAAGGGCTCGCGTGCCTCACAAGCGTCAACAGTGACACTGTTTACAGTGCATAAGAACGTCATTTAAAGTCATTGCAGTTGACATGGGGCATGAAGGGACAGAACGATCAGGAATAATGCCAGAAATGATATTTTATAGTCTAAATGCAACTGAAGAAGATGGAGCTAGTCGACTGACCTTGCTGAAGCCTCTATCTCAGTTCTATAAAAAATAATATCAACTATGTTTAAAAGCCGGGTCCAAGCCATGAAATCAACTCATTCAAATGCACTCCACCAAGAATTACGCCAGAACCCACTGATGGCTGTAAAAGGTATGGTTGCTAAGAGACATTTCATCAATTATCAGTGTGAGGGTGTATGTATCATTTTGAGCCTGTGTTTATTAGACTAATTTAAACCTGTGGGTTGTTTTATAATCATTACAGCCTGGAACAGGAGTGGCCCAAAGGCATCATTAAATGGTCCAAAATGAACTCAGACATGTTCTTTCCCATTTTTATTTTATTTCTCTTTGTTTTCTTGAACATTTTTATTTGTATTTAAGTTTTAATTTGTCTTTTTATTTCTTCATCTAAGAAGGTTTCAAAACAATCTCTCATTATTAAGACTTTCCATCTAATCGGACCCCCTACTGTAAAACCATTCATGACCTCCGCCGGGTCTGACTCATCGCTGAGTGTGGCGGTCTGTGGCGGTGTGTGTTGGTAGAGCTGAGGAGTTGAGGAAGGTCAACCATTCCCTTTCTTTTAGGTTTCTGAGAGGCTTGTCTTTGCTTTGTCAGCGCGCTAATGGCCTGTCGCTCCACGCCTCGCGGGCTGGCCTCAGATCAGAGTTATCGATCAGTCTTTTCAGATCTGACGTAGATCAGTAGCATCAGTCGACTCAAGCAGAGTGGAGAGTCAGTGTGGTTCATGTTAGATGGAAAAGGCAGGTTCGTAGAGAGGAGGAGGATGTGGTCTCTTTTTATCTGTTCTTAAAGCTCTTATCAAATAAACGGCCTCAACTGGACCGATAATTAATTAGGTTCAGTCTTGTTCTACAGCAGGAGTGTTTTTAAGAAGTCTGCCCCTCGTCAGATAATCCATCAGGTTAGTATTAATGAGCACCGCAGACCTACCTTCATCATGGCTGTCTGGTAATTGGGCTTTTATTTAGTTCACAGCCATTTCATCTTTGGTACAGGTGATGTGGTTTTGTTGCTGCAGTAACAGAACAAATGCTTGTGTTTAAAAGCATGTGCCCCTGACTTACGTCTTCTGTTTTCCTTTTTTGTCACACTTTAATGTTGACTGTGACGACAGGGGTAGAGGTTCTTCCCGTAACCGGTGGGTTGCTGGTTCGAACCCCCGCTCTGTCTGTCTCAGTCGTTGTGTCCTTTGAGCAAGACACTTCACCCTCCTAGCTGATGGTGGTCAGAGGCCTTGGTGGTGCCGATTGTATGGCAGCCTCATTGCTGTCCGTCTGCCCCAGGCCAGCTGTGGCTTCAATGTAGCTCGCCACTGTTGGTGTGTGAATGTGTGTATGAGTGGGTGGATGACTGATTGTAGTGTAAAGCACTTTGGGGTCTCTGGTTACGCTATACAAGTGCAGGTTATTTAATATTTACCATTTGATAAGCTAATAAATGTATTTAATAATGATACATACATCATCTTTAACAGATTGAAGTCCATACCAAAACCTTAATTTATTTATTCCTTTTTGTGGAGTCGTTCAGAGGTTTACTTGTTGGTGTGCTTTGGATCATTGTCCTGCTGTCATCCGCTTCCTGAAGCCTCAGACTATGATACGACCACCGCCATGCTTCAATGTGTTTATTAAGTTCTTTGTGGTTGGTTTTGCGCCAGATGTAATAGGAAACGCACTTTCCAAAAACCTACATTTTTGTCTCATCGGTCTGCAGAATATCTTCCCAAAGGTCTTCTGGATCACCAAGATGTTTTCTGGTGAATGTGTGACGGGCCTTTGTGTTCCTATTGGTCAGCAGTGGTTTTGCCCCTGGAACTCAGACCTTTTCTAAGGCAACTGAGGCCTGCAGTGCTTTACATGTTGTTTTGGGTTCTCTTATGACCTCCTGGATGAGTCGTTGATCTACTCTGAGTCATTTTTGTATCGCGGCCACTCCTGTTTGACGATTTCTTCATTTTTTGGATAATGGGTCAAACTGTGGTTCGCTCCAGTCCCAGAGAAACCCTTTTCAGACTGATGGGTGTTAATGATCTTTTCTCATCAGTTTCTGAATTTTCTTTAGTCATGATGTGTTTGTTGAGGTTTTGTCCTACTTCATGTTGTCATGTAGGTTCTATTTAAGTGATTTCTACAGGTCTAAAAGCTGGTAGTAATATTTCCCTTGAAGCCAGGATAGCTTGTTTCCCCTTTTTCCTTCTGCATATAGTTCTGTGCATTATGGTAACAGAACAGAACAAACACATGATTTTTACAGAATGTTTTCATTATAAATCTGGTTACGAGGATCATGGTGTCATCTTGTTGTCATCAGCAGACACAACAGCCTGATCACGTTTCTGCTGACAGTCTGATCTTGTAGTGGAGGACGGCCATACTCTCTGTCAAACGTTTCTCCTGGGTAAAGGTCAGAACAAACTTCCTAGCAGAAGATGCAGAGGAAACTGTGTCGGGGGGGTCATAAACTTTGTTGTAGCACTGTACAAATATGGTAGTTTGCACAGTGGCAGTAATATTTTTAGCTGGCGGTGTGCCCAGGAGCCTGTTAAGGTGCTAAAATAACTTTGCACTGATCTCTAAACCACTTAGCTTTTACCTTCCACTAAAACCTCTCCAGCACAGTCTCCTGTCCTCCACCGTATAGTCCAGCTCTATCTTCCATTAAGATAATTGAGGTCCGAGTTGAGCTCATTATAAAAGCACCAGGCCATGGAAGTGAGACGCCATCGTCAAATCCCCGTTTACAGAAAACTGTGCATCAGTGGCGGGAACAGACCCAAGATGCTGTCGGCTTATTCAGCTGGGATCAGTGGGAATCGTTTCCATAGCGACACACAGACTCGTCGGTGTTTGGGAATTTTAGGTGAAGCTAAGTTTTTGAAAATTTGCTGAGGACTGTGTGAGCTGGAGAGTGTTCGGCTTTTCCCTGCAGTGCACCCAGCTCCTGTAGCATCAGCAGCGGCTTTCCGATGTGAATGTTCACGAGCTGCAACTCGGTTTATCAGGAATCTTTTGGCAGGGAAGCGCTGTTCTGCAGTTGAAGCATGCCCAGCAGTGTGTGTACTGTGTGTCTGTTTTACTGCAGTTACCCACCTTCCTGCCTCAGCTTTATCTCAACCACGCTGCTCGGCAGCAGGTGGCTGGGATGGGTGGGGGTCCTTGTCTGCCTGTGTCATTCAGATTACTGTAGCAGGCTTTAATTTGCTCTGTTGATGTTCCAGCTCTGCACAGCTCATCTCCAAACTCCACTTTTGTCTCTGCTTATTAACCCTGTGGAGAAACGTCTTCCTGCCAACTCTGCCTCTCTTTTCTTGACTCTGTCCGTCTTTTGTTTTTCATCTTGAAAGCCGTGGCAACCACCAACCGCAGGTTTGGCACAGAGAACCGGGGACGAACCAGAGATGGTGTGTGTGTTTGTCTTAAGTGTGTCCTGCTGTTTGATCAGGGCTGGCCGACACTCCCCAACTTCATCTGCATCTACTTATCCTGTTTCCTCTGTTCACCTCCACGTCCACTTTCTGTGCTTCAGGCTCAGCTTTCTGTTTTTATTCTGCACTTGTTTGCTTCTGCTTCGCCCTTCCTGTTCAAGTCCAACAAGTTATATTTTTTATCTTCATTGAATTTTGTCTGGCTGAAGGAGTCTTACGTGTACTCACTAAAGGGAAATTGAATCTTTGTGGTGTACTTTTAGGTCAATACTTTGCAGAAGCACCATTTTACTGCAGTTACAGCTGCAAGTCTTTTGGGGTCTTGTCTTTACCAGCTTTGTACATCCAAAGACTAAAACCTTCTTCCTGTTTTTTGCAAAATAGTTCAAGGTCCGTCAGATGGTATGGAGGGCATCTGTGAAGATCAGATTAAAGTCTTTCCACAGCTTTTCAGTCGGATTTAGGTCTGGACTTTGACTAGACCATTCTTACATATTTGTACAAGTATTTCTGCCAAGTATTTCAGATTTGATCTCATCTGATATGTGAGCACGTTCTTGCACACGTTTGCATGAGTTGTGGCAAACAGCAAGCATAACCTCTTACAGCTTTCCAAATGCACGTCAATATTTTCTAATGTTTTTCCACCAGAGGTTTTGAAAAGCCCGGATGAGTTTTCCTCCGCATGTCAAATATGCACTATTTTGTGTTGGCCTGTAACTTAAATCCCATCTGAAGTACATTAGAGTTTGGTTGCGGCTTGACATAATGTGGAAAGGTTTGAATGAATACTTTACTTTTAAATGCAACACTCGAAGTCTGCAGTAAAATTAAACATTTAAAGGAAATTTCAGTCGGAGTCTTAGAAGTCTTATGCTGCAAAACCAGCATTTCCAAAAAGAGCTTTCCTTAATCAGATAACTTCACAGAGGCCTCATGTGCCTTTTTAAAAAAAAATCATTCTCATAAAAAGGAAACAAACTAGCCCCATTAGGAGTCCGACATTTTTCCCTCCAGTCCTGTCGACTCAGAGTCTGACTGATTTCCATCTGCTGGCTGTAAACAAAGAAGGGAAAATGAGGGAACTGTAGGAAAACTAAAACTGCTGACGGTCAGAGCGTTCCTGTCCTGATTCCTAAATGAAAATCACGTGTTGCTCCAAACTGCCTCTGCTTCATTCTGCTGCCAACAGAACCAGAACACAGAGGTTGCCGGTTGTGACTCTTGTTTTAGCTGCAGGTAAATCGGTGGCTCAGACGTGTTCTCGGCTATCTCTTTTCCCGACATTCTCCTGTCTCCTGTGTTTCAGTCTCCCACCAAAGCTGTGTACAACGCCAGACACTGGACTGTGGAGAGCGAGGATCAACCTCCGCCGCCTTTCTTCTCCCGATCACATGCGAACTCTGTAAGAACACAAACACACCGACGAGAGCATGTGCCTTGACCTTAGGTTTGTGGTTTTACTGCAGAAAAATCTGCAGCCATTTCACAAAGACTTTCCTCCGTCCCTGCAGGCGTCGGTCCCGACTGGGAGCGCCAGCAAGGAGCCGACCGAGTCAGAGAAGGACGATGGGGTCTTCAAGGCTCCACCTCCTCCTCCAAAGGTCACAAAGTGTGTCACCGTTCCCACAGATCCTTACCAGGACACGGTCACCACACTCAAGTGTCATAAGACACACAAAGAGGTATATTTTTCTAACACTTTGCTCTTTAAAAGGTATCTGTATGTTCCCTCCATCCTCACGCACGAGAAGTAAAAACCGAATCAGATTAGGAAGTGGATTTAATCTGCCTTTTTGCTGCTCTTATAATAAATGTCACCAGAAGGAACATCTCTTGTATGAATCTGCTGTCATGATGTAAACAGTTTAGTGTCATCTAACGTTTCTGCAGGACTGGCTGTTTTTGTAGGAAGTGCATGCTTGACTAAAAATAGGAAACATTGTGTAAATAGATCTTGCCTGATTGGACACTTCCCACATCCCTGTGTTTGCAGCTATACACAGTGGTCCAGCATGTGAAGCACTTCAACGATGTGGTGGAGTTTGGAGAAAACCAGGAGTTCACAGACGACTTTGAGTACCTCACCACCGGTCTGAAGAGCGGGCAGCCGCTCAACACTCGATGCCTTAGGTAGGAAAACTGACATCTGTGCCTCAGCAGAGTGTTTGCATCAGGAGCATCATTGGAACATCATTGTGCTTGGTTTCTTCAGTGTGATCAGCCTGGCCACTCGCTGTGCCATGCCTAGCTTCAGGATGCACCTCCGAGCCAGAGGGAAGGTAGCTAAGGTCTTCAAAACGCTAAACGACGCCCCGCAGCTCCCGGTAACTTTCAGTCACACACACCCGCCAACCCCATCAATTACTGGGAGAGGCGCATAAATTATTAGCTGGAAATTTGAAGCTTGACGCAGCTCCCAGGAACTGTGTCAAGTGTCTTGTTCCAGATTTGGTTTATCTGCTGGAGATTATCTTTAAGGCCTGGTCCTTCTGTTGCACAGAGACACAGCATGTTTTTACCAGCAGCTCTCTTACTCTGATGCCGTGTCTCTCTCTGTAGAACCTGGCTCTGTGCACAGCAGCTCTGATGTACATCCTGAGCAGAGACCGGCTGAACATGGACCTGGACCGATCCTGTTTGGACCTGATGATCCGGCTTCTTGAACTGGACCAGGATCAGGGAGCCGGGACTGGGCCGGACTCCAGCGTCCAGTTTAGTGCCAAAGAACTGGCGAAGATAAAGGAGAAGATCAGGAAGTTGTGCGACACTGTGCACAACAAGCACCTGGACCTGCAGAACATTACGGTAACTGAAGCTCTGACTCACACTGCGGGAGCTCTGTGTCTTTAAATTTCACACATTTACAATTTTCAGGTTATTTTGAGATTTGAAATGTGTTGAAAAGAATCAGAGTGATTCACAACACCCACAGTTTTCAGGATATTTTCAGCAGCTCGATTAGAGCTAAACATGTGCCGTAAAGTGAAGGCATCAATGTGAAGAAAAACACTACGCACCTTCTTCTTTTGTCCCTCTATCCCTCCAGACGGGTCATTTAGCCATGGAGACCTTGCTTTCTCTGACCTCGAAGCGAGCAGGAGACTGGTTCAAAGAGGAGCTGCGGCTGCTGGGAGGACTGGATCACATCGTGGATAAAGGTGTTTATCTCGAAGTGATAAACGGGAAATCTGCAGATGCTCATGGATTCTGGGTGTTTAATGTGGCCGTGTGTCCATCTCCACAGTAAAAGAGTGTGTTGATAACCTGAACCGGGACGACCAGGAGGAGAACCTGGTCTCGTCGTTGTGGGGAGCAGAGAGGTGTTTACGGGTGCTGGAGAGCGTAAGTGCATCAAGTGTTTGTGGATTAGATCAGGGTGGATTATGTTAGAATGAATCTGTTTCATCAGGCTCTGTTGCAAAGGTTCTATTCTGGAGCTTTTCTCCCATCATGACCTAAAGCATCAGCATAGGAGTCGGTACAACCACAAAAGCCTAATAAATAATAAAATATGAATAAAATGTAAACTCTGAATGAAAATAACAGAATAATATTCACACCTGCCTTTGGGTTCATGCAGGTGACGGTCCACAACCCAGAGAACCAGAGCTACCTGATTGCTTATAAGGACTCGTCACTCATTGTCTCCTCTGCAAAGTGAGTAAACCTATGCACTGAAGCTGGTTCTTTATTTTACCCCTCAGGAGCTAACTGCAGAGACCTGCAGGCATTACTGGGTCATATTTTATCTACTGAAACATGAGCGTCTTCCTCATCATGTGACGCGACTTTTAGAAAACATGAAGATGAGATAGAAGCTACATAAATCCAGACATTGATTTCCCGTCAGAAGGTGAAACCCAGCATGCATCGCCCTGTGTCTTTGTGTTCTGTGTGCGTCACTCAGATTCTGTGGTTACAAAGTGGATCATTATCGGGGTTTTGTTGCTCCATTTCCTGGTTGTGACCTCCTGTCAGTCACAACAGTGACCTTTTACCTCTGACCTCAGCTTGAGGAGAGACTGACGTCACTCTTTCGCTTGTTGCTTGGTGTTTTTGTTCTCAGGTGTTTTCTTCTTCTCTGTTGTTGAGTTTGTTCAGCAGGCTTCATTAAAGATGAGAGACGTTCCCTTCTCAGCTGGTTGTTTAGATGCTGATCAGCAAAACTAAAGCAGCTTTTCATTATATTCAGTGCCTTGCAAAAGTATTCATACCTCTGAAACTGTTTTAAAACTTGTACGTTTTAAAGTGGAGAAAAAGTGGAACAAAAAAAAAGGTTTCAATAATCTTCGAAATAAAAATCTGAAAAGTGCGGGGTGCCTTTTTATGCAGTGCCCTTATTCCACTTGAGTGTCATCATTACTCCATCTATTTTGTGACGGTCTGTCAAACAGCATCATGAAGACCAAGGATCAAAGGTCAGGAAGTTTAAAGCAGGGTTGGGTCAGGGACAGAACAAACATGTGGAAGAATTAAAAACAAAATGTTATGTCTGCGTGCAAAATGGCATGTGCGAAAGAAAAGGAATTTACTAATAAGCACATGGAACACGGTAGTGGCAGCACCATGTTTTGGGAATAGGCTGCAAAAGACTTGAGACTGGGGTGGAGGTTCACCTTCAAGCAGGACAATGACTCTAAACATGTAGCCAGAGCTGCTGTGGCTGGTTTAGATCAAAGTATATCCACCTGTTTAAATGGCCCAGTCAAAGTCCAGCCCTTAATCCAACTGAGAATATGTGAGAAGGCTTGCTAACCTATGGTCACAGATACTTCAATCCAATCACATTGGGAATCAGCTTTTTTGCAAACCAGAGCGTGCAAAAATGTCCTTCTATAGATGTGCAAAGCTGGCGGAGACATGCACCAAAACACTCCCTGCAGGTCGGTTCTATCGCTGGCAAATATAACTCAGGCACTCTTTTTAAATACGTCCCATAGTTTAAAAAAAAAAAAAAAAGTCCCCCAACTTCACATGTATGCATGACGTGTTGTGTTTCAATAAGTTACATTTAGGTATGAAAACTTGAAGGGTCATGAAAACCTTTGCAATCAGGTATCAATCTGCTTATATTGTAGTTATTATCAGAAATAACGCAGACTGTTGGAAAAACTGAAGTAGAAAACTGAAACAAATGCAAAAAGATTCCAAAGTCCCTCAACCAAAAATGTGGAACAGATTATTTCTTGGTAAACAATCCATAAATAAGTGTGATTTAAAAATGTTAGTGTTCTGTTCTTCCTACAGAGAATTGATTCTTTGATTTTTGATTATGAATGGTTATACTGTAAGCACTGTATCAACAAAGGAAAAGATAAAGAACATTACAGGAGTGAGTTATTAAACATAAGGGTGAAGAAAACAGGGTATTTATGCATTTTGTTTATTTATTTGTATATGATATGACCATAGTTTTACCAACCAACCGTCTTCTCAGCTGGTTAGGATCCACAGCCAACACTACCACAAGGTGGCAGTAATGCACAAAGTTGTTTGCCAACCTTAACTCAGTAGGGATACAGAGCTCAGCACAAACCCTGCCATCCCAGTTTAATTCAGATAGACCCTTGATCCCCAAAGAGAAACAGAAGGTTGACTGTTTCTGTAAAATCACTTACCCGAATTTTTCATCATTCAGCCTTGAGCGTGTTAAAGAGACAGTTTAATGTATCCTGCTGATGACTGGTGCCGTGTTAAAAACCAATGTTATTGGTAGGAACATGAAAAATCAGCTGAACAGCTGATTTACCTCATGCTCCCCCTCGTTCTCTGCCCTTTGGGTGACCGGACAATCGGCCTGTTGGGGGGTCTGCAGAGAGTGGAGGGGGTGGAGGTTGGTGAGGCTGAGGAGTCCACAAAGAGCTGCTGTTTGTGAGGGCAACACAGGCTTCAGTCTGAGCCTTCAGCTGTCTGTTGGTTAACTCGATTAACCCTGAAATTTACAGGGGGAGCCGGAGAGTGACCGAGCTCTGCTACCTCCACAACCAGACAGCATGAACTCTCCATTCTGTGCACTACTGCTTCACACTCTCACTCCTGTCCTTCTGTCTCTCTCATTCACTCATTTCCTCCTTTGTTACAGCTTTGGTCTCTCTGTTTCCTTCCCTTCATCACTGAGCATGCTGGAGAAGTTCTGCTGCCTGTATCTGATGGCTTCAGCTGTCTGCAGGCCTAATCTGATCAACCCCAAACAGCTCTGTGACGAACACAGAAGGTCCTTCTGCTGTTTGATGACCCTCATCTTGTCTGGGCATGAACATTATTACTGATTCTTAAAGTCGGCAGCAGGAAAAATGTGGACCTGTGATCAGAGAGCTTCCTGTTGTGTTTGAGGCAGTGATGAAACGTTCTCTGTAGAAAGGAATGTAGCGTTTTCAGCTGCTTTGTGTATCTGTTCACAAAGATGATCTATGGTAAATGTTTGCAGTACACGGGTTTTACTTTAAATTGTGCATAAATGGGAAGTAAAAGAATACATGTTTTTCACAATTTTATACAAACGTTTAAAAAGTGTGGCAAGCCATGTTCAGCCCGCTTTACTCTGACACCCCTAAAATAAAATCCGGTTCAACTGCTTTCAAAAGTCACCTTATTAGGAAACCTGTGCTTCAGTTGCAGATGTTCTATGAAGGCCTCAGAGGTTTGATAGTTAACATTAGGTAAAAAATCATTGAACATCTCAGAGAGATCTGTTCAATCCGTCATCTGAAATACAAAGAGCGTGACACGCCTCAAACCTACCAAGTCGTGGCCGTCCACCTGAACTGACAGGCTGGGCAAGAAGAACATTAATCAAAGAAGCAGCCAAGAGGGGAACTCTGGAGGACCTGTAGAGAGCCACAGCTCAGGTGGGAGAATCTGATGACAGGATAACTATTATTTGGGCATTCCAGAGATCTGGTAAGAAGAAAGCTGTTGAAGGAAAGCCATAAGAGCACTGATAAAAGGACACCAGCAGTCTCTGTGTGATGTTAGTTCTCCTAAGGACCCTCAGGAAGTGCTGTCTCTGCTGGGCCTTTTTCAGCAGCTCACAGGTATTAATGCTCCAGGTCTGGTCCTCCTCGATATGGACTCCCAGGCAGGGATGGGTACCTTTCACATTTGAACCGATATGGTACCGATGCCTGGTACCTGGGAATCAGTACCGGTACTCAACGTTACCAGTTTTCTGTACTTTTGTGTGTTTATGTGATATTAAATATTACTTTGTTTAATAATAAAATCAATATTTTTTTATTTACCATATTTATTTCTCAGTATATAAACTTTAACGAATATATCAAAACAACAGTTTTGTATTGTAACATCACAGTTGTTTCACAGATCTCTTCGACATGAAGACCCTTAACTAACTACACAGTAATTTTTCTTAATAATGGACAAATTAAAACCCAGCTCCACATATTCCTACTTCTGTCCTTTCCCTTCTGGAAACATTGTGTCATGTGGGTCCGTGTAGGACCAAATAAGTTTAAAACAAATGAGCAAAAGTGGATGGAGCAAAGATAAATAAAGGTATACTATTTTACGAATTGAAGTATCACAAATGAAAGTAAAGCAAGCTTCTCTGCTGTGAACTAGATTTGCTGTTTATCTGCGTTCCTTCTGCGGTTGTTTTTCAACACTAACATGTCAGCTTTCTCGGGCAAGAGCCGAGCCCGCTCCACGTTGGCCTTGCACACGCGTAACAAATATTTCAGGGAGCGTAATCTGCACCACATTTTAAAAGTGGAGCCGTACTTTCGAGCGCTTCCTATCAGCCATGCTTTGTTGACGGTACCAGCGGCTACTGACGTCATTACGTGCGATGCTGTGTTCATGTCTGCCATGGAAAATCGCCCACTCCTCTGCTTCCTCAGTGTCACAATGATGCGTTCAGTACCGAAACATGTTACCACTTGATTTTAAGTGAATAGGTACTCTGTAGTACCAACGGAATTGTGTCGGTACCTATAAAAGTACCGACTTCAGGAACCATCCCAACTCCCTGGAAGCGGAAGTCAGCCGCCCTCTCCACACAGTCCCCGCCGATGATCATTGATGATCTGCCCGTCCTCCTTTTTCCTGTAGTCTACTACTTGGTCTTAGAGATGTTGAGCAGCAAGCTGTTCTCTGTGCACTACTCTGTCATCTGCTCCACCTCGTCCCTGTAGGCAGACCCCCCCCCCCCCCCCCCCCCCCCCCCCCCCCCTGCCAGAGATGAGACTCACCACTGTGGTGTCATCTGCGAACTTGACAGTGGTGTGGTGGTCAGCGGGGGTGCGGTTGTAGGTGTAGAGCAGGCTCAACCCAGCCCTGTGGAGACGTGGTGCCAAAGGCTGATAATGCATGTTGACCCAGTCTGACCCACAGAATGCTGTGGATCCACACGCAGGTGGAGTGTGACAGTCCCTTAGTGTCCCTTAGTTTGTTCACCATAGTATTCTAGAGTGAAATATGAGACCATCTATCTGACAGCTGAAGCTTGGCCCAAACTGGGTCATAAATGCCAACGATCCCAAACATGGCAGCAAATCTACAAAAGACTGACTAAAAAAGTAAAGAATGAACTTTTTAATAAGCACTGAGATTTGAGGATGAGATTTCTTTTTATTGTGACTGTATGTTTCTCCTCCTTCCTCTGTGAACTCCCAACTTAATTTCATACAGATGTTCCTTTTATGTCTTTCCTTCGTCTTTCTTTGCATCCTGATGTCCAGACTCTGGTTTCTGTTCTGTTCATTCACCGCTGACATTTGATCTAATTTGGTTATTTACATCGGGCTGCTGACCTATTTCACCCTTCCAGCTGCTGCAGTCTGAGTTCACACACACACACACACACACACACAGAGCAGTTTCCCTGAATGTGGATGGGTTTTATTGTGGTCTGGAGGAGTTGGTCATTTTTAAAATCTGGACTTGAATCTAATTTCACCTGGCGGACTAGAAGGGACGATGAGGTCCAGACTAGTTGTCATAAAAGCTGTAATGATACACTGGGAAAATGTAAGGATTGTAATTTGATGGCTTTCAACACTTTGCCTGGGAGGAAGTTCATTCATACACAGCTCTGGGTTAAAACCACACAGCTCTTTAGTTCACATGTATTGTCAGTTTCTGTGTTGTGGTTGTTTTGTGGCTAAGCATTAAAGCTTGTGTTTCAGGGCCCTGAGGAGGTGCGAGCAGATGATCCAGCGATACAGCAGGGAGATAAACTCAGACGGAGGTATGGTGGGGAAGGCAGTGGAAGACTGCATGAGGGCCATCATAGGAGTCCTGCTCAACCTGACGCACGATAACGGTGAGGCTGCAAAGAATCAGAAACACTTTAATGCAGCTTTATCTCAACGTTAAGGATTTCTGGTGTGTTAGGCTTCAGTGTTCTCATGTGTTACTGTGGGTTTGCAGAGTGGGGCAGCACAAAGACCGGCGAGCAGGAGGATTTGATAGTGACAGCTCTGAACTGTGTTCTCAGAGTCCCTCAGTATCTTCCTCAGGAGCAGAGATTTGATATCAGAGTGCTGGTTCGTATCATAGCTGACAGATTTTTTTCAAAGAAATAAAATACCTAGATGAACACAAGATGAAATAATGATGGAGCGTGTGTTTTTGGGCTTCCAGGGTCTGGGTCTGCTGATCAACCTGGTGGAGTACAGTGCCAGGAACAGATACTTCCTCATGGAGATGGAGATGGAGGGGGGTCAGGGGCCTTGCGACTCCACCGTAATGCTCAGCGAGCACCATCAGGACCTGAGCAGCAGCGGCGGGCCTCTAAGCGCCATCGCTGCTCTCGTACAGGTACAGTTTCTATTACACACCTTCCAGGATGGCCAACAGATGGTTCAGTTACAGGGATTACCTTTTAAACTAGGCTTGTGTGTTAATAGATCTTCATTAGTTTTTTTATTTGTATAAATGTTTTGGTTTTTTGTTAAGTTCAAGTTTACTTAGTTGCAGCTTGGGAAAACCTTTAAAAAAGGAAAACCTTTGAGATGATTTACAGCTTTTCAGAGTCGCATGATTCAAAATGGACCCAGAAAGCAACATTATTAAGAAAAGGCCTTGTTTATTATTGGTCTTCCTTCTGTTCTCAGTTTAATCAACATCCAATGCAGGCAAGTGTTCCCTGTGAGACATTTGTCCCTGGGGACAACACAGGACAAACAGTGTGATATTGGTGTATCTGGTGTTAAATTTGCTAGAAATCTTCTCTTTTAGAGAAGAAACTTTTGGCAACAAAGACTGAAAATGAAAAGATATGGTCAGGGTTCTGCACAAAGCAGCTCAGAACAGAGAAAAGAAAACTGGATTTACTGTTGGGAAACCAAATACTGCTCCGAAGAGGCCAAAGTTTCAGATTGGTATACATTTCATGTAACAACATAAAAAGAAAAAACTTTAATCCAAAACGTCTCTCATCTCCCTCAGCTATTCTTGCAGCGCGAGCGAGCCGCGGTGCTGGCTGAGGCGCAGACTGATGACCTCATCAAAGAGGCTCCTAAGCCGGCGCTCGACAAGAGCGGGGAGTGGCAGGAGACTGGAGGCGAGATCCAATGGGTCGCCAATGACAATGCCTCTGACAAGCAGGAGGAGGGCAAGGAGAAGAATGACGAGGAAGACGAGCAGTTGGACCTAAACAAAGGTAGAGAGGAGCTCGGGTTTCATCTGTGAACTAAACTGAGTTGAGTTTTAGGAATAAAATGTCCCGATTTGTTCCTCGTAGCTCTGCAGCACGCAGGGAAGCACATGGAGGACAGCATCGTGGCCTCGTACACAGCAGTGCTGCTGGGTTGCCTGTGTCAGGGAAGCCCGGTGAGTCTCATTCATTTTACCCCAGAACCACCAGAAGGTTTTGATAGCTCTTATCTGCAGCCACATGAGCTCTGAAAAATGTATCATCTTTGAGTACAAAAAAAACAAAAATCCATCCTATAGAGGTGTAGTCGCCATCACTGCGTCTGTTTTTGTTTCCACCAGATGAATGTGACTACTGTGAGAGAAAACCTGCCAAAAGGAGATTTCTCCATCATGACAGAAATGCTGAAGAAGTTCCTCAACTTCATGAACCTCACAGTGAGTCACAGCTTTTAGAGGCCACTCTACCTGAAGAGAAATGAGACTTCATATGAATTTTCCTCATAGCATAGATCCTTAACTGTAGCATGACAAACGAGTGATTCAGCAAATGAACTGCGCTGTACTTCATTCAGCCTTCCTGTTATCCGTTTCAAGTGTGGCTCTCCCCAGCTGTCCGGCAGCCTGATAATATAACAGCTTATCTGTGCTTCCTCTGACTAAAATGATCAGATCTTTTTCACTCGTTCCAGGGTGGAACAGTTATTCAACATGCAGTACAACTGTGATGATATCCGATACAAATGTACACTTATTGTGGATTGTTTTTAGCTTTTAGTTAAAGAAAATGAAATGTATTTATAAATGAGGTCAACACTGATGATGTCGAATGGATTTGCTCTGTAAATAATGAAGCTCTGCTCTTCATCTGCAGTGTGACGTCGGCACCGCAGGACAGAAGCCCATCTCCCGGATCATTGACTACCTGGAGCACTGCTAGAGAAGCCTACTACACACAAACTCTCTGTTCTTTACACACACTAACACACGCACACACCATTTTCTGCAACTGGGACATGTGCCGCTTCCTCCCTCAGTCAAAGGAGCCTCCCATTGTTCTTCCTCATCATCAGTGGATGATTTGGTCCCTCCACCCCACTCATCTGAAGTGTCAATCTAAACCAGTAGTTTGCTTTTAGTTGTTTAGTTTAAGGTTCCTCAGGATGACTTTTGTTTGCCTTGCGATGGATTTCTTGTTGAAAGTTCCTAACAGTTCAGCTCCTGTCTGACTTTCCCTCTATTGATTGATGTCAGATTGGAGCGAAGCGTCCGTTTACTCCGTTCTGTCCTCAGAGCTTCAAACAACCCGAGATGATTAAAAAATGAAAGTCTAAAATGATCGCTTTGCTCTAAAAGTCACACCCCCTCTCTTTTGTTGTGCTTTTTTTCTGCTTTCACCTCTTGGCTGTGTTGAAAGGATACTCTGGAATCAAAGCTATTGATCTTTTCTGGGTCAAAACCACAGAGACGGGTCGGAAGAGAAAACTGATGAGAAGTGTGACCACCTGGAAATGTTGCTGTGGGGCCTGTTCACTTTTAGTTATTAAAACCAATATGTCTTTTCTTCTTGTTTGCCTTTTTTAAATCAGATTTTTTTCTGATGGAAATGGCCAACTGTAGTCTGCTGTAGTAGAAACCCAAACCCGGCTGTACGAGAACCACAACTGAGAAGCAGAAAACTCTGGCTGAAAAAAACTTTCCCTCACAAGCTGAGATAGTTTTTTTGTTGTTGTTGTTGTTTTTTTCTAAAGCTTTGTGTCTACAGGCTCCAAAAGTCCAGGACCGGTCCGGGTCTGCAGGATCAGTCTGAACCTTCACAATCTGTCTGATCCGTCTGGATCAGACTGAATATCTAAGATCTGCCCTCATTCAGCTTCTCTTCACCAGTCTGGGTGATGAAGATAAGCTGAAGCACAAACGGCCTTTTCAAGCCAGCACTTTGATCCTCATGCTGACTTCTTTTACCTTAAATGACTTAAGTTTTTTTATTTCCCAGAATATCTGCTTTAACTTTTGAGAGCCTGAATCTGTCCAACATGTCATATGTATGTGCTGTCCTTCATTCCTCAAGCCCCAGAGGTGAAAGTGTGACTTTTCTTCTTTGGTGCAAAGGAAAACTAGAATCCTGGGTCCTGTTTATCCCTGTGGAAGCTAGCAGGTTCTTAACAAATGGCTGGAGATGGACACAAGATATGAATGAAGTTAAAGAGAGATCATCAGTATTTAAGATGAGGAGAGGGACTGAAACTTGGAGGACATTTCTTTTTAGGTTCTTTTGGGTGTCTCAGACTTGGTCGGCTAATGAAGAGCCAGTTTTAAAAATGTAACTCCCAGGAACCCAGAAGCTGGTTGGCTCATCAGCTTCTGATTCACCAAGGCAAGGATCATTTTTGACATTTCATTCATAAATTTATGTTCTAATTCAGACTTTTCACAGGCACCAACACTGTTGGGTCTTTTAAAAGACTTCAGGTAAATCTGTCTATCTTTAACCCCGCAACACGTGTTTTCATCTTAAATATGCTGTTCTACGTGTTCCAGTTTAACTTTCTACTGGATGCGATGTTGTTTAGATACCAAATTCAGGTTCTTGAGAGGTTTCTTAATTTGTTCGAGGCATGTGTCACCACACATTTCAACCCTCACACTCCTTTAAACAGACGTTTACAGAGCTTTATTCCCGGACGGCTGCAGGATGAATGGAAGAGCTTTCTGTACATAGTCCCTGTACATAGATTGAGTTCCTCGTAGGAGGAGAGTGATGGGGAGGGGGGTATAAAGGGTGGGGTGGGGGTTCAATTTAATTTTAGATGCTAGACTTTTCTGAATCGGACTCTATTTTTCATTTTCTAAAGCTTTTTTCGCCCAGTTGTGTTGTTCGTTTTGGACAGAGAGCTTCTGCTGGAAAACTTGATCTTTGTACCAATTTGCAGACTTGTGTCTTTGGTTACATGTACATAATTTTAAAATAATAAAAATTGCTTTCAGTAACTAATGGACTGCTTTTGTCACTGTTCTCAATTATCAGTCATCATTTCTTTTGATACAAGTGTGAGACAAGATTACTTTGAGGAAAAATTCTGAAGCATCTTAAAAGATCTGAACAAACAAAACTGCATTCAGACAGAAACCTTACTGCTACATTTATTTACAATCATTAGAAAACAGTAAAAGTTTGAGTCTTTAGTGTCTCTCAGTTTCTCTCACATGACCCGGTTATCTGCTCCTCTCCCCTTTCCGGACCTCACCATCAGGTCCCGGTCCGACTCTGTTCGGTTCCGGAGACCCGCAGGCCCCGGCTCCGTCCTGCAGCAACTCAGTCAGGGTGCTGATGTAAATCTGGGCCATCTGCAGAGTCTCAGATTTGGACAGCTTCTTCTCGCTCTCCAGGTTCGGAATGACGCTCCGCAGCCGGTCGAAGGCGACGTTCAGCCCGAGCATCCTTCTCCTCTCCCGGGCGTTAGCGGCCAGGCGCCGCCGCCTCTGCGCCCTCTCCAGTGCGCACCTGTCCGGCTGCAGATAGTGCAGCTCGCTCCCGGTGGGCCCCAGCCGAAGCTCCACGATGGTGCATGGAGCCTCGCAGAAGTCGCGACCGTCTCTGGTGCGGGGTGCTTCGGCTTGCTCCTGCGCTCGGGTCCGCTGCAGCAGGGCGTGGATGTCCCCGCCGAGATCCACTGGGGCCACGTTTCCGACCCCACCCTCTAGGTTTCCCGGGTTGAAGGGCGCAAACAGGCTTTTACGCGGTGGCATGGCTCCTCTTCTTCCTCTGAACCAGAACCAGTTAGCGCTGGGATCTTAAGTACAAGTTCAAACTTCCCAACATTGGGACGGGAATTTATGGACCTGAGAGACGGGGACGCGGCTTGCGTGATCCGGGGGCGTGGAGAAGGTCGTGTGCTGCCTAATGAACAGAGCCAAAGTCACTGCAGGAGGTCCATTAACCAAGTTCATCAAAAAGGGATTAGAAGCGAGTCAGTGCATCGCAGTGGGCCGATGCGTGGAGGCCGAGGATGGTGCAGGACAGAAAACGTCCCGTTTTATTGGACCAATGATGCACGGTTCGTTTGGAGGGCGTTTTGCTGTGCTTTAGGTTCTTGCATGTTCATCTACATAATAAACAGCAGCAGGTTCTAGCATTTTCTTCTTCTTCTTCTCTTTTTTCTGAAGGTATCAGTAATGAGATTGAGCTTTATTTTTATGTTGACATTTCTTATCGCTTATCAAAGACAATCTAAAATGTTTTAGTGGGAATTTGGAAAATAAATTGTAAATAAAGCCACTGAATAAATAAATGTATATGATCCTTTAGAATTGGAAATAAAAATGCAGAATGAAAAATATGAATAAACCCCCAAATAGATACATTGCATATAAAATCAGAGAAATAAAAATAAATAAATTGTAAATACAAAAATAGAAATAAATACTTAAGCTTGAACTGAAGTGCTGTGACGTTGCAGGAAAGGCCTTCATGCTTCTCTCATTTAAAATGGAAAATCTGTTATCCTTGGAAAATAAGAGTATTTTATTTTGGTAATAAAACATTTCAGTGACCTTTCCAAAATTCTTGTAGTTTAGTAACTTTAAACCAGTTTTGCTTTCAGGTTGTTTTTCCTGCATTGTTTACAACAAAAGTGGTTTTAACTTGTGTTTTTAAAACTGTCTGCCCAGAACCAGGTTTAATGTGAATGACTGGAGTGCAGATGGTAACCGTGATTAGTTCTGTTAGGTTACAGAGGTGAAAAAAAAAGTTCAGCTTTTGTTTCAGATCCAACTGGGTGCTGTTTTACTTTTCTCACAGTTTGACCATAAATCAGACTAAAACATTCCTGTTTGATCAGTTAGGATTCCTAAACTTATTTATATTTGCTAAATGTCTAGGAGAATCCTTTTTTGAAAATCTAATAATTATTATTTTTTTAATTTAGACGTTTAAATCTCCAGTATTTGGTAGAATTAGGCTGCTTTCCTCACACACACACACACACACACACACACACTCTTGTTTTGCTATATGTAGTGAGGACCATGTGTTGACTCCCATTGACTTCCATTGATTTTCAGTCATTTTCAACCCTTTCTATGCCCTAACCCTGACAATAACCCTAAACCTAACCATTACCAGTGCATGCCTAACCCTAACCTTAACCTAAACTCAATTCACATCTTAGTCCTAAACCTAACCGTTAGCAAAATAGGTCGTGAGGACCAGCAAAATGTCCTCACTTTGGTACAAACGGTCCTCAATTCGATGGTGAAATCAGGAAAATGGTTCTCACTGTGATGCCAAGACAGGAACACACACACACACACACACACACACACACACACACACCTTTTATTTGTCTGTATGATCAGGACCATTGTCCATTTGGAGCTTTTAACTTTCTGGTTGATGTCTCGAAATGTTTCTTCAATATTTCCTCATAATGTTCTTTCCCCATGATGCCATCTGCAGCAAAACGATCCAACAACATGGTGCTGCTACCATCGTACTACACAGTTGGGGTGTTGTTCTCGGGCTTTCAAGCTCGTACCTTTTTCTTCATGTAAAGATGCTCAATATGGCCAAAAAAGTTTCATCAGACCACAGGAGTATTTGTCCCCCCGAATTCCGCTACAGAACCGAGTTCAGAGTACATTTGAGTAATCAGAGTCTGATGTAACGGCTTCTTTCTCTCTGAAGCCTTTCAGCCCATGTTAGACTCATTTCATTGTGGATATTGACAATTCCAATTGCTTCGACTTCTCCTTCCAAACGGTTATGTCCTGAGGGGCATGGTATGGCTATTTATAAATGTACATAGACATAGATGTTTGTACAGATTAATGTGGCATCTTCAGGCATCTGGAAATTTTACCCACGGATGAACCAGACCTCTGGAGGTCATTTCTTTCTGCTATCTTGGCTGATTTCTTTTGATTTTTCCATGATGTCTCACAAAGAAGCTGAGTGTTTCAGGTGTTGCCTTAGAATACATATATGGGTCAATTAACCAGTAGCTTACAAAGTCATGACATTATCTGGGCCGTTTATAAATTGTTTAAAGGGAAATAAATCTTGCGGTGTCGATAAACTGATAAATGTATTGATTTTTCTCTCATCATGCTGGCATTTAGCAAATTAAAACAGTTTTGTTTTTCCCAAAAAAAGTGAGAAAAAAAAGGTTGTTTTTTATAGTGTTTGTGAATTTCTGATTTCCACTACTAATACGTAAACATAAATGAAACAAATGTTATCATTTCAAATTAGTTTGGATTTAGATTGAAATAACGGCCGTATTTAAAGAAACATCAATGAAAGCTGCAGGGTTTGTTACAGTGAACTAAATAATCAAATGGTTTCAGGTCATGTTGGGAGCAGGAGTACCACTGGCATCGCTTGGACTAAAAGATGAAGTTTAGTTTAAAAAAAAACCCAAAAACAACTGATGAAGTTGGGAGGTTGCAGTGTTGTGACACATTAAAGCTCATCAGTCTGGAAATGTGCATCTTGTTTTTAGAGTTTATTAAAAGTGCTGCAGCTTCCTGTGGAGAAGGCTTCATGATGACTGACAGTAACTGGCTCTCTCTGTACAGACACTAATGGGATTTAGCAGCGTGTCCTGAGCACTTTGTGCCAGAGCTCTACCGGGCCGAGCCAGGTCTTTACAGACACCACAGTGTGGTGCCGGGCCGGGATACACATGGAGCATAATGGACTCCTTATGGCCGTGCGGATCCTCGCTGTCTGAGGCTGGGGGTTCGCCTCTTTTTGTTCTGCTGATGTGGAGCACGTGGGGAGGTTTGGCTTTACGGCTCAGATGACGGTTGTTGGCACGCTCCGCTTTAATAAACCTAATGAAATGGCTCATTGCAGCCAGCGGGCGGACACAAACCACAGATCAAACCCTCCCACTGCAGATACCAGATGACCCCCTGCCAAACCCCACATGGTATCTTTAAAGGTTCATGTTTTAGATTTTAATCTTTGACTTTTTATCCATTACTATTCATCGGTATCAAACTGCAGAGTTTTACGGTGCCTTCAACATTTTTGGATATTGTCACAATATAAGCATAAAGTTAATAGTTTTATTTTATCTGATGGATTAAAGCAGGGTTTGAATCATAAAACAATATCCTGAGCTTTGAACAGAGGTGTTCTGGTCAGTAGATATGAAAATGTCAAAGTTGTTTCTGAAATCCAAAAAAAAATCTGTTTTCTCTCATCCAGCAGTTGGAAAACAAAACACTCCTAAATCTCACTGTAAATGGAATAAGTTCTGGTTATCCACTTATTAAAATGCTTTTATTTGGAGCTGTAAGTTTTGTTAACATTACTAAAGATAAACTGTTGTTTTATTCATGAATCATTTTGTGGTTTTACTCATTTCCATCCACACAGATTGTTTACAGCCATGTTCATATTATGTTCTAACATCCTTCACTGTGCTCAGGTTTAAACTGTTGAATAAATTCATTAAATCCCCTGGAAAATGGAAAGGAACCACAAACTTCTGGACATTTTATTTTTTGGGGCTACAAAAAAACGCAGAATTTCTGAACCTTTTCTCCATACTGTTTTTTTATTTTTTTTATTTTTCGTAAATCTTTTTCTGGTGCTGTTTGTTCCTGCTCAGAGACAACAGGTCCTGTGCTTTGGAAATGAAACCGACACATTGGTTGGTTAGGGGAGGTTTTGTTCAGCTGGTAACACGCTTCGCTTTATTAAACCCAATAAAACGGCTCGTTGCAGCCAGCCGACTGACACGGGCTACAGATCAAACTGATCTCCTTTGAGGCAGCGCGGAAACATCACCAGCCAAACTGCTGCTGCTTCAACATGTTTCAGCTGCTTTTACTCCAGTCCCAATCCCTTTCCGTTCCCGGTGATGAGTTTCCAGATCTGTTCACACACAAACGAGAGGAGCTGAGCTGAATGAACATCCAGCAGAACAACATGTTCTTGTGTTTGTGTTCATAAAAGCATCTTTAAATCATTTCTGAACGGAATGACTTAAAAATAAGATTCTACAAACCTTTATGCTAACGTTTTCGACGTTCAAAGTTTTTTGGAAGAGATCCGGGATTCCTGCATCCCCCATCTTGAAGGGGTTTTGAGATGAAGATGCAGGGTAACGATGAGCTTTAAATGAGAGGTTGCACCATGTTGTTCAGGGGTGCTGTCAGTTTCTCCAGCTGCAGAGCTTTCTGAGTCACTTCTAATGTCTGGTTCACACGGACGAGCTGCGAAAAGACTTTGAGTCTTTCCTTTCTTTTTTTCCTCTAAAATCATCTACAGCCAGTAAGCTTAAAAATCAATGATATGCTGAAAAGAAATCACATCAATAAATAATGCATTGAAGTAAAAATAATAAATAAACCAATGACACAGCTAACAGAACAGTTGGTTTAAATGTCAGGATGAACCTCACTTGGGCTGTAGAACATTGTAACGGTGCGATATAAATAACTCAATCCGACAGCAATAAACAGTCTGACATAAACATGATCCAAAGTGAACCAGGATCTGATCCATGCTGTGATTAAGGCCTACACATGTATAAACTGACTGGAGGGGTTTGCCTTAACGAGCTGAAGGAGAAACATTCTTTATTAAAGGAGGCCATTCTCATTTCCCAGGGTTACCCCTACCCCTCAGCCTCCAATGATCCCTTGGTGCTTCAATCAGGAAGTGGTTCTAATATTCCACTGAGAAATGGGACGCCCCTGCAGGAAACTGATGCATAATCAGTTCTCATTTAATCCTGCCACACAAACCTAAAATGTCCATATCTAAACAAACCCGCAGCAGATGTCAGCATACATTCATTCTTATGCTTGTTAAGGACTTAAAAATGTAACTTAAAAAATAAATGGATTTTAATGAATTTAAAATAAACAGTGCAGTGTAGAAGTGTTTGCCCTTCACTGCACTTAATTTCTGTTACTGCGTTTTCGTCACACTTAAATGTTTCAGATCATCAAATAAATTTTAATATTATATAGAGATAATCTGAGCATTTACAAAAGGCTGTTTTCAAATCATGGTTTCATTTTTTAAAGGAAAGAGCTCTTCCAACCAATCTGACCTTAAGTAACTGCCTCTCTTGTCAAATCAAAAAATTACTTTAATTAACCAAAGGGTGAGCCACACCCAGGCTTGATTATTGCCAGAGCTTTGGAATCGATAAATGACCTAAACAGTACCAATCTGACAACATGAAGCAGGGTAAAAGATGTCTAAAAGCAACATCACTGAAATATTTCAGTCAGGAAATGGAGAAAACGTGGAACGTTGGTGAACCTTCCCTGGAGTGGCCAGCCTACCAAAATTACTCCGTGAGCACTTCGACGACTCATCCAGAAAGTCACAGAACAATCCAGAACACGATCTAAAACACTGCACACCTAACTGACCTCAGTGAAGGCGAGGCAATGTTCATGATTTAACGATACAAAAGAGAGAGTGTCCTGTTACATCTGAAGTAAAACTAACAACATTTCAGGAAAAGAACATCATCTATAAAGTAAAATATGGTGACAAGAGTAAAAGGGTCAGGGGTTGCTCAGTGTCTCAGCACCTGGACGATATGCTGTAATTAGTGGAACCGGGAATTTGGCTGTTTAGCAGAAAACCCTGAAGGAGACACACTTGGATTATACAACAGAACAATAATCCAAAACACACCAGCAAGTTAAACTCACAATGGCTAAAAAAAACTAAATTAAGGTTTTAGAGTGGTCCAGTCAAAGTCTAGGCTTAAATCTAATTGAGATACTTTAGCTTGACCATAAACAGGTCTTTTCTGCTCAAAACCCCTCCATTATGGTTGAATTAAATCAATTCTGCAAAGAGGAGTTGACCAAAATTAACCCTGTAAATGTTTTAATTGCTTCAACAAAAAAACAAAAAACAACATGCTTCTAAAGCCAGTTTATGTCAAATGCTGGATGATAAAAACTATAAGATAAGTCGGACCATGTTCGTTCTCTTTTTGAGTGTGCAAAAAAAGTTCCTCTATCACTTTCAATCAAAAATAGACTGGCTGTTTTGATGGTTGGAAAATTCTGTCAGAAAATTTTTGTCAGAATTTAGGGGATTAAAACAAAGACACTTTCAAATAAAAAATGAAGCCAAAACCTAACTGAACAATATAAATCAAAAAACAGCTCCTTTTCTAGAATGTATATAGGAGTGGGAGGTTTTAGCTGCAGAAAGAAAAAAAAAGTTAATTTAAAAGTTAATCAACCAATCAGAGCGCTCAGAGAAGGAACTCCAGGTGACAGTCGTCACCATTCGGTCCAACGGCAGCAGAGTGCCGGAGCACCAGTTCTTTGATGTTGTGATTGAACAGAAAACACAGATCACACTACCGGTCCAATCAATAAGTCAGCAGCCACACAATCAGAACAATGACCAGACACACCACTGAACACACACACGAAGGCCTAGACACACTCTTTTATCTCAGTTCACATCAGCGATCCTCATTGTGTGTCTGTTCACAAACACACAGTTTGGTTTCACAACACCTCCTGCAGCTCCAATCACCAATTATTGATCATGCCAGCTGTGTCTTTGTGTGAGTGTTGGACCACTAGGGGTTTATCAGCCATGTTATTCCACTAATAAAATATCAGCCTCTTCTATCGGCCCCAAGGACTTTCACTGTTTAAATATTTATGATAAAATGTTGCATTATTTATTTTCCTTCAAATCTTGTTTTCTATTTTATACGACTGTTATTTTAGTCATCAACTTAGCCGTATTCTTTTCATTATACCATCCATCCATCCATCCATCCATTTTCATTGCCCTCTTCCCTCGTTCCCTTTGCTCAGAATTTTCCACCACTTCCCTAAACTGACGTCTATGACAGACGATCCGGTCTACCTTGTTTTCCTCACCTTGATAAGTTGACCTCTGACCTACAACACCACTGAGGTGTGATTAATTACAATTTTAGGAGGCAGAGGAGGTGCAAGAACCATCAGGTTAGATTATGAAGACTGTCTGGAGAGAGAGGACGAGGGCGAGGAGCTAAATTGTAAAATGAGAGCTCTCTCTTCTTCTTCAGGTGGTTTTGGTGTATTTCTGCTTCAACGTTTTGTTTTTCCGAACAACATTTTTTATTTAAGACTTATCTGCATCAGGTAAACGAGGTCAGCATGTGACATCTTTAAGAAATCCGTCTGGAGGTCCAGAGAGTTGTACTACTGTAAAAACTTAAAAAATATAGAACAAAAACAGATTCTAATCTGATTACTTTGATTTTTGCAGATAAAATAATTTAACCTAATAGTTAGGTATGGTTTTTGCTCTGTAGTACTTCATATAAACAACATCTCTTCCTATGCATGTCTCCTATTTGTGTAAATTTGTCAATAACAATAGCGTGCTGCGTTCAGGGAATCAACAGATTTTAGTTTCTGTGTTGTTTTTTCCTGGCGTTTCCATTTGTTTTACCAATCCCCTCCAGTGACCATCTTCCTCTCTGGCCTGTACTGCCTGGTTGCTTAGCAACAGGTATAGGGCCAGTTCTGCAGCATATTGACAGTCCAACATTAAATAAATAAAAAACGTTTAAAATATTCAGTGGTTCGGTAGGGTAGGAATCTCTGTATGCCAGGGAAAGTTTCGAATATGCCTGAAAGTGTTCAGTCTGCATTATGAATGAAACTCAGGAAAACAAACCACTTCTGCTTTTGTCTTAAAATTTTGCAGAAATCTCCAACTCTCTGCTCCGAACCTCTTTGCTCTGAATCACAACGAAGACATAAATCTGTGGAAGTGGCTGAAAAACATGCAGCATCAGAATTATAACAGGAAGGAAAACAAGTCCCAGGAATGACCTGGGATCAGTGGGACACGAGACCGGGACAGACGGAGCTGACAGTGAAGGCATCACAACCACACTTACAGCTCTGCGCTGTGATGAAGGGCAGTTCTTGGTCAATAGGGGTCGCTGTTTCCTCACAGTTAGTTCTACTTCACAAAGTGGATCAGTTCCAATGAAATCTCTGCTTTCTCCAGTGACTTTGAGCTCTGTGTGATTGGCAGACAGCTGTAACAGTTTTGTGGATTCAAATAAAACCTTTAGGATTTGTGTTTCTGGGTGACAAGCAGAGAAGAAAATCAGGCTTTTCTTAGAATTTTAGGGAAAAGTTTTAACAGATTGCAAGCACCCTTCTAAAAGTATTTATACCACTTAAACCCTTTATATTTAGTCACATTATAACAATGAAAGAGATTTATTTTATTGAGTTTTTAAAAAAATAGGTAAACATTCAAAATAATAGTTACATTAGTTTTAACAGTTATGGATTCATATTTTGTTAAAGCTCCTTTGGTAGCAATTACAACCTCAAGTCTTCTTGGGTATGTCTCTACAGGCTTGGTACACCTGTTGTTGGGGTGTTTTCTACTATTTTTCTCAAGCTCAGTCAGGTTGGATGAGCAGCGTCTGTAGACAGCCCAACTCTTTCCATTAGCTTTCAGTTTGAGCTCTAGTTGGTCCACTCAGGGACATTCACGCAATATTTCTAAAGCCTCTGATTTATTATCATGGCTGTGGGCTTAAGGTTGTTGTCATATTGGAAGACAAACTAGTAGCATTAGTTTAAGTTCCAGAGAAGTCTGGAGCAGGTTTTCCAAAGAGTCGCTCTGTATTTGGCTGATATCATCTTATCTTCTATGTGGACTAGTCACCCAGTTCCTGCAGTAGGAAAACACCCCTATGGTGTGATGCTGCCTCCACTATGCTTTACAGTAAAGATGATGTAAGCCATGTGATGAATAGTCTTGAGCGTCCTCCTGATATGATGTCTGGAGTTCAGGCCACAGATTTTCAGTTTGGTTTCATTGGACCAGAGTTTTGTGCTTCTTTACCTAATAATCTCTGAGATGTGTTTCAATGCAGCTGCCAAGTTCATCTGTCCACTCTACCCTAAATCAGCCTGATCAGTGGATCGCGTTAGCAATGGATTGTTCTCCCACCTCCACAGGTTAACACCAGAGCTCTGTATTAGTGACTGTTGGGTTCTTGGTCACCTCTCTGACCAAGTCCCTCCATCCCCGAATACTGAATTTAACTGGGCAGCTAGATCTAGTGCAGTGCATTTTTGGGACATTTTTGTATCCTTCAGTAGATTTGGGCTTTGAGACAATCTGGTCTCAAAAGTTTACAGATAATTAATTTGACTTCATTGCCGTTTTTTGTTGTTGTTGCTTACTATCACCTGTAAGACCTATAGAGACAAGGTTTTTTCATTGTAAGTCATGTTCAATAAACTACATATATTCCCCAGGTGGATTCCAACCAAGTTGTAGATAATCAGAAGAAACAGGAAGGCCAGATGAAACCAAAAGTGAACTTTTTGGCCTACCTGCAAAAGTGACAGGTGTGGAAAATAATAACTTCTTTACATCACCCTGATTACACAGAATTTAACGTGGAACATGGTGGAGTTGATAGGAAGACGGATGGAGCTAAATACAAGAACTGACAGAAACGTCAGTCTCTGTGAAATGCTGATAGAGACACACCAAAAGCTGTAACTGCAGGGATATGTAGTTCTATTGACTCAGGAAGATTAAAACTGTTTAAAAATGTAAGAGTTAAAAAAATGCACATGAAACTTTTCTTGTATTTGAAAAAAAAGTAAAAACCTTAATTATGCACTTCTCTGTGTTGGTCTTTCGCATAAAATCAGAATAAAACACTAAAGTTTGTGGGCATGACACAAATAATTAAATGTTAAAAGCCTCATGTTGATGAAAAGGGTAAACGATGTCTTTTCATAGAACTGAGCTATCAGGGGTGACTTTGGAGAAGAAATTGAGTTTTCATGTCTGAGATTCTTCAGGAAGGTCAAACATTTTAAAAGCCGTCTAGTGCTTTAAAAGTATTGATTGGAATCTTCGAATCAATTCTGCAGCAAACTGGCAGCGAGGTTACCGTCCTAAATGGGAGCGATGTCATCTCACATCTGTCAGGAGTCACACGGCTGCAATTTGTTCAACTCTGAAATAATTAATGATCTCTAAACCATCTTATTTCAACCATTTTAACAGCACTGCTGAAAGATCTGACATTTTAGAATCAATCAGACTTCCTTTTTAACATTTCTTCAGCTGTACTTCATGTTTTACGACGATAATATGAGTTGCTGAGGTTACCTTCATGGCCCATTCAGTTTATGAATTATCAAAGCAGGAGCTGTGTTTGCATTCCTGCAACAAATCCAGCAGGTTGGACTCTGCCCGTGCTTTCTCATCCTGTTTACGTTGTTCTTGGACAGGATCTAAAGATGTAGCTGTAGACAGAGGGATGTCTGGTTTGATGCTTCTTGCAGATGATAAAGTTTAATGTGTCCTGGAGCAGTTCACAGAAGAGTTTGAAGCAGCCAGGATGAGAGGATTGGGTTCCCTCAGGTCCAGAGTGACTCCCTGCCTCAAGTGGAGAAGTTCAGGTATCTCAATGTCCTTTCCACGAGTGTTGACAGGTTGGAGCCTGAGATGGACCTACTGATTGTTGGAGTTTATGCTGCAACCTTCATCTATGATCAATAGATATGAATTAGCACTAAAGACTGAGATCAGAAACAAATGGCTGAAATGGGCTTTCTTAGAAAGCTCTATCATCCCAGGACTTTAAAAGAGAACTGGTGCTTCTCCACATTAAAGCGGGTTAGTTGATTTGATTTGGGGATCAGGATGCCTCCAGGACGCCCCCCTTTGGAAGGCTTTTGGGCTCGTCCCACTGGGAGCAGATCCCGTGGCTGACACAGAACTCACTGGAAGGTCTGTATGTCCCTTCTGATTCAGGAACACCTCAGAAACCCCAGGAGGAGCCAAAGAATGTTGCTGGCGCAAACGTATCATCTCTGCAACCCAGACAGGTGGAAGATGATGAACTGATGGAAGTCATGTTAGTAATACTGAGATTGTGACTTAGGTCTGATTTTAGTGAATTGTAGTGATGTTTTAGTGAAGGTTTCTTCCCTGACACATTCACACAGTCTTTTAGCAATATAACTGATTACAATTTAGTCAAAGCGTATTCATAGTGTCCGTGTCACTTAGCAAAAAGTGCAATTCGACAGTTTTTAGCTTCTACAGTTTTTAGTTTTTCTGAAACAAACATATGTAAAACTTTGTTGACTTACCGCAATCCAACACAACATTATGACCACTTGTCTAATATTGCCTAATAGAGTTTTGATCCCTCTTTTGCTGTTACTTGTTTCTGTGTTCCTCAAACTATTCTTGAACCAATTTAGCTTTGTGGCAGAGAGCATTATCTATCTGAAAGAGGCCACAGACATCAGGAAATACTGTTTCCATGAAAGGAGTTATATGGTGTGCATCAGTACTTAGGTAGGTGGCATGTGTCAACGTAACGTCCACGTGGTTCACAAGACATTCTCAGCAGAAAACTGCCCAAACCATCAAACTGCATTCACCGGCTTGTCTTTTTCCCATAGTGCATCCTGGTGCCATATGTTCTCAGGGTCAGAGCTGTAAAAGAAAACAGGATTCATAAGACCAGGCCTTCTTTTTCCATTGCTTCCTGTTTTTGGTGGTAAACAGTATGGACGCCCTGACTGATCTGTAACTAAGCAGACCTGTACATAACAAACATGAGTACCTGTGTATTCTGACATATTTAAATAAGAACCTTCACTAACTTCTTTAACAGTTTTAACTACAGTGACTTCACTGTTGTACTGGACCACTTGGCTCACAATCCTTACAGTTGCCCATTGCACATGAATTTTAAGACCAGATCAGGTTAGTCAATTCCCTCATCAGTGGTCATGATGTTATTCCTGATCGATGTCATATTGTTGTTCCCTCCTTTCCAGACCTTCTCTAATTACTCTGATCCCAGAGCTTTTTTCAGACCTACATATCCCTGTTTCTTGAAATTGTTGCCCAGGCAACTGCTCAACTTTTGTGAATCATAAAAAATTTAAAAAAGCAACACTACACCTGTTAAGGGATTTTTAATGTTGCCAGGAGGTTGTGGATCTACATTTTTCTCTTGCATGCTGTAAATGACTGCGTTAACTTTGTCACATCTGGAGGTATTGTACCCTCTGGATTCATTTCTGCACCTTTTAAACATCCCTTATTTGAGAGCTGCTTGTTTCCAGTTGCAGCTGAAGGGTGAGGTTGTTGGATTCCTGCTGAAGGTGAGATGAAGCCAGAAGGAACGCTGAGGAGCCTGTAGCTTCATGTTTGTGAATGTTACCTGCCGCCAGACTCCAGCTGGGAGTGAGATGCTGATTGCATGAAGAGTTTGGAGTGCACGTGGAAATGTTCAGAGGAAAAGAGAAAGAAAATGCAGCAGAGGCAATGGATTCAGTTTAGGGAGTATATTGTTGCAGACTGAGACAGTTCCTAGCATTCTATTAACAGAAATATGTAAAAGAAATAACAGAATATGTTAAAAAAATGCACTTTTCACATTTGGCTACGTTACAACAACCAGATTAAATTATTTATTTCAGGAATTTTATATGAGAGATCAACACAAATTACTGCATAATTATTTTGTGGAAAGAAAATAATAGATGGTTTTTGATATATTTTTAACCAACATAATTTTTCATGTCTTGCTACATATTCTCAGTTGAAATTGGACCTGGACTTTGACTGGGCCATTCTAGCAGCTGAATATGGTTTGATGTAAATAATTTCCTTGTAGAACTGGTTGTATGTTTAGGGCTGTTGCTAACATCCAACAGGCCTCTTACAGGTTTTATTCCAGGTTTGTCCTGTATCTCCATACTACTGTGTGGTTTTAATCAATTGACAGGATGGCTGCAGATTTACTGTGAGCTCTGTTAAAAACAGCCTTAAAATATCCAAACGCAGAAGCACAATTAGACAGGTAGCATTCTCCATTAAAGGAACCTTAGTTTTGAATACCATGTCCAATTAAATAAAATAGGTTTCAAAATCTCTAAAGTCAAGAAGTTGCCCAAAAGGAAACAAGATTGCTCACTTTTATTACTTTATTACCAGTCTCTTTTAATAAGGTCGGACTTTCAGCTTTGTGTGAATGACCTGGTGAGCTTTTCCACATTATATTAGGTACATCTGATATAGATCTTTTATTATTGAATTTCTGTACATGTTTATTATTTATCTTTAAAAGACCAGACAGAGACTGCATTTGTGAATAAGGAAATTACTTTTAAAACCCTTTGTGAAGAATATCTGATGTACTCTAAATCTACTATGCTTAACTGCTTTGTCCCTAAAAATAAAGTGTAAAGGTTTTAGCTCCATCCATCTTCCCATCATCTCAGACCAGCATTCCTGTCTCTGCTGAAGGAAATGGTTCTCACAGCCCCATTTTTCACCATATGCATTTTGTGTTTTGAGTGCTGTGCAGTGTTAGTGTAGATGAAAATGTTCAGTTTTGGATTCATCTGACCAGAGCACCTTCTTCCTCATGTTTGCTGTCTCCCACGTGGCTTGTGACAAACTGCAAACATCACATTGTATAACTTCTGTCTTGTCACTCTTCCAAGAAGACCAGGTTTCAAGGAGTGTATTACTTATTGTCATCCTGTGGACAAATTTTCCCACTTGAGTTCTACATCTCTGCAACTCCACCAGTAACCATGGGCATTTTAGCTGCTTCTCTGAATACAAATGCATGCTTTGTGTTGGTCTCTCACTTAGAAAATATGCTGAAGGTTCGGGTTCTGACATCATGGTCATATGCTAAATTCTGTTGTTAAGCATGCAGATGATCAAAATGCACCAATAAAAACATTTTAGATTTCAGATAAAACAGCCAAACCTTTAGTGTGCTGGAGAGCCCTGGGTTTGAGCTCATCTTCATAAAGTTATCAGGAACAAAACAACAATTTTATCTCAAAGAAAAGCTGGCCAGCGAATCTTTACAGAAATCAATACACTCTTTCCAGCACCCTCACACATCTTAGCAGATATTAAACATTGGTTTAATTTCCACCTGGACGCCTTTAATGCAAAGGTTTTAGCCTTTTAAAGCTGACCCATCCTGTAACTTGTGTGTGTGAGTCCCTGCTGACTGCTGGAAATGGAACAGCAGCTGGTTTCTGCTGCTTTCTCAGTCTGTCAGCCTGGTTATTAGACATCATTGGCTCACTAATACTCTGTTGTACAGCCACAAGGGAACGAAGGCAAGGACTCACACAAACACATGAAGGACAGCGTCAGCGTCGGGCGGCAACAAACTCTTAGAGCCGCAAGCTAACGGACAACAGAGGAACTCATTGATTAGAGGCAAACTGATAATCCTGTCATCAGTTAAAAATGGTCTTTTCTGTCATTAACACGTAGACAGACATTTTCTCAGATCTGCATTGTACCATCTACATTTATATAACTCGTGGTATTTGTGTCGATTTTACAAGAGTTAGAATGTGGTATGTTATTACCGATTTATTTTGACCTGGAGTCAGGATAAAAGTAGTAGGCTAGAAACAATAAGTTAGTCCATGTCTATTTAGGGACTTTTCCCAGTTACTAGTCATTAACTGCCCGCACTTATTTCTCCTGAATATCATTATGCAACTATTTTTTCTGATTATCTGAGCTCACGTCACAGAGGTAAGAGATCCAGGAGAAAAACCCAGTCATACATGGCCCCTAGTGACACTTTGCCACTCATCCTGGGGGTTTCTAAGATGTTCCCAGGTGAGAAGGGTCCTTCTTGGGTGTCTCCTCACAGTGGAACATCGCCAGAAATCCTTGAGGGGAAGGAATCCTGATCAGATACTCAAACTGCCTCAACTGACTGCTTGTAATCTTGAGACAACTCAGAATCCTTCACCTTATCTCTGAGGCAGACCCCAGCCACCATGTGAAGGAAGCTCACTTCAGATTTTTGTATCCATAATCTTGCTCTTTTGGTCAAGATCTAAAGTCCATGAACATAGGTGAGAGTTCACTTTTCAGCTCAGCTCCTTCACCACAAGAACAGGACAGCCTAATCCCTCTTCCACTCCACCCAGCCATCACTCAGGAACAAAACACTTGGATTTGTCTACGTTGGACAGAGGGGTCACCTCAGGGAACCCCCCATAGCTCCTTAGAAGGAACAACACAGACTCTTCACGCTCAGCTGGAGACAGCTCCAGTGCAAGCCAAAGCTTATGACTTAAGAATGCCAACAGAACCGCACCACCTGCAAAAAGCAAAGTTGAGGCCCTGGGCAACTCAATATGCAGCCTATAACTAATAACTCCAGAAGTCATCCAGAGTGTTCCCACATTTTAAGCTCTGAGCGAGCTGCAGTTAAATTGGCTCGCCTCTTCTCCCCAGACTGAAACGAATCATCGTCTCAGTTTAACGGGACACTGACAGCTCTTCATATTTCCCTCCTCACTGTTACACATTGCAGTGAGCAACAGCTCCTCTTGGATTTTCAAAGAAACATCTCATACGTGATTCCCTGATGGGATAATGGAGAGGCTCGGCAGGGATCTGAATGCTAATCCGGGGGAAGAAGGAGGTTTGGATTTTTTAAAGCAGACAGTTGTTTTGCATTCATGCAACATCTGCTTTTAGTGTGATGATGCATCCAGTTATAGATGTATGCTTTTTAAATATAAAACATACTTCTTATGTTTGTTTCATTCACATAAATAATCCCACAAATAAACAGATGACAGATTTTCATTTTGCTGCATTTAAAGTGACTCTCCATCATCTGTGGAAACCATTTTTTCAATAGATATAATTTGACTCTATCTGCAGATTTGGAATTGCAAACTATAACAGGGATACATTTATAAAGTAGGACAAACAGAATAAAAGCATGCAGCTGAAATCAGATTACAGTGATGCAGACAGCATTTAAATTTTTTTTATTTTGCTTCACTACTTCAGCTTCTCTAAAGGTAAAATGCTCTATGCTTTCAGATGCCAAAGCAAACCAAACAATCCAGAAAAATTTAGGAATCTTTTCAGGATCTGAGGTAGAGATGGCAGCAGCAGGAGCAAAAAAAAAAAAAAACTGCAGGTATTCTTTAGTTTCTGAATAATAGATGCTTTAACACAAAGTCAAAGCATTTCATTTTGATTTCAACAAAGGTTTGGCTTCAACTCCCTGCAGAAACCCAGCTCTACCTTCTTCATCACCATTTTGAAGACTGAGACCAAGAAGAGAAGTATCTGTCAGTCAAAACATCTTCTGGGTGTGGAGCCAAGGCGGAGGTACGGTCAGACCTGGAGTTACCTACAGCATGCACAGCAGGAAAACATAATTCAGATTTTACTTTTTAACAGTGATGGATGAAATGTCCAAACATGTGAGTGTTCAGATTTGAAATAATTACTATGACAGTGTAGTTATAGTTATGTGGGTGAAAACACATGTGGAGACACATCAGGGTTGTCTGTTGCAATCTATTCATGCCCCTTTCATGTTTTTTTATGTTACAACTCCATATTTTCATGTACCTCATTGGGATTTCTTGTTATCAACCAACACAGTAGTGCAAAAAAAAGTGAAGTGGAAGGAACATGATGCATATTGTGCTTTTCATTTGTACTCAGCTTCCATTACTCCACACCCTTAAGTAAAATCCTATGCAACCAATTGCCTTTTACCATATGAGACTTCCAGATATTACATTTTAGTTTCTAGTTTTATAATAACAGGATGTGAAAACATCCATGGGATAGGAATAGTTTAGCATAGCACTGTATGAGTGACTGGGTAAAGAAGCAGTATTCATAAGCAAAGATGGATTGAGATTTATGACTGTCCTCCTGGACCTGGACAGCCTGTCTTTGCAGCACAGGTCCGGGAGGACAACCAAGACCCCTCACATCTTATTATCCTCCCAGGTCTGTCTCCAGGATGTTTCCTTTTCTGGATGAGTTAACCCAGAGATTCTGAAACTTTTCATACCAAGTACCACCTAAGTTATCCAAGAACAACTATTGTGACAGACATTTTAGAGCAGTAGCACTGTGGGACCTCAACTCTTTCAGTTTGGGTTTTTTTCCAGCAAATTGTGTTTTTTTGACTTGAAGTTTAAAGATTTAGGGTAGTTGGAGCTTTTCTTATCAACCCCAATCATAAAATCCATTATGGCTGCTATTCACATAAACGTAGCAGTAAAAAAAATATTATTTCCTTTACACTTCAGATTATGTTAATCTCAATTAATCTTTCTCAAACAATTCTATAAAATCTTATTTAGTCAACATCTTACTACAGTGCTTGAAAGTAGAAAATGTAGAAAAATGTTTTTAGCTTGTATTGCTGATAACAGTTAGCATTGTCAAAGAAAAATTAACAATTCTTCCCGCATTTCTTTTACTTACACATAAACTAGTTTTTGAAGTTAAATTGTATTTCACGTCATTCCAAGATCCAAGTTCAGATTTCAGAGATTGCTCCTGGTTTAATACGGTCCGCTTTACTTTATACTGGGAGTTCTCTGCATTTTCACATCTCTTATAAGACATTACTGATATAAACTGTAGGAATCCTGTGATGGAAACCTTTAGGACCCAACACTGGTAACTGCACTGCCTGAATCATTATTTTCCTGTTAGGAAGCCCTCATTAACATAGATGGGAGCACTGATCTGAGATCTCCAGTATCTCCAGGCTTCAGGTAGAGGAGCTGAATGTGTTTAATGGACTGGGAGAACAGCCTGTAAGGTGGTATGGATTAAAGAACCTTGGTGCACATTTTCTCAACTACATTTCTGAGTTGTTTGATGTAGGATACCTTCCAGGATGTCTGATTACTGTTTTTTATTGAACTCGTTCCTCCTGCATGCTTCACAGCTTTGAAGAACAATCACAGCAAATACCTGATCAATATGTTTTCAGCCTTTCAGGGAACAGAGAGGTTCTGTTGGAAGGAATGAGGAAAACAACGTTGCAAACAGACTTATTGCTTCGAGTGTAAAGGGGCTACACTAGACATGTGCATCAACCATATGTCACCTGAACTGTAATGTATTTAGGTCTCTGAGGGTGAAACAGAGACCAAAGCAGGTGTTGGGTGTCGGCTCTGGAGATTTTGCCACTGAATTAAGTGAACAGTATTTGCTAGAGTATGTTTATGTTGGCCAGAAGAACTGTGGTGACCCGAGAGTCACCAATACCTGAAATAATACTTTGAACGATAACAGATGCAGTTCTTCAGTATGCAGCATTTGTACTTTCACTGTTTAGCAGGTAGAATCTACAAATACACATATTGCCAAACATATTGACTTGACTGCCCGATGAAGGTAGAACACCTTAATTCAATGAATTGGATGTGGGATCACTGTTGGCAATACAGTGTATGTGTAGGTGGATGCTATAGAATGTGCTCAACCCTATAGTGAAGAATACATATCCAGTACCTATAGCTGGACAAAACAAGTACAAGAAGTTTTATGGCGAGATAAGCAAAGAGTCTCATAAAATATTTTCTCAGGCGGACATAAAAATGACATGAAAGAGTTTCCAGAGCACAAAGCATGAAAGAGCATAAGGTCAGGGCTGGAAAGAGATGGTTCACAATAAACAACAGATGGAAGAGAACAAACACTACTGAGTAAAGTTTAAGATGAAGCCTGGCTGACAGGTGAATACTCTGACTTCTCTGTGGCTTGTCTAACCACCTGTGTGGTTCTTTGTGCACATCGTGAAACTGTAAAACACCCAGAGTCATTTTTCATTCAGATCAGATTTTTTTTTTTCTTATCTGAAACTTATTTCCAGATTCTTCTCTCTAGAGCCAACAGACAGACAGCCCATGCTTTTATCAGCTGCAGATTGGACTAAGACAGATTCACAACTACAGCTGCTTCAAAACGAAAAGCAGAGATAGCATGTTTATTCACTGCACTGGGTGGCTGTTACATTCAGGACTGATTTTATGATTTTTATAAAGATGTTAAAGGGCTTAGTTCAAAATATCTTTTTAGAACCGGCCAGTACCCTCAGTCTGTACGTACATTTCTGATTATCCCTGGAATGAGAAGCTAAATATCCGGTTAGGCCTAAATGAACCATTTTGCTCCTTGCCTCTGGAATGACCTGAGGATAGTTGAGAAATAGAAAAACTAAAAAAGATCTTTTTACTTTTTATTGAAATTATCTGGGTTTTTTTTAACCCTCTTTAAATGTGCTCTTATTTTAGCTTAATTCATGTCTTATATGTCTCTATTGTCAAAGAAAGGTGGTGTTTTGCAGGACCAAAGTGCAAACAGGAGCGTGGTAGGCGCATGGTGAGTTGAAGTATTTAATAATAAATCTGGTAAACTTACATAGAGTAAAATGGACTCAATGAGACGTGCATTGAACGGGCAGGTAAACAGTAGAATCCAGTAATGAGCTCTGACAACCAGACAGTATAAACACTGGGAAGAGAAAGGTTGGGCAAAACAGGTGGGAGTAATATAGAGGAGATGAGAAACAGCTTAGACCAATGAAGGGAGAGAGAGCTGAGGGAGGAGAGAATATGGGCAGGAGCAGACATAGAGGAACACAGAAAGGACAGCTAACAGAGAAAATCGAAATGTACAGAATGAACTAAGAAATAAGTAAACAATGGGATGAACTGACATAGTAACTCCTAATCAATGATGCTGCAGTAGAGCAGGTCAGCAGCTCAATTTCCTGGGGATGCAGATCACAGACACCTTGACCTGGTCTCTCCACACCTCTGCTCTTGTGAAGAGAGCACAGCAGCTAGTACACTTTTTGCATTGGATGAGAGAAGCAAACCTCTCCCTTCCAATCCTCACCATTTCTACAGAAGGACGATAGAGGGCATAATAACCAGCTGCATCTCTGTCTGGTTTGGGGCTTGCAAGGCCTCAGACTGGAAATGTGTAGAGAGAGTGGTGAGGACAGCAGGGAAAATCATCAGGATAGTATTTCCTTCCATCTATGCCACTACTCACAGACGCTGCCTGACCAGCACTCTGACCACCCCCACCATGGACTGTTCCCTGCTGCCTTTTGACAAAAGGTTCAGCAGCATCAATGCAGAACAACCAGATTCCCCAAAATCCCCCCTTCCCCTACTTACAACACTAGTCACTTTACATGGTCGCTGTGAACTATGTTACAATACATGCTGTTGCTAAAGATACTTGCACTATTCATTTTGTCTTACATATACTTTCTGTCTGTACATAATTTATTGTCTGATGCCACATTTCTGTTGTTCTGTTTCTTTATATATTTTTTATTCTTTATATCACATATACTTCTATTTATACTATCTTTCTTGTTCTCTGATTTTATTTGGAGCCTTGCAATGAAATCTCGCTAAAATGAAATGAAATGTCGATGTACAGTAGAATGACAATAATGTCTAAGTCATAGTCTAATGAACAACATGGAAAGAAACAGACATCTACAGAAATCCAAAACTTAAACACTTTAAGGATCATGCCATTTATACACTATTCTGACTTACTGTTCCCTACATTCTAACAGTATTACATTTAATCTTTTTACCAATTTTATGATACGTTTTTCTTTATATAACATTGATCTTAATTCTTTTGTTTTATTCAATATCAAGTGTTCTATTTGCATTTTTATTCAGAACGTACATCAATTCATTATGGACTTGAATATCATTTTCATTTAAGGTTTTTTAACAATTTATTTAAACTGTTCTTTTGAAAATTTTTATTACCACAAATTGGCTGCAGTAATTATACATTTTTTTGAGTTTAGTTTGTAAATCACACTACAACTGTATAATGACAGTAAGATTGTTTTATTCTCTCTCTCTTTTTTTTAATTACTACTTTGATGAAGCAGCTTTTCATTCAGTTTCACCATTCAGTCCTCTAGAGCTCAGAGCTGCCATGACTTAAAGTGAATCTGATTAAATCAAAATGAAGTTATGTTGTTCTAGTAGGATTTATCTGACATTTGCCTTTAGGAGAAAAGTAAAAAACAATTACTGCACATTCCAAAGCTGATGAAAAGACAACAGAGACTGGTTTGGATGCAAAGGAGGCAAAGAGACCAGCAGCAGCGTCTAAGAAGGAATTTCTAACAGCTACTGGTTTTGTAACATATCCCCTATTTACGCCATATGTCTGGATAAGGAGTAGCGTTGTAAGACAGAAATATTACTTCCAGAGAAAATATGCAGGCCTGGCTAAAATCTTCTGAAACATTTTGGTAAAATATGTTATGGTCTGACGAGACCAAACTAGACCCCAACATGTTGAAGGTTTGGCAAAAACAAAATTGATAGAGGATCAGTACAAGAACACCATAACCACAGTGAAACACAGTGGTGGTAGTATCATGATTTGGGGTTGTATTCCTTAGATCGATTCTTTTTTGTCAAGTTGCATGGAATCATTATTATGTTCAAAAATGAGGTTTAGCCTTCAGGTTCCAAGTAAGCAGCTTGAGATGAAGAGAGATTTCATTTTTTCAGCATCACAGTGAGTCCAAACAAACATTTAAATCAGCAAGAACAAGAAAAAGAAAAGAAGAAAGAAAATGAAAGTTTTAGGGCCCAGAACCAAATCTGACAGAAATACTCTGAGGTCATTGGAAGACGACCGTCGTCAAGGTAAGTCCTTGCCGAATAAATGCACAAAACTCTTTGTCTTGAATGAAAAGTAATTCACAGCTCGAAACATCTATCTCTGAATGAAGGACCATGTGAGCAAAGCCTGGAGCCTCAATCGGAACAAAGATTCCATCAACAATGACAGTTTGCAAGGAGATCTGAATTTTAAAACAGCTCAACTATTCATTCAATATAATATACAAGGACACACAGCTGTTGTATATTCCTAACAAGAAAAACCCAGAGGAGAGAGAGAGAAACCTTGTTCAGCTTGCTCAGTTTATTGTATTTGGTAAAGCAGCTCATCGGCACTTACCCACAAAACTGAACTGTGAAATCATAGATACATACAGTTATTTAATTGATCTACATGTGTGTAAAGGTTTGGTGCAGCTCATCCAAACTGGTGTGTAAGTGTAACCATGTGCGTCTGATCGATTAATTCGGAAATAAGTCAACCCAGAGTGTTACCTGGGTGGAGCTTGGGTAGAAAAGCCAGGCCAAAACACATAAAAAGAGATTAAATATGTTTAATACAAAACGTTTAAGAAACCACTTAAAGGGCAGTTCAGGCATGAATTACATGTTTAGTTATGAGAAATTTATTTATGTACTTCAAAATGATTACAGGAGAAGAATAATCTTTCCATAAATGATGATCTAGTGTTCTCAGTATGGCAGTGCAGAGACCTAATTTTCTTTGTTTTACCAACAACATCCAGCATTAATATCTTTAAATCTGTCCAGATCCTTCAAAAATAAAACTCAAACAGAGATGGAACACAGACTGCAAACCTGTCACAAAGCTAGATAGCTTCTAACCTGCTCTACATGAATAAAAACTGCTAGTAAATAAGAAACAATGGATATCAGAAGGTCAGCTTAGGTGTCACATTTATATTCCACAATTTTTATTTATGAATGCCCTTATGAATACATGTTATCTGCATATTTAAACATTTGTAAGTGTGTTATAACTCACTGTAGCCCAGCTGGGTGATAAACTCTGGACTGATGAAGACCTTCTGCTCTGGCTCCAGTAAAATGCTTATGAGGGGACATGGCATCATTAAAAAAGTGCAGCAACAATGAAACATTTAAAAATTATTTATTTACTGAAACATCAGCAGGTTTGTTAGGAGGTGTTTTAAACTCTCTGGAGGCCAATATTAGGACTCATCTTGTCCTCCACATTTTCAGAGGGATCAAAAGTAATTAGACATGTAAAGTTTGTCTTTTCTAAGCCCAAATGTAATGTAATGTATGCGTTCATGTGCGGATGTGGGTGTGCTTGTTGTTGTCGTGCAGAGCCCAGCAGTCTGCTGTCTGCAGAAGCTCCGCGGTGTGTTCAGATGAACAAGGACTCCTTGGAGATTTGGGTTATCTCTCTACATCCCTCAGCATGAAGCCTCAGGTGGGGAAGAAGAGAAGGGGATGCTTCATCAATAATTTAAAGAGCAACACAGAAATCTGTCCCCAGTGGAATTCTGTGTGTTGGGAAAAGTAGGTTCCCGCATGTCCACGGTTTTAAAAAGCAGAAACCCAGATCGACAGACAGACAGACAGACAGACAGACAGACAGACAGACAGACAGACAGACAGACAGACAGACAGACAGACAGACAGACAGACAGACAGACAGACAGAGACAGACAGACAGACAGACAGACAGACAGACAGACAGACAGACAGACAGACAGACAGACAGACAGATCGACAGACAGACAGACAGACAGACAGACAGAGACAGACAGACAGACAGACAGACAGACAGATCGACAGACAGACAGACAGACAGACAGATCGACAGACAGACAGACAGACAGACAGACAGACAGACAGAGACAGACAGACAGACAGACAGACAGACAGACAGTTAAAGGAGGCTGAGGCAAGGTGAGGGAATTCAAGTTTGAGCAGAAGTCTGAGCAGCTGCTGCAGAGATGAAAGCAGAAAATAGAAGAGAAACAAAGCAACTGAACATAAAGAAAAGTCAGACTCCACAATGCAAACATTTTGGCTCAATGTTGGATGAAATAAGGGGAGTAAAATACACTGCAGCTGCAAATCATGTCTAAATATATTTAAATATATTTACCAGACTTTTATTCTTTAAAACAGATTGAATGAATTTGGTTGCATTAAGTTCCTTGTATTCAGGAGGATTCATGTTTGGTTAATCTCGTCCACAACGGGGAATAAAAAACAGTTTCTCTGCACTGGAAAACGACACTGACTGGAAAGATCCCAATCTAAATGCAGGCTTGAACAAAACCGCTTCATGTAAATAAACTGGTTGTTGAATTTTGCTGTAAAGTTTGAACTACTCAACGCAAGGTACAGTTTAAACAGAAAACTCCTCTTTTTGTTATGCTGAGAAAATTTGCTTTGAATGTGCAGAGTTTGCAGGGTGGTTCACATATGAAACTGTAGGAATGTTTTGCAGCGAAATACATTTTATTATATATTATTAAGATCATGAATTCAATTGACCTTGTCCTTTTAAGTCAACAATTCAATTATATTCAGTTTATTTGTATAGCGTCAATTCACAACACATGTTGTCTCAAGGCACTTCACAACAGTCAAGTTCATACATTCCAATTAATCCTAATCATTGAACAGTGCAGTCAGATTCAGTTATTTATTCAAATTGGATAAAAAGTTTTTCTATCTAAGGAAACCCAACAGATTGCATCCAGTCAGTGACTTGCAGCAATCCCTCCTCCTGGATGAGCATGTAGAGACAGTGGACAGTCACTGGCGTTGACTTTGCAGCAATCCCTCATACTGAGCATGCATGTAGCGACAGGAAGAAACCTCCAGCAGAACCAGGCTCAGTGTGAGCAGCCATCTGCCACGACCGACTGGGGGTTTGAGAGAACAGAGCAGAGACACAAAGAGAACACAGAAGCACTGATCTAGGAGTCCTTTCTATGGGAAGGAAAAGTAAATGTTAATGGATGTAGCTCCTTTAGTAGTTTCACCTAGAAAGAAAGAACAGATAAACTCTGAGCCAGTTTTCAAGGTTAGAGTCTGAAAGAGAGCACATAGAGTTTGTTACAGTTAAACTCAGTCAATTACTATGTCTAGGGGAGAGAAAAGGTTAAACACTAAAAGACAGGGCTATGTGGATCATCGGTAGAAGGTGAGCATTAAGTTGTTGCCAGCAGAAGCTTGGACAATGCCCCTCTCCAGAACGGTGTCACAGGTAGACACAGAGCGAGGCCAGGTGTAGCTTCTAGGAAGAGAAAAGAGAGAACAAAGTTAAAAGCTGAAATAACTGTAAATAATACAAAATTGGATAGTAGTGTGAGAATGTAGCGATGAGGGTGAAAGTGGTCGTTATGTCCTCCAGCAGCCTAAGCCTATAGCAGCATAACTACAGAGATAGTTCCAGTTTATTTATTTATATATTGCTTATTTACAACAATGTCGTCTCAAGGCACCCCACAAAGGGTGTGGAATGACGCGGGGCCGCCGGGGAGGCAAGACCAAACCACCGAGTGCCAGAGCCCGGCCACCCCAGAACGGGCCACGTGTAGGGGCACTAAGTAAAATAATAAACTGATAAAGTTTGCCCATCTAGAGCCCACTGATGGCCATTGTTATACTAAAAACCACAAGGATTGGGATACCTCTCTGTCAGACTGATTATAATTGATTGGAAAAGAGAAGGGGTCATACAGGTAGCAGAAATGGAGGGTGTGTTTGCACCTCAACCTTAACTGAGCCGGTTTAGGCTAAACCTGACTCCCCCTTACTCCATCCAACAGGGAGGGAGGAAGGCGGAGGTGAAAAATAAGGAAGATGGCCTAAGCCACTCTAACTATAAGCTTTATCAAAAAGGACAGTTTTAAGCCTAGCCTTAAAAGTAGACAGGGTGTCTGCCTCACGGACTAAAACTGGGAGCTGGTTCCACAGGAGAGGAGCCTGATAACTAAAGGATCTGCCTCCCATTCTACTTCTAGAGACTCTAGGAACCACCAGTAAACCTGCAGTCTGAGAACAAAATGCTCTGTTAGGAACATATGGAACAATCAGATCTCTGATGTATGATGGAGATAGATCATTAAGGGCTTTATATGTGAGGAGGAGAATTTTAAATTGTATTCTGGATTTAACAGGGAGCCAATGAAGGGAAGACACAAAGTAGAGATAAGGAAACCTAAAGAGACTGTGGTGTCCTGTTGAAGAAGGAGAGTAAATTGAAACTGGGGGTTTAGAAAGTGTCAGAAGGAGCCGTTAAAACTTGCATCCAAACAACTCCCCCTCCTGAGTGATTGTGACCAATCAGGAGTTTCAGTAGAAGGAACCATGCTGAATTGAGACTTTGCAACATCAGTGCTCCAAGATGTTTAGTTGAGGCTGTGTATGACCATCTTAATAGAGTCAAATTACTCTGCAAGTGATTAATTGCATGCAAAACATGCTTTCCTGGCAGCAATTTGTAAAACTTGTTCCAGTAGAAAAGTATAGAAAAGGTAGAAAACTAGAATTAGGCACAAACCAGTTTTTATGTGAAACTGGCAGAGTCTCCAAATATATCAAGATGACCAAATCGGCCTGTTTTCAATTGTCTTCAATTTTCAACCTGAATTACCATTGAATACTTTGTAATCTACCTCCCACTAACACTGTAACCCTGATTGTTGCTAAAGGGTTGACAACTGACTCCATCTCAGTCAGGATCATTCAGCTGGGAGAGTTTTCATGTTTTAGCTTTATGTTTTGCCTTGATGGGACAGAAGCTTTGGCTTAATGTTTCTGAACACTAGCCATCTGATTTTGAAAGACATTAGATCCTAACATCCTAACATGAGAGGTTAAAACTAAAGTGATCAAAGCTATGAGTCAGAGGATAGATTAGCTGAGGTCTGGTTTGTTTTTAGTTCAAACTATCTGATCAATCCACACTTTAGAACATTTTGCTGAGACTTTTTCAGAAAACTCAGTGAGGCTATACACCATACAGCTATACAGCTAAACCAAATCTGTTTCTTTATCTGAGAACGGTACTGGGAAGTCATTACCCAGGTCACAAATCAATTCAAGTTCTGCCAGACTGTCTCATAATAAAATGTTTGAAAACAGACCCGTGGAGTCCTTTTTATGGGTGAAATGTCTCCATTCTGCAGAGAAACATTGCACAGATTTGATTTGCTCCCATAAAGATAATCAATATAAAAGGTTTATTTCCTGCTATACATCACATACACTCAAAACTGCTTCTGAGGCACATTGGTGCAGAATAGCTCCATAAACAAAACTTCAGCTCTGCACCGACCACGTTGACTGTGGCCATTGTACAAGAATATCATGCTGAAGATACGAGCTCAAAGGAAGTCCGGGATCTTTTGATCATCTCAGCTCTCTCAGCTAGGAGCAGATGAGGGAGATTACTAACACAAGCAGGGAGATAACTTGTGAAGTCGCCTTTGGCATTGAGGACAAGTTCAAATTAGGCTCACTGCTTTTCTGTTTAGATGCATTTATATCTGAGCAGGACATCTCACAAGGGGAAGGGATAATTAGATCTCTACAGGAATGAGGCACAACAGGCTGCACGGGCTGAACACCTTAGGTAGTCAAAAACCTTGAAAACCAGCAAGAGAAGCTACTGAATCTGTCAGGTCCTTCGATGGACTGATGGGTAGAGGAAAAAAAATAAAACTTTTTTCAATGGTGAGAAGGTGACCTGAAGGACCTGCATAACAAAAAGAAAAGAGCCTTCAGAAATGGATACAGGGAATTATTGAGGAGTATACAGAAGCAACTTAAAGTCAAGTTAGACACAGCAAGGAGGTGTACAAGAAGAAGCTGGAGAGCAAAGTCCAGCAAAACAATATCAGAGATGTGTGGTCATGGATGAAGAAGATCACAGGCTTCAAGCAGAAGGAAGATCAGACAGATGGATGTCTGGACATCTAATGAACATATTCTTCAATAGGTTCAGTTCAGGAACAAGCCCAGAAGAAGGTTCCAATGTTCTGGAAGACCTCCTGTCTTGTTCCGGTACCAAAGAAAACTCACCATCAGTCCTAAATCACTATAGACCTGTTGCCCTGACATCCCACATCATGAAGGTCTCAGAGAGACTCCTGTTGGCCCACCTGAGTAAGCAAACAGTAAACCATCAGGACCCCCTTCAGTTTGCTAATCACTGTGGAGTTGGAGTTAAAGTGGCCATCATACACCTGCTTCAACTAACCCACTGTGATCTGCACAAAGCCAGCAGCACTGTGAGGATAATCTACTTTGATTTGTCAAATTCACTGAACACAATTCAGCCAGATCAGAAATCAGAGACAAGAAGCTGAGTACAGGGAGCTGGTGGACCGCTTTGTGGCATGGTGCGGAAACAATCATCTGTGCAGACGTGCAACGTGAATAGAACAAAGGAGATGGTTGTAGATTTTAAGTGAAACAGGAACAAGTCAGACACTATTTTCAGTGGAGGTGGTGGAGGAGTATAAATACCTCAGTGTTCACCTGGACAACAGACTGGAGTTGAGATGCAACTGTGAAGCCATCTACAAGAAGGGACAGAGCAGACTGTACTTCTTGAGGAAGCTTAGGTCCTTTGGTGTTTGCAGCAAGATGCTGCATATCTTCTGTTGTGGAGAGTGTGATCTCTTCTGCCGTCATCTGCTGGGGTAGCAGCATCAGAGCCAGGGACTTAAAAGAGCTCAACAAGCTAATTAAGATGGCTGGCTCTGTTCTGCGGACTCCTCTGGAACCTCTGGAGATCATTGTGCAAAGAAGGATTCTTCATAAAATGAAGAACATTATGAAGAACCCTGATCATCCTCTTCATCAGACTGTTGTACAACAACAGTGTCTTCAGTCAGAGGCTTCTTCAGATGTGCTGTAAGACGGAGCACTACAGGAGATCCTTCCTGCCCACATCCATCAGCATCTACGACTCTTTGAAGAAACCTTCATAATATGAGCTACAACATTTATTTAGCCATTGGAATGAATAAAGTATTTTTGAACTGAATTGAGTTGAAAAGGACAGGAGACACACATTAGCAAATATGTGTAAAAGCTGATGAATTTTAATTAAGTAAAATTACCAACAGCATTGTGAGATCTAAATCTAAAGGTGTTTGCATGGCAATGCCTAAGAAAGGCTAAAAGTTAAGCTTTTTGCTCAGAATCTGCATAGGAAATGATAAATCCTCTGATTCCACAGAAACACATCACCTAATGAACCTTTCTTTAAATGTTAGTATGATTGCTAACCCTACAGAAAGGTAAAAATATTAATAATTCAGACAAAAATGTTTGTCTCCACAATGAGTCAAAATTATAATTTAATATATATTTTTTTAACTTTTATAAAAAACTGGAAAACCTGGAGTGGAGTCCAGCCTGCTTCTTCCCACCCAGCATCAGTCAGAGAATATTAAAGTCGAGCTGTTTAATGCACAGTCCATAACAAATACAGGAAGTCCTGCTTCATACATGACCACATAGTGGATAGTTTCTTGGACTTACTGTGCTCACAGAAACCTGGCAGCAGGCATGTGCAGGGTGGCGGAGGACACTGGACCACCTGCCCCTTTTGCTCCTTGCCCAAAAGTGCGCTTTTGGTCAAAAGATTTATTTATCAGGCATTTATTTGTGCTCTTGTTTTACTTTGTCTCTGCACGACCCTGGCTGGTATCAACCGAACATGTTCTCTGCACTCAACAAGGCTTTTCCTCCTTGATACTGTTATCTTTACAAATCCTGCAGTATTGGTCAGGGTGATGGTTTGGCCTTCATTTATTTTAGACATGGACTTGTCCTTGTTTCCTCTGCTTGATCTGTAAAGAAAAAAACTATAAACCCAGACCTCTTGGCTATAGATCTTTGCCACTACCCTTCTACTAACTTTTCATTAGTTAATGAGTCAGTGAATTTTTACAATAAAACCATGAGTGACGTCCTAGACCAGCATGCACCTGTTAACACCAGGACTTTTAGTCTTGTTCGTTCATCTCCCTGGTAGAACAGTGAACTGCGACACATTAAAGCAGCTGGACGTATCCTTCAGAAAGATAACATCAACTCTGAACTGACTGTTCACAAACAGGCCTGCTGAGAGCATCAACATGCCTATGCAAAGGCCCTACGTGAAGTATAATCCGACTTCTATTCCACCACCATCAAAAACAGTCCTGGTAATTACAAGCAGCTCTTCTCCACAGTAAACACCCTCAAACTTTTTCACTTACTTACAAAAATTACAAAAGAACACTGCAACAACTTTATGGATTTTTTTTTCTGCACAAAAATTCACACCAACCTTTTTGTTCCACCTCCACCAACTCCCATTGCTCAGAAATCTTAGCCTCCACTGCTTCACATCAGCTTCCCAGCAAGAAGTTATTGGCACCATCTGGATACAACCCTCCACCTGTGCACTTTATTCTTTTCCCACAGTTCTACTAAAAACAAAAATTTATTTCATTAGTCCCTTGATCACATCCATCATCCATCTTTCTCTAGATTGATGCTGCCTTAATGCTGCCAATTTCAGACCTCTCTTTACAAAATACACCCTCAATTCCGACGACCTTACCAACTACAGGCCTGTTCCAATCGAAATTTCAGGAAAAAGTCATTGCAGCATGCCTACATGACCACATCGCTCTCAATAATATCTGTGAGAAATTCCAGTCCGACTTCTGCTCTGCTCACAGCAAAACAAACTGCCCTTGTTAAGGTCACAAATGACCTCATGAATGCAGTTAATGCTGGCTGTCACCCCCTGCTGATCCTCCTGCAGGAATTGGCACTGTTGACCATGTTATTCTTCTCAATTGGCTTCAATACACCACATGACTCACTGACATTACTCTGGATTGCTTTCTGCTCCTATGTTTCTTAGCGATCAGTATATGTCTCAATTTGGGAAGCCAGGTCTTGGACTCACACAGTCAACTGTGGGGTCCTGCAGGGATCAGTCCTTGACCCAGCTCCATTCACCCTTTACCCCCTTGGTCTGATCCTCACTCAACACAGGATTTAATTAAATTGTTACACAGATAACACACAGCTTCTATTATAACGGGCTCACAGCTCTCTGCACCCTCATCATCATCAGTATCCACTCTCACCACATGTCTCAAGGAAGTAAGAGCATGGATGAACCCCAATTCCCTCCAACTAAACACTTCCGAAACAGATGCCATGCTAGTCGGCACTTTTATTCAGATTCAGTTGACCTCCATTTTTAGTGTAACCCTCTCTGGCCAGTACATTCCGCTTTCTTTTACAGTTGGTAACCTCAGTGTAAGATTAGCCACTTAATTCACATTTGAAACACACATTAAACACCTCTGCAAGACCTCCTTTTTATCATCTTTAAAATATCACTAAACTCCATCCATTGCTTTCTTTACCCGATGCAGAAAACATATTCATGGCTTCATCTCTTCAAGACCCGATTACTGCAAGGCACTTTTATATGGAGTGCCAACGGCGTAACTTTGGGTCCAACATTGGGGGGGTTAGGCACTTATTTTCAAGCGTACAACAGCGTAGCCACAGAAAGGCTATGATTTGATCTAAGTATCTTCTTGCTGCAATGAAACAGTGCTAACAACTAAATCCTTGCACACTTATTGTATTTTAATTTTAAACACCTATAGAATACGTTTGAAAGGAGTTCAAGTGAAGGTTTAGCATGATGTTTATGCACATACAACAGAGAGGATGTTATGTTTATAAAAAGGAAAAAGTTTTGCTTGGAATTATTTGGCCGAACGTTTTAAAGGTTTTCCAACTTTGAGACGCTTCCCTTCTGGCTTGTGATACCTGGCACAATAAACAGTATGTGCAATATTAATAATGGATTGCACACAATTGCGAAATTTCAAAACCTCCACGTCAGCCAATGCATCGCTATCCTTCCAGTCAACACCCCAGGGGAGAGGTAAGAAAAAATGACATAACTCAGTAGCCACAAAAGAGATCTGGTGATGTTATCTGTTATGTGTCTTATATTTCATGTATTATATTCAATTGTAAATACTTAATATGTTTAATTATAAACTGTACACACTGCTGTCATACTGATCATCATATCTCTGGTTTATGCAATAAAGATGCAATTGACAAGTGTACAAATTGAAACATTTAAATATGAATAAACAGATTAATTACTAGCAATAGTTCTTCAGATCATCAAAATCTTCCTCACAGTTTGCTTCAGTTTTGCAGGGTATAGCAGTTTCTGTTGTGGCATGGGGAAAGTCAAAGTAAAGCTCCGGCTCAAGCAAATAAGACTGAACTGACTGATTCACCCTCACACTATGTCCAATGTGGCAAGTGCAAACCTAGGTTAATTAACCAGAACAGTGGAGAAACACAAAGAAACTCTAGATGTATAAAGACTACTAAAACACAAAAGAAGGAACTAATAAGGAAAACGCCAAACAATAATGAGCACATACAAGTACGTACACAAAAGAAAATCCAGACCCAAACACTTCAGGATCGTGCCAGTTTTAGCTTATCTCATCTTATTTAAGGTTATTAAAGCTTTTCTTTAGCTTGTTTTATTTTATATAGGCTTATTTTGGATTACCTATTTAAAGCAAGTTTATCTTATTTTAACTTCTTTTTTAAATCAAATGTTTATTATAGCCTATTTTATTTAAGCTTATTTTAGCATGCTTCAACTTATCTCAGATTAGCTTAACCTGTCTTTTTTTAGGATTTTGTCTTATATTTTGACTTATTCCAGTTTATCTGATTCCAACAGCTTGTTGTGTTTAGAGGAGTTTAGAGGAGCAGAAAAGTTTTCTATGTCTGTACTAACCCTCTTTCTCTTTAGCAAAAAAAAATAACTAAGTAGTAGTTCAGACAGTGATTTATTATGAAAGTAATACAGTTACTATTTCAACTACTGATAAACACTATATCAGTAACCCACCATATTAAAAGGTTTTGAAATATTTCCAACAAACATTGATCTAATGCTGTTCTGCAAATCTGGGCATGCCTCCATCAGACATGGAGGAGTGCACGGTATCTCTGTTATAGACCTATTTTCACACCCACACATGTATCTGCAGGATCAAACCCTGAAGCGTTTTTTTTCTGTCTCACATACGTTAGCTGTAATGAAGAGGAGACACAATGAAGCCGAGAGCACACACACAAATGCACTGACACACACACTCAGTCCTCCTGCGGGATTAGTGTACAGATAAATTAATCATTGAAAGACAAACTTGCTTTAGGCATGGCCTGCTGCTTTGAAATTAATATTTTACAAGAGAGTACATCTCTGTCTTCATCTTTCCCTCTTTCTCTCTGCCAGAGTCTCTCAATAAATACATTTATTCTTTAACTCCTCAGGTATTCAGTGCCTGCAGCAACCCAGCACCCACAAACATACAGTCTCACCTTCATCTGCCACAAAAAGAGGACTCTTGTCACGCAGGCTAGAACTTTTTCTCAGTGTGTTGTGGCGACACAAGTTGGCATTACAGGGCAGTGGTTAGAGTCAGAATGCAAGGCCAGAGATTTAACTATATCAGGCATATGTGCTCATATGAATGTATAATGAAGAAGAAAACAGAAAATAATGCTGCAACGGGGTGTTTGGTTTTCTGCTTCTGCCTTATCCGTTTTCTACTACTGATAATATAGCTGTGTTCTGCTCGGCCAGTCAATATGAGATGAAAGCTGACTACAGAACAACATCATCTTGTTCCTAATGTTTCTTTCTAAATTTAACTTCCCTTAACATGTTATTCTTAAACTTCATCTGCCAACACTTAGTTTAGGACTAATTTTTTCTGCTATGAATATGATAGTAGACGGGACAATCATGGAGTTCCTCTTTATAGCATGAACAGTTTTTATTTTCAGTTTTTCATCTGTTTGTCTCTGGCTGTTTCACCACACATGCCTCTTCCCAGTCTGACTGTCCCCGGCTGAAAGCAACATTACATCCCACAGAGACCTTTCTTTATCTCATTTGGTTCTGTCTAACTGCCCACCTTGGCTTGATCTCCAGCAGTGGGCATCTGTTTACAGATGATAAACCCTGCACGATGGGCTCTGCCTGTTCTGCCACGACCACAGAACGATGTAGTTTAAACTACTCATGAACAGCTCAAAGACTCTAGGTTTTCTCCCCCACTTGACACTAAATTCTTCCTTAAGCTGAGGGATGATTTTAGAGGCATCACGTAAAATCCCTGCCTTGGGTTTAGATTATTTAAAGTCACTTAGAGATTTATTGTTTTGTAGCTTTTAGAGCCTTTAACTCTAACCAGTTTAACAGTTCATTTATCAGTCAGTTCAATATGTGTCTCATCGGACCATAAACCTGTCTTGAGAAGGCATTAAGCTTGCCCATGTGGGCAGCTGCAGATTTCAAACATGCTTGAAGGTGTTGATCTTGGAGCAGGATCACATCCTCTCAGTCTATAGTGAGGCAACACCGGTGTTACTCTCCACCAGTGTTCCCAGCAGGTCTTGTTCATGGCAAGCTTGAGTCTGAGTGGTTCTGGGGTTGTATTTAGGTATCCAATCCAGTTTTCCTTTCACCTGAGGAGAATGTTTTGGGTCTACTTTAAGACCAAAGTGGTGACACATCTGACTAATGTGTATTCCGTACCTGAAGTGATGATCCTGGAATCTGCTGTCATTTAGAAATGGCTCCATAAACTGTTCCCAACTTGTGTAAATCTATAACTGTTAGATCATTATTCAATAAGTATTTATTTGACCTTGTGTTGATTGAAGGATAAATAACAACAATTTAAACATGTTCACTCAGTTATTGTCTTCAACAAGCATTGTAGATCTGTGTTGACTAATCCTTCCACCCTGCAAAAAGGAAATATCAAAATTTATAAAAAACTGTTTGCAACTCAGTCAGTACACTGACTGAGTTGCAAACAGTTTTTTATTGATATCACCAGCAACTTCTCTATAGATTTTCTATTTGCTGGCAATTTTGGATCAAAGATCAGAATTGAGGGTTTGGATTGGAACAATTGTTCAGGAACACCGCCTGTTGTTTCAAACAGCTTTTTAAAAATGAAGCTGTGATATTCAGACAACCATTTGCTAAAATAACAAGTCAAATCCTTTGATCTGTTTTGATATACTATCTCTATTTGGCTGGGAATGACCAAACAGCTTCTTAGATTTGTTTTATAGACCCAGTTTGGAGCCAGCTCTTGCACCAGTCCTGGTTTAACACTGGAAAGGCCTTCTGAATGCGATGAAGCATGTTTTACCTACCAAGGCCACTGCAACACAACTCCCAGAAAGGTTGGTCCTAAAAGGAGACTCGGTAGCATGGATTAACATACTCTCATGATCTTTATGGGTACTCCTAGCTGTCACTTTTTTCCTGTAAAACTACAACTGATATACCTGTTCATCATTGTAATGCATCTTCAGTCCAATGTCTGGAAGGTCTTTTCATTTGGTTTCTTTAGAAAACCACAAATTCCCCCCATTTGTTGAAATCTGAATGCAGTCTTTCATCTGTGACTCTGCATCCTTTTTGATTTTCATATTCTGACACAGAACCGCACAATGGTGAAACACAGCAGGAGAGCTAGGAAAGTCTTGATTGCATTAATTGAAATAGTCAAAACATGTTTTCTGCCTTGTCAGTCTCATTGAGGAGACTTTTGACGAATGCCAACATGTCCTTCAACAGTGTTTGGACTATGCTGTGACACAGAACAGTGTGTTTCTCTGTAGACATATGAAAGGGAGTGGCGAACCAAAGTTCTTACATTATGAATGTGCTTCTTCCCTTTGTTAGTTTTCTGTTGAAAGTCTTTGCTGCTTTGAAGCAAGTTTCCTTTCCCTCCCAAACTCATCAATTGAGTGTTTCAAATAAATAAATCAAATGAAATCAAAAATCAAAATTTGCCTGTTGCTCACTTTACCAGGAAACGTTGCTGTTCCTGCTCAAGGATTGTTCATGCAGTGGTACATAGAGTTTTCAATAATAATATCTGTCATGATTTCTGGGTGTTTTCTTTTGTTTGTTTCCTGATATTTCTGGCTTTATGATTACCATGTTCAGTTCATTTTTTTATGTTGTCCATTATTATTGTTGGGTCAACAATAGGGTCTTTGAGGGTCCCTTGAGCATGATTAGGAGGCCAGTCCCTGTATTATCTTCTGCCTTTTATTGTTTATTGCACTGTTTATTGTGTTATCATTTATTATTATGTTTTATCTATTATGTTTTTTATTCCTTTGCAAAGGTCTTTGATTGCTGATGATATGTAAAAAAAAAAAATCAATCAGATTTCAGTATCAAATCAGAATTAAACTGGTAGTGCTGCACAACATATCTCAAACATATCTTCAATGCAGTATTAGTATGTACAATATTCATATCACAAATGACTTTGAATGCAAATTGTTGGCTAATGTATTCCACGTATCTAGGATTTACACTACTGGCTAATAAGATGTTCAGGCTGTTGGAATGTCTCCCTTCAGAAGTGCCCTCGAGCTCTACCCCACCTCCCTCCCCACACCCTTAGCGTCCAGGTTGCTGAGGGTCACAAATGGATGGAAAATGAAAAATGTGCATCATTGGAATATTTACTGAAATTATTGGCCTTCTATAATTTTCTCATTTCGTGCAGCCCTAGTTAGCAGTTTCCAGAGGAAGGACAAATATAAAGATAAAAGTATAATATTAAAATGAGTCAGTTAGAATTATTTACACATTTCACTTTGTTTCTCCCTTTAGACCACAGGTGTCAAACTCCAGGGCCCGTATTCACAAAGACTCCTAAGACTAAAAGTAACTCCTAGTGACGTCATTCTAAAAATCTTAGAATTTCTCGAATACTAAGATTTTTCTTAGAATTATTTCTCTGTAAGATAAAAGTTATTCACAAAGCATCTTAGGCTTTTACAGAGCTCCTGACGTGAGGAAATGTTAAGAGTTGTGAGGAGGACTTTTAATGAGCCTAAGAGTGTCTTAAGCAGAGAAGATGGCAGAAAGACTGAGAGAAAGGAGAGATTCTCCGAACAATGAATAACAGTGAATTAATAAAACGCTACCGACTCGATTGCACAGGGATTCCCCTCCTTAATAGTCGAGTAAATGAGCACATAAACTTCTATAACAATCATACAATTATTAATATAGAAGTAAGATTCACCTTATCATCCCCCTAGGGGGAAATTAAATTGTTTCAGCAGCAGGACAGGCTAAAGGTCAAATGAAAAATTAGGTAAAATTAAGAAGGATAAATAAATAATAGAAACAATAACAAATAACTATGAATAAAAGTGAACAAAATCACAAATAATATAGTACCAAATTATTAAAATATTTATACACTGTAAAATGCTTTCAAAAAATAAATTTGTAAAGAATTGGAAAAACTCAAAAAAATAATATATATGTATACATTAATACAAACTTTGCAAGAAAGTACAATAATCTAATCTAAGCACTAGGTACATAGAAGCAAGATGAAAATGAGGTGACTCGGTATTTGCTGTATTGTTCATGATGATGTCAGCAGCCTAAGTTAAAATGGCCACCTACAACGCTCCCCATCTGTGGAGGAGTTCTCTGGTGTGCTGCTATCTCCTCTCTAGCTTCTGAATGCAGCAGGAACCAGAGCTGCTCACACTCCAGGCTGGTGCTGAAAGCAGAGGGTATTGATCTGCTGGGAATGCCTGTTTGTTGGCACCGTGATCCCAGGACCAAATCTACCTTTAAACACTCATCTTCTCCTCCACTAACAGGCTCTGCTCCGCTTTTCAGTTCGGTTTTTTCCACCTTTTTGTCTCTGTATTGTTTTGGTCATTTACCAGACTAATCCTTATTATGCAAGAAGGCAATCACAGTAAAATGCTGAATTTTAATATTAATATGAAATTATTATGAAATAGATGAGGTATGAGAACAACCAGCATGATGAGCATGTAAATAAGCTAGGTTCAAACATTTTAATGCTGTGTGACAATTAATTTAATCTAGCTAACTTTCATCAAGATTTACACGTTTCTGAATTTTGTCTAAATTCTATCATTGGTTAATTTCTCTCCAATGATTACCAGGGGCACATTTGTTTTTCTTTCTTTTAACAACCAATCACAGCTCTTAGAAGACAGCGTCACACCTCCTCACTAAGATAGGATTTTCTGTCATCTTCTCACTCAGTCGTTCTCAGCAGCGAACTGAATCACTCTTAAGCGAGGAGTCCTTGCCAGGAATTTTTAGGCTGAGACAGAAGCTCTCTGAGAGGACTCTGAGAATCTTTGTAAATTTATGAGGGCCAGCATCCTGCAACTTTTTCTGTCAGGACACCTGAATCACATAATTAGCAGGATTCTGTAGAACCTGAGTGCATGAGGAGTTAATTTAGTCCTTTCATTCAGGTGTGTTGGACTTGGGGTACATCAAAAAGTTGCAGAACATCGGCACTTGAGGACTAGAGTTTGACATCCGCTTTAGATCATCATCATCTAACAGAAATTCTCTCAGTTCTTTTGTTGACATAATTATACTATTAGATTAATGAGTTAAAAGAAAAGTGAGTTTGATCCCTTTGAGGACACATCAGTGTTGGAATATGAATCGACATTAAAAAAATCCCAAGCCATTTCCACAGTGTGTGACTCTAATCTGTTGAGCTGTTACTGTTTGAGTGAAGAAGCAGTGCTGCTAAAATAAGTTGGGTAGCGTTGAGTGTTTGTAACATTTATGTGATGCCATACACACACACAGTGCTAAGCATGCTGGTGTTTGTGTCTGCGTGCGTGTGTGTGTTTCAGGACTTGGTCTTGCTTTGTGCATCTGTGCGTGTTTCCGCCCTAAAGCTACCTCTACCTGTCAGTGTGTGATTGTCACATTAGCTCCTCGCTGCCTGCTCTTATCCTTCTCACAGCACTCATCGTTTCAAACTTTGTTGACCAACACTTAACTTCCAGCGAAGTTACCTTTACAAAACCCCACATTAAACCTAAGGGTTTGGGTCATGTGCCGAGTTCAAAAATGTGGTGGATTTTGATGACTGAAAGGTGTGGCAGTTGATAGCAATGTTGCCTTGCAAGGTCTTGGATTCAAATCAGCCAATTCCTTTCTTCATGGAATTTCCATGTTCTCCCGGTGCATCCATGGGTTCTCTCTGGGTACGCTGGCTTAAGGCTCCCACAGAGTCCTACATTTCTAGTGACAAATTCCTACATTTCCCACACCTTCTGCTCTAGCATCATTGGTCAAAGTGGGAAAAGCTAATTTGCCCTGTTGCTATGGAAAATCAAAAGAAAAGCAGGTGACACACTATATTGCCATAAGTATTGGGTCACACCACCAAATCAATGAATTCTGGTGTTCCAGTCACTTCCATGGCTGCAGGTGTATAAAGTTTGCTGTGGAGAACCTTGGCTGGCCAGCACAGAGTCCTGACCTCAACCTTATAGAACACCTTTGAGGTGAATTAGAGCAGAGGCTGCAATTCAGGTTTTCATTGGTTTTATTGGTCTTTCCATGTTCTAAACCTCTCAGACTAGATTTGCGTCTTTTCTCCACTGAAATCTATCAACTGGCATGGTGCAGGCCTCCAATATGGATACATTCTGGATATGTCCTTTTGGAGGTTTTGCAGGCCCTCATTGGAGTGACCATAGCTCTCTTTTGGACTAGAAATGCCTCTTGAGGAGGAGCTGTGGAGAGAAATGTCTGGATTTCTATCTGACATTTTTGTCTGATTGTTTGTAATATCAAATACAAACTTTTTACTATTTCGATTTGTGAGCTTTATTCTGAGATTCTCTGATGTTCAGCTGTGAATATTTTTATCTTCTAAATCAGCCACTGAAGAAGTGAAAGCAAAAAGCTCATTATGAGGCACCCTGAATGTTGGAGGATCACTAAACTTCACAGAGTCTGGGGTTGTCGATATTTCAGAATCAATAATTAATTTTCAGGATTTTGTCTGCTCTGCTCTCTTTTCTATCTTTTCTATTCAGCTGTGTCCGAATAGGATTTCAGCTGTTTACAAGTTTCCATTTGACCCTGACAAGGCTTCGGGTACAAAAACAGAGCACAAAACGTAGAAAAGTAATATAAAGGCAGAGCCTGAGATCATCCGATTTCTGTTTGTAGAAAATAGTTTACTTATTCAAGATATGAAAAGATCTTGTTAAATTAAACATGTAAAACTGTAGGATAAAAATATTGACCAAAGGTTAAAGACCAGCTTTCCTGGTGTACTCATTATTTACTTTATGGTTTCATCCAGTGGTGGACCTGTTTTTAGAACTGTGACATGAAAAGATGACAAATAACTGACTAAGCAGCTTCTGAAGGGAGGCCATGAAATAATGCAAATACTGATTTGTATGTGATACAATTATATTTTGTATGACCGACTCAAAAATGGGAGCAAATCTTGTACTCTTTTGGTATTTTATCCTAATTTTAAAACAAGACACATCACTTACTTTGATTTGAATTTATGTAATTGAGCTACAATATACCCTAGAGAGCAGTCAGATTTTTTTATGCACTCATGCACATGAATGTCATATTAATTTAGGGTTTTAAATTTACATCTGAAACATTCTTCAAACAGGGTGGAGGGATTATATAACATAAAACAATGAACTTGGTGCACAAGTTTGAATTTGGTGTAGATCTTCTCTAATCCACAGTATGAAAATAACACATACATACTCAAATATTTACAACTCATACCAGATATTTACAGGTCCTTCTCAAAATATTAGCAGATTGTGATAAAGTTCATTATTTTCCATAATGTAATGATGAAAATGTAACATTCATATATTTTAGATTCATTGCACACTAACTGAAATATTTCAGGTCTTTTATTGTCTTAATACGGATGATTTTGGCATACAGCTCATGAAAACCCAAAATTCCTATCTCACAAAATTAGCATATCATTAAAAGGGTCTCTAAACGAGCTATGAACCTAATCATCTGAATCAACGAGTTAACTCTAAACACCTGCAAAAGATTCCTGAGGCCTTTAAAACTCCCAGCCTGGTTCATCACTCAAAACCCCAATCATGGGTAAGACTGCCGACCTGACTGCTGTCCAGAAGGCCACTATTGACACCCTCAAGCAAGAGGGTAAGACAGAAAGAAATTTCTGAACAAATAGGATGTTCCCAGAGTGCTGTATCAAGGCACCTCAGTGGGAAGTCTGTGGGAAGGAAAAAGTGTGGCAGAAACGCTGCACAATGAGAAGAGGTGACCGGATCCTGAGGAAGATTGTGGAGAAGGACCGATTCCGGACCTTGGGCGACCTGGAGAAGCAGTGGACTGAGTCTGGAGTAGAAACATCCAGAGCCACCGTGCACAGGCGTGTGCATAAAATGGGCTACAGGTGCCGCATTCCCCAGGTCAAGCCACTTTTGAACCAGAAACAGCGGCAGAAGCGCCTGACCTGGGCTACAGAGAAGCAGCACTGGACTGTTGCTCAGTGGTCCAAAGTACTTTTTTTCGGATGAAAGCAAATTCTGCATGTCATTCGGAAATCAAGGTGCCAGAGTCTGGAGGAAGACTGGGGAGAAGGAAATGCCAAAATGCCAGAAGTCCAGTGTCAAGTACCCACAGTCAGTGATGGTCTGGGGTGCCGTGTCAGCTGCTGGTGTTGGTCCACTGTGTTTTATCAAGGGCAGGGTCAATGCAGCTAGCTATCAGGAGATTTTGGAGCACTTCTTGCTTCCATCTGCTGGAAAGCTTTATGGAGATGAAGATTTCATTTTTCAGCACGACCTGGCACCTGCTCACAGTGCCAAAACCACTGGTAAATGGTTTACTGACCATGGTATCACTGTGCTCAATTGGCCTGCCAACTCTCCTGACCTGAACCTCATAGAGAATCTGTGGGATATTGTGAAGAGAACGTTGAGAGACTCAAGACCCAACACTCTGGATGAGCTAAAGGCCGCTATCGAAGCATCCTGGGCCTCCATAAGACCTCAGCAGTGCCACAGGCTGATTGCCTCCATGCCACGCCGCATTGAAGCAGTCATTTCTGCCAAAGGATTCCCGACCAAGTATTGAGTGCATAACTGTACATGATTATTTGAAGGTTGACGTTTTTTGTATTAAAAACACTTTTCTTTTATTGGTCGGATGAAATATGCTAATTTTGTGAGATAGGAATTTTGGGTTTTCATGAGCTGTATGCCAAAATCATCCGTATTAAGACAATAAAAGACCTGAAATATTTCAGTTAGTGTGCAATGAATCTAAAATATATGAATGTTAAATTTTCATCATGACATCATGGAAAATAATGAACTTTATCACAATATGCTAATATTTTGAGAAGGACCTGTATATACACTGTTTAAAAATACAGATAACTCTCAATAATCAGACATTGACCTCATGGCTTAGAAATAATCTCAAGATTTGGGTTAATTGAAGTCATACCTGTTGAGGTATTTTAAGGCAACATTTTAAAAGCACTGCTTGTGTGACATCAAAAAAAATCAAATGAAAACATAAGAGATGTCAGGAAGGAAATTCTGGACCTCTATTTGTCTGGTTCATCCTTGGTTACAATCTCTAGATTAAATTAAATCAAAAAAATCTTTTTTTATTCCCAAAAGGACATTGAATGTTGTCATAACTCATATTGTGCAAGTTTCTTCAACCAGTTGTGGGAAGTTGTAGTATTCTCTGTAGCCTGTTGTGGTCAGGATTAGAGCAGATCTGAAGAAATCTGGTCTCATGAAGAGGATTCTCAGAGTTGTCTGTAATGTCCTCTATTTTATGAAAAGTCTTTATTTGCCCAATCAGCTCCAGAGACATCATTGTCCTCAGGACCCAGCCAGCCATCTTTATTAGTTTGTTGAGCTCTTAGGTCCCTGGCTCTGATGCTGCTACCCCAGCAGAGGATGGCAGAAGAGATTGCACTCTCCACAACAGACTCAAACAAGATTTGCATTATTTTGCTGCAAACAGTGAAGGACTGAACCTTCTTGAAGAAGTATAGTCTCCTCTGTCCCTTCTTGTAGATGGCTTCACAGTTGCATCTCCACTCCAGTCTGTTGTCCAGGTGAACACCGAGGTATTTATACTCCTCCACCATCCCAACTTCTTCTCCCATGATGGAAATAGTGTTTGACCTATTCTTGTTAAAATCTACAATCATCTCCTTTGCTTTATTCATGTTCAAGATGAGATGACTGTTTTCAAGTTGCCTACCGATCTATGTATTGGTGTATGAATGTGTGAGCGTTAGTGAGTGCAATTGGGTGAATGTGGCTCTAGTGTAAAGCGCTTTGAGTGGTCTGTATCACTGGAAAAGCGCTATATAAGTTCAGTCCATTTTACCATTCACACCATGCTGCAAAGTGGTCCACCAGCCCCCTGTAATCAGCTTCTTGTCCATCTCTGATCCACCCCACATCTGAGTATTTCTGCAGATGACAGGAGTCTGTCTTGTACTGGACGTCTGAGGTGTACAGAGTGAAGAGGGATGGTGAGAGTACAGTCCCCTGTAGTGCTCCTGTGCTGCTGACTACCTGGTTAGACACACAAACCTTAAGTCTCACAAACTGTGGTCTGTTTGTCAGGTAGTCTTTGATCCAGGAGATTGTTGAGGCCTCCACCTGAGTCTTCTGGAGCTTCTGTTTCATTGGAGAATTCAGTTTGTGCAATGCACTAGGACCAACAGCAGTGAAACTGTCTCACAGAATGAACCAACGACCACCACTCTGGGTGCTTGAATGACATGTATATCAATTTAAGAAAATGTGTCTAACATTGTTTTCTTTAGACTTTCTTTGTTGAAATAAAACTACCAAAAAAGAAATTGATCATCTGTTTGTAAGCAAATAAATATAAATTTCCATCTCCACAGGAGAGCAAAACCAGGCAAGCATTGATGTCAATGTATTCCTGACTTCAAACACATTCATGTTTGTATAAAAAAGAAAAGGTTTTATTATTAACTTCATTTTAGACTAAATAAATAAAAAACAAATGCAATATCAATAAATGAAGATGGTGACTACAGAATATATTTGAAGTATTCAGGCAACAGATAAGGCAGCATTGTGGTAAATAATTCATGAAGAGCAGATCATAATTCGGAATTTCTCTGAAAGTTGCACCATGCACCATTTCTTACCAAAAGATTTCCACTCTAGAGATGATGAAGCTACAAAGACGTCAACCAGCAGAGGTTTTATTTTATGAAGCTTTAATCTTATGATGAAGTCCCATAATTTTTTTACAACTAACACAAAAGAAACAGCAGTCCTTCTTATTGTATGAGCAGTATTTCTTTACCTCCAAATTCTTTGCAGGTCAAAGCTACAGGTCCTTCTCAAAATATTAGCATATTGTGATAAAGTTAATTATTTTCCATAATGTCATGATGAAAATTTAACATTCATATATTTTAGATTCATTGCACACTAATTGAAATATTTCAGGTCTTTTATTGTCTTAATACGGATGATTTTGGCATACAGCTCATGAAAACCCAAAATTCCTATCTCACAAAATTAGCATATCATTAAAAGGGTCTCTAAACGAGCTATGAACCTAATCATCTGAATCAACGAGTTAACTCTAAACACCTGCAAAAGATTCCTGAGGCCTTTAAAACTCCCAGCCTGGTTCATCACTCAAAACCCCAATCATGGGTAAGACTGCCGACCCGACTGCTGTCCAGAAGGCCACTATTGACACCCTCAAGCAAGAGGGTAAGACACAGAAATAAATTTCTGAACGAATAGGATGTTCCCAGAGTGCTGTATCAAGGCACCTCAGTGGGAAGTCTGTGGGAAGGAAAAAGTGTGTCAGAAAACGCTGCACAATGAGAAGAGGTGACCGGACCCTGAGGAAGATTGTGGAGAAGGGCCGATTCCAGACCTTGGGGGACCTGCGGAAGCAGTGGACTGAGTCTGGAGTAGAAACATCCAAAGCCACCGTGCACAGGCGTGTGCAGGAAATGGGCTACAGGTGCCGCATTCCCCAGGTCAAGCCACTTTTGAACCAGAAACAGCGGCAGAAGCGCCTTCCCTGGGCTACAGAGAAGCAGCACTGGACTGTTGCTCAGTGGTCCAAAGTACTTTTTTCGGATGAAAGCAAATTCTGCATGTCATTCGGAAATCAAGGTGCCAGAGTCTGGAGGAAGACTGGGGAGAAGGAAATGCCAGAAGTCCAGTGTCAAGTACCCACAGTCAGTGATGGTCTGGGGTGCCGTGTCAGCTGCTGGTGTTGGTCCACTGTGTTTTATCAAGGTCAGGGTCAATGCAGCTAGCTATCAGGAGATTTTGGAGCACTTCATGCTTCCATCTGCTGAAAAGCTTTATGGAGATGAAGATTTCATTTTTCAGCACGATCTGGCACCTGCTCACAGTGCCAAAACCACTGGTAAATGGTTTACTGACCATGGTATCAATGTGCTCAATTGGCCTGCCAACTCTCCTGACCTGAACCCCATAGAGAATCTGTGGGATATTGTGAAGAGAACGTTGAGAGACTCAAGACTCAACACTCTGGATGAGCTAAAGGCCGCTATCGAAGCATCCTGGGCCTCCATAAGACCTCAGCAGTGCCACAGGCTGATTGCCTCCATGCCACGCCGCATTGAAGCAGTCATTTCTGCCAAAGGATTCCCGACCAAGTATTGAGTGCATAACTGTACATGATTATTTGAAGGTTGACGTTTTTTGTATTAAAAACACTTTTCTTTTATTGGTCGGATGAAATATGCTAATTTTGTGAGATAGGAATTTTGGGTTTTCATGAGCTGTATGCCAAAATCATCCGTATTAAGACAATAAAAGACCTGAAATATTTCAGTTAGTGTGCAATGAATCTAAAATATATGAATGTTAAATTTTCATCATGACATTATGGAAAATAATTAACTTTATCACAATCTGCTAATATTTTGAGAAGGACCTGTACAGCTGCCAGTCCTTGTTGTCCCACCTGTGCCGGAGGCTCACGGTGGAGGCTCCTACTCCAGCTAATAAAAAGTGAATGCTGTTGTCAGGCCTGATAAGATGGAGCACCAGGGAGACGGCAGAGGAGAACAGGGAGTAGAGGGAGGCTGGGGAGTTTGGATCAGATGATCACGATGAAGAAAAAGTTGTTTGGTTCTCAACGATTTACTTCTCAACAGGTTAGTGTAAACAGAGTTAATCTCATCAGATGTTCAGGTTTGACCATCACATTATCAAAGCCGGAAAGAGAATAAAATAAGCTGACATGCATGCATCTTTTCTTTTTATAAATCTCAATTTAAGTGTTCAGACTGTTAAACTGGTTTCATTTTCTCACTGGTAACACTGGCCTTTTAATTGCTCCCCAAATCTGATCTTGACCACTTTTTGCTGTGAGATCCTGCTTATTGTTGCTAAGCAACCTGAGTTTACCGCTGTCACCAACAAACAGAACCAGTAATTTAAGCTTAAGCTCACCTGAAACAATGAGCAGCCTACACATTTTCTTTCAGGCGTTCTGACATCAGACCTCTCAGAGAAAATCTTGGGCAGCTTTGTGGTTCCTCTGACTTTCTTTCTGCCTAGACTTTGTTAATGCTCTTATTATTCTTTATGAATTACATTACTGAATAATTATTTATTGCACTTTGTGTGGGATGCTGTAGGGATAGGGGTGTGCCAGGTTCAGTTTTACAGGCTATCCAGTTTCTGTGTCATCACAGCCATAGTCATGTCTGTTTTAGGACATATCATGAAATGAAATAGTGATGGACAGGAGGATTGTTAGTTTGGGAGCCTTAGTCCTCTTTTTTGCAGATGATGTGATTCTGTTGGTGTCTTCTAGTCACAACGTCAGGTCTCATTAGAGAAATGTGGTGATTGTAACCTCCAAGATCCATCCATTGTCTATATATGTTTATCCTTACAGGGTGGTGAGGGTGTGGTGTCTGTCTGCGGCAGTCATTGGACAAGTGGGGGGTTTACATCCCCCATGTGTTTTACACGGAACGGTATTTTTAATGGACCAGCTTTTTAGTCTAAATAACCACATAATGCAAACGTGAAGGCACTGTAAAGGTTCATATATTAGTGCTTGCAAGGCAGCAGAGTTTCTCCTTCTCAGACCAGCTGTTAGTTAGGTGTCTGAACTTCTTTTTACTTATCCAGAGTTTCTGTAGGTAAGGAACCAACTGCTCTCCAAAACACCCCACTATAAAGAATTAGAACTATTATTTATGGTTCCACCATAGAAAGCCTGTGTGATGTAAATTTTGTTCAACACCCAACCATCCATAGGAGTCCTCCAGGTCTGTCTGGACCTCAGTGCATCCAGAATTCTGCAAACACAATAGCTGCATCATGATGAACCCTCATCCGAAAGATTCCTCCAAAGACAGAACAGACAACAAATATGATCACTGGAAGTTTCTGGTAAACTTTTAGCAGGTGCTTTGAGAGGAACTTTTTTGCTAAACAGAATATGAGTGACAAATGGGAACATTAATTATTAAAAGATGTCATATAGGAGATGTCTGAGAGGGACTGTGACTCCCCTCTCCCTTCTTCAGTTCGCTATGTGGTCCTTTTCCTCAATTTCTTTCTTTCATCGCTTTCATTTTGTGTTTTGTTGCTGCTGTCCACTTCAGGGACACTTCAGTCACCCTCGTTTTAGATATCACTGACACTTGAAAGGCAGAAACTCACGGACGATTCACTTTCAAGCAGAGTTCAAGAGGATCTTTCGATGTTTTTTTTGTGTGACTTTTCTATTTGATGTGAGGAATTGAGAATGAGCACAGAGCTGATTCAGAGGGCGAGCAAAGAGCAATTGGAGATGTAAAGGAAACAGGAAGATTCTGATATAAGGATCTCAGTGTCCCTCAGAGAATCCTGATTAACTTATCAAGAATCTTATTTTCAAAGAGACTGACAATATCGACACATCTGGAAGCTTGGAAGAAAAGACTGTTCATTAAGGCCCTAAAGTTAAAGACTTGACACGAGCCATCGGATTTTATTTGGTCTTTTTTAACAGTCAGCAGGAGGATTAGCTGAGGATTTGGTTCGGTTCCATCACTGTGTTGACTTTATTTGCTGCTTCTGTTTAAAATCTAATATCGGTCTTAATTTTGTAAATATTACTTATATTATATTTCCAATTGCCTCATATAGCTGAAGTTAGTCATTTCAACCCAGTAATCGTGATTGATAACATACCTACTCGTACTCGTACTCATCGTCTTCAGCTTATCCGGGACCGGGTCGTGGGGGCAGCAGACACAGCAGAGACACCCAGACGTCCCTCTCCCCACACACCTCCTCCAGCTCCTCCGGTGGGAGCCCAAGGCGTTCCCAGGCCAGCCGAGAGAAATAGTCCCTCCAGCGTGTCCTGGGCCTCCACCCGGTGGGACGTGCCTGGAACACCTCCCGAGGAAGGTGTCCAGGAGGCATCCGGTATAGATGCCCGAGCTACCTCAACTGGCTCCTCTCGATGTGGAGGAGCAGTGGCTCTACTCCGAGCCCCTCCCGGATGGTCGAGCTCCTCACCCTATCTCTAAGGGAGTGCCCGGCCACCCTACGGAGGAAGCTCATTTCAGCCGCTTGTATCCGGGATCTCATTCTTTCGGTCATGACCCAAAGTTCATGGCCATAGGTGAGGGTAGGATTGTAGACCGACCGGTAAATCGAGAGCTTCGATTTTTGGCTCAGCTCTCTCTTCACCACCACGGACCGGCACAGCGCCCCCATTACTGCAGCAGCCGGACCGATCCCTCTGTTGATCTCCCGCTTCATTCTTCCCTCACCCGTGCAGAATACCCTGAGATACTTAAACTCCTCCACTTGAGGCGGGAACTCCCCTCCAACCTGAAGAGGATTAGCCACCCTTTTCCGGTCGAGAACCATGGCCTCGGACTTGGAGGAGCTGATCCTCATCCCAGCCGCTTCGCACTCGGCTGCGAACTGCCCCAGTGCATGCTGTAGGTCTTGGCTAGAGGGGGCCAGCAGGACCACGTCATCTGCAAAAAGAAGAGACAAAATCCTCTGGTCCCCAAACCAGACCCCTCCGGCCCTTGGCTGCGCCTAGAAATCCTGTCCATAAAAGTTATGAACAGGACCGGTGACAAAGGGCAGCCCTGCCGGAGTCCAACATGCACCGGGAACAGGTCCGATTTAGTGCCGGCAATGCACTAAATAAGTGACAATGAAATAAGTGACAACAAATATTTTACCTTTTCTAAGTTTTTGAGATGTACATTATATGGTAGGAGGGTATACTCTTTGTATTTCTTTTACACTTTAGGAATTTGCAAAAACTCATGAAAAATGTGCAAAATATGTTTTTTTCAAATCAGTAACAACATTAAATTAGTTCATATTACTCCCAGAAATAAAACGGCGTGTTTTTTTTCTGTATCTTTATTGAACCACTTAGACTCTAAAAGTCATGAGATCACAGAAGTCATTACATTTAATCCAGTATTAAATTCTGTTACAATCTTCACTCCTAATTTATAAAACTGCTGATGTTTCCATTATTATGTAATCTTCAAGTAAAGCTCCTCACATGGCAAATCATTTTTGTGGTCTATCATTGTTAAAGTTTCTTGTCTAGTTTCTTTAAAGGATGTTTTTGTCCACAAAGTGAAGAGAAATTTCTGGTTTGAGGTCAAACGCCTTACTTTGTCTCTGCTTTGAAGAACAAGGCCACATTTTTGTCTGCACCAACAATCAATAACCAACTGTTCAATAGATGTCTTTGTAGTTAACATGCTGAGCTGAAGCATTAAACTTTCTGACAACTTTACCTCAAAAACTTTGATTAAAAACATGTACGAATTAGTTCAGGTAAGCCTAACTTGAAAGTAGCTTGTTTAAATTAAAAGTTCAGCTTTAGAGGGGTTATGTGAGCAGAAAACAGTGAAGATTTTCATTGTCTTTGAATCTAACCATGGACACGCTTCACTTATCAAGGAAACGAACTTGAACTGCTTGAAATCACTGATAGTCTTCTTCTAATTGCCTTGGGTATTTTTCCCACTTTTCCTTGTAGGAATGTTCTCTTTAAAATGCTCGGCACACCTGCTCACAGAGGCAGGTGTCCTCGAGTCGCCCTTCATCCTACAAATGAAAAATTCAGGAAATGAGAGGAAGCAGCTCCTTTCATGGTTCAAGCAGTGAAAATATCCTCATAATGAAGTAAAACCTGAGATGTTTTATTGCTAATATTGCTGTAAAACTTTAAAACCCTTTGGATTAATGGAACAGATCCTACCCAGGGTAGTTTAATAACCGGTCAAATAAGTATCTCTCCTCTGTAAAATTTAGTGAAAATATATTTCCTGAAAGGCAGAAGAAGAGACGTGACTATGTTGTGGAGCAGAGTCAGACAAATATTTCAGAATCTCTTGCTTGATGAAAGTACAGAGAACACCAGCATGAATGTTGACTATTGTCAATAATGTCATCACCTTTTTGTTAAAACAGGAAAGTTTCTGCATATCTAAAACATGGATGTTTAAATTAGCAGGGAATGACTTTACTCACAGTAGTCCACCTTAGTTGTTTCTTTTCTTTTTCCATTCATCCACCGATCCTTCAATTTATTTCTCAAATTCAAGTTACTTTTATGTATCTTTAATGACTTTCCAGATATCTGAGATCCGGTTATGTAGGTAACAGCTCCAGGAAGAAAACATAGAGATTGTTCTCCACAGGCACACTCTGCAAGAGGACGACACAATGTTCTCAGTCTGGAAAGGACATACAGGGATGAGGTGTTGTGATTAACATTGATTTTCTTTGTTAGTGGGTTTATCCTCAAAGTTACAAGCAGGCAAACTGGGCAGCATAGGGATTTGAGGAGGTTTGACCAAATGACCAGGACCAGAGCTCTTGTGGGGTGTTCTTGATCTGCAGATGTCAGGATTTATTGAAATGAATGAACAGAAGTCATGAACCAGTGAGAGACCCAGGGGCAGCGAAGGATAACTTTTGCACGTGTAGAGTAAAGACTGGTCCCATGTGGTCATATCCAGCAAGTGACATACTGTAGCTCAAGCTGCTGAAGATGGTTATGCAAGTTTTGAGTAAACTGTGTCAGAAGTAGGGCTGTCAACGTGCGTTAACGCATGCAATTAATCTAAACAGTTTAACTCATTATTAGATAACACAAATTAATCGCATGATCTTTTTTGACCTAATGCCCTCTCTCCCGCAGATGGCTACCTGGCTCACAGCAGTACGTTACAGGGTCTTGTACTCTACTGTGGTCAACGTGAGTGAAAAGATGAGTGGGGAGAGGTAAACTGGTGCGTTCAGCTGCACATTTTGCTTTAATAAACACCCTGATGGAAGTGTGGATAAAACCATGGTTGTATGTAGATATTGCAATGATTAATTCTCTTTTCTCCTAAGCACAACCAGTTTAAAATGTCATCTTCAAGCAAGGCACGTTTTCAGTGGCTGTGTTTGCATTACAATTGTGTGGCAAACTTTGCAGAGGTTCTGCTAATATCGAAAAAACAAAATTTCACAATATATTTTTTTCCATTAAAAGAGAAACCAATTAAAATCACATGTGAATAAATTTGTTCACGTGATGACATCATCCTCCTACTACTTCCTGTCATCTTCTTCATTTTTTTTGCAAGTAGTAACATCCGGTTGTTAATCACGTGACTTGTGTGATGTGACAAATGTGTTTCCATTGCAGTTTTGCAAAAAACATAAATTTCAATATGGGCAAAAAAAACCCACCTCATCCTAGCACAAAAACGTTTTATTGAAAAATGGGAGTTTTTTCGAAATTGGCTTGTTTCCATGAAGCAAATTTATTTTCCTATTTACAATCTGTCATCTGAAAATGTCAACCCGCTAGTTTGCCTAAGTGACTGGTTGTAGGAGGAGTAGGTTAAATGTGTGACTGTACACATGTTACACAAGTGCCCTCTGTTACGTTCATTGAAAGTGCTGAAACAAAATAGTTTGCTTCCTATGGCTAACAGTCTAACAGTTACTTATAAGGTCTGCACATGCTCACTGTTTACATGTTTTGATCACAAATTACACTTGAGATATTTGAGTTAACATAGGTAGCATTTCTAAATCTTAATGTTTAAGACAAAATGACTTCTTTTAAACCTTTCTTAAAATGAAAACCTGGAAAACTCAGAATTTTCAGACATGTTTGAGACAAAATATTTCCTGTGTGATCAATATGAATAAATGTTTTAATCAATTGACAGCACTAGTCAGAACACACAGAGCATTGCGGTTTTTTATGTATGGGGCTGCATTGCTGCCCCAACAGTAAGGTTCACCAGCAATAGGCAGGTAAACATCAGAACCGGACCACAGGGCAATGCAAGAACATTTAACAGCCTGGTTTAATGAATCACGTTTTTTTTTTTACATCATGTAGATGGGCAGGTGTGTGTGTCAGTGACCTGGAGAACACATGGCGCCAGGAAAAAGATGTGCTGTTTTGGGCTATGTTCTATTGGGATGAAAAAATCTGTATTTTCCGAACTTTTGTACACCTTCATGTCCATTTTGTATACTAACATTTGACTTCACCTGTTTCAGGGCATGAGGATCAACACAACTGAAGGAGGTTAGTAAGTAATACTACTCTTAAAATCCTGGTTCTCAAGTTCTTGTAATATTTAGCAGTCAATAAAGTTTTGGTTAACAGCACATAGTTATCGAGGTGGATGTATTCAATGTGTAAAGTTACTAAACAGTACAAAGCAGCCAAGACTAGAAAGATCTGAGCTCAATCAAAACCAGGTATCTCTTGGTAGTCTACCAGGAATAATTCGGTCTTGCCATCTATGTGGATGCTACTTTGACATGTACCACCTACAGATTGTTGCACCATTTATACCCTTTTGGTATTAAAACAGCTTCCTGAAACAAAAATGGTTTATTGAGTTCAACGAGTATGAGTCGTTGACTTGGCATCCAAAATCCCCAGATCTCTATTTAATCAAGCATCGGTGGACATACTGGACAAACAAGTGTGATCCATGAAGTCCCTACCTCGAAACATCCAGGACTTAAAAGATGGCCACATCTTGGTGTCATATACCACAACACACCTTCGAGGGTCTAGCGGAGTACACGTCTCAATGGGTCAGGACTGTTTTGGCAGGCAAATGGAAAACATCACACTACTAGGCAGACCTAATTAGTGTGTAGTTTCTGTAGCAAGTTTTAGTCCCATTGGGACTTGAGGTGAAAACCTCCAAAGAGAGGCCTCCCAGTCAGATGCTGGGAGGCCTCTCTCAGCAAACAAGCTCAGCTGCTTGTGTGCTGAGAGTCTCAGAGCTATTTCTGGTTTTCAGCTGCACTCTCTTTGTCTTTAAGGGAAAACCTGAACACATGCAAGCTCCCGTAAGCAGTTGTTATCTTATTCTTTCTGTCATGATCAAAGTATTATAACCATAGGGAATAGTTGCTCACCTCCAGCAAACCTAATTTCTACAGATGAAGATGCAACTTTATTTGCCCATTTTTAGTCAGCTGCCATATTTAGCCCTGAAAAATATGTTAAAAATATAACTCTTTCATCCACTTTTCCTTTTCCAATTCAGTCTAAAGAAATTTAAGACATTGATAATCATAATGTTTGATCTACCTTTCCGACATTGTTGGCTTTTCATCTTGAAACTTGAGTTTTAATGACATTTTGCTTGGGAAGTGAATATCTGATATCTGAAGTCCTTTGCTTGAGGCAGAGACTGACCCCCAACCTAGAGAGAGTGGTCCACCTTGAACTGTAAGATAACCATGGCTTTAAACCTAGAGAAGCTGATGTTTCCTTCAATGAAATTTGTGTTTGGCTTGCTTATACATTCTGTGTACTTTTTGGTGGTTTTAACAAGTTTATATTGAGTTTTACTGAATGAATAGCTACCTACTGATTTAAGATTAACAGAGTTATACTGTAAGGCCAAGTGGACCTTTCTCTTATTCCTGCCTGAAACTCTGATACTTCCTTTGCTCAGAAGGTATTTAGATCCTTTTCTCTTGCACTGTGTTTTTTACAGCTATGCTTTATGCCCTCTTTAAGTCAGGCCTCTGTGACTAATGCAGTTTGTCTACAAGGAAGGTGGCTGTTACAGTGCAGTCCTCGCTATGTGCCAATACTGCTCTGTTTGTGAGAAGCCACCGAGGCAGAAAATGGGTAGAATATAGGAAGAGAGGTGGCTAAATGGATCCCTAAGAGCTGGGAGCGAGGTGGAGAGCGATGAGCCAAAAAGTGAGACAGAGAGCAGAAAAAAGGAATTAGATCTAAATCACTATTGGTCTTTCAGATAGGTTTCTTATTCTTGTACACAAACTGGACACACTGGTAATTTTTGAATGTTTTTGAATGTTGTTTTTAAGACTTGAAAAGCTTAATTATGAATGAATTTCAGAAACAACCTAAACATATCACTGCATGGGTTTTGTAATATGTTTCTATTGGTTGTGTACATTTAAAAAAGGTCAAGAAACTTACAGACTATCTTCAGTTTCTTCAGTTGTCAACCTGGGGCATCAGACTTGGGGAGGGGGCTACACTTTTACTGACTGCAACCATACAACAAATGCCAAAGGTTTTGATTTAAAGGAAAATATCTGATTTGTGAAGATGAGCAGGTAAAATCATCACTCATTCAAAGCAAAATTCTTCATGACTGTTTCATTGACACAAATCTTAAATGTTTTTAGATGGCTTTAGATGTTTTTTTTGTTGAAACTTTTTATTGTTTTAAGTTTATTGTGCTGCAGCAATAAATACAAATTAACTCAAAATACTTTATTGCTCAAAAGGTTTGATTTAAAGAAAACTTATATTCATTTTAGTACAGACATTGTATCAGCAGAAGAGAAGCTGTGAAAGAGTCCTGCTGAAATAATTTTTTTTAAAACTGCTGCTGAGATTATTACAGCTGAAAGAGCTTTAAGCCGAGAGGTTCAGCTGCAGAGACGAAGGCTTCAGAACATCCAAGAGGCTTCAGCAAGCTTTAATACCTTCTGGTCTTGAGGACTTAGGCTTAAGAATGGTGTTTCCACCAGTTCAGAGCTTGATCAGCTTTGGCAGCAGATGGGGAAAGGTGCATCTGCATGTACAGGGAGAAGAGGAGTTTTCTCTGTGTCCTCTGTCCAGGTGAAATGTCAAGGACAGGTTCAGAATATGCAGGAAGTGCAAGGATGGACTGCAAAAGACTGTTGAAAAGTTGTTTGTAACATTTGGAAAATCCTTTGTCTGGAGAAGAAAAGCTGAGAGCTGTCATGAATCCTGTGTGGTGAAGCATCTTGATGCAATCCATGTGTGGGCTTCCTCCCAGTTTTGCCCAAGAACTTCCCCATGGATAAATTGAGTAAATGGTCCTCAAAGAGCAACTTCTTCAACAATCCATGAACAGTTTGGTGATGATCTGATGATTTTCCAAGATTATGGAGAGCAATTTATTATAAGGCTAAATTCATAAGGAGGCTCAAAGATAAGGACGTACATTTTGGACCTGTGGTCATGAGACTCTAGATTTGAACCCCACTGAAGACTTGTGGTCAGAAAAGTTAAATGACTAAGCTGCAAGACCTCAACAGTGGGAGATGGCACAACACTTTCCACAGTTCTTTCAGTTTTTACTATTTATCACACTGATTTTTGTTTTTTGGATAGGGGAATGGTGTACATTTCTATGGTCCACTAAGTTTTATTTCTGCATCAAAATGACTCAACATTTTAATCGTTTTATTGCTTTTTATCTATGCAAACACTAAGACTGAATGTTTTCCTGGAACAGTAAAAATATAAAAATCCCAACCAGCCAACAAGCTTGGTGTGTTAACTGAACACGAATACAAGAATAAACATTGACCAAAGTTTTCAACATAAATTAGTTACTTTTATTCAGCTTCAAACTCTTCATGAGTTCACTGTTATCCAGTATGTTCAAATATAAACTTGTTTAAATCCAACCAACACATGTTAAATCCAAGCATGTTCAATATGTTCAGCTGGGCTAGTGTTGTCTTCTCTGCTCATGTGGAGCACATTTTTACTTCAGTAAAGCTGATAATGAAAGATATCGAGTTGCTGTCTGCTCCTCATTGACTGCAGACAGACTCAGAACTGACTTTAACCTGAGGCGATGAGCTCCACTGAACTTTGAAAAAATAAATAAAATAAAATAATTGAGGCTTCTAACATGACAAAATGTGGAAAATGGGACATAAAGCTTTGCAAATTACTATAAGTGATCAACATGGAAAGCTTTATTTAGATTTATTCAGGTATCACACAAACTTACACACACATCCAAGACATTTGATAATAAATGAATACCCCACTCAGCCTTAGTACTGATAGCTGGGTCGTGTGGTTTTCTTTTAATGAAGCCTCCAGGAGCAAAGCAGCACCATCTGACCTGCAAGTTTGGGGCCAGTCTGTGGTGCTGTTTAATTACTACAACGCCTCTTAAATTCTGCTTCCCAAAGAATCTTGTCAACTTTATACTCAATATTACACTATTAATGTGGGCACTTCTATTGTTTATATACTTTTTTGAAGTATCATCAATAAACAATTTATTGCCATCATGAAAACAGAGTTTCAGTTCTGTCTTTTTCCAATCTAATAACAGCAGTGTTTTTAATTAAAATAATGCCATATTTTGATGTCTGTTGGTAGAAAGGTACCGTGTCTCTGTCATCAACTCCTATTCATTTGGGTGACAAACTGAACAACCAACCACCAATTATAATTCTTTCCAGTGGAAAACATTATTTAATCTCCATCAAAACAAATTAACTATTCATGAGAAACTTTTTTAAGTGGATGTCTTGCACAAAAGCTTCCTTTTAACTAATTTCCCGTTTTCATTACCTTTGGGAGGACCTGTTTTAAACACTGCAACATATTCTGTTGCTGAGCTGGATGATTATGTGGATACTGTGGGCCAAGTGATTACAGGACAAAGAAAAACAGATTAAAAAGTTGATTTCTTAGACGCTGATTTGTATAAAGGCACGTTAAGGTTTTTTTTTGCCATGTGTTTCATGAACTCAGAACAATACCAGGTCATTTCCAAAATATAGGAAAAGGAAACATCTTCACAGAAACATCCAGACATCTAAAGTATTTTCCACATCTGGATGAGAGTATGAGACTAAGCACCAGATCTCTGAGGATGATCTGAGTCATGATTTTCAATTTTTTTCAATACAATTTAATACAATAAACATTTTAAAGAGAATATAATCAGACTTAAGAAAAGTATTATAGTATAGACCAGATATTTACATATACTGTATAAACACTGTCTGACTTTAAATCAGATTCAACATGTCCTGTTGAAGGTCAGCTAGGACTATCAAAGTTATTTTTTTTTATTGCTAATTGCTATGTGCTTTCCCTGTGATGCCATCTATTTTGTGAAGTACACCAGTCCCTCCCGGAGCAAACAGGCCCACCACATGATGCTGCCACCCCGTAATTTACAGTTGGGATGGTGATCTAAGGCTTACAGGCTTCAGCTTTTTTCTTCCGAATGTAAAAATGGTCAATATGGTCAACACTTCAAACTTCAGACTCATTATCACTGGACATGGTTTAAAAAAATCAAGGTTTTCTGTCGCTGAGTGAGTTTGCAAACTGTGATCTGGGTTTTTATGTTGCTTATGGGGTTATGACTCCTTCCTCTTGGAATGGCCTTTAAGCTCCTATCAGTACAGGACTCTCTGAATAGCTTCAGCCAGCATCTTAACAAGATCTTCTGCTTTTGCTCTGGGGTTCATTTAAACATTTAACACCATGAGGCATTCCTCTCTGGGACACAGAACATGTCTCTTTCTTGAACACTGGTGGTTAGAAATTCCCATGAAACATTTTTTTAACCTTCAGGTATCTGGAAATAGTACCCAAAGATAACTCAGACTAATGAAGGCCCACAGTGCTTTTCCTGAAATCTCAGCTTATTTTTTAAGTTGTCACACAAGGAAGTAATGTGTTTAAGGTGTTACCTTAAAATACATCCACACGTCTGCCTCCATTTAATTCAAATGTTGTGAGGTTACCTACAGGAAATTTGCAAAGTCTAACTGACCTAATCGTGAAACGTTTAGTCTGATTACATGTCAGACACTGAGAATAAATGGTTATGTCTCTTTTCATACATCTATGCTAATATCTGGTCTGCACTAAGGAGTCCTGAACCTCTGCCTGGATGACATGGCTTTTAGATCTGTGTCTCATATGAAGAACCCTATTGGTTGTGGTCAGTCTTGGGCAACTAAAGCTGGAATAGGTTGCTCCTATCTACGCCCCTCTTCCTTCAGAGTTTCATCAGATTTCAAAGATCCTGAGAGAATTTATTTATGAATTGTTGAATTGTGCTTTCTGCCAGGCTTAACTTGTTCCTAAGAAACTAGATCTTAGAGTTTACTTGATTGCATGGTCATACATGCATTCTTGTGATTTGAAAGAGCTGGATAGTTTATGGATGGTAATACACCACACCATTTGTCTGCAGCTGGAGCCTCTAAAATCTCTGTAAAAACATAAAAAAAGATTGTATTTTCATGAAGTTAAAGTTTGTTTCCTGCTGGATTCTTCCTCTGAGTCTATTTGTGTCCATATTTGCAACCCTCCACCACTACCACTGCAGTACAGCAAATAAAAGATTCAAACCAGAATAACCCAGAATAACCCAGTGTCAGTGCACTGGTTTCAGTTCATTCAAGTTCTGTTAAATACACACGATTCTGCACAAATCTGAAAACAATTTAAACAGAAGTTTCTTAAGCTGAGGAGACCTGACAGAGTCTTCAGGATGAGAGGTGTGAAATCTAGCTACTCTAAGACAAAGGCTATGGTTCCTAACTGGAAAATGATGCAATGCTGGGTCCAGATCAGAACTGAGTCTCTGCCTCAAGAGGAGGATGTTCTGCTTTCTCAATAAGTTGTTTCTGAGTGATGATGGGATGGAGCTGGAGATGGATGGACAGATCGAGGCTAAATCTGCAATAATGAGGGCTTTGCTCGGGTGAAGGTCGAGCTGAGGATTTTTCTGGTGAATCTATGTTCCAACCCTCAGCTATGATCATTAGAAATGGATCATGTCTGAAAGAATAGGGTCCTGGATAAAAGCTGCTGTAATGAGCTTCTTCTGTCGGGTGGCCTTGCTCTGCCTCAGAGACGGGGTGAGTAAAACATCACCCCTCCACATAGAAGGGAGTCCTGGTTCAGGTTCAGGTATCTGATCAAAATGCTTCCCTTTGACGATTTTCCAATCATGTGCCACTGGGATAAGGCTGTGGGACTGACTGGTGAGACTGTGGATCCTGTCTTAGCTGGGAACTTCAGTACATGTGGGTTTTTCTCCTGCATGGACCTGTTTCTTCTGTGTGGAAAACAGTCACTGAAAGGATTTTAGGCAAACATTTCAGACTTTACAAATAAGAAACCTACATATTTATTTACATATTCTGTTCTTATGTTAAAACAGAAATATTAAGCAAAACAAGTTTCAGTTTATTTTTTTTTTACACCCGAGTAGGAATAAATGTCTAGGACCTTAGTTGGCTGGATAACTTTAAAAAACATTGTTCCCAGACATAAAACCACAAAAACCTCACCTGGTACTCTGGACCTTTTTTAGTTTCTGTGCCTGAACTTCTGTCATGACACATCTCAGATTTGTCCTGACACCAACGTTATTGAACCAAACTGCAGATTGTTTTCCAGCAGTGCAGTTTGGACTTTAAAGAGAACAGCATCTTTTATTTCTCACATGTTGTTCAAAAATCATCATGAGACCAGAAAAAACGTTTTCTGACTGAGCTGCACCAACAGAACAACTCTGGTCTTTCTAAAAATAAACATGATCAAAACCTTTCTGATCTAAGATGAGATGGGACTATTTTAGATCAGATTTAAACCTGCTCAGTAACAGTGGTGAGTATTTATAGCTCTGAAAACGAAAAAGGTTCGTTTTTCATCTCAATGCTGATGGATTCCATCTAACGTTTCTGCTGCTCAGCCTAATTTGTGCAACTCTATTACTTTACTTGGAAGGTAGATTAAATGATCCTGTGGGTCTAATTCATACATTGCACAAACCTGCACGTTTTCTCTAAGGCTTCATTCAAGAGATTTATTTATCAAGGTCTTTAGGTCTCTTTTTTTAATGCAGTTCATGGAGCAGTGTTGGTAAGACCTGGTGTAAGACCTACCAAACTGAATACAAAATAACAGAAAAGATGTTTACCTGAATTTCACACACTAAACTTCATTCAGTTTAAATACTCTGCTCTGGTCCCTCCACAGTGAAGCCACCATACGGCTACACGATACCGAATGCCTTTGCCCACAGACCAGTGCAGACACTCTGAACTGTTTAGCAGGTTCCCTACAATGCAGTTCATTTTTTTTTATTTGAAATGTAAAATATATCTCTCTCAGTTCAGAGCAGGGATTTTATACATGCGTTTATAACATGCAGAACTGACCGTGGTAATGATCTGTTTTCTGCTCTTCCTTAGAAGAAAGATATCATTATTAAATATTGGGTACATTTTAATCCTGTTTGGTTCTGTTGGATTTCCAATTTCATATTAATGCAACTAATATGATTCCATTTTTCGATGTAGTTTTTGCCACTAATTTAGATTTCCTACTAATTAGACTTATTTGTGTAATTATTCATTTTTATAAATGATTAATATTATATTATTAATTGATTTAATCTATGCTTCCAATGCTAACAGTTGTTCCTTTAAGATTGTAGTAGCATTAGACTTTATAATATATATTCAGTTTGAGGTTTTTAAAGAGTACACAGCCTTTAAACATGGATAGAAGTTGTAAGTGACTTGAGTCTCCAGGGTCTCTACTTGGTTCTAACATTTCCCTCCAGTTGGTTCCCTTCCAGAGGAGTATAGAATATTATTTTTGTCTTTACAGAAATGATACCACTTTTCATTCCTAGATTATAAAAAAAAAAAACCCTGGACTTTCTCAATAACATAAGCTTGTAGATACCTGAGAGCTGTTCCACGTGAATCCGTAAACTTGGGCCCTGCCCTGACACTTTTAGAACCACTGCAGACACCAGATCATGTTTCTTTATAAGGTGAAATATTTTTCTCCTTTGTAATTTAGAGACAAATTTTTGTTTTCCATCTGTTTATAGTTGAAGCATTTTATTGTATATTAGCCTGCCTCTGCTTGAGACATATGACAGAAGAGTCATAGTTTTATCTTTGGTCAATTCATTCACCTGAAACTGTTGTGTGATGTGCCTAAATCTGCCTTTTCACACTTTATTTATGAATCTATGATGTTGCTGATATTGAGGCCTCGCTTTGCTCCTTCCCTCCATCACACAGACCCACACAGTGTCTGTTAGTGTCAACATGTGAGGAGGCAATGAAAGTTGTGTAACAATGCTACCTGACAGCCCATTAAACCGGAGAGGGATGAGGATGCAATTAGATTGTCATCTACTCTGGAGTTACAGCCGACAAAACAGATGGATCAAGCTGGAAAAAACATTTAAGACATGATTTTTGTTTTAGGAGAAAGGCAAGATTTTTCAAGGTGAGCAGCTGATTTGTTGACAGGATATCAAATGACTGAGAGATGGTGATTATCGTTTGTGATCAGCCGTGTCATAATGTTCAGCTGCTGAGTTTAAAGGACGAGGAGCGGGTGAAGTTTTCCTCTGGGAGAAATAAAATCCCTCCTTGTCTTCTGTCACTTCTTCCTCTGAAAAGACCAGACTTCACTTTGAATGGAGCGGCAGATTTACAGCTCCGCCACTATGGTAATTCACTCAGAGTGCAAATAAGTGTTTAAGAGCAGCAGCGGCAACACATCAGATTTCTTGAAAGCCTTGGCAGCTGAGAGCAAAAGGAAAATAATGAGGTAAAAATACTACAAGAAGAGTTTGAAAAATTATTTAGAGTGGATGCAAAGCTGCAGAAACTGCCCAAAAGGCCAGGTCTAACACACAGCGACAGAAATACTTTGTTTGGTAACAACAATTAGTGTGCAATTAACTAACTTATTCATTCATTTATGAATATTTATTTTTGCAGAAATGTGGATGTTTATAAATAAAATATTGTGATACTAATTAATATTTTACAGTTCAAACTTCCTTATATAGGTTTAAACCATCTTCACATCTCCCTTGCAGTTTCACTAAACTTTATGTCTGCCAATGCTGCTTTATATAATGGTTGACTGATTTCATTATAAACACCTTTGCATTAACGAGTTTTTCTTTTCCTGCTGGAAATAATTCAAAGGATTGTCTTTTTCTTTGTTTTTAGCATGCTACGCCTTGTAGTGACATGTTGCTGCCAGCAGGAGGAGTGATGTTCCTTTGATGAAACTGACTAGTTCAGTTCAGATTAGCTTTGTTGTGGATGTGAAGGTGTGGGGGCCTATTAACTCTGTCCGTGGGGTCTTACTGTACGTGTGACATCTTTAAACTCTAAACTGTAAATATTTAAATGTCTATCAGCTGGATTTTGGGTTAGGTCCTTCTTATCAAATATGTTCAAACTAGTTATTTTCTCCTATGAAAAAAGCGCCAAACTGTTATCAAGAAATTAAAAAAAGGAGAAAGGCCTGAAGTTACATCTGAACTTATATGTAAATATGTAATATTCCAATCAGCAAGAAGATTTTATTGTCACAAAACAAAACTGACATATAATGAGAAGATTTTTTTAAGGTTTAATGGACAAATTCAAATGATTACTTTTCCTCATGGTATCACAGTGTTCCTACATGAGTGGTAGTTACAAAGTTACAAGTAAAGTTCAGAAAATACCTATAAATGCTGCACTGAATATTGTAATGAATCATTGCTTAAGCTCAGGGTGGCTGTAGATCATAGAGGTTATCCTCAGTGATAAAGATTGTTTGTTAAATTCTTTGAGAAAATTTTAAAAAACAAATTTTCTAACGTTTCTTGGAAGCTTTGAAAACACACTGAATAAAAAACAGTAATCCTACAGATTATGGATTTAAAAAAAACTTATCTCCAGTTGAGAGATGTTTCTTTTTTTAAGAATTATAAACTTTAAATGTGTGTTAATGTTGATCAAACTGACAAGGAGTCGAACTCTGACAGGCTTATTTTGCGGTGATGCTCATTCAAAGTGAAAAACAGATGTTTGGACACATCTGGCCATCATAGGTGCAACTTCACAGCCTCACTGTCACCTAAACAAAGAAAGGACTAAGAACAGAAATCACTTATAACCACAAAACTGTACGTACAACTTAAAACGCATAGAACACATTATTATTAAATTACAAGAAATATTTGTATTTTTGATAAGAATGTGGAAGACCAGTTTTTTATTTTTTAAATTTTTATTATCATGTCAGTTTTTAAAATGAAGACACAGAAGTCTGAAGATCCAGAGCAGCTGTCCGGACCCTGGTGGTGCTGAAACCCGCATCAGCTGGACGCAGCTGCAGAGCTTTCTCTTAGCAATCAAACCACACGTAGTCAAACAATTAAAAGACATTTCTGAGTCTTATTCAGTCGCAAGAAATATCCTTTAATTGTAAGACCAGGTGTAGCACTCTCTGATTCCTCTCTTCTCTCCCTCCCCACGCTGCGTGGTAACAGTTCCGCACCCACAGTCAAATAGACGAACGGATGCTGCTCAGCACCTGGAATGACATTACGGGACATGTCAGTGACGTCACATGCACAAAATCAGCCAGAGGCTTGACTTTATAGAGAATATGACCTTTCAGGGTTTGACCACAGCCAAGCTTTGCTGTTGCTGGTGACTTGCTAGAAACTCCTCCATTCATTCCGATCTGCGCTCATCCATTTCTTCTTCCTTCTGAGACAGTTTTACGCACAAAGCGACGCATGAAATGCAGAAAACTGCTATGCTTCCTCGTATTCATATTGACGAGGAGCAAAGATAATGTCATATGTGCTGAATGAAGACTCAGGCAGAAACACGAAGCCTGATAAAGTGGCTGGATTTCGTCCGTTCGCGGCGCGTAACTGAAAACCTTCCCAAGGTGCTGGTAGGGAAACGCAGCTTCACACATATGTGGCAGAAGAAAAGCGGTCATTCCTACTGTAACTCTCCGCTTGGAGGTAAAAGAGAAGCTGGCAGCGTCACTGTCATCTTAATGTAACGGGATAAATGAACCTGAGAGAGATCAGGTTTCGGACATTCACTCACAAATATGAGAGCTAAAAGAACGGGCACCGCGTCTATGAGTAAATCCAACACATGCAACACCTTCGTGTCAGCGCAAAAAATCACTGATTTTGTCCCCTGAGCAACAAATACTTAAAGGTACTGCCGGTTCTGGGCGTTAAAAAGTCTTAGTCCGGTTCTTGATCACAAAAAACCTTACCGAAAGAGCGAGCATCACCCCGTGGCGAGAAAACCTCTGCGCCTCCTCCACGCTGCACTCCGGCTCCCATCCATCCACCCCTCTATCTCTCCATCCCACCATCCCTTTACATCTACATCCCGCGCCTCTCTTTTCTCTGCTTCGGCTTCCAGCACCGGAGATAGATGCTCTGCAGTCACGTGGGTCGGACGAGAGGAAAAAGAAGGATGGAGAGAAAGGAGGAAGGCAGGCAGAGAGAGAGAGAACGTCCCTCCTCCTGCTCCTCCGCAGTTTGCAGTGTGTGATGTCTCAGACTCGGAGGTAGAGAGTCAGAGCTGCTCGTCCGGCGGATCTTCACCTCTGAAACAAACCCCCGGTGTCTCCTGTTATCCTTCCCCTCTTCCCCTCTCACCTCCCCGGCTTTGCTCGTCTTTGGAGCTCTGAAAGCTTCTCTCTTTTTCTCTTTTATCCTTCTTCTTCCATTCGACTCTGACCAACAGTTTCTTCTGTGGGATTTAGTTTTCTGCTCATCACTCCCTCCAACACTTCGCTGCTTATTTTTGGATTTGCTCATCAGTGAGAAGAACCCAAGAATCGGCGAGGTGGATCCGTGGATGCGCCTCTGGGGCTCGAACTGGAGATGGAATTGCTGATATTATTATTTAATTCCCTGTGGATATTGCAATGCAACACAGTGGGCGCCGACTCCATCATCCACATCGGTAAGACACCACCAGGGCTTTATTTCCTGTTCAGCTGTGCGGGTTTTGGCTGCAGAGAGAATCGGGCTGCGCTGAGCGGGAGCAGAACGTGAAGTGGTTTTTGCTGTTAGGGCTGAGCTGCATGCGCTAGTTTCCAAACATCTCTGCATTGTTAAGATCAAAAAGGGACTTACTCTGATAGCTGGTTATCATTCCGAGCCGTGCCAGGATGCTGTACAGAGGAAGGAAGAAAGGAAACTGTTGCATTCATGGCTCAGGCGCACGCAGAGTGGTAACGGAGCGCCCCGCAAAGTGTTGCGCCATCCATCCATCCATCCATCCATCCATCCATCCATCCATCCATCCATCCATCCATCCATCCATCCATCCATCCATCCATCTATTCAGAAACCCTTCAGATCGGCCCTCCGTGGGTGTTTAGAAGGGTTTCACTTTATCCTTCCATCCTCTCCCCTCCCCTCTCTCCCTCTCTCCAACTCCTCCCCTCATCTATAAGCGTGAACTTTCAGTTGGACGTGAGTGAAATGTTAATCAACTATAGCAGAGGAAGCGATGACAGAGGGGACAAACGGCGACTGTTCGGGCACTGAGGCGGCCAGCGCCGGTTTCTCGCTCTTCCTTTTATCACTCCTGCTGTTTCAGTCCACTCACTGTTTCACTGAAAAGGTGAGAGCTTAGTGAGGAAGCGGTGGAGGAGGGCACTGTTCCGATGAACTGGTATAATTCCCCTCAGAGATGATCCAGATCCCTGATGTCCTGCACCCAGAGCTTTCGTGCCGGTCGCAGCACTGCAGTGGGCCAGGGTGCTGAAGCCAGCAGAGAGGAAGAGGAGGAGGAAGGCTGCAGACTTATTCTGCAGAAGGATATACATCCCTCTTTAAGTGATTAATCAAAACACACCATCAGGAAAAAAAAAAAAAAAAAAAAGAAATCAGCTCTGAGACATCCCTGTAAGGTTTACAAGGCCCCAAAACTACAAATACATACCTGGTGTTGCATGTGTTGGATGGTGATGAAGACACAGAGCCGGCCTGAGGTAAAAGCAGTTTGTAGCTGCCAAGGCCCCATTCCTGGCATGATCAGCTTGAGAAAACCACCAAATGCACACATACTAAGAAGAGCAGTCAGTTATGTTAACAGATTCATAGTATGAAGACAATGTAATAATTTCTACTGCATGTGTTCAAGCAGGAAAAACATTTATGGTATATTTTAACTTTTTGTCCCCAGATCAGTGAGTATTAGACTTTTTTTCCCCAAGGTTGCTTGTGAACACAGCATTAAGCTTGGCCCCTCTTCCTTGATCAGAAATGAGAATATATATTTTTAACAGATTATTGTGCAAACCTTACACAATTTTTAATTTTTCTTGCTGATTTGCCATCAATTTCAAGAAACATCCATCCATCCATCCATCCATCCATCCATCCATCCATCCATCCATCCATCCATCCATGTCCAGGAGGATCTGCCCTAGGGTTTCCTCCCAGTGGGACTTCCCTGGAAAACCTCCAAAGGGAGGCACCCAGGGGGCATCTAATCAGAAACCTAAACCCCTTAACTGACTCATTTCGATGCGTAGGGGCAGCAGCTCTCTGAGTTGCACCGATAACAGAGCTTCTCACCCTATAAGGTTGAAAAAACTCTGTGGAGCATGCTGCTTATTTTCAGCATCTCATTATTTTGGTCATGACATTCAAAAATAGTTTAGGTTGACTAATAAATATTATTACCTTTTACCTTAATGCAGTTTTCTCTTAAACTTAACTGTCAAAATTAAGACAAGTTGCTTGAATTCACCAGAACAAGGAGAAAATGAACGATTTTCTCATCTGACCATTTTAACATTTGCTATACTGAGCTCAGAAAAGCTTTGCAGAAAACCCGGGACATTAAACAGTAACTAAGTCAATAGGTGGCCTTTGACCCCTAAGGACTTTCTCATCAAGGCTTTACAGAACCTTAATGTGGCTCAGCATAGGACCTCTTTCTTTCTTTCTTTCTTTCTTTCTTTCTTTCTTTCTTTCTTTCTTTCTTTCTTGATCAATCCCCGTCTGGACAACGTGAAAGTCTGGGGACAGGCTCGGATATCTGCATGGACAGATGGAAGGACATCAGTATCCCTCTGGGAAAAATCAGCATTCAGTGGGAACAACATAGAACAGCGATGTGGGATTATTACCAACACAGAACAGTAAATACAACAGACCAAAAGCCTGACACCAACAGGCTGCTCTGATTGAGATGATTTAAGAGAGTAAGAGAGATAATGAAGATCTGATACTGATACATTTGGCTTCTTTGGATGGCTGCACACAACATATATAATGTGCAGATGTTTAAGTTCAGGCCCTGCTTTTGGAAAAAGACCTCAAATTTACAGGAACTGAATCACAAACAAAAGTTTCACTTTAAACTGTAGAATGTTGCTGTTGTTACCTGTTCATTCTGAGCAGGTGGATTGCTGGAGCTCCTCATAATAAAAACCAGTTTGGAACATTGGTGAGCAAAACGTCACTGTAACGGGAGCTAGCCAAACATCCAGCTGCATGAATCTGAAGTCTACAGTCTTTATATTTCCTAAAATGTTTGAATATATGATGATATTTTTGTTTGGTTTAAAATTTAACATGAATATATTTGTAACCATTCAGCTACAGCTGGATTATTTCTCAGATGATCATAATTTATTTCAGTCAACATGATTATCCAGCTTCTGGTTATTAGAAATGTTTTCTTATGGATTGTCTAATAGATTCTGTTGATTTAAAAGGGAACTAAAATTAATTTTCCACATTAAGGGTGCTGCAACATGGTCATGCAGTTTAAAATATATTGAAGCTTTTCTCCTCATCCTCAGAGCAGAGGAACTGTGGTTGCTCGGCTGTGTTCAGGGACTCTGTTGTTTAATTCAGCCTCCTGACAGCCGGTTCTGCTGGCAACGCAGTGCAGCAGAACTAAGATCAGATGTGACAGTGTTTCAGCCTCAGCTCTGAAACCCCCCACCCCAGCATCTGTCTGGCCCAGCCACGCTGCTGATCATCTGAGATGTTTCCCGGTTTGTTTGTCCCCTCGTCTCCTCTGTCCACCGTGGAGGATCAGTGGCAGGTGGGGAGGTCGGCTGTGAGGTTCTGATGGAGGAGGAGCAATTAGTAAAAGAGCTGATACACAGTAAAATGTGAGAACTAGACCTTCAGTCAACCCTAGATGCAATTTGCTGCTGTTCAAGTCCAACACTGGTGCACAATGCAGCAAGGTCAGGGTCCAAGAGCAAAATTATATCTGTTCAGATCCCAGCGGCAGCAGCTGCTTTGTCTAATTAGTTATACGCACTGTTCTTTGATTCAATGTGCATAAAATCAGTAAAAACAGCTGCTGTGGTTTTTATTTGTGCCTTGAAAGAAAAGGAGGGGTTGAGGAACATCAGAAAGCGGCAAAGTGGAGCAAATCAGTTTCGAGTTAATATCTGCCTTTATTTAAACTCAGAGATCAAGTGGTCAGTTAGGGACATTTAGAATATTAGAAACATTTGGGAAGTTTAAAAGAACATCTCCTTCCAGAGAGGAAGCAGTGGAGATGACTATGGAAGCAGACACACAGCTGGATGTCCAACGTGAACAGACAAACCCACCAGCACTCACAGATGGAGAAAACAAGCTGCATGCCGTTTGTTCCAGAGTAGAAAAATCTTTGTTTCAGAACATCATGCCAGGAGCTCACCAGCTCTGCACATCAGAAAGACCATTTCTTACATTGCCTCAATGATCTCACAGAAAACACAGAAAGAAAGCTTTGATAAAGCATTTCATGCATGAAATGTCAACAGAATCCATTGATTCCCACCAAATCCTTGACTTGATAAGGTAAACTGCCTTTGTGTTGGTGTCACTGGTGTTTTTGCTGTCTAATTTAAAGGTTGAACAGATTCTGACCGCGATGCACCTACTTCCAAGAGAAGTCCAGAGAACGTAAAAACAAATAAAAAAACAGTTAAAACATTGGGGTAAATAAAAATTACCAATAGAAAACCCTCCTAAAATTATAAATGATATTAAAGTGGAGAAAAATTAAATCTTACTCAAATCAAACTTTAAAATGAAGGCAGAAGGGCCAGCCACCTCTGACTTTTACTAAACTTTGTCTTAAATTAATTAAAGAATTTGATTTTTTTTATTACAGTTTGCTATAGTTAAACTGCAATAAGATTAACAAATGCAGTATTTCTACTGTGAAGTGATTATTTTCTCTGCATTAGCTCAGCCACTCAGCTTTGGCCCTCAAATGAAGCTGTAACTTGGTGCAGAGCTGGAAAAGGTAGATGATTTAACAACCAAATGGTGTGAAGCTTGGTTCTTTATGATCCATAAAAGCCTTGCAAAAGTTTTTACATTTTATCTTACTACAACCACAAACATCTAAATCTTTTATTGGGATAAGTAATTGTAAAGTGGGAAGAAAAGACTTTGCAACATTTTTGGCTAATAGAAGACTAAAAACTGTAGCATGCGTTCCTGATGAGCTGCTCTGAGTTAATACTTTGTAGAACCACCTTTCACTGCTGTTTCAGTGGCAAGTTTTTTAATTGGTGTCTCACCTGCTTTGCAATTTTAGAGGCAGAAATATTTGTTCATTCATCTTGGCTGTCAATTTTCAAGTCCCACCAGAGTCTTAGTTGAATTTATGTCTGAACTTTGACTGGGCCATTCTAACACATAAATAGGCTTTGGTCTTTGCTATTCCATTGTAGCTCTGAGTTGTTGTGCTGCTGGAAAGTGAACTTTCACCTTAGTCTCAACTGTTTTTGCAGCCATTAGCAGGTTTTCTTCTAGGATGTTCTTGTATTTAGCTCCATCCATCTTCCAACCAACTCTGACCAGTTTTTCCTGTTTCTACTGAAGACAGGCATGATGCTGCTGTTATGGAAAAATGTTGTGCCTTGCTTTCTTTTCAACTACATACTCTGCAGCATCATCGGTCTCTGTCTTGGTAAAAACAAATTTTTCTACAACACTGCCACCACCATGTTTAACCACTGGGATGGTGTGTTCATGGTGAGGAGCAGTGTTAGTTTTCTTTCACAAACTTGCATGTAGGCCAAAAATTCATTTTTTATCTGATTTGGCTAAAGCCTCTTCTTCCACATGTTTTCGGTGTTCTCTAAATTGCTTGTGGCAGATTTCAAACAGGACTTCTTAAGCACTTTTTTAACATTTGCTTTCTTCTTGTCACTGTTCCAAAAAGGCCAGATTTGTGGAGGGAACAACTAATAGTTTCTTTGATTATAGATCCTCCCACCTGTGCTTTGGATCTCTGAAGCTCCTCCAGAGGTACAGTGGGCATCTTGACTGATTTGATTAATATTCTGCTCACGCAGGTTGTCTTGGAAGGTTTGCATTGTGCCGTCGTCTTTTATCCTTAGATGATGGATTGAACAGAGCTCTATGGGATGTTCAAGCTTAGATATTGTTTTATAGCCCAATTCTTTACAGATGGATTTATAATTAGATTTAATCATACACAGATGGACTCTGTTCACTAATTAGGTGACTTAGTCGGACTTGTTTTATTTGAAGGTATCAGAGTAAAGAGAACTGAATACAAAAGTACACCACAACATTCAGAAAAATGTAAAAGAAAAATTTATTAGTTTTCATTCACTTTATGATGATGTACTTCCCTTATGTTGGTCTGTCATATGAAATCCCAAGAAAATCAATTTTAGTTAGTGGTTCTAATGTGACAAAATGTGAAAAGGTTGCTATGGTGTGAATACTTTTGAAAACCACTGAATGCATCACGTTAACCTGTGAATATGATTGTGTTTAGCTGTTTCTCACCAAGAAAGACCGACTTGGGAATGGGGTAATTGGAGAGTTAAGAGTGATTTTTATTGTAACTGCATCGTAAAACCAAAACAATGAGCAGCCGGAAGTCAATCAATGGCGCCTGGTCTGTGAGGGCGCATTCTTACACAACATGCAGTCATTTTCATTTGTATTTTAATCGTTCATTTCAGAGAAAGGAACCCCAGATGATCCAAGGTATTCAATGTGAGCACTGCCAGGTTGTGAAAGTGTTGCTATCTACGTACAGAAGCTGATACCAGTCACACTCAGCATGTAGCTCTTGGTTTCCCACCTGGGCAGTTTTCCAGCTCAAAAGGTCCCCTAAACGCCCCTCAGGCTGAGCGGATAACAAGTCACTTTTTATGAAGAACCAGAGGAGGAGAGATTAGCCGGTCCCATGAGCCAGGCAGCTGACGAGAGATGATTTACGGTGCTGCTGCAGTGGCTAGCAGACGGAGAGCCTGCTTATCCAATGGCTGGTTTTGGAAAGGTGAGCTAAAACTGCAGGAATCCAATCTGTTAAAGCTTGGCAAAGCAAATGAGCAGCTGCGGCCTTTTCTCGCCCCGCCACTAAATAAGATAAACTAACCCGGTTAGTGAAGAACGCAGAAGGCTTTCTGCACCGTCTCAGCGAGGGTCCGGCAGCAGCATTTACTTCCACCACCTGCACAAATACACAGATGCTGAAATGGAAACAGCAGCAGGTTCTGTGGGCTGAGTGTTTGACCCCGAAAAAGGCAATAAAATACTCCATGAAGCAACGTTAGCGCTCCTTCTAATTCACAGTGACAAACATGCAGATGCAGATTGTGTGGGCAGAGCAAGAGGAACAGGCTGAGAATGGAAACTGCTTTGAGTAATAACAGGTTCTTATATGTTTTTATCCCTGAAGCTGTGATGTAGCCTTTGCAGTTTGCTCTGAGTATAAGTGATCTCTGAGAAGACAATGCTACCATTAGACTGTAAAATCAGATTCCACAGATCATAATAACACAATTTCTCAGTGGGTTTGAACTTATTTGGGCTTTATTTTATTGGACAAATGGCATGCTGATGAATAGATTAACTGACTGGTTCACTACATTAATAACCTTGCTCCTTATAGGGAATTGGGCTATTAAACCATCATCCTTAACTCAGAGTTTCACACAGTCTTTTATCAACTGACAAAAGATGATTCACTTAAAGTTTCATACACAAAGGTAGATAAAAAGTAGCATAAGGTGATACATATAGGTAGATAAATAGATCTGCAAGCTAGGTGGTAGGTGAGAGCCTAAGCTTGCTGGTTATTAGCAGGATAACCTGGCTTTGGGGACATGGAATGTCACCTCATCGATGGCTAAGAAGCCAGAGCTGTTTTGTGAGGTTGAGCGGTACCAGCAAGAAATAGTTGTTATTATCATCAGACCTGTGGCGTAACATCTTACACACCCAAATCTCATGGACAATTTCTCTCATGTCCCAAGGGAGGTTGGCGACATGGAACCTGAATGGACCAAGTTCATAACCTCTATTGTAGATGCAGCTTACATGAGCTGTGGCCTGAAGAAGAAAAACAACAATGCTTGTTTTTTCAAAAAATAAAGAGATGAGAAATCTGCTGTTTTCCCAATGTGGATAATTTATCTCTCAGGGACAACAGACATACAAAACATGCATTAATATTCTGGTGAGAAATTATTTTGTCCTTAGTTTTTTAGTTATTCTATTCACCTCCTCTGAGGAGACATTGTGTAAACCAGCACATTATTGTCCCTTTGGACACTTGTTCATTTGAGCTACAAATACTCAGAATCGCGGTTCAGGCTTACCTGTGAAGTCAGAGTGGCTTGGACACAGTAAGCTATGTTAAGTCTGTATGAGTGTCCCCAAGTGGTCAGATAATTATTACCACATTATTCCACAAGAAGGCCATGTCATCAGCTTCACTTTTCGTTTCAGGCATCTAGCAGGCTGAGGTAAGTGAAAAAGCCTTCATACCTCTATGATAAATAAAAAAATAAAATAAAATTAAAGATTAAATTAATCTCAGACAGAAAAATCTGGCTGAAGCAACTGTAAATCCCAAAAGCTTTCAATTATCCCATATTCATGCTGAATGACATTTCATTAGCTAATTTATACAAAAAAGCTAATTGAATTGCCATCATAACAATTCATCATTCTTGTATTTCTTCTTCAACCACAAGCTCTTTTTTCACCAGCTGAATGAACATCAGTCACTTTATTTTAGTCATATCACCCAATAAAGCTATGATACGATGCTCCTATCTGTAAACAGAATGCCTAAGTTAACAAAGTACCTTCATTTTCGTCGCTGTAGTTCCCATTATGTCCATGCAGAGTTTTAAGGTTTGTTTGGCCAGGACAAACAAAGCAAGCCCAGCTACAGGTCCTTCTCAAAATATTAGCATATTGTGATAAAGTTCATTATTTTCCATAATGTCATGATGAAAATTTAACATTCATATATTTTAGATTCCTTGCACACTAACTGAAATATTTCATGTCTTTTATTGTCTTAATACGGATGATTTTGGCATACAGCTCATGAAAACCCAAAATTCCTATCTCACAAAATTAGCATATAATTAAAAGGGTATCTAAACGAGCTATGAACCTAATCATCTGAATCAACGAGTTAACTCTAAACACCTGCAAAAGATTCCTGAGGCCTTTAAAACTCCCAGCCTGGTTCATCACTCAAAACCCCAATCATGGGTAAGACTGCCGACCTGACTGCTGTCCAGAAGGCCACTATTGACACCCTCAAGCAAGAGGGTAAGACACACAAAGAAATGTCTGAACGAATAGGCTGTTCCCAGAGTGCTGTATCAAGGCACCTCAGTGGGAAGTCTGTGGGAAGGAAAAAGTGTGGCAGAAAACGCTGCACAACGAGAAGAGGTGACCGGACCCTGAGGAAGATTGTGGAGAAGGGCCGATTCCAGACCTTGGGGGACCTGCGGAAGCAGTGGACTGAGTCTGGAGTAGAAACATCCAGAGCCACCGTGCACAGGCGTGTGCAGGAAATGGGCTACAGGTGCCGCATTCCCCAGGTCAAGCCACTTTTGAACCAGAAACAGCGGCAGAAGCGCCTTCCCTGGGCTACAGAGAAGCAGCACTGGACTGTTGCTCAGTGGTCCAAAGTACTTTTTTCGGATGAAAGCAAATTCTGCATGTCATTCGGAAATCAAGGTGCCAGAGTCTGGAGGAAGACTGGGGAGAAGGAAATGCCAGAATGCCAGAAGTCCAGTGTCAAGTACCCACAGTCAGTGATGGTCTGGGGTGCCGTGTCAGCTGCTGGTGTTGGTCCACTGTGTTTTATCAACAATCTCTACAAAAACTCATGAAGATTTACTTTCATTATTAATACAATCTTTACTGTTTGTATCATGAGTCCCTTTATCTAGTTCAAGATTGTGATTTACCAAAGAATTACAGTACCACCTGAAAGTATTCATCACACCCCTTCAATTTTTCCAGATTCTGTTGTATTAGATCTTCTTTTTCTCTTAGATCTGGTCCCAACCCCATGATGTAAGGGCCCAACAGCTCTTTGACTTGGAGACTTTTGAACTGAATTTTGCACTGTCAATCCAGTGCTTCATAGGATTCACTTCCATGGCTAAATGTTCTTTGGAAGCACACGGGGCAGCAATCACAGACTCAAATCTTCTTGAGTATGTCTTTACAGGTTTAGCACGCTGTCGTCTCTGCAGATCTTCTCTCTCTCAGTCATGGGTGATTGGCACTGTCAGTAGAGAACCATTTTTAGATGTTCAGTTTGACTTTAGTCAGTGCCCTGGCTGGGTTACTCAAAGACTTTCACAGATGGCTTCTCAAGCCACTCAGTTGCCATCTTGGCTATGTGCTTCATGTTACTCTGTTGAAAGATGATTTGTTGACTCAGTCTGCTGCAGATTTTCTTGAAGAACCTCTCTTGTTTGATTGTTCAGAAAGTCTTCAATTTCCAAAAAACCTTAGAAAACGCTGCTTCCCGGATGTTAAATGGTTCTGAAGGTTTTTTGTACATTTCCACAGAAGACCCGGTACATTCTCACCTTTGTTCTTCATTGCTTGGTCTCTGCTCTGAAACGCACTGTCAACCGTCAGACCTTATTTAGGGGAGTGTGTTGAGTTCCAAATCATGTTTGGAGCTGAATGAAATCAGCTGCACATATTATAGCATAGGATGTGGATACTTATATGTAGTTATATGAATCATTACAATCTTTAAAGAAATTTACATTTTAAGAAAATATTTGTCATTATGGGATATTTTGAATACATTTTTTATAAAGAAAACTATACATGAGTGTGGAGAAATGTAATATTTATTGGGGGCAATGTTAAATGACATCAACTTTATTTGAGCCAGCCCCAGAGCTCACCAATGGAATAGAAAGGTCACAAACTGGTGATGTCATCCATCTTGATTTACTTTCTGATGCTGTAACAGGAGGACATTTTAAATTTCTGTTTCCAAAGAGACAGAACAAGTGTTTTAGCTTCATGTTTCCCATCACAAAGATGCTTGGTTCAAAAAACTTTGTGACGTTTGATTCTTTTTGGGGGTTACATGGGGAATTTCCCTGCTTTCTGTGTTTAACATATTTTAGGTTACTATGGTGTCATCAAGTGGAGCTTGAAGAAATTACAATGTTGAGATTTTATGAAAGGATACAGTTTGTTAGTTTAACAGCACCTCCCAGCTGCAGAGGGACAATAGATCTTAATATCCGTCATTTATCGTCTGACTGCGATGAATCCTATTTGTTTCAGCCAGTCTGGCTGATCATGTCTCTAATTTCAGCAGATGCACATTGCATTTACATAACCTCTCTGAAGGTGATGAGTTGGCAGTCATTCAAGAGAAAGAGAAGCTCAGCATCTTGTGGGATAAACGAGTAAGGAGTTCAGCTTCGTGTTTAGTTTTTACAGCTCTCTTTCTGCTGGCAATGTCCGACAGCGGGGAAACATATTGTATCCTGGTGTAAACAGGAAAACAGACTTCGCTACTGGTTTGTAGAATCTTCCTTAGTGTTTTGCAGCAGGACACAAAGCCGAGGCAACACTTCTTTGGATGTTTAATTATGAAAATAGTCCTCCTGCTATAAATCTCATCATTGTTGCTGTGCTCAGTCGTGGCAGCATTTTAAACCCTCACTGTATTTCACTTTAAACCCATTCTGGCACAGGATCAGGATAATTCTGTTTAAAAACACAGAGAACCTGAAGGCTAATCTGTCACAATAACACACCTCAACCGTCCGACAGCAGCTTATAACATATCTGTGGTAGAACTGCTAAATGGAGCCTTCCCTCCTCAGAAGACATCTATCTGAGCGGGAGGATTTCATGATAAGTGTCTCTAAATTGCAGATATGTGTTTAGGTCACATTACACCAATACTCTGCCTCGCATTTAACTCAATTAAAGCTGACATGTCTGATGAGCTCAGGGATGCCTCTGCTGTTGTGGACCCATCTACTACCAGCGGGTCACCAATGCTTTTTAAACAGTTTTCTTCCTGATATTTTACAGTCAGTTGGTAGAAGCTACAAAGCTGGAGCTGTAAGAACCTCCAACTTGTTCTGAAGACCTATTTCTTCACATTCTTTACTCTTTCCAATCAGCCAGAACGTTTATGAATACAGTTGTGTAAAAAAGTATTTTAAAAATAATTATATTTCATTTGTTAAGGGGAAGAAAGCTATCCAAACCAAACCATGGTTGACTGCCGGTATAACGTCCTTTTTCTGAAAAGCAAAACTTCCAAAATTTCCACTTTTATCTCATTAGCCCACAGAACATTTTCCCACAAGTCTTACGGATCATCAAGATGCTTTTTGGTAAATATGAGATGGGTCTTTGTGTTCTGTTTGGTGAACAGTGGTTTCAGCCTTGGATCTCTCCCATGGAAGCCATTTATTGTCCAGTTGAATCTTATTGTTCAATCATGAACTCTGACCTTAAATGAGGGAAGGGGCAGTTGATGCACCTAGATTTTGAGTGGGTCAAAAATCTTTCACACTAATATACAGTGTTGTAAAATAGTGTTTGCTGCCTACTGTTGTCCTTTTGTTCAGTGTTTGTCAGACTTAAGTGTTTCAGATCATCAACAACATTTAAATATTAGTTAAAGACAACAAGTAAACAAAAAATGCAGGTTTTAACTGAAGGTCTTCAATATTGAGGGAGAAAAAAATCCAACCCTACATGGCCCCCTAAACCTAAAAGTGATTGCCTCCTAAACCTAATAACTGATTGGGCCACCATTAGCAGCTACAACTTCCTTCAGGCATTTGTGATAACTTGCAATAAGTCTTGTAAGACGCTGTGGAGAAATTTTGGCCCTCTCAAAGTGTTGTAATTTAGCCACATTGGAGGGTTTTCCAGCATGTACAGCCTGTCTAAGGTCATGCCACAGCATCTCAATATGATTCAGGTCAGCACTTTGAATAGGCCACTCCAAAATTAAGATTTTGGAGTGGCCCAATGCAATGGGACACACACATTCAAACAAGTTCAGATTTTGTCACAGTATTTTCCCAAAGGTCTTGCAGATCATTAAGATGTTTTTTGGAAAAATTGAGACAAGCGTTAATGTTCTTTTTCCTCAGCAGTGGTTTTCATCTTGGAACCATGCAGGCCATTTTTGCCCAGTCTCTTTCTTATGGTGGAGACATGAACATTGACCTTAAGTGAGGCAACTGAGGCCTGCAGTTCTTTGGATGTTGTTGTGGGGTCTTTTGTGACCTCTTGGATGAGTCGTCGCTGCGGTCTTAGGGTAATTTTGGTTGGCTAGCCACTCCTGGGAAGGTTCACCACTGTTTATGTTTTCACCATTTGTGGATAACAGCTCTCACTGTGGTTCGCTGGACTCCCAAAGCTTAAGAAATAGCTTTGTAATCTTTTCCAGACTGATGGATCTCAATTACTTTCTTGCTCATTTGTTCCTGAATTTTTTGGATCTCGGCATGATATCTAGCTTTTAAGGATGTTTTAATCTACCCCACTTTGTCTGGCAGGTACTATGATCCAAGTTATTTCTCCCTTAATAATTAAAACCCGGCCATCCGGAAGGGGCTCGGAGTAGAGCCGCTGCTCCTCCACATCGAGAAGAGCCAGTTGAGGTGGCTCGGGCATCTATACCGGATGCCTCCTGGACACCTTCCTCAGGAGGTGTTTCAGGTACATCCCACCGGGAGGAGGCCCAGAGGACTGCCCAGGACACGCTAGAGGGACTCTGTCTCTCGGCTGGCCTGGGAACGCCTTGGGCTCCCCCCAGAGGAGCTGGAGGAGATGTCTGGGGAGAGGGACGTCTGGGCGTCTCTGCTGAGTCTGCTGCCCTTGCGACCCGGTCCTGGATAAAGCGGAAGACGACGAGTACGAGTACGAGTACGAGTACGAGTAATTAAAACCCTCATTTAAAAACTGTCTTTGACTAATATTTAATTTTGTTTGATGATCTGAAACAATTAGGTTTGACAAACATGCACAAAAAACAGAAATCAGGAAGAGGGCAAACACCTTTTCATTTCCAGGTATTCCAAATATTGCAAGCAGTTGTTGCCACGAAGAGTGGCACAACCAGTTACGTTTAGGAGACAATTACATTTTCACATTCATTGGTTTGGGCAGCTATTTGGTAGTAATGAAATCATGATTAGACAGCTGCTTTTTTGTATTTACTCAGGTTCTAATTCTTAACTCTTTGTCTGATATTGAAATTAGTTTGATGAACTGGAACATTTAGGTGTTAAAAAACAAAAACAGAAGAACTATGTAAAATATATTAAGGGTTTGGCATGGTTTTTCTTTTTAATTTTGACTGATTTTGCTACTTGCACCCTGCCAGTGAGCCACCGTTTTCTTACATTTTTTGTCTCTCATTTTTCCCTTCTTTTGTTTGTGTCTAATTAAACTAATTAAACAGGGAAAAGCTCTGCTGAATCTTAGTTCTTGTATTTATCATGGAAATATGTGAGCTTATGTCTGTGCTCTGTCTGAACAGTTCCTCTGCTTTGGTTTTAATCATATCCAGAAGACCAGAACCGTCAGCAGTGTAGCAGCTCTACACTCATATAAATGAAGTTAATATGTTATCTTGAGTGCAGGAGTAGGGTCATACTCAAAGCATCACCTCTAATTATGCTGCAGTACTACTTGTAGTTGGCTCACCCATACAGCACACGTTGTCTCAGGCTGCATAGCCACCCTATTTGTTTTGTTCTCATGCTCCTCATCTACACTCTCTTCCTCAGACTCCTTCTTTATAATCATGTTTTTCATCCTTTACAACTCCGTTCCATCCACTCATCCTCCACATCCATCATTACAAACCCCATTTTGGATCCCTTCCATTATTGTTATTCCCCCAGTCCCTTCTGAGGGACCTTCTTTGTGGCCATCTGTTTCAACCTTCTATATTACTCCTTATCTCACTCATCGTAATCATCTCTCATTGTAACACCTTTACATTCTACTCATCTTCATCCTTTTTTAACACCCACTTTCATGCCACACATGTTTCTCATCCTTTTAAAAACCTTTTTATCCTACTCATCTGACTCGTCTAAGATCCATTTTTAAGACTCTTTTTTTAGACTGTTTTTCATCCCTCCTTATGACTTTTACATATCGTTTATTCTTCTTGCAAATCTCTTTCAACCCACTCATCCCTCTCATTCTGCATTACAATCCCTTTTCATCACCTTTTTCTTAATCTTCATCCTTCTTTAAAAGAGTTCACTTGAGATGCAGTTTATTTTCCATACCTGCTTAGGTTACTGGGGGCTGGTGCCAGTCTTCTGTGGTCAGTGAGAAAGAAGGTGGGATAAACCATGAACTGTCCACTAGTCCATCACCATCACAGAGACACACAGGACATACAACCCAGCACCTGTACAGTCTTACCAGAAGCAATTTTGTATTTACATTCATATTTTAGGCATACCTGGAGAAAATCCACAGATTCACAGGGACAATATACAAACTTCACATAGACAGGCCCTGGCTATGATTAGAACCAAGGATGTTCTAGACATGATGCAACAACACCAACCACTTCTCCACCGGGCAGCCCAGATCCAGTTGATTTTGTTTGTAGTCCTATCTCAATTGGTTGCACAAATTCTCCTTCATCTCTACTTTCTTCCCGAGAGACCATGTGGGAGGTCAGTTTTCCAGGTCATTTGTCTACCTAGATGGGGCCCCCACTCTGATCCTCCTCCTTGCTGGCCTCTAATCAACCGATGAAGCTGAACCTTCTGATCCATCTCTACCCTCATCCTCTCCATCCTAACTTTGAGCAAACTAAAACCATATTATGTGGTGTGGTGCTTTTATATGTAATGCATGTATATATTGTGACTCAAAAGCAGAAACTGTCATAAAGAGGGTTTTTGTTGGACCAATATGCAGGGAAGAACTCCTGAAGCCTGAGGTTTTCAGGTAAGTTGAGTCTTTATTATCCATGGCAGTTCAGGTGGCTGGCCCGGAGGCCGTCCCCGGCAGATCCGGCGATCAACACGCCGGCGACGTAGGGGTAGGCGATCAGCAGGCCGGCGATGTAGGAGTTGGTGATCTAACAGACAGCGGCGGGATCGGGAGAACCCATAGTGGAGCACAGAGGCGAGGTGTGGACACCGCTGGGACCCTCGAGGAGGCCGTGGAGATCTGCGGCGGAGCCGCCAAGACACAGCTTGCGCAGAGGGTGCGTCCTCAAACCCCTCAGGGACAGTAACAGAAAGTGGTCCTCCACGAACTCCTCCGGAACGGGAAACAGGGATGGAGGAAGTTCGTCCTCGGAGCCCTCCAGGACAGGACTGGGAACAGGAGCAGGAAGTGGAGGCAGTCCATTCACGAGCCCCTCACAGACAGGAACAGAGTGTGAGGGAAGCTCGGTGTTGTAGAAAAATTTGTTTTTACCAAGACAGAGACCGATGATTGTCATTTAGAATCAGCTTTTTTATAATCTTGCAAGAGAGAAGGATTTTTTACAGCATTGGAGATGCACTCAGCAGTGCTGCCAAATCATTCTGCCTAGACAAAGCAAAGGTTCTCCTTATAAGCTACAACAGTTTTCAAGGTGACTCTCATGAGACCTGTTGTCTTAACAGTGTGGCATACATATTATCTCACACAACTGCAAGCAGAAGGCTGAGAAACCATTACTCTAAGATTATATAAGAGAACAATGGAACAACACTGAGGGGTTCTAATACTTTTGTCAGTTCCCGTAGAGTATCAAATAGCAAATCACGCAAGGCACTAAACATTTCCATAACATTTGGACCCCTCTGGAACAGAACTAGCAACAGGATCGGGGGTGTGGAGGCGGTTCATCCATGAACCCCTCTGGAACTGGGCCAGGAATAGGATTAGGAGTCGGAAGCAGTGGCAATAGCTGATCGGGACCTAAACCATGAGCTGGAAAGCTGCCTCCAGCGTCAGTGGAGAGGCGAGCGGAGGAGGGGGCAGGAGGCCTCCTCATTGAAGCGGCAATTTCTCCCAGGGCCCTTCGTTGCTCGGCCTCAATGGTGTAGTGAATCTGAGGATCAGGAAAAAAAATCCCTCTCCATCTTGAGCCAGTCTTGGAGGCTGCCAGCTATCTCCAGCCTCTTCCATGGGGAGCTGGGAGAGGTAGCAAGGTGGGAAAACAATATGACCAGAATCTCACCCCTCTTGAATTCCCTCACCATTCCTCCTGCTTGGTCCCGTTGGCTTGTTCCTTCTGTCATAAAGAGGGTTTTATTTGGACCAATATGCATGGAAGAACTCCAGAAGCTCGAGGTTTTCAGGTAAGATGAGTGTTTACTATCCATGGCAGGACACCGACAAGGTAGCCAACACACAAGATCGCACATACACATAACATAAGGAACCACAAAGGAAACAAACGGGCTTAAATACAAAAACTGAACAGCAGTTGAACCAATGGCAAATGTAACCAGACAATCAGGGGAAAACACAGAACAGGTGTGGGCTCGGGGTGCAGGGAGACAGAAAAAGGACTAGACCAGGTAATATAACAAAAACACAAGCAGGTATAACAGAAACCTTATTACATCCCTTCAATTCATGTAAAATGAAACTGACAGAAAGTATTTTTTTCATATTTAATCACTGTTTTTCATGACAATAAATCCATACCTATACTTTGCATATTCAGTATTTGGGGTGCCAATTTACTAAATCAGAAAAAAAACGTTTATATGGAAATCATCACAAAACAAAAAGTGGGTGGGGTTTAATCTTTACCCCACCATGGTACTCAGATCTCCAGACTTAATTACATTAATTTCAGTCATTGTAATTCTTGCTTGGGGAATAAATTATGCAGCTCACTGAGCCTCCTTGAGAGAGAGGCTTAAGGAAATCTGAACAATGTAAGGAACAACCTAGGTTCCTCCATGTAATATTACTCAAGAGGTCTGCTACATAGGTTTTAATTCTCTGTGGATTTTACTCGCCACCGATTTGCCACATGGGCAGCTTTGAAGATAAATTACACCTCTTGTATTAGCAATGATTAAGCACCTAATAGGAATGGATTTCCCTGCATGAGGGCGATGAAAAGACCAAGGCCAGTAAACATAATTGCATTGACTGTGTGAGCAGAAATGGTCCATTTTTGTCGATTAACGGGCCCACAGTAATCAGACGAGTGATAGAAGGTGGAACAAAGCCGAGCTCGTCCTCCAAATTCTTCAGTTCTTAAAGGTGAAGTCCCACTGTGGCAAGCTGCCGGATAACAAATGGCAGTCTTGTTTTTTCTTCAATGCGTTTTGTACTCTGACTGGAAAAAGGTGGTGTCTTAATTCGCATTAAATCAACACCGAGCTCAGTTTAAGTCTGTGTTTTTTTAGGATAATTTGAGTAAGAATAAAATTATTTTCTTTATGAAGAAACATCTGAGGAGTCCAAAAGATTTCATGCTACAGATCTGTGGTTCTTTACGCTCAAAGGAAAGCAGCTGTGTTGCATGACAAAAATCAGTAGCTTGTTTTATTTACTCCTGTGCAGCAAACTTCTCCACGTTATAAGAGTCAGTTTATGACTTACACTTGAAACCAGATATTTACACACAAGGTACAAATATACTTTTTCTACCTGTTTTCCTCACTGTTAGACACTGAATTAGACAAATTTGTTTTTGTTTTAGTTTAGCTATGATAACCAAAATAATTTCCTTTGCCAAAACCCAGACAAATGAGAAAACAATTTCTAAAATTACTTATTCTTTTTTTCAGAAGTTTACATACATTTAGTAGAATTGCTCGTTAAACTTTAAGACTCGTATCAAACCTTGTGGGTTTCCTCCCACGAGCTTCTTACAATAGTTAGTTAATACTATGGCGAGTTCCTACTGAAAGAACTGGTGTTACTGAGTAATGTTTGTTGGACAAATTGTTAACACATCTTTTGAGCTCTGTTGTCAAATCTTCTGTAGGACTGAGATCAGGGCATTATGATGGCCATTCCAAAACACTGACTTTGTTGTCTCTAAGCCACTTTCTAAATAATTTGGTGGTATGCTTAAGGTCGCTGTCCATTGGAAAGATCCATTTGTGCCCAAGCTTTAGGTTCCTGACTGACTTTTCTCGTGATTCCATGATTCTCATTTTGTGAAGTGCCCCCGGGTCAATCCTGCGGTAAAGTACCCCCACAGCATTATGCCGCTACCCCCATGCTTTAGAATTGGGAAGGTGTTCTCAGACAGTTCTCCCCTTTTTCCTCCTACTGTAGTGATTATTATTATATTCTACTTTCTTCAGACAGAAAACATAAGGTATTTATACACACATTTTACACCAAAACGCATTAAGGGGCAGATAATCCGGTCCCTTCCTGAACAATGTAATGGCTGACACCATGCTAATGTCCATGGGAGAACTGTGACAACTTTGAGACATCTGGAAATTTTACCCAAGGATGAAAATAATTTGGGAAAATCCACAAATCACTTGGCTGATTTTCCCAGGATGTTACACAAGGAAACAGTGTCTTTGAGCTGCTGTGTTGAAACATATCCAGAGATGTGCCTCTATGTACAAGGGTTAGACAATGAAACTGAAACACCTGGTTTTAGACTACAATAATTTATAAGTATGGTGTAGGGCCTCCTTTTGCGGCCAATATAGCATCAATTCGTCTTGGGAATGACATATAGAAGTCCTGCACAGTGGTCAGAGGGATTTTAAGCCATTCTTCTTGCAGGATAGTGACCAGGTCACTACGTGATACTGGTGGAGGAAAACATTTCCTGACTCGCTCCTCCAAAACCCCCCAAAGTGGCTCAATAATATTTAGATCTGGTGACTGTGCAGGCCATGGGAGATGTTCAACTTCACTTTCATGTTCATCAAACCAATCTTTCACCAGTCTTGCTGTGTGTATTGGTGCATTGTCATCCTGATACACGGCACCGCCTTCAGGATACAATGTTTGAACCATTGGATGCACATGGTCCTCAAGAATGGTTCGGTAGTCCTTGGCAGTGACGCGCCCATCTAGCACAAGTATTGGGCCAAGGGAATGCCATGATATGGCAGCCCAAACCATCACTGATCCACCGCCATGCTTCACTCTGGACATGTAACAGTCTGGGTGGTACGCTTCTTTGGGGCTTCTCCACACCGTAACTCTCCCGGATGTGGGGAAAACAGTAAAGGTGGACTCATCAGAGAACAATACATGTTTCACATTGTTCACAGCCCAAGATTTGCGTTCCTTGCACCATTGAAACCGACGTTTGGCATTGGCATGAGTGACCAAAGGTTTGGCTATAGCAGCCAAAGCAGCTGTGTATATTGACCCTGTGGAGCTCCCGGCGGACAGTTCTGGTGGAAACAGGAGAGTTGAGGTGCACATTTAATTCTGCCATGATTCGGGCAGCCGTGGTTTTATGTTTTTTGGATACAATCCAGGTTAGCACCCGAACATCCCTTTCAGGCAGCTTCCTCTTGTGTCCACAGTTAATCCTGTTGGATGTGGTTCGTCCTTCTTGGTGGTATGCTGACATTACCCTCTTTTGAACTCTGGTATGTCACCCATAATGTTGTGTGCATTTCAATATTTTGAGGAAAACTGTGCTCTTACCCTGCTGATTGAACCTTCACACTCTGCTCTTACTGGTGCAATGTGCAATCAATGAAGACTGGCTACCAGGCTGGTCCAATTTAGCCATGAAACCTCCCACACTAAAATGACAGGTGTTTCAGTTTCATTGTCCAACCCCTGTAGGTCAAATGTCACAAATCAACCCAACAGAATCTTACAAAGCCATGAAATTGACATTTGGGTTTTCACAAGTTGTTTAAAGGCATAGTAGGAGCAAACCTATGTCTTTCTGTCATGGTTCAGGCATTTGGCAAACCAAAATAATTACATTTTTGGTAACCCTAATTGACCTAAATAAGGAAATATTTAATGTTAATTTAATGTCAGACAGCAAGAAAAAAAGGTTATGTGTCTCTTTAAGTGTGCATTGTAAAAACCTGGTTTTACCTGGTTTCACCTATGTATTATATCCACACAACAAATATGAGTACTGCAAGTAAGTAGGGAATTAGTAGTACAAAACAATAATTTCACAATGTAGTGCCTAGACAATATTTGAAAAGCACTGGAAAAGATACTGGCTGAAAACTTAGAAGGTAAGTTGTGAGGCAGTACAATCTTCTGTTTTCAACTGTTTTGCGCATGCATTTTGCTTTAAAGCTGCACTAGATTAACAAAGAAAATTGCAATAAATACGTGCAGAAGCACATTGCCATCAGGCCCAGTAGGATGACATAATTTGTGCCCATTTTTACAGCAGACTACAGTTCTCTCTATAGACAAACACAGCAAACACATAAGTCAAATAAAACTAAAATAATTTATATAGCACATGTAATAACAACTGACGTTGGCCAGAGAAAATAAAGCTATGAGTCAACTCTCATGCTGTATTTATAGCCAGTGTGTTGTAAGAAGAGATTTGAAAACAGCAAGAGTTGAAGCCTTTTAAAAGTGCAGTTTGAATTATGTGAGGTTTCGAGTTTTATTATTTAAAAAAACTGTGGAACTTTTCCCAGGTTTCAAAAGAGTTCTCCAGGAATTTAGATGCAATATTTAGATCAGAGTTGATGTGGACAAAAGAACCCAAGGATTGAGGGAATTATTCTCAATAACACCAGAAGAAAAATGGCTTTTTCAGCTTTGACACTGTCCTGATACTTACAAAGACTCTCTGTTAACATAATAAAAGACACTTGGATTTATCCTTTTTTCACTTTTGTTCAGCCTTCCTACACTCTCATCTGGCAGAACGAGTGATGTTTTTTCAACAAGGTTCAGACTTTAGCTGAGGTCTCATTAAGAAATAAAAATTGGAGGGGAGCACCTCAGTTTTAAAACCAGTAAGACACCCTAAAACCTTGTTGAAAACAACAGAAAACTATTCAGCAGCTGATGTGTTAAAGGCATGACGATGTGTCAGAATCAAAGTGATCAAAGAATTAGAGAAACATGTTTTACTTTAGAAATTATTATTTTCTTAGGTAGAGAATGCCAGGTCAGATAAGTCTTCTGACCGTTTCAAGAAGTAATCAGGTAGAGGAGATTGTTATTATGATTATTATGAGTTTCGGATTATTGCTGTTACTGTCAAGCAACACACTTTGCAAAAAGTGATTAGATAATGATAATCATTAAGCAGAAATCCAAAATCCAATGTTTAACATCTTCTAGTACTGAACTTTAAAAAATAAGAACCTGTGTGTTGGTGTCTACAGGTGGCAGCAGGTACCTGTAATAATATCGGAGAATATTGCCACCTGGTGAGAGTCCCAGCTGCCATAAAGCCTCTCAGAGATGAATAGGTGCAGAGTTTATAGTCCCATGTCTCAGAAGCTGCTAAATCTCCAAGTAAACCTGCTGCTCTCCCCGTTTTTGCAGCCAGCTGGAGCTCCGGCACACAAAGGTACTGTTGGTTGATTACCTGCCAGAGCAAGGAGGAGGCTTGATAAACACAACAACTCCAATGCATTGTGTTTTCGCAACAGTAGCAAATAAATTGCCTTTGGCTGCTGGCTAGTGTGAAGTTCCCACCTTGGACGTAATGTAGAAATGTTTGCGGAAAAGGTCAGACTCACAAATCACATGTTGGTTTGGCAACATTAAAAGAATTTCCACATTTCTGCAGCTTTGATTAGCTATTCAGCTCATTCAGAAACAAATAATCTGACCTTAGAGATTTGAGCATTTGTGTGCGGGAAATGCCAAGCGATATTTTTTGACACCATTTCTTCTGAGTGCTGTATGTTTATGCAAACCAACCACATGTACTAAAGAAGTAATTTCAAGGTTTGTAGAGCAAAAAAAAAAATCCCATTCTTTTAGGGCAGGGGTCTCTAACTCAAGTCCTTGACGACCGGGTTAATGCAACCTTTAGATATGGCAATGTTTCAACACGCATGACTCAAATATTACCTCATTAGTGGGGCTGTGTAGAACTTTACTGCATGTTAAGGAGGCATTTGAGACCCCCTGTTCTACTGATAATCTCATAAACTGAAGCCAGCTGTGTTTTCACTCAAACACAAGAAATATGAGACAAAAAAAGATTTTTTCGAATAGGGTTGATTTACTGAAAAGGTACTAAAGGTTTTTGTCCAAAAAAAAGAACTAACAGAATGCTCTCTTTCTGCTTCCAGAGAAATTAAAAGGAGAGTAGCAGGCAGATACTGCAGATCAAATGTCTTGATTAACTGATCATCAGCGATTGCACCTATATAAAAGAATGAGTTTTATCAGGTTACTGATCTGGAGTATAGAGGTGTTGTGACTATGAATCTGAATATATTATTTAATATTTAATATTAATACTTTAATATTTTATCAAATAATATTTTGGTCTGTTAAGGGTTGTCCTGTGAATACCAGCCCAATAAGGTGGAGGTATTAGGACAAAATCGAAAAGGGTGAGCCAAGCTCTGACATTATTGAACAGCAAAACTGCACACACATGGAATGAATTCACACAATTTTCTAAAATACAAGAATTTATTAACAAAAATACGTCAACTCAAAGTCAAACATATTTCAATCAACAAACTCTTTACTATGCTAAAACAATCCAACTAAACTACCAAGCAGAATTAAAGAATAGGGGAGACTAATGGGCTATGTACAATATAAACAAGTTGATTAAAGATGATTGAAAACCATGACCAAAAGAGTGATGCAACATTACCATGTAATGTTATTCATGTTTGAGAACCAAGGATTATCTTGAAGAATCTGGAAGTGAAGTTAAGTTAGTCTTGGAACCAACTTAGGCAATAATCAGCAAACGTTTAGACAACCATCCACAATGCAAGATCAGATAAAATATTATCTTAACCTTCTGGATGACCAATTCTCAATGGTGTCTCATTAGCTGCCTTTATTTATTGAAATAATATTTAAAGAACTATTATTTAAAAAATGGTAAAATATTTAAGGAAATTATTTGGAAAAGAGCCAAATCTTTTTGGATAATTGGGGCTTAATGATGTTTACTTAGTTATCAAGTTTATTAAAATAATGTTTAGGAACACATTATTTACTGAATTGAAAACTAACAACCTTTCTGGGTAGGTGATCTTTAGTAGCAAGCACGTGTCCTTACCTGTTAGCAGTTAAAGCTAACAAAAGAGGCTGATAGCTTCGCACCGGAATCAAACACACACCTTTAAAATACCGTTAATAAAAGGTCCTGATCCAGGACGGTGATGAGTCTGCATACAGACAGCAGGTGGATCGGCTGGTACACTGGTGCGGTCAGAACTACCTTGAACTGAACCCACTCAAGACTGTGGAAATGGTGGTGGACTTTTGGAGAACACCACCCCCATACAGCCCCTTCACCATCCTCAACAACACTGTATCGGCCGTGGACCACTTCAGGTTCTTAGGAACCACCATCTCTGAGGACCTGAGATGGTCTTCACACATAGACACTGTTCGAAAGAAGGCCCAGCAGAGACTGTACTTCCTGAGGCAACTCAAGAAGTTCAACCTTCCACAGGAGTTGCTGGTCATCTTCTACACTGCCATCATTCAGTCTGTCCTGTCTTCATCCATCTCAGTGTGGTTTGGCTCATCCACAAAACAGGACAGGTCCAGACTGCAACGAATAATCAGGACTGCAGAGAGAATAATCAGAGCTGACCTTCCCTCCATCCAGGACTTATACAGGTCTAGGGTCAAGAAAAGAGCCGCCAAAGTCTCTGCCGACCCCACACACCCTGCACATAAACTGTTTAGAGTTTTACCTTCAGGCCGCCGCTACAGAGCACTCTTTACTAAAACCAGCCGCCACAGAGACAGTTTCTTCCCCCAGGCTGTTTCTATGATGAACATTCAATAGAGTACAGAATAACAGCATACAGATGTTGCAAATGCACCTTTTTTATTAGATATGTGTATATTGTACATTGTAAATTGTAAATTTGTATATTCTGTAATGCAAAAACAGAACAAAAGAGCAAAGTGTACCGGAGGCAAATTCCTTGTTTGTATGTACAAACTTGGCAATAGAGCTGATTCTGATTCTGAAAATGCATAATGTTATGATCAATCTTCTGTGTTTAAAATCACCCTTTAAATAATGTTTGTCTTAACTTTAAAAACACACAAACACAGAACACAAAACTGAGCACGTGGTGCTGAGCAGATAGCCTGCTAGCACCAAGATAGCAGAGTTTAACAAACAAAACCGAACTTCATAAAATGAAAAATGTTTAGATCATTTCATTCTAAATCACTTCTCTCTGCCCAAACTTAACCTCATGAACCGTGCTGAGCAGTAGTTGTCCGGGCGACAACAAAGTTCACAGAAAGTTCTGTGAACAAAAGGGTTAGCTTCCAGCTAACCTCCGTAGCTGTGGCCGGGCAGCTCGTTCTGTCGGCCGGCCAAACTGCACAGTTGCTACGGTAACCACGGTGATGTGGTCCCTGTTGTCCTCCTTTCAGACCGGGAAACTGCTTGACTCGCGTCGTAGAGACAGCGTATCTGCTGGGAACTTTCTATAACACAGTTTGATCTGTAGGCCTCAGAGAGAAAGTCAAGTAACGCTTGTACCTTAATTATCCCGTTCATGAATCAATCTACCGGATACACGAACAGTAATTAATTCGTACTTAACTTAGTGCATATGATCGCTGTGTCTCTCTGTCCAGGCCCCTGGGTGACCCGCATAGAGAAGATCACTTAATTGGAAAGGTGGCAGTTTTATATGGACAGTGGCATCATGGGAAGTCCGCCGTTACCCCTTTTCCTGGTTGTGCCGGAAGAAGGTTAATGCAATGTATTTTGAAGGTTCCCGAAAAGTTCCTACTGCATTTCATGTTGTAACCATGGCTGTGGTTGCAACAGCCATGGTTCCATAAGATGGAAAGATATTAACAATAACCTTAGAGGAGCAACTGTTTGCTGTTTCCAATCTGGGAAGTTAAAAGGCCATTTCCAGACTACATGAAACCCATCATCATACAGAGAAAAAGATTATTCACAAACATTTAGGTCCAAAACATTTAAAACAGGGGCTGCATGGTGGTGCAGTTGGTAGCACTGTTACCTTGCAGCAAGAAGGTCCTGGGTTCAATTCCCAGCCTGGGGTTTTTCTGCATGGAGTTTGCATGTTCTCCCCGTGCATGCGTGGGTTCTCACCGGGTACTCCGGCTTCCTCCCACAGTCCAAAAACATGCCTGTTAGGTTAATTGGTAACTCTAAATTGCCCTTAGGTGTATGAATGAGTGTGTGTATGGTTGTATGTGTGTTGCCCTGCGATGGACTGGCGACCTGTCCAGGGTGTACCCCGCCTCTCGCCCATAGACTACTGGAGATAGGCACCGGCTCCCCCGTGACCCACTATGGAATAAGCGGTAGAAAATGACTGACTGACTGACATTTAAAACAGCTGCTCATCTTCCCAGGAGTGGACATCCCAAAAAATTCACCACTAAGGTTAGAATGCGTATTGCTCAGGGAAATTGAAATGTATTTATGTACAAATATAGAGCTCAATCTGAGAGTCTACAGACCTCCGTTAGCATGTTAAATGTTAGAATTCATGACACTACATTTAAATAAAGACTGAACTAGTATGGCTATTTTGGAAAAGCTGAAAGAGAAAATCTCCTCTATAAACAATATAGCAGCTTAAATTAGGTTTGCAAAGCCGCATCTGAACAAACAAGAAGACTTCTGGAACAATGTTTGCACCACTGAGACTAAAGTAGAGATGCCTGGTCATAATACACCGCGAAATGTTTTGAAAAAACCAAACACAGCGCATCAGCACAAACACCACGTACTGATCGTCGAGCATGGTGGGCGAGGGCTGATGATTTGGCCTTACTTTGCAGCAACAGGACCTTAGCACCCTATACTGTACTCAAGTAGTTTTGAGTGAAATGTGAGGCCATCTTTCCAACAGCTGAAGTTTGGTCAAAACTGGCTCACCAACAGGAGAAGGGTCCCAAACACAGAGGCGGGTCTACAACAGAAGGGTTAAAAAAAACAAAAACAGGATGTTGCAAACACCTTCACAGCCATATGAGACAGTCATAACGTTAGACAGAAAATGACGACTGACATTTTTTACTTTTAATGTGTGGTTTTACAAACTGTTGGATCGTGGGGTGGACTTCATTTGGATGTTCTTCTCGTGCATGCTTGGGTTCTCTGCTGGTACTTTGGCTTTCTTCCACTGGTCAAAAACATGGCTGTTAAGTTAACTGGTCTCACTCACTTGTCCTTGAATGTGAGTATGTGCGGACATGGTTGATTGTCAAGGATGTGTCTTTGTTGCCCTCTAATAGACTGCCAAACTGTCCAGGGGGTAACCCCTCTTGCTCAATGACTGCTAGCCCCCTGGGACGCTGCAAGTTTAAGCAGATATAACTAGATAAATGTATCAATTGTATTTTTGAATGGCAGTATTTTTGTGCCAATTGCCCTGTTTTTGCATGTGTTACAATCTCAGAAATAGCTGAGTTTTTGTTGTTTTAAGTTATAGTTCTGGCATTTCTTTTTTTAGATAGGCAGAGAAGTCTGTTCACTAATCGGAGAGAACCAACATCTCCTAAAAGTCAGTCAACATGGTGTCAGTGACTTTGAAGGTGTTGATGTTAATTTTTGTTTTGGACAGCTTGATAAGCTAAAAGTAAGCAGAGTATGATGAAATGATGCTAGAGGTTGTTGTAGATTCAGAAAATGTGCTTTGGCATGAGACTGCTGCCCTTGCAAAAATGAAGCCACTTAGCTGGTTAGTGAATAAAGTGAATTGGTGCTTTAGTTATCACACTTCAGTGTAATGTGGCAATGTTACATCTCTCTATGCAGTGACAAATCATAACCCAATGGGTATCAAAATGGAACAAGGTAAAACATTTTTCTAGGCTGGGAAACAAGCACGTGGCTGGGTTAAAAAGTAAAGCTAAAAAAATGAGTTCAGTCTTAAAATAAATAAAAATCACTTTGGCACTAGAAATGTCCCATGAATACTAACACTGAGATTATCACTTTGGTTTATAAATGTATACCTTATTGTCAGGGACCAAACAGTTAGACAAAGGACAAAAGTATACAAGAAATATCCTCCATTTATTCTTCCATGAAAGTTGACAAAAATCCATCAAAAGCACACAAGCAAAATCTAGAAAAATGGGCCCATAGTAAAGAATCAACCAACACCTAACCTAAACTGACAAACCAGGACTGACTTCTTACACCAGGGAATTTGAACATACAGGCTAGCCTACATGAAACAAGGAAGTGAGGGACAAGACAACTAAGACAAACAATAAATAGACCTAAACAACTAATCCATTCTTACAAATCATGACTACAACACAAATATAAAAATTAAGACATTCTAACACCAAACAGTTTTTAAACAATGGAGCTTTCAGAGTTTGATAGCTTCTCCAGAGTTAAGTCCCCCTTTTTCACCAGCCTGATGGCTTCCTCCATTTCCTGGTGTCACATCACATTTGCTCCCCCCAGCTAGTTCCTTCCACCTCAGCAAAAGAAACAAACAATTAATAATCTGCACAAACATTGGCTGTTTACTAATTGTGTGCACCCAGCTTAGCAAACATCCAAAATACTACAAGAAAGTGCCATCAAACAAATATAATGTGTTGAAGAAAATACTAACACTGTGAAATAGCTGGAGGAACCTTCACACTTATCCTTCTCAGTAAAAAGGCCCAGAGTAGTTTAGGTCCTGATCACTCAGACTATGCTGACCAAGAACATATTTTGTCCTGTTATCAAACGGGAATTATACTTCAGGGTTACTCCATTTACACTTATCACCACTAGGGGGCCAATTTAAGACTTGCAAAGTGAACTGAAGCTCCACATGGTGGTGCAGTTAGTAGCACTGTTGCCTTGCAGCAGGAAGGTCCTGGGTTTAACTGCCACCTGGGGGTCTTCCTGCATGGAGTTTGCATGTTTTCCCTGTGACTGTGTGGGTTCTGTCCAACTACCCTGGCTTCCTCCCACAGCCCAAAAACATGACTGTTAGGTCAACTGGTCTCTCTAAATTGCCCTTAGGTGTGCATGTTTTTTTTTTCCTGTGTGTCTCTGTGTTGCCCTGAGACGGACTGGCGACATGGCCAGGGTGTAGACTGCTGGAGATAGGTACCAGCTTCCCCGCGACCCTGTAGGGAAAAAGCAGGAATAGAAAATGGATGGATTTATTTATACAGTGTTTATTTTAGAGAGTTTTAATGGACTTTCTAATCATTACATTTCTTTTAACTCAATAAAAGAAAATTAATTGTGCTCAAACTAAAAGCATTACTATATGTGAAATATAACACGCTATACTTTCTCAACACAGACATGATAGTCTCTGGAGCAAAGCAATCATGGAGGTTGGATCCTGAACTTCCAGAGTCCTTCAGGGCCCGCAGTCCACCTCCTGTTACCCCAAGCTGCGATCATTTTTAATTAAACCAGTTGAAGTTTAAGGCTCTCCAAGCTGCTGCCACGAAGAGAAATATAAACCTCACATCAATTCCCTCACTATGTCTCTGACAGCTGGAACAAGATTCCTTACTAATTGAGGGCACCTGAGTGACTGCAATTTCCAAACTCAATGATTGATCGATCAAGCCCAGAAGCTGGACAGTGTTCCTTTGCTGCGAAGCCAGGAAGGCTCTAAAATCCACAGTCAGTTTTCTGCTGCGAAGAGGAGTTACTTTGAAAACTCTGTGAGAGGAATGATCAAACACGGGCTGAAGGGAATCCTTACATTTAAGCAGGTATTTCTAAATTGTACTTGACACGTTTTTCAAACACAAGTCTTTTAGTATCTTGTTCACGAGTGATGGTAGGAAGGAACAGGAGGTCTAACAGACGATCTAAACTTTTCTGCTGTAATAACAACATTCCCCTGGTCTTCTGTGGTGAGGAAGGAGCTAGGTTGAAACAGAAGGCACTTAATTCAGTGGTTCGTCTTTTACATTCCAGCCCTCATCTTGGTCAGATGAGGATCATCACTAAAGAAGCCCCTGGATTCAAGTGGCTGAAATGAACTTCCTCCACAGCACACATCCCTAAGATGAGGACCATGATCCATGAGGAGCTCCGTATAGAGCTGCTCCTCTTTTACATCAAGGGAGATGGTTTGGGCAACCAGGTGCTTACCACTGAGAGCAGAGCTTGGAGCACACTTGCAATTCTTATGAGGAATTATACATTTCCTTCTGGCCTGGGAACAACTGGGATTCCTCCACAATACACTGCTTAAGAGTTTGTGTTTAATGCATTTACCTGTGTTACCTCTGCAATCAAATCCCGGATTCTTTAAAGATGATTGGTTGTTTCTGTGAGTGTAAATCTTTAGTTCCTGTTTCTCTTTGTAGACCTAAGTTCCTAGGAAAATGGATCCCATCACACCAGTCCTTAAATCACTGCTTTGGCTCCCTGTTTGTAAAAAAACGGTATAATCTAATATTTCATTGATGGTCTGTCAGGCACTGAATGGTCTTGGGGCTAAATAAATGTCAGTGTTGCTACGCAGTTATGCATCATGTAGAGCCCTCAGGCCTGTTTCCCTGGACAAGGTCTAAATAAGGGAAGGGGGCAGCATTTAGTTTCCATGCTCCTCAGCTTTGAAAATAACTAATTGAAAGCCTGAGATGTTTAAAAACTGCTGGCGCTTTTAAATCACGACTGAAAACATTACTGTACTTTGCAGCTTTCACAAAAAATTCAAACATTAACTTATCACAGATCATTTTTATCATGTCTTGGCTACTGACTATATTTAAAATGAGCTATTTTTCATGGTTTACTTCTTTTTATTTCATTCTTAAATTTTGACTATTGTTTTACTTAGGTTTGGTGACTTTAATTTAAAATTTTCTTTATGTCCTTTCTGTTTTGCTGTTTAACACATAATATTACCCCGTGTCTGAAGGGTGCTGAACAAAGCCTGCCTTGCCCTACCTGTCATGCTCCTGGTCATTTGGCTTTGTCTCTGCTGCTGGTTTGAATTGTTGGGTCTGCCTTTGAACTTCGTTTCCATTTATCTTGCCTCCTGTCCGTTTTTGTGTCCTGCAATCAAAAATGTCACGATTGTATTGTATGTGTCAGTATAAGAGAATAAATAAATTTAATAATTTATCACATGCTAATGATGCGTTGTTTTCATTATTTGTTGTAATTTAAAGTTAAATTCAAAATGTTTTCGGGATACCCTATCAATTTATTACGTAAGTACGGAGCCCGCGAAGAGAAATGAGGGATTTATTTTCTTTTGCGTTCTCACGCAATAGTCTTTGCGTCATCTCGCAATACTTTGTGGGATAGTTTCCAAACCAGACAACAGCAAAAATGGAACAAACACTACAGCCATTTTGAAGATTTATTGAATTTTATTTTGAAATCGGCCTTAAAAAAGAATCTTCAATCAGATGTAAAGACAGTTATCCACAAGCTGTCAGACTACTGAACTCTGGACAATAATACTGCACTAAACCACATTTGTGACACTTTATGAGCTTATTGCTGTTACACGATGTGTACTTTTTTTATTACACGCCATATGTGCTTCTGTTTTTATAGTGAGTTGAACGGCTTTTCCTATCCCAAGCTTTTCACTGCATTGTTGACTGCGTGTTAACCTGCATATGACAAATAAAGCATATCAATGCCATATCAGAGAGGTTTGTTTTGTGAGCAGTTTGTCATGAGTGTTGCTGTTTCAAAATGCGCAACTTTCTCAAGATGATTAACAACTTTTGCGAGGAAACACAAAGGTATTGCGTGGAAATGCACATAGTATTGCGAGGGGACGCAAAAGAAAATGAATTCCCCTATGTTCCCTCGCGGGCTCCGTACTCCCTAGCTATAAAACCTAACAGAGGTTATTGGGATTTGTCTCCTGGTGACAGATTGTAGCAGCTGATTGGCTAAAACTGGGCAGGTAATGAGCAAGGTAATTTCAGTGTCTCTGCTAAGAAACTTTAGTAAAGAGGTAGGAAATGGACTGCATTCTGTTTCTGATCCGGTTTACAGCGACATGAAGGAACAGAACCACTCATGAATCAGAACCGGTCATGTGACTCAACTCCACGTTCCAGATAAGCGGGAGGTGTCATCGCAGTTGCCTCCGTTAAGAACAGCATGATGGACAGGGAACCAAACGGACCGAACCGAAGCCAATATGTTTGTCATAAAGTTAAACATCAAACAAGGTGTTAGATTTGAACTTTCTGTTTACAAAAACAGGTTAAACTGTAATTAATTTAACTAAAATTAAAATAAAGCAACTATTATGTCGCACCTGATGCTAATTAACACAGACATGGCTGCCAGTCAAACAGAAACAGCCACAAACTTATTATGGTCAGGAGAAATTAACTTTTCAGCGCAAAATAAGAAGCTGCACAAATATTCCTACTGTCAGATTTAAATCGTCAGAAGATTATCAGGCACAGATGAGAATGAACAACTGGTTCCTATCAACTGGCACTTTAAGCGTCACATAACACTTGCTCATGTAGTTTCTGATGGAATGGCAAAGTGTTCAAAAATAAATAAATAAATGAAACATGAAATAAGTATCTCCATCAATAAATAGATAACAATAAAATGTGACATTGAAATTGTGAAATGATTCAATACATGTTAAATTCTCAGCTCATTATGAAATATATTTCATGTCCTATTAAAAACCACCTTTATAATATAAAATAATTTTCATAGAAAATTGTTACCTAATAATTGAAATGATATTTTAGGGCATTTGTATGTATTTATTTTTTACATAAACATGTTAAAGTTGTAAATATGTCATTAATATTAATGTTCTTAAGGTTACTTTTCTGTTTTCCTCTTAATTTCTCAACCGTTGCCTGGATAGGCATCTGGTCTGCTCTATTACCATAATGCACCGTGTCTGCACGAAGCTAATCTTCAACAGAGAGCTAAGGTCGGCTGGCGTGACCGCAGTGAACTGTGCTGGGTGACACAGAAAACATAACAGCAATAACCCGCTGGTTATGCCAGACAGCACTAAAGTCTTGAATGCTGTGCTCTGCATATTCTGCATGTGTCCACAACGGCAGCGTCGATGCTAACATCCTGGAGAGCAATTGTCATCCCGATCATTTGATCAACTCAAAATGGCATCATATGATAAATTATTCCCCTCAATTTGATCTGCTAAGGTAACCAGAGCTGAATGAAGTTAAAGAAACTCCACCATCCTTCCTAAACCTTGAGCTGGCCAGTAGCTGCTCAGGAAACTAATCTCTGTGTACGGCTCAGCCAATGAGGATGCAGGTCCAGCCTGTTGATGCTGATTGGCCCCAGAGTCATTCAGTTGTAAAGTGACATTATGAAATAAATGGCCATGGGGAAAAAAATCACCCTTAAAAAATATAAGCTGGCTTTTTGAAATGAACGCTGACTTTTAAAAAATTACATATTGAAATGAAAAAAAAAAAAAAACAACTGCTGGAATTACATAAAAATAGCCATAAACAATAATTTCAATTATTAGGTAAAACTTTTCCATGAAAATTATTTTATATTATAAAGTTGTTTTTTAATTGGAAATGAAATATATTTCATAATGAGCTGAGAAGTTAACATGCATTCAATTATTTTACAATTTCATTGTCACATTATATTTTTATCTATTATTTATTGATGTAGATACTTATTTCATTATGTTAAATTTATTTATTTAGTTTTGGCGTTCCATAGTTTCTTAGCTAGAGTGTGATCCTTTGCTAAAATTCAGGGGTCAGCCCCTGCTGGCTCTTTGGACCTTTCACAATGGCTCTTAATAACTTGAGTGATAAAATCTTGAAGAACCAACCAATGTTCTTAAATATAGATATAACAAATGCAGGATTTAGCAGTTTTTATTTTTTTTCATGGAACAACTGCATTGAATTTCCACAACACAGTGGCACTAAAAGTACCAGTAATATTTATTTAAGATATAGTTTTGTTGTCATTAGGTTGGAAACAGTTTGCTTTTTTCATATTTTTATCTATATCAACATCCCCTAGAAGAAAATGTATCCATCCTATTTTCATCAAGTTTTATGTTTTTCTAAAATGGTGGTTCTTCAAAAATGACAACAATCTCCCTATAGTGGATATTTATAAATAATTGAAAGTTACCTTTTTCCAAAAGGTCAGGTAGCATTTGTGGATCTAAGCAACTTTCATTTAACTGGACCAAGAGCAAAAATGGCTCTTTGGATTGTAAAGGTTGCAGAGCCTTGCTATAATTTATTGCAATCTAAATGTTAAATCTAAAGAAACAAATTGGTATTGATTAGCTTTGCACCTAAATGTTTTAATTGCATTTACTCTGGTAATGGTCATGTTTTCTTTCTAGAATTGCATCTTTTTCCTTAATATATTAAATTACTATGTTGTTCATAAACTTTGCAAGTGCAGAAGCTGCTTGAAACCTATAATTATCATGAAAACCAAGATGTTGGTCCTATGGGTTTTAATGCAGAGAATAAAATCAAAAATATGCTAAAAATGATGTGCTGCATTTGTAGTCACTAGTTTCAAATACACCATAGATGCCCTCGAGAAGAATGAATCTGTACAGAGAAAAACATATTAAGGGGTTTATATATATTGAAAGCGTGGAGTTTTAAAAGTAGCAGATAGGGAAGCTTGATTGGTTCAAAAGGGAATCAATGGAAATATCAATGCATTCTTTACTTTTTGGTCTGGCGAACATTTAAAGCAGGCATCGAGGGCCAAAGTCCTGCAACTTGTAAATGAGCCTCTGCTTCCACACACCTGAATTGGAGAACTTGACTGGTTACTGAGTAGGTAATTCAGCCATTCGTTTTAGGCGTGTTGGACCAGGAACACATCTAAAAGTTGCAGGAACCCGGCCCTCAAGGACTGGATTTTGACACCACTAGTTTAAAGGCCAGGTGAGCAGATCATCAGATGCTGGTGTGTGAAGGGTTATAATACAAAATGATAGACATGACTTTTGTAAAAGCAGCTGGTCTTATGTTATTTTTTCTGAATATCTTTTTCTGATGCCAAGTTATTTGGTTTCACATTAAACTGAATAGATCCTCCTGTCAGATAAACATCAGCATCATGCTTTTATGCTGGCTATAAATACTGATGCCAGGATTAAAGATTTCACGTCATTTAGGTTATGTTGTCTCCAGGTAATATGCATGTATTAGATATACTTTATGGTTTTTTCTTTGCAGAATTGCTAATGGCCCTGTAGTAATATTTTTTAATGCAACAAAAAGACCCAACCTATTGTATGATGTTTAGTTTGTCTTATTTGTGCTTGGATCCTTCAGGGTTTCTGCTGGTATGTTCCGGCTTTATAGAGAGAGCAATATTTAATAAGAAACATTAGTGGTATTTTCTAGACTCCTGAATGATTTTTCTTGTTCTCCTTCACTCGTCCAGGTGCGATATTTGAAGAGAACGCAGTGCGGGACGATGAGGTGTTTCAGCTTGCCGTGTCTGACCTCAGTCTGAGCGATGACATCCTGCACAGCGAAAAGATCACGCATTCCATAAAGCTCATCGAGCCCAACAACCCTTTCCAGGCGGTGCAGGAAGGTAAGGATGCAGTCCTGTGTTGAACATGGTGATTCTGGGTAATTAAAATTTTTTTTATTTTGGTTTGGCTGTGGTTTATTGTTGCGGTTTGAATGTTATTGGCTCTGGTTGTTCATCTGCTCATGCTGGTACTCTCTGTTGATGAAGCATCCTCATGGTGAATGACCCACATATGAACCTCTTAAATACTGTTTAAATCGGGGTTGCTGTCTGCTCTGAAAGGATGATGCTAGTCTTTGATGTTTCTTCTACACCTTCTCTTTCTTCAGTATCTTTATCAAGCACTTTCTTTTTATGCTGGCACTCAGGTTTTAGTCTGAGTCTAGATTGTTTCAGGGAAGCACTGAGCTTCATCATCACCACAGACACTGGTAGGTCCTTCTACTTTAACAGACTTATATTCATACCCCAGAAGAGCAAGAGATGTTGGTGATAAACAGATACTTGTGCTGCTCTGGATGCTGATGCTGTTGAATGTGCTGATTACTAAGTGAATGTTGAAGTGATTACAACTCTGTGGAAGATAGCCGAAGTGTTTTCATGCCTGCTGAGAGGAAGGTGATGCTGTTATAACAATTTAGTTGATCTTACTTTATTTGCTACCATTATTCATTTAAAAAAATGTCTTTTTAAGAATAAAAAAGCGTATTTTCCAAATTTCCAGATAAAAAAATGCTTTTTAGATCCTCAGTCCTCTGATCCTCAGTGGCAAACATGGGTTTATCAGAAAGAAGACGTAATAGTTCAGATTACTGCTAAGTTTTCTTTTAAAGCACAAAAGGCTGATGCCTCAGGCGCTGCCACAGTTTTACATTCTACCCTTGTAAGTATAAAACAGGAACCGTGTCTGTGTTCCCATATGCTGCTTCATCTAAAGAAGCTGAAACTTTAAAACAAAAGACATGAAGGGATTAGTTATAGATTCTGGACAGGAACTAAAAGAGATGCCACTGGCTCGTCTGAAATGGATCCTTAAAGATTTGATTTTTCTTTTAACAATCAACTGTAAACTATATCTAGAGTGTGGGGGGAGGTCATGTGGGAGAGAGTAAAATAGTGAATGATTTAATGTAAATTTTATTCACCAATCTTTAAATGTAATCACATTTTACAATTAAATAAGGAAAATACATGGTTACATGGTCCTTTTAGTCAACATATCCTTTGCCACCTGTCTGTCAGAAATGAATTGACCTCATAAGGGCTGTCAGCATTATTTGCTTCTGTCTAATGTGGTTATTTATGTTGCTATGCTGACACTGGGTGAATAGGACATACAGTTTCCATTAAAAACTTTCAATAATTTCTTTTTGGACATGAATATCATAGATCTTTGGCTTTTAATGTGGATTTAACCCATTCCTTTTTTTATTATTTGAATTTCTTGGACTTTCGATGATCCAAAGTAGGGTTGTCAAAATATTGTATATTTTAATATAACTGATACTAAAAACATTAACTGTTCAAAGATACTCATTTCCATCAAAATCGATACAAACTGATCCGTTCACATTTGCCCACATTGTTGCACTTCTTCCTGCAGCACTGCACTAAGGAAGAAGGTGATGGTGTTCTGTTAGTCTGAGATCCCTGTAGAGATGCACTTGCCAGGTTCTGAGGTCCGAGCCACGCAACGCTCCGTTCTACTGCACTGCGAATGAAAACGCATGAAAATATTCATCAGCTGACTGCTCAGCCAGTTACTAAATAGTGAAGCAACCAAACAAACCAAATTGCTGCTGAATACATCTTCATAGACCAGATCTTTTGTTTACGCTGTAAAAAATGTTCTCTATGCACTACATCCATGTTTGCTTCAAAGCTTTTATCACTTAGTAATAAAATTTATGTGTATCAGCAGCAACTTGACAGGCAAATGGAAGCCCACAGTGTCACCCTAAAGATGGGCAATTATAATAAAATAAAGTAATTATACAACTGAATAAAAGGTACATACTTTTATACCTGATTTTCACACTTATACACAGTGTTATCTTGTCTCATGTTTTCCAAACAGGAAAGTAGCACTTTTAAATTATAAATTTTTTCTAAACAAGTGCTGATTTTCCCTCAATTATTGGTTTGGCCTTAATTAAGGAAGTTACAATTTGGTCATGTTGTAATTAATTATATTTTTTGCTCTTAACTAGAAATAACACAGGTGTTGATAATGGTATCTGCTGTTTTTTGTAGTATCTGTATCAAGTTTCAAACTTAAGTATTGTGCCAACCATAACCTAAGAAGGATCACAATTACACTTAAAGGCTTAAATATAACAAGTAGTTAAATGTCCCTGAGTTTGCATGTTTCTATCAATAACAGCGTCAGTCAATGTAACATAAAAATCAATATCAACGCAGTGCAATTTAACAGTTATTGAACAGACATTTTATGTGTCTGTCCATGTATATATCTATTCATTTATCTTTTATCTTTCCACATTTGTTTCTCTCCAACTGTCCTCACCTATTTGTTCATTTCTATCTTTCAAGCTTTATTTATCTATCTGTCTTCATCTATCTCTATCTATGGAGAAAGAGATGAAGATGAAGACAGATAGATGAAGTTTACATTCTTTGTGGAGAAAATCCACAATGAATTTAAACTTGAGCACGCAGTTCTTGTTTTTGAAATTCATTGTTTGGTGCATCTTTTTCATCCTCCAGTCTTACAGAGAGAGGTTCATACAACCTGAAATGATGAAAATCCATAAAATCATGTGTGGAAGTAACTTTTCACTGGCATTGTAAACATTATTTCTGTTGGCATTGCTTGTAATTATGGCTGGAAGTGAATTCAGAAACATTTTAAAATTCTTCTGAAAAAGATAACATGCAAACAGAGCACTTACAACATGAATATTTACCTGGGGTTGATTGAGGTTTGACAGATAAAATAGTATAAAATATTTAGAACTATGTAAGCTAAATTTTACTCTGACAAAATAAAAAATGTTTACATGCTGAATACTCATTGTTTTTTAAATACCACCAACTTATTTATATTTCTCTGATAATTGGAGGAAATGTTGCTTTCATTCATATGAAAATTTGGTTTGCAGGAAAGGAATAGAAAACAAAAGCCTTTCACACTGCTTGACACGATTGTGCAGTGATTAACACGCTCAAAATGAAAGTGCATTAACATAAATGGAGATGCTTTTGTTCCTCTGCATTGTGACATCGGTGATGTGCAGGTATGTGTGAATGTAAACTGCTTTTTCAAGGTTCATGGAGTTAAATTATCTGTTGACTCATTATTATTATTATTATTATTAGAGACATTTAAATTCAGTTGATTTAGATGCTCTGTTTAAGGGCATTTGATTAGCATCATGATGGTGGGCAGTCAACACAGGGCATATTTGTCAGGATTTCAGTAACATTTTGATGCTTTCCGTGATAGTTTGAGCATCTTTGTTTTTTCTTTAAATTATGTTTTTTCTTCTTTTGCAGCAATGGTGGCCTTTATTTTGTTATTTGAAAGTAGACAGACAGGAAGTGGGGTGAAGAGAGAAGATGTGCAGCACAGGTCACCAGGGTCGTCGAGGACTGAAGCCTCCTTATATGGGTTGCTTGCTGTCCCGCCATGCCACACGCCATGCCCACAATTTGAGCATTTTAATAGAGGGCACACTTAGAAAAAAATATTTTGTTGGAGCACAGAGTTTATTAACTGTGTTATTACGGTTTATCAGCATTGAACTGTAACATATAGAACTCACAGAGAAACTCTTATCTATGGAAAGAAATTTTACCTCATTAAGTGGAAATTTGAGAACAATTGCTGCTACTTATTTTTTTATGCAGGATTTATCCATAGAAATTATATAACTCCTAGTGCAAAGCCACCAAATCCACTTCCTCCCTGTTTAGCACTTAAATTTGATGGGTAAACAGCCACCACCATTAAACAAAGTAATGAACTTGATGTGCTACTTCATGCAGGTTAAATACCTGAACAGAGGGAGCATGAAAGAAGGAACGGAGGACGGCAGGAGTAATTCCCCCAGTAAAATTCAGAGGGATGAACAGCAGAGGAGGCTGATGAATTAAAAAAAGAGGAGGAAGTAATACACGGAGATGAAAACACAGGGAGGAAACACAGGGAAAGTAAAACATTTTAGTGATTGTGTTATCAATTCATGTGGCTATGGGACAGTGGGGAGATGTTTTTTTTTTCTGTGTGCTGATGATTATGACCCAGCTGCTTTCTTGGTTGGTATGACCTTTCTCGAAGCTCCAGTGATCCGCTGTCCTTGGAGACTCCCACAGCTCGGGCTATGGATTATGGGTAATAAGAGAGGGATTCACACTCTGCCGTGTGTTTTTTCTGGGTTCATGTGTAACTGAACTCTGTCGGCTTTCTTCATGTTGCAACAGTTCATGTTGCTTTCTGAAAATCTGTTTACTCCACTGGAATGTTTAGAATTCTTTTTTAATTTTTAGATACATTTACTTCGGCCTTTCCTATTTTAATAGCAAGGTCAGTTATTGCTATATTCTTTCTTAGAACTAGGATACATATTCTTGAAAATACTTTTTATTTTTATTTTACATTAACCCTAATTATTGACTTTGAACTTCTTATTTTAGGTATGGCAAGGAAAGTTTGCTTGTATAGCACCATTCATACACAAAGATAAGAATTTATATTAAATCCAAAAATACAACTAAACAATGTTAAAACAATGGTAAAAAATAAATCATCACACAAAGAGGTTGAAAGATAAATTTAAAATAAATAAAAACTGACATGATAGAGTTGATAAGCTAATCTTTGAGCTAATTTTGAGCAACACAAATGTAAATTACAGCCAAAGCTAAATATATGGGAAGAAACTTGTGCCACCAGAAACTGAATTTGAATTTCTCAGACTGAATCTCTATTTGTGTAATTTGAAATTGAATGCACTGATTTGAAACTGAATTTCACTTAATTGAAACTGAATTTAATGGTCTGAAACTGAATTCATTTGCTCTGAAAATGTATTTTGTTGAATTGAAAATTCAATTTCACTAACTTTCAGTTCTAAAATTCAATTTCAGTTCTAGAATTCAGTTTTTTGTGTCACACATCCGGGTCATTGAAGCCACAGATTAATCAAACACAGATTCACCGATTCACTGATATCATTCACTGTTGCTGCATCCAAATTGAGGGGCTGCATTCTTTGAAGGACACATTTGTTGGCCAATTACATCATTCTGAGGCAATGAAGTCTACAGCTTTGCTGGCTCCTCCAAATAGGGCCGACAAATGCGTCATTCTTTTCCCCAGACATGAAGGATGGGTCCAGTGTATCCTTCGTTGGCCACCCTAACCCATGATTCATTGCGGGTCAAGGTAGATTGTGCTAATGGAAGTAGCAAAGCCTGGAGGAGAGGGAAAAGCTGTGAACAAAGTTGGATATATTCCGCTTTCTGTGAAACAAAATGAACTTGTTTTTAGACAGGAATGTAGCTGTGTAAACCTGAAATATCTGCTCGGTTTATCAAGATTTCGCTTAATTCCACACGTGCTCCGACGTGTTCGGAGACGTTCGCTTCTGCTGCCCTGACACTGGACTCACAGCCGGCTCGCCTCGCCAGCGCACAGCTGACCGGGGGGTTGAGGTGCGATAAACCCAGAGAGAACAGCTGACTCCCAGCATGTTGTTTTCAAGCTCCTGCTGGGTTTCCCCAATGGATGGAAGTTAATCACAGATATAATTCAGTCAGATGATATCTAATGTTGATGTTTGGTTCTTTTATTTTTATGCTCTACAAATAAACTTATTTAAACATTCCTAAAGTTAATATGTTAGTGTTTAAATTGTTAAATTTTTACAAATAGATTTACAAATACTCGTACTCGTCGTCTTCCGCTTTATCCGGGACCGGGTCGCGGGGGCAGCAGACACAGCAGAGACGCCCAGTCGGGACATGCCTGGAACACCTCCCGAGGAAGGCGTCCAGGAGGCATCCGGTATAGATGCCCGAGCCACCTCAACTGGCTCCTCTCGATATTGAGGAGCAGCGGCTCTACTCCGAGCCCCTCCCGGATGGCCGAGCTCCTCACCCTATCTCTAAGGGAGTGCCCGGCCACCCGACGGAGGAAGCTCATTTCCGCCGCTTGTATCCGGAATCTCGTTCTTTCGGTCATGACGCAAAGTTCGTGGACATAGGTGAGGGTAGGAACGTAGACCGACCGGTAAATCGAGAGCTTCGCTTTTCGGCTCAGCTCTCTCTTCACCACAACGGACCGGCACAGCGCCCCCATTGCTGTGGCAGCCGCACCGATCTGTCTGTCAATCTCCCGCTCCATTCTTCCCTCACTCGTGAACAAGACCCCGAGATACTTAAACTCCTCCACTTGAGGCAGGAACTCCCCTCCAACCTGAAGAGGAAAAGCCACCCTTTTCCGGTCGAAAACCATGGCCTTGGACTTGGAGGAGCTGATCTTCATCCCAGCCGCTTCACACTCGGCTGCGAACCGCCCCAGTGCATGCTGTAGGTCTTGGCTAGAGGGGGCCAGCAGGACCACGTCATCTGCAAAAAGAAGAGACGAAATCCTCTGGTCCCCAAACCAGACCCCCTCTGGCCCTTGGCTGCGCCTAGAGATCCTGTCCATAAATGTTCAAGAACCCCTCATGACGACTACAAAATCGGGGCACGTGACGTCGCCCGGTACGGTGGAGCCGGGCTCCCACCCTGGAGCCAAGCCTGGGGTCGGGACTCGTCGGAGAGCGCCTGGTGGCTGGGTTGCTCCCTGCGGGACCCAGCCGGGCCACGCCCGAGTGAGAGACGCGAGACCATCCCCCAGTGGGCCCACCACCTGCAGAGGGAACCATGAGGGACCGGTGCAAAGAGGATTGGGCGGCAGACGAAGGTGGAGACCTCGGCGGCCCGATCCCCGGATGCTTAGGCTGGCTCTAGGGACGTGGAATGTCACCTCGCTGCGGGGCAAGGAGCCTGAGCTGGTGCGGGAGGTTGAGAGATATCGACTAGAAATAGTCGGGCTCACCTCCACGCACAGCGCGGACTCTGGAACCCATCTCCTCAAGAGGGGCTGGACTCTCTTCTACTCTGGAGTGGCCCACGGGGAGAGGCGGCGGGCTGGGGTGGGTTTGCTTGTTGCCCCCCAGCTCAGCCGTCTTGTGTTGGGGTTTACCCCAGTGGATGAGAGGGTCGCATCCCTGCGCCTTCGGGTTGGGGAGAGGTCTCTGACTATCATTTCAGCCTACGGGCCGAGTGGTGGTGCGGAGTACTCAGCCTTCTTGGCGTCCCTGTTGGGGGTGCTGGATAGTGCCCCTCCTGGGGACTCCATTATTCTGCTGGGGGACTTCAATGCCCACGTGGGAAATGACAGTGACACCTCGAGAGGCGTGATCGGGAGGAATGGCCTCCCCGATCTGAATCCGAGCGGTGTTTTGTTATTGGACTTCTGTGATAGTCATGGATTGTCCATAACAAACACCATGTTCAAACATAAGGGTGTCCATCAGTGCACTTGGCACCAGGATACCCTGGGCAGGAGGTCAATGATCGACTTTGTTGTCGCATCATCAGACCTTCGGCCGCATGTTTTGGACACTCGGGTGAAGAGAGGGGCTGAGCTGTCCACTGATCACCACCTGGTGGTGAATTGGATCCGCTGGGGGAGGAGAAAGCCGGACAGACTTGGCAGGCCCAAGCGCATAGTGAGGGTCTGCTGGGAACATCTGGCGGACCCCTTGGCCAGGGATGTATTCAACTCTCACCTCCGGGAGAGCTTTGACCAGATGCCAAGGGATGTTGGAGACATAGAGTCCGAGTGGACCATGTTCTCCGCATCTATTGTCAATACTGCTGCCCGTAGCTGCGGCCGTAAGGTCTGCAGTGCCTGTCGCGGTGGCAATCCCCGAACCTGGTGGTGGACACCGGCAGTAAGGGACTCTGTCAAGCTGAAGAAGAAGTCCTATCGGCTGTGGTTTGCTTGTGGGACTCCTGAGGCGGCTGACGGGTACCGTGAGGCCAAGCGTGCCGCGGCCCGGACGATGGCAGAGGCAAAAACTCGGACCTGGAAGGAGTTCGGTGAGGCCATGGAGAAGGACTACCGGTTGTCCCCGAAGCGATTCTGGCAAACCGTCCGGCGCCTCAGGAGGGGGAAGCAGTGCTTCGCCAACACTGTTTACAGTGGGGGTGGGGAGCTGCTGACCTCGACTGGGGACATTATTGGCCGGTGGAAGGAGTACTTCGAGGATCTCCTCAATCCTGCCATCATGCATTCCCTGGTGTAAATCTTGATTTATTTTTTTTTATCTATGAACACAAAACTTTAACAATTTAAATGGCTGAATAATGAGCAAGATTATAAAACAAGAAATAATCCATTAGGGCTCAATTTGTTCGGCTTCTCAGCTCTGTGATTCACACTATCACTGTTGCTAGGCAACATAAGTTACGCTGAGGTAAAGGCAGGGGAAACACAGACCGACATAACACCAGCTGCACCTTGCTGATCTGGCATGTTTACCTAACAGCTACAGGTAGCATAAGTGTTACAGTTTGACCATCATTTGTTTACATGACTTCTTATAGATGCTCATTTGACTTGGTGACTGACATCCACCAAGCTCATGTATGCTGCACTGCTCCAGCTCAACATGCCGTAAAGGAAGTTTAACCTGTTGTGAAACGTAAATCGATGAATCTGTGTTTGATTAATCTAAGGCTATCCTCAATGACCCGGATGTGTGACACAAAAAACAGAAATTTAGAACTAGACCTGAAAGTGAAAGTAGGCAAACTGAATAATCAAAACAACCAAATACATTTTCAATGCAAATTAATTCAGTTTCAAACCATTAAATTCAGTTTCAAATCAATGCATTTAATTTCAAATGACACAAATAGAGATTCAGTCTGAGAAATTCAAATTCAGTTTCTGATGGCACAAGTTTCTTCCCATTTAAATACCATTGTTTGTGCCCCTATAATAAAGTAAAAAAAAAGCGTGAAAGTCATACTCGAAAGACTTTCACGCCTTTTGTGCTTCCTGTTGATTTTTTTTTTTTTTTTTCTGATTTGGTATATTTTTAAAGATGAAACATAACAAACTAAACCTGGACTGCTTTAGAACACTAATACTTTAGCAATAGTTCAATGCCTTAGACTGCTCGTGTCCAAATACAAGAGGAAGCAAGAAATAATGAAATGCAAATTAAAGAAGGTTTCTGAGTAGTAAAGTAGATGAAAATGAGATGCTAAATCTTAAAAACGGACTTGAACCATTTTGCACTAGGTTCAGTTAAGTCACATCATGAGAGGTGTTGCATCATTTGGTCCACACAAAGTTTGAACTCATACAAGCCTTTGCTCCTAATGTCAGGGTTTTAAAATCTGTATGCAAATGAACCAGGAAGGGTCCTTTGGTCTGTTACGAGTTTTGGAAATATGTTTTGGTCTAAGAAATACAGCGAGTCTCCCTAGCAACAGTCTGGTGATTTTTTCTTCAGTGTCTAACCAATAAAGGTTTATTGTATCAGCACTAAAGCTGTCCACTATTCATCTCCAATATATAGAGCACTGAAATCTCATCTTATTTTTGACTCATGAGGTAATTCATGAATGAACTGCATACATTAAATGTTTCCTGCTGCTATATTCTGATTTCATTTTTAAATGCCATATTTAAAACATCTATACTGAAGATCTGCTGCTGCTAGCGTGATTTGGCTGCTTTGCTTTTTAATATATTTTAAAAGGCAAATGAAATAATGTTTATCTATTGTCATGCCTGCTGGTCTAGAGCCGATTGATTAGTGCTTCCCCGGCTGAATCATAACCTCAAGCTATGAAGTGACAGCCTCTCAGAAAAGTGGCAACCCTCAGTCTTTCCAGCATAGTTTGTCACATCTGCTAAAACATATTGGTTTATGAGATCTGAGGCACAACCATTCATTTCCTGCTTAAACAGTTTGTCTCATTAACACAGGCAGTATAACTGATGACAGCACAATGTTTGTGTCTTTCTTTCACAATACGGATTCTTTGTCATAATAGTAGCTGTTTGTTCAGATAGGAATAGCTCTTGATCCACACACTTGCATATGGAACAGTAGAAAGCAGTAAACAAACCTTCTGTTGAAAATCTCAGTGAAACCATCTGTCAGAGCAATCCGCCTGGATTACATGCCTTGAGTTCCCAACAAAGAGTCTGAGACTGCACAGCTCTAATCCTTCACATATCAGCTGAATATTCAATAAAGATGCCCTGCTGTACGCTGTATTTGTTTTGTTTTTTTCACAGATGGATCTGTTTTTTTAGTCGGGCAGCTTTGGCTTCCTGACTTGCTGCCTTGTAATCCTGATATAATGTAATGAACTTTTTAACACTGCTCACTAATTCTTTAATTGGCTTTTCAATTCAAACAAATTAGCCTAATTCTCTCATTATGATCCTGTCCGGCTTAGCTCAATAACTGTATAATTAGAAGAGAAATGACTTGACCTGAGAAGTCTGCAACAAAATGTGATGTTTCATTTTTCCATTTAGTCCTCATTTTTAATTCCTTATATTTAGTCTTCTTCAGCTTTTGTTATTATATTTTATTTTTTCTGCTTTGGTGGGAAGAAGCTTCAATTTCTTTTGTTTTTAACTCTAAATTTGCTTAATTTTTATCCTCTTCGTTGACAATTTCTTTTAAAGTTTAACAACTTATGATGTAGGTGTTTAAAAATCATGCTTATTAGCTTTTGTGTATAATGTGTATTACAGTGTGTCTTTAGTAATGTTTGATCTGAACTAAAGTGTTAAGTTACAGACTCATTGCTATGGCAATTTGTGGAGCAAAATCTGAACTCTTTAAGTAAATTGCTGGATTATACAGTTGATGTTGGTGTATGCTTTCAAGTTTAGGAACTTTTTAGTCAGTAAGAATGCATTTCTGAGTTCTGAGGTTAGATCTGGTCTGGTTTTGCAAAGGAGAACACAAGGATAAATAAGCACAGTAAAGTGAAATGAAGAAATCTGAATTGTCATGAATGCTAAACCAACTTGTTTATTCTGCGTGTGTGCATGTAGGCTGCCTTTCTGTGTTTGTTTGAGTGACAGCTCCTGCTGTTGGATCTTTGCAGACAAATTGACCTCATCTGTGTCACAGCAGCAGTCTTTCCCTCATCCAGGACTGATCTGGTTCAGATGTGAGAAGTAGGTGTGAGCCTGAAATGTCCCCAAAGTTGGATTAAAAAATGCTTTTTATTTTCTGGTCTTCAAGGTTCATGCTTGGACCAAATGTTTTAGTTCTTTTGTCTGAGGCCCACATTGGTTTCTTTTAATTTAGGCACTGATGACTGTTGATACTTCAGTAATGGAAATTAACTATCAAGTGCTGCTTTTGATCCAGTTTTCTTTGATTAAAAAATATGTTTAATGAGCATCTCAGGAGGTTGTCTTTATGTTGCAGATGTTTTACCCGTAAGCACACTTCCTTTTTACTTATTTGCTTGAAGGACGATAATTACATTACACTTTTGTTTTGATCACCAACCTCTATGCTTGCAATGCAGTTCTTGATGCTGAATTCAAATTTTTGTCGCTTAAATATGACTTTTTTTTTGCGTGGTCATTCAAACTACTCAAACATCAGTCTAAACACTTCATAACTGCAAATAGACCCGGATGCGAAACAGGGCAATGTAGACGTCACACAGCAGCACACTGTTTGAGGTTTAGAAATAGGAATTGGGAAATGGGAAAGAATTTAGCGGACCACAGTCATCCTTGCTAGTTTACAGATCCCATACGACTCAAATGCGGAAAGCCTCTAGAAATGCATTATAATAATGCATTTTATTTGATATTTAAGCTGAAAATATTCCTTATGTGATCCTCGAGGTCGTCTCTGGACCAATGCTTTATTTATTGAAGCCCCAAATGATTCATACAACTGGCTGATTTACATGTAAAATGTTGGCTGTTTGTTTCTTACGGGAAATGAAACTGGGATCTCTCAAAAATAATTCAAGAATGGTAATAAAGCATCACTTTTGGGAAAAAAAACAAACCCTTTTGATTTAAATATTTTGAACAAACACCAAAAATGTTAACATTCTTCTCAGTAATCAGTGGAAAAATCTTTGTAAGGGGGGGGGATTTGAATTGTTAGCTCCCTCTGGAGATTCTCCATCAGAGTCAGGTCGTGCCTGTGGCTTGCCCACTTCTCAATATTATCAACCCCAATCAGAAGAAGCACGTTGGTAAAATTACTTGAAACCAACATCTGACAGGTATGAATAATTTTGTTTATAACCATATTCACTTGGTGTTCAGCTGCCATGTGTTTCAAAGTGTCTGCAGTTGCACAAATGAATTAGTATGGATAAAAACATGAGATAAATAGGATAAATTGGAGAAAAAGACCTCAGGTGACAAACCTTTAGAAACAGAAACAAACAGTTTTCTACTGTAAATCCGTTTAGTTTAGCACGTCAACACCAACACAGATACATGTCTGATTCTTGAGAAGACATTCCCAGTTGACAAAATGAATCTTTACTACTGGAGCAGCAAGCAAATGCAGTATCGTGAATCTCAGCAGAAACTAGAGTTGAGCAGAAAAATGTCAAAAGAAGATTTGTAATAATATGCCATAGTTCAGTGGTTCTGGACTGTTTTCCTCACAGATTTTAGACAGTCGACAAGTGGAAATAATGTTCTGTTTTAATAATGCAGAGATGTTCTTTAAGGGAATCAGGAGTTGGTGCATTTCTACATTTACAATTAAGAATATTTTAGGAGCTCATCTACCTTCAAGTTGATTTGGTGCCAAAGAAATATTTTATAAAGAATGCAGAATAAAGTTATCATATCCTGTTGTACTCAGGAATGATTAACAGAGTTTTGGGTTATGCTCTCTCTACATCTTGTGGAAGACTCCAGTGACAGTTCATATTTCTGATGGAGAATACCTTGGCGCACCTGTAATTGCAGATTTCAAAAGAGGTTTTGATGTTTTCTGATAGTAAATGTACTTCCAGTTACTCAAGTAATCAAGACACAGTAATAAATTAGTAAAACATTCAATAGATGCAGCCTTATTTTATATCTGACCAACCTCATTTTAGAAATCTCTGCTGTCTAAAGAAATGTAAAGTAAATTTTATGTTAAAAGGGAAGATTTGCTATAGTTTTTTTTCCTACTATTTTTAATGTTTTTCATTTATTCAGGGTCTCAAAGTGTCATTTTCACTGGATAATTTGGAATTTTCCTGAAGACCTGGATGTCGTAGTGTTTTAAATAAAAAGATGTAAAGATGAATGTTTCCTACATTTTGAACTGGATTAAAACTGAACTGCTATCAGTTATAGACCCAACCACAGAAAATCATGTTGTCCGTGTTTAAGTTGGGCAGATGCATAAGGTTCTGTTGCTTGGATCTTGTTCCTGATGAATCTGCAGCTACAGAGAAGAAGAGTGCTCAGATTTTATTCTTGCTGTGATGCTGTTAATCTGAGCTCAGTTCTCCATGTGATCTTTGTTAATCCACACTAACAGCTCTGAAGTTGGCTGATTTCTTCTCCATACTGTGATCACTGAAGCCTGCTACTGCTAGATGTCAGTGATTTAACTTTTTGAGAAATTAATGATGATCCTGTGGTCACTTTCAAAAGAAAATCTTTTTCTACTTCAGTGCAACATTAATCACATTTATGCAAATTAACCAAACCGATTCATGAAATCAAAATGGGCTCAATCAACACTTTCAACTCTAGAGCTGGCTGATGAAGCCTCATTTTTGTCATGTTCCAAGAGAAACTGCGAATAGACATTTATTTCCCATTTTTTGATACCTGTCTGGTGTTCATGAGATCATGAATAGTCTATAATAAGGGCGCTGCAACAACAACCTTATACAACCATAACTGAGATCACTTGATTAGATCCAATAATTTAAATATTCAGAAAAAAATAATTTTTAAGTCAATAAAAATGTCTAAAACTTGTCCATTGTTTAAACTGAAACTATGCTGTCACCCATGATGTGTAAGTGGTTAAAATTGGAGACTTTGTGTTTTATACATTTTTAATAACTTAAAAAATAAGTTTTAACACAAAAGGTTTTATGGACTGTTTCAGAAGTCAAACATATAATAATAATAAACATAAGGAAATCAGTACGTATGCAAGCGATACTTTAAGAAAACAAATCCTGATCCTATGGTATTATGTTGAAATAGTTTTACAAAATAAAGGACTAAATATACAAGACCAATCAGAGAGAGCCCCTGGCTGAGGTGCAGCAGCTGTTTAAATGCTGCCCAGGCCAATTTAGTTTTTTAGTCCATCCATCTTTATACTTTCTTTTTGTTGTAGTGTTTAACATGTAAAGCCTTTGAAACTGTCTTAGTGTTGGTGTGGTTTTGTTTAAGGGCTCTACAGTTTACTGAAATTACATTGCAATCTAAGCTCTAAGTAATCACTGAAACAATTTAATCAAACAGTTATTAAATGGTTTGGCCACATTTCTCTTTGGGGTTATTAGATTTAAAGATCAAAACAAGGGTATGAGTATATTTCCCAATGTGTTTCTAAACTCAAAGTAAATTATATTAAATAATCTTGATTTTTCTATCGACTAAAATAACTATAGTGATTGTTTTTGTACCTGAGCAGCCCTGCAATGCTTAGTCAAACTGCAATTATCTGTTATTGGGTTATCTCCTCCACCCCTTCTGTTAATAGCCAGAAAGACGGTTTCCAACAGCCTCTAACCGTTCAGCTATCTATAAATAAAACTTTGCACAAATTTAACATAGTCAGAATTAGTGTTTAAATTGGAACCCATAGCTTTTGTTTTCACTTTGTTCTCTGGTTATCCTTCAGTTCTTGTTTGGTGTTCTTATTTCTGCTTTTAAAATGTCCTTTACTCATGAAATGAATTGAAAATCGTCTTAGAAAATGTTAGTTAGAAAGCTGATAAACACAGACAAGTGTAAAATAAGAAACAAGGTGAACCTTGTGCACCTTGTGCCTCACCCTTGCAAGTCAAACTTGCAAGGAGACAGTCCTCTGCCAGAACAGCGACTTCCTTCTCACAAAGGGAGAAATCCTTGCACCAGCCTTTTATTTACAACTCACATTCCTACAAGCAAAAAGTGGGAATTGGTTCAGCCAATTCTTACAGAGATCTCAACCTAAAAGTGTAGACATATATGGTATAAGCTTGTCATGTCCAGAGAGTGATCCACTCCAGACCGCATTCCTTAACCTTCCACAAACACTTTTTCACACTAAAAAAGCAATCATAGGAATCATCTTAACTATAATAGAACTTCAGACATAAACATGATTTAAACTAAACAATGATACCTTATATACATTTTTCCAACAGAAAAGCTTTTCTATATTAAATGATGTTTTAGATGTTGGTTTTTTCAGGTGGCCTAGAACTCATTTGATTGTTGACAGTCTGTGTATTTCCATTTAGTTTGTGGTGGTGTTATTATGAAGTAATTGAGCAGGTTGTTATTGTATCCTGCTCAGGTTGAGCCATTGTTCTGTTGCGTTTATATTAATGAATATGTTTAGTCAGTCACCTGATATTCAAATCAAAATGTCCTTATTGTAGAGCTTTTTCCTTTCTTAAAGCCTCACTGATGGACATGGGTGATATTGGATGGTGATAACAGAGGGTCTATTGATTTATATTTTTCAGCTATGTTCACATTCTTCCCTCCTGTATTCTTGTTCTTCAACAACATAAATACTTCAAATCTCTTGTTATTGGTCAGTGATGATCTGCAGTGCAGCACTGATTTGAACATGATCAGCTTATTCATCTGCACAAAACTTCGGCGTCATTTCCAAAAGCTTTATGTAGCATTTTTTTGCGGGGCATCCACTTTAAATGCACAAGTCGATATTTCATGAACGTAAAAATGCAGCTCAATTGAAGCGTAACAGGTTTGTAAGCCAAGGCCTTAAAACCAACCATAAATCCTCCTGTTGTGTGTAATGGGCTCCACTTTGATTCAAGCAATCCTTTTGTAAGAAAAGGTGACATGTTTACAGCATCTAAACTTGCATTAATGTAATGAAAGTCTTCAAAAGAAACCTGGTCGTTTCAGCAATATTACTCATGCCATAAATCCAGAAACTTAACAAAACAGCAGAATCCTTATGTTATTTATCTTTGTTTTTCACATTGCAGCTATTCACTACTACCTCTTTTTTTTTTTACACTATTTACCCATAGGGTACTGTCTGTTTGTTGTGGCTGAAGTTTTTACCTTTCTCAGTTTTCGGCCATTATGTGCACTGTCTCTCCCATATCTATGCACTGGTTCATTTCATCAGTTTATTCTGGAATTCTAGCTATGTGTGTGTGTGTGTGTATGTATGTATGTATGTGTGTATATATATAAATATATATATATATACATATATATATATATATATATATATATATATGTATATATATATATATTTATATATATATATATATATATATATATATATATATATATATATATATATATATATATATATATATATATATATATATATATATATATATATATATATATATATACACACAGTACAGTACAGACCACAAGTTTGGACACACCTTCTCGTTCAAAGAGTTGTCTTTATTTTCATGACTATGAATATTGTAGCTTCACACTGAAGGCATCAAAACTATGAATTAACAGATGTGGAATTATATACTGGACAAAAAAGTGTGAAACAACTGAAAATATGTCTTATATTCTGGGTTCTTCAAAGTAGCCACCTTTTGCTTTGATTACTGCTCCGCACACTCTTGGCATTCTGTTGATGAGCTTCAAGAGGTAGTCACCTGAAATGGTTTTCACTTCACAGGTGTGCCCTGTCAGGTTTAATAAGTGGGATTTCAAGCCTTATAAATGGGGTTGGGACCATCAGTTGTGTTGTGCAGGAGGTGGATACAGTACACAGCTGATAGTCCTACTGAATAGACTGTTAGCTGCTTTTTTCTTGCCATAATACAAATTCTAAGTAAAGAAAAACGAGTGGCCATCATTACTTTAAGAAATTAAGGTCAGTCAGTCCGAACAATTGGGAAAACTTTGAAAGTGTCCCCAAGTGCTGTCGCAAAAGCCATCAAGCGCTACAAAGAAACTGGCTCACATGAGGACCGCCCCAGGTAATGAAGATCAAGAGTCACCTCTGCTGCGGACGATAAGTTCATCCGAGTCACCAGCCTCAGAAGTCGCAGGTTAACAGCAGCTCAGATTAGAGAACAGGTCAATGCCACACAGAGTTCTAGCAGCAGACACATCTCTAGAACAACTGTTAAGAGGAGACTGTGTGAATCAGGCCTTCATGGTAAAATAGCTGCTAGGAAACCACTGCTGAGGACAGGCAACAAGCAGAAGAGACTTGTTTGGGCTAAAGAACACAAGGAATGGACATTAGACCAGTGGAAATCTGTGCTTTGGTCTGATGAGTCCAAGTTTGAGGTCTTTGGTTCCAACCATCGTGTCTTTGTGCAGCACAGAATAGGTGAACGGATGGACTCTACATGCCTGGTTCCCACCGTGAAGCATGGAGGAGGAGGTGTGATGGTGTGGGGGTGCTTTGCTGGTGACACTGTTGGGGATTTATTCAAAATTGAAAGCATACTGAACCAGTATGGCTACCACAGCATCTTGCAGCGGCATGCTATTCCATCCAGTTTGTGTTTAGTTGGACCGTCATTTATTTTTCAACAGGACAATGACCCCAAACACACCTCCAGGCTGTGTAAGGGCTATTTGACCAAGAAGGAGAGTGATGGGTTGCTGCGCCAGTTGACCTGGCCTCCACAGTCACAAGACCTGAACCCAATCGAGATGGTTTGGGGTGAGCTGGACCGCAGAGTGAAGGCAAAAGGGCCAACAAGTGCTAAGCATCTCTGGGAACTCCTTCAAGACTGTTGGAAAACCATTTCAGGTGACTACCTCTTGAAGCTCATCAACAGAATGCCAAGTAAAGCAAAAAGTGGCTAGAGAGAGAGATTTTTCAGCTACGATACTCATCATTACATTTAAAAGAAAAGGGGGGATTGTTTTCAGACCTTATAAATATATTCCAATATTTTAGGTAATCCTAACTGACCTAAACCAGAAATGTTTGGTCTAATTTGATGACAGCAAACTGAAGGGACCATAAATGCTGTCTTTTTATGAAGGACATTTAAAGACCTTGTTTTCAAATCTATTTCCCCTTACTCCGGTAGAGTGCCTGAAAATGCTACATTGACACATGGTGATGGAAGCATGATGTTATGGGAATGTTTTTTCTCCCAGCAGGGAAAAGGCAGCTGATCAGCATAATAGAAAGGCTTGAGAGATATAATTACTTTTGCAAGTCACTTTTCTTCTCCTCTACCTTTCTTCACATCTTTGCTTGAGGTCGAGGTTAATGATTGATCAAATTATTAAAAAAGAAGTGCAATAAAATTTAGACGGGCTGTGTAATTTGAACTTTCACTTCACATCTACAATTAGTGTATTCTTGGTTTAGTGATTCATTGATCTTGTACACACTGACATCATCAGTATTATGCAACTATACTTGTTAGCTTGGTTTGCAGCTAAAACACAGTTTAAATTTACTAGAATTTACACCATACCTTATTTTAAGTAAATTCTCTCATTCGCTGTTTATACTCAGGGTGAAGAAACGAGTTGTCTGCTACATGAGGTGTTGACAGTCCTACCTGCTCTCAATTCTACTGTAGTCTTTGACTACAGTTTCTGCCAATGAATATTGCTCCATAAATCATATCTTGTCAATACCAGCAGCCACAAAGGCCTAAACTGCCCAAGTCCCTCATACATGGGGAATTGACATCCTTCTGCTCTAAGATCAGGGATGTGCCCATATTTCCTCTTCATCACATCGAACTAGAGATGGGCTGACAGCACTAAGGGCTTCAGTGGTACCATAGATCAGTACTGGTCCATATACTTGTCATGTCTGATTGGGGCATAAATGTAACTGGCTTTCTTTTAAAGTCACCAGTGATGGAGAACATTTAGATGGCAATGAGAGGAGGATTTTCTCCAGAGGGAAGGATGGTTTGATGCTGCCAAGAGATGAACTCTGAGGATCACAGCTGATTGTTTCCATTCTACACAAAACAGACACAGAGCACTTCATGTAATTAAGAGGGTTTGATGTTTTGCACAACATCCACCACAGGGACAATTAGGACTATTGCTGTGATAGGCAGGGACACTCCAAATGTTAACAACCAAGGATCACAATTACCTTGTTTTAAACAGCAGCTGGCCAGCTAGTAAATGTCTGTGGGCGATGAAAGGCATGACAGACCGCAGCAGAGGTGGCCTCCAGGTTAAATGTGGCTGTATTAACAATGCAGGTTGCTGCTGGTGCTGTCAGTGAGGGTGTGTGGGCTGTTCATGTATCTGTTACAGGAGGCAGTAATGTGGTAGACGTTTCATTCAATTAATTAATTCATTTAATGCATTTTACTTATAATGTGTCAACACACAACAAACGTCATCTGAAGGCACTAAAGTCATGAGATGACCATATCCAACTATATTGTATATAATCCAATCCAAATTGATAAAAATCTAATTTATATTCAATTATATACAGTACAATTTACTAAAAAAAGCGCTATCAACACATTAACACATGGTGGTGGCAGCATTATGTTATGGGAATGCAGTGGAGTCAGATTCAACTGATAATGAAATGCAAATTAATAAAAGATTATACATCACAGAAATCAGAAAATTGCGCTACACTTAACTTTGCAGCAATTCGTCCTACTGAGCAAGATACTGTTACTCCACTCTTTAACCAACATTGTGATCCCTTATATGCTTTTAGAGGCATCAGAACCAGAACAAGGCTTATTGTAGCTGAGACCCTGTTGATGAACTTTATTTTCTGCAGTGGTTTAGAGTCCCTATTAATAAGAACAACATGATACGTTGATAAGTGCAGGACATTTGGAAATCTAGTCTTTCTGGATGATGCTGGATTGACAGAATATGACTTGCTCAGGGCTGTTTGAAGCAAAACTTTGAAGAAGTGCAAATCTATTCTGACAAGTAGAAATCAGAAGGAAGTAAGCTATATTAATTAAAGTCAACTACATGGTTTAAATTCCCTATTTTCTGACACTGATACTGTCCTCATTTAAAGTTCATGCCCTCACAAACAGGCTCAGACTTCCTCTGTGTTGGGGAAATGGCTTCCTTAAGATTTTTGTATTGTGTCTAAGCTCCATCCAATAGAATGACTGTGTGAATGTCACAACCTTGTTGTAGTTGAGCCTGTAGTTTGATCAGAGGTTTCTATACAGAAAGAAGATTATTAACTGGGTTCAGCTACACACTATGCTGATAAATCTGTTTACTACTCCATGTCCTTAAAAATTGTACATTCAGATGTCTCTAATATGGAACAGAGAAGCTTCATAATACTGGTCTCAAGTTAAAAAATGTTTAATTCAGTATAAAAGTGGTTATAAAAAATGCAGTAAATTATTTCCCTCTTTCATTGTTATTGTTTTAGTTTTTGCTTTTTTTATTTATTGTAAACCATTGAACTCTGCAATACAGTAGAAGGGTAAGAAGTCCCAAGAGCAGAACCAGTTCCGGGATTCTCATACTGCAGCAAGCCTCATGATGAGAAACAAAAGATGGTTTTAAAGCTGCTCTGAATGGAAACAGGCTGGTCTGATATTTCCCAGCCTGTTGTATTGTTTCCTGCATCCCAGCAGGATTATGCTTGATTCCAACAGTAACACCTTATTATTCGGTTTGGATAGTGCACTGCCTTTGTTTACATTGTTGACCCGCTCAAATGCTTCCCAGAAGGGTCGGTGGTTTTACGGTGAAATGGAGATCAGGGATCCATGATTCCTCTGACAGATCTGCTCTAGCACAAATATGATGGATGAGACTTACAGGTTTGCTTCATTCCTCAGAGCTTCAGGGTCTAAAACTGATGAGCAGCTGGGGAAATCCTTCCAGCTTCAACTTCAACAGGAGATGGCTTAATGCTTTGTTTTTCTTGAGAGGTTCTGGCACTTCAAAGGTGAGAGCTGTTCTTAAAAATGGCTGGATGGATCCAAGTCTTTTTTTTACAATGTACTCATAACCCCAGAAATCTTCTACATCTTGTCACATACATCCATAAACTTAAATCCATTCTATTTGGAATTTATCTTACATGCATTACTTTGGGTTGCTGTCATTGTAAAGGGAAGGTTGTGGAAAAATTTAAAGCAGGGTTGGGTTGTGAAACAATATGCCAAGCTTTACATGTCTCCCAGAGAACAGTTCAGTCCTTTATGTGAAAGAGTATGGCATAACTCCAAGACATACAGGTCCTTCTCAAAATATTAGCATATTGTGATAAAGTTCATTATTTTCCATAATGTAATGATAAAAATTTTACATTCATATATTTTAGATTCATTGCACACTAACTGAAATATTTCAGGTCTTTTATTGTCTTAATACGGATGATTTTGGCATACAGCTCATGAAAACCCAAAATTCCTATCTCACAAAATTAGCATATTTCATCCGACCAATAAAATAAAAGTGTTTTTAATACAAAAAAACATCAACTTTCAAATAATCATGTACAGTTATGCACTCAATACTTGGTCGGGAATCCTTTGGCAGAAATGACTGCTTCAATGCGGCGTGGCATGGAGGCAATCAGCCTGTGGCACTGCTGAGGTCTTATGGAGGCCCAGGATGCTTCGATAGCGGCCTTTAGCTCATCCAGAGTGTTGGGTCTTGAGTCTCTCAACGTTCTCTTCACAATATCCCACAGATTCTCTATGGGGTTCAGGTCAGGAGAGTTGGCAGGCCAATTGAGCACAGTGATACCATGGTCAGTAAACCATTTACCAGTGGTTTTGGCACTGTGAGCAGGTGCCAGGTCGTGCTGAAAAATGAAATCTTCATCTCCAGAAAGCTTTTCAGCAGATGGAGGCATGAATGCTCCAGAATCTCCTGATAGCTAGCTGCATTGACCCTGCCCTTGATAAAACACAATGGACCAACACCAGCAGCTGACACCGCACCCCAGACCATCACTGACTGCGGGTACTTGACACTGGACTTCTGGCATTTTGGCATTTCCTTCTCCCCAGTCTTCCTCCAGACTCTGGCACCTTGATTTCTAAATGACATGCAGAATTTGCTTTCATCCCAAAAAAGTACTTTGGACCACTGAGCAACAGTCCAGTGCTGCTTCTCTGTAGCCCAGGTCAGGCGCTTCTGCCGCTGTTTCTGGTTCAAAAGTGGCTTGACCTGGGGAATGCGGCACCTGTAGCCCATTTCCTGCACACGCCTGTGCACGGTGGCTCTGGATGTTTCTACTCCAGACTCAGTCCACTGCTTCCGCAGGTCCCCCAAGGTCTGGAATCGGCCCTTCTCCACAATCTTCCTCAGGGTCCGGTCACCTCTTCTCGTTGTGCTGCGTTTTCTGCCACACTTTTTCCTTCCCACAGACTTCCCACTGAGGTGCCTTGATACAGCACTCTGGGAACAGCCTATTCGTTCAGATATTTCTTTCTGTGTCTTACCCTCTTGCTTGAGGGTGTCAATAGTGGCCTTCTGGACAGCAGTCAGGTCGGCAGTCTTACCCATTATTGGGGTTTTGAGTGATGAACCAGGCTGGGAGTTTTAAAGGCCTCAGGAATCTTTTGCAGGTGTTTAGAGTTAACTCGTTGATTCAGATGATTAGGTTCATAGCTCGTTTAGAGACCCTTTTAATGATATGCTAATTTTGTGAGATAGGAATTTTGGGTTTTCATGAGCTGTATGTCAAAATCATCCGTATTAAGACAATAAAAGACCTGAAATATTTCAGTTAGTGTGCAATGAATCTAAAATATATGAATGTTAAATTTTCATCATTACATTACGGAAAATAATTAACTTTATCACAATATGCTAATATTTTGAGAAGGACCTGTATGTTGACCTAGGGTTATAAGAAGAGCATTAATCAGGGAAGCAGCCAAGAGGTGACCAGCGCTCACTGTAATCCTTGTCCATATTCAAGTGAAGAAAGCTATACAGTAAATGTTGGTTATCAATTTTTGGATGCTCTCCTGAACCATGCACCCATCATTTGGCTTAGTGCGCAATGACCATTCTCTTGTAGCTGCTAAGAGGCTCATGGTATGTATAGAAAAACTATAAGTAGTTTATGAATCTTGCCTTTTATGGAAGGGGCATAGGAAGAATGCCATTGTTGAAATTGGTAAGATGTTTGTAGTTTGCCACAACCCATGCAAGGGCCATGCAAAGCCATTTTCCACCTGTTAGAGATCTTATTTTAAAAGTGGTTTGAAAATCATGCATCATTTTCATCTTTCTTTAGATATATTTACCAATCACATAATAGCAGACCCTTGTTACTTAGTGTTTTTTTGTTGCTCCATTTAGTTGAAGCTTTTAACCAAGACTCTGTATATGATCAGATGAACACAAACTTGTTGTTTTCCAATGAATAGAAGTAATTCAATAAATATGAAAATTATTTATGCATTTGGCTCATTGAACATATGTGTGATAAAATGTGTGGGAGAGATGGAGAAAAAAATACCTTCTGAGAATCGTAAAATTGCCAACAAAACATCTGGAAAAAGGGCTGTGTTAAATAATGAATTTTTCACACCTAAAAATTCATAAACATCTGGTTGGGAATACGGAGTGACTAATATTGTCTTCTATGATGATGAGGCTTTTCTTAAATTATTCAGTCGTCTTGTGATTGTGTTTCTGAATCAGTCTCCATCCACACAGTTAATGCAACACATTCCCACTCCGGGGGAGTCTCAGAAAGCTCTCTATGCTTTTATAAGGCAGGACCCGAAGGAAACAAGGTTTAACTGCCATCAAAACTACTGATTGTTGCATGTAGAAAATATAGCACTGGATTCACAAACTGTGGGAAAATTATTCTATGCTGTAAAAATCAAAAAATTCTCTTCATTTAGGCTACACTTAACATTGAGTAAGTTGTATTTTTAAGTGGGAAGTTTTAATATTCAAACTGGAACAAGGAGACTAAATAACCCCACCAGGAGTCAGATCTGTAAAGAAAGCGACTGTCATTCCAGTTTTTACCCAAAGCAGATTAATTTATGTTTGCACAGTCTTTAGTGAGAACAGCAGGCTTGCAATGAGAGGAAAGTGATTAAATATACATTGTTGGAATTATCTCACTCTGCAGTTTAGCGGGCCACCATTATCAATTATCCTGAACGTGCCCCGCTGGTTAAACTTAGCAATTATCAGCTAGATGAAGTCGTTGCTGCGGTCTAAGCTATAATATGGCTCAGATGATTTATTGTCAGCTCTAACAAGGTTGGAGCAAGCTGTACAACTAAATGTTTATAAATTGTTGTTTCCAAGAGATATGGAAGAGCCTTTCTGCCCTGCAGACCAATACATTTTAAAGGTAATTTCTTATATATTTTTTTAAAGAAATGTTTTTGGCACTAGTGGCCTTTATTTTGTATTTTTCTTTGACAGTAGGCAGATAGGAAAGAGGGGTAGAGAGAGGGGGAGACATTCGGCAAATGTGGCCGGGTACCCCTACACCCCTACACCAGCACCGCGCCCTTTTAAAGGTAATTTGTACGAAAATGCTTTTATAGCTAAGTGACGGAGCAGGATATCACATTGTTTTATGCACACAAAGACACTGAATGCAGGAGCCAAAGATGAAAGTATTGAACACGTTTTGATTAATTAAAACACGTGCAAATGCAATCTGTTCATACATGTAATTGACAAAGTCATTGCCAAGAATAATGTTCCTTAAAACTGTTAACTGTAAATCAAAAGGTGTTCATGCAGTATGGTCACATTCAGATTATGTCAAACCGCCTTCAAAACCTGTCCATATTCATTTGTATTTGTTGATTTACCGTTAAGGCACAAAGCCTCTGATTCTCAAAGACCAGTACTGTTTGTAACATGCAGTTACCTATTTCAGTTACAGAACCAAGAAAAACTCATGAAATCTAATTTAACAAAGGAATGACAAAGGGCTGCATAAGTTTACATCTGTTCGCTGTCCATGAACACATTTCTTTTATCATTTAAATCTAACACATTTTAAACCATTGCCTAAACCTTGAAGGCAAACGAAGGAGGAAGACAGAAGAAAGAGTGTTCAGATTTACTCAGAGGACAAGCATTGTGGTGCAGTGCAGAATGTGAGATTTTAAAATTAGGAATGGATAACTGCCTCCTATACATTAGCTCCTATTTTGTTTTTGTTCATGCTGCTGTGTAAGATGGACACTCTGAAATAGATTCTCACATATGTATTACAAGTTTATTTAAGAAATAATAGTTTATAAAAAGGGATGCAATTCACAAAGAGATGATCAAGACATTATTATATAATCTGACATGACAATGAGACGCATACTGGTGTAAAACTGAGTTAGCTGTTGTTTTTGTCCTTGGTCAGTAAAGCTCAGGGATTCTGTTCTTACACTGTTTCCTTTGTTACCATGTATGTTCATGTATTAGAGAAAGTCTGTTGCTCACGTCTAAAGCAGATTTTGAGTAACATCCTGTCTTGTCATGTGTTAGAGTAGATACAATACTTTTGCTGTGACGTCACCCTCACTATATTTTTATGTTTCCTTTTTGAATATCAAGTGACCTTTTGAGTATCTGTGAGTGCCCCTACATAGACTGATAATTAGCAAAATATATAACCAAATAGATTATGCGATCAGGTTCAGTTTAATTTTTACATAGGATCCTGATAGGAGTAATTCTTCATCAGAACAGGCAGAGCATTTGCATAGTGTTGCATGAGGTTAGCCAATGTTGTCAGGTCAGTGCTGCAGTATTTGAGTATCAGTTCTGTTAATGCTGTAGCAGTAGTGTAGTATACGAGGCGTATAAGAGCTGCAGTGCTTATTTTGTGGAACTTTATCCAAAATGTCCATGGCAGCCTGCCCTGTCTTGTGATTAAAGTATGTATGCTACTTTTTTCATATGTAGGAAGGCCATGCAGGAGCTCATCTTCCTGTGCTATTATCTCACACAATAGAGATGTATTAACCTTTTCTTACTTTAGTGATTATTTTTTAATGTTCAGATTGGTTTACTTTAACATCAGAATGAAATAAATTTTAAGTTTTTTTTTTTTTTTATGACTTTAGTGATAAAAAACAAACAACCTGTCCTACACAGGTATTAATACTATTAACTTTCTTTATTCTTATGGGTGGTTTCAATCCCTTCCCAGTGGCATCATCTTATTATTTTTGTTCTTGTTTCTTCTTCCTTTCTGTTTAAGTTTGGTTCTCTCTTTTGCCAGATTTCTGTGTCTGCCGGACCTCTGAGCTGCATTAAAAAAAAAAAAAAAAGCTTATTAGCAAAGGAATGGACAGAGCAGCCAACATCCTGCAGCCAGTCTCATTCCGGCTTTGCTCCTTTCTCTGACTCTCGGTTTCCCACACTCCTTACCTCAGCGTGACTTTATTTGCATGATTAGAACACATCTGAGTTTCGAGTGAACACAGAGCTTTCTTACAATGACTATACGTGATCAGAGCGGGTACCATCAGTGTGAGCAGTGTTACTCCTTTACAACCATTCCCTGGAGCATGCAGACAGAAACTGTGACTCACTGTTACTGCTTTCATTACTGTGCTTCCCACTCCTTCCTCACTTTGAAACTTTCTGAATTATTTGACAGGAAAACAACCAGTTATTTTAACAGGGCTTTAACAACACTGTCAATTCAGTTATTTAAAGCACATTTTAATACATACTTCCGATAAATAAATTGTCAGACCTACACTACTATTTAAGAGGTAGCCTGACTGCCATTAGGTACCAAGATGAGATCCTCAGACCATGTGTGAGACCATATGCTGGTGCGGTTGGCCCTGGGTTCCTCCTAATGCAGGACAATGCTAGACCTCAGGTGGCTGGAGTGTGTCAGCAGTTCCTGCAAGATGTAGACATTGAAGCTATGGACTGGCCCGCCCGTTCCCCAGACCTCAATCCGATTGAGCACATCTGGGTCATCATGTCTCGCTCCATCCACCAACGTCAAGTTGCACCACAGTCTGACCAGGAGTTGCCTGATGGTTTAGTCCAGGTCTGGGAGGAGATCCCTCAGGAGACCATCCGCCGTCTCATCAGGAGCATGACCAGGTGTTGTAGGGAGGTCAAACAGGAACGTGGAGGTCACACACAATACTGAGCCTCATTTTGACTTGTTTTAAGGACATTACATCAAAGTTGGATCAGCCTGTAGTGTGTTTTTCCACTTTAATTTTGTGTGTGACTCCAAATCCAGGCCTCCATTGGTTAATAAATTTGATTTTCATTGATGATTTTTGTGTGATTTTGTTGTCAGCACATTCAACTTTGTACAGAACAAAGTATTCAATGAGAATATTTCATTCATTCAGATCTAGGATGTGTTATTTGAGTGTTCCCTTTATTTTATTTTTTTAGCAGTGTATGTTGGCACACTGAGACCATTGACATGTATAGACTGAGGTGAAGGCAGTGATTTTGTTCAGACTGTGCTGTTTTACTGAGTTTCATTATCTTATTTTGCATCTTTATCACATAAAGACGTAAAGCTCACTTTAAAAAGAAAAACAAACAAACATTGTTTACAAATTTGACAGGAGCACTTGATAAATGTGTTTTCTGTTTTTGTGCAGCTATGCAAAGTGACAGATCTGCTGCAGCATAAAGGTCTTTCAAACTGCCAGAATCTGCTGCAACAGATACTCCGAGGCTTCACTCCCACACAGCCACAGTCTGCATCTACTGACAACAAGATGCTGTAAACACTCAATTAATGTCTTTGCCATGTCCTGAGGTGCTGAATTCAGGGTCAGAAAATAACATTAGCTGCTAGATGGATGCAGGAAATATGCTACTGCACCCTGACTCTGAGTAATGCACGTTTATACGCTGCATGTTGAAGTGTCCTCTGACATAATGTTCTTTACACATCAGTTCATGTTTAAGACATGGTAGGTTTACCGAGGGGAAGGAGGAGTGGTGCTGACAGAGACTGAAGGATAACCCCTACACTTTTTTTTGAAACTCTGAAAATTTCATGCATGAGGCACAGATGGTTTAGGATGATGAGCAGTCTTTCAGATAATCGTCCCATCTGATAGCTACATATTTAATCTGTACCCCTAAACCAACACTGGCTTTTTTTGGTTGTAAGGGGGATTTTAATTTCATTACAGATATTCTGATAAAATCTGTCAAATATAATGCCTATAATAGGCTTCTGCACACATTGACAACAGTGCAATTAACACCATGTTGATTATGTACTGGCTCTGCTAAAGATTACATAGAAACTCTTTATTAAAAAACACAATCATCCTCTAGTGTCAAAATGTGCTGATTCAAACACTCACCAATTGATTCTTATTACATTTTAACTGTTAAACCCTAGAATTATTAACTTGACCATACCTAAATCTCTCCTTTAGATCATATTCCAGGTTACAGAGTAAAAACTGCTACAATCTGCAGGTAAACTTGTGAGTGTATTTTTAAAAACTACACATTAACCTGAATCGATAAAATATTTAGCTGTAGGGTACGATCAGTAAGAGAAGTCTGACATGGAGACGGATGATATTGAAGGAAAGAACCTGAGAAAAACGCACCACTAGGCTTTTCCATTAGTGCCTGTCAAGTCAGATATTTTCCAATTTGTCAGAAGTGAATGAGGAGGACGACATGCACACCGGATAGATTCCCACTCCATCATGCAGAGTTTTCTCCCTGTTTCTTTTCTTGTCTGGACATTTTCCAAAGATGAAGGATCTGAAAGTGAAACAGATGTTCACAACTTAGGAAAATGTGATTATGACGTGTATGAAAACAGCTTGGTGTACATTTGGTATGACATCCTCCACTGTGATGGAACATGAAGAGAGAAGGTGGTATAAAACTTTTCCTCAGCTGTTTGACACATTTCTGTATATTATGCCAAAACTGTCTCAGTACTTGTTTGTTCTGAAGATAAACCAGAAAAAAACGTTTTTGATGGAAAAGTACTGTTTTTCTTAACTTACCTCAGATTTGTGATCAGTGAGTTGAACCTGCTCAGTTCATTATGTATAATTATGATTATTTATCTGAATTATTCCATGTCCTGTCAGGCTCTGCAGCTCCGTTGGCAGACTGAATGAAACAAACAGCCTCTGTGCTCAAAAGTTAGACAGATTTCACTGTGTGGAGGATTCACACAAGTTCTCCCCTCTGACCTTGGTGCTGTAATGGTGTTCAGATATGCAGTTCAGTACTTTAAATGCTCAGAATAACCATTCCTCAACAAAGCCTTTTTCTTCTTGGAATCCCCATTGTTTCAGCTTCAAATTCAACTTCACAAAGCCTTTTATTTTAAATCACTGTCTTAAATGTATAGTTCTCTGCATCATAATAAATTTAAAGATGTCTGACTGGAGATTCCTTTACAGAGACTTAAGTAGATATGTTGAAGCTATTTGGCTTTATCTAATAAAGATATTCTTGGAATGAATGTCACAAAGTCCTATCTTTAGCTGTAGTGAAGCATCTGTTATAGCTCTTGGATGTATATGGAAAAATCAATATGTGATAAAAAATGTTGTTAAAGTTGTATGATGGATCGCAGAGTTGCCCACTTAGTTCTGCAAATAAATATTCTGCATGTGTTCAGGTTTAAAACAAGGCTGTATTTGTTCGGTACCAAATGGGCTGTACAGAAAACTTTCATTCTGAATTAGTGTACCATTACACTCTTTCTATGGACTGTGTTTTATGCAACATAAGATTTCTGAACTGAAATGTGAGTGAATTAGATTTTGGGTGGGCACCCTCTGGACCAATGTGACCTGTCCTGCAATGGGAGACCATTGGTTAAAAGTAGACAAAATACCTACATTTTGATGCATGAACTGTTCATGTGGAGATGAACCTGCGGGTATAAAATTATTTTAAATCAGAAGGTTTCTGAATATTTCACACAGGGTCAGATTCTGGAGTGGGTGATATCATTTAACTCTAAGCTGTATAACAACTGTAAACGGTAATAAAAGTCAGATGAACTCCAACATTTTGTAATATATTTAAACATTGAAGGATGTTCCTGCTTTTTTTGTGCTAAAATCCCATTTACTGAAAGGACAAAAAGATCATGCATTGCATAGCCACTTTAAGAGTTTAGAACATTATGATTTAACTTATGTGAGAACAGATGTTTTATGGAAATAGCTTATTTTTCTGCTGCGAGGGTACTTGTGAAAGCTCACTCTGAAAAGCACATGCAGCATTTTGTTATATGATGTGTGTTATACCTCAGTGAAGGAGATGTAATTAAGCTGTAGTTTGAAGAAAAGCCAATTGTTTGCTTCTGTTATTTTCTCTCAGCGCAGCTCTGAGGATAAAATAGGTCAAGCAAAAGATCTGTCTAATGCATTTCAAAACCTTTCTAAACCGATTTTGTTATAAAATAAAAAAACAATATTTCAGATCACTTCTAGATTTTATTTTCCAACTTAAAAAAAAAAAAAACTCAGTGGGAGTTTGTCTCCTGAGACCAGACTTGTCGTTTGATCACTGAAACACACACACACGCCAAACGTACACTCATACTGTTCTCTTCAGTTGATATGGTAACTGTTTCCAGGGAAACGGAGCAACCGGTCCATGTGGGAGCCACCTGTTGCCTCTTCTCTCAGCTGCTCTCGTATGGTCACGCAAATACATTCGTATGTAATCAGACACCAGCACATAATTAAGGTGAGCAGTATCTTCATCCATGCTGCAAATTGTATCTGTCATCCAGATAAAGTCTGAGTTAAATATTTACATTCAGGAAAGAGATAGTCTTTCAGCTATTGAGACTTTAACTGCAATTTCTTCTAACTCAGTTCTTGTGTATAACTTTAATTTATCTTTTTTTAAATAATTTTTATACTTCATACATTATTTTGTTCCCGGAGCTCAAGGAACATAGACACATTTGAATCCTTGACTGATGGGATGAAACTGAAACTCCTCTGAAACTGCAGGTAGTTTATGTGAGCCAGCATGATTTTTTCCTTCCTCATACGAGACAAACTTTAATGTTCTGCACACACTTCGACCGACTTTCATTGTCTGCCTTAGTGTGTGAAAGGTAGGTTTGAACCTGCAGTGTTAGCTGAACCTCTGAATTAAAGCTTCTGCATGTCAGCAAGTCGCTTCCACCTGCTTAGATCCAGAACAGTCAGATAAATAACGATTTATTTCAGTGAGGTTGTTGGGTTAGTTTTTAGTGCTTTGCAAGTCACAGCCATGACATATTTTATTTTTTATTTTTTTTATTATGGTTTGGAGATGAACAAAGTTTGATTTATTTTTTTTCAGACAGAGGAATAGTACGTAATTGTTCACCTTCCAGAAACCATACTGCTGTTATTCTTTTCTATCAGTGACTAAACTGCAGCCACACGGACATCAGCAGTGAATTACACACACTTTGATTTTCTGTCCCTTTAGTTGTCAGAATTGCGGAATGGAAGCCTTGTCCAAAATTGTAAACACCAAACAGTCAATATTAGGCTTTTTTTTATCAAACATTGCTTTGTCACTATTGTAAACCAATTGTGAAAATGATGTTGGATTTTATAGGCTCAACAGGATGCTAAAATTTGGACTTGAAAGAAGGAAGCTGAGGATTTTTATTTTTGGCTTAATGAATAAACAAAACTTTTAGCAACTTAGTTTGATAACAGAATTTCTCAATCAGTAAAGAACTGGAAATAACTTTTACTAAAATTAGAAAACTAGCGTGAAGTTTCTCATTTTCATCTCGGATTATGATTTGTTGAAGCATCTTCATCTCAAAACCCCCGTCTTCACCTCTTAGAAAAAAACAGTATTAATGCAGTGATGTCAGCTGCACCTATAGGACAGCCTGAATACTTTCACTTCCACCTTTAATTAACTGATTCCATCTGATCATGTTACATGTTCAGATGGGAACACTGAAACTGTTCTAATGTTATGAGATGGATCCAGAGACCCTTTGCGACTCAGAACGGAAAACTAATAAATGTTTAACTGAACATGGCCAGAAGACCTAATTTATTTGGCCTGTTTTTTAATTATAAACACGGTGTTACATGACTCTAAAACGCCTCTTCATAATTAACAAACCACAACAATTTTGATTAACTAATGGAAGTTATTAGATGAATAATTTGGACTTTAGCATGTTGCCAGCATGTCTGATAAGAAACAGGAGGAAGTCAGACTTGTACACAGATCACACACATAGAGCTTGCATTTATCAGCACTCTTGGAGTCCTTAAACTAAACTTAAACCTCTGAATTTCAGTCTGTGGGAACCTTTATATATACCTTTTTAGATATAACACATATCGCGTTTGAACACAAGGCTGCTGATTTAAACACGATGTACATAATGCCGACCCAAATGTAAAACTGCTGAACTCTAAGATCAGCAGTTTTACTCTCTTTGCTGTCTTTGACTCTCGACCTAAAGGTTTCAGGCTCTCTGTTTTTCACCATGTCCAGTTCACACATTGCATTATTTGTGATGTTGCAATTGTTGCAGTAGTTTTTGTTTTTACTGCTTGCATTCTATCAGTGAGAACAGCTACCCTTAAAGCTGTAAAACCAATCCAAACACAAGGATTTTCATGTGTGCAGTACTACGTACAATCAGACTGACGGACTTCACATTTGACATGTTATAGAAGTTTGCCCATACATATGTGGAAACAGGCAGATGTTTTGGGTTTTCATCATGATCCTGCAGCTCCGTTTTGAATTTAAGCATCTCAAGAGTCCTTCCGTCACTTAGTAACTGTATTTAATTTTGTTTCCATGTTGCCTATGCTTGGGGTTAGTCCATTGTGTGCTGTATGCAGATGGAAAATCAGAACCAATCCACCACCACTCCTGCACACCATGAGATAACTGATATCACAGTGTGGTCACACTGTGTACCTGAGTTGGACAAAAGGTGCTAAATGATCAAATGAAGCGTTTTTAAGTTGCATTCAGTGGGTAAAAGCCTCTGCACAGTGGGCTATGAGATAAATGTGCAGCCTTTTCAGTCTGATCAGCTTTTTCTCCTCTGATCGGCTACAGTAGATTTTGGCTCATGTGAGTTGTTTGAAATGTGCTCTGCTCCAATGCCAGCCATCAGTCTGCCAGGAAGCGCTTTGTTCAACAACCACAACAAACTAGAATAAACATAACTAACCGAGAACAGTAGAACAGTTTGTTCTGTGTGAAGCCTGATTCTGCTGAGGATTACTCAGATTTTTATAGTAGAAATAACGTGCATGCTTGGGGGCGGCCTTAACAATCAGGCACAGACTGCCAAAGCATGAAGGCAGTTATCTGGGTTTTATTTTCATTGCTGCAGTTCACTTCTCAGCTCTGTCTGACTCTTGGTTGGTGATATGCATTGACGTGTGTGGGCAGGTTTTCACTCTAACTGCAGGTAACTGGGTCTGTAACATTAAATGTTCAAAGAAATCCTGCAACAAAATGCAGCAACATAGTTAGTCACGCTCTGCTCAGAAAATAAAATCCTCAGTTTTGATTAAGTGCCTGACTACATGAAGTTCATGGTTTTACCTTATTCTTTATACAGATGTCTTTTCATTTATCTTTATGGTGCCTGAAAAGCTTTTTTGTGTGATCTTTTTAAGCCGCATTTAAAACATGCCGCTTTTTATTTGTTTGAGGGCATTTCAGACAGAAGGTGAAAGGCTTGCAGGACAGGCATTGTGATGATGTAGCTTCAAAAAGTCTACTTTTAGGAAAGGTGAACTTTGAAAAAACTTTGTTTAACCTCTGCTTTCCCACATGCAGCATGTGTTGAATGTTTCTAACCATGCATCTGAGTCCAACTTTGTGACATAAAATTGGCTTGCAGTTTGTTGTCTGCTGAGCTGCACAGGGCTTAACATTTTTGGCTCTGAGTTAGAAAGTCCTGGGTTAAAACCTCGTCTATAAACATTCATGTTAAATTAATTGGCCGGTCTAGGTTTTGTGTGTTTATTTGTCTCTATGAATAGCCATTGATGGACTTGCAAACCCGTATGGTCTAACCCATCTCTTCTACAGTCACTGCTGGGGTCTCTATTTCACAGACTCTGCTCAGGTCTGTTCCACACAGGGCTCTCTCTGTGTGAAGGAAACAACACTTTAGCTGAGCAGGTAATGTCACACAGACAGGGTGTGCAAAATATTCATAAAGGACTGTTTGAAATACAATCTTTGTTACGAGTTATATTCCAAGCGTGAGACAGTATTGTTTTTAGACTGTTGGATGGAGTTTCACTGCAGATACCCAGACCTGACGAGTGATTTTGTGGGTGATGCTAATGCTCACAGATACTGGTGGAAGCATCATAGGACACATGAGAGATAACCGAGGCAAATTGGAAGTTATCACAACTGATATCGTCACCATAACAGTGATGATATAAATCACACAATTTTCTGAGATCATCAACCCTATACCAGAGTTAAATTAGGAAGGAATTAAGAAGGAATTATTTTACATTTTGTACTTTTTCCAAGGAAAGCCTCTGAGAGCTCAGAAGTCCTTCATATATAAGGTTATACAGCAGCTGAACTCAACCTTTGGCTCTGTGTCTGTTCAGCACTTTTTTAGCTTAGTGTGTCACTGAGTGGCTGTGAAAGACTCAAAGAACACCTTTCTCCACCTACACAGAAACCTTTGCTGTCCTGAAGCAGAACATGCATCCAGATGTCTTGCCATCCAGATAATGTCTGCTGTGGGCTGCCAGCAGAACTTCCTGACTGACCCGTTTATCGTTGCTGTGGAGGTGTTTTTGACAGCCTCATAATTTTGGAAAAATCTTTGCCTCCATTTTCATCAGAATCTGTTTCAGGATGTTTGCTCAGTGGGTTGGAAAATGTCCAGGTTTAAAGTGAGTCAGCTGCAGGGCGCTTGTGAAGGGCAGATATCCTCACAGCACAATGCAGTTTAAATCACACTGAGCCCTAAGGTTTTGGCTCCTTTGGATTTTAGATTTGCTAAATCTTTTGACCTTACAATCTTATAAACCTTCTAAAACTGTTATGTCTTACACTGGCTATTCAGATAGATGTTTATATATCACAGGTATTCTAAAATAATTTTTGTTTAGGTTGTTAATGGTATTGTTTGTTATGAGACAAAATGCAAAAAATGTTACAAGTTAGTGTAAAAGTGAAACGTGTGGAAACTTTTAATATTCACATGAAAGGCTGCTACATTACAATTCTTAACTACATTAGTGTTTTTGCAGTGGTGTCTTGCATGTTTTAGATGCTTGCCTGGCTCAAAACAACTGAATCAAATGAATGGTTTAGTACCAGACCTTTGCCAAACTTGAATACATTTTCAGAAAATAACTCAGCTGTGTGTGAGCAAGGATGCATCGAAAACATCCAGGACACCAACTCTTAAGGGCTGGGGTTGTCACCCCTGATTTACTGACTGTTCTGGATAAATGCTCTTGTTCTTGGATTCCAAAGAGCTAATGGCTGCTGAGAATCTGTCCGTATCTTTGAGATCTGCTTTGGTATCACCGGAAGGGGAAAAAAGACACAAGAGGCTGAGTGTAATGTGGAGGGTGTGTCATGAATTTTAATGTCTTACAACATTCAACTTCAGTTATTGCAGTCAGTGTTCATGCTGGGTCAATCAGCCTCATTCTCCAGTTCTCTTTCTTTGAAAGCTACTCCCAGCTGAGCAGGAGGGACATCTTTTCCTTGTGATTTCTAGTGATAAGGGAAATAATGATTTAATCCAAATGTTAGGAGAAAATGATTAAAAATGTTGTTTAATGATCTCTGACCAGTGACCATGTATGTGCAGGTTGATTAAAAGCTCTTTTGTTTCTTAGATCTTATACAGGTTTTCTTAATCAGACTGTTCTGTTTATTTAAAATATGGATTTGAAATTAGACAGGGTATTCTGAACATTTTACAGACTAAAATTGTTCGACAGCAGAAACCAGCCAGACACCAGACCAAGTTTGGCCAAGAAATTTGAATTTTTGTTGTTTAGAGTCCAGTTGAGCTGTTGGCTGTAATGTAGATTTTTAATGGAATATTTATTCCAGAGTGGATATTTTTGGTGAGACCACCTTATAATTTTCCCAGCATTGTGTTGAGTGTGAGGCTGTGTACCAGAACAGCTTTGTCTGTGCGTTAACGTGCCACTCGGTGCACAAACGGCAGAGCTGCTTCTGCTTTGTGACACGATGAAAACGTTTTATTGTCAGTGTTATGTGACCAGGGTTCTGAATTACACTTTGCTGCTGGGTTTGTCTGCAATAAAACCAATCCACATTCATTAGCCTATGAGGATTTGTGAGCCTGCACAAGGCTGTTTATGTTTAGTTGTTTGCATTGTAAAAGTTCATAAGGTCTGCTTCGTTTGGTTGCTAAGTGTGAGAAAAACAACCATATGGCCCAATATAAACCTAATCAAATCTACCAGCAAATAGCGGGGTGTGTGTATGTGTGTGTGTGTTTTTTGTGGCCTTCAGCAACAAAAACTCCAATGATCCACCGCCCATGTAATTCAATCTAGATGTAAATTCTGCATGTGTTGGCTCTTGGGGTGAGGAGAGGGTGTGCAAACTGTGTCTGAATAAAGTTTAGCCTCAGAGCCAGACACATGACTTTGCAGGAAATAAAATGAGCATCTGCTCCAAAATAATCAATTCAGTGATAGGTAATAAGTAAGTTGCCAATCTGCACAAAAGTATGGAATATGAGACAAAAATAAAAAATGGCTGCACATCCCATGATGTGAATATCCCGTTCCCCGACATCCCAAAGGTGCTCTATTGGTTTGAGATCTGGTGATGGTGGAGGCCATTTGAGTCCAGTGAACTCATTGTCATGTTCAAGAAACCAGTCTGAGATGATTTGTGCTTTATGACATGGTGCGTTCTCCTGCTGGAAATAACCATCAGAAGATGGGTACACTGTGGTCATAAAGGGATGGACATGGTCAGCAACAATACTCAGGTAGGCTGTGGCGTTGACATGATGCTCAATTGGTACTAAGGGGCCCAAAGTGTACCGAGAAAATATCCCCCACACCATTACATCACCACCACCAGCCTGAACTGTTGATACAAGGCAGGATGGATCCATGCTTTCATGTTGCTGACACCAAATTCTGACCCTACCATCCGAATGTCGCAGCAGAAATCTAGACTCATCAGACCAGGCAACGTTTTTCCAATCTTCTATTGTCCAATTTTGGTGAGCCTGTGTGAATTGTAGTCTCTGTTTCCTGTTCTTAGCTGACAGGAGTGGCACCCGGTGTGGTCTTCTGCTGCTGTAGCCCATTCGCCTCAAGGTTCGACGTGTTGTGTGGTCAGAGATGCTCTTCTGCATGCCTTGGTTGTAACGAGTGGCTATTTGAGTTACTGTTGCCTTTCTATCAGCTTGAACCAGTCTGGCCATTCTCCTCTGACCTCTGGCATCAACAAGGCATTTGCGCCCACAGAACTGCCGCTCACTGGATATTTTCTCTTTTTCAGACCAATTTCTGTAAACCTTAGAGATGGTAGTGTGTGAAAATCCCAGTAGATCAGCAGTTTCTGAAATACTCAGACCAGCACATCAACCATCCCACGTTCAAAGTCACTTAAATCACCTTTATTCCCCATTCTGATGCTCGGTTTGAACTGCAGCTGATCGTCTTGACCATGTCTACATGCCTAAATGCATTGAGCTGCTGCCCTGTGATTGGCTGATTTGAAATTTGCGTTAACCAACAGTTAGACAGGTGTACCTAATAAAGTGGCCGGTGAGTGTATCTTTTAATGGCACAGCATTGAAGATATGAAACTTTGATACAGGACTGAAATGTTTCCTCAAATGAGGAATTGAGTGCACTGTGTTCTGGCCAAGTGGTTATTTGTGTTGCACAGTGGTCTCACTTCTGCTAAGACAGCCTTTGCTGCTGGTACATGGATGCCAAGTGCGGTTATCAGCAATGGAAGGAGAAAGCAAGGGAAAGATGTGTGGGATCCCTTTAAACTTAACAGAAAACACAGTGCATTGGTGTACTGAAAACTGAATAGGTATTATATCATAGCACGTTCTCACTGCTGTTATACCTGAGCAGGAAACATACGCTGCTGAACAGCTACATAAACAGATGTCTGCAGAACGGAACCGCTTGGGTGTGCAAGGAAACTGAAAGTGACGTTTGATTATATAAAATGCAGTGTGTATTATGCTTGAATTTAAATTAGCTCTTCACCTGATTTTTATTTTTATTTTTAAGGAAATGTGTAATCATTATGTGTAACTTGGCAGTCGAGAACACTGCAAGGGTCCCATGTTTTTAGATTAGAATTATGCTTTTTTATTTAAAAAAAAAATATCTTGAGGAATCCCGAATGCAATAAGTGAAACAAAAACTTTATTAAGTGACACTTAATCACTTTTTGGTTTGTAACCATTTTCACTACGGCGGCAACTAGCCTTGTATTGCTGTTAGATTAACCAGAAAAGGCTGAGCTTTTGACGTTGATGTTAGAACATTTGGTTTTAGCTGTAGATGCAGCCGTTGCTACAAATAATAATAAGTGTACACATGCTATGTTATTGCAATTTCAGCCAAAGTTATGTATGGTTTTCTCAACAAACTGTATCTCCTCACCACCTGCAGCACTGAGGCAGCCCCAAACCATGACACTGCCACCACCATGTTTGACTGTACTCTTCAGCTGGTTGCCGCCACACAGGCTTGACATCTGAACCTAATAAATTTAGCTTGGTCTTATCAGACCACAGGACATTGTTGGGAACCACAGCCAAGGATTGCAACATGAAAACTCCGGTACAGACTTTTCTGGAACTTTCAAAATAACTTGCATTTAACCGACTTCCAGCACAACTTCAGAAGGGGAAGGGGGGTAACAGCGGACTTCCCATGATGCCACTGCCCATATAAAAACCCCGCCTTCCCAATGGTCTGATCTCTTCCACCCGGACTCCGTGCGAGGCTGGCCGGAGAGACAGCGCGCTAATGTCTCTTTGCTGGCAAACAGACATAAACTCTTGGATCCAAGGGTGTCATCAGATCAGGCAATCATATGCACAAGTTAAGTACGAATGAATCACTGTTTGTGTACCCAGTATTCGTTCATAAAAAGGGGAAATTAAGGTATAAGCATTGCTTGACTTTCTCTCTGAGGCCTGCAGAAACAAACTGTGTTCCAGAGAATTCCCTGCCGAGACGCTGTCTCTACGAAGCCGAGTGGAGCGATTTTCCCAGTCTGGAAGGAGTACAACAGAGACCGCATCACCGTGGTAACGTGCAGCTTGGTCGGCCCGACAGAGCGGCCCCCCAGTCACTGCTCCAGAGGTTAGCTGGAAGCTAACCCTTTGTTCTTCAAACGTCGTTGCCCAGACAACTCCTCCTCAACACGTTTCAAACGAGGTTAGGGTTTGGGCAGAGAGATTTAGGGTGAAATGATCTGAACGTTTTCATTTTATGAAGTTTGGTTTTGTTTGTGTTGAACTCAGCTATCTTGGTGCTAGCAGGTTATCTGCAGCACATGTGCTCAGTATATGTGTTCTATGTTTGTGTGTTTTTAAAGTTAAGACAAACTTTATTTAAAGGGGTGATTTTAACACAGAAGATTGATCATAAGGCGCCGTCCACGCTTATGCATTTTAACCCTTTTATTGACGGTATTTTTAAAGGTGTGTGTTTGATTCTGGTGCTAAGCTATAAGCATTCTTTGTTAACTTCAACTGCTAACAGTTAAGGACACGTGCTTGCTGCTAAAGAATATTTACCCAGAAAAGTTGTTAGTTTCAATCCAGTAAATAATAGTTCCCTAAACATTATTTTACTAAACTTGATTACTAAGTAAACATGATTAAGCCCCATTTCTCCGGAAAGATTTGGCTCTTTTCCATAATATTCCCTTACGTATTTTACCGTTTTCTTAATAATATTTCTTTAAATATTATTTTAATAAATAAAGGCAGCTAATTAGACACCGTTGAGAATGGGTCATTCAGAAGGTTGGTTTTATTCAGCAGATCATTCTTTAAAACATTATTTTAATAAAATAGTATTTTATCTGATCTTGCATTGTGAATGGATGTCTAAACATTGCTGATTATTGCCTAAGTTACAGGGGTTGGACTATGAAACTGAAACACCTGGTTTTAGACCACACTAATTTATTAGTATGGTGTAGGGCCTCCTTTTGCGGCCAATACAGCGTCAATTCGTCTTGGGAATGACATATACAAGTCCTGCACAGTGGTCAGAGGGATTTTAAGCCATTCTTCTTGCAGGATAGTGGCCAGGTCACTACGTGATACTGGTGGAGGAAAACGTTTCCTGACTCGCTCCTCCAAAACACCCCAAAGTGGCTCAATAATATTTAGATCTGGTGACTGTGCAGGCCATGGGAGATGTTCAACTTCACTTTCATGTTCATCAAACCAATCTTTCAGCAGTCTTGCTGTGTGTATTGGTGCATTGTCATCCTAATACACGGCACCGCCTTCAGGATACAATGTTTGAACCATTGGATGCACATGGTCCTCAAGAATGGTTCGGTAGTCCTTAGCAGTGATGCACCCATCTAGCACATGTATTGGGACAAGGGAATGCCATGATATGGCAGCCCAAACCATCACTGATCCACCCCCATGCTTCACTCTGGGCATGCAACAGTCTGGGTGGTATGCTTCTTTGGGGCTTCTCCACACCGTAACTCTCCCGGATGTGGGGAAAACAGTAAAGGTGGACTCATCAGAGAACAATACATGTTTCACATTGTCCACAGCCCAAGATTTGCGCTCCTTGCACCATTGAAACCGACGTTTGGCATTGGCATGAGTGACCAAAGGTTTGGCTACAGCAGTCCGGCCGTGTATATTGACCCTGTGGAGCTCCCGACGGACAGTTCTGGTGGAAACAGGAGAGTTGAGGTGCACATTTAATTCTGCCGTGATTTGGACAGCCGTGGTTTTATGTTTTTTGGATAAATCCGGGTTAGCACCCGAACATCCCTTTTAGACAGCTTCCTCTTGCGTCCACAGTTAATCCTGTTGGATGTGGTTCGTCCTTCTTGGTGGTATGCTGACATTACCCTGGATACCGTGGCTCTTGATACATCACAAAGACTTGCTGTCTTGGTCACAGATGCGCCAGCAAGACATGCACCAACAATTTGTCCTCTTTTGAACTCTGGTATGTCACCCATAATGTTGTGTGCATTTCAATATTTTGAGCAAAACTGTGCTCTTACCCTGCTAATTGAACCTTCACACTCTGCTCTTACTGGTGCAATGTGCAATCAATGAAGACTGGCTACCAGGCTGGTCCAATTTAGCCATGAAACCTCCCACACTAAAATGACAGGTGTTTCAGTTTCATTGTCCAACCCCTGTAGTTCCAAGACTAACTTAACTTCATTTCCAGATCCTTCAAGATAATCCTTGGTTCTCAAACATAAACATTGCATGGTAATGTTGCACCACTCTTTTGGTCATGATTTTCAACCATCTTTAATCAACTTGTTTATATTGTGCATAGCCCATTAGTCTTCCATATTCTTTAATTCTGCTTTGTAGTTTAGTTGGATTGTTTTAGCATAGTAAAGAATTTGTTGATTGTAATATGTTTGACTTTGAGTTGACTTATTTTTGTTAAAAAATTATTGTATTTTAAGAAATTGTGTGAATTCATTCCATGTGTGTGCAGAGTTTTGCTGTTCAATAATGTCAGAGCTTGGCTCACCCTTTTCGATGTTGTCCTATTATCACCGCCTTACTGGGCTGGTATTCACAGGACAACCCTTAACAGACCGAAATATTATTTGATAAAATATTAAAGTATTAATATTAAATATTAAATAATATTTTCAAATTCATAGTCACAACATGGTTCCAGTAATCCATGTCCTTATTCTGCTTGCCTTCAGGAAACTGTTTATGGGCTTTCTTGAGCATCACCTTTAAAAGAGCCTTCCTCCTGGAAAACAGCCATACATTCCAATTTGATGCAGTGTGCGGTGTATGGTCTGAGCACTAACAGACTGACCCCCACACCCTAAACCTTTATGCTGTTATAAAAGCTGTACAGTTCTATCAAAGTGTCATATTCTTAGTGTTTGTCCCATTTAAAAATCTATAAAATATAGATACAGAAATGTGAGGGGTGTACTTACTTTTGTTAGATACTGTACATCCATACATGCTTGCATTCTTGTCCACCCTTGGGCATCCCTCTCTACAGCTCCTCTTGGGGAATCCCAGCATCAGAGATATTTTGTTCTTCGCTCCAAGGTCTCTGTCTTCATAAAACCTTCAAAGGGAGACGGTTTAAAGACGACCTAATTTGATGCCTGAACCACCTCCTCCAACTTGTTTAGATGAAGAAGAACCTTGTCTTCCAGCTCCTTGTAGACGATGGAGTTCCTTACCCTAACTGAGTCCAACAATGTCTCCCATTCTTTACTTCAGGATTGATTACTTTATAAAACATAGATGCAGCAGGAAAGCAGTAGGCCAGACTGTAGCGACCACCCGTATTAATACTGATGGTGTCCTTATCTGCCCTTTCATCTTCTGCTCCATTTTACCCCTAGTCATGAGGAAGACCTTGGGTTACTCAAATTTCTCCACCGTTTACACACGGAGTAATCTGATAAAAAGCGATGCTGTTTCTGAATAAAATCAGACCTTTGCTGTGGTTTTACTGCAGATGGGCGCATCATTTAAAGAAAAACAAGTTTGATTCCAGACTAAATGTGAGGTAAGCACAAACTGCAAGACAACATTCTTTAACAACCTTTTCTTGGACATCTTAAGACAACAGGAAATGCAGTGTTTAAGTAACCAAAATTCTTAAATATCAAGCAACAAGACTGGATTTTGACCAACATAACCATATTCCTTTTTCTCACACTCGGGCCAATCTGAGTGAAACTACCACAGAGCTCACTTGCTTGTAATTCTGAGTATCTAAAAGACAAACATTTAGGGGACTTTCAGTGTTTTAACTGGAAGCGGATAGAATCTCCACTGGAAGACGGATAGATAAATGGACAGAACGTAAAAGATGGAGTGAGCGGACATGTATTCAGGGAAGGATAAGTGTAGGGGAGAAAGAGGCGGGGATGCAGAGGGAAACCATGAGTCAGTCTTGCAATGAATGATTAAATGAAGATGGGAAAACATTATGGATAGAAGAGCAGCAAAGGGCCTCTTTTCTTCATCCATCCTTTGATGTTGTTCAGTTCGCTGTGGTTGAATACATTTTAAAAATAACGTGACGTCTTGTTTAGCCCTGTTTCAAAGACCCCTCCTGCTCACACAAACACACCGATAGTTGTTTTTGCTCTCAGATCTCATGAGACCAGAAAATTGAATCATCCACACAATTCTAAAATGTTCTGTTTAAAAAAAAAAAAACATCCGATTTCCAGCTTTTTGAAATGGATTTTGTCTTCTGTTCACACAAAGTATGAGCCAAGACAATCCTTTTTACTAGATGCCATGCTGCACAATTACTAGTCTTTTAGGCTGGAGAGAACACTAACATTTGGTACTCAACAAAAATGTCAGTATGAACTTAGGTTTTACATGCATATCATGTCTAGTGAAGTTATTTCCAACTTTACTTATTTAGAGCAGCGTTTTCTGTCAATAAAATCAGACAAAGTGACTTTTAGATTATTTATCTGAAACTGCTAATGAAGACATTGGAAATATGTAGATTCATATATTAGCATCTACATGAAAGATGCTGGTTAGAAAAACATTGCCATGGACTGGATGTGGTAAGAAACATTAATTTTAACTACACCTAATTACAAGATGAACGTTGTCGATGTTGAAACCTCTTGGTTGGGTACATGTCATCACCTGTCTGAAAACAGTCTGCATTATGATATCCACTCTGTCAACATTGTGAAAGGCAGTACCTTAAGTTACTCTGGGTGTAATGGAAATCTACACAATCGATTTCCACCTGCAGGACCTGCAGTCAGACTACCACTACAGTAGTTTTGACCTGAAGTATAGCAGCAGTTTTTCTTTTATTCCAGTCTGCACTGACAGCACATGGGTAAAATTCTGGAGTGTGAAACCTCCCAGTGGCCTCCCAGTGCAGCAGCTCTCTCTCTGCAGCTTGCCAGAGGTTAAGAGCCTTGTTCATCTCAGGCATTTTGAATAATTTATTCATGTTGCCAGTTATGGTCTTCCATTATGTTAAGCATTATAACCAACACTATTTTTTTATGACAGTGTTATCCAGATTGATTTTTCTGGCCCCATTTGCTAATGCTTTCACTTCCGAAAGCAGTAAAACCTAATTGCTCAAACCAGAGAGAAGAAATGCTGGATCCAGACTGTGCAGGGGAAGAAGAGGGTCATTTCCAGCTTTATTGCCTTAAAATGTTAAATGCCAAATATGAACTAATTATTGTAGATTGTCCTCTGATGGGGGACAGCTTCATTTATGGTTTACGATACTTGGATGCTTTTATGTTTAAGCTGAACATGTCCTTTGTTAATTTAGTTTACGTTTTTGGATTCCTTTTTTTTTAATAAGCCAAGGCTTTTAAGACTGAACAACAACGTTGGCTTGCAGTAACTGTCATAATTGTCATAATTAACCATTGAAGGACACAGTACATCTGCTTTGAAAACCACAATGTAAAGTAAATGCAGGAATCGCTTGGGCTGGAAATTTGCCTGCTTCATTCACCTTTAATGGAATGTCTTTGTAGATGTGGTCTGCTTTGATGAGATACCATTTACTTCAGGGAGCCCTTTTCTGATCCTTCGTAATTGGTGCCGCAAACACTCCTAAAGGCAGCGGACATGTTCCCTCTTGACTTTTATCTCTTCAGATGGATGTTGGAGCTGGTGACTTTGACAGGAGCAGCCCACCGAGACGACAGCACTTCAATAACCTTTCACATTGCATCTAAATATCCTCAGAGGTGATAACAGCCTCTAAAATCTTCTACCAGTAACATTCAGTTTGAAACCAAAGTGCAACTCGGACTCTTTAATAATCAGTGGCTGTTTCCTGCTGTGCTGATGGATATTGAGGATTTATGGCACTTTTGGGAGTTCGACTCTTGCATAAACATCCTTAATTTTTATGGATGGTTGCTTGTTGTTGTGCATATTTGGGGTAAGGTTGCCAGCTCTTGATTCCCAGCTGGATTAATGCGGGGATGGTGGCGGCATTCAGAAGTGTAGTCGGCTATTAATCTGGCAGGTAGTGCACACTTTGTCAGAGGTGACGTCTTCACCTTGGATCGAGGTACATTATCTGGATGAAACGGCAGCAGTGGCCAGCATGACTGATTGTTAAGGAACACTCTGCATCTGTTTCTGAAGGTTCGCATCACAAACTACTCCCATTTAATCTTCCCTCCTAGGTTCTGGTCAACTAGTATACAAACAAGCTCAGAAATAAATGATCAGAAACGTGTAAAAGATCAATAAGGTTTTTTAGGCAGATGTAGCACAAACCAGATGATTGAATGTGCATTGAAAAATGCATATTCATGTTATTTTATTTCTAACTCTCCAAAGGTCTTCAAGAACATATGTTTCTGTAAAATCTTCATTCTGGGAAGGTGCAATAGAGATGTGCAAATAGTCCCAACAAATTTTATTTTTTTTAAGACATCACTAGTTTCAGCTTCAGCAGGAAACCTAAACTGGGATTTAACCTATCAGAAGCATCTATCTAACACGGCAAACAAAGACAAAATGTCCTAAACATTAAAAAAATGAAAACAGGTAATTGTGTGGCAGTCTTCATCATTCAAGTGGAGCTGGTAAGATCACAACGCTGAGGGTGGTTTGAAAGCTGTCTAATCCAGCTGTACTGCATATAAAATGCAATAATATTTAGATGAGCACTGAGTCACAGTTCTGTCTGGCTGTCAAAAGGCATTCAGTGCTTCAGATACTGGCAAAGACTAAAATGATGTGATGGTATGCAAGCTAATACATGGTGGGTCTTACTGGTAGGAATGGGGCTGATTAGAAGAATGTCTGCCGGCAGATGGTTTTCACCAACAGTACCAGCAGTTCTGCAGGAATCATCAACAAATCATTTTAATGGAACCCATCGACCAGACCACCTGTTTTTTTTTTTTTTTTTTTTTTTATAACAACCTGGCTTGGAATGTTGCACCGTTCCAGTGTGCTTTATTGCATCTGTCATATAGGGCTGGGGTTTTGCAGGACCAACGTGCAGACGGGAGCATTGAAGCCATATGGAGAGTAGAAATGTTTAATAAGAAAACTAAATCGGTAATGTACAAGGGAAAAATGTAGGACATGGAAATGGGCAGTTACAGGCAGGCAAACAATGACATAGAGCAGGTAAACCAACAGTAGGACACAGAGGGGAGCAATGAAAAGCAGAGAGTATAAATATAGAAGTGATATGGGAAATGACCAATGACCCAGAAGGGTTAATCAGATGAGATGTGGAGCAGCTGGTGGCAGGGAAAATGCAGAGCAGCTGATGGAGGGAGGCTATTTAACACAGATGTGTAGGAACACGGAGGAGTCCAAGGAAGTAATGGAAATATCAAAACACATAAATGATCCAAAAACCTAATCTACCATGAGTGAACTGAAATAACTGCATCTAGAGAACATAAACAGGGAAGTGCAGAGAAACGGACAAGAAACTCAAAACTCAAACACAGGTGAATCATGACAGCAACTCAACTTATTCTACAGACCCAGAACCCTAACTTATCAGTTGGTGCTGTGATGGTAAACAGGTTAGGGTTTTATCACCTCTGAATCGTTCTGACAACTGAAGATGTTTTCAGCTTCTGTGTCAAACAAGCAGTTCAGCATCTTTCTCATGTAGCAATCCTGCTAAGATGCCGTTGCCATAGGTTTTGTCAATGTTAATATCCGAAGTTAAACCTTTTAAACTCCAGTTACTTCTTCAATGTAGTGCTACATTTGAATAAATGTAAAGATGTAATCATAAAGATGGACCATTGCAACCTTCCATCTAATACCATTGTTGACATTGCTGGTTGAACATAGAAAAACCTGTATAAGGGTGAAATGTGGACTAATAAAGAGCAATGCTATAACTAAATATATTACTTTCAATAACATAATTTTAACATGATGAAAAATTGCCAAGGAGCAGGAAAGAGAGGGAGAGAGCTTTATTTTCATGCCCCCCCCCCCAAAGATTTACTCTTTGAAATTTTTCTGTTTAGTGTCCCCTTAAAAAATAAAATGGCATTTTCACCTCTGATCTGAAGTGATCTTCCAGTACTGAGTTCACTGATATTTATTCAGCGAACAGAAATTGATTTCAGTTTCTAAATCTTTTCCAGCTCCACCAACAGTTTTTATAAACTTGCTCCCTCACTCACAGTTACAGCCTGGAGGAAGATCAGCTGCAGATAAATGACTCTAAAAACTGCCAGACTGCAAAGAAACTTTGTGCTAGAGAGACTCTGCAGCTGCTCTTCATACCCCAGCAGCAACACTTCTTCCTTTATCATCCCCCTCATCCTCCGATCCACTACCTTCTCTCCATCACTCCTCCATGGTTTGTCGTCTGTATTTTTCTCCATCCAACCGTTCAGGGTTTCAGCCAGTCGTGAAACAGTTCATCACTCCTGCATCTGAATGCTGAACATGTCTGGGCTCCACTGATTCTTGTCACATCAAATTTATTCTCAACGCATCTTAAAAGCAGAAGATCCGATTTGAAATTCCAAAAGCGGAGAATTTAACATAAGTTTGGTTCATCCTGCGAATGCTGATGTTTAAAAATGCATCAATTAAAGTGCTCCTTGGAAGAAAAGGCTCCTCACAGGAAACCTTATCATTTTAGAGATCTCACAGTGAACCACAAAAGTCATTATTTTATTGGGATTTTATGTGAAAGACCAGTGCAAAGTGGTGCATAAATGGAAGGAAATACAGTTCTCAGAATGTAAAAAAAAATATTATGAAAGGTATGATGTCTATTTCTGTTAAGTCTGCTTTTATTCTGGGTCCCTTAAATAAAGTTCAGTGCAACCAACTCCCTTCTGAAGTCACATCATTGGTAAATAGAGTGCGCCTGTATGTAATTTAATTTCAACATTAATCAGAGAAGCTGCCAGGAGGCCCGAGTGAGATCCACCGCTCAGTGTTGGGAATCTGTTCACAGGACAACTATCAGCCATCCACTCCACAAATCTGACCTTTATTTCCAGAGCGGCGGGATAAAATGGCTCCAAGACCTTTTTGGCCTACATGCAAAATTTGTGGTGGGAAATTAACACTGCCCCTGACCCTGAACATACCATCCCAATGGTTAAACAATTGTGGTGGCAGCATCATGCCATGGGCTATACATTTCAACAGGAACAGGGAAGCTGGTCAGAGTTGATTAGCAGATTGATGGAGCTAAATGCAGGATAATCCAAAAAGTAAACCTGATGCAGCCTGCAAAAAACTACAGACTAAAGCGGAGGTTGAGTAAATGTGGGAATCTGTGGTACAACCTAAACTGATATTTCTGGATGTTCTCCATCCTTTCTGACTAGGGTGAAATGATTTTGCAAAGACAAATGGGTAAAAAGTTCAGTGTCGAGATGTAGAAAGTTGGTAGAGACAGGCTCCAAATGACTAACAGGAATGGAAGGTGATGTGAGAGTCTGAATACAAATTTTTCTTTTCACATATTTAAAAAAAATGCTGAAAACCATGTTTCATTTCCCCTACACTTCCTAACTGTGCACTACTTTGGTGTTGGTATTTCACATAAAGTAGTTTAAAGTGTATAATTGTAATGTGACTAAATTTGAAAATGTCCAACTCAACAAACATGGATTTGAAGTTGAGATGCTGTGTGGAAGTGAATAAATAACTGCTTTATTTAGATTTTGACTTCAGTTGTGGTTTTCTATCATTCAGACAGTCAGATGCTTATTTTTATTAATTCGGTTTCTCATTCAAGCAATCCTCCACCTGATTGTTTCCTCCTGTCAACCATCATCACATCCTTTTTCTTTGCTTCTAATATTTTATAGTGGTTTAAAAACATGTTTTACACTCATCTTCTGTAAGGGTGGGGAGGAAAGCAGTTTGTGTTCTCCGAGTTTGTGAATTAAGAGCTCTTAATTGTAATGGCTGAATATCTTTAAAGTTAAACATGAAAAGGAGAAAAAAAGCTTGTAGCACTGGGCTCTTGTAAAGGAATTAAAAGCTTGTAGTCATTTTCCTAAATTTAGTTTCTTTGCTCTTGAACAAGGATTGATTAACTGTTTGTGTTTAGTTCATTAATGACTGATCTGACATGTGTCCTTGATGTAATGATCAGAAGCTTGTGTTGTAAAAGAGATAGATCTCTCTAGCTGCAAATCAGACATTTTCATTACCTGATTTTTCTTTCACAGTGTTTCATGGGGTTCTGGATTTTATTCAACAGAAAAAAAGAAGAATCTGAAGTAAGTTAAAAATGTGTGAGAGATAAAAATGGTTAGAAGACAGTAATTGTTTCTACATTATAATTCAGATGTGAGATACATTTTAAGAATATTTCTCCTCTACTGTGAATTTGCTTCCTGGAGGGATGAGAAATAAAACAAAATTAAAATCTGAAAGTCATTCTGCCGCACAGGTTGAGTCGAGGGTTTTGATGTGCTCATTCTCTTCCTCTCCTGATTATGAAGCAATTTGCCAGATTGGCATGAAACAGGGAGCACTCTGATTCCCCTGACAGTGGTTCACAAAACGACAACTGTCATTTTACTGTAAGACAGCAGTAATTGTGCTCCTGCAGCCTGCTGTGTTCATTGTTGTTGGAACTTATTCTCCAGATTGATTTGAGGGTTCAAGTGCTAGAATGTTTTACTGAAATTTGAGACATCTTAATGGAAATGTTCCTAAAAATTACAGAGATGGACAAAAACAAAACTCAGCTGGGGTCATCGCTGGAGCTGCCATCACAGCATACCGCCTCATGAGGCAAAACCATTAGACGTCAATGTTAGTGCCATGGCCTCTCATTACCAAGATGGCTGCTGCTTGTTCCGTGAAGGATAAGAACCCTTTAGAGCTGGATTACGGTGGAAAAACCCAATTACAGCTAAGACCTGCTTAAAGCACAGGGAGACTGGATTCTTGGATTCTTTCTCTTCATCTTTGTTCTTTTCTTACATCTGAGGATGAAGAACACTTCAGTTTAGTCATCAGTGAGCAGCCATCGCATCACTTTGCACAGATGAATCTGAGAAAGCCAGAAAAACTGAGGGAATTCATTAATCATTGTTTATTCCAGGTTAACCTGTTTACCACCTGGCTGCCATAAAACAAAACAATTAAAGCCTAATTAGATCGCATCACAGCAGTCATGCACCGGGAATGTACTGTTCGATGAGGTTGCTGAAACAAAATTAAAACCACTTGGGAGAATCTGACTGTGCTCAAAATATTTTACCTGCTGCATAGGATTTAAGGTAAGGATGTTGTTAGTAGGCTGTATTGTTGTGACCCACTTACTCACTAAAGGAGACCTTGTCTCATTATATAAATAAAATTGATTTGACTTGACTTGTCATAGGGTTTTATGATAAAAGACATGTTTAATTTGTTTACTTTTTTACTTGTTTAAAAATCAATCACATTTCAGGTTAGCTTTAGAGATAATTTTGTTTATCTGTAATTTCTTTCTTTTGGTCAGTATTTTGCTGATTTAACAAACGACGCAAGTTGAAACCTAATTAAAGTCTCGGCCTTCCTGCAGACCAGGTCAGGGATCCTGAGGCCACCCTCAGCATCTACAACTTGGAACTCCCTAGCTGCCGTCCAACCGGACCTCTCAGAATGTGTGTCAAGAAGATCACACACCTTGCTGTGCCTCCTTATCCTACTCCGCTGTACGTAGGGACACTGATCCAAGATGTGTGAATATGATTCCAACCTGGCCTGGCAGCATCTGCGGGCTGCTCCTGACTTGTCCCCACCCTGCATCAGGAACTGCCTGGTGGGGTACACTCCAACCCTCGGCGCCAGACCAGCAGTCCAGTGTCTTTGCCTAAACCCGGCAGCAACAAGGTCGGCAAGACGTGAGTTACCGATCATGTCACCTCTGAACTGGTCTGTGCCCACACCCTGAACCTTAAAACTGAAGGAGCTCTTCAGTGACTTTGTAGTTTTATTGTCTTCATATGCCAAAATGTATTAGATGATCATTTTCCAAATAATTCAAATTCTTTATCAGAATGCTTTGGCTGATTTCTGGATTCAGCTGGGGAGCTGAGATAAATCAGTTACAGTTTACAACATTTTTAAAGCCCTTTTTGGATAATGAGACAATTATATTTCTGGAGTTGGATGTGACCTGGGCTGGTCACGCGAGTTTGAACCTGCTGTCCTTTTTGTTATTTTTCTCATTTATCGGCTCACAGCTTTAATTATCTGCTCACTCTGAAAGCAGCCAAAGCCGGGAGATTCTCCTCTATTATTTCTGTTGTTAAATTGGCCTTAAACTTGACTCCTGGCTGTATTAAATGGTCTCCTAAACTCTTCGTTTAAACCCACAGCCGCTCATTTTCGCTTCCTTTGAAAGCTCCGCCCTTCTTTTCAAACTGTCTCCATCTCATCTTTCTTTTCACCTCAGTGTTCCTTTTATTTGTGTCACTCATTCATTTACTGCATTTACTCCTTCTGTTTGAATCCTTGTTTTTCCACTCAAGCTCCTCAGTTTCCATGATTTCAGCATCAGTCTGTGGAAATGTTGGGGTTAAACAGATTCTATAGTCAGTCTTTATTAACTTTATAAGATAATGAAACCGAGCACTTAGACGTGCACCAGCGTGCATGTACTGAACATCTGCTGCATGCTATCAAATATCCACACGGTTTTATTCTCAATAGAGTTTGAGTTATGGACTACAGACTTGAGATTAAACTTTTTCGGCTTTTGTTGCAGTGTTGTAGCAGAGAAAGTTTTAAATTATCACTCATTTCTGTCTGATGGGTGAGTACAAAAGTTCAGCAAGGTGCATATACTGCTTTTAGCTCTGGTCATTAGAAAACGTTCATTTAAATTTAAAGATATGCTGAAATGTATCAATCGCTTAATTAAACCTTTTCGTCTGCACACTCGTAACGCTATTAAAGCAGAAATATGAAGTATATACAGTGAAGAATATGGCAGCTTGCCTCTATAAATTCAGTGATATATACAGGTATGTACAATATTTACCATTCTCAGAATACAAGTTCACAAAAACACTAGTTCGAAGACCAAGAGAACGAAGCTGCTATCATAGTCTGTTACCTGGATGCTGGGATTCCTCTCCTTTTTGAACGGCCAGATGTTATTCAGGAACGAGTCAGCATTTGGCACTCCTCAGACCAGACCTAGGGAGAGAATACAGCAGAGGGATCAGCATGGGGGAGCCCAAAGATCTCCTATACAGAAGAAATTGTCCTTAAAACAAGTCAAAATGAGGCTCAGTATTGTGTGTGGCCTCCACGTGCCTGTATGACCTCCCTACAACGCCTGGGCATGCTCCTGATGAGACGGCGGATGGTCTCCTGAGGGTTCTCCTCCCAGACCTGGACTAAAGTATCCGCCAACTCCTGGACAGTCTGTGGTGCAACGTGATGTTGGTGGATGGAGCGAGACATGATGTCCCAGATGTGCTCAATCGGATTCAGGTCTGGGGAACAGGAGGGCCAGTCCATAGCTTCAATGTCTACATCTTGCAGGAACTGCTGACACACTCCAGCCACATGAGGTCTAGCATTGTCCTGCATTAGGAGGAACCCAGGGCCAGCCGCACCAGCATATGGTCTCACAAGGGGTCTGAGGATCTCATCCCGGTACCTAATGGCAGTCAGGCTACTTCTGGCGAGCACATGGAGGGCCATGTGGCCCTCCAAAGAAGTGCCACCCCACACCATTACTGACCCACTGCCAAACCGGTCATAATGAAGGATGTTGCAGGCAGCAGATCACTCTCCGTGGTGTCTCCAGACTCTGTCACGTCTGTCACATGTGCTCAGTGTGAACCTGCTTTCATCTGTGAAGAGCACAGGACGCCAGTGGCGAATATGCCAATCCTGGTGTTCTCTGGCAAATGCCAAGCGTCCTGCACGGTGTTGGGCTGTGAGCACAACCCCCATTTGTGGACGTCGGGCCCTCATACCATCCTCATGGAGTCGGTTTCTAACCGTTTGTGCAGACACATGCACATTTGTGGCCTGCTGGAGGTCATTTTGCAGGGCTCTGGCAGTGCTCCTCCTGTTCCTCACTGCACAAAGGTGGAGGTAGCGGTCCTGCTGCTGGGTTGTTGCCCTCCTACGGCCTCCTCCACGTCTCCTGGTGTACTGGCCTGTCTCCTGGTAGTGCCTCCAGGCTCTGGACACTACACTGACAGACACAGCAAACCTTCTTGCCACAGCTCGCATTGATGTGCCCTACTGGATGAGCTGCACTACCTGAGCCACTTGTGTGGGTTGTAGAGTCTGTCTCATGCTACCACGAGTGTGAAAGCACCACCAACATTCAAAAGTGACCAAAACATCAGCCAGATAGCATAGGTGCTGAGAAGTGGTCTGTGGTCCCCACCTGCAGAACCAACCCTTTATTGAGTGTGTCCTGCAGTTTGGACACACCTTCTCATTCAGAGAGTTTTCTTTATTTTTATGACTATGAATATTGTAGCTTCACACTGAAGGCATCAGAACTATGAATTAACACATGTGGAATTATGTACTGAACAAAAAAGTGTGAAACAACTGAAAATATGTCTTATATTCTAGGTTCTTCAAAGTAGCCACCTTTTGCTTTGATTACTGCTCTGCACACGCTTGGCATTCTGTTGATGAGCTTCAAGAGGTAGTCACCTGAAATGGTTTTCCAACAGTCTTGAAGGAGTTCCCAGAGATGCTTAGCACTTGTTGGCCCTTTTGCCTTCACTCTGCGGTCCAGCTCACCCCAAACCATCTCGATTGGGTTCAGGTCTTGTGACTGTGGAGGCCAGGTCATCTGGCGCAGCACCCCATCACTCTCCTTCTTGGTCAAATAGCCCTTACACAGCCTGGAGGTGTGTTTGGGGTCATTGTCCTGTTGAAAAATAAATGATGGTCCGACTAAACGCAAACCGGATGGAATAGCATGCCGCTGCAAGATACTATGGTAGCCATGCTGGTTCAGTATGCTTTCAATTTTGAATAAATCCCCAACAGTGTCACCAGCAAAGCACCCCCACACCATCACACCTCCTCCTCCATGCTTCACAGTGGGTACCAGGCATGTAGAGTCCATCCGTTCACCTCTTCTGCACTGCACAAAGACACGGTGGTTGGAACCAAAGATCTCAAACTTGGACTCATCAAACCAAAGCACAGATTTCCAGTGGTCTAATGTCCATTCCTTGTGTTCTTTAGCCCAAACAAGTATCTTCTGCTTGTTGCCTGTCCTTAGCAGTGGTTTCCTAGCAGCTATTTTACCATGAAGGCCTGATTCACACAGTCTCCTCTTAACAGTTGTTCTAGAGATGTGTCTGCTGCTAGAACTCTGTGTGGCATTGACCTGTTCTCTAATCTGAGCTGCTGTTAACCTGCAATTTCTGAGGCTGGAGACTCGAATGAACTTATCGTCCGCAGCAGAGGTTACTCTTGGTCTTCCTTTCCTGCGGCGGTCCTCATGTGAGCCAGTTTCTTTGTAGCACTTGATGGTTTTTGCGACTGCACTTGGGGACACTTTCAAAGTTTTCCCAATTGTTCGGACTGACTGACCTTAATTTCTTAAAGTAATGATGGCCACTCGTTTTTCTTTTCTTAGCTGCTTTTTTCTTGCCATAATACAAATTCTAACAGTCTATTCAGTAGGACTATCAGCTGTGTACTGTATCCACCTCCTGCACAACACAACTGATGGTCCCAACCCCATTTATTAGGCTTGAAATCCCACTTATTAAACCTGACAGGGCACACCTGTGAAGTGAAAACCATTTCAGGTGACTACCTCTTGAAGCTCATCAACAGAATGCCAAGAGTGTGCGTAACAGTAATCAAAGCAAAAGGTGGCTACTTTGAAGAACCTATAATATAAGACATATTTTCAGTTGTTTCACACTTGTGTGTTTGTTTGTTCAGTATATAATTCCACATGTGTTAATTCATAGTTTTGATGCCTTCAGTGTGAAGCTACAATATTCATTGTCATGAAAATAAAGAAAACTCTTTGAATGAGAAGGTGTGTCCAAACATTTGGTCTTTACTGTATATGTATGTATGTGTGTGTATATATGTATGCAATTTCTACCCGTCTCTCTTGGTGCTGAGATCTTCTCCAAGTGAAGCCTGAGTTCACCTCGAGGTAAAAAGCCATGAGCCATAATTTCAGAATGTCATTTGTTTCTTATTGCAAGACACTGTTCTACTGTGGCACATTTTCTTGAATCTAAAAATTTGTGAGAAATAAAGTCAAATTTTGAAGAAGTTTGAGAATTTAAAAAGTCATTGTAGTTTGTCAGTCCAGACTGGAGCTAAAGAACCCACGGCTGATTTTGAACTTTTGTGTGGGAGTTGATTTTGACTAATAATGTATTTTAAGGAACAGTCAGATTGTTCAAACGCATTGATGTGGTTGGCGCTCACACACACTCAAACACCCACTCAGCTCTTCAGCCGTTTGGACCGTTAAAGCTAATTTTCAAGCGTGGGAACGAAGCCTCATCATATCACATAAAACACAGCTGACTTTTATATAACAAAAAACTCACACATATGCAGAGACATTATGTTCATCCATATGGATCATATAATTACAGCCTTTGTTTCTGATATCACAGAAAAACTCATATCCTGGTATTATATAGAGGAACATTTGGCTCCACAGTGAGTCGACTCACGTTTACCTCAACGCCAGCAGGACCTGACAAACCTCTTACAATTCTGTTTCACCTCCATATAGAATCAAAGAAACAAAGATCAGGGAGGGAAATGTGATTAAAATCTATGATCATGTTCATCATCTGAACCAGCAGTGGTTCTTTGAAAAGTTTTTAAAACCATAAAAATAATGAAGAATAATCATGTAGAGGTCTTGAGAAGCTGTTGGCTGATGGAACAAGGTCCTAATGGAGGAAATAACTTTAGAGATGTAAGAGGTGAGAAGGAACTGCTGCAAACAAAGTTGCCATATTTGAGCGAGCAGGTTTGAGTAGTGCAAGGCAGATGTCCCAGAAGCACCAATGAAATACAACATGAAATATTTAGCATAGCATGTGATTGACTTGCTTATGAAGTTTACTTCCACCCTAAAATTTCACTCTGATTTTTCAAACTGAAATCAATCGGACCACTCTCCAAAGATCCTACGAATCACAGCTGAGACATAAGACAGAAACCAAAGGGAACCAGATCTTTAATTTTCATTTATCTACTAGGGTCCCTGATTTTGGTAAAACCATAATGGATAGTGATGTGAAGATGTGGATCTTGCATAATAGCTAATGAAATCATGCTCTTTTATACTAAGTCGGTTTGTAGTCCTTTTCTTTTATTTAGTTTATATTCCCTTATAGCAAGCCTCAAGGTTTTATTGGTATGGTCTTGTTTTTAGTTTATAAGTCCGAATGTCTGTTTTTTGTGTGTTGCAGACTAAACGTGGTGCAGAGTTGTCGGTTTCAGGCTTCTGTTCATCAGTAGAATAAATCCCTCTGTTAGTAATGCTTGTAAAGATGAACAGGTGAATGTGTACTGCTAATGTTCCGGTCCTCCCCTGGCAGTGGGACGCCAACTTCTTCTTCACTGATGTGCCTTTCACACTTCATTACAGCTTTACGTGACTGCCATCTAAACTGGCTGCTTTGAAAATAATGTGCGTGATGGAAGCAACGAGAGAGAGATGCGAGCTGCATGCAGGACCTGCACAAACACGGCGCCGACCAATCACAGGCTGCACTCGGAGGAAGAGACGGGAGTAAACCTGAGCCACTCATTAGATGGATGTCCAGAACAATCATTCAAAACCTGCCTAACCCAATGGGTCAAACACACACAAACACACCTGAGGAGACGCACCGTCACAGCAGTGCTTTAAACCCAGTCATTCAGCCACTGCTGGAGCTTTTATCTGAGGTGGCTGAGTGTTGCTGCGTCATGCGTAATCAGCGGAGAAATCAGTTCATATCGAGCAGCTTCCTTCAACAGTGAGTGGAGGTGGGAGGTGCTGCACACAGAGCAAGGTGATATGGGGAATAATAAAAAAAAACGGCATGGAGGAGAAACATCTCTTAAAGGTTTCTTTCTTCTCTGTTTTCTTTAATTTTTTGATTATTTTATTTTCTCTGCTTCCTTATCACACACACACACACACACACACACACACACACACACACACACACACACACACACACACACACACACACACACACACACACACACAGACCAGACCATGAAACACACACAGAGGTCCATGTGTTGATGATCCAATCATAAGGCCATAAAGCCTAAGTGGGTAATAAATATCGGAAGAGTGATGCTTAACACTCACTGCCTCACAATTTAGCCTGTTACCATGGTGATGGACTTGGTTTTGAGAGGATATGAAGGAGGAGATAATGAGGATGATTTCAACTGGGAGTACTGGGAATGTTGCTCCCTTCCAGTGTTATGCTGTTAGTTGCATTATGAAAGCCTGATGGGATCTTTAAAAACAACCCATGGATTAACCAGGTTATTTGCTGTACATGTGATGGACCAGTAGTTTCTGACACATCTCCTGGAAGATCTGGACCTGTGCCGCTCCTTTCAGCCATCGGAGAGAATAAAAGTAAATTCAGCAGCCCTTTTTTTGTTGAGGAAGTTTCTCATTATTGTAGCTGAGATTATCTGTGACTCCAGTTTTTAATTTTAGACATTTGCCTTTTCCTAAACCCTTTTATGCAATATTATAATCTGACTTCATTTTCCCCTAAAGCTGGTTGTCAGAGTGCATAAAGACATAAAATTAGGCCCACCACAATGGTCCATATGTTGATTGTTGTTGAAGCTCCCTGAATGAAAATATTCTAACTTTTAGTTTATGATGATTCATGAAGCTCCATCTGCCTTTTTGTCTAAATTTAACAACAGATTGTGTCTGCAGGGAATGCTGTTTTGGTGAGAAATGCATCTGTGTTTTGTTTATACATTAGTTGTTGCTGGTGTCTGTTTAGTTTTCTAATATATTTTGTTTCCTCCCTTGTTTTTCTGGCTTAACGAGATGAGTTTACACTGCTCTGTGCTTCCAGTTTGGATATTTAGTGACAGAAGCCTAGAGGGAGCCTCGGCATTAGAGATGCCATTACGTTCTCTGTTCTGTTTCTTTTGGCTTTGTTTCCCTCCGTATGTGTGAGAGACGTAGTTTGGACATAACAGATATGTTGTGCCTGCATAGAGCCATTCGCTTTGTACGGAGAATCAATTCTTTCTTTTAAAGGTCAACAATAATTGCAAAAACCGTAGCGGCATGAAGGTCTAATTAATACTTAGAGCTTCATAACACATCAGACCTATTATATATCAAACCACTGCTGGTTGAGAGCTGCTTATCTGCCACTCCTACATTCATGCTGCACCGTAACTGAGCCCTGCAGAGGATGGTAAATGTTTTCAAAGCGTTCCTGAGTTTCAGCTTCTAGATTAAGGGAACAAATGGGCAGTAGAAATTTCTTTCTTTTTATAAAGTTAGCTCAGGGTCAGTTCCGGCTTTTTGGGAATTTTCATTACCAAACGTGAGTGACATAAACGAAGCACACCAACCACAGTTAAGTTAATTCTAACTCAGTCTGCCTGATGTGACACACACAGGATCTAGAAGTGTCATTATTCAGCATCACCTTTTGGGACTTTTACTCCCAAATCATTATCTGTACAGTGTTGTTGATTGTTGGTTGAATTTATATTAGTAATAAATGTAGTTCCTAAAAGTCATATTCAATGGACACATCTTTAGTTCTGTCTTCATTATGTGTATGGCATAAATTATTTCTCACAACTTCTTTCAAAATTGTTGTAAAATACCCTTAATTTTAATTTCTGTTTTTCATAGTGCATTAGAATAAACATTTGTTTACTATGGTGTATACAACATTATATAATATATGCCTCTTTTTTTATAAAACTTCATTCAGTGTTGAATCAGTTAATGGTTTCAATGTAACAATGGGTAAAATTTGAATAGAGTATTAGTATTTTAACACCAAATTGGATTACTACATTAAAAATAATTTTACCAGATTCAGCGTCCTGGTGTAGCAGAGACATTTCAGCCTCCAAACAGCCCAGCGTGGTGATTAAAAAAACAAAATCTGTCTTCTCTCTTTTCAAGAAATAAAGAACCTATGACTTCAGTAACCACTAATTTAACTTTTAGCCAAAAAAAAAGCCCTCAGTGGTTTTAATGCAGGGGTGATCTTGATGCAGACTGCTGGTAATCCATGAACTATCTGTCAATTTAATATTTGTTGCACTTGTAATTTGTTGCACTTGTAAAATACATATGTATTTGTTACAATTGTTTTTAATGCCGGGTGTCTTTTGAACAGTGTACCTCTGACAGAAATGATGCAGACAGGTTTTTATTAATTAACAGCAGTGGATAAACGTTTTTGGAAGTTTTGGGACAATAAAATCTCAACTTCTGCAACATTTCTCTGTGGTGGTTGCATGTCATTTTATTGGAGTCATTTTCAGTCCTAAAAATATGTATATGTAAAATTGCTTTTCTGGGACTAAATGAAATAGTTTTCATTTTGTTTATCTCGATTTTATTGTTAAAGGTAATCTCCTGGAGGCTTGGAGGTCCTTACTATTAATGCTGAAATGTTTATGAAAACACATTTTGAACTTTGGAAAAAGTGGTTGTGCTGCTGGCTTCAGTTTTGCGCATGAACTATAGTTTATATTACACATTTTTATTAAACCATAAAAACAATACTAACAGTGGAGAATTTGCCTATCCGTGTTAAAGGAAATGCTGGAAACAAAGAATTGCCTTGGTGTCAGATGCATAAATAAATGGATATTTACTCAGCGAAGGGATAAGATGACTGTGCAGCTTGCCCTTAGAGCATGCAGAACCTTTTTATGCTGCAGCTCATATTAGTTAGTGATGCATTTTGGTACTGTTTTAGAACTCTCCTCTCCCTTTAGACTTTTTTCTTTTGTTCTTCTGTATTCACAAATTGACAACTTCCTTTGCTTTCCCATCCTCCTCTCCTCTCCAAACCTTTTCCTTTTTCTCTTCCCAGCTCAGCCTTCCTCCTCTTCTTTCGGTGGGATGGTCCTAGTCCTCATCTTCTCTTCTTGCATGTCTCTGCTCGGCCAAGTTAGTAGAATTAACCACAAAGAACCGGAGATAAATCCACTGTGTTTCCATGGCAACCTGCATCACACAAAGAGTGACGGGCCTGCATGCAGAGGCCGCGCACACATGCATAGTGCAACACATTATTCGTGGGAACAGTCAGAGATGTAAATAATCAGGTTTCAGAAACACAGAGGCGTAGTTGTGTGTGCATGAGTGCAGTGAGCAAACAGCATCTAAACAGCAGCGGAGAATCAAAGCAGGGTGCATCTTTCTGTGCCAGTAGCAGTGTGTGTGTCAAAGCATATTACAGCATGTAAGTGTATTATAGGTCAGCCTGCAGTGTCTGCCTGAACTGTCTCTCACTGCACTTAGTGCAGTTTTAGGGTAATTTCAGAGCAGCGAATAAATGACTGAAGTGTAACTGAAACGCTAATGATTCAAAGCAGCAATTAGTCGTCAGACTGAAAACAGCACCAGCAGAGACTAAATCAGAGACAAAGAAACTCAGTCCAATAAAATCCAGTTTGTTTGATAGAAAATTAATCTATCATTGTCAAAAAATGAATTACTTCTTAGTTTAATAACCTGTTGTGCAAATTCTGAATCCAAAGAGCCAAGCTTTGCTCCTGATCTGAGGTTCTGGATTTTGTCTTAACAATTAAGGTTTCAATGTTTTTTTTTTTGCTTTACTCAGTTCATTCCTGTCTCTATACCTGAGTTCACGTTTTGGGTATGCAATATGGTGGATGTGGGAGTCTTCATGTTATCTTTACTGCCACCACTACAACATCTAATGTCCTGCATGTTAGGCAGTCAGGACCAGGGATGGGAATAACAACGTTAAAATAAACAGCGTTACGTTTTTCAGTAACGAGTGATCTAATTACTTTTTCCATCATTATACCCCCGTTACTGTTACCAACAATTAAATGGGGCTCGTTATAAACCAAAGCTACTCATTGAAGCTCTTGTCATCTATCGTGGCTCACAGCCACAGGAGCTAAGTTTCTTTAGTGAAGAGAGGAGCTGATGATGATTGGCTAAGGTAGAGTAAGCTTTCATGGTAAGCCAATCAGAGGCATGGATGAGTCTATATACAAACCACAATCGCACACAGCATCCCTGCTCAGGCAAACTAGCAGATTTAAGCTGCAACAATAGTGGGTCTGGAGGGAAAGATTGCGTTTTCCAAATGGAAGTACAGAAACTACTATATTCTCCTTGAGGTAAAAGGCAAGAGGGTACATGTCAAGTATATAGTTTGGTGTAAGTAGTCTAATTGTCTATGTAATTCCACTTTATGCAACTGGCTTTTAAAACTTTAGAAAAAATCTAAATTTGTAGACATATTTAAACTTAAAAAGCAAGTTACTTTCCCTGCTAACTTTTAAAGTGGAGTAACTCAGTTACTAACTTAGTTACTTTTTGGGAGAAGTAACTAGTAACTATAAGTAATTACTTTTTTAAAGTAACATGCCCAACACTGGTCATGACTACCGGGCCTTGTAGTCTCCAGGTGCAGATTAGACCCAAAGATGTCCACTGTGTTTCCCACTGTTGCTGCTGCCCTATTTTCTTTTTAAAGTAGAAATGTGTTTTCTTTAACCTTTGTTCCTACAGGGACTCAGGGAAATGTCTTCCTCTTTACCACCCATAATTTATAATTAGTTCAGAATGCATAGAGAGGGTTATAGGGAGGGAAAAATCAAAAATATATTTATCACATCGTAGCCCTCTGAATTGTAAACTAATTATGATGTGTCTATTTATTCCCTCCCCTAGCGTCCACCAACTTATTAATGTATCAGTGAAAGTTCAGACGACAAGGGTCAAAGGTTAAATTTAACATGAACTAAAATGTATAATGGCAAAAACTGTTCACTCTGAGATCTCTTCTCCTGAAGCTGCATGTTTCTATCTCTGCCCTCCAACACTGGTTATAGTTCTGCAATACGATATGCTAATGAATTTCTCAAGGGGACGAGTGTGTGTATGTGTGTGTTAGTGTGTAAGTTTTCTGCTAACGTCAGCAAAGTCAGTATTGCTAATGGACAACATCATCACAGTTAAGTGTGATTGGATAAGGGTTGTGTGAGTGTGTGAGTGTGTGTGGTTTTGTAATAAACTGGAGGCCTGGTTAGCGCTCCAACGGCCTCTCTCACTGAATCCTTAATGAGCTGTTGTGCTTTGGGAGGCTGCAGATTGAGGCTGTGTTGGTATTTTAAAACACTGCTACAGCATCCGGAACTCGTCACCTCCCTTTGCTAATGGAACCGCCTTTTAGTCGACTTTTTGACTTTTTACAGGCTGACAAACAAGGGGGCGCAGAAATATTACAGCAGCAGAAATGGAATCAGATGTAAATTTAACAACTGATATAAACACATTTTTATCTTTAATCAATCATATTATTATTAGCAGGAGTCAGCGGCCTGTGCTCCTTGTGGCAATCAGCATGCACTGCTGAATCTTTAGGGACTGCCTTGGCCTGCTTTTATTATCACATTTATAAAGCAGGTGCAAGATCAATAAATGATTCAACAAATAAGACATTTAAGAAATGGATTGACTGTCATGTGACATGAATCAAGCTTTCATCCAGTAATTAATACATACACTAGATTGCCAAAAGTATTTGTTGGTGTAATTTTACATGTACATGAACTTTGATGACATCCTATGCTTAATCTATATGGAGGAGAGAACCACCGTTAACTTTAACTATTCTATATACAGGGGTTGGACAATGAAACTGAAACACCTGTCATTTTAGTGTGGGAAGTTTCATGGCTAAATTGGACCAGCCTGGTAGCCAGTCTTCATTGATTGCACATTGCACCAGTAAGAGCAGAGTGTGAAGGTTCAATTAGCAGGGTAAGAGCACAGTTTTGCTCAAAATATTGAAAAACATAAAAACCACAGCTGCCCAAATCACGGCAGAATTAAATGTGCACCTCAACTCTCCTGTTTCCACCAGAACTGTCCGTCTGGAGCTCCACAGGGTCAATATACACGGCCGGGCTGCTATAGCCAAACCTTTGGTCACTCATGCCAATGCCAAACGTCGGTTTCAATGGTGCAAGGAGCACAAATCTTGGGCAGTGGACAACGTGAAACATGTATTGTTCTCTGATGAGTCCACCTTTACTGTTTTTCCCACATCCGGGACAGTTACGGTGTGGAGAAGCCCCAAAGAAGCGTACCACCCAGACTGTTGCATTCCCAGAGTGAAGCATGGGGGTGGATCAGTGATGGTTTGGGCTGCCATATCATGGCATTCCCTTGGCCCAATACTTGTGCTAGATGGGCGCGTCACTGCCAACGACTACCGAACCATTCTTGAGGACCATGTGCATCCAATGGTTCAAACATTGTATCCTGAAGGCGGTGCCGTGTATCAGGATGACAATGCACCAATACACACAGCAAGACTGGTGAAAGATTGGTTTGATGAACATGAAAGTGAAGTTGAACATCTCCCATGGCCTGCACAGTCACCAGATCTAAATATTATTGAGCCACTTTGGGGTGTTTTGGAGGAGCGAGTCAGGAAACGTTTTCCTCCACCAGTATCACGTAGTGACCTGGCCACTATCCTGCAAAAAGAATGGCTTAAAATCCCTCTGACCACTGTGCAGGACTTGTATATGTCATTCCCAAGACGAATTGACGCTGTATTGGCCGCAAAAGGAGGCCCTACACCATACTAATAAATTATTGTGGTCTAAAACCAGGTGTTTCAGTTTCATTGTCCAACCCCTGTACATCTTCCACAAGGTTTAGGAGTGTTTATAGTTGGATGAGGAAACCAGAATAGTAGCATCTGCTCTAATTCATCCCAAAGATGTTCAAGAAGGTTAAGGTCAGGACTCTAACCAAACCAACCCATACTCAGCTGTAACGTTGCTCCTGGTGGCTTTTATTTAGCCAGCTGTGACCATTCTCTCTGCTGTGATGGTTGTTTAAACTTTGGATAAAAGTTTGACTGTAATAGTCTGATTATGCTGCAGGGAAACAGTTTCATCTGTAGCATCAGCTACTCTCTACTTCCTCTAAAACCTTTCCTTCCACCGATTTATTCAACTACTCATGATAAGTTAGCATTTTTTATTCCATTGGTTTTGTCAAAACTGTTTTGTCTCATATACAGTCATATTTAATAAAGCAGAATATGACTGAAAAGTTTATTTATTTTGGTAACTGAATTCACAAAATGAAACACATTACATAGATTAATTACACACTGACCAATGTTTTCAAACCTTTATTTCTAACTATGATGATTATCCACTTGCAACTAATCAAAACAGGACATTTATCGTTACAATATTACATCAGACCAATAGAAAAAGCTTTTAATACAGAAAGGTGAGTTTAATGAAAAGTATGTTGGATACCTCCGTTGAAGGTTTTATTTTTAAAGGGACTTTCAATTTGATACACACATCTCATTAGAACGCATTTTCTAATTGATTTAATAAGCCTGTATATAAAACGTTATGTATTCTGATTTGCTCCTATTTTTCCAAAATTTAACACTCATTTTGCTGATATTATGTCCTTTCAATAAAACAAGGATTAAACAAATCAAATTCCTATAACGATGGCGCACAGGTTTGTCTATCAAATAAGATTTGTAATACCTGATAGATCTTGTGTAATAAGGCACAAGAATATTGCTGTCATAAAGACATCGAGACTGGCTGGACAGCAAAGAAATGACCAAAAAGAAGAAGCTTCTTCTAAATGAGTTGTCATCCCCTCAAAAAGGTTTTTTTAAGCTTTTGGCAGGAAATGTATTCTGAATATTTAATTAAATTATAAAATATTGACAGGGCCTAGAGGCTGTAGATCTGCTAGCACAGATCTGAACCACCACCTGCTGTTATTTCTCTCATTTTGAGTCAGTGAAAAGGCCTGAAACAAATATGAAAATCGGACCATCATATCTCAGTCCATTTCATATTTCCTGCTGCAAAAAGGCAGACGCATCGAGGTTCAGCAACAAATTGGTCCATCATTATCCTTCACAACATTTTAATTCAGCTTCACAGAAAAAAGAAGCTAATTTTCTGGCTCTTTAACAAGCAAAGCAACCTTCCAGAAATGGACTGGTATTTGATGGTGAGTGGAAATGCAGCAGAAATCCAGGAAACTTAAAGGAAGCAGAAATGGGAGGACAGAATGCTTGCAATGAACCCATTCAGGATTTTCTTTTCTGGATGTGAACCTTTGGCTGAAGTCCGATTCCCAAAATCTGAAAATAAAGATACAGATGCACATGGAGGCAGTTAGTTTTTGTCTTTGAAAATTAGGCACAAGATGCAATACAGAAAAGAAAATGTTATTTATAAAGCACATTTAAATGGACAATTATTCTCTGTTCATATTTCATACAGGTCCTTCTCAAAATATTAGCATATTGTGATGAAGTTCATTATTTTCCATAATGTCATGATGAAAATTTAACATTAATATATTTTAGATTCATTGCACACTAACTGAAATATTTCAGGTCTTTTATTGTCTTAATACGGATGATTTTGGCATACAGCTCATGAAAACCCAAAATTCCTATCTCACAAAATTAGCATATCATTAAAAGGGTCTCTAAACGAGCTATGAACCTAATCATCTGAATCAACGAGTTAACTCTAAACACCTGCAAAAGATTCCTGAGGCCTTTAAAACTCCCAGCCTGGTTCATCACTCAAAACCCCAATCATGGGTAAGACTGCCGACCTGACTGCTGTCCAGAAGGCCACTATTGACACCCTCAAGCAAGAGGGTAAGACACAGAAAGACATTTCTGAACGAATAGGCTGTTCCCAGAGTGCTGTATCAAGGCACCTCAGTGGGAAGTCTGTGGGAAGGAAAAAGTGTGGCAGAAAACGCTGCACAACGAGAAAAGGTGACCGGACCCTGAGGAAGATTGTGGAGAAGGGCCGATTCCAGACCTTGGGGGACCTGCGGAAGCAGTGGACTGAGTCTGGAGTAGAAACATCCAGAGCCACCGTGCACAGGCGTGTGCAGGAAATGGGCTACAGGTGCCGCATTCCCCAGGTCAAGCCACTTTTGAACCAGAAACAGCGGCAGAAGCGCCTGACCTGGGCTACAGAGAAGCAGGACTGGACTGTTGCCCAGTGCTCCAAAGTACTTTTTTCGGATGAAAGCAAATTCTGCATGTCATTCGGAAATCAAGGTGCCAGAGTCTGGAGGAAGACTGGGGAGAAGGAAATGCCAAAATGCCAGAAGTCCAGTGTCAAGTACCCACAGTCAGTGATGGTCTGGGGTGCCGTGTCAGCTGCTGGTGTTGGTCCACTGTGTTTGATCAAGGGCAGGGTCAATGCAGCTAGCTATCAGGAGATTTTGGAGCACTTCATGCTTCCATCTGCTGAAAAGCTTTATGGAGATGAAGATTTCATTTTTCAGCACAACCTGGCACCTGCTCACAGTGCCAAAACCACTGGTAAATGGTTTACTGACCATGGTATCACTGTGCTCAATTGGCCTGCCAACTCTCCTGACATGAACCCCATAGAGAATCTGTGGGATATTGTGAAGAGAACGTTGAGAGACTCAAGACCCAACACTCTGGATGAGCTAAAGGCCGCTATCGAAGCATCCTGGGCCTCCATAAGACCTCAGCAGTGCCACAGGCTGATTGCCTCCATGCCACGCCGCATTGAAGCAGTCATTTCTGCAAAAGGATTCCCGACCAAGTATTGAGTGCATAACTGTACATGATTATTTGAAGGTTGACGTTCTTTGTATTAAAAACACTTTTCTTTTATTGGTCGGATGAAATATGCTAATTTTGTGAGATAGGAATTTTGGGTTTTCATGAGCTGTATGCCAAAATCATCCGTATTAAGACAATAAAATACCTGAAATATTTCAGTTAGTGTGCAATGAATCTAAAATATATGAATGTTAAATTTTCATCATGACATTATGGAAAATAATGAACTTTATCACAATATGCTAATATTTTGAGAAGGACCTGTAAATGCAAAAGCATGAGGAATGATTGCAACAAAAGATCAATGAATATAAGTAAATGCAGCATTGAAAATAATTGTTTAGTGATAGTTTTAGCAGATTGTGGGTAGGGAAGGAAATAAAAATTTATTTTGTGATTTTGTGTTAGTATTCGTGGTGAAGAACGGTTAAGAAGAAATCTGCCAGAAATGAAAACTCTCTTTTTGACAAACTCTTGGTTTCAACAGCAGTTTTCAGTTTGGGGCAATGTGACAGGCTGATCCTTTAAGGTGACGTGACAGATCCTCTCTGACTGCTGCTGAGAAATCAACCAACTCTATCAGGTTAATCACTTATATCACTAGTTAACAAAACCAAAAACAGAATATTTTCCGTTGAAGCCTTTCATATGTGCATGTAATAGAAATAGAAAATTCCCTCCCAAAGCTGTTGTCTGATCCCCACTGCAGAGCCCATTTCATTTTCTTGTTGAATCACTTGGACAAACTTGCAACAGATCACATATTGCTGCTGATTGGTCTTCTAAAATCGATTTTAAGGAAGCTCTTTTTGGAAAGTAAAACTTAAAATAGACTTTTTGCATTTAGACAGCAAGAAATCAACAGCTGAGTCTCATCTGAAGATACAATTTAGTTTGAACTCTAATAAATGTTTGCTTTAAATGCCTTCTATTAAATGTATTAAAACGGCATGACATCTAAAATAGCTGGACAAAAAATCAGGTTTAGCACAAGTAATTACCTGAGTTATCACTGAGCAAAAGCAACAGTTATCACTTAAAAATAAATAGGATACAATGGTCATAGTAATGTATGTAACTGAATGTAGTATTGAACAAATAAAAATAGTAAAAGTCGCTTTATTTAGTTGCACTTATCGCTTCTTGGATATTTCCTGCGGTCTGGTTTGAGAACGTGCAGCAGGATTTCTGTCTTGTTTTACACTGAGTCTCAGCAAGACTTATGAGGATTTGGAGGTTGAGTCTGGACAAAAACCGGGCCATTTGACCACAATTAGTTCTGTGTGGAACCAAAGAATAAGTCGGTACATAAAGTTTACCTTAAAATAAAATAAACTACCATACAGTGGCTTGTTTCTGCATTTGCATAACTTTGCACAGTTTGTTACGTGGAGTTTTGTTGGGATTCTATGTGATAGACCAACACAAAGTAGTTAATTATTGTGAAGTAGTTCTATTAATTTTCCTGTACTAAAAATCTGTGGTGTGCATTTGTGTGCATCCCTCCTGAGTCAGCACTTTGTTGAAGACAATCAATTAATCAAATGACTGAATTACCTGCTCAGCATGTTATCAAGTTCTGCGGAGACCTGGTAACGAGCCATTCATTTGAGTCAGGGATGTAGGAACAGGGATGCATCCAAAGATTGAAGGACAATGGCTCCTAAGGGCTTCAGCTGGAGTACCCTGCTAACAGGTTTTCTCCCATGATTGCCCTCTACTTAGCTTCATCTTACTCCCCATCAATTCTGATCAGCTTCCCAGTTCCTGCAGAAGAAAAGCATCCCAACAGCATGATGCTGCCATTATGTTATACGGTGAGGATGGTGTGTTCAGGGTGATAAGCAATTTTTGTTTTTCAATACACAGCATTTTGCACTTAGGCCAATAGTTGAAACCTCTACATGTTTGCAGTATCTCTTCCATGGCTTGTCACAAGATGCACAAGGGAGTAGTTAGAGTTTTCTTTTAGCAATGACTGTCTTGCCACTCTCCAATACAGAACAGATTTGTGGAGTGAATGGCTAATAGTGTTCCTGTCAAGAGAGTCTCCTACCTGAGCTGTAGATCTCTGCAGGTCCTTCAGAGTTACCATGGGCTGCTTGGCTGCTTCACTGAGTAATGCTGTCCTTGTCTGGCTTGTCATTTTAGGTGGACTGCTATGTGTTGTCTAGGTTTGCAGTTGCCATATATTTTCAGACAGTGGATCACACAGTGCTCTGTGAGATGTTAAGAATCTGGCATATTGTTCTATAACCTAAACCTGCTTTAAATGTCTTCACAGCTGACCTGGCTGCTGTGTTCTTTGGTCTTTATGAGGCTATTTGTTCACTAATATGCTCTATAGGATCTCTGAGGCCTTCACAAAAAATCTGGATTGAAGCTGAATTTTACATTTATTTAGGAGTATCAGAGTAAAAGGGGATAAATGCACATGCTTGCCACACCTTACAGATTTTGATTTTTCATGTTGAAAACCATGTATCATTTTCCCTTGTTTACATGATCATGTAAAACTTTGTTTTGGCCTGTCACATAATTTCCCATTAAAGTACAATAACACTAGGGATTAAAATGTGAGAAAATGTGGAAAATGTTGCGGGGTATAAATACTTTAGCAAGACACTGTAACTATGTTTGGTATCTCCAAAATGTTTTAGTTTAATTAATTATGTGCTGCATTGATCTTTATTCTAATTTATGCCACTAAAAAGTTTGAAAATTACTCAAAATAAAGGACAAACTCTGCATTTCTTATGTTTTTATTTTCAGGCCCATGTAATAATCATTCTCCCTCCATTTGTTAGTTAGATATCAATAAATAAATTGATCTGCCTTTTTATTAAAATAATGTTTCTGTAAAATACTGGACTTAAATTCCTTCCTACAGTCCAGGAATCTCCTATGTAGACACTCTGTGACAGATAGAGTCAGATTATTTTAATTCCCTCCTGAGAGACTGAGATGTCAGCAGATGTCACAACAGTTATGACCGTGATGCTCGCTATAGCCACATCCTTCGCAAACAACAGGTTGCTGATGTAAAATATACATTGAAAACAATTGTTCAAGGTCCAGCGTCGGTTTATTCCATCTATTATCCCCACACACATGCTCAGACTGTGGTCCTGAGCAGATGATTTATGAGCAGCAGCTGAAACTTCTCAGGCTGTCGGATCAGGACTGATGAAGTTCTGTCAAGACACAGATGCAGAATGCATACAAACACTGCGACATATAGGTCCAGGAAAATTATATGCAACTATGAATCGCTGTACATCAGCTGCTGTTACCAGGACACACACACAGATACACACTGCACTGTGTTGTGCTGTGGGAGGAAAATCTGGAAGTTTTATTCGACTCTGGAGGGCTTTTTGATAGAAGTCATTATCTGATTCCTGCTCTAACCTGATAGAGCTGGATATTATAACAGGCAGTGTTTGCCTCTGGCTCTGCAGAGTCTTGTTTGTCAGATAGGTTGTCTATCTGAATGTGTACATTCCTGCTGTTGGCATTACGTATACATGCTTCCTTCACGTAAAGTGTTTGAGCAAATTTTACTGTAATTTCTGAAATCTGCTAGCGTTCACACAACTCCAACTGAGGACTGAAGACTGAAGGTACCACATAAACAGTTGCATCAGAAATTGAAGAGCCTCAAATTTTCCCATCAGCAACAATCAGCTGCCATTTTTTCCTCTTAGTGAATGCATAGGGCTGTAAATACCCAGAAAACTTGGAGGCAGCTGCTACAGCTTGCAGAATTGTTGGAAAAGACAGACAGATTAATGCCCTATTTTTTTGCCAAAGACTGAAGGATATTCAGCAGCCTCTGCTGTAGTCTGTCCTCTCACCTCTCCTGCTTCAACAGCCGCAAAACAAAAATCCATCAACCTGTTTCTGACGAAGAACTGAGCTGCTGGCCTTCAAATGAACATGAGCGATCAGCTCATAACCTTCAATTCAGCCTGTTTTCACTGACCGTCAGCATATTTTTGAATTGATTTGTAACATCATAATATTGCATTCTCTCTCAACATCCAAACCTGAGGCATCCCTGTATGCAGCATGAACTTCTAAGGATTGTTCTAGATTTCTAGATAGATGATTGAAAGATGATCTGCCTGAGAAGATCAGGTTGTAAAAGTTGATTTCTTAAATATTCTCAAATAACAAATTTTCATCAAAGAGAGAACTGAGGTGTTCTGATCTTCAAGTGTACTGCCTTTATCTTTAGGGTATTTTCCTTTTTTTTTTTTGTTTACGGAAAAAGTTTGTTGTTGACTATTTCCATTTGTTTTAGCATCTCATAGAAACATAATTTTATGGTGTTGGAGAGGAGTTGTGTGATTTTGGCCTTGTTGTAACTGGGCCGATGATCTTGTCTATTGCGGACCAGGTGAAGCTTTACAACAGTGTCCTCTGAAACGTTTTTTTGTATAACATTTCAACTTCATGTTTTCATAAAATGGTATAAAGGCGCTATATAAGTTCAGTACATTTTCCATTTATCATGCAGCTCTTAGACTTGTTTAAACATTTGTTTTTTATATATTTCTGTACTTCATGATGACCTTCCAAATACTCCTCATAGGTCATGTTGGGAGGTTGGTTTATTCCAGGCTGAGCTGTAGGGCAAACCCTGCATGGGATAATTTTTCGTCCAGGTACAAAGACTAAAAAAAGGATGCGTCCCAAAAATCTGAACTGCCACAATCTAAAAATATTATCACAAAAATTGCTGACAGTTAACTAAATTGTACAAACAGATTATCCAGTTTGAAGCTTTTCTTCAGCTTAGTTACCTGCTTTGAATTGTACTGAAAGAAGATCTGCATGCTGGCATTTTACCTAAATCCCAACGGATAATTGTAAAACCGAGATAAGCTTCTGTATTCAGGTTACTTTAAGAAGATCGTAGATCAAACAAACCTGAGAGCTATTGTCAGTGCAGATGTTTTGAAATGCCTAAATCTCCAGTTTTTCTACTATTTAGTTGGAATTAATTGTATAAATGCTGTTCTCTCTCTCTCGGTCTCTCTGCTTCACCATAATGTATGTGCCGAGAGCTAAAAGATTAGTATGTAAATTAATCATTGATGTTTAGCACGCAGCAACTTAAATGAAGTTATGGACGAACAATAAAACCCCATTATGTTCTCATGTTCTTGGTGTCGACGACGGCTTCTGTGAAGAAAGCCATTTGTTTATTAAACAGCTTTGACATCAAAAATTGCTCAGTTAGAATTTTATTAAACTTCTTTCTTCTTCTGAGTCTGTCAGTGCAAAGGAGGGAAAAGGAGGAGAATTCGGAGCTAAGAAAGTTTTTAGTTTCTAGAAACTCATCACACACAACAGGGCAAATATTTCTAACATGGTGAGAAAATAGTTATTGAAAAGCACAAGATAATGTTAACCAATGTTATAGCAAACATTTATTTAAATGAGGGGCCTGAATGTTAACATGTTCATTAAACATGAGGATATTTTCAGATTCCCTAATTCTATAGGTTTATTATATTAAACAGTGTTCAATGTTGGACTGAGTGCCCTCTGCTATCAGTCTTGCTGTTATAAACTACTGTCTACACATTCATTTTCTCTTTCTAAGGACCTAACTATAAAACACAGGGTACAGTCTGGGAAAATGGTTAGTGCTTTCGAGCTCTGGATCAGTATGAAAATAGAAAATAACTGAATGGAAAAAAACTGGATTTCTGAATATTCTTTTTCATGGGCTTTCATTATCTGTAAGCTATAAACATCAAATTCACAAGCAATAAAAGCTTAAAGTATTTTACTCTGTTTAATGAATCTATAGAAGTTTCAGTTTCTGAAATAAGTGACAAAAACATTTTCATTGATGTACATTTATATCTCCTTTTTTCCTAGCGTTCTTGTGTCCTCCTTCCCTCCTTCCCTCTTTTATGCCCTTCATTCTCTCCTTCTTTTCTTTAGTGTGTCCTTCCTTCCTCTCTTCCACTCACTACCTTATGAGGTTCCCGTCATCCCTCCTTTCCTCTTACGCCCTAACCTTTTTCGTGTTCCTCATTTTTTCCTCTGTCATTCTGCCTTCCTTCCTGAAGTGTAGGAACCATGAAAACAGAATGACCCTGCCTTCATCATCTAAAGTGAAAACCGGTGAGTTTTGTGAGATCCTCTCCTTCAGACAGCAGAGAGAATGAGCTTTGACAGACTGTCACTTCTTTCTGTCACAAGTAAAGCCAAATAAAAAGTACAGTAAAGTGAAAGTTTGCCGAGTGACTTTAAAGTGCTTCATCTCATGAAATTCATGAATGTAGGTGAAGTAATTCATATTATGTAAAATAAAGTTTTAAATGTATTTAAATTGAACTCAGAACAGAACAATGATGCATATACAGTGGAGACAGCAAGTATTTGATACACTGCCGATTATGCAGGTTTTCCCACTTGCAAAGCATGTAGAAGTGTTTAATTTTTAACCATACAGTGGCTTGTAAAAATATTAACACTCCTTGAACTTTTTCACATATTGTCACATTACACCCACCAACATAAATATATATATATTTTTTAAAGATATTTTTTTCAGCACTAGTGGCCTTTATTTATTTATTAATTTTTTTGACAGTAGGCACACAGGAAAGAGGGGTAGAGAGAGGGGGAGACATTCAGCAAATGTTGCCAGGTCCGGGACTCGAACCCTGGACAGCTGCTTTGAGGACTATAGCCTCTGCATGCGCTTTTGCCCCTACACCATCAGCGCCATGCCCTCAACATGAATATATTTTATCAGAATTTTATGTGAAAGATCAACACAAAGTGGTATACAGTTGTGAAGTGTAAAAAAATTATACAAGATTTCAAACAATTTTTACAGATAAAAAACTGAAAAGTGTGGTGTGCAAAAGTATTCAGGCCACTTTACAAGCTGAGCTTGTGCGGAAGGTCGACAGATATCGGCTAGAAATAGTCAGGCTCGCCTCCATGCACAGCGTGGGCTCTGAAACCCAGATCCTCAAAAGATGCTGGATGCCACCTCTCCCCGTGGCCCACAGGGGGAAGTGGCGAGCTGGGGTGGGTTTACTTGTTGCCCCTCAGGTCAGCTGTCTCATGTTGGGGTTTACCCCAATGGATGAGTGGGTCGCATCCCTGCGCCTTCGTGTCGGGGACAGGTCTCTGACTGTCGTTTTGGCCTACGGGCCAAGCGGTAGTGCGGAGTACCCGGCCTTCTTGGCATCCCTGTCAGGGGGCTGCTGCATAGTGCCCCTCTCGGAGACTCCATTATTCTGCTGGGGGACTTCAATGCCCACGTGGGAAACGACACTGACACCTGGAGAGGCGTGATTGGGAGGAATGGCCTCCTCAATCTCAATCCGAGTGGTGTTTCATTATTTAGACTTCCGTGCTAGTCACGGATTGTCCATAATAAACACCATGCATAAGGGTGTTCATCAGTGTACTTGGCACCAGGACTCCCAAGGCAGAAGGTCAATGATTGACTTTGTTGTCGTGTCTTCAGAACTTCGGCCGCATGTTTTAGTCAATCGGGTGAAGAGAGGGGCATAGTCTCACAACTTCCTCCTGGACCAGAAGAACCTGAATAGCGCATCTGCACTTCTTTGGTCTTCATCTTCTACTGGATCAGTCCCTCTTTTATCAACACCATTGTCATTACTGGGCTTTTTGGTGTCAGTAGTGACTGAAAATATCAGGAAGTATCTCCACCTAGAAATAAGGTTAGTCTCAGATGAGGTGGATGGGTGGCTTTTGGATCCATATGGTTAATAGTTAAATGGAAAACAGAAAATGAAACAAAGAAATGTGATCCAGATATAAAAACAGTTAATGTGATATGTCTGTTCAATATGACATGAATACCTGTGTAAACACACACACACCCACAGTAATGTGTTTTGATGTAATGCACTTTATCGGGTTTATAGCTACACTGGAGTCTAAAAATACAGTGCCTTGCGAAAGTATTCGGCCCCCTTGAACTTTTCAACCTCTTGCCTCATTTCAGGCTTCAAACATAAAAATATAAAATTCTAATTTCTTGTGAAGAATCAACAACAAGTGGGACACAATCGTGAAGTGAAATTAAATTTGATGGATGTGTCAAACTTTTTTAACATATAAAAAATTGAAATGTGGGGTGTGCAATATTATAGCGCCACCCTTTGCTGCAATTACAGCTGCAAGTCGCTTGGGGTATGTCTCTATCAGTTTTGCACATCGAGAGCCTGAAATTCTTCCCCATTCTTCCTTTCAAAGCAGCTCGAGCTCAGTGAGGTTGGATGGAGAGCGTTCGTGAACAGCAGTCTTCAGCTCTTTCCACAGATTCTCGATTGGGTTCAGGTCTGGACTTTGACTTGGCCATTCCAACACCTGGATACGTTTATCTGTGAACCATTCCATTGTAGATTTGGCTTTATGTTTTGGATCATTGTCTTGTTGGAAGATAAATCTCCGTCCCAGTCTCAGGTCTCTTGCAGACTCCAACAGGTTTTCTTCCAGAATGGTCCTGTATTTAGCCCCATCCCTCTTCCCATCAATTTTGACCATCTTCCCTGTCCCTCCTGATGAAAAACAGGCCCAAACCATGATGCTGCCACCACCATGTTTGACAGTGGGGATGGTGTGTTCAGGTTGATGAGCTGTGTTGCTTTTACACCAAACATATCGTTTTGCATTGTGGCCAAACAGTTCGATTTTGGTTTCATCTGACCAGAGCACCTTCTTCCACATGTTTGGTGTGTCTCCCAGGTGGCTTGTGGCAAACTTTAAACAAGATTTTTTATGGATATCTTTGAGAAATGGCTTTCTTCTTGCCACTCTTCCATAAAGGCCAGATTTGTGCAGTGTATGGCAGATTGTTGTCCTATGGACAGACTCTCCCACCTCAGCTGTAGATCTCTGCAGTTCATCCAGAGTGATCATGGGCCTCTTGGCTGCAACTCTGATCAGTCTTCTCCTTGTTCGAGATGAGAGTTTAGAGGGACGGCCGGGTCTTGGTAGATTTGCAGTGGTCTGATACTCCTTCCATTTCAATATGATTGCTTGCACCGTGCTCCTTGGAATGTTTAAAGCTTGGGAAATCTTTTTGTATCCAAATCCAGCTTTAAACTTCTCCACAACAGTATCTCGGACCTGTCTGGTGTGTTTCTTGGTCTTCATGATGCTCTCTGTGCTTTGAACAGAACCCTGAGACTATCACAGAGCAGGTGCATTTATACAGAGATTTGATTACACACAGGTGGATTCTATTTATCATCATCAGTCATTTGGGACAACATTGGATCATTCAGAGATCCTCACTGAACTTCCGGAGTGAGTTTGCTGCACTGAAAGTAAAGGGGCCGAATAATATTGCAGCCCCACTTTTCAGTTTTTAATTTGTTAAAAACTTTTGACACATCCAATAAATTTCATTCCACTTCACGATTGTGTCCTACTTGTTGTTGATTCTTCACAAAAAATTTGAATTTTATATCTTTGTGTTTGAAGCCTGAAATGTGGCAAAAGGTTGAAAAGTTCAAGGGGGCCGAATATTTTCGCAAGCCACTGTAGAGCTTATTGTTGGAGTGGAGCTGCCAATTTGTCTCTGTGACTGGTAGAAATGGTTTGAGAGTTCATATTCAAACATCACTGAGCAGGTCATCTGTGTTTGTCTCTCAGCTTATGAAATTAAGGGAAAGACATTGTGTGAAAGGTGGTGGACTGATGGGGCTCACAAATATCTGCACTGGCCACAGGATCTCTTTCATCATCCTTCACCTTCTGTTTGTTCCTCCATTCCTGCCCAGTTTGTAACCTACGTTGTGCATATGATGGTGCGGTTGTTCTCCAGAAGAAATCAGAGGTAGACTAATTAAATCTCATCGTTTCCCTCTGAGACGGTTGAGGTCTATTCTGAGAGGAAACAGCATTATCCCGGGATAATCACATTCGTGTTGGGTCTGCTGGGAGAGCGCACGCTGCTGTCAGTCAATGCTCTGCTTTCACTCATCATTAATTACCTCAGGACCATTACTGGTTTCTATAGTTCTTAGCTCTATATTTTATACAAGTCCTTTTTTTTCTTCTTTTTTTGGATTTCAGATTACAAATTGATTGGCTCTGGAACAAAAACCTGATGTTTTAAACTTAAAAGTAAACTTTTGGAATATTTTAGTTTTAAATGTAATGCAGTATCTGCAGCTGGATGAATGTTTGAGAATTAGTTTTTTTTTGTTGAAATATTTCTTTGATATCTAGTTTCCTTTTTTTTTCTTTTGTTATAACCTACTAGACAGTAAATTAAAGGTGGGAAGAAATCAAAATCAATTTCTTTTGGTCAGCACAAATAGGAAAACCTTATTCTGTTCCTTCACTATTATTTAAAAAAGAACAGTCCTATTATTTTTATTTCATTTAAAGTGTATTTTATGTCTTTTCAGAAACTAAAATAAAAATGTAAGCGGTTACGTTTTTTCTTTTTTTAAGTTTTAGGAATTTGAACAGCAGTACAGTTGTGTTGGTAACTGTCAGCTCAGTTTGATTTGTAAATGTATTCTCACACTTTGAAGATATGCCATCATTTTGCAAATGTATTTATATTATCTCACCTAATTTGGGATGGGAGGTTTTACTTAAAAGTAAGACATTTAAGCAATTCCCAGACTTCTCTGACAAACTACAGCTCAGTGGGACACCAAGCTCCATTTTAACTTGCGTCTACATTTGAATGATTCCCTGAACATTGAATTCAATTGAAATAAAATGTTGTTGTAACTCATATCATGCAGGTTACTGTTGGGATTATGATTATTGATTAATTAATATTTATCAATAATAATAATAAAAAATCATAATTTGAGAAAATTTATTTCTTAACCAAAAATCCTAATTTATTAATCGAAACCAGAGATGTCTTCTGGTGTTGTAATTCCGGCTCAACGCCTTTGATAATTACAACCGTTAAATACTCAGTAATAATTGATAACTATTACCAAAGATGTCACTGTTTAATCAACCGTTTCTGCCAAAACGTGTGGAACTTTAACCTTATTTTGACTAACAAATCACTCTTGCACAAAATAAACACAAACGACTTCTCTTTATCTATGGGAATATTTATTAAATCAACAGCCTGATACAATCCGCTATCCGATTCAATAATCTTCACCTAACCAAACATGCAAAGTTCTACACAAAAGGGTAGAAGACAAAGAAAATGATTTATTTTCACCATAAGGTTATTATTGCAGTCCAGTTTCACAGCACACTTGCTCTCAGGTGTTCACATGGTGAACACACAATCTCGCGAGACTTGGCCGCCTCAGAAAACAACAGTAATCACGTTTCAAAAGAAAGCACATACAATTCAGAACACATTAGACTATAAGTGGTGATTCTACATCGCACTAAAACCTCCTCTATCCTGCTATTCCTAATAAAGAAATAAAAATAAAAGGTGGGTTTTACTTGTCGAGAGAGGGGGGGGGGGGGGGGGGTGAAGAGTTCCATGCATCTGCGGATACTCAACAAAGCAGTCCGTTTTCTTCCTTGGTGGCCTCCGTGGCAGAAAGGTGGAAAAATTATGACGGACCGTCACTAGTCGACTGGTACAAAACAAGGAGGGAAAGTTGCGTCTCCTTGAAACTCCGTGGTTTTTTGGTTACACGTTAAACTCACGTCTTCGATCGGCAAAGTGAAATTTCTGGCCTTCTTATTCCAGAAACCTCTTTCATGAATTTTTTGTTGGCCAACGAAGGAGAATAAATGAAGAATCCACATGGGACGTCTTCTTCTCCAGAGGGATGCTTCAGTTGCGTGGTAACCGTGTCGAGGTCCCCAGCTGAAGGCAATGGATTAAAACGTTCACCTTCTTATATTACCTCCTGTGACGTCAGACTTGGGACAGCCCCGGCATATCAGCCGCAGTGGCTGTTGGGATTTGTAGTAACGGACTGTCCTGGGATACAAAATGGCCGAAAACGCCAGACGGCCTGGTAGCATCCAGCAACATGCAAATGGTCCAATATTCAGCAAACAAGTGGTCCAACATTACTTAAAGGTCATTGTAGATGCTGATAACTGTGGGCAGGAAGGTTAGACTTGGTTAGACACACAACCATTCAGTCTAACAAACTGTAGTCTGTTTGTCAGGTAGTCTTTGATCCAGGACATTGTTGAGGCCTGACATGTGTCTTCTGGAGTTTCTGACAAAGCAAATCAGGTGCAATTGTGTTAAATGCACTGGAGAAGTCAAAGACCATGATCCTGACAGTGCTGCTGGCTTTGTCCAGATGACGGTGGGTTTGTTAGGTGAAGACAACAGTGGAACGTTCTCCTGGGTCAGGCTAAGGTTGAAGAAGTGCTGCAGAATCCCACCAAGCTGATCTGCAAAGGCCTTCAGAACTCTGGGGCTGAGAACATCTATCCTTACCTACACCCTTATTCAGGTTATGTCTCTCCAGCTGCCTCTTCACCTGACTTCGAGAAACCCACAGGCAATAGGGGGATGCAAAGGGAGCATAAGCATTTTATGATCTGGTTGAAGACAAACATGTAGAAACAGAAAGCCTATGGCTTAGGCAGAAAATAAAATATTTGAGGTGTGACAGGGAAGCTTTGGTTCTAAGGTGGGTTGGAGGTCTGTGTTGCCATGAGCAGAAGAGCAGGATGATCAGCTTGTTCCTGAACTGTATCTACCTGAATTGTTTAGTTCATTGGCTCTTTCTAGACTTCCATCTGTCCGATCCTTCTTCAGCTTGAAGCCTGTGAGCTTCTTTATCCGTAAAACATTATACTGTTTTGCTGGATCCTGCTCTCCAGCTTTTTCCTGTACACCACCCAGCTGCCTCTTATGCTGACTTAAAACTGCTTCTGTTTACTGCTTCTGTATACTTCTCAATAATTTTATGAAATTTGTTTAGCCATTACTTCAGGTCACTGGTGATGTGTTACTGGGGAGGCATCTCACTGTTCTCGGAGGGATGTCACCAGTGTCAGCAACAGCAGATGGTGGAATATAAATGGTTGTCAAAATATCATTGGCAACAGAGAGGACATTTCACAGTTACGTGTCCTGAATTAGACCGTCTGTTGTTCATGAACACTGCTAATCCACCTCCTTTGCTTTTACCACTCCTCTTTAAATCTGTCTGTTTGTATGGTCAGAAATCCCATCACAGAGAAGCTGGAGAAGCTTGCCTCTTTGCTCCTGCTTTGCATTAACAACACCTCCTTTTCGACTCATCTGGGATTTGAGGTTGTATTTGAGGTAGTATTTGAGCTCTGGAGATGTTTATCAGTGGCTCCCGGCTGTAAAAAAAAAAAAATATTTCCAGCTGCACAGCATCCAATACCGGAGAGAATAATCATCCAAAAAAGCAGTTTTTATCCACAAAAGAAGTAAAGTTTTTAAAAAGAATACACTATATCAAAATGAAAGTAACAGAGCTACTCCAACATGAGTAGCACGATTTTATGGTAAATGGCTTTATCTAGTCCCCAGAGACTTGATAAAGCGCCTTACACTTCAATCAGTCATCCACCCATTCATTCACACATACACACAGTGGTAAGTTACATTGTAGCCACAGCTGCCCTGACGCAGGTGAGGCTGGTGAAGGGTCTTGCCCAAGGACGCAACAATTGTGACGCACAGAGCGGGGGTTCGAACTGGCAACCAACCAGTTACAGGACGAGCACACCTGGTATATTTGGTCAATGCCTGGTAGATTAACAGTGAGTGCCTGCAAGTGGATAAATAATTATTCACTAAATTATTTTCACAATAGGTCCAAATCCCCTGCCATGTCATGCACTTCAAGCATTCAGAATGATGAGTTGAGTGAATTTTCACTGGTGCAGACAGAGCATCTGTAAATAGTGTAGCATCCGTTTAAGTAACGTTTTTATTGGGTCATTGGTGCAACATCTGTGTAGCCTTTTTGAAAACGTTTTGGTAGCTAAGCATTTTTCAACGTAGTTTGTATCTACATATTAGTTTCAAAAGCTCATGCCCTTGGTTATTTTAAGGATCAAAGAAAACTTAAAGCCGCCTGGCTTGCTAGAGTTATAATGGATCCGATGTGTAGAAAAGCAATGTTTTGGTGTATTGCATAAAATAAATTATCTACTTCCAAACTAGGGTCAGTGATGTATTCTAAAAACTAAGAACAGTAACCTTAATGGTTCAACTTCAAAAAACCCATTCTATATCGACATAGCACACACTGAAGCAGAACACTTTCAGACCTCATCTAATCTACCACCAAATTGGTGCTACTGTGATGTTATATTGGTCTGACAACTGGTCCTTTTTTAATAAGTTTTACAGTGTCTCCAGTATGCTAGCCATTTAACATTTCAAAGAGCAGATATCTTCTATAAAAACAGAGCTGCAGTATATTCACTCAGCAGTGGAACAGGAATATTCTATTGGTCTCACACAGAAATAGATCTCAGGCTTTAAATGTTAAATCATCATCTCCGGAGCCCGTCAGTCAATTTTTAAAACTCTGATTATTGTTGAACTATTCAGAGTTGGACTCTTGAGCTTTTTGCTTGCCGCACTTCAAATTAGTCTTTTGTTCTGCCGAATGGCCCGTCTCTTCGTCATTGCCCTCCTCTGTTTATCATTCCCTCCTCATCCCTTTCATCCCTTTTATCTGTCTTCCTTAGTACTTTCTCTCTGTGTTACTAAACTATTTCTCTTAAACAGTTTAGTTGTAATAGAAGACATTTATTTCTATTTCAGGATCATTCTAAAGCAAATATGAGCATCTGGGTTCAATCAGAAGTATTTTTTTTTTCAGAATGTTAAAGCAGTCACAATACAGATATGTACTTAATTAACCTGAAATATTATCTAAAAATAAAAAACCTGAAGTCTGATCATTTTCCAGAGGATTTCTTGTGTGAAATTGTACTGCCATCTATTTAAATTAAAATAGATAATATCCAGACAAATAAACAACACAAGCATATTCCTGCCAAACAACATTTAGAGTTGCTTTGTTACTCATCAGCTAGAAATATCTTGTTGGACAATTACATTTTTTTTGTCTGTAGGACTATTAAAAATATGTAAATTTTTGTTATCCTTTATAAAAGTAAAATAGTATAATAAATCCAATTATTTTGTGAAATGTCGTTGGCAAGATAAAAACAATTATCAGGCCAGATGTAACTTTTATAATGAGAAAACAATAATAAAGGGAGAACATAAAGTTATTGGAATCAATAACTGTGGATTATTACTAACTGGAGAGTAGTAGGATAAAGAAGCAGAATTAGGAAAATTATCCACTCTAAGCCTGTAGCAGTATAACTAAATAGCTCAGCATAACCTAAGCCACTCTAATTATAACCGCAATCAAAAAGGAACGTTTTGAGCCTAGTCTTAAAAGTAGATGGGGTGTGTGCTTCACAGATTAAAACTGAGCTGGTTTTACAGGAGAGGAAACAGGTAACTGAAACATCTTCATCCTGTTCTACTTATAGAAACTCTATAAACCTATATAACCTATATAAACCTATAGTCAAAGACTGATTTGCTATCCAAGTGCCGTTCTGCAGCTAAACTCAAATAACTGCTATTCAAACATCAGTTCACACCTGTTTAAGGCAAAAAACTCTGGCAAAAAACACTGAAGTTAGAAGTTAACATCTGATCCAAAGCCTCGAATTATGCAGTGAAGTAAGAACTTCAGCTTGTTGGGACAACAGAGCCTGCCTGATATGGTTGAACAAAACTGTAACTAAAGGAAAATAGTAGAAAAGGTAACTTTCCCTTAGACAAAATATGGATTTAAGAAGCTATGAAAACAAAACCTCAACTATTTAAACACTTATTTATCTACAAATTTTGGATTAGCTAATTGTCCATCATTGACAGTGAGGCTTATTTTTCTGCACATTTGATTGACAGCAGTGGAAAGTTTAAGCAACAGCAGGTTCCGAGTTGGTACATTACACTTAAGGGAGGCTAAATTTCTATTAAAAGATTATTCCAAAATATTATGAGTAAGCATTATGTCTACAAATACAAGTAATTCTCACCATAGGGAGCATAGTGAAAAAATCTTAAGTAACAAAAAACCTCATCCCATGTAAACTTGTGTTCCTTCCCTGATCAGAGGAGCTTTATCAGTTAATGGCAATTGTTTTTTTTTTGTTTTTTTACTTTATTCAATCTGTTCTGCTTTATTGCATTTAATTAATTTCTGAATGATTAACTCACTGAGCTCAGCAGGCTCTGTTTGCAGATGCAGCAGTGTGTTTGTGTGGATGGGTCGGTGTGTAAAGTTTACTCAGGGTGCGGTATGTGTGCTGAACTGTCCTCAACAGCTATGAAATAATGGAGATCTTGTGTTAAAGTGCAATCAGGGAGACCACAGTGTTACAGAGATGTCCATGTTGAGGTTGATTAGCGTGTGTTGAAAGTCCTTTTTCTTTTTCACATTTTCACATTTGGATTTGAAGATGATGATCCTTTTACATGTGGAATACAACTCAAGTCTGATAAAGGTGGATTTGCCATAAACTGCCATTTAACTATTAGAAACATTCAATTTAAGATCTAAAAATTCTTGATTTGTAAAACAAACTTAAAACAAACATCTAAAGGTTAAACAGATATCAAGGAAATACATAAACATTGTTTGATCCCAATAAATGCAGAAAATGTAAGATGGCATCATATGATACCTACATAGTTCTAAACGTGGAAACGAGTAAGCATTTAAGAGTTCATTCAGTGACTGTGATTTGTCTCTTCACTTCAGTGATTGGGTTGACACATATGTTTTCATTCTTTTCTACTTTTTATTATTATTTTTTACTTCATTTCTTTCACCAACACTTTACATCCATCTTATAGTTTTTATAGTTTTTTTTCTTTTCATCTTTGTCTTTCTGTTTTATCCTCCCTTTATTTCTCACATGGCATGTCCTGGTCTATTGTAATGATGCATCTCGATGCTCCTAACAATAATGTTCTTGCTCAAAGGAGATGAGCCCACATTGCTGAGGGCTTCTACTGCTTCCTCAGGCTCATTGGTGGGTTCCTTTTCCTTGTCTGCCTTCAAGAGGGTGTCTTGCTTTCACTTTTCTTGACAGGCTAGCTGTTTTCTGTATGTCGTCTGTCATTTGCTCTGGCATCTCCACTAATGCTAGCTTGCACTGGAAGACCAAAAACGGGTTGAAGCAAAATATGCCAGAGGAGCCTGGTAATCTTCAACCCCCTTAACAACATTAAGGTAAGGGTTCTCCACAGAAAAAATCAGAGTAGTTCAGTTACCTTGGAGTCATCTTCCTGAGTAAAGTCAGGGTGGAGCAAAATATGACGTATTTTACTGGAGATGTTGCTCTGGTCTGAGCTTTGCTGAAAGCTGTAACTCTTCGTTTTCTGATTTGATTACACTTCAACCCTGCTCTATGGTCATCAGCTGTGGATCATGGCCAAAAAGACAGAAATCCTTAAAAAAGGCAGTTAAAATGAGCTTCCGCTGTAGGGTGGCCAGGCTGTGCCTTGGAAAAGAAGTGAGAGAGGTCCCTCATCCTGGGGGAGGTCAGAGCAGAGCCGCTGCTGTTCCACATTAAAAGGTAATTCATCTGATCCAAATATCTACTGGACATGTCACAGAAAACCTCTTGGACATGTCTTAAGGTTAGGAGGAGACCTTGGGGCAGATCCAGAAGTCCCTGGAGCCACTTTAGATTCCCTCTGGCCTGGGAATGGCATTGGTTCTCCCAGGAGGAGTTAGATAGTTTGTGGAGAGAGGGCTTTCTCTATAAGCTTCATCAAGCAGAAAACAGTAGATGGATAGATGGCTTCTTTCTTTTATCACATTCTTTCATTATTCCCTTCTCTTTCGTTTGAGGTATGTTATTTCCAATTGTCTCATCCTATCTACCCCTTCACTCTATGTTCCTGTCTTACTTCTGCCTCGTTGCTCTTCTCATTAGCAGGATTTATAACATGTCCTTACATGTAAGAGGCCTCAGAACAAATTAAGCTCTTGAACAGTGGCGGCAGCATTCCTTTATTCCTCCTCCCTCAGTGATGATGTCCAATTTAATCTGTCCTTAAATGACCAACATGCCCTGCTGGTACCATAATCCTCTTTGTGACAAAACGCTCACACTGGAGGCCTGGGTCGAAGCTTTAGAGCAGGTAAAGGTGAGCAGGACAGATTGATCCTAACCTTTCACAGTTTCTGGAGTTTTCTTCAGCTTTGCTGCCTTTTTATGTCAGCTAACACCTGCTGTCATCATAAAATCAGCTGGGTCTATGTATTGAATCAGAATGTGTAAAATAGAGTCAGATTATTCTCAAGCTGTTGAAGCTCTGTTCTTTGTCCTGTCTGATGTCAGATCCTTCGCCTACCGAGCATCATTGAGGCCCAGCAGAGATGGTGGGCAGTGAAGTCTGACTCAGTTCCAGGTTATCCTCTTGTGGAAACATTCCAGTCAAACTATCACTGCTCTGTGTAAGGGGTCACAGTGGTGTTGATTGTGCAGAAGAACAAACGCAAGCTGTTGACACACAGTCGGACGCTCACTGTTGTTCTGAAATATCAAGTAATCTCTTGTGACCCAGAGAATATAAGCAGAGGTTTAGTTTCTTCTCACAGCATTACAGACAGAATCAGAGCAGCATCTATATCCTTGGATAAATCATTCGTCATGAAAGTTAAAATATTGACCTGTCTTTCAAACTTTTCCTAGATTAAAGTGTTTTAGATCTCTTTGTTTTGAAGGAAAAAAACATCCATTGATGGCAAACACAGAAGATACATATTTATACATTTCTACATTATGTAGCTTAAGAACAAAAATATCTATTTTTTGCCATCTAAATCTAACCAATCAAAACTATATTTTACTATTAATGGAGGAGCGGCAACTGTAGACTATTTAGTTGACTATTAATATTTTCCTGATTAGCCAGTGATTATTTTAGTCCATCAGTGGTCTGTGGGCACACTTTCTGTTGTCAGGTCTGGTATTTTCCACCCGCTTAAGTTGGTTCAACTCTGATTGTCCCCTGATACTTCTACATAATTTTGAGAAATTTTGAGATTTTTTAATATAATTTGTATAAAATACAACAAAGGAACATTTCAGTATTAAGATTACAGCAGAGAGATCAATCAAAGCAAGACTGCTAAAATGAACAGAAACCTTTGATATTTTTATGAATAGAAGCTTTCAGAAATCACTTTAAGGTTTCAAAGACTCTCTTTAATTGCAAATAATTCAGTCCAGTTTGTATATTTTGGATGTGAATAAAGTGAGTCCAGATTCTTTAAGAGCAGTGAATTATCCCTTTAGCCAAGTTCTTTGTTGGAACCAGATCCCAAATTTGGCATAGTCATCACCTAATTACCAACGGCATCAACAAACATAACTTTCATAGTTCTTAGGCAAAAATCATTAGTCACAATACAGCAACTACTTAAAAAAGGCTGTGCAACCTACCAATTAACGTGACTAAAATGTACCCATTCGGTTGGATAACCAGGGAACTTGTGATTGCAGAGTGATCAGTTTTGCATGGTCTACATTCAACCGCAAGTTTTCTGTGAAAAACTCAAGATGGTCTCTGTCTTGATTGTTGCACATATTATTCCCTCTCCGTCCTGTGTATGTTTGCTCTATGTTCTCCTGTGTTTTCAGTGCTGAGTGAAGATATTTTCCCCACAGCTTCCTGATGTGCACTACATTTATAAAAGAAAAACTTAATATTTTATATTAAACATCAACAAAAAAAAATCCCTACATTTTTGTAGTTGACATAATTGTTTCTACCAATTGTTGCAGCCTTACTTAATGTTAATGTTGGCAAGAGATCATCTGTCAAAAAAGTTAAAGCCCAAACGTTAATGTGGCAAATTTTTTTTGTTCTGGTTCTGTTATGAGTTTGAGTCTAAAAGGAAATGGCTTTCTAGCTCCATCCGCCAGCCATCAGCCTCTTAAAGATTTTACAGCAACATTTGGTAGGTTTTTAGAAACGTTGGAATCAGGTCAAGTCAAAGTCATCAAATTTCCAAAAATTAAGCCGAGTAAAATGTCATTAAGGATCTCATCAGCCAGTAATCAGCAGCTACAGTCAGCATCAAAGCCTCTGTATGGCTTTCACACACATGATGGAGGCAGCAGGTTGTAGCGGGCAGTGTATGTGTCATACCATCAGAATGAGAAGACAGCGAATCAATACAGATTTCTGAAGGTCTTGGCCTTCATCTGGGGCCTGTCAGTTTGCTGAATTAAAGCCTGAGCAGGTGAGGCCCAGCCAAAAACATCTGACTGACACGCAGTCTACCATCTGTGTTGGATCGGGATCCGAAGTCCAAAAAACTATCCTGATGCCCATTGACGTTCTGTGCATAAACAGGCATCATAAAAGACAGGAACCATCCAGTGCCCCCAAGGCTGGGACCAGAACAGTACAGTTCTGTGTTTTCCCATCTTCTAAATTTCATAATGTTGTAATGCTCTCTCACCCACTCACCCCTGGGTTAGATAATGTCTGGGGGATTTGTGTATGTTGTGATAATGTGATGGCATCGCTACGACCACATAAATTGTGGGATTAACCCTCCATCATGGCTCATTTAAGCCTTTAGAATTAATGAGTTGGATGGTGGGTTGTTACTTTGCATCAGGAAATATGCATATATGGTGACATAAGATTGTGTGATTCTGTGGTAATGGATATCCATGTATCACATGATGGAGCTACAATCAACTTAGTAATTTGTTTCACCTTTTCTGAGTAAGGAGAAAAGCCTTGATATCACTTGCTCAATGATCTCTTAGGTTGACGGTGGTAGGTGCGATAAGCCATTTTTTCCTCTACCTCCAGGTGAAAACATAATGTGGTTCCCTATGCTTGACTATATTTAAGCTTAGCTTAATTTACACATTTCCACCATTTCTGTTACTTATCATTTACCCAAAAAATTTGTTTTGACAATTGACTCATTCATGTCTGCATCACAATCAGGGTTGCAACGGTGCACGTATTTGTACCAAAACCATTCGGTAGCCCTGTCTGCTCAATACTCAGAGGTACCGAACAAATCCAGCATTGTTTTACACCTGAACACATGCAGAATATTTATGTGCTTCACAAAATGTGGAATGCCTTGATTTGTAGCGCAACATTAGAAAGTGAAGACTATCAGCTATTGCCAAACTCCTATTCGGGAACATTCATGTTTCTCATGCAGATACAGTGGAGAAAGAAAGGTGGACTGAACCAAGCTTTATGTCAGTGTAGGCATTTTTCAGCAGCAGTGAGGTATGTTATGCCCTCTGAACTTTACGTACTCACCTGAAACAAAGTCAAGACTGGTACTGGAGGAAAAAAAGGTAAAGTCGAAATCCAGATGCTTGCAGCATTCAACCAGTCCAAAACGCTGCACAGGATATGACATGCCACAACACATTGTTGCCATTTGATGGCAATGAAATATACCATGAAAAGACTTCAAAGATTTGTTTTTTCTTTTGCATATTTTCTTCTCTTACAATGGGTTGAAACAATTTTTCTAATCTCAGCATTTAACGGTCTCTAATTGAATTGTGGATAAACTTTTTAAGTTACTTTAATTTATTTCCCCCCCGGCTGGTCACAGACAAATTAAAAAGTATTCCCAGTTTTTGTGGCAAATAAATCAATTTCAAAAGTTAATGGCTGGATTTTTATTTTCTTTAAACATTGTTGACTTCTTTTCTGGCCTCTTAGGATCAACGTGAGACAAATTAATGAGTTTTAGAGCTCAAGGAATATTATTTTCAAAACTCTACATCAAACAGAAAAAAAGGTTGAAATGTACTGTTTTACAACATCCAGACCAAGCAAGTGAAACTCTGAACACGCAGAGAGAAATGCTCTGAACCAACGCAACAGTCTGAAGGAGGACTTCTGTAAGGTTCAGTTCCAGCATAAATGATCCCAAAACAACCCAAAGGACCCAAACAATGATGAGGTGATCTGGAAAACTTTAACACTTAAACCTTCAGCCTTTTTTTTTCTTATCTGAACTTTTGTAAGCCTCCTGATTAATCCAGTAGCTTGTGACGCCTGAACATTCTTGCTCCGTTATCCAAGGAGCACTGCCTCTGAGCCTGCCAATCAGCTCGCAGCAGCTCAGCTAATGGCTGTGATAATCAATTTGTCGGCTATTTCTAATTTGAAATCCAATTACCCTATGAGGTGGAGGGAAGAGGTATGTGTGCGTGAGGCTATCAGTTGTGTGTTTGCGTGCTGCTGTGAGAACTGCTGGGGTAAGGTGCCAGTGGTCTGAAAGGATAATACGCTGACAGGGCGGTTCGGTTTTGTTGTACACACACTCTGTTATAGACAAATCCATTTAAATATTTTATTACCATGTGTCTCTGTCATACACACAGAGGCAGAGGAGGTTAGTCCTGGTTTCCAGCAAATGAGCATAATCTTCCAGTGAGGCAAAACGCCAGGAAAAAATCAGTTCCAAAAAGTGAAACTAACCACTTTTGTCATGTATCTGAATTTGTGTGTGTGTGTTATCAGCAACCAGCCGGCATGCTCCCCTGACAGGCCTCCAGCCCTCTGCTGATCAGACACATAAACTGATCAGCCTCACTTCAGCTCTTTTGATTTTTTTTTTTTGCTTTGTTTTCTGTCCTCGCGGCCTTTTTCTAAAACTATAACATCTGCTGTGCATGTAAAATGCAGATTTATTACACATCTGTATCACCAAAATGTTTACAGTGAGTGAAGGAAAATCTTTGGCTGGTAGCTTTTGGTTCCCTTCTCTCTGCTTATCTGCTTGTTCTTTTGTTTTCAATTGTTTTATGCAGGTGATAGCTGCTCTGTTTGTATGTATGTCTGTGTGTACGGAGTGGGGGGGTCAATAAGATAAAAAAAATGCTACACACTGCTTTAATGTGCTTTCACTCCACTGATTTAGCAGAATGATTCAGTGTAAAGCTCATTGATCAAATAATGTAGGTTTCTTCCAGTATATCAGGGCAATGCTTGGTTATAGTCAAGGTAAGGAGAAAATGTGCTGCTTTTCACTGTAAGGTTCAGCATAACAGGACATAACAAAAATGTATGCTGTATTGTTTTTGCCAGGTTTTAAAATGATTTGAATTGGACCTTAAGTCCACTCTTAATGCTCCATAGGGTTTAAAGACTTGCAGCAGCCCAGTTCCCTTAAAAATGCATTCATCTTTGCAATTCATTGCAATTAGATCTGATTAGGATTCATTGAGGCTATGATTGAATTATAAATTAATTATTGAGGTAACAAGACCCCATGGTACACACAACCATCCCTCCAGCCAAGACCTTCAAGTTCGATAAAAAACAGATTATGTGCCCTTTGGGCTAAAAAAACTTAGCTGCAGAATACCGCTTTAAAGAAAAAGGTTGTGGATCTGTGTACATCCCGAAATAAAAAGGGACTCAGTTCATGAGTAAATAAACAAATGTCTTGCTTACCCTGATAGATCCTTCTTAGCAATCTGCCATTGCTCTGCTAAATTCATATAAAGCTCATTCAAATATAGACCTGTGTGACTGTAATTCACACATAAGAAAATAACAGTTATGGTGCGATAAGATTCCATCGCAACAGATGTCCTGCATTATATGTTAGAGCTGTCTTACCTGCTTGCGATCCTGTCAGTTTGTTTTGGTGTTGTTGTAGTGTAGATATTAAATTGAGTGTTCTGCAGTGGAAAGCCTCCCCTGATTCTCAACAGCCATCTATGCTCGCAAAGCCTTCGCAGTAGAAGTTGCAATAAATTTTGTAGGTAGCCGTGACATAGCTAACCCGATGGTCGTTTGGTTTACTGGGGCAAGTAGGATCAGCAGCTTTACTTCCTCCTCCTGAGAGGATCCGTGTAATGTGGGTCCTAGGGTTTGACGTGTTTCAACATATTTCCTTTTAGTTTCACATAGTTGCATGTGGTTGTATTCTTGTCCAAGCCATTTTTCCCCTTGGTTCCGATGGTGCTGGGTGCTGTGTATAACCTTGGGTGCCACCCACTGTGGAGTTCCGGCTTTTAAATTCTTAAAAATTAAGCCAGAGAATACCATTAAGATAGTTTTGATGTCTGGAGACATATTCCTCCATGTCCACATATTGATGCATGAAAAAGTAGCTTTAATCCCCCACCTTCTAATCATCATTAGTGGGAGCACTTCAGTAACGGAAGGGGTCTTAGCGGTTTGCTGCTCTGCTGCACACAAGTATGTTAAAATAATGCAAATCTGCACACATATTGGCATTAACCCTGTTAAAGCATCTGTTGCTGTGCATCGGTCTGAGAACGGTTATGATGTCAATGTCAGCTCTATTTATATAGCACTTTATAACAAACGTTGCACCAAAGTACAGCACATCAAGAATAATAAAATATTTGATAGGAGTGGTTAAAAACAAAAAGGGAAAAAAAAGTCAAGCTCCATTAATTTAAGGACTGATCCTGACAAAATTAAAAATAAAAGCATTATTATTATTTTAATGTATTGTGTCATTTGTTCATGTTAGTCGATTTGACATTACAGGTGATATTAAAGTTAACCTGAATAAATGGACGATTTTATGTAATCTTACCGTATCGCTGGAGAGTGTGATTGAGAATAAATAAGCTTTTAAATATTCATTTTTGATGAAGAAATATGCTATATGTGTTTTTATATAATTCAGCTAGCATTATAATTCGTGATTCCAGGTACAGTTGAAGAAAAATACACTTTCAAATGCAAGCAAATCTCAGTAAAGAAGTGAAAAGTTTGAAAGAGCTTGTTTTAGGCACTTGCATAGAAATATTTTAATATGTTCTGCAAATTAAGACAAATGTAAAATAAAAATAAAAAAACTTTTTTTACACTGATATTAAGCAAGATGTTTTTTTGTTGTTGTTTTTATTGTTTAAAGACAAAGGAGCAGAAGGGCCAGTTTATTAAGCTCAGGGGTGAGAATGACCACCTTTTTACTGGAGCTAAAAACAGTGATTCACAAACTTCTTTTGGTTTTCCCTCTTTCTTTTTGCTTGTTTAGGACAGTTCTGGAGAAGATGGGCCAACAGGGGAAGGTAACCCCCTTTGCTGGCCAAAACAAAGTGGGACAATATGAAAAATAAATATAAAGTTTGTTCAGAAGTTCTCATGTCACACACAAATAAAAAATATTTCTCAAAGTCTTGTTGGTTTCTCTGTTTAGTCAACTCTTCTTTTATTCCCTCTAACTTTAGGATTGTAAGTATCCAGGGTCAGGAGAGGGAGTCAGTGAAAAGCTCACTGCTGCTACTTAGCCCTGGTTTGTCCTTATGGATGAGGTGTTGGGACAGAGGTCTTCCACAACACCTCCTGTCCTAATTGCCTCCATCCCTGAGGACACTCCAGGGCCAAGCGGAGCGGTGGTCAACCAGATGGAGAAGGAAGACAGCGAGCCAGCAGGAAGGGGTCAGAAAAGAAAGAGGAAAGAGGGACAGTGATGATGAGATGATGGAGTTGATCAGGGAGGATATGAGGGCACAGAGAATGGACAGAATGTTTCCCATCTTAGAAAGAATGGTACTGAAATAAGATGCTATATAAGAAATAATATTAAGTTTTGTTCAGATAGTTTCTTAAAGTTTTAAGCTGTTCTAATAAATTTCAATATTGTTTTTGTCACCATTGTATTTTATTTCCATTTGACCTAACAATACATCAACTTCATTTAAATTTCTAAACACAGTTTATTTTGAAAATTACAAATAGCATTTTAAACAAAATGTGGAAAAAAACAACATTCAAACAGATCAAGATTACAAGACAAAAGGCATAAAATAAAACTATGTACAAATATTTACAATGGTGACAGCAGGATCAACCTGAGTGACCAGTTCAGGAAAAACTTCTTCAACAGAACAAAGAGGCAGATGTCTTTCTGAACAGAAAGTCTGGCAGTGTGGCTAAATCTCTCACAAGGTCAGAGACTTGGATGGGATGCTGCAACTGAGACCTGTGGTTTGTCTTTCTGGATGGTGAGCGAAGCATCACACAGGTGGTCTGCAGATGTTTGTGATTCCTCTTTCTGCTGTCCACGTCATCAAGTTTAAAGGGCTGGCTGGACCACATCACTAATCAGGAATGTAATCAGGAATATGCAGAATTAGAAGATGGTGCTCACAAAATATGACAATTAGTTATACCCCTCAAACATTAATCACATCTATAATATTATACCTGCCTGCATACAGTAGTCATGTTCTGGTGGTGTATATATATATATATATACACTGCTGAAAAAAAATAAAGGGAAAACATAAACAGCACAATATAACTCCAAGTAAATCAAACTTCTGTTAAATCAAACTGTCCCCTTAGGAAGCAACACTGATTGACAATCAATTTCACAGCTTTTGTGCAAATGGAATAGACAACAGGGGGAAATCTTTGGTGATTAGCAAGACACATTCAATAAAGGAGTGGTTCTGCAGGTGGGGACCACAGACCACTTCTCAGTATTTATGCTTTCTGGCTGATGTTTTGGTCACTTTTGAATGTTGGTGGTGCTTTCACACTTGTGGCAGCATGAGACGGACTCTACAACCCACACAAGTGGCTCAGGTAGTGCAGCTCATCCAGGATATATATATATATATATATATATACACCACCAGAACATGACTACTGTATGCAGGCAGGTATAATATTATAGATGTGATTAATGTTTGAGGGGTATAACTAATTGTCATATTTTGTGAGCACCATCTTCTAATTCTGCATATTCCTGATTACATTCCTGATTAGTGATGGGGTCCAGCCAGCCCTTTAAACTTGATGACGTGGACAGCAGAAAGAGGAATCACAAACATCTGCAGACCACCTGTGTGATGCTTCGCTCACCATCCAGAAAGACAAACCACAGGTCTCAGTTGCAGCATCCCATCCATGTCTCTGACCTTGTGAGAGATTTAGCCACACCGCCAGACTTTCTGTTCAGAAAGACATCTGCCTTTTTGTTCTGTTGAAGAGGTTTTTCCTGAACTGGTCACTCAGGTTGATCCTGCTGTCACCATTGTAAATATTTGTACATAGTTTTATTTTATGCCTTTTGTCTTGTAATCTTGATCTGTTTGAATGTTGTTTTTTTCCACATTCTGTTTAAAATGCTGCACGGTGGCGCAGTTGGTAGCACTGTTGCCTTGCAGCAAGAAGGTCCTGGGTTCAATTCCCAACCTGGGGTCTTTCTGCATGGAGTTTGCATGTTCTCCCCGTGCATGCGTGGGTTCTCACCGGGTACTCCGGCTTCCTCCCACAGTCCAAAGACATGCCTGTTAGGTTAATTGGTCACTCTAAATTGACCTTAGGTGTATGAATGAGTGTGTGCTTGGTTGTTTGTGTGTTGCCCTGCGATGGACTGGCGACCTGTCCAGGGTGAACCCCGCCTCTCGCCCATAGACTGCTGGAGATAGGCACCAGCTCCCCCACTATGGAATAAGTGGTAGAAAATGACTGACTGACTGACTGTTTAAAATGCTATTTGTAATTTTCAAAATAAACTGTGTTTAGAAATTTAAATGAAGTTGATGTATTGTTAGGTCAAATGGAAATAAAATACATTGGTGACAAAAACAATATTGAAATTTATTAGAACAGCTTAAAACTTTAAGAAACTATCTGAACAAAACTTAATATTATTTCTTATATAGCATCTTATTTCAGTACCATTCTTTCTAAGATGGGAAACATTCTGTCCATTCTCTGTGCCCTCATATCCTCCCTGATCAACTCCATCATCTCATCATCACTGTCCCTCTTTCCTCTTTCTTTTCTGACCCCTTCCTGCTGGCTCGCTGTCTTCCTTCTCCATCTGGTTGACCACTGCTCCGCTTGGCCCTGGAGTGTCCTCAGGGATGGAGGCAATTAGGACAGGAGGTGTTGTGGAAGACCTCTGTCCCAACACCTCATCCATAAGGACAAACCAGGGCTAAGTAGCAGCAGCGGGCTTTTCACTGACTCCCTCTCCTGACCCTGGATACTTACAATCCTAAAGTTAGAGGGAATAAAAGAAGAGTTGACTAAACAGAGAAACCAACAAGACTTTGAGAAATATTTTTTATTTGTGTGTGACATGAGAACTTCTGAACAAACTTTATATTTCTTTTTCATATTGTCCCACTTTGTTTTGGCCAGCAAAGGGGGTGACCTTCCCCTGTTGGCCCATCTTCTCCAGAACTGTCCTAAACAAGCAAAAAGAAAGAGGGAAAACCAAAAGAAGTTTGTTAATCACTGTTTTTAGCTTCAGTAAAAAGGTGGTCATTCTCACCCCTGAGCTTAATAAACTGGCCCTTCTGCTCCTTTGTCTTTAAACAATAAAAACAACAACAAAAAAAACATCTTGCTTAATATCAGTGTAAAAAAAGTCTTTATTTTTATTTTACATTTGTCTTAATTTGCAGAACATATTAAAATATTTCTATGCAAGTGCCTAAAACAAGCTCTTTCAAACTTTTCACTTCTTTACTGAGATTTGTTTGCATTTGAAAGTGTATTTCTCTTCAACTGTACCTGGAATCACGAATTATAATGCTAGCTGAATTATATAAAAACACATATAGCATATTTCTTCATCAAAAATGAATATTTAAAAGCTTATTTATTCTCAATCACACTCTCCAGCGATACGGTAAGATTACATAAAATCGTCCATTTATTCAGGTTAACTTTAATATCACCTGTAATGTCAAATCGACTTACATGAACAAATGACACAATACATTAAAATAATACTAACATAAACTGTTAGAAATCACTTGTGTTAAACGTTCACTGTGATGACTGGCAGCAGGAGCTCAGTGCCGATAGTCCGGTCAGATCTCTACCGGGTCTAGCTCGCCCCACCGCCGGTAGAGCTGGCGAAGCAAACCGGCAGTTACTACGGTGGGAGCGGAAAACTCCGAACACGTCGGAGCACGTTTGAAACTAAGCGATGTCTTGATGAATAAAGCAGATTTTTCACGTCTACACAGTTATATTCCCGCACTAAAAACATTGTAAAAGTGCATTTGTGTCACAGAAAGTGTAATTTTTCACAGTTTACTCACAGCTTTTGCCACTGTGGTCCACCATGGCTGCCCTTGTTTGACCAACACGCTTCGACCCGCAATGAATCATGGGAAAAGATGGACCGCGAAGGATACTCACAAGTCATCCTTCAAATCGGGCAAAAGAAGGACACATTTGTTGCCAACATCTGACAGACCTTACGCACCGCGCTGTGACGTAATCAGCCCACAAGTACGCACTTGGAAGGATGCAGCCCCTGAATTGGGACACACCCTCGACCTGCATATGGATCCTCCTTCTTCCTGTATATTGACCAATAGGAGAGGAGCTGGAGAGAAGAAGGCAGCCCTCCTCATTTGCATAATGAAGCAGAAATTCATACAGTAAAGGAAAAAGAGAGGCGAGGAAATGTCAAAAGAACAAAGGCATGTCTAAGGAAAACGAAAAAGAAAACATTTACATTTCTTGCTGAAAACGCATTTGTAAGGAAAAGGAAAAACAAAATATATAAATTTCTGCTTTTATTTTGAATTTTGTCAGGATCGGTCCTCCATACAGAGCCTTCAGTGCTCAGAGAAATGACAAAAAACCAAAAGCTCAATCTCTGGTTCTACAGGCTTCAGGTAGCTTCTAAGTTTTGTGACATAACAGTTAAAACGTTGCTGCACACGTATGGCTTGCTTGGAAGAGTTAGAGGTGAAAACCTATTCTCTGAAAAGGAAATGCAGCACCACAACAAGCTTGCAAAGTTAAATCTGAATGAAGCACAACACTTCTGGAACAAAGTCCTTTGGACAGACATAACCAAAGTACAGATGTTTGTCCATATTGCACAGCACCATGTTGGAGAAAACCGATTTTGGCATAAAAGCACAAACACCTCATACTGACTGTCAAGCATGTCGGTGGAGAGCTGATGATGTGGGCTTGTTTTGTGGCCACAGAACCTGGGCTACTTACAGTCATTAGGTGGAACATGAACTTATCTGTATGCCCAAAGTATTTGAAAATCAAATGTAAAGCCCTCTGCCTGACAGCTAAGCTCAGCCCCCTCTGTAAATCTACGGCAGAATGTTAGAAAAACAAAAAAAATCGAGGTGAGGTAATGGCACAGTCAAAGTCCAAATCTTAGCTTCATTAAAATGGTGTGTTGGGACCTTCAGATAGCAAACAAATGTCTGCAATTCCTAATGAAGGGAAGTAATGGTTAAAAGAAAAGACGTCCAAAATGTGTTAGACTGTTAGAGAGTTATTAGTACTATAGGTGATCGTAGCAGAACGTCTGTCATTTGCTCAATGTTGTGAGCACAAAAATAAATTTTATATTCATTTTTCATTGTAAAATAGTAAAACGTTGAGACAAACATTACCTAAAAGGTTTCAGGAATTGATAAGCTGAGAATTTATGAATATAAACTGGTTTAATATTGAAACTGATCAAACTTTAGTGAAACAGAACTTACAGATTGCATAATTTAGGAAAATGCTGGTATTTGAAACTTTTCCAATTTAAGCTTAGTTTGAACACTGGAAGGTCTGAAACTTAAGCAGAGACCCATCAGAAACCTGAGTTTGGTTCTTCAGGAAAAAGCCAACAACAATTTAACAAAAAAAAAAAAGCATCATTACATGGAGCAATAAAATCTGAACTTCCTTTTCAAAATCTTAGATGAACAGAAACCACATTCAAAGATTTATTTTAGACTGAACCAATCCAAAACCAGTTTCTCATCAGCACAGTGAGGTGCTGCTCAGTGACATTAATCTTGTACAGCTGAACATCTGAGAGGAGCTCAGATGAAGGCAAAGAGGGAGGACATGGAACATGAAAGATAAAGGAGTGAAAACAACGGTCATGGTCAGACTGAAGATGATAACCTCGAGAAGAGAGATGGAGAAGTTCAGCAGGGGCAGAATAAAGTGAAGGAGCTGAAGAAAAGAAGTGAGAACTTTGAATGGGCTGATTCCTGTATGAAAAGCAGTTTGACAGCCACATATTAACAGTGTTTTTTATTTTACACTGAAAAACATCTCAGTAAATTTGACACAATAAATCCAGGCACATAATCACACAGATGCAAGCGTCTCATAAACTTGGAATTAAAATGCTGCTGTTTGATTTATCAGCCGTGTTCATGAAATGAGTGAATGAAAAGCATCAGCTAAGCCCTTAACCAGTGAGGCTGCTGCGTATTGTCCTGAAACATATTATTAAATCAGATGCTGTTTTGAAGTTAAAATGTCTCCGCAGATGAAGTCTCAAACAGATCATTCACTCCTGGGAACAATTTGTGTCCTGTTAAGACAGAAGCGGGTTCTGCTGTGATCCATCACAGAGACTTCAGGATCACATTTACTCCCCCTGACCAGATCAAACTGTCTTGGTGTGATCAGTTTTAAATTCACCTATTTGTATGATCCTTCTTGTGGTCATTTGGTGGATCAGGGTTGTTTATATGGAGGCCTTCAAGTTTCAGCTGAAGCAAAGCATGGTGATTAATGTTCAAAACAACAATTTATTAGTCTTAATCCACATAATTTAGGAGGGAAAGCAGCTGCCGGGTGCTGCAGATAAAGCAGTGTTGGTAGTTTACCGCTCTGTAGCATATGTCAAGGTGGACTGTTGGTGGCTATCAATCTGGGATCATTTCCAAATTGTCAAAAATTTAAGCTGCCAATCTTCCCTAAAGTGGACATCCAGTCAAACAGAAAACAAACTATGCTATAAATTATATATCATCACATATTAAATGCTCAGTTTTTAAATTTGAAAGAAAACAAAATAAAAATTACATGTGGGGAAGTTTTCTTTCCGAGTTGTTCATGTTTCTACATTTTAATGCAGCTTTTTTCGATGTTGTTGCTAGTGCCCCTCTGGCTTCCATGTTTTCCTTATTTAATGCTCTAATACATCCGATTTCAATGAATGAACTCGTTGAATGGCTCATTACCAGAGAGAAAAAACTAGAAACTGCACAGTGGGTGGTCTGCAGGGCCAGGATAGAGGAATGGCACCTCAGTCGTTAGGTTTGTCACATTTTATATTCTGTTGAATCTTAAGATGGTGCCTGTGTGCACTAGTGGTACACAGTTAACTGTGAGCACCACAGCATCAGTTCAAATGTCTTCATCCCACATAAATTTTCATTTCTTAAAACCACATTTTAGGAGTGGTTGGCTTCACTGTCACGATCAGGGATTTCATCCTACAGAGGAGATAATGCGGTGGCTCTCCATGAATTGGGCAGGGGAGCCAAGAAAAGAGAAAATGATCATGACTACTCCCTAACATCCCATCCCCTTTTTTGACCACAGTTTCTATGTTGACCTGCAAACCTTTACTTTTTTTTATCACACATCTACCTTTCTTCTGTCCACATCTGCTGCAACAAAGAGCGGAAAAACAGAAAACCACCTTCCTAAGAGGGCTGCAGGTTCAGGGAAATGAATAAATGAGCCTCAAAACAGACGCAGAAGATGGTGACTGTAGGAGCTCAGGGATGAAAAAAACATCAAAACCAGATGATGAAATAACTCTGATAATGTGAAATCATTTAAAAGAGATCAAAGATAAATAGTTGAGAAGAGAAGACAGAATTAGCACAATTTATTATGTAAATTAAATTACTAAGGGCAGATAAAGAAGCAGGATTTTCTTTACGTTCGGGTTTCTGAGAAAGTGCTCAATGAAGCTTTTCATCAAAACTGTTAGACGGACAGAAAACAGCCGCCTCCTCAGTAATAAAGTTTACCCATAAAAGCTGATCAGGCTGGACTCTGCATTGATCAAATGAGCCATACAGGCGGACAAGAAGCGGGCTGTTAGAAATCTGCTGCTCGCCCCAGAGGAAAGAAATGTCTGACAGTAAATCTACCTTTGTTTTTATCTCTGCCTGGGGTCATGCGGTGTGGTTTGGGCTCAAACTGGGAAAGAAAATAAAACGGCTGCTGCTTTTATAACGCAAGATGCTGCAACCCCATGGCCACAAGTAGGGAGGTAGACAAGGCCGGAATATCGGAGCACGGACGTTCCCAGATGGACTCTGGCTTCAAAACAAGATGCTTTTTTTCTGTTCTATGCAGTCTGAAGAACTTCAATTCATATTTAATGTGTGCGTTAAAGATAGTTACTTTCAAAACTCATCGAGAAACAAATAAGGTTAATTTAAATGCATACTTTGTTATTAATTGGAGAACTTTAGAAATCGCTGCATGAATAGAGTGTCACAGCCTTTGTGAAGAAGTGGTAACAAGATGGAGATGCATTTCCATTTGTTCCAGTGCTGGCTGCCGTAACTTGCAGGGAGTGTGGACAATCCAGGGCACAGCGTAAGCTGTGCTTCCCAAACGTTTTAACACTTGTCTTACCAGAGCAATGTCCTCTTTCTGTAGACAGGGCCCAAATTGGTCTACTAGCTCTATACTACCATCATTTTGGAACAAAACATCAAAACCTCAACTCCTCCACTTGAGGCTGAGATGGACTCCAGACCTGGTGGCACCAGTCCACTTTGTTCTGTTTGAGAATCACAATCCTACATGCTACAAGTCATTGCATGACCAGTCCAGTATGACATTTTTGATAATTAAGCAACAATGCTCTTCGACACTCCATCAATGACCTTTACATGCTGCGACCAACCTTAAGCTGCTAAAATATCACTGCGGAAGTTTACTCATATTCTTTTAATACTTATATTGCCCACTTCTAGCTTAAAAAGCTCCAGATGACCTCTCTAAAAAGTTGCAAAGACCGTCCATATTGATGTTTATTCTGTTATGTTGTAGAATGGTCTTCATCCAGTGTGAATGTTGTTGCACTGTCAAATCTGGCAACATACAGAAATGAATATTTTTAGATAAAACATACAGCCAGAGGTATCATGGTGTATTTGCCCTCTGAGTCTGGCTTTCTCCTTTTTTTCACCTGCCTTCAGCTGACTGGAGAAGCTGAAGTGGGCCACAGGAGAATTTTGTTCTACTTTAAAAGTCAAAAGCTATGAAAGCAAATAAATGGACCTCTGAGACCAGAATGTCCTCAAGTGATGAATGGAAATCTGTGTGCATGCAGATGAGTAATTTACACGCACTCTGGCTAAAACTGAGGCAGTATGTCAGACTGCATAGGTTACCTGTGTTTAAATAACATAATTACTAATGAAGACTTTATATTTTCTATTAAAATTGAGGTCTTAAAAACAGTACATTTAAAGGAGTCTGTCGTGATGACGTAAAACCCACCTGAAACAGCACACTTGATTAATATGAAGAAACAGTGGAAAAAATTACCTCACCTAAAGTCCATTTGTTTCATGATTCAGGAGGCAGCCTGCAGGAGGCCGGAAGCACAAGGAGTCCGAGACGGACGGAGGGTAGTGGTCGTGTTTAAAGGCGGGGTGTTTAATAATTCAGCGTGCGGCGTCTGGTCTGCCTCTGATGCAGCAGGTGGCTGCGTTGAAACCAGAGAGATCACAGGGAGAGGAGAAAAAAGAGAAACTCTTCCTGTCTGAGAGCACGAGATGAGATAAAATAAGGTGAGGCGGTCGGGATCGGTGTAGGCAAACAAGGACACTGCTGCTGAGACATTTCACGTGATCCGGCGGCACCAAACAGATCCAGAACTAATGAGTTCTAACAATGATCCTCTGACAAACCTGTTTTATCCTGATATTCCTGGAGTGTAGCAGCTCTTGTGAAAACAGTTTATCTTTAGAAAGGACCAGTGAATAAAATGTGGATATTTATTGTGTTGAAGCACATCAACCTGTGCTGTTCATTCTGGGGTGACGTGATTGACAAATAATTATAATAATCCGCTCCCCTCTGTAACCCTCAATATCTTTTTACACAGAAACTAAAGATTCAACAGCAGCAGGTTCATAGTCTGCAGCCAACCCAGAATATCTAGTTTCTGGAATAAGTTTTTTTATTTCAGCTTTATTAACAGAATAAAATTTCAATTATCTTTCAGTGTAATTTTTCCAATTTTCTCTGCACTCATCTCTAAACCAAAATATGGGTGGTGATAAAACGAGGAGGAAATGGGTAAATAAGATGTTTAGTGGTCTGAATGGGCACACCTTGTAATTCATCACAATAAAGCTTGTGTTGGAGTGTGGAGCGTGATGAGAGCGTGTTCCCAGAGCCGGGCAGGCGTTATCACTGTAAACCACCGCAATGCATTCCATGAATACATCTGCCTTCATCTACAGAAGACGCCTGAGAGGCAGAAATGAAAACACGCGCACACACAAAACGGCCAGTAAGCATTCCCAGTAAGATGGATAATGGTTACTAAAGTGTGTTTACTGCAGGATGTAGACAAAAGCACTTTCTTTATCAGCTCTGTGAAGGAAGAACACACACAGACTGACTGAAGAGGTCATTATTTGGTGCTGCATTCAAGTGCTTTTCTTTTATACAAAGAGGAACATGTCCAAAGCCTATGCCCATCCAGGCTGTGTCTGCATGTTGTTCTGGGTCAGCATTTTTTCCAATGTCAGTGGCATCAGACTTAAGGTATCAAGTCCAGAGTCGGGGAAGCGAGGAATAAAGTTTGGTTTTAGTGATCCCGAGTTGTTTGGAGCAGCAGAATCATGTATTATTGAGCAGATATTACAAATTTAAATTCTTCCTCTGCCAAGATGTGCAGCTACATGTGCTTCTTGGCCAGGGATGAAAAGAAAAACATAACAAAGAAGTCAGAGGATGCACAGGAGAAGTTGGTAACTCATGAAGGACAAATTCCAGATGATGCACAACAAAGCATTGTTTTTATACTCCACCAGAGCTCCTATGACTACTTTAGGCTGTTTTAGCTTATCACAAGCACATTAATCCTTTTTCAACCTGAAACTCGAGCTTTGAATTTGTTAATGTGATCATTTCTTCTGAAAACGGAACAAGATTTTCAAGCCCCGGATTGTTTATAGAGAGCATGCTTTAAAACCTTGCAAAATGTTTCACATATTTTAATCACAAAGCTTGAGTCCAAACCCTCTTGGTCACATTTTAAGCTAAAATAGGTCACAAATGTTCCAAAAACACATTCTTAAAGAAGACCAAGCTGCTGTAGTTGTCACATCAATATTTGTTGTCAGACCAAAGTACAGGTAAGAGCTGGGCAGCCGCATGTTGAGTGATCTTCGGCTTTATTCAGAGGTATCCAAACATAACTTAAATCACTGCAGGAACATGGAACACATGGCAGGCAAGGATAGAGACCCGAGTTGAGAGACGAGGAACCAGCAATCAACACATGAAACAGACTAACTAATATACTAAGGGAATACAAAGGGCAGTTAATCAAAGGAAGAGGGAACAGGTGAGACAAGGAGGCAGGGAGACAGAAGGAACAGGTGAAACTAATGCAGAGACTAAACATGGGCGAAGGGATTAATTAATAAAAAGACACAAACCAAAAACCACAAAGAAAGTCCAAAATGTCACACCGTGACAGTAGTTCTCTTTCTCTAGGTTTCCCTCTTCTCATTCCTTATATCACTCCACCAGAATGAATCTGATGTGAGAAATTAAAAGAAAAGGCTGGTGTTTCTGTGGCAGGAACATGAAGCCCTGCAGCAGTGTGAGAGGTGTCATGTAGCTTCATATGTACCCTCAGCTCCTCATCACTGGCGGAGGAGGTGAAGCTTATGTTCCATCTGTTAGAGACAGAGGCAACTACCACCTCATGGACCTGACCTCTAGAGTTCTCTGTCTTCTAATTGTTGTGGACAGTCAAGATGAGGCATTTCAGCTCTCTGATAATCATCCCTTCTGCTGTGTAACTCCTTTGGTCCATTTTCTACATTATTCCTGCTCCCCAGTTCTTCTATCAGTTAATGACTGTTGTTTTACCATTGAAGGGATAGTCCGGGATAATTGAATCAAGGTTGTCTTGAAAAGTTAGGCAAAGATGTTAACTTCCTGCATTAAAAAATAAACTTGGTGTGGGTTCTGCTTCCATGGCAGAATTCTCTATTCTTAACAATGTTGGTAGTTTATGCAAAGCCTAATTTAAGAATACTGTAGCAGTTGCATTTGATGAGCATCCACACAGAAATCTGCAAGGGTTTTATTACATTAAAGATTGAAAGGAGAGGTTGTGTGCTACCAAAGATCTTCCATGTTAAACATGTATGAAAGGTGCTGCTAGTCAGAATAGATATCTACAACAAAAACATAAGGCAGTGTAAAACTCCAAAATATTATTGCAGTCCAAGCTGCAAATTGTATTTTATAGATAATTGCTTATTTAACTTAATTTTATTTGATTACTGTGACCAGAAAGACAGACAGTTGCTCACCATTTCTTAAAATACAGAATCATCTTGTATTTAAAACATAAGAGGCATTCTGCATTAAATCAAAGCAGGGAGTAATTTATTTCATATTTGTTCCAAGAAAGTCTAAGTCAATCTATTTATTATTGATGATGATATGAGTAAGCAGGGCACTCGAAAACGGCTCTTCTCTGCCTGAAGCCGTTACGTGTCTCATCAGTCCAAGCAGGAAATCTTTCAGCCATTGGTCAAAACTCCCTTGTTGTGTTAAGAATGATCAGAATTATCCACGAGAAGCAATAAAATGTACCAAAGACTTGGTATGTGGTACATTTTTAATTATACTTTTCTGTTAACTTTTCTGGCTAAAATAAGTTGAGACATTGAATCATATGTCATAAATAAAAGGTTTTATAGTGGACATATAGTTATGGGGCAGGCACAGATCTTAGAGTCGAAGATGACCTGCACTCCAAAGACAGAGTTCTCCAAGATGTTCATACGTTCCGCAACTAAAAGACATTTCCCATCATCAGAATTTCATAAAGCTTTAGCAGTATTCAACTTAAAATCACATATTTGGATCCTTTATATATTTGATTGAATCCGTGAATGTCTGAGTGCATCTGTAAAAGTGTAGACTTTGGAATCAAACTTCAAATGCTACAAATGTAGAGCAAATTGCAAATGTGTGAAAAAAAAATCAGTTGAATCAGAAAAATGGCAACCATGAGCTTTCATTTGCTGCTAAGAGTTATCCACTGCCGGTAAATTATTACGGGAACTTTTTAACAGAACGGCATTTCAAAAACTCTAAACTATCCCATTAACATTTCTTTAGGCTTTACAAATCCAGCTTAGATGCTTTCTGTCCAGGATTCTTGTTTGTCCTGTCTGAGTGTCTAAATTCAGACACTTTCTGACATGATGCAAAAGGATGTTGGAGGCTCCTCATAGCTGAAATGATCCCATTCAGGATGTTTGACTTTGGAACAGGAGGTTCTGATTAGCCGTTCTTCAGAATGTGTAAATTCAGTCTGCTTGTCGTGATGGGACTCCAATCACTCCTGTCCTCTCTTTCCTTCATAAACCTCCTTTAGTTGTGTGTATCCTCCAACCATCAATGATGATTAAATGGGGTGGTGATTTTCTCATTACAGCATAATGAGGCTGCACCACCTGCTGAGCGGGGAAAGTGTGGGTGATGAATAAGAGGTGAAGAGATGGTGTGGTCAGAGGAAGAAATATTTCTACACAAACTGATGTCATGTAAACCTGAATACACTAATAACTACTGTTAGTTAAAGATTGAATAAAAATGGAAATCTGGAAGATCTTTGATTTATCTTGTTTTTAAAGCAAACAAACATTCTACAGCCAAAAGTGTATCACCTAAATTTAAGAAATATTTGTTTTTCAAAGTCCATCAAACTGCATGTGTTTATTACTGGGCTCTAAATGAGCCTCTTTGGAGCTGTAAATACAGTTTGCCTATGAAGTAAAACAAAAAAGATCTCCAAAGGCAGTTTAGACTCGTCTAAATGAGCTGAATCTTGGCTGCAGAGTGCAGGAGAAACCAATGATAACAACAAGTTTGTTAAAGAAGCATCTAATGTCTTCATCAGCTGGTAAGGCTTGTTTTTCACATGTTAACAACAGGGTCAACACAATCTTCACTATAAACACAACACAGAGATACATTCCCTACTCATACCTGTTCTCAGGCCAGTTTCAGGAAGTGGAATGGTACAGTGTTTAAAACTGACTTTCCTGCTGATGTGATCACTAAGGAACCCAGCTAGGCCATGCAGATACCTGGATTAAAAAAACAAAATCTAAACTGAAATACACAGTTAAGAAAATGTCATCCAGGGAACAAAAAGGATTATGGAAAAGTCAGGCAACCTATCAGTAGGTGTGCATCATTTTTAGTATGCTAGGGGTGGAAAAAGGCACCAAATGGCAGCTTTTCATAGGAATCAGATATGGCACTTTTATCATTTTGTGACTGATAGGGCTACATAGATCAGGTCAAGTTCTTCCTAAGCTCTGGGTTTAAAGGCTGAAGCTCAGATTTTATTACCCAGCAGCAAAGCTGGTTCTGGATTTTTTTTTAATGTGGTTGTAACATTGTTTTTCTTGGCCGCCAGATGAACAAATGACTTTCCTCTTCCGCTGTACTGTCCGCTTCACTACAAACTGGTTGACAGGTTCCACAAGTGTTCTCACCGATAATCAGAACACTGTGGTTCATCTGATCCAAGAATGGTATAAATATGGTTGGATGGTTGTTGGCAATGTCTAAGTGGCTTTACGAACACAGAGAGCTATATTAGACCCTTAATTCAATTCAATTCAATTCAGTTTTATTTATATAGCGCCAATTCACAACACATGTTGTCTCAAGGCACTTCACAACAGTCAGGTTCATACATTCCAATTAATCCTAACAATTGAACAGTGCAGTCAGATTCAGTTATTTATTCAAATTGGATAAAAAGTTTTTCTATCTAAGGAAACCCAGCAGATTGCATCCAGTCAGTGACTTAACCCACCTGATGTTGGAGGTTCTTTGTTACAGACCAGCAGACAGTTGGTACTTCATTCTCTAGCCTTAGTTTGTTGGGTTGTGACCATTGGTTCTCAGTCAAAGCAGAACTGGAACCACTTTGTTGTAAAGACCCCTCTGTAGTTAAAAGTTGAGACCTTTGTTAGTGTTTGGACCATTAGGCCAATTGTTACAGTTCTGAAAGGCTGTATGATCAAGTTTAGAATTCCTAACATTTTTGCCACTTTTAATTATGAAACAAATGAATTCAGTGCCTGGAAGAAAAAATTAACAATACATTTGTAAAATTTACCAAATACTCGGATACACATTTTCTAAAAGCCATTCTCTTTTGTGTCTGTTTTGTTGTCTGTTATTGCTGAAGTATTTGCTAAAGCTTGTGAGGAGAAGTGGTTGTCACTTATCTCCTGAAAGACATTGTTTCAGTGCTTGATCTGAATACTTTTTTGTCCTGTTTTCTGTTTAAATGCTCATGTTTAATTCCTCTTTTAATTGGACATTTTATATTAACCAGTAAAGCTGCTACCAAAGGATTTCATTCTTTCACTATTCTGGCCTCTACCGTAATTGTGAGGTAATTTCTGAGGTTTCACTATGCAGATATGAAGGAGCATTGATAATCATTTTAATAAAATGTCATACCAAGTGGTTGTTTAAACAGATCATGTGACATTTACAAGAACTAAGACTGTTAAATGAAGAGGTACAGATTTAGAACAAGCTGAAAAGTTTCTTTGACCACAGAGAAACTGATGAATTCTCCGCTGTAGTAATTTATTTTCACTTCAGCTTCTCATTTAATGGTTTAAATTTCTCCTTAAAGTGATTTTCTTCCACTTTGTCTTGATTTTGTCAGATTTACCAATATTGAGAATGAATAAAATAATTTGATTAACGTTTCCTCAGTTTTAAGATCTGCCTGGTCCAGTGGTAATCTGAAGATCTATATACAGACTGCACAAAAATAGAAAGGGAACACTCAAATAACACATCCTAGATCTGAATGAATGACATATTCTCATTGAATACTTTGTTCTGTACAAAGTTGAATGTGCTGACAATAAAATCACACAAAAATCATCAATGGAAATCAAATGTATCAATCAATGGAGGCCTGAATTTGGAGTCACACACAAAATTAAAGTGGAAAAACACACTACAGGCTGATCCAACTTTGATGTAATGTCCTTAAAACAAGTCAAAATGAGGCTCAGTATTATGTGTGGCCTCCACATGCCTGTATGACCTCCCTACAACACCTGGGCATGCTCCTAATGAGATGGCGGATTGTCTCCTGAGGGATCTCCTCCCAGACCTGGACTAAAGCATCCGCCAACTCCTGGACAGTCTGTGATGCAACTTGACGTTGTTGGATGGAGCGAGACATGATGACCCAGATGTGCTCAATCGGATTCAGGTCTGGGGAACAGGCGGGCCAGTCCATAGCTTCAATGTCTTCATCTTGCAGGAACTGCTGACACACTCCAGCCACATGAGGTCTAGCATTGTCCTGCATTTGGAGGAACCCAGGGCCAACCGCACCAGCATATGGTCTCACAAGGGGTCTGAGGATCTCATCTCGGTACCTAATGGCGGTCAGGCTACCTCTGGCGAGCACATGGAGGGCCATGTGGCCCTCCAAAGAAATGCCACCCCACACCATTACTGACCCACTGCCAAACCGGTCATAATGAAGGATGTTGCAGGCAGCAGATCGCTCTCCACGGTGTCTCCAGATTGTCACGTCTGTCACATGTGCTCAGTGTGAACCTGCTTTCATCTGTGAAGAGCACAGGGCGCCAGTGGCAAATTTGCCAAACCTGGTGTTCTCTGGCAAATGCCAAGCGTCCTGCACGGTGTTGGGCTGTGAGCACAATCCCAATTTGTGGACGTCGGGCCCTCATACCATCCTCATGGAGTCGGTTTCTAACCGTTTGTGCAGACACATGCACATTTGTGGCCTGCTGGAGATTTTGCTGGGCTCTGGCAGTGCTCCTCCTGTTCCTCCTTGCACAAAGGCGGAGGTAGCGGTCCTGCTGCTGGGTTGTTGCCCTCCTAAGGCCTCCTCCACGTCTCCTGGTGTACTGGCCTGTCTCCTGGTAGTGCCTCCAGGCTCTGGACACTACACTGACAGACACAGCAAACCTTCTCGCCACAGCTAGCATTGATGTGCCATCCTGGATGAGCTGCACTACCTGAGCCACTTGTGTGGGTTGTAGAGTCCGTCTCATGCTACCACAAGTGTGAAAGCACCACCAACATTCAAAAGTGACCAAAACATCAGCCAGAAAGCATAAATACTGAGAAGTGGTCTGTGGTCCCCACCTGCAGAACCACTCCTTTATTGAGTGTGTCTTGCTAATCGCCAAAGATTTCCCCCTGTTGTCTATTCCATTTGCACAAAAGCTGTGAAATTGATTGTCAATCAGTGTTGCTTCCCAAGTGGACAGTTTGATTTCACAGAAGTTTGATTTACTTGGAGCTATATGGTGTTGTTTAAGTGTTCCCTTTATTTTTTGAGCAGTGTATATATATAATTGCAGCTTTAACTAGCAGATATTTGCACTCAGTAAAAAGCTGTATTTATCTAGATTTAATTTAAAAAAAGACCATCATCTGGTCCATTGCAGCTAAAATGAGGTAAATAAATCCACTGCACCTCCTCAGCTGACATTTTAACAACTCGTTTTCCTCTTTAATCCTTCCCTCCACTCCTGACCCCGTCTCTCCTTCCCATAGCCCCCATCCCTCCTCTTCCTCCGGTTTGAAGCTCATAAATAAGCCAACAAAAGGATAAAAGGCCAGATAAATAATGAAGCAGAGGTGTGATGTTGGTCTTTAACACTTTCACTGCTTCTGCTGATGGATGGAACAGAGCTCAATGCATAGTTTCCTTTCTCTGTCCTGCTTTTTGGAAACCACAACCTCTCACCTGTGAAGGAAGTCAGTTTGGTTGTTTTTTGTCATCTGCTGTTTATTTTAAAAGAAAGACGAAGAAAGGGCAACGTTATATAATTCATGGACGCCAGGCGGCATCTAAAAGATCTCTTCCAGAGACTAAAATAACCAGCTTCAACTTCCTGCCTGTCATCTAGATGAAGATGCTCAGGGTATTTTAAGACTTTTTTTTAAGAAACAACAAAAACATAAAAAACTAGGTTGTTTTAAAGTTTCTTTTATTGCTTTTTTTTTAAACGTTGAAAGGCATACAGTAGCAGCTAGAGAAACAACATGTTGTGATTTTGACGTTAGGATGAAAAAGGTAGATGTCCCGAAGCCTTGCGGTCAGCTCATCATCCGCTCCTGCCAACATGAAAGTACAGATCATTCAGACACGATCAGTGTGTTTTATTTATAGCAGCGCTGCTAAACCCATGATGGGGGGGAGGCTGGGGAGTGAGTTCTCACTTTAACACTCATGATAGATGACAGATGATTCAATTATTTACCACAAAAGTCGTTTTTTAGGATGGAGAGGAATTAAACCCTATTGGAATTTATTTATACAGTGCTCAACCTAAATATAAGCTATCTAGACTGCGTAATGTTGTAACGCTAAGTATGGAGCTGAAATAAGAGCAGAGGTAATAACTGGACCCACATGTGGTTATTATGAACCAGATGCAGATGAATAGAACTGCACTGGTTTGTTTCTCTGTAGCACTTCACTATTTGATCTAGCTCAGCAATAGAAATGTGTGACTTGTTTTAATTGATTGATTTATTACAGGCTGCTTCTTAAAAATAAAGGGTCCATCATGTAAGGGCCTATTATATCTTAAAGAAAATCACAAGAGCAGACATCAACTGATGTTGGCTCTGCTGGCCTGTATGACCTATATACAGAGCCAATTATCAAATACATTAACTAGGAGAAATAAGATTCACTACTGAACCACATTTTAGTCCAGGTCAGTGTTCTAACAAAATACAATTTAATTTAATGTAAGTTACTGAATTAAAGCAAAACAATGATGCTTTGTTACAGAAAATCTTTATTATTTCTTTAAGAGAAGTCCTTTATATTATATGAGTCTAAATCAATCTTTTTATATGAAATTATATGAGCCTCAGTGCAACATGAAAGGTGTGCGATGCAAAACATGTACTTATCAACCTTTCAGTAGCTCAGCAGTAATCAGAAAAATGCATTTTCTAGAAAATGATTAAAAAAATGCAACTTTTGAACCTTTTCAGAGACATCTGTAGCACTGCTCAAATATGAGAAAATGCTAATTTACAGACGATACAAAAACTAGTGTCACTGTTAAAATAATTGGAACAGTTTAAAAGCTTTGCTGTTGTGAAGACTGACATAATGATTCCAAAAATAAACTACATTTCACTGTTTGACAAATCAGAATGATACAGAAAACTTTACATTGGTCAGCATTGTATTAAAGCCAGATGTATTTAAATAATGTGTTCCTTTTGGTATATTAACTGGTCCATTGGACTTGGTTGAATACAACTCTGCTGCACTAATTAGGTCCTAGAAAATGTTTGAGGGTTTCTTTTTCATGCAATCATCTCAGTTCTCTTCCCCAAAAGTAGGAGCCTCTACAGAAAATAATAATACCTCTCCTCAGCATGCTTTGGCAGCACCAAAGGAGTTTACAAATGTAGCTTCCATCTGTCATCAGAACGTATGAGCATTTAAAACCTGTGCATCTAGATGTGCATCCAATCTCCAAACTGCAACCAATCCCAGCTGCTCTGCTGGTTCAGTTGCATTTGTCCACAAATCAGTTTAAATCAGTTAATCTTCACATCTTTATCTGAACCAATAATGAAGTGAGAGTTGATGGACTGAAGTGGTCACAGAATCACAAATCTGTTTTTAAGTTTATAAAATACTATACATTACTACATATTACAGATTAATCATGTAGCTATATGATGATGAAACCACTGACTGGTATTTATTTAGATTTTAATTTGCAGACCTCAGAACAGTTCCCTTTTCATTCAGGCATATATTTATATGTACATAAATACAATTGATTTAAAATGTGGAACTACAATAAATTTTGATGAATTTGTTACAGTTCTTTTAGATTCTGAAGTAGATTTGATTGTTTTTGATTCTAAATAAAAGTAAACATCATTTGAAAACATTTCATATTGGCTAAGTATCTAATCTGATCTGAAACATATAAGTGTAACAAAAAACCAAAACAAAACTGCAGTGATCACAGCACATTGGTAGAAATGGAACAATACCTCTGTCTGTGAACTTGAATCTAATGGAACTGTATTTGATTAAATTTGTATTTTATTTTCTTTTTTTTTTTTCTCAGAAGCAATCGTTCTGAGCTTCATAAATAAACTGATCGTCTTGTGCAGCCACCTTCAAACCTCCCTCTGCGGCTCCTCTGTGTGGAGTAATACAACAGTCGTTTAGTACAAGTGTAGGTCAAAAAGATAACAAGGACAAAGAAGCATGCAGTATTTTATCGGAGTGTCAGACAGTTAATGTTTATGTGACAAAGTAGAGCATAAATCACTGACCACAGCACAGCCTGCTTTAATAATGCACACAGAACAGACAGAAGTGGGTATGATGCAGAGGCACAGCGGCAAGTAGCACTATCATGCAGGATTTAAAGCAAAGCATGAAATGTTTATCTGATGTTTCCACATATTTGAGAAATATTTATGAAACTGAGGCTGAGAGGGTTCAGTGTCATCTCAACACACCTCATCAAAGACGTTTGAGGAGAGCAGCTAATTGACAGTTGGTGCTGAACGGGTCTGATGGTTTATAAGGACAAGCATACCCCTAAACATAAATGTTGGCCTGGGGATGTAGTTGGGGATTATGACAACAGGATGATTACAGTGACTGAAACAGTATGAATCAGTGATAGTTGATTCTAAGCCTCAGTGTTTTATACAGCCTATATGATCAGAGTTGAGGATAAACCTGATCCTCTGACAGCTGGGGGCGGTGTGTGCCAGATAGGTAGCGCAATGTCAGCAGGTCATGCAGTATCAAAATATCAGTGTTTTTCATCCAGTATTATCTGACTACTGAGACAAATGCTTCACTCGATACAGGTCGCTGGTAGAACCACTGCACATCTGATGATCGTGTTCCTGTTTCATCCACCTCAGTGCAGACACTTTATTTAACAGGTCAGAGTGCGTCTGTTAGTATCAGCTGCTGTGATCAGGTTATCAAAGACCTCTACAGATGGTCAGGATGCATCTGATACAGTCACACACACATACCTCAGCAGGTGTGTGTGTGTGATTAGGATTAAATAGAATTTTAGCTTTGATTTGGATTAAACAGAAACCATGATTAAATTGTCTGAGAATGTAAAATAAAGCACACATGATGTTAAGAGTCAGGTGTGCGTTTGTGTGTGTGTAAACACATCCTGCAATCACATAGAAAAAACACCACATACACCAAAATTGTTTTGGTTTTATAAAATAAATGAATTATAAATAATTACAATTATATTTGTTATAATTCTTTGGTGCATGAGGATTGTGTATCGATACACTGGGGGGACCAAAGTGACAATTCACATCAAACAATAGGTCAGAAATTAACATCATTATTTGCAGATCTCCTTGGCTGTAATAATGCAGTTGCACAGTTACCTCAATAAGCAAAAGCAAACTGTTATTAAAGTACTGAAGATGTTATGATGGTAACATGGTGCTGAAACACTACAAAGAAGTGATAATGCTACATAAATTCAGACTACCATAGTAAAAAATTATACAGTGAAGAAAGAATGAGTGATTGAAACAAGCAGAGGAACATCTTACCTTAAGTTCTCCTGGAACACACTGCTGAATGTGAGTCAACTCCTCCTTGTGTTGCCCCACACATGACTCATTCCCCAACTCAATTCAGTTGAAATTCAATTCCAAAATAATTTATTAATCCCAAAGGGAAATTAAATAACAAGGGCCAATCAGCCCATGAAAGACCAACCTTTTGTTTTATATTGTCAGAACTAATAAAACAAATAATCAAATATTATTAGATTGACAAAGGTATCACGTATAAGCCACTAACACTATTTTTGGGAAAACTAAGAATCTTCTTTTTCACAAATAAATGTTCCATATCACAAACGGTGCTTTGTAATCAATGTGGACTAATTCATGTTTTACCCATGCTGTTTGTAGTTTTGTATGTTTGTCTCAATCTAGGGTTTTCTTATTGCCAATAAAACATGAAAAATGCTATTTCGCTGTATATTTAAAAAATGGATGAATTTCACAATGTGTTATAAAAAAATTCTGATTGTATGGATTTTAGTCAGGTCTGTGTAAAAAAACGTTGGAATACTCCTTTAATTTAGCAATGGGTCATGTGCCGTCAATGATGTACTAACACAAGAGTTCTTACAGCCTATTCCACATTGATAAGACACACAAATAGCAATGGAATACCCATTGTGGCAACCACCAAGCTGGCTATACGGGCCCATGAGACCAAACGCTGCATATCACAATCATTGCGAAGCCCATGTACTGCTCTGTATCCCAAAGTTTTTGAGCCAAATGTGAGGGCATTTGCAGAACAGCTGAGGCATGGTTCATTTTCAATTGTATTGTAGTCTTATATACAAAACACCTCAGAAGTTAAAGAGGGTGAACTATAATAGGTAAATATAATCTGTCATTTTATAATCAAATGCCAATCAGCTTGATTTATCATAAATGTTTAAAAGAGGAAGGAAAGTGAGTTTGCTTAATTTGTTGATTACCTCAGCAGAGAAAACTTTAAAGCACCCCATGCCAGCCTGTGTTTATTAGTAGCAGACCTGGTTGTTGTAAAGATGAAAGACTTGATTTGTTTAAAATATAAGTTAAGAATATTTACTTAATTTCTTCTGAAATTTTCTCTTTCCTGATTTTTACCACCTTGGCCTGTGTTCACATGTGATTATCCTAGTTTCACCTTATTCTCCTCCACTCTTTCCTCTACATCAGATGAGGTGAGGGATTTTGAGTCTCCTCTGATATCAAAGCTTGATCCTCCTCGTGAGCAGACAAAATGAGCACGGAGGAGGAGGATGGAAGTTGGGTAAACACAGGGATCTGAGATGAAGAGATTGAAATGCAAATGAAGCATTGGACTGGTCACGCTTCCCAGTGGCAGCGCTTGTTGTTTACCAGCGTTAATGCATTCATGACCATCAATCCAAAAGCTGCATGCATTTTGAAGAGATTATCTCCGAGATAAGACACAGCGAGGTTTTAAGGAAAAGCTGCACCTGCATTTATAAGAAGTGGATTCCTAGGATGAAATGAATATTAATGAAGACACCAATGTAGTTCAAAGAGGGAGCTGTTTTTCAACAAAATAGGGAATGGACAATTTTAGGTTAAAGCTTAAAAAATGAAGTCAGGTTTCACAGCATATGGAACATTAAACCCTCAGTTTTAATTAAAGGCTGAAGAGGTAAAGGTGACAGACTGCTAAAGTTGAACGTTTTTTGCATTTAATTAAAGCAAAAGATTTTGGATACATCACATGGATGCAATCAAGATTAACATCAAAATACCAGACAAAAAACCTCTTGTAAGTGTCAGGAATCCTGATAATCCAGCCAGCTAAGCCTTTAAGACCCCAGTTTTTTCATTAATATATTTACCCATATTGGGATTTCCAATTAGCTGGCAGCTTTATCTAGTCTGTCACAAGATTCTCTGGAGTCCAGTTTGCATAAGAAAAGTTCTGAAATTAAAGACTTCATATTCATTAATCCATCAAACAACCTACCCACCCACCTGAAAACACCTTGCAGATGCAGCAGCTTTGCAGATATACTGGGACCTCCATCTCCTCACACATCTCCTCTAGTGTTACCTGAATCTGCACCAATGCCTCTTCCCTGTGGGACATGTCTGAAACACCCCAGCTAGCTACAAGGGTTTTGCAAAGAAGCAACAGATCTTTAAAAGCGATGCCTCACACAACCTGGAGGATAGGGCTCCTCAAATGATGGACTATGATACAGATCCAGAGTGAAGTCTGACACAGGCTGGTAATAATGTACTCAAAATGGTTGTTAAATGTTAGAAGAATATTATTTTTTCTGCCATGTTTTTTTTTCATTAAACATTATCCATCTAAAGGTGATCATCTTTGACACTTTATGGTACTCCAGGTGTTGTAGGAATCAGAGAAGGCCTTTTTTCTGCAGACAATAACAAGCCTGGAGAGAAGTTTAAAAGGAAAGTACAACTGAAAGTTAGTGCATGGGCATCTCTCTTTTTTTTTTAAAGGCCATTTATTATATGGCCATCTCTAAATAGAGCATTGGTGGTAATGGTCCAGACTGGATTTTGAAACCTGTAAACTTGATAATATAAACAGTTATTATATAAAGGAAGTTGATTAATCATACCTACTTACATTTAACCTCTACATCTGTTGTTTTAATAGGCAATATTATTATTTAAAAAGCTTCTATTGTCCTTCCTACACCAGCCTTTTTTATTTAATGATGATAATAGAACAATATATATTTTTGCTGAGCTTGACAACTTTTAAAGCTCTTTGCCAATGAAGCTTTTGTGTCAAGCTCACAAGCTTAAATCACCATCGAAAGCCTTTGTTGGAGAAATTCATGCCATTAACCTGGTGTGTACAAACTGAACCAGATAGAAAGGAGCAGAGTAAAAACTGACACATTAAATCACAATTTAATTTCCTGATTTGATTATTTGAAGTAGATTTAAAAATTTGAATTAAAATGTGCATCTTTGGGAAGTATTATTCCCAAAAACTTCTGGTGATACTTTCTGTAGTGCAGAAATAATACTTGAAATGGGCTTCATAGCACTGTGTTGTTCATTTTTGTTGTGTGCAGCTGATCAATATTTCATGTTGCTCTAGAATATTAATAACTAGTTTGAAGCCTTTTTTCAAATGTTCCTCTTAAATTGATCTTAGTTTATAAAAACTGTTCCGTTTCTGAACATATGGTGTGTTTGTTGCAGCAGAGTAGTTTATCAGCTTTTGTTTTACCCCCTGAGCTTTAGTGGATCCTTCTGTGTGAAACAGTAAAGTAAATTAGTCTTCTTTCATCTAAAGATGGCAGCATGCTATAAAGCATAAGGCTTTCCATTTCATCAAGAGACAAAAACATCTTCCAAATAATTCTTTAGAATATATGAAATAGTAATAACCTTACTGTTTAATATAGAGTTTTCCGACAAACACAACATCCAGGAAGATGGTTGTTTTAGAATTTTATCCTCTTCACCCCAAAACATCAGTATGGTGTGATGCAACAGTGTATTACCAGATTTTCCTGCTGAGTAAGCCTACATCCGTGTGTACCTGAAGGATTTTGCTGTGTAACCAACTATTTATCAGCTGCACGTATTTAAAGCTTGAGTAAATGGGTACAGTTGTATTTACTCTCCTCTCACCAAATGACCTTGTTAGTGTTAAAGCTGTAGCACAGTCCTCAGTATTTGTCTTGTTAGATCTATCTGAAGCTTCGAACACAATTAACCACCACTTCTTCATTCTGTAATAAAACCTGTTATTTTTCTATTGACTAGCATCACACATGACTGGGATTTTTAAGGTTTCATCAAACATATAACCTCTCCAAAGGGGTGTTTCAGGGCTCAGTGATCTTATTTTTTTCTACAGCTGCAGGTGATACTTAACTTTACTTGTCATTCCCACCACACAGTCTCAATTAACTGATGACCCCATCACAGTATCGCATTTTGCATTTCAATCAGACGGCCACCATAATATATGAAATCTGATTACCTGCTCACAAATTTTATGACCATGATGAAAAATTCTCCGGCATAAGCATTGCAACTTAGAGATGCTGTATACACCACACACACACACACACACACACACACACACACACACACACAATTGCTATTCAAATATGACAACAATGACCCAGTAATAGCGTTGCAATGTGGGCACTCTGTCTGCACTGATCAAGATTGACTCAACTCAACAGACTCAATGCTTGAAAGCAGCTTCAGCTGTCAGCAGTTTGACATAATTTCTGATTAATTCAGCTAATATTTAGCTCAACACTTTGGGGCATTTATAGGATGTGAAACAACAGTAAACTTTTGTACCCAGATAGTTGGGAAATCTTTGAATACGGAAAAATAAATGACAAAATTACCATATCTCTTCTTTATGCAATAAAACTATGTGAATATTACACCCTTCATCCCAATATACACGACACTAAATAAATTTGGGTGCATTAAAAGCAACATAAAGTTCAGAACTTGATCTTTCTTACATGTTCTTAATTTCTTCACCATTAGACCAATGTAAAAAGGATGTTTATGATAAACTAACATGCATGACAAGAGAAGAAACTGTGACTTCAGTTTGTAAGATCCACTGGAAAAGAATCGACACCTGATTCCAAACTTCTGCAACATTGAACTACTTCTCATCTTAGCATCAACAATACATTTTCCTTTCGTTGTCGCTTCCTAATATAGAGTCTCAAGAATCTCTCCTTCTTTTTACTGTTTGTAATAATTGTGTAATGTTTGTCTTTTTGTCACGTTTCCATTAAAAAATTTGAAAACCAGGTCATATTGGACTCTTTGTACCCTCTTAATACAGACAATGATTACATCTCACTTCGACCTAGCAGTGCTCGTCTAGTAGGTCTCCCCAAAGGGACTACAAACAGGTGATCTAGAAAATATAGCTATATGGGTTGTTTCTCCAAACTAAAAGGACTAATATCTTCCCACTTCGTATTGAACTCTCTTTGCCCCTTATTGCTGCATGAATCAAATTCAGCAAACATAGGATAATGAATTATAGTTGGTCATACTTGCTATTTCATTATTAACTGTAATTGTTTTAAAATAGCCAAATGACCTCTACTTGACTTGAGCAGAAAATTAAGAGGAATAATTTAGGAAACTCAGGTAATGAACATGAATGCCTGGTTTGGTGAAAATGCATATCAGCAAACTCTGTTTAACAGTTAATCTGATGAAAGAGCAGCTGATGAACCGTGGCAGCACTCTCGGGTTCATTAATAACATTTATCTGGATAAAACTAAAATAAAAAGAACCAAACACCCTGCAAGTGAACTCATTTAGGACATCGAACTGACTCAGCAAAGTGGAGACTTAGCATCAGCCTAAGTACAAAGAAATGAGCATCAGAATTAAACCCTAATTGCAATGTTTTAAATTTCCAAAATAAATTCCCTGTTCTGTTTTATGTAGGTTGAATCGTTTTAATAGACTATCAGATTGATCAATACAATCTGTTTTCAAAACCTAAATGCTGTAAAGTTGAGAAAGTTTAAGTAATAGCTACAATCTCCGACTGATACATAAAACCCTTTAACTGGTTTTACATTATTCTTTCTGGAGATCTGTGCCATTGAAACTCCTAACTTTATAATGAGACATAAGCCTGAGAAATATTAAGGTTCTTCTTTTCTCCTCATTAATGTGCAAAATGCACAATGGGCATCTGTTGGATCTATAGCATTTCTATTTATTCTAATTTTATTAGCTTCATTACATGAAACCATCTGAATTATGCATAATTCTGGTGTGTGCATTCAAGTTATATACATCTGTTTTTGTAGGCCGTATGGCTATTAGAATACAGTATGTGTAGGAAAAGAAGGGACAATTAAATTACTATCAGGACATAAGTGACTGTCTATAAAAACAAAACAATTTTGATAAGCCCAGAAAAGTTTTAGAGAAATGTTAATGATCTCACTGAACTTTATTTGGAGAAAAACACCTGAGGTGTAGTGTTTCAGCATTCAGCAGTACTACAGAATAAATATTTGGATGATCAATGATATATGCTGGAAAAGAGTTGATTTTGCACTGGAGGAGTTGGGATGAGCTAGGTAGTTAATTTAGACATTCATTCATGTTTACCCATGTATCATACAGAAAGCTGCCACCATCAGCATGTTATGCATCCAATGAAACCTTCATATTGAAATTTTTTTGTATTGCAGTTTGACTATAGTTTGACAAACTATAGTTGCCATTTATTCCACAGAAGTCGTTCCACCTATTCTGAGTCACCATTTAAGGCCAACCGTGACAAATTTAAATTGATGCAATTCAAGTTTAATCTTAGCAGGCTCTGATGTCGCTCTGAACCAATCCTCAACCTCTTCTCTGTGCTGCGTGTGGCTTGATGAGGTTCAGCCTGACCCGGGCGGCTGATTCGCCTTGTACGTCCGAGCCGCACCGCTCTGCTGACAGTCCTGATGCAGATCTGGCAGAGGCAGCGCAGATGAGAGGAACCCATGTCAGCCTCATTACGCAGAGCTCATGAATCCTCATGAATGTTTCATCAGGGCAAAGTTATTAGAGGCTGAGAGACCCAGACTCAGATATGGAATATGCACATATTTGTCCCTGTCTATATTGTATGTGCACATTTGTGGTGAATCCTATCTGCATTTTGATGGTCTCATTGTATCATTTCTAATCAAGACTCAAAATCAACTCAGATTTCTGATTATGAATGCTTTAGATACTGACATTCTTCATTTGAAAACATCATTTTTAAACAATGACAGAAACGTACGGGCGATGTGTGGTACTTTAAAAGTTGCACCTTAAAGAGATTATGTAACACATCAGTCCCTCTTTAAGTTTGGCTTTCCAACCTAAAACTTTGTAAATAAATCACTGTAAATGTTCCATTAGTTTTGTGTCCACAGCTGACCCATTAAAACCCTGATGAATGGAGTTTTGTTGCTTTAAGACAGAAAGAAATATGACCGCAGCAGCTGACAGTAACAACAGTCGACAAAACCCAATCGATTCTTTCCTGTTTTCCCCTTGAAATCAATCTGTTTACTTTGTTCCACTTTGTGGAAACTTCTTTTTGGATATTTTCCTTCCATCGTACAGTCCTGATGATTTGATAAAGGAGAAACTGAGTGGGGCAAGATAACTTCCGTCATTGTCTCAGTTAAATACAGGCAACAGCACTCAGACGACCTCATCAGTATTTATGAATGCACTCCTGATGCAGCTTTTAAAATGCCGTCTACGCAGCACTTAACCACAGCATCATTATACCAAGCTATGCTCCCTGGTATTAAAACAGCTGATAATGACGCAGCAGCTATTGGCCATTACTCTGAGTGACCCAAATGGCATTTCAAGTGGGGTTCTTAAAAGTAACCATCTTCATCTGCAGCCCAAACGCTAGGAAACAAACTCAGGAATATGTATGTTTTCCACTCGTGTTAAATGAAAATTTAACATTAAAGAGTTCAAAGTTGATCTCTGGATGCAATTGGTCCAGTAGCCTTAAGGGTTGGATATATGGATAAATGAAGTAAATATTTAGCTAGCCTGAGTTAAGCTTTTATAAATGCTGTTGACTGTTTTTATATTCCCCAGATCTTTAGAATTCAACAGCAAATTGCAGAGAAACTGCTTGATGAAGCTTAAAACAGAAGCTCATGCTCACTCATTGTTTTATGCATAACTGCTGCTTCCATCTGACTAAAGCAAATTAGCTCCTTAAACCACTGAACTTAACCTGCAGACTGTGAAATTTACAGGGTGTGTCGGTGTCTAAATGTTAAAGCTCCAACAGCGGGAACAAATAAAGACGACAGAATAATTTTACTTAGATCATTAGTCAATGTACAGATGAGGAAAGACACACACAAAGTCTCCCACACACACTGTGTAATTTTGTCACACACTGTTCCAGAAACAAACAGCAGCCTGAGGACGAGCCGAGCTAGTGGATGAAAAATGAGCTGGTGAAGAAGAGGCGGGAGTCAAAGATGGAAGTCTCTTGTTGTAATTGCTAGTCTGTGTCTCCCTGGGCTGTGAGTGTTTGTAACTGTGGCTTTATGTGTATGCTTTGGTTAACTTCTTTAGAAGCGCTGTTTTATTGTGTTCCTTAAGTTAGTTGGTGGTAATTTTGGACCAAGCAGCACCCTTAGCTGGACGTTGCAGCTGGTTAAATGGAGGACACGTGATGACGAATAATAGTCTGCAAAATTGAACCAGTGTTACAACTCTCATGGGAACGTTTTGTTCTAGTTAGCTGCACTGCTAAAATGGGATTTTCAGTTTGTTTTTTTTTACTTTATGAAAGAACTTGAAGAACAATAGAGGAAAGCTGGCAAGAAGTAGTATTAGTAGCCTTAAACAGCATGTTGTTTAGTGAACGTTAGCAGTCTCTTGGTTTGGTTGAGGAAATGTGTTTGTTTTTTTTATATTGGGGAGTGATGGTGTCTTGCTTTCTTCACTCTGATACATGCCTCAGCCCCCTTTTTTATCAGGTTGTATATTCTGAACAAAATCTGAGTTTTGTTTTTGCAGTTATTTGAAGTTATTCTGTTGATGTTGTAGAGTTTTAATTTTAATACAGACTATGATGTGACTTCTTTGTTTGTTAACATAAGTGTAAAAGTCATTTATTGTCTGTATTTCTGTCATGTCACAGTACCTCTAATCAAACAGACATTAGTACCGGGAGCAGATTCATCGCTAGATTATGGATTATTAGTCTTTTATTAGTGTGTTGGTGACTCATTAACCCAATTCGTGAGGCACATTATCTTCCACAGGATCAGCATTCCAACTCAGTTGCTATAGGAGTGACTGTTGGTCAGGTCAGCCATTTTAAGCCATTTTCTTACTCATTGTTGCTTCCCTCAGCATTTCTTCTGCAACTGAGACTTCCTTGTGGATTTCTTACCTCCACTTTGAATAATATTAAGCCAGTTTTTCCCATGATAACTATGGGATTTTAGGTTTCCAACTTAGATAACATCTAACTGTGTGTGTTCATGTAGTCTGCCATCAGGAATTCAGGCCTAAACTTTACCACTCATCCACAACCACAGGTCTTAGGTATGCTGAGGCAACCCTAGTCCTCAAGAATAAATGACATGTATGAAACAAGATATGAAGGTAAGGGGTTCCACAGGTACAGACTAGCTCCATCTTTTACATGGTCCTTTGGATGAAGACAGCTCAGGTATGTTCTCCTGCAGTGAATGGAACATCCAAGCTCTGGACTGGGAATCCCATTGTGTTTCATACTGCGGAGTCGAGTTACATTCATTCGATGTCTTTCTCCTGTCCTTAGCCAATCCAACTCAGTTGGTCTACCAGGAGGTGGAGCTGGAGCCCAGTCAGCGTAGTTCCTTGCCATTGGAGCAGTTCACTTATTGTCAGGAGAACCTGGATCATGCCTGGAGGAAAAAGTTCCCAGATCTATATGGGTAAAATGGGCTTGATGGTTAGTTGGCTGGACTATGCCTACTTGATAAGGAGTTAAATTATCTTGGGGATAGGTCTCCATAGAATTGAAATGAGTCAGTGGAGGTGGTTTAGACATCTAATCAGGAAAGCCCCCTTGTTATTTTCCCACTGGGAGGCGAGAACTCAAGTCAGATCCTGAACTTGTTGTAGGGGCTGCATACCCTTTCTGACCTGGGAACATCGTGGGTTCTTCCAGGAAGAGGTTGGATTATCTTTGGACTAGGGATGTATTGGTGTCCCTCAGGGACCTGTTACCTCTGTGACATATGCAAGGTTTTAAAGTCACCTGTTGTGCAATTTTTTGTGATATAACATAAGTCAACGTGTTGGTTGCAGTTTTCTAACACTAAGAAAAAAACACACTCTGTAATAAATCTTTTTATTGTCGCATGGCGTGGTTTGCCTCATCAGCATTTCTCGATAGTCCATATGTGACCTTGTCAGCTTTCGTTTTTTCTATTCTGGTTCTGGCCTTCTTGGTCAGCTTGAAAACCTCTCCCCAGTCAGCCATGTTTCCCTGAGATTATAATTGATTTTTGGCTCGGCAATGAAAAGCGGTATTAACTTAGGAGAAAATAGAAAGGAGGAGGACATGTGTGTGACATTCTTACTTTCCTCCCACCATTTTGGCTGTCATTTCACACAGCCACCAGGAGAATGGAGAGAGCAGCAAGAGCAGAAATAAGCCTTGCCTTTCATGTTGGTCTCAACATTTTCTTCTGCTGCCTCTCTTCTTTCTTTTTCCTCGTCTCCTGGCCCCTTGGATATTTCCCTCTGGAGTCCAATGATGTCCTAAGAGGGAGAGGGCCTGATAACATTGTTAAGGTACCTCAGGCATTAAGAAAATCATTGTAGCGTAGAGATGATTTAAACATTTCTTCCTTCAAGGTGGACTGGAAGTTGTTTTGGAAGCTTTTGGTTCATTATGTGTTGTTTAAGTTTTCATGGATTACAAAACAATTTTTACATCTTTCTATTTTCTTGTTATGTTTCCCCAGAGATTATTTTTATGTTGCATTATTGTAGTGTGCATTTCAGCTTGACATGCATCTCATCATCCCTAAGGAGTTCAGCTAGTTTGGCAGAACTTTGTGATATCAGAGGAGAAAGGTTAAATATCAGTGAACAAGTAAAGTAACGACAAATAAACACTACATTTGACTCTGTGTATTTGTTTTGTAGCCTACATGAGAAAGAGCTGGTTGAGGTTCACCTGATATACAGTACCTTGCGAAAGTATTTGGCCCCATGAACTGGTCAACCTCTTGCCACATTTCAGGTTTCAAACATAAAGATATAAAATTCAAATTTTTTGTGTAGAATCAACAACAAGTGGGACACAATCGTGAAGTGGAATGAAATTTATTGGATGTGTCAAACTTTTTTAACAAATGAAAAACTGAAAAGTGGGGCGTGCAATATTATTCGCCGCCCTTGCGTTAATACTTTGTAGCGCCACCCTTTGTTGCAATTACAGCTGCAAGTCACTTGGGGTATGTCTCTATCAGTTTTGCACATCGAGAGCCTGAAATTCTTCCCCATTCTTCCTTTCAAAGCAGCTCGAGCTCAGTGAGGTTGGATGGAGAGCGTTCGTGAACAGCAGTCTTCAGCTCTTTCCACAGATTCTCGATTGGGTTCAGGTCTGGACTTTGACTTGGCCATTCCAACACCTGGATACGTTTATTTGTGAACCATTCCATTGTAGATTTGGCTTTATGTTTTGGATCATTGTCTTGTTGGAAGATAAATCTCCGTCCCAGTCTCAGGTCTCTTGCAGACTCCAACAGGTTTTCTTCCAGAATGGTCCTGTATTTAGCCCCATCCCTCTTCCCATCAATTTTGACCATCTTCCCTGTCCCTGCTGATGAAAAGCAGGCCCAAGCCATGATGCTGCCACCATCATGTTTGACAGTGGGGATGGTGTGTTCAGGGTGATGAGCTGTGTTGCTTTTACACCAAACATATCGTTTTGCATTGTGGCCAAACAGTTCGATTTTGGTTTCATCTGACCAGAGCACCTTCTTCCACATGTTTGGTGTGTCTCCCAGGTGGCTTGTAGCAAACTTTAAACGAGACTTTTTATGGATATCTTTGAGAAATGGCTTTCTTCTTGCCACTCTTCCATAAAGGCCAGATTTGTGCAGTGTATGACTGATTGTTGTCCTATGGACATACTCTCCCACCTCAGCTGTAGATCTCTGCAGTTCATCCAGAGTGATCATGGGCCTCTTGGCTGCATCTCTGATCAGTCTTCTCCTTGTTCGAGATGAAAGTTTAGAGGGACGGCCGGGTCTTGGTAGATTTGCAGTGGTCTGATACTCCTTCCATTTCAATATGATTGCTTGCACAGTGCTCCTTGGGATGTTTAAAGCTTGGGAAATCTTTTTGTATCCAAATCCAGCTTTAAACTTCTCCACAACAGTATCTCGGACCTGCCTGGTGTGTTCCTTGGTCTTCATGATGCTCTCTGTGCTTTGAACAGAACCCTGAGACTATCACAGAGCAGGTGCATTTATACAGAGACTTGATTCTATTTATCATCATCAGTCATTTGGGACAACATTGAATCATTCAGAGATCCTCACTGAACTTCTGGAGTGAGTTTGCTGCACTGAAAGTAAAGGGGCCGAATAATATTGCACGCCCCACTTTTCAGTTTTTCATTTGTTAAAAAAGTTTGACACATCCAATAAATTTCATTCCACTTCACGATTGTGTCCCACTTGTTGTTGATTCTTCACAAAAAATTAGAATTTTATATCTTTATGTTTGAAGCCTGAAATGTGGCAAGAGGTTGACCAGTTCAAGGGGGCCGAATAGTTTCGCAAGCCACTGTATATTACTTGATTTACTCTGATACATTTTCTGTCTTCAGAACAAAAACAAACAAAAAAATAAATGTAGGATTAGAGGCACAGGTGGTCAGAAGATTTGATCTACTAATTATGGACATGGATGCCATTTATAGAGGAATTGTAATAGTTTATTTTATCTATTCTTCCTAGATGAAATAACTTTGAAACAACAAGTATATAGCTGGAACTGCTTGGAATGTATGGATTTTATCTGCTTTATCTGCAGGTTTAAATACACATACATTACCTCTTAAAGTCTTTTTAAATGTCTTTCAACTTAATAAACTAGAACTTATTAACTTATTGTTAGAGATTATGATTGCATGCAGCTAGTAGTTTCTCCTCACAGAATTAAAAAATATATTTTGGACAGCACACATAGAATTGACTGATAGACAAACAATGGGAATTCAGTGAAGATCTAAGAAGGTAACTAGTAGATTTACACAAGTTGTGAAAGTGTTGTGGAGATAGTTTTAATAACATGGAGATACCACTAAAGTTATTCAGTCGGTCAACATGTTGCCAAATCCTGGATGAAAACCAAAAACTGTCCACCCAGAAGAGAATAAAGTGGCCAGGATGTTCAAAAAACAACTCACCCTGGAACAAACCTGCCATGAACTGGAAACTGTTGGAACACTAATTTCACTGTCAACAGTGAAGCCAGCTTTTACATCAGCACACAGGGGGAGGAACCTGACCAAGAACAAAGGTCCCTGGTTAAAAATCAACATCTTCAAGCTGCCCACATGGACAAGTCAAATATCTTCTGGAGAAAATATTTATGGTCAGAGAAGATGGAGCTCGAGCTTTTTGGCCATCATGCCAAGAAGTACATTTGGAGCAGTCAAAGTCAGGCTTTCAAATCAAAGAACAATGTACAAACTGTCAATCATGGAGATGGCAGCATCATGCTGTGAAGCAGGTTCACTGCCAGCGGTACTGGTGCATTGCACAAAGTGGATGAAATAATGAAGGCAGAGGAATACCTCTACATTCTTCAGCTGAACCTCAAATCAGAATTCTAGAAATCTAGAAAAAAAGAGGTCAAATATGCAGCCAGGATGATGCCAGAAGCTTGTTGTTGGCTACAGACAGTGGTGTTTAGGTACATTTAACCCAATATTATTGGGGTGTTTTTAAGCATTTGAGCCTCCATTTTTAATTTTGTTTGTGCGTAGATTATGGAAAATATACAATATACAATGAATTAACCCCCCGTTTTAGAAAAATTAGTACAGTTGTTTAATAATTTCTCAAGATATGGACTTTTGGCTTTTTATGGTTTATAAGATTTCTGCCTGTGACAGGTTTATGGAAAATAAAACATACACATAAACATTGGTGTGTAGTAGACTGTAAGTATAAGGAGAAGGAAGCAACTCTGTCTACCACTTTGAGAAAATAAATTTGTCATTCTATAAACGGTCATGAATATAAAAAGCCAAGATTGGAACAACTCTGACATTCAATTTTCTCTTTTAATGCTTTTCTACTTGACATTTTAATCATTTGGTCTACAGCAGAGTGATATGCTCAAAACATGTCTCTGTCATTATCGGCTAAATCTTTTGACTTTGATAATATACAAAGACTAAGCATAAATTTGATTTTTTTTTTCCACTTTGCAGTAAAAACTATCATTCTGCAGTAAGAGCTGTTCTAAAGTAAAAATAGATGAGGTATGACTTGGCTGTGTGGACTATAAGTTGTCTGCTGCCAAACCAATTAGGGTGGAACAATGGTAAAGGAACAGAAGCCACTGACACTCAAAATCATCTCTTTGTAACAATGGCTGTTTTTTGCACATTGAAAGCAAGTGGGATGGTTGCTGAAGGGCCTCTAAGACTAATATATACTTGGATTTGATAGAAACCTTCAGCAGTGACCTCCTGCTGCCGAGTTCTTCCCAAACCATCAGTCAATATTTCTTCAAACCAAACTCAGCCAGTGTCATGGTTTACCGTCCTGACAGACTGCCCTTTTATTTAATTTCTGAAGATCCTCAGAAGCAGCTTATCTCCCTGCTTCAACAACACCTGTGTTGTTCCACAACAAGATGAGCTTATCACGGATATTAGGCATGAAAGTTTTGTCCTCCAAAAAAATCACAAAATTCCACTTTGTTTTCCCAAATGTTGAGAAGAACATTCAGGACAAAGAAAAATCCTTAAAACTAACAGCACAGAGGAACGTCTGCAACTATTCTAGACCTAAAACCCCAACCAACATTCTCCTGTCCAAGATGGTAAACTGAAAATCAAACTTTTCCACTGAAGCTTCTGCTTTCTGCATGGCTGAACAGGCCTGATTTATGTTTTGCTGCATTCGTTTTAGCCTTTATCTCTTCGGCTTCAGCTGTGAGTGTGTGTGTGTGTGTGTGTGTTGCAGAAATGTGTCCTACAGCTCTTTGCCCTGCTAATGGCTGCCAGCAAAGTCACGCTGTGTGTGAATGTGTGAGAGTTGTTTATGTTGGCCATTTAGGACCTTTTCGGTTACATTCCCTTACCTTCTGAAGGCTGATGTTTTTTGGGGGACTAAAGCCTGGTCATAAAGTGCCCAACCCCCATTTTTTGGGTTGGAGGTTCAGGTTTTTGTGATAAATGGTAAATGACCTGCACTTGTATAGCGCTTTGTCAAGTCAGAGGACTCCAAAACGCTTTACACCACAATCACTCATCCACCCTGATCCACACTGACAGTGCTAAGTTACATTGTAGCAACAGCAAGTGAGACAGATGGAGTGGGTTTTCAAACCAGCAACCCACTGTTTACAGGACGATCCCCTACCACCTGAGCCACCATCAATCAGATGGTGGGGGTATTATTATATGTTTATTAGGGCTGGAACTAATGACGTTTTTTTGGTTGTCGACCAATCTATCAATATTTTTAATGATTAGTCGACTAGTCAACCATTATTTCTAACCATCTCTGCTTTCTGTTTTGTATCGTTTTAAGTCTGCACATGTACAGTTAATACATTGTCAAAATAAATTAGAATGACCCAAGCTGGAATTTAGAAATAGTTCTGTTTAATATCTAAAAAAAAAATAACTGGATAATAGTTCACTGATAATAGATTCTATAACATACAGTTTGTAATTTGTGGAACCTGTTTATTTAAGGAAAGACTAATGCTAAACTGGATATTTATACACTGAACAGACACTCTTGTTTTACAAACAGAAGGTTTGGACAAATTGGACTGAATGAAACTACAGGTGTTCAGTGTAGCCTCTAGGTTTCACAAGTTTAAATATTTTAAATATAAAAATAACTAACTAAAAGTACCACAATGTAATAGTCCTTTACTCTGGTTCTGTATGAGATTGCAACTCCAGCTCTCTTACTCACATTTTAGCTGTTGCTTATAATGGGTTTGGAAGACATCGTCCATTAGGTGCATTTGAACCGTACTTACTGTATGCTCTGTATTAGTAATGACATTAGAATGTTATTAATGCGACACAGTCAAGTAACTCACTGAAAGTGAAGTAAATAGCATATCAGTCATGTTTGATGCATGTCAAAAATACGCCTGTATTATAACAAGTCACACTGGAGGTGTCATCTGTCGACCACGGCTCCAAGGCATTGTTGTGGAATTTTCTTATCAAAGTGGGTAGAAGTTGACTCACAAGAAGAGAAAATCCGGACTTTGTCTTTATAAGTTTTATTCAAAGGCATTCAGCGTTTGAATTACTCTGTCACCGAGCAAGTCAGTTAAGCAGAGCCCGGATCAACAGTTACACACAGTATTTATACCAGAACATGACAGTGTTATCTCAACTTCAAAGAGTCTGTGTTTTATGGCCCCGACCTTCTTTGGGTTCAGAGGTGACAAAGTTATCTAGGAACAACCATCTGTCCTTCCCGAGATATCAACCTAAAGCATGAGTTTTAACCATTAAACTTCTGATAATGGCTTTTACAGCTTCCTCCTCTAACACAGTTGTTCTGAGGAGTGAGGTAACCTAAAGGTCATACACTTTGGAACACTTAATAAAATAATTTTCATTACAACTCCTTTCTTCTGATTACAAGATAATCACAACTAAAGGAAAATTCTTCAAAACCATCACCTCTCTCAGCTAACAGACAATCCAAAGCCATTCCATTTTGCAAACTCATCGTTCTAATAGCTTAGGCTGATTGAATCATAAGTTGTGACCGTAGGTAGTAAATGAGCTAGATAAAATACTCCAGACCAATTAGCAGGCAGATACAGATATAATCCATTTCCACACAGCCAAACCATGTTCTTAGGACATGAGTACCCATCTCATAAAGGAAAAGTAACAAAAACCCTGGTTAATTTACCTGCCATGCCATACAACTTACCTCCATCCGGTAAGGCTGTAAGATTAAGAGTTAACACAAAATGATCTGGGACCAAAGATCCTGAAATAGTATAAGGATCAGTTCTGATAGGACATGACTCAAATTTATGTCTGTTGATTAAAGCACATAAAACAGATATAATAGCTGCGCAACCTACTGTCTTCCCAAGGAAATAAGGTCTACTTTCCTCCTGTGTAATACAAATATCTGGATCTTTAATCGGATTTCTATTACCCCAAATTCTATAAAGAGTTCCTGTAGAAGCACATGTTAAATTAGTCTCACTAGAAAATCTACTAACATTTCTGCTTTCCCTTACAGTATAATTCCTCACCCAAGGAAAAATAACCTCCACCAACCTGTTATCTGGAAAGAAAGTAGCTAGGGTATAAGCAGTATCAATAGGAACAGGTACTAAAAATGGTTGATCATTAATAGCACGTGGAATCAAACAACAAACATAGCAACTGTCATTTCTTATCTTCCTCACAGTTTGATGCATCCGTTGCCACCAGACATTATCAGTATGATCATAGTACCGTATTTTCCGCACTATAAGGCGCACTTAAAAACCTTTAATTTTTTCAAAAAATGACAGTGCGCCTTGTAATCCGGAGTGCCTTATATATGGATCAATTGGTTAATTGGTTGATCCATACTGGTTGTACACGGTGCTCTGTCAAAATGTTTCAGTACGACTGGTAAACTACAAAGCCGCACCGCTTGCAGCATTACAGCTACCATAGTCAGGGGTGTCGCCAAAGTAATAGCGGTAAACACCTGTACTGCGCTTACTCCTAGTCCAACACCACTTGTGTGTGTATAACGTTTGAATGTACTGTTGCAGGAATTGCCTGAACTATATGTGATTAGAAGCTCAGTGTGTGGGGTGTATGTTTTGTGTGTGTGTATGGAAGATGTTGACATTACGCCGCCTTATAGTGCGGAAAATACTGTAGTCAGAAAAGTGATGAATCTCTCTTCGAATCCGCTGATGAGTATCATTAGCATAATTCCTCAGATTAGCCTTACATTGTCTTTGCTGTACCTTTTCCCAAATGAACACAAGAGTTATAAAAAGACTTGCAATACCAATCATTAGCATCAGAACAGACCATCTTCCATATAGCTGCATCGTGACCTTGAAGTGGAATGTCCTTTCTTCTGGTACTGAAAGCAAACAGTTTTTTCCAAAGAAAACAAATTATAAACACAACTTAATTATAAACACAAAAAAACAAAAATCCTGCTGTCTCTCCTGAGTGGCTTCAAGCTGCCCTGTTACCAGTCTGGTACAGGTGGGCGGTCGTAGGAAGCTCCTCTAGAAATATGTTTAGAAACAGGAACTCTAACCTGCTGGAAGTTAGGCTTCCATAGTCCAATTAAACAACAGTGGAAATGAACACATTCAAATTTGTAATAATACCATAATGATAGATATCAAGCAATAACCATGAAAGTTAGATAAAAGCATCCGAGATTTCCTCCTCAGAGTCAGTCTCGCTGTCAAAGTGGGAGAAAATAATTTGGCTGACCCTTGCTGTCCAGGCAAAGGAGCCCCTAGTAGCCACCAAATATTAAGAAGTTAAGGAGAATAAGCATCATGGCGCATGTTTGACTGTCTCTCTGTTGCAGACGTCGCCAGTCCATCATCCAGAGAAAGGCTATGTGCAATGTGTAGAGGTCTTCCCTGTATGTTTCCTATGTGTCTCTCACTGTGGTGTGTGTGCAGTGAGGCAAATGACCTTATGATTTCTAACTTTCAGGCAATGCGATGGCCTTAAGTAGATTCTGAAATAACATTGCACTGGCCAAGGGATTATTGTGCCCAAGGGATTAATGTTCTTCAACCACCCCTTCAATCACTCGCCAGTGATCAGCTTACAGTTCTATGTCTTGTGGTGGTCCGCTGTCCTTACACCTTTCAGGCCGTGGATGATCCAGTTGGAAGATGACTTGTGTCCTGGAAGCCAGATGAAGCTGGAGGAGCTGGTGCTTTCCTGCAGCTTTCCTGGGTGTCTAGTAGGACCTGATATGGGCCATTCCAGCCCTGGACTTCCTGTGTTTTCTCCTAAATTCTCTGAGCAGAATCCAGTCGCCAGGAATAAAGGACTGGAGGGTGGAAGTGGCTGTTTCTGGTAATGCAGCCTTCACCGTCTGTGAAACTTGAGAAAACACAGTGGACAGGTTTTGACAGTAAAACAACATCCTATCTTCACACAAAGATGTGGAAGAAAATGATCTTGGCAATATCCCCATGTCCAAATTAGGAGACCTGCCACACAGCACTTCAAAAGGACTGAGATTTGCCTGTGTCCTTTGTCTCAATCTCATATAAGTGAGAACAATAGGTAGAGCCTTCACAACACTTGGCTAATTTTCAATTCAAAGTCCCATTCTCAAACCTAAGTGCTTAATTACATGAACTTCATCAAAACATCCAACCAAATCAAAAGAATTGATCTTCTGACTTCACCTGATATACTAGCAGTGACCATCAGCTAAATATTCTGAATATCAAAAATGTGACATGATGTTTGTGGAAGGCCTGATTACAGGTCAATATTCCCATAGTTTCAGAATACCCAAAAAGAATTTCAAAAATGGTCTAATCTGTAGAGATGTAAAATTTCACAAAAGAATCAACAGCATACTTTCAGAGAGGTTTTCAGAATGTGGTCTTAAGAAGCTATGCACCATTTATATAAACAAAGTACAACGTCTCTCTCGCATTGTCACTAAGTCCTCACTGGAGGTATGAGCTACCCTTTTTCCCATGAGTGCTACAATTTTGGAACCCCATGTTACTTTATTCTGACATTCCCCTCTCCTGGCGCAGGGTCCAACCCATGCGACAGTCCAGCAAAAGTTTGAACAAAAATGGTCTAGTAACCAAGATCACATTACATAGAACCAAAGAAATGAATTCTGACATAACTATGTGTCACTATGAATTTAACGGAAGCAACATAAAGAAAATCCAGATGTTTTTAACTGCAATTCAGTTCCATTAACAACAAAACACAAACTTTAGTTATTCAGTTCATCAATGTCTCACTTAGAAATTAGTCACATATCATCCTGATTTGTCTTGTATAAAGATGAGTATTAGATTAATGGACATCTAATGTAATTCAGATGCATAAACCCTACAAATTCGAATCTAATAAATAATTCCCACCAAGTATAAAGTCATGACTCAGATTCTTTATCAAAAATATATTCCTTACTTTTGGCATATCTTGAACTGTCAGCTAGCTAAACGGCACCAGGGAAAACTTTCAATCCAATAAATCACCAATGATTCTGCATGCAAAACTAATTCTTCAAACTAGTTTAAACTATTTCATGAACCTTTTAATAGTAAAACGCATAAATCTAAAAGTCATGCTACATCCAAAAAAAAATGTATTAAGGCAACAATCACTACAAGCATTTAAATTCTATTGTCTCTTAAACAGTGTTAAAACTCAGGAAGGGAGGTACTGAGCGTTACCATGGGAGCAAAGATGTGAACCAACCTGGTAGGTGGGCGGAGTCAGGCAGAACTAACCTCTGATTGGCAGCCTATGGGCGGACCCACAGTTTCTTCATTCCAACCCATCTTAGTGAACCTTAAACTGCAAAACTGTTAACATACACCTACCTCAGAAACAAGCTGCTTCTTAACTCTCCTGAAAACTCAAAGTTTAATCAATCTGGGATTTAGAAACATTATTTTAAACATGGATTATTGTTTCATGCAACATATAAACAAACATTAATTCCAACAAAACAAAGACAAAACATCAAAGACAAACAGATGGCCAAATTTGAAGCTTCAAGAATTCAAAGAAATTTTTAACAATCTCTTTTCAGAATATGTTTTCTCAGCCATATTTTTTAATGCTATAATTGATCAATTTTGTTATGACAATCTTCAGGATCCTTTTTAAAAAAAATGAGTGCACATAGTCCAAAGAGATCTCAAACTATTTAGAAGCACAGCAACAGTTTTCTCTTAAATGAATCCAAATTCACTGATGCTGAAACCTTTTGCCAATTCTTTGTACTGTAACTCTGTAATAATAATAACTGCAATCCTGAGTTATTGTTACAATTCTCTTTTTGTTTGGCTCAATTTGATCACAGCTGTATTGCAGAATTTCAGGTTAAATGCAAAGAAGTATTTTAAGTCAGCGTTGACATTTTTATGCAGTGTTAAACTTAACCAGAAATGAAGCTAAGAAACTTGACTCCAAACAGGACTTTGTTCCAACATAGTGTTTCAAAAGGAGAACAAACATAATTTTCTTTAATTTGGCCTGTTTAAATTTTGAGAGTTGCGGAGAAAAATTTGAAAAATTACTAGAACCCCTCTTTAATAATCCAAATGCTGATAAATGTTCCAATATTTTATCTCTTAGTAATCTGAAATCACCTTGTGTACCTTTGTACTCCTAGGTATTCTTTTAATCTTTAAAACCCCTAAGAAATCAAACAAGGAGACTGGAGTTTGAGCCGACCATCCTCTTACTGTTAAGAGGGCCTTTATTTCTTTTCTTTTCCTAAAATGAAGGATTTTACTTGTCTTGATTCCGTTATAAAAATCCTAACCTTGGTTCCAAAACAAAACTCTTCAACCCCAATCTGTGTTCCCCAGAATAGACATTTTGAGTATTATTGCATTTCAAAGCCACCAAATGACTGGAACCCATTGGCTTAGATCTGTTTTAATAAGTAATCGGTCTATCTTTAATTAAATATTATGATTTTATGGACCCAAAATCTATGGCTTACGGGCTTCAGGAGTCCAGGAACTACAATTTCAGTACTACTGCAATGAACAATGGTGTTAACTTTCTGCAGAGATTGAAGGATTGGCTAAATATATTATTTCTGCTTGGACAATAATCAGATTTAAAATTATTAGTTCACAACTCCTAATTTACCTCAGATCATATTTGTTCCTATCCCAGTTCATAAGAAGCTTCAGACAAACATTATGCTAAAAAGTCAAAAACAAAACAAACAAAAAACACAGATCTGCTTTAAAATAAAAAAAAAGCATGCTTAAAAAGACTTGGTACTGTGGTGGAAAATAACTCCACAATTCTGAAGGCTTTTCATGCAGAGTCTTTTATGGAACATAAGATTAGTTTAATTTTTGTGTGGTACCACTTTCCAATCAGAATCTTTCTTACCTTAAAAAATAACCAAATTTTTTCATTCTCATTTTAAAAGTTTGTTTTACCAAGAATAATGTGTTCAACAAAACCAATTACTCTCAAACGTTTTAAAAGTTTTAGCCAGTGATATCTTAGAAAACAACAAGTGTTTCAATATTTCTGTGCAGCATAGAACTGATTAGGTTTCCTTTCCTTCCCCAAAGGGAGAAAAAAGGAAACTGCAGAACCAAACCTTTCATAGTTTTTGTCAGGACCTGATATAAGGTACAGTGTAAATCAACATGCTGCATGAATCAGAAGAGGGAAGAAAACCCTAATATAACCTCTTCCCAGCAGCTGCTGTGAAAAACAATGAATTTGTTCCATAAGAGTCAGTTAGCACTTGCGGACAAAAACTGCACCAAACTGTAAGTACTGTGTCAGAGACTGTATGAAGACCATCTGTAGTAGAACTAAGCCTGTTTTAATGAGGTCTCTACCCATTAGATTTATGGGATACAAACTCTGACAACAGAAAATAATACCTGAAGGAGAAACCCATCAGGTTTTACGCATGCGCTGGGTTTTAAAAATGCTCCTTCATGAGATCTGTCGTGAGAATGACATAGAAACACTTGGTTACTGCTGAGTTTTGGAGATGTTGTAACTTCCTCTGCTTTTAATAACTTTTAATAACTAGAATAATTGACCCTGAATATTCCACGACGAAAGAGAACTTGCTTCTCTGAAAGAATTAAACGGGAAGTATCAAATGAGCTAAGTTATCACCCTTTTAAAGATACTTTTCTAACCCTAAAATAATATTTTAACCCGCTATATCTGTCAACGTCAAGCAAGCGTCACATGAGCAGCGGTTAATAAGCGTTCTTCGTTGCAGAAAATAGGAAAAGATTTATGCAAATGTGTGTGTGTTTGTACGTTACCCCCCTCAGTTTCTTAATCACTCCAGAGTCAGACTGTCATGGCACACAGTCCTCTATCAGTCCAAAACAACAACCAGGCCCTTCCCAGGTCTGGTGAGACATTCAATCATTTTTTGTCCACTTTAACTTCTCCAGGAGGGAGAAAGAAGAAACTTTGCTCCGGCCTGTTTCTCTTCTGCCCGCATAAGATGCTTTCAATATAAATCCAGTGCATTCACTCTTCTGACTCTGACAAACAGCATGGATCGTTGTCCATCTCAGTGGGGCCAAACTTCTTCTGAGTTTCGTTTTGGTGGAAACTCACACTGCGATTTGCAACAAGCAGGCAGGCAGGAGGGCAGATCTCTCTCTTTCAGGCCGTGCTGGAGAAGCGTCTCTGGCGGAGTAGCCATGGAGAAGGGCAGGTTTCTAAAATCCAGACTCAAAAACGCAGATGTTGAACTCAAATCCCATATATGTGTGTATATGTGTGTGAGAGAGGCAGAAGAAAAAGTTTAGTGTAGGTTCAGATTTTGCACAAAGAAATATTATCAATCAGTCAGTCAGTTGTCCACCTGCCTGTCACTTCCTTCCACAACATGAACTATACTTCTTTCTAAAACAACTTTATTTTTGACTCTCTAATGTCCCTTTTCACTTTTTACCTTCTTTTCCGACTTATCGCAATATTTAAGACAAACGAAACTTCCTTCAAGAAAGTTTTAACTTTTTTTTGTTTTACTTATTTACACTCAAACTTCCACACTGTGAAAAACCAATGTTATCTTCCAAATTAAAGCACATTTAACACAATTATCCCCACTTTTTCCTTTCATTATTTTATAAATCAGAGTCTGAAGAAGGAGGCACCCCTGATGCCTCAAGGTTCCGGAACCATTTTTTTCCCTTTTTACCCGTTCAGCCTGCCGTCTGGCTTTTCTCCTTTATGAGGTGTAGAAAATTGTGTTCTGCTTTATCCCATTGTTACCAATGAGAACCTCCTTGTTTTCCCTAACAGGGTAACCGGGCCCTCAGCTGATGTCCTCCCTCTCGCGACTCCGGAACCTAATTAATTAGTTAGGAGATGATGGTTAATGTGTAATAAAAAATAATAATATACATTATATCATACAGAGCAACTTCTCACCCAGATATATTTGAAGACAAATAGTTCGGATCCAATCGGCCAGATGCCGCAGGCGGGCACCGGACTACCCTCCGTAATATGGAGGTGGACTGAGAACAACTCTCAGGCTGGCCAGGCGTCCATGTCCCATCCTGTGGTCTCCTCTGGCACGTTAGATCCTGTTCGTGACGCTAAAATTGTTGTGGAATTTTCTTATCAAAGTGGGTAGAAGTTGACTCAGAAGAAGAGAAAATCCGGAATAAACTAGCCTACCCACATCTTCAGGTCATTTATCTGTTCTGTCCCGCAGCACTTCAGTGCTGCATGTCCAGTGCACAGCAATGGTAAGAAATGGCGAGCATAAGATTACTCGCCGTATGCTGGTGGTCCCAGTGGTTTTTAACCCAATGAAATGTTTCCATCCATAGTTTGTGAACAGCATCTGAGTGCTCACATCAGTGCTCATGCATAGTTTGCATTTAGCTTTCTTGCAGACAGTGGTGACAGTACTGTCGCCACAATATCCTTGATAATAATAATAATAATAATCATCTTTATTGGTCATTGCACATGTACATTACAACGAAATTTGTCCTCTGCATTTAACCCATCCCTTACAGGGAGCAGTGGGCTGCCATTGTGCGGCATTGTGATGACACGTTGGGTGTACAAACAACCCTGATGTTGTTCTATCCCGTACATTAAGAATAAAATTTAGCATCGACATTTTTTTATAGGTGACATATTAATCTTTGTAGTCGACTAATCATTGCAGCCCTAATTAATGTTCAGAATGTATAGTTTAGACTTAAATAGGTATATATTTATATAACTATAGTTATTTAAATAAATGTAGGTCAATACAAAGTCTTTATGGTTAGAAATGTGTGTGTTGGAAGGAAGGAACGGGGCAAATGAGGTAACGCTGAGTTTAATATGAGCTTTCAAAGCCCATTCCAGCAACAAAAAGGTGCTTATGTTTTAGCCGATTGGTTCCGCTGCAGCCAGGAGACAGGTTACTTCTTATTTCTATTCAACAAATGAAATAGTTTTCACCAAAGCCAGTTGGTGCTGCTTTTCCATACTCTGATGATTGTTTTTGGAAAGGAAATTGGGCCGATTGGGACAGGAGGCAAACTGCTGAAAATATAAGATTTCAACTCGCTCCAGGACAGAATAATTACTACTACTTTTGTTTTTAGACAAACACAGCACACAGAATTTACATGCAGCAGAGATCAAGCTTTTTCATTATAGAGTGACTTTCCCTTCTCTGAAAGGTTGAGGTAAAAACCTGGAATTGATGCTGTGCTGTAATTTTCATTGCGTATCTTATGATTGAAGGGAGTCTTGGATTTCATTTTCTTTTTGGCTAAGCTAAGTCATTTGTTGGATTGACAGCCGAATATCTCACCATAGAGCAGTGTCTTTACACTAAGCAAATATTCACAAGGGTGTTTCACACTTCAGAGATATTATAATCCTGAGGAGGCTTTCTTCAGAATTTGAGGCTTTTTTAAAGTGTTAACTTGTCTGTCAGATTTGTCCAATTGATAAAAGTGTTTCCTTTGAACATCACAAGCTTTAGTTTTTATCTTTACCATGTGCAGGAAATAACAGGACTCTGACTGACCAATGATGATTTTCACTTATGAAATTTTACAGTTTGCCCTGGTGGTCAGACAAACACCAAAACCCTTCTTTTTATGTTCTTAATCCAATTCTGAGAATTTTATTGACTTTATATACTAAACTAACCGCAAAAACACATTTACACAGAAAAATACCACAAACTGTGTAATTTTCTCTTTCTGCTGGATTCTGCATCTGTTGTTTTCAAGATAGAAATATGAAAAGTCTGCTGTTCATTTTTCTCCCTCTCATCTGATGTGGCACACAGGTGAAACTACCATTCAAATCTGAAACACAATTCAATATAGGGACTGTAATCCTTCTCAATGATCGATATGTGTTCAGTTGATTTTTGTTGTCATCAGAGGCTTCAAAAATGTTTTAAATTGAAACAATATGATATCAGAGTCCTTTTTGCATTATTAGCATGCAATATTTGGTGATTATATGTCTCATGCATTCATGTTTCCATACCAACAACATATATGGACAGCTGAATAACATTTCACCTACCTTGGTGTCCACACATTATATACAATTTGGTGACAGGGATGCTACACTTCGTGGAGAGTTGCAGATGTACTTCTTGCAGTTTGCCACAAGCTATGTAGGATATACAGTAAACCTTTGGAAGAGGGAGGTCTGGTCAGACGAGAATACAATTTTAACATTTGGCTGACATGCAAAATGCTGTTGATTAAGGAAAATTAACACTGCACTTCACTCTGAAAACTCCATCACCATGGATAAACCTGGTAGTAGTAGCGGCATCATAATGTGGGGATGCTTTCCTTCAGGAATGGCAAGGATACTGCTCAGAGTTGATGGGACGATGGATTGAGCTAAATACATTTCTATCATGTGAAATGCAGAGAAATAGACAATTTGTTTTTGTAAAATATCAAAATTTCAAGACGTTCAAGGGGTATGAATACTTTTGAAGGAGGTGTGTGTGCGTTTGGTGATGTTTTTATGGAACCAACTAGAGCAGAAAGAAAGTGTGTGCTTAAGTAACTCTTACATCATCCAAGCAGGTAATTTCAGCATTCACCCATTACAACTTATTATACATATGTGGCTGTTTAATCACAGTGTTTCTGCCACTCTACAAGGTGCCAACACAGTGTTAATAAACTAAATTAGTCATATTCAGATTTAAAGTCCCACCCAAATTACTACCTAATTAGACAGCAAATGCATGAAGCTAAATCTGTAGTGGCTGATTATACAGGAAAGTCTTTGTTCGGAGAAATGAACTGCAGGAGAAAAAGTTCTCCTTCGCATTTCAGTTTGTGTGCAAAAAGCTGCTAATTTAATCTCAGCTCTGCGTACTCTCTGCTCTCCAGCTCTGCAGAAAATCTACTCTTGGGAAAATGTAATAATGTGAAGTTGTTGAGTATCCATAAAACTCTATCTCAGTATTTTATGACTTTTATGAAACCATTGGAGAAGCGCTTGAGTTATCTGTGGCTCTGTAAACGAAATAAAAGTGACTCTAAATGAAAGTGTTATCAGCAGCAGAGACTTGCAGGTTGAAAGTCGGAGCGTCTCAGAATGTGCCAGCTCTAACTCCATTTTTTTCTTTTGGAGAGGGAATGCTGAAGATAGACTCGATGGATTTTACAGGCACAGAAGGTTTTGTGCTTTATTTTATTCCTGAGACAGATTGCGATAATTTACAAGAGAAATTAAATGACTGAGACACTTTTATCAGCATTTAGCACTGACGTGAAACATAAGTCCTCCAGCTTTCTGATATGATCTTTTTAGTCATTTATCATAACAGCTTTAATCTAACCAAATGAGAAATTGTTTTCTTTTGTATGTTTTTTAATTGAATGAAAAAGATAATTCATTTCCAGTTATTTCAAGAGAATTTCTTATTTTCCTGATGTGTTTGAATTTTAAAGTATCTGCAAGCTAATTACCTGAAACGGCAGAGAAGTCCTAGCTTTCAAATAAAAACCCTGGAGAGTCTGTTATCCAGGTGAGGCTGAGCCTCTCTGGTGCTCCACAGGATGGGATTAGACGGCTTCATGCCTCTTAATTTCTGCATCTTGTGTCATCATTTGGCCTCCCAACCCACTGATGGTCTGAAGTGATGGCACCTCTCTTGGTATGATTATAGGCTATTTGCCTCTGTCAGAGGTGTGTGGCTGTGTGTGTATGGCTCCATGTAGTGTGAATGCTGCTTGTCATCAGAGCTATTTCTGTGTTTTGTGTTTGTCTGAGGCCTGAAATGGGGATGTTGAAGGTTGACAGATCTCTGATGTGATTCTGCGTAGGGTCACTGAGAGGTCTAAGGATAAAGATTGTCAAGCAGGATTAAAGAGGGTATCAATGTGTGTGTGGCTCAGTCTTTACCTCTCATACTATGACATTGTACTCAGTTTGTTTACCAGCTGGGAAATTTTTAAATTCCTAAAAGAATGGTTTATGGATATTATGAAAATAACATTTTTAGGCACTCCTGATAAACATGTAAGAAGTTTAAGAAGCCATAATACAAAATAATCTCACACTTAAAAGTCTAATCGGTGGGGAAAAACCTCCAGTTTAAGAAATAATATTGTTAATAATAGTGTAAATAAATCACCAGTTGCAAATTTGATACCTCTGGTGTCGATACTTTACCCATTCTTCATTTGCCAACACGACAGCACACATTCCTCTCTATAAAATTTCACAAAGTTGAAGAATACATAGAAGGGGTCATTGTCACAATCTTACAGTGTCTTTAAATAATCCAAAGTCTCTTCAGCTCAGTCCGCTAGGTTTTCTACAGGATTTAGGTCTGTGGACTGAGACCACCATGGAAGAACTTTGATTTAATTTTTTTTGTCTGCTGAACCATTTGTGTGTTTACTTGGCCATGTATTTTAGATAATAACCCTGCTAAATGACCCCAAAACAATCAATTATCAGTGTTTGACAGAGAACACCAGATTTTTCTTTTAACAATCTGGTACTACAAACAGTTCATGATACCATACACTCTGGCAAGGTTCCCAGGGCCCAGGCAACATCACAGTGGTTCTGAGGTGAATAACACATATTCATCCTTTGTGTTTTGCTAAACCCACCTTGAATGTTTGTTGTTGCAAACTCCTCATGTTTACATTTGCAATGGTGGGAAAAATACTTTTTTTTATGTCATGCCTCCCAAACAACCAGTCAGCAAATAGATGGTGTCTAACTGTCTATGGAGACTTGGTGATTCCAGGAAGCCACACTCAGCTGTAGTTCTCTGAAGTTTGGATATTTTTTTAAATTCCATCCCCTTAAGTATAAGTAGTGACAATATACATTTGGGTTCTAATCCAGCCATGTGGCCTTCAATGAAGTAGGCCTCTTTGTACATCAAATTTATAATCCAGGGAAACAGAAAGTCAGGGTATATCACTTAAAAGTTCCAATATTTTTTTCCACAGTGAATATCGTATCAATGCAGTAAAAGGTAAATTATCCTGAAGCTTTATAAACATCATTTCCAGTGTCTGTAGCCTTTTTGTTCTGTATTCACTGTCAATTATACTTTCATCGTGCTGCTGAATTAGCAGTCCATCCAAACTGACATTTGTGTTTGTAAATTTCTGCAGAGAACCGGGAAATTATACAAGTGTTGTAGGACTAAGTACAGGACTCTGTAATAAATGTGAAAACTATGTGTTGTTTGAAACCAGTTCTTTCTAACAGCCATTATAAATAGAAAAGTCGAAGGTTTGAGCTCATTACCTGAGGCAAATGGTAAAGTGAACCTTAGCACGTTAAACTGTATGCTGCAACTGATATGGATTATATTAATATTTATTGGATGCTTGAACATTCAACTTTTCCTAAATTAAATCTAGCTGACATGGTGACTGGGTTTTGTGATGTTTCTTCCTAATACGCTGTATAACTCTCATCTTCAGCATAAATCTGACAAGCATTGTTATAACATTGTACAATTCTTATAATTGAACTCAGATGCAAACCAGGGTCCTTTTTACTACTTTCTTTCGGACTTATTTAAACAATTCCTACTTATCCAAAGCCAATTACTCGTCTCTTCTCAATCCCTCTTTCCTTGTCCCACCCCTCCAACCCCACTGCCAACAGTCTGAGGGAACAGGAGCTATTGTAATAGGCTTACAGTCCTGACAGCCTTATGACTGGGTTGTTGCATATTATAATTGGATTAGGTTGGAGATAAGCCTAGTGCCAGTAAGACTCTTAAGTCTCAATCCGCCGGTCCTAGTTGGCTCCCGCCATTGACACTTTTCTCAGTCAGTGTGAATGAAGAGTTCCGCTGGAGAAGTAAGGATGTATGTTGCTAAAAGCAGTGATGCGTTTCAAACCTGTGATTTATGGAAGCATCCAAAATTACCGCATTTCCATCAGATAAAGTTAATATAGACTAAATGAGTTTATGCACATTTGGGTTTAGTTTCAAAATCAGCAAGTAACTTATTCGTCAACAATTTGATTTATTTGACATCCTGTTACTCATCACATTACTGATAGACTCCTCTGTGTGGATCTTAATGAACAGGTCAGAGCATTAATTTGTCACTGTTGGGGTTTGAAAACTGCTGTGACCTCCCATGCTTCAAACACTGTCCCAGTGCTGTGTGGAAGCTCTGGGGGAGTCTTATCAAAGGCTCACATTGAGAACCTATTGTCCAAATCCCACAGAGCAAACCAACAGATGAATGTTCTTGTTCCCCTGGGGCTTGACAAGCCAATTAAAGCTTTGATTCCATATTCAAGTACAAGTTTGTACTTAACACGCCCTTGAAATGTTTTTTTTTTCTTCTATTATTCGGTAAGGTTTGCCCTGAATATTCAGTACTCAGATATCCTGTTCTGCCTAGGAGCCATTATTGACATATTGCAGAAATAGACATCATGAAACTAGTGTTGACACCATTACTGTTTTGTTACTACTACTGTTCAATAAAGTTTTGGTCTAGAGAAAAAAAAGATCGCTAAGTTACAATACCTGAAAAGAAAACATGAGGGCAGGCTTTTCCCCTTTTTTGGCCCTACATGGATGAAGTTAATTTCTGAAAGTATAATATTTACAACTTCAGAACAGAACAATAATAGTTCACCTTTAAATGGCTGATTATAATTTCAAACATTTTAAATATATTTTTTCAGCACTAGTAGAGGCCTTTATTTTAATTTTTTGTGACAATAGGCTGACAGGAAAGAGGGGTAGAGAGAGGGGGAGACATTCGGCAAATATCACCGGGTCTGGGACTTGAACCCGGGACAACCGCTTCGAGGACTGTAACCTCTGTATATGATTGCTTAACCCCTACACCATCAGCACCACATCATAATTTTAAACATTTCAAATGGCTGATTGTTAAGCGAGAATAAAATTAAAAGATAATAAAACAAGAATATTCTATAGAAAACAAGCTTATATGCCATCAATAATATATAAAGGAGTAAATATAAATGGTGTTTGGGTATATACAGTGGAGACAGTGGGGTAAACCTTCGGGCTCCGTCTTTACGGATCTGGATTTAATGTGTTTAATGATTATAACGCAGTGCTGATTAGTTTCTAAGATTTCTGCAATGCATGAGTTAAAGTTTATGATAACCTGAGCACACAGACTGATGCACACTGTTTAAGTCATTATTCTTTATTTTGTGTTAATAAACATCATGGTCATTTCATTTGAAAGGCTACATAAATGTTCATTAACATATTAATATTAAATCAAAATGCTGTTTATTTGCTGTGACATGTTCAAAGCTCGAGATATTTTATTATTTAATACTTTCTTCATGATGCTGTATGTTCACTGTTTTCTAACAAACCTCTGAGTTCTTCACAGAACAGCTGCGATTTTACTGAGACAATGAATTACACACAGTTTGACTCTTACTTACTTAGGGACGTCTGAAAGGAAATTGTTGCACTAGGTAAAAAAATTAAAAACCTATCTTCAATGTCATAAAATCGCAACAAGACACATCAAAGTGTGTGGTTGTCACATGATAAAATGTGGAAAATTTGACTACTTTTGTATGACACTAATGTTTATGTCATGATGGCTCATAGTAGACGTGAATCTTGGTGGAGAACATAGGAAGAATTTAGTTTAATTTTATTCTTGGAAAGGAGAAAATCTGAAATTTCTAATTATTTTGCGTTTCATCAAATAATTCACCAAACTAGCAGAGGAGTCAGTTTTATTATTTAACTCTCTAATCAACATTTTAGACATGTCAGAGCAGTTTTGTGATGAGCAGGAATGAATGACACACGTATTTGAAACCCTTTTTTTTCTGTGTCCGATTAGCTCATTTACATCTTATTTAGTATATGTCCTGTTGATTCTCATTGATGTCTTCTGTGTTTATGTGAAAATCCAGTTGCATTCAGCCCACTCAATCCATTGTCTTTGAATTAACCCTACACAGTTAGATGCTTTAGGTTGGTTATAATGATTTACCGGTTTGCTGGCAAAGCATTAATGATCAGGAGTTTTGTATTAAAATAGAATGCCTTTATATTCTGCTCTTAGTTTTGAGGGTGTCTTCTAAAATAAAGTCAAGCTTTTGTTGTGAAAAATACTTTTTTTGTTTCTTTTTAAAGCAGAAGATTGAATTCCAATGGTGATTTCCATAATTGTAGCCAGTAGATGTCATGCATGTTCCAGAAGCAACGCTCAGCCACAGTTTGAACATTTTTGTATTAAAGCACATTAAACTTTAAGATGTATGTTCTTTTCCTCTGGGTTGTAACAAAGCTCTCACTCTGCGCATTGAGTCCAGTTTTACCTGAACATGTGGTCTCAGGCCTTAATCCTATCTTTGCGTGGGTATTTACGCAGGTGACACATTGTATCACTGAGCAACACATCACTGTTCTCCTGCAGCATTCTGGGAGGTGAACTGCACAATTAGAGCTATCTGAAATCACCACCACCCTCTCCCACACCGGCTCCTCGTTTACTGCTCTATTGGCTTCTCTCAGTCGCCACTGGAGTCCCCGATGGTGATCTAAAATTAGCTCCTCCCATCTGAAAATATGTCCGCCATCAGTCCTCGTCTCATGGGAGAGAGAGAGCAGAGAAAAGGTGAAGGTGGGAAAAATGGGCAGCAGCTGGTTTTAAAAGGGTGAGCAGGATTTTGAAAGAGAGAGAAAGCATAGAGAGAGCAAGAGATTGACGACGTGATGGCGGTAGCGCAGCAGTGGCCTGATGGAAAACCCCGCTGTGAGTTCCTTGATGAAAATGAACCTCATTCTTCTCTTTGCTTCTCACTCATTGTATTTTTCACTTTTTACTGCAACTTCTTGGCTTTTATTCTGGGATTCTCATGCTGACTCACTCTGGCCCATCTTACGTTCACTGGTCCAGCTCAGTTAACAGGTTTTACTTTTGCATATTTCAATCTGTACTCTGCTACCAGAGAAGGATTTTTCTGTTTTAAATTAAACCCATGTCTTGCATTGCTTGTTATCTGTGCTAAACTAAATGGCTAATTCAGTTTGTAATGAATCTAGACTCTGTTTGGTCATCTCTAGTTCAAAATCTAAAATGTGTCATTGCTGAACTGGATAACTCTACACTGAACAAAGATTTTTTAAAACACAGTTTGAGATTTATTAAATTACCCTAGGGATGAAACACAGTATATCAAAATGGTCAGACCTAGATTCATTACTGATTCTTTGAAACACAATTCTTATTCGCAAAAGTACATTCGCAAAAAAACTATATATATATATATATACTAATATATTTTATTTCCCAAAAATATTGCTAAAATCAGGAAATATCATTATACCCCCAGTAATTACATGAAACACATAATTGAACCAGTCAAACTTTATTCAAGCAAAAGTAAAATAGCTATATGTTAAAGATAACTTTGTAAAAGAAACATATTTGTAAAACTTTGCATTCAAACAGATGAGGCAGACTTTTTGGTGCTGAAAACAAAACCAACTCAATGTGCCTAAAGCATGCATTTCCCACACAAAAACCTTAGCAACCATGCAAATAAAGAAGTCTGGTTCATGATAAGGCTAGAAGGTTTTCCACTTCCCCTGTTAGTTTTTTCTGCATTTAGCCAGATTCTTCCATGTTGTTCTTCATCTTTGGTAGTTACAAAATACTGTATAGTGAACATATTTTGATTTGCGTTGAAATTAAATCCTTCATTGAATTAACCCCGACAGTTTTCCAACCTCTAACCAGAATGTGGGTAAGATTTAGGTATTTTTAACTCAGAGTTGATACTTTTTACACCTCTTATAAGCAACACTATGCTCAAATATTAATGATGCTAATCCAATGTGTGTGCGAAGAAGACTTTTGTTAGGACCCATGGAGCCACAATGACAATCTAAATGATCTTAAACCACAGACGTAATGACAAATGAGGTCAGCATCAAGGTTTCAAAATGAAACTCCGTTCTGGATTTTTGCTCATATTCTTACCCAGATACAGTGGTCAGAATTATGGGTTGTACCTCAAACATTAAATGGCAGCAACTTCCTGCTCAGCTCTTTGTTGTAATTTCACAGTATATTTCGAAACAAGGCCGACATTTAAGCCAACTCCGCATCTTTGACCATTTCTTGCCTCCCTATCAAACACAGGGTTCTTGAGACACTTTCACAGTTTCACCTTTAAAAAATAGGCATTTCCCACACATTAAGGAACATTACACTATTTTCCAGTAGATAATCATGATGTCATATTTAAAACTGCTGTGCATGTTGAATTTGGAATACTGTTTCAAAAATGCCGGGGTCTTGTTGATTATTAAGTGCTTAGACTAGTGATTGGCTTCAAACTCCCTCCTCATCTTGACATCTGAAATCCTATCAGAGCCCCGAAAACCAAAAGTGATGGATAATTTTCACTCAGCCTGCTTGTTATTCATAGTTTTTACATAAACTGATTAAAAATGGTATCCTTTATCATTTCTGACACTTTGACACCCTTTAGGGATAGGATAGGTTGAGTGCAGGAGTTGAATTAAAACAAATGAATGAATAAGTGTGACTGTAATAGTCACTAACCAGGTTAAATGCTGTGCATTCAGGGTGAAACCAACTGTCATCATCAGTAACTGATGATCCAAATGCCATTAGAGGCTAGCAGTCAGCTGAACAGGTCACTAAATGCAATGATTATTGAAGGGGATCATATCAGCGTCAGAAAGGATATTTCACTAGTAGTGTTGGTTTGTAAATCAAAGCGCACCGTTATCGATCTCCACACAGCTGCTGTCACTGTAAGGGCCTGCGAGATGGATCTCCTTTAATTTATCGTCTGCGGTCGGCGAGGGAGATGGAGAACCTGCCGCCATTAACTTCTAACAAGCCGCATGAGGCTCTCAACTGAAAATGCTTTGCTAATTATGAAGTAAAGGTTGTGGATGTGCACGTGCTGAGGTCAGCTCATGGGGCTCTGCTGTGTCTGCTTCATGCCTCACAGACAGTTTACATCTGTATCATCTTATATTCTTACTGTCCTCACTGCCCTGGGTGGAACTACCTCTCACAGAGCAGAAGGGGGGGACACTGACAAGGTAGCACGTAATGGAGAATAGACATGGGCAAACACAAACAACTGAATGAATGGCAGCATTAGATCTGTTTAAAATGTACTGAAGAAAACCAAATATATGTATTAATATACTGTATGTTTATATATCTAAGTTTGAATGTCAGCACCGTGGTGTCTACTTTGACTCATATTCTATGGTCACTGCATTAATGTAATCAATACTGAAGAGTCGGTGGTCTAATTTGTCTTTTTGGTTTTATAGGATCAAAGACTGTTTTTCATTTATCATAGAAACTCTTGTTATGCTAATGTAAAGACTAAACCTTATACATCTGAAATGCAGTGGGTCAGTTTATAGTGATTCATTGTCAGGTTTAATCAACCTAAAATGCCTATAACATCACAAAAAGAAGAGAAAGACAAGAGAATTAGTTTCTTACTCGCTGGGAGAACGGACAGAGATGTGCTTTCAGTTACAAATATCCTACCGCTCTGAAAATCACATCTCTCCAACACTTCTTTTTATTATCTTTAGGGTGGTCCCTAGTTACATGAACGTTGGTGCTCTTAAAGGGTGGGGAACAAACAGTAGCAACATGACATAGATCATGTACACCATTATCTTGTACAAACACACTTGCACAGTCCCCATATTCTTAAGATATGTGCACTCTTTGCTCAGCACAGTCAGCCTTCATCTTTATGATGTCCTCAACTGTGACTGCATCATCCCAATTCCACCTTTCCATCCTTGCCTGCAAACAACTCAACATGTTTGCTTACACATACAACATGAAAGGTTATAAAGGTCAAATAGTAAAGTTAATAAAGAGGAAATATATAAGATAAATCTATATACAATTATTCCAACATTCATATATAACTAAATCAAATAATCTAAACAGTTTTCTTCAAATAAATAAAAAAAAAAGAAATATTTTCATAATTTTTTTTAGAACTAGTAATTTGATATTTGTAACAACAAAATACAATGTAACGGAAGACTTGAAAAAAGGCCAAGGTGCAATAAAATCATTATCATTTTTATATACAATGAAAAAAGTGTGAATATTTAACTGTTTACATATTTCTGACCTTCTGCCAAACATTAGAATTAATATGCTTAATTTCAATCAAAAATATAATTCCAAGTATTATTTTAAGATATGTCTACACTTTTGCATCTCATGTATTTGTCTGAGTTAAATGTTGTTCACCAGGGAGAAGTAAATATGATCCAGTAGGCCAAATATTAACATGTACAGCAACAGCATTTTTCAATAAAAAAAAAAAAAACAGATTTCAACTTGAAAGTGTTCTCAAGCAGTAGAGATTAAACCTAACCTCAGAGTACATTCAGCAACTTTAAAAACTTAGTTTAGTTTTTTCTATCTCCTCATCAATAGCCCCTCTGTGCTTTCTTATTTAGATTTTTATCCGTTGTGCTTGTGCTGCTGGGGCTTTTTATTGTATCGTACTTTAGGCCAGTTCAGGCTGCCTCGTTTGTGGCTGCTGCAGGATTCCAAGTAGGCATCTTTGCAGACAGAATGGGAGTATCTAAATTAAAGCATTTCTCCAACATCAGCCCTGATTGGATGAGCATAATCAAGAGCAGAACATGATTGGACGAGCATGTAATTGTGGGCATATCAACACAACATATGATTACACGATATAACATATCTGCTAAGCAAGTAATTAGATTAAATTGACACCTGACATCAGAGTTTATTTTGTATCTATAATCTGTTTGAATAAAATAAAATAATTAAGTAAATAAATAAAAACATCTGTCGTTGGGTTCCAGTAGTTTACTCCCTGGCATCAGACTTTCATTTATTTGTTTTGTTTCACAAGGTTGTTCTTTTAATAATCAACAATATTGATTTTTAAGATATTTTGAGGCTAAATGTACTTATTGGGACAGAATTGTCGATACTTTGCCATTGGATTCAAAAAGAAAATCTGTTTTGGGTGTTGAAATAATGTGAAATTGACAAAAGTAGTTTGAAATAAAAAATAATGAAGACGTTCAAAAATGATCATTTAAATAATAATAGTTCATAAAGTAGCCTGGACACAAAAGATGGTACCCATAACTTCATATTTTCTTGTTCAGCCGTTTAATGTGGTCACCACAGATGAGTGATTTGTCAGTTTGAGATTGCTGCAGATGGAGCAGGTATTTTGGCTCACATCTCATTAGTAAACTGCTCTGGCTGTCTCAGGTTTGAATGGCTACTTCTTCCCATTCCATGTTTCAGCTAAAACACAAGAGTAAATTGTGTTTTAGCTTTTTGTTCAGGGTCAATATCTTGTTGGAGGCTTCATGATATTTGACTGAGACCTCCTGACACTTGGTAACAGGTTTCGCTAAGCTAACCTGTGCCAGATGCAACCTACAACCCTAGAACAGAATCTCCTCATGTTTAACTGTAGATAAAATACTCTTTCTTAGAAAGCGTCATTTGAACACACCAGAGCTGCTGTAACTTCCCAGAAGATCCAGTGTTGTCTCATTTGTCCGTATAATAACGTCTCAGAAGTTCAGTAACTCCACCATTAACATAAATGTGAATGAAACAGCCTCCCCACCTATCTACACTCACAACTCTGACTGTCAATGTCTTTTTGTTTATCAAAAAAAAAATTCACAAAAATTCACTTACTGCACAATGTACTTTGCTTAATTTCAGAGTAAATGCAGATTATCTTTCAGATAAATCTTCTAACAGTAATAATGACCATGCAGAACTTCTTAATAAATGTGCCAGAAATAAACCTATGCATAAAGCTTCTTGCTTTACACAAAAAAAAACTGACCAACATAGACGGCCTGACACGAGGTTCAGAATGAAGTCTAAAACAAAAAAAAACAAAAACAAAAAACAGTTAAATTCAAATCAAGGAAAGGAAATAAAGCATCCTTGCCTTTGGTCGGCTGTGGCTCCTCTAAACTAAAATTGTTTTAATTAGTGATTATATTGTGATGATATTAATTACTCTCAGTGAAGTGCAGAGATTTACCAGCAGATGCTGCCTCCTGTTAGCTGGAACTTTTGCTTACAAGCTCTGAATCTGATGACTGTTGCATTTTTTGAATGGCTGTTAAAACAGATTAGATGACCAGAAAGACCCAACATGACTCAGCTTTCACACACTGACAGTTCCAAAATATTACGCTTGGCCTCTTCCCAAATCCAGACCCGACAGATGGAGAAACGACCCACCCAAACGCTGACTCTTTGGTAAGACAGACAGAGACTGTGACTTTGAGATTTTTTTTACTGTTAATCATTTTTGCATACAGGCTTAAAAATGTAAAACTCTAAGCAGAAATTTTCTGAAGCCATCTGTCTGAACAAAGGTTGCCCAGATTAATCTCAATGGGAAGAGTCGTTCCAGCAAAAGGCTAATTAAGACTTTGAAAAGCAACGTTCTGAATAATTCATTATGCAGCACAGTTGGTGTATGGCCGAGGCAGACATCATGACATTTGTCATGTCTCATCCTGTGATGTTTTCATGGCTGTCAGAAGCGTGTTGGGGCTAAAAGCAGTGTGTTGACAGCCTGTGTGGGCAAATCAGTGCTGACACAGAAATGATCCATACATATGAGATTCTATAGAGTTCATTGGTTGCAAAACATTCTGTAGCTTGGATCAGCAACTGATCAGTTGAATACTTTCACCGAATAAAATCAAAATAAAACAGGAATGGTCAAATTACTGCTGAACAAACCAGACTGGGGGATTTGTAGCATTAAAATGTGAATTTTGTCGACTCAATGGAGAAATAGAAATGCTGCATTTCACTCAAGTTGAAGCATAATATTGTTGAGTGAATGCTTTCAAAGAAAACTCAGATATATATTTTTTCCACATCTGTGTCATAGTGGAGTGTTAAAGGTTGTCACCTGCCACCTTTTTACAAGAAACCCACAAAAACATAGAAATATACCTCCAATGATAAACTAAAGGGTGCAATTTGTGATTAAAATAACCTTTTTTTTGGGATTATGGCATCTGAAGTGAATACTGACAGAGAAACTCAGAACAGGCAGAACAGAACCCTGGTATATTATTTGTAGCTGCCTGAGTTTTGCTGATGTTTTCTTTGGAGAGCTGTTGAGATTTCAGGAGGCTGTGAAGTCAGCAGAGTGGCTTAAAGCTGCTGTCTTCCAAATTACAACCATAAAAATCCAGACATATTCATTCTGCCTAATATTATTTACTAAATACATTAAAATCAAATGTCATGTTTGGAAAAATTTCAACAATGAAATCTAATTTGTGTTGATTATTTTTAATGTAATGTTTTTTATTATGTCTTTTTTGAAATTTGAATTCCAATATTAGTTATAGCATAATAATGCATTCAGCAGAAAAGACGGTGCATGATTTCGGGTTCATGAGAAACAGATGAGATTTTACTATTATTTATTTTGTTTTCACCAACTGAGTAAAATTTTTCAGGAATCACAAACTGTATTATAAAGAAGCTGCAACCAGTGTAAAACAATCGGCTACAGGTCAGTTTTCCCCTTTGCCACTTTGTCAAGCCAATTACAAACCTACACATTGCCATCTCACTTCCATTTTGCAGCCATAAAACATTTCTAGCTGATACTTATCCATTGCTTATCAGTTTATTCATTAGGGGCATCAATGATTGCAAAATGTTCAAATCCATTCTATAGGGCTATTTAAATGTAATTGTGTGATAGATTCTGTAGATTTCCTCCTATTTCCATTCAATGTGGTCCCCTCGTAAAAACGTTGACTCTTCATATGTATGACAGATTTTGACCCTAGATCAAACAAAAATAACTACAAATGTAAGCCATTGTGTAATGGAGTCTACATTTCATTTCAGTAGACTGAGTTCTTTTATAGAATAATCAATCCTTTCCTACAGACTAATAATTAAAAAGACCAACCTTTGACCTAACTTGAGGAAAAATCTGCCTTTAACTGAACACGTTACATAAAAAGAAGGTAGCAGGTTTGGATATTTAGGTGTTATTTTGTTTTACGAACTGTAAATAACAATCCTGCAGTGCAGTTGTGGATATTTGCTCACCATTTACATGCAGATATTTTGTTTTATATTTTTGGCCCTCTGGTTGATATGCTGAGCTAATCGAATCATAAAGAGATGGGGTCCACAATAAATTCAAACTTCTTCACTAAATCCTTATTCATAAAAGCCTTTGAAGGTATATGTATCATCATTCAACCTTGTAAAAAGAGCAGGTCACATGAGTCTTTAAAACCGTAAATTACTGATGTTCATGCTCATAAGTGCATAAAAACCTCTAATCCCACTGCATGTTCTTAAAAAACTCTCAGCAGTTTATCATCTTGTTACCACCACTTCAGTCTGCTTCATTCAGTCCTTTTATCAATGTTTTACATCAGCTGCCTTCTTGAAGTGCTATTTTATTCTGTTATTGTAAAGCGTAAACACAGCAGATCATATTAATCCTTTTTATGAATGTAATGATTTCCAACTGATCTTTAGCTGTCTCAGTTTTATTAACATGTCTTTGTTTCTCACCACTCATGGCTTATCCTGAAGAAGAACTTTCTTTAACCTGTTTGTGTGCCCTAATCTGCTCATTCAGAGGAATAAAAGCCTGGTTATCCCCTGTGGTCTGCTTCACTCCCTCTCTGAAAACAGTTTGAAGGTCACAGTAGCTCTTTGATGGCTGCTGTACTTTTGATTCCAGCTTCTTTGAGGCATTAGGAGGGAGGCTTAGCACTAACGCCACCAGAGGGTTTAGATCGGCTCCAGGAGGAGATTGGAGCCGTGAGGCCCAGCAAACGGATGACCGTTTTGTTGGGTGATACACAAGATAAGTGGGCAGAAAGTTCTGCATTGAAACATGACATGGACTTCCACTTTGGGTGGATGAAAGCAGCTTAAAGTAATTACATACAGGATCAATTTGAGGTAACTGTAAATAATCAGCTACATAAAACAGACATGCAACAAAAACACTGCACTGATCCTTGATGATCTCAGGTATCTCAGATATTATTGATGTTGGGGCGGGTTTTTGTCTCAGCTTAGTTTGAGAGTCTTTTCACCTGCTTTGGTTTCTCTTTGTGATGTCATGTTTCTCTGTACCTTTTATTTTTCTATGTTCAGACTCTGAACTTTCCTGGGCAATACTGTCTTGGTTTGTTTCTGACACTGACAGGTAAAATAGTTTTATTCATCATATATTCAGAAGCTGGGATTTGATGGAACCTTTGCAACATTTGTTCCCAACAAATGTCTCTCAAAAAGTGATCTTGGTAGATCCAATTAGTGTCAATGTGACAAAGAGTAAGACTTGCTTCACCAGCATTTCAGCTATGATTTCTGAAGATGAAATGAAATCTTACTGGTATTGATTTAAATCACAGGCATGCTCTGAATATAAACTGAATAATAATAATATAAACTCAAGATAGTGGACCAGTGTGGTTTGACTGATACATTCATTTGTGCTATAACAAGAGGAATTTAAATTAGGATTAAATTCAGAAACAAAGTTTGTTACGAATGTTTAATTTTATAAATTTTTCTCACTGCTTGCAATATTACATAAATTATCCTGCAAGAAACAGGAAAATGGCAAAAATAATATTTATTGGGAATACTTTTGGTGCCATTTTGCATCTTATAAATCCAAATGTCAGGATCAAATGTGTGTCTTTTATGATTGAGATGTACAAACTGGCGCACTTGAGAAAAGTATGTGATCCTGTTCTCCCAATTTATTTCCCTCTTTAAATATGTTGCAAGTTGCACACAGAAAGCCAGTACTTTTCATCTGCCTCCCCCCTTTTTTTGCTGACAGGACACCTGTAACCTGCAACTCTATGCGTTACATTAATGCTCAGCTTGGACTCCTGCTTTACTTGCACTGCCATACTTGCACAATGATCAGCTGCACTGTTGTATTGCTCTTGCATCTTATACTGCTCTATATTTACTCTCACTCACTTAAAACTGTGCACATATATTTATATTATATTGTAGATATGTTTATACTGTTTAATTTGTATTGTATTGCACCGACTACGCCAAAACAAATTCCTTGTATGTCCAAAAACGTACTTGGCAATAAAGCTTTTCTGATTCTGATTCTGATTTGCAGGTAATGTTGAATTTAAGATGCTGCCCTTATAGTTGTTTACATACACTGTTAAAAGACACAACTTTTTTCCTCTCTGACATTAAATAAGACTGAAGATTTCTAGTTTCAGGTCATTTAGGGTAACCACAATTATTTATTTCGGTTTGCAACTTTTGGGGGAGTTGGTTTTTTTTTTTTTTTTGCTTTTTTCAAAAATGCTTACATGCATTGTTAGCAATTGATAGAATCAAATTTAAACTCACCTGAATCCAACATTATCCTCTCACAAGCTTCTTGAAATATCTCGCTGGAATTTTGGCCCAATCCGCCTGATAGAGCTGGTATAACTGAATCAGTTTTGCAGGCTGCTTTGCTTGCACACACCTTATCAAGTGTACTCAAAGATTTTTTAAAGCCAGTTTGCAAATGTAATTTCCCATTTGGAAGACCCATTTGTCCCCATTCTTTAACGTCTAGGCTGATGTCTTCAGATGTTGCTTCAAAATGTCCACATAATGCTCTGTTATTTTAATGAAAATCCAGCTTTATGTAAAACGTATCTTGGCTAATTTTATTTTTCCATGATGTCACACAAGGAAGAAGTGTGTTTCAGGTGCCTTAACATCTATAAGGTGTATATTTAATTAATTGAAACTTACAAAGCCCTAACATCTTTTGCATTTTGGATGTATGCTTAGTAAAGGCTTAGTAATCTTGGTGTATGTAAACCTAAGAATTTCAGGGAAAGTAATGAAACATTCTCAAGAGTCCCCTCTGTCATTATTCATTTTTGTGAATGCTAATTGACCTAAAACAGAAAAAGCTTACTCTGATTTCATGACATTGCCTGAAAGAAAAGTTATCTTTCATTCTGTACATTGAACTTTCTTGTTAAACAGATTGCAGTATGTGTCTACATTTTTTCAAAGATTTATTATATTATTTAGTTACTTAGCTTTGCATATATAAAACTGGTTGCTGTCCTGGATCTTTAAGACATTTCCCTTCTTCTTTGCTGGAATCTAGTGGTTTCATAAGCCTCTTAGCCACTTACAAATTTGCTTATCTGAGATCAGTTAACTTCCTATGAAAATCCCCTATGAAGGAAACTTCATAGGAAGAATTGAGATCCCCTTCATAGTGGACCTTAAAGCTTTTTCAGCCCAGAAGGGACACACAGTCCTCTAGAGACGTCCTCTAGAGAAATACTGAATCATTATCTCAGATCAGGCAGGTTTCAGCATGGAAACATCTAAAACATGCAGGACAGTGGGTCCCAAAATCTCAAACAAATCTGAGATCATTGATGCCTCCAGGTTGGGCATCATTGCTTTGCACACTGAAGTGGGTTTGATGCAGAAAACAGATCCATCACATCCAAATTGTCATCGCAACAAATTTGCTGGGGGTTAAACAGTTTGCATGGCAAAGGGTTTAACAGGCAGACTTTCTGATGTTGTCGAACGCTCAGATTAATTTAATGAGAACTGATCCAAATATTGGGACAGAAACATTCACAAACTACTTTGCACCAAGAACGTTACAGGGAAAATCTGAATATAACTTGCACAATAAAATGAGAGAATAGATCACCAACATAGCATGAGCAACTGAGCAGTGTGCAAAACCAATAAACAAGTAAAAACAGCATGTATGTGGTCAAACCATTTAAACCATGGGCATGAAAAACTGCTTCTAATGCAGGTTCTGTTGAGTCTCAGAGGCTGCAGTGGAGAATTTGTAGTTTTTTTCTGTAGGAACAGAACAGCAGATTTATGATCCTGAGTTTTTATTTTGCCAGTCTCTTGTTGGTCGTCTCCAGCCAAATGCTCATCTTTGTGCTGCTCTTTTGGCTTCACTCAGTCTCCTTTGAACAAGACATTAATCTCAGTAGGATGAGCCAGTTAAATAAAGGTTAAGTAGATAAAACAAATGTGTAATGTGTCCTTTGTGACATCTTTACCCATTAAGTCTTAATGGAAAATCAGCAACTCCTCTCTTCCTCCTCCTGCTCCTGATGGTTGGCTGAAACTATAGCAACTCTAACAGGGAAGCAGGAATATTTTATTAGGTTATTAAAATAAAAGCAACCCCCAACCTCAGGCACCGACTTCCAGTCTTACCTTTGATGTAGAGCAGCACTAACAGGCCTCAGCTGAAGTCACTGGACTCTGGATGGTTATTTGCCTCTGATATAACCCCAATACTGTTTTTATGAACTGAGCATTAGTTATGCAGGGAAAAATCATCCGAAGCAGAATAAGAAGTACAACAAAATGGGTTTCATAAGGTGAGGAAAAATGATTAAACTTTTTTTTGTTTCCATTAAGCTTGCTGATGTTTCTTGGGTTCCCATGACTCTAAAGTGTAAGAACTGTTTTCTGTTTTCTTTTTCTAATGCAAAATCTGTCCACCTGAGTTCTCTGTCTGGGGTCTCCTCCCTGCCAGTTATGCCCAGAAAACATTCAAAGGGAAGCATCCTTATCAGATGCCTGAACCATTTGCAGAGGAGCAGTTGCTCGTCTCTACTGGCATTGATTTATGGTACCTTACAGCCAAAGATGATAGTTTTAATTACTGCATCGATCCACCAAGTCATAAAACTTGATGTTTATATACAGTTTGATTTGTTATTGCTTGTTACCCTCCTAATGTGTCAATGTGTCAACTTAAAAGACTTGAAAATGGGTTACATTTACTCACCAACATTACTACAAGGACCTCCAGAAGTTTGTTTTTGTGTAATGTGATTTACAAGCAGCATGCTCACTCCACCCTCTCCTCCACTGGATCTAAATGTGGGATGTTCTTTTTGCACTGGGGAGCCTGATGCTTGCTGACTCAGACTTCTGACCCAGATGAGCACCCTATATGGCTCAGTGTGTTAGTGGTGTACTGGGAAATTGTAAATCAGAAGCTGGCTTCAGGAGCAAGACACAGTTCTGGGGTGGCTACAGTCCAGCAGTGATGCTGCTAGTAATCTTTGTGTGGCCATTTCAGACACTGGTGGCATTGTATTCCCATTGATTTTGAATGGTATTATGTTACATCAAAAATGAGAGGAAATGGGTATGGTTTGTGGCGCAGCAGTGGAGTGTGTGACCCATGTATAGAGGCCTTAGTCCTCGACGTGGCTGTCCCGGGTTCAAGTCTTGACCCAGTGATGTTTGCCGCATGTCTTCCCCCTCTCTCCACCCCATTTCCTGTTTGCCTACTTTCAGGAAAAACAAACAAAAAAAATAAATAAAATAAAAGCCATTAATGTTTCAGAACAAAATATTGTGAAAAATTTTATTTAGCCTAATTATCTCCTTTTATCGAAGGAGCAGTGAGTTGTACAAAAACAGCAGAGGTGTGATGAGGTCTCATTGCATGAGATCTTGGGATATTAAAATGCTATCATATTTGTCATTAGAGAGAAATCTGTTTTGGTAAGACATATCCAGTTGCTGTCAGTTTGAGGCGTCATCTGGTGAATTAAGACTAAACGTTTTTATGAACACCAGATATGAACGTGAGTGCTTTCAGCTTGACACTCTGCTGTATATATGTCTGAGACTTAAGACTTATTTTGAAGTAAGAAAGTGAGCTGTCTTGTACTGGTGACTGTCAGCTAATAACAGTCAGCTGTCTGAAAACACTCACTTCTCACAAGCCAGTTTTAAATTGTGTTTCTGACAGCATTGTGTTTACTTGAAGGAAGCGTGAAACCGTCAAGTCATAGACAGCACATAAGCACATTTTAAGCACAATGAGAATACCACAACTGGCTAACTATTACCCAATATTGATCATAAAGGTGGTTTCTACTTTAAACCTTCTTATTAACACCAGTAGGCTATTTCACAGTTCGCAATTAGTCTGGACTGCATTTGATTATCTCAAATTCAAAATCTGAAACACTGATCAAACCTTACTGGCAATTCTCAAAGAACGCAGCAACATATTCCCCAAGGCATTTGTGGGAGCTAAATGTGTGCAACCCTGCACGTGCTTTTCATTCTGAAACTGGCCCACAGTCAGAACTACTAAAATTGTCACAGTAGGGTTTTGGGGTCGACCGAAACACAGACAAGAGCTTGGGCGCAGCATTTCAATCAGTCTTCAGTTTATTCAAAATATCAAAACCGTATCAAAAACACACTGAAGGTACTGACCAGAGTCTGAATTCAAAACAACTTACTGACACTGCAGGAACATGGCAAGGACGAGGGTTGCGAGGGTTGCGAGCGTGAATGAACAGGCAGAACAGAGTGTGAACAAACAGAGGAACCAGCAGGGAACAAAGAGCACAGACCAACTAATATACAGGGAGACGTGAGAGGAGAACAAAGGGCAGATAATCAAAGAGACACAGAACAGGTGTGGCAAGGAGACAGGGAGGCTGAAGGGACAGGTGGAACTGATTAACCAATAAAGAGAAACAAAGACCTAAGCAGAACAATAGACTAAACCAAAACATAAGAAATCTAGAATAACCAAGAGGTAAATGAAACAGAGGAACTGGAAGGAACAGAAGAATAACAAGAACCTAAGGCCTAAGCAAAAGGAAACCATAAAGAAACCCTGACTACAAGTAAAGAAACAATCACTGAAAGAACAATCTGAGAATGAAGCAGAGGACTAGAATAAAAGTAAACAATAACTCAAGCTGACCTAACAGGAAGAAGAACTGGAACACTAGAACCTAAACATAAAGAACTAAGCTAGACAGAACAGAATAAAAATACAGAAAGGGAATAAAGATGAGGAGGAACAGAAAACATAGACTAGAAAAACAAGAAGAGTGCAAGGTGAAAAAATACCAAACATAAATAAACACAGAGATACTAAAAGACGAGCTAAGGAATCCAGGAGAACAAAGAACCATAATATAGAGAGTAATCATAATAATAGAACCATAAGGAAAACTTAGTAAGGGAGGAAAACAACAAAACACCAGGAGGCGGTAGCAGGAGCAAAACACACTAATAAACATAATAGAAACATCTAGACAAAATAAACCATCACAGAAACCATAAGACAAATCCAAAATGTCACTCCGTGACAAAAATAGCTTCATTGAGGATATAGTATCTCTTTCTACACTGGAATAGTTTTTCATATTTAGATTATGCATGAATTTAGAAGCAACCACACCCATAGTTTTTTCTGACAGCCTAAATGTATTTCATATTATGGCCAGTTGCTTGATCTTTGAGCTGTTTGTTTTCCACACAGATTGTGTGGTCTGTGTGTGCCCAGAAGGAGGTGTCCATTGCTTGCAGGATGTAATCGTTTGTAGTCAAACTGGTTTATTGTAAAGTAAGTCAGAGATCTGACTACATGTGAAAAAATGAAAATTCTCAATTTTTACCAAATATTACAAAAATCTTGTTTTCATAAACCTGATATAAAAAATAATCTAGTATCAAAGCTACTGTTCTCAAAGCAGGACATGACCAGCATACAAGAGATTAAGTAGAATCACCTTTTCAGGATGGATGCAAAGTTGGTTTCACAGAAAAACCTGTCTGAACTTTGTATACGAGAGCATTAATCAGAAGTCACCTTCTGCTCACCTTCCTTCAAACAATGGTCACTGTGTGCGACTTACCTGCAGGCAACGGTTTCAGCCAACACAAAGCATTTTACCCCTATTATCTGTTCCCTATTGGTTACAGCCTCAGAAAAGCCTCAATGGGATGCTGCTGTTCTCCATGTGGAAGAACCACTGCCAATGGCCATTTTGCATTAATTAGAATCTACCACCAAGTTCCATGATTTACCCAGCTGTCCGGGATAATCCGTTTCAGTAGTGCTATTGATTCCTGCATCGTGGCCCTAATTTGTGTTTAGCCCATACTGCACCCCTTACACCTATGGCTGTGAAAGCAACCCTAATTATTTCAGTTATTACTGTGGCAAAAGAGGCTGCTCTGATTTTTTTTATTTTAGTTTGAGGATGAGACGACCTCCTGGTTTTTAATAATTTTACTCCTGCCCTCTCAGTGTATTTTTCAGTGATTTTAGAGAAAAGTAAAAATGTAACTGATGTAATCAGAATTAGTGGAACAGAGGTGGTTATAGAAATGATTTCAGTGTATTCTTCTCTCAGAAGGAACACCGAGGCATCGGCGACTCTCTGCACAACATTTTCTGGCTTAAATGAACCGTAACGCCTCCACCAAATAATTAATTTCTCCTTCTCTCCCCTCTCCTCGTCTCTCTCGTTTCTCTGAACTCCAGGCTTGTGGATTTCACAGTTCAGCAAAGTTACAGGGAATGAAACAGTAATAGATTCTTGTAGCCATTTGTTTCTTGAAGAATAAAATAGAATAGGAACATAAAGAACATCTCTCTTTGTCCATTTTCAGGTTCCTTTCTTTAAATATTTTTTCATCCCTCTCCTGGGTTGCTTTTCCTTAGTCTCCCACAGGTTAAATAAAAACAAAAGATGAACTCAGCTTTCATGTGCATTGTCATAGTAGAACATTAGATGTGTCACACCTTTGTAAACTCTGGACACTGAAAACTATCTGTTCCTATAAACAAATGTTCAACATTTCAACATTTACTAGATATGTATAATTGCATAAAAGTAAATATGTTCTCTCTTTTTTTGGCCTTGATTGTTTTTTATAAAGACTTTTGACTTCATAGTGTAGAGAAATGTAAGCACAAAATGAGTAAATTGGCAACTATGTACAGAAACTGCTTTCATAGCAGATTACATAATGGAAGGACTTAGGGAGTTTATTGGATGGATTGGTCAGTTTACTGACATAAACCCAGGTGTAAAGCAAATTCCACAAATCTCCATTAGAGATGATGTCTGGGTGTTAGGAAAACCATTACATAAGCTTAATGTTGGCCTGTTGTCTCCATTCCAAAACCAGTTTGGGTGTTTGTTTGGGAACATTGTCCTGTTGGAACACCAAACTGTATCTAATTAACCATTTAGTTGTTGATTTGAGGTGAAATGGAAAAATATGGATGTAGATGCGGTCACTTATTATACCAACCACACTGTATAATTCCCCAGTATCAATGGTACTGAAACATCCCCAAATCATTATGTTACCACCCCAATGATTGTCAATGACACTGTTTTTAAGGTTTTTAAGGTTGAATCTTTGGTGGCTCCTGGGTTGTTTCTGAACATCCAAAACCATTTCTTTTTTTACGAGAGGGACAGTTTGTGTCTTCTTCCAGTCCTTGACAAAGTGTTGACACATTTAATCCACTGATATATGCTAACAATTTCTTTAATTTGAGAATATGGAAATCTGTTGGCGTGCCTCAAGCAGAGAAAACATCTAAGGAGATTGCAGAAACTACAAATATTGAGTTAAGAACTGTCCAACGCATTAAAAACTGGAAGGATAGTGGGACCCATCGTCTTCGAGGAAGAAATGTGGGCCAGAAAAAAACTTCTGAATGATCGTGATCGGTGATCACTTAAATGGTGAAATCAAATTAAAGAAAAACAACATTAGAACTCCGGGCTATGTCTAATAGTGAAAGTAAGAACATTTTCACACGCACAATGCCAAGGGAACTCAAGGGATTGGGACTGAACAGCTGTGAAGCCTTAAGAAAACCACTAATCATTGAGGCTAACCGGAAAAAAATGCTTCAGTTTGCTAGGGAGCATAAAGATTGGAATCTGGAGCAATGGAAGCAGGTCATATGGTCTGATGAGTCCAGATATAACCTGTTCCAGACTGATGGGCGCATCATGCCTAGTACCTACTGTACAATCCTGTGAGGGCAGTGCTATGATCTGGGGTTGCTGCAGTTGGTCAGGTCTGGGTTCAGCAACAGTATGTGTTCAAAGAATGAGGTCAGCTGACTACCTGAATATACTGAATGACCAAGTTATTCCATCAATGGATCTTTTCTTCCCTGATGGCACAGGCATATTCCAAGATGATGCTAGGATTCATCGGGATCGAATTGTGAAAGAGTGGTTCAGGGAGCATGAGACATCATTCTCACACATGGATTGGCCACCACAGAGTCCAGACCTTAACCTCATAAGGATTCTTTGGGAGAAGGCTTTGTGCAGTGGTCAGACGCTACCATCATCAATGTAAGTTCTTGGTGAAAAATAAATGCAACACTGGGTGGAAATAAATCTTGTGGCATTGCAGAAGCTTATCGAAACAATGCCACAGCGAATGCGTGTCGTAATCAAAGCTAAATGCGCTCCAACGAAATATTAGTGTGTGTGACCTTTTATTTTTGGTAGCAACTTTTTTTTTGCCATGCAGTGTATGTTGTATAATATTTTCACCCTGAAAAAAAAAAATAAACCATTGAAGCCCAAAATTGTTGATATTCATACCCATGATTCATGGATGGAAACGTTTAAATGTATCTGATCATAATATAGTCTTTCAGCTGGTTTATTCCTTTCTTTGTGCTTCCTTTCTTGGATGCCTTCTTCTTGTATTCTCTAACACTGAGTCATATCTTTAGGAGCTCGAATGAAAGGTTGAAGAATGAATCTTCTGTTACTCAATAATGTAACGACCATCCTCCTTTGGACGACCTTATAAGACGACCAGTCTGTTCATTGGTTTACAAGCAGCAGAGTCAGGAATGACAGGAGATCAGGTCTGTGATGTGAATGATTTACAGGCTGGGTTTACAGCCTCGCTGGTAAACCAGACAAACCGAAGGAGACGAATCAGATGAGACAAGGTCAAAATAATTTGTTGTGACGGTGAGAAGGACTGAAGTTATGGATGAATCCTGAGTGTTTGTGGGGCAAACAAGGGGATTGCATAAGATATTTAGATTTCTTAACCGAATGAACAGGTCTCTTTAAAATCTCGAGAACCTTGCAAAACATTACGTACGTGTTGCACAATGAGTACAGTAAAGGTCATGAGTTGGTCAGTAGGGAAGATCATCTCATGTTTTTGTGCACAAACAACCATCGCTGCATCACTTCTGACAAAGTTTTACAAAGTTAAAGAAACCTGAGAAAGAAAAAGCTGAAACATGCAGACGTTAGGATACAGTTTTTGCCAAACAGCTTGGCGGCTGAATTAGAATTTTCGTCTTATTGTCAGCTTAAAAACTTAAATAAATTCTGTTTTTCACACTCCACAGAGCACCTCAGCCCATTCAGATATATTTCTGCTTTATTCATACAGTGCCACCTTACAACCTACTAACCTACATATCACACAGAAGGTTAAAGTTCAGGTCATATTTGATAAACTAATTTAATTGAATTTATTCAGATTCAGAATAATTAAGTTCATAAGATCCAGATTCTTTCCTGAGATATTATAGAACACTTCCACTTAGTGATGGGCCGCTGCACTATGATCTGATCTGTTCTGAATGGGCTGCTTATCTGCTTCCCTGCGGCTCAGGACCACAGTAACGCACCCAGCTCATCAGGGTGTTGCACCAGCTGAACAAAATGTCAAAACTTTCTTAAAACTAAGAGTGAACATGTTTTTAATCAAAGGTTATGTACAGATATGTGTACGCTAAAATATATGTATGCTAAAAATATTTTGACAGAAAAAATGTATAATAAAAAAATGCATTTTATGGTCTCTAATTTGCTATGTTGCAATTAAATAAATATCATTCTTGCAGATGAGGAAATGAAAAGATAAAATCTTTAATTTGATTAAATTTACCTTTCAGAGCATTCATAAAGAAGTGGGTTGTAGTGTAGAAGAAAATGCATTTTTAAATAAGACAAGATCTGAAGTAGATTCAAAACCACAACTGGGAAAGATGGCAATCTATTTCAAGAACAGAACCTCAGGGATGACTGCTGCCAAAATGGAAAGTCATATTTAAAAGCACAGTGAATAACGGTAGTAATGTTTTAATTTTATCTTATAGAGAGGAGAATGAAAAGGTACTTTAATAGTAGAAAATGCTAACAGAAGTCTGAGATGATGCATAGAATGGCTTTAAATGCTTTATAATCACAGAGAGTGATGCAAAATGTCTTTAAACAAGCTATCAATAGAAATAATAGAGAAACAAAACTAAAAATAAACCTTTAAACTACAACTTAATACATAAATAATACCTGGATATAATAGATATAATAAAATATATATTATATCCAGTTGGTTTATATTTATCTGTAAACCACATTTTAAATTTTAAATATAAATGACTGAAGTTCTTCGATGTTCCTCAGGATTATTTTATGAGCAATTGGATGAGTTGTTGATACACTCCTGGGAAAGTTAAGTAATTTTTTTTTTTTCTTCTTTTGTGAAAAATTTTGTTCTCACTAACAATGTCTCCACCATCTTGAATTATCTTGTACTCTTTTAATAAATCCTCAAATATATATATATATATATATATATATATATACTCGTACTCGTACTCGTACTCGTTGTCTTCCGCTTTATCCGGGACCGGGTCGCGGGGGCAGCAGACTCAACAGAGACGCCCAGACGTCCCTCTCTCCAGACACCTTCTCCAGTTCCTCCAGGGGGAGCCCAAGGCGTTCCCAGGCCAGTCAAGAGACATAGTCCCTCCAGCGTGTCCTGGGCCGTCCCCTGGGCCTCCTCACGGTGGGACGTGCCTGGAACACCTCCCAAGGAAGGCGTCCAGGAGGCATCCGGTATAGATGCCCGAGCCACCTCAACTGGCTCCTCTCGATGTCGAGGAGCAGCGGCTCTACTCCGAGCCCCTTCCGGATGGCCGAGCTCCTCACCCTATCTCTAAGGGAGTGCCCGGCCACCCTACGGAGGAAGCTTATTTCAGCCGCTTGTATCCGGGATCTCGTTCTTTCGGTCATGACCCAAAGTTCATGGCCATAAGTGAGGGTAGGAACGTAGACCGACCAGTAAATTGAGAGCTTTGCTTTTCGGCTCAGCTCTCTCTTCACCACAACGGACCGGCACAGCGCCCCCATTACTGTGGCAGCCGCACCGATCCGTCTGTCGATCTCCCGCTCCATTCTTCCCTCACTCGTGAACAAGACCCCGAGATACTTAAACTCCTCCACTTGAGGCAGGAACTCCCCTCCAACCTGAAGAGGACAAGCCACCCTTTTCCGGTCGAGTACCATGGCCTCGGACTTGGAGGAGCTGATCCTCATCCCAGCCGCTTCACACTCGGCTGCGAACCGCCACAGCGCATGCTATAGGTCTTGGCTAGAGGGGGCCAGCAGGACCACGTCATCTGCAAAAAGAAGAGACAAAATCCACTGGTCCCCAAACCCGACCCCCTCCGGCCCTTGGCTGCATCTAGAAATCCTGTCCATAAAAGTTATGAACAGGACCGGTGACAAAGGGCAGCCCTGCCGGAGTCCGACATGCACTGGGAACAGGTCCGACTTAGTGCCGGCAATGCGGACCAAACTCCTGCTCTGCTCGTACAGGGACCGGATGGCCCCTAGTAAAGGGCCCCCGATTCCATACTCCTGGAGCACCCCCCACAGGGCATCACGAGGGACGCAGTCGAATGCCTTCTCCAGGTCCACAAAACACATGTGAACCGGTTGGGCAAACTCCCATGAACCCTCGAGCACCCTGTAGAGGGTGTAGAGCTGGTCCAGTGTTCCACGGCCGGGACGAAAACCACACTGCTCCTCCTGAAGCCGAGGTTCGACTATCGGTCGGACTCTCCTCTCCAATACCCTGGCGTAGGCCTTACCAGGGAGGCTGAGGAGTGTGATCCCCCTGTAGTTGGAACACTCCCTCCGGAAGGGGGACCACCACCCCAGTCTGCCAGTCCAGAGGCACTGTCCCCGACCGCCACGCAATGTTGAAGAGACGTGTCAACCATGACAGCCCTACAACATCCAGAGACTTGAGGTACTCAGGGCGGATCTCATCCACCCCCGAAGACCTGCCACCGCGGAGCTTTTTAACCACCTTCAGCCTGGGTGATGAAAGAGTCCGACCCCGAGTCCCCAGCCTCTGTTTCCACCACGGAATGCGTGATGGCAGGATTGAGGAGATCCTCAAAGTACTCCTTCCACCGCCCGATAATGTCCTCAGTCGAGGTCAGCAGTCTCCCGCCCCCACTATAAACAGTGTTGGTGAAGCACTGCTTCCCCCTCCTGAGGCGACGGACGGTTTGCCAGAATCGCTTCGAGGCCAACCGGTAGTCCTTCTCCATGGCCTCACCGAACTCCTCCCAGGCCCGTGTTTTTGCCTCTGCCACAGCCCGGGCCGCAGCACGCTTGGCCTCACGGTACCCGTCAGACGCCTCAGGAGTCCCACAAGCCAACCACAGCCGATAGGACTCCTTCTTCAGCTTAACAGCATCCCTTACTGCCGGTGTCCACCACCGGGTTCTGGGATTGCTGCCGCGACAGGCACCGCACACCTTACGGCCACAGCTACGGGCAGCAGCATCGACAATAGATGCGGAGAACATGGTCCACTCGGACTCTATGTCTCCAACATCCCCCGGGATCTGGTCGAAGCTCTCCCGGAGGTGGGAGTTGAATACATCCCTGGCCGAGGGCTCCGCCAGACGTTCCCAGCAGACCCTCACTATGCGCTTGGGCCTGCCAAGTCTGACTGGCTTTCTCCTCCTCCAGCGGATCCAACTCACCACCAGGTGATGATCAGTTGACAGCTCAGCCCCTCTCTTCACCCGAGTGTCCAAAACATGCGGCCGAAGATCTGATGATACGACAACAAAGTCGATCATCGACTTCCTGCCTAGGGTGTCCTGGTGCCAAGTCCACTGATGGACACCCTTATGTTGAACATGGTGTTTGTTATGGACAATCCGTGACTAGCACAGAAGTCCAATAACAAAACACCACTCGGATTGAGATTGAGGAGGCCATTCCTCCCAATCACGCCTCTCCAGGTGTCACTGTTCCCCAGCAGAATAATGGAGTCCCCGGGAGGGGCACTATCCAGCACCCCCGACAGGGACGCCAAGAAGGCCGGGTACTCTGCACTGCCACTCGGCCTGTAGGCTGAAATGATAGTCAGAGACCTCTCCACAACCCGAAGGCGCAGGGATACGACCCTCTCATCCACTGGGGTAAACCCCAACACGAGACGGCTGAGCTGGGGGGCAACAAGCAAACCCACACCAGCCTGCCGCCTCTCCCCCTGGGCCATTCCAGAGTAGAACAGAGTCCAACCCCTCTCAAGGAGATGGGTTCCAGAGCCCACGCTGTTCGTGGAGGCAAGCCCGACTATTTCTAGTCGATATCTCTCGATCTCCCGCACAAGCTCAGGCTCCTTCCCCCCCAGCGAGGTGACATTCCACGTCCCTAGAGCCAGCCTAAGCATCCGGGGATCGGGCCGCTGAGGTTTCCACCTTCGTCCGCCACCCAATCCTCTTTGCACCGGTCCCTCACGGTTCCCCTTGCAGGTGGTGGGCCCACTGGGGGATGGCCTCGCGTCTCTCGTTCGGGCTTGGCCCGGCCGGGTCCCGCGAGGAGCAACCCGGCCACCAGGCGCTCTCCGACGAGTCCCGACCCCAGGCCTGGCTCCAGGGTGGGACCCCGTCTCCGCCGTACCGGGCGACGTCACGTGCCTCGATATTTTTTTCTTCATGAGGGATTCTTGAATAACTCTTTGTCTGACCCATCACCTAGAGCCTGTTTGCTATGGGAGACCCTACCAGGGGCATTTAGGCCCCAGACAACATAGCCTCTAGGATCATTTGAGCACTCAAACCCCTCCACCACGTTAAGGTGGTGGTTCAAGGAGGGGTATATATATATATATATATATATATGAAATATATAAAATATATAAAGAATTAAATAGGATGGATTTCTGGCTTTAAAACAGGAACACACTCTACAAATATTGAATAAAGGATGTCAAAACCTCATTAATGAAAAGCTGAAGCTTTGAAATATATGGTAATTTAAACTCTTAATGTTTTGAGGTTGACAACAATTAAACATGAAATTTAAATCCTATCAATCATTAAAATCCATTAAACACAGCCTTGAAAAGTCAAAACTTCACTATAATAGTGGATACAGATAATCCACCAGCACTTAAAGATATCCTATAATAATAATAAAAAAATCTATTTCACAATTAAAATGAATCCAAAAACAATTTAAGTCCCATCACAAAATGTGCTCACAGTTTTCTAATAAATCTATTAGTTGTGACTGACTGCTATTGGAATATTAAATATGTTTGAATGAAAATGTGGCATTAGTTTTTTGCTATAATATGTTTCAATAACCCCAAAAAACTCAAATGATCCACCCCTGTGTGGTTCTTCAGGCCACATTCACACATGATGGTAAAATAATCAACTGCGTTGTTAAAATCAAACACTGCTGTTGGTTAATTTAAAAAATGATTGAACTGCTAGCTGTGGCAGTATTCGGATGACAGGATTTAAGTTGGAATAAATCCAGATCAATTTATTCCTTGTCCAATTCTGGCTGCTTTTTATACCTGTAAACAATGTGAACATTTTGTACAAATGTACTTAAACTGGTGTGGATCAGTATGTTTTTCATCTTTTTATACATAACGGAGATGAATAGTCATAAAATCCTCAGATTTCACAGTTTAATTGTACAATGTTTTCGAAAAACCTTGTTCCACTTTTATTACCTGTCTTTTTTTTGGTGTGCTGTGCCAGTCTGCCTAACCCTGCAGTACTTTTTGTTTATTTTTTAAGCTTACAAAGTGATTTCTAAAGCTTTAGATTTGCATGAACCACAACACCAAATAGAATCAACTTAATCTTCTTAAATGCTATGACAAGATTAACCACCTATTTAAAAAACAAGATGGAGATTTTTCCTCTCCAGCTCATACCCCTGTTGGCTTATATTCATAGAAACTATTTCAAAATGTATAATCCTATGCAACAGAGATGGTGTCTCTGGGAATTTCCAGGGGTTAGGACAATGGGGGTTAAAATGTGTGAACAACAAAAGTAGCCTTACAGAAACATTAAAGATTTCTTTCATGATTTCTCCGTTGCAGCCGAGTTGATTAAACCTCTGGCAGTAAAATATTTGCATGAGCTGTAATAAATTAAACAAACCATCAGAAACTAAGACAGAACTCAAAGTTCAGCAAAAAATGTTTACTCCTTAGTTTCTATGAATTTGGATGCAAAGCTGAAATCTTTAAATGATCCGTTCTTGGAGGTTGGAAATAAAAAGGCACACCTGGGCAGTGGTCTGAGGAAACACTTACTCGCCATCCTCTGCTTCTTCTTCCAGCTCCTTGAGTCGTTTTAGCTTGCTATATAAATAGCAGCGTTCAAGGCATTTTGAAATGAGTCCAGCCTTGTTTGTTCTGTTTGTGCAGTGAACTCATCCATAATGTAGAGCTCAGAGTCATGGCTCTTCCACAGCATATACCAGCAAATATTCTGCTTGTAAGCAGACATAAATACATGCAAACATAGGCATAATGCACTTTACACGTGAGGACTATGTTCTTGTTACCTATTTGTTCTCACTGTTGTGCCACAGCAGTACTTGAAGTACAGGCCCTGCACATACATATTTACTACAGTGGACATATTAATATTTTCATCCATAATTCCCTCCACCTCTGCAGACCCAGGGGCCTATGAGCTGAAGCTCATGTCTGGATGTCATGATGGGCTACAAGCAGCAGAATTAATATTTACAGTGCTCAGAGATCAGGGTTCAGCATGTATTTACTTGCACATAAAATAAATCATAAATCTCACCATAGAGGAGGCTGGAGAGTAAACACAAACAGGGCTTGTGAGATAAAATGCTGGTGGGGCTTTAGAGGAACATCTGACCTCAGAGGTAACAAACGCCAGAGGATTATTTCCAGTGCAACCCAGGAAGAGGGGCATTTAAAGCGCCACCTTCTGGTAAAATGTAGTAAAGTGAAAGCCTGCTGGGAACACAGAACTTCTAATTGCAAATTTAGTCAGATAAATCTGAATTACCATTTTACAATTTGCAGTTCGAGAAAACTTGATCTGCAACGAACTAGACAGAATTACTACTTCCAATTTGTCTCATAATTGTGCTACTTTTTTTTAAAGATTGCGATCATTTAAGATGATTTGTTACTTAAATTTCCTCCAGCTGCCTTATATGTACACTGCAGTACTAGCTGCACAAAGATTTGCCCTGCAGGGACAATAACGATTTCTGAACTTGACTGGACTCTGGATAGGATGATCTACTTGTCATTTTTCTTTCATATCAGTGCGAGGACAGACAATCTAATAACATCCTGAAATTATTCCAAAGCGCCAAATAAAAAACTCAAATAAACAGAGCTCCAAATATTGGAGCTCTGAACAGACTAATATCCTTAATCTGAAAAATATTTTGAGGTATGTATGGATTCTTGATTATATTTTTATAACTGAAGGATAAAAATAAAGCTGGTAATAGACTGTTAACCTGAATTTGTCTTATGAATGTGAAGCTCTGTGGCTACCAGTCTAACCATATGGAGAAGTATACCCTGTCACTGAATTGTTTTTCATTCACAGTACTGTTACTGGTACTAATGTTAACTGCCTTCAAGCCTGAATCCCACATTAAATGGAGAAGTAGAAATTCAGTCGGACCTTCATTATTATAAATACAAGTCAATGTCTGAAGGACAAACACCTGTGTTTACTTCCTTTCAGCTGGCTTTTGTCCACCAGCTGATAAACATTCATTTTTATGTACTTAACATTTATAAACAACAATAGAAAAGACAATCTTAGGATATTAGCTGTTGAATGTGGGTCTTTATCGGCCTCTTATCGCATTAACATTCAGCATTTTCCATTTGTCAGATCATTTTATCCCAAGGTACCTCAGGCATTAATGAGGGGAGCCAAAGTCTGAGTGGATGTCCTCGGCGCCACCATATCAGTGCTTTCTCTTCTCGAACAAATCACATTCAGTGAAACCTGTGAGTCTGTGAAAGTTTCCTGTTCAAACACCAGGTCTCTGAACACACTGACATGATGTCTAAGAAAATGACAGAAAACACTGAAATCCTTCAAGAACCCCTCATGACGACTACAAAATCGAGGCATGTGACGTCGCCCTGAGGATGCTTTGAAAACTATCAGATACGTATCCGATTAGTACCACATATGAAAGTGGAACAATTCGAATTATTTTGGAGGCGAAAAGATCGGAATTGGGTCGTTCTGAATGCCATGAAAAAGTCGGACATGGGTCGCATATGGGCAGGAAAGTTGGGTTTGGGCAGCATTTGCCTGCAGTGTGAACGTAGCCTAAATGGATCCTATCTATTGTTGCCGTCCTGCACAGAACCATTTAACTAGCACAGTGCCGTATACAGCCTAATGTAATCATTCATGCAATATCCCAATTTGGTCTTAACTGATATCCTTGAGCCAATCACACTGTGGTTCCCAAGCAGGTCACTGCAACTATCCTAAAATTTTATAATAAACTCACATCTTAAAAGTTTTCAGCCCCCTTTTATCTCCATCCTCATCACCAAACCTGATGTCTGGCCAGGTCTGAAATAGTCTGACCTGCCTAAAAATATAACTTCCTTTGGCCTCTAGGCACCAAGCACAGTTAAGGGTGGGTGCAATTTGGAGGTGTGGTTGATTCAGGTCAAAGTATTTTCATGTATGAAGCAAGTCTAAGATTTCAAGTAATTGAGATTTTGATACTTTAGTGTTGAACTGTGCTGCAGATTAGTATCACTCAGTTTAGTTGGGAGACTGCAAGATTGAGGCTGCTTGATGATGCACTGACTTTAAGCCTTCTGAGAGAAATTTGTGAAATTGGGTCATAAATAAAACTAGCTTGACTTTCACTGTCATGATATCAGTGGTTCTGGCTTTAAACGTACAACACATTTCATCAGCACAGACATGTCTCTGGTGAAAAAGATCTGTGTAGCACCTCGTGCCTTACAGCTTCTTCTTCCAAAGTGTTTCCCCCCTGATTTACAACTGGTAGTTCTTTTTGCCCTAAAGCCTGACTGACAGGGGGGCTTCCTGCCTGCTTTAAATGCTTGTTGACGGCCATTATCTGAGGGGTAATTGGGATTTTTTTTCAAAAATTCCTTCTAATGGTTGAGCCTTATAATGCTCTTCTATTTTTTAAATTAATTTGTGTTTTCTGACGTTTAGTCTGGGGCAAATATGACTCATTGCTAGAGAAACAGAGAAAAGGGTAAAACGCAGCATTTTTTTCACATTCCCTGCTGAATTAGCATTGTGTTTGCAGTTAAAATGAAAACATCGACTGAAATCTGTCTCCTGATTCTCCCAGCTCCTTTCATTTTAAATCTCTCTTAATCTCTGCGTTTCTCCAAAATCCCCTGCTGATAGCTGAAAGATATTACATCTCATGTACAGTAAATAGATGTTGTCAGTCTTTATCTTTACTGCTGCTTAGGTTCCCAGAAAAACAACATGCTTGCGCCGGTTGCTGTTGCTATAAGCCTCCAGGTTTCATCACGCTCGGTTATTCGTTCAAGTCAGACCTGTAAGACAAATACCACAACTATTTTAAAAACCATGTAAAAATGGATATATAAATGTATTTTTGCCTGTTTATTTATTCTGCAGAAAAATCATTTTATTGGTATAAAGATTTTTTTCAAGCCTTTCAGTTTTCTTTTCCATCAGGTCTTGTTTCTAAAGTTCTTATATTATTATATTGGACAACAAAGTGTATCTTTGTATACAGTGGGTAGGGAAAGTAATCAAACCCCTTAAAATTTCTCACTCTTTGTTTCACTGCAGTCATTTGCTAAAATCAAAAAGGTTCATATTATTTCTCATTAATGTACACTCAGCATGACATCTTGACAGAAAAAAAACAGAAATGTAGAAATTTTTGCAAATTTATTAAAACAGAAAAACTGAAATATCACATGGTCATGAGTATTCAGACCCTTTGCTGTGACACTCATATTTAACTCACATGCTGTCCAATTCTTCTGATCCTCCTTGAGATGGTTCTACTTCTTCATTGGAGTCCAGCGGTGTTTAATTAAATTGATTAGACTTGATTAGGAAAGGCACACACCTGCCTGTGTAAGACCTCACAGGTCACAGTGCATGTCAGAGAAAATGAGAACCATGAGGTCGAAGGAACAGCCCAAGGAACTCAGAGACAGAATTGTGGCACAGATCTGGCTATGGTTACAAAATAATTTATGCAGCCCTCAAGGTTCTTAAGAGCACAGTGGCCTCCATAATCCTTAAATGGAAGAAATTTCAGATTAATGAAGAAGTTTCTGTAATGTCTAAGGGTTGTTATTGCAAATAATTAATAATACTGTTTAGAGTTACTTTGTAAATGTAATGGCTTGTTTGCATTTTGTACTTTGTGCTGCTTTTTATCTTGGCCAGGACATCAGTGTAAAAGAAACTAATAATCTCAATGGATTTCTTTGCTGGAAAAAAAGGTTAAATAAGAGACTAATACTTTATGCATGTTATACGTCTTTAAACACAAACATTTGTCTTACTTTACAGAAAGTATCTTTAGGGTATTTCTAGGTAACTGTTTTGTAGCTGTTTGGAATATCAATAAACCACAAAAGTTTTATATTTTCAAGCTGGACAAACAGTGAATTGGTATGGTCACTCCAACTCAATTTATAAATGTGCTTTTTTTGAAGACTAAAAAATAAGTGTGTGCCAGTACAGTTTAAATAAGATAAAGCTATTTAACAGTAGAGAATATAAAATGAGCTATAAGAAATGAATGCATTAACTGACAATATATGTACAACTTCAGGCTGTTGCTCTTTTTGCTACTGTTTTAACTTGGGCACAAGTAGAAGAAGCACAGCTCATGGTTTTTCCTCACCACTGTTGTTCTAGATCAGAAATCAAAGTCTGGACTGTGATCTGCATCTGGACTGAACCAAAAGACAGTGTGGACTCATTCCAAACCTTTTTTCACTAATTCCCAAGTGTAAAACAATATGGTTTATATTGTGGAATTTGGCATTTAAAAACATTCAAAGTCATAGATTTTGGTATGTGAATTAGATTTAACAAAATAAGTGCTTTTACCCTTTAGTTCACAGTGAAAGAACAGTATCTGAGGCACAACCAACACTAAGTGATAGAGACACACAGCAAAGCATGCTGCTATAACAGAAGAATAGCAGTTCTGCAAACACCTCCCATTGCCAAGATCTTCAGCAGAGTGGGATGCACCTTCTATTAAGACGTTATGTAGCCGTATATGTTTATCACATACTGTAGTAATTTCTAAATAAATAATGCTGTTTGTGTTTTACGGCAGCTTTATAAAACTCAGCTGACCCTATGACTGTCCAGAAACTTAAGAGAGACAACCTATCAGTCACGATCTAACATGAACAAAACGTCTTGAGCAGGATTATTGGTAAGTGAATTAGGTAGAGCCTAACTACTCCTGTCCAAATACCCATTTCCACGACTGAACCTCATTGCATAGTGGCTTGTAGTGATTCCTTCTACGGGCTCTTTAATCAGATGTAGTTCCACCCCTCAGCTATGATCATAGGAAGCAGTGCCAGCATTAATTTCAGACCTCAGTGGAGACAGGTTATTACTCTGCAGGAAAATCCTTTGAGACCAGTCCAACGCCTGGTGATTCACTTCATTATTGTAGAACAAAAATAAATTGTGACCTCACTTGCAGCTGACTGAGTCTGACCTCTTGGGTTTTGTTGTTTTACTTTTCATATGATGAACATGTTTCAGGTTTGTGTATCAGTAAACATACAGACACTTCAGAGAAGTCACATGAATGAAACAATTTGGTTACTTAACCAATTCTTTTATTTTGTTTGCAAAACACTAAGTCCTATGCCATTAAATTCCTGTCTCCAATTTTTAAGCTTTTTTACAGCACATTTTTCTATGAACAGACCAGGACCCTTTAAATGTTGAGAAGCATCATAAATAGACATCTTGGATCAAATTGCAGCATCTCTCAGGGTCAATTTAAGAAACACTTAATGTTCCAGCTGCTGATTGGAACAAAATCACCCCTTCCTGCTATCATTCCCGGTGATAAACCAGATTTATTCATTCCTACTGACACTTCCAGCTGTTGGACTCTGCTTGTCTTGGTTTCTGTCCCTGTTGGGCTGGACAGCTCTGCTTGTTGGTGCTCTGTCCTGTTTCTGGCAGTCCCAGTGTTCCCCGGCGCTCCCTCTGTTAGAAGGATTAATAATTACACGTTCATCCATTATTCATTTCAGACATAAGCTGCTCAGAGTAGTAAACATGGACTCTTGTCAACACGCAGCTTGCTTGACTTCCCTTTTTTTCTGAATATTCATTTATTTATGTGGGACACGCTATTACTCATTACAATGCAACACATCAGAGGATGATCTCTGACCTACACTTATGATACTAGAATTGAGATAAAAGCCAGTTTTCTTTCACTGCAAATAAAAATAAAACAGTTTAGCCATATAATGATTGTTTTTTGATGTTAAATGTCTGAATCCAAATGAAACAGGATTACATTCACCAGCCATCTTATTAGGTAAACCTTGTTAGTTCTGGGTTGGACCATCTTTCGTTTTTCAAAATCTGGGAAGGTGGAGTAAAACATGTAACATTAAGCCATAGGAAAGCAGAAATGAATTAAAATGATTAAGCAATTATAAAAGATACTATTGAGTGTTAGCCCTGTGCTATGAATCAGAAAAAGGCGGACCCAAGATTCTGAAAGTACACAGTACTGAAAGTTTAAAAGGTTTATTCAGCCACAGGAAAACGTCACACAGGTAACACTCCTCACAGCTTCCAGGAATCACTGAGGCAGAAAGAGGGATTAGTGACTTGTAGTCTCTCCAGATTTTGCAGGAATCAGAAAAGTCACTAACCTGCTTTTGTCTTGAGTGGAACTTGAAACCCAGAGGGGAAACCTCAGTGGGTGGCAGGCGGTGATCTCCACAGCACAGGTAAGAAGTGACTCCAGGCTGAATAATCCGAGGGCTAGGCTGGCTCAATAACCCAAGAACAGAAACAGAATCAGAATCAGAATCAGAATCAGAAAAGCTTTATTGCCAAGTACGTTTTTGGACATACAAGGAATTTGTTTTGGCGTAGTCGGTGCAATACAGTACAAATTAAACAGTATAAACATATCTACAATATAATATAAATATATGTGCACAGTTTTAAGTGAGTGAGAGTAAATATAGAGCAGTATAAGATGCAAGAGCAATACAACAGTGCAGGTGATCATTGTGCAAGTAAAGCAGTGCAAGTAAAGCAGGAGTCCAAGCTGAGCGTTAATGTAACACATAGAGTTACAAGTTACAAGTGTCCTGTCAGCAAAAAAAGGGGGGGTGTGGGGGAAAGGGAGAGTGTCAGGGTGGTTTCCGGGCTTTGTTAACCAGGCTGGTGGCAGATGGGAAAAAACTGTTCTTGTGGCGTGAGGTTTTGGTCCGGATGGACCGCAGCCTCCTGCCAGAGGGGAGAGTCTCAAAGAGTCTGTGACCGGGGTGGGAGGGATCAGCCAGAATCTTCCCTGCCCGCTTCAGGGTCCTGGAGGTGTACAGTTCCTGGAGCGACAGTAGACTGCAGCCAATCACCTTCTCAGCAGACCGAATGACACGCTGCAGCCTGCCCTTATCCTTGGCTGTAGCAGCGGCGTACCAGATGGTGATGGAGGAGGTGAGGATGGACTCAATGATGGCTGTGTAGACGTGCACCATCATAGTCTTTGGCAGGTTGAATTTCTTCAGCTGCCGCAGGAAGAACATCCTCTGCTGGGCTTTCTTGATGAGGGAGCTGATGTTTGGCTCCCACTTGAGATCCTGGGAGATGATGGTTCCCAGGAAGCGGAAAGATTCCACAGTGTCAATTGTGGAGTCACAGAGGGTGATGGGGGCAGGTGGGGCTGGGTTCTGCCTGAAGTTCACAACCATCTCCACTGTCTTTAGAGCGTTGAGCTCAAGGTTGTTCTGGCTGCACCAGTCCAACAGATGGTCCACCTCCCATCTGTACGCAGACTCATCACCATCAGAGATGAGTCCGATCAGGGTGGTGTCGTCCGCAAACTTCAGAAGCTTGACAGACTGGTGACTGGAGGTGCAGCTGTTGGTGTACAGGGAGAAGAGCAGAGGAGAGAGAACACAGCCTTGGGGGGAACCGGTGCTGATGGTCAGGGAGTCAGAGACGTGCTTCCCCAGCCTCACGCGCTGCTTCCTGTCAGACAGGAAGTCAGTGATCCACCTGCAGGTGGAGTCGGGCACACTCAGCTGGGAGAGCTTCTCCTGTAGCAGAACTGGGACGATGGTGTTGAAGGCAGAGCTGAAATCCACAAACAGGATCCTGGCGTAGGTTCCTGTGGAGTCCAGGTGCCGGAACAGGGTCAACGATCGGAACAAGAGGCGTCAGGCAAGGGGCATCCAGAGGCGTAAACCAGATGCAGGAAACAAGGTCGACAATCAGAATCCAAATAGTCCGACAGGGAGCAGGCAGAGAGGCAAAAATCCGAAAGGCAAGGCAAGGTCAAGAACAATGATCAGACAGGAAGGAGCGCTGGATATCTACTCACACAAATGGCTTTCAGAAATCTGGCACCGTCTGCTTGTCAGAGTCAGTATATATCAGGGAAGACACAGGTGCTTGGCATTCCACAGATTGCACTACACTGCAGCAGCCACCAGGTGCATCTAATCTGCTGATTGCAGCCAGGGAGACAGGGTAGAGTAGACGTGCCAGAATCATAACAGTACCCCCCCTCTAAGGTCCGGCTCCTGACGGACCACGAGGCTGATCAGGATGGAGACGATGAAACTCACGAATTAGGTCCTTATCAATGATGAACCTCGCAGGAATCCAAGTCCGTTCCCCGGGCCCATAGCCCTTTGAGTCAATCAGGTATTGCATTCCACGTCCTCTTCGCCTGGACCTGAGAATACGCCCCAAGTCGGGGCTCCACGAAGGGCTTGACCTGAGAAACATGGAACATGGGGTGAATCCTCGTGGAGTTGGGTAATCTCAGTCGTACAGCGACAGCGTTGATGATCTTAGAGATTGGGAAAGGTCCAACAAATCGGGGTGCCAATTTCCGGGATTCTACCCTTAATGGGAGGTCCTTGGTGGAGAGCCAAACTTTCTGCCCCACCTGGTACTTAGGGGCAGGGATCCGTCTCCGGTTGGCCGTTCTTGACTGAACCAGTGACATTCTGATCATCGATCACCTGGCCTTTCTCCATATTCTTTGGCACCTTAGGGCAGCCGCTTGGGCGGACGGAACATTAGCTTCTCTCTCCTGAACTGAAAACATGGGTGGCTGGAAACCAAACACAACATGAAAAGGGGACAAACCATTGGCACTTGATTGCATAGAGTTCATGGCGTATTCAACCCAGGGCAAATTTTGTGACCACTTGGTCGGGTCAGACTCACATAAGATACGAAGTTTGGTTTCAGCTTCTTGGTTGGCTCTCTCGGTTTGGCCATCAGACTGAGGATGAAACCCTGAGGAAAGACTAACAGAAATTCCAAACAAAGAACACAACTACTTCCAGAAACGTGACACAAATTGGGGTCCTCTATCGGAAACAATGTCATTTGGGATTCCATGGAGCCTGAAAACTTCTCGGGTCAATATCTCACCCATCTCCTTAGCAGATGGAAGCTTCTCCAACGGCACCAGATGAACCATCTTTGAAAATCTGTCAGTTATGGTTAGTAGTACAGAGTGACTATTAGAAACCGGTAGACCTGTCACAAAATCCATCGCAATATGTGACCATGGGCGAGGTGGAATTGGCAAAGGGTGCAACAACCCCGCAGGGGGGCGATGAGAAGGCTTAGCTCGACAACATTGAGTGCATTCAGCAACAAAGTCTTTGACATCCTTGACCAGCGATGGCCACCAAAACTGAGTTCGAACTGTCTGAATGGTTCTGCTGATTCCTGCATGACAAACTAAATGAGAGCAATGACAAGACTCCAGTACCTTAGGCACAAGGCGTTCAGGGACAAAACAGCAGTCAGGTGGACATGATGGTGGGATAGGCAGATCCCTAATGGCTTCCTCGATCTCCCTTTCCACCTCCACTTGGGACACAGGCAACCTGACGGTTTTAGGAAGGATAAACTCCTCTTCACCCGCAGACTGAGATTCTTCAGGCTCTTGAATCCGGGATAGGGCGTCAGGTTTACCATTTTTACTCCCTGGCCTGTAAGACCGGGAGAAATTAAAACGACCGAAAAACAGAGCCCAGCTAGCCTGTCTGGGGTTTAGCCGTTTTGCTGATTTCGGGTACTCCAAGTTCTTATGGTCAGTCCACACCATAAACGGCTCCTTAGTCCCCTCCAGCCAATGTCTCCACTCTGTCAACGCCAACTTGACAGCCAATAACTCTCTGTCTCCCACGTCGTAATTCCGCTCAGCCTGTGACTGTCCTTGAAAAGAAGGCACATGGGTGAACACGATCATCCTCACCTCTTTGGCTTAATACAGCTCCGACCCAAGTGCTTGAGGCATCCACCTCCACGATAAACTGTCTCTCTGGGTCAGGAGACTGTAACACTGGAGCTGATGTGAAGAGTTCCTTTAACCTATTGAAGGCCTTCTCTGCATCCTTCTTCCACACAAATTTCACCTTGGAAGAGGTAAGAGCATTTAGGGGAGTAGCAACCAGGCTGTAATTTCTAATAAACCTCCTATAGAAGTTTGTGAAGCCCAGAAATCTTTGAAGCTGCTTGCGATCAGTTGGAACAGGCCATTCCAATACGGCCTTAACTTTGGAAGGGTTGACAAGCACTTGATCTGGGGAAATGATGAAGCCCAAAAAGGAAGTGGTAGTTATGTGGAACTCACATTTCTCTGACTTGACGAACAACTGGTTTTGGAGAAGACGCAGGAGAACAGCTCTGACACGTTTTCTGTGGGTTTCCAGATCTTGAGAATAAATCAGTATGTCATCAAGATAAACAAATACGAATTGACCCACCATGTCTCTTAGAACGTCATTGACCAATGATTGAAAAACTGCAGGAGCATTAGTAAGTCCAAATGGCATGACCTTGCATACATAATGGCCCGTAGGAGTGTTGAAAGCCGTTTTCCACTCATCTCCTTCTGTGATTCGGACCAGATGATATACATTCCTTAGATCCAGCTTAGAAAATGTCTTGGCTCCCTGGATCTGATCAAAAGCTGTGTTCATGAGTGGTAAGGGATATCTATTTTTAACTATATTTCATTAAGGCCTCTATAATCAAGGGTCTCAATGAACCATCCTTCTTCCCAACAAAAAAGAAACCAGCACCTGCAGGAGAGGAAGAGGGTTGAATGTGCCCTGCCTTTAATGCCTCATCAACATAACTCTTCATGGCCCTGACCTCTGTAGCAGCAGACAAAAGACAGTCAGCGGAACATGACTCAGACCAACCCAGAACTTATTTTTCTTCCAGTCGATGTGAGGATTGTGTTTCTGCAACCAGGAGGCCCCTAGGACTACAGGAAGTTCAAGTTAATTAATGATCATGAAAGTTACTTTTTCTTGATGATTACCTCCAACTGTTAAGGTAATCTCCTCCATCCTGAGATGTGAATTGTTCATGCTGTGACCATCCAAAGCTAGCACATTTCTTGTGCCGTTCTTATTTGCAAATGTTTCGTCCATGAATTCAGTATCTGCTCCTGAATCAATAAACACGGCCCCCTGGAGAGACAAAGAAGAGGTTTGAAAATGGGCAGGAAACAAGAAGGAGGAGGCAGATAGTTGACTTCGGCTCAGTAGAGACCTCCCTTCCTCTGCTGAGCCTGTCCTTTTAGTGGACACCTGAGTGCTAAATGTCCCTTTTCTCCACAATAAAAACAGCTTGAATCTTCTCCGACAATCTTTCTCCTCACAATTATAATTTTTCTCAGTGAGAGGTGACCGACTCCTTATCTCATACCGGTGTGCAGAAACCTGAGTTAATGATGAGAGACCCTTCTCATGGCGCTTCTCCTTCCTTCTCTCTGCCAGCCGAATATCAATGCGAGCAGCCAAATCCTCGATTTGTTTCAGGGAAGAAGGATAGTCACGGGTCGCTAGCTCATCCTTGATGTCTTCGTTTAATCCTTTCATGAATGCATCCATTTGTGCTGCCTCATTCCAACGGCTCTCTGCAGCCAACAAATGAAAGTCAATTATATAGGTTGAGACAGGCTGATCACCCTGTTTGAGGGACAATAATCCTCTTGCGGCCTCACGACTTGGAATGACCGGGTCAAAATCTCAAATGAGTTCCTTGGAAAAAGTTTTATAAAGATTACAAGATGCAGACCTGTTATGCCATTCAGCAGTTCCCCACTGTTTTGCCTTTCCTGCCAGCAGAGATATAACAAACGCCACCTTGGAGCGTTCAGTGGAAAAGGATGACGGCTGAAGCTCAAAATGAATTTCACACTGAGTTAGAAAAACTCGACATTGGTCTGAGTCTCCCCTGAACATCTCAGGCGGAGAGAGGCGTGGCTCCCTTACCTCTGCTGTTGTCCATGTTACTTGGGCGTGGTTTCTTTGTGACGGTGGCGGCTCGGCAACAAGATTGCCAGAACGTAATGTGGAAATGATTTCCTCCATGCCGGAACCCAACCAGGAAAGGGTCTCATCAACGTGGGTACGCCACTGTTGTGCTGGCGATGGGTCCATTTTTGGCCAGATTTATCTGCTATGAATCAGAAAAAGGCGGACCCAAGATTCAGCCAGACACAGTACTGAAAGTTTAAAAGGTTTATTCAGCCACAGGAAAACGTCACACAGGTAACTCCTCACAGCTTCCAGGAATCACTGAGGCAGAAAGAGGGATTAGTGACTTGTAGTCTCTCCAGATTTTGCAGGGATCAGAAAAGCCACTAACCTGCTTTTGTCTTGAGTGGAACCTCAAGGGAAACCTTAGTGGGCGGCAGGCGGTAATCTCCACAGCACAGGTAAGAAGTGACTCCAGGCTGAATAATCCGAGGGCTAGGCTGGCTCAATAATCCAAGGACAGAAACAGGGTCAACGATCGGAACAAGAGGCGTCAGGCAAGGGGCAGGCAGAGGCATAAACCAGATGCAGGAAACAAGGTCGACAATCAGAATCCAAATAGTCCGACAGGGAGCAGGCAGGGAGGCAAAAATCCGAAAGGCAAGGCAAGGTCAAGAACAATGATCAGACAGGAAGGAACGCTGGATATCTACTCACACGAATGGCTTTCAAAAATCTGGCACCGTCTGCTTGTCAGAGTCAGTATATATCAGGGAAGACACAGGTGCTTGGCATTCCACAGATTGCACTACACCGCAGCAGCCACCAGGTGCATCTAATCTGCGGATTGCAGCCAGGGAGACAGGGTAGAACAGACGTGCCAGAATCATAACACCCTGCTGATTTTGGAGCCGTTTGCTGAGGATTAAAGACGTAACGTTACAGACTCCATTCAGAGAGGCCCTGCTAGCATTTTTGTCTCAAATGTACTGAGTGTAGTGATTATTTAGAAATCCTAACCCCAGTTTCCTGTTGAATCCCAGCCGATTATTGTCCAGGAGTCGGCCACATACATATTTAAATCATTCTGCATAGTCTGTGAGTCCATTTCTCTGTCTGGTGCCTATATGAGTAATTCCCTTTGGTTTAACCAACTATGTGTTCCTTCCTGACATCTCTTTTCCTTACCATTTTTCAATTCCTTTTGTTTTTCTTCTTCAACGAGCCAAATAAACAGATCAGCTGGAAAAAAGATAAGTCGCCTCTCTTTTCCACTAAAAGCAAATTTGCAATTCTTCTGAAGCGGCTGCCCAGTCGTTGTTGTTATTTTCCATCAGAATGGATCAAACCTCCATAAGCAGAGTGTGACAGTTTTATCTCAGTTTAATCCAGAAGTAGTGGAGTTTACCTATTTACCTTCCTCATCCACACATGATGAAGCTCCATAGATCTGAAACATTGAAGAACCCAAAGTGGTGTGAATTCAATACTTTGAGAGGAAAATATTCCTTCATGCTGCAAGTCTGTAATATTAGCTTATTGTTAACTTTCTCCTTGTATAAAATGCCCAGTTGTAAACATCAGCTTGAACGCCACCTGTCAACACGTTTTCTATTTGCCAGTCCAACAGGAACTAATAAAACTGTCAGGGGTGACGTACTTGGAGTGAGCGTTGCATGGTTTTTAATTTTTTTGCTTCTAACCTCTTCGAATGCACCACAGAGGACTGAGTCATTTTGTTTTGAAGCTGAAGAGGTTTACCTTTCTGCGGCGCACCAAGTTGAGTCTGGTTGGGTGTTGCATTTTAACTGAGCACTCCTCAAATTATCTGTCAGATCAGAGAAAACATTTACATATGTTTACATCCAGAACCACAGTTTTTTCCAGGATCATTTTCCTGGGATTGGTATGATTAACACCTTTTTTATGAAACCACACAACACCCATCTGTCACCTTTCTTAGGCTAGAATTGCTTTTAAACTACATGGTTTTGGTAATTTTTTTTATCTCCTTCCATAAGCTTACAATAGTTTGCTGGAATTTTGCTCCATTCCTTTTGTTAGAACCGGTGTAACTAAGTCAGGTTTTTAGGGTGCCTTGCTCACACACACCCTTTCAGCTCTGCCTAAAAATTGCCTGTGGGAAATGAGAGCATTATGATGGTCATCCTGAAACATTGACTTTGCTGTCTTTAGTCTTCTTTGTAACTTATTTGGTGGTATGCTAAGATACTTGTCCAATTGGAAGATCAATTTTCACACAAGTTTAACTTGGAAAAAAAAAGTTAAGCTTGAAATGTAGCTTAAATGTTTCTACATATTGTTTTGCATATTTCCATCTGTTTTCTGAAGCACACTAGTCCCTCCTATAGCCAAACACCCACACAACATGATGCTGCTACCCCCATACTTCATTTGTGAGGGTGTTCTCAGAGTTTGAAGCTTCTTCAATTTCCCTTCAATTTTAGTTTCATCAGACCACAGGACCCCAAGTCTCCAAAAATAAAATATTTGTTTCTGAGCACCTTTTTCAAGCTATAATGTCTTTTTTATTTTGCTTTTGGGATAATGACTTCTTCCTTTCTGTGTGGGCTTTCAGCCTATGCCTGTACAGAACCTGGTTCACTTTGAATAATGAATCTCTCATCTCCTTCCTGAGTGGTCTGGTGGCAGGACATTCAAATGCTGTTTATACTTGCATATAATGAAGAGATAAACGGGCACCTTCATATATCTGGAAATTGTAGCCAGACTTGGAGAGGTCCACATTTCCCTTACTGATATCGTGGCAGATTTTTGCCAATTATTCCATGATGTCACACAAGGAAGCCATGTGTTTTGAGGTGTTGAAGCTTAAAATAACATGATATTATAGCCTGGGCTTTTCCAAATTAAGGGCATAACAATCTTAGTGTTTTTAAACTGCTGAATTTGAAGAAAATCATGAAGTTTCTAAAAACACCTCTCATTATTCTGGTTTGTAACTCAAGGTTAAGTTTGATACTGAGGAAAATGTTAGTGCATGTAAATACTATTTACATGGCAGCTCACTATTATGCTTCAGTGTTGGTTGAACACACCCTGACTTGCTTTGGGTCCTGCAAAATGAGCATCACTTGACAGAATATTTTCAGTTCGGGAATAAAAGTGCACATCTTACCACTTCTGAGAGCCATGTTGTTAAATGCACCTCTTACCCAGGGGTTGTGTTAACCGAATATTTTCCATTTTTCACCAGACTCTCGCCGCGCCAGTGTTTGTTTGAAAGGTAACTTCAGTGTTATGGCCTACTGACTGCCCAGACTCACTCTGAACCCAGTGGTATCTTACTATGTTGAGCCTGGAAAACCAGTAAAAAAATATATTTGTCGGCTTGCTGTCTAAAGTTTACGCAGTTCTTATTATTCTGATTTGATGGCTGGTTACGTTGACGGTTGTGATTGGTTTTTGCTCAGAACGTCATCTGCAGCAATTAATTGTGGGTAATATACTTCGGCGAAGTCCCCTTAGATGCGGGCTTCGCCGAAGGGCGGATGTGGGGCACAAATGGGGCGGGGCTAAGGACCACTCTGGTGAATTGGGACACACTACGCACTCGAACCCATCAACGGGAACGCGCAATTCAGGGACACAAGGGAAGTGCGGGTATTTGGACAGGGCCCTGATCACTTCAAGTATAGAAATGTTCCCTTATATCAAAACTTTGGCTAAAGTGGAGCTTGTAATTCCAGTCTCTAGTGTGGCGGCAGATCACAGATTCAGCCTTCAGAACAACATCAAAATAGCCACGAGAAAACATCTGTCCGAGGCAAAAGTCCAAAACCTCATGACAAATCCTCTGCAGCAATTCCAGTCCTGACATTTGATTACACTCACAAACACACACACACACACACACACGGAGGAAGTTGAGAGACTCTGTGTTCATGACACATCATTTGATCTGTTCATATTTTAAGTGCAGTCATTTAATTTCATTGTTTATATGTAGTTACTGGGACAACAGTCTGTGTTTTTTTGTCACTGCAGAGAAAAATGTAAATTTATTCTTCTGGTTGATGTGGATTCTCTGTTCAGCTTGTTTGGACTGAATATTAATCAAAATGAATGAAAATAAATGCTATTGAATGTTTAATTATAATCATAAAAAAAAAAATAAAGTGATGGGTAATAGATTATGACAGGATTTTTTTTACACTGTCAGTCAAAATGACCAACAACCAAGAAAGTCTGGCGCCACTGCTGCTCTGACCCAAACAGATCAGTAATATAACTGCATTTCAAAGACCTCCTCCGCCTTTGTTGGTAAGTTTTTATCCAGGAAATATTCGGAAGAGGATCCCACCTGTAACGCCTCAGAAACAATCCCCACTGTTGATTGCAACCTGCATGGAGGATGCTCGCTGACACGTGGTCCCGGCAGGCCTCATCACAGAGGATTAGCTCTTATTAGAGCTGAGTGCAGACCATAATGCGCCACAGGTGGCTGGCTGAGCGACCCGCCAGCATTTGGCTAGTTGACTGAAGTGGATGGGAGGCCAATTATCACCACATTCACAACAGAGCCAGCAGAGCGCCATGGGCGGCCCTGCTGTTTCTGTTCCACTCTGAGGGTGAACAAGGACACGGTGATGCCCAGAGTAACTAAAAGTCTCAACAAACAACGGGTCAGGTCACTGTCAGTACTATCAGACAAGGGAATCACTGCGAATTTAGATTCAGATCCTGGTTTTTATCAAATAGATTTCTGCTTTTTACGTTTTACTCTTGATCTTACAGTAAAAACCTCATTAAAGCAAAAGTATTTTGTTTCCACCACATTGTTTCTTAAATCATTTCAGATTCAAAAGGTTTTCAGTGCTCACTTCCCATTTTAGAGTCCAGCAGAGCTCTCTAGGGAAGCAGCCAGAGCGTTGCCCTTTAAATTCCTTTGTTTGAGTTGAGCTGGAAATGCTCCACACCCTGTGGGGAGGGTATCATTGATAAACAAGAGGTCGTAGGCGCTGCGGGGGTCATGTAATCCTGACCGGAGCACGGATGATGGCACAGACAACTCGCAGTATCCTGCCTTGGTGAATTAGTGTTTAATCACAGAAATGCCAAGAAGCTGGATAAACTTTTCTGTCCTTACTGGGGGGGTAGGAGGTAGGACAGGTACTCATGCAGCAACTTCATGTATAGGTCTGAGGAAAAAATATCCTGTCAAAGTTTCCAGCATCCAACAGGCTGAATGACATGGAGTTGTTCAGAGGACGTTTTAGTGACCAAGTTACTTTTTGCCAAGTTACTGCCACAAACCTGTGTATTTTATTGGATAGGCTAACACTAAGTAGTACTTAATGAGGTGGAAGTAAAATGGGGTTTTGAACATTTTATTTTTTTTTACAAAAAAATTATCTCAAATGTGACGTGCATTCATATTCAGCATTATTTACCCCAAAGAATTTAAAACTTGTGGTCTGTTTTTCCTTGAAGAAACAAGTACCTTGAAAAACAGCAGGGGTGTTGGAGCAGAGTGGGGTTCAGGCTTTCTTCACATTTTTCGTTCCAAAATTTGATACCTTTCCAGATTAATTTCTAGAATTTTTATAACATCCTGTTCATTTAAATACAAAGTATTTACCTTTAACCTAATTGAAGAGCAGTCAGTCCTATTATCGGCAGGTTTCACAAATAAAGAAACAACTAAATGCTAAAATTGGCTTCCATATAACTATTTGACTTGTCAAAAAAGGAATTCACTATCACAGCTCAGTTTGTCAAGAAATTTCTAAAAGTAAGAGTTTTGTTTGGTATTGGAAAAGTCCTTTTTGGATTTATGAATGCACTACTGATAAATAAAATGTCAAAATCAAGTGATAATTTTGCAAAACAAAGAAAAATCATGTCAAATTTAAATGAAAACCATTGCACTTATTAAGTATTAGACTTTTCGACTTTGAGCAGAAACAAAGTCTTGAAAATCATATATTTTTTCATACTGAATATTTTTCTTTCCCCATTTATTCAGTCTTTGAACATGTAATACAATATAATAAAAGCACACTACATCCAAATTTCCAAAAATGCTGTGCATGTTGCTGCCCATCCCATTCAGTAATTGATGAGGTCTTCTTCCAACCCAGAGGCAACGTCTTAGTCTTGTCCCAATACCCACACTACACCCTACGCCCCTCTGTGAAGTGTGTACTTTGTACAAGTGCATGTAAGTTTTGAAGTGCGCAGGTTACAAGCGTGCAAAATTGGAGAATTGGGACATCGACTTGCACCTCTGCACCGTAACAGAAACATCAAAAAGGGCGGGAACCAGCGCTGTTTCAGTCTTGCTGCTAAAAAAACGATTTAAAACTTCAACAAGCAATTGTTTTGAGGAGAAGAAAGTGCAGGAAGTGAAGGAGGCTTATACACCAGACTCTCGCCGCGCCAGTGTTTGTTTGAAAGGTAACTTCAGTGTTATGACCTACTGACTGCCCAGACTCACTCTGAACCCAGTGGTATCTTACTATGTTGAGCCTGGAAAACCAGTAAAAAAATATATTTGTCGGCTTGCTGTCTAAAGTTTACGCAGTTCTTATTATTCTGATTTGATGGCTGGTTACGTTGACGGTTGTGATTGGTTTTTGCTCAGAACGTCATCTGCAGCAATGAATTGTGGGTAATATACTTCGGCGAAGTCCCCTTAGATGCGGGCTTCGCCAAAGGGCGGATGTGGGGCACAAAGGGGGCGGGGCTAAGGACGACTCTGGAGAATTGGGACACACTGAGCACTCGAACCCATCAACGGGAACACGCAATTCAGGGACACAAGGGTGGAAGTGCGGGTATTGGGACAGTGCGCCATGGTTGTTGGTTTTCTTCCCGCTTCCGCATAGCAGGACCCAGAATAGTGACGTTTGTTGAGTATCAATGACGTACAGGTCGGATTAATGCGACCTGGCCGTACAGACACAGGTCGCATTTGGAAAGATCAGATTTAGGACCATATATCCAAGTGGCCTGGGTCGCATTTGAAAAAATCCGATTTGTGCCATTCAGACTGTCATGAAAAGTTTGGATACAGGTCACATACGGGCAAAAAAATCAGATTTGGGTTACTTCAAGCTGCAGTGTGAACATAGCCTTGGATATGTGGTCCTAAATCCGATACGTATCTGATCTTTTCAAATGCGACCTGTGTCTGTACGGCCAGATCGCATTCATCCAACCTGTACGTCATTGATACTCGACAAACGTCACTATTCTGGGTCCTGCTACATGGAAGCGGGAAGAAAAATATGCACATATGCACATAAAGGTTGTCTTTGTCATTCGAAAATTATGAATGAAGTTCGTGTCATTAAAGCCGCTCACATCACTATCCCACCACTGCTGGCTTCAACTCCGAACCCACACATTTCTCTGTACTGACGACGTTGCCACTGCCCCACAAAATGCCATGGCCAAAAACTTGGCTCTCTTTCTTTCCGATTTTCTTAAATATACTGCGTTGTTAATATGCAGGCTCCGGTTGGAAAACAACTTAAAAATCGCTAAATACAGGCCAACATTTCCATCCATATTCACTTCCGCAAATACTAAGCGGGCTCGCTACATCTCACGTCATTGCGTCTTCTACTGCGCATGCGGGTCACTTGAGTTGTATGAATGCGTTCACACAGGAGATCACTACAAGTCACATATATTTGAAAATGTGAACGACCACGCAAAAAAATCGGATTTCACCAAAAAATCAGAATTGAACATTAAGACCTGCAGTGTGAATGTAGCCATAGACTTGATTACTGGGACTCATGAACAATCTTTATAATCAGGAGTGAAAGCAAGCCAGTGTGTAAGCTACAGATTGCAACTCTTGCAGGTGCTGTGCTGCATGCACATTTTACTGTAAAAGGGTGAAGTCAATTAGACAGTGATGTTTATGGACCATGGGCTGTTAGGGGTTTCTAACAATCTGTTAATGGTAGCTGTAGCTTCATAATAAAGAGCACATAGATGTCTCTTCAGCTGAAATCTATATTGACAAAATAAACCAACTTGAGATCTCATTTCTTCCTAGCTTACAAAGAATGTTTTAGAGACTAAAGTTTTATGTTTACAATTAGAAGATGGTCTCCTGCTTTTAAAAATCTTTCCTACTCCTAATAAGGAGAAGAAAACACTCAGATGCCACATAGAGCAGTTGACAGAAAAGTAATGGACAACATGAATACAGGGATTAATGGGTTTTAGATACAGCATTACAGAGCCAAACTAAAATGCTCTGAGTTTCATTCAGAAATTCATCATTAACATGGGTTTAAAAATATATTTTTATATCTATGATGGGATATGTATTACAGCTTTCTCAATTTTCACAATGATTAAAGCAGTTTAAAGTTTCTTTGCATTTTTGATTAATGTTAAATAATTATTTATTGTTCATACCTTAAATTAGGTCCAAGGACAAACAGTACAGCATTTAAATTCCTAACCTACATCAATGCAAGAATATTGGCAGACGAGATGAGAACAATTTTATTTCACATATTAGAGACCTAAGACTCTACTGGCCTCTCAAGTCAAAATGGGACTTTTATAGTGTATTAATAAAGACAAAAAAAAATTGCCAGAGCACATCGATCCAAGACAATATTAAACATTTCTTTAAAGTGTTTTTAAATATTTTTGCTGCTCATGTTTCCACATTCAGCGTGAAGAAAAAAAAAACACAATAAAGAGCTGCAACTATTCTTTCTCTAATTGTTTTGCTTCGTGCTTTCCTGATTTCCTTCAATCTTGCCATTCCCACCAGTCCCTGGATCTCTTGAGGGGCTTTTGGCTGTAAAAGACAGGATTAAATTCAGAGCACTGTATCTCGAGTAGCAACGAAGAGATCCTTATGCACAGGCAGCATATCATGCCCAGGGATCAATGAGATGGGAGGAGAGGAGGATGGGAACAGCTGGATAATGGGATGTAGCAGGAATGATAAGAAATTGTACATTGTTTAAAGGGAGCAACACAAAAATATCTCTGACATATGGTTTAGATAAATAAAGAGTCACTGTTGACTTTAATGTGAGGATGGTTTTGCTTCAGAGCTTTCACTAGTGGAAAAACAAGAAAATGATGCAACTGTCGAATGCAGATTTAAAGCTTTATTATGTTACTGCAAGGTTTTTAACCTGCACCCTGTAAGGTCCTGCTGCCAGAGGAGGTAGATCGTTTACTAACAGCAAAAATTACCATCTGATGCAGCTGGCTTAAAGTGTGTTCATGTGAAAAATGGGTTATAATATTTTATGTTATTAGGTAAGAAGAAAAAAATTAGGAAATTTAAGAAGGCTGAAATAATAAAACTAGAAAATCAGGGAGTGCAGACCTCCACCAAGGGCACCACATGTCAGTTGCTGAGAGAGACGCAAACCATTTGGGAATTCCCAGTTGTCACACAATAGCCAGAATGTAATCTAAAATTGAATCTGTTTCTTGTGTTAATACGCCCCTTGTCTGAAAATTTCATAAAAATTAATTCATAACTTTTTGAAAGCAAACCACCAACAACAAAAACAAAAATTCCAGGCTTAAATGAAAAGGAACATTTCTTTAAAAATTCCCATTAGGTGTTGGGTCTTACAGTGGTGTTAAATCTGCAGTTTTGTACTATTGAAACACTCAGCTGGATGAGGTACTCTTTTTCAGGATTTTGTTTTTTTCGAAACAATTGATGTATCGACCATCTTCCCAATCCTCTCTGTCTTTGCTGAACGTTTGTTGGAAACTTCTCTGATTGTTTGAATGGACATCTGGTTCTACAAACTAAGAATGACATTTTCTGGAATGGTCTCATCTTTATTGCTAGCTAGATAACCTCTGTTCAGTCTGAATGTTTCTTTGATTCTGAAGACATTACCTTGCAGTCACATGGTTTCCAATTTCATCATGTATGCTGGTGTGTTGGAAAGACGTATGTTGCTTGGGTCTAAATGTGAGGAAGCGAAGGAGATTTTCCAGAACATCAAGTCCGCTTGCATCTTGGAAAATAAAAAATGTGTTTTTGATGTGCTTCTGTTCTGAATTACAGAGTGTGTCTGGGTTGTTCTACTTCACCATATGGTACTTTTCCATGATGTCACAGTATTGTATTTATTTATAATAAACTGAATATCTGTGAATGAAACTTCACTAGTAGGCAGGTAATTATTTTCAAAATTTAATACAAATTAAGACAAGCCACCATTTTCAATTTCAAGTTTACAGCTTGCCGGGGTCAGTGAAGTATCTGGATAGCATGGTGTAAGATTATTTTATTTGTTGTCTTTGGGTCATTGCTGCAATATTTGAGTCACAGCTGCAACAATTCTTTAGAACTGCCAGACGTGTGGTATAAATGGGATGTCGGAGCTGTGGTGCCCATGCTGCAAAACGATTTCATTTGGTGATCAATGACATCATATGTTCACACACCACTGAAACTGTAGCCACATACACAATAATGTAATAGGGATATTAGAATCTGTCATGATGGCGACGTGAGCAACATCCTCCGAGCTGCTTCCTGCTATTAGGAGTTCTCAGCTTCCCAGCAGAGCGAAAATGCTTACTGAGCTGAAGGCAGTTAAGTGAAGTTGACGGTGAGCAGCATCACTTTAAATCACCTGTTATATTTTACAAATTGATACATTTTGCTTCATGTTTTCTACGATGATGAACCAGAATATTATGACCAATTTAGGAAGATGTGCTGAAGATGTTTCCTTCAGTCAAAATTCACCTTTTCTAATTCAGCGTTTTCCTTTCTTTCTGTTTACTTGTTTGTTTTGTAATTTAATTCCTGGCACATCTAAAGCACATGTAGTCCTTAGATCAGTTCTTGTAAAATTCAAAACACATTAAATGTTTTTCTTTTCAGCAGAATCTCATGTCTTTTCACAAACCACTGCATCTGTTTGCTTTTGTTCTAAATTCATTCAGTGATAAAAACGTGAGACAACATTCTTTTCCAGTGTTACAATCTTGTGACAACATTCAATTTTAGCTCTCTGACTCTCTGGAGATCAGAGTGGAGAGTGCAGATGTTTTTAGTCTAGGAGAAACAGATGGGGCGATGCGGACCGACATGCCAAGAGTTGGAGTGAAACAAAGTTAATAAGAAATGAGAATCACACACTTTCTTCTGGACAAGATTCCTTCATCTTTTATTCATCACAGAACAAGCAGCGGTCTGACTTTCAGACTGACAGCAGAGGTGCTGTGAATGTAATACTATAGATTAATATGACTACGAAAATATAGATCTGGTTCCTGTAGGCACACTTGTATTAATGTGCACATTACAGCGACAAAAAGGTGGTTGCTACCTAGAGGTCTGAGTACCAGGTATAATTGATGTTGGAGCAGTCATTAGATTTTTGTGTTTCCTGGATCATCTCACCTCACCTATGGTCATGGGCTTGAAGATGGATGCCTTCAGGATGCCTCCGTTTAGGTTTTTTCCTGGCTTGTCCAACGGGATGTAGAGGAGCATGCCCAGGACATGCTGGATGAACTAAATGTTTCTTTTAGGCCCGATAACACCTTGGGGTCCCCCACAAGCCAATCTCTGATGAGCAGAAGACAAGAAGGATGGATGGAAAGGTGGGCCTTGTAGTTTTTTCTTTATGAAAAAATTGACAAGAATGGTCTGAATTGCTCAGAAAAGCCTGTTTCTCTTTAAAAGCATCTATCATGTGGTCCAGCTTCATGTCTGCAGCCCAGTGGTGTAAACATTGTTTAACAGCAAAAATGATTAAGCACAAAGCAAATCTGAAAAACAAGTTTTCACTCAGACCAACTGCTATACTCTGCACCATGAGGCCTCTTGCTGCCCTGCAGCACAACAACTTCCTGTTCCACTAAGGAGGCTTTAAAGACATGATACATGTAAGAAAAAACGTTAGGGAAACAGGTATAGAATTATGCACTTGATTATACAGCATCAAAGCTCTCTGAAAGGGAAATACTAAATATATTTTTCTTAAACTACAAGTTTAAAGGTCATTTGTAGGATTGAAAGTGTCTCTATACAGGAAGTGTGTTCCTAATAGCTGATACATATATGTTTGGAAGAGGACAAGCTGGGGTCAGCAGAGAAACATGGTGCTTCATTCCTGAAGATGCTGCATAACCATGATGGAGAGACATTCTTCAATCTTGAGCACATCTATCCCTAAACAGGTACTGCTGCCAAATTTGTATCAATTCCCAAGTGAGACCAAAATTAAACAGCAGAAAATGAGAGTAAGGAATAAGTAAAGACTCTTAACAAATTCAGATTCCTTTCCTTCTGTCACTGAATGAGGTTCTTAATTCTTCTCTTGCAAATGGAATGGTGAGTTAGCAGAGCTGTTGAATGCTGCTGTGACCCACGTTAGGGCACCAAATCCAGGACGTGCATATCTGGGAAACCCCAGAGGGCTTTGGGTTAGGCCAAACCTTCCCTCCATTCTTCCATTTTAAAACCGAAGTATCAGCATGAGTAGAAAAAATAATCCAGGCATCCCAGTCTGCCTCAGCCTCTTCAAGAGCATAAGATCCCAACCATTCCAAAGCAAACAGGGACATAATTCCTAATGTTAATCTTTGTATGACCAGGCCACCTTGTCCAAATAATCAGGACTTGGCAAATATATTGTGGTCAGAAATTAAAAATGCATTAACTTCTTCTTCTTAAACTTTAGAAAGATATTTAAACGTCTCAGCCTACAGGAAATCCTGCAGAAAAAACTGTTTTTATGTGCTTCAGATCGTTGGCTTTTTGTCTCGGGGGTAAAGAAACCAGTAAATTATGGGCTCTGACCTTAAGATCAGCTCCTTTACCACTGAGGTGTTATTTAAACAAAATTGCTGTGGATGCTGCTCTGAACCTAAAATCCTCATCAAGCTATCAATCCTCTCTCCTGAAGTCCTCAGTTTGAGGTAGACTCACCTTGTTTTCATGGAATGAATAGTTTTCCAGGATCCAACATTAGTGCATCCATTAAAGCCAGAGGAATATACAGTCATATTTAATAAATTAGAATATGGGTTCAGACAAGGCTCATTTGTCAGATTAAAAGCACCCTTTTAAAATAACACCAATTAAGCAGGTATTAAACATACTCTTAATTTAGCCCATGTTTCTGTATTAAAATGTATTATTTTAACGGTGTAGAGTAATATTCTAACCTTAAATCTTGTGTTTTTATTAGGCGCAAGCAAAAAATCATCATAGTTAACAGAAAGAAAGGATTGAAAACATCAGTCTCTCTGTAATTAATTTATATAATGTGTTTTACTTCTGTAGAAGCTCATTGTCTTTTCTGGACAGAATGTTCCCATATGTACCAATAAACTATCCATTTTCCATTTTGTAGATGAGGTCAGAAGTTTAAAAACCATTGTGTTAATTGGTCATTTCTGGTTCTTAAAAAATCCTATGAATGATTCCCAGTTAACCCTGAGGTGGAGTTAAAGTTTCCAGGAAAAAACTCTTCACAGTTATTGGACAAATTTCCAATTCAGGAAATGCAGGATAAATACAGCCTGGATTCACTTTCTAGGATCCTAGTTTTGTAACCTTGACTTGTTGCCCACACCCTGTTAACAGCTTTCGTTGTCTGCCGACCTCACTATAGTGAAGTAAGAACTTAAAGCAGAGGGGTTCAGTAAAAGCAGATGGTCCAGTTTGAACTATAGGAACATCACATTAAATTGGAATTATGTGTAATGATGCGGAATAAAGGCTTGAAGACATCAGTCTGTGTGTTTCCCTGAGTGACGAGTTACTGAAATAACTAAATAATATTACATTATTTTGACATGCGCCTGTGTGTTGAAGAAGTTGTTTAGTTTTCTGCGCCTTTTGGCCACAGTTGTTGATGGATTTTGAGAATGCAGGCTCTCGAAGTATACCATTCATTATTTCAAAAGATGTGAATAAATCTTAACTCGGGTAAATCTTAGTAAAATAGGAGATCCAACTTCATTTCAATCTCAAAAATCTTTAATACATTCCTAAAGTATCAGAAACACTCCTACACTTTATCTGGCTGTAAAACATGTACCTGCATCCACATTCTCCACGTGTCCATCAATGCTGATAAACATTCCAGAATATAAAACTGACAGAAAGGAGACAAGAACTGCTTCAGTCTCATTGCGGAATAAAGGGATAGAAATAACCTAGAGCGTGTGAACTAAAGGACTACAAGGTACAGCTGAGCAAATTTAGTAATGACCTCCAAATAACAAGATGGAGTGTTGAACTTGAAGGGACCTTTGAATGGCTGAATGACTATAAAGTACTTATTGGTTTGAGGGTTTAAACTGAAGTTTTAGGTTTTAAGATCTTTGGGGTCTCCATGTGGTTTGGAGAGGATAAGGAGAAGATGAGTTAACGAAGATTCAAATAGCGAAAACTGGAAAGGTTCGGACATCAGGTAGTTTGGAGGGTTCAGTCACCCTCACCTGATCTCTTGCACATGCATCTATTAGTCTGCTGCTGTAATTAACCTGAGCCAATCAAGTGCAAACTTCTGTCCTGACCCTGTGGCCTCTGTATAATATCTTGATTACTCTGGGAACAGACTGAGTGCAGCTTTCAGAAATGCACTAAGGCTCTGATTTTTCTACATTTTGTAAAAATTTAATCTCAACATTTCAGTGCTTATTATTTCAGTTTAAACATGTTTTATTTTCATCATTTTAATCAAAGAAGAAAACGTTTTAACAGAACTTTGGGATCGTATGCCAAGATTTCAAAGGTCGAAACCGATCAATCGCACCAGTCCAAAATGAAACATGAGAAGTATAATCTCTAAATGTGCATTCACTCAACTTCACTCAACATTCTATGCACTCTACATTTGAACCTTTTTATCAAATTTCATGAACGCTAAATAAATTGGTCTCATATGTTCTGTATAAAAAAGGTGTTGCCCAGATTTGTATGCTGAATTCTTCCTGCACAACAACCTGCTGCATAGACTTGTAGACCAGTCTTTCAAAAATGTCCTTAAAATGTGCTTTCTGACCTTCTGTATAATGGCAGGCAGTGGAAAGCAGGCTTCCTGCACCATTCCTGGCTTTTAATCACCAACTTAATTATAGGGATTACTGGCAACTGTTGTAAGGTGGAGCTGGAAGAGCCAATCAGCAGCTTGATGGCCTCTTAACCACTTGTTTGGTTTCATTTAGCTAAACCTCTTAAGTTTGTGTTGTGGCCTGCAGGGACATTAAGGATGTGAAAATGTTTTAACTTTACAGACTTCCAACCCTTATTAATTTATCCACGGAGGACCGGTTTTCCTGTCTGTATGAGCGCAGCCAGTAGTCCGTTCAGATGACAGAACACACTTTAGCAGCAGCAGGAGGCCATTTACACCTGAGACTACCAGGTGCACAATTAAAAAGACAAATGGCCACTTTGACTTTTCCGCAGAGGTTTAGAAGTATTCATAAAACAGCAGGTAGAACAGAGATGAGCACACTCTTTGTAAAAGTTTAAAATCCCGATGTTTCACTTTCCAGAAAGCCTCCCTGAGTGACTGCCTGACCTCAAACGTTCCCGCTTTCCAGCTTTTACATATGGCCACCGAGGTTCCTGGGTGGCCATATGTAAAATATCTCTGTGTGTTTGTGTCGAGTGCATCAGAGATGAAAATACACATACACACCCATGTGCCCACGCGCACACACACACACACACACACACACACACAGAGCAGGAGTTATGTGCCAGGGAATAATGATTGACCTTAGATCTGGCCATTGTTTTCTTCATCTGTTTGTGTTGTCAGTGTTACTCCTGTGTGGGAGGACAGTTTACCTTGGGACAGAGGGTGTACAATAATTCATCTCCAGAATACATGCCTCTAACCTCTTCCAGAAAATGCTGGAAAATACAACTGAAAGTGTCGAAACATTCAAGTCTACTCTAGGGATTTCTGCTTTACTAAAATGAAAACTGCGATGGTGAAAGTTCATGGCCATGCTGATAATGTTTTACATTTTACAGAAAATCGTCTGCAGTTGCACAGACAGGAATTTGAACTTGGCTGAACACCACAAGAGTCATGGTCCTGTGAGATTTGCAATTGTGTCCAAAATGCTTACATCACAGTTGACGTGAGTACATCGTGTTTTTTAAACTTAGACTTAGAAATAAAAAGCAGTAACATTGCAAAACCATTAAGGTCATATAACTTACAGTATCTCACAAAAGTGAGTACATTCATCACATCTTTGTCAATATTTTATTATGTACCTTTGCTGTCCCTTAAAATAACTCGACACACAGCCATTAATATCTAAACTGCTGCCAAAAAAGTGACTACACCCACAAGTGAAAATGTCCAAACTGTGTTCAAAGTGTCGATGTTTTGTTTGGGCACCATTATTCTCCAGCACTACCTTAACTTTCTTGGGCATGGAGTTCATTTTATCTTCACAGGTTGCCACTAGAATCCTGTTCCACTCCTCCATGAATACATTATGGAGCTGCTGGATGTTAGAGACATTGCGCTCCGTTTTCATTCTTTGAAGATGCCTCACAGATGCTTGATAAGGAGACATGCTATGCCAGTCCAGCACCTTTACCCTCGGCTTCTTTAGCAAGGCAGTGGTCATCTTGGAGGTGTGCTTGGGATCGTTATTATGTTGGAAAACTGCTCTGCGGCCCAGTTTCTGAAGGGAGGGGATCATGCTCTGCTTTAGTGTGTTGCAGTACATATTGGCGTTCCTGGTTTCCTCAATGAACTGTGGCTCCCCACAACCAGCAGCAGTCATGCAGTAATATGTCAGTAATATCTTGTGCTTCGACTCACAATTTACTGTTGCTGTATTCACTGTTAAACATTGATTTAATTTTGTAAAGAAACACATTGACTTTTTTAAAGACTTTTCCTGACTTTTTGTCCACTTATCTGTTTGTCCACTTATCAGATTCTTGCTGCATGTACAGAAAAGCCAAAATGTGCTCCTACCTTGTTCTGGCATATTCATGGTCAGGTACATAACTTAAAGTGATACAGGGAATTGCTGTTTTTCTGTGGTGTGGATGATTTACTGTCCAGCCATGTTTGATGTCAGCTTCTGTTTTCCAGACAGACCTCTTCCAACCAAAAATAGTGTGTCTGCATGTGGTTGACCTTTTCAAAAATGCCCCTGCTTCTCTGATTCATTGATTACTTGCTGGAAAGTTCAAAAGTGATGTCTGCTTCTGTGAAAATAGGTGAAGTTGCTTTTAAAACTGTTTCTGGCCACTAACAGATGACAGAACATGGACAATGTGAGGTCAATGAAAAATTAATTCACCCTAATCTCCAAAGTTCTTAGGCAGGATCATTGTTGCCTGACAATCCAAACCATTCACTAATGATGCAATGTGTGTTGTTTTGGTCACATGTCCCAAGGTTTTAACTGCTGTAAAGTCGTCTAGGGAGACGAGTTTGGTCTTCCTAGCCATGTTCAGAACTAGACAAACCTTTAGGATGAGAAGTGAGTCATCTTCAAAAAACAAGAGAAGTGGTCTAGCTGACTTCTGCTTAGGCACTTGATTGCCATGTCCTGGATGACTGAGAATCAACACCAGGGTAACAACCTACCCTGCGTGTTTCTCTGACAAATTTGGATATGAGGATATTTAACATCAGAACAAATTTTGCTCTGCTTAAACATCAGACATTTAATTTGATGTACTCCTGACTTTAATCAAAATAACTTTATGGGGCATTCAGAAAGAAGATCCATTAAGGGGTAAGTAAGGGGTTGGTCTGGTTAGGGATTTGAAGAGGTCTCAAAAGAAATGTAAATCAGCCGTTCCATGGTACAGAAAATAGTCTACAAGTGGAGAACATTCAGAATAACTGCCAACATGCCCAGTTCTGGTCATCAAAGCACGTTCTCTCTGAGAGTAGACCCCAAGTCGCTAAGATAAGTCAGACAGCAGCTTATTACTATTGACATGCAAGGTAATGCCGGTACAATCAGAAAGAGGGGCACACATTTCACTTGCATGGTAGGTGTGCAGGGAAGAAACGTATGCTCTCCAAGAAAAACAGGAAGGTCAGACTAAAGTTCATCAGAGAGAACATAGATAAAGACCAGGACCTCTGCAATATGTTTCTTTGGACAATTGAGCCAAAATCTGAAATATTTGGACGCCAGAATAGAGCACATGTCAGGCATAAACAAGATACATTGTTCTAGGACAACCCCATACCAGCTATGAAGCATAGAGCTGGAGGTGTCATAGTTCAGAGAAGACTTGATGCAGCATGACCTGGCCAGCTCACCATCATATAATCTTTCAGTCTTTGTTTATTATGATATCTGAAGGCTTTAGAGTTACACCAAACACAAATGGTTTTTCTTGTCCATTATTCTATAAATCAGAAAAATGTTAACTTTTAGAAGCATCATATAATGTAACGAGGCAAATTTGGAGTTTTTGTTTTGTTGGACATTTAGTGCCCCCTATATGTTTTCAAGTACTAAATAACAAAGGTGGAGGTTCTCTAATGTTTTCTAGGGTTAAGAGAATGGAATGCTATAAAAACCAGGCACCTCAAAAAGTTGACAAAATGATAATGCTCAGTTTGCTTATCCAGTGCATTGATTTATATCTTTCACAAAATAATCTTCCTCCTTTTACATCCTGAATGTCAACTGCACAAAAATCAGATGGATTTTAAATTGGGCCACTCAGGCTTTTACCTGGCCAATTTTCTCTGAGGTTCAATCTGTTGTTTTTGATTTTGATCATTTTGATCAGAAAATAAAGGAATTACAAGATTATTCCCATTTATGCATCAAACATGCAGAATGTCCTTAAACCTCATCTGATTCTAGCTTATCACAGAAATGTGCATTAAAGGATATTCCATTAGTTGATGTGTTCATTGACCAAACAACTGGGAGTTCTTAGTTTTGATACATTTAATCAGCTGAAGAAACACAAATAAGATTTTTTAGTGTTTGACCTGCTGATGACTGATCAGAGCCACTCGAGGAATAAGAAGCCTCTTCTGATCACTGAACAGTTGCTACATTTTCTAAGTTATGTTATAGGATGGGCGGTTTTGGGGCCAATTTTAAAATCTTGGCCATGAGTGGTGCTGGCTATTTCCTGGTGCTGTGAACTTTAGCTTAGCGAGAACCTTCCAAGGTTATTCTAGATTAAAGAAGTCGTTGAGATCATAAGGTTCTGTTTTGTTGAGGAGGAGCAGCAGAACTTTTTTGTGGTGCAGATTGTCATCAAACCTCCTTTGACTGGAAGCAAAGTATGTCTGGTTTTGATAAACGGTCATATGACAGCAAGAGGACTGAGTGACTTTCAACACACTGCAAAGGAAAGTGTTGCATAGTAACTCTCACTCTGAACTTGCAATACATTTCATAGTGCAAAGGTGTCTTGGCAAGCAAGATTGACTGTTTAAACAAGAGTGGAGCTGCATGATCTATGTGACAACCTGCTTTCATGAAATGTTTGCAAGCATTCCAGTTAAACTTCCTGCTGAGTTTATCAATAAATCCAGTTTAAGACTTTTCACAGAGAAACGAAGCCCCCGCGGAGTTGTTGGCCTGCATTATTAAACATCAAACAGATGATGACACATGCCCCCCCTGCAGGTACACAGAATCGGTTCTGGCACCCGTTGCATGTTCTTCTGTAACAGGTGGACATATTTCTTCTTTTTCTTCACTTACATTGTTAAGTGGGTGGTTTTTAACATGTTACATTTTAGTGTAACGGGAAGAAAAGAAGACTCCTATAAATATATGAAAATTTACTTTAATTTTTCTCCCTTTGGAAGCCTTCATCCATCTGACTTTGCTGCTGGCCTCCAAATCCTGCTGGTAAGAAGGATAAAGTCTACCTGCTGATGTCTTCAGCAAAGCCAGTTTAAACAAAATGTTTGCTTTGTTTAGTTCAACATTTTAATCATATCAACCTTTACGTGTGTACATCAGCTCTTACATGCTTGCACAATGTTAAATGTGCATGCTTGCATAGAGGTTTAAGTGGGAAGTCTATAATTTAATATTGACCAGTCATTAAACTTCTGTTGCCCTGTGGAGTCCTGTTAACACTTGTGAAGAAAGTAAACACTTCCAGGTGGATTTCCTTGGAGATTTTGTTGGGAATTGACTTCTGACCCATTTATGACTGCTGCATTGTGCTGAAGGAAAACATAATAAGTAACAAGGCTTTCCTTTGAGATCAGGGTTTTGGCACAGCGTGACTGTTGGAGATGATCCATTTAAATCCAGACTCCAATCTGTCAGGATGAAGGAGCCAGCAATGGTGGAAGTACACAGCTCGTTCATCTCCCATCAACAGCGATGTCGACTCTCATTATTAACCAGCAAACAGCGGCGTCACCTTTGGTGTCACCAGCCAAGCAGGCCGAGACCATCCGTCAAAACGACAGCAGGCCAGACAGTGACAAGCAGAAATCATTAGCTTTGATAAACGATGGTTATTATATCACCTCTACTTACACAGGTCACTGTGGTGTGGCTGCGTGAGCCGCTCATCAAATACACTTGATGGATAAACTGGAGCAGACAAACCAGGAGTTCTGCTGCGTGTGGCACCTTCCTGGCCTGTTTATTATCAATAAACTCAGAAAACCTTGGAGGTTTGGAATGCAGTTTAAATATCTGTTTGAAGAAAAATTGGAAAGAATATTACAAGTGAGCTCATATTGAAGAGGCAAAATTATGAACTAATGCAACAAAGTGTATGTGCCACAAAAGAGCTGACATTCACATTAAGAAAACTTTAAAAATTGATCTTTCAGTTTTTAGCCATTTCTTACATAAATTTACTCTAGTTCCAAGTTGTTTAGCCAAGCAGTTATTTACCATCTTCTACTTTAGCAGCACAAGTTTCTGCTTATTCTGGATGCTCGAAGCCTGAGGCAGCCAGAGCCGCACGTAGATCTTGGTTTCTTTAGCGGTGATTGATCCTGCTCCGTTGAAGTTCCTTGGGTTAATCACAGCCAAACTGGTCTGTGCCTGTGCTTCCAAATGGTGTGGTAAAGTATGTTTCAGAAGCCTCAGAGAATGCTCATGACCTGTAATACTAAAAGGAATTTTCTTTCTAAATATGAGAAATCTTATGAACTTTCAAAGTAAATGACGATTGTCTTCATGCTAATTACTGCATGTAAAGTTTAAACCAGAGACATTTAGGACCAAAATTAGTAAAACTCCAGGCAGATTTCAATTTGAAGTTATTTTCATTCAACCAAGACATTTGTTTCTGATTGTAAATAAGATGGGCTCTACTGGAGAATACAGAAATGTAAAAAAAAAAAAAATGGCTAAAAAAATTACCTGCCCAAAATGATTTGTGATAAATAAAATGGTAAATAAAACTCATATAGATTGTGACATTTTATCGTTAGGGATAGGTTAAAAGGGCTCTTTCCTGCTATCTTCATATTTACTTCCCTTCACAGATTCTCAATTAAAATTAATTTGGGACTCCTGCTGGGCCACTTCAAAACATTAATATTACCTTCAGTCAGAAGAACTGCGTAGGTACAATTAAGATTACTTTACACCCAAATCTGCCAGGGGTATGAATAATTCTTAGCCTTACTATGTTTTCAGGTATTATAAAAATACACATCACCATTTATTTAAGATTAACACCTGACTCGTGTACACCTTTTTAGCTCTGCCCACAATTTCTATGGGACTTAGCTCAGGGCTTTTGAAAACATTGACTTTGTTTTCCTTTGTTTACCTTTGCAACTAATTTGGTGGTATGGTTATTGTCATTGTCCATTTGAAAAATCCATTTCCACCGAAACTTGAAATTCCTGACTGGTTTCAGGAGATGTTGCTTCAATATTTCCAAAAACAGTTCTTTCCTCCTGATGTCCAGTATTTTGTGAAGTGCACCAGTCCCTCCTGAAGCAAACAAAAGCTTGGCATGTCCGTGTTCTTAACCAAAGTCATACTTAGTCCGGCACTTTGTCTGCTTTTTTCAATGTTATTTTTTTTTAAACAGACGTTTTGCCACATGTCCTCCCTACAACCTCTAGCAAACATAAAATAATTGATGCATGAATGTATCAAGATAATTCCGCAATTTGTACTCTCTATAACTTTAGGGTGTTTGGAAGAAGCACCAAATGATGTGATGAACCCCTGAGAATTAACAAATGAACATCAGAACCATTGTCGTCATACGTCTCACTTCTAAGACCAGCTTAAGGCTTTATTGGACCAGAGTACACAGATAAAGCTCAGCTCTGTAGAATCTGCTCAGTATTTGTCGTCTCTGCTCAGCTGGTCTGTTGGTGTTTGGTGGTGCACTGTATGAGCTCAGCTCTGTTTCCATTTGCTTCCCTCTGGAATCTTGTCGTCCTTCTGGTGCCTTTAATCTCACATTTTCCTGAGGCAAATGATCCTGACAAGCGTAACATTAGCTGCACAAATGGGTCAGCCTTGTCGGACTCCTTACATTTGAACGTTTGTATTAGTGGGAGGCATACGGTCACACTTGGCCTGATTATTTTTGGCATCCACAGACTCAGCTCAGCCATATTTTAGTCTTATAATATATCAAGGGTATTTTTCTTTCCAGTCTGCATGTCTGATTTCTCTGAGTCAGAGTGGCTTTGTTCAGCAACCTTAACAAATTTACCAGAATCATCTTCAGGGACACTGGAGACAAAACAGCCTCCAGTGGATGCAGCGATCCAGCACACAGCAGGAGCCCCACACTGAGCCCTGGAATGCTTTCAGGATTCGGAGGGTGTTTTGTATTCTGCAGCATCATGCTTTAGCGAGTGCAGTAGTCCAATAACACGACTGAGCTGTTCCCATATCTACTTTTGGTTTGGCTGCATTTTTGCTGAATAAACAGTCTAGGTGATGTGATGAATGCTGTTAAGGAATTCTGATGTCAGTTGGCTCCTAGATGCAGCTCCAGGTGCTGAGTGATCTACAGGGCTGAGTTACAAGAGCAGCTTGTTTTGTTGCTTTATCTCATTCACACACTAATAAAAGTGTCTTTCTTTCTCTCTATGTTTCGGTGCTGCCCTGCTGTGCTGGCTCTTCTTCCTCTCCCCCTTCCATTGTCTGGATACGAAAGGTAAGACAAACAAACACAGAATCATTGTTAAACAGCTGCAGGTGGTTTGTATTGGCCTTCTTTATATCCAGCGCATTGGCTCTCTGTTGACCTAAATCCATCATCCCTGCTTGCTATTGTTGTATTGAATGGAAGCTTTAGTTGGGTCAATTCCATAGCTTAACTGGGTCCACCTGGAAGACACCATGTGGAACAGAGCTGGTCAGCAGCAGGTCCTTCAGTGACAAAGCTCGAAGGCTTTCACTTTGACTCATGACTTATGTTTATGTCTTTTATTTTTTTATTTTCTCTTTTTATATATTTATATGTATTACATGTTTATATTTAAAATGTATTCATTGAAAGCATTGTTTGCGTCACAAACGTCATAAATGAAGCTGATTCTGCTGTTGAAGTTATGGTTTAATGTAAAATGTTATGTTTCATGTTTTATCCATTCGGTTTCAGAGGTTGCACACAGAAAATTTGACATGGCAGAAAATCTGAAACTTAACACATGGTGTGTTTCCTGATTGAAATAAGATCAGATTTTTGAGTTTTCCAGGGCTGATCAGGCTAAAAATTGCTGAGATCTTTTGCCATGTTGGCAGTTTTGATAGTCAGTGTGAAGCTTTAGATTTCAAGTCCTAAGACTGATTTGTCCCAAGTGTCCCATCAGACAGCTATGTGGGATCAAATTAAGTCCAGATTGAAACACTCCTTCTGGATGCTTTGCTATATTTATACATTGAACAACCAAACCACTCCAACAACACTGCAAACAGACTTACCCATGAATGTGTACTTTTGTCTGTTATTTGTCACCTTATTATTCAGTGAACATGTGTATCTTGAACACAATAAGACTGGTGTTTTCTTAGCACTTAGTGGGATGGAGCACACAGGTCTGCTTCCTATTAGATGAAAGTGATTGTTTCTTTGTGAATTATCCTTATACCCATTTAATGGTGTGGAAATTGATTAAGCAATTAGTGGCAAGCCAATGTATTTAGATGAAAGCAGATCATCGTATTAGTTTGGTGAGATTAACACAGCCCAGGGCTAAAATGGGTCTACCAGTTTCAGTAATGGAAATGAGTGAATGCTCCTGAAAGGAGGAATTATCAGCATTTTTAACTTCAGCCATGCTTTCCACGGAGATGTCAACTGATGGAAGTAACTTCCATCATAGATTAGCATTAGCTGCTAAAGATTTGTATCTTACAGCTAATCTCTTTTTTGGACTCTAAAAACATGTTTTATTTGTTTTAATTAGAAAAAATTAAAATGAGAGAGACATTTTTTTAAATCATTTATTCAACAGAGAGGAAGATTATTCCCAGGTGAAAAACATCTAAGACAACTATTGGGATTATGATTATTGATTAATTAATATTTATCAAGAATTATAATTAAAAATCATAATTTGAGAAAATGTATTTCTTAACCAAAAATCCTTATTTATGAACCTGATACAACTCGCTATTCCGATTCAATAATCTTCACCTAACCAAACATGCAAAGTTCTACACAAAAGGGTAACATAATTAACTAAACAAAATAAAACAGCATTGAGTGTGTATGAAATTAAACCAGCAGTTATGGCAGTTATGGCAAAATACAAAAGGAATATGGTCGAACGAAGCTCTGGGAGGCCACACCCACAGTGTAACTTAATTAACACTGTAAGTCATAAACCATCCCCCAACGCTGGAAAGTCCACGCACACAAAGCGTTATAAAACTTTTGGTGGCAACTAATAAAACATGAAGTTGAAGACAAAGAAAACGGTTGATTTTCACCATAAGGTTATTATAGCAGTTCAGTTTTCACAGCGCACCTGCGCTCAGGTGTCCACACAGTCAAAAACACAACTTGCGAGACTCGGCGGTGTCACTGAGTGACATTTTTGGACTTTGTTTGTGGCTTTGTGTTTGTTTACCTTTTGCTTAGATTTTTCTATTTTGGTTTTTGTATCATGTTTTCTTTTCTCACTCTTCCGCCTCCTAGTGTTTACTACTTAAGTTCTTTTTTGGTTGTTTTCTTATTACTTTGTATGGTTTATTATTATTATTATTATTATTATTATTGTTGTTATTGTAATTATTATAGTTCTTGGTCTTCCCTGGATTCTCTAGTTTATTTTCTGTTTCTTTTCCAGTTATTTCCGTCAGTGTGGTTAGGTTTGTTTACTTTTGTATTCAGGTTTTCTTTATGGGTTCTTTGTTTGTTCTCAGGTTGTTATTGTTATTCCTATGTTCCCTCTAGTTTCTCTGTTTACTTTAGTCATGATTATTCTAGTTTTCTTATTCCCCATTTGAATGAATGAAAGTCCACGTGGGATTTCTTCTCCAGAATGATGCTCCAGTTGCGTGGTAACCGCGTCTCGGTTTCCAGCGTGAAAAGCAATGGGTGTGATCTCAGAGTATCTTATATAGGCAACCGTGACATCAGAACTGCGATGCCCCCATCCTATCAGCCACGGTGCCCGCTGGGATTTGTAGTAGCGGATTATCCTGGGGTACAAAATGGCTGATGACGCCGGACAGCATTGTGGCGTCCAGAAACGTACAAATGGTCCAATATTCAGCAAACAAATTATCCAACACAACTGCCAATCTCCCTAGAAGTGGATGTCCTAGTAAAAGGTCAGAGCGTGCAATGCTTGGACAAACCAAAGAGTTTCATCTCAGACTCTACAGTTCATGAAATGACATTTATATAAAGACTGAACAAGTATGGCTGTAAGTTTTGAAAGAGAAAGGCATTTTTTTCTAAAACCAAATATGAGAGGATGACTCAAAAGTTTATCTCATAGTAACTCAAGAGTCTGGAGCAGTTATTTGTACATATAGGACCAATAAATACCTCATACCAACAATCAAGCATGGTGATGGAGGGCCAATGATCTGAACTTGTTTTCTAGCCACTGTCTACAGGGGTTGGACAATGAAACTGAAACGCCTGGTTTTAGACCACAATAATTTATTAGTATGGTGTAGGGCCTCCTTTTGCAGCCAATGCAGCGTCAATTTGTCTTGGGAATAACATATACAAGTCCTGCAGAGTGGTCAGAGGGATGTTCAACTTCACTTTCATGTTCATCAAACCAATCTTTCACCAGTCTTGCTGTGTGTATTGGTGCATTGTCATCCTGATACATGGCACCGCCTTCAGGATACAATGTTTGAACCATTGGATGCACATGGTCCTCAAGAATGGTTCGGTAGCCCTTGGCAGTGACGCGTCCATCTAGCACAAGTATTGTGCCAAGGGAATGCCAAGATATGGCAGCCCAAACCATCACTGATCCACCCCCATGCTTCACTCTGGGGATGCAACAGTCTGGGTGGTACGCTTCTTTGGGGCTTCTCCACACCGTAACTCTCCCGGATGTGGGGAAAACAGTAAAGGTGGACTCATCAGAGAACAGTACATGTTTCACATTGTTCACAGCCCAAGATTTCTGCTCCTTGCACCATTGAAACCGACGTTTGGCATTGGCATGAGTGACCAAAGGTTTGGCTATAGCAGCCCAGCCGTGTATATTAACCCTGTGGAGCTCCCGACGGACAGTTCTGGTGGAAACAGGAGAGTTGAGGTGCACATTTAATTCTGCCGTGATTTGGGCAGCCGTGGTTTTATGTTTTTTGGATACAATCCGGGTTAGCACCCGAACATCCCTTTCAGACAGCTTCCTCTTGCGTCGACAGTTAATCCTGTTGGATGTGGTTCGTCCTTCTTGGTGGTATGCTGACATTACCCTGGATACCGTGGCTCTTGATACATCACAAAGACTTGCTGTCTTGGTCACAGATGCGCCAGCAAGACGTGCACCAACAATTTGTCCTCTTTTGAACTCTGGTATGTCACCCATAATGTTGTGTGAATTTCAATATTTTGAGCAAAACTGTGCTCTTACCCTGCTAATTGAACCTTCACACTCTGCTCTTACTGGTGCAATATGCAATCAATGAAGACTGGCTACCTGGATGGTCCAATTTAGCCATGAAACCTCCCACACTAAAATGACAGGTGTTTCAGTTTCATTGTCCAACCCCTGTAGCTACCAGGCAATCATTGAGTGGATCTCTGTATACAAAAGTATTTTATAGTCAGGTGTTAGATGCAGAAAATGGTTGACAGTTATCGCTTCTAATTGATTTCTACCACATAGCGAGTTTATTCTTTTCTGACAGGAAGTGGGGTGGAGAGAGGGGGAAGATGTGCAGCATCTTCCCCCTCTCACACAGAAAGCTAATCTTCTGAGAGAGAAATTATAAGCAGAAATTCATAAACTCATTTTTATTCTAATTATAGCAGCTGTCAAAACCTCTGCATCTATGTTACTCTATCAACTTCTAAACATGCTTGCACGTGGTGTTTGCATGATTGTTACTGCAACTCTTTTCTACTTGTCTGGCACACTGAATCTATAATTCTGGGGCTCTGCAGCTTTAACTGAATCTGTGACATTAACTCATAGATCTGTTATTGTAGTCACCAGAAACCTCATCAACAGAAATACATAATTCATTGTGGAGCTAATTTATGGTTCATATTATTTAACATGTGGTTCTTTTTATCTTTTCATTTTTAATAATTTTATTTTCAACAATATTTGTTGCAATACATGTACAGTGCAGGGAGAAATTATTTGCCCCCTTTCAGATTTGTATTAATCAAAACAAATGAAGATCAGACATAACCTGAGTAAATGCAAATGACAGTTTTAAAATGGTAATTTAATAAATTAAGAGAAATAAATCCAAAACAAGGGGATACATATTCATATCCTGCACTTTATAAAGAGCTGAACACCTGTCTGTAGGTAGTGATTATTTATGGTAATATCTTTATTACATTTTATAAATGTTCTGTGTTGTCAGATCGAGACACAGTGATGGGTCCTGTTGGCCTTTCCTGGAATCAATGTCTCAGGAAACCTTCTTCTTGATAGAAAATCTCACACTTGTTCACTGCTGTTAAATGAATTCATCCAGTGAGAAGATGTTGCAGAATGAAGAAGAAGAAAGAAGAACCATAAATTTATCATGAGAGGTAACAGAAAGGACACGGAGTTTAAACAACACAACAGCAGGGGAATATAAACATAGAGATAGAAATAAATTATAAAGCCAACAAGGATCATTTTCATATAAACATTAACTCACAAAATGGAGTCAGAAAACCAGGACACAATAAGCAGCACTCTTTGGAGCCCCATTGCTTCAGTGACGGCCGTTTGTCCTCGATTAGATCCCTTTGTGTCAGGAATATGGATAATGGATAATTCCTCCTCTGTGTTTGTCAGTTGGAGAAAAGTCAAAAAGCCAGGTTGAGCAGGGATTTTGGTTTCCTGCTTCTTTCTGCAGAAGCATCAGATGAATTCAGAAAGATGTAGTTCACTGATGGTCTCTTGATGGGGCCGTTGTGGTGTGATTGATAAAAGGCGAGAAGAGCATAATAGAAAGGTATTTTCTTTCTTATGCTCATCGAGCAGTGCTGAAGGTGTGAAAGCATTTTTGGATTGTTTATCAGCAAAAGAAGAACTGCAGAAATAAATAAAAAAAATGTTTTTTGTCAGATGGCATGGGGTCCCAGTTGTCCCAGTGTCTGAAAATAAGCTCCCTCATTTATGATTATAATGGGTCTTCAGCTAAAACTAAGCTTTCTCTTCATTCTGGCACATTAATTCATGTGCAAGCAGATTATTTATTGGTACCTAGAAATTCTAGTGCTTTGCTTACTCTTAGGGAGACAAGATAAGGCAATATGTTGGGTCTAAATATGAATTTTAATTATTTCCCCCCTGAGGGATATGCCCTAATAATGACAAAGGAGTGGGCTTCAGCAAACAGTTATTTTAGTAATCAAGTTGACTATTCTGATTAATTGGATAAAAATTCTGCAGATTTTTTATTTAACTACTTAAGCTACTTTTATGAGTTATAAAAATATGTGAAAGGGAAAATGCTACTGAACGAACATACATTTTTTTTAAATCAACATTTTATTGCTTAAAATTCAATAACATAGCATGTCTTTAGTGTACGCCTGAACATTTGTAGCAAAGGATGCATCTGCAAAAAGTTCTAACATCAACAAGCTCAGTCCTTCCTGGTTGACTTAAATGGGACATGTCATGCCTTTAAATCCTTCATTTTCAAACTTCAGTTATTCAGTTGTGGTCGATATAAAACGGAACTGCAAAGCTTTGTTCTGAATTCCTTGTTATTGTAGCTCCACAGGTCCTTCTTCTACCCCATTAGGGGGGGAACCCCAGAACAACTTGTTTTGGTGCGGTCTCTTAAAATGCCACTGAGGCACTTCTCAACTGGCCCCCCTCCAGGTGAAAAAGCAATTATCTAATAACAATTATCTAGAGGTGCAGAAACAAGACAAAAATGGCAAAAACATTGCAAAACTGTTTATGTAATAATGCTATTCAAAACACGCTGTACGGTTCTGTCCTCAAAAGCGAGCACAGCAGTATCATAAGCAGAAGGCACGATGCTACTGCTATCAAAACAGAAATAGGAATTTCCGCACTTATATGGGCACAATATGGGTATATTTCCATGAGAAATAAAATTTAACCACTTAACTAAATATAAACCTTGTAGTTAGTACAGTGCCAAGCTAGAATGTTCTTTTTTTATTGCTAAAATAGACAAGATAAATAATAATTACACATTACCTATCAAAAAGGTAAACAGCAGATTTAAATTAAGGCATAATAAATACAAGCATAATCAAACCTCACTTTCAGTTTCCTTGCGCATGCGCACGCGTGTTCCCATTCAGCAGACATCTGTTGTTTACAGAGGCGTTCCATCAGTAAAATATGTCTTTCTGGTGTGCTTTCAAAGCACCAGTTGGTAATAAACAAGCAACTTAGTTGCAAATTGACATGTGGGGTGGAGTGGGAGGCACGTCTGCCGCTGATGTTTCCTGCTCTTTGGTTGCAGCACAGTGGACATGCTATTATGAAATACTAGTTCAGTTTTGCAGTACATCCACTGTACGTTTCACTGCGTTTTCAGTCCTTTTGCGCTCGGTTTGCCCCTCGTCGTCTTCTTTCATAGCTAGCAACCGCACTATCCGCAGCATAGGCTATCACTATCAAGTGGAAGTGAGAACACAATGAGCTAAATAGTTTATCAGAATTCAACAAAACTTCGAGGCAGATAAGTTGCCTGCTGTTGGTCAGATTAATATTTAAAGCTTCTGCAGTAACTGAAACAACTTTTATAAAACAACATTCTGCTGAAATAATAGAAGCATTACAGGTCCACCTGGTTGTCAAACAGCTTGTTTCTTTCTGACTGGATGTTCTGGCTCAGCTACACATTTTGATGTTAATCTGAATTTTCTGACACAATGTGAATCCAAGTGGTCCCTGAGTCTGTTGAAGCAGTTTCCCTCAGCAGAACGTCAACTGGAAACATAATATAATAAATCTATTATTATTGGTGAGAAGTTTAATCGACTAAAATGTAACCTTTAAAATGAAGACGAGCTGCAGGTGAAGAGTAAACTGTATGTTTTTGATGGTGGTCTCTAAGAATCTGCCGCCGAATCTCTGAGAGACCCATACAAACACACAATTCAGTTTTCCCTTCAACTGTTTCCGTTTGTGATGAAACCTAAAAGGCTGACCTGCCTTTGAGAAGCCCTGCAGGATTTTAATGATGCGGACACACTGCTTTTTCTTCTTTGTGTATAACTGGAGTTACAGAGCTGTACTTTCACACTGCCACCGTTTTCTATGTAAATTTGGTTTTAAGGCAAAATTCCTCCACCGTGTGAACACCGGGTAATTGGGGGAGCAAAGAACCTGATGAATGAAAAGAGGTTCACTGACGGATGAAGAGTGAGAGGAAAGAAGGAGAAATATTAATTGGTTTGGACCAGAAGAACAAAGATCAATAAAGTGTTAGGAACTAGACAGCTGCTGTGGTTCCTAATGACTTGTTTTTATCATCTTGTGTCGTGATAACAGGGGGATGTGAAAATATAAAACAAGAAGCTTCAGCATCAGTCATTTGATGAAAAGCTTTGAACAGACTCTTAACAGGTGAGCATCAGGGACAAACAAAAATAGAAAAACAAAGTCCATTCTCTAAGAAATTACTTTAAAACAACCATAGGTGACAAATACAAAGAAAACTGAAACAGATGAAGTCAGCAGTGGATTTTATTCTACATTTACAACTGCTTGCAAAATTATTCTGCATGCTAATTAATGTTTTTACTCCATTTTATGCTTTGGCCACAAACTTCATTGTATTTTATTAGAATTGTATTTGATAGACCAACATAAAGTAAGTACGTATTTATGAAGTAAAAAGAACTGGGTATATGTAACCATACCTGCTCCTGAACAAGTACGGTTATTGTCAATTGAAAATGTTTGCGTGGCAGCCCCACATTTTTCCGTCGGGTCAAAAGTTTGCGTGGATTACTGCACACTTTCACGCAACGTTTATTTGTACAGGGCGAGTCCTGCGTGAAATATTGCACTGAAAGGTTTTTGTGCAGGTCCCAGTTGTTTGGTTTTTTAACCTTCTTTGGATTCCCCATGTCCTGAGTGAAAATCTTTACCAGCATCTACAACAGTTACCATGGGCCTTTTGAATTCTCTGATTATTGCTCTTGTCGTCCAGCCTGTCAGTTTAGGAGGACGGCCATGTCTTGGTAGGTTTGCAGTTGTGTCATACTCTTTCTATTTTCAGAGGATGGATTGAACAGAGCTCTGTGAGACGTTCAAAGCATCGGCTTTTGTTTAATTACCTAACCCTGATTTAAACCTCTCCACAGCTTTATCCCTTAGCTGTGTGGTGGGTTCCTTGGTCTTCATGCAGTTGTTTGTTTACTAACGTTCTCTAACAAATGCTAGAGGCCTTCACAGAACAGCTGTATTTATAAATTAATGTATGTGGATTCTATTAACTATTTGGGAGACCTCTAAAGGCAATTGATTGCACTGATTTTCTTTTAGGAATATCGATATTAAAGGGGAAAACAATAGAAATACACGTCAGACTTCTGGTTATATTTGTAAAAAAAAAATCTCAAAACCGTGTATCATTTTCCTTTACCTTCCCAGTTACCCACTGCTATGAGTTTTCCCATCTGATAAAATCCAAATAAAAACACATGCACGTTTGTTGGTGGCAAAATGCAAGAAAATCCAAGGAGTAAATTAATACTCACTGCATTAAGAGCCTATTCTCTTTGATGGGGACAGGGGTTGTTGGGGGCTGGGGTCGGAGCAGGGGGTCATGGTCTGGGCCGGGGTCGTTCGGGTACAGGCACTAGTCTGGGCTGGTGCTAGGGCGGTCTGCCTGTCTCCACCCCAAAATAAAGGGCACCGCATCCTGGGTCAAGGGGCTGGTTGTGAGTGTGTGTAAGAATACCATTGTTGTGTGTCTTTACGTTGGCTGTGGGTGTGACTGTGACTGTTATTATGTGTACGCATAAGGTCGGAATGTGTGATTTCGACTATATGCGCCTGTTATTGTGTCGGGTTGGGTCTTGGGCTGTTCCCTCTCCCGGATCAGTTTAGCCCCTCACCAACTGTAGAGCCTATTTCTTCCATGCTACACGCCCTGCCGGTGGCTGGTGTCTCTGCCCGCTGGTGTATGGGCGGTTTTCGGTGTCCAGGGCTGGGTGCTTTGGTGTATGCTGTCTCACTCCCAGTGGCTGCTTGCCAGGCCTGGGCCCCTGGCTCTGTCGGGCCTCTGCTTGGAAAGTGATGTGCCCCGGGGCCTCAGGTGTCTGGGTCCGGCTGGATCTGCTCCGGTGTAGTCGGCTGGCGGTGCAACCTGTGGGCTTGTTGCTGCAGCTCCCTGGGGCTTCTGCACTGTGACTGCTTGGTGGTTCCCTTATATACACAAGCGTGTTTACACATAAGCCCACAGGTGTTTAGATTCAGGAGTTAACAGATATACAGATGTATATATGTTGAGCTGCAGTTACCACTAAATATAACTTACATTCATTAGTACCAGGCACTTTTCAATAACATTGCTGTTGTTATATATGTTTCTGCAGGTATATAAGCAGTTATCTAGGGTGTTATCTTGTATTCTCTTCACCCTTCTTTCTCTCCTCCATTATTTTCTCCTTCTCTGCCTTTTTCCTTTTTACCCGACCTCTCTCTCTTTCTTGCTTCTTTTTTTTGTACTTTCTGTTTGCATTTCTATGTCCATTGCTATTGAAATAATCCCAAAGCAGTTTCTAATAAAGTTTCTTTATAAATGTCAAGCAGAGCATTATAGCATTAGCCGTAATTCTCCACTTGTGAAAGTAAATCTGTCGGGCTTCTTCCTGGCACTCAGACAACAATTCTAAGTGCTACTCTGCTGGTAAAAAAAAGAGCCTATTTTCTTAAAATTTTATTTTATACTTTGATATTAAGGTGAATATTATTGTGTTAATGAAGGATTTCCTACTGCTATAGCCTAAGAACCTCTCAGAACGTCTTTTCATTATCTGATAGTGTCTCCCGTTTCTGGTTAAAGCTCTTGTTTTTTCTCATGCAACTGTCCTTCTCATGTTTGTAGAAACCTTTCGAAATCTTGGTGTTTGGATTTTAATAACGCACTGTTGCATCGGATTAGATATCATGAAACACCTGCGGAAATCTCTTTCCAGGAGTTCGGGAACATCTTTGTGCTGCTTGGCAGGTTTTTGTAAACCTCTGACAACTCTGTGAACAAATGATTAATAACACACCGTTAAAGCGTGCAAGCAAAGCAGGAGAAAAGTTTCCAGCCTGAATAAAACTCCATTAAAACACATTCAGTTTTGTTTTACTCCTGTTTATTTCTGCTCTTTCCTGCAGTTGATGGGTGGGAAAATGTGAAGTTTTACTGTAAGACACATTCAGTCACTATCAGAAACATGAAGTCCAATTAAACTTTTTTCTGTAGTTATTCATAATTTTTTATATTTTACTTTAGTTTAAAGGACATAAATAAAATTGAAATCTATTTGAACAGAATTTGGGTACTTATATTTGTGTCCCACAGATATTGGAATGAAATTCCTGGGAATTAATGGAATGTGCTGTGAAAAATACAAGCGGGGACTCAAGACTGCCTGGTTATAAATAATCCTTTCAGTGAGCTGCTGCATTCACTCTCTCAGAAGTCAGAAGACAAGTTTAGAGAGAAAAGTCTACAGCAGGGAAACACATAGTATTATTTCACTCAGTATCCAATCAGCTTTGCTTCTGTGAATTTGTTCATGGGCCGTCCCTCCACAATGGCCACACCATATTTTTAGCTGTTTCTATCTTTTCTCTTTTGAACAAACAAATACTAACCTATCAGATTGATTAGATGATAAATCCATTAGCATGACAGATTATTTTAACATACCCTCATAAACATTTGTATCATTACAGAACCTTTACAGTTACTTTATCTGGCGATGAGATGAATAGGAATAGGTATTGGCAGAGTTACAGATGTAACAATGAACCAACCAGAAATGATGATCGCTGATTTTCTATCTGCGTGCTCTGATCAGTGATGTACATGTCAAACAATGTAAAATTCGTTTTGCTTTCCCTGTGAATTAAATGCATAAAAACGATCAACTCTCATCATTTTTTGGCTGTACACAGAACAGCCAACAGCATGCACGTTCATGCATTGTTTTGAAATATAATAAAGGTTAGGGTCACATGCTTTGACACCTAATCTTGTAATTTCTTCATTTTGTGCTTTTTTTTAAAACTTCTATCAAATAACTTACAGCACAAACCTTTTCTGCTATTCTTCTTCCCTAGAATGAAAAACACTAGGATCGGTTAGAATCAGTAGGTCAGATGTTGAAGAAAGTGTTGGGTGGGAAAAGCCTAATCAGTTCATCTCTACACAGAATGTACACTGCTCAAAAGAATAAAGGGACCACTTAAACAACACAATATAACTCCAAGTAAATCAGACTTCTGTTAAATCAAACTGTCCACTTAGGAAGCAACACTGATTGACAATCAATTTCACATGCTGTTGTGCAAATGGAATAGACAACAGGGGAAAATCTTTGGCGATTAACAAGAAACACTCAATAAATGAGTGGTTCTGCAGGTGGGGACCTCAGACCACTTCTGAGTACCTATGCTTTCTGGCTGTTTTGGTCACTTTTGAATGTTGGTGGTGCTTTCACACTCGTGGTAGCATGAGACACAACCTACACAAGAGGCTCAGGTAGTGCAACTAATCCAGGATGGCACATCAATGTGAGCTGTGGCAAGAAGGTTTGCTGTGTCTGTCAGCGTAGTGTCCAGAGCCTAGAGGCGCTATCAGGAGACAGGCCAGTACACCAGGAGACGTGGAGGAGGCCTTAGGAGGGCAACAACCCAGCAGCAGGACCACTACCTCCGCCTTTGTGCAAGGAGGAACAGTTGAGCTCTGCCAGAGCCCAGCAAAATGACCTCCAGCAGGCCACAAATGTGCATGTGTCTGCACAAACGGTTAGAAACCGACACCATAAAGATGGTATGAGGGCCCGACATGCACAAATGGGGGTTGTGCTCACAGCCCAACACCGTGCAGGACGCTTGGCATTTGCCAGAGAACACCAGGATTGGCAAATTCGCCACTGGCGTCCTGTGCTCTTCACAGATGAAAGCAGGTTCACACTGAGCACATGTGACAGACGTGACAGAGTCTCGAGACACCATGGAGAGCGATCTGCTGCCTGCAACATCCTTCAGCATGACTGGTTTGTCAGTGATGGTGTGGGGTGGCATTTCTTTGGAGGGCCGCACAGCCCTCCAGGTGCTCGCCAGAGGTAGCCTGACTGCCATTAGGTACCGAGATGAGATCCTCAGACCCCTTGTGAGACCATATGCTGGTGCAGTTGGCCCTGGGTTCCTCCTAATACAGGACAATGCTAGACCTCATGTGGCTGGAGTGTGTCAGCAGTTCCTGCAAGATGAAGACATTGAAGCTATGGACTGGCCCGCCCGTTCCCCAGACCTGAATCTGATTGAGCACATCGGGGACATCATGTCTCGCTCCATCCACCAACGTCACGTTGCATCACAGACTGTCTAGGAGTTGGCGGATGCTTTAGTCCAGGTCTGGGAGAAGATCCCTCAGGAGACCATCCGCTGTCTCATCAGGAGCATGCCCAGGTGTTGTAGGGAGGTCATACAGACACGTGGAGGTCACACACAATACTGAGCCTCATTTTGACTTGTTTTAAGGACATTACATCAAAGTTGGATCAGCCTGTAGTGTGTTTTTCCACTTTAATTTTGTGTGTGACTCCAAATCCAGGCCTCCATTGGTTAATAAATTTGATTTCCATTGATGATTTTTGTGTGATTTTGTTGTCAGCACATTCAACTTTGTACAGAACAAAGTATTCAATGAGAATATTTCATTCATTCAGATCTAGGATGTGTTATTTGAGTGTTCCCATAATTTTTTTGAGCAGTGTATTGAGGCATTGAAAGTGGAATGAGCTCAGCTTTGCAAAGCTGTTAAAAACGTTTTTGATTTACTGCAGGTTCCATCTTAAACAGGCATACTGTAAAGCTTTAGATAATAGCATATCAGATATTTAAGCAATCAAACTCATTTATGAATTTTATTGTGATGATTTGTTTAAAAGTTGAAACCAGTTAACCTGCAGTAAATAACTCTCTTAGCATCTTCATTTGTTACAAATCTGGTTACGGAGATGGAAACAGCTGCTGTGAAAGGGACAAACGCCAAGTTTAATTTTACTGGCCACTTTCATCTTTATTTACTGTTTTATTTTTATTTTTTTTGCAACTACCATCTGATAACGTTCATTCGTAGTGATTTATGCACAGACTGTTATAAAACAAATAAACTATCATGCATTGGGCCATTACTCCCACAGGAAATAGAGGTAGGAGGTACTGCTCCACCCATGATCTTTTCTGCATGAAACACTTAATTTCCAGCATTTTTGGTCAGAGTTACACGGCCTTATTTTTCTTATTTTTTACCTCCATCTTCTTCCCTCCCTGTTGGATGGAGTAAGGGGGAGTCAGGTTTAGCCTAAAGGGCTCTGTTATGGTTGAGGTGCAAACACACCCTCCATTTCTGCTACCTGTATGACCCCCTCTCTTTTCCAATGGTTATAATCAGTCTGACAGAGAGAGGTATCCCAAACCTTGTGGTTTTTAGTATAACAATGACCATCAGTGGGCTCTAGATGGACAAACTGTCTACTTTTAAGGCTAGGGTTAAAACTTTCCTTTTTGATAAAGCTTATAGTTAGAGTGGCTTAGGTTATCCTGAGCTATCTCTGTAGTTATGCTGCTATAGGCTTAGACTGCTGGAGGACATAATGACCACTTTCACCCTCTTCGCTACATTCTCACATTACTCTCTAATTCTGCATTATTTGCTGTTATTTCAGTTTTTAACTCTCCCTCTTTTCTCTTCCTAGAAGCTACACCTGGCCTGGCTCTGTGTCTACTCTGAAGTTGTTGCCAGCTTTTGCTGGCAACAACTTAATGCTCACCCTCTACCGATGATACACTTGGCCCTGTCTTTCAGTGTTTAACCCTTTCTCTTTCCTAGACATGGCAATTGACTGAGCTTTTACTGTAACTAACTCTATGTGCTCTCTTTCAGACTCTAACCTTGAAAACTGGCTCAGAGTTTATCTGTTCTTTCTTTCTAGGTTGAAATGACTAAAGGAGCTACATCCATTAACATTTACTTTTCCTTCCCATAGAAAGTACTCCTGGATCAGTGCTTCTTTGTTCTTTTTGTGTCTCTGCTCTGTTCTCTCAAACCCCCAGTCGGTCGTGGTAGATGGCCGCTCACACTGAGCCTGGTTCTGCTGGAGGTTTCTTCCTGTTAAAAGGGAGTTTTTCTTCTCCATTGTCGCTACATGCATGCTCAGTATGAGGGATTGCTGTAAAGTCAACACCAGTGACTGTCCACTGTCTCTACATGCTCATCCAGGAGGAGGGAATGCTGCAAGTCACTGACTCAATGCAATCTGCTGGGTTTCCTTAGACAGAAAAACTTTTTATCCAATTTGAATAAATAACTGAATCTGACTGCACTGTTCAATTGTTAGGATTAATTGGAATGTATGTACCTGACTGTTGTGAAGTGCCTTGAGACAACATGTGTTGTGAATTGGCGCTATATAAATAAACTGAATTGAATTTAATTAAAAATTCAAACTAACGCTCAGTAGCATATAAGGAAGAGAGTAACCATGTTAAAAATGTCCTACAGTGAGGCAAAGTATACATGTTGAATAACACGGTGGCACATTAAAGTTGGAAAAAATAAAAAGAGAATCTGTGAGAGTGAGAGATGTAGAAAAATATAGAATATACTTTAAAATACTCCTGCTGGTTTATAAATTAATGAATGGCAGATTTGCTGTCAGTGAATAAACCTTCCTGACTACTCAGGTCTTCAACCCATTTTTTAAATGTGCCTTTGAGTGTTCTATTTAAACTGTTCACTGAAACATCATTAGTTTTAGTGTGTAGTCCAACTTTTTTCCCTGCCTCTCATATGGTACCGCAATGTACTTTTTTTGTACATTTTTGTTTCTCTTCCTATGTTTTATTCATGTATAGCACTTTAAATTGTTATACAAATAAACTTGCCTTGGGAGATGCAGAAAAAGGCAGACAAAGAAAAAAAGAGAAGAGATCAGTTAAAGTATAGTTTAAGTAAGCTTTAGGTGAACAGAAAGATAATAGCTTATTTTGTACTTACACATGCTGACAAAAGTCAACATGGACCTTGGTGCTCTGAAGGAGACAGAGGGGAAGTCGGACAGATTTATCTGATACTGTGCAAAATTATTTTAACTGGTCTTAAGATTTTGATCAGGACTGTATATATTACCAATTGCATGAATTTGTTATTTTGAAATCCTGTTATTCATTTGTATAATTTTTTTATTTCAGTGTTTAAAATACCAGAATTTGCCAATAACTATATTTTTGTCTGTCTGATTATAAAATAATAAATACTAAATCAGATGTAATAAACAGTTACTCAGTACTTGAGTAGCATTTTTACCAAATACTTTTCATGTTGAAGCTGTGCTATTTTTTCATCAGTACAAATCTTCTGCTAGATCTAACATTTTCAGCTACATCTTACCAGGCTGTTAGTAGCTAACATGACCTCCTCCTCAATCTGGCCCTGCTGTGTCAAATCTTTAATCTCCTCCTCTTCTGAATCCACCTTAATTGCTACATCTTCCTCTGTGCTACAGGTTTGTGTCACCCCAACAGCCTATGCACTTGTGGTGCCAAACATGTCGGTAATTTTTGCACATTTTGCTGCGTCCACTTGCACGCTTTTGAGTCTTTTTTTCTCTTGCATTCTCTGCGCCCCCATGCCTTTCTTTGGTTTGTTCATTGTTCTTTGGTTTGTTCATCACACAAAATGACTTCTCCAACAACTCCAGTCAGTTTGGCTAAATTTGATCACCTCGGCGAGGGGAGGGGCAGGACGGGTCGAGTAGAGCTGAGAGAGTTCGAGAAAATACACAAATTGGCCGCGTTTTATCTACTGTTGCAGACACACGCACGATAAAATGTATTTATTAACAGTTTAATTTATACATCAATTTTTGTTTTATTCATAAATAATGAATGTATCAATTAATTAATACATTATTTTAATAGCTGAAATTTTTATTTTTAAATAGATTTTTTATAAATACCAGAGCTGGCCTCCCACATTGCCCGCTAAGCCAGTCCAGCCCTGCCTCTAATGGTTAAATATCAGATCAGCAACAGAAGATGGAGTTTGTGTTATTTATTTGAACTAAAATATAATCTAAACCTCTAAAGTTGTTTCTGTTAAATGTATTTCAGCACATCATTAGAATCTCTCCTGCTCCCTCCTCTCCAGCAGCCCAATTATGGCCAAAAACATGTTTTTCTTTAATTTCACCTGAACAACATTTTCAGGTGCAGATGGATGATTGTTTTGATGCAGGAGATAATTGTGCCGTGGGTGTGTGTGAGAGCAGGGAGATATTGCTCAGTTTTGTAGAGGAATCTGTTTTGTGTAACTGATGCTGAGAATCCAGCTCTCGCTGTACACTGTGCTGTTGTTTGGACACCGTTGAGCTTGGCTCTTTTTCGGCGCATTATTAGGTGGGATTTCCATTTTCTGTCTGTGGGGCTAATTACAGCAGCCTGCGGGTGATGGCTTCAGGTGAAATAGCTGCATATCGGTGGCTCACAGCCAATGCACACGACTCTATTTATTCCTCAGGAAACAGAATTAACATGGACCTGCTGGCATTTCTATTGTTTAAATTGTAAAGTTGAAAAACGTTAAAATCTCCAATAAAAAAACTGAAAACAAAACTAGTTAAAACTTTGTATCCTCCAACACCAGACAGATTTATTGCCACATCTAGTAAAGATTCCACATTCATCTTTTATTGTAACAAAATTAAATCAAACTAAGTAATTTAGTTAATACTTTACACAAGCACATGTTGCCAAACTACAGCACTTATTCTAAAATTTTATTAGGTTGGGCCATACAGACAGAGGGGACTTTGGCCATTCCCTTTTGCATAATCCCTCTTGATGATCCAGAGTCCCGGGTACTCTCTGATCATTTTCTCCAGCTCAGGCTACAGGATTTAAGTACTCATCCAGCATAGTGGGCAGCAGCTAAAGGAAATGTCCCATCTGGTCGCCTCATCATAATACCACTGAAAAAAACAAAAGTCAAAGATTAATACTTAGAGGTTTCTAGAAATGCTGATCGATGTATAAAGTAAACCTTAAATTAAAAAACAGGTTCAGTTAAATTCATTGTACGGCAATGGTTAAAGGTATCAATGTTTGGTATACATTTGTTAAAAAGCTTTTTTTTTCCAAACAGGATTTTTTCTTCAACTGAAAAAAGGAACTTTTGTTGTTAAATAGTCCCCATGAGGGGACTGTTTGTCTGCACATTCTTCTCCCTCAACATTATAATATATATATATATATATATATATATATATATATATATATATATATATGCACCAATTTTCTGTGGAGATGAGGTTTATTCCAGACATCTGATGATTAATAAGTGGTTGAAAAAAACATGTGCCACCACATCTGTGAACTTCATCAACAACTTTAATATTTTTTGGGAAAAAAGACAACTCTTCAAGCAAGATGGTTTCTGCTTGAACAGGCCAGGAGCCAGACGTCTCACATCTAATCTCTTCTACAGGTCCTTCTCAAAATATTAGCATATTGTGATAAAGTTCATTATTTTCCATAATGTCATGATGAAAATTTTACATTCATATATTTTAGATTCATTGCACACTAACTGAAATATTTCAGGTCTTTCATTGTCTTAATACGGATGATTTTGGCATACAGCTCATGAAAACCCAAAATTCCTATCTCACAAAATTAGCATATCATTAAAAGGGTCTCTAAACGAGCTATGAACCTAATCATCTGAATCAACGAGTTAACTCTAAACACCTGCAAAAGATTCCTGAGGCCTTTAAAACTCCCAGCCTGGTTCATCACTCAAAACCCCAATCATGGGTAAGACTGCCGACCTGACTGCTGTCCGGACGGCCACTATTGACACCCTCAAGCAAGAGGGTAAGACACAGAAAGACATTTCTGAACGAATAGGCTGTTCCCAGAGTGCTGTATCAAGGCACCTCAGTGGGAAGTCTGTGGGAAGGAAAAAGTGTGGCAGAAAACGCTGCACAACGAGAAGAGGTGACCGGACTCTGAGGAAGATTGTGGAGAAGGGCCGATTCCAGACCTTGGGGGACCTGCGGAAGCAGTGGACTGAGTCTGGAGTAGAAACATCCAGAGCCACCGTGCACAGGCGTGTGCAGGAAATGGGCTACAGGTGCCGCATTCCCCAGACCTGGGCTACAGAGAAGCAGCACTGGACTGTTGCTCAGTGGTCCAAAGTACTTTTTTCGGATAAAAGCAAATTCTGCATGTCATTCGGAAATCAAGGTGCCAGAGTCTGGAGGAAGACTGGGGAGAAGGAAATGCCAAAATGCCAGAAGTCCAGTGCCAAGTACCCACAGTCAGTGATGGTCTGGGGTGCTGTGTCAGCTGCTGGTGTTGGTCCACTGTGTTTTATCAAGGGCAGGGTCAATGCAGCTAGCTATCAGGAGATTTTGGAGCACTTCATGCTTCCATCTGCTGAAAAGCTTTATGGAGATGAAGATTTAATTTTTCAGCACGACCTGGCACCTGCTCACAGTGCCAAAACCACTGGTAAATGGTTTACTGACCATGGTATCACTGTGCTCAATTGGCTTGCCAACTCTCCTGACCTGAACCCCATAGAGAATCTGTGGGATATTGTGAAGAGAACGTTGAGAGACTCAAGACCCAACACTCTGGATGAGCTAAAGGCCGCTATCGAAGCATCCTGGGCCTCCATAAGACCTCAGCAGTGCCACAGGCTGATTGCCTCCATGCTACGCCGCATTGAAGCAGTCATTTCTGCAAAAGGATTCCCGACCAAGTATTGAGTGCATAACTGTACATGATTATTTGAAGGTTGACGTTTTTTGTATTAAAAACACTTTTCTTTTATTGGTCGGATGAAATATGCTAATTTTGTGAGATAGGAATTTTGGGTTTTCATGAGCTGTATGCCAAAATCATCCGTATTAAGACAATAAAAGACCTGAAATATTTCAGTTAGTGTGCAATGAATCTAAAATATATGAATGTTAAATTTTCATCATTACATTATGGAAAATAATGAACTTTATCACAATATGCTAATATTTTGAGAAGAACCTGTATTCAGTAAATAATCCGCCAGCAGCTTCGACCTTCAGCAGAGAACATGGAGTATCAACAACAATGATAACGCTGCCTCCAACAGCTCCAGCAGAAACAATCAGCCAGTTGGCTGAGAAAGAGAGGTCATCACAAAAGGTCTCTCCGTCGAAATCCACAGGAGAAGTGGACCCCCCCATTATACCCCCATCCCCCCAAACCCAGACCGACACCCCCGGTAAACCCCCTTCACCCCAGACCCCGACCCAGACCGCACAGAACTCTCCCATCTGCCACAGTACAGAGACTGCTCTTGTCAAGGTGTTCAGTGAGATCCGTATAAATGCAGACAGTGGAAGAACCACAGTGCTGGTATTATTGGACCTTAGTGCAGCATTCGACACTGTTGATCACTCCATTTTATTAGAGCACCTGGAAAACTGGTTAGGCCTTTCTGGTACAGCACTCAACTGGTTTAAATCCTACTTGAAGGACAGGGAGTTTTTTGTGTCGGTAAGTAACTTTACATCAGAGAGCACAAAAATCACATGTGGCGTTCCCCAAGGGTCCATCTTAGGGCCCCTCCTATTCAATATCTACATGCTCCCCCTAACTCAGATTTTAATAAACAACAACGTAAGTTATCATAACTATGCAGACGACACACAGCTATACGTTACGATGTCACCAGGTGACCATGAACCCATTCAAGCGCTGGGTAAATGCTTAGAAGAAATCAATGCATGGATGTGCCAAAATTTTCTTCAGCTGAATCAAAACAAAACTGAAGTAATAATCTTTGGACCAAAGGAAGAGCGTTTAAAAGTTAGCACACAGCTTCAGTTAATACAGCTAGAAACCACCAGTCAGGCTCGAAACCTGGGTGTAATGATGGACTCAGACCTGAACCTTCAGAGGCACATAAAGGTAGTAACTAGGTCGGCCTTTTATCACCTAAAGAACATCTCCAGGATTAAAGGACTAATGTCTCAGCAGGACATTGAAAAACTAATTCATGCGTTCATCTTTAGTAGAATTGATTACTGCAACGGTGTCTTCACAGGTCTGCCTAAAAAGTCGCTCAGACAGCTGCAGTTGATCCAGAACGCTGCTGCCCGCGTCCTCACTAGAACTAAGAAAGTGGAGCACATCACCCCGGTTCTAAAGTCCCTACACTGGCTCCCTGTAGCTCAGAGAATAGACTTTAAAATACTTCTGTTAGTCTATAAATCACTGAATGGCTTAGCACCAAAATACATTACACACTTGTTTTCAATGTATCAACCACCCAGACCTCTCATGTCTTGTGGCTCAAATGTACTCTGCATACCCAAAACCAGAACTAAACATGGAGAAGCAGCTTTTAGTTCTTATGCTCCACTAATCTGGAAAAACTGCCAGAAAACTGTAAAAGCGCCGAAACCCTAAGTTGCTTTAAATCAAGATTAAAAACGTATTTGTTTAGAGTGGCCTTTGACTGTGCCATTTAGGCATGATTAGTTGCGTTTCAGTCCAATTTTCCTTTCATTTTCTTGTCCATCATTCTATTCTCTTTATTTTATTTTATTTTACTTTTTAAAATTACCTCTGTTGTTTGATTTATCATTTGATTTGTTTTTCTGTGTCTGTATCTGTGTTTATTTGCTTTGTGATTGTATTGTAATTGTATGTACAGCGCTTTGAGTGTCTCGTTATTGAAAAACGCTATATAAATAAACTTACCTTACCTTACCTTACAATTTGACCCAGTTTTTTTGTTGGCGAGTTAAATATTTCAAAGACATTGGGTTGGTAAATAATCAATTCAATTCTCATCTCGCAATATTTTGTGAGATGAGAAAAGCCTGTACTTTTTTCCTGATGATTATAAAGCACACCATATATTGATTGGTTTTGGGCAGGTTGGCTCTTACAAAATTCTACATAGAACGACCCCTGATAAATCTCCTGCTGGTTATTATTCACTGTGGTCATATATTGCCTCACAATATACAACGGGCTAATTAATCTAGAATTTAAATCAGTAGTTGGTAAAATTGAGTTTTCCTCTCCACTGTCTCTACATGCTCATCCAGGAGGAGTGAATGCTCCAAGTCACTGACTCGATACAGTCTGCTGGGTTTCCTTAAATAGAAAAACTTTTAGCCAATTTAAATAATAAACTGAATCCAACTGCACTGCACTGCACTGTTAATTGGAATGTATGTGCCTGACTTGAAATCTGAATGATTTGATTGAATTGACTTTGTAAAGTGCCTTCAGACAACATGTGTCACAAATTGGTGCTATAAAAGAAAAAAGAAGAAAAGGGTTTACTAAACAGTCTGTGTTTTGAAGAAGTTATGTAAAAATTACAATGTCCTTTAATAAAACACTGACGGCAGTAGAAAAGCACACAACATGATCAGAGATTTGTAGAATTTTAGGGGGTTACATAAAAGAAATATGGAAACCATCTGTCATATTTCTAAAAATAAAAGCCTTTTTTAGTGTATTGAAATATCCCCGCATTAAAATTCTCTAAGCCACACAAAATCATTTCAATTTTACTTTTAGAAAATAATGATACACTTGTTCATCCCTCTTATAACTGACAGATTGACTCTCTTTGTCTTGCACAAAAAAATTGTTTAAAATCTTAGTTTGACTTTAGTCCAATGATATATTAAATTAGGAATTTATTCTAATAATGTGTGTGTATAACATGGGCAGAGCCTGCTGCACACCTCCAGATGAATTTGTCAGTTACTACAAAGGTTAGATGGAAGCTGGGAATGCTTGATGGACAAGGAAATATACACCATATACACCAACTATTTTCAAACTGTTAAATATGTCTATAGAAAAGAAAAAAATTAAGCAGCTCAGATCACCCACCCAGTGGACCAAGACTAACTTTGTGTTTTATGGTTTTTGAATCTTCTTAGTCCACATTATGTCAAGCCCATGACCTGGAGTGACTAAAACTTGTCACACATTTTATATAACTGATCATGAGAATTAAGAAAAATTGTAATGAAAAAAAAAGAGATATTCAAAATAAGGTCATGCATTATTTTATTATAAGTCTTTATTGCTGTTTTAGTGGCTATAGGGAGCATATTTTATCAAGAGAAGACACAGAAACAATGTTTTTCTACATTGACGGAAAGGAAGCAGGGATTACAGTTTAACATACAAAATAAAACGTTAGCAATGTTTATCTGTTTGAGTCATATATTATAATCATGCTTATCAAACAAAACAGTTATTCATTTTTAAATGGGGGAGCCAAGCTATGGGGTACCTCAGGGAACAGTCAATTGTCCCCTTCTATTTGCTCTTTGCAAATCCCTTGATTTGATGGCTTTTTCAGAACCATGGTGTAATTTGTTGTGTTAGAATTTTTATGCTTATCATACCAGAACGTACATGGCAATAAAACATGCTGATTCCAGCAGCCTTACAAAATCTCCCTAATTGTCTGTTGGAGATTAATGTATCTACATATTTTTTGCAGAATAAAATCAGAGATCTGTTTTTGTCATTTTTGTTTTAGTCTTGGCAGTTTGTAGGGTAATAAACACCTGACTGCATTTTCCTATGTGCTTTTATTTACAAACAAGTCATAGTTAACAACAACTGACTTTGCATGAAAGCTTGCTATGTTTTTTTTTATTAATTGTGTCATTCCAATTCAGTGTAATGTGTTTAAATGTCATCAATATGTCCTTTTTTGGCCATTTTATATGACACGAATGCCACATCAGCATACAACAGCATTTCCAAGTGGAGTCAAACAGCTCTGAGTAGTCAGAGTAAAGATAGCCTCACCTCAGTGTCGATATCTCTACTTTCAGGTGTCAGGAAAGCTGTTGTTTGTACCGAGAACATGTGATGAGACAACTGGGCCTCCTCATCAATTTGTCTCAGTTCAAATGTGTTTTGTTCCTGACTATATTCACCTTAACAGCTTCATTTTGTCAACATCTCGCACTACAGATCTCATTTGTCCCGATTCCCCTGGAGGGCAACATCCATTTATTTTGCCTGCATATCTGCCTTGGTTTATTTTCGTGATTTAGGCTGAATTTTGATGAAACCAGAGCTATGCTTATTTCAGCGTTAAGGTGTTCAATCTTAGGTTTTACAGTGCCTTGCAAAAGTACTCGGCCCCCTTGAACTGGTCAACCTCTTGCCACATTTCAGGCTTCAAACATAAAGATATAAAATTCAAATTTTTTGGGAAGAATCAACAACAAGTGGGACACAATCGTGAAGTGGAATAAAATTTATTGGATGTGTCAAACTTTTTTAACAAATAAAAAACTGAAAAGTGGGGCGTGCAATATTAATCGGCCCCTTTACTTTCAGTGCAGCAAACTCACTCCAGATGTTCAGTGAGGATCTCTGAATGATCCAATGTTGTCCCAAATGACTGATGATGATAAATAGAATCAAGTCTCTGTATAAATGCACCTGCTCTGTGATAGTCTGAGGGTTCTGTTCAAAGCACAGAGAGCATCATGAAGACCAAGGAATACACCAGGCAGGTCCGAGATACTGTTGTGGAGAAGTTTAAAGCGGATTTGGATACAAAAAGATTTCCCAAGCTTTAAACATGCCAAGGAGCACTGTGCAAGCAATCATATTGAAATGGAAGGACTATCAGACCACTGCAAATCTACCAAGACCCGGCCGTCCCTCTAAACTCTCATCTCGAACAAGGAGAAGACTGATCAGAGATGCAGCCAAGAGGCCCATGATCACTCTGGATGAACTGCAGAGATCTACAGTTGAGGTGGGAGAGGCTGTCCATAGGACCACAATCAGTCGTAAACTGCACAAATCTGGCCTTTATGGAAGAGTGGCAAGAAGAAAGCCATTTCTCAAAGATATCCATAAAAAGTCTCGTTTAAAGTTTGCCACAAGCCACCTGGGAGACACCAAACATGTGGAAGAAGGTGCTCTGGTCAGATGAAACCAAAATCAAACTGTTTGGCCACAATGCAAAACGATATGTTTGGTGTAAAAGCAACACAGCTCATCACCCTGAACACACCATCCCCACTGTCAAACATGGTGGTGGCAGCATCATGGTTTGGGTCTGCTTTTCATCAGCAGGGACAGGGAAGATGGTCAAAATTGATGGGAAGATGGATGGAGCCAAATACAGGACCATTCTGGAAAAAAACCTGTTGGAGTCTGCAAGAGACCTGAGACTGGGACGGAGATTTATCTTCCAACAAGACAATGATCCAAAACATAAAGCCAAATCTACAATGGAATGGTTCACAAATAAACGTATCCCAGGGTTTGGAATGGCCAAGTCAAAGTCCAGACCTGAATCCAATCGAGAATCTGTGGAAAGAGCTAAAGACTGCTGTTCACGAACGCTCTCCATCCAACCTCACTTTTCAGTTTTTTATTTGTTAAACAAGTTTGACACCTCCAATAAATTTCATTCCACTTCACGATTGTGTCCCACTTGTTGATTCTTCACAAAAAATTTGAATTTTATATATATGTTTGAAGCCTGAAATGTGGCAAAAGGTTGAAAAGTTCAAGGGGGTCAAATACTTTCGCAAGGCACCGTATGCCTTGTGGGTACATGTCATGCCCAGCCAGTGTCTGAGTCTGTGTTTTGCTCTCCATTCTGTGTCACACCTGTTCCTTGTTCTCCCTGATTGTCTGGTCTCATTGTTCATTGGTTCCCCTTGCTGTTCTGTCTGTATATAAGTTCCTTAGTTGCCTTTGTTCCCCGCTGGTTCCTTGTTGTGACTTGTGTGTTGATATCCTATCCAGCGCACAGTCATGTCTAGTTTGATTGCTCTGTGTCCTGGTCTGGTTCTGATCCTGCTTACTCCTGATGTCCTGCCTGGTATAAGAGAGGATAATTAAAACTCTACTTAGTTTCATTCGACTTGCTCCTGGCATCTTCTTTGCACATTGGTCCTACTAAAAACCCTCATTATGATAGTATAATAGAGTAAATAATTCACAATGAAACATTTTTGCACTTATTTCATGATTAATTTCTGTTTTTATGAGTGTGTTTAAATTCTGACTTGATATAAAGAAATTCCAACTTTGAATATATCCTGATATGTTATTGACCAATAAATGTGGTGCTAATGAGGCAATTTAACATGAGATGAACTCATGTTAAATTGGGGTATAATACAATTCAAGGTGTTTTAATGGCGATTTTAAATTATAACATTTTTTTTTTTACTTTTTATTTGTTACTTTTATGTAACGTCTGTTACTAGAGTCTCTAATATACAGTTTGGAAAACTGCTCCTGCTCTATTTGCTGAAGAAATAGAGGCCTATTGATATCTCTTATGAGGATTCTGATGGTTCTAATAGGTTAGATGGGACATAGCTCCAGTTAAATAACACCAGCAGCAACAACAGATGATGTCTATTTTACAAAATGCTAATTTTAATTTGAGTACAATTATTCAAAATGAATCTGACATTAAAAATAAATGTTAACAAAATAAAGGTGCCTCACCTGGTGTTGCCTTAAACATTTCATTACAAATAAACATAACTGCAGCTTTATTTTAATTTCAACTTGTTTCAGTCGACCAGTTTCTATAACCTTCAGGTTAGTAATCCATGCCTTCCTGTTTCCGGGGGGTATACATATGATCTGATACAGAGGTCAATGTCTTTTAACAGCTCTTTATAGTAGAGAAGACAAGAGAACATGACATTCAAGTATGGCAAACATGTAATCTTCATAATTTAGGACACAACAAAATACATATTAATCTAAATGTGCCCACATCCACAGTCTAAGTAATAATTAAAAAACTTTAAAACAACTCCAACTTTGTCAAAAGGGATGAACGAAGACCTAAATTTATCTTTCCTCCATACATTTAAGGGAGGTTAAAAAGAACAACTCATGTCCCAGTAGAAGTTGCTAAACTCTATGGAGATGTTAATGACAACTATCTGTTTCAATTAGATAGGACTAACTTGTTTTTTTACACTCTACGTCCATCTGCTGTAAAAGAAAGGATGGACATGTGGAAAAGCACGTTACATCCACTGTTAGCACAGTTTTTCATTCAAAGTCCCTGGAAACCTTGTTAAATGCTTAAATGATCAGATCAGGCACATTCTTACTTATCAGAGCTTTTACACAAGCATGTTTCCAGCAGAACTCTGAGATCAGGTAACCTGCTGCTTTTAGATGTTTCTTGGACTGGTATTGCGAGCCGAGGAGACAGAGGTTTATATATTCTTTTGTTTTATATACCCCCCCCCCCAACAGGCAAGAGAGAGTGTATTAACATTAACAGTGGGGTTGACAATGACTGTGGCACCCTTAAATAAATAAAAATACAATTTGTTTACAGATTTTTTCCCCCACTGAATAACTGTACTTACATTAACAGTTACAATTTACAGTATGATATGCTGCTGCTATAAAAGACATTCGTCTTTGCCAGTAAGTGTACAGATTACGTAACATCCAGACACAGATCCTCATTAATAGTCAGGCACTTGCTTACAATGTCATGTGATAAATCAACTCAGATAACCAGAGAGTAAAACATGTCAACAAGCTATTCAAACATGTTCAAGCAGAATGAGTTTATGGGTCTGAAGGCCATGCTTCTTCAAACACTCACTAACAGAAACCAGCATAATTTACTGTGCAATGCTATGAATCAGAAAAAGGCGGACCCAAGATTCAGCCAGACACAGTACTGAAAGTTTAAAAGGTTTATTCAGCCACAGGAAAACGTCACACAGGTAACACTCCTCACAGCTTCCAGGAATCCCTGCTTTTGTCTTGAGTGGAACTTGAAACCCAGAGGGGAAACCTCAGTGGACGGCAGGCGGTAAGAAGTGACTCCAGGCTCAATAATCCAAGGACAGAAACAGGGTCAACGATTGGAACAAGAGGCCTCAGGCAAGGGGCAGGCAGAGGCATAAACCAGATGCAGGAAACAAGGTCGACAACCAAAATCCAAATAGTCCGACAGGGAGCAGGCAGAGGCATAAATCCAAAAGGCAAGGCAAGGTCAAGAACAATGATCAGACAGGAAGGAACGCTGAATATCTACTCACACAATGGCTTTCAAAAATCTGGCACCGTCTGCTTGTCAGAGTCAGTATATATCAGGGAAGAAACAGGTGCTTGGCATTCCACAGATTGCACTACACTGCAGCAGCCACCAGGTGCATCTAATCTGCTGATTGCAGCCAGGGAGACAGGGTAGAGCAGACGTGCCAGAATCATACCATGCAAAGAAGAACTTCTTGTTGAAGCACAACAGAAAAAACAGTTTTTTGTCCTATTATTCTTTTTTTTTCCAGAAATCCACTCTGGCTTGTGGAAATGTGGATCAATAGAAACAAAATTGAGAGCTCAGTTTTATCGGCTTCGGATCCATAAATGTCCTAGATTTATAGGCGTTGGCAATGAAACGAGTCAGAAAATCAGAAGCTACAGGAAGTGGAACCATTCTCGGTTCCTAACTTCAACGACACACATTCTGACTTAATAGCTTATTGAACGCAAGTGGTTTAAAAAAATGAAATCAAACTACTCTGTGAACGCAAAAGAAAATAAGTTGGTTCCAGAAATCCTGAAAAATGACATTTCTGACCAACCAGCTGCCCAAACTAAAGTAGCTTACATATTATATGGTCAAATATAAAATAGTATGTTATATACAATATGACTATTTTTAAATCTCGGCTCAACAATGTATGTGCGGTCATCAAGCTAAAACAATAAGGTGTGATTTCTGTTGAGGTTACACACATCTTTTTGTTTTTTGTCAGAATAAATGTTTGCTTAAAACTGAAAGTAACACTTTTTTGGGGGGGATTAATCTACATGTCTAATTAAAATAGAATATTTTAACACTTTTGCAATGAGAGCTTTATAAAGTATTAAGGTAACTCAGAGGACAAAATGTTTTTTTTTTTTTTCCTTTAACATTACTGAACAAAATCAAAATTTTAATCAAGAATAATGTTGAAATGTTGGAGGAAAAAAACTCAAAGTTCTGTTTTAAAAATTGTCAAAAAAAGTAAAAACTTTTTGAATATACATATTTTTTTTTACTCTAAGTGACCCTAATTCTCTGTCATAGAGCGGCCCTGTATCTAACAGAGGAAACTCTTATGATCCAGCTTTTTTTCTTTGGATTATTTGAGGAGTTTATTGTTAGACAATTTTATGTTTATTGCTTTTTTTTCCAAAAAGTCAAATGTTCGAAACTATTTCGGGTCTGAACATCATTGAGGATTAGGGAGTTTGACCATTTGGAAGTTAAAATAATGTCTACTTAAGGTCATGCAAAAGCATTTATTCATTCATATCTAATTAGCTTTTTTACCATCAGCTGTGTTTTGTAGATGTGGAATAAATGTATAAGCAAAAACGTATAAGCAAAAATTTAGCTGTCACATAAAAATTATGTCTTGATTAGGCAATCTAAAATTCTTACTTCCTTCACTGCTGGAACCATTGATGCATTCAGTAAGAGATAGAAGATTTTGTTACCAAGATCTACCACTTAACTTTAAAAATATTTTTTTTGTTGAAACTTTAGGAGGCTGTCTGGATTTAATGTGGTTTATCTCATCATGGAACATATACAGATATAAAAAGTATTTCATTTCCGCCCTTACAGATTTCTTCTCACACGTTTCAGATCTTGAGACAAATTTTGAAAATCAGATAAAGATAACCTGAGTAAAACAGAAGGTAGTTAAAAAAAGAATAATACATTTTTTTCATAATTTCATTTATTCATTCATCTTCTATACCGCTTATTCCATAGTGGGTCACGGGGGGAGCTGGTGCCTATCTCCAGCAGTCTACGGGCGAGAGGCAGGGTACACCTTGGACAGGTCGCCAATCTATCGCAGGGCAACACGGAGACATACAGGACAAACAACCATGCACAGCTAAGGGCAATTTAGAGACCAGTTTATGTAACAAACATGTTTTTGGACTGTGTGAGGAAGCCGGAGTACCCGGTGAGAACCCACGCGTGCAACAGGAGAACATGCAAACTCCATCCAGAAAGACCCCTGGCTGGCCGGCCCCTGACCTTCCTGCTGGAAGGCAACAGTGCTACCAACCGCTACCACTGTGCAACCCTATAATTTCATTTATTTAAGAAAAAAGCTTTCCAAGGTAACTCACCGCTAGGTTAAAAGGTGATTGCCCCCTAAACCTAATGACTGGTTCTGCAAGCCAACTGCTATCAAGTATAATTTGAGTTCATTTGAGCTCACTTTTCTTTATAGAACTGTCTTATTTCAGCCACAATGTATGCTTTATGAGCATTAATAACCTGTTTAAAATAATACCACAGCATTAGGAAAGGGATTTAGATTCCATACTTTCTGACTTTGACTAGGCTGCTTTAAAACTTCTCCAATTTTATTTTTTTTTGTAATTCAGAGGTATGCATTGGATCCTTGTCCTGCTGCATAAACCAAATGCACTTGAGTTGAAGGCTTTCTGCTGAAGAGCAGGATTCATGGTTCCATCAATCAAGGCGTCAAGATCCTGAAGCAGGAGAGGAGTAGACCACACCAACAGACATCAGTATGGAGATCTTTTCCTGAAAGTCTGTGTTAATTTAACACGAGATGTCGTTTTGGTGTGGAACTCTCCATTGTTGCACAGGTTATTTCATGCATAATAATGAACACTGACATGAACTGAGGCAAGTGAGGCCTGCAGAGTTTAGGATGTTCTGGCTTTTTTTGTGACCTCTTGGTCGAGCTGTCGATGCACTTGGAAAAATGTTGGTAGGCCGGCGACTCCTGGAAGGGTTCATGGCTGTTCCATGTTTTTCCCTTTGGGTATTATGGCTTCGACTGTGGTTTGCTAAGGTCCCAAAACTTTAGAAATGGTTTTCTAACTCTCTTGTGTCAGTGAGTTTTTTTTTCTCATTTGTTCTTCTTCAGAAAATTCAGCCTTATTTATGTTTTTGGCAGGTTTTATTTAAGTGATTTCTTAATTCTACCCATTAGGTAGTAACCCTAGGTAACCCTGGCAAATAAACTTAAACCAGAATAATGTGGTTAATCACTGACAGTTAGGATTATTATAACTTCACATAGCGCCACGTTGGGTTGAATAGCTTTTTTCCTTATAAGAAAATTATTTGAGAACTACTTTTTGTATTTGCTGAAGTTATTTTTGTCTGATATTAATATTTGGTTGTTGACTTGAAACATTTAGGTATGAAAACAAAAACAGAAGAAATCTGTAAGGGTGATAATGTATTTCATACCACTTTCATAGGAACCTGTCTAGGACAGCAACATGGGCTGTTCTAGAAAGGCCTGCCCACTGCTGTTGTTTGATTGGTTGGTCTATTACAAAATAACACAGTCTAGTGAAGCACAGTACATCTATCTGATGGACCACCAGCCACAATGAACCCAGTACATCACTTCTCTGAGGAATTATACATGACTAACCTCCTACTCAAAACAGCAAGTGTTGCACCGCTCAGTGAAATCTAAACCATCATAGTGAACATGTTTGGAATAGAGTGGCTGCTGGCAGTTCCAGTCAGGATCAGGAGAGAGCTGAATGGGTTAAAAGAGATCTGGAAAAGAAAATGATCGTGTAAAAGGACAGGGGAAGGACAAAACAACAGGTTTCTTCCTACCAGTCTGGTTTTATTTAATTGATAGCACATTGTGCAAAGGGTCCCAAGAAATACTAAACAGAAAGTCCAGAAAAACTATCAAAAGTAAGAGAATGACTTGAATTACCAGCCAATAAATAACATTGAAATGTCAAATCACTTCAGCGGTCTGTTGTGTCTGAGGAAGCACGTCTCTCTCAGTCCTCAGTTATTTGTCCTGAAAAGCTTATAAATGGATGGAGTCTAAGCAACTGCAGCTCTCGACACATTTCAGTGAACCTCATCTTTGGGAGCTGTCCATCAATCCCTTCAGCTGAAGCAGCTTCCCAATTCCCATTTTTAAAAAGCCTGCTTCATTCGCCATTTTTTTTTCACTGCTTACCACGCTCTCTACTCCTTTGGGAAGCTACATATTAATGTGGCAAGCACATACCCATGCTAATATTTTGTGAGAAAAATCATTAAGTTTTGAATAAAGAAAAATAACAGCTTAATATTTGGTTCAGAACACTTCTAAAAGCCCAAATATTATGATCACAACTGAGGAGAATAACATTCTGTAGTTAATGGATGTGATATTTGAACCTGTATATGTGCTATACCTAAATGTTTTAAAACTTTTACGAGTGGTAATTGACATGTCAGGCGCAAACTTTCTACGGTCAATCTGAAAAAAAAATTATTGTACTTCCTGCTGAGATTTTCAGCATTTCTTTGTTATCCATCTTGGATTGGATGCTATTCTATTTTTCATGTGCTTATTGTGGGGTATGATAAACAAAACTTCTAAACATTCCTTAAGATTGTTTTTAGAGTGGAAACTGCATGAGATATTGGCAAAAGAGGGGAATTGCCTGATTTTCCCTTGATCAGCTCCGATTGGTGATCTGCAGGTCAAATGCAAAAAAAAATGGGTTTTATTTTTCTGTCCATCAAAACTCTCAGCATTTTTGGTCTATAAGTGCATCAACCAACAATGTAACATTCTAAGCACAAAATGGTGTTTATACATAAATAAGGCAAGTGATATTCAGACCTCTGTTTGCAGGAAATGATAATGAGACAAATCCTGTGATCTGTGTTAATAAACTTTCTCCTTGAGCTATGATCCTGTACAGAATCCAGAGAGAGAAGAAAACATGTTCTTTGATATCTTAATATAGGTTTGAGCTGGATCTGTGCCTTTGGAAAAACAGTTCTTTGCTTTTTTTAACAGAACAAGGCTTGGTATAGCACTAGACCTGCTTTGGTGAAACAACCCTCTGTCCTTTAGCTTTAACTTTATTCGATCAGATGTCAAAAACCTGGATTTCTCTGATCTGGACAAGATGGATGATCTTTTCCAGCTACACGCTCTTACTGAGGAATAACCTTTTCTTTTCCCGAAAGACCATTTTAATAACTCTTTAATAATATAAAACCGAATGTCAGACATTGTCAAAGCAGCCAGTAAATTAATTGGTGTACAGCAGCTCTTTCTGTCTGACATATATGATGGTCCACTCCTGAAAAAGGAACAGGCAATTTTTGGCCATCCCTGATCACCTGCACTCAGAGGAGTTTGTGTTATTCCCCTCAGGACGGCAATTCAGGCTCCCAAGGACCAAAAATGGCATATATAAATTTCCCTTCATACCCATGGCAAATAAAATAAAGAATATGCACCAGGTACTTAATTGATGATAAATTCAGTACTGATTGAAGCATATTTTAAAAGTGTTGTTGTATATTTATGTTATCTGTGGCCCTACACTGCAAAACAAATTTCCCCACTAAGGGAAAACAATGACTTTGACTCTGACTAGTCTGTTCCTGCAACGTGTTTATAGAATATAAAAGATGGAACTGAAATGATTCATTCTCTGTTTAAGAAGTGTTCAGTTGTCTCAGAAAGCTGCTTAAAAACCATCCACCTTCACTTGACTTTAAACATGATTTGAAAACGAGTAGGTCCATTGTCTGTTGCACAGTTTAATTTTCTTGATTTAATTTTCATATTGCCACACTAACTAAAACTTGTTTTTGAATTATCCTTTTAAATAAAATCAAAATTGACCTTGAACAATTTTATTAGAGCCTTTATGTTGTATTAATTTGCATATATTGGAGTGAAAATCTTAAATCTTTAAGATCGTGCTAGCACACAGGAATGGGATGTCTCAAAAGTTGCTCATGTGTACAGTCTTCACAGTATGTTTTACTCCTGAAACAAAGTGTCTAATATATACAGCTCTGTCACTTTGTGTTACTGCAGAGAGACATGAGTGTTAGCAACTTGTATTAAGATAAAATCCGATGGAAAAATCCAGAGATTGATCATTGATCAGCCCTGCAGTCATCAGTCAGACAGACATCAGGAGGTGAGGAGCTCTGATTGGCTGATTTCTGTTATTTAATAATGAGCCCACCCTGCTGTGATCATCTCAGCCTTTGTGTAACTGGGTCAAGATTGCTGCGCTTCAATTATGCATGAGGTTAGCCTTGTTAATGCTGCTGCCAGACAGCTCTGTGAACTCGGAGGAGACCTACTCACAGTCTCACACAACTGTCTGCAGCCGTGTTCCACTGCATTTATTTGAACTCTGAGTTTGTAGTGGCTGTAATTTCACAGGTCAATTTTTTACTTTATTTTTAGAGAGAAGAATATGTGTGTGCGTGTGTGTAGCTGTCTATGTTAAGTTAAAAGCAGCAGCGTCAAAAATCACGGTGAGAATGAAATAAAACTAGTTGGTTAGGATGTGCAAATAAACTTGCCTGCAGTACATCAAACATCTGTGTGGAGTAGTTTGTTTTGGCTATGTCTATGATCATAGGAGGCCATTTGAAGTGACCTGCAAAAACACAGTTCTGTTACAGTTTGCATCCAATGTGTCTTTTGCAACATAGTCTTAGGGAAAATATATTTAATCACATATTTTTCAGCTGGAAGCCCCTTTAGCAGTTTCTCACATTATTGTGGAAGAACTCTTATTTCCAAATTTGGTTTAGTTCTTCAAGGTTTGTAGAAGTGTGTTGTTCACAGCACTCTTAAGGTCTCACACAACAGTTATGTTTAGGGTTTGACCCTTTCTTTCTTTTCATGTTTAGCCATTCTAATGTAGATTTGCTGTTGCTTTCGGGAGCATTGTCTTGTTGATGACCCAGTTTGGTCCAAGCTTCAGGTGTCAAATGGATGGCCAAACATTTGACTCTGCAATACTTTGGCAAAGAAAACAATGTAAGGTGGACTCGATTTCTGCAAAGTACCAAGGTCCCATGGCAGGAAAATAAACGTGAATCATTAGCCTTCCACTACGATTGACAGTTGGCATTAGGTGTTTGTGCTAATATGCTGTTTGGTTTTCTCCAAACATGATGCTGTGCCTTATGGATAAACAGCCCGGTGTTTGTCCTATTTGCCCTAAAGACATTGTACCAGAAGTCTTTGCAACTTTGCAAACCTTTGACTGTTAGCATGCCGCAAAACGGATTTTGCTGAATCTTCCACTCCTGGGAAGACAATCTGTCCAAAATATTTTCCAATTGTAAACAGTCTTTCTTTTTGTGGAAATGGTGAACTTCAGATAGTTTGGAAATAGCCTTTATAATCCTTCTTGGTTTGATGGGCAAAAACATATACTCTTTTAAGGGCAGTCCTCTTGCCTTTTAGTCCTGACATTGTGTTAACACACACCACCAAGAGTCCGAGCAGCAAACTGGCAAAACTCTTGACTTTGTTGGTTTTTTACACTGAAGATGATCAATCAGTGCATCTGATTTTCAGGCCGTGGCATCAACTTTCTCTCTTTGAACCTTTGTACTCAGCATGAGGGTTAAAGATTTCCCATATTTATATTGACCACCACGCTAAGTTACCTCAATAATATCTGAGGTGGTTAATCAAGAGTTAAACATTTCCTCTTATTTTAGAATTCAAAATTATTGCTTCTCTGCTCTGACATGTTTCTCTAGCATCAGTCTGATTTTCTGTGCCTGTCAGCAGACATTTCTCACAGCAGTAGGAAACAATGTTAAAGAAACATGGAAATGAAGTGTGTGTGTGTGTGTTCTATAAATTCAAAATAATTAGTCAAAGGAGGTTTAGACTCTCAGCAGGACTATATTTCTTCCGTCAACACTAAAGGTTAAAATATTCTAACAGCTGCTTATCTCCTGATCCTCATCCACTAAGAGAAGCATTCCTGCCACAGTGTTGATTGAAACATTCCGACCTGCTCCTCCTCTCTGTCAGTGACAACTATGAGGCAAACTGTCACCCATGTAACCTCTGGCTCCTGACACTCCCACTGATTCCGTTTCAGCTGAGAAGATGATCTGATGGAAAGTTAGCTGGCGGGCCATCTCCGTTTTCCCTGGATGCAATGTGTGTTGACCTAGGTGGTTAAGTAATTGTGTGTCTGTGTGTTTGAAGATGATTGACAACTATGAGTCTGTGATGGATGTAGTGAATGGTGGGTGTGAGTCAGCAGATGGGAATCTCTGTGATTATTTAGCTCAGAGAATTTCACTACCAGCATGTCAATCAGGTTCAACACACTTTATCTTCCTCTCACTCTGTGTGTGTGTAAGCCCTGCTCCTCTGGGGTTTCTGGGCAGTAATGGGTCAGCTCATTTCCCTCTCCACTTAACAAACCCCCGTTCCCTGCTCTAACTCCTTGTTACAGTCATTCAGCTGATACTTATTACACTTTTACACTTATTAGTAAGGCTAATTTGCTTCTTGTGGCTGTGTGTGTCTGTGTGCAGGGGGTAGTGTTTCCAGCTGGTCTCCTCTGTTATCTGTTATCCAAGGATTTCTTATGCATTGCTCTTGGAGAGCTTTCAGCTTTCCCTGTAGAATCCTGTAGATGTGTAATCCTTTAAATTCCTAAATGAGTTTCTGTTGCTCGTGTCATTTAAGCGATGTGTCTAATAGGACTCAGGGAAACTCTAAAGAGTTTCATTTGGCTCTAAAAAAGTGCTGCAGATATTCGTTTGGCCTTTAGGAGGGTCACAGAGGAATCTGTTTTTAAAAGGTAAATGGCTCAAAATGGGCTAAGGCTGCGAGAAGCGCCTCTTTAAGTGGTAAAAAGCTCCATGCTGACTCTACGGCTTGCACTGATTGGCCACTGAGGGCAAAGAGAAACAAGGTCAAGTGATATGATACAATATTATGTTGTAAAGTGCATTATCCTGCTGGGAAATGTGTCAGGTCTAAATGGTGGGTGTTATCCAAACGTGATGATCAGAGTGCAGACTATAGCTATGCAAGTTTTATTAGAAGGGATTTATTGAAACATTAATGAATCAGTATAACTTCAGAGATCTCCATTCACATTTACCGCATCATAGGTTTATTTGACTAAAGCTAAAAAGGATCACGTAACTATTTGGTGAAAATACATTGCCTTGCAAAGTAGGCATACCTTGTAAATGTTTTAACATTTTGTCATGTTAAAAACACGAACTTCAATATATTATATGTACTTTGATTTAGAATTGTGCACATTTTTCTTTGTGAAACAATTCAGTCAGACTGAAAGAGTCTGTAAAAATCCTTTTTCATATCTTGCCACAGATTCTTAGTTGGATTTAGGTTGGAGAAGTAAACCTATGCCCCAGTCTTAAGTCTTTTGCAGCCTCTGATGGGTTTTCTCCCAGGATCGTCTTCCATTTAGAGCCATCACATTATTGCATGATGCAACCTCGCCCCAATGTTTCAGTGTGTTAGTTTTGCTCCGCACAAGGGCCAAAGAATTTAACTCTTTGTCATGTTGCATTTGTGTTGCACGACATTTGAAATGCTAGAGAAATAACACACTTTTACATGTTTTCCTGAGTTTGATTTAGTCCTGCAAGATTTGTCATTGACAATAAACTTAAACCTGAAAGCTTACTTTCATTACAAAATCTTTTTGAAGAAGATTATGATGCAGAGCATGAAAATACACTAAAACACAGGAAAACTTTGTTGATTGTAGCGGACACCAGTTTGTTACTGCTCCGGTTAATAATCCTGATGGCCAGTATATCATTGGGTATCATTGCTTTTATATTTCTAACAAATTGTTCTTTCTTTTTTTCATGTTCTCCTGCTTGGCTATCGCTGCCCTCCCTTCTTTTGGTCTCGTGTTTGGAAAACTAAAGGTAAACGAATTAAACCCACCTACTTCTCTGGAGTTATCTATGCATGTGTTGTGTTGTGTTAAAAGGCAGAGGTGAATTATTGATTTTATTTTTGGAAGGATTGATCTTGTTAAAGTAGTGCAGCAGCTCATTTTGAACATTTAACTGAATGTAATGTTCCTTGCTTCAATGTGCTTTACCTGCTGCTGTTAAGGACGAGTGAGAACATGGTAATTAATAAATTTGATATAAAGCACAGACTCTGGGTTACGGTGAGCTCTCAGAAGATGTCGGCAGGTTAATTTAAAACGGTAAGACTGAGTATGTGTTGAGAATCTTTAAGTTGTTTCATGAAGGTAAAACTAGAATTTCAATGGACCTTTTGGTCAAACAAACATCAAATCCTGAAGTGATGTTACTTTGTTGGCTTCTGCTGAAGAATTGATGCATGCAGTGACGTTTTGACAATTAAGGAAAAACTGTTTCTGATTAATCAAAACGATTAATTGATCGTTTTGATGACTAAACTTCTTGCATATTTAATGATTTTTAATGAACAGCCTTTGCTTTTGATTCACTTTCTGCCCGACCTATTTCCTTTTAACTTCTTATGCATGAATTTGAAGGTCCTGGATTCTTAAATACTAAAGAATGTTCACAACCTTTTTGTATTGGGTATTATCAATGATTAAATTGCCAACATAAAAAACAAAGAACAAACTCTGAAATAGCGTGAGAAGTTACCTATTTTTTTTTTTTTTCTAAAGTGATCCACTTACAAGAGTTTCTCACAATGTTGCTGTACATAAACATCATTTTCCAATAGGACTAGCAAAATTTCACTTTTAATAACCAGGAGTTTAACCTTGTTTTCATAGCCAACAGCTCAGTGTGAGCAGGGGTTCGTTGTTTTTTGTTTTTTCTTATTTTAGTGGAATTAGTGGCCTTTAATCAAACCTTGATGGCTCGATTACTCATAAAGTGCTCACGCTCTACTTATATACCACACAGCGTCCATAGTTCATTGTTTTACTAAAAAATGTTTTACGTTTTACCCCGGTTAGGTTTAGGACAGGTCTGAAAGCTTTAAAAAGTATAATGAAAAATTATTGTTCATAACAATTACTTCTGCTTGGATTTTTGTTGTTTTATTGTGACTGCTAAATATTTAGTTGTGAAGCCAGTGTACAGACTCAGGTCAGAGAATAATCTGATAATAAAGTCGGTCAGCCTGAGCCAGCCCTCTAGGTGAGGATTCATTGCTCTACATATATTCAAGGAGTGCATTTAAAATGCTCGGATAATTCTTAGCTGAAAATCAGAAAATTGTTTGGATTGCTGTCTATTGGAACTCTTTAAGGGTTTTGCATGGTGAGGTACCTGAACCTTCCTTTTTGCAGACAGAGCATCTGCATTGTGTTTAGTGAGTGTATACATGGTATCTCAGAGATGCTACTGAATTTTTGACATGTCCAAATAGTCTTTTGTCATCTTGCTTAGCTGGAGGTCGATATGTGTGTTCTGCACCATCAGATACATCAAAAGGTACACCTGGAGTGTTAACTGCACATATCGTCCTACACCCATTCAAAGGCTAATTTGCAATACTGTCATGGTGCTAGTAAAATGAATCCTGGGGCAATCTAAGAGGAAGGTACTCGATTCAAACTGTAGCCTGAAAAACAGTTTCCCTACAACCCACACAGCCTCTGATTTGTAGGTGTGTTATCTTCTTCCCATTGGAATCCCAGTACAGACCAATACCTATGTTCAAGAAGCCAAACATGGCTCCACGTGAGTTGTGTGGAGAGCATAGATTGCTTGCTCCATGGTGAGATCCTTTTGGTTAAAGCCAAAGGAGCAAAGAGAGATGACCCATGTAGCAGCCTCGGTGCTGCAAACATTCTGATCTGGTGTGAATGCAATGAAGCCAGTGTGGTCAGTCCTGCTTCAAATTCTCTAACAGCCACACAGTTTCTTAGTCCCTTTGGAATGGATAATCTATGACCACATCTAGCACGGTCCCCAATGTTCCATGTAGGATCCTGAAACACTGCTGCACCTATAGTAAATCACAATGACCATGCTCTGAAAGTTGATTGCATGCTCGTGATAACCATGTTTAATCCGAATATGCCTAAAAAGACAGATTAAACCTGATGTGAATGGGCCCTTTTTAAGAGTACACTTCAGCCATCTTGGATAAAACCCATAAGATCCACTGACGCACTTTTCACTATGCCTGTCACCTTTATATATTCATAAGTGTTTCTTTTCTTTCATCTCTTTTTATGAAAACATCCTGATCTCATTGCTGTCACTCTGATTCCAGCTTGCTCTCTTTGCTTCAATCTTTCTGTCATCTAATTTTAGGCATCTCACCATCTTTCTCTATTTTTCCTTGGCTCTGCATTCTAAATGACACATGCTGCGATGAGAATGAGTAGATTAACAAGAAGAAAGCCGGCCAGTAGAGCTGCTCACCCTGCCAACTACACCAACTCTGGGGAGAAATAGCAGTCATTTTGGCAATGATCAGAAGTTGTATGTGTTTGCTTTGGGGTGATATTTAATCTTCCCAATCATCCTAATGTTCTGAAAAATTCAACCTTTAACGAAAGTTGTTGGAATGGATCCTAAAACCTGAGGTAGGTTTAATATAACTCTTTATAAATCCTTTTAATTTTATAGATGGTTTGCCCCAGGGTTGTGCAAAAACCTTTCTCATGCTGTGATGAGGTTTAGAATGAGGGATTATGTTGGGATTTAAGGCTCACTGAGATGAGGAATAAAACACGAAGCCTCTGTGTTCGGACTAGACAGAATTTTATGTTTGATATCAGAATACTAATTAAGGTCTCAATATTTCTGGTGTCATTTTAACTGTGTAATCTCTCTTCACAGTTCTTTTCCTTATTCTTACTTTGCTTTTAAGAGTTTACACTACAACCCTGTACTTCACAGACACTGGATATTCTGATTTTATTGTTTGTCTTTTAATTACTAATCAAAACTCTTACAATCTATAATGGTATTTAAAAAGAAAAACTGGTTAAAGTTTGAATTTATTTAGAATTTTCTCCAATCTGCACACGGTCAAAAATTATACATACAGACTCAAATATACTTTTCATGTTCAATGAATTATAATATGCATTACAGTGATGAACATTTGTCAGATTAAAAGTACCTTTTAAAAATTATCTTTAAGCTGGAATTAAACATATAATACATAAACTGACTGAGTTTTCAAAATATTTTTGTTTGTCTGATATATTATTCAAATTCTAAACGTTGTGTTTTTATTAGCTGTAAGCAGAAAATCATATTGTTAATAATAAATGCAATAAAGGTTTGCAAACATCAGTCTGCGTGTAATTAATATATACAATGTGTTTCACTTAGTGAGTTATTAGTGAAACTAGTGAACGTTTTAACAATATTCTAATTTATTGAATATGACTCATAAATACACTACCAGTCAAAAGCTTTGGATTTACTTTCTCACTTAATTGGTGTCTATATTTTCATGAGTATTTAAATTGTAGATTCTCGCCAAAGGCAACAAAACTGTGAATGAACACACATGGAATTATGTAGTAAACAAAAGATGTGAAATAACTCAAAACATTTTAATATTTTAGATTCTTCAAATTAGCCACCCTTTGCTTTAATTACTGCTTTACTCTTAGTTTTTTCTCCAAGAGCTTCATGAGGTGGTCACCTGAAATGGTTTTCTAAAGGGTCTTGAAAGAACTTCCCAGAGGTTCATTGAGAGACAGCCAAAGGTTAATAGTTCAGTCATCACAGCAAAGGGCAGCTGCTTTAAGGAATCTAAAATATAACATATTTAAAGCTATTTTACAATTTTTTGTTCGCTACATAATTGCATATGGGTTCGTTCACAGTTTTGATGTCTTCAGTGAGAAACTATGTACAATATAGATAGTCATAAACATAAAGAAAACCATTAAATGAGAAAGGCGTTCTAAAACTTTTGACCGGTAGTTTATATTAAGTAAAATATTTATATTGGTGGTGTTAAAGTTTCAATAAAGTCTTTTAACTAGACTATACGGAGGCTTATTAATTTCTTAGTTGTACTAATTGAGTGCATTTGTTAGTTTTGCTTTGCAGCATATAGATTTTTAAATATATATTCTTACACAGCAGCAGCAGTCTAGACTGCTGGAGATAGGCACCAGCTCCCTGCGACCCACTATGGAATAAGCGGTAGAAAATGACTGACTGACTATTTTTACACAATTCATTGGATTTACAAAGAACAATGTTAAAGTCCAATAAACACATGGAAGGTCCAAGAAGGATAAATATAGGTTTATACAAGTTAAGGAGGTCTTTTGGAGCCATTTTGGAACAACTGAAAATTCCAGTATCATCACTTCTAACAGTTGTACATTGGTGCAATGTCTCCCTTAGGCTAAAAATATTTAAGATGTTAAGGACCTACACAGGAACCACCACGACCTGAAACTGGCCATGAACTGAAAACCACTGGAACACTATTGTGACTGTCGAAAATAAAGCCAGTTTAACATCACTATGGATTCAGATAGTGCTGACCAAGAAAGAATCCCCTGATCTACAATAACACCTTTAAGCGGAACTGAACCCTACAGTTGGCCACATCTTGCCCACGCTGAGAAGAAGTATATTTGGAGGACTCATGCTGAGGCATACAAACAGAACACTGAACTAAATGTCAAGCATGGAGGTGGTAGCATCATGCTTGATGGCTGTTTAATTTCCAGTTATACTGGTAGGTTGTGCAAAGTAGATGCAATAATGGAGAACCCCCTCCAAATTGTTCAGCAGTGATGATTGAATCTTGGAGACTTGGGCGTTCCGATAGGACGATGAGCCCAAACAGACATCCAAATTGGTTTCACAATGGATAAATCAGGCTAATATTAGGATTCTAATATAGTTTTCTCAAAGCCTGTATGTCTGGATGTAAATTGTATATTTAACAATAAATTAAGGACAGGCATAAATGTAAAAAAAATAAATTTAACAGAGGAAAGAAATGGGTTTTAATACATTTTTTTAAATATATGTCTGCCACTTATTTTCAACAAATAACATGAAGTTCACACAAATGTAATTAAAAGTGGTTTTTCATTTATTATTAACATTGAAATGATCATACAACCCATATTTTTAAATAAATAAAAAAATGTTTAATTTCAGGTTCTGGACAAGAACCGGACGGGTCTTAGAACTAGTCTTATGTAATGTTCTGAAGTCCACAATTATATTCCCATTAGGAATGTAGAATTAGCATGCTAAAAGTTACAGACTTCTTTTACAATGACTGAGAAGTTGTCCTGTTAGGACTTTGAAATATTTTTCAAATTAATATTATGCATTCATTGTCCATTTTGATTTAAACAATTGATAACATCATAGATCTGCTTCATTACAATCACAATCATGAATGATTTGAAATTTTCAGTTCCTAAAGCACGGACAAACTCACAAAATGTCAGTGAAAATGTTTAAAAATAAAACATGCTGCTGTTGTTTAACAGACACCTGCTGAGCAAGACTTGCTGACCTGTAAACAGAGTCCAAAACGTTGACTGGCACCAGAGTTGAATAATGTTTTGACATCAGCTGCTGCTGAGACTCATCAGCCTTGTTTCTGACTGTCTGTGGACTGGGTTGTTTAGTTCCTCTATAGATTTGTTGATGTGACAGTCATTAGTTACCAATGGCAATGGTTGCATCAGGTAAAAACATCTCGATCCTAACAAACTGTGTGGTTTGTGCTGGTTCTAGTTTCGCAGCGGCATTATTTAACTAACCTAATTGTGTTTTGTGTCAAACATTTTGAAGGTTTCTTGTAAATCTGCATCGTGCCCTCCTGAAGGATTATTATGTGTCACTGTTGATCTCTGTATGTTAGTGTTAAGTTGGGTAATTGCTCCTGCAAACCTGTCAATTCTCTACTGTGTGCAACGTCTTGAAGGATATTCTGTGAATCTACACAGCTGCTTTGACTCTGAATGTCCTCCTGTGTCTCAGATAAACAGCAGGGACTCTTCAATCATTCAGCCGGCCAACTGAATCATTTACAAGGTTAATATAAACTCGAATCGTTCACCCGTGGCCTGTTCCTCCCAGCGCTTTTCTTCTCGCGTTTCGTTCTGCCTCGTTAGGGACGCTGGGGTTTGCCTTGGAAAAATTCTATCATCAGAGAGAGAAAAGCAGCAGCGTTTTACATGGGAGTTAGAAAATTTTTACATGCAAACATCCCTGCAACAAAATGCTGTGACGGTCTGTTTTCTGTTCCATTAACTGATCCGAATTGTGCAGTTATGCTGATAAAATGCTTCTCTCAGCCTATGTACTCTATTTACACAGCTGGAGTTGTGCTTTATCAGTCTCTTTCTGAACTCTTTCAACAGACAGAAGCAAATATTCAGGATAAACTGTTACTTGATGTTCCACATCTCTTTTATTAAATCTTATTCCCTCAGTTTGACACCTTATTGATGTCCACTTTGAACCTCTTTCCTCACACTTTTGTTTTTTATATCTGTAGGATGCAAATAAGACAGATTGTAATGTTTAGTGTCCAATGATGTGTTGTAACAAGTTCCAATGAGCACATTTATGAGTAGCGTGAATATTATCTTTGATATTTGACGTTTAAGATTTTTAGTGATGTATCACTCTGGCAATATAAAAAAAAATATTTGGAGGATAAAAAGCGGCAGCAAGCATTTTTAGACAATATTTGACCTTTTCTTTTGGAAAAGAGTTGTGCTAATTTCCTTGGTTGGAGTGATCTTTTTTGTGTGACTGGTTCTGCTAGGCAGACAACAATCTTTGTTGACCTTTTTTTGCATAATATGTTTCTCATGGCTTTCTTGTAAAAGCTGAAGACCCATTCTTAAACCTTGAAAATACGAATGGTTTGTCCCTGCACGCTCTGCATGAAAAGGTGTTCCCAGGTCATTCCATCTAAGTCAAGTCTCAAGTCTTTAAGGGGCAAGTCCAAGTTACATCTGAAGTCTTGCTCCTTCATGACTCTATGGGAGCCTCGTCTATCCTTCAGACGTGGCTTCATATCAGTGACGTCGAGACAGAAAAAGTTTACTTTTTACTCATACTTGTACTCATCGTCTTCCGCTTCATCTGGGACCAGGTCGCAGTGACAGCAGACTCCTCTCCCCAGACACCTCCTCCAGCTCCTAAGGGGGAAGCCCAAGGTGTTCTGTTAGGTATTATTCAGTCAACTCAGAGGTAAGAACGATACAGAGTCAGTTTTACCTGTGACAAGGGTAGCCCTCTTTGCAGTGCAACTACAAAGATTTTGACACCCTATCTCTTTATTTATATGCACAGTTCAACAGACAGTTCAGACAGGGTGTATGTGTGTTTGTGTGTGTGTGTGGCTGGTAGGAGGCTGGTTCTCTTGGGAAATAGATAACAGGAATTTCACACACAGGAGGGAGGACTGCACTCAGAGACACGCTGCATACCAAAGAGCAGACTGCAGGTGCATTACAGCACAAAGATTTTATATGAGTGATAACAAGTCCTCGCACCCATCCAACATGTTCCCAAGCCAGCTTGTAGCAGCCCCGCCGATCCGTCTGTGGATCTCCCGCTCCATTCACCCCTCACTCGTGATCAAGACCCCAACATGAACTCCTCCACTTGAGGCAGGAACTCCCCTCCAACCAGAAGAGGACAAGCCACCCTTTTCCGGTCGAGAACCATGGCCTCAGACTTGGAGGAGCTGATCATCATCCCAGCTGCTTCACACTCAGCTGCGAACCGTCCCAGCGCAAGCTGTAGGTCTTGGCTAGATGGGGCCAGGAGGACCACGTCATCTGCAAAAAGAAGAGACACAATCCATTGGTCCCCAAACCAGACCCCTTCCGGCCCCTGGCTGTGCCTAGAAATCCTGTCCAAAAAAGGTATGAACAGGAACAGTGACGAAGGGCAGCCTTGCCGGAGTCCAACATTTAGCGAGAACAGGTCCAACTTAGTGCTCCACTTGTACAGAGACTGGATGGCCCCTAATAAATGGCCCCCGACTCCATACTCCTGGAGCACCCCCCACAGGGCACCATGAGGGACACAGTCGAATGCCTTCTCCAGGTCCACAAAACACATGTGGACCGGTTGGGCAAATTCCCTTGAACCCTCGAGTACCCTGTAGAGGGCATAGAGCTGGTCCAGTGTTCCACGGCCAGGAGGAAAACCACGCTGCTCCTCCTAAAGCCAAGGTTGGACTATCTGCCAGACTCTCCTCTCCAATAGCCTGGCATAGGCCTTACCAGGGAGGCTGAGGAGTGTGATTGTTACATCCTGTTCATTTCATGTTGTAAATGAAACTAAGGTTTCTCAATCTATTACTGAGTGTTGGCTTCTGCACCAAAGGTTAAAGCCAAACTTTAGCAGATGGTATTTTGTCCAAATAAACAGTGTAATGAACCATCAAATAGCTTCATGAATATGCCTAAGAGAGTACTATTCGGGAAAAAAACTGAGCAGTTTGTCTTGTGCACAGGCGGGGTCTTCTGCAGAGAAGGATCTGGGAGCACAACTGGAGCACAGCAGAGAGGGAGCCTTGTTTCTTATTTTTGTCAGTGTGTGCTACTTTAAGTGTTTGTTTAATTGCAAATCTTTCAGCAGGAGTTTCATATTCTCTGTATATATATTTTAGGTAGTGGATCAGTGTTTAAATTAAAACATCTTTTCAGAACTGAATTTGTGAAAAAGAGGATTTTTATGGCCAGGTTATGGAAGATGAATTCTACCTCTGCAGTTTTGCTCTGATTTGGTTTTGTTACTATACTATAAAAGTGCATCATGTTCAAATATCCAACAGATGTTTATATGCTGATGAATTTCATATACATTTGCTGGTTTATGAACTAAGTATGACTGACAGCTTTGGATTTGACAGTGGATGCATGTACACATTTTTACATATTGTTTATGCAATTTTTGTAAACTGCATGATGTTTCATTTTAACCCCGACAGTGAGAAAATTGTCATCAACTGGTCATATGTTATTTGTTAGCCTGTGCCATGCTGTAGGGCTTCACGGTCCGTGACGAGCCCCATGGCGGCTCAAGGTGAAAATAACGCATGTGGAAATTCACCCTTTCACTTGCCAGCAGGGCTCATACTCTCAAGCCTGTAAGATATGAAATAAATATGGAGAGGAGGAAAGAGAAAAATGAAGCCTCGGCACCACCCCTCACAGAGAGGGCTGATTGATGCTTAGGCAATGGCAGCAGAACAGAAGGAAGTGAGAAGGGATAGATGGACGAGTGGTCAGAGAAGGAAACATGGTTGAAGATCAACAGAAAGACAGGAAAAAATGGAAAAGAGAGAGCTCCTGAAGGGTGAAAGGGTGGACTGATTGTTGAATGCAGAGGAGCAGGGAAAATAACAGGAGAGGATGACATAAGGGGTGGACCAAGGCTGGGTAAAAATCTATGTAATAAAGGGCAGAAACGTAGCTTTATCCTATTCATTATTTTTTTTTTTAGCACTCAGATAGGCCTTTTCATTCAGTATTTCTCAATCAAGCAATTTCTCTGAGACTGTTTACACAACATATGTAGAAACGGTGGTCATTGTGTTGGTTATTAAACATAGCAATATATTTAATCTTCTGAGTCAAAATAAAAGACATGAAATTCTTTAAAGGTTTTTTGAGAAAATGTACAGTTTTTTAGCACAGATAGTATATTAAATCTAAATTTCTGTCTTGTAATTTAACTCGTTTTAGTCATTCAACATATAACACCATGCAGGTCATAATAGTAAAAGGAAATGCTCCAACATTTATTGCTTACATGACCCAGTTTGGGCCAAGCTTCAGCTGTTAGACAGATTTGATTCTAGAATATTTGGGTATACAGAGGAATTAATGATCTACTCAATGAATGCAAGATGATATGGCTGCAAAACAAACCCGCATAATTAACCCCTCACCACCGTGCTTAACAATTACTATGAGGTGTTTGTGTCAATATTCTGTGTTTGGTTTTCGCCAAACTTGGTGCTGTGCATTATAGCAAAACCATCTACTCCAGGAAGTTTTATAGTTAATTCAGATAGACCTTTGTAAAAGTCATGCTGCCATATTCTTTTTAGACGGAAGGGTCTTTCTTGTTTAGTAATTTCTAATTATTCTCTGATGAAATCTTATTAAGCATTTAACATGTCTAATTTGGAGGAATTAGAGCCCAACACAATTGTAGAAGATGAAAAGTGGGAGAAAGCGAGTGAGAGAGGTCATGAAATCACAAAAAGCCCAATATGGAAGAAGTTCAATTGGAAAATCAAGATGAGATTCTTTAGGACACAGCTCAATATACACAATAGCAGTAAAACCAAAACAAACTTCTGTTGGGGATCTTCTACACATCTTGTGGAACCGCCTTCTGGCAAAGGGTCCAAAGTGAGATCCGAGCCATAATCAAGTTAGATTTACCTCTTGATCCAAAATAACTTATTTTAGGGTTGATGCCAATGGGTGAATTGGGAAAAGGGAGAGAGCAAATGCTCCAAATCTGCTTAATGGTAGCAAGGAAAATAATCATGATCTTGGTGTAAAACACTACCTCCCACTCTCATACAATGGCGACAGGGGTTGTGAAATTTTTATGTGATGGAAAAAATTACAGCAAAGCTTCCTGTTGTGAGTCTTTTTGGTTGGACATAACTTTATTTGCAGTTTTAAATTTGACATACGGATATGTGCATATTTCAGTATTTACTTGTTCTGAGGAGATTTCATAATATCTAGAATGCAGTATTCCTTGTTTTATTTTGCTGGTCAGAAACATGTTTTTGGATGAAACACTTGATAATTGTTCATGTTTTTATTTTTTTTATTTCGATGCATTGTATGTTGAAAGCATAAGAATTTTCTGAACAAACATTGTTAAAAAAATAATATGCAGGAATTATAGTTTAAAAAAGGAACAGTTGTTTGATTTACTGCCAGGAATGTTAAAAGATACTGCAGATTTTGGGCATTTTTTATGACTTTTGACACAAACCTTATGCTTAGTTACATTTGACCTCTGTGAAATATTGCCACCGAAGAATAACTCTAGCTGGACAGGATGTTTTGTTAATTTTTAGATTTCATTTGTTCTGAAGCCTTTTTCAACACTCACAGAATCAGGGTTGAAGCTTTCCCTTCACAAAACAACCCCAAAGCTGCAGAAAATTTTGTTTTCTCAAACCAGCCCACATACACGGCCCAACAACCCACTTTATTTACAGTTTAAATTCATGAAAGCCATCCTTTGTTTAACCTTCAGCAGTAAAAGCATTTTATTTGAAAAGGATTAGCGTTGGCTCACCCTAAGCTATATGTTGGGCTGCGTCATACAGGAGGAAAGTCACAGTGCAGTGGGATGGGATTTTCGATGTGTGAAGAGGGTTCAGGGCGGCTAGTTAATTTCATCGCTGTGTGGGTGTGTGCATGTGTGTGAAAGCTAAATGGCAGTCACACTGGCACTAATGGTTCCTGTAAGGCGTGAACTCTGCATAACTGACATCGTCACTCAAACACTCACACACATTCATCAAAACCTTAATAAGCATAAGGCTCCGTATAAAAGAGCCCACACTGATGACTCCCATGGATGCTTGATTTAAATATGTCTGTTTTGATATAATTAAGGGACTGAATCATCTATTTTCTCCTACTTCTGCTCCTTGTTGTTTTCCAATCTTTTTTGGGCGGTGTTTTTTGATCAAAGGAGGCTCCGTCAGCTCTTTTCACTGACAGATGAGGTCCAACTCCGACACTGCTCAGCATTCTCCCTGAAGCTCAGTAACTGTGTCATATGATCATCATATCATAACAAATAAATTGTCTGTTGTTGTGAGTGATACTAAGTGGATTGATGTTAATGTGATGGTGCCAAATGGGGATGCTGTTTTTCTTAATGGATTTTAGCTGTATTAACAACTGCAGCTGTAATAAAATAACAGCGTGCTCACACTAATGTTGTTCTAATTAAAAACAAATCTACAGGACTCATTAAAGTTAGAGTAAACTGCTACAGGAGCCCTTAGGCCATTTTTAGATTCTAAGTAATAAAACCAGAGGAAGACCTGTGAGATGAGAATCTGTTCTTCTGAAATCTAATTTATAAAACATTACGTAGGAACTATACTTAAAGTGTATGTATGCCCAAAAGCTGAACATGGCCAACACCAAAATAAGTCCAGACTTATAACGCCATGCACACAAACCAGCAAGCAATTTCCTCTTTATAATCACAGCTACATCTTAGTGTTTGCTTACAAGGTCTGCCTCATGTTCTGCCCTCTACACGAGCACATTCAACCATAAAAGTTCAATGCAAAGCACCTCATAGATGTCAATGTGTATTTAAATGAACCAGCTGATCAATGTTACTTCATGGTTAACAACGACAACCATTAAAAAAAGAGCAAAGAAACACAATTTCACAGAGGCAGAAATCGAGGTGTTGGTGAGTAGGTAAAGAGACAATAAAATGTTTGGTAGCCACAGTGTAGGGAAATCTGATGTATCGACTATTGATATTAACAATGCCATCCGGGACCGCAGGCATTATTGTGCATAGCACTTGCTGCGATATCCCAGACCTATGGGTAATTTCACAGAATTAGGTTGTTCCTTAAAGTGGCTTGGGTCATAGAGTTGAATAATTGTTGATTAAGTTAAATGCATACCTGTTGGTTAATATGCACTGGTAAGAGCCGGTTGCCCGGAACCGCAGAATGGAACGCCTGGTTCTTGCAGGTTTGTCTCTCCAATACTAGACCCATTTCAGTACATAGATCCAAGAGCAATGCTCTAGGGTGTCTAAGTCAGCGTATTGGCCTGTCAAAATCATAGGCAAGGAAATCTTGGTCAACCCTGAAAACGCATTCCCTATAAAATAAAATATCAGATACTCTACAGTATTCTGTCTTGATTTGCAGCCTCTTTTCTTCAGTTTAAAGATTTTAATTGATTATCAGCAACTTGGAGATGCTCTGGTCAACTTTGAGGTGGTTCCCTGTTCCTGGTGAAAAAAAGTATACCCTTGATGCTGCCACCTCCATGTTTCAACATGTATTCCAGTCTTGGTTTGCAGTCTTGTACCTTAAGATTCTGGCTTCTTTCCTAAATGTTGTATACTGTTCACTGAAAAGAGCCTATTGAGTTTTCATTTGCTATGACATATTTTTTACCTAATGTCAAGTCAAGTTTATTTATATAGCACTTTTCAGCATCAATGCACTCAAAGTGCTGTATATAAGGAAAAACATTACAATGATACAGAAAATCAAACACAGAAAAACAAATCAAATGACATTAATACTCCTTGGGAGTTTACTGGTAAGAGCTGGTTCTAATCCAATCTTTCTAATAGAGGTAATTAGCTCATTAAGTCCTCTGTGGTAAGGAATTCATCCTGTGCTATAAGAAAGAATTATAATATTAATCCTTGAGGTCGGTGGTATGAGGCAGTTTATTCAAATATTAACAGTCGTGGGCACTCACTGAAGTCCAAGTAGAGAAGCTGGGTCACTGGTATAAAACATTTTTAGTCCAAAGTTTTTAAATAATGCTAATGTTTGGCTTTCACTGGTATGAAATTGTTGTAATACAACCCTTCTAAGAAATCAAAAAATCTCTGGTCATTGGTGTAAAAACAGCTTTAGTCAAATTTTCATATACTAATAATATTTGGCTTTTGCTGGTAATCCTTCTGAGAAATCTGAAAATCTATGAGAAGTAATGAAATCGCACATTTAGGTAAAGTAAGATAGAAAGGGGAAAAAAAAAATCATATTTCAGACTGTATTCTGAGCAGAATACAGTAAGCAACACACACATAAGTAAAGATTTAGCAAGGGTACGGTGGAATCTTGAGGGTGCGAATATATAAGTCTGAGTGTGTTTGCAAGAATTAGACTGTCAGCACTGATAGAAGCACCATTGTCCTTGAGAAGAGAGGTGGAAGTTTTATCAATTGGCCGCATAGTCCTATCAGCACACAGCTGGTAGGGGAGTGCTGGGGAAGAGTGTCGTGTTTATATAACATCAAGGAGATATTTTGGGGCGCCAGATTTTGAAAAACAAATGTTGTGGTTAAGGCAGTTGTGAATTTCCAACTAACTTAAGAGTTTTACTGGTATGTCTCAATTGTGAATCCAAATAGCCAAATTTCTGGTACCTTCCGCAGATCTCGATGGTACAACTTCTCCAAGAATATATCCTTTAACCTCTGAGTCCAACCGCTGCCAGGCTGTGATTCTGTTCAGAAATCATGTCCAGCTTGCGATTCTGCTCTCTTAACATTTCGGTCTGAGTGTTGCTCGCTCTACAGACTCCATCCAACATCGCAGGCAGCTTTGGAATGCTTTGAACAGCCGCCCACATTTTGCGAATCACTCGAAAAGCCAGGTAACCACCAACTCCAAAAAGCAGAAATCTTGTTATCAAAAGTCCAAAATCCTCATAAACCCATAAATGCAGTAACTGTACTCCAGTTACATTTAACACAGTGAGTTTGTTTGAGTAAGTTTTCCTTTTCCAGAGTAAACCCAAAAAGAACTGTGAGAAAACAAAAAGCAAAAAAAGGTTTTCCTAGATCCCTAAAGTTTGAGGGTTTAGCTGCTACCCATCAGTTACCTATCAGTAACATCTTTATTGGTTATAAAAACTGTTTTTAAAGATATTTGTTAAAAATATTTGTTTTTTTAATTCATCCACTCTGAAAATGGGCAATCTGGTTTGCGATTGCACTGCAGTCGTTCATGGTGCCGATTTACTAATCCTACAGGATAAAATTATTTGTCAGCATTTATTAGATTAGCTGGAGACCTCCTTTCATATGAGGAGAAAGGATAGCTCTTTTATGGGGTAATAGAAAATTGTGCTGCCTTAAAGACTGTCAGTCATATTTATGTCACTTAAAGTCAGAGGATCTTTTGAATGAAACACAATAAATCCTCCTAAATCAGAAGATTTATTGTGGCAGAAATGATTCCATGTCCTGCTGGAGGTGTATCACTGCCTACAGGTAAAAGCAGAATGGTTTCAGCATGTCTCAAATGTTCAGTGTTGGTTCAACTCCTTCTTCAGGGCTCCTCATATAATTTTAGCTGCTCATTTTCTCTGCAGGACTAGCTTGTGTTGTGAATGTGCCACTCCGTCCTTTGAAACTCTTGGAGGGTTAAGATCTGTGTTCACTTTGGGAGATAAAAAGGAGTTTCTCAGGATTACAAAGCTGAAATCTTGACAGATGACGAGCAGCTTGCTGTCCAGATTTCTTTCTGCCTTCTCTTTTATTCCCTCCCTCTGTGTTATCAGAAGAAATATGGAAATGACGTGCACTGGTGCTGGCAAAGAATAGAGCTGAGAGCCTCTGGACAGTATTGTTGTCATTTGGGGATCTGTGTATCCCTATGTCTGACATAAAAGAAGGATTTTCATTCATTTCTCAACACTATTTATTTTCTTTTGTTTCCTCTGCATTGTATTGCTGTCTCTCGTCCCTTATTACCTGCTTCACCTTCCATTGTGTTTCATTGTTTATTGTTCATTTTTGCCAACAATAGCTGTTGCCAGGGCTCAACTATATTTCATCTGATCCCTGCTAAAACTATATACCAAGTGAAGAGTGCGCTTAAAATATAGATAAGACATATCCTCATTTGTTTTTATGTTATTTTAGTCTGGCATATTTCCACAATGTGTTTAGCTCTGTAGCAAAATTTATGCAAATGTAGCAACAATGACCACCTTTAGGGCAGATATCTCCTGTCTACCATATTAACATGTTTTCTACAGGAGTTGTCTTTAGTGACAGTAAGGGAATCAAAGCGTGCAAACATGAACAATTACCATTTTAAATGCACGTTATCACATCTATTTAATCTGGAAAAATATTCTAGTGTTATTAAAAACCCTTATAGATAGAACAGCATATGTTCCATCATTAAGAAAGGAGAACAGGAGCAATCCTAAATTTATTTTGGTACAGTAGCCAGACTGTACCAAAATAAATGTTTAGCCGTCCTTTGCCTGAGCACTCAGCATTAATGACTCCATGCAGTTCTTTATTAATAACATTGGTTTTATTAAGAACAAAATTCTTGGCACCCACCTGAATTGTTTTGATTCAGATGAACTTTGTGAGTTCTCAAAAACAGGTTAATCTAAACCTTTAGCTAGTATTTTAGACCCCGTCCCGACCAAATCATTTAAGGAAGTTTCCCTTTGATTACCGCCCCCATTTTAGAAACACTCCTGATCAAAATCTTAAAACTAGTTAAACTGTTGCCCTGTCTGCATGTTTAGGGTGTTTCTCCTGCAGGAAGGTCTACCCAACAAATTTTCCTCCAGGACTGTCCTTTTCTTACCTTCATGTACTTAATGTCAACTCTTACCAGCTTCCCTGTCCCTGCTACACAAAACATACCAACAACATGATGCTGCTACCATGATTTTTCATGGTGGGGATCCTGTGTTCATGGAATTTGCAGTTTTAATTTTCTACAAATTTTGCATTTAGGTTATAACATTACATTTTGATTTCATCTGAACAGAGTACCTTGTTCCACGTATGTCCTCTACATCACCTTTGACATACTCAAACTCAAAGACTTTTTCTGGCTTTTTTGTTGCCACTCTTCAATAAATGCCAGATATTACATTGCCTTGACTTCATCAGAGGCAGAACTGGGCCACAGATTTTTCAGGTTTTGCTTGTAAAACATGTCGTTGGCCGGTCTGATGAATGGAGTGCTCATTCAGACACATTCGTTTTCTACATCACTGTAGGCGATTATCTTTACTAGTCAATATGTGCAGATATAATTGTAAATATGATGATTGCATCAATTTTCATTAATCAAATATTATTCATTTGTATAAAAAAGCTAAGTTAAAACAAATCCAGTATTTCAACATTGGGTTTGACTGCTGAATAAGTGTATTGTTGTTACCTGTCTATAAAATTACCAGAATTTTGTTGATGTCCATGAACACACGGGCAGAAATTGACTACCACCACCCGCAGTGCTTCTTCTATTTGGTCCAAGCACAGAATGTCACTTTTTCACAGCTACATTATGTTTATTTCTGTTGGCATCCACATTGTTTAGACCAAATGCATCAAGGATGCCTAGTGTTTGGGGGGCTGATAGCTTTTTATTTCCACCTTTCTCTGATCTTAGTTATTGTAACTGTTCACAAAGACAGCAGTCAATAAAAGTACAGATACAACTGCTGCTGTAATGCTGAAAAATATCTTTGTCCTCTCAAAACTTATATAAATGAGACATTTTTTTAGTTTTGTTGATCATACATTTTAATGGAAAATCTTCTGTTGAATTGCCATTTTTCTTCTCAGTCCTCTGTGTAATTGTGAATCTTTTTGCCTGAACGAGTGGCTCTTTGTGTTCAGCATTCTCCTGAGGCCCGGACTATATTTAACCTCCCTCAGAAATCATACTTTAATCTTGCAGTCTACAGCAGCTCAATATTTAGAGTCAGGGGGCAGAAACGTGATGGCAGACATTGAGTTGGAAGGATTAACACTGTGAATCAACAGTGACCAAGCCTCAATGGGATGGTCATCTCAATGAGCTGTCTGCTGTTGTCTGACTTGATGCAGGAACATGAAGTTATCCAAAGTGAGGGATACAGAAACGAACAGAAAAGTAGTCCATTCGGGAAGTGGTCAGTGATTTTGGTAGCAGAGCTATTACACCTAGATCAATCATACTTACAAGCCTTTCAGTCATGTATAATCTATACGGCATCATATTCAGAGTTTCTGTCCTGCATGGATGACTTTAGCCCTCACAGAAGCAATAAAGGAGAGGCCAATGTAAAATCTTCACAGTAAGTATTTGATTTTAAAACTTCTTTGTTAACTTAATAGAGATCCACATATACATTTGTCTTAAATCAACTCATTCATAAATATTCAAAACATTTTGAAATATTTAAATTCCAACATCTCCTTTGCTCTCAACATACTCTTGCAAAACTACACAATCGGTATTTTATCCGTTATTAATCTTACCTTTTCATTGTTTTGTTTTTTTCCCTGTGTCCTGTCCGGCAGAGTAGCACTCAGAATTGTTGTCTGTCCTGCCAATAAGAGGCCCAACAGTGGAGCATTACAGCGTTAGCTGTAATGCGTATATATATATATATATATATATATATATATACATATATATAAATAAACTTTATTGGAAACTGCTGTGGGATTATTTCAATTGCAAGGGACGCGGATCCGGAAATGAAGAGGAAAAAATCAAAAAAATCAAGAGAGAAAGAGGTCGGGCAAAAAGAAAAATGGGAGAGAAGAAGGGAATAATACCAGAGAGAAAGAAGGATAAGGAGAATACAAGATACTAGAAGAGTGCTTCTACATCTACAGAAACATATATGACAGCAGCATTGTTACCAAGAAGTGCACGGAACTAATGAAGGCAAGATGCATTTGGTGGTAACTACGGTGCAATAAAGAACATCTCTGTATCTGTTAACACTTGAATCCAAACACCTGTGGGTGTAAGTGTGAGTGTGCTCGCGTATATAAGGTTTCTCCATAAAAATATGCAATAGAGAGTGTGACGAGCCACAGACATGCCCACTTGGACCCAAGACAGACACGGAGGCACCTTACCATTCACCAGAGAGCATAAATTCAAAACCTTCACACTGGCATAATAGTCCCTTTCTGTAGATCCTCAACCATCCCTAAAATGGCGATTCCAAAACACAATGACCTATCACTTTAATCCTGCTGCAATTCAACAACAGGATAAATAATCAGGCAATAAACACATACTCATGTTAATCATTCAATTTGTCAGAGTGCAGTTCCCAGCAAACATTAAAAGGGATCCTGGTAGAGAAGCACAAATTACCTTGATCAAATTGAGCAAAAATCTTTTAGACTGTATATTCAACAGTCCTTTGAGCCTGTAGAAAGAGGTCCTCAAGAGGTGGCCTAGTCAGCCTCCCTCATCCTGGATTGCATGCTGACAGAAAAAAGGTTTTAAGATGACAGCAAACTCCTTTAATTAGAGGCTCCTTACAGCCACATGCCCAAGTTAGCGTCGTTCTGTTTGAAGGTGAAAAACTGTCATGCGTTCAAAACAGACTGGTAAAAAAGTGTTATTCCAGTCAGATTAAAGTATTGTAGGTGAAGCAGGAAAAGGTGTTTTATAATGGCCAATGCGACCAACCTACCTCAGAAGCATGTGTTTAATTCCAACTATGGCAGATTGAAACTGTAGAGCAGTCTTTGAGCTGTTTGTAGCTTGAAAGCTGTTACTCGTGCAGAGATGTCAATGAGCCCCTAGCCACCCTCATCCGATGGCAGCTACAGAGCAGCAGCTCTCAGCCAGTGTCATCATGACCAGAAGAAATGAACAATGGTTCTTTTTGAATTTTCTCCAAAAGGCTCCTTTTAGGGATTAGCACAAACGAGTGCCCAGGCAACCAGGTTATTAACCACAAGAACTCTACCCTTATGAGAAAGTTGAGACAGTAGCCATTTCCATTTAGACAATCTGGCAAGCACTCTTTCCATAACACCCTCCCAATTATTTTCTCTGAAACTCTTTTGACCCCAAATATACACCATAAACCTTAATTCCCTGCCTTCCCACAAAGGATTACCTAGTACTTTTGGGTTAACTGTATTTATCCACTGTCCAACAAAGATGTGCTTTTTCTCCAGTTAACCTTAGCTGCCAATGTATCTTCATAAATTTTCAAAATATCCTCTAGAGTATCTACATCTGCCTGATATCTCACATGAATATTAGTATCATCAGCATAGGCAGACAAAAGCAGTGGAGGGCGATGAGAAAGGCCTGGAGAACACCTGAAAGTTTTAAATGCAGTTTGTTTAAAAGTTGTTCAATAGTTAATGAAAAAAGCTGTCCACAGATAGCACACCTTTGCCTGATGCCTGTCTGTACTTTGACTGGCTAGCCTAAAACCCCTCCTGCTTTAACTAAACAAAAATCTTTGTCAAACACTGCTCAAACAAGCTAAAGGAACACTTTGAAAACACATCAGATCTCAATAGGAAAAAATATTGTGCTGGATATTCATACTGATATGGAATGGGTATGTGTTAGGAATAAAAGGATGTCACGTTATTTGATGACAATGAAAATGACCAACCCACAGAGAGTTTATTCCGAAGTCACAGAGAAATGTACACTGAAAAACCAATGCAGCAGGCTAGTTCAATTTGCTGAAATGTAATTGTAGCAGCTCATAATGGTGCTCAGTAGTTTGTATGGCCCCTACGTGTATTTATGCATGACTGTGGGCATGCTCCGCATGATATGAAGAATGTTGGCCTGGGGTATCTCCTCCCAGATCCTGACCAGGGCGTCAATGAGCCCCTGGCCAGTGTGAGGTGCAACCTGGAGGCGCCTAAACATGATGTCAGAGATGTATTGGATTTAGGTCAGGACAGCATGGAGGCACACTCTTGCCACATGAGGCCGGACATTACCATGCACCTCAGATCCTTTCACGTCTGTGGCATGAGCTCAGAGTGAACCTACTCTCATCTGTGAAAACAATGGGGGGCCAGTGCTCTCGTACTCGTCGTCTTCCGCCTTATCCGGGACTAGGTTGCGGGGGAAGCAGACTCAACAGAGACTCCCAGACATCCCTTTCCCCAGACACATCCTCCAGCTCCTCCGGGGGGAGCCCAAGGCGCTCCCAGGCCAGTCGAGAGACATAGTCCCTCCAGCGTGTCCTGGGCCATCCCCTGGGCCTCCTCTCGGTGGGACGTGCCTCGTGACAGAACTACCTTGTGACACTGTTGGCACACTCAGCTGGGGAAGGCCCTCTAACAGTTTGTTCACACAGACCACATTGCAATTTCCCTTCCTGGAGAGGGAACTTTAAAAGTTTACCTCATGTTGTTTCATAATACTATAGTTGGTTGTCAGTGTTGGATAATCTAAGACATAGCTGCTTTGTCTGATGAACGGATATTTTTAGATTAAAGAAAAGAGATGTGTGAGCATCAATATCCCTTATATTAGTACACCTAAAAAAAAAAACTTTTTGCTTTTTGATGTAAGAAAGAACTTAGCTACTGATTTTTCATTACAGTTATGAACTGACGCACAAATTTCCAAGTTACAGACTTCTTTTTCCCAGTTATGGATAACCATTTTTTTTTTCTTTAACTGTGGAATAGCTTGTATATTGCTGAGAAAAAATATGTACTTAAACTTTACTTACTTCCCACCACTCATTCAGGGATTTAAAATTACTCTTTTTTATCTCCAAGTTTCCCAAAAGGAATCTTTATTTTGTGGCACTGTGACTGTTTATTTTGTAAGTTGACTGACAGGAAATGGGGTGGAGAGAGAGGGGGGAAGACTTGCAGCAAAGGACAGTGGGTGCGTGATGACTGCGTCGAGAACTGTAACCTCCGCACATACAGGTCCTTCTCAAAATATTAGCATATTGTGATAAAGTTCATTATTTTCCATAATGTCATGATGAAAATTTTACATTCATATATTTTAGATTCATTGCACACTAACTGAAATATTTCAGGTCTTTTATTGTCTAAATACGGATGATTTTGGCATACAGCTCATGAAAACCCAAAATTCCTATCTCACAAAATTAGCATATCATTAAAAGGGTCTCTAAACGAGCTATGAACCTAATCATCTGAATCAACGAGTTAACTCTAAACACCTGCAAAAGATTCCTGAGGCCTTTAAAACTCCCAGCCTGGTTCATCACTCAAAACCCCAATCATGGGTAAGACTGCCGACCTGACTGCTGTCCAGAAGGCCACTATTGACACCCTCAAGCAAGAGGGTAAGACACAGAAAGAAATTTCTGAACGAATAGGCTGTTCCCAGAGTGCTGTATCAAGGCACCTCAGTGGGAAGTCTGTGGGAAGGAAAAAGTGTGGCAGAAAACGCTGCACAACGAGAAGAGGTGACCGGACCCTGAGGAAGATTGTGGAGAAGGGCCGATTCCAGACCTTGGGGGACCTGCGGAAGCAGTGGACTGAGTCTGGAGTAGAAACATCCAGAGCCACCGTGCACAGGCGTGTGCAGCAAATGGGCTACAGGTGCCGCATTCCCCAGGTCAAGCCACTTTTGAACCAGAAACAGCGGCAGAAGCGCCTGACCTGGGCTACAGAGAAGCAGCACTGGACTGTTGCTCAGTGGTCCAAAGTACTTTTTTTGGATGAAAGCATATTCTGCATGTCATTCGGAAAATGAAGGTGCCAGAGTCTGGAGGAAGACTGGGGAGAAGGAAATGCCAAAATGCCAGAAGTCCAGTGTCAAGTACCCACAGTCAGTGATGGTCTGGGGTGCCGTGTCAGCTGCTGGTGTTGGTCCACTGTGTTTTATCAAGGGCAGGGTCAATGCAGCTAGCTATCAGGAGATTTTGGAGCACTTCATGCTTCCATCTGCTGAAAAGCTTTATGGAGATGAAGATTTCATTTTTCAGCACGACCTGGCACCTGCTCACAGTGCCAAAACCACTGGTGAATGGTTTACTGACCATGGTATCACTGTGCTCAATTGGCCTGCCAACTCTCCTGACCTGAACCCCATAGAGAATCTGTGGGATATTGTGAAGAGAACGTTGAGAGACTCAAGACCCAACACTCTGGATGAGCTAAAGGCCGCTATCGAAGCATCCTGGGCCTCCATAAGACCTCAGCAGTGCCACAGGCTGATGGCCTCCATGCCACACCGCATTGAAGCAGTCATTTCTGCCAAAGGAGTCCCGACCAAGTATTGAGTGCATAACTGTACATGATTATTTGAAGGTTGATGTTTTTTGTATTAAAAACACTTTTCTTTTATTGGTCGGATGAAATATGCTAATTTTGTGAGATAGGAATTTTGGGTTTTCATGAGCTGTATGCCAAAATTATCCGAATTAAGACAATAAAAGACCTGAAATATTTCAGTTAGTGTGCAATGAATCTAAAATATATGAATGTTAAATTTTCATCATTACATTATGGAAAATAATGAACTTTTTCACAATATGCTAATATTTTGAGAAGGACCTGTAGGTCACGCAGTTTAGCCTTGTGCCAATACAATTTGTACTAAATAGTATCTGCAACATGAAAATCCAATGTAATTATGTAGTGATCAGTAAAACCTACATGATAAATATACAAGGCTAACAGCCTGTTACAAAAAGTGTCTGTAATGTAAAATGTTTCCTGTATTCCAGCACTAATATTTCCATCTACAACCTTAACCCATGTGTACTGCCTAGAGGGGATTTTTAACCCTCCAAGCATCTACCATTCCAAACTCAGAGATAATTTGGGATAACTTTGCAGACAATTAAAAATAGGGTTTCCTTCCTGTCATATCCATTGTGAAATTGACTGTACAGTTCCAGTCATCACCCATTACCACGCAGTCACTTTGATTAGCTTGTTTAAAAAGACATAAAACATTTATTTTCTGAAAAATAATGAGCCTGTCTGCACCCTGATTCAAAGTTTATATTGTAAAAAAAACAAAATGAAATGCTTTCTATTTGAGCTCTAACTGCCAACACTTTCCAACACTAGTTATGTGGCAGATATCATGCTGCTATTAAGACTTGCTGCCAAAAAGAACAGCCACACCAGCAGACATGTTGGTTTCATGAGGGTAAAAAACAGAAAGAACCTTATATTCTAATTCTCTCTCATTCTTTCTATTTCTGTCTCTTGTAAAAAAAACAAAAAAGACATTCAATCCCTTTTTGAGAAATTATTTCAGCAGCAACTGCATACTTCTGGTGATCCCTTCCCCCATTAATATTCAAAGAGCTCACTCTGTGTATAAAAAGGTGGTGAAGGAAAAAGGCATGTTAGGCAAATAGTAAGAGGAGAAACTCAGTCAACTACAATCATGATTTCATCTTTGAAGTTTCACTCTCTTTAAAGCCTTTTCCCCATTTAACTTTTAAAATTGTCCTGAAATTGGTTGTTTTTCAATTGGAAATGCTTCTTTTCATCTAATTAGTTAATGCTAACTCACTTTTGTAAAGTCACTACACTTTTGATAAATTGAAAAAAAAGTAATCTGTACATTTCATGGACTTTCCAAAGTTAAAGAAAAAGATACATTTCTTCCAGTGTGTGGAGATATCCTCTATATGACTGAATCTGCAACACAAGTAAAATCAGTTCCATATTACCTGCTGCAGCAACAGGCTTAATAAAACAAAAACAACCCTGTAGTAGGAGCTACATCCAACTCTGCATGAGAACTACAATAGTTACTTGTTGAGATTCAAATAACTTTTGCAAGACACAGTGGCCAAGTATTACCAAGTCTACGTACAGCCTGCTGATAGACTGAATGCTGAAACTGAATCGGACAATTGTTCAAAAAAAGTGTTTGCTTAAAGTTGTGCAAGCTTAAGCCGCCAGGTTATTTCACCCTTTTTATCAGATATTCAGTGTGGCTGCATGGGATGTATGTCATATGTGAAAAAATATACTGTGTACTCTTGCTTTCACCAATGGGAAATTGAACAGGCTTTTGTCTCCATGAGACCCAGATCCAGTGACTATGCTTGATCACAGCATCCACCATTTCAAATCCTTAAAAATTTACACATATTTTGTCTCTTTTTTATTGTGTTTCAAGGTGGAAAATACATCTAATGCATACAGAGTTGATGTAGAGGTGCCATCTTTGCCTCACAAAAAGCCCATTTCCATTCCCTGATTTAGCTGTGGAGTTCTATTATCAGCTTTTAATTGGGAAACCAACTCCATTTACTCCACAAATGGAAATATTATCCACTGGTGCAATTAGGATGTGATGTAATGTTACACAAATGTAATCTTATCTTCTAGAACAGAAGGCAGGGATACATGATTGTTTTTGCTTTCTTTGGCTAAAATCCTTTACATTACAGTACGTTTCTATATACACATTAATCTGGGGCAAAAGATAGGCACAGATGTTTCACAGTGAAAGTAAGCTGACGTGACATCTTTTCTTGCTCCGTTGGTCTCGTTTCTATAAAATCACAGTTATCCGTTTTATGTAGGATCTGTATTTGTACTCGAACAACTAATAATTAATAACTGGTCATATTCACTCCCATTATGGTAATTTAGTGGCACAGTGATTAAACTTAAAAGTAAAGCTAAGTGATAGATGAACTGGATTTAGTGGCAACAAGTGAGTTAATGTCAAATATGTAGCAGAATTTCTTTGCTGCATGCACCGTCCCTGATCTGATCACACACATAAGCTCTACATTACAGGTAGATGTTTCTGGTTGGGAGTTGTTGTTCTTCCTATATTTTATCACAAATGTAAATCTCTCCAAAAAGTAAAGTAATGTACCTTTCTTCCCCTTCTCTGCCCTAAATCTGTGCAGTGTGTATCCTCCCCATCATCTCACTCTAAGTCACTGTAAAACACTTACATCTCATGTTTTATTATCTTTTCCCTCTGGTTCTTTTTTTTAAATGATCATCTCAGGAGTGCTGCTATTTGAAATGTTCTCTGAGGAACTAGAGCATCTTTTGCTGGTTCACTTGTTCCAAGTCACTTTGGAAAACCGCATCAGCTAAGTGGTTGAAACTGCAAAGTAAAAGTTATATTTCAGGTTGTTGCGCCCCTGAGGAGCAGAAACATATCATTATGAAGAAGTCAAACTAAAACTTCTCACATCTGAGCAATGTTTGTTTAATTTCAGCTGCTAAGTGCTTGGCTCTCTGAGAGGTTTGAGCTACTTTTAGAAGTATTTACCTTTTTTTTATCATTCCAACTTCTGTTGCAGAAAAGCTTCAGCTGTTAAGCCAATTAGCAGGGTTACAAAATTTTCTGGTATTCTGTTGCTTGTGTTCCTGAGCATTAAAAGCAATTTGAGGAAGCCTTTTTTAGGAGACTATTCATTTTGGGTAATTTATTGTAAAAATATTTTAAATGCAAACATACTCAGGGGAAATCTCTATTTTTGTTAAGAAGGTTGGTTCACAATGAAGAAATTAAATGACAACTGCCATTTAAATATGTTTGAGTTATTTAGTTATACCTGTGTACAACAGAAAATAATTGATTGAATGCCAGTAAAAAAGTTTTCTCAATTATGTTAAATGGCTTGGGAATAGAAGTTCATTAAATAGACAATGGTTAATGAAAATAACAATCAATGATAATGAATGTTTAATCTATGTTTTGGGTCACTAAAAGTTCATTGGTTCTTTAAAAAATACAGTGTGGGATAGCAGATACAGGCTAAATAACCACAATTCAATGGCAAAGTTATTCCAGGATAACTTTGCAGAATACTACACAACAACTCTGCCATCACAGCTGGATTAGGTCTGACTCGGTTCTTTGGTCCATGCTCTTCTTCCTTCTTTTTTGGATGGTTCTTACCATGAAATAAGTTACCTCCATTTGGATCTGCATGCCAGTGTGGCAACAACTACCAGCAACAGAGTTGCTTTTATAATGATGTTCTGTCCGGTTTGAGCTATCTCTAAGGGACGGTGCCAGTGGTTTCAAATAAACTTAGAGAGCATTAAAAGTAGTGCTGCTAAAAAATAGCTAAATAAACCTCTTTTTTAAATTTACAATCTGAGCTGCCATACAAAAACCCTGCTCCTACTTATCACCACAAAATTAGATTTGTTACTATGGGAATTAATAATTGAAAAAATCTATGCTAATTTAACGTTTTAAGATTCATTCACTCTGTTGTCATTAAACAGTTAAATGGAAAAAGCTGAAGCATTACACAATTTAGTCAAACCAATTTTCAAAAAAATGCTACACTGAGATGAGCATCCAGGCCTAATAAAGTCATATAAACAGTAGAGAACTTTGATATGATTAATTTTATTTTGGTGTCCGAAAGAGACATTTCTTGTCTCTATTAATTTCAGCCAGTGAAACATCACATGGAAATTAAAATGTGTATGAAGATCACATGTAAACCTCTGTAGTCAATTTTACATTATAGACCCCCCTTGAAAAATTTCCAGCAGGCTTGGCTTCGCACCAGTTGGTTAGCAGTTGCCCAGGCTTTTAAGCTTTATTAAAAGTTTCAATAATTCGATTCAATTCAAAAATACTTTATTAATCCCAAAGGGAAATTAAATGTTGTTATAGCTCATATTATAAAGGTTTCCTCAAAGAGCCGTTGTAGATGCTGATGGATGTGGGCAGGAAGGATCTCTTGTAGCGCTCCGTCTTACAGCAGATCTGAAGAAGCCTCTGACTGAAGACACTCTGTTGTTGTAGGACAGTCTCATGAAGAGGATGCTCAGGGTTCTCCGTAATGTTCTTCATTTTATGAAGAATCCGTCTTTCCACAATGATCTCCAGAGGTTCCAGAGGAGTCCCCAGAACAGAGCCAGCCTTTTTTATCAGCTTGTTGAGCTTTTTTAAGTCCCTGGCTCTGATGCTGCTACCCCAGCAGATGATGGCAGAAAAGATCACATTTTCCACAACAGACTTATAGAAGATATGCAGCATCTTGCTGCAAACACCAAAGGACCTAAGCTTCCTCAAGAAGTACAGTCTGCTCTGTCCCTTCTTGTAGATGGCTTCACAGTTGCATCTCCACTCTAGTCTGTTGTCCAGGTGAACACCGAGGTATTTATACTCCTCCACCACCTCCACTTCTTCTCCCTTGATAGAAATAGTTTTTGACTTATTCCTGTTTCTCTTCAAATCTACAATCATCTCCTTTGTTTTAGTCACGTTCAAAATTAGATGATTGTTTCCACACCATGCCACAAAGCGGTCCACCACCTTCCTGTACTCAGCTTCTTGTCCATCTCTGATCCACCCCACGACTGCAGAATCATCCGAGTATTTCTGCAGATTACAGGAGTCTGTCTTGTACTGGAAGTCTGAGGTGTACAGAGTGAAAAGGAATGGTGAGAGTACAGTCCCCTGTGGTGCTCCTGTGCTGCTGACTACCTGGTTAGACTCACAACCCTTCAGTCTCACAAACTGTGGTCTGTTTGTCAGGTAGTCTTTGATCCAGGAGATTGTTGAGGCCTCCACCTGAGTCTTCTGGAGTTTCTGACAAAGCAAATCAGGTTGGATTGTATTAAATGCACTGGAGAAATCCAAGAACAAGATCCTCACAGTGCTACTGGCTTTGTCCAGATGACAGTGGGTTTGTTGAAGCAGGTGTATGATGGCATCTTCAACTCCAACTCCACAGCGATAAGCAAACTGAAGGAGGTCCTGATGGTTTACTGTTTGCTTACTCAGGTGGGCCAACAGGAGTCTCTCTAGGACCTTCATGATGTGAGATGTCAGGGCAACAGGTCTATAGTCATTGAGGACTGATGGGTGAGTTTTCTTTGGTACCGGAACAAGACAGGAGGTCTTCCACAACACCGGAACCTTCTTCTGGGCCAGGCTAAGGTTGAAGAGGTGCTGCAGAATCCCACAGAGCTGCTCTGCATAGGCCTTCAGGACTCTAGGGCTGACATGATCTGGACCTGCAGCCTTATTCCTATTCAGTCTCTCCAGTTGTCTCTTCACCTGACTTCTTGAGACACACAGGTGGAAGGGGGAAGCAAAGGAAGCATCAGCATCTTCTGATATGGTTAAAGGCAAACATGTAGAAGCAGAAGGGTCTAGGGCTGAGGTGGAAGATAAAAAATGTGAGGTGTTACTAGACAGCTGTGGATAAGACCTACTGTTTAGTCTTGTGGTGGCCCTGGTTCTTTTCAGGAGGAAATGTAAACAAGGACTGCTCATTAACTATTCTGGCTCATGGGTCTCACTTGCTGCTTTGAAATTCCTTTGTGACCGAGCCCTGTTACGGTTCTTTTATTATACTCCTAACTGATCTGTTTACCACAATTCATCAGTTTCACAGTGTTGAAATACTTTGCCATAGGGAAAGGTTATGCATGACCTACAGCTGTTAGAGGAAGTTGCATTTTGTTTGGTTCAGCTTATCTGGTAAAGCAGCTCAGGAGACTGTGTCATTGCGTTGAGTAAAAGGTAATTATATCTTTTGTATCTCAGTTTAACCTTTTACTAAGAGTTCAAATTGTGTTGTTAAACCTGATGTGCTTTAATCTCGTAACAAGCCTTTAGCACACTGATAAACTTTACTGGTGGAAGTGATTTCTGAGCTGGCTAAGAAATGGCAGCATAGAGCAACAGGTTCCAGACTGTAAATGTTAAAGACAGTCTGATACAACTCGAATTCGCCCAGAGAAGTACTCATACTGGTACAAGAAGATGAAAGATCTACTCCATTCATATGATTGACCTTGTAAACCAAAACAAACTCGAGGCAGTACTGTTGAGCCTTGATGCTGAGGATGATTCAGTCTAGTTAATTGGGATTTCCTATATCGATTATTAAATAAATTTGTATCTCATGAGGTGTTTATTAAATCTATTAATGCAGTAAATAATAAACCAAAAGCCAGAATAAAAATAAATGAAGCAGTATCAAACTCTTTTGGCCTGGGGACTAGACTAAAGGGACTAGACAGTAGAGGGTGACACGGGAGTGGATTTTCTCTCCTGTCCCATCCCGCTCCCACAGAAAAATGTCTTGTCCCATCCCAATCCCAGGCCAGCATAACGAAAAAAATCCTGTCCCGTCCCACTCCTGGTAAATTGACTCCCACTCCCATCCCGCTCCCATTCAGAACGACTCCCACTCCTGTGCCACTCCCATTTTTGTTTTCTTCATTTAGTCTTTTGGCAATTTCTTTGTTTGAAGGACCAGTTAGGTCCCTGTTTTAGCTGTTGTAAAGGCCAGTTAAAGTAAAAAGAATAATAATGAAGAAATAATAAAATATCAAACAAGGAAACAGACCATGCCTATCTTAGCTGAATAAACAAAATGTACCTATTGTATTTTACTTATTTATTAAGTGATCGTTTCCTTTGAACAATGACATTACTTTTATGTTTCAAATTGCTGAAACGAAAGAAAAATGCACCTAGTAAGAGAACTGTACTTGGTGAACAAAAGGACAAAAAGGCTTTACCTTCACAATTTAGAAACTGTACCTCAATGGTTCACAGCCCTGGTCCTCAGAGACCCCTTCCCTGCAAGTTTTAGATGTGTGTCTGCTCCAGAACACCTGATTCAAATTCTGACATGACCTCCTATACAGGCATCAAGAATGGAGGGTCAAACTGGACAAAATTAATACAATAAAATCATCATTAAATGAATAAATGTTGTGAATGTCCCATAAGTGAAGTAAATGTAACATGAAAGAAATGTAACATTAAATGTGCCATTAAATTAAAGGTACCATTTATTTATTTAATACATCATTAGAAACAATAAATGTACCATTATATCATGAAATGGACTATTATGCAATTAAATGTGCCACTGAATAATTAAGTATAATTTTAAAGACGACATGACGTTATTAGTGGTACACTTAATATTTAATGATGTATTAAATAAATTGTACATTTAATGGTACATTCAATTTTTTTCTATTTCACAACATATTTATTTAATATCTTCCCTTGATGAAGCCTTTCTATACGGAGCCCGCGAGGGGACATGGGGGAATTTTTCCTCTTTTGTGTCCCCACGCAATAGTCTTTGCGTTATTTTGCAATACTTTGTGGGATAGTTTCCAAACCAGATAAGTGCAAAAACGAAACAAACACTACACCCTTTTTGAGATTTATTGAGTTTTATTTTGAAATCAACCTTAAATAAAATTATCTTCAAATCAGACTAAAAGACAGTTTTTATCCACAAGCTGTCAAACAAACTACTGAACTCTGGACAATAATACTGCACGAAACCACATCTGTGATACTTTGTTTGCTTATTACTGCTGCATGATGTGTACTTTTTTTTGTACGCCATTAGTGTTTTTGTTTTTATTGTGATTTGAACGGTTCTTCTTATCCTAAACATTTAATCGCATTGTTTACTGCGTGTTAACCTGCATATGACAAATAAACCATATTAATGCCATATCAGTGCTGTTTGTTTTGTGAGCAGTTTATCATCTGTGCTGTTGCTCCAAAATGCCGAACGCAAAAGTATTGCATGGGGACGCAAAAGAAATACATTTCCCCGTGTCTCCTCACGGGCTTCCGTACATTACCTCTTAAATCTTTAGTGCACATGCAGCAATTTTGTTGGTCAGATGAGACTTGACACATGTTGGTACTTTTGGTTTGATGAATGAAGAGATGCAGAGCTGATTTAATCCAGAATCTGCCTTACAAGTGTCCCTTAATCACTGGTGAGCTTGATTACAACTAAACACGTTTTACAAGCAGCAGACTGCGTGTTAACACCGCTACATTCAACTCTGCTGAAGTTCGGTAATATTTGCGACTTTCCTTTCAGCTCTGAGTTTAATAGATAAGTCCTTATTTCTAACTTAACGTTACAAATCCAATTTTACCACGTCCAGTTCTCCACCTGCGTTTGCTCCCTCCATTCTGAACGCGGGTGGAAAACATCGATCAGAAGCACTGTTGGCTTGTGTAGTTCGTTTGACTCGCATTATAGTATAGGCTTCTTGGAAAAAAACTACACAATGGCGGCGTCGATCCAAGTTTTTTTTTTTAAAAGTTTATAACAAAGTCTCAGTTTTACATTTCCAAAGACAATTGATCCTAGTTTATTTTCCCTCCTATTGGTTAGCTCCCGCTCCCGTCTGCTCCCGTTCATTTTTTATCCTGTACCGTCCCAATCACGTGATCTTTACTGACGCTGTCTTCCGTCCCGTGGGGCTCCCGAAAAAAGAAGAATTGAGATTTTGGTTGTTTAAAATGTTCATTTGCTATATAGATTTCCTGTTTTCTTGCACTGATTGTTTTCTAGAGGATGTTCTCACAGAATGTATTTGTTCTAATCAGTAAGATATCAGAATTTGAAAGATAAAAACTTTTCTGGTGACTTGACTGGCTGTCAACTAAAGCCCACAAATCTGCTGCAGCCTATCTTGCTTCAGGAAGAGCACATTGATTTTTGACTCCTTGACCTAAAATAGAGTTTTTTGTTTTTTTTATTGTTTATGAACAATGACCTTTACTGATTTATGAAAGATAACAGATGGCTTGTAATAGAGAAGAATCTGCTGAGGAGGATGCCAACTGATCAGAGGCACAAAATGCAGTGTGCTGTAGGAGGAGGCTAGGCAGCATAGTCATCAGCCAAGCATAGTTTTAAATTATGTCCATGAAACAACTACACAACTTTTTACAGCTGTCCCCTTCTACACTGGACAAATAATACAGTTTATCTTTCATCCAAATAAGAAAAACACAATTTTGTTTCACTATATGTGTTTAATATGTATTGACAATGAATTAATTAGTGAACACTGATGTGTATTTGTGATGTAAACTTTGAGATGGAGCTAGAAATAGGCTAGTGATTAGAATTGAATGATTTTCAGCTTGATTGGCCCTCACCTGGCAGGTTGGAAAAAATCTGATCTCTTTGTAAATAGTGCACACACCACACTAGGGGTGCACCGAATGATCAGCTGGCCAATCGATCAGCCCCGATTTTCTTAATTTTGGGTGATCAGTGATCAGCCAATACTTACACATGAAACCGATATTATCCACCAATCTTATTTACCTCCACAAAGGTCTGAAAATTACCCACAGTCCCCTTTTGCTCTGCCATGAGAAAGGGCTGACTAACAGACCCGCCCATTAGGTAACGTCTGCATGTGCGTGGTTCATAACTGTTGACAGCATAAGATTGAAACATTGAAGGTGTGTTGAGACCTTATGATACCTGACAGTGTCAGTTATAAAGAACATCTGTATCAGCCAAAATCAGAATTGGCAAGTCAGGTTTTTTTAAAGACCGGTAATCGGTGATCAGCCTGAAAACTGCAGTTGGTGCAGCCCTACACAACACACAAGCATTGCCAGGTTGTGATCAGTGTGATATTAAAAACGAAGTCAGAAGAAGCACAGGGATGTAAAAATGTTTTTTTAAAAATCGTTATTTTCAGTGATATTTGAAGTAGAGCTACAGGATAACTTGATGCAATATTTATTTTAGGTCCCTCCTTTCAAGTTTTGCAAGCCAATATTATATTTGAGCATTTACATGGGCTCAAGGTGCCTTTGATGCCCTCACCAAGATAACATCTCTGTGACTTTCTGCAGTTTATTCAGTCTGCCAGAGAGCTGAACGGCTTTCACCAAAGTTGCTCTGTTTTCTTCTTTTGAGATTTCAACCTGTGTTTGTAATGGAACAGGCTTAATTTGAACATCATAGCATTTTTTAGGAAATCCTTACCTTAACTGTAAGGTAAGGATCTACATTCTCGGTAATACAGAGACTGCTGCTTAATAATGCTAGCTGTGCTAACTGTGCTACTGGCTAACATAAGTTACTAAAGACTACTAATTTCCAATCTGTAAACATTCAGTCTTTTTTACATCATTCACAAAATTCTGATTGGTGCATCTCAATGTAACATAATTACTGATCTGATACGTTGAAGTTGTAGGTGAAACTAGAAGAAACCACACTCATGATAATCTTTAAAAAAAAAAAAAAACATAGAACCCCAGCAGTTGTAGATTTATACTTTTTATTGGAGGATCACAGAGTTGTTCCCAAGACATTGGAATTATTATTCTTCAGTGCAAACGCATCAGCTGTCACTCTCTTTGGATAGCTGACAGTAGATACTCAGTAGAACTCAGGACACCTCCTCACATTATTAACCACACACACACACACACACACACACACACACACACACACACACACACACACACAGTATTATTTATATCCTCCGGGGCTTCAATGTGAAGAGATGGAGAGGGTATCCAAGGTTGAGAGTCGTTCACTCAGATCTGCCTGTGTGTTGTTGTCAACTCACTAGCTCTCAGACACCACTAGCAGCAGTACATTTGTGCATCAGTGTGCCCATCATGGATGTGTGAAGTCGGGTTATTGTTGTCACGTTGCTGGCAGCGCCGTCCTCATAACTCTCCTCCTGCTCAGGCTCTAGGCGCTGCTGTTTTATCTGAGAGCGCAGTGGCATCCCGAGGTCTGCAAACTCGCTTCACTTTCAAACTTTCACTCATGTGGAAGTTGCACCCGGGAGCCACAGCTTGGTTTCCGAGCCCGAGTCTGGGATAATGAAGCCGTCATTCAGCAAGATGAGTTGACAAACAGGAGAAGAGGGAGACAGCCTTTTTTCTACAAGGTCAGGCAGAAGTTTGTGTGTGTGAGTGGGTGGAAAGATGTGTCTTCGCAGCTATCCAAACAGTTTGGTGTGGAAAAACACCTAAAATAGGAATCATTTTGCTAAACGGGAAGTAAACAGCCATCTTTGCTGCAAGGAAGGCTTAAATGTGCTCGGATTAGATTCAGGCATTTGGGTTACATACTATATGTAAAAACTCGAAGTCTGTTTCTGACAGGGAATGAATTGAGTCATGGAATCTAAAAGTAACAACCTAAAAGTTTACTATGTTTACAAAATGTAGAAAGGACTATTGTCATAACTCTTTTACACTGCTTTGACATTCATATTCAATAGACTAGAATATGTGTTCCAAAGAGAGATGTTTTGAAATGTTCCTTTAAGCAAATATTAAACATACTTTCTATTAAACTCACATTTTTGTATTAAAATTATTTTATTTATTGGTCTGATGTACTAATAAATATGTTATTTACCATGCATGTGTACTTCTTGTGTGCTGCCAACCGCTCTGGGTCAAGTATCTCCTTTCACCAACTTATACACCCATTTTGTGCTGATCCATTTCCCACTCCCTCCGTGCACATCAGTTTGTCTTGGTAGTTCAATATTTAGTTGAATTATGAGGAAAAATTATCATTGCATGTTAAAATCTCACAAAAAATGTCATCAAACTGTGCATTGTTTTGGTTCTCTCTGGGTACTCTGGCTTCCTCTCACAGTCCAAAGCATGACTGTTTGGTTAACTGGTCTGTCTCAATTTCCCTTAGATATGAATGGGTGTGTGCATGGTTGTTTATCCTGTGTATCTCTGTGTTGCCCTGCGATGGACTGGTGACCCTGCCTCTCGCTCGTGGAGCGCTGGAGATAGGCATCAGATCCCTCGCGACCCTGTACGGAAGAAGCGGGTGTAGAAGATGGATGGATAGATGGGATGGCCTTGTTTTCTAAAGTCATATACTGTATATCCATTTTTCTACTCTGATCTTCATTTTGGGGCCTCATCACCATATTTTCATATAGTTGACATGGATATATTGTATGGAATTACTTTAGTCAGTTGTCAAAGTAAGAACAAAGCAAAAACCGCAAATGTTAAAAATGCAAAGAGGCAAAATTGCCAGAAACTCTTACAGATATTGGTGAATAAAAATTATTGTTAGACCATTTAGGCACAACTCACCTTTGAGAGCTATTTTGCACTTTTCATTAAGAAACAACTGTTTAGCTTCAGGTTCATCCTTGGGCTCTTACTGAGACGTTTTTGTGGTTTCTGCAAACTGCTTTACAGAACATCACATTAAACAGGTTCTTCTCTCTCTGATTCTTCCTTGTCAGAGTCAGAGAAATCAAAGGCCGTTCTCCTTTTGGAATAGCCACAGTTGTGGCTTGTATTTTGATTAAATGTACTTGTCACTTTATAAATTTACCTACATTTGTCAAGTGGAAGGTGCTATTTTCCCCTACTGGCAGAAACCCAGATCTTTCAGAAGATGGAGATTTAATGGGGACTAAACCAAAACTCATTTTCATTTTTAATTTAGTTCCCCTCCAAACTGATAACCATTAAGTTATTTAATTGTGGAAAATAGATCATTTTTCAGTGCCCATCCTGTGTCTCTTGGTGGAAGAGTTTTTTATTGGCTGCTAGAACTCAGTTGGCTGTATAAGGCCAGTCAGTGAGCAGCCATATGCTGCTTCAGGCAAGACATAACACATGTCCCGACAGAGAGGCTGTAATCTGACACATGTCCCATCAGAGGGGCAGCATGTCTGTGTGTGTGGCTCTGTTGTTGTGGAGTTAATGCATGACTGGAGAAAGAGAGACTGAGTGGACATCTGCAGTCATGTCACAGGAGATTCCCAAAGTGCCGATACAGACTGGTGTTAGTCCCCTCAGGTATATTTTTGGATTATTTCAGATTTCCTTTTGAGATTTCTTAATTTTATTCCTGTTAGTGTACTCAATTTACAATACACGAGGATTGAAACAGTTAGGGAATAAATCATTTCTAAAGTTGTAGCTCTTGGTACTCTGTCTCTTCTCTGTTGCTTTATCCGATGTGAATTTAGACCATCCATGTCTGAGCACTCAGTGAGAACAACAGACCAAGAAGTGCGTGGTCTAGTTTAACATGAATAAATCTACTACATCTACTTCCAAAAATAACTTCCCAAACGCACTCGTTTTTCCATAGTGTTGAGATCTAATTACTGTGAGGCTCTGAATGTGAAAGGAAAATGTGCAGTCTGATCCAGCTCAGCCGCCCAAAGATATTTGATGTCTGGCTTCCCTCCTCAGCCGTCTGAAGATCCAGAAAAAAAAAAAAAAAAACAATTGCTGTGTGCTTCAGTTTGTGTGCGACTTATGAATGTTTGTTGGAGGTAAAAATGCTGCAGGGCCAGCAGTAATTAATGTAACTGTCTCATTCTGTTATTAGCTAGATAAACAGCTGAATCAGCAAGCCTGATGCAAAAGAGACTGAAGCAGATGTAGACAGAGACAAACTGATGCTGAATTCTGAATGATGTGAAAGTGTTACTGTATATGAAGTACAACCCAAGTTCCAATGATGTTGGGACGTTGTGTAAAATGAAATTAAATACAGAATACAATGATTTGCAAATCCTGTTCAGTCTATGTGCAACTGAATACACTACAAAGACAAGATATTTCACATTCAAACTGATAAACATTATAGTTTGTTTGTTTTTGCAAATATTCACTCATTTTGAATTTGATGCTTGCAACACAATTCAAAAAGGCTGAGACGGGCATGCTTACCACTGTGTTACCTTACCCTTCCTTTTAACAACACTTAACAAGTGTTGTGTAACTGAGGAAGCTTTGTAGGTGGAATTCTTTCCAATTCTTGCTTGATGTACAACTTTAGTCTTGGATCTCCTTGTTGTATTTTACACTTAATAATGCAGCACACACTTTCATAGTTCACTATTTTATTCAAGCAGGCCAGTCTAGTACCACTTTCTTCTCCAAGTAGCCATGCTGCTGTAACATATGCAAAATGTGTCTTGGCGTTCTCTCACTGAATTAAGCAGGGACGTCCCTGAAAAAGACATTGCTTGGATGCCAGAATATGTTGCTCCAAAACATGTATACACCTTTCACCATTAATGGTGCCTTCACAGATGTGAAAGTTACCCATGCCATGGGCACTAACACACCCCCATACCATCACAGATGCTGGCTTTTGAACGTTGCTCTGATAACAATCCCAATAGTCTTTTTGGCCCGGATGACACAACGTCCATGATTTCCAAAAACAATTTGAAATGCGGACTCGTCAAACAGCAGCACACTTCTCCACTTTGCATCAGTCCATCTCAGATGAGCTCAGGCTCCAAGACGCAGGCAGCATTTATGGATGGTGCTGATACATGGGTTTCACTTTGCATGGTAGAGTTTTAACTTGCCCTTGTAGATGCTGTTCTAAAATTAGATTAGTTTTTGATGGGTTGCCTCCTAAGGGTTTAAAGGTCATGGGCATTCAGTGTTGGTTTTTCGGCCTTTGCGCTTATGTGCAGTAATCTCCCCAGATTCTTTGAATCTTTTGATGTCATCTGAAACAGTTTTTCAAAGAGTCTTCAGAGACGGCCAAAGGTTAATATTTCAGTCATCACAGCAAACGGCGGCTACTATAAGGAATCTGAAATGTAACAAATTTAAAATTCTTTTAAAATTTTTTGTTTGCTACATAATTGCATATGTGTTCATTCACAGTTTTGATGCCTTCAGTGATAATCTTTGTACAATGTAAATAGTCATAAACATAAAGAAAACAATTAAATGAGAAAGGCATTCTAAAATGTTTGACTGGTACTGTATACAGTTGTGAAAAAAGTTAAACCCTGTGAATGCTTGTGCATTTTCTACCGTTTTTGGATGCACGGATGTATTTATTTTTATGTAACATTTAATACTAAAAGATTTAAGTAATATAAAGAAGAATAAAGGCTTTCAAAATATTTTGTTAAATGTAATAAAAAAGACAATTTCTGAAGACTAATGAATAAGACATCTGATTGGTTTTGATGGGGGTAACGCATCAGATGAACATGAAGAGAACATTTGCCCTGTTTAAACCTGACAGTCTTTTTTTTTTGGTGATTCATGACTGCTGAAGTCTAACTGAACAGGTTTTGAATACTCTTGCTTCTATTGACATGAAACTACAATCAGAAAATGTATGCACAAGTTTACCTTTCATCTGAGTTGTGCAAGAAAGAAACCTTTGCTTTGTTACAAAGGTCCAAAGTTTACCAGAGAGTGTACAGACAGAAAACAAGACTTCTACAACAGTGCTCTTTGAATAGAAGAGTCTAAGATTGAATTATTTGGACATGAGGATGGAGGCCGAGGAATAAAGCAAATATAGTTTCGGACTCATACTCGTCGTCTTCCGCTTTATCCGGGACCGGGTCGCGGGGGCAGCAGACTCAGCAGAGACACCCAGATTTCCCTCTCCCTAGACACCTCCTCTAGCTCTTCCGGGGGCAGCCCATGGCGTTCCCAGGCCAGCCGAGAGACATAGTCCCTCCAGCGTATCCTGGGCCGTCCCCTGGGCCTCCTCCTGGTGGGACGTGCCTGGAACACTTCCCGACCGCCACACAATGTTGCAGAGGCGTGTGAATCATGACAGCCCCACAACATCCAGAGACTTGAGGTACTCAGGGCGGATCTCATCTACCCCCAAAGCCCTGCCACCGCGGAGCTTTTTAACCACCTCGGTGACTTCTGCCTGGGTGATGAAAGAGCCTAACCCCGAGTACCCAGCCTCTGTTTCCACCAAGAAATGTGTGATGGCAGGATTGAGGAGATACTCGAAGTACTCCTTCCACCACCTGATAATGTCCCCAGTCGAGGTCATCATCCTCCCACCCCCACTGTAAACAGTGTTGGCGAAGCACTGCTTCCCCCTCCTGGGGCGCCGGATGGTTTGCCAGAATCACTTCGAGGCCAACCAGTCCTTCTCCATGGGCTCACCGAACTCCTCCCAGGCCCTCCCAGGAGTTTTTGCCTATGCCACGGCGCGCTTGGCCTCACGGTACCTGTCAGCCGCCTCAGGAGTCCCACAAGCCAAAAACTCAATGGGACTCCTTCTTCGGCCCTTACTGCCGGTGTCCACCACCCGGTCCAGGGATTGCCGGTGTGACAGGCACCGCAGACCTTACAGCCAAAGCTACGGGCAGCAGCATCGACAGTAGATGCGGAGAACATGGTCCACTCGGACTCTATGTCTCCAACATCCCCCGGAATCTGGTTAAAACTCTCCCGGAGGTGGGAGATGAATACATCCCTGGCCGAGGGCTCCGCCAGACGTTCCCTGTAGACCCTCGCTATGCGCTCAGGCCTGGCCAAATCAGTCCGGCTTTCTCCTCTTCCAGCAGATCAAACTCACCACCAGGTGGTGATCAGTGGACAGCTCAGCCCCTCTCTTCGACCCGAGTGTACAAAAGGCCGAAGGTCTGATGAAATGACAACAAAGTCGATCATTGACCTCTTGCCTAGGGTGTCCTGGTGCCAATTGCACTGATGAACACCCTTATGTTTGAACATGGTGTTCATTATGGACAATCCGTGACTAGCACAGAAGTCCAATAATGATACACCACTGCGATTCAGATCAGGGAGGCCATTCCTCCCGATCGCACCTCTCCAGGTGTCACTGTTGTTTTCCACGTGGGCGTTGATGTCTCCCAGCAGAATAATGGAGTCCCCGGGAGGGGCACTATCCAGCAACCCCGACAAGGACGACAAGGCCGGGTACTCCGCACTACCGCTCGGCCCATAGGCCGAAACGACCGTCAGAGACCTGTCCTCAACCCGAAGGCGCAGGGATGCGACCCTCTCATCCACTGGGTTAAATTCCAACACGAGACAGCTGAGCTGGGGGGAAACAAGCAAACCCACCCCAGCCCCCCACCGCTCGGCCCGTAGGCCGAAACGACAACCCAAAGGCTCCAGGGTGGGACCCCGGCTCCGCCGTACCGGGCGACGTCACATGCCTCAATTTAGTAGTCCTCATGAGGGTGTCTTGAACCGCTCACCTAGAGCCTGTTTGCCATGGGAGACCCTACCAGGGGCATTTAAGCCCCAGACAACCGCCTCTAGGATCATTCGAGCACTGAAACCTCTCCACCACGTTAAGGTGGTGGTTCAAGGAGGGGAGTTTCGTATTTAGCAAATAAAGAACAATATACCTTGTAGAATTTTAACAATTTTGTCAGTTTTTGTTTAGAACCAAATTTTTTTCATTTTGTTTTTCAGTTGTCAGCAGGTTGTTTGGTTTCTCTTATCTACAGTAATTTCCTTTTCCTGTGTTGTGTAACACAGTGTCGTTTTTAAGCCAACAGAGATTTGATCTCAGTACAAGTTTGAGACGTAAACAAGTGGAAATACAGAGAAGGTTGCTTCTCATTTATTACTATTGCTTTTTCCAGCACCTGATGTTTTATGTTGACAGGCTTGTCAGGGACTTTCTCTGTTGCTGTATTTGCTCCGACCATGTTAATATTAAAGGTGCTGTATTTACATACACAACATTTTAAATAGACAACACGCACATGAAGCCATTGGAGCCCATAACTCATCACAATGGTTCTGCATCAAAGACAAATCCAAGGCCAAACTGATGCATATGCCAACATAAATCTGCTTTGCCTGCTATAACGGATAAATTGTCGTCATTATCTGGCATATGTTGGTGTAACATGAGGTGAAAATCAAGGACAATGATCTACAAACACCCAATTAAATGAATTTATTTTGTCCTTTAAAGGTGTCATCAATTAAGATGCTCTTTAGGAATTGAAATATGTTCAGATATAATTTTCACAGACACCAGTGTTGGAAGTGTAAAATGTAAACTGCAGTCCAAACGTGCTGATACTTGGCACATTTTAAAGCTTTTGATAAAGCTTTACCACTGTTGCGAGTCTTATCTGCACAAAACACAAAGCTGGAAAACAGTCAAACTTAGAGTATAAACTACAAACTCTGCGGCTTATTATCAAACTGAAGCTGATAACCAGCTGAAGTGGGCTGAAAAGTCAGCTAATGTTCACAACCCTGCTCCCTGTAGATCTGAACTTTGAATGTTTCAATGCATTTATGATAACTGTTTGTATAGAGGCACACCCCTCATTGAGGAGCCGAAATAAAAGTCAGCACACTTTTAAGGGCCATCTGTTTCTCAGGCATAGCGTGCAGAGAGATCCCACTCAGGTCTAACAAACTGCTGCATACAAATTTCCCAAGTGTTACAGGTGCAATTTAATCATCAGCCAGGTACAATAGAGATGTAGGTCCTGGAAAAAAAAAAAAAATTCCAGCACTGTGCAGAGCTGAGCTTTACCACATGTGTATTCAATTTGTCTGAATAAGAACAATTCAACCTGGAAAGACTCACAAAATGGAGAAACAACAAAATGACAGAGAGTTTATTAATGAAAGATTATTTCCTTGGAGCTCGGACCCTGGAAGAAGACGTAAACGCTGAGGATGAAGTGGGTTTGAATAGCCACCAAATCATCTCTGTTCACCAGACCTGCTAAACTCAGTGGGCCATCGGACGTGCTCCACTGTTCATCAGAATGGGTCACAGTTAGAGGTTGTTTCTGGAGAGAAAAAATTGTTTAGGATAAAACTATTTAATTATTGTTTATTTGATTGGGTGTTGCCTTCTTTGCGGTATGTAACTGTCCTATCAAGCCACTGAGCCTGATAATGTTCTAAACTGTTAATTTTCTTTTTCTAAAGTTGATGACTTGATAAAAAGTGATTTTACTCCTGCAACATGAGTTTATTCCATTTTATGTTTTCCCTTCATCTCCTCTCACTAACCTGCATAAAATATATCAACATAGTCCCTTAAACATGCTAAGCTGTTATCCCTAATGCTAAAGTTCAGCTAAAGCTAAAATGGTAGCCACTGTTGGATCTGCTGTGTTTACTACACAACTCATTCGGTTCACACTCTGATCGGCCATCGAACGACTCCAGCATTAATACACATTTAAGGATTCTTCATGTTAACACAACATTAATAATAAAATATTTAATGAAGAATCAGTTGTCCAAAATGCTGTTGATCTCTAATTCAGATGGTTTTTCAAATATTATTTTATCAAAATAATATTTTGTTTACTCTCCTGATTTGCATTGTGACAGGTTGTCAGAAAATATATCAGTTGTTGTCCTTAATTTGTTGTAAAGCTAATTTGGCCTCATTCCAAATTTCTCAAAACGGTCTGGTTCTTAAACATAAATATTCACACTGAACTGTAATATCACTGCACTGATTCATTGGTTAATGGTTTCAGTTTATAAGTTTTCTTATTCTTTTCATTTTACTTACTAGTTTAGTTGAACGTTACTAGCTTAGTAAAATACTTGACTAAAGTATTTTAACTGGAGATTAAAGTATTTTGTTAACAAATTCTTGTATTTTGGAAAGAAGTTATTTATGTTTATGCTGTATATGTGTATACTACTGGCTGTTTGAGAACACTAGTGCACAAATTCACCCCTTCTTCTATTGTTCTATAATACCAAACCTCACCAGGCAGGTATTTATAAAACAATAACTGAGACTGAGAGCTGTTTGGCTGTTAACTCCTGACAATCAGGTGGTGCCCCGTCTTGGTAATTTTGATTAAAATTACTAACTAAATTCCCTTTGGCACTTAATAATAGTTATTTATAACCAAACCTGTTGCACAACTCTGTTTGGTTTTCTCCAACTGTGGTGGTGTACATTATAGCCAGGCATCTCTACTTTGGTCGAATCTCTCTTAAATATTATTGTAAGTGGGGCTGCCATATTGTTATACCCTTTCAAACAAACCCTATTTATTAAGCTTTTTTTCTAACTATCTTGCTATAAACTTTAAAGTTTAGCTAACAGAGTCTGAAATCCACGCTCGGACCTTTGGGTAAATTTGCAGGGACATCCGTTCCTTGGAACATTGGCGAAGGTTGGTTGGTGAAAATTATTTTTCTCCAATAGAATGATGGACATCAAATAGTTTGAAAATGATCTTATTACCCTTCCCAGATTGATAGACAGATGCGTCTTTAAGGGCTAATCTACCCAAAACTGCACATCTATTCCAAAAATAAGCAGAAAAAACCTTGGGTGTTTTTTTTTGTTTTGTTTGTTTTGTATTGTTTCTGCACCGTCAGCCAGGAAAAATGAAAGCAAATCACTTTGACTGAGTTGAACAAAAATAGCTCTATCAAAGGTATGCCTGTCATGTTTCCAGTTTGTCATTTGAGTTTGTAATTTTATTTAGCGTTCTGTATTTCATCTTTTTGACTTGCGTATGTGTGGTGTTGAGTTGCACTTGTTTTCACCTCTCACCTCAAAAAATACACGTCAAGTTGCAGCAATCAAACTGCTGTCTGTACAGCTTTTGATCAAGAGAATCAGGTGAATAAGTTTTCCACTTCAGGCAAAACAAAAAGAATAAAAAAAGAAAAATACACTTCTGCAAAGTAAAACTGCTCTTCTTGCCACAAAGAATAGCAGCTTTTAGAATAAATTAGACCTTTTTTAACAGGGATACTAAAAGCAAGATTCGCTCCATAAAAATAATTCAAGTAAATGTTGCTATGAAGATAAACCAGGATTATTTTCTGCAACTGTATTTTTTTGCAGTTTGCAGTTTGATGATATTGCTAAACTCTGAGAGGAGCCTGTGGAAAGCTATAATGTTCTTGGTCCGCCTTTGGTAAGTCCAACTCAGCCACGGTTTTTTGGACCAGGATGGCCCAATGACCAACAGATTTGCTTCATATGATGCAGATTCCTTGAAGAATGACCTGGGACTGGATAGCCACATTTTTAAATATGTATTGTGAAAAGACCACAATTGGCGGAATAGGAATTTTCCTATTTCCTGCTCTTCCATATTAGAGCCAACAGACTTGAGTCAAAATCTAATTGCCAAGTGATACATTTTCTTAAATGAATCAAACTTTTAAGATGCATTATTGAGTACGTTTACATACTTCACGTTGCCTTTTGACGAAAGGCTATCTGTGCACATGAGATTGAGCCATTTCTCTTATGAACATTCTGCCTGCAGGAATTATTTCAACAGAATTACTTCATATACTTCAAAAACATGGATGATTACACCCTTTTATTGTTTTGCATCCCTGTGGACACAAATAAGACAATGTCTCCAGAGTCCAGCTGTTATTTTCTCCTGCAGGACAATAAATAAAAATAAAAGCGTTTTGTTACATAAATTCATAGGTTCAAAAAATAACAGAATACAAAGAAAATAAAAGTACAATAAATGCAGAATATTGCATAGATGAAAATGAAGTCGATTGACAAAATCATGTATTAAAAATGGGCCAAACAAACGGTAAAACATTGCATTAGAAACAAATATCAAATATGGTTTCTAAATTAAATAGCAACCTGATGAAATGATCTGAATGCACAGAGCCTTACTGATGTATTTATTTGTCTTCCTTTTTTCACATTTTCCCACTAACTTAACTTGCAATTTACGGTGCTGAGAAAAATTGTTTGCTCCTTACAGATTTTTTTTGTCAAACCTAAATGTTTCGGATCATCAGATTAACTAATACTGGTTTAAGATAACCTGAGTAGATACAAAAGTAGCTATTCAAATACTGATTCAATTTACTAACCGAAAAAAGGTATCCAAACCAACCTTGCCGTGTGTGAAAAAATGAATTGCCCCCCTAATAAGGCTGCACAATATTTCACGACTATATCATCATCACAAGGACCGTTTGGAGTGCAACAATTGCTGGTTAATGTTTTCAAAGTATTATTTGTTTGCATCTTACAAGTTAATGTAATATTTGGCCAGATGGACAGAATTTCACAACAGTAGACATTACCTATAGAATCTTATCATTCACAGAGTGTAGGAAGCACAGATGAGAAATATTTACCAATATTATCTCCATCGCAGGATTTTATAATATCATGCAGCACAAACCTAATAACTAGTTTTACCAACCTTAGCCTCAACAACTGACATCAAGAGTTTGTATGAACTGGCAATGATTTTTTAACATCAGTGAAATTTTGGCCCACTCTCCTTTGCAGAAATGTTTAAATCAGCCACGTTGGAGGGTTTTTTCTTCAGAGCCATATCTTGGTTGTTCCATCCTCTATTTTCAAACAATGGATTGACCAGTGCTCAGTGAGATCTTTAAAGCTCAGGATTTTATTTTATAACCTAACTCTGCTTTAAGCTTACTTAAACCTTATCTATGAGCTGTCTAATGTGTTCTATGGTCTTTATTATGCTGTTTGTTCAGTAATGTTCTCAAACAAATCTTTGGGGCCTTCAGAGAACAGGATTTATATTGAGAACACATTACACAGGTGAACTCTTTTCACTTGTCAGGTGACTTGTTAATGTAAATGTTGCCACTATTATTTATTTAGTGGTATCAAGGTGAAGGGAGCAGCATGCCACCCTTCAGGTTTTTGTAAGAAATTTTGAAAACCATGTTCCATTTGCTATCCACCTTACAATTATGCACTTCTTTGTGTCAGCCTATCATATAAAACCTTAGTATGCTGACATTTGTATTTGTAACACATGAAAAATGCCTATGGGGTGCAGGTACCTTTGCTAGATGTATTTAAATAAACTTTTTGCAAAATCAGCATATGTACAAATCTAAACTAGTCAGATCTAAATAATTTTTAGCAAACCCAGTGAACAAGTGAATAAATGTACTCTTTCATTTACAGCCATAAGTTCATTTAATTAGCGAGCCGATATTACAGCTTCAGCCGGTTTTTTGTCCATCCTGCTATTTTTTATTTATCTGTAGAGGCTTTCAAAGCATTTGAACCATTTTCACACACGTTTACTCTCACTGCTTCAGAACATTTCTGTGGGGAATATGGAGAGGCTTTTGTGAAACTTAAGGAGGAGAAAGGCAACCGCAGACAGCAGCTCATTATTCAGAGATAAAAACGCACCAGGAGATGGCTACATGTTTTTTTCAGCAAAGTCAACAATGTTCGGGAATTGTACTAGTTGCTGTGACCAGAGTTTTTTTGCATGCTATTTTGTCTCTGCCCTGCTATATGTACTGTACATAGCTAGGCAGCCATGATGGTACAGCAATATGGTGCAAAATTTATGTTATAAACAGAACATTTTCAACTTCACACACACATATACCAATTAAGGTGTGCATATTTGTGTCTGTATCACTGTTAGATCTATGGCCCTTTTCAGAACTGGCATAAACATCTGTCTTGGTTGATGAAGATAAAATAGACCTCATTAAGCATGCCCATTCATAGCTGGTGCCAAAATCTGTCCTAAGTAATGATATCTGTTACCTGCTTTACATGCAAATAGGCACATAGACATGTCACAGACCGGGCTGAGCAACAACGGGACCTCAACAGGTCTATTAATCTTCCTGTAACATCACAAATACATTAAATAATAGAAACTACTTTATCATTCAGACATTAACATAGCTGATATTAACCATAGTGGTAGTTTCTGTGGAGGTATCTGCTACAAAACTCTTCACAAGCTTGCATACACAGAAGCTCCTATTTATATGGAATTGGAAGGGAATGTTTTACAATATGGCTACCAAGACTGAAAGCTTACAACCAGCTAGCTGGGAGCTGTTCAGGTGAACACTCCACTGCCTGACAGGCGACATGTCAGGTCATAGGGTGCTCCTTCAGTGAGTCCCTAAGTGGATTGCGTTCAGACTGAGTAACTAATGCTGAGTATCCCAGGCCAGCACTGGGGGACCTACGGCCAGGTGTGAAAAGGGTTTTTAAATTCAGTGCAAAAAATATATCCAGTGATGGACCTGCTGTATCTGAGGCCACCGTGCTGACTTTTGCCGAGTTTTGGTGGAGACAATCCTCAACATTTACTAAAGAAAGAACTAGTTTGTTTCTGTTTGTGTTATTAGTAGCAACTTATAGCTGCCCACATACAATCACTGCCCACTTTATTAGGTACACCTTTCTAGTACCGGGTTGGAACCCCATGTTTGCTTCAGAACTGCCTTAATCCTTCGTGACATAGATTCAACAAGGTACTGGAAACATTCCTCAGAGAGTTTGGTCCATATTGACATGATAGCATCACACAGATGCTGCAGATTTGTCAGCTGCACATCCATGATGTGAATCTCCAGTTCCACCACATCCCAAAGGTGCTCTATTGGATTGAGATCTGGTGACTGTGGAGGCCATTTAAGTACAGTGAACTCATTGTCATGTTCAAGAAACCAGTCTGAGATGATTCGTGCTTTATGACATGGTGCGTTATCCTGCTGGAAGTAACCATCAGAAGATAGGTACACTGTGGTCATAAAGGGATGGACATGGTCAGCAACAACACTCAGGTAGTTTCTGGCATTGACATGATGCTCAATTGGTGGTGGACCTTCGGAGAACACCCCACCCATACACCCCCCTCACCATCCTCAACAACACCATGACAGCTGTGGACTTCAGGTTCCTAGGAACCACCATCTCCGAGGACTTGAGATGGTCTTCACACATAGACACTGTCCGGAAGAAGGCCAAGCAGAGACTATACTTCCTGAGGCAACTCAAGAAGTACAACCTTCCACAGGAGCTGCTGGTCATCTTCTACACTGCCATCATTCAGTCTGTCCTGTCTTCATCCATCTCAGTGTGGCTCATCCACAAAACAGGACAGGTCCAGACTGCAACGAATAATCAGGTCTACAGAGAGAATAATCAGGGCTGACCTTCCCTCTATCCAGGACTTATACAGGTCTATGGTCAGAAAAAGAGCTGCTAAAATCTCTGCAGACATCACACAACCTGTACATAAACTGTTTAGAGTTTTACCTTCAGGCCGTCGCTACAGAGCACTGTTTACTAAAACCAGCCACCAGGCTGTTTCTCTGATGAACATTTAACAGAGTACCAAACAACAGCATACTTGCAAATGCACCTTTGTATATGTGTATATATGTATATTTAAGGACTTAAAGATATGTGCATAATATAGCTTATAACGCATAAAAAAAAAAAAAAAACGAGAGAGCAAAGTGTACCGGAGTCAAATTTCTTGTTTGTATGTACAAACTTGGCAGTAAAGCTGATTCTGATTCTGATTTGGTACTAAGGGGCCCAAAGTGTGCCAAGAAAATATCCCCCACACCATTACACCACCACCACAAAGCCTGAACATTGATACAAGGCAGGATGGATCCATGCTTTCATGTTGTTGACGCCAAATTCTGATCCTACCATCCGAATGTCGCAGCACAAATCGAGACTCATCAGGCCAGGCAACGTTGTTCCAATCTTCTATTGTCCAGTTTTGGTGAGCCTGCGTGAATTGTAGCCTCAGTTTCCTGTTCTTAGCTGAGAGGAGTGGCACCCGGTGTGGTCTTCTGTTGCTGTAGCCCATCCGCCTCATCCACCCTGTTGACTTTCTATCAGCTCAAACCAGTCTGGTCATTCTCCTCTGACCTCTGGCATCAACAAGGCATTTGTGTCCACAGAACTGCCACTCACTGGATATTTTCTTTTTTTCGGACCATTCTCTGTAAAACCTAGAGATGGCAGTGCATGAAAATCACAGTAGATCAGCAGTTTCTGAAATACTCAGACCAGCCCGTCTGGCACCAACAACCATGCCACATTCAAAGTCACTTAAATCACCTTTCTTCCCCATTCTGATACTCGGTTTGAACTGCTGCAGATCGTCTTGACCATGTCTACATGCCTAAATGATTAGAAATTTGTATTAACGAGCAGTTGGACAGGTGTACCTAATAAAGTGGCCGGTGAGTAAGGTTTGTAACTCTGTCAAATGAGAAATGTGTGCTTTCAGCATCTCTTCCTTCCATTAGACCCTGACAACTCCTGACTCAAGAACTGTTTTTCTTTATTAACATGTAATGTGTTTATTTATTTAACAAAACTCAACACTAGCTAGCTATTTTTTGGGGTGGTTTATTCACTTTTTTACCACTTTTTCAGAGGCCAGTGAGCGAGTGACATATTTAGGAGTGTTATGAGAAGATCACTGTCTTTCTTATACGTGTTTCCTGCACTCTGTGACCTTTAGCATTTTCTGCAATGTCATTTGTTTCCAGAGTGAGCATTTGCTGCCATAATACTCTGTCCAACTGCCTGAATATTACATTACTATGTACAATGCAAGTTCATAACACTTGGATTATATTAGTCAACAATTACTGCATTCCAAACAGTCCTTTGAAATATAAATATTGCACATGACGATATATTTGCGATGTATTGCGCAGCCACAATTATTACTTCTTTTTCCTCATTATTCCTCTTTCACAGTTTTTTTGTGGATTGCAAATAGACTGTCTGCACCACACTGTTGTAGTCTCACTAGCCACTCTTGTGCATCTCAACACCATTTTCACATTTCTCTCCAATTTACTTCACTCTTTCCTTTCCTTTAAATATCTTCTTTTCCCTCCCTCTGTTTTTCACATGCCCACACCTTCCATTCAAAGTGCACTCTTTTTTTGTATCCCCTTATTGCTGCTCTGATCCCCACTTTCTCCCTCAAAACTCAAAATTCAACTCCATAGCATTTCAATTTATTTGCGCATCATCAACGCCTTGTCTGTCTGAGGTGCTTCACATTTCATTTCGAGCTCCAAGTCAGGGTACTGAGACGGAAGGAGACACAAAAATGGAAATCAGCAGAATAAAAAGGGGGGAACATGGATGGAAACTTCTGCCAGCAAATTGATTAAGAGGAAACGTTCTCATGTTGAAAGAGCAGGAGTTGTGCAAATAGACAAAGACAACTTGCCGCTGAGTGTGCACAACACCACTGTCTGGCTTTTCTGCTTTTACAAAACAGCTGACAAGTCTGATCCAGTATCAGCAACAGTATAAATGTGTTCACCAGGCCAACCTCTGCAGAAAAATAAGGCTTTTCAAGTGTTTTTGGGAAATCAGCAGCAAAACTTAAGGTTTTGTAAATAAGTTAAAAAAATTGTCCAGGCATGAAACATTGTTGATCGACTCCCCACTTTAAGTCATGAATGTTGCAAATTGAAATAATTTATCTTACTGTATGTGGCTAAAATGCATTTTAATTGTGGAATTACATGATTGTTTTAAAAGCTGTTGTTCTGTAATTTAGCATATTAGATCCTCCGTTGTTTTGTTGTGTTGAACTGATGCCAATTGATTTTGGTCTCACCAGAAGTCTCGATTCTTTTTCTAAATTATTCAGATGTTGTCTTTTAAACATAAAACAAGCTGGTGCTCATGCCTTCTATATCAGAGGACAGCAAACGTTCAGTGGGCAGTGTTCCCAGCCGACACAGCATTGTTAACAAAATCCTCCCTGTTTCCTCACGTTCATCTTCATCCCATAAGGAAGCAGCTTCCATTGAGCTCCAGACCGAGAGTGATTAGCCTATTCTGCAGTAGACATTTGATTGAAACGAGTACATGAAACATATGTATTAAGGAAGGCTGTATTCCATTTCTGCTTCTGTACATGTTGGTTATTAGGTAGAATGTGTGAAATAACCGAACCTTAACTAAATGGAGGCAAACTATATCTAGAAAGCACAGATTCAGCATGCTTTCGCTTTGTATCGGTATAGAAAAGTTTTTTTTTAATAATTCTCAGCTCTTCCACTGGTTATTTAAAGAAAATTCAAGCCATGTCAACATCAGGTCAACATTAAACTTAACAGTCGGTTTCCTCTAAAACTCTGAAGTGTTCAGGTCCAATGACTGGTTGTCTTACAGTCTGTCAGCTGCCACATTTGTACTGTTGTGGTCAGCATTACAGCCACAGCCAGATGGCACATGATTAAAATCCAAAAAAATACTCAATGAAAAGGAGTTTAAACAAACATCTCCACTGCTAGAGGGGATGTTTTATGTTTCCAGAAAGCAAAAAATGGCGGAAATATGACGGGACCACTTAAGCTGACCCCAAATTCTTGACTGTGAGGAGATGACATACATCATGCTGTTGTATTAATTGTGCTGGCAGGGACGCGCAAGCAAAGCAAATGTAGGCATGAAAATAACTCATTAACATGCAAAAACAATGACACTGCTGTGGTCCCCATTTATCATACTTAACCTCTTAACCTTCACATCATTTATTAAATTAGTTTCCGGGAAACAGTTCATTGCAGAAAGTGTATTAAGTTGTTGCTGTAGCACTATAGCTGCTCTTTATTGTGCTGTATTCCTGCTCTTTAGATGTGCAGCCTCTTTGTTAAACCTCTAGTTTGTTGCGTCGAAGAGAGTAAAATCTATGTTCACACAAAACAACTTTGACAGCGGACTGACACGTTTTCACCAGATGCACTACACTGACTTTCTAGGTTTCCTTTTTTTATCACAGCAACAAAAATGCAATACAAGTGTTTAAATATGCTACAGCTGTAAAATGGCTGCACTGGGAGTAACATGGAGAGTGTTTTTCTGATAACAGCATCTAAAGCAACAGTTTGACAAGAGATGAAGATTAATTGTTTTGCAGCGATTGGATGAAACCTTGATGCATTAGTTTTTTGAAATCTCATATCAAAATCCAATTGGTTCAGATGTAAATTAAATTTATGTATGTAAATGAACTCCTGTGGGGTTCTTCTTCTGCTGTGGAGCAGTATTAGGTTTTTCACTAGCGGCTCCTACTGTTTGGGCAGAGAACTAAAGAGATGGTAGCAAAATAATCCCTAGAAGACTTTTAGGAGCTCATTAGTCGTGCATAGAGTGATTCAATCTGATCATGCATATCAGTTATTTCTCAAGAATCACCTTGATAGTTAAGTAAAGTGTATACAATATTAGGCCCACTATTTTAATTTGACACAAGGTTGTCTGCTGATATTTTTGAATTGTTTTAGTCTTATTTTAAAATTGGAATCACACTAATGCTTTAATATTATGATGTTAATTTTATCAGCAGTGACGTTTTTATTACCTGTATTCTGACCGTCAATAATTACAAATTACTTTTAGCTGGCAGTTTAAAAAAATACCTCTTTAAAAAGATTACATTACTTTCTTTTGTTTGTAATAAAAAAAAAAAAAACATTTCTCACCGTTGTGTTACTGAAAAGCTAAAAAGTACATCTGTTGCAGATTTGTTTTCTTCTACTGAGCTTCATTTAACTGAAATTATAATGCAAGGCCTCCTATAGAAAGGTTTTTTTGTCTCATTAATGGATCAGAATAATAACAGACAATTGAGGTACACACATGGATAGAATTGTTGGTACCCTTCGGTTAATGAAAGAAAAACCCACAAGGGTCACAGAAATAACTTGAATCTGACAAAGGTAATAATGAATAACAATTCTATGAAAATGAACAAATGAAAGTCAGACATTGCTTTTTAAACATGCTTCAACAGAATTATTTTATAAAATAAACTCATGAAACAGGCCTGGACAAAAATGATGGAAAAAAATGTGACCAAAGAGACACGTTAAATCAAGGTGTGTCCATTAATTAGCATCACAGGTGTCTACATTCTTGTAATCAGTCAGTGGGCCTATATATAGGGCTACAGGTTGTCACTGTGCTGTTTGGTGACATGGTGTGTACCACACTCAACATGGACCAGAGGAAGGAAAGGAAAGAGTTGTCTCAGGAGATTAGAAAGAAAATTATAGACAAGCATGTTAAAGGTAAAGGTTATAAGAACATGCTGTTGCATATTATTCAGAAATTTAAGATCCATGGGACTGTAGCCAACCTCCCTGGACGTGGCCACAGGAGGAAAATTGATGACAAAACAAAGAGACGAATAATATGAACAGAAACAAAAGAGCCCAGAAAAACTTTTAGAGATTAATGGTGAACTTCAAGCTCAAGGAACATCAGTGTCAGATCGCACCATTCGACGTTGTTTGAGGCAAAGTGGACTTAATGGGAGAGGACCAAGGAGAACACCATTGTTGAAAACATTTCATAAAAAAGCCAGACTGGAATTTGCCAAACTACATGTTGACAAGCCACAAAGCTTCTGGAAGAATGTCCTATGGACAGATGAGACAAAAATTGAATTTTTTGGCAAGGCACATCAGCTCTATGTTTGCAGATGGAAAAATGAAGCATATGGAGGACGCTCTGTTATGTTCTGGGGCAGATTTGCTGCATCTGGCACAGGGTGTCTTGAATCTGTGCAGGTTATAATGATATCTCAAGACTATCAAGGGATTCTAGAGAGAAATGTGCTGCCCACTGTCAGAAAGCTTGGTCTCAGTCGCAGGTCATGGGTCTTGCAACAGGATAATGACCCAAAACACACAGCTAAAACATGCAAGAATGGCTAAGAGGAAAACATTGGACTATTCTGAAGCAACCTTCCATTAGCCCTGACCTAAATCCCATTGAGCATCTTTGGAAGGAGCTGAAACATGCCGTCTGGAAAAGGCACCCTTCAAACCTGAAACAACTGGAGCAGTTTGCTCATGAGGAGTGGGCCAGAATACCTGCATGTACTATAGGCCAGTGTAAATCACCAGTCTAGAAGAAATGCCCTGGTCCAAAAAAGATTTGAAGGCATCCACTTTGATTTTTCGAGACATTAGAGAAAGAAAGTTCAGACTAAAATCACATTAGACTCCCTTTTAGATGAAGATACAGTATGAGCTGCTTGCTGCGTGTCAGACCGGACTCTTATGGGGGACCATTACTGAGTCTAGGGCTACGTTCACACTGCAGGCAAATGCTTTGGGGTCATAAACTGTTCAGGCTGAAGTCGCATTTAATTGGTAGTTTACATGACCATGGAAAAACAAAATCTGATTTCAGGAAAAAATCTGAATTGAACATGAAGACATAGCCCAAGTCTGTCCAGACCTTTTAAAATGGTCAGATGTTTTAGACATCAAAAACGCTGGACAGAGCAGTAACCTTTCAGTGAGAGGAAGGTAAATCTTTGCTCAAATGGAAAGGAAATAGTAAAGACCATTAAATAAATAACCATATAACGGGATAATTGAAATTATCCTGTTTTTGCCTGCAGCAACAATTTCCATCTGATAGACTCTTTAGAAGGTAAAATAGAAACACTCATGTGCACTACAACAGGCACTAAAGATAATGTAGAAAAAAAAACTGTTATCATCCATTATTACAAGAAGTAAAAAGGGCTTTGGAGCAACTTGATGGCTAAAGGGAGATGGTATCAAAATCATATCTGCATTTAATTACCATGAAATATGCAAGGAAAATGTTTTCATGGAAAACACTGTCAGCATGTTTTATTACTGGGAGAATAATATGTGCAAAAGTGGAGCTGCTGAGCAGAAAAAAACTGAAACAAAGGAAATAAAGGTCAGAAGCTGAAAAGCTTAACATGACTCAGCACGCTACCTTTGGTGAGTAATTATTTTTTTTTCTCTTTGAAACAAAGTGTGAAAGGCTGGTGTTGCCATGGTAATTTAGAACATAAGATGTTCAGAATGTCATCTTCTTCCTGAACCTACAGATGCATTTAAAAAGGGACACACAAGTTGGGAATGCACAGCTTATTTTTTTACTTTTTTATAAGCTGAAAATGGATTGGAGAGTATAACAGCCTTGCAATGATGACACATTTTTTTCTATTTCCAAGTGGCCTTCACTGTTTAGTTCACTTTAGGTGAAGGGTTACCACATCAATTTCTCTTTTCTAACCAATTTTGAATTTCCGATTACTAAGCTTTTTTGACTTAAATTAAGAAAATGTTGGTTTCACTAGCACAAACCAAGCCTTTACGGAGCAAGATGCAGACATTGGGAAAAAAAAAACTCCATCCTTGCTGCTTCTTCTTCTTCTTCTTGTATTATTTTTGGCAGTTGGCAAATAACTTTATGATGTGCATTACCACCACCGACTGGTATGGAGTGTGGTTCTTCATGGTTTTAAATCTTATTTAATATTACAACAATCAAATTCTATTTATTAATTTCCTTGCTGCTTCCAAACGATTTATGATGGAAAGTAGATGCTAGGTGAAGCTACCATATAGTCAGTAATAATATTACTGATTACCTGACCATTGTCAGTCTGAGCACCACAATAAAAGCAGAAGTTTGGGCAGTTTGCTGTAAGAAATACAGGTGTGTGTTAATGCATTGTCAGGGCAGGAAGAAAATGGCAGTGGCCTTGGAGAAGCAGCTATTGCTGCCCATAAATCTGGAAAGGGCCATTTGAAGGCAATTTCCAAACTTAAAAAAAAAAAATATAACATTATACAGGGAGACAATTATTCACAAGTAGAAAACATTTAAGACAGCTATCAATCTTCCCAGGAGTAGAAATTCCAAGAAAATTAAACTTAAGGTGAGAGCATGTAATCCTTAGGCCTCACATAGCATGTTCAGTGTTGGAGATCATAACAGGACACTTTAAAAAAGAACTGTGCACCAAGACTATGAAAACAAAATTTGAAAGAAACAGACATTGTTCATGCTTGTTTCTCCTCTTCCTCTTTTTTTTTTTTCTGAGTTGGGCACCTGAAGGCTTTGACCGTTTTCGGTCCATCTCTGGATTTACTTGGCACTCGACAATCATCAGACCTTTTAATCGTTTTGTATCACTTATTTGTTATAAGCCAATCACACAATTCAGAAAAATGTGCAGGAATTATAGGCATGTATAATATCAAAAATGCGATTTTAAGAATGTAAAGGTGTGCCCACTAATTTCGTTAGGCCATTGCTGTAGAATGGATCGCCCCCCCTGCAACCCCTTGTCTGTTCCATTTGAGAGACCCAGAGGTGAACTGGACCCGCCCCATGGCCTTTCCTCTTCTCATAAGCCTACAGGCTGTCAGCCTCTGTGCTGTGTGCATGGCTGTGCCGCTGCGGCATCTTCGCACAGCAAGCAGGGGTGCCAATTCCTCGCCTGCACAGTTATGTGGTAGATAATGGATAACCACTTTTGCGACGCACATGATTTTTAATTTATTTGGTTTTTTGTAAGTGCTCGTGCCGGCCCCTATGTGTCAGGGAAAAAAAGCCGCCCTGGTCAGCTGTCTGGTTCACCCCGTGCCAGAAACCGCCACTGACAACTTTACAACAACTCTGATTACTTCAACCTAGGGCCATCTGTGTCAGGCTAATGGATCTTTGTGCCAGTGCCAATGTTACGTAATTGTTTTTTTGTGTAGATCCTTTATTGTGTTTCTGGGTAAATTTCACAATTTTGTGGGATGAATTACCCTGCTGAGAGAAACCACTGTTACGTTCAGGGATGTGTTCCATCTGCAGCATTGTTTGGAGCTATACTGCTTACTAAACACGGCATGGAAGGACATGATTCTTGTTGTTCATCCAATCAATCTGTTTTCCAACTATTTTGGCAGATAAGATCCACACTGTACGATTATGAATAAGGATACTTGTCATCCTGACAACACACAGACAAGTTTGACTGGAATGGAAAAAATAAATCATGGCATTCTGTTTGGATGTCCACTGATTTGTCCACACATTTTAGAAACTAATGGAAGCTTAGTTGCTGCTATTTTTAGATTCATTATGGTATCAATGTTACATTGGTTGGTTACAAAATGAGCTGTTTGCACCAAACAGAAGACTCCTGTCTTGTTGTTGGCAGCTTGTAACAACATTTTAGCCACTAAACGTTACTGTGTAAACAGAATATGGATGCATGAGGATAAAGTATGTGGGGAAGAAATTGCCAACGCTTGCTTGTTGGCCAAATACTGTGAAATCAAAAGGAAGATACAATGATTAAAAGAAGGAATGTAACAGTAGTGGATTAAGGAAGAAGGATGGCTAAAAATCATAGTGTGGGGAGAAGATAAAAGTGGAGTATATATTCTAGCAAACAGGATATAGATAATTCTGTCAAGGAATTTATTAAAGACACAATGAAACTAAGGATGATATGAATCAATGACAGAGAGCTACTGTAAAGGCTGATAAGACAGACATACTGAATGTTGGGAACCATAATTGGGTTTATAACACAGAAATTAGAACTATTGAAACTGACCTTTGGAATTTAATGAAAGGAGACTCATAAAGATTATCCACATTAGTATAGCTGAATGGCAAGATTTCTTAAATAATGAGCCAATAATGGTTTCACAAAGCAAAGTGAGAGTTTGTGTAAATCTGATGAAAAAGAGTTTATGGGAGTAAACAAATCAAACCAGGTAAAGGAGTTCACAATTTAACAGAAATGTGTGAAATTCAAATATGTGGTCATACATTTATATAGATGCTATGATTACAGGTTCATCCTTAGTAGAAGACTGTAAGATTAAGAAGGGTGATGCATTTGTTTTTTTTTTAATAATAACTCTTAGAGAAAGTGAAGATGTGTACCTGTACACTATAATGTTGGTTAGTGAATAAATAGGCTGTTAATGACTTACAGAATTCCCATTTACCCTCCTCTGACTTCTCCTTTGTGAGAGGGATTGTGGTGGGTGTTATATGCAGCAGTGTCTGCATGCCAGTGAGTGTATCCTTTTCCCCCTCAGTCTGTGTTTCTGTCTCTTGCAAAAAGGTTCCTGCAACCAGAACGGTGCACTTTGCCCTTGACGAGCTTGGTTAAAGCTGGGAGAGGATCTGGTCTCATTGCCAGTTGGCCATTTGGCAGCATGTTTGCTGCATGAACTTGGTGAGAGGTTGGTGAAGGCTTGGTTTGCCAGGTGTTTTTGATTGTGCTGATTTTAGGGCTGTGTCCTTTTAGAGGAGTGCTTTTAAATTTTTCAGGTTAGGTAATGTAGACCTGGTTTGGTTCTGTGGCTGAGTGGCGTAGCTTGAGCTTAAGAGGTAGCTTAAGTTCAGCAGGCCACATTGAATAGGGTTCATTTATATGGCTGTACAATTAAACTTCCATTTTCAGTATGACACTGTTTTTTTGTGTGTTTTTGACTGGAAAAAAAAGGCAAATTAAAATGCCTTATATCTCTTTTGCAATGACTGGTAGTAAGAGTAAGGTAGTAAGGAATTAACATCCTCTTTAAAAGTTCAAAACATTTGAAGAGGATGAAGGGTGGGTATCAAGAACATGAGGAAGTTGTTGCTTAGAAAATAAATTGTCTAAAGATAATTAAAATACCTGCTTAAGTGTAAAAGAGAAGCAAGAGGAGTCGAGAGAATGTGCTCTCAGGATAAGAAAAACATCTTCAAAAAAAGAAAAGTCAAGCAATGATACATCTGCAAAATGAGAAAGTTGTATCAAGAGAGCTGAAAATGCAAGAATGCTGGATCAAAATTGCAGCACATTAAAAATGTGAGCATCCAACTCACAGCATTGAAGGCTTTCAAGTGAAGAATTTGTTTCCTGTTAAAGTACACAAATAACATGCTGTGTTGGATTAAACCAAACCTGAAAACCCAGTTTACTGAGCCTCTCCTTCAGCTGTGTTTCTGTCTGTTCAGTGAAAATAAGCTTGTCTGCACTGATTGCTTATTTAAGGTTCCTTCTCTGACTGTGGTTCAGCAGGGCGGCTGTTCATTTACAGAGAACGAGGCAAGAGATCTCATTAAAGCCTCTGACGGGGAGGGAACAGCGCTGTAGAGTGAGGAGAAGATGAGGGAGGGCAGCTCGAGAAGATGCAACAAAGGAAGAATAAAAAGGAAAGTAGAGAATGTCAACTGGAAAAATATTTTACCGAAGGATAATTCAGGGTGAGAATAAATGTTTTTTTCAGTGAGAGCAGTAAATATGCTCAGATTTCTTCTAGTTGTATCAGCCATATGTATTTTCTTTAAAATATTCATAGTGAATTGTTTTCAGACCTCTCCAATTTCCCTTCTGCTTTAATTCACTGATTCAAACATGAAATCCTGTGTTGTGCTCACCGACAGCTGTTTTATTTGCTGTGTGTGACATTGTCAACAGATCTGACTTGAATAGGAACGTAATTGCATCGAAATCATTACCGTACAAAGAATTCTGGCCCAACAAGATGTTAGTGGGAAATAGATAGCTATGGACAACTAAAATATCAAAAGGACAAAGAAATGAAGGGAATTAAAGAGGGAAGGAGAGAGACCCTCAGAGGATGAGCAGAGATTGCAGATTAAATTCAAATGTCAGACTTGAATCAATAGGACTCAACAGAGGCAGCGAGCTGAGAGTCTGGCTCTGTATTGTTCCAGGGTTTAACAGCAGCGGTGCTGTCCTGAGCATTTTAATTCACTAATTAGTTCTTAATCAGTCAGAGCAGAAAATTACACTCTGTGTTTCTGGAATTGGTTTTGTCAATTACTAGATGCGAGTCAGGCTAGGAGGTGATGCCTTCTAACCCAATCTTCATTTTACATGTTACACTCAGTGGTGGAGGTTAGTTGGCTTTCCAAAGAAAACGTCAACTCAGTGAAGCTGCTAATCAAAACCCTAAACGGTATACAGATTTCTTTCAAGTGGCAGACTTTTTGGAAGGATTTAAGATAGTCTTGAGCAACATTTATCAGGTGCTATTAAGGTCATTCAGAATTTCACTTTGGACATTAGCTGCTTTTTCACTCATTTTCAGAGCAGTACCCTAACATAACAGCATAATGTGCAGTTTATGCTTAAAAACTGAAAAAAGGCAAAATGGTGGAGGACAAAATAAGTCTCAATACTACAGAGCCTTGGAATATAATGCACTGTTTTCAAATTTTATTAAAAATAAAAATTTGACAAGTGTTGCAATCACGTCTCTTTGTTGGTATGCCTACATAAAATCCAGTTGAGTAGTTGGCTTTAGAAGTCACCTAAATAACAAACCTGTGTCCACCTATGAGTACTTTAATCTCAGTATAAATAAAACTGTTCTGTAAAGGCCTCAGGGGTTCATTAGAAAACATTTGTGAACAAACAGCATAATGAAGATCAAGAAACACATCAGACTGGTTAGGGAGAAAGTGGTTGAAAAGTTTGAAGGAGGGTTTGGTTATAAGACAACATACCAACCTTCGAACACCTCATAGAGTCCTGTTCAATCCATCATCTAAAAATGGAAAGAGTGTCAGACAACTACAAATCTGGCAAGACATGGCCACCCACCTAAACTGACTGGCTGAGCAGAGAGAACATTAATCAGAGAAACAGCCAAGAGGCTGATGGTGACTTTAACTGAGCTAAACAGATCTACAGCCCACATTGAATAATCTGTTGACAGGACACCTGTTAGTAGTGAACCACACAAATCTGTCCTTAATGAAAGAGTGACAGAAAGGAAGCCATATGAAATCCTGTTTGGAGTTCGCAACAAGCCATGTAGCGGACATGGCAAACATGTGGAAGAAGGTGTTCTGCTCAGACTGGGGGGACTACATGCAAAATGCTCTGTGTGGAAGAAAACCTAACACTGCACATCACAATGAACAAACCATCCCCATGGTAAAACATTGTGGTGACAGCATCAAGCTATTGAGTTGCTTTTCTTCAGCAGGTGCAAAGAGCTTGTCAGGGTTGTACAGAGGAAAATATAGGGCAATCTAGGAGGAAAACCTGTTAGAGGTTGCAAACAACTTGAGAATGAAGCAGAGGTTCCCCTTCCAGCAGGACAACAACCCTAAAACACAGCATGAGCTACAATAAATGGTTAAGATCAAAGCATATTTATGTGCCAGAATGGCTCAGTCAAAGTCCGAACCTAAATCTAAGAATCTGTGGCAAGACTTAAAAACTGATGCTTATAGACGGTACCTGTCTTTTCTGACAGGGCTTCAGCTTCTTTACAAAGAATGGGCAACAATTTTAGTCCATTGATGTCCAAAGCTGGTAGAGACATACTTTAATTGCAATACTTATTTCAACAAGTCTTTGCTCAGATGGGCTGATACAAATGCACTTTTCCCTCCATTTGACAATTATGCACTACTTTGATTGGTCTATGAATTAAAAACCCAATAATAAACATCCTAGTTTGTGGTTGTAATGTGACAAACTATGAACAAGTTCAAGGGCTGTAAATACTTTTCATTATAAAAAGAAAAATCATAATAATTCAGTCAGTTAGATGTGTTTGTAGGAAACAATAAAATATCAATCACAGACTTACACGAGACCTAACTGATGCATCCTCCTTCCTCTGATCAGGTGTTAAGGTTTAGATGAATCTAGATGAATAAACACATATCTACAATCTTACTAAAATGATAGATTTTTTTGAGTAAAGACTAGTGATAAAGAATCTATTGTTTCGTCTCCATACAGGAACCACACATTTTCTTTGCTTTATTTAGCACTTACATCATATGGTGAAAACACAATTTGGTTTGTTGCTGTTAATCTTTTTATTTTCCTGATGGAATAGTTAATCAGTTATGGCTGTTTTCTCAGGGATTTTTCTGGCATACTTTAAATTAATTAGTCTTTCCACTAAGTGATGTAGATATTATTTTACTCATTTACTTTCATTTTGTATTCCTTTCCTCTTGTGTCGTGTTTTTAATGGTTGTTTCCACTTCATCAACAACAGTTGTAGGTTTAACAGGTTTATTAATGAGAGCTATTGATTACTGTAAATTACAGAGTGTAGTTTATTTCAGACCTGCTGGTAATTAGGACTGAAAGCCTGAAACTGCTCAAGATAGCATCATAGGTGCAGGAATGAAGGTTCTACTTTAAAAAAACATGCTGGATGTGCAGTTAATAAAAATAATAATATTTTTTTCTCACCATTTTGTTTGTTATTAATCACTTGCTAGTTTAACAGTTTTGTTGAAAAGAACTAATCGTTTTCCATAAAGCATCTGTTTTTTTAATGCTCAGAAGTTTGTTTTGTTAGGTGTTAAACTCCTCTAAGCCAGTTTTATACAGGTCCTTCTCAAAATATTAGCATATTGTGATAAAGTTCATTATTTTCCATAATGTAATGATGAAAATTTAACATTCATACATTTTAGATTCATTGCACACTAACCGAAATATTTCAGGTATTTTATTGTCTTAATACGGATGATTGTGGCATACAGCTCATGAAAACCCGAAATTCCTATCTAACAAAATTAGCATATTTCATCCGACCAATAGAAGAAAAGTGTATTTAATACAAAAAACGTCAACCTTCAAATAGTCATGTACATTTATGCACTCAATACTTGGTCGGGAATCCGTTTGCAGAAATGACTGCTTCAATGCGGCATGGCATGGAGGCAATCAGCCTGTGGCACTGCTGAGGTCTTATGGAGGCCCAGGATGCTTCGACAGCGGCCTTTAGCTCATCCAGAGTGTTGGGTCTTCAGTCTCTCAACGTTCTCTTCACAATATCCTACAGATTCTCTATGGGGTTCAGGTCAGGAGAGTTGGCAGGCCAATTGAGCACAGTGATACCATGGTCAGTAAACCATTTACCAGTGGTTTTGGCCCTGTGAGCAGGTGCCAGGTCGTGCTGAAAAATGAAATCTTCATCTCCATAAAGCTTTTCAGCAGATGGAAACATGAAGTGCTCCAAAATCTCCTGATAGCTAGTTGCATTGACCCTGCCCTTGATAAAACACAGTGGACCAACACCAGCAGCTGACACGGCACCCCAGACCATCACTGACTGTGGGTACTTGACACTGGACTTCTGGCATTTTGGCATTTCCTTCTTCCCAGTCTTCCTCCAGACTCTGGCACCTTGATTTCTGAATGACATGCAGAATTTGCTTTCATCCGAAAACAGTACTTTGGACCACTGAGCAACAGTCCAGTGCTGCTTCTCTGTAGCCCAGGTCAGGCGCTTCTGCCGCTGTTTCTGGTTCAAAAGTGGCTTGACCTGGGGAATGCGGCACCTGTAGCCCATTTCCTGCACACGCCTGTGTACGGTGGCTCTGGATGCTTCTACTCCAGACTCAGTCCACTGCTTCCGCAGGTCCCCCAAGGTCTGGAATCGGCCCTTCTCCACAATCTTCCTCAGGGTCCGGTCACCTCTTCTCGTTGTGCAGTGTTTTCTGCCACACTTTTTCCTTCCCACAGACTTCCCACTGAGGTGCCTTGATACAGCACTCTGGGAACAGCCTATTCGTTCAGAAATTTCTTTCTGTGTCTTACCCTCTTGCTTGAGGGTGTCAATAGTGGCCTTCTGGACAGCAATCAGGTCAGCACTCTTACCCATGATTGGGGTTTTGAGTGATGAACCAGGCTGGGAGTTTTAAAGGCCTCAGGAATCTTCTGCAGGTGTTTAGAGTTAACTCGTTGATTCAGATGATTAGGTTCATAGCTCGTTTAGAGAGCCTTTTAATGATATGCTAATTTTGTGAGATAGGAATTTTGGGTTTTCATGAGCTGTATGCCAAAATCATCCGTATTAAGACAATAAAAGACCTGAAATATTTCAGTTAGTGTGCAATGAATCTAAAATATATGAATGTTACATTTTTATCATTACATTATGGAAAATAATGAACTTTATCACAATATGCTAATATTTTGAGAAGGACTTGTACACTCAGTCTTCCATACAGTCATGGGCAACACTGGCTTACATACAGTTTAAGAGGGTAAACTGTAGCCAGGTGCTGCTGATTAAAAGCACAATGAGTAACTGATCATCATTGGTGCAAGACCCTCATTCAAATCAGAAGTCTTGGCAGTCTGTTGCTATAGTCTTGTGCATATATATCCCAATGCCAGGATGGAAAAACATCAGCAATGATCCTAGAGAAGTAAGTGGGACAACCCACCAATCTGGAAAGGGTTAGAATACCATTTTGTCCATCATCCTACAGAGAGAAAGATTATTCATCAATGGAAACGACCTGTCTTCCCAGGATTGGTCATCCCAGCAAAACAAAAGCCTTCTAGAAAAATGTCTTTTGGACAGATGAGACCAAAGCAAAATTGCTTGGCCAAAATTCAGTGTACCATATTGGGGGGAAATTAAATACCTTTTAACAGATGTCAAGTACAGTGGTGGAGGGGTGATGATTTGGTTCTGATTTTGCAGCCACAGTACCTGGGTCATAGCTATTGAATGGACCATGAACTCCTCTCTATACCAAAGTATTCTAGAGTCAAATCTGAGACCATCAGCCTGGGAGCTGAAGCTTGGCCCAAACTGGGTCCTCAACAGGTCAGTGGTCCCAAACACAGCAGCAAATCTACAGCAGAATGGCTGAAAACAAAAGAATCGTGATATGTCACTGACCCAGTCAAAGTCCAGATCTCTGTGTGATTAAAATGTTGTGGTGGAGCCTTCTGAGAGCTTTGCATAAATATATGTTTGGAGACTACTTTTAGTGTGTTTGGAGGAGGTTGTTATAAATACCCACAAGAAGACAAACCTTACAATTTCTACTTGGTTAGACACACAAAATGCTCCTTTGAAGCGAGACCAACTCTCATCTATTTAGCACATGTTTAAAGAACAGTATCATAATTCATTGTTGACATGGAGTTTAAGGTTTTTAAAGGTTTGCTGTCATTTTGCTGATGTTGCTCAGTTTGACCTCCGCTGGAAAGAAAGCAAATTTCCTCTGATAGATGTAATGGCCGACATTCATTGGATCCATTAGATCATTAGCTCACATTGTTCATCTCTGAACATCTCTGTAAATTTCTGTTCACGTAATCGGGATGTAAAGCAAATCTTCTGACTGCAGACCAGAGACAGGAACATTTATCACATCAAGGCTTTCTGGTCCGGCTATAAGACTATGATTTGTTTGCATTCATCCTTGCTCCTCCCAGTTTCACAAAGGCTGTGATTATTCTCTCTACAGAGAAATAGGTCTGACATTTATTATCTGCCATCTTTTCAATGTGTGATTCATCTCTGTGAATTTCCTTTATAATTATAAAGCAGGTCAGTGTTTCCAAGAAAGTCAACACAAATATGTTGTTTTCAATTTCTTCTGTAGATATCAGATGTGATAAAAATTACTGTTTGCCACTTACTGAACCTCAGGATGAAACAGAAAGCAGGCTCAATCTGCTCTGTGATGATTGTAAAGCTAATAAAATCTTTCAAGATGGTTTCTCTGGGCTGTTGAATTCTTCTGCAGTCTAGCCAGGCAGGAGGGGTGGAAATCTACTGGCTGTTTGTCATGAGGAACACATCAGATCAGTTTAAGAGACTGTGTTGTAATTATCCTAATGGCTCCTGTAATGGAATATTTAAAACACAGCCTGATGCATCTCATTGCTGGCTGAGTGCTCATATCTCTTTGTGCTGTGGTATCTGATCAGAAGAGGTCAGGATGTCATTTTGTTGTGGCTTGTTTCCAGGTTGTTTACCACACTTCGGGGGAAAAAAAATCAAACCTGTAGAAGAAAAGGATCAGTTTCAGGATCTTTTAGCTGGTTACATTTAAAAAAATATATAAAATTAAAAAAAAGTACATGACGTTCATCCAACTCTTCCATCCTGAAATCTGATTGGACAGAGTCCTCCGACCTCTAATTGCAAGTCCTGTCCATCATTAAAGCAGGGAAATGGGACAGAAATCAAAAGAAAAACACCTCGTCAGCACCTCTACTCTTTGTTGGCTCGGGCTACTAAACAAAAGCTGATTTTTACAGTGAAGTCGAGGATAAACGTTGGGGTAAAGAGCTGTCAGTTATGTTGGTTAAAATCCCAGCAAGTAAAACTGTTAACCAGTAAATAAAAGATGCAGGGTGGCAGATTTGTTTGTGCAGGTGCAAAGCTGCACAGATTATGTAGATGAGTATTTACAAAGTTAATCATACATTTTCTTCTCCTGCACACACACACAAACACGTGAAAACTGTGTTGGTGTGGAAAATATGCTTCTGCTGCCCTTATTTATGGTGTCACGCATCTCTAGTGTAAAGATAAATCTTTATTCAAGAAATGGTTGTCAGTCGTCTCCACGGTTGGCTTTAATAAAAATCAGACCAAAAATATGAATCAATTTATTCCAAGACTCACTTGCAACACTATTTCTGACACAGTTGGTGATAGGAGATAGCTGGCAGCAACACTGTGCTCTGAACAACCTGTTGTGAGGACGTGCAGTGTCACTGCTACTCTGCACTCTGCACTGACAGGTGTGTTGTTTGTCCTGGTGGAGAAAAAACAGGACTAGGTGCTCAATTAGCTCTAGGTCATCAAACTTGCTAATATCCAGTCAGAAGCAATGAACATGTTTCTCGCTGTCCATCATCTTCATGTCCTTCACCAGCGTATTGTATTTTCTTTCTTCATCCCTAGTCTAATTTAATGGCCTTATAAACCATCTTCTTTTCTTTTGTTTTTCCACAGCTGGAAATGATCACTAAAGTTTACACAGAGAAGGCATTGTGTTTCCATTTATAATGCACTGGGATTTCCAATGCTAGGTTTATGATCAATATTTACAGTTTGTCTTGCAAGAAAACAGCCCCACATCATCAGTGACCCACCTCCATTGTTGACTGTGGGGATGATAAGTCTTCTGGTCAGTCAACTGATAAATAGGTAATCCTTAACAGATTCTTGCTCCATGAAGAAACTTTAATTGATAAATCCATTAGAATAGTTTAATTTTACTGATGGCTGCTTTTTGACAGTCATAATATTTGAAAACCTAACAAAATAGCTTTTAACTATAGACAGAAATAGAATTTGGTGATATGATAAAACTGATCTATTATCATATGGAGTTTATCATATAATAGATTTTTTCATAATATCATGTTGGATTCTTATGATGTGAGACAGTATGTAGCACTTTACATAAATGTCATATATGCTGAAAACAAGAGAATATTTTGTGTCAAACTAAACTGTTAAGTAAAATCATCTATAGGAACTTTCCTACCACAGACCGAAGGTTTAAAGTCCATCAGCCAAACAGTTACTGATATTTTAGATTTTCGCTTATGTCTGAACACTTCACCGTGGATTCATTTGCAACAGTCAGTGAACAGTGTTTACACTTTCAAATCCTTTGTTCTCACACTATAAAATTAGTTTGACCAGTTTATAACAAAGATTGATATTAAAAGTAAACTATTTTGGCCTCATGTACAAAAGCTGTGTTTTAGCAAGAATGTGACATATCATGCACAGTGTTGTTTTGACTTACTTGACTCTCTACATTTGTGTGAACTGATGGTTTGGCAAGTTGTTTCCCAATCATCATTGACGCAGCAGCCTGGTGTCTGTGACAAGTCTTCCGTGAAGGAGATTGAAATATCAGGGAGATGGGATAATCATTGAAACCATGCATTGTACACACAGTCACACAAGAAACAGACATTTTGAACGCACCACATTAAGCTGCTGTCAAACTGTCCTTCACTATGTTCTTTCTGTCTGTATTAGAACTATAAAACTACCTGTGGTTGCACCTAAATAATGTTTTTACTGCTGCAACATTTTTATGAGATCAGTTTAAAATGTCAACTATTCCATCAAAATAATACTTCCCTGCCTGTGTCACAAAAGTTGTTTTCTATCCAGCCTGCAAACATGTCATATTTACCATAATAAAGAGCCAAATGGATAAGCTGGAACCAAAGAAATACATTTGTGCTCCATAAATACTTGTTATACCTAATTAGTTTTCATAATTGCGAATCATTCTTTAATATTACAAGGCTGTGTTTTGTGTTTTTGCCTCACAGCGTTGAAGCATCTGGATGCAGGCACACACTGAAATATACTCTGTGAAATGTCTGAAGTGGAGCTCTAACAGTTCATATTTCCTGGCTGTTTAAACTGTTTTTGAAATTATTTCAAGAGAAACCTTTTATTTTGGGATCTTTTCCAATCACTTACTTAAGTGTATTTTTCTGTCCTCATTTAAAATCAATGTGTCAGTTCAGATGATAAATAGTGAGAGTTATTTTCTTTAACTCAGTAACTGCTATGGAAAATTACTTACCAATACCAGTGGTAAATCAGGTAATATATTATTTGGCCCATTCCAGGAACAACTGCAACATGAATATATAAATATACTGTGATAAAGAAATTTACACAAGTTAAAAGTCTTAGTTTATAGTTTAACACGGAAACAGTCCCTTTATTGAGCTGCTTTGTAGAACCCCCTCCTGCAGCAATACCCTTCAGCAGTGTTTTATTTGTCAGGCTTTACAAATCAGTCACATCATTGTGGAAGAATCCTGGACCACTCTTCTTTTCAACATTGCTTTAGATCATTGAGGTTTGCAAACATTTGTTTCTGCCCAGGTCTCTGAAGGTCCCACCACAGTATTTCAATCAGGTTCATTTAGACTTTGGCTAAACCATTACACCTTGATTCTTTGTTTTTAAGCCATTTTCTTCTAGATTAACTAAGAGGTTTCCATTGATGACCCAGTTTGGACCAAGCTTTACCTGTTGGAAGATGGACTCATTTCCGACTCTACAGGTCCTTCTCAAAATATTAGCATATTGTGATAAAGTTCATTATTTTCCATAATGTAATGATTAAAATTTAACATTCATATATTTTAGATTCATTGCACACTAACTGAAATATTTCAGGTCTTTTATTGTCTTAATACAGAAGATTGTGGCATGCAGCTCATGAAAACCCAAAATTCCTATCTCACAAAATTAGCATATTTCATTCGACCAATAAAAGAAAAGTGTTTTTCATACAAAAAACGTCAACCTTCAAATAATCATGTACAGTTATGCACTCAATACTTGGTGGGGAATCCTTTGGCAGAAATGACTGCTTCAATGCGGCGTGGCATGGAGGCAATCAGCCTGTGGCACTGCTGAGGTCTTATGGAGGCCCAGGATGCTTCAATAGCAGCCTTTAGCTCATCCAAAGTGTTGGGTCTTGAGTCTCTCAACGTTCTCTTCACAATATCCCACAGATTCTCTATGGGATTCAGGTCAGGAGAGTTGGCAGGCCAATTGAGCACAGTGATACCATGGTCAGTAAACCATTTACCAGTGGTTTTGGCACTGTGAGCAAGTGCCAGGTCGTGCTGAAAAATGAAATCTTCATCTCCATAAAGCTTTTCAGCAGATGGAAGCATGAAGTGCTCCAAAATCTCCTGATAGCTAGCTGCATTGACCCTGCCCTTGATAAAACACAGTGGACCAACACCAGCAGCTGACATGGCACCCCAGACCATCACTGACTGTGGGTACTTGACACTGGACTTTTGGCATTTTGGCATTTCCTTCTCCCCAGTCTTCCTCCAGACTCTGGCACCTTGATTTCCGAATGACATGCAGAATTTGCTTTCATCCGAAAAAAGTACTTTGGACCACTGAGCAACAGTCCAGTGCTGCTTCTCTGTAGCCCAGGTCAGGCGCTTCTGCTGCTGTTTCTGGTTCAAAAGTGGCTTGACCTGGGGAATGCGGCACCTGTAGCCCATTTCCTGCACACGCCTGTGCACGGTGGCTCTGGATGTTTCTACTCCAGACTCAGTCCACTGCTTCCGCAGGTCCCCCAAGGTCTGGAATCGGCCCTTCTCCACAATCTTCCTCAGGGTCCAGTCACCTCTTCTCGTTGTGCAGTGTTTTCTGCCACACTTTTTCCTACCCACAGACTTCCCACTGAGGTGCCTTGATACAGCACTCTGGGAACAGCCTATTCGTTCAGAAATTTCTTTCTGTGTCTTACCCTCTTGCTTGAGGGTGTCAATAGTGGCCTTCTGGACAGCAGTCAGGTCGGCAGTCTTACCCATGATTGGGGTTTTGAGTGATGAACCAGGCTGGGAGTTTTAAAGGCCTCAGGAATCTTTTGCAGGTGTTTAGAGTTAACTCGTTGATTAAGATGATTAGGTTCATAGCTCGTTTAGAGACCCTTTTAATGATATGCTAATTTTGTGAGATAGGAATTTTGGGTTTTCATGAGCTGTATGCCAAAATCATCCGTATTAAGACAATAAAAGACCTGAAATATTTTAGTTAGCGTGCAATGAATCTAAAATATATGAATGTCACATTTTCATCATTACATTATGGAAAATAATGAATTTTATCACAATATGCTAATATTTTGAGAAGGACCTGTAAAGAGGTTCTTGATTGACTTAATGACTGCAAGGTGCCCAAGTCTTATCTCTGTAATACAAGCCCAAGTCATCAGCCCTCACCCACTGTTCAATGACAGTTGGTGTGAGTTATCTGTGTTGATATTCTGTGTTTAGTTTTCCACAAAGGTGCTGCTGTGCATTATGGAGAAACATCTCTGATTTGGTTAGAGAGAAGAGCATTTACTTTCAACCTGTCGAAACAGCCTTATTTGTTTCATATTTTTCTAGTTGTACTGTCTTGAACTAAGCTATATGTGTCCTGTACAGTTTGAGATGGATCTCTTGGGTTCTTGCATTTCTCGGAACATTGCTTGCTCTTTATCTTGGGGTAATTCTGCATAGAAGCTCTCTTAAATGTTTTTCACTCGGGAATAATTTCTCTCTTTAAAATAATATTTTTGAAATTGACTTTTAACCCCTCCAAGATTGATGGGTAGCAACAGTGGATTTTCTAAGCCCATTGCTAATGTCTTTCCACCTTTTTGTTAATACCGGCCTTGACGAACCAGAGCAACAAGCTGACTTTGTTGCTGGACAATTTGTCAAGCTCTAACCCCTAACGCCCCCCGCCATAGGAAACATTTAAAAGTCATAGCTTTTTAAGTCTTCCTTGGACCAAAGCTTGAAACATGCCTTGATTGAGAAGACATCACATGTACATAAATGCCACCTTAATGTGAAACAGCTCCTTTTTTAGGAGGTATTTTTCACTGCTTTTAATTGGAGACATTTTCTTCTCTACCCTCATTGTGTTTTTAATTGGTAAAGGTCATTCTCACATTGTTAGACTGCACTGGGCAAAGAAAGAGCTCAGAAAACTGATTATAACATTTGGCAAAGGCTGATTAACTCGTGAAAATGAAATTGGGAACTTATTATGGAATAACACCTAAATGTTCCCTCTTTGACCTTTATCTTTAAACTTCTATATGTGTTCTAAGACTGACTTTGGAGTGCTGCAAAGACAAAAATGTCACCTGAGCAAACCCAAGGATATTCCGTTAGCACATCCTTTTAATACAGTTCTTCAAGCTGCATAACTGTTTGTCATTATAATAATGTGCAATATTAATTCAGTTCAGTTTATTTATATAGTGCCAATTCACAACACGTCATCTCAAGGCACTTCACAAAGTCAGGTACATACATTCCAATTAATCCTAACCATTGAACAGTGCAGTTAGTTTCAGTTATTTATTCAAACTGGATAAAAAGTTTATCTAAGGAAACCCAGCAGATTGCAACCAGTCAGAGACTTGTAGCAGTCACTCCTCCTGGATGAGCATGTAGCGACACTGGACAGTCACTGGCGTTGACTTTGAAGCAATCCCTCATACTGAGCATGCATGTAGCAGCAGTGGAGAGGAATAACTCCCTTTTAACAGGAAGAAACCTCCAGCAGAACCAGACTCAGTGTGAGCGGCCATCTGCCATGACCGACAAACACTGTAAGACAGGGCCATGTGGGTCATCAGTAGAGAGTGAGCATTAAGTTGCCAGCAGAAGCTTGGACGATGCCCCTCTCCAGAAAGGTGTCACAGGTAGACACAGAGCCAGGCCAGGTGTAGCTTCTAGAAAGAGAAAAGAGAGAGAACATAAATTTAAAGTTGAAATAACAGCAAATAATCCAAAATTGGAGAGTAGTATGAGAATGTAGCAAAGAGAGTGAAAGTGGTCATTATGTCCTCCAGCAGCCTAAGCCTATAGCAGCATAACTACAGAGATAGCTAAGGATAACCTAAGCCCCTCTAACTATAAGCTTTGTCAAAAAGGAAAGTTTTAAGCCTAGCCTTAAAAGTATACAGGGTGTCTGCCTCACGGACTAAAACTGGGAGCTGGTTCCACAGGAGAGGAGCCTGATAACTAAAGGATCTGCCTCCCATTCTACTTCTAGAGACTGTAGGAACCACCAGTAAACCTGCAGTCTGAGAACGAAGTGCTCTGTTAGGAATATATGTGTCATATTGTTTCGAACAGATTTGACCCACATGCAGAAAGCAATTCAGGAGACTGAGTTGAGGTAATGAGTTTATTTACAGTGTAATGAAATGTGCAGGGAACTGGAACCGGGATACCAACTGTAAAACAGAACAGTAAGCAAGGGATAACTCTGGATCTAAATTCTTAATAATTCTGCCTTACTGGATTGATGGAGAGATCCGCCAGAGGGGGGTGGAGAGACCAAGGGGTTGTTTACCCTTGAGACAGGAGATGGTGAATACTGGTGTGCCAGGATGTTTAGTAGGTCCAAGAGTTTCTGAAGTTGGTGCAGTGGATGGAGGAGGGTGGACAGGGTTTGTAGAAGGAGATCCAAGGAACGAAGGAATCAGGAGGCTGCCAGCCGGTGTGATCGAACGAAGTAATAAGAGGCTTGAGTCTTTGTTCAGAATCAGAATCAGCTTTATTGCTAAGTTCGTACATACAAACAATGAATTTGACTCCAGCACACTTTGCTCTTTTGTTTTGTTTTTGCATTACAGAATATACATATTTACAATGTACAATATACACATATATAATAAAAAGGTGCATTTGCAACATCTGCATGCTGTTTTGTACTCTATTGAATGTTCGACAGAGAAACAGCCTGGGGGAAGAAACTGTCTTTGTGGCGGCTGGTTTTAGTGGGCAGTGCTCTGTAGCGGCGGCCTGAAGGTAAACCTCTGAACACTTTATGTGCAGGGTGTGTGGGGTCTGCAGATATTTCAGCAGCTCTTTTCCTGACCCTAGACCTGTATAAGTCCTGGATGGAGGGAAGGTCAGCCCTGATTATTCTCTCTGCATTCATGATTATTCGTTGCAGTCTGCACCTGTCCTGTTTTGTGGATGAGCCAAACCACACTGAGATGGATGAAGACAGGATAGACTGAATGATGGCAGTGTAGAAGATGACCAGCAGCTCCTGTGGAAGGTTGAACTTCTTGAGTTGCCTCAGGAAGTACAGTCTCTGCTGGGCCTTCTTTCAAACAGTGTCTATGTGTGAAGACCATTTCAGGTTCTCAGAGATGGTGGCTCCTAAGAACCTGAAGTGGTCCACGGCCAATACAGTGTTGTTGAGGATGGTGAGGGGGGTGTATGGGGGTGGTGTTGTCCGAAAGTCCACCACCATTTCCACAGTCTTGAGTGGGTTCAGTTCAAGGTAGTTCTGACCGCACCAGTGTACCAGCCGACCCACCTGCTGTCTGTATGCAGACTCATCACCGTCCTGGATCAGTCCAATGACAGTGGTGTCATCTGCAAACTTACGGAGTTTCACGGACGAGTTCATGGAGCTGGATAGTTTCTTTCCAGAAGATGGTAATCCAGGCAGGGTTCAATGCAGAAGGCAACGTCAGGTTCAGGTAAACCTGCAAGGTAACAAATACAAATTACCAAAAGTACAAGGCAAGGTCAAGACAAAGGTAATGTGGCTTGAGCTGTACCACTAAGGGCAACACTCTAGCAGTGAGCTGCTGGCAGCCTCCTCCTTAAATACTCCTCAGCAGGTAATCAGGGGAATAGAGAACACCTGTACCTCTCCTCCAGGTTCCACGCCATCTAGAGGCTAAGCACAGTAAACAGCACCAAACAAACAGACATGGCACAGATCCTGACAATATGGAACAAAATCTGATTTCTGATGCATGATCATTGAGGGCATGATTATATGTGGGAAGGAGAATTTTAAATTCTATTCCGGATTTAACAGGGAGTCAATGACGGGAAGCTAAAATAGGAGAAATATGATCCCTCTTAAAAGAAGCAAAATCTATATTGACAAAGAAATCTTCATGTTCTGTGAATATAAGTTATAATAACTCTTCCAAGACTTAATGAGGACATACATGTTGACATGCTTTGTTTTCATATATCCTGTGTTGACAGTGATTTGGCCAAATGCTCACTTTTATTAGTTGTTTGGTAATATTGGTAGGCCATTTTAAACTTGCTGTTGTTTAAATCCTGGTTGTTAGATATGTTTAGCTTTGATGGAGTGTCATAATAACCCTGATGTTGTTATACTCACTTGTGAATTGCTTGTGGACTATTTTTACTGCACTTGAATTTTTCAGTTTTTCTGCTTAATCTCACATATGCACGTTTTGTCCTTCAGCTTTGCTGCTGTGTCACAGTTCTCAGTTCATAAATCACTGCTAACCTTTCCTGGATGGTCAGCAGATTGATCACACATTAATCTCTTAATATTCTAACAGGATTTACTTATGATCAGTTTCAGCTTGATTAGCATTTTAGAAGCTTAGTTTGTTTTCTGAGTGAATAACTGTTTAATATGGCATTAATGTGCTCTTCTTCTCCTGCCTTCAGTGCCAAATTTTAGTGTCATGATTCCGAGTACATGAGGTGTCTTTGGTCAAACAGTTTTTACTGACGATTTTTGTAAATAAATGATTAAAGATTATTTGTTGGGTTTTAACAGAAAGTCTGCAGTACAAATACAAAAAAAAAGCTTTTGACCAGAGAAACTTTGTGTACTCGGAATCATGACACTAACATTTAGCTGTACCAAAAATGTTCATACCATTCTGGCTGCCGTGGTGGGCTGATGCCTGACCGGTGTGTTGGGGGGGACTGGCCCTGAGCCACTGGGGGACTGGGACACAGCCTTGGCCTTTGCAGCGGGGGATGGCAGTCTGGCTGGGTTGAGGGGGATTGGTGCCCCACTTCTCACCCTTGGGGGCCACTGCTCCATTGCTTCATTGACCTACCTCTGTGCGGGGCATCTGGCTGCCCTGGGGTGATGCCTTGTGTATGTCTACCTGGAGCTGCTGCTGCCTTCTCGGATCGAGTCCACCTATCCTTTGCTGCTCTTGGGTGCTGGGTTTTGCAGACCTTCTAGTGTTCTCGTGCCTCTAACAACTCTGTGCCTCCAGGTGTCAAACTCACTCACATACATCCACTCAATACAAACACACTTATTTCTACCTATATGCTCACCCATACACATACAATCACACCTTTGCACAAACACACAGATAATCCAAATTGATGGTGGTGAGTCTGTGCTTCAATCAGATGAGTTTAAATATGTTAGTGGTTCCAGTTCTTAACCAGAGCTGGCGCTAGAGCCAGTTCTTGCCTAGTTCTGTAAAAGCGCTGGTTTGCTTTTTTCACCACTTGAGAGCCTAGTCGAAGCCACATCATTACGTCATTATAAACGTAGGGTTAATGTTTGATCCTCCCCCTCCGGTTTTCTTTATTTTTGTGAAGCTTCGTAGAGCATGTACACTGCAATATGCAGGATGCCTGCAAAGAGATGCCTTAATATCACCACCTTAGTTTATTAAAGCTGTTTTAAACAAACAGCAGTGCTTGTAAAGCTGGAGATCTTTGGATGGATCAGGGGTTCATCTGTATGAATGATAGTGTTTCTTCATTAGCTTGGACCTCCCTAAAATATGTTTTTTTTTTATGCGAGTGCTTGAAATTGTTAATCTTATATGGGGTTGTTACTATGAACAGAATCTTATTCTCTGCTTGATTTGCTGTTGATGAGAGTTAATTCTTATTATCCAATGGTTGTTTTTTTTTGTTTCTTTTGTTTTTCTTTATAAAACTAAGCCAGTCATTAGGACCCCTGCTCTAATAAATTAGTAAATAATTAATTCTCTGCCATTTTCTGAATCCTAAAATCTGATCATCCCTTGTAGTTTCAGTTAATTCCACATTTGCAAGAGAAAAAAATAAGAGATGAAAAGAAATAAATAATTCCCAAATTTCAGTCCCACTCTCCTTCATCGATTCACTCTCTGCCTCCCCATTATATATCTTAAACAGGTGCACATGCATTGATGAATGTCTTTAAATGTATTGCAATAAAACTTCTGGAGATCCAAGGAATCTTTCCAAGAACAATTTAGGTTAAAGAGCCGGAAAACAGAGAGTAATTTAATAAAATTTGTTTTTGGAAAGAAAATGTCGAGCAACCATTTCCAAAGCGTTAGTGAAACTGAATGTTACTGAAGATGTGATCACCTGGGATACAAATGGATGTGAACAATTCTGTTGGTGCACAGTGTTTGGCAGAGCATTGTGTTGGCAGATTTTGACAGTATTATGATTCTTGTGGGACTTTCAGTAAAAAAACACAGGAACTTTGACACCCCTGAAGTTTTAATTATGTTCCAGCAGCAACATGATCACCCAAATACTTTTTCAAAATGAAATAATTTGTCTCGGCTGCAAATATGTGTGTCCATCAAATGAAAGGGCTGAATCTAAATAATGAAATGATCAGCTCCAGTTTTTTTCAGCAGTATGTGTAGAAGTTATTTTTTCAGCAGCAGTTTCTCTGTTTCTGAGGAGTTGATTGCTGTAGCAGAAGGTCAAGTTTGATTAGAAATGGCATGTTCTCTCGTTTAGTAAATATCACAATAAAGCTACTGCTGCACAGAATAAACAGAACAGGGTGATGTAATCAAGACCTTAAAAAGCAAAGCACGGACTGAAAGGCCATATTTATACCTAATGCTTAATGAAACAATAACCCAATGTAAGGAGAATCCTGGAAATCTTATTTGGTATATGAATATAATCCCTGCAGATAATATATATGATTTATGTTTATATTTAGTCTTTTATCTCTGACCTTTAAAACACCTCTCAAACAGACAACGCTGAAGGATCATCTATCGGAAGTCAAGGACCCTGTGATGTTTATCACATCTGCAAAAGATGAAAGTTCATTATATTCCCAATATCAATGAAGTGTTATCTTAATAAAATGTTTCTTATATTAATTACTGAAAACATTTGCAAATGAACTACTATATATCTAGTGTTTTCAATTGTATAGTGAAGGTGTAAACTTTGAGTAATTAGAAATGTTTCCTTCATGTTATTTTTAGAAAAACCTGTTGCGTTCATATTTTATCTGGTAGTTAATTATTCATTTTCTTGACCATTTCAGTTAACGTCTCCTTAATTCTGTGTGCAACCACACATTCTGCAGCTTTTCTGGCCAGTTCTTGCTTGTTGTTGCTAAATTAATATTTAACATTTCTAAAGAAGGAATCATTAGTTATACAAATCATTCCACTTTAATTCTAAAATAAATGTTCTGATTGGATCCAATACATTATGTCAGGATGTGACATTTTGGACTTTGTGTTTTGTTTTGTTTACTGTTTACTGTTTACTAGAGGTTTCTTGTTCATGGTTTTGTATTCGTGTTTTCTGTTTTTTCCTACAGTTCTAGTTTTCTTCTGCCTCCCAGTGTGTTCTCCTCTCACCCTTTGTTCCCTTGGCGTTGCTTTCTTGTTCTTAGAATGGTTTCATTATTATTATTATTATTATTATTAGTTCTCCGGTCCCCTTTAGCCTTGTTCCTCTAGTTTATCTTTGTTCTCTATTTCCTCCTTTATAGGTTAGCTTTAATTATGGTTTACTTTTATTCTAGTCCTCGTTTCCTCTGCTTCATCCTCAGTTTTGGTTCAGTCAGTGTTTGTTTAGGTTTGTTTACTTTTTAGTCAGGGTTCCCTTTTGGTTCCTATTTTGTTAAGTGTTTAGGCCTTAGGTTGTTGTGTTCCCTCAAGGTTCTCAGTTTCCTTTAGTTCATGTTTATTCTTGATTCTTATGTTTTATTTATCTTTGTTTATAGTTTTGTTTTAGGTCTGCTCGGTGTCTTGTTAATTACTTGTATTAGGTTCACCTGTTCCCTCTGCCTTCTTGCCTCCTTGCCTCACCTGTCCTTAGTTCCTTTGATTACCTGCCTTTGTTCTCTCTCTGCATATTAGTTGGTGTGTTTCATTATGTTTGGTGGGTTCCTTGTGTTTCAACTTCTCTACCCTCGTCCATGCCAAGTGTTTCCATGTTCCTGCAGAGTCGGTTTTGTTAGCGTTTGGATCTCGACCCTGGTCTGTACCTGTGTGTTTTTGTTACGTCTGTGAACTTGAATAAAGCCCTGGATTTTTCACAATGCTGCTACCAAGCTCTCGTCTGCACTTTGGTCCAACCCAAAACCACTCTGTGACACATTAATGTTGCTGCCAATTCTTTATATTCCCTGGCTTGGATAAAAGCCATCTAGAAATTCTTTGCATATATAGATTGGGAAAACATCCTGCTGGTATGTAATTTGAAGACAATAAAATGGTCATATCTAATTTTATTAGCCTTAAAATTTGTTATAGCCCCCTTCTTGTCACAAGGATAGACCTATGTGGAGCAGCCTGACCATCTCATAGTAGAGAGCAGCTTTATGTGCAGGGTGTGTGGGGTCCAGTACATGGTTAAAGTTTGGTCTGCTAATTTCTCAGTTTACAGCAGGCAGTAAAGCACAGATTGAGCATATTTTTAGATCACTGCAGTTAGCTCCAGGCAGTTAAATTTACTCAGTTTATGTAAAAATAAAAGTACAACCAGGTATTGAAAAAAGAATTACCTCTGCAGGATTTCAGGCTGTAGAGAAATTGATTTTTTTTTCTATTCCTCCCTCTGGTGTTTATTGTAATGATGGTGATGGTCCGAATTGGAATGCAGGTGTAGTCATGGTGGGGCTAACTGGTGGGCACCGCGTTCATTATATTCCTTCCTGAATTCACTGCCTGTGGTAAGGGTGAATAACACAGCAGTACTGCAGCTCCCAGCAAGATATTTCATTGGGATTTGAAAATTGTAAGATTTTTTCTTGTAACAGCATGGCTCGGAATGTTCTCTTCAGATCTTGGATGGAATGTGGACACTCTTGCCTGCATTGCTCCTCTTCACAAACAACATGCATGTGTTTTTAAAAAAAATGCTGAAATCCATGCAGCGTCCTCACATACAACTCAGGCATTTCCTGCAGTTTTACAGAGTTCAAGTAAACACTGATGCATTTAAATAAAGAAGCAAAAAAAAAAGGGGGGGGGGGGGGGTGTCTAAAGTAATTGTAATTTGGTTTTACAGAAATGGCTGGCTTGTACTTTAAGTTGGAAATATTGAATACATATTGATGCCACTCATGATAACACTTATTGGACTATTGGACCATAATTAGGCACAACACTGAAAATTAGACCTAAAACCCTAAAATTAGACCCTAACCAACAGCGGAGGGTTTTCTTTTTTATAGTTTCTGGTTACGAATGATTGTTAGGCCTTTTAACCTGGAATCAGTGGGGTTTCTTCAGTGTTTGGAGACATCAGACTTTAGAGCTACTTTAGGATCTCAAGGGCTTCACACACTGGATGATCTGCTGGGTTCCTGTAGGATTTGGAAGTGTATGCAGATATTTCAGACATTAGAACTTCTTTATCTGCTACAGCTGCTCAAACTTTGTTTAATGCTCTGCTCTTTGGAGCTCTTCTCTTATCAATAATAAATGCGGTGCTCCTTGCTCCCACATGCAAATCCAACTGCTCCTCCTTACACAGATATTAATCCTCAGATACATTTATAGAACGTTCACCGAGTTGCTTTTTGCTTGGTCTCTTATCCTGCTCCTCTAATCTCTCCATTACATATTCCTGTTCAATTCGTCTGTTCTTCTATTTTTAGCTTTTTTGTTCTCATCAAATTTTCTTGTATTTTGTCTTCTTAAATATCATCTGTTTTATCTTGTTAGTCTTTCTCTACTGCTGCTGTTGCTTTCATTCCAAATCGTGGTCTTTTTTAACTTTCTCCCTCTGCTTTCTTTTTCTCTTCATTTCTCTGTTCTATCACTCTCCTCGTGCCTCTTGTCTTTTCTTTGATCTTTCATTCTCCTCTGCTTTTATTCTATCCCTTTTCTTCTCACATTTTTATCCCGTTATGATTTTTTTGTATATACTTTTCATCTTCCCCACTGCTTCTGTCATGGATAAATGAGTGTGTCCTTGATCTGTGGGCTGTCCACTGGGTGCTGCAATCCCCTCTTGGTGGTGATCTGTTTCTGGGATGAGGCAGCAACCCCTGAACCCCTCCAGGCTGCTCTTGAAGGCTGATAGGAACCAGTGGACTACTCCTCTCCTCTGGGAGGTCATTGAATCCAAAGAGGGAGGATTTATTTGGAAGAGGTTAAACGCAGCAACAAGAGATATTTTGGAGTTATGCGTTGCAGGGTTTTCCACTCAGGGCACAGCAGGAGTTGTTGTTTTATGTCCACTCGCTCAGATTTTTGTTACTGTGTTTCAGTGAGCCTGTGAGAGAGATGAGCTGATTAGTTGATTATTCATTGTAATTGGTTGGTAGATGTGCATTAAAAAGACCAACAGTGAGGCCCAAATTTCACTTGTTTTTCTGCCAGAAACTGATGAAAAAAAACTGAAGCAGCTGCCAACAGCATCCTGAAGCAGTCAAGTTCATTTTTCCATTAACTCCTACTTCAGATGGGTAATGATAAGATAATTACAAACATTTCCTCTTTTTCAAACAAAGCTACTATTGTAGGAAGCTGACTGAAAAACCAAATGTACTCTACAAATGAATCTAAAAGTCAGAAAAAGATAAATAGTCAAGTTCAAGATTAGGAACATGTTCACTATTTTCTTCTTGATCATTACAGTTTTCATTAAAATGACCTTCAGAAGTCATTTAGGATTATATCCAAAGTACACAAAAAATATTGGATGGATAAATTGGAAAAAAAAAATAGAAAAAACCCTCACTGACCAGTTGAGTTAGACATCCAGATCAAGTTGTGGAAGTTAATCTGACTGTATTTCAGTGATTCCAGCATCAAATCAAATGGACAACAGAGATGTCCAAATCAACACACTGATGGTTCTGTGTCAGTTGGGTGTGGCCTGGATAACGCTGTAAGAATTATGATTATTGATTTAATTAAAATTTATCAAACATCATAGTTAAAAATCATAATTCAGGAAAAATAATTTCTTTACCAAAAATCATTACTTATGAATAGAAATCAGAGATGTCCTCTGGTGTTTTGATTATGGGCTCAAAGCTCTTTAATAATTACAATTTGTTATTTATCATTAATAATTGATAATTATTAACCAAAACCACTAAATGTCACTGTTTATCAAATCGCTTCACCGAAGGTGGGGGAACTTTGACCTTATTTTGAAAGATAAATCACTCTTGCATGAACTAAATACTAACGCTTCTCTTAAATATATATGTGAACATTTATTGAAGCCATATAGCCCTGATATAATTACTACTCTGGTCCAAAAACCTTCACCTAACTAACAAGCGCTATTCTACACAAATTGGATAAAAATGACTACCTAACAATAGTAATAAAAGAAAATATATGCACATTGAGTTTCTATAAGGATCAAACTAGCAGTTTTATTGACAAAATGTGCCATTTGGGTTAACTTGGACAGAGAAGTCCCCCTGTTGTGCTGATGTCTCGACTGCGCCGATCAGCTGGTAGACGGTGGGCTGTGCCCTTAACCACTAGCAGCTGATTGCCCCAAATCTCGAACAAAGAGTCAAACAACTCTGAGACGGGAACTCAGTGGAAAAAATCCAGTAATAAAACTGGGACAAAGGAAGTGGTCAGACGAGGCCCAGACCGCAGTTGCTTTGAATGGAAAAACTTTAAAAGTCCAAGTTCTAACTCCTGGTTGATATGGAACCAGCCGGACAAAAACATGAACATTCACCTTGCTGATCACATCCGCGCTCCACGATTCTGCCGCAAAACAAATCAAAGCAGTTCAGCCTAAAACACTTCAATCAGTCTTGCATGCAATACGTTGATACCTTGGATTAACTACTGGTGATTCTAAATCACCTTAACTATGCTGGGAATATGAGAGTTGTTTAAACGGGTCCCTATGATTCATCAGATTTTTTGTGAATTGCAATTATGGCCCAAACTGATCCCACATGTCACATGTTCCCACTAAAGGCCATGGGATGAACTTAATATGACACCAGCAATCCATCATTGAAATAGGCCATTTTCTGATATCAAGGTATACAAAGGTCTTAGAAGGTTAGTTTCAAATCAGCTATCCCATTAATAAAGTTTAAAGGCCTTATACTGAGATCTCAGAAGCATAGAGCAATGTTGCACATCCCCTTCTCCACCTGTTGATGTGCACTGCTGGTACACTGGCTGAAAGAAGCCTACAATACCTTTGCCTCTCATAGAATAAAACAGTCAGCAGCTGGCCACACAAGCATACCAATGTTATTAGGTGATTTCTAAAAGTTTTGGCCTGAGTCAATGTATCTAACTCAAAATACCAAAACGGTGTTATAGACAACATTATCATGGCTATAATGACCGATATGTTGTTATATTTTTGCAGTATTATGAATACCTGTGTCATGAGATGACAAGAGAGACTCCTGTCATCTGCAGAAATAATGACTGTGCATTCGTGGGGTGGATCAGAGATGGACAAGAAGCTGAGTACAGGGAGCTGGTGGACCGCTTTGTGGCATGGTGTGGAAACAATCATTTAATCTTGAACATGAATAAAACAAAGGAGATGATTGTAGATTTGAAGAGAAACAGGAATAGGTCAGAAGCTATTTCCATCATGGGAGAAGAAGTGGAGGTGGTGGAGGAGTATAAATACCTTCGTGATCATCTGGACAACAGACTGGAGTTGAGATGCAACAGTGAAGCCATCTACAAGAAGGAACAGAGCAGACTGTACTTCTTGAGGAAGCTTAGGTCTTTCGGTGTTTGCAGCAAGGTGCTGCATATCTTCTATAGTCTGTTGTGGAGAGTGTGATCTCTTCTGCCATCACCTGCTGGGGTAGCAGCATCAGAGCCGGGGACTTAAAAAATCTCAACAAGCTAATAAAGAACGCTGACTCTGTTCTGGAGACTCCACTGGAACCTCCAGAGATCATAAAAAGAAGAACAGTATGGAGAACCCTGAGCATCCTCTTTATCAGACTGCTTTATAACAACAGAGTGTCTTCAGTCAGAGGTTTCCTCAGATCTGCTGTAAGACAGACTGCTACAGGAGATCCTTCATGGCCACAGCCATCAGCATCTTCAACGGCTCTTTGGAGAAGATGTGGACAGATTGTCACATTGTCGGCCTTACTGATTCTGAGTGTGGACACAATTAGGGAGACTGAACAGCAGTATAAAACAGTTGGATTTGCACTGAGGAGGAGAGGAGAGAGGGTTTTTGTTGTTCGGAGGAAGTTGTGAGTAGTGCAGGATAAGGTTGAGGTAGCTTACTGTTGGTGGTGGAAGATGGTTTGTTGGAAGTGGTAAATCTGCCCTATGGAGGCTGAGTTTGGCAGGAGGAGTAGCACGGATTTTCACAGTGCTGACATTCTCTCTTTTTTATCCTTGAGTGGCAGTGCTTCAGCTGACCACATGGTGTTGGAGGGTGGACAGGCAAGTGAGCAATGGTTTGGTGTTTCCACAAGGTGATACAGAGAACAGGAGCGAATGATCAGATCTGTAAAGCAAAACAAGAACTCTATTAGAGCAGGCTTAGGAAATACAGAGAACTTCAGCACACGGTCAGATTACCACACTGGAAGACACGCCTCTCTCCAGGTTCCTGCTCCTTAAGAAGCCCCGGTGATTGGGCTCAAGGAGAAACCCCTGTTGCGACTGCACCTGCCAGTCACACCCTGCAGGTGGAGAGAAACACAGCAAAAAAAAGAAAAAAAAAACAGCACACAGCCACTGTGGAATGACATAGATGTGATCATAGTGAAATACTGTGTCAGACTGCTGTCTTGTTGATCTCAACCGGAGCATTAAAATTTAATTAAAAACATAGGTACAGAAAACTGACATGGACATTATTATAGTTGATTAAAAAGCATTAATAAGAGGCAATCATATAAAGAGCCATGGCTCTGAAAAGTGCATACCTGTTGAATGCCATTTTGTTTGTGATGTAAAAAATGTAGACCGCAAATAATACTTTGCAGACCTTTTCCATATATGTGACCATTATCCTGTATCTAGAGAATTCAACAAAAAATCAAATAAAACTGTTAGTTTGCTTTCACCAAGGTTAAAAAATATAACAAAGCTCAGAAACTGAACAATATAGCCAGTTAAACCTGTTACTCTATACTAACTTAAAGTAAACTTTTAAAAACACTCATATTTAAAGCAAATCTCAATTCAACTTGAATTCTTGCTGCAAATCTATATGTAGAAAGACAGTAACAGTTCTGACCCTGAGAAAGGCTACAAATAAAGAAATGAGAAATGATTACAGACTTTTGCACAGTAGTATTAGTGGTGTAGTTTCAAGGCAGAAATATTCTTTCACTTCATGATTCATTATCTCTTCTATCATGTAAAAACTCCATCTAGTGTGTTAATAAGGTTAAACTGTTAATTTCCATTAAACATGTCTCCTGCTAATTAGATTTGGAGCTCCCTCCCAAGATTGAAAACCTGCTGTTGGAGTTGACTGGAGCACCTGTGGTGATAGCTGTAAACCAGTTGTAGATCCCGAAATAGCCGATCTGATTCTCTGTACTGAAAGCTGCCTCTGTTCCTCATGTTTCGCAGGGTCCTTAGAGACAACAGGTTGAGCGTTTCTGGCCTAAAAGGGAAGAAAATTAAAATCCAGCCAACATGTTTGAGTGTTTCTTTGGCTACCTTCACCCACAGCGTCCACACACACTTAACCTCAGTTTAACACATCGCGCTGCCAAGGCGGAGGTCTGTGTGTTTGGAGAGAGACAGATGATGGTGAAGAGGCTGCTGTTTGTTGGCACACAGAAGTCATAATCCACCAAGCAAATGGGATCTGAGAAGTATGGCCAAAGAAAACCAAAGCTTCACAATCTTGGTAACTCACCAGATGTTAAGCTTGTCCCTTTTGTCACTGCAGGTTCTTGTCCTTTCATTTCCTCAGTGGTATTATCTAAAAAACTGTTGTCTCATTGTCAGTTTCTAATAAAACGTTATAAAATTGTTATTGGCATGCGAATCAGGATTAACATTAGCAAAATGCGGCTACATTTCTTGCTGGGGCTGCAGCAAAGCTCCTAATGAAACTACAGTTTCATCAGAAACTATGATACCAATTATTTAGGTTCCATTAAGTAATTGCAGTGTCCTGATAGGAACACCAATCTAATATGTGAGGACATCCATAGGCTAATTCTTAGTTTTAGAGATGATTCCTTGTTAATTTTATTCACCTCCTTATTGCCAGATACATCTGGCTGGTTAAAGTACCATTAACGTCTGGAAACTCATCCCTACAACCAAGCTTACAATCTTGTGATAAAATGTGTCCATCTCATCTTTTTCAAAGATACTTTGTATAAACTGTATCTTTTTGGTAAATTATAAGTCCTTTTTTTTTCTTTTTAAGCAGAGCTCAGCCTAATCCTGAGCCAGTTTACATAATTCACCTGTTCTCACCTGCTTTTCCTCAGTCAATCAAGATGGTGCATTTTGACTGATCACTAGTCAGCAACCAATTTAATTCAGTTTATTTATATGGCGCTAATTCACAACACATGTCGTCTCAAGACACTTCACAAAAGTCAGGTACATACATTCCAATTAATCCTAACCATTGAACAGTGCAGTCAGATTCAGTTATTTATTCAAATTGGATAAAAAGTTTTTCTATCTAAGGAAGCCCAGCAGATTGCAACCAGTCAGTGACTTGCAGCATTCACTCCTCCCGGATGAGCATGTAGAGGCAGTGGACAGTCACTGGCGTTGACTTTGCAGCAATCCCTCATACTGAGCATGCATGTAGCGACAGTGGAGAGGAAAAACTCCCTTTAACAAGAAGAAACCTCCAGCAGAACCAGGCTCAGTGTGAGCGGCCATCTGCCACGACCGACTGGGGGTTAGAGAGAACAGAGCAGAGACACAAAGAGAACAAAGAAGCACTGATCCAGGAGTCCTTTCTATGGAAGGAATAGTAAATGTTAGTGGATGTAGCTCCTTTAGTCGTTTCACCTAGAAAGAATGAAGAGATAAACTCTGAGCCAGTTTTCAAGGTTAGAGTCTAAAAGAGAGCACATAGAGTTAGTCACAGTAAAAGCTCAGTCAATTGCTATGTCTAGGAGAGAGAAAGGGTTAAACACTGAAAGACAAGACCATGTGGGTCATCGGTAGAGAGTGAGCATTAAGTTGTTGCCAGCAGAAGCTTGGACGATGCCCCTCTCCAGAAAGGTGTCACAGGTAGACACAGAGTCTGGCCAGGTGTAGTTTCTAGGAAGAGAAAAGAGGGAGAACATAAAGTTAAAAGCTGAAATAACAGCAAATAAAGCAGAATTACAGACCAGTGTGAGACTGTAGCGAAGAGGGTGAAAGTGGTCATTATGTCCTCCAACAGCCTAAGCCTATAGCAGCATAACTACAGAGATAGCTCAGGATAACCTAAGCCACTATAACTATAAGCTTATCAAAAAGGAAAGTTTTAAGCCTAGCCTTAAAAGTATACAGGGTGTCTGCCTCACGGACTAAAACTGGGGGCTGGTTCCACAGGAGAGGAGCATGAGAACTAAAATATCTGCCTCCCATTCTACTTCTAGAGACTCTAGGAACCACCAGTAAACATGCAGTCTGAGAATGAAGTGCCCTGTTAGGAACATATGGAATAATCTGATCTCTGATGTATGATGGAACTATATCATTAAGGGCTTTATATGTGAGGAGGAGAATTTTAAATTCTATTCTGGATTTAACAGGGAGCCAATGAAGGGAAGCTAAAGTAGGGGAAATATGATCTCTCTTTTTAATTTTCATTAGAACTCTTGCTGCAGCATTTTGAATCAGCTGAAGGCTTTGAACTGCATTTTGTGGACATCCTGATAGTAAAGAATTACAATAGTCCAGCCTTGAAGTAACAAAAGCATGGACTAGGTATTTCTAATTTTGGCAATGTTCCAGAGATGAAAAATGGAAACACTAGAAACCTGTTTAATATGGGATTTAAATTACATGTCGTGGTCAAAAATAACACCAAGTTTTTTACTTTATTATCGGAGGTCAATTTAATGCCAGGTTAAGTGATTGACTAAGCAGTTTCTTTTTTAAAGACTCCGGTCCAAAGACGACAACTTCTGTCTTGTGTGAATTTAGAAGCAAAAAATTTAAAATCATCCAAGATTTTATGTCTTCAAGACATGCTTGTAGTCTATCTAACTGGGTGGGCTCATCAGGATTCATGGATAAGTAAAGCTGAGTGTCATCAGCGTAACAGTGAAAATGTATTCTATGCTACCTGATAATTTTACCTATTGGAAGCATATATATACAGGTCCTTCTCAAAATATTAGCATATTGTGATAAAGTTCATTATTTTCCGTAATGTAATGATGAAAATTTAACATTCATATATTTTAGATTCATTGCACACTAACTGAAATATTTCAGGTCTTTTATTGTCTTAATACGGATGATTTTGACATACAGCTCATGAAAACCCAAAATTCCTATCTCACAAAATTAGCATATCATTAAAAGGGTCTCTAAACGAGCTATGAACCTAATAATCTGAATCAACGAGTTAACTCTAAACACCTGCAAAAGATTCCTGAGGCCTTTAAAACTCCCAGCCTGGTTCATCACTCAAAACCCCAATCATGGGTAAGACTGCCGACCTGACTGCTGTCCAGAAGGCCACTATTGACACCCTCAAGCAAGAGGGTAAGACACAGAAAGAAATATCTGAACGAATAGGCTGTTCCCAGAGTGCTGTATCAAGGCACCTCAGTGGGAAGTCTGTGGGAAGGAAAAAGTGTGGCAGAAAACGCAGCACAACGAGAAGAGGTGACCGGACCCTGAGGAAGATTGTGGAGAAGGGCCGATTCCAGACCTTGGGGGACCTGCGGAAGCAGTGGACTGAGTCCGGAGTAGAAACATCCAGAGCCACCGTGCACAGGCGTGTGCAGGAAATGGGCTACAGGTGCCGCATTCCCCAGGTCAAGCCACTTTTGAACCAGAAACAGCGGCAGAAGCGCCTGACCTGGGCTACAGAGAAGCAGCACTGGACTGTTGCTCAGTGGTCCAAAGTACTTTTTTGGGATGAAAGCAAATTCTGCACGTCATTTAGAAATCAAGGTGCCAGAGTCTGGAGGAAGACTGGGGAGAAGGAAATGCCAAAATGCCAGAAGTCCAGTGTCAAGTACCCGCAGTCAGTGATGGTCTGGGGTGCGGTGTCAGCTGCTGGTGTTGGTCCATTGTGTTTTATCAAGGGCAGGGTCAATGCAGCTAGCTATCAGGAGATTCTGGAGCATTCATGCCTCCATCTGCTGAAAAGCTTTATGGAGATGAAGATTTCATTTTTCAGCACGACCTGGCACCTGCTCACAGTGCCAAAACCACTGGTAAATGGTTTACTGACCATGGTATCACTGTGCTCAATTGGCCTGCCAACTCTCCTGACCTGAACCCCATAGAGAATCTGTGGGATATTGTGAAGAGAACGTTGAGAGACTCAAGACCCAACACTCTGGATGAGCTAAAGGCCGCTATCGAAGCATCCTGGGCCTCCATAAGACCTCAGCAGTGCCACAGGCTGATTGCCTCCATGCCACGCCGCATTGAAGCAGTCATTTCTGCCAAAGGATTCCCGACCAAGTATTGAGTGCATAACTGTACATGATTATTTGAAAGTTGATGTTTTTTTGTATTAAAAACACTTTTCTTTTATTGGTCGGATGAAATATGCTAATTTTGTGAGATAGGAATTTTGGGTTTTCATGAGCTGTATGCCAAAATCACCCGTATTAAGACAATAAAAGACCTGAAATATTTCAGTTAGTGTGCAATGAATCTAAAATATATGAATGTAAAATTTTTATCATTACATTATGGAAAATAATGAACTTTATCACAATATGCTAATATTTTGAGAAGGACCTGTAGTAAAGAGAATTGGCCCAAGTACTGAACCCTGTGGTACTCCACAATTAACCCTGGAGTTTAAAGATTATTTATCATTTACATGAACAAACTGGAATCTGTCGGACAAATAAGATTTAAACCAGCCTAGCGCTGTTCCCCTGATCCCTACAGCATATTCCAGTCTTTTTAAGAGAATATTATGGTCGACTGTATCAAATGCAGCACTGAGATCTAACAGAACCACTACAGACACAAGTCCATTATCTGAGGCCATCAGAATATCATTAATGACTTTCAGCAGAGCTGTTTCAGTGCTATGATGAGCTCTGAAGCCTGACCGAAACTCTTCAAACAGGTCATTGCTGTGTAAATGCTCACACATTTAATTAGCAACTATTTTCTCAAGAATTTTAGATAAGTGTGGAAGATTGAATATAGGTCTGTAATTTTTCAAGTCATCTCGATCAAGCGAAGGTTTCTTGAATAAAGGTTTAATTACACCTACCTTAAAAGCCTGTGGTACATATCCATTTACTAAGGATATATTAATCATACCTAAAATGGGGCTGGTAATCAGAGGGAAAACGTCCTTAAATAATTTGGTTGGGATTGGGTCTAACAAACAAGTTGAAGGTTTAGATGAAGCTAATATTTCTGATCACTCAGGAAGCTCCACAGGATCAATGCAGTCCAAACACAGATCAGGTTCTAGAGTTACTTCCAATGTTGTCTCACTTGCTGAGGATGAAGTAATCATCTTCGGGAGTATGCCAAATATTTTCTTTTAATAGAATCAGTTTTATTTTGGAAGAATCCCATAAAGTCATGACTGCTGAGAGGTAAGGGAATGGATGGCTCAACAGTGCTTTAAATATGCAGCTCTGAATTAAACCAGGGAGCTAGCCTCCTATGAATAATTACCTTCTTTTTCAAGGGGGCTGCATTGTCTAATGCACCACGCAATGATGAAGTAACACTATGAACAAGATAATCAATTTGTGAAGGGGAAGAAACTAAATTATTGCCCTCCACTGTGCTTTTCTGTGATAATGAGGAAATCAAAAGTGGATTGAAATATGGATTGAAATATTCAAAAGTAGCCAATACAAATTTTTGATACGTCCTTCAAAGACGGTTGGAAACAATGTTTATTTGACTCTGATTGGTTAAATACTGCGAATTTACCTCAGTATTTTTATAACCCATCGCCCCTGAGCTCATGCTCATATTGTCCATAGACCTGGGCTGCTTTGAGTTGATTGACTGATTGTTCACTCTGACAAAGTAGGGTCTTAAAGCTCAGAATGAAAGGAAAACATTTAAAAGGTCAAAGAAAGACATGGTCCAAAATGAGAAGCTGGTAAAGAAATTGATATAATGCCTGAAGTCACAATTATTTGTTAAACTTTTATTGTAAATATGAGGCAGTAAAGTACCACTTTTTGCCTGTTGTACTCTGTGTTATCCGTTTCATCTGGACCTTTACTGCTTTGATAAGCCTAAATATATGTCCTGCTGCATTCTGGGTTATTTATATGTATATGTAATTTATATGTTAACTAGACAGAGTGGGAGGAAGAAGACCTTGCTCACAAAATAACACTGTTCATCATGTCACCTGTCCACCTCCAGCTGTCTGTCCATCTCTCTGCCTGGTTGGCTCATTTCTGCATCCTCAGCCAGTCTTCTTATTTAAACATGAATTTGTCTTTACATTTATTCTGTCATCAAATGTTCTGTCAGCTTTGTTTTCCCAGCAGCACGGGAGTTCTTATGTAGAAGATGACTTATGTGCTCGGCCACCAGCCATCTCTCTGTGATGAAATAGGCACAGAAACAATTCTGCTCTGTCTAATACAACATTAGCTGCTGCCCAAACACGTTTCCTCTCATTTTAGACTCATACATGCACATACATTCATCTCTGCGCCTGCTGGTTTTAGGACCCATGAAGCTAATAGCTGTAATGCTGCCAGTCTGAATTTAAATTCCTTTAGAAAGATCATTTGCCCTGTGAGGTGCTTAAAAAACCATGATCCACTACAACAGTGACCATTTACACTTAGCTTTGGTCAATAGATACTGTGATGATAGTAAATTAGGTTCTAAGCGCTGATTTCTTGGAGTTCCATAATGTTTCTAAATGCAGATAAAAGTTCTAACTTAAGGTTTGAACTTATTTGATTGGGTCCATGTGTGCAAGTTGGTAGGATTGTGCCAACACCTTGACCACAGCGTTGCATTCAAAGGTTTTAAAGTTTTCACTAAAGCCTCATAGGTGGTGAAGGTGTGCTAATACATGTATGAGGGGCTGTATTAAGTTATCTATATTAGGCTTGTGTGTCACAGTGTAACACATACATGGAGATAATGTGAAAACTAAGAAAATGTGGTGCATGACCTATAATCTAGCTGTTGTTATGTCTGAAGCACTCTGGTTCAAGGGTCTGGTTTACATTGGAGATATCAGTTTTTTCAGGTAGTTGCTACTACCTGAAAACCTACCTACTACCAACTACCTAGTTGACACACACATGGACAAAATTGTTGGTACCCCTCTGTTAATGAAAGAAAAACCCACAATGGTCACAGAAATAACTTGAATCAGACAAAGGTAATAATGAATAAACATTCTATGAAAATGAACAAATGAAAGTCAGACATTGCTTTAGAAACACGGTTCAACAGAATAATAAAAAAAAATAAACTCATAAAACAGGCCTGGACAAAATGATGGTACCCCTGCAAATAATGTGACCAAAGGGACATGTTAAATCATGGTGTGTCCATTAATTAGCATCACAGGTGTCTACATTCTTGCAATTAATCAGTGGGCCTATATATAGGGCTACAGGTAGTCACTGTGCTGTTTGGTGACATGGTATGTACCACACTCAACATGGACCAGAGGAAGCGAAGGTAAAGAGTTGTCTCACAAGATTAGAAAGAAAATTATAGACAAGCATGTTAAAGGTAAAGGTTTAAAGACCATCTCCAATCAGCTACATGTTCCTGTGACTACGGTTGCACATATTATTCAGAAAATTGAGCTCCATAGGACTGTAACCAACCTCCCTGGACGTGGCTGCAGGAGGAAAATTGATGACAAAACAAAGAGACGGATAATACAAACGGTAACAAAAGAGCCCAGAAAAACTTCTAAAGAGATTAATGGTGAACTTCAAACTCAAGGAACATCCGTGTCAGATTGCACCATCCGACGTTGTTTGAGGCAAAGTGGACTTAATGGGAGACGACCAAGGAGACCATTGTTGAAAACAAATCATAAAAAAGCCAGACTGGAATTTGCCAAACTACATGTTGACAAGCCACAAAGCTTCTGGGAGAATTTCCTATGGACTGTTGAGACAAAAATTTAATTTTTTGGCAAGGCACATCAGCTCTATGTTCGCAGACGGAAAAATGAAGCATATGAAGAAAAGAACACTGTCCATACTGTGAAACATGGAGGATGCTCTGTTATGTTCTGGGGCAGATTTGCTGCATCTGGCACAGGGTGTCTTGAATCTGTGCAGGTTATAATGAAATCTAAAGACTATCAAGGGATTCTAGAGAGAAATGTGCTGCCCAGTGTCAGAAAGCTTCGTCTCAGTCGCAGGTCATGGGTCTTGCAACAGGATAATGACCCAAAACACACAGCTAAAAACATGCAAGAATGGCTAAGAGGAAAATATTGGACTATTCTGAAGCACCCTTCCATTAGTCCTGATCTAAATACCATTGAGCATCTTTGGAAGGAGCTGAAACATGCCGTCTGGAAAAGGCACCCTTCAAACCTGAGACAATTGGAGCAGTTCGCTCGTGAGGAGTGGGTCAAAATACCTGCTGAGAGGTGTAGAAGTCTCATTGACAGTTATAGGAATATTGCCTCAAAAGGTTGTGCAACAAAATATTAAGTTAAGGGTACCATCATTTTTGTCCAGGCCTGTTTCATGAGTTATTTTTTATTATTATTCTGTTGAAACATGTTTGAAAAGCAATGTCTGACTTTCATTTGTCCCTTTTTAATATAATTTTTATTCATTATTACTTTTTTCAGATTCAAGTTATTTCTGTGACCATTGTGGGTTTTTCTTTCATTAACCGAGGTACCAACAATTTTGTCCACGCGTGTGTGTGGACAAGTCCTTGGGGCCCTGGACTGCTCCCATGTTAAGCTCTTGCTGAAGTCTGGCCCTCCTTGTATAGGGGCTTCGCTGATATGTGTCTGTTTTCGGTTTGAGGAAGGTCTTGACTTGCTTAAATTAATAAATAAAGAAATTAATATTAAAATGTTTGCTGAACTAAAATGTCATCAGTTATACTTCAGATAGATAGATATAGACAGACATATATAGATGAACTGGAACTTAAATCTGTCAGGGGTATGAATAATTTTGGGCTTACTAGTTGAGTACCTTCATTGAGCTCTGTTTCTGGGGACAGGTCTCTTCCATATGTTGGATTAACCCAGTAAACCTCCATAGGGGGATGTTGTGAAGATATCCTGATTAAATCCTCCCATCTACCATGCTTCTCTGGTAGTATGAAGGTAAACCATAAAAATAGATGCAGTTCCATATAATTGCTGTAAGGTGGAACTTATCACCCACTAAGTGTCCTGGTAAATGTTTGATCTCCTACTCATATATAGTTTTCTGATCCATCTCTTAACCAAACTGTTTTATGTCATGTTATACAATCTATGAGTAATACTCTTAATGTTATTATTTTTTGTGTTTTGGGTTCCTTGATGAAGTTAGGATTACCTCTTGTCAGTCACCTGTGTATTTATTTTTCTGTATCTGTCCTTATTAGACAAACCCCCCCTTTATGCACACACTTTTCCACCATCCACAGAGTATTAGCTGGTGGCAAACTAAATCCAGAGGCTTTTTAGCTATAATGAAGTCAGAAGCTGCAGCGATATTAGCTTTACAGGGCAGTATTTTTATCTGCTTATTAACGGAGACATTGTCAGGCAGCAGACCGATGCAATGAGAAAGTTTGTGGGGCAGGAGGAATAGTGTTGTCATGGTGTGGGGTATGATGGGTAATGGGGCTACAGATTTGTGGAAATAGGAACCCTTTGGCTTGAGATGAAAAATGAGCTCTGATTGTGCAGGAAGAAGGAGTTCTGAGTGGGGATTTACCATGTGATAGGGGCAACTAAACACTGATATTTTAACTATGAAATGTGTTCCTTTTTATGTAAACAATTAAACAAAACTGCACTCATTCATATCTGACATTTAGAGAACTAAATAACTTGTTACCTATCTGAAAGATATTATTGTTGCTACTGCTGTTGTTTATAAAGCAGTGGATTTATTGCATTATATTCTGCTCCTGTGGTCCCACAAACTAAAATAAAATTCATTATAAACTCTGCTTTAACACAGACATAAAAAGACAAAGGCACACATTAAAGATTGTTTTTTCTTATGCAGTTGGCTTAGCTGAATGTACAATGTTTTTAAATGATATTTCATGTTTGTGATCGTCATCATGGCGCATAGGATCAAAAATAGCAATGACACAAAAATGCATTTTTTATGGAGCAAGATTTCATGGAAAGAAATCCATAACATTGTGGTTTGCATAAAGATGGACATTTCTAAACTTAAAGGTGTCACGTTCGGGTTTTGAGGTGGACCAACGTGCAGACAAGAGCTGTGTGTGTTTAAAGGAGGCTTCTTCTTTATTCAAAGATTAATCCAAAAACACAGCAAAACACTGCAGGTGCAAACATAAGTAGAAATTCAAAAAACTTACAAAGTTGACTCTGCAGGAACATGGTAAACACAGCACTTAGGCGATGGTAGTGAAAGGAAGGAACCAGCGAAGAACAATCAAAATCAGAGAGCTTATAAACAGAGGGAAGTGGAGTATGGACCAATGAGAACTGAGAGGCAGGAAATCAAGGGAGATAGAAATCAGGTGTGGACCAGGCTGTAGAGAACTGAGGGAATGTGAATAGTTGCTACAGTGACTAAACTAGAAAACAAAGGGAACATGAGAGGAGCTAGACAATAACATAACCAAAGGGAACCTGACTACAAAAACAAAACTATAAGTAAGGGATTGAATAACAAAACTCAGGGAAACAGATCTAAGCAAAACTATGGATGAAGATAAATAACCAAAAGAAACATAAGAACCTAGAATAATCATTAACAAAAGTAAACTGAGAAACTAGAGGGAATAGAAGAAACACCACAACCTAATAATTAACAAAGAACCCATAAAGAAAACCTTGAGCGTAAAATAAACAAAACCTGTACCAACACTGACTGAAGTAAATGGAAAGGAAACAGAGAACGTGAGAACTGGCATATGTACAAACCAAAAGTAAACAATAACTAAAGCCAACCTATAAGGGAGGCTGGAACTATAGAAACTAAATTGAGGAACTAAACTAGGAGACAGAACAAATACCTAACACAAATAAACACAGGTACTAAATGAGAAACTAAACTAGAAAATCCAAAGAAGACAAATAACTATAATAATCACAATAATAATAACAACAACAACAATAACAATAATAAGAATAAGAATAAAACCACACAAAGTAATAAGAAAGCAACCACTAAGAAACTAAGAATGAGAGGAGAGAAAACAACAAACACTAGGAGGCAATAGAGAGAACAAAGTTATCAGGGACAAAAGGAAATAAACAAACATGACTACAAAACCCAAACTAGATGAAAAAGTAAACAAACACAAAACCAAAACAAAATCCGAAAATGTCGCACCCCGACCAATGGATCTTCCACAGTGAGCCAGTAAATTACACACTGCTCCACTGGAACTGAAATTATTGAAGAAAACTGAAAAATTGATGAAAACAATTATGCCCTTTTGTCTGTTTAAAATGTTATATATTTATTGCCAGATGCTTCTTTCTTTGCTTAAGTTCTGGAATGTTCAATTCTGTAATTGTAAGAAAATAACTTAAAAAATAACAACAACAAAAAAACGTTCCCATTTCAGAGATGGAGTAGCTACCCTTGGGGTGACTGGTGGTAAAACTCCATTTACAATAAGTCAAATGTATCAAGATACAATATGGCACATTAAAGAAAGAAGAGATCAGAAAATTAAGTGAAGGAGGGATGATAGATGAGGAATATGAAGTTTTAAGTGAGGAGGAGCAGGGAGGTGCATGTTGTGAGAAGATAAAAAAGAAAGCTCAGAGAAACAGAGGCCCAATGAAATGAGAGAAGGAGACAAATTGAGACACCATAATGATAAGAAAGATGGAAGAAATGAGAGCAATGCAGTGAATAGGGAAAATAAATGATTAACACCTGTCTAGACTTAAGTAATATTTTGTAAATATTTGGGTTAGGGGTTACTTTCCTTAGGACAGACTAGGCACAATAAATTCTGATTGCTTAATGTAGATCCATCTTCATATAAAAGATCAACATTTACTTTACCAGCTAGATTTCAAGGTTTCTGTGAATTCATTACAGTTGTACTTGCCTTTCATTTAGGTATTTCAGTTTGACGTGTGAGCTTCTTCTTTCTTGCTGAGTCATTGCTGTTTCACAAACATCCACTTTCCCTGTCTGTCATCATTCATCCTGCTGAAAGCTTCTCTTGGCAAATACAAGCAGCTGAATTTAGTATCCATTTTTCTAATGCAATCAGTTCCAACATAACAGTCCTCCCATTTAATAGGGGCATTAGTTGGTATATACTCTGTCTCCCGTAGCTGATTGTCTCCACATAGATCAGAAGCAGATAAACAAATCCTCAGTGGTATGAGTAAAAAAATGTGCTCAAGAAAATATGTACCTGTGGGTTAATAATGAAATGGGAACCATGTCTCCTGTTATCCTCCTCCTTTTATCTCATGCTACTAATCTGCTGAAGAAGTCGTCACCAGGCAGCTTTAATCCTTTTGTTTTCTTCTGACGGGCCATCAACAGTATCTGTTTTCATTACTTATTGATTACTTGTGCTCCTGCCCTCCACATGGAACATCTGAAATCTCATTCCCCGTCCTATTGTGTTGCATAATCTACAGAGATACAGACTGGTAGCTTTGGAGGTAAAATGAACCACCAGAGCTTGACACTCTGTCTTCCCACAATTAAAACAGACTTAATTTTTAACATTTAATTCAGATAAGAGCTATTTTAACTTGAAAATTTAAGCTAATCATGCAGAGTGATTTAAGAGAACAAATAAATATATGTAATTTTTTTAAAGATGTCATATTTTAGTTGTGACCCAATTCAGCTGTGCTAGTAATGGGATTGCCCTCAGGAAAAAATTTACAGCCTTTACAAAACCCTGCAAAAATATGAACACTGGATTAGGTATTCAAGTTTAGACTCCATTATCTACAATGCATTTGTTATAGGCATATAGCGGAACACAAAAGTCACAGTTCACTACGTAGCTTGATTTTAAACTCAGTTTGGTATGTTTTCAGTATGTTTCAATCAAGAAAACAGAAAACAAAAAAATTATTTGAAATGTAAAAAATTGATTCAACAGTGAATTGTAACATTTTTCTGAAAAAAAGTTTTTTATCAGTTCTTTCTAGCAATTCAAAAAATGGTCAGCATAAAACTGACTGGAGATTTGGTTAGATTTTTTAAAGTTATTAAAATAGTTATGTAACAAACCTCTTGAAAATTAATTGTTTGCAAACTTTTGAATAAGCCTGTGCTGACTGTGCAATTTGTTAATGACGTGTTTACATATATATATATATATATATATATATATATACACAAAAAGTTAGGGATATTTGGCTTTTAGGTGAAGTTTCAGAATGAAACTAAAATGCACTATGACCTAACGTAATGTGACCTTTTGAATGCATGTGTCCAACTGTTCAGTGTTTCAGTACTTTTTGCACAATTTGCTGTTGTCTAACAAGGAGCTTGGCAAAATACAAAACAGGTATTTGGTCCCTGATTCGACCGATACATTTCCTGGTTCAGTCCTGGTTCAGTCACTAATATTTAAACAGTCCTCATCATGCTGTTCACATTTTGACAACATGAGACCAGGATGAAACCCAACAACTGATCCAGAGTACCAGCCATTGCGAGGCTTTAAACAGGATACTCTCAGACAGAAGTGGCCAGTGAGCTTAGAGTGTCACAGAGTGTCATCAACACAGATACAGAGAGACTGGAAGAGTCGCAAAAAGGCACAGAAGTGGACGGCTTTGGCCACTTCCAACACTGATGACCACTTCATTGTGGACAGTGCTTTGCAGAATTAGCATAGTCTGCGTGCTAGATGACCTGCAAGGATACCTGGCCACACCACCAGGCACAGGCATAATCATCTTGCACGGGCGAGGGAGCATCTAAGCTGGACAAGGGACCAGTGGGGCTCAGTGCTGTTCTATGATAAAAGTCGATTCACGTTGAGCAGAAATGATGATCGCCAACGATGTTGGAGACGTCAAGGAGAACGCTATGCATCAGCCACCATTGTTACCAGATGAGCCTTTGGTGGTGGTGGTGTTGGTATGTGGGCAGGTGTATCTAATCAATACAACTGCCCTACACTTTGTGAATGGTACAGTGACAAGCAAATGCTACCTGAATAACATTAACTCAGTCATTGTCCCCCTGCATGAATGACAGAGGCCTAATTTCATCTTAATGGATAACAATGCTCCAATTCATTAAGGCTGCACATTTTTGATATGGCATACCATCACTGGTTTTGGCTTTTATTTCAATTAATTGTGAGATGAGGAAATTGTCTTTGCATTATTCTACTTAAATACCCAACTTTAATAATATAATATCACTGTAGTGTGAACATTTAACATTTTCTATAAATTTCACCCCCAAAAGCCAAATAGCCTTAACTTTTTGTGAGTAGTGTACATACAATGCAGTGTACAAGTTGAACTTTACTGCACTGTGGAGGGCACAGCTGACAGGAAGAGACATCCCAATGCCTCTGATGGCATTTGTGGCTGGTGGTATTTTATAGGCAGCTGGATTTGTGCTTAGGCATATCTTTTGTTTACATTCAGCTTCATCTCATTTCAGGTGAGAATTTCAGTTCATTGTGGAGTGAGATACCTACCTTATTTCTCCAATAATGAGGGTGACGTAAAGCTTTGGTTCGTTCCACCTTCAGCTGTAGCTGAAACCATAATGTCTTCAAATAGCAGACTTTAGTTATAGCTTGGCATCCCCATAGTTTGTTTCTCAATACTTGTCTCTACTTGTGCACTTGCGTACGTCATCAGTCGTGGCCCAAGTACTATTCCAATCCCACATATGCATCAAACCAAGTATGAAAAAGTGCCTGGATGTGTTCTTGCTCTGCCCATTTTATCTAGGATGCATTGATGGTAGGTCTTTCCAAACATCTTGGAGAACTAACCACAGATCTTCTGTGAATGTTGGCTTTCTCACATCCTTCTGTCTCTTCATGTAATCCCAGACACACTCCATGATGCTGAGATCAGGGCTCTGGGGGTGTCAAACCATCACTTCCAGTAAGTCTTGTTCTTCTATACGTTACAGATAGTTCTTAATGAGCTTGGCTGTATGTTTGGGTTCACTCACTTAGCATTTTGTAAATTGATAAAAATAAACATTCATCATTTATATTTCTGAAATCATTCTTTGTTTGCAACATGTTTTTACACCTGCCTAAACTTTTGCACAATACTGTATATTGAAAATAACCAAAACAAAAAACAAAAAAACAGAGTTCTCCCTTTAAAAAAATGAAGGGGACTGTACGGACTTGCCTTGTCACTCACCCTGTCTCTATGGAAATGTTGATTATGTAATCTAGTAAAAACACCAGGTTCCCACACATTAACAGAACTAACTATTTATTCGGTCAAACTAGTAACATAATACAAATTCACCACTTGCTTTTTAATAATAACTCTAAACCAATGAGAGGATGCAACTGACCACACTTTACTATTACATCAGTGACAGTCAAGTGTTGACAGATTTTGAACTATACTCAAGTGTGGCATGGCTTCATAGTTAAGCCCCAACATCCTCAGTAATGTATCGCGTAGAGAACCTTACTTTGTAATACACCCCTGAATCTCAGTTAAAGAGGTTTATTTAATTGCGGCTTATTAAGACTTGTTATGTAGCATCCTTCAAAATATAACAGTCATCAGAATACTAAAACTATGAATACATCTTAGCAATAAAAACCCTATGAACTCTTTAAAATAGAAGTGATTTTTGTACTCTTTGTGCTGTGATTTACACTTTCTAATAGATATTCTTGAAAAGAGAGTTCTGATTTATTTTTCATGAATCATTACTTTTACGTTTTGGCTCAGGAGGATTGAACGCAACACTTTACTGAAGGCATTGACAGACTTTTTGATCAAGGTGAGTAAAAGAACAGCTGAGGATGTAAACACATTTCTTTATTATAGGTGCTGTAACAGTCATGATCCCAGAAGCATCATGGGTTACATATTAATCATGTCTCTAGTGTTAATAAAAATCTATTAAACTTAAGGGCACCTCTGAGTCCAGTTACCTTTACCTGTGTTAACAGATATTTTTTATCACATTGTAGCTTCGCATTGTGATTGAATTTATTATAAATATCTAGATTCATCCATGCTTCAAAAGAAATGGAAAAATAAAGAAAGTTGATTAAATACAGCAAACCAGGGTTCTCAGACTTCAGTCCAACTTTCAGAAACATCACTGGGTCAATACATCTAAATCAAATTGATGAAGTGCATCTTTAACGTGCCATCCAGTTCTATAGAGGCCTGCTAATGAGCCAGTCATTTGATCCAGATATCATGGAACAATGATTCTTCTAAAAATTACAGGACAATGGCTCTCTGGGACTTGAGTTTGAGACCCCTGCAAAAAACACTTTCGTCATACCCAGACCTAAGCTTAAGGTACAACGAAACTGTTTAAGCAGGATGGAGCCAACACAGTGTGTTTGAAAAGGATACAATGCTTCATCAGGTCAGCATCTACCTTCACATGTGTTTTTACAACATTACCCTGCATTATATAGGAATTCTGCACTTATACAGACCAGCTGGCAAACCATTCATGTCCTGAACTTGGATTTAGCCTTGAATCACCATGCTCTTAAGCAGTTTGGCTTTTGACTTTTCTGTTAACATCTCTGCAACCAATTTATTCCAGCCAGGCCTTAGATTTCCACCCGTGGATCCAAGACTCACATTCTACTTAGTGTATTTTAGGATCACCAGCCTCCTCTGTCCTATCCTTCCAACGGCACTGGACAGGAGGAAGACTAGACAACCATATCAGGTCTGTTAAGGGTAGCAACCGAGTTCAAATCCTGAAACTCATATAGAAGTCTGTAACTAGGCTCCCCTCCCATACCCCTTCTAGCAGTCCAAGGTCTGATTTCACACAGACATTCAACTCTGCTTCATGTTCTTGATGACTTAAGTCTGTAGCAGATGATGCACTGGATAGATGAGGAGGTAGGTAGGTAGGTAGGAGTTTAGAGAACTGCTTGTTTTCCAAATGATGTGACGAGGAACCATATGGCTGGGTTACAGCCCTGCCTCTCCACACTTATTTTTAAACCTCTGAGTCTTCCTATTTGGCCAACTGACCTTGATTGACAATAGCAGAGAAGATCTGCCTCAAGAGTTCATATGTTTCAGTGGGGAGAAAGTGGACATAAACGTGGGTCTCTTGGAGAATAACGACTCTTGAAATCAAGAGCATAACTTTGGGTCTACCATGGGTGGGGGGGATTAAGCTCTCTGCCCTGCCTATTTATTTATTCATTGAATCATTTAGTTTTGTAAAAGGAGTCAGGCTAATTTTGCATTCCTGTATTAAAAACATTGTCCCTCCCCCCCACACCACTTTATGGCTGTGCCCCAGCCCACATCTGGTCTCACCAGTCTTTGAGTCAGATTTCCGAAATGTTTGTGCCTCTTAAAACCAGACAGCATGCGCAAAACCATGATTTAACTAAAATGCCAATGAGATCAGAAGGGCAAAATAACACCTGTTGTCCTGTTAACACGTTTGCCTCAGTTAATATGCAGTACTGGGTGTACTAGGATGCAAAGTTGTCAAATTTTGGGAGGAGTGGATGCAAATATATTTATTTAACACCTGAAGTGTTATTCACTAAAGCTTCAAATAATTGCGCTCATTATTTTGCGCTTCTCAAAGGCAGTAGTAATTTGGAACAGTACTGCGCACAGATGGCAGGTATGATCCCTACTACACCGCTGTGTGTCCTCAGGTTTGGCTCCATCTGCAAGGAGAGACAGAAACTACAACACAGAGAAGCAGAGAGTGAACACAGCATGATCAGGGGGATGGGAGGCGTAGTTGATATGTGACTCTGTGAAAGCTTTGCTTCCTCAAACAGCTCCGCTGTGAACACTGCTGTTCGCACCCCACATAATATTTTCCAGTCAGAAGTGGATTCTTCTCTCTGGATTTTCTTATTAGTAGCTTAGTAAAGACTGGAGGACCTAACATGACTTTAACGCACTAATTGATGTTTTGGAGGTCAGACAGTCGAAGACCTAACAGTGCAGTGAAAATGCTGAATAATCTCAAAGCAACACATCAGAGAGAGAAAATAAAATTGACTCAGTCTTTAAGCTAAGATTCACAGACTGGGGAGCCCAGTAAAATAAAAGATTACATGAAATGAGGCAACTGTATCTCAGTGGGTAGATTGGCCACCTTGCAATCTGCAAATTGTGGGTTCAATTCCAGCTTGCTCCTGCCTTATGTGGGCAAGGCACTTAGCCTCCGTTCTGTATCAGTCTGCGCATTTCTGAGTGCGAAACCGAGGGTGAATGTGGCTCTAGTGTAAAACACTTTGGGTTGTCAGTATGGCTGGAAAGGTGCTATATAAGTTCATCCAATTTAAATTATTTCATTAATGAGTGTGTGTGAAACCACTATGATGACACATACTATCCATCTGAACTGCAACTCCAACAGCGAGTAGAGCAGTAGAGTAGATTGGCAGTCCCATCCTGCCAACAAGCAACACTCACCAAGTAGTGGGGGAATGAAGTCTCAGATAGAGCCCACCAGTTCCACAACTATTCTGATTGAACAACCCCTCTCACCAGCGCCTGCGTGAAAAGTACAGCCTACAGTGAACGCTTGTTAACGAAAACAGGTTGGGTGATACCCGCAAATTACGCCCTTGCTTGAAATTTGGACAGTGGAGACAAAGAGCTGCATCCATTGTTTGGTTTCAGCAGTGGTAACATAGTAAAGTTTTTTGATGCAGTGCATTTTTCTGTTTAAAGATTCTCAATGACCATATTATGGAAATGGGCTTTAGGACTTGACAAGGTTCCCTTTTTAATAGTAATCTATTGCACTGCCACATGTCTTATTTGACTTCAGTTTTGCAGATGGACAACCTTAAATCCTCAACAAACAATTCCTATACAGAGTATCATTGTGATATTTAGATGTAATGTCAAATGCTGACCTCTCATTTATAACAGTCTGGTTAAATTGCCTTAATAAAAAGCAAAGGAATGTTATTGAAATCCGTCACCCCTCTGTTCAGGGATAAGAAGAGTTTACTTTATGTATGTAAGCTAATTTAGGAGCAAGATATTGACAAGAGATTCCAGTAATGAGGAGCAGGGTTAAGGGAGAAAGATCTTTGTCTTCATCCAGCTCTAATGTTCTTTGTCTCCCACCGTCTGTTCCAAGTCACTGTAAGTGTCATTAGGATGTGGAGGGAGTCGCTTCAGCTAAATATTGTGTAGGCTTCATTTAGCACAGATTAAACCGTGACTCACTGTGGACTCATAGAGTAACTGAGTCATGTTGCAACCCAAATCATTTTAGCTGGCTGCTGAGAGAGTTATCTTAGCAGCTACCAACACTGTGCATCTAAAGCCTCCAAACCTATTATTCCCATTCTGGTGTGCTATGTTAATTGGTGCTCAATGATTTCAGAGGCGGACTGACTGCTAGTCAGAGTCTCTGCTGCTCCGAGCTTCATTAACCAGGTGATTGTTCTTCTCATGTGGAGAGACATAAACAAAAGTTGTGACCTCTACTGGAGATTTCTCCTTTTTGAAAGTAAAACTCTGATAGTGAAGACATACTAGAAAAAATGTGTTGTACTCTAAAGCTAATCTTTTCTCTGTTTTGTTTTTATTTAGTATTTTTAGTTAAAATGAATATGTGGTTTTGTTTTCTTGTTTCTGCGCTCTGTTATTGTTCTTATGACGAACTCAGAGTAAATTAGTTTTCTACCCCATTTAGTCTGTTTTATCACTGTTTTTGTTTCAGACAAACAGCTATCATAAACCTCATTTCTCTGAACTGCAGGGAGGCAATGTAAAGATGTAAAGGTGTAGTAATAGTTCACCGTACATTACCTGTTCAGCACTAAGTAGCAGACATGCAAATAGTCTGTGACAGGGTGGTAAGGAAGGAGTAGACGTTTGGAAATGGTAAAAGCATGAATGTGCCATCCAAAGATGGATGGAGGAAGTGATCTGAACTTTCTGGATCTTTCTGACTAAAGATTGTCTTTGATATGTTTGGCATTGTACTATCAGGGAGTTGCCATTTCTGATTTGTGATCTGGAAACAAAACATTCTCAAGATATCATCAGTCATCTATTTTTTTAGATCATTTTTTAAATTCCTTTTAGCAACCCAGTCGTTTCACAATGTCAAACATTTGTTCAGACAAAACCATATTTGGTTACCTGAAGATGAGCATTTTTTTACTACCTATAAACCTAAAATCTACTGAAACTCTTCTTTCCATAAAAAAAAAAAAAATAATTTTCTGAATTTCAGAACTGAACTACGTTTACTTTGACAAAGAGTCCAAGCTGCATGCTGTTTTGTTTCAGGGCAGAACTTTCTTTTGTTTTCAATTGTTGAAATATCTTGTGATTAACTATCACTTTAGCTATACCAAGTCAACTTCACTGAAATACATTTTAAAGATAAAACAATCACAAACAGTTAAAGGTTTAATGTGAATATATAAAAACATGTAGAAATTAATTAATTAATTAATTAATTTTGGGTTAATGCTTTTCACATGTTACTCTGTAAATTAAGGGACATAGATTAGTAGGTTTCTGCAGAACATGATGGTATGCAGAGAAAGTCATTCAACCATTTGAACTGTCCGTGTTGGAGCATGAAAAATTGAAACATCGTAGAAACCAGTACTTGATGACTGAAGTTGGGCATCGCTGCTCTAGTGGAAATTAAAGAAATGAAGCAAATCTGATGATAGAGCGTGAGTTGACTGTCACGTCGGCCATTTAGTATTAATGAAGTTTGTTCTCCTGTGTGGAGGTTGCTGAACAAAAGGTGAATATTACTTGTAGGCACACACTTTCATTTATTTCAAAGTGCCTCCAGATCATTTTAGAGTTTGCACTCAGTTCCTGCTGCTGCTGATGCATTTTTAACCAAAGTGATCAAAACCGTTCTGCACCCAGAAGGGATGGTCTGATTTGGAAGTAATTAGGATCAGATTCAGACCAATGATCAGGATGTAAATGATTTGATTTTTAGAATGGAAACCACATGGCTTAAGTGTTGACATCATAAATGAGGCAATGGTGTTTCATATTTCCGATGCCAGGCATTCAGCTCTCTGCAAAATTGAATCATTTACATACCTATTCCTGGTTTGCAAGTGGACAGAACTGCATCCAAATTATACCCTTCCTTCTGGGTGCCTAGCTTCTTTTTTCAATATGGTAAATTGTTCACATTTATTAATAATGCACCATCTTTCACAAATGTAGGGACTTCTTAGCATATTTACAGAAACATTTCTCAAAATATTTCTTTTGCCTTCTGGGGAAGATTTTAATCTGGTAAAAATATAGTGTTTAATGCATTTAAGGAGCTAAACATTACCTATATAAACTCATTTCAAGCACATTTTTATAAACATGTGAAATTAGAGCTACAAACAGTCCTTATCAGAGCACTGGCATTTACTAAAACACAGTCCTCATTGACCTTAGATCTGAGATAATAAACCCACTGGCAGTGGTGCAGCATCTCCTTCAGACCTTATTTAAAGACCTCCTGCAGCTTTCAAAAATCCACATCTTGACCTCAATCTTCTGCTGCATCAGTGGTGACATCTGATTTATAATTATGAAACTAACCTCAGAGTCTGATCCTAATCTCATCCAGTGGGTGCTTGGGAGAAAAACATGTTTTAATTTATTGACTGATTACATGCTAATTAGTTTAGAGTTAGTTCATTAGCTCCCCTTCCAGAGGACAGCTTTTTCCTGTTATTTTTAAAACAGTTTGTTTTGTTGATTGCATTTTTTTTTTGCTTTGTGATCACTTTTTATAAACTGCCACATGCTGACGAAACTGTGCTCTCAAGCAGCTTTTCACATAATAAAGATGGATTTAGTGCACTTAAGCATCTGACTGTTGATGATTGTGTCCTTAGTTTGTTCTCAGCTCTGAGAGAGTCACCCTGAGTTCAGCCAAGTTTGACTCATCAAACATTAAGCAGCAGGATTCCTGTGACCTGCCAGCTGTTCTGCTGCTGCTGTTATCTGGATTTATTTTCCTGGAAGGCGACCTGCTTTCGCTTTATGCTCTTTTGCCTCAGCGTGAAATTCTTTTTTTCTTTCCATTTCATCTTTTCCCCTTGTGGGAGCTCAGTTGTAACACGCCTGCCATCTGAGGCACTTCTTGACCTTTTAGTCTGGACAGATCTTCTCCTGCAGAGAACGTTGGGCTCTAACTGGAGATGAAAGGCGTCTAAAAGGTTTAAACTACAGCTTTTTGTCTGAACACTGCAGGTAGAAAAGTCTTCACTTGGCGCCAGTTTGATGTTGGGAGCTAAAACAAGTTGCTTGCAAATAGTTTTCCTGAAGGTGAAACCTCAGAATTTCTCACAATCAAAACCAATGATGGACATCGGATCCATGTGTTCTTAAGACTTTGCCTACTTTTTAAGAAACATCTTTGATATTGATTTTATTTGACAAAAAAGGTAATAATTTCAGATTTGTCTACCTGTGATGTATCCTATGTTTCATGAAACTCAATTTAAAAACAAACTGAAATAATTAAGTTGGAAAAAAAATAATATTTGCACAAATTGCAAAAGTGTTAACAACTGTAAACTGATTGATTTTAAGTACAGCACTCAATGTTTTGCGGTAAAAGTCCATCAACTTTGTGCAGAGCCCAGATCAGGCCAAAGATTTTCTTTTGGATTCAGTTCTGGGCTCTGGCTGAGTCATTTCAACATTTTTATCTACTTCTGCGTTGGTTTATTTGTTGATCTTCATGTGTGCTTCAGGTTGTTGACATGCTGAAAGACAACGTTTTTCTTCATCTTTGGGGTTCTAGCTGAAGTCTAAATATTATGCGTCAACAGACTGATATTCTGAACCATTTCTAATCCAGTTAGACTCCATGCTTCACTGTTGGTAGGGTGTTCTTTCAGTGATGTGCAGTGATTTTGTTGCCAAACACACTTTGGTTTCATCAGGCCCGAACACATTTTCCCATATGCTTTCAAGTGATTTCAAATGAATTTCAATTAATCACAAATTCAATTGAGAGCAGTATGCAGGATATTTAAAGCTAAAATCCTGCATCCCCTTTCTGGATGAGTAATAAAAGATGGATGGATTTGAGTTTTTAAGCTGTGTTCCATTTTGCTAATGTTTAAAGTCATTTGTTAGAGCCATAGATGCATATGGAGCTTTGGGGGAAAATAAAAATGTGATGTGTGCAGTTTTGGCTTCCTTCACTGGTGTTTTTTATTCCTGTAACAGTTTGATGTACCTGCTTAAAAACAAGAGCTTTCCGAAAGAAAGATGAGGTGGGAGTTCTGTGCTTCCTCAGCTGTCTGTGGGCAGAAAAAGACATGTTTAAGCTCTTTGTTAACTTGAACTGTGATTTTAATGTATAGAGGTGAGAGATGATCCGAAAGTCAAGCTGTAAAGATTATGTTTGACTATTATCTTAAATATTCATACATACAGTGGGGAACAGAAGTATTTGACACACTTCCAATTTTGCAGGTTTTCCCACTTGAAAAGCATGTAGAAGTCTTTAATTTTTATCATAGGTACTCTTCACCTGCAAGTGACGAAATCTAAAACAAAAATCCAGAAAATCACATTGTGTGATTTTTAAGTAATTATTTGCATTTTATTACATGACAAGTATTTGATACATCGGAAAAACAAAACGTAATATTTGGTATAGAAACCTTTGTTTCAATTCCAGTTATCAGACATTTCTTGTAGTTCTTGATGAGGTTCGCACACACTGGAGATGGGATTTTGGACCACTCCTCCATACAGATCTTCTCCAGATCCTTCAGGTTTTGTGGCTGTCGCTGGGCAATATGGACTTTCAGCTCCCTCCAAAGATTTTTGATTGGGTTCAGGTCTGGAGATTGGCTAGGCCACTCCAGGACCTTGAGATGCTTCCTGCGGAGCCACTCCTTAGTTGCCCTGGCTGTGTGCTTCAGGTCGTTGTCATGCTGTAAGACTCACCACAACCAATCTTCAGTGTTCGTACTAGGGCCAAGATCTCCCGATACATGACCCCATCCATCCTCCCCTCAATACGGTGCAGTCATCCTGTCCACTTTGCAGAAAAGCATCCTCAAAGAATGATGTTTCAACCTCCATGCTTCATGGTAGGGATGGTGTTCTTGGGGTTGTACTCATCCTTCTTCTTCCTCCAAACACGGCGAGTGGAGTTTAGACCAAAAAGCTCTATTTTTGTCTCATCAGACCACATGGCCTTCTCCCAGTCCTCCCTGGATCATCCAGAAGGTCGCTGGCAAATTTCAGACTGGCGTGGACATGCGCTGGCTTGAGCAGAGGGAACTTGCATGTGCTGCAGGACTTTAATCCATGGCGGCGTAGTGTGTTACTAATGGTTTTCTTTGAGCTCTCTTTTGGTCATTGACTAGGTCCTGCTGTGTAGTTCTGGGCTGATCCATCACCTTCCTCATGATCATTGATGCCCCACGAGGTGAGATCTTGGATAGACCGAGGGAGAATGAACTCCTTCCATTTTCTTACAATTGCTCCAACAATTGTTGCCTTCTCTCCAAGCTGCTTGGCTATTTTCCTGTAACCCATCCCAGCCTTGTGCAGATCTGCTATTTTATCCCTGATGTCCTTCCACAGCTCTCTGGTCTTGGCCATTGTGGAGAGGTTGTTTGAATGAGTGTGTGGACAGGTGTCTTTTATACAGATAACAAGTTCAAACAGGTGCAGTTAATACAGGTAATGAGTGGAGAACAGGAGGGCTTCTCAAAGCAGAACTAACAGGCCTGTGAGAGCCGTGATTCTTAATGGTTGGTAGGTGATCAAATACTTATGTCATGCAATAAAATGTAAATTAATTACTTAAAAATCACACGATGTGATTTTCTAGATTTTTGTTTTAGATTTTGTCACTCACAGTTGAAGAGTAAAAATTATAGACTTCTACATGCTTTGCAGGGGGGAAAACATGCAAAATCAGCAGTGTATCAAATACTTGTTCCTCCCACTGTAACTGTTTATGTGTTGCGATTATGGGGGCTGGACATGATCTATTAGAATCGTAATTAAGTGTTTGTGACCCTTTGTTCTGTTGCCTTAAAAACAAGTGAATTCTATGGTTTATTAAAAAGGTCACATTTTCCATTTGATTTTAGAAGCTTTTTAATTTTGTGGCTTTCAGTTTTTAGTTTTAGCCGAGTTTGGCTGTATCAGACTAAAGTCAAGTTTTGTCTGCCCTTTTCTGTTCTTAGATGCTCTGTTTGCAGCAGTGAACATCTATGCTGACTTCATGCTTACACGCATGTTTATGCTTGAGCAGTCCAAGATATTTTTTCTTGCATTTTGCCTGTTTAAGGTGAAATGCATAATGTTTTGGTCACCTGGAATCTGAGTTCTGTTGTAGTCTTTGAGCTGGAAGAATGTGCCTTTTATCATTCAACACTGATTTTGTTTTTGTAAGGTGTGCATCACTTTGTAAGCACACTTTGAATGACATTTTGTTTTCAATTTGTTGAAACAAAAAAAAGAAATGCCAAATTTCCACATGACAGGATGAGAAGGGATATGATTTCCATTTCTATCAAAAATCATGCTTGATTGGAGTTGACAGCTTGCAGGTAAAAGAAAAAGAGTCCTGTCAAGCTAAAAAAAATTAAATAAAACATTTTATTGGTTTATGTTCCATATTAAGTGATTTAACATGCATTAAGGTTTAAATATTTAGTGATGTTACTGTGCTCTGCTTTTGTTTTTTGACAGAAAATTTAACTACTTTTATATAATTTATCAGAAATATTTTCTCACTCTCTTTCTCCTCTCCACCGACAGCCTGCGAGCTGATGAACCAGGGCATCCTGGCGTTGGTTACCTCGACAGGCTGCGCCTCGGCCAGCGCCCTGCAGTCTCTCACGGACGCCATGCACATCCCACACCTGTACATCCAGAGGAACAGTGACGGCTCTCCCAGAACGGCCTGCCAGTTCAACCCGAGCCCCGGAGGGCAGCGCTACACGCTGGCAGCACGGCCGCCAGTACGCCTCAACAATGTCATGCTGACGCTGGTGGAGGAGCTGCGCTGGCAGAAGTTCATTGTGTTCTACGACATCGACTACGGTAAGTGATCACCACAGTTTATGTTGCTCTGCTGGATCTTTGGAGGGGAAATTCAAAGGATGTGCTTTAGCAGACACGTAAGCCAGAATTAGTTTTTTGTCAGTCTAAAGTTTGAAATTTTTAGCTAGTTTGTCTGAAAGAACAACATGTTTAAAAGCCTTTTAAAGACTGTGAGGTGTGAGGAGGAATTTTTGTCTGCAGATCCCGTCTGTGCCATTGTCTGCATCAAAATTCATTTAACGCATGTTCTATGGGTTAAATAAGTAAAAATGGCTGCTTTGAATTCTTCGGATTTATTTAAATTAGAATGTCCTATTGAAATGTTCACGTCTTATTCATAATTCATATCCCTGTTTTGTATCAACATGTTGCTGTTTTGTGCCCTCCTACTGACATGTCGTATTTACTGAACCACTGGATATCAGTTTATTTCTGTTGGTAGTTGTTTTTTTTTTTTTGAGGAATTATTAATTATAAAAATACACAAATCTCACATGTTTCATTTTTTTTATATTATTTTCATAACAAATCATAATGCACAAATTGTTATCAATAATTTTGTTTCTAATTAATTTAAGGGGCAAAATGAGCAGCACCGGTTTTGTTAACCTAAATATTCACTTGTGACAAAGTAAAGAAAAACAGCCTCGGCATCAAATTAAAAGAAGGAGACATTGCAACTGTTGTGCTGGAAGTGTTTCTAATCACACGTAGTCTCACAAAGTGAGAACCTACAACCTAAATTGGTGGACAAAGTTTTATTTTACAACAGTGGTTTCATCTTTTTTTTTCCTGAAAGCTCCACTTCTAAAACCAACTAGAAAAGCATCAGCTGTTGATTTTGGCCTGTGTCCAGCAGTCAGATGTCATGATGTGTAGGAGCTTTTACATGTTTGTTTGGTCTGGCATTGAGCTAAAATCCTTGTCTTTGAATGGGAAAACAACCCTAACATTCTAAACCTTTTCTGTGTCCGTCTTTCAGGATTTTGTTTTGCTCTCTGAATCAGTTTAAAAGCAGTTGGGCTCATCACAATTTAGATTTGTAAAGTATTTAAGCTTCAGGAAAACAGTAATTTATTTCCACTCTAAATTTCTGCAGAAAGACATATTTAGGAAAATCCCAGAGTTTTTTTTCTCCAGTTTTTCCATAGTTGATTCAGTTTGCGGTTTCTGCTTGCTTGTCTCAGTGTCTTAATCAACCTGTCTAATGCAGTTAAAACAATATTTTATTACCTTTCGCATAATTTCAATTAGGAATTTCAAAAAAAGAAAAAGCACTCTGTGGTGCACGTAGTTTGATCTAGACTTTTGATTTTTATTTTAACATACCTTTTTGTGATGTGCAAAATTCATCGACAGTCTATTTGCACTGCACCAAGCTCTCTAGTGCCCCCTTTAGAGTGCAAGGTGAGACTAAGATTAGGGTGATGGCAAGGAGGCCTTCCAACCTCAAAGACTTGGAGCTCATCACCAAAGATAAATTATTAAAATACCAGAGAAAACATGCAAACATTATAAGGAGTTTAATTGTTGAGGTGACCATAATTATTTTAATATGGATTATTACAAATAATTTAACACATCAGTTTTTACATAAATATATATATTCTAGATATCTTTTAAATTGTAACAATTTTTTCTGCATTTTTACAATGCATGTTTCATTTCTTATAAGGAAATAAACTTATAAAATATCTGGATGGAAACAATTTTAGATCTTAGTCTGCCTGGGGTATTAATCATTTTGTTGTCAACTTTAAATTGGATTAAAACAAAAACAAGAAAATGATATTGTAGGAGCCATTTTTTTTTACAACCCTATGTTTACCGCTAGGTGTCACTTTTTGTATGAAGAAATTATTATATATAAGGTAGGAACATTTCATTAGGGTCAGGTTTTTAAGGTTGGAAAAATAGTTTGACCATCGCACTGTTATCATCTTGATTACCAGGTGACTCTAGTGTGAGCATAATTACGGAGGCAGAGTATGAGTTTAAACCGTTTTATTGTAAACACAAAGAATGCTGAGGTGGTTTGTCCGAGGTCCGGTTTCAGCAGATCGAGGAAGAAAGAGAAGTGAGTACGGATGGCTGGAGGTAATGAGCAACTGGATTGAACAAGTAAGAAGTCTTACTTGTAAGTTTGAGATGGATTTTCCTGGAGAAGGTGAGCAGTGTTACTAAGGCTGGTGTTGACATGTAAGATGGTTGTGAGTGATTCCTAAGGCTGGTTCTCTCTGATGCGTGGTAAATGGAGTTGAAGGGTGGACAGGCAGGTATTCTGAAAACCCACAGTCTGGAGTTGAAGTGGTGTTTTAGGTACAGGTGTTATAAATGCTGTCTTCCCTTCATCCCTCTCCCAGATGCGGACAAGATGATAAGTGTTTCATAAGTCTAATTTGGTAAAGGCAGACACTAACAGAGGGAGTGGATATTTGTTTTTTTATGGTGATCTGGTTGAGTCTTCTATAGTCCCTGCATCGACAGGAGAGGAAGATCATCGGATGATTCCAGTTTTGAGCAAGTTGTTTATATATTGTTCCATGAGTTCTTGTTCAGAGTTAGAGATGTTATACAAAGTACAACAGGGTAACAGAGCACCAGGGAGGAGATCAGTTCCACAATGCTAAGGATGATGAGGAGGGAGAGAAAGGACCAGATTGTTACTAAAAATCTTGTGCAGGTTGTGGTTATCAGGGGGAATAGGAGAGGGGTCAGCAGGTGGTTCAAGGGTCTCCTGCCCTATATGGCTTGCAGGAACAGCAGAACGAAGACGGGAACCATGGTAGAGCAAACTCCATGCCTCTATGCGAGATTCAGCCCAATTTAAATGAGGGTTACGCGTTTTGAGCCAGGGGTGTCCTAGGACGATATGAGCCTCCTTACTGGGAAAAAAAAAAAAAAAAAAATCAGCTCACGATGGTTGCCAGAGACAGTGATTCAGAGGGGGTATGTCTGTTGATGAATGTTTTCTAATGTGCTGCTATCTGAAGGAGATACTCGGAGGGGAAAAGGAAGGTTCTGAGTTGGTATCTACAATTTTTGTACCAGTTCACAATTAATTCAATTCTTTTCAGATCCTGAATTTGTCAAGGCAAGCACAGGATGTTGTTCATGGTTGACGCAAAGAGTGGTGTGTAGTTGAAAATGACGATAATCCGGGTGGTTAACTGCGCCCACCAGGACACCTCAATTACTGGTGGGCTTAATCTTTTGGCCTAACTGGGTTACATAGGCGGAAGTGACCAGACTCACCACAATAAAGGCCTCGCCCTGAAGTTAGTCGCCTTTGTTATTTCCTCTTGAGAGAGGCTAGCTCTGCCTAACTGCATGGGTTCACATTGTTGAGGGTAAACAAAGGATTGGGCTGCCTGGTCTGGTGACATCATAACAGGTAAGACTCGTTCGGCTCTGGGAAGGGATGGTCTTTGAACCTTTGGATGGCAAGGTTAATAAGCTCATCGAGTCTCAGGCTCATCTTGACAAGTAAAGTGATCTTTTAACTTATCACTGAGTGACTTTGGAAATGCCCCATTAAGCACAGGTAAATTCCAGCCTGATCCTGCTGCCAATGTCATGGTCATTTCTGCTACAGACCTACTCCCCTGCTTTAGATTCTATAATTTCTTTGCAGTTTCTTCATCGCTGCGTCTGAGAGAGAAAGTTAATTTAAACTGGTCAAGAAACTCCTCAAAAGGAAAGTAACATATTGTGGTCTCGTCCATTACGGTCTTTGCCCACTTTAAGGCTTGTCCTCAGAGCAACCCAATGAGAAAGGATATCTGACTGGTATCGTCAGGAAATGAATTTGGTAAATGTATATACTGAAGAAGGAAACCCTTACATTTTTCCAACTCACCTAAAAATGGACTGAAGGAGGCTGTCATGATGGCCAAGCAAAATGCCCTGCTGAAAGACCGCCGTCCGAAATTGCTCCACGGGGTCAGAGTGGTCAGATTGTTCTGTCATCTTGATTACCAGGTGACTCTAGTCCAAGCACAATTATGGAGGCAGGGTATGAGTTGGAACAGGTTTATTAAAAACACAAAGAATGCTGGGGTGGTTTGTCCGAGGTCCAGTTTCAGCAGATCAAGGCACTGAGGAAGAGAGGGAAATGAGTATAGATGGCTGGAGGTATTGAGAAACTGGACTGCACAGGCAGGATCTCTTACTTGTAAGTTTAAGATGGATTTTCCTGGAGAAGTTGAGCAGTGTTACAGAGGCTGGGGTCGACAGGTAAGATTGTTGTGAGTGATTACTAAGGCTCTCTGATGTGAGGTGAACAGACAGTTATTCTGGAAACCCACAGTCTGGAGTTGAAGTGGGTAGTTCTCTTGGCTTTTCAGGTCTGAAGGAGGCATTAGTTAGAGTTTCACAACCAATTGTTCCCTTCCAACCACGAACTTCGGACACAGAACATCAAGCAGATAATCCATGTCTGTGTCCGCGATATCTTTCACTCTTGGAAGAGAGGAGTAAAGGCTGAGGTGGGTAACAAGGTTAGGAGAACAATAATACAGAGCTTGGTTTGCCGGCCTGGTTACCACTCAGGAGAGTAAACAATCTGATGCATCCTTCAGGGCTCCTGCTGCTTAAGAACTCTAGCTTGATTACACCTGATGATGTACAGCTGTGTGGAAGCACCTGCCTGTCGCACCCTGTAGAACGAGGTGAGAAAGCAAAGGCAAATAAACACTACACTAACCTGTGCTCAGCTCTGTAACCTGACATCTGTTGTGATTTATGTTGGATGATGTTGGAAATGAAAATGAACAGTGGAACAGCAAATGTGATCAATGGTGAGCAATAAATGGTTTAGCAGACAGGATAAGCACCATTAGAGTTATTGGACTTACTCAATACCACATGTTTTCATTGATAGCAACGACACTGCATCAACCCTGCCCATCGAACACCTCAGTTGTTTAGAGGCAAGCATAGGCTTAGCCTCTAAAAATATGAAACATTGCATAACTTAGACATAGAATAAACGTTTGATCTTATCTAAAAAATCCACTGTTTATTGGAAAAATCCCTGCTTAAGAACATCTAGGAAATTATCTTAATTTAACATCAGACTTGTGATGAAACCCCTCCCATCTGCTAATAAATGAATCCACCTAAATCAGATATTTTTAAAGTTTGATCTATTAATTTGTCACACCCTGTTTACCCAGTAGCTGTTGCGACTGTTTTTTCCTTGAAATATGTTCTCTTCAGTGTTTAATAAGCATGTGCAGCTGATGGCAGGCATGGGGTATATAGGGATTTTTTTTTTATTTCTGTTGCATCTCCTACTAATTAATTTGTTTTCTGATTTGGTGTGAGGAATTTTTTGGTGTGATAAAACATATTTTGTTTGCTTCTGAAGAATGCCTATTTCCTTTTTTAGTTTCAGCACTGATGTCACAGTAACTCTCTGTGTTACCCACATGGTGCTTTTTGCCTCCTTTTGATAACTCACCAGCCTTTACAGACAGATGATGCAGCTCTGCTTGCAGAAACACACCGGAGTTTTTTACCTCTGGCTGTTTAAGCCAGCTTTCCGCTGGTTTGGAAATTCATGCCTGCACTCTACAGCCTCTTCTTTATTTTTAATATAATGAAAGCCAGTTATTTTGCATTCATTTTTATATCTCAAACATTGCATTCCACCTTAGCTGTTTGGCTTTTTTCTTAACTTTGTTGTGAATTTACCTTATGTGGACTCTCAGGGAATAGTTGTAAGCAAATAATTGAAAAACCATTAGGAAAAAGCCTTAAGTGCCTCAATGATTTCCACTGTTTTCAGACTGAGAGAGGTTGTTGCAGTGACATTTCTTGGCCCGGTTCTCCTGTGTGTTTGTTTGGAATAGCTCACTTTGATTGTATCTTAATGAAATCACATTAGCCTTCATGGGTTCTTCTGTGTGATCAATAAGGGATGGTGGCAATTACAATATAGGGATATAGAGTGATGCAGGCATTTAGCCTCTTGAATACTTTTATCCAGGCTAGGGGGATTTGAAGGTAATGCATCAGTACTAAATCAGAAGACTTAGAACAAAAACATAAACAAATATGAAAATATGGAGCACTTAAAATGTGTAGATGCTCTAAAATCATGTTCCCCAAACGTTTTTGCCACCTAAGAAAATGCTGCAGTGAAGTGAATACTAGAGGCCAAAACAAGGCCAGCTACATTGTATGTGATAGAAATTCTGACCCAGATTAATATGGGTTTGCATTGACGCAGGCTTTGAGCCTCACATGATTTGTTAGTGATGTAAAAGACAATCTGGACAGCTGAACAAAACAAAAAGACCAGCTGGGATTTAGATTAATGTGAGACAGATGAGGTACGGTTTCATCTCTACAGATCTAAAGTCTCACCTACGGATTCCACCCCTCTCCTTTTAAACCAGTCATTGTAATTTTGTCACATGTTATCCATTGCATAAAACAAGTAGCACTTTAGGAGCGAGGCCTCCTCCTTGGGGTATGGTGTGCGCTTTAGTGAGTGCAGTGGATTGAAAAGAGAGGGGGACCTTGTGCGACCAAGCCCTAAGCCTTCAATAAGTTTTGTTTAACTCAATACTGATGTTAAAGAGCAGAAGTTGCGAAGTTAAAATTTTCCATATTGGTTATATTCAATGCACAAGTTTTCTTTAATTAGAATTAACTAAACTGCTATGCATTTAACTGATTCACGATCGTAAATGAAGGGATTCACGTTGAGTTTCTCACCAAATTCTGTTTACAAAAAAAAGCAAAGTAGGAAGACCCAGTCTCTTAAAACAAAAAAGTGTCATAAATGTTGTTCAAGACTGATGCAGCTCATGTAGCAACAGTATGGAGACCCAAAACAGGTTTTTATGATGTGCTCATGCTCTACACGGTGACGTGCTTAGATGTATACAGAAATAGTTGTAAGAGATGCAGCAGTTGCAAGATCAGTTTTTCTTATGAGTGTTATCATATTTCCAGAATCCCTGCTGAGCTGATCTCAGCTGTTATTACTCTGAGGTTTGTTACAGCTCTGTTTCTCTTCACATAATGATCCCTCCATTTTCTCTGAGGCTCAAACGGTTTAACACAACAGTTATTGTTTTTTTGTTTTTTTTCTGTGGGATTATTGTGCAACATAATGCAGCCTGCACCTTCTATGTAATGAGCCAACAGCTATCAGTGGTAACATGCAGTGTATGAGCTGTTTATGACCTGTCTGTTTATAGCTTCTACATCACTGCAAAGCACACTGCCTTCTAAATTTTCATACTACCCAAGCACTTCTGTGAAGGTCCTGCACATTTTATTTTTCAACATGTTACTCACTGCTTCTTTAGTTTTTTTTAGCTTTCTGAAATGTGGAAGTGTGTAGCCAGCAGATGGCATTTTTAATGAATATGTGGGACTGAAATCTTTTTTCAGAAAATGTATTTGAGCCAAAATCTACATTTAATAGAGATAAAAAATGTGACTGAACTCATCAATGTTCTGTTGACAAACTCACATCACTTGAAACCAGTTTTTAGACAGATTTAGCCAATGGTGTGCTCTGATGTCATGCTGCTCTTCAGCTCTGACAAGTGTCAGTCAGCATGATGAGAGCTTCAAGGGAACCTCTGATCCTGCTGGGTCACCAGGGACTCTGTCAGAAATTACTCCGCAGACTGTGTGAAACTCAGAGTTTTATTGTGGCGGCAAAAGGACTGCACTGTCAGCCATCTGGGCAATTGATGGCAATTTAAAGAATAAAATGCAACAGCACTGAGTTTTTATTCTGTAAGTAGGAGTCTTATGGAAAGATGTCTATCTTTTAAACTATTTAAAATGATACAAAAATGTTTTTGGGGAGGTGTAGCGGTTTCAGTTTGTAGCAAATCCTCACCTAGAAGTAAAATTTTGGAGGAGACTTTTTGAACTTGAATTAATTCATCAAAATTCACAAAAGTACTTGATTATGTTGTGAAACTTGATAATAACTTTCCAACCAGTTAAATGAAATCAATTGGTGGGTGTTTTATAGCAGGTTATCTTGATCATGATCTTGTTTTTATCATTTTGAAGATTTCTGAAGATTGAATCGCTCTTCCTTAAAACTGTAACAGAAAGCAAAGACTCATTCTCCATACAGTTGATTTATGCTTGAAAACACACAAGTTGAGACTTATTAGCTTTATAGGTTTTATAGGTTTAAGGTGATCTAATGTAGTCCTATGTTAAAGATTCATTAACTATGTTAACTTGCGCAAAATTTCGTGATTTGATTAAAATAAATGGATCAGAATATACTATTGATATAAAATTAAATAATCCAATCATGACGTGTGTTTACATGCACCACGCATTATTCAGAATAGAAGCACTTTGACATGCACGCACTCGGATTTCCCTAAATTAACCACAGAAGAAGAAGTTGTACTTCCACCTGTGCTGTTTAAAAAAGAAAACAACAAATGGGGAAGTGTGTTGGTTCTGAGTGTTCTGAACATCCAGAATGGAGCCGAACCACGTTCTGAGTGGTAGAGGCGTTATTACTTTCTATAATTAAGCTACAGACTTTTTGTGTCAACAGACCAGTTGAAGTTCAAGTTGCCAAAATACAAAGATCAGGATAACACACATAACAACTCTGTTATAAATTCTAGTTTGAAAAAACATCATGCATACAGTCAGTCAGTCATTTTCTACCGCTTATTCCATAGTGGGTCGCGGGGGAGCTGGTGCCTATCTTCAGCAGTCTATGGGCGAGAGGCAGGGTACACCCTGCGCTACTGGTCAAAAGTTTTAGAACACCTTTCTCATTTAAGGGTTTTCTTTGTGTTTATGACTATTTACATTGTTCATAGATTCTCACTGAAGGCATCAAAACTGTGAATGAACACATAGAATTATGTAGCAAACATAAAATTGTAAAAAAAACATTAACATTTTTTTATTTTAGGTTCTTTAAAGTAGCATCCCTTTGCTGCGATGACTGAAATATTAACCTTTGGCCATCTCTCAATGAACGTCTGGGAAGTTCTTTCAAGACTCTTTGGTAAAACCATTTCGGATGAAGCTCTTCGAGTGAATGCTAAGAGAGCAAAACAGTAATCAAAGCAAAGGGGGATATTTTGAAGAATCAAAAACATAACAATTCATTCATTCATTCATCTTCTATACCGCGTATTCCATAGTGGGTCATGGGGAAGCTGGTGCCGATCTCCAGCAGTCTCTGGGCAAGAAGCGGGGTACACCCTGGACAGGTCGCCAATCCATCGCATGGCAAAATATAAAAATGTTTCACACTTTTTTTTTACTACATAATTCCTTGTGTGTTCATTCATAGCTTTGTTGCCTTTGGTGAAAAGCTACAATGTAAATAGTCATGAAAATAAAGAGACGCATCAAGTGAGAAAGTGTGTGTAAAACATTTGACCGGTAGTGTATTTACAGGTGTTCCTTACCTGCTGGAACAAATGCTCAATTAGTTTGTTTTTTTGCGCTTTGAAGCTCAACAATGATGCCTTCAATTCATGTTCCATGAATGAGTTAAAATGGAAAAGACACCCATGGATCCTTTGTATCTGAGTGTTTTCAGAATGACTTGCATATAATTTTGCTTCATGTCTGACAGGGATATACAGAGTAATGAGCCAGCACGTTTTAAGTTTCAGACTCCACATTCAGTTAAAACTGTCCCATTGAGTTCACTTTAATTAATCCTACACCACGGCAGTGACAGTGGGTTTCTATGGGCTTGCGCTTCTAGTTTTCTTGAATTGTTAAATGGACCCGAAGAACTCGTGTTAAAGCTGATTTAGATTATTCTATCGAGAATCATTTTTTAAGTGGAAAAATGGATGTTTTCCATGTCTAGTGTGGCGGAGACATGCTGCGCTGTGTGATCCCACTGCAGCACTCGGCAATTAGCTGAAGCAACATCAGGGTGTGTGTGGAGAAAATGCATTTAGTCTCAGTTTGTTTTCTCTGAAGCAACACTCTCTGCCTCCATGTTAATTATCCCAACAGCAGGAGAGTGGTCGGAATGTTGAAGTGCTCAAATTTTAGCTGATTTAACTGTTTGAACTCATCTGAAGTTTAGTGTAAAGTTCGGGTTTCAAACTCTTTTTCAAAAGATATTTATCAGAAAAGAAGTTGATTTGTTTTATAAATACAGCATCTGGCCATTTCATACATGTTTTGACCCCAAAATCTTTGGCTATGAACTTGCACAATATGCCATAAACTGGTTGATACCCGCTCTGAGGACTAAGAATGTAAAGTAATATTCCAAAATCTTCCTCCTGGGGACATAAAGTAATATAACTTTGATAAATAATATCTAACATCAGAATGATATTCTGCAAAAAATATTGTAAAATCTAAATGCGAGATTATAATTTTTAATGATCAGTCTGTACACATGAAAATACATAACTACAAAGACAAATGAATTGGATGCATATTGATAGGTACATAGGTACACAATTGTTCATGGTACAACTTGAAAGTAGGAAGGGATGAAACGGCTGAGATTCAATGACTTGGAGCCTTTAAATAAGCCTTTTAGGAAAGACTACCAAGAAGGCCACTGATAGGCCTCATAGTACAGCCAGATAGGTGTGACAGAGAAAGAACAGTGAGGTGGTGGTGAGGTGTGTGGTCAGGAATCAGTTTGTAGAACGATGTCAGAATCTGCGTGTGACAAAAAGCAAGACAGTACCTCAGAGGTGACAGGGATAGTGGATATATTGGACAAAGAGTCTTGAATATGGAGCAACAAGAAGGACCACCTGGCTACATCCAAACTCACAATGTGACCCATATCAAATGCCACCAGCTGTTGCTAATGTTGCAAACTATGCGATGTCAAATCATTTCCAAACTGGACTTGTCCTGATCTGTTTCTGTGGTTTTACAATTATCTGGGCTATTTCTGTATCTCTATGATACTCTGTACACATTTATAATAGGTGTCTGAAATACACTTTATCTTGTGTATTTTTTATTTAATGGATACACATTTCAGATATTAACATTTTCACAATCTGCCAGGCTTCTCTGTTTTATTCTGTGTAACCTACAGGTTTTCTTTGTTCTCCTTTCAGTGCAAAGATTCCTCATCAGCATCCAGCCTTTATTGCTTTTTCATTTGGAACCTAATTGTCCCTTCAGAGGGCAAATTCACTTTGTTAAAGCATGCATTGTAAAAGCTGAAACACCTCTCTGGGACTTAATCACACATTATTGACCTGCTACCCCTTCCTTTCTGTTTCTCTGTGTTCTCTCTTCTGTTCTGGTTAACATTAGATTTTGGTGAATTTCTCTAGTGAATTTCAGCATGTTAAAACTGTTAATTTGACATGGCAGCATTGTTTAGTGGCAGATGTTTGCTGATTTACTTAGAAATGCAAAATCATGTTGAAAAGCAGATAAAAGTGTGAGTTGGAAGGCGGTTAAAAGGATTCCGACCAAACTTAGCACGAAGTTAGTCAACACCAACTTTGAAAGCAGACACACTCCATACATCTTCCTCTTACCATTTTTCGTCCCCGTTTCCCTGCTCTTCATCTTCATCCCCTCTTTCCTGTGTGTGATGAGCAAAGCCATTATAAGTGTGAGTGGAGCAGCAGGTCCATTTATTCAGATTAGAGCCTCATTGTTGAGGGACACGAGCAGCAGATGGGCTTTCTACTTTGGCTGTCTGGCCGAGTCTTTACGGACCCGTTCTGACTGTCAGCCGACCGTGATGATGATTAAAGAAACTGTTCCAGTCTGCCCTTTCCTTCATATTTTTTTCATCCTTATGAAAATTCCCAGTCTGCAAACGTTCTGCATTATTTTTGAAATATCTGAAGTATCATTGTCCTCTCACAGAAGGCATTAAATGCATTCATCTGGTGTAACTTTTTACATTTCATTGTTTCCACTGTAACACATATCACAGTGCCTGTGACATCAAATTGTCATGATAATTCCAATTACATTTATGGAAAGGAAACAATGATAAAATAAATTCATCCCACTGAAATGAACAGTTAAGATATATAGTCATATGTGACAGGCCATGGCAAAACCAGAAAAAGGTCTACCCAGGGTCATTTTGAGTTATTTACAGATCCTGAAAGAGGGGAGTGTAAGCTTTCCAATGATGACAATCTTGTGGAAATCAAAAAAGAATTGAAGAAGATATTACCCTTTGAATGTTGGCACTCCCCAAAGTACTTTAAGGAGAAAACAGGCTTCAAAGTTTTGTTAGAATCACCCTGGAAGCTGGGCGATAACAGAAGCTGTTAATTTGAATAATGTGTAGCTTGCTGCAACACCTCCCCGACCAACAGAAGCTCCAATGACAGCACTGCCACTGAACTCACAGCACTATGTTTCTATTTAAAGATAATTTACAGCACTGCATTACAATATTTGTGTGTATTTAACAAACATCTTTCAACTGTCCAAAAAATTACAGTACCAAATTTATCGGTAATACACACACAAGAAAAACTAAGTAAAAAACTTCATTTAAAACACTTGACGTTCACAAAATTGAGAAATGTCAACTGTTTAAGTTTGTTGTTTATTTGTGCCTGCAAATTGCATCATGACTGCATCCTGGTCTGAAATTAAAATGTTGATACATTTTTATTCCTGCTCTTTTTAGTTGCTCTTTTTGTTTTTTAAAGGAACTTTTCAAATAAAGTGTTTTTTGGGCCATTGTAAAATTCAAAAAAATCCAACCAGTCTTCCAGGTTGCAGATATCAATCATTCAATAGGTGGAACAATAAGACAGCAGTTTGGGGGTTGGTGTTCAATATGTTTGCCTGATCAGAATGCAGGTATGAATAGAGCTATGAGCCAATACTTGACACCTTTTGAATAGGTTTTTCTAAACAGAGGAAATTCTGGAGAAATTCTGAACAGGGGAAACAAAGGAAATATTTCTCTAAGCTTTTAATATTTGACTGGTCAGGTTTATGTGAACTTGTTCGCTTCACACTGAAATTTCTATTCTACGTCGGTTTACTTCAAGATGTCCTATGATTCTCATGTCCTGCCATTCCCTTTCTGCTGCTAAAGACTCCATCAGTATGTTGTACATGAGCTCTGGAGAAAGTTTGCAGCTACAGGACTGTGTCCCAAGTGAATAATTCTCCTTTCTTCTCCCATAGCATTTACTGTAAAAGTTATGGCTCTTCTGTGACTGTCTACTTCAAATGTTGTGAGGGCAATAGCTTTTGATATCTTATGTTCTAGCTCCTCTGCCACCAGTCCAAAGCTTTCTTCGTCATCCTTGAATGTTCTCCAAAGTTATACAGTCGCTATCATCAATTTCTTCCACTTCATCTCCTTCTAATTCAGAATCTGAAGCGAGTCCGGCATAGTCATCGGGTCTGCCACGGTTCAGTTCTTGGGCGATGTGTTCAGCTTGGTCACTTTTCAAAAAACACATTCTTTTTGCAAATAGCAGCTGCTTTAAGTAGCCATGTGTTTACTTCAAGCACGCAGCTAATTGGCCGACGCGCATAACAAAAGCCAGCACAGAGCCAAACAAAGGCGCTGAATAAATGAACTGTGGGTTTTCTGTCCCCGATATGCAGATGCAGGCTACAAAATGTGTGGTTACTTCATAACTTCAACTTGCACATTTTGCAATAAAATGAAAATAACTCTTTTCTGAGGAATGGATGGTTTTTCCTCTTTTTCTCTGTTTGCGCTCTGCCGACTTTTTACTACTTTTTTCATGGCACGTCACATATATTTCACTAAAAAGGCAGTTCCAGACTACTCCTTTGTGATTTTGTTGCGCTGTTTTATGACGTCAAAGGGGAACCCCGGCATGTAAACTGACTGCTGCTACAATAGCCAGCAAGACACACAACAATGAAGAATCTGATATTTCTTTAGATATATTTCAGTCACTATCACAGAGAGACACAGGAGAGTCCGGAGAAGAAAGTCAGCTGTCATCAGATGGCAGACCACAAGTGCTGTGGCGTGCGGACGTCCATCTAATTCGAATATATAATATAAACCGAGCAATTTACCAAACTAAGCAACAAATATACACTGCCTGGCCAAAACAAAGTCACCACCTGGATTTAACTAAGCAAAAAGGTACGGGTCTCCCATTGGATAATTACTGCATGGGCGATTATGTTTCAGATGTCAACAAGTTATTTAACCCCAACTGGTGCAATGAGATGCTTCTCATTTCTTAAACAACCATATTGAAAGACACATCCTGCGGTAGTGGAAAATATGTCAGTCTGTTTCAGAAGGGTCAAATCATTGGCATGCATCAAGCAGAGAAATCATCTAAGGAGATTGCAGAAACTACCAAAATTGGGTTAAGAACTGTCCAACATATTTTTAAAAGCTGGAAGGATAGTGGAGACCCATTGTCATTGAGGAAGAAATGTGGCCGGAAAAAAATCCTGAATGATTGTGATCGGTGATCACTAAAACGTTTGGTGAAATCTAATTGAAGAAAAACAACAGCAGAACTCCGGGCTATGTTTAATAGTGAAAGTAAGAGCATTTCCACATGCACAATACGAAGAAAACTCAAGGGATTGGGACTGAATAGCTGTGTAGCCTTAAGAAAACCACTAATCAGTGAGGCTAACCGGAAAAAAATGCTTCAATTAGCTAGGGGGCATAAAGATTGGCCTCTGGAGCAATGGAAGAAGATCATATGGTGTGATGAGTCCAGATTGACCCTGTTCCAGAGTGATGGGCGCATCAGGGTAAGAAGAAAGGCAGGTGAAGTGATGCACCCATCATGCCTAGTACCTACTGTACAATCCTGTGGGGGCAGTGCTATGATCTGGGGTTGCTGCAGTCGGTCAGGTCTGAGTTCAACAAAAGTATGTGTTCAAAGAATGAGGTCAGCTGACTACCTGAATATACTGAATGACCAGGTTATTCCATCAATGAATCTTTTCTTCCCTGATGGCACAGGCATATTCATTGGGCTTGAATTGTGAAAGAGTGGTTCAGGGAGCATGAGACATTATTCTCACACATGGATTGGCCACCACAGAGTCCAGACCTTAACCCCATTGAGAATCTTTGGGATGTGCTGGAGAAGTCTTTGCACAGGGCTCAGACATAAAATGAAAAATGAAGCAGTTTAACTGGTTTAACTTCTGCAGAATGAGTTGTTTTGGACTTTTTACCGTACTTATCATTGCGCAATCTGCGTATGGTTCTTGGAGCAATCCGGGCTTCGCAGTGGACTGGACCAAATCAGAGCAGATACAGTGTGAATCCAGGGTTACAGTATATATACAGCATTAAATGAAACAACCAGAGGCGAAGCTGAGCAGCATGGAGCAGTAGCAGCAGACACAAGGGATGATTGAAGATCTGAAGACAATACCTGGTGTGTAATTTTTTTAACTTTATTTTAGAATCTTTAGATAAATTTACATTTAAATATATTGTATGCATGTGCAATTTATCTTAGTTTAATAATAATAATAATAATTTCAGATTATTGTTATTAATAGTGAATATAATAATTTTGGAATTTTAATTATTAACAATAACTGCTGATATCTAAATGTACTTTTGTGACAGGGAAGTGTTATTACCTGCTGAGCCCTGATGCTTTTAGCAACAACAACCTTTCTTTATATCAGATGCTTTGAACAGCGTGGCTATTGACTCTGCTTCAACATTCTCCTTCGTCTGTCAGATATCTCTGGAATTCAAATGTTTTTTGTTCGAAGCAGTTTGTCTAGAAATCCTCCAATCACAGCTGGCTGTGCTTGGTGGGACCAGCCCATCTGTCCCTTGTCAGTTTTCCAGCTCTGATCCAGGAAGCTCTGATCCTCTTCACTTCAGAAAAGTAGTGCAGACTAACGGCTGCTGTCGTAGTATTGCTGCCACCGCCAGCAATACACCGTTTCACCATATTAACGCTGTTTTTAATGCAACTTGGGTTCTACTTGAACCATTTATCATTGATGCTCACACAATGAACGACCAGAGACTTCACTTTTGACATAATTTCCGGGTGACGTTGGACTTTTAAAATTTAAAATTGAAATATGTTTATTTTGTGTCACAATTGTCCTTTACAACATCTTTAATCCTAATATCATGTCAATTACTGCCCATTGTCTTCAATAATAAGATGTTGTCTTTCAATTTCTGCTTTTGTGGGAAAAGCATGTCACAGGCACTTTAAACTTCCTTTGGTGTTTAGTCCAACACATAGACTCTGATTCTAGATGGTGGTAGGAGTTGGAAAAGGCTAACAAAGGTCAGTAAAGGTTTTCACTTCCCTAATGGCCTTTTAATAATCTCTCTGTGTTCAGACAGCTTCCCCTGTTCCTGCTCTCTTGCTGTGACCGCACACCACCCCCTCACCCCCAGCCCTCCACACCTCCCATCATCTTTCTATTTTCTCCCTTGCTCCTCCAGCCTGTTCTGTCATTATTGCTTCCACTGTCTCCTACCGATTCTGCTATCTTCTTTTTACATTTACATTCTTCTTGTTCACCATGACCCCTGCTGAGCCAACAAAGTCTGTTCAAGAATTTCAGTTTGGTGCTTGGGATGGATCTAGTAGAATATAATTACGTGTGGTGAAAAAAAAAAATGGCTCATAATTCTTTGTGTAAGTGATTTATCTATTTTCTAAACATATACTCAGCTCACTCGTTATTCCTTTTCTTTCGGATCTTATTTTTTTTCTCGCTAGTCTGTTCTGTTTTACAGCATTTTTATTATCTCTATTTCTTCTCTTTTTAAATATGCACCACTTCATTGTGCAATCTGCCTGACAGTGATACACATTATATTCTAATATATTCTAATTGTATTAGATTATAGTTATATACACTATAGCTTTTTAATAGGAAGCGTTTTATTTAAATAATACACCGTGTTTGTTTAAACCTGAGTGAAATATAGACTGAATGCACACTACGTCTTTTTTGGATTTATACTTAATGGGGACATATCATGCTTTTAAATCCTTCCTTTTCACATTTAAATCATTCAGTTGTGGTCTATATAAAGGGGAACTCCAAAGCTATGGTCTCAATCCCTTGTAATTGTAGCTCCACAAGCTCCTCTTTGACCCCTGTTCTGAGGTGCGTCTGAGAGCAACTCATTTGGTACCTTCTAAATGCTACTGAAACACTTCACACCCCACGCCCATCGAAGTCAAACAGCGCTTTGGCCATTGTTGTAGTTTTATAACAATTATCTAGCGCCACAGAAACAAGACAAAAAAAGCAAAAACAATGAAAACTGTTTATGTAATAATGCACGCAGTACGGTTCTTTCCCCAAGGAGCTAATAGGAGCACACAGCACTAACATCTGCTATCAGAACAACGGCCGGAACATCACGTCAACACACAATCAATTCATGTCTAAAATAAAGTTTGTTGTAATTTTAGCATTATATGCAGCTTACCACTTTGCTATGTCCATCGTTTTTATAGACAAAAAGAACGGACCCCTCAATCAGATGAAGTTTCTCAGCAAATCCTTCTTGACAATGGTGGATGTTGCTGAAGGCACTTGTCCTTGAAGTAGAGGAAAGTAGGAATTTCCCCACTGTTGTGGGAACATTTCCATGAAATGTAAAATTTAACCAGACACTTTAAAGAGGTTCTGATGCTGGGGGAATTCTGTGATGAGGTTCTGATGCTGGGGGAATTCTGTGATGAATTGTGTGGGTTAATACACCCAACAACTGAAGTGAACTTATCCTCTTGCAGCTTCGGTATACTTACTGTAAGCTCGGACTGCAAAATTGCAGCGAGAAATAAATATGGCAGATACGTGAAACTGATCTGCCGAAAGTCCATGACCTTAATTAGCTGTTCTGCAGCAAATACTGTGACGTAACAATTGGAAAAACAGATGATAGATAAAACTCAACGTACTGAAAAATACGATCCAGACAGAATACAAAGATATCTCTGCGGCACCTGGCTAGAATAAATGTAACTTTTCTGCTCTCCTACAGACTCCAAGTACAGAACAAAATGCATTTAAAGGCTAAAAAAGTGGATTTTGCATAATATGTCCCCTTTTAAACTTGTTTGTCTGAGTGATGTTTTTTTGATCAGGAAACAATGCTTTATCTCTGTTTACAGATTATTAATTAATATTTAAATACAGCTGCTTGTTTAGAATAACAGATATTTGTATTGATATGCTAACTAGCAGAATGTTAATATTCCTCTGAATGCTGCTTTTGTTTCTGATATAATTTACCTTAGAAAGCAAGCCAAACTGAAATTACCTCTATCTAAACATAAATATGACCACTGTAGTTAGGCTGGTGCATCCCGAAGCTTTGATCAGAACTATATGTTAAGAAAGGTCATTTACATTAGAAATGCACATTACAGCTCTGTAATAAGGAGGTGGTAACTGAAGAATAGCTTTTTATTAAAAATGCAATAATCAGGTGATATTGGAAATATAGTTACATGATAGGCTCAGTTACTACTAGGTAATGATAATAATTTAGGTCATTTAGATTAGTGAAAATTCAACAGTTATAACATTTTACCATCCATTATTTTGTTACAAAGTATTACTAGCTGTTACCACCAGGTAACTGCAAGGTAAATGTAGTAATTTAATATTGCAAAATGCAAACTTTTATTAGCAAACTATTACCCTGTTTTTACCACCTTATTACGAAGTTGTAATAAGAAGTGGTCACAGAATATTGAGAACAATTTAGATCATTTTAACATCTTAATCCAAAGGTAAAACATGAATTATGTCATTATCATATTTTTGAGACGCAGAGATGACTGTCTCTCTTAGGTTGTCTTCTGTAACTTGCATCATAAATATATGTGGAACACCCTTGACTTTATTTCAAATCCTAAAAAAAGCCGTATTCTCCACCAAAGAAGGAACATTTTGCAACTTTTAGTAAATGTAATTCTGTTTTTTTTTTTTGCTAAAGAATAAAAATATACATTCATGAACAACTAGAACTCTTAACAGTCCATATGGGTCTTTTTCTGGATATTAAGGAATCCACTGAAGCGTTGTTAGATGAATCTACTATAATTAATTCAACAGATCTGCCAGATGCAAAGATCAACTTGACCAAATGCATTAGGGAGGAAGGAAACATCGAAAGAAATATGGAACTGTAACAGTACAGGTCCTCTGTTAAATGGGAAATGGTCACACATTCTTCACCTTTAGCCATTATTTTGTTCCTGTCTGTGAAAAATATGTTTTTTTTTTTTTCAGTTTATAGAATAGTTTTATTATTGATCTTGGACAAACTGTATTAGATATTTTGAATGATCATTTGCTCCCATCTGACCCTGAAGGATCAGAGGAAACCTAGATCAGTAGCATTTATTCATAAATAGTTTTTTGGTATAATAATTACCATATGTATGTTTCTTCTTAAAATATTAGTTTTGCATGTGCAGAAGATTTAGACTTTGAATTGATCATCTTAAAAAGTATTACATCACCTATTTTTTCTACAGTAAAAACACAAATTTATCGCCATTTTCCTGTGTAAAAAAACAGTTCTTTCAAAAAATGTGCAATAAAGCACTGTTATAGGTCTCTTAAGCAGTCTCTCCAATTTTGCCACAAGTATTAGTGAAATTGTAAATGTTGACCAAGACTTGAGGTACATAGTTTCTGCCTACAAAAATAATAATTTACAAGGTACAATGATATAGAATTGAAGGTGTTAAAAAAAACTGCTGCAACCAATAATGTATGCAACAGTTTCCAAAAGGTTCTGACTGCAGATGACATGAAAATGAGTCAAATACATTTTTCCTTATGAGAGCATATCTCTTGTTATTTAATGCTTTAGTGACAAACTCTCTAACTAAACATCATCAATTTTCTTGCACCTCGCTACTGAAAGGAGAAAAGGAAGAAAATAAATATCTCTGGCAGCTCACACAATCACAGGCGAGTAGAGGATTGATTTCTGCCCTTCAGCGAGGGTATCAATGTGGCCGTTGTTTTGTGGCTCTACTGAGCATGACACAGCAGCTCAGCCAACCTCGAAATGTCACGCTGGCCACACACCGGCCAGCTCAATGCATGAATGGAGAGTCGGTCAGAGTTGCAGTGCACTCTGGGCTTAAGGTGTTTTTTCATCAACATCCAATCGAAGGTCACAATCAGGTGGAACAGAGGGACGTCCTTTGGGGTAACACAGATAAAGATATTGACACAGAAAGATAAAGATGTACATGTGTGGGACAGAAACACTCAACTTGTATTGATTTATAGTTATGTTAGTTTTCAACAGAACTTCAAACATTTATTTGTAATCTCAGAATCTGCCTTTCCTGACCTTGACTTTAGAGGGAGGAATAAAGACAAGATCATCAGATCTTCAGCAGATCTGCCCAAAAAGCTAAAAAATAATCTAAAGTTGGTGTTTAGTAAAAATGGTTATAATTGTGACATAATGAGGACACTTATTTTAGCATATGAAATGCAGTGATGGGTCATATATTTAGTGCTGAGATGACAACTATGAAACGCAACAAATTAAAAAAAAAATCCTATCATACACCACTATCAGAATATACTGTCGAGATCCTGGACCGACTTGGCTACTAAAAGATAATGTAACTACTAAGAAGTAAGATTAGTTAAATACATACATTTAGGCATACATGGCCTTGATTATCAATGAAGCAGCAACTAATGGCTCTATTTGATGCATGCCCTTATTTAACTCTCAGTAGTGGTTCTCTATCTGGCTTTCTCAATCTCTCACAGGGCTGTTGAGGAATTTTGACCCTCTGTTCTTTCAACTTTTTTTCAGTTAACGGGGGTTTGCAGAAATTTTTTTTTTCACAGTTCTTTTAATTTTCCAGGACAGTGTTTCAGATTGACATCTGGACTTTTACTGGGCCGTTGCTTTACCTTTATTCTATATTCAGATTTTTTGTTGTGGGTTTGTTGTGTTTGGAACTGTTGTTTTGTTGATGGACTGGTTTGTTCCAACCTTCAGCTGCCAGGAAGCTCCAGCCTCAAATTTGACTCTAGAATACTTTAGTATACAGATGAGTATATTGTTGCCTCAGTTTTGTTGGTGCAAAACAAGCCAATGTCATCATCCATCCACCACCACCATACTTGACCCCTAAAATGAGGTATTTGTGTGGATACGCACGCTATGTTCGGTTTTGCCTAAGCATACGGCTATACCTTATGGCCCAGTAACTTTGCAACAGATATTGCTCCTGAAGTATTCTGCTTCATTTGGATGCAACTTTGCAAACCAAAGTTGTACTGACATTTTTTTTTGTTTGTTGAGAAGAGCTTTTGTTCCTTAAATCCATAGAGAATCAGAATCCATCAGAGGGTTATCAGACACATTTTTTTTTCTGGGTTGCTTAAACACAGGAGTAAGCATTTCGTGTTCCTGTTCCTTTTCTCCACTTGGGGCTTAAAACATGCTGTTTACTTGTGTTGACATTTTATCAATGTTTTATCATACGCAAACATCATCAGACAAACCCAAATTCTCAATAGTGAAAAAGGCTCTATTCTAGCAACAACCTGAAAAGTATCAGATTAGAAGGAAAATGGATTATATAGGGGAGATTAATAATTAGATTTTCTGGAGGGGAACCAAAGACAAAGGATAGAGTTAAGTAGAGAGAAGGTGAGATGGCAGAAAGGGTGGATTAGTTTTAGACAATAAGAAGTCCACCTGAAGCTCAGCACTATATGTATCTTTACCTCTTTGTGAATCTTGTTTTTATTTAATGTGCATGTTGTTTTCACATATTTCAATACTTCAAATCTATAATTACACTCTGAACAACTGCAGAAAATGTGAAATGTGAAAATGTTGGATTATTTATGCCTGTGCATTCGTTGCATGTTTTTTTTTTTTGTTGGAAACCGTTGCATAAATTACTTGTGCAGTTATTTTTTTAACACCTTCAATTCCATATCATATTACCTTCTAAATTATATATATACATATATATATACTTTACAAGGATTTGTGATGCATCTCTGAGCTAAAACCGGACTCAACATGTGAAGAGGAGGGGTGCCGCTTCAACATCTATATATATGACAGAAACTGATGGGCTCCTGTACTTTCACACTTTTTTATGTTGCTACAAAAACTTGGCTGTACAACATTTTGGCATATTTCCAACAAGACACACAAGCAAACAAACAAACAAAAAAAAAAAGCTTTTTTGTGGATTTTTTGTGGAATCACAACCCCTCGTCCAGCAAGGTTTTTTTTCAAAGGGTGAGCGGAAGGTTGAGCATTTGCACCATCTGGCTCAAATTGCAATTTTGACATACTTATCTTTGTCCAAACTCATCAGAATTTCATACATATGCTCCTTCTATTTGTTAATTTAAGTTTACGTTTTTTATGGAAACAAAAGTAGCTGGGAGAAGATCTTTAGCAAAACCTGACGTCCCAACTACTATCCTAGAATTAAACAATGTTTGAGACACTTTAAGATACATTTTTTAACATGGGACTAACTATTTTATTGAAATTAAAATATTAATGGGCACATAAATTCAAATAAGCACAAACATGATTTAATAACCTATGCACATCATAAATTGGGTACAGACGTAGGTTGTTACATAACCCTATAACTTTAATTTCTGCCACTAAGATGATTTAAAAACAAATCATGACACAAAAACTTGTTGGTTATGCTTTTTAACCCCTTGTAAACTGCCATCCCAAATTAGTCTAAACCAACACACAACCAAGGTGACAAATATAGACCATTAATGCCTGTTGATGCATGCTCAACACATACCAAGGACCATATTGATAGCACATGAAAAAAACATAAAATCTGAAATAGGCATAATTATTTTGTCTTTTCATCTGTATCTGTAAAAACTAAAATTTATGTTAAATATTAGTTACACTTAAAGTTTTATGTTGCATCTTTAATTAACACTTTTTATCATGACCACCTTCTCCAGCATGCATTATTTTAGATAAAATATGTGTGGACAAAGCTATATCCTAAAATAAATAGTTTTTGTGCTAAGATGTTTACACAAATGGTTGCAGAGTCCACCCAAATCACATAGATTAATATTTCAAACCTGTAACTTATTTTTGCAGCCATCTCGGAAAGATTCTGTTTATTTCTTCAGAAAAGAATCTCAAGGATTTTCAGCCAAATGTCGAGGTAAATTGCTTTCACTTTCTCTGTTTTTGTCAGTAGGTTCATGTAAAGTCATGTTGGGGGCAGAATCTCAGCAGCGGGCAGGGAAATGTCAGTGTCTTTCGTTCAGACTACCACAGGTTGTCTCCATGGATTTCTGCAAGAGGGAAAAGGGATTTTTTTTAAAACGGAGAAGTTAAGCTGAGTGGTGTCAAATAAGGTTCTGTTACAACTAGTTTTCCCTAACAAGAACTGGTTTTATGTTCATTTTTCACAGATTGAACATGAAACCATGCACTTTTAAAGTTGACCAGCTAGTGTCTCATTGGACTTTTCTTTTTTACTTTTTTACTCTTTGAAACAATCTGGATATATGCTGTTATATCAGCTAAAAAAGAACCCTCTCTCATAAATTAAAAATGACTTTTGTGGTCTTATTTTAGCTATATTAATCTCAGCTACAGTAAAATTAAAATGTAAGTAGTAATGGTATTTTATCTTATGCTGCTTGTCTCTGCTGCAGTTTCAGACCCCCACCTGGATGCAGCTTCTGCCTGCAGCTGGCCCCTGCGAGGGGCCAACATAATCTAATCTATTTAATTAGTCCATATTTTTTCAAAAGAGTAAAAATAAAGAGTAAAATAAAGAAATAATTGGTTTTAACAAAATAACCTATGACACAATTATTGGCACATCCGCTTAATTCAGGGCATTTAGGGCATCACTTCTCTAACATTTTAGCAGGTTGAAGCATACAGAGAGTGGGATTGTTCACCATTCTTCTTTGCACAATTAAGTCCGGGACTTAAATAGCTGTGGAAAAAGTTGACTCTGTGTCTACTAAACCATTTCTGTGCTGATTTGTCCATAAAGTTTGAATCATCATGCTGCCAATAGACCCAATGACGACCCATTTTTTGTTTCCCAGCAGAGGCACTAGATTTTCATTTAAAATGCCCTAATATTTAAACGAGTTTTTGATGCCAAGCACTGTAACAGCTTCCATCCAAAGCATACAGTTCCAGGTAAAGACCACATAGAGTTTTGCAAACTCAACCTAATTGTGATGGTAGGACAGTATTTTCTTTTCTGGGATTCCCCACAAACTACTGATCTGCTGTGCCTATAGGAGTTGTTATGAAGGCCTGTCTGTCCTTACCTTATCCAGCTTTGGAGATTTTAAGTCCCATGCAATTCTCATTTTGCATGGTGGCACGATAAAACTGGGCCCTTATTGGGCCTTGTGGCTGGTAGTTAAATGTTTCTATAACCACATCATTTCCCTCCTCTGATTTCCCAGGAAATACCTGAAATAACCATAACTCTTTGACACTTCATTATGTGAAAGATGCTTTGAAAGTGTAAAAGTTTTAATTTCAAGCTTTCTGCCTTATTAAATGCAGCATGTGACAATGTCCCATAGTGTCATATTTTCTGTCGGAGGACATTATTATTCCATATCAGCGCAGAGTGATGCAGATTTTCTGCTTATTAGGGTGGTTCCACCAGTGTAAGCCCCTGAACTGCCTCTGGATGCAGTAACAACCAGTTCATTGGAATGATTGACAAAATTAAATCTTTACCAACACTGATCAGTTTATACCTCACGTGGAATCTCAATAGACCTCCTAACAAACCTCAGTGAGGTATCGTCTCTGGAAAATGTCAGGTATTGGAGACTTCCAAACCCTTTCATGATAGTGTTCATGAAATGAATTCATGAGCACCATCATGAAACCCTTTCTGAATGAATGGATGCAGTTCCCCGATGGCGTGACACAAATTCAGGGGGACAAGATGACTAAAGTGAACAAGAATAGAGCAAAGAAACAGATGGCAGAAGTGCTTTCATGCCTGATTTCACCTTCTGCCTTTCTCTTTTTATTTATCTTATTTATTCATTTATGTCTGCAGATTGCTGTGGATACACAGGCGTTTTCCGAGTTTGGTCTAGGTTTTTTTGGTGGATGTGATTATTTATAAATCAGGTTATGGTTTGTGGTAATGACTGCTCTATGAGTTGAATTTTTAAGAGCCTCTACACCTCTGGATGGTGTGTAGCTGGTTAGTTGCCAACGTTACTGCTCGGCTCTGAGCTTGCTGGGAGAAAGAGCATCCAAACAGGATCTGAATCTGTTTTTATGATACAGGGGAGTCAGTCAACATTTATTCAGACTCACTCAGGCAGTTAATCTAATATATTTCCTTAAAAATACAAGCTTTCAGCTTCAGACCAACAAAAATTGTATGTCTTTTATCAGTTTTTTTCTGATTTGATTAAATTATATATAACTTTTTTGTTGCTCCTGTTGAATTACCACATATTCCTGTACCATATTGATTAAAATCTTGAGACCAGGGTAAAAATTACAAATATGTAATTTTTTTGCTGCTGGATCAAAAACAGATTGCAGCCTGTGCTTCAAAATGTAGAAATACAAGCAAAACAGGACAAACAAAATAGGCAAATTATTGAATTGCATTTAATCTCAAACAGACTATTAATCTGCTGAACAAAGGTTTAGGACTATTAACCTGAAACATTTCAAAATTGCTGCATTAATCTTGTTTTCATGTTATTTTCTGTCAGGCATTCATGCCCCCTGGTGGCATAGGCAAAACGTTTTCTTTCTTAGAGCATGGCAAGATTGTTGAGCTGCCCAAGCCATCCACTGCTGCAGATGTTGGCTTTAGACTGTCAAGAACATTTCACCTACATCGAGCAGGAAGATCCAGGACACTGTTCATGAAGACACAGAAATGCGACCCAAATTAAGGCCCTTTGTAAATGAGTATCAAACATGGGACGCTGAAAATTAGGGAAATGTTTTATTCTCTGAGAAAGCCTCTAGAAAAGTATAATCTGTATTCTTCTGATGCCTTCCAGTGTTACTGGAATGACGAGGATACATTTTCTAGGGGATACTCCATCATGGGAGCTTTGTTCTTAATTGGAACAGTGGAACTTCAGGATGCAGGGTGTCAAAGCACACTTGGCTATGTGTAAATATTGACAGAGCCCCTCGTCTCTGAGGTAATGACTGAGTATTACGACAAGACATTGCTGCAGTTTACAACACAGGACTTATTCCAACAAAATTAAAAATATACTTGATCATGGGTGTAATGCAAATAATTACTCTGGCTGTGAAATTAATATTTAGCCACAGATTCTTTAGCAATAGTTTTTTTTAGTACAGATGCAGTGAAATGATAAAATAACATAAAATAAACCAAGCATAAGCAAAGTATTAACTGTACAATACACGTCCTAATGTTGCTAAATAATTATTCTATTGTTCTAGCTGATGTGAAAATGTCTTTCCTGTGGATATATTGATACTTCACACACACCATAGGGGTGGGGCTAACATACAAAAGCTTCCTGAGCCATCTCATTTGGTGCTCTGCCTTACTGCTCTCTTCTCAACTGAAAATGACTTCTAAGAAAAGGTTTTCTATAAATGAGGTTTTTTCAAAATCTTTGACCTCAGAGGTGCCATAGAAGAGAACATGTGTGACACAGAGGATAACATTGAGGAGGGCTTATGAGGCATCATCCTGATGAGAATGAATTAGTGGTGACCCTCCTGTTGTCTCTCAACTTCCAACAAACACTCTTTCCGAAAATGGAAAGTCATTGTGGTCAGTCTCCCTAGTTTTAAAACAGAGCAGGCTTACTGCTGCTGTTATCATTAAAATGGTTCCAGGCATCACCAGATATGCTGTCAGCCATGTAAGGACATAAATTAAGCATTTGAGCTCTTCATAACACCATCAATTGAAATTAATAGACTTGAAATCGGTCCCACTTGCAAGCCTACATTGGGATAATCATTTAGGCAGGAGTGTCAAAAGTATTTGACTGCTGACACTGGTAGGGCAATATTTCCAACAACCATGCCTCTACATACCTTCCATATTTTCTTGTTTGTCATACGCTTTGATGATGGAAAAACAAAGGAGGGCCAACGAGGGCAGGAGCAGCTGGCAGCAATTGTTTGTTTTTCCTGGAGTGAAATTAACCTAGAATATAAAATGTGTTACTATTCTTGATAAATAAAATAGCTTCTTACCTGACACATACATTTAGGAGATAATTTTAATTTTAATCATTTTTCGTGGTTTAAATTTCTGGGGTCAAATTGACACCAAAGATAACAAATGTTAGTAAATCTGAAGGTAACGGGAGGGTTTAATGCAAGGCTGAAAATGAACAGGATATGATTGACAAACTGGCAGAGTTTTGAGTCCACAGTTATTTCTTTGGTGGACAGATGGTAGTCTAGAAGCTGCATTGATAGGAGCGTGCTATTTTAAAAGTTGTCATGTAAACTGTGAGTTTATGCCAAATTAATCAGCACACATCTAATATATTATTGTGCCTGCAGAATGGATTGAATCTTAGCATGTAAATTCCTTGGTGCAGACTAAAGTTTGCTTTTGTAACTAGTGTAGCTGGGAGGTAACGTAGGCAAGGGAGATGATGGTCTTGCTGAGGAGAACGAGTGTGTCACATTGGTAATTGGACCACCTGGTGTTTCACCATTTCCTCTGTGACTGACTATGTTCCCATCAGCTGTACTCTGATTCAGCACACAGTCTGTAATACAGAACACCTGCTCAGGAAACATAAACAGCAACCATCTGCTTCACAGGAATGCAGGAAGGTGAGACTTAGTTCTGTCTGGCAGTGTTAAAACAATTTGGGGTCAAATGTACACCATAGATAGATAGATCTATGGTGTACACTGCCACACTTTTTCCTTCCCACAAACGTCCCACTGAGGTGCCTTGATACAGCACTCTGGGAACAGCCTATTCGTTCAGAAATTTCTTTTTGTGTCTTACCCTCTTGCTTGAGGGTGTCAATAGTGGCCTTCTAGACAGCAGTCAGGTCGGCAGTCTTACCCATGATTGGGGTTTTGAGTGATGAACCAGGCTGGGAGTTTTAAAGGCCTCAGGAATCTTTTGCAGGTGTTTAGAGTTAACTCGTTGATTCAGATGATTAGGTTCATAGCTCGTTTAGAGACCCTTTTAATGATATGCTAATTTAGTGAGATAGGAATTTTGGGTTTTCATGAGCTGTATGCCAAAATCATATGCATTAAGACAATAAAAGACCTGAAATATTTCAGTTAGTGTGCAATGAATCTAAAATATATGAATGTTACATTTTCATCATGACATTATGGAAAATAATGAACTTTATCACAATATGCTAATATTTTGAGAAGGACCTGTAGATATACTGTCTGTGTATAAACTTATGTCTTGGTCTGACAGAGCTGCTTGGGAAAGTGCAAATTAAAGCCCAGCTGCATTTTAAAAATATGATCCGTTAGCATACCAGTCTTTAAATACACAGAACAATGGAATGCTAAGAGATGCTGTAAGTCTTTTCCTGCTTATCAGTGCTGTAGAAACGTCATCCATGAGACTGATATCACCATATTAACATAAAGTATCCTCAGAGATTATTAATCTGCAGCAAAAAAAAAATTATAAAGTGTGCTCCCTGCATTGTGTCCCAACGAATCCACAGCATTTTAGCCTTAAAGAACAGCTCTTTTGCAACAAAGTAAAAATTCATCAGTTGCAAAATATCTTCCCTGTTTAGCAACAGGTTCTCCAGAAATTCAACAGTGCTAATTTCTAAAAATAGAAACAATTTCTTTACTTTGTTTTACTCTAAAAAAAAGTTCATTATATGCTAGAGTCGTATAGTGCTTCTTTAAGGAGTTCACCATACAGTCTCAATGCCAGAGACCCCTCTGATTTAAAGGGTGAACAAGACTGACTTTATTGTTCCAAAATTTTAGATTTTATTGACTTATGTTCTGTGTTTTAACAGCTGCTATTTCAACTTTAGGTTGTTCACCATCAGGCTTCTCAGTTTAAAGGTTTTAGTGAACCTTAAGCATCAGAATCAGAAAAGCTTTATTGCCAAGTACGTTTTTGGACATACAACGAACAGTATAAACATATCTACAATATAATATATGTGCACAGTTTTAAGTGAGTGAGAGTAAATGTAGAGCAGTATAGGATGCGAGAGCGGTACAACAGTGCAGGTGATCAGTGTGCAAGTATGGCAGTGCAAGTAAAGCAGGAGTTCAAGCTGAGCGTTAATGTAACGCATAGAGTTACAGGTTACAGGTGTCCTGTCAGCAAAAAAAGGGGGGTGTGGGAGAAAGGGAGAGTGTCAGGGTGGTTTCCGGTCTTTGTTAACAAGGCTGGTGGCAGATGGGAAAAAACGGTTCTTGTGGCGTGAGGTTTTGGTCAGGGTGGACCGCAGCCTCCTGCCAGAGGGGAGAGTCTCAAAGAGTCTGTGACCGGGGTGGGAGGGATCAGCCAGAATCTTCCCTGCCCGCTTCAGGGTCCTGGAGGTGTACAGTTCCTGGAGCGACAGTAGACGGCAGCCAATCACCTTCTCAGTAGACCGAATGACACGCTGCAGCCTGCCCTTATCCTTGGCTGTAGCAGCGGCGTACCAGATGGTGATGGAGGAGGTGAGGATGGACTCAATGATGGCTGTGTAGAAGTGCACCATCATAGTCTTTGGCAGGTTGAATTTCTTCCAAATGATCATCAAATGATGCTGTTAAACAGGTGAAAATGTCATAGATTCAGAGTGATTTAGAGTGATGCCTTAGGTACACACCGGGACAGCTGGTTTTTGTGCGTACAGATCACCCAGTGGTTGTTTTACTGATTAAAGCATAAAGAATTTGAATAAGAATCAGCCAGTTTCTGCGTCATTGCATATGTGTACAATTGAATGAGTTGGAAGTAACAACAAGGAGTAGAATAAGCAATCAATGGAACACAAATCGCTCAGTCTTCTGTTAATAAGCTTTCCGACATATATTGTTGTGAAACAATCCTGGAGCTGCTCGTTTCCTTTGTGGACGAGCTCAGAGCTCAGTGGTTTGTTTTCCCTGGAGGAAGCTATGCTACTGTAGTAAAGACCCACAGTCCTGCCATATACTCTTTGGAGACCTCTTACAGTGCTCTGACACATTCAGAATGGTTTTGGAATGAATCAAGAAGATTAACATTAAGCTTCTGGAATGGCAATGGCATAAAAATGTGTGAACTGTGCTTAAAAGTCTCATCTGTACCATAAATTTAATGTGCAGTAAATTTTCCAAACAGAATGATGCCAGACGTTGTACCTTTGAATCAGTATGTGTTATTTTGTCCTTGTATGAGTTAGAAAATAAATGGTTTAACTAAATCATTAAAAAGCCAAAAGGAATATTTTAGAGCTTTCAGTCATTTAGTAGAATATTTAGAGCTGACTATACAGGTGCAGCTGAATTTAGGCGTGTACTGATGCCGTCCACAATAGACTAATGTAAAAATATTGCTCTTTCAGTCCAATAAAAAAAAAATTAAAAAAAATTTGTGATTTTGCTTTTATTACCCAGGTAAAATAAATAATAGAAAGCGGGAGTTATTTTCTAAAAGGAATCACTGAACATGTTCTGTCAGTCTGGCTGAAGGTCCAGTAAGGAGGAGATAGAGGATAGCAGATGTTTATGAAAAGCACTGAGTCGCATTTAATGCTGGTCTGCATTGAAAGCGATCATTTGGTTCTGGTTAATAGTTGGGCACTGGACGCTGCTAAGTCTGTAGCATTGGTGATGTCAGCTCCCTGGAGGATGTTAGTGAGGAGTAAATTGGAACACCTTGGACTCTGTGGTTCCTCACCACTTTCAGACACACCATCTGACAAGGTAACATACCATTTACCATCATTCTCTTTCCTGTCTGTTCTTAGCATGTCTCTTTGGCTGCACACATCTAAATATTTTTGGTAAATTGGATTAAAACAGAAATAAAAGCTTTGCTTCAACTCATTGTCAGACCTCAGCACTCCAATCTTCTCAGCAGATTAAGACTGAAGTCAGGAACTGAAATGTGTCTGAACAGTTTTCTTCTAACTCTGTTCTGAAATTGGTGAATTTATTTAGCATTTCTCAGATAGTGTGTTTAGATTTTGTTGCTAAACATTCTGCAACATCACCTGTTGAACGGTGAAAGATGAATTTTAGCGGACACGTATTACCGAGTGTTGGAGTGGAAATAAAAGGTTGAATGAATCCAGAGGCAAATGAAATATCTAGCTTTCTGTTGGATTGATGGCATGTTTCCTTCCCTGCCTGAAAGCCTGAAGTAAATGTTGTGGCACTAATTGATGTGTTACAAAGTTGGCTTTTTGCCGCATTAGTCTACTACTGCTCAAAGTAGTTTGGAGGCTGAGAAAGTAGATTGAGGTCTCAGAGCTGAGGTCTAATTTCTCAAACTGTTGGTTTTGTGTCAGAATCAGAAACTCTGAGGGAGTAAAAAAATGTACAAACCCGTAAGGTTTTTTTTTTTGTTTGTTTTATCATTTTACATACAGTGGCTTGTTAAAGTATTCATACCCCTTGAACATTTCCACATATTATCACATTACAACCACAAATATAAATATATTTTATTGGAATTTTATGTGAAAGACCAACACAATGTAGTATACAATTAAGTGGAATGGAAATTATACCAGATTTTTTTTTTCTTTGTTTGTTTCTTGTTTTTACAAATAAAAAACTGAAAAGGACATTGTGCAAAAGTATTCAGCCCCCCTGAGTCAATACTTTGTGGACCCACCTTTCTTTCAGGGTGTGTCTCTACCAGCTTTGCACAGCTAGTGACTGAAAGTTTTGCCCATTCTTCTTTGCAAAACAGCTCAAGCTCAGTCAGATTAAATGGAGAGCATTTGTGAACAGCAGTTTTCAGATCTTGCCACAGATTCTCAATTTGTCATACCTCAACTTGTCATACCTACCTATTCCCCGAGCCACACCTCTTGGCCCGGGGAACATGTAGGTTCGGGCATCCTCTTCCTGTCAGCATAGCGCTTATTCTGAGCTCAGGTCCGCTGAAGAGCGGCTTTAGTTTGGTCCCACAGTCTTTTGCCCTGACGGAAGTAGGTTCTGACTGAAGGAAAGGTTCGATCAGGGAATGTATCAGGGAAAAGAGTGGGTTGATAACCGCAAGAAGCTTCAAAAGGCGACAACCCAGTAGCTGCAGAGATATGGCTGTTGTGGGCATATTCAACCCAGGCCAAATGCTTGCTCCAAGTAGTGGAGTTATGGTTACACAGTCAGCAAAGAGTGTTTTCTAACTCCTGATTTAGTTGATAAAATCCCTGAGCCCATCATTAACAAGAGCCTGAAAAACCGCTGGGGCATTAGTCCAAAAGGCATAACTAGGTATTCGAAATGACCTATAGGTGTCTTGAAAGCTGTCTTCCACCCGTCTCCCTCCTTTATCGGATCAGATGGTAGGCGTTCCGTAAGTCCAGTTTTGAGAAGATCTTAGCTCCTTGAACAGATTCAAAAGCTGATGATAGCAATAGTAGAGAATACTTATTCTTAAGAGTGATATCATTTAAAGCTCGGTAGTTAATACATGGTCTCAGAGCTCCATCTTTCTTTGACACAAAAAAAAAAAATCACGCCCCCACAGGAGATGATGAAGCGCGTATAAGGCCAGCCTTGAGAGAGTCATTTATATAATTCTCCATAGCTTCTCGTTCTGAGCATGACAAGTGAAAAAGATGCCCCGACGGTAGGGGAGCTCCTGGAAGGAGTTCTATAGCGCAGTCATATGGTCGGTGGGGTGGAAGGGAGAGAGCAAGTTCTTTACTGAACACCTTTTCTAGGTCGTGGTATTCTACAGGGACATTAGTTAAATCAGGATTATTAGAAGCGTCGGCCAGATTGTTTGAGATAGGTATTGCAGAGTGAAGACAGGTGGCGTGACAGTCAGTGCTCCATGCCTTGATGCGGGAATCCACCCAGTTTATGTGAGGATTATGCTGTTTTAGCCACGGGTATCCTCCTAAAAAGGGAGAAATGATCTCATGATGATTACCTAATGTAATAAGCTCTAAATCTTGTGTTCTGTGGGTTACAGAGCTTAGAGATCACCCATCAAGAGCGGAAACACTAATAGGATTCTCTCACTTTTCTCCAAGTCACCAGAAAATGGTTCGGGAGGAGGAAAAATTACCTCTCGGATAGAACTACGATTCAAGGCATGGGTGGACACGACCGGAGCAGGAGGCAGAGGAGAAAGTTCCCGATTAGTTGAAATCACAGGAATTCTGGTTACTAATTATTGCAACTGTCTGTTCATGGTGCAAATAGATTGTTGGATCTGGTTTTGCTGTTGAGCTAAGGTGTGAAGCACGGTTTCGTGTTGACCTAATAAAATTCCCTGATGAGAAATGGCACCTCGTAATTGTGCTTCAGAGTCAGAATGGTCAGCTTGTTCTGTCATAATTAATAGTTTTAAGACTCTGATAAACCCAATCACGAGTAAACCAGGACAGCGTTTAAACAGGTTATTTATTCACAGATGTAGGTTTGTTCTGGAGTCCAGACTGGGTCAGTGGACAGGATTGGGATCTCAAGCAAATAAGCCCTTAGCCAGGTCAGGGAGGAATACGTCTTTACTACGATGGTTGAGGTTGACAGGAGAAGTGATGTGCAGTGTTAGTTGTCCGCCCACAAATAGCGTTTAGCATTTTGGCAAAGTCCCCATGGGCATTTTTGCTAAATCTCTGATAAGTGTTTTCCTTGTTCAGCCTGTAAGTTTAGGTGGACGGCCTTGTCTTGGTAGGTTTACAGTTGTGTTATTCTCTTTCCATTTCAATGGATTGAATAGTGCTCTGAGAGATGAAATCTTTTTATAGTCTAAACCTGCTTTAAACGTCTCCACAACTTTATCCCTGACCTGTCTGGTTTGTTCCTTGGACTTCATGATGCTGTTTGCTCCAATATTCTCTTAACCAACCTCTGAGGCCATCACAGAGCAGCTGTATTTGTACTGAGATTAGATTACACACAGCTGGACTCTATTTAGTCATTAGCAACCATCAGGCACCTTCTGAAGGCAATCGGTTGCACTTTGAGTAAAGAGGGCTGAATACTTTTACACACTGCACTTTTCAGTTTTTTATTTGTAAAAACAAAATTAAATCATGTATAATTTTCTTTCCACTTAACAATAGTATACTACATTGTGTTGGTCTTTCACATAAAATTCCAATAAAATATATTTATATTTGTGGTTGCAATGTGACAATATGTGGAAAGGTTCAAGGGGCATGAATACTTTTACAAGCCAGTGTAAGTTTTCCTGTATATTTCTGTGCATACAGCTCAATAATGAAAACTGTTGATCCCAAAATCTTTTTTTTTTGTAAGTGACAAATGAATAGAAAGTGGCATATTCTCTATCCATGAATTGAGATGGAGACGTGGGGGTTGGTCTACTTTAACACATTGCAGTAAAGAGATTTAGGTGGCTATTTTTAATTTTTTAACACTTTTATTTTGTTTCTTTTGGATTTGTAGATTATTAACCTGTTAAGCCTTTAGGGGTTTTAGAGCAATTTCCACCTAAAATTACATAACTTAAATAAATCAAGTATAGCTCCACAGTTATAAGGTCTACATGCAAACATTTGGTACCTGTTTAAAGGTAAGACATGGACAAATGTTCTTTTAAGGGGAACCAATATTGTAACTGTTACCATGTTTGATTTATTTGTGATTAAACAAAGAAAAGAATACAATTTTTTGCAAAACACCTTGAAAATCGTTTAGAAATCCAAAGAGAGCCCCATGTTGTATGCAGCAAATTTGGACTGAATCTGCTAAAGCATATTTGTTCAACAAAGGTTTTAGTGGGCAATGTGCCCAGCGGAGCTGGGATTATGGTACAATTTTGCCAGATGTGTGCTGAATGCTGTTTTTATCTCATAAACGGGAATCTGGTCAAATAAAAGTACTGATTTCCACTGTAGGACTCCTGCGTATGACATTTACCTTGTATATCAGAAAAAATGTACAATTGTGCACAGCATAAAATTATTTTAATGAAAAGAAATCGATCTAAATTGTATCCTCTGTCTCCAACTGGAGGAATTTTATTGAAAAAAATAATTAGCAGTGAAAAACAATCTAAATAAATGTGCAAAAAACAATTATCAATAAAAAAATACAATAAACAAAAGTACAAGAACAATTACTGATAAAATCTAAGTAAACAAACTTGGTGACCACATGAATTTCTTGCCAGCTGAAGTTCTACATTGCGCATTCGAATTGTTATTGATAGTGTTCCGGATGATGCCTGCACTAAAAAACAGCTTCAACAGGGTCAGAGCTGACCATGCTTTTGTGGTGTCAAGTCTAGGTCCTGGAGGATGCCTCGGGGTAAATGTAGAAGTTTGTGCCTCAATGTCAGGCACACTTGGAGAGTACCATTTGTTCTCGTTGTCATTACCAGATCTAGAGGTAGCCTGACTCACCTGCCTCAAGGTAGTTTACCTTTCTTTGTTGGCTTGGATGAGCTGCTCCTTTTTCTTAGGACAAACGCTTCCTTGCATTTTATGGGCCTTGAGGCACTATGTAGCTTACGGGCAGGTGGCTCTTACTTCTTATCTTAATTTTCTGCACAATCGTCACTGCAGAAACAGAAAGATAAATGCTGAAGACTACATTTATCTAAGTTACACGCTGAAAATGAAGTTGCATTTGACACTGACTTATAATAAGCTTAGGAACACAATGGTAACACTGTAATGACACGCCATGCTTATTTTGTAACCATAATAGTTTGCAAAATAGATTTCTCACCTTGAAGAAGAGGATATAGCCTCAGCCAAAGTAGTAGAAGGCTGGGTCCTTTCAGTGCAAGGTGGTCCTGCCGCCTCCTAGCTGTAAAAATACAGAAAATGTATTTCCTACTGTACACAGAAAGTTTTAAAATAACACACAAAAGCAATAATGTATTGCTGTAACGGTAAAGTGGTATTGGTAAAGTGTCCATGACATAACAGCTGTATTCTCCAGGTGGTAAAAGCAATCATTAAGTCAGATTATCAGTCTACCTGAGCTTTAAGCTTTATAGAGTTTATTTTACCTAAAGACGTTCTACTCAGGTCTCTGCTGTATGTTTACTGTGATTGCATCCTTTGGCAGCTTAGAAACAGCAGGTTAACCCAACCTCTCATTTGTTCTTGTTCCATATAGCAGTTAGCAGGAAGACCCATCGTGCCTGACTGGAAAGTGTATTAGGTGCTCAATGTCTGACGGGGGCTAATATCTCAACTGATACACATTTCTCACAAGCATCATACAACCACCACCATGCTCCATCTTCCTATTTTCAGTGCGTTAAGTTTGTGCTACATTAATACTTTTCTTTATATCCAAGAAGTAGATTTTTCCCTGATTTGAGCAGATTTTTCTTCTGCATGTCTGAAGAATTTCAAATCACTTTCTGAACGTTTCAAACATGTTTTATATTTAGGCATTAACCTCCCTTTGACTATTTTTACAAAGTCATCAAAAATATTTTTTCGTTACAGAAAGACAGCTCCTTTATGGTTAACCTCACTCCGAAAAATACCCCTTATCATCTTGATTTTCTTTTCTACCTTTAATGGCAGGTAAATTGCCGTGAAAGTGTTATTTTCCTTGTTTAATACTTGATTAAACCAATAACCTTTAGGGATGATTTACAAAATGTGTACCGACATTAATCATATGCAAATGAACGTAAATAAATCTCTGATAAATTTTAAGGAAAACTTGCAGGACATAGTTTTAATCTCAGACATTAAAGCATATGAGGTGAATATAAAGTCAAGAGTTTTTTTGTTTTTTTTGTTTTTTGTTTTACAATGTTACAAATAAATTGAACATATCTTTGGGGTCTGTTGTGTCAATACGTAAAATACACAAACATTCAGCATAAAATTAAAAATGTAAAAAACAAAACCTGAAATATGTCACCATAGGTCTTACATTGAAAGTCTCTGGCTTTGATTCCCATCCAGTATCTTCTTGCTGCAAGACAATTTTGAAATCATTGATGTGACCTTTAACAGTTCTGAGCCCAAACATTGCAGTATCTCTTAGAAAGTTTCTCTGGCATTAGTTCTTAAACACAAAAAAAAAAAAAAAACACTGCATTATTACACAACTGGGCAAAGTTAAGAACTATATTAAGTCATTTGTATTTTTGAACTTGAGTCCGGTCCATATCAGTTCACCTTTATTACGCATTCTTTTCCTGGCTCAAACTTAAGATCTCAGAATAGGAAATATTTGATAATTTCTGCAGCAACACTTATCCAGGTTTGGCTTCTAGATTTCCGATTCCCCTAAAAATACCTTCAGATAAGTTCAGGGGTCTTTTTTATTCTTCATATGTTATCAAGTAAAGAACTTTCCCAGAGGAAGCGGAGGAGGCAGAGAGAAGGGATAATCCCCGACAGTAAACAGACCAGAACCTGAGCTCTGTTTTTGTTCTTCTGCTCACTGAGCCACAGCGAGTGTTTTCATATCGCCGTGGCTTCATGTTCCGCTCTGCTTCCTGATGAAGTTCCCTTCACTCAAGATTCTTTCAGAAAACTTTTATAGCTTCATCCATATCACTTTTTTTTTTTTTACACGGACAACAAAAATCCAGGCTCGATTTGCTTTTGTACCACAACACAAATAAGTATAATGAAAAAATAAATTACACTCAACCTCCATCATAACAAGGTGGTAGAAAACAGACTGCCACTAACTGTAATGATATTTTTTTCTTCAAAATGTGTTCTCAGCTTAGAAACGAAGAGTTTGAGTCATTGCTGACAGTTTTTCTGTTTGTCAGAAGCTGCTCAGAAGAAATGATTATGGACTCCTGTTGTTTTAAAGATGACTCAACAATGCGGTGTTACTCTGATTTGGTTTTTAGCTTACAGTGGTTAGTAGATTCTGCTGGATGGAGGAGAAAACTTTACAAAAAGTCATGTTAACGTCATTTAAGCCAGTAAGGATGAGTCAAACATTGGAGGCTTCACTCCAATATTTAGCTTTTCATGCAACTAGAAACAAGTTAAAATAAAATAAAAACCAATCTTTTACTGCAGCAGTACAATGTCTCACAGAAAAATTATAACATCCAACCTTTAATATGCGCATTTGTTCAATCAGCTCATGTTGAGAAATAATTATTTTTAACAAATGTAAAGATTATGATGTACTATACAGTGAATACATAAATATTTTGGCATTGTTCTGCATTAAGAAAATGAGCAGACCAGCTCATGCTAGCAGCTTAGGGCTGTGGGATGCTTTTACAGGCTTTCTGGTCCCTAGTTAACCAAAGTGTCCACATTTCCAGCACAAATGTGAACTCTTTCTCAGTTTGGGTCGGACTCTTCCAGACTTGCCTCTTGTGACAACCCTATTTTTGATCTTTAGATGTTTGAAAATCACAAAGGCTCTTATCTTTGCTTTTTTTGGAAGATGTAATTCTGTCGACCTTTTCAAGCCCGCCTTCAATGTGTTTTAAATAGTTCGGATGAGAGTAAGGTCCTCCAAGTCTGAGTTTCCCGATGAGAAGAGCGGGAATGCTTCATCTGTGCCAGTGACAAGGCTCTGCTTTAAACAGTTGTTCAGTTATCTTGGTGTCTTGTTCCTGAGTGATGGCATGATGGAGCAGGAAATGGCCAGTTAAGTGTTGCTCTGGTCTGTTGTGGTGAAGAAACAGCTGAGCCCAAAGGTTAAAGTCTGGATTTACTGCTCCATCTTTGTTAATAAAAGGTCATTGGGGTGATCTTGAAGTAGAGGGACTGCTTCTCTACATAGCAAGTTGTCAGGTGAAGTGGTTCATCTAATTAAAATGGTTCCTGAATGACTTCCCTCAAAGATTCTTTGGGTATGTCACACTGGAAGCAGACCCCCAAACGTCTTGAAAAGACATATCTATACATTCTGACCAAAGAACTTTAGTCTTACTCAGAATATGTTGCCTCAGAGTGAAATATTTGGGCTTCTTAGATCTTTTAGCTCTGTGACCCGTCCTCAGATAAGTGAATGATTGATGGACAGGTGGCTGGATGGATAAAAATCCAAACTATACATTTCTGGCCTTGGTACTATATAGTTGTAAATGTAAACAAAAAGTTGGATTTGTTAATATAAAGACATGATTCAAACTATACTGAAAAAAAGTCCTATATGGTCTTGTTTTTAAATCCCCTAAACGTGTGTGGCTACATATTTTTCTATAAAATATACAGCATGTATTTTTTCTTGATGCTGCAGGCATTAGATTTGACACCTGACGGAGAGCCCGAAATTAAAGAAGCATCTTCTAGCAGATGTTGAACATGTTAATTTTGACCATTATTTTTTTGTGCGAATCAATGGTTTGAACAATTCTGTTGTACCTTAAGATGGTTCTGATTCTGTTTACTATGGCTGACTACTGGATGCACTTTATAATGTGTCCCATTGTTTTTAGATAAACATCTTTAAACTGAATCGATGTGCAAATGTTTCAGTCTGTTTGCAAGCTTTTGCAGACAAAGTCAGCAGGTTTTGATCATTTTCCTGTCACTGAAAATACTATCATAATTAAATAAATACTGTCTAAACTAATTAGCTTTGGATTGACAGCATTTTAAGTGTATGCTTCTGTTTTAATTTGTGTGGGTTAATCTATAAAAAGTGACTGCTGGTTTTCCACCAACAGAAGATGTAGAGAAAAGTGTTTCTCACTGAGCATTAAATAAAATGTGTGTCCGTTTTATTTAAGTCTGAGCTGCAAAACTATCAGCAAGTTGCCTCATAATGAGCAGATTAACATAAAGCTGTAATTAAATGCTGTCAATCTTATTTAACATGACAAAGCAGCCAGTTCCATCAGACAGGAAATGGCTTATTAATCGTGATTGGTTGATTTTTGAAAATATTTTATGCCGTTGACCTTTATATGAAGGTTATGCTTTATGAGCCATCTGCTCTAAGTTCTACAACAAGCTTCACTTAAAGTTCAGGCAGTTAATTAATGATTGTTTGTGATTCCTGATAGCTTAATCATTTGCTTGAGGAGATTTTCACAACAACGGGTGCGACCACCCGATGCGAGGCTTTCCTTGCCAATATGGCTGCCGTTTGATGATGAACAGGCTGGGGCATGCGGAGGCGGGGCCAGTAAATCTGTCCCCAACATGGCCAAATGGAAATCCTCTTTGCTGATTGCTTATTTTCCCTCTACATTCGACAGCTGTTTTTCTTTCTGATCGACTCTTTTGCCTTGATATTCGCCTGGCCGGCCCAATGAGGAACAGATGTGATTTCAAGATTATTACCCTCATTTAGTCCCTGACTAACTTTGTGTGTAGGAATTGCAGGTAAACAGCACCCAGACTGACTGTTAATAGTGTTACATGTAGTGGTGCTGATCATTTGTGGAGCTGATTAGCCCACCAAGATGTGCGGAATACTTTAGATTAAAAGGTGAATTTAAAGACCACCCATGCAACCATGGCTGCTTTATTATGAAAAAAATATATCTAATCACAATTATTTTGATTGTAAAATAAGTCATGATTATTAAAAACAATTACAAAATGACTTTGGAAAATCAATACATCTATGAGACCAGCATTGAACATTGGACATTATATGTGGATGAAAGCATCTTGAACATGAAACATGGTGTTGGCAGCATCTTGCTGTTGGGATACTTTTTCAGAGTAGATGAGGAAATGGTGGGAGATAAATAGAGGACAGTCCTTCAGTATGCTCCAAAAGACTTGAGACTGGGAAAGATTGTTCTACTGGGTGTTAACTTTGGGGGCTGAATACAATTGCTTGCAAACTGGATTTTTATTTGTAAAAGATTTTAAATGCCATGCATCATTTTCCCTCCACTTCACAATTGTGCGCTATATTGTGTTGGTCTACATAGCATACCTATAACCTTCACAGTTTTGAAAAAAATTTAGAATAATTCTAGAGGAAGATAAAATGAACCTTGTCATAATGTTGTCCAAGAGACTTAGGCACTAAGTGGTTGACTGGCCTGAAACTCTAAAACATAAGCACACCAACAAAGCTTTCCTATAAACTCTGAAGGTTTAGCATTTTAGTCTTTAAACGATTTGTCTGGCAAAACAGTTTTTCAGACCCTGATTTGTCTATAAACTCTTCCTTAATTGCTTCATTTCAGATAGGTTTTATCCTGTTGTTTGTTCTGTATCCTGAACATGATAAATATGAGCAGAAAATCTGCAGATTGTGCAGTTAGTATCTCATAATGTGGTTCTTCTCTTGCTTTAAGTCATTATTGGCCTTGGAGGTATATTAAATCTTGTTGCTCAGATTTGGCCGACATTCCCCAGTGGTGCCCTGGCTGCAGCGTGTGATGGGGATTTGCTGCCGATGAAGCTGCGTTCACACACCACCGCCTGCCTTGTACACAGCAGCGGTGTGAAAGGAGCTAATACAAATGTTTATTAAACAGTTCTCTGAGGCACAGGGCACAATTCATCTCCTTCTGCTTCACCTGCCAAACAAACAGACACACACACACAGAGCCGGGCCCGGCTGTGATGCTGCAAGGCGAGCATGCCCTCTCTAACACACACCCATTTGATGAGTCATCTTAAAGCAGATTTATCCAGTGAAGCTTCTGGGGACTCGGGCTCCGCTAACACCCTCAGTAAATAACTCCCACACACTGACAGGGTACACGGTAGATCTCATTCTGAAATACAAGCGAGTCAGCTGACCAGATGGTCGGCAGCTTTGTTGGTCAGTTCTTTGCCTAATGAGCTGTTTGGTCCATCGCTCGTCTGCTAATGTGGAAAAGTTACATTTATGGAGATTAAGCTGCAGAGTTTCCGAGTTATCTGCTACAACTTGGTCCATTTAGCAGATGAAGAGAGGCCACATGTACGATTATGCACTAGAACAAATGATGGTGTTTATGCATGTGATGTCCAGCTGACGTACCTGCATATGTTGCAATACTTCTAAGCATTACCTTTAATCTTGTATATTTTGTGCTAAATATTCAATTGATTGTTTGCAAAACATTTTATTTTTCTTTTGCAGGTAAAATATTTAAAACAGGATAACTTCTTCAGAGAATGACCTTTATTTCTGGAACTGGAAAACCAAATCCAGTCAACAAGGCAGGATTGGAAGTCTCTTCCTTATGGCTTGCAATTAAATTCAGGTCATCTTAGTAAAATTATATGGTACCAGTTTAAAATTGCCAAATTATTACAACAAAACTGAATTACATTACACCAAATTACAATACTTTCAAATTCAGTATAAAATGCCTATTGTGTAAATGTATGTCTAAGAAAACCCAGTCCATTGTTCTGAATTGTTGTTTTGGTGATTTGTGCAAAGTCGTTCGAATTATTATGTTTGATCATCTTTCTTAAAAAAAGAGGTTCTCTTTAATATGTTTAGAAAAGGCTCGCCGACAAAGCAGCATTTTCAACAACCATCAAAGCCTGACAATAAAGAGAAGATGAAGAGATGAAAACTTTATGAGTCATTTATTCTGTGCTGACACAGACCCTTGGTTTCAGACCCACCTGGTTCCACAGCTTCTGTTCGAGTCAGCAGAATTTGAGCAGAAAATTGTGATTGTGACATTAAACATCTGCCCGCACACAGATAACTTGTCTGTCAAGGCCTAGAGGCTGTGCATGTGCTTTCTTTGCACTCAGTTTTACAGCTTTCCTGCATCTGTTGGGTTCCTTCATATAAGTGATTTCAAAAACTTGTATTCATTGTTGAGACAATAAGTCACTTTTTGTTGGACAGTCTTATATTTCAAAAGATCTTTCTCTTTACTTTTACCCAAGTTCCCCAGGATAGATTGGAGCAATGAGCACTTAAAGGGAGTGCTTGTGGTCTTTGATTGATGGCTTACCATTGTTGTTGGTGTGGTTTACATTAAAACCGTTGAAACTACCGTTCCCTGTTCTGTTTAAATGGTGTAGTTTCTCCTTTAACACCAATTGTACTACATTTCTACACTTTAGCTTGGAGCAGCACCAAGCTAACATGTAGAAATTACGTGTTAGCGATGGTAGCTCAAGTGGTAGGGGTTCGTCTTGCCGACTAGAACCCCTGCTCCATCTGTCTCAGTCATTGTGTTCTTGGGCAAGACACTTCACCTGCCTTGCCTGCTGATGGCGGTCACAGGGCCTGGTGACGCTGATTGTATGGCAGCCCCACTTCTTTCAGTCTGCCCCAGGGAAGCTGTGGCTACAGTGTAGCCTACCACTGTCAGTGTGTGAATGTGTCCATAATTGGGTGGATGATTGATTGTAGTGTGAACCGATTTGGAATCCTTGGACTTGATAAAGTGCTTTATAATTGCAGGCTATTAACCATTTTTACAATTTCTTCCTGTATTTATATTTGGTGCGTCTGCCCCAGATGCATCTGAACAATAAACACACTGCATTTTTATGTGGGATTAGTAGTAACAGGTTTTGGTTTGCTTGGAGTTTTCTCTGTCTGAAAAGAAACCGAACCACCAGAAAAAGTCACAAGTTAACAAATTCATCACTCATTAACTGATTCAGACCAAAGTAACTGAACTATAAGTGGGAAAACACTAAATCTCCTCTGGGTTGTTTCTGTGCATGTTGTCTTCAGAGCTGTTTATCCAAGTTATGACTACAGACATACCCTGTTATTCTGCGGGAGTACTTGTTTGCAAACTGTAGCCTGTTCTACTAGGTTCCTTCCCACAAATAACCCCAGACAGCTTTTGGCAGTTGATTGTTTATTTATAAATTGTTTTGGTATGTCTGGTAATTTTGTGGATAGTGCCTGCCATCCACACTTCCGACTCTCCCCTGGTCTCTGCCCCTGGTCCTCAGCATGTTACTAATTAAAGACACGGAGACTTATCAGAAACGCACCAAAGCTTGTGCCAAACGCCCCCTGACCTGCTACTGTTTCCTGATCTACTCCAACACCTCTCATCTACATTTGAGCAGCAACCAGACCACACCACCATATAAACACAACAATCAAATTCTTTCTTCTATGAAGTCAGCAGAGATTACAACTCACCATTTCAGAATGTGCCAAGAAACAAATAAATCAGAACAAAAGATCACTAGTCTGTTCATCAATGATTCAAGAATAAAAACTATTTCCTTGTGGCAGTTTGAACCTGATTTTTTTTTTTTTTTTATGAATTGTGTTAATGAAGACATTGTTATCAGCCACCTGGGGGAGAGAAGGGAAAAAACCTATTAAACTGTAAGTGAAGATTCTTTCACATCTTCACTCTAACTTCTGTAAAGTCCCTTAAAGCTCTGTACCTCTCCACCTTGAAGATTCAGGGTACATCAAAAAGTACTATCCCCTTACCAGTCTATTCTACTGGTCTAAATTTCTACCCTGGTAATCCGATTTTACCGTGGCAGATGCAGTACAAATGAAGGGGGGTAAACTACCCTGACAAACTACCCTGTACCCTATGGACAGTTCATAAATTGGGAACATTTACATGTTTTAATACCAGAATAAATACTAAAACTGTTGCTGAAGCTCTGTTCTGCTTAGGTTTTGATCATTAGAATTTTAGAGATGTCCTTGTTTAGATTTTCAGAAAAAAACTGAATTCCAGTTTGATAGAGGAAACATAAGGAGTCAGGGGTCATTCCTATAGATCCCAACGATTTATCCTGAACTGACACGATGACACGAAGTTGTCCCACAGTGGGAGAACAAACACAGTAGTGAGACCCATCAAAGATGCTCAGATGGGATCTGCTTAAATGATGCACCTGGATGAGTTTGTCATATTGTCAAGGAGTCAGTTCGTTAGCCTTGTTATTGCTGATTAAATATTGATAGGTTTGATTGCTTCATTAACACGTTGCTGTGTTTCTCAGTTAGCTGCCTTCTTTGCTGATTAATTAGCTGCTCAGTGATTTTATTATCTGTTTAAAAACTCGTTTAGTGTTACAAACATAACCAAGCTGACAAACCACTTAGAGGTTTCACCATGCTTATCAATATATTAAATATGTTTCTAGTCTTTTGGCATGGTTATTTTTAATCTGTTGTTTTTTTTCCTATCAACACTATGCGTGTCTGTTTTTTTATTGTTTGATCATTTATATGTCCCACTGTGTAGAAAACTGACAGCCGCATCTGGTATGGGACTTGCTATGTGTTCTCAAAGAAGGTTCATCAGAATTTGTTCGCTGGAAGTCCAGCTCAGCTTTTTTCTGGGAGTGTGGAAAGAAATCGAAGGTGTACTGATTTCTAGGTTTAAAGAAAACAGGTCCTTTATTACCCTGAACTCTGCCAGCCTTTCAGAAGCCAATTTTAAACCCGTATTTTAAAGCTGTTGTTGAATGATTGAGGTTTTATTCATTAGGTTATGTTACTTCAGATGAAGCAGAAAAGAAAAAAGACGAAACCGATTAACTTGTGATGTGTTGTAAAAGTTTGTTTCCCCTAAAATGAGGCAGGTTAGGCTTTATGGCATTATTCTCTAGAATCTGGAGAAGAAACATAAAATGCTGTAAATTTTTGTTGTTTTTTTGTTGTTGTTGTTTCTGTTACACTTAAGCGATCAATATAAATATATCATTATATAATTTATATAATGATATATAATAATCCGAGTTATTACAAGAAGCAGTTTTCAAACGCTATTTCCATTCAAGAATAATTGAGAAATCATTGACATCTGACTTTTGAAAAGGGATAGAAAGCCATTTTAAAGTGTTGAGACTCCAACAAACCACAGCCATTAACCACAATCTGCAAAAGATGAAACAATAAGAACCTTCCCAGGAGTGGCTGGCTTACAAAAATTACTCCAAGAGCGCATCAACAACTCTTCAGGGAAATCACGAAAGAACCCAGAACAACATCTAAAGTCTTGCAGGCCTCATTTCCCCTTAGTCAAGGTCAGAGTTCATAATTCAGCAATAGGAAAGAGACAATGAAAAAAATCCATTAGAGAGTTCCAAGGACCAGTCCCGCGGGAAAAGAACACATCATACATTTGCCAAAAAAACATCTTGTGATCCACAAGACTTTTGGCAAAGTATTCTGAGGACTGATGAGACAAAATACCTGAAAGAGAATGAGTAGCCATTAGTTTGATATATTAAGCTCAAGCACATGGGTTACCCAAAGCACACCAGAAGGTCTACATCTGATCGACTCAAAGAAAGCATAAACTGAAAGACTTGCTAGCTATCACAAATGCTTGTTGGCACAACCATTTATTAGCTTCGAAGAGAAGAACTTCTTTAAATAAGGCTATGCTGGTGTGGATAACCTTTTGTCTCTATTAACAAATGAAATCTTTATTCCAAACTGGTATTCACTTTGCTAATCTTTGTCTGATACCAAAGTTGATTTGATTTGAAAGACTGGAAAAATTGACTGAAATTTTTTTTTTATCCTATAGGGGGCAATTACTTTTGTTACATCAAGGTGTAACTTATCTGTTGATGAAGCGTTAGTTTTGTTTGTTGTTTATTAGGTTCATAGCTTATTTTTGTGTGTTGTTGGATTTAGATATTACTATTATTATCATTATGTTATTTCTTCCCTGTGGTCCTCTTTGGTGCTCCTCCTCCCTCATCGTCCTCTCCCTTCATTGGTCACGGCTGTTCCTCATCTCTACCTTACTCTCACCTGCTTGCCATGCCTTTCTCCTCACTTCTCCCCCGTGTATATAAACTATCTGATTGTTTTCATTGATTGCAGAATTCTTCTGTTTCCCTGTCTGCTCCATATTGCTCCGTTTCTCTGCCTGTTACCCACGCTGGGTCGATGTCTTGTTCCCTTCATAATGGACTTGTAAGTCCTTATTTTTCCATTATTAAAAAAACTCTTCATTCAACCTCGCTGCTTCTGGCTCTGCCAGCATTTGGGTCCAACTAAAAACCAATCATTACACAACACAACATCACTGAATGATCTGTTTCATATGGAAAAATATGGCCATCAAATACTTGCCCCTATCACCTTTATTTCCCTAGAAAGGACATTGAGATTGTTATCTAAAGCTGACTTACTATGCTTTTGTGTTTTTTCTGATCAAAATGTCTATCTGTACTTAACATGTCATCTATTTTAAGTCATGTATTCAAACAAGAAAAAAACAGTTAAGCCCAAGGTTATTAATACTCCTGGCAGTGTGAACTTTTGATTTTAGCAACGTTTTGTCTGACTGGAAGTAATATAAATGTTTTTGGTGTGACCCAGTCAGAGTCCCATCTTAATTTGGATTGAGAATCTGTAGAGGGAACTAAAGATTAGGGTGATGGCAAGAAGGCCTTCTAACCTCAAAGACTTGGAGCTCATCACCAAAAATAAACAATCAAAATACCAGTGGAAGAATGGAAAATGCTGTAAAGCAGTTATAAGAAGGGTTTGATTGTGACTTTGTGGTTTGGAAGGGCTTCTAAAGGTAGAGGGGAACATGGACGCAAATCTCAGTCCAGTTGAGAGTTAGTGGTGGAACCTGGGAAAATACTGATCCTGTCTGATTTCTGAGCAGCCTGGCGTATTTATTGAAGTCAGTCAGTCAGTCAGTCAGACAACTTATGTGAAACTGTTCAAACACATGTATCAGTTAATATAGTATATTTTTGAGTTTGCCGTCTAAGCTTTGATCTCATCACTCCATGGCTGCGTTGTTCAACGTGTCATCACTCCAAAGATCAGGAGCCTAAAATGTTCATAGCCTAAGCGTCATTGTAGAAGTTCTGCTATGTGTGGGCCTTAGATACTGGCAAAATGGACCAAGCCCCAACAAATATGCTGCCATGAGGGGAAACATGTTACCAAGTTAACTGCGATGTGTGGGCATTGCAAATTGGCCGAGTGGGTGTCCACCAACTAGTACAGTGCCATGATTGGGAACATACTACTTAATTACCTGACATGTGTTGGTATTGGCACTAGCAGCCATGTAACTACCTGGATCTATGTAGAAAGATTGATGCTGCAGTTTATGGGTTTTTTTCCCAAGTATTTCAGAGATTTTTGTAAGCCTCACACAACATTGATAGGCATAACATAACCAGCCGACTAGTGTTTTGAGCGTCTGTAGGCATATAAACTGCTATGGGTTTCCAAAGATTTCCCATCTTAAAGAGAAGCATTATCTTGTCATTGGCTTGCAACCATCCATGATGGCCCAAGTTGCAGAATGTTGGGTAGCAGGATATTGATGAAGATATTTCTTAATCCAAGAGAAATCACAGATAACTGTTTTACAAAAATGTATTGCCTTGACATACATGATCATACTTTGGGTGTTACTAGGACAGTTTCCCTCCTTGATGAACAAAAATTTAAATTGTGCTCTAAATTGATAGAGGGTGATCTAACACTGAAATTATAACATCTTAAAACTGGTGATGTGTCCAGTGCACCGATGCTTCAAAGTGTGTCGAGTAATCCAGGCAGTGTTTTGTGAAGCGCGTATCGAGGCTTGTGTCAATGACATATGTGGGATGTTCGAGGCCTTGGGAGCTGGCTGTACATCGTGACTGGTTCATGAACTAGTTAGCCGGTTTGCGTGTGACTTGGAATATTTTGAACAGCACAACGCTGCTGATTCCCAGTCACATTTAGTTGTTCTGGAATCTCATTGCGTGTGCTTTACTACTCAATTTGAGTCTCTGCTTTGCTTTTGAATCGGCAAGAAAGAGGGAAATATTGGAATGGATAGAAAATGTTCAACACAACTTGTATAAAACTGTTGTTGCTTTTATCACTCACCAGCTTCATCTGTGCCCTGTGAATGTGCCCTTGTATATTATGCATCAGGGGAAATCACGTTGCTAGTGTTCCTTGGTGTTCTAGTGGTTAAGATTCCGCACTCTCTGCTCCATTGTCCGGGGTCAATTCCTAGTTAGGGGACATACAGGGGTTGGACAATGAAACTGAAACACGTGGTTTTAGACCACAATAATTTATTAGTATGGTGTTGGACCTCCTTTGGCAGCCAATGTAGCGTCAATTCGTCTTGGGAATGACATATACAAGTCACAGTGGTCAGAGGGATTTTAAGCCATTCTTCTTGCAGGATAGTGGCCTGGTCACTATGTGATACTGGTGGAGGAAAACATTTCCTGACTCGCTCCTCCAAAACACCCCAAAGTGGCTCAATAATATTTAGATCTGGTGACTGTGCAGGCCATGGGAGATGTTCAACTTCACTTTCATGTTCATCAAACCAATCTTTCACCAGTCTTACTGTGTGTATTGGTGCATTGTCATCCTGATACATGGCACCGCCTTCAGGATATGATGTTTGAACCATTGGATGCACATGGTCCTCAAGAATGGTTCGGTAGTCCTTGGCAGTGACGCGCCCATCTAGCACAAGTATTGGGCCAAGGGAATGCCATGATATGGCAGCCCAAACTATCACTAATCCATCCCCATGCTTCACTCTGGGCATGCAACAGTCTGGGTGGTATGCTTCTTTGGGGCTTCTCCACACCGTAACTCTCCCGGATGTGGGGAAAACAGTAAAGGTGGACTCATCAGAGAGCAATACATATTTCACATTGTCCACAGCCCAAGATTTGCGCTCCTTGCACCATTGAAACTGACGTTTGGCATTGGCATGAGTGACCAAACGTTTGGCTATAGCAGCCCGGCCGTGTATATTGACCCAGTGGAGCTCCCGACGGACAGTTCTGATGGAAACAGGAGAGTTGAGGTGCACATTTAATTCTGCCGTGATTTGGGCAGCTGTGGTTTTATGCTTTTTGGATACAATCCGGGTTAGCACCCGAACATCCCTTTCAGACAGCTTCCTCTTTCGTCCACAGTTAATCCTGTTGGATGTGGTTCATCCTTCTGACATTACCCTGGATACCGTGGCTCTTGATACATCACAAAGACTTGCTGTCTTGGTCACAGATGCGCCAGCAAGACGTGCACCAACAATCTGTCCTCTTTTGAACTCTGGTTTGTCACCCATAATGTTGTGTGCATTTCAATATTTTGAGCAAAACTGTGCTATTACCCTTCTAATTGAACCTTCACACCCTGCTCTTACTAATGTGTTAGGTATTTAATCAACTCAGAGGTACGGAACGACACAGAGTCAGTTTTACTTGTGGCAAGGGTAGCTGTGCAATACAAACTACGAAGTATTAACACTCCCCCCTCTTTATTTATACATGCTTGGTCACACACAGTTCAAACAACATTCAGGGTGGGTGTGTGTGGGTGTGTGTGTGTGGGGTCAAAAAGGTTAGGGTTCATTTGTCTTGATTATAAACAAACAGAGGAAGTGGGAAGTGGGGACCTGGTGAAAAGCCCCCAGATGCTGCTAATAAAAGCATAAAAGAATAAAAGCATAAAAGCACAACTCATTCTTGTGACCATCTCCCTTCCTGTAACATGTAAGGAGGGAAAAGCACTTAGAGCAGACATGAGTGATAAACAATGCAAAAGTTATAAAAACCCTAACATGATGCAATGTGCAATCAATGAAGACCGGTTACCAGGCTGGTCCAATTTAGCCATGAAACCTCCCACACCAAAATGAAAGGTGTTTCAGTTTCATTGTCCAACCCCTGTAGTTTTATAAGTCTCTCTTGTAAAATAAAGTTTTTATCTTAAGGAGGCTTTACCTGGTTAAATATAGATCATTAATATAAGCATTATGAGCATAGTAAAAGACACATTCACATTACAACCCTCTCCCATATTTGTTTCCACTTGTACGTTTGACCCAGCCATTGTATCACGAAGATAGATTAAGTTTATATTGAGACCATTCAGAATTTATTGACATCACAAACACTGCTCATTTCTTTATTCAATTTAAAGCTATACACAAGAAATTCATGTCATATATTCACTCTGCCTTTTTTACATTTATTGTCCACTTGATTGCACTGTAGAGCAAGTGAAGCATCTTGATGCCTCAGCTCATGAGTCGAGAAATTGGATGGAAAGCCTTTGTGCTTCCAGAGGCTCTTAAAATCATGGAGATCCCTTAGCAAGACAACCTACAGAACACACACAACATTTGGAAATGTGATCCCTTCTAAACTTTGCACCATCTGGTCAGAAAAAAGAGAACAAGCTTGGTCATTGACTTAAAAAAGCACCTGAAAGGTTGATGAGAAGCAACTATTTCAAGGACTTCCTATTAGGCATTGAGATTTAGAGTCTTCAAAAACTCAGTGTTGCCTTGCAGCAAGAAGGTCCTGGGTCCGATTCCCAGCCGGGGGTCTTTCTGCATGGAGTTTGGATGTTCTCCCCGTGCATGCGTGGGTTCTCACCGGGTACTTCGGCTTCCTCCCACAGTCCAAAGACATGCCTGTTAAGTTACTTGGTCTCTCTAAATTGCCCTTAGGTGTATGAATGAGTGTGTGCTTGGTTGTTTGTGTGTTGCCCTGTGATGGCCTGGCTACCTGTCCAGGGTGTACCCTGCCTCTCGCCCGAAGACTGCTGGAGATAGTCACCAGCTCCCCTGTGACCCACTATGGAATAAGCGGTAGAAAATGACTGACTGACTGATTTTTAATTTTTTTTAAGTAAAAGGAAAATTTAAAGGGCTCTCATCATCAGCACTGCATTAAAGTATTTGTCTTACAGAACTGTGGCAAGAGAGTTTATAAATAACTCCAACAATAACTTAAAATGCTACAAATTTCCAGCAAATAATATTCTGTGTTATTTTCTGGTACTTGCGGTTATTCACCACATACCTAGTAAACGCTTTATGTTATTTTCAGCTGCAACAAACAGGTAACATGTAGCGGGAAGTCCCAGAGTGCCGGGCCAAGATCAGGCAGCGGTTACTGTGCAGCTTTCCGGTTAGCATTTCAAAGTAGGGTCATTCTTGATGAACTGACTGCACAGATGAAGTTTTGAGGTGTACTTTCTCGCCTAAAAACATCTTGAAACTAGTTTTTGTGACCAATTAAACAGTTATTTGTACAGTAACCTGTGCCTCTACTAAAGCTGCTGGTGACATGCCTCACAGCACATAACCACGCTACTTAAAAAAATCACAGGGATAGCTGAAAAGACCTACTCCAGAGAAGGACCATTTACCCATGAAAGTAAAGCCCCGGGAAAGTGAAATTACCCAAGTAAATATGTATCAAAACACAACCTGGGCTTTAGAAAGCCTGGGACTTTCTACAGGCAATGCAAAATGGGCTATAGTTGGCCACAGAATGTAAGAGAAGTCCTATGAGTTAACAGTAGCTAGACCTGCCATCTCTGTACACATGCTTCAGCTCTTAAAATTTAACATACAATAGAGCAACAACGAAAAAGATATCACATAAAAGCAGATCGTAAAAGAAATTTAGCTTTAACAAAGGTTGCCGCAACTCTGCCTTAAACGTCTTTTAGTCTTAATGTAGCAGAGGTTAATGCACAGTGCACACATACCAAAGATCACAATAAAAGCACTTTGCCACCATCTAGTAGTCAGAGTGAAAACAACCTCTGGCTGGGAGCTTTAGTTACCTTGGTGGGTGAACTGAGAGCAGCACCCGGGGCGAGAGGCTTCCTTTTCTGTTCAGGGTTTCAGTAAGGAGTCAATTGTGCACACTTAGAAATGGTAAGTCATGGTTTGGGTCCAATAGTGGCCGGGGATATGATGATAAGCGACAGAAATAAGTAGAGTGATGATCGTTGGAGGGGGTATCACAAGTAAAACGGCCGATGCAAAACTGAAGAAAACCAAGGAGAGGCTGACGGCGGCAGCAGAGAGGCATGCAGGTGCAGCACATGAAATGCGGTGGGCAGCTGAAGGTTTTGCAACTTAGAAATACCAGCTACAGCATTAGGGTATGTTTGATATATTTTCCAAAGTGGAAAAAAGCTTGAATTGACTGCCCTAAATAGCTCGCAATTGTTTCCTTCATAATTTTGAGCAAGCTTTTGACAGATTATGAAATTTCATGTTTTGTTTGATATCTGTTGGGTTGGTTTAATATTTGAAATCATAGATGAAAAGAAAAAAAATAAACTCCGGGTTTTCCTGACTGTTGTGAGAGCAGTTTGATATTGAGACCTCAACTTCCCACAGTGTGAAGCATTCAAAGTGATTGCAGAAGATTATTTTTCTCCTTGTCTCTGATGGAGGACTCTGCCAGGAGCGATGCATTTCACAGCAGGGACCTCTTAAATCTGTCTTTATCTCTCGCTTGCCACCCACCCCCACACCCTCTGTTCTGTCCTGGGTGAGCGCTTCAGCCAGCTGATTGATGGGTGTAATGGTCTGTGTGTGGACACAGCATCCCCCCTTTCCAGCCTGGCTATCCCAGCCTGGTTAGAAAACTGCCTGCTCACCTGCTTGTTTGACTCATCAACCTAAAATTGGAAGAGATCACGAATGACAGGTTGGAAATACAAACTGGTGGAGTGAGGAAGCAGAATATAGGTAATGATATGTAATATTATCAACAGAGGTAAATATTTGTTACCTTACTAAAACCTACAAATCTTAATTTTGAGATTGTTGGAAGAATTAAAAAAGAGGTTTATCTTTGACTGTCAAAGTCTTTTCTCCTCAAAGAATCGGGCCTGGGAATCCAATCAGCTACAGCCAAACATTCCAACCTTTTTGTGTTTTTGCTGCAGCGAATGAATGTGTGTTGATAGACACATTTAGTCTGAAGAAAAATAACACGATATGTTGTGTTTAATTAAATGAGTTACTCAAGACGTATATGAGCACATGCATCAGTTAGTACAGTAGATCATAGGTCAGAGCTGCAGATGCATAGCATGTCTGTGACTAATAAGAAACAAGTTTTAGTTGAATCTTTTTGACCCAGAGATCATCAAGTTTTAAGAGCTTTTGCGTGGCGAAATGTGTTTTTTGTCTTGATAAATGTGATGCAGAGCAGCACTAGTTGTGCTTCATCCTGCTACAGTTTAGTTATTGTCTCTGCATCTGCTTAGGCTTCAGTGATATTTTTCATTAACAGTGGAACACAAAACAAAAGCACTCAGCTGAGGACAGAAGCACATCTCTGGAGTATCCAACTGTTCGTTAGTGAGACGTCGCCCTCTGTGTTTCTTCCTTACTCCTTATTTTAATCCCTTCCCCATCTCATTTGGGCCTCCTAGCTTTAGCAGCCAACAAATAGATCGATAAAGAGCCCCGGGTTTGCCTTTTAAAATGGAACAATGTTTTGAACTGAAATGAAAATGGCTGCGAGATTTTAAAAAAGTGCCAGTTTTGTTTTGTTTTTATTGATTCTTTTTTGCTTTCTTTTTCAACTCACATCCATGGTTAATTTTGGAGGTGTGGGGAGGAAAGAAGGTGAGCAAGACATATTAGACATTACCAACCTACCATTATAGCCATCAGCAGCATCATAAGCAACTGTGCTTCTCTCACACCATAAATATTCAGGCTTTCTGTTATAGATCAAGATTAAGTTGAGGTACTAATCAGGACTGACTTTTATCTTTTTTTTCTCAGGTGTAAGAAAAAATGCAACAAATTATTTATCCAAACCCAGACTCCCACTTCACATACAACCGTGCAAAAGTATTCACATCCCAAGAGCTCTTTGACTGTTTTTCATCAGATCCACAAACCTCTGTGCATTTTGTTGGTATTTTTATGTGACATACAAACACTTTGCAATGCATAATTGTGAAGTGGAGGGAAAATGATGCATGGCTTTCAAAATGTTATGCAAATATTCTGAAATGTGTGTACCGCATTTGTATTCATCACATTTTTCTATAGCGCAGGCCCAGTCAGATTAGATGGAGACCATCTGTGGACAGTGTATTTTACAGTCCTGTCACAAATTCATATTTTGATTTTAAATACTGTTACTTATTTGCTGTGTCCCCTGGCTTGTGGCAAACCTTAAACAGGACTTCCTATAGTTTATATTTTTGCCACACTTTCATAAAGGCCAGATTTGTAGAGTTCACAATTAATAGTTTTCCTGAGGACAGATCCTCCTGTTGAAGCTGTGAATCTCTGCAGCTTCTCCAGAGTTACTATGGGCCCCTCTTCAGTGAAGATATTTAAATGTGACAGAACACAAGGCACTGCACGTCTGTGGTTGCATTACTTTTAGCTGTTGCTCTGTGTAGTTTTTTCAATCTTCCGTATTTGAAAGAATCTGTTTTAAATACCAAATAACATCTTGAGTCATCTTTCAGAGTCAAAACCTGTCTTGAGGTCATGGTGAATAAGCTTACATCTTAGTAGGTTTATGGATCAGTTCTTTTTCTAGTTTGTCCTGATATGTCCTTCTTTCTTTTATCACATCTTTCCTTGTCTTTAAAGGTTATATCTTTCATAATTTTACTCCCTCCATATTTAATGTTGGCACTCACTGTGCCTCTTCCACCTGCCCAGCTCAGATTGCTGCCTCTGTGACTGTTCTTCTGTAAAGGGCGGCAGTGTTTTCTGGTTTTTATGTGAGCGTGTTCATTTGTCTGCATGAATGGATGAAAGTCGCAGCCACCCTGCTTTTATCTGCCGAGCAAACTCAAGGCTTTATCGACAATCAGTGACACTGCAGATAGTGCTGAGAGCCGAGTCTGGTTCAGAACAAAAAGCTGAGCGATGCTGAGATACATGGACTTAAAGCTAACTGTCAGGCAAGCCGCTTCAGATGACCATGAATCCTTTCGCTATGTGGGGAAAATAAAAGTCTGAAAGGTAGTGGAACGCTTGAAAAGAGCACAGAATTTCACAGAGTCAGAGCTGTGCTGGCTTTTCTTTTGTGGGGTATATACTTCAATGATTTTTAGCATTATGGTTTAGGCAGAAGATTCACATGGTGTTTTTAATTTGTGTCTGTGTCCTAAATGTGTATTTTTGGAGCCGGTGTCTGAGCAAAATTTCATTATGGTGACATAATGACAATAAAGACTCTTGAATCTTTAATCTTGATATTTCTTCAGTAAAAAAAAAGTAGTTTCCCACAGTCTCTGCTTCTACTGGGAACAGAAGAGCAACAACTCCACTGCTGGTTACAAATAATGCAATAATATCATTAACATGCTGTTATAATCCGTATGTAAGCTTTTTACCAGTTTGACATAACTAGGGTCGACTAGGGCTGTATGTAGCTTCATCTGAATCTTACTGTGTATTTGCATTTGAATAAATTGGAGTGACTGGAATTTAATCTGGACTGAACTGGATTTTACATAATTCCATATGCATTGGACCCTGTTGTCTTGTTAAGGACCTTGAGATCACAGTTGCAGTGAGTTTGTGCTATATAAACGTAGCACCGATGGCAGAGACATTTGTCTTTGGTCATTTATTTATTTTTTGTCAGAAATTATGAATACTATACTGCTGTTTGGCATCTCATCCTCATGATGGTTACCAGCTTGGTCGCACATTACTATGGGATGGCATCCCATTCTTCAAACAGCCTTTGTTGCAAGTTTGCCAATGTAGTTGTGTTGGTCACTCTGACTTGAACAGCCTGCTTGCAGGAAAGCCATTCTGTTCTGTCCAAAATCTGGATGTAGTCTCTGATAAATGCTGCTTTGTAGGGGACAGCTTTGACATCTTGGAGGATAAAGTTCAGTCTCAGACTGTGAACACATGGGATTGCCACTGGTGCACAATGTCATCTTGATCACTTCTCTGCCTACACCAAAAGCTTTTTGCCAAAACCTTTTCATTCATGAGTGAAGCCTATGTACTAAATGCTGGTGCTCAACCCACAGGTGTATTTTTCTTACAAATGTGTCACCATTTAAGAAACCTTAAACAGACTTTTATAGGTATAAGATTCATTCTCAAGAAATGTTCATACATCTGCTGTGGAAGAGCTTGAAGTCAGCTTTTTAACAGCTAGTACCCTCATCTTGCCAACTGTAATTTTAAACCAGCTAATAAGAGCGATGGACATAGTCAGTCAGCTTTAGTTACAACACCATGTTATTTGTGACTAGAAATGTTTCTAGGTGTAATAGCTTTCTTTGAGCTAGCTGACCAGCAGTATGCAGCAGCTGGTAAGGGAGGGGCAGCACTGCCATGTGACCTTAACAGAAGTAACGTTCTGTCTTCACTCCTGCACTTTAGCTGACATCTCATTAAATGTTTACAAATATGGTGTACCTTAACAATAGTGACCAGGCCATAGTAGCAACTCGGTTTAGATGCTATAGTAGAATTACTGATAACAATCTGAGTGATTTTGAAAAGAAAAGACCAGGTTTATCTATGTATCCCTTTTAAATAAGCATAAATAACCGTTTCAATGTAATATTTGATTCACTTCACTGAGCAGTGCTTACTCTGACCTTGAGGTGAATTTGCTGGGATGTCCGTTCCTGGGAAGATTGGCAGTTCCTTTAACTCTTGTCTTCTGTGTCTTTGTAGAGTGATGGACTTCATCTTGTGTGTAAATGACCACATCATTCTTCCTGATTGATGGGTAGCAACAATTGTTTCTGTAAGATTATTGCTGATGTCTTTTCCACTTGGCATCATGTTAATGCATACAGGTATGCATCACCAGCTGTGTATGACCTCAAACAGTTTACATGTTTTTTCATCCTGAATTTTAGTAGTGGTATTTCACTACAATGCTCTCAGTCATTAGTGTAAAGATATGTGCATGTGTCTGTATCTATCAGTCTCATTTACTTCTTTGAAAGGAAGTCAGTTTTTTCCAGTGTGAATGAATAAATCTCATTTTATCATATTTTGATGTTCTTTTTCAACCCTGAAAAATAACATGCAACTTAAAAGGGCTTTGTGGAATAACTGTGGAATAACTGTGGAATAACTGTGGAATAACTGTGGGTGAAACAAACAAAAAAACAGAATTTAGACATTAGTTATATTTTAGGAAATTTAGGAGTCATAGCTATGAGGGAATTTGTATGGAAGGCTAAAGAAGGTGTTCAGACAACATAAAGGGAATGAAAGGTTTACACAGTTTTACATTTTGTAATGTAGACTTCATTTGATTTGTTTCTCGGAGTACAAGGATCATCACAACTTATTTTCTCACAGCAAGTAGTTGTCTCATTTTAGGCAGTGCAAACTCCTAGGGACAGTTGTAGGAGTGAACAAGTTCTGGTTACCACAGTAAACAGCTCAGGATTTTTATATAGCATACCATAAACATGATTCCTGTGGGTTTTTATTAGATTTGCTTCAGTTACAGCAAATAAATCTGTCGCATTGCTTTGTAATGAGTTTATTATGTTTTACTGTGTGCACTGAACTTAATCTGCTTTCAGTCTGACTGCAGACATCTGTGTTTTCAGCACTTTCTAAATCAATGCTATTAGCTTGTTAAAGGCATCTTATGCATTTAAAGGCTCCATTGTTTGTGGTGGAGCCTCAGCATGCCATGTAATTTCTTTTACACAATGAATCTAACAATGCATTCATTTAAAACTATACAGAAAGAAAGAACATCTCAAAAAAAGTTTCTGTTGGTCTGCAGCAACCTTCAGTTAAAGTACCTGGGATGTTTAAGCGCTGCAGGAGGACCTTCTGTATAATTTTAAAAGCTGAAAAGAGAAAGTCGAACTTAACAGCAGAGTCACAAAACAACAATGTGGAAGCAAGCTGAGCCTGACAACACTGTCTGTTCTGAGCGTAGTTTGAAAAGGGCACTGCTCTTCATCTGCTGCGACCAATTATAGCTGCGTTCTCTTCTTAGGTTACAAGTTCCAGCACTGGCAAAACAGGTGTCAGGAGCGTCACAGCTTGTGCACAGGAAATAAAACAGATGGAAAATAGATGGATACAACTAAAAGTGGATTTTGGTTAGATTTGATTTAAGTACATTTATTTAATGGAAAAAAGAAATTAAGATATATTTAACTATACTATACTATACTATACTAAATGTTACTATAAGATGCTATACTTTCTACAACCCTCTTTTTCCAATAACATTTCACAAGGTTGGAGCGTACTGGGAGTGGAGTCTTTTAATATTTCTCATTGCACAATCTCTCTGGATCATCCAGAGTCCTGGTTCCTCCCAGATGATCTTCAGCTCAGCCCTATGGTTTTCTACAGGATTTATATCTTGGGACAGAAATGGCAGTGGAAGAAGGTTGATTTTGTGTCTGAACCATTTCTATAGTGACTTGCCCACATATTTAAAATGTATTCTGTGTTTTTTAGATTACCCAATGAGCCATTCTGAAGTTCCCATCAGAGTTCAGTAGGTTTGTTTTTGTTATGGTGTTTAACACAAGTTCTTTATGTCATGGACTCTAATAAGTTTGCCAGGCCCCCTGAATGAGAAACAGACCCATCACATCTGTGGTCTTCCACCATACTTATCAGTGAGAAATAGATGCTTTTCCACGTATTCATCTTTTGTTTTACAGCAGAGTCAGCTAAAGTATTTGTTGCTGAAAATCTCAATGTTAGTCTCATTTGACCAAAGCACAGTTCCAGGTAAAGTACCTGTAGAATTTATTTCACATGTTCACATTAGTGGTGGTATGACAGAAAAGGCTTTTCTGTGGCATTACTCCCAAACAACAAGTTGGAATGTAGTTGGGGTCTAATGGTTATATAGACCTGGTGACTGCAAGAGGCAAGTATTTGCTGCAGATTTCCAACAGTAAACTTTTGCTCACTGTGTTGTGGCAAAATAAACATTGGTCCCCCTTCAGCCTTGTTTTTACAGTTTCAGTTGTTTTATTATTTTTATTTTACTGCTTGTACTGTAGCTATGGGCAAGTTTAACCAAGTAGCTATTCCTTAGTTTATGACTATCAACACACATCTGCTTTACTTGAATTCCTTTGTCTTTCCCATTGTGAAAGGAGACTAAGAGAAACTAACTCTGGAAAACATCTTATTTATATCCCAGGAAAACAATAAGTGATTCATTAATCATTAGAAGTTTGTAGACACTGTGGTCAAATAAAAAAAAAAAAGAATAAAAAATAAAAAGCAAGTTCCACTATATGCTAATATGCGGTTTTGATTTTTCACCAACAGCAGTAAATGATTGTGGAAAAAAACCTTTCACACCTTTTAATTTACAGCTGTCACACTAACATTAAAATCTGCCCACACCTTTGCATGTCTTCACAAGATCCTAGCAGTCTTTTTGGACACAGTCATTTGCCCTGAGCATAACCAACAGCTAAGTGACAGATGGATGCAAAAGTCCTTCATAGAAGTGAAATGTCTTGCTATAAAAGAAGGAAAACTGTTGACATCCATCTTAAACCATTTTTACACTTAAGATGAACTGCACCTTAAATCAAACTTTAATGCTGTTTTCCTCTATGGATTCAGAAATTCAGCTAAATATGAAATAAGAGCCAAAATAAAATTATGCTGACCACCACACCATTTTTCCTTATTTAGGGCTTATCATAATTACATGTCAATACCACAATTTTGCATCCTGTTTCTGTGGCCAATACAATATGCATCTCAACACATTGCCAATGGTCCAATCTATATTAGAAACATGCGAAAAGGGGCTTGCACAGTGCTGGCTGATTTATTGTACCATACTCCAGCACAAAGAGTCTGTATCTGCACCATTGTTGAAAAAAAGTCATATGAAATCATGTTTGCACTTTGCCAAAAGCTGTAAACATGTCAAAGAAGGTGTTCTGGTCAAGTGAGACCAAAATTCAACTATTAAGTCTCCCAGCACAACAGTGTTTGGCCAAACCCAAACACTGCACATCACATTGAACATATCCTCCCAGGGGTGTAACAGGGTGGTAGCAGCTTCATGCTGTGGGGATGCTTTTCTTAATTCAAGTACAGTGAACTTGTCTGAGTTGATGGGAAGGTGGATGAAGCTAAGTACAGGAAGAAAACCTGTTGGAGCTTTCAAAAGAGTTGAGATTGGCCGGAGGTTCATTTTTGACCAGGACAACAATCGTAAACATACAGCCAGAGCTACAATGGAACGGTTAGGATCAAAGAATGGCCTAGTCAAAGTCCAGACCTAAATCCAACTGAGATTCTTGGTCAAGAATTGAAAACTGAGGTTCACAGATGGTCTTCACAAACTCTGATTGAGCTAAAGCTATTTTGCAAGATAGGACAGGCAACAATTTAAGTGTCTAGACATGCTTTACCCCAAAAGGCTTAGAGCTGTAACTGGTGCAAATGGTGGCTGAATACAAAACATTTTCTAAAATCACTTTGTTTGTAAAAAAAAAACAACAAAAAAAACAACTGAACTGCATACATCACTGTCCTTCCAATTCACAATTATGTTCTACCTTGTGTTTGTCTGTCACAAAAAATCACAACAAAGCTATTGAAATTTGAGGTTGTAACGTGACAAGGTGAGAAAAAAACTTAGCAAGGCACTGCGTGTTGAAGCATAATGGAAGTCACATTGATCTTTTTGCTGCTGGTGGAAGAATTTTGTACAGTAGCAGTAAAAACCTGAACTCTTAAATGGTGCATCAATATAACTGTACCCCAACAGCGTTATAATAAGCCTTGAGTTATGTCTAGCCTGTTTTAGATTCATCAGACAAACAGCAGCAGGAGGGGCTTCATTTCTCAAGAATGACACATAACAAATTTCAGCAGCTTGATATTTAGGACCATATGTGCATCATGTCCTCATCATACGGATTAATATCATCTGAAGAACTTAGTAAATTGTTTCGTATGAATGATGTAGACGGTATATTTAATTCATATAGCTCTGCCCTCCCTTTGTTTGTGGATATAAAATTAACCAAGCAGGAATGACGGCCGTGCTCCCATAGGCCTTCAAAGTACATCCCCTTTTAGTGATGCTTCTTATTAAAATATGAGAGCTGTTAAGCATTAATATATGGAATGTTAACAAAGTCTGTCATTTATTTCCGCTTTCAGTCCGGTGCGGCCCTCATCACTGTCTCATCAGATGACTGTTGATAGGTTTGTGATGGTGGCTGTAAAGTGCATCTCTGGACTTTGATTGGCTTCATTTACATAGCACCTTGGCAGGGGAGCAGAAATCTAGCAGTAAGGGGCGTCCGTGAGCCCTGCATTAGTATTTCATATGCTCCATGCATCAGCATCACATTCTGATCACGAGCAGCACCCTGGCAGTTAAATTATACATTATTCTGGTTAGTGAGAGACTTGATGTGCGAGTAGTCTGCATGGATGTTGAGATTCTGAAGATAACATGCTGAGACAACCTGCATGTATGTGAGAGGCGCATGGAGACAGAATGAATTATCCAGCACATCATCACATCACCCGTTTTCCTTACAAGAGGAATGAATTTATAGGCTCCAAAGCTCCTGGCATGATATCAACTTTACTGCAGGTCTAAATGGCCAAACATAGACTGAAAATATCACCCATACAAAAAAGAAATCACCTCACTGAGCAGAAACCAAACAAATCATGAATATGTACCAACATCTACAACATCATACCATGTAATCCTGTACATCCCCATAGAAGGGTTTTAGACTGGAATGTTGTCCTGCTGCCAGCAGGGAAGGTTGCCTGTTGAAAGTAGAGGTGTCTAATAGGAATGAGGAAATGTTAAATAACGTCAAAACTCATGGCTCCAGGATTTTTACTACCACCTCATTAGAGACATTATGACAGATTTTTATTCCATATTAAAGAATGCAAAACAACCAGGCAAATGTCCGATGGTTAACATGGAAATAAAATATCTTCATTTAAAATACAACTGCGTAAAACAAGTATGAAACATTTTTTTTCCCAGTAAATATAATTCCAATGTGGTGTTTGAACTGACCTTTACATTAGATGTTGCTAACAACACAACTAATCCACACTTACAAAGACGTTAAAGGTAATTAGTCAGTAAATTAGATTATGTGCAATAAAAGGAAATGGCACATGAAATAAGTGTTTAACAGTTTTAACAGAATATTTTAATTATTGGTAAGAAAAGCCTTTTTTTGGTAATGAAGTTTCAAAATGTCTCCTGTATGTACAACCCCAATTGTTGAGACAGTGAAGTTGGGATGTTGTGCAACTCCTGTTCAAGCTTTATGCAACTGAATCCACTACAAAGACAAGATATGTATTAATCAAGCTGACAAACTCTATTGTTTTTTGCAAATATTCACTCACTTTGAATTTGATGCTTGCAAAACTGACACAAGGGGATGTTTACCGCTGTGTCACATCACCTTTCCGTTCAACAGCAATCAATTAGCATTTGGGAACTGAGGACACAATTGTTGAAGGTTTGTAGGTGGAATTGTTTCCCATTCTTGCTTGATGTACAACTTCAGTTGCTCAACAGCCCGGGGTCTCAGTTGTCTCTGTTTCTGCTTCATAATGCAGAAACAGAGACTGCAGGCAGGCAGGCCAGTCTAGTACCTGCACTCTCTTACTACGAAGCCATGTGGTAATATTTATTACAGAAGCCACGTGGTAATATTTATTACAGAAGTCACGTGGTAATATTTATTACAGAAGTCACGTGGTAATATTTATTACAGAATGCCGGTTTTTAATGGAGTGCCTCCTGAGGGATCAAAGGTTACTGGCATTCCATGTTGGTTTTTGGCTTTGCCTCTTATGTGCAGAGATTTCTCCAGATTCTCTGAATCTTTTGATGGTATTATGAACTGTAGATGATGAAATCCCTAAAGTCCTTGCAGTTATATATTGAGAAACGTTGTTCTTAAACTGTTGGACTATTTACTCATGCAATTGTTCCCAAAGTGGTGAACCTGGCCCCATCCTTGCTTGTGACCGACTGAGCCTTTCGGGGATGCTCCTCTTATGTCCAGTCATGACACTCATCTGTTTCCAAATAAGAGGTTCACCTGTGGAATGTTCAAAACAGGTGATTTTTTAGCATTCTTCAACTTTCCCAGTCTTTGTTACCCCTGTCCCAGATTGTCCAGAACGTGCTGTAAGCATCAAATTCAAACTGAGTGAAAATTTGCTAAAAAACAATGCATTTTATCAGTTTGAACATTCAATATTTTGTTGTTGTAGTGTATTTAATTGCATGTAGGTGGAGGAGGATTTTCAAATCATTGTATTCTGTATTCAGTCACAAAGACTGCTCAAGTGAGATTGTGATTAATTTTTCAACACAAACCTTCTTTTGATCTTCAATCTTTCTCTTCTTTGGGATATTTTTAGATTGTTATTAAGTATGTTCTGGTGGACATCTCCATTCATCATTCTTCATTTGTAACCTTTGTAATAAGAAACTTTTTTCTATGTCATGAAGTAGGACTAATCAGCTATGCTAATGGCATGAATAGGAGCAAGGAGTCTTTTCTAAATAATTCATGGAATTATTTTGGGTTCTCTGTATGTGTGGATTCCTTTGTTTTTTCACTATCTGTGTAAGTTCATGTCAGTACATCCATTTGAAATATATTTTCTGAAAAAAAAGTTGATCTGCTCAAGACCTATTTCCCCACTGTAGATTTGTGATTTTCTTTATGCAGTATGTCGCAATGCAAAACTCACTTTGCCCTTTTCTTGCATTGTTAAAACTAGCCAGGGCTGTGGTATCCATAGGAGGAGACAAAACAGATTGGGAGTTTGATTTAAACCTTCGTGTGTGATGGCGTGTGAAAATGGGTAAATTAAACTTGTCATTACACCCCAAAGTATTCTTACCCCTGGGCGATTTATAGTTGAAGTAATATTTATATTACCAAAATATTCCTTATGGCTAGTAGTAATATTAGGGTTTTGGGGTGGGCCAAACAAAACCCAGACTTGAATTGGTTTTATACTGATAAAGATTTTTCCATTGATTAATTTAGAAGGGTATACATATATATTTTTAAATATTATTTTTAAATATTAAAAACAGTTTTTTTTTTATTGAGTTAATTTTCTTTTGAGAGATCAGAACAAACTTCTTGGTTGAATGCAAATAATTTTAAATCTCCTGCAGGTATGAAAAAGTTTGGACTTAACTGTGGTTGTCAAATATCTTGGAATAGTCTCTAAAAATAGAAAAGTGCCACATAAATGCAGTTTATGTTTTAATAAACTGGAACAGCTCTAAATCCACTGGCCCCATTTTCACCGGAAAATTCAGGGATAGTAATGCGTAGGGAGATAAGAGATAGGATTAAAAAATTATTAACAGTAACAATCAGGGCAAAAAGAGACCTTTTTAATATTCTAGTCAATTATACCAACATGATTTAATAATGATATTCTCATAATGATGAATTAGATATTAATAAAATAAGACATTTTACATTTCTGTCTCAAAAATGTATATATATATATATATATATATATATATATATATATATATATATATATGTGCCTGTTTCCATCAATATAGTGTCAGTGCTAAAGTGGTGCTGGTTGTTGCTTGGCACTGGTTCTTCCTTCTTCTTCCACTGCAAACTCAGAGTCTGGTACTGCTAAACTGGTTCTCTCTCAAAACCATCCATGAACTGTACCTCAAAACTCCAGACTTCGTTTCATTTTTACTTGTGTGTATAATTATATTGAATTAACTATATGTCTCTGTCTATATATTTAGCCATTTGTAATGCATCAAAATGACATTTGTTGTGAATTTCTGCTATATGAATAAGCTGAATGTAATTGAAGTTCTTAGGACAAAAACAGATTTTCAACATTACTAGCAACTAGGATTATTTATTTTCATCCTGGCCCTGCATAGAGGGTAAGTTGCAGACAACAGCTTCTGCAGCTGAAAGTATTGTTATTTTATTTTTATTAAATGAGTGAATCAGTGTGTATAATTTCTGGTCAGTGCTGATCAGAAGTCCATGAACAGTAGAAAACGTACTGTTATTGTTACCAAATTAAGCTTGTGATGGTACATCTGTTTGCAAAAGGTTATTGGTAATGTCTACCTCATATAGTCGCCGGCAAGTGTATAGAGACATTTTAAGTGTTGTAATGTGGCACCAAACTTGCTCTCTGAAAGTGGGAAGCTGCACAAAATAATTTAAAATTAGGTAAAAACTGTTCCTAGCTCCATCTGGTTTAGCTATGGAACCATATAGTGGAAAATCCCTTCATGTTCAGGTGCACGGATGATGGGGATAAACTGATGCCAAGAAAGTTTCATTTAAAATTCAGTCCTCACAGATATAGTAAATGTGACTGTACCAGACCGAAGCTTGATTTCCTGTGTGTGTGTGTGTGTGTGTGTGTGTTCCATGGATATTCAATACAGAGAGGAAGAGTGTGCTCTCCAAAGCTAAATGTCACACCTGTCATTGGCTGTGTGGATAAGAAGGCTCAATTATCCCTCCTCATAAACCCACCACTCTTCCTTTTGTTCCTTTTTTCTCCACGTTTCTTCTGTGTTCTCATCTTTCTGTCCTCACATTCTCCTTTTCAGTATTTTCATGATTCATACAGGTAATTAACAAGAGCTCTTCCACAGTCTGTTGATATGAGCTTAGTTAGCAGGTGGACTTATTTCACTACAGATCTTCACGTTTTTGGTAAAAGGAATAGTTGTCATTGCTGCTTCTTATGGCGCCGCTGCCATAATAAACCCAGGAAATATAAGAAAAGGTAAAAAAATATCAGTGCTTCACTCGTTATTTTAAAGAACCGTGGATATGATGTATTTAGGTTCTTGGTAATTATTTCTAATCGAGACGTGTTTCTTCTATCTGAATTGCAAATCATTTTCTGTTATTGCATCCAAAGGTTCCACAAAATGATTAACATGATGAAGAACACATTTTTGAAAATTCAATCTGCAGCAAAATTTTGTTCACCAATGATTAAAGGTTGTTTTCACCCAGGCTTGATGATTTTGTGTGCAATTTCTGTCCAGGCATCTATTGATTTCAACTGATTTCATGACAAGAATCTTACCAGAGAAACACATACAGATGTTTATAAGACTGTGTAAAGTAATGTGACTTTACACATCAGGTTGTTAGAATATTTTTTTGAATATAACAATTACATTTATTGTGATAGGAAGACAAATCAATATACTGTTTAATCTTTACTATGAATATTAAGTTGATAAAATATTGTAAGGGAAATGTCAACAAACAAACAAAAAAATAAATGATACAGGATTGCCAAATTTTTTTTCTCTAAGGCTTGAGAGTCGGTCAACCTCGGCTGCCAAGAATTCCAACTTCAGCCGATAAAAATTCATGCTGAAAAATTCATTGACAGGTTTGCAAATATCAGCAATGTTTGCTGCATCTGAACATGATGCAAATATTAGGCATCTCTGGCCTTTAGATATTTGCACTGTACCTGAAACACAACAGTTGTGTCATGTGAATCTAAATTAAATCTTGCAGTCAAAGTTTTACCTGCCTGTTTTAACTAGCTTCAGCAAGAGAGATCAGAGAGTGTTGGCATTTCTGCTGAGAGAGCAGCAAATCCCCCACCGTGCCTTGCTCAAAGTGGCTAAGAAGAAATGGAACTGTGGCTGGCTAGCAGCTCCGGCAATTCCTTTCAAGCCCCTCCACTTGTACTGTTCCAGGGCTTGAACTCTAGAAGAGGGCGGATTATTTTTTTCTCTTTCCAGCAGCAAATCCTTAGGAAGGTGAAGGCAGAAAATCTGAGAGCAGAGTTAATTGTAGTTTATTGGTTAGACTATGAATTCAAAAGTCATCTGTGTGACTAAAAACAGAGGCACAAGCTGCATTTTATAATACCAATGCTATGGTAATGGAAATGATCAACTATGTATTATTTTAGGGGACTTGTAAGGATTGTTAAATCTCATTTTAACAAGAATTTAGATTGATAACATTCTCTAGAAATGTCAAAACAATAAATTCTCTTTGCCGTTTGCATGAAAAAAATGTATAAGTCTTATCTACCTTTCGTTTAAATCTGTAAGGTAAACACTGACGACAAAGGCTAAAACCATTGTAACTTTTATATACCTAAATGAAAAATCTAATAAAACAGTTCAATTTTGTTGGAAACCAGCAGGTGCTCAAGTAAAACAGTTTCATTCCTCATTTGATGCATTGTGAAAACTTTAAATTTGGATCAGTTACAAAAATTCAACCACCCCATCTAACATTAACTCTGACTAGACAACACACGAAGAAGGAACACCTGGAAGGTTTCCAAGATATCACCAGCAGGTCCTTGACTTTCTTTGTGTGTATGGGTCTGTGGATTTGTTTTTCCATTCATCCAGTAAGTTTAAATTCGAATTGAAGCTAAGTGGACTCCAATTGGTAATATCTATGATCCACTGCTGTCCTGCTGGTGGGGGCTGCTTTGCCATTATTTGGGGGGGTGATTAGTTTCTTAAAACCATGTAGGTCTTACCTGTTTGTGATTATATTACAGCTTCATGGAGCAGTAAGCCTCATGATCCAAACATTTCAGTTTCCTCTCACATTCTAAGGAATTTTAGACCACTCTTATTTCCTACATTACTTCGGGTAATTTAGGTTTACAGACATTTGTTTCTGCACAGCTCTGTAAAGGCCCTACTTCAGCTTTGGGTTGAGGTCTGGACTTTGACTGGACCATTGTAATACACTCATTTCTTTTCTTTTTCAGCCATTCTGCAATTGCTTTTGTAATCATTTCCTGGTTAATGACCCAGTTTGGACCAAGATGGACAAATGGTTACACATTTTCACTCAACATAACAGATGGGTTGATTGCAAGGTAGCTAGCTATTGTTTCTGAAAAGAAAGCCCATATCATTAGCTTTCCACTACCATGCTTAACAGTTTGGTGACATGGTGGGTACAACACTCAACATGGACCAGAGGAAGCAAAGGAAAGAGTTGTCTCAGGAGATTAAAAAGACCTTTACACTTAAGCATGTTAAGGGGAAAGGTTATAAGACCATTTCCAAGCAGCTTCATGTTCCTGTGACCACAGGTGCACATATTATTCAGAAATTTAAGATCCATGGAACTGTAGCCAACCTTCCTGGACGTGGCCGAAGGAGGAACATTTATGACAAAACAAAGAGACGCATAATACGAACGGTGACAAAAGAGCCCAGAAAAACTTCTAAAGAGATGAAAGGTGAACTTCCAGCTCAAGGAACATCAGTGTCAGATCGCACCATCCAACGTTGTTTGAGGCAAAGTGGATTTAATGGGAGACGACCAAGGAGGACACCATTGTTGAAAACAATTCATAAAAAAGCCAGACTTGAATTTGCCAAACTACATGTTGACAAGCCACAAAGCTTGAACTTTTTGGCAACGCACATCAGCTCTATGTTCGCAGAAGGAAAAATGAAGCATATGAAGAAAAGAACACTGTCCCTACTGTGAAAGATGGAGGATGCTCTGTTATGTTCTAGGGCTGATTTGCTGCATCTGGCACAGGGTGTCATGAATCTGTGCAGGGTATAATGAAATCTCAAGACTATCAAGGGATTCTAGAGAGAAATGTGCTGCCCACTGTCAGAAAGCTTGGTCTCAGTCGCAGGTCATGGGTCTTGCAACAGGATAATGACCCAAAACACAGCTAAAAACATGCAAGAATGGCTAAGAGGAAAACATTGGACTACTCTAAAGTGGCCTTCTATGAGCCCTGACCTAAATACTATTGAGCATCTTTGGAAGGAGCTGAAACATGCCGTCTGGAAAAGACACCCTTCAAACTTGAGACAACTGGAGCAGTTTGCTCATGAGGAGTGGGCCAAAATACCTGCTGAGAGGTGCAGTAGTCTCATTGACAGTTATAGGAATCATCTGATTGCAGTGATTGCCTCAAAATGTAGTGCAACAAAATATTAAGCTAAGAGTACCATCATTTTTGTCCAGGCCAGTTTCATGAGTTTATTTTTTTAAATAATTATGTTGAAGCATGTTTGAAATGTTTCATTTGTTCATTTTCATAGAATTTTTATTCATTATTACCTTTGTCAGATTCAAGTTATTTCTGTGACCACTGTGGGCTTTTCTTTCATTAACCAAGGGGTACCAACAATTTTGTCCATGTGTGTAAGATGCTTTCTCCTGTAACCCAAAAAAGCTTGTTCAGTCGTTCTAGTTTTAGTTTCTTGTTGTTCCGCTGTGAACTTTGCCTTTCAACATGTTACCTGGTTCAACTTACCTCAGCTACTGCTGAGCTTAACTAATACATTTAAAGGAATTTAAAACATGATACCCAGCATTTGAATCTATTTGGTTCTTTTCATTGGAGAGCAAAGGTTTTGCAGAGGATATTGAACCGCTTATTGGATGCGGGATATAAAAGGTCTAAAGTTAGATTTAAAAAAAATGCATTCCACAGGGCCCCGTCTTCAGGTATTGCCTTTGTAATCAGTGGGGTCACAGAGCTGACTTTCAAATTTCATAAAACAGTTTCTCGTTTGTTCTCCCAGAGTAAATGTCCCTGCCAATTTTCTGGGAAGGAGGATGGAGGCAGACTGAGTGACAGATGGATCGATGGAAAGAAAATTTAAGGGAGAACAAAAATGGTGGTTATTGTTAGGGTGGGTGGTGGAGGAGCAGGGTAGATGAAATGACCATGCTGAAGAAAAAAATGTTTTCAGGAGCAGAGAGTGATGGTGGGTGCTCAGAACAAGCTCGCTGTCAGTACTAATAGACTAAGAAAGACGGAGGGAGGCTAAAAAAGTGAGAGATGTTAAGGCCAAACAACCTGCCAGCAGCTGTAACAGTACAGAGCCCAGATCAGCTGCCATTGTCTAAGTGGAAGAGAAAGAAACCTATCTGGAAACGGTCTGAGTGTGGTCTGAAAAATGTTTCAAACAAACTGATGCTATTGTGTTCAGATACAGATGATGTAGAGATGGAGTCAGTGCTTCCTCAAAGGTTCAGTCACCTCCAGTGACCACCCAAACAAGAGTTACTATCACATGGTTTTTCTCCAGGTAGTCTTTTTTTGGGGTTTTTTCCTGGCTGTGGGGTAGTTTAATGAGTCACACTGATAAATGCGGTTAAGCTTTAAAGCCGCTGTTAAACTGTTTTCTATCATCCTAAGTATGTTGGTGTTTTAAAAAACTCTTGTTACACAGATCTAACAGAGACTTTACATCTTTACAGCACGTATATTGCTTTTATGTGCTCATGTTTTGAATAGAATAGGCTATGTGTATTGGTATCTAGGGTGGGGTAGGTATTACTTTTGGTGTAAAGTCTCCCTCCTGAATTTTCTTTCCTCATGTATATGCATAAACTGAAAATTCAGAGCTGTGAGTGCCACCAAGTATTCTGATAATCAATAACCAGTAGATGGTGCAGACAAAGCATAACAGTAAATGAGATTAAGGAATGCAATCATTGGATAACTGCTGGCATATCTGAGTAGCAGTTTTGCTCATGATGCAGAATTTTTGAACTGTCAAAAAACTTTGTGGCAGCCTGGTTTAGCTGGTGATCAGATTATGCAAAATGCATATGAAGGCCATGCTGAAAGATTTTTTTACCTAAAGCAGTTTATCTTCTAACTCTAACCCATTGTAACTGATGGGAAATGTACAGCAGGTGACGAAGGTAAAGCATTCATAGGTTCCAACCTGAGTTTGTGTCCTTGTGACATTGTTGGCTATTATATCTAAACACCAAAGAATCTAAAAGATGTTAGAGTAAAAAGACAAAAGTCATCTGATTTTTTTTCAATTATTAGCCAATTTTTTATGCACTCTGTTTTTCACATTTCTTATGCTGCAAAAATGCATTCAAACACAGTTTAAAGGATGAACACTCTGAAGAAAACAATAAGCATATTTCTAACAGAAGTGGTCTTAACTTTAGTTTAATCATATGACTAAATGTAGTAATCCCAGGAGTAGAATTTTAGGGTGCTTATCCAGTTAAAGTTTTTATTCGGACATTCTGACCATGAGAACCAGGTATAATGTTTTGTTTTAACCTTCTTCCTACTTTTAGGATTTGTGCTTGTTTTACCACAACCATTTTCTAACAACAATATCATCACTTTAACTTATTTCAACGTTTGTGTTTCTATTTGTCCTCTTCTTAAGTCCTGCCATTCAGCCTAAACCTTTCACCAAGCAGAAGGAATTCTGACAAGGTTAATTAATAAACCAATAAATTCAGTTCTCTTCCTTCTATTCATGCAACACCACTAAAAAAAAATTCTGAAATTAACTAAAAAGACTGATGAAAGAGGAGGATAGTTTTTTTGCCAGCTTCTTAAATCACTCTTTCTACCTCCTCCTCTGTGACATAGTATTTTTGTCAGCTATTTGACCAAAGTTACCTGAACTATAGTCATTTAGTTTTAGCAGGTTGATGCCTGATGTTCAAAGCTGGCTATGAAGAAATGCCATTAGAGATACTGGTCATCTTCATGTAGTGTTGGCTAATCTAAACTTTACTACAGAAACTCGATTTTTTTTTTTTATTCTATGTGTTTACAGAATAGGTTTATATGACAAGGCTGAGACCTTTTACACAGACCTGTATTAAGCTTTAAAGAGTCCATGTAGAGGTTGATAAATATAAAGAGCTTTCTGACTCATTTCTGGGCTCATACGTTTTGTGTTATTGATATTGATCTTTTGTTTATACCTCAAGTTCACCCGGAAATGTGTAAAATCTTTCCTGTAAAGTCTGGATTTGGGGTCAGGAGGAATGAGTGTAGAGAAGTGTTTATAATTGTTAAACACTGTTTTCTATCTTTCTGTGCTTCCTGTATAGCTTGGTGACATTTCTAAAGAGATTGTCTTTCATTGGACCCTTTGTTGTCTCCCCAGATATCCGTGGCCTGCAGGGTTTCCTCGATCAGACATCCCGTCAAGGTGTTGATGTTGCGTTGCAGAGGGTGGACAGGAACATCAGTAAAGTCTTCACCAACCTCTTCAGCACCATGAGGACGGAGGAGCTGAACCGGTACCGGGACACGTTACGCAGAGCCATCCTTCTGCTCAGTCCGCAGGGGGCGCATACATTCATCCAGCAGGTCGGTCTTTATTTCATTTTCCTTCAAAAACACTTTAAAAGAGGCTGTTTACTTGAAGACAGTTTCTGTGAGAACAAGCTAATGACTGCTCATACAGCACATATTTAGGCATGTCATTATGCCTGAAAGCTGAAATTTAATGTGCATTTGTGTTTGCATGGATTTAAATGAGTCGAATATGTGACTGGAGAGGATATTTCAGGCATTTGGCTTCGCATTTTATTTGGTTGTTAGATTCGTGTATGTGTGTGCCAGCATTCACATGCATAATGGGCAACCAAATGCTTTCAAATGTTTCTCCCATCTATTTTCTTGCCACAACACAAATATAAATGAACAGGAACAGATAAAAAGAAGACATACCATATTTTTTTATGAGTTTGGACCAAGATAAATTTGAGCTGGACGGTGAAAATGCTCACCCCTACCATATGACAAATGACATTGCATGATGACGAAACCTACTTTGCTAGTGCTAGTGATGTATGGTGGGGCTTGATTTTTTTCCATTAGCATCCACTACAAACATGTTTTTTTGTTTGCTTGCTTGTTTGTTCCGTTGGAAATATGGCAAAATGTGTTGCAGAGTTTTGTGGGAACAACAGAATAGACAGAGTAGTGTGAATATACATGACCCAATCAGTTACTGTCACATCTCCTGTTGGTGAAGCAACACCTCTCCGCTTCCATTGTCCAATTTTAGCCCAATAATGCCCCATAAATCCATGTCAAGCAGTCAAAAATGCTTTGTGTATATCTGCAGGCAGAAACAATCCACTGGGTTATTCTGAGAATGAACATCAAACATTAGATTGGACGGGACAAGGGGTGAGTTGGCACAGAGAAGAAAAAACACTGTGCTGGTAGCAACAAACTACCAAAGCTCCTACTTTCATTCAGGTGCTCACTTATCAGTTAATCATTTAATTTCATTAGAATCACCTGGCTGCTACTCGTCCATTTAAATCTTCCAGAAGCAGAAACTGGACTTTGGTTTCATGTCTGTTTAATAAATAATGACAATGTGGAATCTGCTGCATGTTTTACTACAAGTAAGGTTGGATTTTAGTAAATTTATACCAGATTAGTTTAAAGTCAAACTAAATCCCAAATCATATTTTTTGCAGATAAACTGTATAAATTGGGCATTAAGGGTGCTATCTTTATGTTACTGTGCAACCTTTTGCATTTTAATGTAATCCTATTTAATTCTGCAATATTTATCCTAAAACTGTCTTAGAGCTGCTCTCTTTGGTTGAACGGTGGCTACTGCAGTTACATTTTTCTATTGGTTCAAACGGTTCAGCTTGGTAAATTTCTACGTCACAGCCGTGCATCTGTGTATAAAAACATCTCACTCAGACACGCCTCAGTAGTGAGTCAGGAGTTGGATCTGTGAGCATTGATCATAGTGTTTTATGCTTTATACCTTCGATCATGTGCTTAACTTGAGATAATAGAAATCTACATGTAAATGTAAACTTCCTTAAAGTTTGTTACTGCTTTGAACATTAGCCCATGTTAGCAATGTGCTGCAAACATCACTTTACCAATCAGAACCTGGAGCCAGTGGCTCCAACTGATAGGCTCAGGTCCGCTGGGCTCCATAAAGCCTCCCATAACCTCTGATGTCAAGGGAGGTGAAAAGTCCTCCACTTCAAAAGATCTATCTATAGTGAAACTACCACCGTCGCTCTACTCACTCTCCATGTTTCAGTATGTTAATTGAGCTAGCTCCCCCTTTCCCTCATCTTCCTAACTATACCCTCATCTATCCCCCTCCTCTCCACACACTCGGCCTTGCCCCTCAGAATCTCTTGGCACTGCCCACTTTGGTGGCCTTTTTCGAAATTTGTCTGGGCACGGTATTATGCTTTTACATGGGGTTTACTTTCACTGTAACTATATGAAAACCATTAAATTGCCTGTGGTTTTTCAGAGTGGGTAGTCATTTAATAATTCAACATTTATTTATAGCCAATCAAGCACTTTTGAACTGAATAATATTGAATATTAAATCAGGCTATCTGATGATATCTTACTGTGATAACTTGTCTAGAATGTGTAGGATAAGATTTAGAGAACGGTTGAAGCTTCTTACAAAGAAACTTTGAACGTACGACCTGCTCTTGAGCTGAGATACTGAAAACGCTGGTTTATGTGTGAGAATAGTTAAGATCAAGAAACACTGAGTTTTTAGTGGAAACATCAGTGAGTCTGAAAAGACAAATTTGAGAGTTTTGAAGGAACAAGCGTAGAGGATATCTAAAAAGCAAACAAGAGTATAGATGCATAATAAAGTGCATTAATGAACCAAAGCCAAGTGTCTGTGGTGGGAGGAGAAGATCTCAGGTGGGAAGAAATGACTGTTTGAGGAGATCAAGAGAGTGTACATGAAAAATTGCTGCATATTTGTCCATGTTCTTTCTGCTTTGTTCATCTCGGATCAGTGATCATTTGTTCACCTGCCCTGTGTGTGTGGGGGGGCCACCTGCACTGACAGACAGAGCTGATTTTGCCACAGACACCTTTCTAGAAGCTTTTGCAAATGAGCTGCTGTGTTTTGCTCAACATTTATGAGCCATTTCATTTTTCAGGGGAACTTCTGTCCATGGATCAAACCACAGTGTGTAAAGGTTTTTAATTATTTACAATGTCTTTGTAGGAGTCTTAGAGTAATGCAGTGTGGAGATTTTATTTAAGTCTGACATGTTGATAGCTGTTGATTTATAATAAAATGGTAATGATCTCTATAAATTTAAAAACAAAACAGAGGCTGAATACCAGGTGTATCTGTACAGGTGGTTTGTAGGCCGACATATCCGTTACTACCTTGTTTTGTACCTTTTGGCTTGGAATAATTGATGGATTTAGTAAATAGGTCCAACATGCTCCTGTTGCGATGATTATCAGGTGACCTTGTGCATTATTTTACTAAAAACAAATTCGTAAGCTTCCAGATGAAAGTACAAAAGAAGATTATTTTATTTACATCGGCGACTACAAAAACTAACAAGATACACAAGATGGGTTGACCTCTAACCTTATTCTTGAATATTTTAAAGAAGAGTTTTAAATCTGTTAAAGTGGCTTGCATCAGTATACAGTCATATGCAATAAATTAGAATAATTTCATTTATTTCAGTAACTCAATTCACTCAGTTAATCACATTATATAGATTATTCCACACAGACTGATGTTTTAAAGCCTTTGTTTCTGTTAATTAGGACGATTTTCTGCTTATGAAAACAAGACATTTAAGATTAGAATTTTACATCAGAACAATAATAAAACATAGTTTTTAATACAGAAATGGGAGCTTAATAAAAAGTTTAAATGTTTAACACCTGCTTAAAATTGTTTTTTTCAAAAGATACTTTTAATCTGGCAAACGAGCCTCATCAAAACACATATTCTAATTTACTAAATATGACTGCAAAAGGTACAACCCCACCAGAAGCTCTGGAACAGTTTTTCTATGGCTGGAAGTTGAGTTTCTGTTGGTTTACAACCCTGTGAGGTGTTGAAATCTGCTTAATTAAATAATTGTCTTTAATATTTTAATGAATTCACTATTTGGTGATAACCAATCAGCAAAAAAAAAACACCTCATACACACTATCCAACACAGCGGAGAGGTGATGATGATTTGATACTGTTTTGCAGCAACAGGACCAGGGTGGCTTGCAGTCACGAGTCGACCTTGAGCTCTTTTGTATATCAAAGTATTCTAGAATCAAATGTGATTCTATCTGATGCTGAAGCTTAGACAAAACTGGGCCATCAACAGGACAGTCTCTCCAAACACTGTACACAGTAAAATGAGCAGTGTTCATTTAACACTTAAAGAGACAATTTCAACACTGAGCTGGTGAACATATGGTCCTGCCCTGTACAGTGTTAAAGTTACATTCCTCTCAGTGTTATGTTTTCAGAGTTGATTTTACACTGATTAGAGTTAAATTGAGTTATAGAGTAAAAATCATTTAACACTCACAATTGTTAATATACTTTTACTCTGTAAGATAAACAACACTCATAGTGTTAGTTAAATATGACACTGCTACTTTTTAAGTATTCTAAATAATCTACATTTTTTATTCTCAAGTGTAAAATCTATGTAACACTCGTTAATTAAATTTTACTCAAAACAATGTTAGTCTGTAACTAATCCAGTGTCAAAAAAATTACTCAATTATATAAGGTTTTATTATAAACCTATTAATATTTTTTACCAATATACTGCCAAACATTTGCAAAAATATAGGACAAAAAAAACAAAACATTATTTTCCTCGCCAATAATAAATTGCACTATGGCTTCAGCATTTTTAGCTATACAACTTTATTACTTTGAAGAACTTGACAACAGATAGTCCTTTGTAGTCAAACATTCAATAATCAACTGCAACCACCAATCTTTTGGAATTAACACATTTTACAATTCTAACTTTCAGAAGTGAAATACATTAAGGTGCAAGATCATCTTGAGAAGATAGCCACAAAAAGTGACTAACACCAAATAAAATTTCAAAGATTGCAAGGTTTTAAAAATAAAATTAATGTAAAGTAGGTACATTAATTGGTTATCTTGCTGTGACCTATATTGCCTCTTAGGTTGTTGCCATGTTACATTTGAAAAACTCCATCTTCAATTTTGACAACAGTAATTAAAATCTTTAAATCTAATTACTAAATTACTAAAATGACTGCATTAAATGACAATATGGAACAATGAAAAGAGAGGAATCTTGTGCACCATATGACCTGGTTTCTTGATCAGTGCTGATTCAACCAACTATTGACAGACAAAAAATATGTATTTTTTGCATATTAAGGATGACACGAAATCATATTATTTTTCATCATTTTATCATCATGGCAGAAAAAAAGAGACCTCTTTTGAAGTTGTATCCATCCATTTTATTTTCTGCTGTTTACTAGGAGGACTGTCATTCTCATTGTTAATGGGATTAACAGAGCTGCAAGGTGCAAGATCAATGATGACTGTATCATCAGAGTCACAACGTGAAAATTCTGGTGCTGAATGTGTTGCAGTTTGATACACTGAGGTGGAAGAAAATGATGTTTCCAGAGTCCGGTGAGTTGATGTTGACCCCTGAAAACAGCCCAAAGTTTCATAGTGCTTTGGTAATAGTCAAAATGCAACATTCAGAAGGAACTTGGAATCAAGAAAAATCAAGCTTACCATTGCCAAATGTGATGGTCAATATGCCAGTACTGGGCTGACGCACTAGTTCCTCAAATATTTCTGCACCCACCTCAGTTCCTGTGTCATCAAACACTGTGATGCCCTCAACGACAGGTGTAATGGAGAACTTCATGAAAGCTAGGGAGAAAACAACACTTTTAAATTATCACTGAAATATTTCAAATTTAGGATTTGCACTATCAGTTAACAAAACAAGACAGTGGTGAATAGAACCCAGAATGGTTAGTTGAGAATCAACATTCAACTTAACCCATTTAAATTTTTATTATAAAACAGTTTTTGTACAGAAATATGGAAAAAGGCTCTCTGTGTTTATACAGATACATTTATTGCTCACTTCTACTTGGGTTCACTCAAGATGCAGACTAAAGAGCAGGACTGGCATACATCTAAACATCTTCAACCAAAATGTTGAACAGTCTTTCATTCACAATCACTGCTTACCAGCATTCAAGAATTCTTCCAGGCTTGGTTCACTGATCTTCACATACTTCTGTTCCATATCTATTTTTGTTTTAATAAGCATGATGTTTTCTACAAATAAAAAAAAAATCAAATGGGAATTTCGAGCTAAATAAACAAATGTAAATTATTATTTTGATCTTTAACCTAACAGTCTAAAATAAAACCTATAATCGATATACCACAACAAACAAGGCAAAGATTAAACCTTATACAAAAAAATATATGGTTTTTACATACATTTTGTGAATTATCCATACCAAATTACCAGCGGATTGCAACACTCTTTCCTGCTTATGACAGGTGTACGCAGAAATATGACTGATGATTGGATATATGAAGACCACAATGTCTTGCACAACCCTCACGACTAGAATCTCTGTTTAGGTAGACAATTAATAAAAATGTAGCATAAGGAATCTATCAGATCCTAACGGTGTAATGTGTATTATAAAAATAATTATACAATGAGAAAGATAAATGTATCATGACCAAACACTGGATGTTTAAAGTAAAATGTTTCTTAAATCAGTTTTACAACTACAATTACAGGCTACCTTAATTTTGGTCTCCATATGTATGAATTATTATATGACTGGTTATTTGGACACTTTACATAATACGCCTTGTCTCTTAGCACTGTGCTTTATAGCTGTTCATGAAATAAATCATAATGTATTTGCATGATATAAATACCAATCTTGCATTATTTTTACTATGCGCTTCAGAAAATGTTAATGCGTCTAGCAGTGACAGGGCAGAAAATGTTGGGTAATTACGGTAACCTAACCAGATATTATTTTTATTTAATAAAGGAACTGCCAATCATGTAGTTGCTTATTGCTTGAGGATTATTTCACGTTCATTGAAAAATGTCCGTAGAAATAAGCTTAACTTTTATAAAATTAACTTAAAAGGTGAAATAGCTAAGATTTAATTAAGTAACATCAACAATACTGCTGTTTCAGAGGAACCGCGTTGCGCTCAGCTCCCGCCGCAGGAGTTTCCCCCCAAGGCAAATTAAAAACATAACCCGGGGTTTGCGCATTACAATGTGGTTTGGAGCTCCAGCCAGGTGCATGTAGTCAATCCCTCAAATCAGTCCCCAAGTATTTTATAGGTTCCTATCAATGTTAAGAAGCGTAGTGACCAGTTAATGCAACATTATGTCTAAAATGCCATTTTTACTTAATGCTAAATAGGATAACACTTTGCAGGTTTAAGCTAGCTAACAACTCCTTACATACATTCATGAAAAGCACTTTTTTTTTTCTCACAGAAACAAGTTCCTTCTGATCACCATGTTATTTTATTATGTTGCTTTAACTATAAGGACAGTGAAAATTTGGAAAATAATTGAAAATTGAGAAAAACTTACCAACACTTTTCCGCAAGGTGGAGAAGATGAAAATGGCGCTGAGAAAATTCTGGTCAGTCTGGCACGAGGTGGAAGGAGGCGGAGCTTTTCAGAGTACTTTTTAACACTCAGTTTGAAGAATTTCCATTAACACTGAATTATGGTGTTGTATTAACTCCGACAGAGTGCATTTTCTTTGACACTTGATAAATTACAATGTAAAGAGTTATTTTTACAAAACCTATTTTAACTCTGAATATTTACACCAACACTGCAGAACATAAGGAGACATTTTACACTCACTGTTGTTGAATTGACTCTTATGTAGTTAACATGCTCTGACACTGCTTATTTGACACTGAGGATTTTACTGTGTAGTAAAGCTACAACACAATGGCTGGGCTGAAAAGGAAAAGAATCAAGTTGAAGCTATGGCTTCAGACCTCAAGTCCAGACCTCAACCTCTTCAAAATTCTTTGTTGGGATTCTCTGCAAAAATAAATATTAGCAAACCTCAAATGAATGTGGTTGGAACTATGTGAAAGACTTCTAAAATTACAAAGAAAATAAATTAGTTTTTGCTCCTACAGAGAGTTGCTGCTGAATCAAAGGGTGAGGACTGTGTTGATGAAAAGGAAAGAAAATTTCCTGTTGAACCATAACAACAGATGTATAGCATGAGGAAAACATTTTGCACTATACATAAACTTTCTATTTCTATTTTTTCAGAAATTCATATCTAGAATATCGACCAAAAATGATTCTCACTCATTTCAAGCTTTGAAGTTGCTTTCCCCAGAGCTCCTAACATTGTATAGTCTGTTGTACTCAGTCATATGTCAATTCCAGCAGTAATCACAGGAAGGAAGTTGTTGGTACAGAAATTTTCCATTACTTCTGATAGTAACAGTATTGGCCTCCTTAGAAATTGCGTCAGTGCTCTGCTTTTTTATGATCAGTTTGGATGAGTGAAGAGTTTCACTGACCCGAGACTGTGGAGAAGAATAATTAGGATCACAGCTGAGGGCCTAATCACAGCATACAAATCTTTTTAGAAAAGTGTTTCCAAGGGCATTTTTTTTCCCTGTACAAAAAAAAGTATAAGACTATCCAGTGTGGTTGTATAAAGCTTAGTAACCATCAACACAGGGCAGTGCATTGTGGGAAGGTAATTTTTGCAACTGCAATGTACAAAAGAGCAGTAAATTCTTGCTGCAACCCCAGATGCCCTTTGTTCACTCACAGCTCCAGAAATTAGTGTTTGTTTGCTTTACTGAAGTGTACTATACATATTTTTAACTTCAAAGTTTTAACAATTAGATTCCAACCATTATGATTTGTCACCTTTCTCCAACGTTTGTCCTAGTGTACCATGTCTTTCTCATTCCAGACCAATCTTGGGATTGATAAACAATGCTGTAACAGAGAAAAAAAGCCAACACCAACACCTTGTTAAAGGTGTTATTGCTCAGTCAGGCCCAAAATGCATCAACAAAACCCATAAGTAATAAGTAAATCGGGAGAAGCAAGACAATTGACTAAATGTTACATAAATAAACATATTTAAAGTAAGAAAGTTTTACTACTGTTGATCCGAGTTGCAGCAATCTTGAAACACTAACGGGATAGTAGGAGTTGCTTTCATTTTCTGAATGGGATGTCTGTTTTGAGGTGACATTCCAGTTAAATTTTGCCTAAACAGTTAGTTTGAATCTTTTTAATGGAAGTGTTGTGAAGTTATAATCAGTAGTAGTTATCTTACAAGTAGTAAAAAGATTTCATCTCACTGTGACCTTGCTGAAAATTAAGTTCTCGGAATAGTTAAAGCTAGCAAGCTTCAAACTTGTTTGTTTAAGCCTAATTTATCAACGTAAAACAACTCAAATTGAAAAAGTCTGCAACGGTGGAACATAATGGAATTCTTGCAGACTTGCAGTCTACAATTTCATAATAGACAGCTGTTAACTTTGATGCTGCTGTTCAGCCTTTATTTAGGCCCAGTGGCTGTGTACAAACAGAGGAGTACACAAAAGCAACTTAAAGTCAAGATCAGAGACAGGAAGGAGGCAAACAGGAAGAAGCTGGAGAGCAAGCATCAGCAGAACAATATATGAGAATTGAGGTTTGTTTAAAGAACAAGTTCAGCATCATCCTCTCCTACCTGCAGCCACATAGACATCCTTCCTTCCTTTACCCACAACTTTTCTATCACACCTTAAATGTTCTATCTTCCACCTCGGCCATGGATTCTTTTGCTTCTACATCTTTGTCTTCAGGCAAATCAGGAGATTCTGATGCACCCTTTGATTCCCCCCACTGCCTGCCTGTCTGTCTGTAAAAGTTAGGCGAAGAGGCAGCTGGAGACACTGAACCAGAAAAAGGGTTAGGCCCAAATTGTGTCAGCTCCAAAGTCCTGAAGGCCTGTGTGGAACAGCTCTATGGGTTTGTGCAGCACTTTTTCAACCTTAGCCTGACCCAGGAGACGGTTCCATTGCTGTGGAAGACATCCTACCTTGGTCTGCTACCTAATAAAGTTCATCCATCAGTCCAGTATAGACTGCAGTCCTCTAGAGACCTGTCATCATCCTGACATCCCACATCATAAAGGTCTCATGTAAGCCCACTTGAGTCAGCAAACAAGCACCAATTAGCAATCAGGGCCCCCTGCAGTTTGCTTCTCACCAATTCGCGTTAAAGTCGCCATAATACATCTGTTTCAACAAGCCCACTGTCAACTAGACAAACCAGGCAGACCCGTAATGAGACTAAATACCTAGCTGTTCACTAGGGCAGCAGACTAAACTAGAGATGCAGGAGTGAGGGCTGTCTACTAAAAGAGTCTGGGCACGCTGTACTTCATGAAGAAGCTTTGGTCCTTCAGTGTTTGTTGCAAGATGCTGCATATGTTCTATAAGTCTGTTCTAGAGAGCGCAATATATTCTGCCATCATCTTTTGGGGGAGCATCATCAGAGTGTTTGACTTAAAAAAATTGAATAAGCTTATAAAGAAGGCTGATTTTGTTCTGGGGACTGTTCTAGGGCCTCTGGAGATGATTGCACTCAGAAGGATTCTTTATAAAATGAAAAGCATTACAAAGAATCCTCTTCAGGAGACTGTAACACAACAATTTAGTGTCTTCGGGCAAAGGCTTCTTCAGATCCTCTGTAAGACTGATCACCAAAGGAGATCCTTCCTGCCCACTGCCATCACCATCTACAACAACTCTTTGAAGAAACTTGGATAATTTGGGTTATAACAACATTTGATTTGCATTTGAGATTCATAAAGTATTTTTAAATTGAATTAATGTGACAAATCAGCTGCAACTCACTGGTCCGGTTTAGGTCTGTCATAAATGGAGTGAATGTCTGGATTTTGCACCATACTGTCAGGTGTGTAACATCATTGAAAGTAGTATGGTCCTGTGTTTCCCAAGTCTCATAGTTGCTTAAAAATTATCCTGGAACACTAATAATTAGCTGATCTACTGAATGAGCTGATGGGTTGTATTGATAAAGGGTGCATCTAGCTAGAAGCTATTGTTCCATGACTTCAAGGATTTATTATTTATTTCCAGGAAGCTCATGGTTATTAGACATCTTTCTAATACTGGTAAGAAAAGTAATAGTGGTAATAACTTCAGAAAAACTCACCTCAAAAATCTCAACAACCATTTATTTAATTAGCAGCATTTTATATTATGCCATTAGCTAAAATTCTAACATAAGCACTTTTCTCTGACCAGTACCAACTAGCTTCATTGAAGCAATGATGCTGTTTTGCTGGTACAATGTGAACATGTTTTTTTTATGATGCCGAAATGCGATGGATGTCTCTGAAAGTCAACTGGTGAATTGGAAATCTTTTCAAATTCTTAATGAATTTTGGTGGATTCTTTCCATTTTACTTTAGGATGACTAGAATAATTTGCCTAGCACTTCTAATGTCTGTTTGTGCACAAAGATGCTCTTAGCACATACACCTTTTCTAATAGTGTTGATGCCTTGAATACAAGTCTCTACTACAGAGTGGGAGCCTTTAGCACAGAAACAGTTGACGTGTGTGTGTGTGTGTGTGTGTGTGTGTGTGTGTGTGTGTGTTTCCAAGCCGAGACATTCATTAGCACCAGGACATGTCGACGTGGGAGGGTGAGATCAGGCTCAATGAAAGTTGCACTCCTTAGTAATGTCATGGAAACCTGTTAAAAGCTTTGCCAAGCTTTCACACCCAGCAATTCCCATAAGCACATACATCCACAAACACACACACATTCAACCTCACACACCTACAGGGACTTGAGCACTGTGAGCGCACAAACTCACTCTCCCGGCAACTTAGAGCCATTCCTGACTCCTTTTCTTTTCTGACTCCTAAGACCTTAAAAATTATTTTTAAAATTAACTTGGAAACATTTTTTAAAATTGAGAAAGGGTTCCCCTTTCCAACAGTGATTATGTTGATGCATCGCTAATATTAGAAAAGCTGGACGTTACTAGATAAAGTGATTTGCACCTATTGTGTGTAAATCTGTAGCAGCGCCACCACTTCAACAGAACCTTTATTGTTGCCTTGTTGCTGTTTTTACAGTTTTTAGGATTACTGTGCATGCACACACCTTTGAAGGACAACTTCAAATTTCAACTCGTATAAATTGGCACTTCTTATACATATGAACGAAAGATGGAGCAGTTAGGTTCTGAGCGTCTGAGCGTGTGTTTTTACCAACCTTCAAAAGGAAAAAGGCTGAGATATTCTTATAAAAGAAACATGGGTTTGTTAACTTATACATTTCCAGACGTTTTCCATTTAAGATCTATAAAGTAACTTGCCTTTCTTTAATCGTCAAAGAAAAAAAATCATAAACAGCACAAAAGGTTTTGAGCACACTGTGGCACATAGACAGGATAAACAGGGAGTTTTAGGTTATTGTTATTTACTGTATATATGTGTTGTGAACTGGTGCAATATGAATAAAATTCAATTATAAGTTCACACTTATTTATTCATAATGTTTATTTATACAGGTGAGTCCCATTGAGAGACAATATCTCAATTTCAAGAGCGATCTGTTCAAACCAGCATACAATTTAAAGTGCAGTTTGTAGCAAACTAATACCATCCAATTTTATGGAACACAATACTTTAAAACAATGTATCTAGGTGGACAGATTAAATCCTTATAAGCAAAATACGACTTTATCATGCATCTTAAGTATAATAAAATCTATAATTTTAAAAGAGCGTTTCACAGTGCCCAAAAAAGATCAAAATGTTTGCATATTTTTTAAGATTACTGAACACATTTTTAAAGGTAGTCTAGGATACATCCATAATTATATGAGCAGGCAGATTTCTGAACTTTAAAAATCCACTGTTCTTTATGAACTTTTCTGATATAAATCAATTAACAAATTCATAAAGCTCGGGAAGAGCAATGGGAAGACTGTGGTGATGGAAAAAAGGAAAGGAGTGATGAATACATGATAAATCACAATCGACATGTTAAAATGATTAACAAGAATATCACAGTTTTATATTTTACTTATATTCATCAAGCCCACATCTTAACTGTGGCCCCCACATAGCATTACAAGAGGCAGAAGGAAAGTAAGACGTCAGATGAAATGTGTGGAGTAGAAGGCATTGGCTTACTTTAATGTTAAATATTTACTGAACTCAACTGAATTTAAAATAAGGTATTAAGATTTGGTCCTGAACAGTTACAGCTGTGGTCATGTTCATCTGAAAAATATTGTTTAAGTTTTATTAACTCAAATACTTTGAAACATCTTGATTTCTTCTTCCGTGCCGCCACCAGGACATGATTCAGGATTTTCACCCAGTTTAGAGTTCCTCCTGTTTTTTCCCTCAGTAATACTGAGGAGTTGCCAGGGAAATGCTTAGGCCATTCCACCTGTTCCTGTTGGCGTCTCTACATGAATCACAGTCAGCTGTCAGTGATGGTGTGAATCATTATTAAGTGACTGTGAATCCATGCAGGAAAATTAACTCCAGACACAAACACACACAGACGCACGCGTGGTCGGGTGTCTTCACACTTTGCCATGTTGGTGAGACCATTTCTGTCATCAGTCACTGATATCAGACTCTTTGCTTCCTCCTGTCCCATTGTACGTCTCCTTAAACTCCACTCATCTTCTTTTTGCACATTTCCTGGCTGGCTTTGATCTGATTTTCCCTCCTCTTCTTACCTTATAAACTCATTTTATGTTAATGTAATCTTAATGTTTCTTTTCTTTCTTTCTTCATTTTTAGTGTTCCCTCTCTTAACCTTTAGTTTATTTTCTGAAAATGCAAACATTGTCACATTTTTTTCCAGTTCCCATAAAACAAATTTGTCCATAGATAACCTTTATGAGTGCATTGATACGACCCGGCTCGACCAGAGTAGAAGAAGAAGAGGTAACATAAAGGCAATGGAATAGGTTTTGTAAAACAAATTACTATTTATTGTAATACTTGAAAAACAATGGTCAAAAGGACGGTATCAGCAATGGCACTAAAGTACTGCAAGTACTGCTTCAAGGAAACCAAGAATGAGCTATGGTAGTAAGCAGCTTCCAGCATCAAAAAAAGAAACAACTGAAAACACTCTAGATTGCCGGAGTTGTTGGTAAACCAGCAACTAACAAAACAAACCAAGATAACACACACAAGGTGTTTGACCACCTTGTGTGTGAAAAACTAATCAACAGTTCAGCCTAACATTAGACCAGTCAGTTTCAAAGTACAAGTACAAACAAGAGTAAACACAAGGAAAGTTTCACATGGACAAGTGGCAATCTGCTCAAAACAAATCACAGCCGGCCCTAATGGCATGTGTGGAAAGTTTCTATGGGCTGGTCGGCTCTGCAATTGGAGGAGAGGAATATTAAACAGTCCAACGTGAGTTCCGAGGGTAACCACTAGGTGGAGTGCTGAGCGCCCAGGAAATCAGAGCTCAACAGGAGCAGCGAAGAAGTGCACAAACCTTCCACCAGGAGGAGTCCAGCACAGCCAAACAGACAGCGTCAGAGAAACAGTGATTTCCACAACTCCAGCAGGCCACTCAGCAGTCTGTAGACAAAGTTATAAAAACAAAAACATGCACATATGACCACCGGCCGTAACATGCATATTTATGTGAATCTTTTTACATGTTTTAAGAAAGAAAAGCCAAAACTCTTAATTACCCAGGCCATCCTTCATGTAAATGAAATACAGGTCAAAACAGGACAGGTGAATTTTTGTGAGAAATTGGGAAAAAAACTGTTACTAAAATAGTCATGTTACTGCACGTTATATATTTTTTTTATGATAACGAGATTAAAGATTGGTTCAAGCAATTAAACGTCAGGTATCACATCTCTCATCCAGGAGATGGTGCCTGTCTGTGATTGTATTGCTTTTTGTTAAGTGGCAAAAGTCAGTTACGTTACAGTTTTTGCACTCAGGACCTGATTTGATTTCGCTCTATTGTACAACCAGTAAAAAAAAAAAATATTGTCTGAGCTGTTAGATAGAATTGTTTTGAAAATGCCATTCCCATGTGGATAAAATCAATATTTAAATTTTTACGCACCATATGAGCATCCTTATGCACAAATGTGCGACCCGCTTAAGCAGGAAATAAAGTCCTGTTTCCCACAAAGACCACATACCAAAGGAATGCGGAACATGGCATTTCTTTATCTTCATCATCATCTCCGAGCTAAATCAGTCCTCGCATTTACCATAAAAATATAAACAAGTCTGTAACCAGCTGCTAAAAACATTTGATACCTGAATCCTCTTCATATTGAAACAAATATTATCTGGTGTATATTAGGCCGACATATAAATAAGTAATTCATTAGTCGATTTGTTTATTCTCCATTCGCCTACATTAGTTCGTGTGCATGAATGCATGAGTTAGAAGGCAGGCATTGGTGTGATGTTAATTTTATCTGCAAGGGGAACTGTGAGTATATTACTTGTTACTTAATATAGACTTTATTGATCTCACAATAGAGAAATTGTCCTCTGCATTTAACGCATCTCTTAGGGAGCAGTGGGGTGCAATTGTGTGGTGCCCGGGGAGCATTCAGGGGCTAAGGGTCATGCTCAAGGACCCAGAATGCCAGGCTGTGGGATTTAAACCAGGGTAGTTGTGGCCTCTCCAGGATGCAAATGCCCTGCTCTCTAACCACTAGGCCACCACTCCCCCAACTTTTTTCACATAGTGAAAAGTTATTTAGTTCTACAGTTTGTATTGTGATTTCTTTGTTTTTGATGGAAAAACCAAATTTGTTTGTTTGACACATGGTCTGTATAGGTCACTGTTTTGTTCAAACTGGATAAATATGTTTTTATGTTGATGTGTAACAGTAACAGTAAGCAGTAAATACTATAGTTTGCATTTCAGATGCTCCTCACTAATCAGGCTGGTTTATGTTTCGGTTTTGGTCCAAACTTTCAGCAGTACTCCATCTTAAAGAAAAACACAAAATAAAAATGTCTTCAGTTTAGGCTATTTAAGTTGATGTTTTTAGATGGAAAATATGCAGATTTTACTTCGGTAAACTAATTTGATTAAATCCAGGCTTTTAGTTCTAATTCTTAATATCAATAAAATGACTTGCAATATTGTTGAAAGTTTTTTTTTTTTTTTTTTTCTGATAACTTGCAATCAGACATGCAGACAAACAAGTTAATCTTCACCTTGTTTTACCTCAGCAATTTGTTTTTATATTTGAGCTCACAGTACAGTCTATCTATATATTTGTCTATTCTATTCTACTCCAAAAAAAAAAAACACATTTGGAAAAAAAAAAAAAAAAAACATTTGCAACAAAGAGGCTGTTTTGCCTTGCCAAGTTGAGTTTTTACACTCATGGATTATAACATTCAGTCACCAAATTCAGATGCTATTGGACTGATTGGATATAATGTATACAATTTGAGATTTATATAAAAGATTTAATTTGAAAAATGTAACATTCAAGCATGCTACATCTTCAAATACCCACAGATTGTGTGTTTTAAAACTCAAAAATCTTTAACCTAACTTAGTAGTAAATGCACACTGTTAGAGGTTTAAACTCCTGCTGCTAGGCTATCATTATGTACTGCTTTAAAAACCTTTTTCAGAAAAAATAACACTTGCATCTTCTGAAGACTTGAATATTTGAAATTGAAGGACTGGCAGGAATCCCGTTCAAGCAATCTAATAATTATTATTTTAAGATAAATCAACACAAGTGGTACTGAGAAATTGCACAACACGATCAACCTGGTTCTAATATTCCGGTAAGGGTTTTTATTCTTTGATGTATCACAACTAGGATATAATCTTCCCATCTTTCCTTAATCAAACATGTTTAGGATTTGCTGGCATCTCAACTCCGACCCAGTCTTTTTCTGCCAGAATTCGGGTTAAAACAGCTGTAGTTAAACCTGCTGCAGGGGAGGATGTAACAGCTGTATGATTGCATTATGCACCACACTTCTGCTTGTGCAAATCCAACTCTTATATCAATTTGATGTGGTATTGTCATTGTTGCAATGAAGTCACATGATCTTTAAAGATGTGTGTTCTCATTTTGTTCCACCTCTCTGTCTAGGTGCCAAACTTTCTTCATTAATATAAATTATACAATAATTAATTTCTGTCTCATTTTGGTCCAAGTCTCTGCAAAATGACTTAACAGAGACAGTCCCTGACCTGATCTGTATCGCTTAACACTGTTATCTTTCCTGACATCTTTCCGCTCCCATCCTCATCTCCTCCCCTTCTCTCCAAACTTTCTGACTTTTATATGACATCAAATAGTAGAAGGGAGGGGACAGGTAAGGTCAGCAGAGGAGTGAAGTTGAGTTTAGCTTTGTCTGCAGGAGAGGCCTAAACTGACAGGATCCCACATGTCTGCTGAGCAGTGATGATTGGCAGCTTCACAAAAACCCACAGCTGTGTGTGTGTACATTTATAATGGCTGTGGGACAGAAGAAATCTTCCAGCAGCAAATTGAAAACGACCCCAATAAACACAAACTGGGAAACTTCATAATGAAGCATCTCTCCTATTTATTGAAACTGGCTCACATTTCACATCAGATTTTGACCAGTATGCTCACTCTAACCCACATAGTTGTACAGGAGTTGAAGCAACTGAAACAAAATTTCAGCTCTTCATAAAATTATTTATCTCCCTTAAACATTTTATCATGTTAACACCACAGACGTCACTGTTTTTTATTTGGATTTTATGTAGAACAACACAGTCTGATGATATAGATTGAAAATGACAGTTTTTTTTTTCGGTTTTTTTTACACGTAAAATCAGACCTTAGGCTAAGTCAGACTGGATAAATTTTTAAGACATGCCACAAATGGTCAGTTGGACTTTGAGTGGGCCATTCTCACATGTGAGTAAGTTATGATCCAAACAAATGCATTGTAGTTCTCTGTATATGTTTTGGGTACCTGTTCTGCTGGAAGGTAAACCTACCCCCCAGTCTCAACTCTGTTTTACACTTTAGCAGGTTTTTCACTAGTATTGTCTTTTATTTAGCTCCATCTATCTTCCAATTACCTCAAATTAACTCTGACCAGCTTCCCTGTTCCTGCTGAGAAAAAGCATAGGCAAGGCAAGGCAGGTTTAATATTGCACAATTCAGTAGGAAGACAATTCAAAGTGCTGTACAAGAAAAAAGACAGAGATAATAGGAAAAGTACAGTACAGTGGCAAAACGGTAAGTAAATAACTAACAAACACAAATAATTAAAGACAATAAAACTTAATTATTAAAATGATAATAAAGATAATAAAAAAAGATAAAAAAATGATAAAATGATTGATAAGAAAATGAAAGGAAAGTTGGACTGAAAACTTAACTAATAATGTTTAGATAGCACAGTGAAAGGCCGCTCTAAACAAATAAGTTTTTTATCATGAAACTCCCGCAATAATTAAACAGTCATAATCAACACACATCACTGATAAAAGCTCATTAAAATCCCTGAAAACATTTGTTTTGTACTTAGGAGGCAAGAACATGGTTTGGCCCGGGCTCTCCACCTTGAGAGTCATATGTTCAAAAGAGTCAAATTTGCTCAGAAATATATTTTTACACTTTAGTTAATCTTTAAACAAAGTGGCCACCCCTCCACCCTTTGCTGTCAGCTCTCACAAATAAAATTGTAGTTCGGAGGCGTTGACTCTATCAGAATGGGAGCTTCATTAAAATCATGCAACCATGTTTCTGTTAAAAACATAACATTACGATTATGGTCAGTAATGAAGTCATTGATTAAAAATGGTTATCTTGACAGAGATGTAATGTTCAATAAAGCCAGTTTATATGACTTAGTGGCTGATATTAACTCTGTGTCCTGACTGTTTATGGCTTTTAAGTTTGATTGTTTATTATTGTCTGTTATCCTTTTAGCTTTGTTCTTTCTGTCATATATAAGCACAGAGATTTTACAACTATCTCCCATTGGGGGCTCACGTTTTTCCTGGAAAGGATCATTTATGATATAGTTACCACTGGGGCCCAGACTGTATCACAGAGAGTTGATTTGAAGGAGATAGATTAGGAGGTGGTGGGGCTCTTCGGCTTTTGGAAGATGTTGGTTTAGTAGCAGGGCCTGGGCCATAGGGGGTGTTGAATGAAGATGTCAGTCATTTGGGTTCCAAATCCAAAAACTTCTTTCATGTTGTCAGTGAAATCCAGTAAAGCAAATGCTGGCCTTAGTGGAGAGAGGAGATGGCGGAGAGATCTGTGCAGTCAGGGTTTGGGGTGAGGGGATTTTAATGTGGGGATCCACTTCTCCAGTAGCATTCACTCCTCCTGGATGAGCATGTAGAGACAGTGGACAGTCACTGGCGTTCACTTTGCAGCAATCCCTCATACTGAGCATGCATGTAGCGACAGTGGAGAGGAAAAACTCCCTTTTAACAGGAAGAAACCTCCAGCAGAACCAGGCTCAGTGTGAGCGGCCATCTGCCATGACTGACTGGGGGTTAGAGAGAACAGAGCAGAGACACAAAAAGAACACAGAAGCACTGATCCAGGAGCCCTTTCTATGGGAAGGAAAAGTAAATGTTAATGGATGTAGCTCCTTTAGTTGTTCCATCTAGAAAGAAAGAACCAATAAACTGAGCCAGTTTTAAAGGTTAGAGTCTGAAATAAAGTACATAGAGTTAGTCACAGTAGAAGCTCAGCCAGTTGCCATGTCTAGGAGAGAGAAAGGGTTAAACACTGAAAGACAGGGCCAGGCCATGTGGATCCTCGGTATAGGGTGAGTATTAAGTTGTTGCCAGTAGAAGCTTGGACGATGCCCCCCTCCAGAAAGGTGTCACAAGTAGACACAGTCAGGCCAGGTGTAGCTTCTAGGATCAGAAAAGAGAGAGAACATAAAGGTACAAGCTGAAATAACAGCAAATAATGCAAAATTGGAGAGTAGTATGAGAATGTAGCGAAGAGAGTGAAAGTGGTCATTATGTCAGCATAACTACAGAGATAGCTCAGGATAACCTAAGCCACTATAACTATAAGCTCTACCAAAAAGGAAAGTTTTAAAGCTAGCCTTATATATTGTGACTGACTGTATCAAATGCAGCACTGAGATCTAACAGAACCAATACAGACACAAGTCAATTTTCTAAGGCTATACGAATATCATTAGTGACTTTCAGCAGAGCTGTTTCATTGCTATGATGAGTTCTGAAGCCTGACTGAAACTCTTCAAACAGGTCATTGCTATGTAAATGCTCACACATTTGATTAGCAACTATTTTCTCAAGAATTTTAGATAAGAATGGATATTCAGCAGACAAATGAAATCCTCCTTCAATACTTCTGATTTTTTTCTTAGCTACATCATCTATGGCTACGAAGTGTACGATAAGATTTTCTAGGGTCGGGTGCTCTTCTGTGATGCCAGAATATTCTCTGAGATATCAGATTAATTTACCAAAAATATATAATCGTTGATATAATCTAAGGTCCCTAAGAAACTTAGTTACCGCCCTGCATTAAACAGGTTGTTCAGGTTTGCTTTTTTAGGGGCTGCAGTTTCACTGACGGCTCTATATGATCAATATCACGGCAATGAGGCACAATTAAACCACGTCACATCCAGTCGGTCAGATAAATAATAAATTGGCTGCCATGAGAATAAGATTTCTAAATATAACTGCTTGTGTGACCTGGGTCAATGTGATCATTTCTGATTTCATATTGTTATAGACTTCTTGTGGTACTAAATGGGCAATTTTTCTAAATCTTAATGCTTGCATATTGCAGATCACACAGGAAATAAAAGTGGAGACATTTCCAGTTTATTGGCTAAAAAGTGAGGGATGAGAAGAAATCAGGGAATCCAGCCTATCCAGCTGGACCACCTGGTATGGATTTATTCTGGGTAAAAATTCCAGTGCAGGGAAATCAGATGTTTCAATGAAAAACATATCTGTTCAAGTCTACAGGTGTGTTATGAAGTTAGATAGTCCAGGATTTTTAGACGTAGTCAAAATAGGTTATAATTTTATGTTATAATAAAAGCAACTCCTACAACACAAAAACACAGTGAAAACTAATTAGAATTGTCTCTAAATATTTTTTTAGATCAATGAACTTCAGTGAAGAGGTATTGCCACCCTGCCTAGGCCTTTTGCATCTTCTCTGCCCCTGCATTTAAAATTTTCTAGATCCACCAATGATAATTATGTAATCAAAGTGATTTTCATTACAGTGCCTTCATGATTAAAAAGCTGTATTTAGTCTGGCTTTTATTGAAAGGGCATGATGGTTGTTTTGATTTCTTTTCATAAAATGATGGAACATATTTATGACCGTGACTGCCATTTATTTAACTTCTCAGCTTATCTACTATGCTTGTATTTTCATTTTATCGTGTTTTCTACATAGGGCAGTAAAAAGTTCATGCATCTTCTTTGTATTCAGGTTGATGAATTCATATAAAGATGAAAGCATAGTTTTAGCATGTTCGCTGTTAGAAATTTTATGAAATATTTGCATGAATGTACAGTCTTCAAATGTTTCTATAGCTTACTTGACATTGTTTCAAAATAGCTTTGTTTCTAATTTAATTTGCTGAATAAAAACATCAGCACATAAATCTGCATAAATAATAATAGATAAACATCAATTTTACATTGACATCTTCCTTCTGAGAAGCCTTTAATTATTACGATTAAATGTATCCAACCCACAGATGTTTTTAATATCTTCATGACCAAGTCATTCCTAATTACTTTGACTTTTAAATAGGAAGCTAAAAGGTTTGTAACAAAGAAACATTTTCCCAGCTGATGAGGCTCTTCCAGCTTCAGTTTGACCTTTAGAGTTGAAGGCAGAGGAAAATCGGTGCACTTTAATAGCTTTTCTTGGTATAAATCTGCCGAAGACATGATTTGGATGTAAATGCCACCCCATTGTTGGGCTTGTAAAGTCTTTGACTTCAGAGACCGAAAAGACGAGGTTCTTGGTCCCATATGGCTACATCACACTTTGGTAGTATGTGTCTTAATCATTCTTTATCACCCTCTAATGTTTGTTTTATTCAGAAAGTATTTTTTGTCTGCTTAAGGGCAATACTGATAACAAAAATGAAGAGATAGGCAAGGGAGACATGAGTAAAGGGAATAACTTCTTGGCTACGATAGATACCAAACAAAAAGTGTTTAAAGAAAAAAACAAAAAAGATACAACCAAGTTGAAAAAAAAAAAAAAAGAAGAAACGTTTAAATCCCAGAGCGGAAATAGACTACTCACATAAAGTTAAGGATATTTGGCTTTCAGGTGAAATTTCAGAATAAATGCACTATAAAACCTTATAGGTGATCTTAAGGTGAACTTATCTAAACGTTTGAATGCACAAGTCTAAGTGTTCAGTGCTTCAGTACTTTTTGCACAACTCGCTGTTTAATTACAAGGAGCTTAATTGCAAAAATTCACATTTCAATCCATGAATTGGCCAATACATTTACTGGTTTAATCAAAATTAGCATTTAAACAGTCCTCATCATGTTGTTCGCATTTTGAAATCATAAGACCAAGTAGACACCTAATGATTAATTACCAGTACCTGCCATTGTGGGGTGTCAAACAGGATGCTCTGAGACAGAAGTGGCCACTGAGCTTAGAGTGTCACAGAGTGTCATCAGCAGGTTGCAACAGAGATACAGAGGGACCGAAAGAGTCACAGAAAGGCATAGAAGTGGATTTCCTTTGGCCACATCCCACCCTGATCACTGCTTCATTGTGAGCAGGGCCCTGCAGAGCCGTCTGTTAAATGCCACTCAACTCCAGGCACATTTAAGGGGTTGAGAGGCACCCAAATGTCATGCCAGGCCATTCAAAACCATTTACATCAGCATGGTCTGACTGCTCGATGACCTACAAGTACCTGACCACACTACCAGGCACAGGCATCATCATCTTGCATGGGGCAGGGAGCATCTAAGCTGGACAAGGGACCAGTGGGCCTCAGTATTCTATGATGAAAGCCGATTCATGTTGAGCAGAAATTATGGCTTATATCTGGGGTTGGGGGGGGGGGTCTCGAGGGGGGAGGTTAAATGTTGACATGCAAGTGTGTATCAATCACCTGAAAATGCTCAGTAATTATGCTCAGGTTGGAATAAACTTTAGCTCATGTGTTGCAGAAATCTTAAAATCTAATCAGCACTGCATTATAATCACTGCTTTAAAACCAGAAACCTGAAGGCAACTGTACATGAACTTTTCCTGAAGAGACGTGGAAATGTTTTTGAAAAAATACTGAACATTTTAAACACTTTCACTTTTGCTCAAACCTTCCTACCTCAAGATGGAATGGTCTGGACTTTCTCCAGACCTGAATCCCATGGACAGCCTATGGGATCAGCTGAGTCGCCGTCTAGAGGTTTGTAACTCTGTACCTTATAACCTCAATGTCCTCAGAGCTGCCCTACATGAAGAGTGGAATGCCATGCCACAGTAGACAATAAGTTGACTTGTATAGGACGTCCTTGTCAAGCTGTAATTCATGTTCAATGACACAATGCACATTTTTGAGACACTAAAATGTTTTTTGTTGGCTTTTGTTTCAATGAATTGTTTGAGTTTTGGAAATCACCATTTCCTGCTCTGCTTTCATGATATAATATCACTGCAGTGCGAACGTTTTATGTTTTCCCTAAATTTCACACAAAGGCCATCATAAATATATTAACATAAAACCTGTTTAATACACTTGAATGTTATCGAAATGACTTTATTTAACCTAATGTAAATTTAGGTAGAGTTCTGTAAAAACCTTTTAAGTTTTTATTTTTTTTATGAAAAACCCACAGAGTTACTGTACAAGATACTGAACTTACCCATTATACTCAAGGCTTACGTGTAAGGTCATACATAAAGAACAAAATCTTCCCCGAGTGGAGTAGTGGTCCATATGACTAAATAATAACTTATTGAATGCTTTGAAATCATTTTTGTGGCTATTTTAAAAGTTAGTATAACTTAGTATAAAAGTGAGTATAAAAATGTATAAAACTTCGTATAAACGTTAGTATAATTTTTTAGATCAATTATGTGTTTTTCCAGCGTTAACAGATTTCATTTTTTTAAGTGGTCCGGGCCTGTTGTAAGTTTTTGATCAATATTTCTCTTGTCTGTCAGAGATTTAGGATGTATTTTTCTTAGGTGTTTCTCTACTGGGCCATTATCAGAGAAATTCATGTTTTTAAGGTGCTGAGCCATCAAGACATGAGACAACTTTATATCAACACAGACAACCTAGCAAAGAGCACATACTAGAATTAGTTACTAGAATTCCAAGTGGGAAAGTTGTAGGTTTCCCATCATCTTAACCTCAAAGAAGGTTTGTACTGCACCCATGAATTCCTCCGACATTGTGGAATAGGCAAGAGGTTATTCCTCGTATGCCCAGGGTTAAAATTTTAGTTTCAAAACTGTAAACCTTATTCTTTATACCATTCCTGAGGTTTAACGTCTGTTTAATGAGATGCTACAGAAAGTGCCAGAGTCAATGGAGTTATCTCCAACTGTTTGAAGCATATGGTAACACATAAATTTTACCCCTGCTGTGAAATACATGCTCTAAATGAGCTCCACCCAAATAAATCCCAGATATACATTTTTTTCAATTGCGTAAAAACCATTAAACTGGATACATAAGTGTATTATATCCTGACACTTTTATGAGCCCATATTAGTCATTACAGCTAATATAAAAAAATTGAGCTCTGAAGTTCCCTTATGATGTTGTAAAACAACTAGAATAATGTTTGAAAAAAAATTAACACTGTTTTTTGTGTTGCTAATCTTCTCCCAAATTTTCACACACTCTATAACACTGCTGTGCACTAACCAAACATCAAGGAGGAAAGTGTCACCATAAGTGAGCACAGAACATACGACTTCATAATGTGAGATGTTCCAGAATAGAAGAAGCTTGCCATCTTCCATGCTATATGATAATTGATCTCACCCAGAGCCCTTCTCTGCTGTAATCGAAGCTCTTTAGTGTAAATGCTCTGAATGCTGTCTAATTGCCTGGAAGGAGGCTGGAATGTAGAGCACTTGACAAGCATTAATGCTGATTGTAGATCAGCACTAAAGTAGTCACCTTTAGCTGATCGGGTCGGCGTCTTCGTACTGACAGGTTCCAGAGCAGAGGGTCAAACTTTTATTAATGTATTTTTTCTTTCTTTCATGTGAAACTAAAATACACTGGAAAAAAGAGGGTAATTCTGTTATCAGGAAAGGTTCTGTTTATTTGTTGTGGCAGATAGGTTCAACAATTGAAACTAGTATTTAGTCTGCAGCCTGAAGAATCATGTTTTGGTTCTAAAATAACATCAGATCTTATGAAGGTGCAGCAGCGATGACCTGCTCTCCCTGCATTCCCGGCAGCTGGTGGAAGGGCATCCGTGTGGCAATCTTCCCCTCCTGGCAGCAATATGAGGTGGATGAGAGATGGATAGGAGATGGGCTGACGTGTCGTTTGTCACAGAGGGAGAAGTGGTGGTGGTGGGGTGTGGAGGTGCTGCTGTCATTTGTTTGTCTGGCGGACAGTGCGGCTGATAAAGCAGCAGTCTGACAGGGCTAATCTGATATTGGACCAGAGAGCTGAGGAGAAACAACGCGGCGCCCAGGGCAGTGACGCACAGGAGAAATATCAAATCATCTTTCAGGAACAAACTTTGAGCACACACCTGTGCAACAACCAAAGCCCAGAGGATCTGTGTCAGGAACAACTGTTGAGGACTATTTTATAAAGCAAATCAAATTTTTTGATATTACTTATGCTTTATTTCTCGCTCCGGCGCATTCTGACATGGCTTCAGGTGAAGAAAAGATGCAGGGGGATACGGTTGCACGGACTAACTTTAGATTTGTTAAGCCACATACAGTGCTGTAAAAAAACATTTGATCAATTACAGATTTCATCAGTTTTTGCTTTTTTGTTACACTTAAAAGTTGCATTTCATAAAATAAAGGTTAATAGTAATAGATAACCTGAGTAAATGCTGTTTTTAAAGAAGGATTTCATTTATTGAGAGAAAAAAGCTGTTCAAACCAATCTGGCTGTGTTTAAAAATATAATTACCCCCTTTGTTCAATTAACTGTGATTAACCACACTAGCCAGCCTACCAGAATTACTCTAAAACACAAAATGACTTACGCAGACCTCGCTTGCCTCAGCTATCAGTGTTCATGAGTCAACATAAAGAAAGATACTGGGCAAAAATGCCATCCATGGGAGAGTTCTAACGTGAAAACCACTGAAAGGTCTGTTTCACATTTGCAAAAAAAAAAAAAAAACCTTTGAGAAAATATTTTATAAGAATATCATTCCAATTATCAATCATGGTGGTTGCTGTGGGATGCTGTTAGTCTGCTTTTTAAACAGTAAAAAGCTCTTAGACACTGACCAGTTGAGGTCTGACTATCTGGTGTACAATGTTAGGCTTTCTGTCTGGTTTAAGGGTCAGTGCTAATTAGCAATTACACTGTTGAGATCCTTGAACAGCTGAGACATTTTTTGTCCACTTCTTCTGTGATTGATTCTCTATTTTAACCATTTAAATATCAATTTATACCTTTTATACCCTTATAGCTTCTGCATAAAAACTAAATTTACCAAAAGAATGTAGACTCTTTAGATAGAAAATAAAATAAATCCAATATATGTTATGTTAATTACATTTTTTTGCGATGCAGTGCAGTACAATCCAGATTACTTTTGTCCATTGTGTTCTAGTTCACCATGTCTTTTGTCACATTGGCAGAATCCATACAGGTCTCGACATTCAGGTCTTTAGAATATTTGACCTCATCTGTGTTGTCTGGGAAAATTGTCCCCATTTCTTTCTGCTCTCTTATGTTCATCTCAGCTGTTTTCTTCATATTTTTCCAGCAAAAAGCCTTAGCCATCCATCTCTGTCTTACTTCTCATATCAATCCCCTCTCAACACCCCTCCCCCCTCCCACACACACACACACACACACACACACACACATTCCCTTGTTTTCACCGAATTCGCCCACTTTGTGCCTTGTCGTGTTATTCTCCACTGGCTGTTGCCCACTCCACCTCTCCTCTCTCTTCTGCTTTCCTTTGTCATGATCCATCTGTCATGTTGCTTAGAGGAGCACAGACATCCACTCTGCAGCTTATTTTCTTCCATCCATCCATACCAGAGAACAGCACAACCCTGAACACACAAGATCAGAACTTGAATACCACCCTGACCTGGGACTTTTTTTACAACAGACTTAGGGAACCTGTTTCTGTCAGACAAGGTGAAGTAATGATTAAGGTTGGAAGCTGTTTTTCTTCTTTCACATTCTTCTTGGATGAATACATATTTTCTTCCTCATCAGAGCCCATCTCAATGTATTTTAAAATCATATTTCTTTTTCTTTGATTATGAATAATTAAGTCAAGATGAACTAATTACATTTAACTATATTAAAGATAGGTTTTTACATCTTTTTGTCAAAATGTAACAAATAATCATAGTAAATAACTTAAAGCTTTGCTTCTCACGTCCTTTAGAAACTTTAGAAAGACATGTCTAAATCCAGATAAGAAATTTCTGAAGTTGTTACAGATTGTTTTTAAACAATGTAAAAATGGAAAGAAATGTCATAACAGAATATGAACTAGACATAACAGATGAAAAAAGTAGAGAAATGTGGTATCTTTAAATTTAATCTTATGATCCTAACCAAGCAGATGTGACAGTGTGCAATAAAGCACCAATCCTGAAAGGTAACATCAAAACCTGATAATGTGTCACTCAAAAGACTCTGTGCAGAGAACAGAGAAACTGTTCCCAAATCTGTTTTTCTCCCCAATTTTAAGATGGCAAATGTTTTGCCGCAGAAAAAAATTTACCAAAACCCTGTTTACATGATAACAAGAAAGCAACATATAATCTCCTCTGTCGCATGCACAATCTCATGACAGGGTGCCACTCAGGGTGAGAGAATATTTATTATTCAGCCCTGGTTTGTGACCTTTGTTGTTCTTTGTCACTATGGCTGAATTTAATCAAGCCTACCTATAGTCAGAGGTTATTCCCCTCTGCTGTGGTGCTTCAGGCACACAGGGGTTGTTTTGCTGTGTCATTATGCATGATCCAGCTGCTGATTTGTTTCCTTTTATTTCTATTATCCTCTTGAGGAGTTGACGTGCTCTGCTCATCGTTAGACAGTTATAGTTTGTAACCTCTATCGTCACAGCATCTGTCATCTCAGCCTCAGGCCTGACCAGAGATTATTTATCTTCTGTTGTTGTGACATTGACACTCAGGTGCCTTGCATACCTGAGTGTCAAGGCTGAGTCCGAAGATGTTTTGTGTGAGCAGATGCTTCATGTTTGTTGTCCAGATGGACCCAGTGAGGCATAGGCTACATCCTGCTTCGCCTTTAATCCACTAGCAATAGCTGTCATCGTCGCCAACATCGTCTTCCACTTTATCCGGGCCCGGCGGCAGCAGACTCAGTAAAGACACCCCTCTCCCCTGACACCTATGTCTGGGGAAAGGGCTATGTCTCTCGGCTGGCGAGAGACATAGCCCCTCCAGCAAGCAGCAAGTCCTGGGCTGTCCCCTGGGCCTCCTCCCAGTGGGACGTGCCTGGAACACCTCCTGATGGAGGCGTCCAGTACGCATCTGGTATAGATGCCAGAGCCACCTCAACTGGCTCCTCTCAATGTGGAGGAGCAGTGGCTCTACTCCGAACTCCTCCCAGATAACCGAGCTCCTCACCCTATCTCTAAGGGAGTCCCCGGCCACCCTACGGAGGAAGCTCATTTCAGCCACTTGTATCCAGGGTCTTGTTCTTTGGGTCATAACCTAAAGTTCATGGCCATAGGTGAGGGCAGGAACGTAGACCACCCGGTAAATTGAGAGTTTCGCTTTTCGGCTCAGCTCTCTCTTCACCACAATGGACCAGCACAGCGTTTCCATTACTGAGGCAGCTGCACTGATCCATCTGTCGATCTCCCGCTCCATTCTCCCCTATTTCCTGAACAAGACCCCAAGATACTCCTCCACTTGAGGCAGGAACTCCCCTCTAACCTGAAGAGGGCAAGCCACCCTTTTCCGGTCAAGAACCATGGCCTCGGACTTGGAGCTGATCTTCATCTTCATCCCAGCCGCTTCACACTCAGCTGCGACCCGCCCCAGCGAATGAGTTACGTCATGGCAAGAGGTGGCCAGCTGGACCACGTCAAAAGAAGAGACGAAATCCACTGGTCCCCAAACCAGATCCCCTCTGGCCCTTGGCTGCACCTAGAAATGCTGTCCTAAAAGTTATGAACAGGACCGGTGACACAGGACAGCCCTGCCGGAGTCCAACATGCACTGGGAACAGGTCCGAATTAGTGCCGGCAATGTGGACCAAGCTTCTGCTCCGCTTGCACAGAGACCGAATGGCCCCTAATAAAGGCCCCCCAACTCTGTAATCCGGGAGCAACACCCACAGGGCACCATGAGGGACACAGTCGAATGCCTTCTCCAGGTCCACAAAACACAAGTGGAACCGTTAGGCAAACTCCCATGAACTCTCGAGTACCCTGCAGCTGGTCCAGTGTTCCTTGGCCGGGACGAAAACCACACTGCTCGTCTTGAAGCCAAGGTTCGAATATCAGCTGGTCTCTCCTCTCCAACACCCTGGTATAGGCCTTACCAGGGAGGCCGAGGAGTGTGATCCCCCTATAGTTGGAACACCCCCCCCATTCACCCTTCATATGAAGGGGGACCACCACCCCAGTCTTCTAGTTCAGAGGCACTGTCCCTGACCACCACGCAATGTTGAAGAGGCGTGTCAACCAAGACAACCCCACAAGATCCAGAGACTTGATGTACTCAGGGCGTGTCTCATCCAACCCCGAAGCCCTGCCACCGCGGAGCTTTTTAACCACCTCGGTGACTTCAGCCTGGGTGATGAAAGAGTCCAACCCCATGTCCCCAGCCTCTGCTTCCACCAGGGAATGCATGACGACAGGATGAGGAGATCCTTGAAGTACTCCTTTCACCGCCCGACAATGTCCCCAGTTGAGGTCAGCAGCTCCCCACCCCCAATGTAAACCGTGTTGGCGAAGCATTGCTTCCCCCTCCTAAGGTGCCGGATGGTTTGCCATAATCATTTCAAGGCCAACCAGTAGTCCTTCTCCATGGCCTCACCGAGGCCTTAGTTTTTGCCTTTGCCACATCCTAGGCCGCAGATTGCTTGGCCTCACGGTACCTGTCAGCCCCCTAAGGAGTCCCACAAGCCAACCACAGTGGTAGGACTCCTTCTTCAGCTTGACAGCATCCCTAAATGCTGGTGTCGGAATTGCCGCCGCGACAGGCACCACAGACCTTACAGCCACAGCTACGGGCGGCAGCATCGACAATAGATGCGGAGAACATTGTCCACTCGGACTCTACATCTCCAATTGCCCCGGAATCTGGTCAAAGCTCTACCGGAGGTGGGAGTTGAATGCATCCCTGGCTGAGGGCTCCACCAGATGTTTCCAGCAAACCCTCATTATACGCTTGGCCTGCCAAGTCTGTCTGGCTTTCTCCTCTTCCATTGGATCCAACTCACCACCTGGTGGTGATCAGTGTATAGCTCAGACCCTCTCTTCCCCCGAGTGTCTAAAACATGCGGCCAAAGGTCTGAAGACACGACAACAAAGTCGATCATCGACCTTCTGCCTAGGGTGTCCTGGTACCAAGTGCTTCTCATCCACCGGGGTAAACCCCAACACGAGATGGCTGACCTGGGGGGCAACAAGCAAACCCACCCCAGCTTGCCGCCTCTCAACGTGGGCCACTCCTCTCTCGAGGAGCTGGGTTTCAGAACCCAAGCTGCGCGTGGAGGCAAGCCCAACTATTTCTAGTCGATATCTCTCAACCTCCCGCACAAGCTCAGCCTCCTTCCCCCTCAGCAAGGATACATTCCACGTCCCTAGAGCCAGCCTAAGCATCCGGAGATCGGGTTGTCGAGGTCTCCACCTTCATCCGCTTCCCGATCCTCTTTGCAGTGGTCCTTCATGGTCCCCCTGCAGGTGGTGGGCCCACTGAGGGATGGCCTTGCATCTCTTGTTCGGGTCCCGCGAGGCGCAACCCGGCTACCAGGTGCTCTTCAACGAGTCCTGACCCCAGGCCTGGCTCCATACTGGGCCAAGTCACATGCCTCAATTTTGTAGTCCTCATGAAGGCGTCTTGAACCGCTCTGTGTCTTACCCTTCACCCAGAGCCTGTTTGCCATGGGAAACCCAACCAGGGGCATTTAAACCCTAGACAATGTATGGGAACATGTGGAACGCCCTGGCAGATCCACAGTATGACTGAAATCAGTAGAAATTAATGTGCACGAGCACAACACGTGGCTGCAGATTCGTTTAATATCCACAGAAAAGGAAGATATCAACAATACAATTACTTGTGCTGCTGACACTCATTTTCATCCCTGATTTGTAAGCAGGAAGTGTTTCCGCATGCTGAGTTACAAAGAACACACCGCTTACTAGTGGCGTTTCAAGGGAAATTACACTATCTTCATGTTTCTACTGTTGCTGTGGGAACAGAGATTGTTGTGTAAATAGGACCTAAACCTCAACTCTCATTTTCCTTCCTTCCTTCCTTTCCTAGGAAGTTTAGTCCCACCGTGATTTGGTTTGGTCTGAACCATCCTGCAACAGTCTGCTTGAAAATAAGTCTCTTAACCCTTTATAACTGGCGGGAGCACCGGCACTTCCATTTGGATATGTATTTTTAAATGCCTGTAGAATTGCGACCAAATAAGTTAGAACAATACTTTTTTTTGCAAATGAAACCGGAAAGTTCAACTTAAATATTCTTCTCACCACATGTCATGTATGTATTTAATTACCAAGCTCAGTCTTATAGATCCAGGGGGATAATTTCACCTCAGACAGCCTGGACTTTAGCTGTGTGTCAGGGGCAGGGCATGAAACACTTGGACTATTTTCTGTACTTCTACCTTCGCCATATGTACCAGGAGTAGGAGAGTTAGCCCTGCTGCTGCTCGCAGGAGAGGAAGTGCTGCCAGCAAAACTAAATTTGGCACTTCTTAAAACCATAGATATCCTTGCCTGCTTTCTAGGTTTTAGCGGCATGTTTTTGTGTCTGCTGTCAGGAGTTTGTGTTTACCTGCATGGGAGCACACGTTCAGTGCGTCAGCGTAGGTGACAAGTTTGGCCGTAGAAAGTAGACTAGCGACGACGCAGGGACAGAAATCCTTCACGGCGTGATCTATTAAAACAAATGAGTAACTGTTAAAACATACTATTACTACATGCTGTGATCCTCTTGGGGGGGTTGCGGGGCAGCGCAGGGCGCCCCCCCTTGAATTGTGGTAGGGGAAAGGCTGCAGGTGCTTCCTCAGATTAGAAGTATTCCCGCCGTGCCACTGGCCTTGCACATTGCATCACAAATATTGCAGTGAGCGTAATCTGTACCGCATTTTAAAAAGTTGAGCCATACTTTTGGTACCAGCGGCTACTGACGTCATTACCCTCTTGTGCGTGCAATGCTGTGTTCATGTCCAGCATGGAAAATCGCCAACTCTTCCAGTCCCTCATTGTCACAATGATGCGTTTAGGTAACGAAACATGGTGCCATTTGATATTACGTGAATCGGTACTCGGTTGTACCGATGGAATTTGGTTGGTACCTATAAAAGAACCGAATTCGGTACCCATCCCTAGACATTATACAATCACGGAGAGAATACTGAAAGGAACTGACTGAATGGGCTTTGAGTGCATTTTCAATGCTGTATCTCTTCTTATTATGGCCCTGACACTTTATTAACTCTGTAAAGAGTTCATACCTGATTAACCTACAGCAGTCTCAATCCTGTATATTTCTGTTTCTTACATCTGAATACATGCAGATGTGTGTAGCACTATTCGTCACAGTGACGTTTCCAGTGTTGTTCCAGTGACCATTTTAAGATTGAACTTAGCGCTTGGTTACACATCAAAGTGTTCTCAATGTGCAGCTCTGATTGGTTAAAAAAACAAAACTAAAGTTTCTGCTGGGAATGAAACACCAAATCACTGCATTACACACAGCTTTAATATCTTCTTGAGATAAACTACTCCTTCAGGAGAACACGTGTGCCACAGCTACAGTGCCGTACAAAAGTACTTGCCTTCTTAAAGATCTCTTTGTTTTTGCTTTTATCACACTTACATTTTTCAAACCATCAAACTAATTATCATATCAAACAAATATAACCTGAGTAAGGGTTTTAATTCAGCTATTTTGGATGGTTTTCAAGTGTGACTGTGTCATGATGTGGCATCTCCATCGGATATAAGTTCGAACTTTGACTGGGCTACCCCAAAACCTTGATTTATTTGTTTTTTAAATATTCAGGGGTGGACTTGCAGGTGTGATTTAGATTATTGTCCTGTTGCATAACCCAATCTCCTTTGGAATGTTCTGGCAGGGAACAAAATTCATGGTTCCATCAATTACTGCAGGGTCCTCATGCAGCAGAGCAGTCCAGAACCATCATGTCTCGCTGAGCCAACAGAATTTAAAACTAGTAAAATCCTGTGCTACTCCAATAAGTTCAAGAGAAAGGAGTATTTTTTTAAATGTATTTTTATCCAAAAAATACAGTCAGTGCAGGAATGTCTCGTTGATCTCACAGCTGTAAAACTGCAGCAGTCAGAATCAGCTTTGTTTTTCTGAAAATAGCAGCAGTTCGTGAAAAGTTTTTAGTTCATTTCAGATACACAAATAATAATCTTTAAAATATCTAGACTTTTATCTGTTTAGTTATTTCTGTTGCTTTTCTGCGGAATGATGAGTTCATTGTTTTTCTTAGTAGAATCAGAGAAGGCAGCTGCAGCTTCTTGTTGTCCTTTCTCATCAGTCCTCTTCTTCAGCTGATGTAGAAGTCGTTCATTTTATCATTTTCAACAAGCAAAGTGATTACATTCTGATTGCAAAAGAGCTGTTGATAAAGGCTTTTACTTTAATTGTAGTTTTGAAACCCTGATGCCTGAGAGCAGAAAATAATAGACAGAAAGCTGATTCAATGATCTCCAGAGTCAAAACACTTGAGATGCTGCTTACACCTAAAAGTTATTTAAGGACTAGAACAGGAGCAGAAGGAGGGAACTTTAAACTAACTTTCCACATATATAACAATTATTTTTGAATTTTATGAAAATTTAACCCTGTAGGGATTATGATTATTGATTAATTAATATGTATCAAAACTATAATTAAAAATCATAATTCAGAAAAATTGTTTTCTTAACCAAAAATCATTACTTACGTATACAGATCAGAGATGCACTCTGTTGTGGTGATTATGGGATCAAAGCACTTGATGATTACAATTAGTTAATTATCATTGATAACCGATAATTATTAACCAAAACCACGTTAAATGTCACTGTTTAATCAGCTGCTTCACCAAATGGTGGGGAACCTTTGACCTTGTTTTGATAGATAAATCATTCTTACACAAAATAAACACAAACGCTTCTCTTCTCTTAACATTTATTAAAACCATATAGCCCTGATATAATTACTGTTCTGGTCCAAAAACCTTCACCTAATTAAAACTGCACTATTCTACTAAAAGGGGAAAATGACTACCTAAAACTAATAGTAAAATAAATCAATGTGCATTGAGTGTCTATGAAGCTCAAACCAACTTATATGGACAAAATGTGCAATTTGGGTTAACTTGGAAAGTGAAACCCTCCTGGTGTGCTGATGTCTCTGTAGCGGCTATCAGCTGGTAGAATGATGGGGCTGCGCCCCTTTAGCCACTAGCAGCTGATTGCCCTAAATCTTGAACAAACGGTCATAAAACTCAGTGGAAAAACTCCAGTGATAAAACTGGGACAAAGGAGTGGTCAGGCCTAGAGGCCCAGACCGCAGCTGAAGTCTGCTTTGAATTAAAAAGTTCTAAAAAGTCCAACTTTTAACTCCTGGCAGATGTGGGATCAGCCGGACAAAAACATACATGCAGCCGCAAATCGCAGTTCACAGCACTCACGCAGCCAATCAAAGCAGCTCAGCATAAAACACTTCAATCAGTATTGCATGCAACAAGTTGATACCTTGGATTAACTACTGGTGATTCTAAATGCTTCATCCTGCCCAGACTTCTAAATGCACCTATCTGATTGAATATAAAAAAAGAAATGAAATTACTTTGATGTTGATTTCTTCTCTCCACCGGTTAAGGATGGGTCCTGCCTAGACCGCATAAAGGGGAAAATATGAGGAACCGTTGCAGTCGACTGAAAAACAAGTGATCTCCTAGGAAATAAAACCTCTGTGGGCTTTCACCTGCACCTGGTGCATCTGACGGTCTTCGATCGGGATCTGAATCTTCTGATCTTCCTCTATCAGACAGAATTCCAACTTTCACGCTCTCCTGAGGAGTGGCCGTGTGGAACATAGATTTGTTTTTACCTGGATATTAAATCCAAGTTCGTTAGTTTCTAAATTAGCTGCAATGTTTATTCTGATCAATTTAGTTTATTTTTTGTTAAAATGCTGTAAAAAACTGTCAAAGTATATATTTTTTTCCATCCAATTTATGTAAATTGGTAAATTTAATGCATACAAAAAAGCTAATAAAACCTACAAACCTACATACAAAAGTCTACATTGGTCTATTTAGTTTAAAAAGCTTACAGAAGTGTAAAAAAAAAAAAATGAAAATTTCATCTAAAATGCATGACCTGGCCAAGTATTATGCTATTTGCATCAATACAATCAAAGTCACACAATAATTTATTCTCAAATGAGAAAAACCATCTCCTGCAGCGAGTTGAGTCACTAAGTACTCTAGGTTTTTGTCCACTTCTGCAAAGATTGTAAAATAGACTGATACAAATAAAGACAACTGTAATACTAAGGGGGGAGGGAAGAAGCAAGGCGTTTGACTGGCTGATAATTTTGTGTCAAATATTTGATGAATGACCAACTCTTTGTTCGCTCTATTTCTTACACAGCCTCCCATTATTTCCATTCCAGTACTGACTGATTAAGTTTTCGATTGAAACAGTTTAAATTGTATCAATCATTTTGAATGTCGGCAGGTTTATTGGGTACAATAGTTCATTTTCAGAATCCACCAGAAAATGTAATCATTCTCAATAAATCAAGAATATACTTTACACAGATCAGAGCCCAATGGATGAAAGTAAAATTTTCTGAAGTTTTTTAGGAAAACATTCAGAGTCTCTAAAGTAGTGCATTCTCATGATGTTTCTTTAGTTTTTTAAATCCCTCTACAGCAATTTCTTGTTTTTATTTCCCTTTTTTGTTTTTTGGTAGCTTTCATCCAGAACATCTTCAGAGCAAAATCAAGCTCTAATGTAAGCTTTTGCAGTTCAGTCTCTTTAAACATTAAAATAGCAGTTGTTGTTCTGTTTGTTCTGTCATCAGAGTCTTGTTTAAATCCTTAGATATCTTTTCGTTTCTTAGAAATGTCAAATTTTTGGTATGCTGAGCTACTTTCAGTTGCTGTTTAACTATCACACATTACATGAATAAATTGTTTTATTTGTTTTATTTGTTCTTGAATAATTTAGTATGGTAAAATGCTAGATGGCTGTTTTAAAGTGCTATATAAATAAATTAAAATAAACTAACCGCAGTGTTACAAATGAGCAATTTTAGGTGCAAACCAGATTTCTTTTTCATGTGTTGCAGATGGATTTTTCGGTGTTCGCTTATTCTGAGCCTTTTTCAGTTTATACTGTTTCATTGCAGATTTTTCTTGAGGTCAGAGTCTGCCAAATGAAAATGAAAACAGAAGAAATAGCAAAAGGAAGAGATCTCAGGAAGTCTGACCAGGAGAAATAAAAGGAAAAGTTAAGGAGAGGAGGTGACTGGTCATACTGTGAGTCAGGTTAGCATGTTTTCTGCTGCTGTCACCGTTTTGTTTTAGCTGTGTGCTCACTTTGTCTCAGCAGGCTCTGCTGGATGTACTGCTTCACTCTGCCTGTGTGCAAATTAAACTTGACATGATCAAAACCCTTGCTGTCTCCCTGGACATTATTAACACTTTCTCCTGCTGGCACTACAGTAAAAGAATGGGACACATCTGACTTTAAATACGTCTGAGCTGTGCCTAAGAAACAAGTGAGAGTTTTTAACTTTCAATGTGCTGTGGTGAGTGTGAATGCCTAAAAACAGAACATTTCTGTGAGGAATCCTAGGGGACCAAGAGATCAGTTAGGCCTAATATTATGCTACTTTAGACACTTCTTTCTAAAATTACTTTAACCTCATCCTTTCATTTGTCTAGATGAACAAACTGCCAGTTTTACCATCTTTTTTTTTCTTCAAACCAAAGCTCTAAAGACCCCAAACAAAACAAGGCAAAGATACAGTAAACAATAATATTTCCAGTCCAAATTGAAAAACGCCAACAGTTTCTACACCAGAGCTGAGGAGCATAGAAACTAAACAATAAATTCAGGTTCTGGGGATACTTGAATGAACCGATGATTTAAGGAGTCTATATGGTTCATATCTTCCAGTGGCCTTGAGGTGGATTTAGAGACCATTCAGTGTCTTACAGACCATTCACAAGATTTCAAAATCTATCAGTTTCCAAACATTAAACCAGTGCAGTGATTTAGAATATAATCCACTTTATTGGTGGAGTTCAGGAGTATTGCAGCAGGCCTGGCTGATTTTGTTTTCCTGACACCTCTAAAGACAATATAAGTGGCACGGAAATGGAGCCTTGAGGAACCTCACATGCGATCTTTGCACAGTTTCACAAGCAAGATGACACAAAGTAGACTGGGTGTGACAAGTAAGATTTAAACATATTTAGGACCAGCTGGTAACAGTACCATAAGTTCAAACCATTTTTCCAGCCAACTAATCAGTATGGTAAGATCAGAAACCTTTGATGCCTGACCCAAACATTTCTTACAAAACAGGTTTGAACTTTGTTTAGTAATTCAGTTACAATGCGGATTTAATTCCAGAGCAATCAAGGAGGATCTTGAACTTTTATTGTTAGACATAAGTTTAATTCTTAACACTCTTTTTGCTCGTAAAGTGAAAATCTAATAAATAATCTTTAATGTCGCAAGGTGTAGAGGTGGACCATGTGTGCCAAGGCTATGAGTCCTCTACACAGCTGTCCGGGAGTCGATTCCCAACCGTGGGATCTCTGCTGCATGTCTTCCTCCCTTCACTCTTTGCCCATTTCCTGTCTGTGTATTTGAAAAAAAAAGGGCAGCAGTGCCACAATATAGAAAATAATCTTTCATGGCAGTATATTTAAACAATTTGACTTTTTGTAGACAACTGCTACTGGCACATCACTACTTTTCATGTCAGCCTGTACATAAATACTCTGATGTTTAAAGTATTTATATCCCTTTTTATGACCTTATTCTTACACAAGTTATTGCTATTGTATATGTGTTTTAAACATATGTTTAAACATGCTCTTTCTGCTTCTAAACAAGTAGAAAATGTGTTTTAATCTAAAGCAACAAAAATGGTTTGAAGTCATTGTTTATATTTGTTTGGTAATTTTAAATGCATACACGTGAGTTAATTCATACTTAAGCACAATCATAAAAAGGTAGCACCAAGGTAATTTTGTATCTAAATATTCTTTTAGCAAATTGTGTCAATTCTTTAAAATGGTCTGCAGCGTTCAAATTAGGGGGGTTTGTTCCTTTAAACAATAAGTCATCAAATTTTCATTCATGAAATAAATTAGGCGTTTGTTCTGCTTGTTTGGAACAAGGCGTCTCCATTCATGATGAAACTTACATAAGAACTGATTGGATTTATTGTATGAGCAAAGCTGATGAAAGAAGATGTTACAGAACCAGCATGAGCTCTGCACTTCATCATCTGCAGAGTTTACTAAAGAACCAAAAAGGAATCCTGAATTACATGCATTGTAGTTGCTTCCTTCCTTTAGCCTGGAACAGTCCCCTCTACCTGAACTGTTTGTAAAAGCTGCTCGGACATGCTCTGCTCTACGATGTACATTCTTATTTAACTTTGTCTACGATTTGTTTCTTCTCTTGGTTTCAAGTTCAGATTTCTCCCTGACTCTTACTGATCACGGTTCAAATACATTTCAGACCTCCATTTAAGAAGCCGTTTTGTTTTGAATTCTGAGTTTACAACCTCTCGCTTTTCTCACACCTAACAAGTATTTGATTCCCATTTTCTATTTATTTTTCTCATCTACTGCAAATGGTTGTAAAACATCTCCATCAGAGAACAAAGTATATTGCTTCAGAAATCTTGTAGTGCCTTCAGATGCTACTTCAAAAGTCTTCAGGGCAGAACATATTCGGGCATACTTGGCTCTGTGGACATACGCCCGGTAAATCAAAATTTTTACGACCACGTAAGTGGTGTCACACAATAAACAGCATGGCGGGAAAAAGTCTTCACATCAAACTGTTTTATATGTGACACACTGCCTTTGGGTAAATTTGAGAATGGCAGCTGTCCTAAATGTTTCCTGTTGGAGAATAATCTTTCTTTCTGTTGAATGACAGACTTAAACTTGCTTGAAAAGTGCATTAGAGCGCTTCTAAGATTAGTTGTTGAAATGCACTCCTGTATATTCGAAAACAAACATCTGCTGTCATAGAAATGGTCACACTGATTAATTAGTTCAATTGATAAGCATCCAATGGCCTATTAAATCCCATAGAAACAGTACCTAGGACCTAGCTTGGCTTATTTTTGTGTTTACACTGTGTATCATGTGTATCGTGTTATTGTTTAATGTAGCACATATCTAATTTTAGGAGCTGGTGGTATTTTTTATCCCCTAATACATGAAAGAAATCTGAGATAAAACATACTTGGGCAGCTTGTGGATGAGTTTTCTGAATAAAATCAGAACATACTATTTCAGAATTGAAGATGTATAAACATGGCATGTATTGGCTTACTGTACTCCCAACAGGGCAGAAGGTATTTCACTTTTCAAACAGTAATATCACAGCTTTAAGACACGCTGGTTCACCTTCTCCAAATAATTACCAGTGTGCCTGCTTACATGCCCTGCTGGCAGATTTGTAGCAGTGTGTCTGACTTACAGCAGAAAATAAATGGGCCTTTTAAGACCTTGTGTTCTTAGATGAAGAAAAGTGGCTAAGACAGCCAGAGGAAGCAACACAGATTCAAAGACAGAGGTTTTATCACCTTTTCTGCTCCACATACAGTAAATGCCTCCTCCATTGGTCATTTTCCCCTTCTGCTCACTTCTTATCTCTGTATGGAATCCTTGAAATGAGAGCTACAGTCCTTAAAAACATCTCAGAGTGAAGGGCCAGACCTCCTTCTGTGTCCTGTGGTTCTGTGTTTGATAAAATCTGCTCTGCTGTGTCAGGATGTCCTGTTAGACTGGAGCACCACCATCCTCAGAGGTCCTCTGCTGAGCCTGACACATTGCATGCACAAGCTGAGCTCACCTGCAGGCGATTAATCACACTCACTTCTCTCAGTTTTTATATTCTACAGATTTTCAAAGTAAAAGCTTTTGTGTGTTAATGTGTTATATAAGGAGTTGACCCAAAAGGGGTTTAGATAATCAGTGTTAAATGCTTCTGTCTTTTTTTCAGCTTACTATGCAGTCACAACAAAAGCCACCAAGTTTAATTACATACAGTGATTACTACTGAACCTCTGGCTGTTTATGTGTTTTTGGAGGAATTTCCTGCTTGCTGCAGTTCAGCAGGAGTTGACAGGAACCAGCAGTTGAATAAGACCCTATACATTACCACAGGACACTGTCGAGTGCAGCACTGCTAGAGGTAATAGCAGCAGGGTGGCAGGGTAAGAACGGGTTGACTGAGGGTAGCCGAGGCATCTGCCTGCTTAGTCATCCTCCAGGAAATTAGCCTAACTGTATCTGTTGGTAGAACTCCTAAAATCTGATCTGAGGGAGAGTGACAGAAAGAGAGATCCCCTGAAACAACCTCAGAATGTTTTCACCCCAAAGGCAGGGGTTAATGTTTTTTGTTCAAAACACTTTATTCACTTTATTCACTTAGCACAAGTTCCTCCTCCTCTTTTTCTATCCATTGATCTGTTGAGAGGTGGGGCAGACCCTTAATACATTTTTTTGAAGTGTCTGATTTTGCTTTGTAAAGTTGAAAAATGGCACCCCTTACCTCCCACTACATTTCATCAATACTAAATTTGAGTTGTTTTCAATACTGACTCACTCACTATTGATGTTGTTGAGATCCCTTGTGTCCGTCTCCCTGGACAGAGACAGACATTCTTCCTGCCAGAGTTTCTGCAGTAATGCTTTAATTCTGCAAACAATACTTCACCTCAGGAACCCACAGCTTTATCATTTTCAAAGGGCTATTTAACTTGACACAAACGTAGTAGCTACTATCTTAGGTAAACGTAGGACCTGGTTGGACCCACTTTTGCTTTCAGTAATGCTTTAATTTTTCCTGAGAGTACAGTAGTATCTATTGCCATGTCCAAGAAACCAGTTGAACTTTGTGACATGGTGTATTATTTTGCTGGAGGCAGCCATCAGAAGATGGGTACACTGTGGTCATAAAGGGGTGGGCATGGTCAGCTACAATACTAAGAAAGGCTGTCAACTGGTACGAAAGGGCCAACAGAATGCCAAGAAAATTTCTCCCCAAACCATTATACCTCCGCCAGCAGCATGAGTTGTCGATTCAGGATGGATCTATGCTTTGATATTGTTAACACCAAAATCTGATCTAACCATCTGATTGTTGCCTATTCTCCTCTGACATCAGCAAGGCATTTTCATCTAGTTTCAAGGATCAATGTAACTTTAATGATACCTGTAGGTAGATTTGTTTGCAGCCGTTCATTCAAACATCCTAACAAACCCAGAACCATTCAAATAATGTGAAGTGTAGATGATCTGCGGAGCCTAACTCTGTGTTCAGAGTGGAGTTTGAACCTCCTCCCACCAACAGTGGTGTGCCAGTCTGAGTTCAAAGGGTAGAAAACAGACTGTGATAAAAGTTGGAGTCATCCACGTTTGGGCCGTATACATTAGCAATACACCAGTCTTTGTTTATTTTCACAACAAATACTGGTGTATAGCTAATGTATACGGCCTATTTATTTTTATTTTTTTTAACGTAAATAATGGTGGCTGTGGTGGACCAGACTTAAGCAAGGACAAAAGGTGTTCAAAAATTGGAAAAACTTCAATTTAATACTGTCAAAAATAGTTAAAAGGTCAACTTCAATATAAAAATAACTCAGATAATAAATGACATGAGTTTGGGCCCAACTCAGCTGAGGTAAACTGAACAGCAACAAAACTCAAACAAAACTGACCTCCAGACCAAAAAACAAAGACTACTTAAATAGGGGTGGAACAACCTAGACTCAAATGGGGAAGGCACAACATAAGAACAAATGAGAAAAATACATACAAACTAATAAACAAACATAAATGACACAAATTAATCTTTAACTTAACACAAATAAGTGAATACTAAAGTGACAAAATAACTAACAGCTTTAACAAGTTAAGAAGTTAAGCAGTATAGAAAATGACTGACTGACTAATTACATATCTCCCTTCTGGATCAAATATGCTGACTTTGCATATAACCTGGATCCTACTATTATTTAAAGTAGCTACTCCTCTCTGCTTGTAGATAGCTTAATTAAATGAGGAAATTCTGTTGATTTTACTGTATTTGGCTCAGATTTGGATCTGTGGGTTTCCTAAGGTGAGACAATGTCTGCTTTTTCTAGGTGATCTGTGATTTTATGCTTTCTTATATAATTTCCAATGCAAACTACATTTCAAATGACAAATTGAGTACATATCAGTAGTATAATATGAGGTCTAAACTGAGTTTATATATACATGTGTATATATATGTATGTATACATATGTATGTATATATGTATATATGTGTGCGTAGACATACATATATATATATATATATATATATATATATATATATATATATATATATTTATATTTATATATATATCTCGCAGGAACTGCTGACATACTCCAGCCACATGAGGTCTAGCATTGTCTGGCATTAGGAGGAACCCAGAGCCAACCGTACCAGCATATGGTCTCACAAGAGGATCTCATCTCAGTACCTAATGGCGGTGAGGATACCTCTGGCAAACACGGGGGGGCCATGTGGCCCTCCAAAGAAATGCCACCCCACACCATTACGGACCCACTGCCAAACCGGTCATGCTAAAGGATGTTGCAGTCAGCAGATCGCTCTCCACGGTGTCTCCAGACTCTGTCACGTCTGTCACATGTGCTCAGTGTGAACCTGCTTTCATCTGTGAAGAGCACAGGGCGCCAGTGGTGAATTTGCCAATCCTGGTGTTCTCTGGCATATGCCAAGCGTCCTGTACGGTGTTGGGCTGTGAGCACAACCCCCATTTGTGGACATCGGGCCCTCATACCATCCTCATGGAGTTGGTTTATAACCGTTTGTGCAGACACATGCACATTTGTGGCCTGCTGGAGGTCATTATGCATGGCCCTGGCAGTGCTACTCCTGTTCCTCCTTGCACAAAGGCGGAGGTAGCGGTCCTGCTGCTGGGTTGTTGCCCTCCTACGACCTCCTCCACGTCTCCTGGTGTACTGGCCTGTTTCCTGGTGGCGCCTCCAGGCTCTGGACACTACGCTGACAGACACTGCAAAACTTGTTGCCACAGCTCGCATTGATGTGCCTTCCTGGATGAGCTGCACTACCTGAGCCACTTGTGTGGGTTGTAGAGTCCGTCTCATGCTACCACGAGTGTGAAATCACCATCAACATTCAAAAGTGACCAAACCATCAGCCAGAAAGCATAAGTACTGAGAAGTGGTCTGTGGTCCCCGACTGCAGAACCACTCCTTTATTGAGTATGTCTTGCTAATCGCCAAAGATTTCCCCCTGTTGTCTATTCTATTTGCACAACATGTGAAATTGATTGTCAATCAGTGTTGCTTCCTAAGTAGACAGTTTGATTTCACAAAAGTTTGATTTTCTTGGAGTTATATTGTGTTGTTTGAGTGTTCCCTTTATTTTTTTGAGCAGTGTATATATATATATATATATATATATACACACACACACACTGGAGCACCCCCCATACGGCACCATGAGGGACACAGTTGAATGCCTTGTCCACAAAACATGGGGACCGGTTGGGCAAACTCCCATGAACCGTCCAGTACCCTGAAGAGGGTGTAGAGCTGGTCCAGTGTTCCACGGCTGGGACGAAAACCACACTGCTCCTTCTGAAGCAGAGGTTCGACTATTGGTCGGACTCTTCTCTGCAATACCCTGGCATAGGCCTTACCAGGGAGGCTGAGGAGTGTGATCCCCCTATAGTTGGAACACACCCTCCGGTCACCCTTCTTATGAAGGGGGACCACCATCCCAGTCTGCCAGTCCAGAGGCACTGTCCTCAACCGCCACGCAATGTTGAAGAGGCATGTCAACCATGACAGCCCCACAACATCCAGAGACTTGAGGTACTCAGGGTGTATCTCATCCACCCCCGAAGCCCTGCCACCACGGAGCTTTTTGACTTCAGCCAGGGTGATGAAAGAGTCCAACCCCGAGTCCCCAGCCTCTGTTTCCACCAGGGAATGCGTGATGGCAGGATTGAGGAGATCCTCAAAGTACTCCCTTCACCACCCGATAATGTCCCCAGTCGAGATCAGCAGTTTCCCACCCCCTCTGTAAACAGTGTTGGCAAAGCACTGCTTCCGCCTCCTGAGACGCTGGACGGTTTGCTAGAATCACTTCGAGGCCAACCGGTAGTCCTTCTCCATGGCCTCACCCAACTCCTCCCACGCCCGAGTTTTTGCCACTGCCACAACTCGGGCCATGGCATGCTTGGCCTCACGGTACCCGTCAGCCGCCTCAGGAGTCCCACAAGCCAACCACAGCTAATAGGACTCCTTCTTCAGCTTGACAGCATCCCTTACTGCCGGTGTCCACCACCGGTGTTGGGATTGCCACCGTGATAGGCACTGCAGACCTTATGGCCACAGCTATGGGCAGCAGCATCAACAATAGACTGGCATCGACAATGGAGATCATGGTCAACTCAGACTCTATGTCTCCAACCCCCCCCGAAATCTGGTCAAAGCTCTCCTGACACTCTCATCCACCGGGGTAAACCCCAATACCAGACAGCTTAGCTGGGGGGCAACAAGCAAACCCACCCCAGCCCGCTGCCTCTCCCTGTGGGCCACTCCAGAGTAAAGAGAGTCCATCCTCTCTCGAGGAGCTGGGTTCCAGAGCCCACACTGTGCGTCGGGGTGAACCAGACTATTTCAATTCAATGTCTCCCTACCTCCCACACAAGCTCAGGCTACTTCCCCCCAGTGAGGTGACATTCCACGTCCCTAGAGCCAGCCGAAGTGTCGAGATTGGGCCGTCAAGGTCTCCACCTTCGCCCGCTGCCTGATCCTCTATGCACCAGTGTATTAAGCCACACCAGTCATTACATCTCCCCCAGGATCAGAACCTCTTCAGATCAGAGTGCCTGGTTAAATGTTAGTTTTCATGGAAACATGCCGACATCAGTGGGGAAAGTATTCTTGGTTTGCACAAAACACTTCAGGGAGAATTGTTCAGGAACCTCAGCCAGTATGAAGGAGGATTAGCTGAAAGACTCCGTCTGTCTGAGAGGTCAGTTCCTTCTGTCTATGGAAGTGAAGGACAGAGCAAAGAGGTAAGCTGCAGATAACGGTAAAATGACAGCAAGCTTGATTGTTGAGGTGTTGATATAACTTACTGGCAGTTGTTTTGATAGCACAGCTTCGTGCCTTCTGCTATTGTTAGAGCTGTGCCGTTGCTCCTTAAGGACATTACCTTATTGTGTGTGTTGAATAACAATATTAAACAAACAGTTTTGCTGTTTGGTTGCCCTTTTTGCCTTGGGAAACACATGATCCAAATGCAATCAGTGATATTCTTGATGCTAGCATTAGCTAACTCGTTAACTATGTTGGGGTCTTGTTTAAAAGTTGTGTTCATTCAATTTGTGGTAGCATTAACACTTTAAAAGGTATCTTGCATGTAGTTTGTGTAGAAATATTGTGAGTAACATTAGTAATGGGATTACAGCTTTTGTTAATACTGTGAATTCCTTAACTTTTCTTTGCTACTGTTTAAAAATTTAAATGTTTCATGTAGCCTACTAGGGCAGGGGGTTCAAAGTCAGTCCTTGTGAGGTCCTGACATTTCCCTACTTTCACACACCTGATTTAGATGATTGCAGCTCAGCAAAAGCCTGTTTATCAACCATCACTGTTGTTTGTTGGATTTGATAGCTTACAGCTACAATAATAGTTTTAGTGCTATAGTTCTCATGCATTAGTGAACGTAGCACGTTGGTGTAATGATTTTGTATATACTTCTTGATTCTTAGACGTTTGTTGATATTTATCGAGGCACAGTAAAGTAATGGAATCTTGTATGGCTTGTATGACTCCGCAGTCTGGAGTGGGGCCGGGTGTAAAGTGCCTCATTTGCTTTTAAAGAGACCGCAGCAAAACGAGACAGTCAAAAAGGAAGCTTAAAAATGAGTATAATGAATGCCTGAGGAGCTAAAATAATGAGAAATTCAACCCAAAGCATTGCAGTTCCTCTGTATACAGGCCACATCTGAATGATTTAAATAGGAAAAGGAAGGATTTAATTGCATGATATGTCCCCTTTTAACCAGCCTAGTGCTGTCCCCCTGACGCCTGAAGCACCTATCAGCCTTTCTATGAGAATGTGATCGACTGTGTTGAATGCAGCGCTAACATCTAACAGGACAAGTACAGCCACAAGTCCATTATCTGAGGCCATTAGAATCACATTAATGCTGTCATCAGTGCTGTCTCAATGAACTCTGAAACAGGAGGGATTAGTTATGATCCTTAGTTGTTAGGTTTAGGTTTGTTCTTTTCTCTCCCCCATTGCTCTTTATCCCTGCCATATTCTATTTATTTCTTTGTGTTCTTTATTTAGTTCCTGCCCTATTAGACATTCCTTGTTTATCAGTTTCTTTGTTCATTCTTGTGTTGTTTGTTGAGCTCCATTTGGGATAATTAGTCTCCCTTCTTCAGCTCCCAGCTTTCCCTCTGTTTCAGTTCCTCCACATATCCCCTGATTGCCACACAACATCTGCGTCTAATTTCATTCCCCATATCTCCCTCAGTATATGTAGTGCTTTACTCACATTCTTTTCTGCCAGATCCTCCCTTTACACCTATCATATTCAAGTCAAGTCAAGTTTATTCATATAGCTCTTTTCAGCAACAAGGCACTCAAGGCACTGTGAATAAGGAAAAACATTACAATGATACAGAAAATCAAACAACAGAGGTAATTAAAAACATAAAGAGAATAGAATGATGGATAAAAAAATGAAAGAAAAGTTGGACTGAAAACTCAACTAATAATGTTTGACACATTCAAAGGCCACTCTAAACATGTACGTTTTTAATCTTGATTTGAAGCAATTTAGGATTTCAGTGCTTTTACAGCTTTCTGGGAGTTTTTTCCAGATTAGTGGAGCATAAGAACTAAAAGCTGCTTCTTCATGTTTGGTTCTGGTTCTGGGTATGCAGAATATATTTGAGCCAGAAGACCTGAGAGGTCTGGGTGGTTGATACACTGACAACAAGTCTGTTATGTATTTTGGTGCTTAGCCATTCAGTGATTTATAGACTATAGACCTGTGAAGACACCGTTGCAGTAGTCAATTCTACTAAAGATGAAAGCATGAATTAGTTTTTCAAGGTCCGGCTGAGACATTAGTCCTTTAATCCTGGAGATGTTCTTTAGGTGATAGAGGGCCGACCTTGTTACTATGTGCCTCTGAAGGTTCAGGTCTGAGTCCATCACTACACCCAGATTTCGAACCTGAGTGGTGGTTTCTAGCTGTATTAACTGAAACTGTGTGCTAACTTTTAAAAGCTCTTCCTTTTGTTCAAAGATTATTACTTTTGTTTTGTTTTGATTCAGCTGAAGAAAATTTTGGCTCATCCATGCATTGATTTCTTCTAAGCATTTAGGCAGCACTTGAATGGGTTCATAGTCACCTGGTGACATCGTAACATATAGCTGTGTGTCATCTGCATAGTTATAACTTAAGTTATTGTTTATTAAAATTTTAGTTAAGGGGAGCATGTAGATATTGAATAGGAGGGGCCCTAAGATGGACCCTTGTGGAATGCCACATTGAGTTTTGTGGTCTCTGATGTAAAGTTACCTACTGACACAAGAAAGTCCCTGAGATTTTAGAATGAAACTTATCTACCAGCTCATCTACAGTGTTATAGGGCAAAGTGGAGGTTGAAGAGTAAATCTGGTTAAAGGTTTCAGCAGCACCATCCTTAAAGATGGATTTTCTTATTAAGTCGCTTTGGCCATCATTGCAGATGATGCTTTCAAAAATAACAGAAAGTGGTCAGATAGGGCAACATCAGTTACAGACACCTTGGACATGTTTAGACCCTTAGTGATGATCAAGTCCAAAATATGTCCCTGTTTGTGCGTTAGCTGTTTAACATGTTGAGTCAAACCAAAATTTCTATTCATGCCCATTCCTCCTGTTTCTCTCCCCAGTGTTCTCCTGTTACTCAGACATTTCCTCATCCATTTTTTTCTTGTGCTCTACTGGTAGTTCTTTGTTTTTATTCATTAAGTCCACAATGTTCATCAATCTCACCAGTCTGCACCTGTGTCCAGCTTCTCTACCACACAGCATGATAGTAGGGGATTTTCTCTCTCCATAGTCCCAAAAAGACAAGTAGAGCCATACATGAATACAATCATAGATATTACAGTGTGTTGTTGCCTCTGTGTTTTAATTTCACCACTGAGGTCCATGGTTTGTATAACATTTTTCTTTCATTTTGTTGCTGAAATATGAGGAGCCATAGTTGGAATAAAATACATAAGCAGAAATCTCATAACTCGTTTTGCTCATACAGACTGAACCTCACTGCAGCTCTGTTTCTCAAGATGTGTATTTTCAGATGTGTATTCTCTTTGCATATTGCTTATTGATACTGCAACAGATAACAAATAAGAACTCACAGTTTCTCCTGACTGGCAGTAAGACCAACAAAAACTTATAATTTGATGTGAAATTTATTAACCCTGACTAATCCGCACAAGGCAGAATACAACACTATAAAATAATGACCTATTGGCAGTAATTACGTGTAATTTCTTTACTTGTCTCGTAAAGTAAAAGATATGTCTGCAGATGAGAATTGCTCTTAATTGCAATGCACATTGAAGCTGTTGTACAAAACTAAAATGAGAAGTTGAAAGCTGTGAGCTGTATCCAGTGAAATAACAGTATTAAAAACAAGCAAGGATACAGATAGAAAGCTACAGATCTGTGTAAATAAACTCTCCCTGCACTGTATTCCTCTACAAATTTAGTAGCTACAACAAAGGAGCAAATTTACAAAGCAGTAGAATTTCTATTCTTTTTTTTTTGTTTTTGTGTTTTTCTGCTTGCACATATTTTTGTATCAAGTTGGTGTTGTCCTCTCCTCAGTGGCAAACCCAGCAGGTGTAAAGGAGACTTAAGATGCAGAGGAAACTATTACCTCATATAGAGTTTCATTCCTGATTGCACTGATCCCTGACAAGGCAATGCAAATTGCCCTTGCTGTACTCTACTTAAACGTAGTGAAACTGGGGTGTGGTGGTAAAGTGCTCAACCCATGTTCCGAGGCTACAGTCCTCGACGCAACAGTCACAAGTTCAATTCCTGGCCCGTTGACCTTTGCTGCATGTCTTGCTGCATGATACCTAATTTAAATGTTGACAAAGCTTATCTGGGCATAGAGATAATGTTTGCTCCAGAGTGCTAAAAGCAAACCATCCTTTATCAGCACTACAATTAGATTACACATTCAGTGAGTGCTAATAGCTTCAAGAATTTGCGGCAGAGGAAACATCTAAACCTTTACTGGAAAATACATTTTCACTGATGCAATGTTATGGCTCTGAAGTGCCTGGTTTCCATGTTTTTTTACAACCAACTGATAACCAGCTTTAGCATCAACCCTGGTTAAGTACTGAAACCAGTTTGGTGGGAAACCCCTACATAGAACAGTTGTTACATGAGTTATCTTACTCATTATACTCCTTTTACCTCTTTACTGAGCTTATCTACAGTGAATTATATCAGTGAAGGTTGGAGGCTCAGAGCAGGCAGGCTGCGAATCATTAGATATAAACAAACTGGCATTCTGCGGGCAGTGTGGTTCCCACTGCTGTTCATGTGAGAGGTTCACCATTAAACTAGGCCTACAATGCCTCTGCTGCATCTTGGAGGTGATTTGGTTGCTGCTGTAATTCAGATGGAGGAGAATCACGAAGTTGGCCAGAAACAGGAAATGAGCAGTCTGTTCAGCTAACAGAGGTCAGTTATTAATGTTGCCTCAGTGCCAAAATAACTATGAAAGATAATAAAAATGTCAACCAGAGAAAAGATAATTAGAAGGGAGCACAGATTTCTCATTTCACCTCATCAAAATTTTATTCACTCAGTTGTCTTGTGCTCATCGATGGATGTGACCTTTGTCCACTGAAAGGCATTGGGGGTCTTGGTGGGAAGTGGTTATGGGGAAATTGTGTGCTGTTGAGAAACTAGGATGGAGAAAACAGAGTATTTACTTAAAACTTCAAACGAAACATGAATGTGATGGTGGATTCCTTCTCTGTTGTTTGAGACTGTGAGCTGTCCCAGGATAGATAGGATTGGATGTTTGTGGCTCCATGTTAATTTTATTTAACTAAGAATGTCCTATTGACTTACAATATGTACTCTGCACTGGACGTCTGCTAAAACTGAGCAGCAAAGATGTTCATACATAAATACACAGACTGGAAAATACAAAGACAAACACAGTCATCCATATAATACAAGAACTCAACACAAGAACTGGCATTAAAATCTCAACAAAGTCCTGCTAAAGCTGGTTAAATATAGGTAATGAATCTAAGTGAAGTATGATCTTGAGGTCATTGCCCACATGACCAGCATATTTTTGGAAAGCAGTTTTACCTATTTTTGTATGAGACCTAGGAACTATCAAAAGAAACAGTTCTGAAGACTAAGTGTTACACACATCGGAACTATATTTGAGCAGACGCAGACAGGTAATTTGCTCATAAATGTTTTCTTCTTTTGCTCACGGCCTTAATTTTTTCATCTCTTTACTGTATTTTATCATTGGAGCTACCTGTTAAATATATTTTAAAGTGAGAAAAGAAAAAAAAAAAACCTCACAGATCCCTTAGGAAATTATAGTCTTTATATGTTATCAGTTAGAAACCTTTCTGTCTGGGCAGATGAGGTTTAAGGGTCCCTCTAGCTCTCTGTCCCCAGGTGGAATGGAGTTGTACCTCAAGGCTATGTAGAGACAGGTTCCTGAGCATGTCTGGTGCTAAGGAGCAGTTCAAGGAACATTCAAAATAGATGGAATAACATATACTTGAAGCAGTATTTAAAGAACCGTACTCGTACTCGTCGTACTCGTCGTCTCGTCGGTATAGATGCCGGAGGCACCTCAACTGGCTCCTCTCGATGTGGAGGAGCAGCGGCTCTACTCCGAGCCCCTTCCAGATGGCCAAGCTCCTCGCCCTATCTCTAAGGGAGTGCCCGGCCACCCTACGGAGGAAGCTCATTTCAGTCGCTTGTATCCGGGATCTCGTTCTTTCGTTCATGACCCAATGTTCATGGCCATAGGTGAGGGTAGGAACGTAGACCGACCGGTGAATCGAGAGCTTTGCTTTTTGGCTCAGCTCTCTCTTCACCACAACGGACCGGCACAGCGCCCCCATTACTGTGGCAGCCGCACCGATCCGTCTGTCAATCTCCCTGTCCATTCTTCCCTCACTCGTGAACAAGACCCCGAGAAACTTAAACTCCTCCACTTGAGGCAGGTACTCCTCTCCAAACTGAAGAGGACAAGCCACCCTTTTCCAGTCGAGAACCATGGCCTCGGACTTGGAGAAGCTGATCCTCATCCCAGCCGCTTCACACTCGGCTGCGAACCACCCCAGCGCATGCTGTAGGTCTTGGCTAGAGGGGTCAGCAGGACCACATCATCTGCAAAAAGAAGAGATGAAATCCTCTGCTCCCCAAACCAGACCCCTCAAGCCCTTGGCTGCATCTAGAAATCCTGTCCATAAAAGTTATGAACAGGACCAGTGACAAAGGGCAGCCCTGCTGGAGTCTAACATGCACCGGGAAAAGGTCCGACTTAGTGCCGGCAATGTGAACCAAACTTCTACTCCGCTTGTACAGAGACCAGATGGCACCTAATAAAGGGCCCCCGACTCCATACTCCTGGAGCACCCCCCACAGGGCATCACGAGGGACACAGTCGAATGCTTTCTCCAGGTCCACAAAACACATGTAGACCGGTTGGGCAAACTCCCATGAACCCTCGAGTACCCTGTAGAGGGTATAGAGCTGGTTCAGTTTTCCACGGTCGGGACGAAAACCACATTGCTCCTCCTGAAGCCGAGGTTCGACCATCGGCCGGACTCTCTTCTCCAATACCCTGGCATAGGCCTTACCAGGGAGGCTGAGGAGTGTGATCCCCCTGTAGTTAGAATACACCCTCCGGTCACCCTTCTTATGAAGGGGGACCGACACCCCAGTCTGCCAGTCCAAAGGCACTGTCCCCGACCGCCGCGCAATGTTGAAGAGGCATGTCAACCATGACAGCCCCACAACATCCAGAGACTTGAGGTATTCAGGGTGTATCTCATCCACCCCCGAAGCCCTGCCACCACGGAGCTTTTTGACTTCAGCCTGGGTGATGAAAGAGTCCAACCCTGAGTCCCCAGCCTCTGTTTCCACCAGGGAATGCATGATGGCAGGATTGAGGAGATCCTCGAAGTACTCCTTCCACCACCCGATAAAGTCCTCAGTTGAGGTCAGTAGCCTCCCACCCCCACTGTAAACAGTGTTGGCGAAGCACGGCTTCCTCCTCCTGTGGTGGCAGACGGTTTGCCAGAATCGCTTCGAGGCCAACCGGTAGTCCTTCTCCATGGCCTCACCGAACTCCTCCAAGGCCCAAGTTTTTGCCTCTGCCACCGCCCGGGCTGCGGCATGCTTGGCCTCATGGTACCCGTCAGCCGGGTTCGGCGACAGGCACCGCAGACCTTACGGCCGCAGCTACAGGCAGCAGCATTGACAACAGATGTGGAGAACATGGTCCACTCGGACTCTGTGTCTCCAACTTCCCCCGGAATGTGGTCAAAGTTCTCCCGGAGGTGGAAGTTGAATACATCCCTGGCCAAGGGCTCCACCAGACGTTCCCAGCAGACCCTCACTATGCGCTTGGGCCTGCCAAGTCTGTCCGGCTTTCTCCTCCTCCAGCGGATCCAACTCACCACCAGGTTGTGATCAGTGGACAACTCAGCCCCTCTCTTCACCCGAGTGTCCAAAACATGTGGCTGAAGGTCTGATGATACGACAACAAAGTCAATCATTGACCTGGGAGACCTTACCAGGGACATTTAAGCCCCAGACAATATAGCCTATAGGATCATTTGAGCACTTAAACCCTTCCACTACGTTAAGGTGGCGGTTCAAGGAAGGGGGCATTTAAAGAACCAATTTTCAAAGTGAAAATGTACATTATTTAACATAAAATATACAGTATACATCTGAAGTAGAAAACTATACAGGTAGCATCTTTGATTCTTGTGTGGAAATTCAATTAAATGTTTTTTCCAACATATTTGGGATTAATTCATTTATTGATCTGTTTGAGCATTACTTAAACTCAGCGAGCGGGGATGGTCCGCCCAGAAGTTTTTACCTGCACAGAGAAATCCGACCTGTCTCTGAGCTCCGTACTGGTTGGCAGAACATATAGATTGATTTGAGGACTGATTTGTGAGAAAGCCATCAGTTTCATGGGTCAGAGTCACCGCAGGGAAATATTTAGGACAACAGGGTCAGTTTAAACCTCAGAGATCTCTGATTGCCTGTGAGCTGCTACTGCTGAGTGGTCCTCGCTGCTGCAGGGGACTTTAAAACACAACATGATTTATTCAAAACATGAGTTTAAAATACAGATACAACATCAATACTTTATTTCTTATAAGAGTGGAGATTTGTCTGTTTGATTCTGCTTCACAAACGCTTTACAAAACTCTGGAGATAAGACATGATGCAACAATGAGCATCAGTTACTGCGACAAAAGACTTTCCATTTCAAAACCATTTTAAAACCAGAAGCAAACAGACTGAAGGAAAGATGGAAACAAAGGAAAGAGAAATAAGCATAAAATAAAGCTTCTTAAAGACTGAAATTAGACAAAGATTAAAGATAACTTAGAGAGAATATTTGTTTAAACATTAGAATTAGATGCTGGGTGTTACATATAGTCGGGTTGCATGGATGAACTGCTTGTGCTCCGGCAGGTTTATGAAGCGATCACACCTGAGCTCAGAGTGACACAGAGCACAGTAGGATTCCGACAGGTGAAGGCTTCAGCTGAGCGGAGTGGCTCTTCAGGAGGTCTAACTGCTGATAGAAAAATCAATCCCACAATCCGTGGTAGTTTCTTTCAGAAAGTCTGAGCAGGTAGGATGAAGATGGCCTGTTCATGTTTGAACATATTAATAAACTGAATGTCAGCTGGTGTGAGTTCAGCCACTTCAAGGACCAGATTTACTAAAGCTGGTGCATTTCTAAAGACCACAACACAGATGAAGGTCAAGTCAAGTTTATTCATATAGCTCTTTTCAGCAACAAGGCACTCAAGGCACTGTGAATAAGGAAAAACATTACAATGATACAGAAAATCAAACAACAGAGGTAATTAAAAACATAAAGAGAATAGAATGATGGATAAAAAAATGAAAGAAAAGTTGGACTGAAAACTTAACTAATAATGTTTGACACATTCAAAGGCCACTCTAAACATATACGTTTTTAATCTTGATTTGAAGCAATTTACGATTTCAGTGCTTTTACAGCTTTCTGGGAGTTTTTTCCAGATTAGTGGAGCATAAGAACTAAAAGCTGCTTCTTCATGTTTGGTTCTGGTTCTGGGTATGCAGAATAGATTTGAGCCAGAAGACCTGAGAGGTCTGGCTGGGTGATACACTGACAACAAGTCTGTTATGTATTTTGGTGCTAAGCCATTCAGTGATTTATAGACTAATAGAAGTATTTTAAAGTCTATTCTCTGAGCTACAGGGAGCCAGTGTAGGGACTTTAGAACCGGGGTGATGTGCTCCACTTTCTTTGTTTTAGTGAGGATGCGGGCAGCAGCATTCTGGATCAACTGCAGCTATCTGACCGACTTTTTAGGCAGACCTGTGAAGACACCGTTGCAGTAATCAATTCTACTAAAGATGAAAGCATGAATTAGTTTTTCAAGGTCCGGCTGAGACATTAGTCCTTTAATCCTGGAGATGTTCTTTAGGTGATAGAAGGATGACCTTGTTACTATGTGCCTCTGAAGGTTCAGGTCTGAGTCCATCACTACACCCAGATTTCGAACCTGATTGGTGGTTTCTAGCTGTATTAACTGAAACTGTGTGCTAACTTTTAAAAGCTCTTCCTTTTGTTCAAAGATTATTACTTTTGTTTTGTTTTGATTCAGCTGAAGAAAATTTTGGCACATCCATGCATTGATTTCTTCTAAGCATTTAGGCAGCACTTGAATGGCAGCACTTGAATGGGTTCATATATTTCACAGGATTTTCTTTTCAATCCTGACTTTAGTTTAGAAAAAGCTGTGCGGAAAAATGGCACCATATTAGCTTAAATCCACCACTGGCTGAAACCTCTGCTTCTCTTTTGAAAGCCCTTCCTGGTTATTTGAGAATGTTGTGTTCCTCAGGGCTCAGGGAACCACAAGCCAAAATGCAGACACATTTCTTTAAAAAAGGCAATAAGAAGTGTATGACTTGTAAGAAGTGCTGATTTAAGGAGAGCTACTGGAGTTCAGTAGAACTTTTAGCTGAAAAAAACCCTCCACATCAGGCCGGTAAGTAGTTCTGTGTGCCCCAGGACATTCAGACTGCCAAACTAATGCAGGCTCCGACAGTACTGTGTTCTTCACATCACTGAGTGCATTCACACCTGAATTTATCTAGGTCCTAGGTGATATGGTTGCTCAGGGCAGGTGTTAGTTGAAAGTGTAAACAGGGTCTTCGTGCCACATTCATAGACTCTTCAACAATGGGATAATATGTTAATAAAAAAGGCAGTAAGAGGTGCTCTGTTGCAGCCAATGACAATTCATGATCAATAGGTTTATGTGGGAATCTCCTTGAGTTATCTTCTTAAATGTTAGAAAGGTCCTCAAACACAACATTTACCCTATTTAGACCTTAAGCTTCAGGTAAATTTATCCGTCCCTCAGTATGGATCTGCTTATCAGATATCCGTATACACCAGCCACAGATCCAGAGAGAGATCCAGAATATCTCTCAGCTCATTCCCTCCTGTGAATTATGAGTTTTCCATGGGACTTCCAGAAACCTCCAAAGTAAGACATCCATGATGCATCCTGTTCAGATGCCAGAACCACCTCAGACCAGGGCAACGTCCTCATCACTGTGGATAAATATTTCTATTTTCTTGTTAAATTACCAATCATAAAATGAAGATATAACCATGGAATGAGAAATGGAGTTTAATCCCAAACCAACCTGGACTTTTATTTTGTCTTCGTTTGGACCTGTGACATATCTAGACATATCCAGCTGTTCTTTGTCACATTGGCTGCACAATTGCAATGTTTTTACTTCGTACAGCAGCTGTACACACCAGATGGCATAAATACTGTGCAGTCTTTATTTATATATTTTGTCCTTTTTTGAGAAGCACCTGTAGTCTTAACATTCCTATTAAAAGTCAGGTACATTGCCTTGCCCAGGGGCACATCGACATATGGCAGGAGGAAGCTGGAATCAAACCCACAACCTTCTGATTGCAAGACGACTACTCTTCCTACTGAGCCACAGTCGCCTTGTAACTATTAGTCAGAATTTGGGTCTTTTTGTTCAGCTTTCGTTGTATTATTTCTGTTTAAAATGCCCACTTTGTACAGCCAGTCTGGTCTTACGGATGTGTGTGCTGATACTGAGGTAGAGAGCCACATTAAAATGGATTTAGTGGATGGTATTTGATGGCCATACGTGTACATTGCATATTTGTGGATGGTCAGGTAAGTTTTTCAGTGACAAGATCACCCAGCGTGCTTCCAGATTATAAGTACAGTTTTGTTTTATTTTCAGTTTGTGTGATGTCTTTGTTGTTGGTGCTGGCTAAAAGACTAATCTTAGTGTCAGTGCTCTGTGTGGCAAATAAAGTGTTTGGAGATGTGCCTTTCTGGAATCTACCTCCTGCTGCTCCAATGTGTTATTGAAGTCTTTAGTTTGTAGTCCAACAGTTTGTATGCACTCCCACTTTTTCCCATTTGCATCCAGCAGAATGACACGCCAAACAACTTTCGGCTTTTTCGTCATATTTACGTTTAAACAAAAGACAATTTTCCAGAGTTGCAGAAATAGTTGAAAAAAATCAACCAGATTTTCATCCCTCTACATTGTCTGAGAGCTTCAGCGACTCACATAATGATTCCTCTCGATAGCTCAACCTCAGACATCTCCTGCTCCTTTGTTTCTGAAGAAGGCAGCTGATGTTTTTTATCATCTGATCTGAGTCTCCCAGGACGTTATCTGTTTAGGTAAAAAGAGGCCCCAGGGCTCACCCAGAGCATGCTGGGAGGGTTATATGCCATTCTCGACCTGGGTATAACTCATGATCACACAGAAGAAGCTGGAGAATGTGGCCATGATACCACCCACACATTTTTATACAGATATGATTCCTGCTCACACAGTAAAAGCAGAGAATCAATAAAAATGAATAATTGCATGTATAGGGAGAAGAGAGTTCCTAGGAAGGTGACAGAAAGAGACAAAGACTAAAAACTGTAATCTGTTTTCTGAGATAATTATCATAACTACGGAGATAATACACAGCTGTACATTATAATGTAACCAGGTGACTGTAAATCTACAGGTCCTTCTCAAAATATTAGCATATTGTGATAAAGTTCATTATTTTTCATAATGTCATGATGAAAATTTAACATTCATATATTTTAGATTCATTGCACACTAACTGAAATATTTCAGGTCTTTTATTGTCTTAATACGGATGATTTTGGCATACAGCTCATGAAAACCCAACATTCCTATCTCACAAAATTAGCATATCATTAAAAGGGTCTCTAAACGAGCTATGAACCTAATCATCTGAATCAACGAGTTAACTCTAAACACCTGCAAAAGATTCCTGAGGCCTTTAAAACTCCCAGCCTGGTTCATCACTCAAAACCCCAATCGTGGGTAAGACTGCCGACCTGACTGCTGTCCAGAAGGCCACTATTGACACCCTCAAGCAAGAGGGTAAGACACAGAAAGAAATTTCTGAACGAATAGGCTGTTCCCAGAGTGCTGTATCAAGGCACCCCAGTGGGAAGTCTGCGGGAAGGAAAAAGTGTGGCAGAAAACGCTGCACAACAAGAAGAGGTGACCGGACCCTGAGGAAGATTGTGGAGAAGGGCCGATTCCAGACCTTGGGGGACCTGCGGAAGCAGTGGACTGAGTCTGGAGTAGAAACATCCAGAGCCACCGTGCACAGGCGTGTGCAGAAAATGGGCTACAGGTGCCGCATTCCCCAGGTCAAGCCACTTTTGAACCAGAAACAGCGGCAGACGCGCCTGACCTGGGCTACAGAGAAGCAGCACTGGACTGTTGCTCAGTGGTCCAAAGTACTTTTTTCGGATGAAAGCAAATTCTGCATGTCATTCGGAAATCAAGGTGCCAGAGTCTGGAGGAAGACTGGGGAGAAGGAAATGCCAAAATGCCAGAAGTCCAGTGTCAAGTACCCACAGTCAGTGATGGTCTGGGGTGCCGTGTCAGCTGCAGGTGTTGGTCCACTGTGTTTTATCAAGGGCAGGTGTCAATGCAGCTAGCTATCAGGAGATTTTGGAGCACTTCATGCTTCCATCTGCTGAAAAGCTTTATGGAGATGATGATTTCATTTTTTCAGCACGACCTGGCACCTGCTCACAGTGCCAAAACCACTGGTAAATGGTTTACTGACCATGGTATCACTGTGCTCAATTGGCCTGCCAACTCTCCTGACCTGAACCCCATAGAGAATCTGTGGTTTATTGTGAAGAGAACGTTGAGAGACTCAAGACCCAACACTCTGGATGAGCTAAAGGCCGCTATCGAAGCTTCCTGGGCCTCCATAAGACCTCAGCAGTGCCACAGGCTGATTGCCTCCATGCCATGCCGCATAGAAGCAGTCATTTCTGCAAAAGGATTCCTGACCAAGTATTGAGTGCATAACTGTACATGATTATTTGAAGGTTGACGTTTTTTGTATTAAAAACACTTTTCTTTTATTGGTCGGATGAAATATGCTAATTTTGTGAGATAGGAATTTTGGGTTTTCATGAGCTGTATGCCAAAATCATCCGTATTAAGACAATAAAAGACCTGAAATATTTCAGTTAGTGTTTAATGAATCTAAAATATATGAATGTTAAATTTTCATCTTGACATTATGGAAAATAATTAACTTTATCACAATATGCTAATATTTTGAGAAGGACCTGTAATTTCTGATCTATAAACTTGTGTGAATCTCTTGATTGGAGGAGTGCTACTGGACAGAGGGATGGTGTGGTTTTTCTCCTGATCCTTACCTTCTCAAACCTGTTATTCAATTAGCTGAAGATGATGGATCGATGGGTCAATGACTAGTTATTATGTCTTACAAAGATTAATATAATTCTATCAATGTGAATGAATTTGATATTTTTTTTTTATTGTAATCAAACCCGCCATATTTAAAAATAAGTAAAGACAAAGCAATCTCAGTCCTCAGAATGTGTAACACCTGCAGAGCCAAACTTCATTTTACCATAAAGGCTAAGAAATTAAATGTTCTGTTTTGTCCCACCATCTTAGATAAAACTTGAAATAAAAACAAAAGTAGGAATAGGTGGAAAATCTACAAGTTCCTGTCAGTTCCGTCGTTTTTTGACATTGTGCTCTCTCACTCTTAGGTCACATAGTTAGGTTTTATGCCACTTTAGATAGCAAACCAACAAAGGGTTAGATTGTTACATTAACACTTATTGTACAGCTCACTCAGCTATGATTTCTTACCAGTGAATAAGCAGCAAATATTTAGGAATACCAAACATTTTGTTTTAATTCTCACTGTCTAAAATAAATCAGGCTAGCCTCTTCTTGTTTTAAGTCAGGCTTACTATTTTTTGTGTTTGTTAGATGTCAGAATACTAAGACAGAAATAGTGTCTTGAAATTTGTTAGTATACATAAACTAGGATTAGCACATATATAAGATGTGGCTTTGTAAACTTCTGAAAGGTTAATTCACATCATATGTCTTAAACGAGGATGCACTTATTGATTTGTTTTAAGACATCATGGCAAAATGAAGAGAAACCAGTCAAGATATCAGGAAGAGAAATATGGACCTCCACAAGTCTGATTCATCCTTTGGTACAATTTCTGCTTGCGCCTGGCCAGGGGCGGACTAGTCATCAGGAGCACTGGGACATTTCTCAGTGGCCCGGCTGCTGGCCTGGCCTGCTCTGTGATTGCTGAGGTGCGGGACCAATGGTGCGGTTCAGGTCATGCTTGATAAACAATTCTATGCGGTTCCTCCGACTCACTGGAGTATCTGCCTGGCTGAAACTCCCACAGACTGCAGTGGCCATAGGTAAAGACAGACAGACACCCTCCTTTTTTTCTCAGACTGTCTGACACAGCAGTGCAGAGAGACAAAGCAGGCTGCGAGCCAGATAAGTAGAAAAAATCAACTATGTAGCTGCTATGTAGACTGTGTAAAAAAAGGCAATATCGACAGTTAAAGGAGGTAATTTCACTTTGAGGAAGCAAGGGGGTCAAAACTGAATTAATAAAACATTTTGAGGTACCGCAAATTTTTAAATATGGGTAACGAAAAGGATCTGGAAAATATTTAACTGCTAAAATGTCCAGGCATTCAGCTGTAGTGTTCCCTTTATAAACTCCACTAATAAACTATATAAATATTGAAATCTTTTTATTTAATTTAATCTTTATTTAACCAGATGACATCCTGTTAAAATTAAGAAAATATTTGTTGTTACATGAATATAGCCAGATGGGAAATTATGGGTGGGTTTTGAATTTTCTTTACAAAGGTGGGGAAGAAAGCAGTGTCAGTACAGTGAGCAGCACTAGAGTTACAAGAACTCCTGCTATCATGGAGGTGGTGGACAGCAGCAGTAAGGAGAGCCAGCAGGAACCTTCAGGTACAATTGGAGCACCAAAACCTGACTAGTATGATACCATGATTGAGTGTCATATTAGCTTACTTGAAAAGGGTTTATACATAGCATAATGTAGTTGAACATAATTTCAGTTTATGTGATTTGAGTACACAATGTTGTACCACAGCAGAAACATTTATCTTGTAGGTATTCAGTTGGTGGCATGTGCAGATGCTGTGCATTCAAAGTGTGCCGATTTAACTCTTGGTGGTTTGCCTTGATTCGCTGGTGTTGGCCTACTGGGATGGTATCAAATTCCCAGCCTGGTTTATTGTCCCAGTTTGCCCTTCCACCTGGCAAAGGTAAAACGCTGTGTGTGAGCAAGATGACCAACCAACCTTAAACTGGTTCTGTCAGGAGGAATGAGCCAGAATTCTAGCAAACTATTATGAGAAGCTTGTTGAAGGATAACAAAAATGTTTGACCCAGTTGTACAGTTTAAACGGTCGCTGTACATAATACTGAGAGAATGTGTAAACTTCAGACTTTGAAGATTGTTAAAAAATTCTTTCTCATCTGACATTTAACAAATAGTATTCATTTTGGTAATTCTGACTGACCTAAAACAGGAAACGTTTAGTGTGGTTTCATCTCAGTGAGGAAAACAAAAGTACTGCCTTTTAATAATGTGTATTTAAACATCTGGCTTCAACAGTAGAGGTGGTCTGGAGCCAAGTTATGTTTAGCAAAGGGCTACATGTGGAAAAGTGTTCTTTTCAGTACTAAAATGCAGAACAAAACCCGAAAATACCTTGGTGAACCACTGGTAGGTTTTTTGGTGTTTTTAATCAGGTGTTTGTATTATATAGTCCGTCATGGTCAGCTCATCTTAAATGGGGAAGGTTAGCTGTTTGTAAGTTAGGTTAGATTGTTGGGAATATTAATTTTCATGTGGTTAAATAGGACTCATTCTGCCATCAGCAGACAAGTAGATTTTTCTTTCCAAATGGCACAAACTTGTTGTTAATGATTAAAATTAAACAGTTCTTTCACATTCCTAACAGCTGACAGCAGGAAGCCTTTTCACAAGAAGAGTCAACTGATTTAATGTGTGGAAGGCTTTTTTTTTTCTTTGTTGAAGGCTGAAAGAAACAAAACCAGTTTTGTCTGGCTGAAAGAAAACCTGCTGCTGCGCAGATAGCACACAGGTTCTGCTTTAGATAAATAAATGAGGCACTTCAGCAGCACCTGATGAATGTTTCCTTCTTACCCATAGAAATAAATTGTTTTTGGACTTTCAGCAGTCAGTGCAACATTTTATTTCCTCAAACTGTCAAGCAGTTGAAATGTCATGGAGTGCCGCTGCTGATGTATTTTGATTGTAGAGAGTGACCCAGCTGTGAGGACATAGGGTAGGTCAGGGTGACATCCCTTGTCATATGTATCGCCATAGTGACAGAGTCCTTCCTTATCTAAGAATGCAATGAGACTGGTTGTTATCAACTTTGAAATCTCCCACCCAAACTAAGGCTGATTTTCCTTGACAGCCATCTGAAAAAAGCTCATTCGGGATGATTTTGCAGCCATGGTTGTCCAAATAGATTTCTTATTTTGTTTTTGTGACTTATTTAGTCGGATGTAAGATCTTGCACCTAAAATCGAAACAATTTCTTAATTGATGACAGAATGCTATTGTAAAAACTAATTGACGGTGCAGTTTCCTTTTTCTGAATAATTTCCCTTTGCCTAGTTACATATTAACAATGTTTATAAGAAATATTTGTGTAAAACATATATGGCCCTTATGCCTTTGCTGCACATATATGAAAAAACAAATATAAAAAGAACTGCCAATGCCACCCTTATTACAAGAAAATATGAGCTTTAGTCATCCCTATGATCAGTCTCTCACAACACTGTGGAAGAATATTTTACCACTCCTCTTTCTAACGTTGCTTCTGTTCATTGAGGATTGAAAACATTTCGTTCTGTGCAGCTCTCTGAAATTCAAACCACATCATTTCAATTGGGTGGATGTCTGAACTTTGACAAGGCCATTGCAACACATTATAGATTTGCTACGGTTTTTATGATAATTTGTCCCATTGACAGACATGCAGAGGACTTCATGGTCATCTCATTGACTGAAAAGTAAGAACTCTTTAGTCAGAATTGGGCTCAGGTTTGTTTCTCTGCTGTAACACTTTATTGTGCAAAATCTCTGTTCCATCCCTCATTTCTCATTAGTTGCATTTTTGTCATGCTGTAGTTCCTCATCATCACTATTTTAAGTACAGAATGGAATTTATATATATTTGAAGTATATTTTAATATATTTACTTTGGAGGCAAGAAATGACAGTAATCGTCCGTCCGTCCTCCATTCGTCCATTGTCTTTGGGTCACAGGGTTAACGGGTCCAGGAGGGAAAGTCTTCCAACAACTGAATGATTTAAGTGTGAAAAGCAAGGACTTAAAGGCATGATAGGTCCCCTTTAATAATAATTCAAAAACTTTATTTTTGTTTTGCACCTTTCTGAAGCAAATAACTCTGTGTTAGACCTCTGTGTTTTAACAGTCATGTGCTGCATTCAGATTTTCATTTGTAGAAAGAACTGAAAAGATTCTCCTTGACGTTTTGTTCAGCAAATGTTTTGCAGTTTTCAGAGTCTCATAGCTGCCAGCAGGCAATTCTAAGGCAAAACCATTTTTCCACCCTTGACATAAATAAGTCTTTGTAAGAAAAACTGCCTGGAAAAAGGCTTTTTTCAAATAAATTTGAAAAAATTTATTCGGATGTAAGATCTTGCACCTAAAATCGAAACAATTTCTTAATTGATGACAGAATGCTATTGTAAAAACTAATTGACGGTGCAGTTTCCTTTTTCTGAATAATTTCCCTTTGCCTAGTTACATATTAACAATGTTTATAAGAAATATTTGTGTAAAACATATATGGCCCTTATGCCTTTGCTGCACATATATGAAAAAACAAATATAAAAAGAACTGCCAATGCCACCCTTATTACAAGAAAATATGAGCTTTAGTCATCCCTATGATCAGTCTCTCACAACACTGTGGAAGAATATTTTACCACTCCTCTTTCTAACGTTGCTTCTGTTCATTGAGGATTGAAAACATTTCGTTCTGTGCAGCTCTCTGAAATTCAAACCACATCATTTCAATTGGGTGGATGTCTGAACTTTGACAAGGCCATTGCAACACATTATAGATTTGCTACGGTTTTTATGATAATTTGTCCCATTGACAGACATGCAGAGGACTTCATGGTCATCTCATTGACTGAAAAGTAAGAACTCTTTAGTCAGAATTGGGCTCAGGTTTGTTTCTCTGCTGTAACACTTTATTGTGCAAAATCTCTGTTCCATCCCTCATTTCTCATTAGTTGCATTTTTGTCATGCTGTAGTTCCTCATCATCACTATTTTAAGTACAGAATGGAATTTATATATATTTGAAGTATATTTTAATATATTTACTTTGGAGGCAAGAAATGACAGTAATCGTCCGTCCGTCCTCCATTCGTCCATTGTCTTTGGGTCACAGGGTTAACGGGTCCAGGAGGGAAAGTCTTCCAACAACTGAATGATTTAAGTGTGAAAAGCAAGGACTTAAAGGCATGATAGGTCCCCTTTAATAATAATTCAAAAACTTTATTTTTGTTTTGCACCTTTCTGAAGCAAATAACTCTGTGTTAGACCTCTGTGTTTTAACAGTCATGTGCTGCATTCAGATTTTCATTTGTAGAAAGAACTGAAAAGATTCTCCTTGACGTTTTGTTCAGCAAATGTTTTGCAGTTTTCAGAGTCTCATAGCTGCCAGCAGGCAATTCTAAGGCAAAACCATTTTTCCACCCTTGACATAAATAAGTCTTTGTAAGAAAAACTGCCTGGAAAAAGGCTTTTTTCAAATAAAATGTTCACATTTTAACAATCTTGTAGAGACTCTGTTCAGTTCTGACCTTCTCCAATCACCTCCAAATGATTAGTAGAACTTCACTAACACCTGACACACCCACATGATTCACTGCTGACCTTTTGGATTCCCCAGTAAAATACACACATTCATTCTGAGTTGTCAGACAAGCAGCTTTCTGCTGCTGTCAGTGAATATGAGTTAAGAGTTTTGCCTTATAACATGTGACATTGATGCAGCCATGCGCACAGCTTCCTACTCAGAGACATCACACACAAACACATCGAGGGTGGCAATGAAAGCTGAAACTTTTTGAGCTGCTGAGCTAAATGACAAATGTTTGCTGAAGCACTGATGACATCGAGGATAGAAGCAAAGCTACAGCCTCTTGCTATCAATATGATAGTACTCATTTGGGGGATTTTAGAAAGAATGATCTGCTCTTCATGATCCTGCCATTGTTATTTGTATGCAGATGATAGCTTTAGTTTACTGAGAAAACTCATCAGAAGATGTTATTGCTTATACAGCCACATTTAGACAAAAGTGAAAAAACTGACAGTATCGTGCAAAGGTTTTAAAGCACAACCAATTTATTTTTTCACTTTCAAGCAGCCCGTGTAATTTTAGAAGTCACCTTAATTAACTGTTCTACAGGTCTTAGAACTGCAGCTTTCAAATCATTTACTAAACAAGTACTCTGTCAAAAGAATCCTTGGTAAATGAAGGTATCAGATATACAGATACACTGAAAGTTATTCATATCCCTGGCAGGTTTAGGAGTAATCCTTAATTTTATCAACATTCTTTCTTCTCACTGGAAGTAATATTGACATTTTGATTTGTCCCAGCCAAAGTCTCGACTTGATTCTGATAGAGAACCTGTAGAGGGAGCTAAAGAATAGGGTGATGGCAAGGAGGCCTTCCAAAACGTGGAGCTTTTCACCAAAGGAAAATGATCAAAATACCAGCAGAAACATGCAAAAAGCTGGTCAGTATTTATGTGAAGGATTTGATTGCTGTGATGGTAATTGAGGGTCTTTACAGTCACTACAGAAAAGAGTATTGCTAATTTTTGACATGCAATTTTTTATTTATTTAAACCAAAATATTTGTAAAGGAACTGTGTAACTGATCATTTCAGTAGAAATCAAATGATTTCATTTAAACAACATGTGCAAATACATGCTTTACTAAGACCAATCTTCATCCTCCAGTCACTACGTCACAGTATGGACCAGTTTCACACTACATCAGTATTCAATGAACATGCTGCATGCCAGACATGTTCAGAAAAAGCAGGAAGCACACAAACATGTCTCGGCTTCCTCCCATTCTATGTGCTGATGCGGCGGCTGTCGCTACAGCAGACTTTTCTGTCCCACATTGTCCACGAGCGTCTCACCGCGTGCACAGAGAACACCCAGAGGCTGCTGAGAGTATGTTGCTGACATGTTACAGCCTGCATCACAGCACTAAGTCTGAAAGTGACAAAGGATGAAGAAAAGTCTCTGAAATGCTCACGTTCAGAATCGGTCTTGTATTATCTGCATCTCATTACAAAGCATTCAGCCTTCTCTCAGACAGCTAAGACTTCTGAACACTCAGAAATTCTCATAAAAAAGCTGCAGCAGAGAGATTCATATACAGCTCCACAGACTGGTTAGAAACAGAGATAGAAATGCAACACTCATTTATAATCTCGCTGATTATCCAAATTGAAATGCCTCCATGTTCTTTAAACCAACTACCTGTATTCTTTGTTTAGTTAGGAACAGGAATTATTAAATATTCCAAATCATTAGTCAGTCAGTCATTTTCTACCGCTTATTCCATAGTGGTTCACGGGGGAGCTGGTGCCTATCTCCAGCAGTCTATGGGCAAAAGGCAGGGTACACCCTGGACAGGTCGCCAGTCCATCGCAGGGCAACACACATACAGCCATGCCCAGTGAGAACCCATGCATGCACGGGGAGAACATGCAAACTCCATGCAGAAAGACTCCCAGCTGGGAATCAAACCCAGGACCTTCTTGCTGCAAGGCATCAGTGCTACCAACTGCGCCACCGTGCAGCCTAATCATTAGTGATGAGGTAAAACTGTCTAAAATGTGAAGTATCAGTACATGTAAAAACGAGGAAAAGTGAAAGTATTTTGAAATGTATTGATTCTGGAATATGAGATCTCACATTCCTTCTTGCATTTTTCCTAATATTACTTCTTGCCCTGGGGATGAGTTGAAATTATGGTATAATGAACTTGGTTAGCTGATATTGCTTAGATTTTGAGACAGAGATGATCATAGGAATGCCAAAGTCCTTAAAAGCAGCAACATAGCCTTTGAGTCACGTGCAGAATAGAGGCAAATGCAAAACTACAGCATCTTCAGATTCAATTCAATTCAATTCAAAAATACTTTCTTAATCCCAAAGGGAAATTAAATGTTGTTGTAGCTCATATTATGTAGGTTTGATGCTGAGCTTTTTTCTGAACTGAACCTATTGAAGAATGTCTTCAGTTCATTGGATCTGTCGAGACCTCCATCGGTCTGATCATCCTTCTGCTTGAAGCCTGTGATCTTCTTGTAAGATGAGCTCACTGTGTTAATCCACCTGATGGTTGAGTAGTTTGTGTGTTTGAGAATATCATGATCTTGTCTTCTTGATTACTTTCCTTTGAAAATGATTCTTATTGTTACTTCTGCTTTTAAATTCTATGACCGGCTAACCCTACCAGCTCTAACCCATCGCTACATCACGCTGGTGGGCTGCGAATCCGGTCCCAGCTTTTTTAAATTGACAATTTTAACACTGTTACCTTGCTTGCTGGCCCAGGGTTGTAGGCTGTGGGTTAGCTTCAAGTATGATTTACTGAATCCTCAACACTGTTGTGATTTTACATACAACTGAGATGTGGGGCAAGTGAGGCAAAATGGGTCTAATCATCTCTTTGCATTTCTCTGAGATTGCTCAACTCGAGTTGAATCTAATTGTTTCCTCTCCCCCATTTCCTGTCTTTGTTCTGTGAAATACAGGACACTAGTGTCAAAAAAATAAAATAAAATAAACTATACATTGATAGCTTTCAAATCTTAAAAACCAGCATGTTGTGGTCTACAGCTGCGGTTCTCTGCCTTGGAGTCAGCTTTATTCATCTGCTGGCTGCCCTGTTCCCTGCCTGCTTCTGTAGCCCTCAGCACAAACAGCAGCACTGAGATAGAGGTGGAGACATGACCCTGGAAAGGTTTGTGTTGTGATGAACAAAGACGAGTGGGCGATGGATGGATGGAGCAGAGAGGAAAGGCTCTGAGATGAGTATATCTGGAGGAAGAATATGGTACAGACAAGATGTACTGCTACAGGTCCTCATTCTGACACTAACAGAAGAAAGGTTAGATTAAAACAATGAGATTTTAGTCGTAATGGAGTTTAAACGAAAATTCAACATGGAAGACTCACCACCCCCGCCACGTTCAATCACTCCTCACTGGCAGCTCCAATCAACGGCAGGTCCGCATTCCTCCTCAGCCAATCATCTCCCAGGGCATTACTTTTAAAGACCCTCTGCATGGAAAACACCGCTCTTCTGCTGTGCTTCGACCCTCCGCATGGAAAACACGGCTCTTCTGCTGTGCTTCGACCCTCCTCCACCCCTTCTCCACCATGGGCTCCCAACTCCTTCCATACCACCTACACCACCACCAGGATCGGATCCTGGGGGGGGAAGACGTACCTAATTATAATCCTAAGATGTTTATTCAAACCTACTTCATCCTCAGTGTTTAAGTCTCCCTCAGGGGTCCGAGCGCCAAATAAATAATCTTTCATTAATAAATTCTTTAACCGTCTTCTTGTTTTTTCTCCTTTTTGTGAGTCTTTCCAGGTTGAATTCACATTCTCCTGGCTACATACACATAGGACGAGGTGTTTTTCAATACAATCTGTAAATCATCATAGTGACAGTGCTCATTTTGTTTTTATGTTTTGTGGGAAATTCTTTACCAAGTTAAATTTAAAGGTATACAAATAGTTGCAACAGAGTCATGCTGCCACTAGTGCAGAGCTTGCTGGCAGTATGAAAATAATACATGGTTTAGAAAAAAACAGTCGGAGCATTTCTATTTAGCCCTCTTAATCCTGATTCCCCTAATTGAAATCCAGGTCACCTGTGTGTACTTATAAGTGTACTATATAATATAAGTATAAATCCAGCTCTTTTTGAAGGCCTCAGAACACAGATATCAAACTTATGCCCCCGAAACCCAAATGCCATGAATCCCCTCCCCACAGCACATGGGTGCACCCCCACAGGTGAGCTTCATCCCCGAAAAGCCAACAGGGATGAAGCACCAACACAGCGGAAACTCCACACACAGCCCCGCTCCAAGCACCCCCGCCGCGTCCCGCTCCCACCACACAGCATGCCGCGATAGCAAGGCAAAGGCCCCACGCAAAGCCACCCCAGCCCCCGCCCACAGATACAACAGGGCAGACACCGTCGAGCACCAAGCTCACAACGGAACCCCCTACCCCACACCAAGATGGGACAAACTCACCCAGCAAGAGGTACCCAGCCATTGGCAAGCACGCGTCCCCCACCACGCCCCCGCAACCACACAGACACACAACATCACTGCCACTGCAACGATAGCCCAGGTAGAAGCATTATCCAGCTCAGCTCTACCATCATCGCTCAGCCAATCCAGATGCCGGTGACCCCACATCGAAGAAGAGGACACAACACCCCCCAACCAAAAAACTGCAGCCCCCCATGCCACCCTCTAGGCTAGGCAGGCCAACCGCTCCAGGCCAAGTACATCCCACCAGCTGCCCCAGTGCAGTCACAAGACATGCTCCACCGCCCCACCCACCCGACCGCCAACCGTAGCCCTGCACACGGCCATTGGACCAATTTTCTTCCGCTTCACAGTAATTGCATGCTACGTTTTGTTGGCCTCACATAAAGTCTCATTAAACAGCATTGAAGTTTGTGTTTGTAACATGTCAACATGCAGAAAGTTCAAAGGGTTTGAATACTTTTGTGTTGGAGTTTTATGAAGAAATTTGGAATGTGTTTATAGGTTAGAATAAATAATTTAACAAAGTATAAGACTAAATTTCCACATCTCCAGCCACCTTAAATCTTCAACATGTATTTCATTATAAAACAGTAATAAAAAAAAACAATAGAGATAAGTAACCAGATGGTAATAAGAGCCAGTTAAATGTTTTTACAATAAAGAAATAACCGAGGTCAGTCGGGGACATTAGCAAGAAAAGAAATGAGCACTGTGAACAAAAAAGACAGGAAGTAAAGGACTGAATTAAAAGAAACTGCAGCGTTATAAAAGAGAATGGACATCTGTGGACAAAAGGAGTCACAGTAGAGCTGGAACAGTTAAAAGATATCACAAGAATGGAGATAAAGAACACAATATGGAGGGTTCACGTGTCAGACGGAGAAGAAGGAAGTGAGAATACAGAGAGAGCAGGGGAATAATGGAAGTTGTAGAAAAGAATAAAAACTACAAAGGATGAATTAGAGAGATGAGAGGATATGACGAGTGAAATGATCTTTGAAGCGCCATGTGAGTTGATGAATAACACCACTCATTATTTTTATGGGTTACTTAACATTTAATGTGTTTAGTGTCTGAGTTTTTCTGAGCATATGGATTTGTTTTAGCTTTTACAGCTTCAACGCCCATCCACTTAGTCTTAAAATGTCTTTCTTTTTATCAGACCTGCTGCTTTCTGCGTTAGAGGCATTTATCTGATGTTAACATGATAAACCTGAACTATTACTTATAAAGATGTGTAGATTTGTATTGAGGTTTAAGGGTTTGGCTCTACCTATTATTCTATTGCCTTCACAGACAGCAGGACCAAAAGTTCATCTATTTGGAGAAAATTATGTGGAACACATCTTTACTTCATTTGAAATCTTCTCTGTCCATTTTTAAGGTAAACTGCAAAGAGTTTTTTGTTCAGTTAGTTTTTCTCAATGGATATCAATTTTAGAAAGTACCTTTCTATCATTGATGTTAGCTAAAAATACAATTTAATATATAATGAAACTGACATCTAATTCTGACATAAATCACTTTCATGCCTTCCTGTCTTTTAGTTCCAGTCTGCTTTCTTGTGGTCTGACACCAAGTTTAGTATCATGGATGGTGTGAAGTGATTGATGTTTACTTTGAAGTCAAGAGATAAAGGAAACGCATTTAAGGAAGATTAAGGAAAAGCAGAGTCCCATGTGGAAACATTTTATCCTATTTTAACCACGTAAAAAGAAAAGCCCAGCAAAATATTGCGTTGTGTAAGGAACATATAAAGTTTTACATCACATTACTTTGGCATTTGACACTTCCTCTGGCAGAGTTGGATTAACATGTTGTTCCTTTCTGATATGTTTACCTTGAGACATTATTAGTAATGGACCCGGAGCAGGACCCTTGGAGATTGGTTTAAAAAATTGCCAAAGGATTAAAAAAAATATTTTTATCAACTGCTGTGAATGTTTAAAATCTCATTTGTTTTAAGGAGATAGTTTAGGGATATTTTTTTTTTTTTTTGTGAGAGTTTCTGTTAAGGGCTTATAAACAGTTAATATCTTACCTGCAGTAGCAAACTTGCATAGCATCCTAATTTAGCGTAAATCCAGATTAGCTGGTTCTGGAGGCTGAGACCAAAGAGGAATCTTATAAAAAAGTCTTAAAATCCAAGTCTGACCATTATCGGTTTACATGTTAAAACAGAAAGAATGGAAATAATAAAGAAAATATCTAGAAAAGGCATACTGTATAAAAACTATAACTGATTAGGGTAAAGGCTATTTTATTTTACTTTTATATAAGTTACTGTGACTGTAAATGCTTTATCTGTTACATTATCAGTAGGTAGATCACTTATTTTCAGGTTTTGAGTAAGTAACCGTCCAGTATAAACATGACTGCATTTTAAAGGTTCATAAAATAGTTTGTGCAGAAACCATGTGATATTTTTGAGTTTGGCCCATTTCTAACTGATTGCTGCGGCCTGCAGGACCAGTTAAAGGACCAGTAGAATGATTGTAACATAAAATTGGGACCATGTATACCTAGAATCGCTGAGTGGTGTCATCTTGATCTCACAGAAACAATAGATGTTACCCAGAGCATGCAACTGACAGGGATTGTGTCTGACCAAATAAAAAATATCTTTGCTGTGCTCGCATATTGTTTTATTGATATATAATCATAATAAATATAAATATAATATAATATACTATAGCCTTTACTGGTTTGCAAGGATTATTATAATCCTGAAAACCAATCTGACAGAATATAATTCATATAATTAAATGAGTTGGAACAAACTGCAATAGACTTTAAACTACAACTACAGTTTGACTGCATGCAGATTCTGAAAAAAAATTAACATCAGTGTGCAGTATTTGGATTGGAGAGAATTTACTGTTTTTCCTGAAGGAATCAAAAGTAACTAAGGTCAATAATCAGTATCAGATAAAAACAAGACTAAAATATCCTTAAAAATATGTTAGACATATTTCACTGGAGTTTTGATCAGAAGAGGGATGTTCACAAGCAATTGTTTTGTGAAATATAAAATCGGCTGGTTTATATTCCAGGAAACAAAAATTTTCTTCGTCCCTACATTTCATGTTCATGGAAACCCAAAAACAGCTCTGGTTAGAAATATATAACTGAGGGGCACGACACACGGCGTAGCTGTAGAGCATGTGACCCATTGACAGAGGCCCCAATCACGGAGACCTCTGCTGCTGCTTCTCTCTCTCCACCTCACCTCTTCACTGTCTACTTTGAAAAAATGAAGGCCACTTGTGCCACAAAATATAAAAAAGAAATATGAAACTGAAAAGGAAATTGGCCAGTTTAAGATAGATGTTTTTTTTCTACCCTCTCATTATTCAGCCTACTGTGACATCTGAGTTGGCCTTTTAGCTAATCCCTGAATACGAAATTTAACTGCAGCTTCTCAGAACCAATATTGTTCCAGATTCTTAGGAAACAGAAGCATCAGTTATTTTTCAGCCTAAAACAAATTATGTGTGCAACTACTAACTTATTTTAGTCCTAATGAAGTCAAGTTTAGCTTGTCTGTTTCTCCACGCCAGGACAGTGAATGTGTTTTTATGCCAGAGACATTTAAAGGCATGCAGGAGCCATGTTTCATCAGTTTGTAAATTAAAATCTATAGCCATCTGTGATTTAAGTTTTCTCTTTATTTTTAGATTACAAAACCAAAATCAGGTCAAACGTTTCTCACAGAAACAAAGTGTGGAAGGTGTTCCTCATTTTTAAGGCTGTGTGAACTACACTTGAGTCACAACATGAACTTATAAATGTAATGCCAAGCAACTTAAATAGCATTATATATTCTCTAACTTTATGATAGTAAACCTATGGTTTACAGAGTGATGGGCTTTGACTCTGTAGTGCAGCAGTTTGGTGAGACAAATCAGGGATATTATTTATTCTTATTTTCATATTTAGAGGTTTTCTTTGCTGATTCATGGTATAAATCACCAAATGGTTATGACGAGTAAAAGAAAGGGTGCCATTCTGTCACTCAACACAGCACTAAGCGCAAACAAGCATCAACAAGAGCGTGACAGTTTTAACACCATAAATCCACTGGTAAATTATTTATCCAGAAAATATTTAAACTATATTTCATAAAAAATTATTTAAGTTGTCTTTATTATAAGCAGTGTTGCAAAAGTTACCCCTTTACAAGAACTAGTTCTAATAATTGAAAATGTTGAAATAAAAATATATGTTATTTATTTAGGATAAAGAAAAGTCAACTGCCTGCACCTCCAGTTGTATTTAAATTTTCATATGTGTAATTATTCCCAACTTTTTGATTTATCAAATTGTGGGATTTTTTGCCTTGAATGGCAGTAATATCATTTAGAATCCAAGTCTCTATGTAGAGCAGTATCTTTGTTTTATTGATGATCAGCTCACCTCCAGCTACAGGTAGAGACGCATCTCAGTTACAGCTGCTGTCACCTTAGCAACATGCATTTAACCCTTCAGTTCTCTCTCCTGCTCCACTGTCACCTACAGATTAGGGCTGTACCTTCCTCATTAGAATTATCCTGTTTGTGAAACAAATCTATTCCCTCCTCCATCGCAGGCCTGGAACAAGTGATCTGGTTGTCTCCCCTGTCAGCGTCCTTGATCAAATGTTCTTTTCTTTTTCTTTTTTTTTTTTTACAGTTTTTTTATTTCCCTGAAAAATATGTAAATCATGGTATTATTTTCCATTTGCCATATTGAATATGTCATGATAAAGCATTTGCTTACTGGCTTTGTTTGCATTTGTTTAATAATCACCTGATTAGCCCCTACAGTCTACAAATGATCAGAAGTGTTTTAGATACCATACTAAACAAAGCCATTACCTACTCACAGGGGTATTTGCACCTACTGTGAGGGGTGGAAAAAATGAGTTACTTGCAACACTTTTTGTATTTAAATATTTCGTACGAAAACAGCAGAACTGACATGATTGTTAAAGCACAAATACAGCTAGATTTCTTATGCAGAAGTCTTAAAATGCAACTAAAGTGAAGCTCGTTTATTTTTAGCATTCCATCTAATTCTTCTAAGTCTTTCGTCATATATATTTGCCACAAAACTAATTAGGGAGTCTAATAGTATTACCCTTATTTTTTTACTAAGATTTTCTCTTGGTCGCTCTTGGTACATAGGGACACCCATCATGCCTTTTAAGATTTATATATTTGGATATATTTAATTTATGTTCGCCAATCACTTTCATGTCGTAGACACTCCACCACCTATACATGCGGATTGCTTCTACAAACTGGAGCTTAGTGAAATCCACCTTAGTGCCTTGATAGGATGCCACTTGCAATAAGTCCAGCTGTGAAATTTCCTTGGCACTAAATATTTTCCAGAAAACTGTAAGTTCTAGTAATACTTGCTTAACCACAAAATTGTAAACTACATTTAAACAAAAAATGGGTTCAGTAGATGTCAAGGTCAATAGTGTGCAAAGATAGCCAACTTTATGCTGTGTCAATAGCTATAGATTTGTCAGATTCTCTAAAGAGCAGTGCATAAAGTTTCATGGAATACATTTCCATGGTCAAGCATCTGCATCCAAGTCTTACATTACCAAGTACAGCTCAAAGCGCTGGATGCAGTGGTATAAAATATGCCATCACAGTACTGTAGAGCAGGGATTGACAAATGATGCCTCCTTGTTGGGCATTCCAGTGAATGAGGAGTTTGGCTTTGCCCCTTAGTTCCATTGAGAGAAACTCATAATGCTTCAGTATGCCAGGACATTTAGGACAGTTTAATGTGAGGACAGTTTGGGGATGGTCCCTTCCTGTTCCAACATAACTGTGCTCCAATGCACATAAAGACAAGAAACGTGAGATTGGTATAAAAGAACTTACTTGGAAGACCTTCGAAGAGTGCAGACCTAAACCTGATAGAATCATTCTGGATCAATTAGAGCAGAGACTGTGAGCCAGGTCTTCTCATCCAACATCAGTATCTAACCTAACAAATGTGCTTTTGATGTTTGTTGATTCCTCCAACATTTATATAAATATTCTTAAATTTTGTGGAAAGTCTTTCGAGAAGAGCTGAAGCTGTTATATCTGCAAAAGGTGGATCAACATCCTGTTGGACCCTATGGATTAAAAATTGAATGTTACCCAAGTCCATACGTGTGTGAAAGCAGAAGAATAAATAATTTTGGCAAATCTTTGTTTTGTTCTATAATAGGCGGAGACTGGGCAGAAAGTGTGATTCATGTTTGCAGAGCACATTTCTGTATCTAAAGTGAAACTGAAAATACAGCAGCAAAGTGTTTCAATCCCATCTCCTACTCTTACCTCTGAAGAATTAAATAGAACAGGAAAGATTCTGATATAGGATTGAGGAAGAGGAGGACTGGTTATATTTTGTCAGGCAGAGGGATGAAATCTCTGTCTTTTATTGGTGTGGATATGTTAAGGTTGACATCATCTCTGACATAAGAGGAGCCTCTGAGGTCTATCGCATCCGAACATTGGGTTCCTACCTTTCTTTCCTCCAATGTTGTGCAGCCAAACTCAGCTGAAAATAGTAATACTGCCATTGTCATTCGGCTTGTTTAGATTCAATAATAAGAATGTTTTGCAGCAGGAGTTAGACCAGCCCTCACAAAGCATTCTGTCTGCCCAACATAAATGTGAAAGGCTCTTTTGACCTTAAATCACAGGGCTTCAAATGTATCTGATACATCAGCAGAGAGTGACTCAGTGAACAAGCTCCCCTGACCCTTTCCTGTTATTCCAAAGAATTCAAATGGACAAAAATGACTAGGCTGCAGTTGGTGTAAAAACAAGAACATTTCTAAAGTTTTTGTTAAAACTTCTAAACATTAATCAAACCAAAAGGAAAATAAATAGCAGTCCAACACCTTGGGAGAAATATGACCAATAATCAGACCAATATTCTATCAAACACAATCTTACTTAAATTTACCAGAAATTTGAGACATTGTGTAAGCATGATGATTTATGTCCAAAAGAAACAGCACAAAAAATGCTCTAAGACAGCAGTTCTGGAAATAAAATAAAAGCAGCAGGCTGTGAAATAACTCACCATTCTATTACTGACGGAGTTGATGATCACAACGTGAGGTCACAGTTATTTGGGTTTTATCCACTGTGGTGTCCACTAAAAAAATGTCCAGTCCTGTCAGTCCTCAACGTACCAATGAATATCTCAGTGAGTGTCTCAATAGTCCAGCAAGCCTGCAGCTGCTTACTAACAGTGTGTGTAAAACATGTTGCTCTCTGTAACAAATAGAAGCACTGAACATGTTAACTCCATTAATGCTTGCTTATGGGCTCACCTAAAAATATAAAACAAATCTTTCACCTTCCCAGAACCCCTCTGAACCAATACGTTAAAAACCACAACCTAGAGACAGGACTGCTATCAATAAAATTTAACCATGTATTGAAAGTTAATATTGACAATGGCACAACTCCAACATCCTCATAGCTATCACCATCACCTCAGAACACAGTTAGCAGCTTCTTGGCTCCTGGGTGAACCTTGCTAACTATAGGATGAAAGCACACTGGCTTTCATTTACCTATGCTGTGATTCGAGGACTTCACAGCAGGCAGACATCATGAATGTGATTTCAAAAGCCCCACCACCCAGAGGAAGGGTATGATTTGTTGATTTTACTGTCATCTACTACAGAGAGAATATAATTTATGATGTATGTAAATCTTTTTTTATTATTATGTGATTCATTATAAATTGTTTATCTAGGCCCTCAGAGAAAGCCTAGATGGCCCAGGGTGTTTATCACTATCAAATGCCACTCTTGAAGTTGCACATAGAAATTGTTCTGTAAAGCCTGTGAGATACCAACATATTATAAGGGTGGTTTTTCCCGACTTTTCTTAAATTTTATCTCTACATCTATAGTAAGACATGGAGGGGTTGGATGTGGAGTTGTAATCCCTTCAGCGGATTCTGTTATTTAAATCCAGCTCTACACCCAGGAGTTTGTCTGCCTCTCACATCTTTTCTGTTTCTATGTCTTAATCCCTGTGTCTTTGTTTTGTCCTCTTGCTCTTTGAAGTACAACTTATATTTGTCCCAGTGGGTAACTGGTCAAGCAGCGGCTATTAAAAGCAGCCGTGCATGAAACTAGTAAAAACTCCTGCAGCTCGACGATGGGTGCACTCACCAGCTGTGACCATTCCCCCCATTGCGCTTAATTCCCACTGCACTTCCTAAAAATTTACAGCGATCTTACATAAGGTGGAAAAGAGAAATTAGGCACAGAACAATAATGGTCTGCAGAACTAAAATAACTTTAGTCATGACACAGAAGCAAGTACAGCTCAGGTTACTGTATTTTGCTTATTTTGCCAAATGTTCTGCCTATCTGATGGTCTAATTAATCCCTTTATAAGTCATACTTGTTATCAGAGTTCTCTAAAAATAACACAATAAAGTGGATTTGATTTTCTACACCAAAAGGATCTTAAACAGCCACAACAGAAGCCATATCTTAGTAGTAATATGAAATTGCTTTGATGTGAATGTACACATTCGACATGTTTAAGAAGTCTTTGCATGTTTAGGTGTTATTGGTACCTAAACATCCCAAAAACACCAATATTAACCTGCAGTCACAGTAATATTCCCTCTGTGGCTGAAAATACTCAGGGCTGCAAACTGTGAATCTTTTTTACTCACTCTTTTTGATTCACATGTTCTTCCTCTCCACCTGCCTATCACCTCCATATCTCCCTCTTCACCACCTTGCAAGGCCGGTGAGGCTCCAAAATCTCCTCCACTGGAGGTGAATTCCTGCTATCTTTCCATCGGAGTAAATCCTTCTGATGGTTTTGTGTTAGCTGACAGCAGCTCTGCTAATCTGCTTCCAGCTCAGTTCGTCTGGCTGGCTCTGCACCTCTGCTCCACCCGATCAGAAGGAACTGATTTCTCCACAGCTGGCTGGTGAGAGACAGGCTTCAGGCTGTTACAAGGTGCAGACTCAGTGGTGGAAGAATATATGTTTTATTTATTTATTTTTTTTTTTTTTAGATTTTGCATTTGGGGTGAAACCTATCTTAAACTTACTTCTTAGTTGTGTTTTGTTAAGTTTGGTTTAAAAATACATTCCAGATTCCTAAGTATCCTTTTCAACCTCCAAAAAATTGTTTTAACCAACTTCAGACTTTCTGGATTAAATTCTAGTCACTGAAACAATTTAACACTGATATTAAAACTTGAATCGGGATTATGACCAAATCTCTACTTTGGTCTGATCTGTCTAGGCAACATTGTTCCACAAATTTTGTTTTTATTTTTTAGACTTTCTTCTTCAACCTCTCAAAATAAAAATTACTTGTTCAGTCTTTGTCTAACTGTCCTGTCATTAACTTTAACACTGAATGGAAACAAATTAGGTCTATAGAGTCCGAGATGGAGCTCTTGGGTTTTCCATTTCTCTGAGCATCGCACAATCTGACCTTAAATCTTGCCTTAAATTTGCTGGGAAGTCCACTTCTGGAATCCTTCTTGTAGAACGATGGATTTCAGATAGTTTGGCAATACCCCCACAACCCTTTCCAGATTTATGGGCAGCAACAGTTGCTTTTCTAAGGTTATTGCTGATATCTTTCCTTCTTGGCATTGTGTTACACATACCTATTTCATTTTTTTACCATGATTGTTCTTACAGACTCGTGGTTCAACACTTTTAGCACTTTAATGCTGCTTTTGCCTGTCTGTTTTCCATCATTTTTGTTATGAAATTGTTTCCACTGCCACAATGTTCACACTACATAAACAATTATACTTTAAATTATTTGAAAGTTTGTCCTTTATTCCAGCATGACTCAGAATGAAACTCCCAGCCACTTCTTCATGCTAATGTAAAACTTAGATCAGATTTCCAACATAGTCAAAAACCTCCTGTTTGGAACTTGCTGCAGTTCAGTGTAAAAACCAGTTTCTGCGGGCTTTGCCTAAGTCTTTTATAGACAAGTCCATTTGTGTCCGAAATGAGGACCCAAATACAGGCTGACGGCAGGCAGAATGCTGACTAAATAAAACTTTGACCCCAAATCCAACACTCCTAAAGGACACAGGAATCAGCAGCAGGTCACGGAGGTCATCATTCTTTACTGTATATACACACTAAATAGGCATAACAACAAAAGGATTAATGGAAGGATCAGCCAAAGAGCTGAAAAAACCCTTTGGGTAAATACACTGGGAACAGGTGAGAATAAGATACTATATGGTAGGAGCTGTAAAAATATAAGGAAACTTTCTTCCAGCTAATCCTTTCCAGGATCTATTGTTTATTTAAGACTGCATGATTCATACATATGTTTGACATGTCTTACATAAAGTATGACATGTGGGTTTTTTGGGTCTCCACTGGAATGTAACACACATCTGATCAAGGTTTTGTGAGCGAGTATTAAGTTGTGAGTGAGCATTAAGTTGTGATCTCACGCATGCACAAACACATACCCACACCCACACATAATCACTATAGGACTGCTACTTGTTAAGGACAACATTTTATCTCTACGATGGGGCTTTTTAATGGATTTTGGGTTTGCACCTGAATATCTGAAGTCTTGCTATCTTTTCTTATGTTTTTTTTTCCTAAAAGCCTTATTCAACACACACATACACCCCAGCATGTTGAGTGTCTTGGCGATTACTGATGTTAGCAGGACTCTAATCGTTTCCTTTGTTTACCCATCAGCCAGATGGCTGCTGCACCGCTGACTTGCATTCGCACACAATGACATTTCCTCTCCTTTTTGTTAAGAACTATTTAAGGTTTTGGCTTCCTTTTTTCCGTATATTCCTTGTACTAATTTGTACTGAATAAAAAATGTGCTGTCCTTTGTTTTAATAGGGTCAAAATATTAAAACGTGAAGTTTTAATTGGCTGATTACATTGGACTCTTCACTGCACAGGCTACGAACTCCATGGGCCTCAGTGCAGTAGGCGATCGGTGCTTTTTCTGCATATGACCCAAACATTGCAGTCCATGTCTCTAGGCCAGCTTTTCATTATAGCATTCTCAAATAGTGTTGCTGGTAATACATTCTTGCAGAGAGACTCAAATAATTACTAATGATCAGTGACCAGGAAATGACTGTGGTCCCGGCAGTCCCTACATGATGGATACACAACAACCATAATCATAACCCCGACAACCTTGCTATAGAGATTTTGTGCATGCTTTAAACCAGCTGAAAGCCCTCCTATACATAAAGTCAGATACTAACTGTGGTTTTAACAACCCCATGAAAATTTTGCCAAGACGTTCTAAAGGGCTTATACATTATTTCAGATTTTTATTCTGACAATATAGTGAGGTCTTTAACCAGTGTGAGGGGGGTATTAGGAATTCATTAAAACTTGTATTTACGAAGATTTGTTAAACATTCCAACAGAAGTCCTTTTTACAATCCCAATATTTATTGGGTTTTGACAAACTCTACCAACTCATGGGTCTGTAAATGATGTCTTTCGGGGCGCATACTGGAACAATTAGGCAACCTGAGTGAAATGAAGATGAAATGGGAAAATTTCTCAGAGATATTATGCTGATCTTATTTCTGGCTATGGTTTAATTTGTTTTTATTATATACTCTGTATGATGTGTTAAAAGGCTTTACTAGTGTGAATTTAAGATATAAATAGATTAAACAAAATATCTAGAGCAGCATAATGAATTTGCATTGTCTCAGTGCAAGCTTGTATAGTCCCAGTTTGCAGACCCCGTTCCTCCTTTGGAGATGTTGAGTTAAAAAAGCTCTGCATGATCGTTGATCTGAGACAGACACAAACTTCTGTGTGATGACATTTTTAAAGATTTTTATTTTTTTTGCAGCACTAGCGGCCTTTATTTTTCCAGTACCTTTTGACAGTAGTTAGACAGGAAATGGGGGTCTGAGCGAGAAGGGAAGACATGTGGCAAATGTCGCCGGGACTGAAACCTGGGACAGCCGCTTCGAGGACTAAGGGCTCCGTATGTGGGTCGCATGCTTAAGCGAATGATTGCATATAGAAATGTGAGGTGTAATGTGTAGATGAGGTTGATTTGTGTCCAGGGAGATGGGCAGTGGAGTCTAACAGGTCAGACCTCTGCCCTTTCTTAGAGAAAAAACCTTACTTGGTCTCTGCCTCTGATTAATCTTGTTCACTGTCAATCAGTCCATTCTATACTTCAGATTAGTGTTTACATCAACAACTTTATCATATGAGGCTCTGAAGCTGCATCAAAGTGAGCCCATACTAATTTAGGTCCAATCAGGTCCTCCTGTCCAGGTGGTCTTTACCTTTCAAACCCACATCCGTCCCACAGAAAGTATTCAGTTTTTCCTTACAAGACAATTTTCTACCTTTACAGAAATAAAGCCGATGCTTCTGATGTTCTTCAAGTGTTCTTAATATGTTAAACCTCTGTTTGTCATCCCACCATTTATTTTATATTCTTCTCATCATTTCCTCTAAACTTGGATTTGATTTCTTCTCCTCTTTATTCTTAAATTATTGCAAAATTACAGCATACATTTTAAAAGTATATATTTTATGTCTCTATTTCACTGATGACAAATTACATCTGTCCTTTCATTCCTGCCGTTATTTTCATCTTGATGTTCATTTTATTGTCCGTTTTGGAGTGGAAATCATTCCTATGGATGTACAGGACATTTGATGATGATTGTGATGTCTAAAACAGAAAGCTGTAGAGGCACAGTTGTATGTATTTGAAAATAAATTATGAAGGTAAAGCCCTTTTCCATCCTCACACAATGTTTCAGCTGCTGTTCTTTGCAGTTTTTTTTTAGCAGAATCCTGATTGCGAGCTGTTTTTGATTTTTTTAATCTGTATTTTAAAAGAAGAGTGTGTGGTTGTTTGACGGTTTGAGTCAGGTCCTCTCAGCGAGCAATGCTGAATTACTGACATTCATTTTGCACCCAATAGGCATGGTCTTAAAATGAAAAATTAAGTAAAGCTTTGGGGAACTGATTTAGTTTGGTGTTTACAGTTTAGATTTTGGTTAAAAGGAAAGAATGAATTCTGACAGGTTATTAAAATGTTTCTGGAACCTTCATATCTTATAGTAAACATTAACTGCAATATGCTGCTAATGCAGCTTAATCTTTCCTCTAAGTTTGCCATGTTTAGAGGTAAAGTCTCTCCTTCCTGTCAGTGGGTCCCACAGAGGCAGCTTCCTTCTGTTCAGCTCTAAAAACACAAGGACACAGATGGAGCAGATGTCCAAACTGTGTCCTTTATAGAAACACTGGACAATATTTCCAATTCTAACTGGTTTTTAACAGAATAGACTAAAGGTCTCCACAATGGACAACACTTGATCTCTTTAAATAAATGTCGCTCTCCCTGTAGTTCAAGAAGAGCTGAGCACTCACAGATCACTTTAAAGAACATGTCCTGGTTAATTATGAGAAACATTAGACCCAGTGTTCTCTCTCCTGATGGCTGCCATCTGTGATATTGTCTGTCAAAGCATCCTAACAGCCGTGAACACTGCCCTGTTCAAACTTTGTCTCTGCTACCTTCTTACTGTCCAGGAGTATAACCTCTCTCTGCAAGAAACTGCAGGAACAACTTTGTCTTCTGCACCTTCACTCTCAGTTTCTAATTTGCATCCAATCTCACTTCATTGGTTTTAAACTCTCATACATCTGTTGTGTTTTGGCCTGCTGTGTGCAGAAATATGTAAAATGCCCATTTAAGATGCAGCTGTAATAACCTCTCAAATTTACTGCCCTTAAGCAAATTACGCTCATATCTTCTCACCCTGAGCGTCCTCGTGGTGAAACCAGCATGTGTCTTTGTAAGTGCGTAATACACGTTACATGCTTGACATGGGTGTGACTGATTTGTCAGCAGTAGGCCGAGGATTTTCTGCTCTGAAGTCACACAGTAATTTTGTCTTAAACTAGTTGTTCTTTTTTTTTTTTTTGACCCTGTGCTGTCCGGCAGAGTAGCACTCATAAATTTTGTCAAATTTTCTCGACGGGAAGACAGGGTAAGGAAGAGCCCTCTCGTCCAGACAGGATATTCTTCTCTGGATACACAACCGACTCCTGGCAGAAGTGGAGGATTGGGTGGCATATCGTGAAAGTGGGAAAAATGCGGCAGCAGTTCTGGCCATTGCAAGGCAGCCCGGCTTATGTGAAAGGATCTCCAGAGCCATCAACACAAGGGAGCAGAATAACAAACTGGATGTGATCCTACAAGATAGCAGGCTGACTGGTGAAAATGGGATAAATCTTGAAGAAGTTGCATGCTCGGATCTGGCGAAAGACCAGAAATTTGGCTGTTTGGATTCACCATTGAGAAGCACCAGCGAGACTCTCAAGGCTGACGGAAAATTCAGAGTCAGCCTTATCCAAATAATTGTTGTTTTTCGGAATCTGGCTCCCGTGCACGGGCTTGATGGCTGGCTATCTTCAACTTCTCCTGGAAGTTATATAAACACGACGCTCTGCGCCCTCTGCCCCCTCCCTTCCCTGGTGACATCTGTGGACCTGCTCAGAACTGTGTGGCCAGCTGGTTGATGTGGTTGATGAACATTAGATCGTACCATCAAGGACAATGGCCTCTGTAACAGTGCTTCATGGACTTACTTTGGACACACTCACATGCACACACGCACATGCTCATATAAACATACGCTCCCCTGACACATCCTTCTCCGTATCCCTGCAATATATTGTCTCATATATGTGTTGCTTATTTGTGCTGAGGTTTTTTTTGATATGTCAAACTGTATCCTGCTAAGGATGTGGTCTTTCTTCTTATCCTCTTTTACCAAAATGTGGCTTCATAGATTTTTAGATTTCTTAGAAGGATTGTATTACAACTATTTCATACCAGTAAAAGCCAAACATTATCGAGGTGCACTGAAGTACTTTTTGGACTGCAAGTTGAGTTCTGCTCGTGGATTTGCCTCGGTTTCTTTCAGAAGAAGAGTTTGTAGCTTTAGCATTACAAAATACCATTAGCTTTACGGGATTAAGACTACATGCCAACATGTTTTTATTGTATAATGCTTTTATTATGTTTACCATTGCTGCAGCTCGAGATCAGGGTGGAATTTGGCTCATAAAAGTTTGGACTAAAACTGTTTTATACCAGTGACCCAGCTTCTGTACTTAGACTTCAGTGAGTGCTCATGACTGTTATTATTTGAATGATGGGACCACAACTGCCTCATACCAGCGACCTTAAGGATTAATATTATAATTTTTCTTCTACCACAAGATTAATTTCTTACCACAGAGGACTTAATGAGTGAATTACCTCTATTAGAAAGATTGGATTAGAACGAGCTCTTACCAGTAAACCCCCAAGGATTATTATTGTCACTTGATTTGTTTTTCAGTTGTTTGATTTTCTGTATCATTGTAATGTTTTTCCTTATGTACAGCGTTTGAGTGCCTTGTTGCTTGAAAGCGGTATATAAATAAACTTGACTTGACTTGAATCTGTAAAAATTGAAATAAAAGAGGTTTAGTGTAGATAGCCCTATATCAATATAACACCTGGTATTTGGCTGACACAGATTCATGCACTGATCAATAGTCCTGTGTGGCCGCAGTGGCTGATTTTTCTCTGGAAGTTTAAGCTTACAGTTGAAACATTTCTACACACTTGGATTGTAAGACATTTATTCTAAGTCTTTTGTGATTATATAAATATTATATAAGCAGGTGTATATGTGAGATTTGGCATGTTGAAAACAGGCAGAGTTTCTCATGGTGGAGCTTTTGCTCTGTGTCACCATGTTAGGAGATATTTTACCACTGACAAAAAGAAAAGTTTAAAAAAAGCAAGAAAAACTATTTTTCCTGCTAAAACAGCAGACAGCAGCCGGAAGCTTGTTTTTCCAGAAAATATTGTTGGAAACAACATATTTTATGTTTTGGTTTTTCTATTAGGTGGAAAGACTGGACATTATCTGGAGTTATTGCAACATTCAACTATATTTTCCATATTGCAGCTTTTCCTGAATTGTACATCCATAAATGGATTAGGAAAACTTGATGTAGTTTAATTTTGAGCATTCAATGTGAATGAGACAGTTTCTAAAAGCTGAAATGTATCTAATTTAATTTACATTGAAATGTATAGAGGTTGTTACCCACATTCTCAAACATTATAAAATTACAATAAAACTTGCAGAAATTGGCAAAAATGTCATGTTTTTTGATATTTTTATAAAAGATGGAGCAAATGTTCATCAGTAAATGTATATTTTTAGTGTTTAAAATAATTGTCAGTTGATTGAGTTATTATAATCCTTTTTTTAGCCAATATTTTACATTTGCTACTGTAGATAATTATGTTTTCAAAGTAGCCATTGCTAAACTCTGCAATTAAAACATAAAATGATTTTAAATTGCTGGTGGACATCATACCTTGCTTTAGTTACAACCCTAGAAGGAACTAAACAGAGGAACTGACAGAAGACATTGTCGACATGTTTACTTCGTGTGATCAGTGGAAATTCTCAAAAACCCACAATGCAGTCACAGTTTAACATCAGTTTCTTAAAGAGATGCTGCAGTCAGCTGTGTAGGCGCTGTTCCAGCATTAGGGCAAATATCGCAACTGTGTACTCTGATAGTAAAATACCTAATTATTACTCATCCACATCACAACAGCTCGGTAAATAACACCACCAAGTAATTTTTGATGACTTTTCAGACCATGTCACCAACATTTTAGATTTAACAAGGGTCAGTGGATAGAGTAGTCATCTTGCAATAAGAAAGTTGTGGGTTCTATTCCAGCTTCCTGCTGCTAAATGTCGATGTGCCCCTGGGCAAGGCACTTAACCTCAAGTTATCTACTGATATGCGTATCGGTGTATGAATGAGTATGCGTTAGTCAGTGAGATTGGGTGAATGTGGCTCTAGTTTAAAGCGCTTTGAGTGGCCGGTATGACTGGAAAGGCACTATATGAGTTCAGTCCATGTTCCATTTCTCAAAACCCCAATCACATTCTGAAGTTTGTTGTTCTCCTCCCACCCTGTGTGGTTTATTCATTTTAGGTTTTACAACACCATTAGCAATAAAAAAAAAAAAAGTACAAATAACCCGTTTAATTCTAAGCCATTTAAAGTTTATTTTATATATATCATCCAGGATCTGCTTTGTGTCTTTGTGACTCTAAAACATCATAAGTACATAAAATAATAATTTATTTTATACATGGTTTGCAGTTGTTTAATGCCTAAATAGAATACTGATGTGGAAGTGGATAAACATGCAGCCTGATGAAAAAATATTGTCAAAGTAAGTTTTCCTTAAAGCTGTACAGAACTTTTACTGTTTTCTTTTTGTTTCTCTTGTTCACTTCAGTTTAACTCCCAAACTCACCTCTTGGCTCTCTTACACTGATGTGAGTTTTGCATTAAAAATATCCGTCAGACTCCCGACAGATAGCCTGACTGCTGTACCCCGCCTCCACATGGCTTCACCTTACACAAACTAACTTTGGTATACACAAACCCACACAAAGCACCCAACCATGATCTGGAATCAGATTACCTGCAGGAGCTACAGCAGCAGCTAGCAGGAATAGTATTTCCAAAAAAGACACACAAGTGTACACACTTCTCTTTCATCCTAAACAGATAATAGCATAATTTTTCACAACAGAGCTGGTGTCCACTTCCTGTAAGCCCCATCATTAATTTCCCTAATGGAGAAGTAAGTGACTGGAAATACAGACTGTAATCATGTTTCTGCTCTGTCCTCCTTCAGGGCTGAAGACTCTCAGCTCAACAGTTGGGGTCTCTTTGGGTTGTCTTGCTTGTTATTTTTACATTTTGTAGGCATGGGCTGGTATGGGATTCCCACAGTATGATAACCTTCAGCTAAAATACCACAGTCTCACCAGATCACACAAATAATGTACTATAAATATATCAAATTATCAATTGCTGTGTTTAAACAAGAAAAGCGACAATTATTGGAAATACTATTACTGGTTTATATCAGAGTTGTAGTGATCATCAGTAGCAACTTCATTTCACAACAAAACCTGAATATGAATTTAAAGACTAAAGCACTCAAAATCCATGTTTGCTGGCTTAGCCATATTTTATGGATCTGTTTTACTCCAATTTTGGATCTCAACTCAAAAAGTAAAACATATATAGATTTATTACATAGGGACATATTTAAAGTTTTTATTTCAGCTAATTGCGATGATTATGACTCACAGCTAATAAAAACCTAGAATTTGTTATGTCAGAAAGTTTTATATTACATCAGACCAATAAAAACGTTTTTATTTCAAAATGTCATGTTATGGTCATAAATATTTACTTTTAGTTTTATATAGTTTCACATTTTGAATTGAATTAGTGTATATATATATATATATATTGCGAATATTCTAATCGAGGTGCACCGAAGTACTTTTTGGACTGGAAGTTGAGTTCTGCTCGTCGATTTGCCTCGGTTTCTTTCAGAGGAAGAGTTTGTAGCTTTAGCATTACAAAATACCATTAGCTTTACGGGATTAAGACTACATGCCAACATGTTTTTATTGTATAATGCTTTTATTATGTTTACCATTGCTGCAGCTCGAGATCAGGGTGGAATTTGGCTCATAAGCATAGAAATCAGAGAGCCATTGAGTTTTCTTCTCTCCTTGCTTGCTCCCGCTATCATTTTCATCTCATGCCCAAACACACCAGGGAACACCTTCTCTCAGATGGTGTCAAGTTGGACCAAAGCAGCCATTTTGGCTCTGCTCGGGGAATCAATTGCCCATTCTGTTTCTGGCCATATTGTGTCTGAGAGCTAATCAGCCACCAAGGCCTCATTACAGAGGCCATTGGAGTGTTCACAGAGCCACAAACACACCCACACACACACACGCAAACAGAAAAAAATACTTTCAATGGGAGACAAGGAGGGCCATGAGACAGAAACACCTGAGGACTGAAGCACAAAAGAATCAGCAGCATTGTAGGAAAGGCAGAAAAGCCTAAAATTAAAGCAGCCAAACATGTTCTTGCATACACATTTGTGCAGAGTCTTTACACTTGTATTACAGATTGCCTAGCAACTGAGTCTGGTCCGCAGGGGGACTGGCAATGTTCGAACAGAGGTATATCTCTGTTCTTGTAAGCTCACATTCTTACAGTTAGATTCACTGGAGACATGGAGCACAACAGCGTCCACGCTGAGATGCAAAGCTGCAGGTTTAATGTGATGCAGATTGAGCTTATCTTCAGGTAGTCTCTGTTCCATCCCAGATGTCTTTGTCTCCCTGCTGATTGATGAAAGCTTAGAATAAAGCAGCACAATGCATGCAGATGCCCTCTTTAATGAAACAGGTTTGAGTCTGCATTCACATCACGTGGTGACGAAGATGCACTGGCAGCCACACTTGCAGATGTTGATAAATTCCTGCCCGAAGCGTCTGTTTCTGAAGCGCAAACCAATCCGTTCCCAGTCTTAACTAATTTTAGAGCGTCAGTCAGTCAGTCATTTTCTACCGCTTATTCCATAGTGGGTAATTTTAGAGCGTATTTTCTTAAAACAAGCCTTGGTTTTCCAACATCTCTTCAGTTCAGTTGTGGCCTCCCTAACTCACTGATCACGATTATTCTTCCTCACTTTTTATGTGTTCAGTGTTTCCAAAATTCTTCCTACATATTGGTCACTAAATATTTACTTTAAATTACTATGATCAAACCAGATGGTACAAACTGATTTAAAACAAGACAATCATTTCATTTTGAAGACTTTTTCAAATGTTTCAAATTGCATTGCTTTAAATTGCGTTATTTTAAAATAAAGTAAAAACTGGCAATGCAGTTTTTTTCAAAGATAATATTTCTTTGCTGGTTATGGTTTTGGCTCTGTTCTTAACATTCACCCCATCTAAAAAAAAATCAAGTCCCAGATTGTAAAACTCCAGGTTTTAACATTCCAGCTGTTCATTTGAGGTTAGGTTGTAGAATTTAAAGCAGGGGTTTCCAACTCCAGTACTTGAATGCCACTGTTCTGCAACTCTTGGATGCATCCCTGCTCCAACACACCTGAATCAAATAAATGGTTAATTATCAGGCCTATGCAAAGCTTGTTGACGTGCCAAGAAGCTAATTCAGCCTTTTAATTTAGGTATGTTGGAGCATCTAAGAGTTATAAGGCTCTCGAGCACTGGAGCTGCGGACCTCTGATTTAAAATATTTCACCTTGTTAAATAGTCCAGTTACTGTGTGAAATGCACCAGTATTGGGTTAGTCAAAAAGCCTCCAAGCACGACACTACCACCACCAAGCCTGACAACTGATAGTGTTCTTAGGTTTAAAAACCTAACCTTCAATCCTCCATGAGAGCAGCTTTAGATTTCAGTGCAGCTTGAAGGTGTCAATTCAGAACCAGGACCTTCTTTCTTGGTCAGGCCCCTATTAGTCCATGCTGATGTTAAACTGGGATTCATTGTGATGACAGTAATATGTTTTCCAGCAGGTTTAACTACATGGTAAGCTTGAGTGTTGGTGATGGTTTCTGAATATCCAAACCACTTTTCTTTCCTTTGAGTGTGACAGTTTGAAAAAAACATGGGTTTAAGATGTAATTCCATCAATGCTCCAAACTAAACTCACTTATATGAACAATGTATTATAAAAAATAAAAAAATGACGAAACTCTGAGCGCTGGGCTGTGTACATCTGTTGTACACCTGAGGCCTTGTGAGAAAATGGCTCTTCAAGGTGGAAATACAATGTTCAATGATGGAAATCACATGCAGCCCCCTCCTGCAATGCCACACACCTTTAAAAATCCATCAGAACTCTTCCAAGGCCATCAGATGGGCTCCTTGTGCACTTTGTTTGTCCTTCAGTTTCTAACATGAGAAATTAAAACACTTAAATATCTTCCAGTTTAAGACTCCTTGTATCAATGAAATACATTTTATTTAGGCATTTTGACCTTTTACATGTCTGTGTTATATAAATTTCCATATTTTATAAATTTATTCACGTGACTAGAGACTAATGCCCCTTCCCAACAAATCCCTACTTAGAGCGCTTTGCCACCGTTTGACTTGCTTTTTTGGCTTTTCCATTAGTAATGGTTACATGGAACAATTACTATTTTTAGTACCTGCTTCCAACTGTTCCAAGTCGCACTGAAAACACGACGTCAGAAGACTGTCTGTCACTGATTGTTTAGGGGTAGTGTCGCTAGTTACTGCATATTTCAGTAACTAATATTTTTAAATTTTAAAACGTTTCACGTTGGACTTATTGTGTATCTGACCACTATAATATCAAGCTAGCATTAGGCAGCGTTAGCCTACCCTCACACGTCCTCTACCAAACATCACAGCCATGTCAGGCTGAGATGTTTGGTAATGAAAATCACCTAAATCGCCTTTCCTGTCTCTCACAACAGGATACTTGTTTTATTTTCATATTTGGAAAACTGTGTACAAATGAACACATGACATGTTGGACTGAACTCTTTTTCATCTGACCTCCAAAAAGAATGAGCACATGCTCATACACCAGAGAAATTCTAAAGTAGTTTACAGATGTAGCTAGGATAGTCTTAGGTCAAAGATATCTTTAAAACTGTGAAGCACGGTATGGTATGACCTTATGTTCCAGCCTGTGCCGTTTGGTTACACTTTACTGTTACATATTACTGTTATAAAATATATAGTATTTTAGGGCTTGTAAGAAACTATATTCTGCTTTCCTTCCATCAGGATAAATTAAGATTAGGAAAACCTTTTGTCAGTGATCAGTTTCTTTCAAATCAAAACTGGCCACTGGCAGAACTGCTACTATCAGTGCTATACTTATTACTGCTCCAACATCTCTGTCTTTGTTTCAATATTTGAACATTGCTAGCTTAGGTATATTTATTACATTTAATTCAGTTAGTTTAAGTAATCAGTTCATGTTATACTAAATTTACCAAATATTTTATAAATGCAACCTTCATTATTTTCCCCTTCCATTTCTCCCCCATACTTCATTAGGCAATTTACCAAACTGCCATCAGCCTTTTCCAGGTTGTGATTATGAATCTGAGAATATTATTTAATATTTCATATTAATATTTTAATATTTTATCAAATAATATTTCGGTCTGATAAGGGTTATCCAGTGAATACCAGCTCAGTAAGGCGATGGTATTAGGACAAAATGGAAAGGTGTGAGACGAGCTCTGACATTATTGAAGAGCAAAAACTCTGCACACACATTGAATGAATTCACATTCATTCAATTTCTTAAAATACAAGAATTTATTAACAAAAATAAGTCAACTCAAAGTCAAACATATTTCAATCAACAAACTCTTTACTATGCTAAAACAATCCAACTAACTATCAAGCAGAATTAAAGAATAGGGAAGACTAATAGGCTATGTACAATATAAACAAGTTGATTAAAGATGATTGAAAATCATGACCAAAAGAGTGATGCAACATTACCATGCAATGTTTATGTTTGAGAACCAAGGATTATCTTGAAGAATCTGGAAATGAAGTTAAGTTAGTCTTGGAACCAACTTGTTTTAAAGAATGATCTGCTGAATAAAACCAATCTTCTGGATGACTGATTCTCAACGGGTCTCATTAGCTGCCTTTATTTATTAAAATAATATTTAAAGAAATATTTTTAAGGGAAATGGTAAAATATTTAAGGGAATATTTTGGAAAAGAGCCAAATCTTTCTGGAGAAATGGGGCTTAATGGTGTTTACTTAGTTATCAAATTTAGTAAAATGATGTCAGGGACACATCATTTACTGGATTGAAAACTAAACCTTTCTGGGTAAATATTATTTGGCAGCAAGCACGTGTCCTTACCTGTTAGCAGTTGAAGCTAACAAAGGAGGCTGATAGCTTAGCACCAGAATCAAACACACACCTTTAAAAATACCTTCAATAAAAGGGTTAAAATACATAAGCGCAGACGGCGCCTTATGATCAATCTTCTGTGTTTAAAATCACCCTTCAAGTAAAGTTTTGTCTTAACTTTAAAAACACACAAACAAAGAACACAAAACTGAACACGTGTGCTGCAGATAAGTCTGCTAGCACCAAGATAGCTGAGTTCAACACAAACAAAACCAAACTTCATGAAATAAAAAATGTTTAGATCATTTTAATTTAGATCCTTCTCTATTATTCTGCCCAAACACCAAACCTCGTATGAACGTGTTGAGGAGTTGTCCGGGTGACGACGAAGTTTGAAGAAACATCCACAGTCAACAAACGGTTAGCTTTCAGCTAACCTCCGTAGCTGGTTGAAGGTGCGGCCGCTCTGTGAACAAAAGGATTAGCTTCCAGCTAACCTTTGGAGCAGTGGCTGGAAGACGGCTCGTTCTGTCCGCTGACCACACTGCACGTTACCACAGAATGCGGCTCCTGTTGTCCTTCCTTCAGACTCGGCTTCGTAGAGACCACGTCTCTGTAGGGAACTCTGGAATAGTTTGCTTCTGCAGGCCTCAGAGAGAAAGCAATGCTTATACCTTAATCTCCCTTTTATGAATGAATACCAGATTATTTCAACAGTAATCCATCAGTACTTAACTTGTGCATATGATTGCGTGATCTTATGACACCCTTGGATCCAGTTTGAAGAGTTTATGTCGGTTTGCCAGCAAAGAGACATTAGCGCAGTGGGCCTCCCCTATCCCGGTCCCGCAGAGGAGCAGTGGAAGAGACAGGACCATTGGAAAGGGGGGTGCTTTTATACAAACTGCCCTCAGCCTATTCCAGCTCTATTATCATGCAACAAGACACCTTTACCTGCTCTTTCAAATGGGACACTTCAGTCCCTCTTCAATCTCTTTCTCCATCCTATGTCTCCGTCTCGCTCTATTCCTCTTTGGGAGCACTTATAATAGGCTGGGGGGATGAGTGACAGTGGTGGACAATAAAGCAGCAGGATAGATAGGAGAAGAGTCACGACTGGGAGATCTAAAGCCCAGCTCGTCCTGTCAGCCAGAGACATAAGACACAGCAAGGGCAGCTCAGCTGGACTAAAAAGTGAGGCAATCTCAGCTTTAAATGTGAATAAATTGCAATGTGTTCAGCAAAGGTATAATTATCCTTCATATTGTAGAAACAGAGAACGTTCAGGCTTTTAAAGTCCATGATTGTTACAGACGTACTTTTAAAGCAAAGAAATGAAAAATAATAACTGACTTGGAGGGCAATTCTATTAATGATACATCAGGAGATAAAGGTTAAATATCAGGAAGGATTAAAGTCAAGCACCTGCAGGTGACAGCACTGATTCTTTATGTATCACATGTTATTTTTCAAAATTGATTCAGGAACATTTCATGAACGTTTCTTTGCAAAAAAGAAGAGTACACATTTTTGGAAAATAATAAAATCAGAAAACCAAAAAATATGTAGTTGGAGTATATAGCCTTGAAAATAAGAACATTTTAATGATTGTCAGGTCCACCCTTACAGGTTCCATAGACTTTAAAGCTGCAGAAGAGAGTTCTGAGAAAACCTATAATTAGCCTGAAAATTTTAACAACAGGTCAGCTTTAGCACAGCAAGCAGGAGGAACCTGTTAGGTCCCTCCAGCTTGCTGTGCTACAGCCCTCCCTCCACAGCGGGGCCTACCATGTACACGCAGCATGCTTTTTTACATCGGTCTTCTTCTGTTTACCTGTCTGTTTTTTGAGCAGGTGCCACTTCAGAAATTGACTGTTTTCCTGTAACGTTAGATTGTTTCTCTGTCATTAGCACAGCTGAAGCACATCTACAATCTTTAGCTTGAACCTGGGAACACGCGTGAGGGAGAGGGGTGTGAGCAGTGCATATGCAAGCGTGTTTGACACTGCTAAGACATTCCTCCTGGCTCTGAGTGGTTGTTTGTGACCGGGAGCAATGTATTTCTGCAAAAGGCAGTAGGACCACTGGGAGGAGCCAGAGGGGCTTGATTTTTTTTTTCACAGATCAACTTTACTGTCAGGATATACTGACAGTTTTAATAAGTATGTAAAAAATACATTTTTACAAAAGTTACTTACTGCAGCTTTAAGATTGAATCTAATGCACATGATTGACTAATCGCTATGTGTGACCAGCCCATTTAGCAAAGTTGTAGATATTCTACATATGCTCTAGATTTATTTCAACCCCTATTGAAGGTTTGAACAGTTCCTTATAAACTCCCTTTCAGAGCCTGTTTCACAAGTAGGCACGGTAACCAGTCATCAGCAGCTGCTCATCAGCTGTTTTAGTCTCCTTCCTCCACTAATCTGCTGAAAGTGTGTGTACTTTCTGCTGAAAGTATACTCCAACTACATTTTAAGTGCTCTGTCCCTCCATCCAGTTCCGCTGGGGACCTGCGTGGAAGAGGTGTGTTTGTTGAAAAAGCGGTGTTTTATTCGGACAGTGACGTCACGGGAAGTTCGCTGTTATTCCCTGTTCCTGGCTGTGCTGGAAGTAGGTTAATGCAATTTATTTTAAAGTTCCAGAAAAGTTCTTACTGGCCATTCATTTTGTACCCATGGCTGTGGTCCCAACAATTCTTAGTAAAGAACAGAGCTGCTCTAAATGTTGTTTTTTTAGGAACATCTTCATCTTTGTCAGGTTATTTGTGCTTACTGGATATATATAGTACACGTGGCAGCTCTGCTTTTGGTTTATGTTGAGGGTCTGATTTTCTTAGGCTAGCTAGGTTTAAATAAAGCCAAGTTGCATAATACTGCTACTAGTAGATACTGTAGCTGCTCTGTAACTATAAGTGTATTGCAACAATTGCAAATAATTTGTTGAACACCTGAACCCATGTATTTCATGTGTTCAACAAATGAACACATGAAACACAGCTTGTAGTGACAAACAACAGGTAAATCCAATCTAAGCCTTTCCTAAATCGACCCACTGAGGAAAAGCCTATTTTAACTGTGTCAATAAAACTGGTAAACCATGAAATTTTTCTGAACCTCCATAGAGACAGAAATTACTGTGAACTGTAACTTCCAAATACATTACACTTTTTTAAATGCAGTTTTGCCACATATTTAACCTTCTCTAAAGGACTCCATTTTAGAAAACTTGTTAAAATATCCCAAATATATAAATATATCACAGCCTTCTATTATGCTAAAAGTTGTGAAAAAAATATAGTTTTTACAGGGAACACAGACTCCATACATCAATTAAGTTTATTTAGTCGTTTTACATGACAGTTAAGATTTAATAGCGTGCATGCATTAACCTTTAATACACACAGGGGTTGGACAATGAAACTGAAACACCTGGTTTTAGACCACAATAATTTATTAGTGTGGTGTAGGGCCTCCTTTTGCGGCCAATACAACATCAGTTTGTCTTGGGAATGACATATACAAGTCCTGCACAGTGGTCAGAGGGATTTTAAGCCATTCATCTTGCAGGATAGTGCCCAGGTCACTATGTGATACTGGTGGAGGAAAACGTTTCCTGACTCGCTCCTCCAAAACACCCCAAAGTGGCTCAATAATATTTAGATCTGGTGACAGTGCAGGCAATGGGAGATGTTCAACTTCACTTTCATGTTCATCAAACCAAGCTTTCACCAGTCTTGCTGTGCGTATTGGTGCACCGCCTTCAGGATACAATGTTTGAACCATTGGATGCACATGGTCCTCAAGAATGGTTCGGTAGTCCTTGGCAGTGACGCGCCCATCTAGCACAAGTATTGGGCCAAGGGAATGCCATGATATGGCAGCCCAAACCATCACTGATCCACCCCCATGCTTCACTCTGGGCATGCAACAGTCTGGGTGGTACGCTTGTTTGGGGCTTCTCCACACCGTAACTCTCCCGGATGTGGGGAAAACAGTAAAGGTGGACTCATCAGAGAACAATACATGTTTCACATTGTCCACAGCCCAAGATTTGCGCTCCTTGCACCATTGAAACCGACGATTGGCATTGGCATGATTGACCAAAGGTTTGGCTATAGCAGCCCGGCCGTGTATATTGACCCTGTGGAGCTCCCAATGGACAGTTCTGGTGGAAACAGGAGAGTTGAGGTGCACATTTAATTCTGTCGTGATTTGGGCAGCCGTGGTTTTATGTTTTTTGGATACAATCTGGGTTAGCACCCGAACATCCCTTTCAGACAGCTTCCTCTTGCGTCCACACTTAATCCTGTTGGATGTGGTTCGTCCTTCTTGGTGGAATGCTGACATTACCATGGATACCGTGGCTCTTGATACATCACAAAGCCTTGCTGTCTTGGTCACGGATGCGCCAGCAAGACGTGCACCAACAATTTGTCCTCTTTTGAACTCTGGTACGTCACCCATAATGTTGTGTGCATTTCAATATTTTGAGCAAAACCGTGCTCTTACCCTGCTAATTGAACCTTCACACTCTGCTCTTACTGGTGCAATGTGCAATCAATGAAGACTGGCTACCAGGCTGGTCCAATTTAGCCTCGAAATCTTCCACACTAAAATGATAGGTGTTTCAGTTTCATTGTCCAACCCTGCACAGTTGTGCTACAAAGAAAATAAAATCCAGAGCTTAACAAAGAGTTGAATTGGGTTTCTGTGATATCAGGGCAACAACTAACTGGACTTAGTTTTTATTTCTTTTATGGCCCGATGGAGGTAGATTTCCTGGTCAACGGCATCCTCGTGGGGCTCATCCCTGTCTCCTCCATTAGCATGGTGTTAAAAGCAGTCTGTCTCTTGTGTAACATTTTTGCCTGCTGCCAGCCCAGCCGCCTGTTAATGCTTGTTGTCAGGACTATTAAACCCAGAGAGGTAGTGGTGGAGGCAGTAGAGCGAATTATAAACTAACTCCCTGACCCCCTCATCCACCAGACCCCTTACCTCCCCTGAGAATGGCTGCTGGCTGCAGAAATAGAAGAGCATTTCCCAAAATATGTATGACTTCCCTGCACTTCAGCTATGAGATTTCTTTGTATTTACGCAAACATATCGTTCCTCATGAATAATGAATAGCAGCAATTCTTTTTATTTGGTCTTGAAAATGAAAAAATAATTCAAGTCTGCCATTGCTTAAGATTTTTCAACAAGTTCCATGAAGAGACCAAACTGTTTCCTCTGCACTTTCTCACTTCCATAATATTCTGTTCAGCCTTCAGCTCCTGAACATATAAATCATTCAGAACTCCTCAGGCACAAAGTCCTGCTTCCAAAGTCCTGGTTGGTCTTGAACATTTTATACAACAATATCATTGGTGTGACTATGATTAACAACAGGTGCCAAAGGCAATTCTTAACAAAATATGCAATTTTAATAAAAATTTCCAAGTCCAGGCACCGCCTAAATATCAGGAATCAATAGCCAAACATTTCTCATTCTGTCAGTTTTTGATTTATAAATACCTGCCTGTTGAGGTGTGATCCTGCACACATACACAAAATAAACACAAACAATTTAGAAAAGTTAGAAAGAATAATTTATTAACAGAATACTTCAGCTTCAAGTTAAAATACTATAGTCAATAATGTTTTTTTTAAACTAGGCTAGTAAGACTGGACTAATCTACCAAGTAAAAATGAAATGAATTAGGAAAATGAATAAACTATGGAAAAAAAGTTAAAAGGAGCTAAAAGAATAAACGTAAAACCAATAAAACAATGCAGCGATATCCTAGTTTAGAGTGAATATGTTTAAGAACCAAGGTTTGTTTTCAGGAAGTAGGAAATAAGGCCAAATAAGCTCTGAAAGCTAACAAAGAACAACAGCGGTAATTTGTTTGAACAACCAGTTCACTACGTAAAGCAGAAGGAAAAATACTATTTAAATAAAATTATATTTCCAAAATTGTTTGCTGAATTAGAAATCAATAACATTTTGGACAATTGATTCTTAAAGTTTTGTTATCAGGCTAACCAGCCACCACAGTGGCTGACTAAATAGAGTGATGGGCTACCACATTGGCGGGTGCTACAGATGTGGACTCACTATTTGGCAGATGGCAGGCGTGATGATGTCACAATAAGGGATCATATGCTCAGCTAACAACAAAGAGAGCAGCTGCTGTGCTATTTAGCTACCCCTCTAAGTCCCACATGTACCTTTTAAGTAGCACTTATAAAAATATTGTTTGTATGAGCGTAGGCGGCCTGCTACAGCCGATCACAGCACAAACAGAAGGAACCATGCAGTAAACACAGCCGTGCTAATGGTGTCCACCGTCTTAGCATTAGCAGAGCTTTAGCATTAACAGCTAGGATAAGGGAGACACAATTTAGCACGTTTGGAAAGAATATACTGTCATATTCTAGACTGGTTAGTGAGATAGGAGGAAGGGGAATCACAGGCAAAATGGAGCAAGGTCATGTTACCGAACCATCAGTGTTTGAACCTTTCATTGAAATAAAGTTTGTTGCAACTTTAAAACACCTAAAACAAATTTTGTAGCCTCAATGGCCTGTTAGCACTCAAGCAGTGAAACAGCGTAAACAAAGCAAAACGCAATGAAATAAACTATATTTATATTGTTTTATCCTAAACAAATTTACTTTGCCCAGACACATCCTCTTACCATGAACTGTTCTGATGAACAGGAGAGCAGCGTTGAGATGAACAGAGAAGATATGTCAGCAGCTCTTTGCCTAGCGGCTGAGGCTAGCGTCTGCTCGGACTGTCAGGTGTGTGAAGCTGTGGTTTCAATGCTGTCTACCCAGGGCAGCAGAGGGGAAAGCGCTTCATCAATATAATCAGGGACACCGTCTTGGGGAATCTAACATCAGATTCTTTCTGCAGGAGCTCAGCCATCCCATTTCAGGCAGCTAACCTTATTTTTGCCCGTGGTACAGTCACCGGATACACAAACATCTGATCGTACATTACTTTGGATTCAAGGTTTCTTCCAAGACGCAGCCTTTCACTCAGCCTGCGAGATCAAGATGTTAACACAAGTGTCCCAATGCAGCCTTTGGAGAGCTGGAGGCAAAGGAGAAATAACTCTACAGAGATTTGTAGCTCTATGCCGTCACAGCTGTGACTCCTACTTCCTGGGAGCTGTCATTAAAATGGGTTAATAGCCTACTGTGCATTTTGGGATTCAGAGTTGTAACCAGTCTTTTTTGTTCTCTGTGTACAGTTCTGTCCTTGTTCTCATCCATGGCTGGACCCAACAGAAGCGAAACATGTTCCCACCCAAACAGAACTCGCTGTCTTTCCTCAGCAGCCCCTCACCGCTCAATATTTAGCAGCAAAACCCTGATTCTTTCATGCAGCTTTGATCCAGTGCATATTGGTCTGTGCGATCAATACCTCATCAGCTCCTTGTAGGTTGAGCCGCAGTTGGTGGAAAAATACAGCTATTCCAACACCACACATGCCTTGTTTTGTTGTTTCTGCTCCTAAATGTTTATTCTCAGCCTGACAGCAGCATTCAGGCCTGCAGCTGGAAAAAATGCTGCAGTTTTTTTCCTGGTTGCCTCATGTGTGTTGAGTTAAAAGGTGTTTATCATCTTTTACAATGAGGTCGTTTTAATTTATATTTGAATATCGAAATGCATATTCGATGCATAATCTCTTGCAGGATTATTCCTGATCTTGGTTTCATTTTTTTAAATTAGATTAGAGTATAACATTGTGCGTCTCATAGCATAACAATAGGTAATATTTTTTCAAATATGACTTAGGAATATAATATGTGCAAATTCAAGTCAAATGCGAATTTACTTTAATCCTAATCCTGTTAGCCTTGCAAGTCACATTTTAAATCAGACCAGGAATTTATGTAACTCTGTAAAAATCCCTAAAGGTTTTTAATAAAATGATAATGTTTAAGTTATTTGTTCTGGCAGCTAAATGTTCAGTTAAAACATGGTAGTAGCTCTGATTATTTTAAAAACTAAATTTCTCCACATAAGAGAAAGTTAGCCCAGATTGAAATGAAGGATTTCAGCAGCAGAGGAGAGTGTTGCACTGGCCGCCTGCTGCTGAACTGGCTGCAGGGTGTTGATGCAATCACTTTTTGATCTCCCCATCATCTATTCTAGACAAGGACCTGCTCAGAGACCTAACCTGCTAATTTAGTGCTTACTATGGCCTTCCAAACTGCCAGGCCAATGATATGCAAGCAGACTGCTGCCTGGCTTCATCAGTAACAAACATGTTTAGATGATCAAACTAGAAATGGAAAAAAAAAAGTATGCACAAAACTATTTTAATAGTTTACATGTTTAAAGTCCATGCAAAGCATTTAATTATACATAGATAATGAATATGAGATGAAAAGGTTTCACAAACCTAAGTGCAGTAAGAGATTAATAAAACAGGTGTAGAAACAATAAATATTGCATTTTCTTGTCTAAATAAGGTTAGATAATAATTTTCCTTTAAAATATAATTGTTTAAATAGACGTTTATTGTCTTGAAGACTAAAAGCATTTATATTTGTTTTTGTAGGTGTTGTCTATTTCCCAACAGATTAGTTTATGTAAGATGAAGTCTGGAGAGGAAGAAAAACACTTTCCTTGTTGATGTAGCATATTATGTAGTTCCTGTACTTTGTAGAAGGTAATACAAATTCTGGGTGTTGTGATTATGAATATATTATTTAATATTAATACTTTAATATTTTATTAAACAATAATTTGGTCTTTTAAGGGTTACATTATTAAACAGCAAACCTCTACACAGTTCAAGAATGTATTGACAAAAATAAGTCAACTTAAATTCAAACATATTTCAATCAACAAACTCTTTACTATGCTAAAACAACCCAACTAAAATACCAAGCAAAGTGAAAGAATAAGGAAGACTAATGGGCTGTGTACAATAAAAACAAGTGAATCAAAGACGGTTGAAAACCATGACCAAAACAGTGAAGCAACCTTACCATGCAATATTATTTTTAGTTTTGAGAACAAAGGATTATCTTGATGAATCTGAAAATTGAGTTCAGTTAGTCTTGGACCTAACTTTGGCAATAATTGGTATTGTCATTGTTTTCGAGACAGCTTTGACCCACATACAGAAAAACACTCAAAAGTAAGAACAGAATGTAAGGTGTTTTTATTGTCAGCAAAATAATCAGGAGCGGGGACAGGAAACACCAACTGTATGGGAAGAAAGAAATGACTGATGAACAAAGGATAATGTAGAAAAATGACTAAAAGATCTGAGAAATGGCTTACTAAATTGTTGTTGCTTGAACCACCAGGGGTAGAGGGATTCAGGGTCTTGGCTTGCGAAGTAGAAGTTGCTCAGCCGTTCTCTCTAGTGCTGTCTGAGAGGACTTGGTGAAAAGCAGAGATAGCTTGGGTGCGGGTACTGGTGTTGGAGGGTGGAACAGGGTACGCTTATGCCTTGGTCCTGAAGGAGGAGGAAGCGGGAAGCCGCCAGCTTGGTCCGTGTCCGAAAAGTACAGGTGGTTGGGAATTAAGTCAACAAAAGCGAAGATCCAATTTCCAGTAGGCGGTAATCTTAATTCCCCAGAAACCTCTGGAGCATAGTTGAGCCTCAGCAAGGTAACCAAAGCCTTAGGTTAGAAACCTGCGAGGGAGCAAAATACAAAGTTACAAGGAGCACAAAAACAAAGAAAAAATCAGTAGAGGCTGAGCTTGTTACCACTAAGGCAAACACTCTGGTATACCTTCAAACAACCATTCACAATGCAAGATCAGATAAAACATTATTTTAATAAAATAATATTTTAAAGAATGATTTGCTGAATGATTGCCCTGCGATGCACTAGCGACCTGTCCAGGGTGTACCCCGCCTCCCGCCCATAGACTGCTGGAGATAGGCACCAGCTTCCCCGTGACCCACTATGGAGGAAGCGGTATAGAAAATGACTGATGACTGACTGACATGATTTGCTGAATAAAACCAACCTTCTGGATGACTAATTCTCAACGGTGTTTAATTAGCTGCCTTCGTTTATTAAAATAATATTTATGTAAATATTATTTTGAATAAGAACCAAACCTTTTTGGATAAATGGGTCTTAACGGTGTTTAATTAGCTGGCTTCGTCTAGTACAAATAATATTTAAGGAAATATTTTTAAGGAAATGTTAAAATAATATTTGAGAAAATATTATTTTGAATGAGGACCAACAACCTTTCTGGGTAAATTATCTTTAATGGTGTTTAATTAGTTATGACGCTTAGTAAAATAATAATTAGGGAAATATTATTTCTTAAATTGGAAACTAGCAACCATTCTGGGTAAATGATCTGTAGATGGCTCATAAGGTGGGGTGAGCATGTGTTCTGAGCCGTTAGCGGTTGGTGCTAACAAAATAAGCTTATAGTTGTTACCAGAATCAAACATGGACCTTTAAAATACCAATAATGCGGCATGTTATAGCCAATTTGTGTTTAAAAAAACAAAACACCCTTTAAATAAAGTTTGTTTTAACTTCAAAAACACAACACAGAACACATCATTAGCTGAGTTTCTAATCTTCTTTGCCCAAACATTACCTCTTATGTGAACCGTGCTGAGGATAAATTGTCCTGGGCGTTGAGAAATACATCCATGTGTGGGTAAATAAAGGGTTAGCTTGCAGATAACCTCCGTAGCTGTGTCATTCCTATTCCTGTTCCTGACTGAGCTGGAGTGGGTTACTGTGATTTATTTTGAAAATTCCAGATAAGGTCAAACTGGCCTTTAAATGTTGTAATCCATGACTGGACCCAACATGGGTATGCTTCAGGTACATAGTTACATTTTATTAGTGAAACATGTAATTATCAGCTTTTTTAGAGAATCTGATGGTACTCTTGGTCCTTGAGCTAGTTAGCTGTCGTAAGCTGAAGATGAATGAAACTTGCTGTCCTATGGTATTATGTCCTGTTTTGTGATAGTAATGTCAGAATGGTAGTTTAATTAACAATAGTAACCAGTGGCGTATAATCCATCCAAGTGACAGAAATGCACATCTATTTAATTGCTTCCCTGTGTGCACAACAGGCCCAGCACATCTTCAACTAGAAAGTTCACAGCCTGGTGGAGGAGGTGGTAAACTAAAGTTAGAAAAAGTTAGGTTCTATCATAGAAATAACACATGCCATCAATTTCAATGAATCTAATTTACTAGGAAAGGTTCTGCTGTCCTTCTACCAATCAGTTTGACTCCCACCTCATCTTCAAGCATACATCTGAATGAACAGAAGAAAACCTAAGTCCTGAACTAAGTTTGACTACAAATCTCTCTGGTCACTTCTGTGGACAAGAGATGATCTCACAATATGAAAGATTTGGAGAACTTTTGCATGACAGAGTGGGCAAATAATACCAAGCCAAGGCGTGGGATGCTGATGGACTCCTACTAAAGAAGACAAAATGCTGAAACTGAATCAAAAGGTGCTTCAACAACCCTCTATTATATGGGTGTTCACACAGATAAATGTACACATACGTAGATCTATATGTACACAATTTAAGTAAAAAAGAAGCAGTTTGTATTCAATTAAATAAATTGCCATCTTTTAAATATTTGAACCCTGACATGTCCATATTTTACAGCAAAGAATATACCAAAGTTTTTAAAACTTGAATTTGGTTGTGTGTGTTCAAACTAATTCATCCAAAATGTAATTACTTGAAAACACAGTAATTAATTGGTCAGAGGAATATCCATCGGCCTTAAACAGCAAAGCCAAACTCTCTGAACAACCTCTGAAAAAAGATCTGTGGATGGAAAGAACAAGGTCTTAATGTTCTGCCAGCTCAGACTGTAAAAATATTTCATTTTAATTATTTTCTTTATTCACCTTGTTTCTGTTGCCTTACACTTCACGTTTCACAGTTAGATCGTAAAATGCCACAACATGCACAGTCCAATGTTTTTGATTCCTGAACCCAGTTTTATGAAGACAGAGAAGGGAATCAGGAAACAAAATCCTCAATATAGATCACAGTAAAATCAGTGCAGAATAGTACATCATTCTTAAAAGACAGCATCACAAAGTCTCTCTGCTGTTGTGTGTGTGTGTGTGTGTGTGTGTGCGCGCGTCCATCATGGCCTGGTAAAGGTTACGGTGTCAGGTGTAATATTTTCCAATAATAGATGTCATGTGAAGTATCTCTACAGAGTGGGGCCGTGGCCTTTTAATGATAGCTTAACCAGATCACTGACAACATCATCAACTCACACACACAAAGAAGCTGGACCTTATCACAAACCTTCACGTTACTGACATTTTGGTCCTAACTGCTGCTATTAATATGTCCCTAATCCTCACCTCTTACCCTCTGCTCCCACCTCCACAGTACGCACACATTAAAAGATCAAACTACAAAGATCATTACATCTGTGTTGAGCTTCCTGGGTGAGTCAGTGTTTGCTGGAGCAGAAATCAAACATGAAGCCTGTTAGAGAGGCCGGACATGTTACAAAAACTAAAATTACTTGGCGCTGATCCTCTGGCATGAATCTGTGTGGGAAAACACTTCGGCTCAGCCAGAACATATTCTACGGCATACTATTCCAAGCACACTTTTTACATTAATGCTTTGGTACACTTTGGGGGATTTGTTGAGGAGTAACCTTGATATAAATAGAAAATGGGATTGCAAATTCCAAATATCATTAGTTTCCACCTCAATATCTGAGAAAAAGATGATTTATTCGTCCACTGTGTAAGGTGCATTTGCAAAACCCCTACCTGATTTATAAAGGAGAATAGTTTTGCAATATCCAATCTACATAGGATCAAAACTATACATACATGCTATAATACAAAAAAGCAACACTTTGATCTCAGTTAGAAAGATAAATCATGCTGGATATCCATACTGATATGGCACAGGTTAATGTATTAGGCCCAAAAGGATGCCACATCATTTGATGAAAATAAGAATAATTAACCCACAGAGGGCTTAACCTAAAGTCTCCAATAAATTTTAACTGAAAACGTGATGCTGCAGGCTAGCCCAATTTGTTGATACGTTATAACAGCACATTCTTGTATGCATGCCTGACAATGTCTGGGCATGCTCCTTATGAGATGACTGATGGTGACCTGGTGTATCTCCTTCAAGATCCTGACCAGGGCATCACTAAGCCCCTGGACAGCATGCTGAACAATGTTGCAGGCCGCATAACGTTCACCACAGCTTGTCCAGATACCTTCACGTCTGTCACATGAGCTCAGAGTGAACCTGCTTTCACCTGGGAAAAAGAACAAGGCGCCATTACAGAACCTGCCAATTCCAGTGTTTTCTGATAAATCCCAGTGGAGCTCCGCAGTGCTGGACATTGAGCACATAGCCCACTAGAGGACATCAGTCCCTCAAGTCACCCTCATGAAGTCTGATTCCAATAGTTTGATCAGTGACATTTATGCCAGTGGCCTACTGGATGTCACTTTGTAAGGCCCTGGCAGTACTCATCCTGTCCCTTCTTGCACAAAAGAGCAGATTTCGGTCCTGCTGATTTGTTAAGGACCTCCGGCGACCCTGTCCAGCTCTCCTAGTGTAACAGCCTGTTTTCTGGAATCTCTTCTATGGTCTTGAGACTATGTTGGGAGACACAGCAAATATTTGGGGTTCGGCACGTATTGAGGTGCCATCCTGGTGGAGTTGGACTGCCAGGTATTGCCTTGTGCTACCAGTAGTGACACTGACCCTGGTCAAATACAAAAAAATAAAAACCAGTGAAAAAAACAAGGAGGGAAAAAAGTCTGTGTCCTCGATTTGCAAAACCAGTCCTCTTTTGAGATTTGGGGTCATATATTGTTTCCCCTTTTAATCCACCTGTTGTTAATTTCATGAACACTAAAACAGCAGACACTGATTAAATACCCCCTCTACTACTTAACTAACCAAATCAATATTCCAGAAGTTTAACTGATATTATAATCTGAATAAAAGTCATCCTTTATTTTTTTGAACAGTGTATATATGTACATCCTCCATAATATTTGGTAAATGTCACTTAGCTAGTTACTTTTAACCAGTTAATGTCATGATTTGAGGGTGTTTATTTTTTTGTTTTTAGGTTTTTCTTCGATTCTGATTATGTTGTGTTCTGGATCTTGCTTCTGATTATTATGTTTTCCGGGTGGGATATATGTTCTTTCTTTTGTATTTAGGTTTGATTGTGTCATTGTATTCCTGTTTAGTCCCAGTTATGTTTTGTTTTCACTCCTGCCAAAGCTGGTAAGCAGCTTCATTCGGTTCACCTGAACCATGCGAATCAGTCTCCCTGTTTCTCCATTTACCATGTCTTATATATACACTGCTGTTTGGTTCTGTATCTGTGGAAACATTACACTGTCTGTCATGCCAAGTCTGTCGATGACTATTTGCCAAACCTGCCACATTTTGTCTGTCTCAGTTGCTGCCTGCCTGGTGTGAGATTTCCGTTTTGGTCTTGTTGTAATTAAACCTTTTACTAACCTCTCTGTCATCTCTGCCTGCTCGTCTACATTCTGGGGTCCACTCCAAATCACATGCTGATAGATAAGTGACTTTAGCCATTAACAAGCCTCTGGCACAGTAATGGCTGGATATTTAAATACACATCTTTGGCAAAGTTGGAAATGTCTAAATTTATCCATTCCAAAAACATTTTGGATGTGTGCATGGGTTCTTTGAACAATCAGTTGAGTCCAGTTTTCAGCCCTCTAGGTGTTGCGGTGAAGTTGAGTAATTTCAAGCTTGTCCAATTTGAAATGTACACTTTGTACAAAGCACCAGTACTACTACAAGTGAAATAGCCCAACAGCATCACAATTGATGCAGTCTTCTACATATTTGAATCCTCATTTTGACATCTCAAAACAGACGTAACAGCTAATCTAAAAGCTCATCCTTTGTCTTATCAAACATGAAAACCTTTTTTCCTGAAGCCATTTGGCTTGTCAAAGTTGGCAGCTGTACATTTCAGTTCAGCTTGAAGATGTTTGTTTTGAAGCTTCTTTCTTAGTCAGCACCTTCTTAGTCCATGGTGATCTTGAACTAGCTTCACAGTGAACAATGTTCATGGCAGGCTTAAACCTTTCTGGGTCCCGAAAGATTTTTTTTTAATCTGAGACAGACAGTTTGGCTCTTGTTTGGCCAGACTCGGACATGTTTGCAGTTGTTTAAAATATCCTCAGCTAGTAGAATATATTTTATTTCATACAGTGGGATGGTTGATTTCAAAACCTTTTGAGACCTCTTTTAAATATCTTACCAAAGCTGCGTCAATCCAATCTTCTTTCTGAAGGCTTCAGACAGCTCTTTAAAACTTACCATGGTGTTCACTCTCTTTTCAGCAGCCAAGAGCACACCAAACTAAATGTCTCAGAGTTAAATATGACAAACCTCCTTCAAAATGCCTAGTCATGACATTCTAAGCATACACACATGATATGTTAAACTTGTGTGTGTGATTTTGTTTTTAATTCAGAAAAGACAAGAGAGTGTCCTAATTTATTTTACAAAGGATTTTTTAGCTTGAATCATTTATTTATATTGGTGTAATTTATTAGTACTTATGAGAGTAATATTAAATGTCCATATTTCTAAATATTTTAGAAAAACATGTTTTTATAGGGTGTTATGTTTTCACTTTACCATTTCTTTGATGTCACTAATCACAGCACAAGAAATGCTTTCTCCACATTTTTCTTCCCCTCGGTGCTGCATTACAAGCATTATATGTTGTCAGACATAACCAACATCTCTGCAATAACAATTTTTTTTGTTGTATAGCTAGAGGAAAATAATTTATTTGTGGATTTTGCTGAAAATCAATACAAAGACATTTATAGCTGACTTTAATTATCAAAAGGCTGCTGTCTTTACATAAGACAGCCCCTGACTTATGTAAAGACAGTGCTGCTCTCTTTTAGTCAAAAATAAACATGCACACGCTACATTATTTTTCTGACTCCTCTTTCCTGACTGTGGCCATGGTATTTTTATTTTCTGTAGTCTACCCTTCCTTACCCGAGTGACAGCTCAGAGAAAGAATACATGGTTCCTGAAAGTTCAGGGTTCTGCACCGGGGTCGTCTCTACTTGGACAAGCTTGGAAACCTCTAAGCAGAGGCTCTTAATGCAGAGAAACATCAGCTCTAGTCCAGGCTTCCCCCCTGAATGTCAAAGCTCCTCACTGTTTCAGTAAGGCATAGACAATAAGTACAATGAAGTTAATAAATTCAATGGCATTCATGTGGTAAACATCTCAGCCGCTCTGGAGACGTTTGAAGGTCTTGAAATGAATCTCTCCACAGCCAAACTGTCTTTAATGCTCTGCTAAAAGGAAAATCCATGGTGCCCAAAAACTGATTTGACTGCATGTATGTGTCATGTTAGGGATTTTAGGAATCTGTATATCATCCATCACTTTTTTCATATTTCGTTTTATTGTTTAAACATTTTAGATGCACCATGGCTCCAGAAGCAATCCAAAGGCAATAAAAACCTATAATCACCACAACTCATGTCAGTCAGAGCAGTAAATTCACAAATTATACAGTTCACCCATTTTATAAATAGAACAGGTAAAACAAACATTCCATCACATCTTCTTAAGGCTCCCACAGAGTCAGGCGTCTGACTCAACCCTACAAAAATCAGTTGCTCAGGCCCCCCTGAGTCCATATTTGGGTTTAGATTGTAATATCCTTACCTCTTATGATTTGCAGTCTTCGAGTTGTTTCTTCTTTAGAGTAGGACTTTTCTGAATGTAATAGAAGGGCTGTATTTTATTTTGCACACTGACGTTTAATGTTTGTTTCTGCCCGGGAGACTCTGACCTTCAGTAAAGACTTCTGCAATTCAAGATTGGAGCTGGTAATCTTAACCTGGTCTTGTGTTGTTTTTGACTTGTTCCATTATTTGTGTCTTATGAGGGTAAATATAATCTTTTGATTTGTACCTATTGTAATTGTATGCTTCAATAGCCAGGTCCTCTTAAACAAAAGATGGTGAGGACACCAGCAAACACCGTTTATCTGCTTTCATTTTATCTTTGATGAACCACACTAATGGGATAAATGGAAATGGAAAATTTCAGTCTGTGCAGCTCCATCTGAGATATCCTTAAATCTGAAACACTCACTTGTAAATCTAAAACTAAGACCTATATGAATAAACTGTAAACAAAGACTGCTGTTCCAGATCTGTAAGTTAACTGGCTGTCTCAGTGTAACACTGTAACCATGTATCTTGTAAAAAAAAAAAAAAAAAAGCTTTCCTATCAGCCTGTAAGTAAAAATAAGACTTTTATCACCTGTTGGTGGTAAGTTTTTTCAGTTTTGAATTCTTCTGTCTGCCAGAACTGGAATGTGAGAAGCTGGTACCAAAGGTTCCCTGCTGGACTCAGATTGAAGCATGGACTTTATCAGCTCCACTCTTCGTTATCATCAGTCAGAAGCTGTCAAGATTATCACACAGTTGCACCGAACTAGACGAGCTTGCAGCACTTTGATAAGAGTTTCCAGCTCTCTCAGGAAAACTTTTATTGGTTGACATTTGACAGACAACCCATCATGTAAACAGCAGAGGTTGAGCAAATAGGAATGCCACAAACCAATGTTTCATTGGTGTGATACAGTGGCTCTGAGCCAAAATAGGAAGATCTGAGACCAAGATAGTTTACAGGAACCTGAAGAAATTGACCAAAACTTGTGTTTCTCTCTCTGTGTATCTGCAGGCTGTGGAAACAAATTTGGCTTCCAAGGACAGTCACTGGGTGTTTGTGAATGAGGTAAGACACAAAGATGCTAAATCTATGATACAAATTTTCTCTCCCAGGGGCCATTTGTGGGTTTTGTGCAGCTCCCAACTGTAATTCAAGAATGATACAAATTTGGCCCTCACATGTGGTTGATGCAGATTGAGACATTATTTTTAATTAGAGCAAAATTTTCACGGACCAATTAAAATTTTCTTACAATGGAAAATGTTAGAACACAAAGTTAGTCGTTTTATAGCCATACTTTTTGCAGTCTCTTTACTTTCATAGTAAATATGACTATATCTATCCAGTAACCTTTACGCAAAAGCAGACACACAAATCCTTTAAGCTTTTAAGTAATTTATAAACTTAGCTAAATAAATAAAGTATTTTCAATGAAAGAGTGACCCAAATCATAATGTAATTGGTGAGAATAGACTCAATCGAGCCCAAAATGATTTGCAAACTGGAACACTTTCTTTTAAAAAGCAACCTTGAAAAACCCCATTTAAGTTTTGGATCTACAATGACTTAACCATCTCTTTCCTACAAAAAAATATCAGCTTTGTTTAATTAGTCTTGTGTTTATTGTAAAACAGTAGGTAAAAACAATAGCAATACAATTTTTTTAAATGATATTAAATATATATATAAATATACGGGGGTTAGACGATGAAACTGAAACACCTGGTTTTAGATCACAATGATTTATTAGTATGGTGTAGGGCCTCCTTTTGCGGCCAATGCAGCATCAGTTCGTCTTAGGAATGACATATACAAGTCCTACACAGTGGTCAGACGGATTTTAAGCCATTCTTCTTGCAGGATAGTGGCCAGGTCAAGGTCACTACGTGATACTGGTGGAGGAAAACGTTTCCTGACTCGCTCCTCCAAAACACCCCAAAGTGGCTCAATAATATTTACAGGTCCTTCTCAAAATATTAGCATATTGTGATAAAGTTCATTATTTTCCATAATGTCATGATGAAAATTTAACATTCATATATTTTAGATTCATTGCACACTAACTGAAATATTTCAGGTCTTTTATTGTCTTAATACGGATGATTTTGGCATACAGCTCATGAAAACCCAAAATTCCTATCTCACAAAATTAGCATATCATTAAAAGTGTCTCTAAACGAGCTATGAACCTAATCATCTGAATCAACGAGTTAACTCTAAACACCTGCAAAAGATTCCTGAGGCCTTTAAAACTCCCAGCCTGGTTCATCACTCAAAACCCCAATCATGGGTAAGACTGCCGACCTGACTGCTGTCCAGAAGGCCACTATTGACACCCTCAAGCAAGAGGGTAAGACACAGAAAGAAATTTCTGAACAAATAGGCTGTTCCCAGAGTGCTGTATCAAGGCACCTCAGTGGGAAGTCTGTGGGAAGGAAAAAGTGTGGCAGAAAACGCTGCACAACGAGAAAAGGTGACCGGACCCTGAGGAAGATTGTGGAGAAGGGCCGATTCCAGACCTTGGGGGACCTGCGGAAGCAGTGGACTGAGTCTGGAGTAGAAACATCCAGAGCCACCGTGCACAGGCGTGTGCAGGAAATGGGCTACAGGTGCCGCATTCCCCAGGTCAAGCCACTTTTGAACCAGAAACAGCGGCAGAAGCGCCTGACCTGGGCTACAGAGAAGCAGCACTGGACTGTTGCTCAATGGTCCAAAGTACTTTTTTCGGATGAAAGCAAATTCTGCATGTCATTCGGAAATCAAGGTGCCAGAGTCTGGAGGAAGACTGGGGAGAAGGAAATGCCAAAACGCCAGAAGTCCAGTGTCAAGTACCCACAGTCAGTGATGGTCTGGGGTGCCGTGTCAGCTGCTGGTGTTGGTCCACTGTGTTTTATCAAGGGCAGGGTCAATGCAGCTAGCTATCAGGAGATTTTGGAGCACTTCATGCTTCCATCTGCTGAAAAGCTTTATGGAGATGAAGATTTCATTTTTCAGCACGACCTGGCACCTGCTCACAGTGCCAAAACCACTGGTAAATGGTTTACTGACCATGGTATCACTGTGCTCAATTGGCCTGCCAACTCTCCTGACCTGAACCCCATAGAGAATCTGTGGGATATTGTGAAGAGAACGTTGAGAGACTCAAGACCCAACACTCTGGATGAGCTAAAGGCCGCTATCGAAGCATCCTGGGCCTCCATAAGACCTCAGCAGTGCCACAGGCTGATTGCCTCCATGCCACGCCGCATTGAAGCAGTCATTTCTGCCAAAGGATTCCCGACCAAGTATGGAGTGCATAACTGTACATGATTATTTGAAGGTTGACGTTTTTTGTATTAAAAACACTTTTCTTTTATTGGTCGGATGAAATATGCTAATTTTGTGAGATAGGAATTTTGGGTTTTTATGAGCTGTATGCCAAAATCATCCGTATTAAGACAATAAAAGACCTGAAATATTTCAGTTAGTGTGCAATGAATCTAAAATATATGAATGTTAAATTTTCATCATGACATTATGGAAAATAATGAACTTTATCACAATATGCTAATATTTTGAGAAGGACCTGTAGATCTGGTGACTGTGCAGGCCATGGGAGATGTTCAACTTCAGTTTCATGTTCATCAAACCAATCTTTCACCAGTCTTGCTGTGTGTATTGGTGCATTGTCATCCTGATACAAGGCACCGCCTTCAGGATACAATGTTTGAACCATTGGATGCACATGGTCCTCAAAAATGGTTTGGTAGTCCTTGGCAGTGACACGCCCATCTAGCACAAGTATTGGGCCAAGGGAATGCCATGATATGGCAGCCCAAACCATCACTGATCCACCCCAATGCTTCACTCTGGGCATGCAACAGTCTGGGTGGTACGCTTCTTTGGGGCTTCTCCACACCGTAACTCTCCTGGATGTGGGGAAAACAGTAAAGGTGGACTCATCAGAGAACAATACATGTTTCACATTGTCCACAGTCCAAGATTTGCACACATTGCACCATCGAAACCGACGTTTGGCATTGGCACGAGTGACCAAAGGTTTGGCTATAGCAGCCCGGCCGTGTATATTGACCCTGTGGAGCTCCCAATGGACAGTTCTGGTGGAAACAGGAGAGTTGAGGCGCACATTTAATTCTGCCGTGATTTGGGCAGCCGTGACAGGTGTTTCAGTTTCATTGTCCAACCCCTGTGTGTGTGTATGTGTATTTATATATATATATATATATATATATATATATACATACATGTTTTTTGTCTACAGGTATGTTTTGTTGGCACTAGTGAAAGACATGCAGCAAAGACATATTGGGAATGGAACCCAGGACTAAAGCCTTAGTTTCTGGAACACCCATTCTACCATGAGTAGAACGCCATGCAACGCCCCTTGACTTCACAATTCTGGCCTACGTGTTTGAACACCACTGATGTTCAGCATGGTACCACCTTGTGGTTGTATGTGGGAAATAATCCTTTGAGAACAATAACCCTTTAATCCCCTTATTTTAGATGTTTAAAAACTGATTTTAATTTGTTTACATGCCTTTTTTGTAGATTTGTTGAACTCAGTAAAAAACACTTAACATAATCAGTCAAGCCCGGAAATTATGACTGAAGATTTCCTTTGATAGTTTTTATTAAATTCTTCCCCATTTTTGTTTTGGAATTTGTGAAAATTTGGTTCCACATTTATTAACACGTGTTCTTCTCCTTTTAATACCTGTTTATTTCATTGCCAACTAGTAGCAGTTACCACAGTTAACTACAGCATTAAGCAAAGCCGAAAGGCAGTATTTTAGGCTACTGCTGGTGTTACCAAAATCAGAAGTAATGTTTCACAACTACGAGGAATTTGCTTTTGTGGTAAGGTGCTACACATAGACAAACATACAGCTGACAAACATACAAGTTTTGATTTGTATTCCATTTGCCATGCGCTGATTTGGCCATATGGTAAAATCCTTTATGATGTCTTTGTAGCCTATGTTCTTATTGACTATCTTTATTTTACTGAAGGCCTGTTCACCTCCAGCAACAGGGAGGTACTGGTAAATATAAAGTTTGAATCTGTTCCTCTGCTCTGGGTTGTTTTTATTGATGTAGCTAGCCAAACTTCCTTACCTCCTGCACTTGTTTGTCATAAATTCCCTCAAGCTTTTACTTTCCTCATTTAATCTTTGTTAATTTCCAGATTTAAGTGGACAATCATTTTACACTTCACTCTCTGCTCTAGTGGACTAATTGAACTCAAACTCAGAAGTTGTCTCAGTTTTTTGTATAACTTTATATTTTAATACTAGGCAGTACGGTGGCGCAGTTGGTAGCACTGTTGCCTTGCAGCAAGAAGGTCCTGGGTTCGATTCCCATCCGGGAATCTTTCTGCATGGAGTTTGCATGTTCTCCCTGTGCATGCGTGGGTTCTCACCGGGTACTCCGGCTTCCTCCCACAGTCCAACGCAGACTCTGTGGAGACATCCAGATGTTCCTCTTCCCAGACACCTCCTCCAGCTCCTCTGGCGGAAGCCCAAGGTGTTCCCAGGCCAGCCGAGAGACATAGTCCCACCAGTGTGTCCTGGGCCGTCCCCTGGGCCTCCACCCGGTGGGACGTGCCTGGAACTCCTCTCGAGGAAGGTGTCCAGGAGGCATCTGGTATAGATGCTTGAGCCACCTCAACTGGCTCCTCTCGATGTGGAGGTGCAGCAGCTCTATTCTGAGCTCCACACCCTATCTCTAAGGGAGTGCCCGGCCACCCTAGGAAGCTAATTTCAGTCGCTTGTATCTGGGATCTTGTTCATGCCCCAAAGTTCATGGTCATAGGTGAGGGTAGGAATGTAGACCGACCAGTATATCAAGAGCTTTGCTTTTCGGTTCAGTTCTCTCTCCACCACAATGAACCGGCACAGCGTCCATATTAGTGCGGTAGCCGCACCGATCCATCTGTCGATCTCCTTCTCCATTCTCCCTTCACTCATGAACAAGACCCCAAGATACTTAAACTCCTCCACTTGAGACAGGAACTCCCCTTCAACCTAAAGAGGACAAGCCACCCGAGAACCATGGCTTTGGACTTGGAGGAGCTGATCTTCATGTGGGGCCAGCAGGACCACGTCATCTGCAAAAAGAAGAGACGAAATCCACTGGTCCCCAAACCAGACCCCCTCCGGCCTCTGGCTGCACCTAGAAATCCTGTCCATAAAAGTTATGAACAGGACCGTTGACAAAGGGCAGCCCTGCCGGAGTTCAACATGTACCGGAAAACAGGTCTAACTTAGTCCGGCAATGTGGACCAAATTCCTGCTCCGCTTGTACAGAGACCGGATGGCCCCTAATAAAGGGCCCTCGACTCCATACTCCTGGAGTACCCCCCACAGGGCACCACGAGGGACACAGTCTGAATGCCTTCTCCAGGTCCACAAAACACATGTGGACTAGTTGGGCAAACTCCCATGAACCCTCAAATATCATGCTGGAGGTGTAGAGCTGGTCCAGTGTGCCACGGCCGGAATGAAAACCACACTGCTCCTCCTGAAGCTGAGGTTCAACTATCGGCCGGACTCTCCAGTCCAATACCCTGGCGTAGGCCTTACCAAGGGAGGCTGATGAGTGTGATCCCCCTGTAGTTGGAACACCCCCTCCGGTCACCCTTCTTATGAAGGGGGACCATCACCCCAGTCTGCCAGTCCAGAGGCACTGTCCCCGACCGCCATGCAATGTTGAAGAGGTGTGTCAACCATGACAGCCCCACAACATCCAGAGACTTGAGGTACTCAGGGCAGATCTTATCCACCCCCAAAGCCCTGTGGTTGTGGAGCCTTTTAACCACCTCGGTGACTTTGGCCTGTATGATGATAGAGTCTAACCCTGAGTCCCCAGCCTCTGCTTCCACCAGGGAATGTGTGACGGCAGGATTGAGGAGATTCTCGAAGTACTCCTTCCCCTGCCGGTGTCCACCACCGGGTTTGGGGATTGCAGCAGCATCAACAACAGACTGGAGAACATGGTCCACTCGGACTATATGTCTCCAACCTCCCCCAGAATCTGGTCAAAGCTCTCCCAGAGGTGGGTGTTGAATACATCCCTGGCCGAGGGCTCCGCCAGACTTTCCCAGCAGACCCTCACTATGCGCTTGGGCCTGCCAAGTCTGTCCAGCTTTCTCCTCTTCCAGTGGATCCAACTCACCACCAGGTGGTGATCAGTGGACAGCTCAGCATCTCTCTTCACCCAAGTGTCCGAGGTTGTCAAATAATCTATTACATAATTTTTCAATTTGTTTTTTGATCAATATTTTTTGCAAATGTGTTTACATTTTGCTTATTCTTTTTTTAATAATAAACAGTGACATTTATTGCATACCACAAAATAAAAGTGCAAATCTTTGTTTCCAATGTAATATGTATAAAATGAAAACCTTTTCAATTAATTTTGAAACTAACAAAGTAACAAATTGTCTGCAGAAATCAAAAATTATGAGATTAGACTGGAAATTACAAATAGGCATCAGTTCAGTCTAGAGTTCAACTGCAAAGAATATATTTTTATTAAACCATTAAAACAAAATGTAGTATTAGAGACAGTAACATTTTTATGCAACTTACAAATAACCATCGGTCAGCAGAGTAGCCAAAAATTGTACTCAAGTAAGAGAAGCATTACTTCAATATAATTTCACTCAAGTAGAAGTAAAAGACATGCATAAAAAAATACTCACATAAATGTGAAACAGTATTTGGTAAAAAGGCTACTCAAGTACTGAGTAACTGTTTTTGTACAAATTTAATCAAATGTATTGCATCTGATTTAATTAGTAAAAAATATTTAGGCAAAAACCTGAGGTTATATACACATTCTGGTATTTTAATGAATAAAGAAAATGAATAAAAATAAGCAGCAACCTTAGAAAATAACAAATTCAGACAGAAAAAACACATTTTCCAAATCAACATCAAGCTTCTGAAACCAGTACTCATTGTAGGTAATTTGTGTCAAAACAGTGCAAAGTACTTCCAGTGAAAATATATACTATTTACAGTAGATACACTTTACCTCCAAATTGCACAGCAGGCTCAGCAGAAAGAAAACTACATTAAAACAATAATTGTGTACTAACAAGATGCCTCATTTAAAAACAAACTTTGTGCATCTGTGTAAAGACACATAGAGTACTGTTTCTCAAGTAAATGTAACTGAGTAAATGTAACCACCTACCCTTGCAAATTACTTTATTACCTGAATGTAACATCTGAGTTTGTCTGCTTCAAATGTGATTCAGTATAGTATTCATACTGCCTGCACAATTAAATAAAATTTAAATGGCATGAAGTAAAATTAATTTGGTCTACTGCACAATGTCTGCATATTAACACGTGGAGGTACAGAGGTTATCAGGCAAAGATTCATCTAGTCATTTCCATTACCACTAATTTAAAGGAAAATGCAGCAGACAAATGATCTGAATAACCTTACAGAGATTATTAAGCAGCATAAAAAAACACACAAACTTATGGTTGCTTTGTCCCAGTTGTTGGCTCATCACTAGGCCCTGACTGTCTTCTCCACAGATGCTTATCATTCATGGTGCGTTTACTTGGTGTGGTCTACAGCAAAACTTTATTGAGCATACAAACTCTCTATTTGTCACCTAACTTGAGGTACAACAATACTTTAGAGCACTTCAGCTCAGAGTAACTTTCAAAAACGTTTAGTACCAGCCTCATTTGACCATGAATTAGACAGTTTATCTCGATTAAAACTGTAACTCAGATGCAGAAAACCAATGACTTGAGCCAAAACTGACAAATTCAGCTCTCTCACTCACTCACTCACTCACTCACTCACTCACTCACTCACTCACTCACTCACTCAATCACTCACAGAGACATAGCCCTACGAAAGTAACCCTGAATAACACAACCCATGGACCCTCGTCACACACAGCAATTTGGAGGAAAACAGCTATAACAACATAACTTTTTCAACAAAAAAATTGTAATGTTGAAGGATTATTTTATCACTGTTGAGATTGATTACATTGACTGATCTCGGCAGCTCTAATATGAACAAATTATTTCATGCTGTTAAACAGAAGGAATGTAGCAATATTAGAAAAATAGCTGGGCAGTGAGGGAGTAATGACAGTGAAGATCTCAGTAAAGGCTCATGGAGGAGCAGCAGCTGTCAGGTTTTACTGTATCTAAGAACAGCCAAAAATCTGATTGAAATTTGATGAGTACAGTGAAGCTGCTCAGAGTCCAGAAAACAATACAAGAGACCTGTCAGGTTTAAGAATGTAGAACTGAGGAGGAGAAAGAAAGAATTTAACAATTAGATACAGAAACATCAATAAACTACATCCAGTCAGCTCAACTAATCTGGAGAAAATGATCTGAAAGAGAGGCTCTTCTGAAAAACACAGATAATTTCAAGAGTGGGTCTCTCACTGAATGTTACTGAAAAATGTTCTGCTACTTACATCTAACTGGATTTTAAAAAATGCTTTGCAGGAGTCACACAATATCAGAATGCTGGTCAAACACAGAATTATTCACAAATAGAGAACAAATGCAGGGTTTCATTGTTCTGGTGACTCTTTGGGCTTCAGCTGAGGAAAACAACATTCCAACTCCCTAAAACTTCACTGCAATAAAATAAGCGGTAATGCTAATGGAAAGAGGGGTTTACTGCCCATGAAAACAATACTGAGCAGATGTAAATACCTCTTACAAACCCATTTTGACATAGGTGTTACGCACACAGCTGAACTTTATTGAAATAAAACTGATCCAGAATTTGTTGTCAGATACATATTTAGGTCTAGGCTGATGGTAAAGATCTACCATGTGATTGGAACTGGAATATTGTGCATGAACTGTTAAATCTAAATTTTAAAACTGAACAAAAAAAATCTGTACATAAAACAATGAGATTTTTACTCAGAAAGTAACCTTTGAACCTTCTAAATTAACACATTGTATCTTTTGTCTTATATCTTTCTGTCATGGGTGTGGGTAATGCCAGCTTTATATTGAACAAACCCTAACTACCAAAGAAACCTATTGGAAACAGTCAGCGTTAATTACATGAAATGTAATGACACCAGCGCTTGTCTTTAAAATGTAAATCCAATTCTGTGTGAACAAAAGCCTCTAGGTTACATCACGATACTCCCGTTGCAGCTGTTAAAGTCTTCACCCGTATTGACAACTGAATCCATCAGTGCTATGTTCAATGTCTGGCATTTTTCTTTTTTGCCTCTATCATCCTTCTGCTGTCTCTCCCCACAACTGCATGAAACGAAAGCAATACATAGCTGGCTTGGACTGTAGCTCACTGGAGGAAGTAGTCATCTTGAAACAGGAAAAGGTGTTAGTCTGATTTTAGCTTCCTCTCCTGCCACATCAGTGTGCCCCAGAGGAAGGCACTTAACCCAAAATTACCCACCGATCTCGATATTGTTGAATAAATGTGTGCGCATTTGTTATTGCAACTGGCTAGTTGTGACTAAATTGTAATGAGCTTTAAGTAGTCAATATGACCAGAAAAGTGTTGACTTTTAACTTAGGTTCACAAAAAGCCAAAACCTTTAATATGCAGCATTTTGTTTGCTTTACATTGCTACCGATAAGGTACCAAAACGTATTTGTATTTGAACTAATTTACTCTGCTTTTAAAATGTCACCTTGATCGTTCTTGATCTGCAGAGGTTCAGGTTATCATCCCTCTGGAGTGTTTTAGGGATGTGGTGAAGGGTATGTTGGTAAAATATTAATACTTGTGGTTAACTTTCTGTGTTTCTTGTTAGGTTTAATGTCAGTGTCCATTATAATGTGAATTTATTTCAACAGCATATTAGAAACCTAAAAAAGTTGAAAATACCAAATACCACCTAAAACAATCAGAACTATTTGGGTCTCTTATTCTGCTTCAGTCAAATGCCAATGAGTAAAGATTAGGTTTCAGCATAGATGTAAAATATTCAACACTATAATCTATATAATACTATAATAATATAGTCCAGATATAAGAGGGAGAACTTTTCCAATACTTTGGGGGATTGTGGAGCATGCAAGACAAGCTGGCTGGTTAACCTGAGAGATCTAAGTGGAGTGTAGATGTTGAGAAGATCACATATCTGGGCCAGACCATTTAACACTTGAAAAGTAGTCAGTAGAAGCTTAAAATCAATTCTTAAATGGACTGGGAGCAGGTGGAGAGGAGCCAAAATTGTAGATAAGTGTTCATGTTTTTTGGTACCTGTTAAAAGACAAGCTGATGCATTCTGGACTCTTTGTAGGCGATGTAGAGATGACTGATCTAAACCGACATACAGGGCATTACAGTAGCCCAAAAGATAGGTGATAAAAGCATGAATCACCTTTTCAATGTCTATGGTTGAGAGATATGGTTTTACTTTTCCTATTAGACATAATTGGAAAAAGCTTGATTAAACGACTGTAGAGATCTATTTGTCCAGTTTTTAAAGCACTATCAACAATAATAGTTGGTTTAAGAAAAAAACAAACTTATTCTATTTAGGAGTAAGCATTAGTTGGGTTCAGTAGCTGGATAGAAACTGGAACTTTGTTTGGTTCAGGATCTAAAATAATCTGGTACTTTTTTTGGAACTGACTAAACAGGATTTGATGTAGGAAATAAAACAACAAATTTATAACAACTAGACACATCTTGGAAATATACTTGCAAGGTTTGAAAACTAAAATATTTTGCTTGGGTTGATTAAGTAAATAGACTTGCTTCAGTTTAAAAATAAAAAAAGAAACATTTGAAATTTTTAAACAGTAAAGGAACTTTGTGAGTTTTAAAAGCTAAAACAGTTCTGTTGAAACCTTGATTTTGTCATATCTAGGCACTAAAAAACCTGTTTGTTTTATAAAGCAAAATAGAAAACAACTGTGTGAAGATATTTGGGCAAAAACCAACCCAGTCTAATATATATAAGGATACTTATTTCTAATAAGGAATAAGTATGCTGCTCAACTCAATGGCATTTATTATATAGCGCCAAATCACAACAAATTCAATCATACAGACAGATTCAGTCAGTTACATACATTCCAGTTAAATGTTAGTTAAAAACAACATAGTAAAGTTGAGTCTATTCCATTAGGTAAACAGTTTTTAATCTAAGGAAACCCAGCTGATTGCATTGAACCCCTCATACTGAGCATATCCCCTTTACCAGGAAGAAACCACCAGGTGAACCAGGGCTCAGTATGTTTTTTTATTTTTATTTAAATGCCTTATTGAAGTGTCGGGTGATCTGAAAGTTGTTCTAAATGTATGCCAAAACAACATGACTATTTTAATCACTGCCATGCTTTTGAGATGGTTCACACATGGTGAAGTTGGAAAAAATGTTATAACTTACAGCAATGTTCCCTGTTTTGCATTTACATGTGATGGTCAGGCTAAACATCAGGCTGTCACCCTGCTGATGTTTGCATTTGTACCCAGACCGAGCCTCATGGAGCTCCTAGCATATTTACAGTAACTGTATTTTGTTTTAGTGATCTAAGCACCTTGCATTGATATGTTAAATGGCCTAAAAGTAGGTTGTACATTTATACTAATGGCAGACTGTGATAAACAGTTAAGTATGCTGACCTTCATCTAAGGAGTTAACCTCATTCATTTTGTATGAGCTGCAGTAAAAACGGTAAAGTGGTCTCAGACAGAATTGCATCTATCTTCACGGACCCTTACCTGCTCCTGGAGACTGTGTTGCTCTGTGTTTCTCAGAAAATCACTGCCCTCCAAAACACTTATCTGATTCTTCCCATGACTCCTGTGATTAGTTGTTCACCTCCTGTTTGCTGTCACTGTCAGCTCCTGCGAAACCTGCCTGTGCCTGAATGGAGGTGGTTATCATCTGTGTTATCACATCCAACTCAGATTCGATTCTGGGGCTTTTAAATGGTTTAAAAATGATTACCGTGTCTAATGTCAGGAAATATATAAAATCTGAAGTAAATGATTACATCTATAAGTATATTAATAACATGAAATGTTTAAAGGTTATCTGTGTTGATAGATCTATAAACAAATTTAAAGGACAGGTCAAAAGGACAGGTTAGGACAGTCCTAAAAATAACAGTCCTAAAAGTATATTTCCATAATTGTAAATAAATAAATTGTTGTTGAGCAGCTTTATATTTGATGAGCTTTACCTCTTAAAATGTATGTGTTCTACATGCAGAAATAAAAAAAACAAATTACATTTCTATAATTTCATTCTAAATTACATTTATTTCAGAGCTGGTCGTAAAACAATAGATTTACTTTAGAACTTTTTAGAAGTAAAAAGTGAAGAAATATTTTCAGCTCTGCAGTGTTTTGTTCTAGACACAGAAACTGTTTGGCAGTTATGAATTAACCTCAATTAAATAAAAAACAAAAATCTAGTTTCCAGTACAGACAATTATTGTCTGACCTTTAAATCTATTCAAAATATGTGGTTCACGTTGATATTTTAATGTGAAGAATCAGAATCAGAATCAGCTTTATTGCCAAGTTCGTACATACAAACAAGGAATTTGACTCCGGTACACTTTGCTCTTTTGTTCTGTTTTTGTATTACAGAATATACAATTTACAATTTACAATTTACAATATACACATATCTAACAGAAAAGGTGCATTTGCAACATCTGTATGCTGTTGTTCTGTACTCTATTGAATGTTCATCAGAGAAACAGCCTGGGGGAAGAAACTGTCTTTGTGGCGGCTGGTTTTAGTAAACAGTGCTCTGTAGCGGCGGCCTGAAGGTAAAACTCTAAACAGTTTATGTGCAGGGTGTGTGGGGTCTGCAGAGATTTTGGCAGCTCTTTTCTTGACCCTAGACCTGTATAAGTCCTGGATGGAGGGAAGGTCAGCCCTGATTATTCTCTCTGCAGTCCTGATTATTCGTTGCAGTCTGTACCTGTCCTGTTTTGTGGATGAGCCAAACCACACTGAGATGGATGAAGACAAGACAGACTGAATGATGGCAGTGTAGAAGATGACCAACAGCTCCTGTGGAAGGTTGAACTTCTTGAGTTGCCTCAGGAAGTACAGTCTCTGCTGGGCCTTCTTTCGAACAGTGTCTATGTGTGAAGACCATCTCAGGTCCTCAGAGATGGTGGTTCCTAAGAACCTGAAGTGGTCCACGGCCGATACAGTGTTGTTGAGGATGGTGAGGGGGGTGTATGGGGGTGGTGTTCTCCGAAAGTCCACCACCATTTCCACAGTCTTGAGTGGGTTCATTTCAAGGTAGTTCTGACCGCACCAGTGTACCAGCGATCCACCTGCTGTCTGTATGCAGACTCATCATCGTCCTGGATCAGTCCAATGACAGTGGTGTCATCTGCAAACTTAAGGAGTTTCACGGACGAGTCCGATGAGGTGCAGTCATTTGTGTACAGAGAGAAGAGGAGTGGAGATAGAACACACCCCTGGGGGGCACCAGTACTTATTGATCTGAATTGGGAGAAGATGCTCCCCAGTCTCACCTGCTGCTGTCGGTCTGTCAGGAAGTTGTTGATCCACTGACAGGTGGAGGGTGGGACGTCACATCCAAGATCCTTGTGAAGATCGGAGCAAGTTGATGTGCGCAGGCTTTCAGGCATGATGGGGAGACGTTATCAGGTCCTCCAGCTTTCTTTGTTTTCATGCGCTGAAAGAGCCTGTTTACATCTTCCTGAGATCTTTAGTGCAGGCACTAAAGCTGACACTTTATTTTATGTACAGGGAAGAAATTAAATTTCGGCAGAGCTAACACAATGAATCTGGTATCTAGGTTGCTTTTATAGCACCTTGGATGAATTTTGACATTTAAAGTCTTTTAATTGTCTAAATAAACTGTTTTCTCTCCAGTGAATGAGCAAGAAAATCAGTCGCATCTGTTTTCAACTTCAGGTTTTATTTAGATGAGGACAACATAAAGAGAAACAGAACAAAGTGGGTTTACTTTTACTTCAGATGGGGACTATCTATAATTACAGCTTACAGAAAATAATTGGCTTTCTCCGTCTTATAGCAGTTAAACATGTACACAAATAGAGGAAGCTCTTTAAGAAAGTTTAAATGCTCTGTTATGATTGGTGTATTTTCTATATTTAAAAAGGGCTGTTTAATCTTATTAATTAACATGACAAAGTTGTACAGAAAAAAACTCACCAGACTTCTGAAAAAACTTGAACTCTGCCTCTGATTTTCCATTCTCCATCCTTTTCTCTCAACTACATTACCATAGGAAATCAGTGACACAGAGATCCTGGAGCTGACCCACAGTGCGCTGGGGCGTATGACTGTGATCCGACAGATTTTCCCGCTGTGGAAGGACAGTAGCACCCGGTGCATGAGGCAGAACCACCGGATCTCCTCGCTGCTGTGCGACCCACAGGAAGGATACCTGCAGAACCTGGAGGTAAAAAAATATATATTTTTGTCTTTGGCTTTCAACGTGTCAGTCAGAAATGTTCAAGCTACAGATTTAACTTTTAGTTTCAACTGACGGCTGTTTGCATGGTGATCTGCCTACCCTCCTCTTCAGCCAAAGTTCTATTTGTACCTCTGGATGGAAAATATGTAGCCCTGTGAGGAAAGGAAAGGTTGGTTTTACACCACATCTGTCAGTTACAGGCTACATTCAGATCAATACTTTTCTTGATTCTTTATGATCAGCGCTGCAATTCAGGATTTAACATCAGATCTTTACTGTCACTTTATGACAGTGATTAGATTGTCTAAATCCTAACAACACCAAAGCAAACACTTAGGCTTATTGTAAAGTCATTTCCTTGTTTCAAATGCCATTTTATTCTCAAGAAAAGAAGATTGTTGCCTTTAAATTTTGGACTCAGATAGTCTTCTGGGTGATACAGGTTGTACACATTTAAATATGCAAACAGACATTTTTAGGAAAATCCACCCAAGTTTATGCAGATTTATTTGAGACCCGGAGCAAAAAGCATTGGGATTTCAATGGCTAGTGCTGTGAAATATTCACCTTATTTTGAAAGCAGGTGGTAGTTCTGATGCAGAAGAAACTGAATTGAAAAGGATGCACTGCACTGCTAGCTTTAAATCCTCCCTTCCTGTTATATTTCCCTGATATTTATGGATATGTGTAATGCAATAAACAATCTGAAATATTTTTAACTACATCTCTCTCTTTATAAGAAATAGTTTAAATACATCAGTTTACTGTCATCTATGATCTGCAGCTTCAAAATATTTCATCCACATGCTTTACCTTCTGTACCTGTTGTAGTTTTGGGAAAAGGTTAGATAATATGGCACAGACATTTGCAACTTCACATGATTATAGTTGCATAAAAGAGAATCGAGCAGTCTGCTTTGTCTACTGAGTGAAGAGATTGAACACGTGTAATATCAAATATTAGTATATTGGGGTTTCAGCTATCTCCAGCGATGTGCTGTTCAGCATGTGGCAGAGTGATGAGCGCATATGCTACCCCCCCGAACATGTCTGCTGTATGTCAGCGTGGTTGTGAGGAGTTGGTCTTGGACCAGGGGCAGTGGTGGAGGAGCTCAAGAGAACCAGACAGAAGGTGACAGTATCAGTAGAAGGCAAGCATGCAGAAACCGTTGAGGATATGCAGAATACAGCTGCTTAAATAAACTACCCCAATCATTAGAGTATGCAGGATTTTCTGCAGAATGCAAACAAGGTCAGGTGTGAAGCATCAGCACAGCTATAGTCTGATTATCTTCCAGACATCACCTCATTTGTGCCAACCTTACCAGCCCATGGCCACCCGCCTAAACTGAGAGGCTGGGCACAGAGAGCATTAATTAGAGGCCAATGATTGCCCTTGAGGAGCTGTAGAGAGAATCTGTCCGTGGGACAACTATTAGTGGTGCACTCCACAAATCTGGTCCTCATGGAAGAATGACAAGAAAAAAGTCGTTTGTCACAAGCTATCCATGAGATGCAGCAAACATGTGGAAAAGGGTGGTTTTGGCCTTCATGCAACACTTTATGTTGAGGAAATCTAATACTACCCATCACCATTCTCAAGGTGAAACATGGTGGTGGCATCATGTTGTGGGGATGTTTTAGCAGGGACAGGAAAGTTGGTCAGAGTTGATGGAATGACTGAGAGAGCTTTCCAGGGAATTCCTGGAGGAAAACCTGTTACAGGCTACAAAAGACTTGAGACTGGAGCGTAGGTTCACCTTCCAGCAGGACAAAAACTCCTACACCTACTGCTAGACCTGCAGTGGAATGGTTCAGATCATGGACCATAAGGAATAAGTCAAAGTCCATACTTAACTCTAAATGGGAATATATGGCAATAGTTGAAAAGTTCTCAATCTAATCTGACTGAGTTTGAGTTAATTACAAAGCATGTAAAGACGCACACAAATACGTACTACTTCGTGTTGGTCTGTCACATTTATTTATAAAAAGATACACAGGAGTTTGTGGTTGTAATGTGACAAATTCTGAAAAATTGTTAATACTTTTGGGAGGCATTTATAAACTTAGCTTTTAGAAGTTTAATGTTGCAAATGTGCAACACGTTTTCTCAGTGGCTGCTCTACCTGTTCCATAGTAAGGTCCTGACAAATAAGATAAACTCAACCAGTAAATAAAGTGTTTTTTTTTCTTATGGTTTAGAATCGTTTATTTCCAGTTATTTCAATATTTTTGATCAACTTTAATCTTCACATTCTCTCCACTCAGCATTTGTGCACTGAACATATTTAATTTATTCAGAATAATTACTGTCCTTGTATGTACCAATTATTCTTTCAGATTAGGGTCCTTATCCTTCTTCCTCCTGGAGGACAGACAGACATTTAAAAAGGATGACCTCAACAGCTAAACATGAAAATTCAAATCCTAGATAGCCATTCTAAGCCATAAAAGCACCAACGTTTAATTTTAGGGAACAGAGTAATTATAGGGTTTGCTTTGTGAAATGAAGGGCAAAGAAAGATGTAATGAACAACCAAATTCAGAAGATGACATGAATTAATCGTTTTAGAGGAAGAGTTCCCATAAGCTTCATTGCATCATCTTTATTGTGATTAACAGTCAGCAAAACAACATCTTATTTCTATTTGTAAGAAAATGTTCCCTCTGCCTATGTCACTTTTCCAAGTAGTTATGATGGATAACAATTTTTGCTCTGATCGCAGGAAGTGAGGTCGATGTTTCCAACATCTTCCCCAGATCCAGAACAGAAGGAACTCAAATGATTCAAGAACATCAAACTCTGCAAAATATAGCCCAGATTTTACATGTGATGATGCAATCTACACTCACCAGGCACTTTATTAGGTATACCTGTTCAAATGCTTGTTAACACAAACAGAGAATGTGTTAAGGCTTGCAAGATATAGGACCCCAGAATGCAGACGAGCAGGCAGCGTGATGGTAAGTGAAAAAAGGTTTAATAACAAAAACTCACACTCAGCAGGAGGCAGTAACAAAACAAACGGGCAGGCAAGACAGGCATGGCATGATCAAAAAAACAAGACTTGGTTTGAGAATGTTTCCGTGCCAAATGACAGAACAGATGTGTATTTATGGAGTGTAAACCAGGTGGAGCTAGGAGACAGATTAGTTTGGAGCAGGTGAACCGGATAAAGATAATTAACAGAGAACACAACGTGACAGGAGGAAAACATGGCTTGAACAGAACGCAGATCCTAGGAAACAAACTAATAGAAATATAGCTAGAAAAACATGAAACAAAAGCATAAACAGGAAAATAATAAACAGAAGCATGATTCAAAACTTGAGCAGTGAAAAACATATAAGGAAAAAACCCGAAACCAAAAACCAAACAACCCCAAATTATAACAGAATGAGCCAATCACAAGGCAGCAACTCTGTATTTAGCCTCATAGAGACAAAGTGGATATGCTGCTGTTCAAAGTGAGCATCAGCGTGAAGAACAAAGGGGTTTTAAGTGACATTGAACTTTGAATGGTTTTGTTGCCAGACTACGTGGTCTTAGTATTTCATGAACTACTGATTTCTCTGGTTTACGGAGAATGGTCAGAAAGAGAGAAAATGTTCAGTGACTTAAAACTGCCTTATTGATGTCAGTGGGCTGACTGGTTCAAGATGATACAAAAGCAATGGTAGCTCAAATAACCACTTGGAGTTCACTCTGTAACTGGCGGGTTGCCGTCTCCGTCCATCTCAGTCATTGTATCCTTAGCCAAGACATTACACCTGCCTTGCCTCCTGATGGTGGTCCAAGGGCCTGGTAGAGCTGATTGTATGGCAGCCTCACTTCTGCCAGTCTGCCTCAGGGCAGCTGTGGCTACAATGTAGCCTACCACTGTTGATGTGTGAATGTGTGCGTGAATGGGTGGATGACTGATTGTAGTGTAAAGCACTTTGGGGTCTCTGGGGACTTGAAAAAGTGCTATATACGTGCAAGCCATTTACCATGTACTATCTCTGAGCGCAAATTCAATTGAGTTCAGTTTATTTATATAGCGTCAATTCACAACACGTCATCTCAAGGCACTTCAATTCACTTCAAGTCAATTCAGTCCAATCATGCGGATTCCAAGTCAAGTACACAAACAATTCATTTTATCATTCAAATTGGTTGGAAAAGTTTTCTATCTAAAGAAACCCAGCAGATTGCATCGAGTCAGTGACTTGCAGCATTCACTCCTCCTGGATGAGCATGTAGTGGCAGTGGACATTGGCAATCCCTCAGACTGATCATGCATGTGGTAACAGTCGAAAGGAAAACTCTCCTTTAATAGGAAGAAAGCTCTAGGAGAACCAGGTTCAGCGTGAGCGGCCAGCTGTCATTACCGTTCACGCGGAACCTTGAGGCAGATGCACTGAAAGCAGCCAAACTTGGTGCCACTCCTGTCAGCAAAGAACAGAAAACTGAGGCTATAATTCAAAAGGCTCAGCAAATTTGGTCACTAACAGGTTGGGAAAAATGTTGCCTGATCTAACAAGTTTAGATTTCAACTGCAGCATTCAGAAGGGTAAGTCAGAAGTCAGTTTTCATATTTCCCCTTTGAACTTCAAAATTGACAATCTTTCCCTTTTTTATCAATTGAAAGGTGGAATATATTTTTTTGTGTGCATGTTAAACAGAAACCAAAACAATGAAATATAAATATATTTATTATAAAGTAATTAATATATAAGGTACAACTTTTAATGTCAGGCGTAACAGGTAAACAGAGAGGAAGTGACTCACAGTGAATCCCAAGATTTATAAACCTGCTTTTAAAGGTACTTCTGGTGTGCAGATGTGTTACTGACACCATGAAAGTATTAATTATGAAGGAATATAGTAATAATGCACTCCAAGAACATAAGATTTCCAGCAACTTCATGTTGTTTTTGAGGTGAAGAGCTCACTTCTGTTGTGTCTGTGAGTCTTTTAGCCTCCATCTCAGGTTAGTGTTTGTCGTCGGGCTGCAACTGAGCAGCTTCTGATTTCATCTGTCAGCATGCTTCACTAGAAACAAATTCAAATTGGTTTCATTCCAGAAAATTTGGTCACATCTAATCTTCAAGCACAATCTTCCTCCCACTCACACTGTGTTATTTCCACTTGTGAAATCTCTGCGGTGATGTCTGGCTGACATTTAAAGACAACAAACAGAACAATTACTGTAATACACACTGACAAATGCTGGCTTTTTTCCTGTCGTGTTTTGACATTTGTTGGAGACAAAGTAGGTTTTTTTTTTTCTCATCACGTCAAGCATTGAACACCAACATTATTCTCTTTTTCCTTTTTCCTTTCATTCAGACTCTTTTCTCGCCTTATTTTCTCCTGAAAAAGCTCAGCTGTCGTGTTTTTCGTCTTTCTTAGTTGTTCTTCCTATGTCTCCTTTCCCTTCTGTCCTCATATCTCACTTCTCACTGTTTCCTAAAGCCATTTGAGCTGACCTGAGAATATTCATATCTTCCTTACATTGTTTTCTTACCTCCATCATTCTCCTCGTCCTCTGCTGACCCTCTCCGTACTCACCTGAAACATTCAGCGAGAAGCATAAATGAGGACATTTGTCTCAACAAGTTCTGCAAAAAACAGTTAGAAATCCTTGAATGTACAGTACAGACCAATTGTTTGGACACAACTTCTCATTCAAAGAGTTTTCTTTATTTTCCTGACTATGAATATTGTAGCCTCACACTGAAGGCATAAAAACTATGAATTAACACGTGGAATTAAATACTGAACAAAAAAGTGTGAAAACAACTGAAAATATGTCTTATATTCTAGGTTCTTCAAAGTAGCCACCTTTTGCTTTGATTACTGCTCCGCACACTCTTGGCATTCTGTTGATGAGCTTCAAGAAGTAGTAATAAATGATGGTCCAACTAATTGCAAACCGGATGGAATAGCATGCCGCTGCAAGTGGTAGCAGTGCTGGTTCAGAATGCCTTCAATTTTGAATAAATCCCCAACAGTGTCACCATCAAAGTACCCCCACACCATCACACCTCCTCCTCCATGCTTCACGATGGGAACCAGGCATGTAGAGTCCATCCGTTCACCTCTTCTGCGCTGCACAAAGACACGGTGGTTGGAACCAAAGATCTCAAACTTGGACCCATCAGACCAAAGCACAGATTTACACTGGTCTAATGTCCATTCCTTGTGTTCTTTAGCCCAAACAAGTCTCTTCTGCTTGTTGCCTGTCCTCAGCAGTGGTTTCCTAGCAGCTTTTTTACCATGAAGGCCAGATTCACACAGTCTCCTCTTAACAGTTGTTCAAGATATGTGTCTGCTGCTAGAACTCTGTGTGGCATTGACCTGTTCTCTAATCTGAGCTGCTGTTAACCTGCGATTTCTGAGGCTGGTGACTCGGATCAACTTATCGTCCGCAGGAGAGATGACTCTTGGTCTTTCCTGGGCCTTTCCTGGGGCGGTCCTCATGTGAGCCAGTTTCTTTGTAGCGCTTGATGGTTTTTGCGACTGCACTTGGGGACACTTTCAAAGTTTTCCCAATTGTTCGGAATGACTGACCTTCATTTCTTAAAGTAATGATAGCCACTCGTTTTTCTTTACCTAGCTGCTTTTTTTCTTGTCATAATACAAATACTAACAGTCTATTCAGTAGGACTATCAGCTGTGTACTGTATCCACCTCTTGCACAACACAACTGATGGTCCCAACCCCAATTATAAGGCTTGAAATCCCACTTATTAAACCTGACAGGGCACACCTGTGAAGTGAAAACCATTTCAGGTGACTACCTCTTGAAGCTCATCAACAGAATGCCAAGAGTGTGTGGAGCAGTAATCAAAGCAAAAGGTGGCTACTTTGAAGAACCTAGAATATAAGACATATTTTCAGTTGTTTCACACTTTTTTGTTCAGTATATAATTCCACATGTGTTAAATCATAGTTTTGATGCCTTCAGTGTGAAGCTACAATATTCATAGTCATGAAAATAAAGAAAACTCTTTGAATGAGGTGTGTCCAAACGTTTGGTCTGTACTGTACAGGTCCTTCTCAAACAATTTGCATATTGTGATAAAGTTCATTATTTTCCATAATGTCATGATGAAAATTTAACATTCATATATTTTAGATTTGCACACTAACTGAAATATTTCAGGTCTTTTATTGTCTTAATACGGATTATTTTGGCATACAGCTCATGAAAACCCACAATTCCTATCTCACAAAATTAGCATATCATTAAAAGGGTCTCTAAACGAGCTATGAACCTAATCATCTGAATCAACGAGTTAACTCTAAACACCTGCAAAAGATTCCTGAGGCCTTTAAAACTCCCAGCCTGGTTCATCACTCAAAACCCCAATCATGGGTAAGACTGCCGACCTGACTGCTGTCCAGAAGGCCACTATTGACACCCTCAAGCAAGAGGGTAAGACACAGAAAGAAATTTCTGAACGAATAGGCTGTTCCCAGAGTGCTGTATCAAGGCACCTCAGTGGGAAGTCTGTGGGAAGGAAAAAGTGTGGCAGAAAACGCTGCACAATGAGAAGAGGTGACCGGACCCTGAGGAAGATTGTGGAGAAGGGCCGATTCCAGACCTTGGGGGACCTGCGGAACCAGTGGACTGAGTCTGGAGTAGAAACATCCAGAGCCACCGTGCACAGGCGTGTGCAGGAAATGGGCTACATGTGCCGCATTCCCCAGTCCTGGGCTACAGAGAAGCAGCACTGGACTGTTGCTCAGTGGTCCAAAGTACTTTTTTCGGATGAAAGCAAATTCTGCATGTCATTCGGAAATCAAGGTGCCAGAGTCTGGAGGAAGACTGGGGAGAAGGAAATGCCAAAATGCCAGAAGTCCAGTGTCAAATACCCACAGTCAGTGATGGTCTGGGGTGCCGTGTCAGCTGCTGGTGTTGGTCCACTGTGTTTTATCAAGGGCAGGGTCAATGCAGCTAGCTATCAGGAGATTTTGGAGCACTTCATGCTTCCATCTGCTGAAAAGCTTTATGGAGATGAAGATTTCATTTTTCAGCACAACCTGGCACCTGCTCACAGTGCCAAAACCACTGGTAAATGGTTTACTGACCATGGTATCACTGTGCTCAATTGGCCTGCCAACTCTCCTGACCTGAACCCCATAGAGAATTTGTGGGATATTGTGAAGAGAACGTTGAGAGACTCAAGACCCAACACTCTGGATGAGCTAAAGGCCGCTATCGAAGCATCCTGGGCCTCCATAAGACCTCAGCAGTGCCACAGGCTGATTGCCTCCATGCCACGCCACATTGAAGCAGTCATTTCTGCAAAAGGATTCCCGACCAAGTATTGAGTGGATAACTGTACATGATTATTTGAAGGTTGACGTTTTTTGTATTAAAAACACTTTTCTTTTATCGGTCGGATGAAATATGCTAATTTTGTGAGATAGGAATTTTGGGTTTTCATGAGCTGTATGCCAAAATCATCTGTATTAAGACAATAAAAGACCTGAAATATTTCAGTTAGTGTGCAATGAATCTAAAATATATGAATGTTAAATTTTCATCATGACATTATGGAAAATAATGAACTTTATCACAATATGCTAATATTTTGAGAAGGACCTGTATATAACTGCTGCAGTAGGAGGTTTTCCAGGATGTTTAACGTTGAAAAATGAACTTATGTGAAAATATTTCAAAAAGCAGCCACCTTTTATCTCCTTTCTTTTTCCACCTTCATTCCCTTTTTATGTCTGCCATTGTCATGTAAAATTCTGTCTTTAGTTTCTCCATGACCAAAGAGGACATAGAAAAGAAAAGTGTGTGTGTGGTGGCCTGTGGAAGTGTGCATCGTGGCCTTCATGCCAGTCAGCTCTGCTTATCTGGACAGCGTGATGCTCATTTGTCACCCTGCATTTGGTCTCTCCTTCCTGTCTGTATGTGTGTGTGTCACAGTGTGTTTCCTGGGTTCTGGTCTGGCTGACATGTGGGGGCAGGCTGGCTGCTAGCTGACTGTCGTCTCAACACGATCCAGCTCGTCTGTGCACTCATGTGCCAGCCGTGCTTGTGGTGGTGTTAGATTTGTACTGGCTGATGATGCAGCTCCACAGATGTGTCACACGTGTGGTCAGTGTGTGGGTTGGTATGGCAAGCTCTTTTTTCACATTTAAAAGGCTGGTCAGTTTTGTTTTTTGAGTTAGGCTATTTGGGGTAATTATGAGCAGTCAGTATCTTACCTGCAGCCAGAGTAAGGTTTTTATGAAAGTTTGAGAGTTATTCTACCAGAAGGCCTGGACATTGTTTATGTGCACATTTGTGGTAATGTTGTGGATTTTTTGCACTCAGTCTTTATTCCAGCTAAATAATTTAACCCAAATCAATATTTTACAAGTCAGTTTAGTGCTTTCTCACAGGAATTAGCCTTTTTGATCTTGTCACTGAATTAGAAACAATACAGATTTTAACAGAAATAAATGTTTACAGACAAAATAATCCCATAATTGTGGTTGCTTCGTAACTTTTGATAAATGTTTTGAGGGGTTTGTTACACCTTCTTAATGGATGCTTTATTGTAAGATCCATGTACAATCTGTTTTCTTTTTTTTTGGCTGTCAAAAGAAGAAAACAGATGCTACACTTTGTTCAACAATGAAGATGGTCTTGTTTGGGTCTTTGCTCAAATTTTCTCTTCCATCTATTATGACTGGTTGAGTTTGGTTCCAGAGTGTTTTATTGCGGTTATCTGACACGCTTCAGTCTTGTTCCTGACATTATCTCTGAACTCTCTTCAACCAGGTGTCCAACCTCTACCTGTATGACAGTGTGCTGATGCTGGCCAACGCTTTCTACAGGAAGCTGGAGGACAGGAAGTGGCACAGCATGGCGAGTCTAAACTGCATCAGAAAGTCCACCAAGCCATGGAACGGGGGCTGGTCCATGCTGGAGACCATTCAGAAGGTAAAACATAAAGCCTGATCTTCTCCCTTCAGTTTCATGCAAAAGTTCACAAACAAATACAATATTTGTTACTCAATCCTTTAATTTTCTTAAATGATTTTAAAGTTCAAGGGTGTGATCAGTGTTATGCATTATTGCACTCAAATTAATGTTTTAGCATTTAGAGGAGATGTAAACAATGAATCTTGAGGGGCCAGTGTTTCCTCCGTCAAGGCAGGATTTGGTTGCCTACATTGCAGACAGGGACATATCTCCTATCTTTGCAGAAACTCAGTATTAATCAAGTGGCGATCTTCATTTAATAACCAGAAACAACCTCTAAATGATTTAATATCAAAACTGCAGGCTTTTGTAGAGTTGTGTCTCTACAGATGGTTCAGCACATAGTGCTTATGCCACATCTAGATTTGGTATGTGGGTACAGAAAAGAAAAAAAAAACGTGTGGGGAGGTGTCATGAGAAAAAACTCTACTATGTGCTTTTCTGTCTAACTGCTTTTCTGTCTTTATTACATGTAGCTGAAACCACAGCAAATATCCTTTGAATTTCTCTTTGGACTTACTGTCAGTTAATATGTTTTGGTTAGACCATCAGACTGCTTTCAATACGAGTACAATTAGACATTTATTTTAAATTAGCAGAGTTTCCATCAAAATTTAAGCTGAATCTTCTGCAAACTGAAAGGGAAAGAAATATTGAACTATAGTAGCTTATTTGTAAATTTTGCTGCATTAAAATCCAATATGTGTGGGTAGACAAAGGAAAATAAGCAACTCGAATAAAGCAAAATACAAAGACTACTAAATGATGCAATTAATATGCTAATTACTATGACATTATATACTGTTATAACCTTTTAGAAAATCCGTCTTAAAACAATTCAATTTTTCTCGCTATAAAATTGGTTCAAATATATTTAACGTTTAACATGAATTGATACATTTTTAATTAGTGCGAACGTACAAAACACTAAGTTGCATGTTGCTTTGATTAAATGATGTAATTGCACAGCCTGAAGTGCTAATCTGTACATTTAGGAGTGACTTTAGTAGAATTAAACTCAGTTATTTGTCAGTTCTTTAAATATTAAGTTCTCTGTTTCAGTTTAAAATGATAGTTAGGTTTTTTTATATTTAATTTGGAGGAACCTTCAAGAATTAACAATAGCATCTGAAGATGATTACAGGAACAGGAATAAATAACCTCTAGTTAACAGAAGCTGAATTAAACATGAAGTGTAAAAGTGACACTGATGTGAAACCTGATTCTGATATGTCTCATAACTCCAGCCTAGACTCTCATTCTGATACTCTAATTGGCTAAATAAGCTTTTCAGTCCTTCTTATGAGTCCCTCAGAGCAAAACTCCCTGCCTGTTATAAAAAATAAAAAAAACATCAGTTTTGGTCTTTGACATGTATCAAAGTAAAAACCACAGAGCTTATTAAGATCATTCCTGTGTTATGATTTGGGATTGTTTGGTTTTTGGTTGCGGGTTTTTCCTAACGTTTCTCACAGTTGAGGTTTTGAATCTTGCTTCTGTTTATTATTTTCCTGGTCATGTCTTCTTTGTCTTCTAGTTCATGTTTTGTCAGATTAGGTTTTTGGATCTGGTTATGCTTTAGTTTAATGTTTTTCTAGTTATGTATTCAAGAATCTCTTTTCTGCTCTAGCCATGTTTTGTTCTCTCCTGTCTCTTTTCAATTAACTTTATTCGGTTCACTTGCACCTAGCATTCAGTCTCCTCGTTTCACCTGGTTCTTGCTCCATATATACACATCTGTTCTCTTCATTCCTCGTGGAATCAATCACTCTGCTAATGCCTAGCCTGTTGTGTCAAGTTCTTCATTCATGCCAAGCCAGTTCTACATATGTTCATGTCAAGTCTGTTGTGCCTCTGTTCATCTACGCCTGCATCTGGAACCATCAACCTGCCTGCCAGTTTGTGTTCTTTTGATTATTAAAATCTTCTACTTACCGTCATGCTGCCTGTCCGTCTGCATTCCGGGGTCCTCCACTACACAACCCGTGACATCCTGTGTCTGTTCCCATGTCTAAAATACTGATAAAGGTAACGCAGAAGATAACATTTTATACTACAGCTGTTACTTATTAAATATGATATATATTTCATTTAATATGAATGAAACATGGAAAACCCCAGTTAATGAATCAGAGTTCTGCACTAAGTGTAACTGAACCTGATCCGATGTGGACATCATATTTTCTAATGTTACTTTGATGCAGCTGCATCATGAATAATGCCTCTTTGAATTATTTATGCATTCAATTTACCTCAATAATTCAGTATTTGTTTTAATTCCTCACCAAATAATGTAGAATCATGAGCTTTAGTTTAGTTCAAGTACAGACTTCGGATCTGGCGTTCATTAGCTAAAAAATCTTTTGAAAAAAAAACAATTCTGGAAGGTTGAGGGATTTAAATATTAAAGAAGTAATTGGTGAACCCAAATTTTTGGTTCCCAGTGAAACTAGATCCCAATTAGAAAATAGAGTGTCTAGGTTCAAATGTATTATCAACATTTCACTTCATTTATATAAGCATCAGCAAAGGGATCAAATTAATGGATTTCAGATTTCTCGTGACCTAGAGTGAAAGCTCTGTAATTTACAGTTTAGGTAGAAATTACTAGAAACAACAAATAATTAAATTAATAATTCAAAGAGATGACTTTAAATCAGCAACTGACGAAAAGCTTTTCAGCTTCAAAGTTTTATTTGGGTATTTCATTATGGTTTAACAGAAAAAGTTTTTTTTTTTCCTAAATTACTTTACATCCAGTGTGTTTCTGTGTCCACATTCCAAAGAAAAAAGTCCAGAGGTTTTACTCTTGTCTCCCACTCAAATTGAATAATTTCCCTCAGACTTCCCCCTTTTACTACTTTGCTGATGAGATGGAAAATGACTTTGACAGAGGACAAGATGAGCTGGCCAAAGTACAGAAGGGGGAGATGGGTACTTTTCATTTTTCTACACAGCATCACAAAATCTAACCTTCGGATCATGGAATGTTTACTCAAGTGATGGAAGGACGAACAGATGATTGTTGCATGGATGGATGTCATAAGATTTAAGGTCTTTGCAGAAAGCTATTCTTAACCCCAAACATTACAGTAAAACCGTTTTTTGTTTTTTTTTTTCCTCCAGGTGACACCCCAATGACCTTTATGGTCACTGGATCATTTAGTTTGTTTTCCCAGTTGTGATGACTGTCTTCAGTCTTACTTCACATGCAACAGGTTGATTCACAACATGTGAGTAAACTTGAGGCACACCAGAGGTGTAACTTAAGACACGGCTTGTGACATCACTAGAATATGAGGAGAATACTGGTTTATTCTTGGGTAGCGTTTTCAGATTTCTGAAGGTGGCATGTTAATTGATTCAAACAATTATATAAAAGTTTGAATAGCATGGGAAAATTCAGCCATCACAGCGTTCAGGAAGGAGACTGATTTTGTGTCCCAGAGAAAGCGTCTTAAGGTGTGAAATGTGTATCAACCCCAGAACAAAAGCTGGAGATCTTGTGAAGATGATTGTAATCAACAAGTCATGTTCAACCATTAAATCAAGAGTAGAAGAAATCATTATTTCAAAAGCAACAAAAATAGCCAGATTAGATTACACTTAGGGACAAAAACATTGAACTATTTGGTCACACGGACCATTGTTACACTTAAAGGGGAAACTGGCAACCCTGAGACCATCCAACTGTGAAATGAATGGATGGCCGCATCATGTTTTGGGGATGGTTTGCTACACTCACACTCATCTGTTTGGTGTCATGATAGTGAAGCAACATATCAAGACTTCAGCTAGGAATTTAGAGCTCATTACAAATGAGTCTTCCAAATGGATATGGACCCTAAACATACAGCCAAATTAGATAGTGTCTTAAGGAAAACAGTGTCAATGTTTGGAGTGGCAATCACAAAACCCTAATCTCAGTCCCCTAGAAGATTGGTGGGGAAAGCTGTGTGTAAGCAAGGCAGACTACAAACATTACGCAGTTACACTGGTTCTGTTACGAGAAATGGGCCAAAGTCTCAGCAAACAACTGTGAGAAGCTTTGCCAGGATACCAAAAGCGTTTGAAAGAAGTCACAAAGTTTAAAAGGCTAACTCTACAAATCCTAAGGAAATGTTTTTAAATGTTTGATTCTGAACAAAGAAAAAATGTTTTGGCCACTGAGCATAGTAGGGTGCACAGACAATGACCTTCTTCTTTTAAGCTTCTTGTTCTATGGTTTACCGTATTTCAATTGACCAGCAAGGTGTTGACATGATGATGCCCCATTTGTGCAGGGCTTGATGCAGAAGAGAAAGAATGGAGCTGCATATTGTTTTTATACTCCTATGATGTCATGGAAACCCAGCTATGGAACTCCTTCTTCCTAGCAGTACATCACTTACATCAAAATGGCTAATGCTGTGTATTCTGGGATTCAGAGTTCTTTTTTTTCTTCTGGTCATGTAGTTCAGTCCCTGTTCTCCATGTGGCTGGGGTGGATCCCCAACAGTCTCCATCTGAAACATTACTGCCATATTTCTGTGCCTGCAGCTGAGAGTCCAGCAATCTCATGAAAAAGAGTCTGTGACTAACGTTAAATCTATTAATACAACGAGAGCAATGAAGCTTAAACAGCAACACCTAAACTAATATAAACTATTCAGATTCTAATTAAATCTAATTTTTATATGACTGATTTCTTAAAATCCAGATTGGAATGCTCATAATTGCCTTGCTAGTGTAACTTTTTAAATCCTACTCTAATCCACATTTCTTATGAAGAGTTCGATAGAAGAGGGCGGAAGAAATGTCTGCTCCCGTGAAATGGTAAAAACCTCTGATCTCTTGTGATTTTTAACGTCATCTCCTCTCTCAACCTCTTCCTGAACCCCCATCGTTTCAGGGGAACATCACAGGTCTGACAGGAATGATGGACTTTAAGGACAGCGGCTCAAACCCCCACGTCCAGTTTGAGATCCTTGGTTCCAGCTTCAGCGAGACCTTTGGCAAGGACATCAAAAGGGTGAGTTCACCTTAAAGTGACATTAAATCATTTTTTATTAAAACAGAAAGAAACTGCTATTGTACAGTTTATCCACTGCTTTAGTTGTTGCACCATCAGACACGCCGGCCTGTTTCAAAACACCTTTCCACAATCATTTTTCTCCCTGTCTCTTCAGGTTTTTCGTTAGCAGAAAGCCTAACAGGGCTGCCTTGTTCAGCACTGAGAAGTGCTGCAGGCTGTTGTTGTCATTGCAGTTGCATGTCATCTGTCATGAAGTCTGTTGAGAAATAACGCAGTAGTGCATACCACTCCTATCCAGGGATCATATAAGGACCTGTACCTAGCATTTATGTTCTTTTTAAGATGCTTCATTGAACTTTTAGAAGCTTCTGGTTCAAAATGTGCAGATTACTATATGCTTTTATTCTCTCAAGCTGTGTTCGCAAAGTTCACAAAATGTTAATAAACTTTAATTGCTAAGAAGGGAACCTCAATTTTTGAACTTATCTCAAATTTACAGTTTTTAATTATTGTTAAAATGATTAATATCATCAATAATCATGAACTGATATCAAACAAGAATAGTTTCAACATCTAATATCTGTTTGCCTGAATGTGTCATCAGTCATCATGTTACCTAATGTGCAGTTCAATGAGGGTTTCAATTCATATTTGTCAATCAACATCTATAAAAGCACATTCAGATAAAACGACAATATCAGCCTACACATACAATTTAGAAAAATCAAATGTACTAAGCATAATAAACAGTATTGTCTTCTAAGTGCTTTTCTATTTACTATATGTGCTGTTTTCATGAATGTCTTAATGAACCTGAGTGTGTCTAAGCTTGTGTGATGTGTGCTTTTTGGGCAGATGTGAACAATCAATCATTTCTAGTGGCCTTTATTTTGTAAGTTGACCGACAGGAAATAGGGTGGAGATCGAGAGGGGAAGACAAGGAGTAAAAGTCAACAGGCCAGGACTTGAACCTGTGACAACTGCGTCACGGACTAAGGCCTCCGTATACGGGTCGTGTTCTTTACCCCTGCGCCACCTTCTATGCCCCAATGATCAATAACTCATGAAATGGCTACTTATACCATGTGGTCAGTCTGGTCTTGTAACAAGATGTTTGCCGTGACTAGAAGACAGGAATGAGTTAGAGGGCAGATCTTGTGGACCAAATGTTGCATGTAGACCATGGGCTCTTAACCTATCTTAACCTAAGAGCAGGATATTTTAATTTACTTTGAGGTATACTCCTGATTAATAAGAAAGGGGGTGGTAATTTGTTTGATGGTTGTTACACAAGTGAGGATAGTTGGCATGTAAGATCTTGTCTTAAGCACAACTAAAATCAGACAACATGAACCCAAAGATAGATCACAAATTGTAAGATCAAATCAAATTGTTTTATGTTTCGGTTCAAATTGTTTTATGTTTCGGTTTGCCAGTCTCATTCTTAGCTGTATGCGTAACGCTAATGCTATTTCCCAATAACTAGTTGGTTAAAAGATCTTGGAGGATGTGTTTTTCACTTGGTGCAAACTAATGTGGTCATGAATATATCTCCTTTTTTTATGGCTGCATAATTATTCATTTTTTGATATTTTATTAAAAGAAAGCAGACAGGAAGCAGAGAGGAGATAGGGGGAAGACATGCAGCACAGGTCTCCTGGGTTGGGATTTGAATCTGGACAGTTATGCCGAGCACTGAAGCCTCCATATATAGGCCGTGAACTCTACCACTACGTCACATGCATGGCCCTTCTTTTCTCTTCTGAGCTTTATGAAGGAAGAATCTGGTTGATTCATCTCCTGACCCAAAAGTGATCTAAATTGAACTTGTAGCAGGAGTCATCTGATTACTGAGTCAGACTTTTGGTTCTGGGAACAGTTAAACAGACACACGCCTAGTTAATAAGAGATTTATAAGGAATTATATGCTTGCAAAGGCTTCTTGAAAAGCTGACGGGCTAACCCTTGGTGGTAGTTGGAGCCAAGCATTTGTCCAAAGCAGAGATGTGGGGGAATCCTTGGTTGGTTCACCACCAGTTGGCTGGAGCTTAAAGACATAGTCATACTTCAGCAAGCCATCCAAAAATCCCTTTGACTTTTATCGCCTAGCTTGAGGCACATGGCATTACCTGCAATTTATTGTAACAGTATATGGCACTGCAAATAATATCTCTGTGTAATTAACAACTAGTAGCAGAAGAAGGGTATGTACAGGAAGTTTATTCCTAGAAAATCTCACCTCATAAGAGTTACTTTTTTGCCATTTTTACAAGTCTGTCAAACAGTTTGCAATATGTACTCTCCGTGTGTTCAGAATGAACTGTATATAAGCTTCTGTAACCCTTTTACCACCTAGCTCGTTGTAACGAGGTGAAAACTAGTTAGCATAGGACCTCTTTAAACTCCAACAATTACTATGGTAAAAGAGACATTCCAATGTATAAAACTGTGTCTAAGGTAATGTGTGATCCTCATCTATAAAATTGTAGAAATTTGTCATCGTTTTACCAAGCTTTTTGACCCATATGCAGAAACTTTCAGGAAACCAAAGAAGTTTAAGATATTTATTTTAGAAGAGACAATAACATGAAAAGAAGCAAGAAGGTCCTGGGTTCAATTCCCAGCCAGGGATCTTTCTGCATGGAGTTTGCATGTTCTCCCCGTGCATGCGTGGGTTCTCACCGGGTACTCCGGCTTCCTCCCACAGTCCAAAGACATGCCTGTTAGGTTAATTGGTCAATCTAAATTGCCCTTAGGTGTATGAATGAGTGTGTGCATGGTTGTTTGTGTGTTGCCCTGCGATTGACTGGCAACCTGTCCAGGGTGTACCCCGCCTCTCGCCCATAGATTGCTGGAGATAGGCACCAGCTCCCCCGCGACCCACTATGGAATAAGCGGTAGAAAATGACTGACTGACTGACTGACAATAACATGAGTGAGGAATTCAGGGCTGCTCCGGCGGTTCGTCCCCTGAGGAAGGAAAGCAGACAGTGAGCAAGGTTTCTTGAATGTGGAGGGATAGTCAGAGTGATGAAAGCTTACTGTTGCAAGAGGATTTAGGAGTCCAGGAGGGGAGGTCAGTTTTTGGATGGAAAGGTCTGTGTTTTTCCAGAGGTAAACAGTTTGTCAGAGGGCGGACAGGTTTCGGTGGCAGAGCGTCTAGAAGCTGGTGGCAGTCAGCCTGAAATACAAATGGGGAACTTAGGAGGTAAACGGGATCAGGCTGCGCTCGAACCACCGGAAGGATCCAGTGAGGCACCTTAAGGAAGGAACAGAGCTTTAGGTTACAAGAATCTTTCATAAGGTTACTTAGTCAGAGACAGGATATGGGGATTGAGGTACCACAAAGGACGACACTCAGGCGTCGAATGCTCAGCAACCTTCTCCTTAAAAGACTGCCTTAACGAGCCTAATAGCTCAAAGGTGTGAGACGACAGCACGCAGCTCCACCCTCCAACTGAACCTACTAAAAAAAACAACACAGAAAAGAACACACAGACAGATCCTGACAAAATTAGGCTTCCCAGACATATTAATACTAGTAAAACTCAAAATATGTACCCTCAAATAATAATAATTATCTTGTGAATAATTTTACAGTGTTAAGTATTACTGAGGAAATGAAAAGGGACAAAATAAATACGTTTTTGTTCTTTGTATTGAAATTATACAAGTAATAAACACAAAAATCACAAAGATAATATAAAATATATTTTTATCCCCTCACGAGAGTCAAGGGGTTTTACCACGAGTACACTCGAACTTAGAAGCAAGCATGCAAGCTACGTTGGCGCGCGTTGGAGCTCTTATTCATTTAAAAAGGTTTGAGTTAATCCTATCAGTTTCCCGGAAATAAAACCTTCATGGTCCAAAAGGGTAAAGAAGAGAAGGCCACGTATACTGGGATAATGTTTCAAACTCACACCCTCGGTCATCCACGAGTCCTCCATGGTCCTCAGGAGCAGGAGGAAATTATCCAGGCCGGATAAAGTGTGGCTCTAAGAGCTTGCAAGTTCTTAATGCAAGCACACGTCTTCTGTGAGCATCGCCATTGCAGCTCACTGCTGTGCACTCCTGTGGGTAGTGGTCTCTGTGGCTCCGCACTGTGCGTGTCCTACGTCATATCCATGCAGGGTTGATGCCCGCGTAAAAGCCTAACTACACTGTGGGGTTTTTTTGCATATAGAATTCCTCTGTATTTCTGAACAGTTTTTAACATTATGCAAAATACATATTTTTAACATGTAATCTTTTAACAAAATATGAATTTATCACACCAATTTAAATTACAAATGCCTGAATACACTTTTATACCAAAAATGGATATTATTGTTATGAATTAAACACAAATATCCTGATACAGTCGATAATCAGGCTATTTCCCTTGTAAAATCGAACATGCTCTTGGACTCTAACTTAATGCTCTTTCTGTTTGTGGAGCCCCAGATGTTCTATGTGCAGACTGCTACAAAAATGTGCATGTGCACATAAACTACCAAGACTTTCCTAAGGTTTACAGACTGCAAGACATTTTGTGAATGCTTAAATACCTTGGAGAACTTTCAAGCCCTGAAGAACTCGCCAAGACCCTCCAAAGGCCATCCACTTTGTCAAAGGATTTTGTGTGGATTTCAGCTGGTTCTTTATCTTGAGTGAATGGGGTGCAACAAGGGAACCGATCAAAACAAGACAAACAGTCAGCATAGGATGTTCAAGAAATCAGTAACAGTTCATGTGCACTGCTGTTGGGACCGCCTGCGTTGCTGATCTAGGATTATTGTATTTGGATGCTGCGCTCAAAGATATTAATGACTGCACTCAAGCAGAAGTCATGATTAGACAGTCAATGACTTGTACTCATATATGTGTGGTGTAATCCTGAATGTCTGATTCAATCTCACCACTTTTATTCTGTATGGGGACATTTGAATTAACTAGAAATATTTAAATAAGATTACACTGTGTTTTCTGGTGCACTTGGTGGGGACTGTTATTCCAGTTAACCTTTTTGTGGAAAACAGATTCCCTGTCGAAACGTTTTTATAAGACGCAATTTCAGACCAGTACAATAAATGTCTGCAGCCATAGTTGCATTAGTGCCTCATGGGGCCCATAGTTGTTGACCAACCCATTATTTATGCAGCAGTGAGCACAAACCCTTGTCAGTTAATTAATTTTCCAATCATTGAAAAACTTATTGAACCATGTTATGGTAACTTGATGAAAAGCTTCATAGCCATACACATTCATCCATTGCCATCAAACCACTTATTGTTTAACCGGACGAATGAGTTCTTAACAATCAGAAGAGTTTTGTTACACCTCCCCTAAATACACGTAGATGCTATCTTTCTGTAGATGATGAACTGATTTGCAGGAGCTGAGAAATATAATTAAAACCCTGTGAGACTTCACTACAACTCCGAGTATCACATTGACCACCCGGTGAGGTGCTTTACATGTCTGAGATAATGGAAGCTTGATTATGTTGTAGAATAATGAAACTCATGATTAACTTCTGTTTCCCACAAAAAACACAAATTCAATCAGTCTAATTTTCTCTGATGAGGCAGAGGTTCTCACAAAGAGCTATCATATACAGCACTGGAGGGTATGTTATGACAACATATGCAATTATGATAGTCAAAACTGCATTGTTCCAATGAGTTGTGTAGCAAATACATTTTTCAGATATGACGCAGAACTATTTTATTTAACAGCTGAACAATTTGGAGCAGGAAAATATTGAACAACATTGTTATAATTAAGGAAGCATCTGTTTGAAGATTAAGTAAAGGGAAAATGGATGGCGTCAGGTGGGAATTTGCTTTTCTATAACAAAGACCAGCACAAGTGTTATTCTGTAAATTATTCTCCAGTTATTGCAGAGCTTGTAGACCCTAATGAGCTGCTGCAGCTCTGATTGACAGAAAAAATGGCTCTGACAGGAGAGCTGTCAGCTGAAACAATAGAGAGGATTTATAAAACACCTTCAAGAAGTCAGCACAGAGTGAAAAGAAACATGGTGTGTTCAAACAAAATATTTAAGTTTTGTCCAGGTATAGAAATACATGAAATCCTCAGGGCTGAAAACTCAATACTAAATGTGTCATCTGTGTACTTTCGGCTCAGCCATGTGCTTTTCTGTTGGTTTATTTAGATTCCTTCTGTTTAGTTTTGTTGCTTCCTGGGTTCCGGTGTTAGATGTGTTTAGTTATATCGTGATATATCTGGTTTCCTCTTGTTTATGTTTTTTATTCTTGTCATTGTTTACTTGTGCTGCTCTCCATGTTCATCATGTTAATTCGTCATTCACCCTCTGTATTGTTTAGGTTCCCTGGTCCCCAGCTGTCTCACATTCTCCTGATTAGCTTCTCTCCTTGTTCATTGGTTCACACTCCACTTCCCTCAGTATATAAGTTCTCTGGTTTTCATTGTTCTCCACCGGATTCTCTGCATACCTCCCTTGTTCCACGTCTCAGTGTTCTTGCCTGTTACCCTGCCTGCGTGTGTAAGTGTTTGTCAATTATTAATAAATCTTGTCAACTCAACATGCGGGTCCCGTCATCCTGCCTGCATTTTGGTCCTGCTCCACCACAAATTATGATAACATGTCTTCAATGGAGCTTAAGTCCAGTAAAGCCTACATCCAGAATAAACACGTAAGGAGAAGAGAGCAAGCTTTATAAGGGGGTAAAGAGAAACTGGTCTGTGGATGATTGTGTAAGGATTTATGATTATCAATTTTAAATATTTATCTGAAATTACAATTGAAAATCATAATTCAGAAGTAATAATTCCAACCAAAAATAATTTCTTACAATTACAGATCAGACATACACTCTGGTGTTGTGATTATTGGGCTCACGGCACTTAAATATTACAAATACTTAATTGTCATTAATAATTGATAATTAACCAAAACCACGCTAAATGTCACTGTGTTATCAACAGTTTTACTGAATGGTGTGAAACAATAACATTATTTTGACATATAATCACTCTTACACAAAATAAACACAAACGCTGTCTCTTTATCTACGTGAAAATGTATTAAACAAAGTGCCTTCTAGGCTACGTTCACACTGCAGGTCTTAATGCTCAAATCCGATTTTTTCCAGAAATCAGATTTTCTTTTTTTTCGTGGTTGTTCACGTTACTTTGAAAATGTTGCTGCTCCAAACTGACCCGCATGCGCATAAGAACAAGACGAGCAATTGACAAGTAAACATGGAGAAACAGGTGTTATGTGCACAACAGAAGCCATTTATTGTCAAACTCTTTCACTCTCTTTATGCCCTGAAATGGACTGGCGACCTGTCCAGGGTGTACTCTGCATCTCGCTCGTAGACTTCTGGAGATAGGCACCAGCTGCCCCGTGACCCACTATGGAATAAGCAGTATAGAAGATGAATGAATGAATGAATGAAACTCTTTATTGCTCCATTTTAGGGACATCTGATTGCCAATTCAGCATAACAAGTTGTTTGGATGCGGAGACACAGCTAGCAATGGTGGGGCAGGGTTGTTAACCACTTTACAGAGACCGAGTTTATTCAGACCTTTGTCATGTCGAGGGAAACTTTTAATCATATATTTCAGCGCCTCCCCTCTCAACTCCACAGGCAGAAGACTTGATGCACTCCAATGTATCGGACTGCAGCAGGGTCTGATCATCACATGCTTGGTAACCTCGATAGCATTTTAAAGTCCTCTGAACGGTTGTATACGAATTTTACAATACAAACTACGTCCCACATCCAGACAGTTCCCATGAGCCTTTTAATTAGGCTTGAATAAAGTTTTATCTCTGTTTATTAATGAGCTCTAATGTCTCTCCACTGTGCAGTTCCATTGTAGCCCCCCATCTGTTCTGCTAAATGCTACCGTTTCCTGCTGGGTGGAGCAAAGTTGTGACGAATGCGATGGAAAGTGACGTCAAAGTCACATCTAATGCGCCTTGGTTGTTCCTACTGGAGTCACATTTCAAAAGATCAGATACAAGTCGGATTCGGGACCACATTTGAATGCGGCTCAAATGTTACTTGAAAAAGTTAGATATGGGCGAGTGTTCACACTTGTTCTAAAAATCTGACCTGGTCACTTGACCCCCAAAAAATCAGATTTGGTCCACATTTGCTTGCAGTATGAATGGGGCCTTACAATCATGATCCAACAACTTTCGCCTAAATTAAGCATGCACTATTCTACAAAATAGTTAACAATAAAAACAAATGAGTACGTGCACATAGTATAGGTGGAGAACAAACCAGCAGTTTTTGGACTGAGTGGAGATGGCTCAAAGCTTTGAAATGGTTTGGAATATGATAGCATCGATAGCAGCTGTCAGCTTATAGAAAGGTAGAACCAAGCCATCTCAGGTGCAGTATAGCACCCAGCACCCAAAATATGAATATATGATAAACCATGGCAGTCGACTAGAACAAACGAGGAAAATTTGTTTCTTTGAAAAACAAACCTTTCTGGTTTTCTTTTTAACTTCACCTTGGGTTGCGGTGCAGTCTTCAATCAGGATATAAATCTTCTGATCTTCTTATCAGCAAGATTTCAGCTTTGTCAAGCTCTTCCGGGAATGACCAGTGAGGGAAAAAAAAGTTAACCTGTGTGCAAGCTGCTGTTTCTCCGGAGATTGCTTCCTTTGTGTGAGACCGACGATGGTTCACACTGGAGTAGCAGTTAGCATTACCTTGAACTAGCTATTTATCACCTCTGCCTGTGATGTCAGAGCTGCAATGCATGCAGGGAGGCAGAGCAGTTCACACAAAATGGACGGTGGCCCAACAACTGGATGACAGTAAGGTTCAGGGTTCAAATCTTGTTGCTGGTTTTTTTTTTTGTAAAACTTCGACTTGTTGATGCTTATATTAGCAGATTCGAATTTCCATTTAAGAAGTATCAAACAGGCATTCGAAGCATTTTTTACTAGTCGTTCTGCTGTGGCTGGTCATTATTTTCCTATTATTAGCAGAGGCAATGTTAAACAATGTGCGAGAGAGAGAGGTAGCGGAAATGATGTATGTCACAAATACTCTAAAACAAATCCAGGGTGTTTATAGAGTTGACTTTTTAACTCGTCCTCAGCATCTCGCATTAGCAATTCAATGAATAGTGAAGGTAGCATTGATGAAAATGTCTGCATATTCTGTAAAATGTAAATGCTTAAGTTGATTCTAAGATTTCCAAAACACTGCCAACATTTCAAAATCCAAAGTATTTTATGACAGAGCTTAATGCTCAAAAGAATAAAACAGAACAACTTTACTCTTTGTTGTGCTGTCGCAGGTTAAATGAACTGCAAACAACTCAAAATGTTGTAGAAAATATCTTTATTTCAAATAGTTTCTTACATTTCTGTGTTGGCTTCAACTTTTTTTATGCAGTATGTTATGCAGATACTGAAGCTGAATTTGATTGTTGAATAACAACATTCACTGTAAAGAATGCTGACATCAGTGCAACAGTATGATGTTTGTCATGATCTCTAAGAAGTTCCCAAAGGACTTTTTTAACTTCAATTGCACTTTTTACATTATAAAGCATATAAAAAGAGGAATATCAGATGACATCTGTTGTTGTCAGGGTGTTCCTCAATTCTCTGTCAAGCAATAAGTGAAACAAATAAAGACAAGACATGGATGTAAACTTGGCTAAAAAAACTTAAATAAAGGCGTTCAAGCAGGGAACCTTTGATGCAATATGATTGTGTGCTCACAAGCCTTAAAAATACACCCAAACATCAAGAACTAAAGAAAAATGAATAATAAACTATAACATAATATAAGGGCAGAAATAGATTGGAAGGGGACTGGAAAAGATCTGATAGAGAAAAATATGAAAGAAAAATAAAGGTAAATGAAAAAAGATCTGAACTGAACAGAAAGGGTCTGAAAGAGTAGAGAACTAGAAAAGGGAAAGTCAATGGAAGGGGCTGAGGAGAATGAGAATGATGTAAAAGGATAGTTTGTATGGAAAAATTAAGCTGTAGGGGACAGAAAGGAAATGAAAATTATCTGAAAATAAAATGAAAGCTGAAGGAAAATTGAAAAAGCTGAATGTTACTCATAGAAACAAAGAAAAAGTGCCTTGCATGAACAATGACTAAGGGAAAGGAAGAGGAAAAGATAGGTGGACAGAAAAATAACTGTAGAGGGGTACAGTAATAAGTAATGGAGTGGTAAAAAGGAGGCAAAGAAAGAGAAAGAAAATCAGTGATTGAAAGTAAGGACATGACAGGAGCAGATGATGCAAAATAAAATACAAAAGGGAAATGAGAGTTGGTAACAACAGAGAAAAATAAATTCCATTTGGAAGAGAGGAAATGAAGGAGAAAAAAAGAAAAAGCTGTGATAGCAAAATAGAGCAAGAGTACATTAACGGCACCATTAGAGGGATATACAGATTTTCAGTTTTTCTCACAATAAAAGCAATAGATTTGCAGATGAATGCAGGAACAGGAACAACATGTAAACAGAAATGTATTTTTAACTGATTTTCTTTCCTATTTGGTCACATAAGACGTTCACAGAAATGTTGTTACTGTTTCAGCTGCAAGTATAACAATTCAGATGATTTATCATCCTGCAGGAAGTGGGTGTCAGTGTAGTACAAACTCACACACTGAGCTGCTGCAGTAATCAAGATTTAATCACCTGGCTTCTCCTTGAGTTATGACTCCCTCTGGGTTGTATAATGGCCATTATGAGAATGCAGGTCCACTGGTACACATGCATGTACGTGCATATGCAGCTACATTGATGTAGTCATATCGAAACACTAACTCACACTGTGCAGACTAAACAGTCTGCACAGTTAAAAACAATTGCACATTTGTATCAATTTATATGATGTTTTGGGACTAGTGATGGGTTTGTGTGAGTTTTTGGTTTGCAAACTTGGCTTTAACCTTAAAACACAGTTTGTTGTGAAGGCAAGTTCTCAAGCATCTGTTCTCCTGTTTTTCTGTCTCAGTTTACCTGCCTATATTTATAGAGCACTTTAAACCAGAATTAACTGATACTGGTCCAAAAAAGATTTGTTAGGTCAAAGGCCCTGGCTCCTGGCCCCCAAGGAGGACCAAAAGGGTGAGGAAGAACTGTTGGCACTGAAATGAGCTTTTAATTTTAGCTCAACATTTTAAAAATTGGTAACAACACTACAGAAGTGATAGATGTAACTTCTGGACTTTCAAACTGGAAGTTCTAATGCCCTTTATGAAGGTTTTAACAGGTTTGCTGCTCTGGAGCTTACAGGTGTTTTAAGACCATGCCAAGGCCAAAAGAAATTAACTTAGAGGAGCAACTGTTGCTTACCATCAGTCATCAGGAGTAGTCATCTCAGTAAATTTTAGTATAGGTGTAGCATCAATAAATGTACATCATGTGCCATCTTTATTACACATTAGGCGTGTGACAGTAACAGGCGCAGGGATGTAGATTCTCTCCAACAAGTTCCTGATATTTGGTGTCCTCTTCTACCAGAACATGCCTAAATAACCCCAGTGGTCCTGATCAGATTCCCAAATCACATGTCACCTTTTAATGCAGAGGAACCTTATGTCGTAACCTTATCTTCACAGCTCAGAACACACTGCCGGTCTTTCATAGTCGTCACAGATTTTGAAGAGACTAGGTGTTCACACTAACAGACTGAAAGCCTGGGGATCACACCAGCTGAGGTATCACAGACCAACTAAAGCCAGCTGCGTGCATCACACTCTGGGGGGAATTCTCAGGAGGGCGACAGTTTAAGGGAAGTTTAGCTTGCGGTAATAGCAGATATTTTCAGAATTCAGATACATTCGTTACACCACTTAAAATGAATAACATGCAATTTAAAATATGTTCAGTTATCCCAGAGGTAATTATGATAAGAATAGTGTATTCTTTGTTTAATCATGTAAGTTTGGAACATTTATTTGAACTATTGAGCATGTTTGTGGGTTTTGACTGTCAATGTTGGCTGTAATTTAAAAATCTTACATCTATCTCAGTAGACAGCAATGAAATGTTTTTGCTGGAATATGAAAATATGGATTTATGATAAAAACTTTTTTTTCTTTGTGGAAAAATGTTTTTCAGAAATGTAAATTGGTTAAATTGAGTCCTAATACCTTTATGTGCAATATGTGAATTGTTTGCTTTATTTCAATAAGGTCCTTAATTATTTACTGAGTTTTAGTTTTAAATATCCAAGTGCCTCTGTGCTTGTTTTTATCACTACGTGATTATAATTACTTAGTTGATAGTTTGTATTATGCCTGGCGGGTTTTTGTTCATAATGTACAGTTACAAATAGACAGTTTTTAAAAGTCTGCTGGTAGCTGTGACCCAGCCTCTTTTTCATTGGCTGCCAACAACATGCGTTTGAAGTTGGGTCAGTGATCAGTTCACGCTACCCAACAGCTTCCAGATCCACCTCAGACAATTCAAACATGTTTGTTGACTGTGACTGACGTCAGGTCGGGTGGGGTTGGTTTCCCTCACACACTTGCAGACTCCAGTCTTCACCCCCGTCCCATACCAACAGATTTTTGTGCCGACTCGCCCTGCCAACTGACCACAAGTATTGCAGACTGACGTAGACTTTCCCAGACTGGGAAGTGGGGGGTAACATTGGCCAACTAATCATGTACCGCATCCCCATCTTAAGGCAGAGCCCAGCCAGCCTACAGAGGAAACTTATTTCAGTTGCTTGCATCCAGGATCCTGTTCTTTCAGTCGTGGTTCATGTCTCATGTTTATAGATGAAGGGTGGAATATAGATTGGCTCATCACCATGAATGATAAGAGTAATCCTGTTATTGCTGCAGACAAAGGCCAAATTATCTATTATCTCCTGCTAAATCATATAATCATTCATTAAAATACTGAGATTCCGAAACTTCCGAGTTTGCTACAGAGCCTCACCCTCAACCTGGAAGAAATCTTCCATCCTTTTCCACGTGAGATTCATGCCGTCAGAATAAGAAGATCTCATTCTGATTGGAATTCTCTCTCTCTTTGAAAAATAGACAATGCTTAACATGAACATGATGCAAACAGCCTAAAGAACTGTTTTATCAATGACAAAAAAAATCTGATTACTAATAAATTTAAAATAAATCTTGACTTTTTAAGATCTTTTCAGGACTTTAAACCCACAGTGTGGTCTTGATTCAAACAATGGCAATGACAGATTTAATAAATGAAACACATATTTAGGATTTGAGAAAACTACGTCTGTTTCAGTTGACTCATCAGCAGACATGACAGATAAACAGCATAATTTGATTGAAACACAACCAAAACCATGTGTATGAATCAGGCTGATTTTTTTCTGAAGTTACAAACTCTTCATCTTGTTGTTCCAGGAAGAAAGATGGTTCTTGGTGTTTCCAGTTGTTGTTAGATGCTGTAAAAACCAAATGAGTGTCCTTCCTGTATGTCGGGCTTTTTCTACACTGTCAGGTTCAAACAACCTAAAATAATTATAAAATCACAAAAAGAAGAGAAAGACAAAGAATTAGTTATTTCACTCGCTGCGAGGAGAACGAACAGAGATGTGCTTTCAGTTACAAATCTCCTACCGCTCTGAAAACCATCTGTCCGTACCTCTCTTTTTATTATCTTTTGGGGGTTCCCTAGTTACAATAACCGTTGCCCTCTAAAGGATGGGAAAAACAGCTGCAACGTAAACAGGTCATAAACACCATTATCTTGTAACAACACACTTCCAGTCTGTCAAGCTTCTGAAGTTTGCGGACGACACCACCCTGATCGGACTCATCTCTGATGGTGACGAGTCTGCGTACAGATGGGAGGTGGACCATCTGTTGGACTGGTGCAACCAGAACAACCTTGAGCTCAACGCTCTAAAGACAGTGGAGATGGTTGTGGACTTCAGGCAGAACCCAGCCCCACCTGCCCCTGTCACCCTCTGTGACTCCACAATTGACACTGTGGAATCTTTCTGCTTCCTGGGAACCATCATCTCCCAGGATCTCAAGTGGGAGCCAAACATCAGCTCCCTCATCAAGAAAGCCCAGCAGAGGATGTTCTTCCTGCGGCAGCTGAAGAAATTCAACCTGCCAAAGACTACGATGGTGCACTTCTACACAGCCATCATTGAGTCCATCCTCACCTCCTCCATCACCATCTGGTACGCCGCTGCTACAGCCAAGGATAAGGGCAGGCTGCAGCGTGTCATTCGGTCTGCAGGGGAGGTGATTGGCTGCAGTCTACTGTCGCTCCAGGAACTGTACACCTCCAGGACCCTGAAGCAGGCAGGGAAGATTCTGGCTGATCCCTCCCACCCCGGTCACAGACTCTTTGAAACTCTCCCCTCTGGCAGGAGGCTGCGGTCCACCCGGACCAAAACCTCACGCCACAAGAACAGTTTTTTCCCATCTGCCACCATCCTTGTTAACAAAGCCCGGAAACCACCCTGACATTCTTCACCCCCCCCTTTTTTTTTGGCTGACAGGACACCTGTAACCTGCAACTCTATGCGTTACATTAACGCTCAGCTTGGACTCCTGCTTTACTTGCACTGCCATACTTGCACAATGATCACCTGCATGTATTGCTCTTGCATCTTATACTGCTCTATACTTACTCTCACTCACTTAAAACTGTGCACATATATTTATATTATATTGTAGATATGTTTATACTGTTTAATTTGTACTGTATTGCACCGACTACGCCAAAACAAATTCCTTGTATGTCCAAAAACGTACTTGGCAATAAAGCTTTTCTGATTCTGATTCTGATTCCACAGTCTCCCCCATCTTAAGATCAGTGTGTCTTCTGTTCAGCACAATCAGCCATTATCTTTATGACCTCCTCAACTGTGACTGCTTCCTTTCCAGCTCCACCTTTGATCCTTGCCTGCAGACAAACTCATCATATCCTTACTCACACATACATCATGAAAGGTTATAAAGATCAAATAGTCAAGTTAAAGAAAAGGAAAAAATATAAGATAAAAATTATATACAATTATTCCATCATACACCCTTCTTCGATTTCTCAGATTCAACTGTGTTACAAACCTAAACAGAGAGCCATGCATCCTATCCGGCATCCGTTTACTACTGCTGCCAGAGTAAGTCTGTTTGGGAGAAGAGAACGGTAGGGATGGTCAGAGTTGATCTCAAACAGAAAAGTTTTATAGAGTTTGTGACGCGTAGGTAGATGTTTTTCTGGCCGGCACTGAGTTATCAGCTGCTCGCTCTCATTATCTGTACACGCTCCATTCATTTTCCCCTACAGTGTTTGTCTTATCCCAATCTCCATCTCCATCTTTCGGCTCAGCTCTGCTCACCACTTGTAGGGCCATTCCTCAAAGCAAAATTTCCCCACAGACGAAACGCCACTCCCCTCCCCCCTTCCACCTTCACATCAGAGCTGATAGAGATTGAAATGTTATTTCCCTGTTTCGCTTAGAAACTTGTTCGGCAGCGCACTGGTCTTTCAGACCACCCCCATGTGTTATCCCATTCGTCTGTCCTTGCCTTTCCCATCTCAGTCACTTCTGATGTGTCGTCCCAGCAATTTGTTGTCTGTAAATCGCCCTCCTGCAACCGATGGAGAAAGAAAACCGGTATTTTTTTCCATCCTCTTCAGATGGCAGTGTGTCAGAAGACATTATGCTCTTGCCCACTTTCCTCAGAGGTAGTGCCTGTGAGTGGCTGTTTTTAATCAGACACCGGACGGCCTCTGGGATGACAGCAGCAGACAGATAACCTCTCCAACTTTTAATAGGGCAAGATTTAGTTCCAGTGGGTTTCAAACTCTGTTCTGAGAACTCTCAAGAGTCCATCACAGAAAAAATGAGGGAAGGGAAGAACTTTCCAATTATTGTGGAATTAGATAATTAGTCTGCTCACAAGTGGTTTTGTGTGCTGTTGTTCATCTATTAATGAAAGATGTAACACCAATATATCCAGAACCACTCCAATAGTTTATTTATATTCCTCCTAAACACCAGGTGTGCTTTCTCGTAGAACTGGCAGCCATTCATTGTGCATTTATTTGGCAAACGTTTGTGCTGAGCTTTAGTAACATATGTGTCATTCATAAGCTACTGTGTTTTAGTGAAACTGAATGAGCCTGTTAATAGCAGAATATATAATGATCAATGCATGTTTACATCTTCTATCCCTCCATCTCATCTTTGTTGCTGCTGACGCTTTTCTCGCTCTTGTGCTTTTCACAAAAGAGCGAAGGAGCTTTGTGTTATTTTGCCAAGGACAGAAATTACCTGCCCATTTGTCTGTAATGGGTCCCGCATTGTTACCGTCTCCTCAGAAATGAATCCATTAGAAATGTTGGAGAACGAAAATGAGACTCAGTCGGTGCTAATTTCAAATCCCTGAGGTAATTTGGAGTCGTTAACAACAATTTGTGCCTTTGAAAACTAGAATCTTGCTAATTTCTATGAATAATACATGGAACAAGTTACATATATTGTGCCTGTTCCATTTCTTGCTCTCAAAGACACAAAGACAGAGTCCTTTTCTTCTGTCAGGCGTGGGCAGTGATGAATGGCTCCTGAGCTCTTGGACATCCTATAAAAAGACACCAAATTAGGCTTGCTGATAATGGCAGGACAGAAAATGAAAAAGCTGTGACAAAACAGACAAAAACAGATGTAATGTTTGGCTTTCTGAAGAGACCAGATAGAAAGAAATCAGCTGGGTTGCAGCTTTTCTCTGCTAACCATTATTGGTGTGTCTCAAAGGAACACCGTGTTAGGTGAGATGGTTCTCAAATAAAGTTTCTGAAAGTTCGGCTTTATGAAAGTCATACTTTCTAGGTGAACAACACAAAATTAAACCACACATGGAAAGATTTATATCTGCCAATATATAAGTAATAAACCAGACAGGCAAAAAATCTCAAATTACAAGCTCTTAGAAGCAGAAATTGGATTTAGTTGCATTTTGAACGGAATTAGGCAGTTTTCTCTCATGAATTTAAACTAGATATGACTCAGTCGGCCATATCATCCAATATAAGTCAAACTGTTTTAAATAAGGAATATATCCTTAAAAACCTGACCTGATGTGTGAAGTGTGTGTGATGACACACACTTCACACATAAGGATAAGGGCAGGCTGCAGCGTGTCATTCGGTCTGCTGAGAAGGTGATTGGCTGCAGTCTACTGTCGCTCCAGGAACTGTACACCTCCAGGACCCTGAAGCGGGCAGGGAAGATTCTGGCTGATCCCTCCCACCCCGGTCACAGACTCTTTGAGACTCTCCCCTCTGGCAGGAGGCTGCGGTCCATCCGGACGAAAACCTCACGCCACAAGAACAGTTTTTTCCCATCTGCCACCAGCCTGGTTAACAAAGCCCGGAAACCACCCTGACATTCCCCCTTTCCCCCACACCCCCCCTTTTTTTGCTGACAGGACACCTGTAACCTGTAACTCTATGCGTTACATTAACGCTCAGCTTGGACTCCTGCTTACTTGCACTGCTTTACTTGCACAATGATCACCTGCACTGTTGTATTGCTCTTGCATCTTATACTGCTCTATATTTACTCTCACTCACTTAAAACTGTGCACTTATATTATATTATATTGTAGATATGTTTGTACTGTTTAACTTGTACTGTATTGCACCGACTACGCCAAAACAAATTCCTTGTATGTCCAAAAACGTACTTGGCAATAAAGCTTTTCTGATTCTGATTCTGATTCTGATTCTGATGACTTAGGTCAACCAACCTTAATGCTGTTCCTGGTTTAAAACTCAAAGCTTCAATTTTTAGGGAACTAATTTGCTTGTTGATGTGTTTCGTTAATGGAAATGACATTTTTGAGTTGGATATTTCTGTTTTACAGGATCTTAACTCAGGATTAAACTACTCAGTATGAACAATAGTCACTTCCAGACCATATCTTAATAAAATAGAATAGAAGAATAGAAAGAGCATTTAGTGTTCCACTGTGGGGAAATTGAGGTGTACCAGCAGCAAAAATTGTTATTCACTGTTTTAACTGAAAGAATACATACACTACTGGTCAAAAGTTTTAGATACACTTTCTCATTTAATGGGCCTCTTTATTTTCATGACTATTTACATTGTAGATTCTCAAAGACAACAACACTGTAAATGAACACACATGGAATTATATACAGTGGTAAACAAATATTGTGACATAACTAAACATTTTTATATTTTAGATTCTTCAAAATAGCCACCCTTTGCTTTGATTACTGCTTTGCTATCTTACCATTCATTCACTGAGCTTCATGAGGTTGGTCACCTCAAATGGTTTTCTAAACAGATCTTCCCAGAGGTTCATTGGGAGACGGCCAAAGGTTAATATTTCAGTCATCATGGCAAAGGGCGGCTACTTTAAGAAATCTAAGATAAGAAAACATATTTAAAGTTCTTTTGCAATTTTTGTTTGCAACATATTTCTATATGTGTTCATTCACAGTTTTGATGCCTTCAGTGAGAATCTATGTACAATGTAAATAGTTATAAACATAAAGAAAACCATTAAATGAAAAAGTGTTTCTAAAACTTTTTATCAGTAGTGTATCTTGGTGCTAAGTAATATTTCTATGTACTGAGAAAAAAAAAAGAAAGAAAAAACACTATTTTTAAACTAATTTGCACTGTAGAAGTAGTGCTGTTTCTGTTGTTTACAGAAACAGGTTTAAAAAACAAAAGGTGAGCTGAACTGAGTTGTGAACTGTTCCACCTCATGTAGCTACTGTTTGACAGGCATTAAAGCAGACTTGTGTTGTGGTGTAAAGCGGGTCTCTCAGAGCTGGTCAGAGGAACTGTCAGGGAACAGATGGTTTACAAAACATCGCCTGTTGGAGTAGATCATCATTTTGCCAAACAAAATCCCCAGTAAGGTAAACTGGTTTGAAACTCACCCTGTTTTGCCTGTTTTTGTTTGCTTTCTTGTTGGCTGCAGTGTGTTGAAATGACAACAATATAAACTGCATTATCAATGATGCTGGGGATTTATATGGACTATTCCTAAAAATGAGTAATTCAGAATATACCAAGGGAACATCTAGGGAGAATAATACTAAATTCTCAGCTGTATTAGTTTGAATAATTTGGGGTTTGAGCTTGGTATTGTTTGACTCTCAACACAAAAATCCAAGAAGTCTTTATTTTTTTACATTTCTGCTCAGTTTAAAGGACAAATTTATCAGATGCTTAGAAAATAAAATAAGCAGCTTCATTTAATTTGAACTCTTTTCCATATTTCAAGGAAGAAACCTTTCAGTTCCATCACCTGCCTGTGGGGACTTGGTATTTATCCTTATGTAAATATAAAGCATGCTGTTGTGAAGCCACCTGTTAACTGTTGGAAACATTTTCTGAATTTGATTATGTTGAGGTCGAATGAAAGCCGAGCTTTCCTGCTACTCTAACTTCCCAACATTTTCCTTGAACAACAACATTCTCTGAAGGAAAGAAAAGAGGAAAACAGTAGAAATTAAAGTTCTAAATCACAACGTGACGAATATCAAATCATATATCAGTGCCAGGTTAAGTTGTAAATTATTAAATAAAGGCAAATTTACTTAAACATAAGTAATGATGTGTTTTTAATAAAGTGTCAACTACCTTTTGAGGTAGATCAAAAGTCTGAATGTTAAGATTACACTACTACATATTAATACATTTGTGCATTTCTTATCTATCAATAGTTGCTTCTTTGGAAATAAGTTCTGAAGTCCATGAACACAAATCTTCCAGAGTTTATTTAGGTGGCTTATTGCTAGTTATTTTTTAGCAAGAGTCTTTGTTATTCCTGCTTGTGGATCTATTTTTAGGGATTTGGTGTAGTGACACAAATTTATGATTTCTGCAATGCTCTGAGGATGCTCATTTCCTTGGATGAGAAGCAACCCGATAAATTGATTGGATCAGGATGCTTCACTGTTGGCACCATGCACACAAGACTGTTGGTACTTCCCATCTTTTCTTCCCAGATGTCCCAAACATTGAGAAGGAGGATTCATGAGAGATAATAACTTTTTTCCACTCATCAGCGGTCCATTCTTGTACTTCCTGCAGAATTCAAGTCTCCACTTAATGTTTTCCTTTAGGAACTGGCTTCTGTGATGCCTTTCTTTTAAAAAAATTGCCTTGCATTCAGATAGACTTAGACCCACCTGCTGCCAGTGTTGCTTCTAGTGCAAGTTCTGCACTGGTGGAAACGCAAATGGAGTTTTGACAAAAATTCAACTTGGAAGACTCACCTCCACTTCCGGATCCATCTAACTACTCCACCATGTTCTCCACTCCAACCAATCAGCTTCTGGTCCGCATTCCTCTTCAGCCAATCATCCCTTAAGGCTTCGCTTTAAAAGACGTTCATACGCAGATTCTCTTGCTCTTCAGCTGAGCTTCGACCCTCCTCCACCCCATCTCCACCATCAGGCTTCAAGCTCCTTCCAACACCCTTATCTCCTCAGGCCTCCACTCCACCACCAGTATCAGGATCCCGGGGAAGACTTCTCTAATTCTAACCATAAGATGTTTATTCAGCTCATGTCACTATCAGCACTCATGTCTTCTACCGGGGTCCGAGCGCCAAAAGAAAACAAACATCAGCTAATAAGCTCCTCTAATTGCTATGTTTGTGTCTCTCTCATTGTGAGTCTTTCCAGGTTGAATTTCTATAACAACCTCTACAGTAGGAGGCCTTCTTATAGCTGTGTCATCTTAAAACCTTCTTTATTGCAGGTGAACTTCTCACCTCAAAGTTTTGCTCATCAAGAAAACTGTTATATCAACTAAAATATTCTCAGCAGCAGTTTCCTGCATGGGTAGCCATTTGATGCAAAGTGACGGTGCTGTAACCAATTGATTTCAGCACTGTCCCTGCCCTCTGTCCCTTATCTATGGCAGTCAATCTCATTTCAGCTCTTTCTCAGCTTTACCTGTGCTGATGATACTGAGGTTCGCTGATCATTTTAGGCAAATAAACTCTTGGCATTGAAATAGTTTGCAAATCACAAAAAAGCCTCAAGAGTCTGGTTCCAAAGTTTGAATTTACTAGATTAAAAGTCTGATTGTTCAAAAGCAGAGCTGCTTTAACTCAGTCAATTCCAGTTGATTAATCGGACCACTCAGTAAATTATTATCAGATAAACAAGTGTTTAGTGCAGCATAAAGCACATAGATGGGTTCTGCACACAAAAAGCCTCACTCTATCAGCACAAAGAGAAGACGACATTGCAGACGCATCCCACGCTGTTGGACTGACAGGTGATCTCTGGGGCAAATCTACTGCAGCGACAGCCAAGTGATGAGGACTCGGAGCTGTAACTCACACCCTCTAAAAGTCATTTTAAATCACCAATCAAAGGGAAGAATGAAGAGGAGGTGAAAGTGTGAATGTAAAAGAAGGGGGATTTGAGGTGGGGAGTCAGTGGGGGAGGTGAGAAATGGTGCCAATTGCTGGCATTTCCCTCTGCTGTCCATGGGAGAGGCAGACAGGGCGGGAGAGGAGAGGCCTGACATTTGAGTGAAAAGGGAGGAAGAGTGAGGAATGAGAAATAATGCATGAGCAAAGTGGAGATTTATCCTCATGTTTGACCTCTGCAGGGAGAACAGTGCAACTTGAAGAGAAGGAGCCAAGAAAGCAGGACGGACTTTCACATCTGCAGGCTTTAGCTGCTGCTTTATGAGGGGGCCTTAGTTCACAGGAATCTGATCTTTAAATTTTAGTCCCTAATCTTTTAAAGATTTAAAATCGTCTCTTCTTTTAAAGCATTTAAATTAAAATTTTTTATAAAAGTTACTGAAGTTAATCATTAAAAAACTTCATCCAGTTTAGTGATTCAATTCAAATAGTAAAGAGTAGATTCAAAGTGATTTATTTCAATTTATCAGAAAATGTAAATATAATTATACTATTATTAAAGGATTTCAATACAGAAACTTGTGCCTATTGTGATGTATCACCATGTACTGTATGGTATGTACACAATACTTGGATGGGACTCAGTTTACATGAATTACTGTGTCTTTGCAGCATGCCATGGAGGTGATAAACCTCCATGCTGGCTCTCCTGAAGTGTTAAAGAAGCCCAGGTTGCGGTCTTGCATCTTTCAGATAATTTAAAACAAACTCTACATTGGTTGCCTACCATCAAGTTTAATGTGAAATTATTAATCTTTATTATATACCCTAAAAGTTTATTTCAATCTGTTTTTATGTCTTTTGTGGACTTTCTTTAGTTTATTCCCAACATGTTGTTTTCTTGTTACAAATTTTTTGCTTTAATGGCCAGTATACACTATGTGACTTCGGGCTGTCCCAGACAAAAGATGATGATTGTAGGACTTGTAAAAATGTAGTATTGTAAGACTTCTTTGCTCGTGGCTCTTAATCCGCGACCTTGCATCGTACTGTGAGACATGTTCAAGAATGGCCATTTTTAGCATCTTGCGACCTAAGATACCCTGCGATAAATCAGATATTTAGAATGACTATCTCACTGTGTGACAGCTGCTAAGACCTACATCTAATAATCTGCCAATAGAATTGCAGCAGGAAATGACACAATGGTCATTTGGTCAACTGGCATCCCAAGTTGACCTCTTTTCCCCAGCCACGACCTCAACCACATTCTCCTCCTCCTTTCCTTTTCTTCTCATTTGTTTCGAAACACATACATGCCACAACAACGAGGCAGCGTTCTTCATTGTATTTGTCTCGGCGGCACAGATGTATGGCGTACACTGATGCTGCGCACTCTGATGACGTTGCTTATTACCGTACATCGTAACTGATTTAGTAGTAAACATTCATTGTACAATGTGCACACATCAAACATGGCATCGTATCAAGGTTTATTAGATCTATGTCACATAGGGTGTCATGAAATAGTCTTATAAGATTTAAAATCACACAATGTAAGAAAGCAATAAGAGGCCAGGTTTCTTCTTTACAGTTTTGCTTACCTCCATGTTGGTTTTCTTTGGCTTGGTTCAGAAGGTGTAGGGAAAGATTTATATAAACAGGGCTGAGCAGACACAACCATATCAGAACTTGTGCAGCAGTAAAGTTCCATATAAATTATGTTTGTTCAGGCCTATAGAAGTCCAGAAAGTGGACAGGCTTAGGTCTGTGTGTACTGTACAGCGATGCCATCTTTTAGCTTCAAAGAGTCAATTTAAGCTTTTAACGTCTGCTGACCTCCTGGCTTAGTCAGTAAGTAAAGTGAGACATGTTGGACAATGAAGAGCAGAGGAAAAGAGTGTAGCCGTTTAATTCAGTGTGTTCACATCCAGACGTCCTAAAAGATCCAGTGAATAAAGTATACTCTCAGCCCCAATCTATGAATGGTTGCAAACAGAAAAGTTTCATTTAGCTTTTAACTTGGAAGATGTAGTCAATGAAACGGCACAGAACAAGACTTTTTATCAAAAGAGTTATAAATCACAACTTGTTTCACCCTCTTTGTGACCAAAATAACTATTATTTCAGATAGTGTTCAGAGATTATTGCTTGCTATTTTGTGATTAACCTGATTTGGGATTTTTACGTCACTGAGTATACTTGCTACATTTAAGAGATATAGCAAACAACTACTTAGAATAAGTTATTCAATGTTACCTAGTAAAGGCAGAACCTGTTTTCGATCCTGCCCGCTGGGCTCCTAAATGCACCTTTACTACCAGTAAGACAACAGAAACATACGTTTTTGGCTATGATGACCTGATACCTCCCACAGCGCTGCATTTAGAGGTGGTTGACTGTGGGCAGCTTTGGTCCATCAAACCAACCCTCTCCTGAGCCTAAGTAGTGCAGAGAAGTACAACTGTGATGCAGCCACAAACAGTCTCAGAATTATAAAAGCTGCATCTGTTGTCTTGGCAACAGACCTCTGACTAACATCTCTCATAAAAAGACATCGTCAACTTTTAGTTGATGAAATTCTGTCTGCTTCTGACTTTGACCGCTGCTGTAGTGGTTCAACGGTTTAAATTGGATGGAGGGAAGACTTAGACTGGAGTCAGGACTTTAAACATAGAAGATAAATTATCTGTGGTAATGAGGAACACCCCCACTCTCTCATACACATGTAGAAGACGGATGGATGGAGACCATGTTGAGGACAGCAGTGCTGAGAATAGCTCTCAGTATAATAAGGAGGCATTCCTTCCTTTTCCCTGCAGTTCTCCCACTGATCATCTCTGTCATTCCTACTGTCTCTCCTTTACTATTATCATCTTTCAAAGCATTGCTCCGCTCTGGTTTCATCTCAGCCCATGAGGTCATCCCTGTTAGTGGAAAACAAGCATAGAAGAGAAAATGGACTGGCTTTCAGGAAGAAAAAAAAACAGAGTTAATGTCTACATTTAAAATATGTAAGAGATTGCTTGGAGAATAAATACCTTTTTTTAAATATTTTTTTGATTTTGACAATTAGCTATTTGAAAAGCCAAGCATCTCCACTCATCCTCCCCAAAAGTGTGTCCACCATTTTGTTGTTAAATACAGTGCTGTAAAAAAGCATTTTCCCCTTACAGATTTATTTTTGTGTCACACTTAATGTTTCAGATAATCAACAATATTTTAATATAAGACCAACATAACCTGAGGTAATACAAAAAGCAGTTTACAAATGAGAGTTTAATTTAATAAGGGCAGCCAACTAGCCAACCTGACCTTATGTAAAGAGGTAATTGCCCCAAAACCTAATAACGCCACCATTGGCAGCAACAACTGCCTTAGGTATGTTCAGTCTGAGGGTGGCGCCATCACTAGCAAATCAGTTTTTTAAAGTCACTACATTGTGTTTAATTTGACCAGTCTGACTCTGATTGGTTGTTTTCAGTTCTGTATCTTACGCAGCTTGAAACGAGCAAACTTGATCAAAGGTTATAGTCTGTTTTAGTCTTGAAATACGTTACATTTCTTATAAATGGTGTTGATGTTGTTGGATTTTTTTTTTTTTTTTTGCTATTCTGATTTATACATTTGTGTCATAATAAAAAGCTCCATATTTAACTGTGTAATTTCTTGCAAAAAACAAAAATCCACAGTTCTTTTGTGCAGTGTGAAGTCACTGGCTAAAAACAGCCTGTTAAAAATGCAAGTGCTGAATTATGAGCTTCAGCTCAGTTTAGGATGAAAGCCACATCATTAGCAGCAGGCTAATCAAAACATGTCTGGGTTTTTCTTAATTTAAGATAAACTAGCTTTGTTTGCTATTTCTTACTTATACCTAACTGTGGGTCTTATACCGGCACATAAAAAGTATCTAACCACACTTTTCAGGTTTTGCCACCAAAGATTTTCTAGCTAAACAAGCACTGGTGCCTGTTTTATATTAGTTCTAAAAAAAAAACACAGCAAAGCTGTTAATACCAACATGATGATTAGAGACTGTGAGGCATTAAACTTTCTGTTTCAATTGACTTTGTCTTTGATTCTGCAAATTTGAAGTTAAACCAACGCTAGTGTTTTAAACATGGCTTGAACTATTTTAATTGGTTGTTGGTTTTCATGAGCCCGCCTCCAGCTCTTGTATAATGCAGTTCTTTTTTTTTTCTGACGCCCAAAGTTTTTGTGCCAAAAATGCAGTATCTTGAGGGTGAACACCAATACCTGGTAATAAACAGCACTGATGGAAACTCTTCACTGTTATGGTGTTGGTGGTCATTTTTAGGATTTTCATGCATTTATAATCATGGGCTGGATTTGAAATTAATTTTATGGATGTTTTTACTGTTGTTACTGATTTATTTTTCCCCTCTCTGTTACCTCTGTGTTCTCCTGATTGGTCGTGGTTTTTGCTCCCCACTCACACATGTTTCTAGTTTTAATGTGTTTTGTTTCAGCTCGAGCCTGTGTCACTACTGGACCATGTCCCACACTGAAAAATTAAGTAGAATATTTTCAAGATTGGAATTGAAGATGATAATTTTCCAACATATTAAAACACACATTTGCAGATAGTAGAAGTGAAATTTACTTCAACTATTTAAATAACCTGGAGAAAAGTAAGAAAAGCTGAAAATAATTCTCAGGTTTATGTCATTGACGGCATGTTTTTTGTACATTTAGAAACATTTTCTTTGAATTGTTATAGCTAAAACTATGGAATACTCCGAGGCTTAAATTTTGATCCCATAATTTTGGTTTTGGCACAGACGTTCAGAGAGGGAAAACTCATAAGACAATTTGCAAAGAAATAGTTGCAAAAGACAAACAATTATTTAAACATTTGCAGAAAGGCACAATGTTCTTTTTTTCACTGAGTCACATATAGACTGACCTAATAAAGCCTAATACTATGTTCCTGTGTTCCCCGATAAGGTGGTTGAACAGGGCAATGGATATATAGGACCTAACTTGGTCAGGTCTGCTTTGTGTGTGACTGTGTTTGATGGGAGCACAGCAGAGTGGGTTTTAGGCACGTTTTATGGATGTCTCTTGATGTTTTTGGCCTTATTTTCCATGTTTTGCCTCTGTCTCTCAGCAGAAGACTATGATACATGAAAGCCAATGAGATAAGTGAATAAATGGTCAAATTGCTGCCTGTGGGCTGTGTTCTATAATTGATGGTTGCACTATGTGGTCTCTTAACTCTGAGGACCTCTGACACTTAAACAAATGACATGATTAGACCTAGCAGGATGTTACTGATGCCTGAGAGCTGCATGCCTTTTGTTTACAAGCTGTTTTCTCTCTGTCCTCTCTGCAGCTGGCGACATGGGACTCAGTTCACGGACTGAACGGCAGTCTGAAGGAGAGTCGGATAGAGAACGGGATGCAGGGGCTGACTGTTAAAGTGGTCACTCTGCTGGTAAGTGATGTGCATGACACCGAATATATATTATAGTAGCTTTGTTTAGTTTGTGAAAGTAAGAACATAATTATTACCAACACAATATGTAATGTAAAGCCTACAAACGTAAGGTTTTATGCATCAGAACACAATGAATGAATTGAATAATTTGTGGTGATTTTTTTGTCTGCTGTATTGGTCTCTCTCATCGTGGAGGAATTTTGCCCCTCTCTCTTTTTCATTGTTGCTTTAGTTCATTGAAGTTTGCAGACATTTGTTCCTGCCGAGGTTGCACCACATCATTTTAATGGTGTTGAGGTATGGGCTTTGACTGGGCCATTCCAACACCTTAATTTAGCCACTCATTTGTAGGATTAATGCTGTTTATTCAATTCAATTCAGTTTTATTTATATAGCGCCAATTCACAACACATGTTGTCTCAAGGCACTTCACAACATTCAGGTATATACATTCCTATTAATCCTAACAATTGATGAAAGAAGGAAATCCTAGAAACCTGTTTAATATGGGATTTAAATGACATGTCCTGGTCAAAAATAACACCAAGGTTTTTTACTTTATTATCAGAGGTCAATTTAATGCCATCCAGGTTAAGTGATTGACTAAGCAGTTTCTTTTTTTAAAGACTCCGGTCCAAAGATGACAAATTCTGTCTTGTCTGAATTTAGACGCAAAACATTTAACGTCATCCAAGTTTTTATATCTTCAAAACATGCTTGTAGTCTCTCTAACTGGTTGGGCTCATCAGGATTTATGGATAAGTAAAGCTGAGTATCATCAGCGTAACAGTGAAAATGTATCCCATGCTGCCTGATAATTTGACCTATTGGAAGCATATATATTGTAAAGAGAATTGGCCCAAGTACTGAACCCTGTGGTACTCCACAATTAACCCTGGAGTTTAAAGATGATTTATCATTTACATGAACAAACTGGAATCTGTCAGACAGATAAGATTTAAACCAGCCTAGCACTGTTCCCCTGATCCATACAGCATATTCCAGCCTTTCTAAGAGAATATTGTGATCAACTGTATCAAATGCAACACTGAGATCTAACAGAACCAGAACAGACACAAGTCCATTATCTGTGGCCATAAGAATATCATTAGTGACTTCCAGCAGAGCTGTTTCAGTGCTATGATGGGCTCTGAAACCTGACTGAAACTCTTCAAACAGGTCATTGCTGTATACATGCTCACACATTTGAGTAGCAACAATTTTCTCAAGAATTTTAGATAAGAATGGAAGATTGTTATAGGTCTGTAATTTTTCAAGTCATCTCGATCAAGCGAAGGTTTCTTAAGTAAATGTTTAATTACAGCTAACTTAAAAGCCTGTGGTACATATCCATTTACTAAAGATAGATTAATCATATCTAAAATGGGACTGGTAATCAGAGGGAACACTTCCTTAAATAATGTGGTTGGGATTGGGTCTAACATACAAGTTGAAGGTTTAGATGAAGCTAATATTTCTGATAACTCAGGAAACTTCACAGGATCAAAACAGTCCAAACACAAATCAGGTTCTGCAGTTATTTCCAATGTTGTCTCACTTGCTGAGGATGAAGTAATCATCTTCGGGAGTATGTCAAAGATTTTCTTTTTAATAGAATTAATTTTATTTAAGAAGAATCCCATAAAGTCATGGCTGCTAAGAGCTAAGGGAATGGATGGCTCAACAGAGCTATGACTCTGTGTAAGTTCAGCAACTGTACTAAAGAGAAACCTAGGATTATTCTTGTTCTCTTCTATTAATGATGAGAAATAAGCTGTTCTAGCTTGGCGAAGTGTCTTTTTATACAACAGTAGGCTATTTTTCCAGATTAAGTAGGAATCCTTTAGGTGTGTAGAGTGCCATTTTCTCTCCAATTTTCTAACATTGTGCTTTAAAGTACGCAGCTCTGAATTAAACCAAGGAGCTAGCCTCCTATTTTTGATTACCTTCTTTTTCAAGGGGGCTGCATTGTCTAATGCATCACGCAATGATGAAGAAACACTATGAACAAAAGAATCAATTTGTGAAGGGGCAGAAACAGAATTATTGCCTTCCATTGTGCTTTTCAGTGATAATGAGGAAATAAAAGTGGAACAGATTATTTAAAGGTTGTTACAGCATCGCCTGATAATGATCTACTATAATGAAATTTTCTTTCAGGTGTGGAGTACTTGGTTAAATTAAACTCAAAGGTTATTAAGAAATGGTCAGACAGGACAGGGTTATGAGAGAATATTGTTATGTCTTTACCCTCAATGCCATATGTCAGCAAAAGGTCCAGAGAATGAAGACAAAGGTGGGTAGGTTTGTTCATGTTTTGATCAAAACAATTGAGTCTAAGATAGCATTAAACGCTATATTTAGGCTATCACTTTCAGCGTCTACATGAATGTTAAAATCCCCCACTATAATAACTTTATCTGTATTTAACACTAAATCAGATAAAAGGTCTGAAAACTGATCTAAAAATTGAGAGTAAGGGCCTGGTGGACGGTACAAAACAACAAACAGAAAAGGTTTTATTGCTTTGCAATTTGGACGAGGAAAACTAAAGATTAAATATTCAAAAGAGTTGTAGCTATTGATCAGTCTGGGACTAATCAATAAATCTGACTGAAAGATGGTTGCTACTCCTCCTCCTCACCCAGTAATTTGAGGCATGTGGAAATTTAAATAATTATTAGGAGTTGACTCATTTATAGTAACATAATCCTATTGCTGCAGCCAGGTTTCTGTGAGGCAAAATAAATCAATCTGATTGTCACAAATCAGGTCACTAACTAGCAATGTCTTTGAAGAGAGAGATCTTATGTTCAGTAAGCCACATTTAATTGTTTTATTTTTCTTTTCGGTCTGAGTTGTGTTTATTTTTATGATATTTTCCTGATTTCCTCCTTTTAGATTATTTTTTTATCTATTCAATTTTGGCCGTGGGCGAGACACTGTCTTAATATGGTAATGGGTGGGTAGCAGTACAGAAGCTGCAGAGAGGAGTGTTAAACTACGACCCTGCTTCCTGGTCTGAACCCTGGGTTGTCAGAGTTTTGGAGAACTAATAAATTCGGCCAGATTCCTAGAAAGAAGTTAGTGCTGCAGTTGTTAGTGTGACTTCTCTCTTGCTCGCGGTGGAAGGCACACGCGTTTTCTCTCCCTGCTGATCCCTGCTTCTGCTTTTTGACTGTGTTTTTCTCAGAGCCTCAGTTTGCATATCCTCCAAACTTGTAAATTATGGATTTGGTCAGGTGGTCTCTCAACATAATTGATAAATTTTTTTTTGACGGGAAGACAGGGTAAAGGAGACCCTCTTGTCCAGACGGGATGTTCTTCTCTGGATACACAATGGATTCTTGACAGCACTGGAAGATTGTGTGCCTGACTACGATATCGGTTGAGGACGTAGAAGATGTGTACATATTTGGACTTTTGATAACAGGATTTCTGCTTTTTGGAGTTGGTGGTTACCTGGCTTATCGAGTGATTTGCAAAACGTGGGCGGCTGTTCAAAGCACTCCAAAGCTGCCTCCGATGTTGTATGGAGTCTGTAGAGTGATCAACACTCAGACTAAAATGTTAAGAGAGCAGAATCGCAAGCTGGACACAATTCTAGAATCGCAGCCTAGCAGCTGTTGGACTGAAAGGTTAAAGGATATAATCTTGGAGAAGTTGTATGCTTGAGATCTGCGGAAAGTACCAGAAATTTGGCTATTTGGATTCACAATTGAGACATACCAGTAAAACTCTTAAGTTAGTTGGAAATCCACAACTGCCTGAACCACAACATTTATTGTTTTTCTAAATCCGGCGCCCCAACGTGGCCTTGGCAACTTCTGCTAACTGGCTATCGACAAAATATCTCCTGGATGTAATATAAACACGACACTCTTCCCCAGCACTCCCCTACCAGCTGTGTGCTGATAGGACTATGCGGCCGATTGATAAAACTTCCAGCTCTCTTCTCAAGGACAATGGCACTTCTATCAGTGTTGACAGTCTAATTCTTGCAAACACACTCAGACTTATATATTTGCACCCTCAAGATTCCACCGTACCCTTGCTAAATCTTTACTCATGTGTGTGTTGCTTACCCCTTTTGGTTGTCCGATGAGCTAACCCCTCCCCCCTACTTCCCTATGTCTAAAGGGATTGCTCCATCCAGCTCTCCATCCAATGGGTCCGGACTTCCCCAAACCTGAAAGGTCTTACTAAGCAGGTTTACTGAAAGTTCTGTTTAAGCTGGTGTTGGGAAATGACTCGCCTAGCCTCTGACAGCCTTCATTCAAAAGTCTCGCCCTTCTTCAACTGGAGGTCTGGATGACTGAGTAGCCTATCGCAGTCATTCACACTTTCAACATTCACTTTTGTTCACGGCTGCTCATTCCCTAATTCTACAACTGGCTCTTGGTATATGGGCTAGGTTAATTTTAGTGGCTCGGTATGAGCCCCAAGGGCACTGTTTTAACAAACTTGGCTAAGGCAACCTATAAAAACCTCCTAAACTATCTTAGAACCAGGCAATAAGACTTTTTACCACCAATGAAAAACCAAAAATACGGTGACTCAAATAATTGAATGTCCACGATTTAACTAGAATTTTATATGCTTTCTTTAATTAGTAACAGGGGTCAGTAACAGCTTAAATTCGGCACACAAAATAATTTCAATAATATAAATGAATCAATGAACTCAACCTGTCTTTCCCTGATGCTGAAACTAGTGAGTTTGGAGAGGCTTTGAAGACGGAGGCTCATCCATGCACCTGATGGAGAAGATTCTTCTGGTAACGAGTGGTTTCTTGAAGGGAATATGACCTAATCTTCAGTTTTCTTCCTTTAAGTGGCAGGCACTGACGCTCCAGGCTTCGATGGCTAAACAGAAACTTTGTTGTTATATGTCTCCCAAGACAGTAGTTTCCAGAGGCTGAAGAGTTGAAGGAAACCCGGAGACTTAAATGAAGTTGATTCAGGACTTCCAGAAGCCTGAAACTTAGAGCAATCAGCTGTTCACTGATCAAGTTCACTTCTGTTGTCTGGATAAAAAGGCTTTAGATGAAATCAGATTCTTAATCTTGAGGCACAGTCATTTCTGGGCACACAGGTTGATCCTCTTTTTAATGCTGTCGATCAGCTGGGCTGTGTCTCTGTTCATTTTCCATACGAGCTTCTTTTCTCCGTCCGATCTTCTTCGCTGGTCTTCTGCGAGGAAACAACCTTGTTCCCTCCTTCAGCATTGCCTTTATAGTGCCGATGCTTTCACCGGTCAGCCCTTTGTTAGGCTTCTCAGCTATTGCGCAACCTACTCTGCCCAGCTTCTTAGTTATTGCTCAATACTTAGTCATGGTCATCGTGACTTTCTGGTTCTTGTTTTTCGGCCTTGGAGATGCTGGTAATAGCCATGCAGCTGGCTGTAGACTCATCCTCCCTTCTTTGCGATGGTCTTCAAAATGATTCTCTGTCAGCATGCAGCTGGCTCTCGTCACTCCCAGTCATCCTACAGTTCTTTCCCTAATCTGCTTAGTCTTAAACTTTACACAGTATTACACATTCGATTCTCAGCTTTCTGCATTTACTTTAAAACACAGTTACAAAACCATCACTTCATTCTTTTTATTCATACATCACAAGTGATCAACATTATATCTCTTTCATATATAGTTGATTTTATACCTTAATTATCAGTTCTTAACCATATTTCAATCATACATCTTTTAACTTGATAATCAAAGATTACTAATTTCATTTAATACTTGTAAAAGAATGGAAAATCATCATACATCATTTCTTTGGATACACTTGTTTATATTTCTGCAAAAGATAAGACAGATATTATGTGGTAGATAATATGTGGCTCCACACAGGCCCCTCCAGTCTCTCAGTCCCAGAATATGAGAATATGCTTGTTTTCACTCTCTACCGCTCCAACTGTGTATTTTAATAATTATTGCATGGATTACACATAAGGATATAAGGATATTTATTGTAACTTTTATGGAGTTAACTGTGAGCGGTTACTAAATGTTGCATGGATTACATGGAAAGATCTCACCTTATTTTGACACCTTGCTGAGGTTTTTTTGTACTATGATTTTTTTTCCTCCTATCTTACTTTACCTAAATGTGCGATTTCATTTCTTTTCATAGATTTTCAGATTTCTCAGGATTACCAGCAAAAGCCAAATATTATTAGTATTTGAAAATTTGGACTAAAGCTGTTTTTACACCAATGACCATACATTTTTAGATTTCTTTAAAGGATTGTATTACAACTATTTCATACCAGTGAAAGCCAAACATTGTTAGTATTTTAAAGTTTGGACCTTTCTTCTAGCACAGGATGAATTCCTTACCACAGAGGACTTAATCATCTAATTACCTCTATTAGAAAGATTGGATTACAACCAGCTCTTACCAGTAAACTCCCAAGGAATATTAATGTCATTTGATTTGTTTTTCTGTGTTTGATTTTCTGTATCATCGTATGTTTTTCCTCATTTACAGCGCTTTAAGTGCCTTGTTGCTGAAAAGCGTTATATAAATAAACTTGACTTGACTGCCTCTGTCTAACAATTGCAGTACAGTAACTACGTAGAGAAGAGTATCATAACTTGGTAACCTGGATGGACTTCTTTAACGTTGTAAAGGTTCACTTTACAACGTGGCTCTTTTAAGGCTCTTTTTGGATTGGTTTCACTTTATTTACGGAACCAATCTATGCAGTGGGGAGCAAAAACACTATGCATTGCATTCCTGTGGCACTTTTCAGTTGACTATTCCCAGGGATCGGTCTGAATCTGGAAATCATGCTTTCAATTTTGCTGCCCCCTCTGATTGGCAAACTTTATAAGCCTCATTTGAGGCATTCTGTTCCATCTTAAATGTTAGACAACATAAATCCACTGAACAGTGCCTTTAATCGTCACTGTGATCCTAATGACTGCACTTTGTTGCTATCTGGTATACCAAATTGTTGACCAATTATTGACTGCTTAATTTTATTTTTAGTTTTTTTTTGTACCTGTGGTTATCATGACAGGTTTTGTTGCTTGATTTCAGTGGGACACTACATGGATAGAACAGTAAATCAACTGAAAATGACCAGGTTCTATGTTAGCTGAACAGGTCTAAATCATCAGGCCTCAACCACCATGCTGGACAGTTGATATGAGGTGCTTGTGCTGATGTGTTTGACTTTCTCCTAACATGAAACTATGGATTATGACCTTCTACTTTGCTCTCATCTTTCCAAAGGACATTGTTACAGAATTCTTATAATTTTTTTTAGATGCAGTTTTGCAAGCCTAAGTTCTGTAGCCATGGTCTTTTAAATGATGAGAGTTCTTAACTTCTTGAACAAATATTTTATTAAATCTTTAATTAAGGTCCTTGAGAGTGTCACTTGGGTTAGAACTGAAGAACGCTTTTTCTAATTACAGGTAAAAGGCCCTTAAGCAAGCTTCAAACAATCAGTAAAGCTGATCGAACTGACCAAAATTTCCATAGTTCATACTAATTCTTACAGTTCAAACCTTTTCTGATAGCTTTTGTAATTCAGAAGGATTTTACACAAGACATACTCTCGACCCCCAACATCACTGAATGAGTGGCACCTCATCCAGTATGATTATTTTAAGAGATAGAAACCACAGCAGTGTTTTGTGATCCCACAACAGAAGAAGGCAGCACTTTAGTTCTTCTAGCAAAGCAGCAATAACACCAGGTCTAACCAAGCAGGACTAATACCTTCTCCCTGCAGTTTAATGCTTGCAGCTGCGACACTTCCAGGTGTCAGTGCTGCCAAGCAGAAATACTAATACAACTGTGACTGTGGCACACACGGCCTGAAATTCTCCAAACTTACAGTACACTTCACAATTTCCCTTCAGAGTCTGACAGAAGTTCTTTAACACCCTTACTTACTATGAAGCTGAAACATACCTCGTGCTGCTGCCTTTTTCCTGACTAACAACCCCTCCTTTCTTTGGCTGACTTCCTGCAGGAGGATCCTTTCGTCATGGTGGCAGAGAACATCCTCGGGCAGCCCAAGAGATATAAAGGATTCTCCATTGACGTCCTGGATGCCCTCGCTAAGATCCTGGGCTTTAAATATGAGATCTACCAGGTCAGACTGAGCAGAACACCAAGCTGTCAAATGTTCCAACAGACAGACTTTTAGATACTTTTAGCTTTTTCACACATATAAAATGTGCAAATGCAGAACTTGCATCACTGACACTATTCAACTGTGGTGGTAAAGGGCAAAAATACTTTGAGTCCTGACTTTGTTCTGAAGCCAGGTGTTAATATTTTGTATTACAAAGTCGTTTCAGGAAATAATAAGAGAACTGGAATGAAAGGACCTGCGGGAAATATAAAGGAAACTGATTTTTTTGTTTTTGTTTTGAAGATTGCAATTACATTAAACTGAATTGGTGTTACAATTTCCTCTGAGTTTTCAAGCTTATCAGTTGGAATTTAATGCTGGGTCAGGAAAAAGACTGTTAGACCAACTGACAAACAATAACTATCTGCAGTGTTTTTAATGTATGTGATACACAAAGAAAAAAAAGGTATGCATAAAGTTAGGTGCAACATCATTGATTTCTTTTTACAATTACTTACAGATATGCTACAGCGCTATTAAAATGTGTTTGTAATGTATCACAGGGTTCCTGAGCAGTCTGGAAAGCTCTGTCATTAGTGTTTTCAGGCCTGGATAATTATGGGAAAACGTCTCTATCCTCTGTCCAAAAGTTCCTTCCTTCCTTCTTTTCTTCCTTCCTTCCTTCTTGCTTTTCTTTCTTCCTTCCATCCATCCATCCACTGTCTGTCTTTCTCTTCTTCTGGATTTCCATCCATGAGGTTCAGCTCTTTCTACTCTGTACTTGACCTTCACTCTAGTTTAAGTGTTTAACTGTGATAAAAGTTTGGTCTGTGAAATAAAAAATAGTTATTGTTATTATTATTTTGCTCAGGTTGCAGACAGCAAATACGGTTCTCAGCTTCCCAACGGCTCTTGGAATGGGATGATCGGGGATCTCATCAATAAGGTAAAACTAGACTTTCAAATAAATAGACACATAAGTTATGATCCTAAAGTCCACAGGGTCCAAACAGATGTAAATTTAAAAGATGACCCAACAATGAAGTCACTAAAGTTGCTTTCAAAAACAAAAATTAATAAAACAGTTCGTGTCCTCAACTTGACTGAGTTTAACATCAATGTTTTTCCTTGGCTTGCCTTCTTCCTGCAGAGAGCTGACCTCGCCGTGTCAGCCATCACCATCACACCAGAAAGGGAAAATGTGGTCGACTTCAGCAAGCGTTACCTTGACTACAGCGTCGGCATCCTTCTGCGAAAACCTGAAGAGAAGATCAACATCTTCTCCCTGTTTGCACCATTTGACCTGGCAGTGTGGGCCTGCATTGCCGCTGCTATCCCGGTGGTGGGAGTGCTCATCTTCCTGCTCAACAGGTTGCAGGCTCTGCGCTCCTCCTCATCCCAGAATGGACCACCTGGTCATCTATCCAATGGAGTGGGGTCGGGCACACTGCACAGCGCCATCTGGATTGTTTATGGAGCGTTTGTTCAGCAAGGTAAGCAGAAAGAATCCACTAATAGAAGTGGCTGGGTCTAAACCGGGCTATAGGGTGGAATGAGTCCAACAACTTAACTGCAGGGACCTAACCAAATCCACAATTTAACACCCACATAAAGGACAGAATTACTGGTTTGACTTTTTAGTGCTAACCTCCTAATGGGGAAATGACTACTTTTGAAGCTCATTTTCTTATAAATTAATCAAAATGAATAATATGGAGTAAATCTTTTAATAAAGTGAACCCACCTGCCTGTGTGGGAAGCAGACTGGCAGATACCCAAACAAGCCATTTACTACATTTTATCAATTAGACACAAGAAGACAACTTCTGCACAAGGAAATGCAGGTAGCTCAGACATTAATATTCTATACATATCGTAAGGTATTAAAAGTATAATTACTTTACAGATTTATCCATCCTACAAATATTTACAGTAAACCTTAATTTTAGATTTCAAGAATAACCAGTGTGTCAGATGGAAACAGAGAGGATTCAGTGAAAAATTGGCTTATTAATTTTGAATCTGAACATGTAACTGCAATGTCAGGTCACCATACGAAATATTTCATGGTAAAGGTTAAAAAATTATTGTTGACAGTTTTCTCCTAAATGACACTCAGTTTACATCTCACTAAGAGATAGGGTGGCATTAAACCTATTATTACTATTCCTCATAAAAGTTAAAATTATAAAAAATATTTAAATCATAAAATATTGACTTGGCTAAAGAGGAAGAGGAAAAGTGGAAGATATTGCAAAGTGTCATGTTTTGGTATTTTTTTTAAGAGATCCCCAGTTAAAGAGTCATTTAAAAGCTGGCTGGAAACTTAAAAAAACATAATAGGTTTTAATAAACTTTCAAACATGCATTTTTTGTGTATGAGTATTACTATTCAGTGAAAATATCACTATTTTGCAGAAGCCTTTTTATACTCTGTCCTTTGCTTTTGACACAATAGGGGAACAGAGTAAGAACATTAGACATATTAAAAAACACAGTTTGACACAGAATGACAGTCTCATACATTTAGGTGCATCCCAATGTCTTTATGTAATGTCCCTTTCCTCCAGTTTTGTTCGAAGGCATCAGTTTATGGAGTCGCGAGGGGACATGGGGGAATTTATTTTCTTTTGCATCCCCACGCAATACTTTAGCGTTCACTTGCAATACTTTTGCGTTCACTCGCAAAAGTTGTTAATCATGTTGAGAAAGCTGTGCATTTTGGAACAGCAGCACATTTGACAAACTGCTCACAAAACAAACAGCACTAATATGGCATTGATATGGTTTATTTGTCATATCCAGGTTAATACGCAGTCAACAATGCGATTAAATGCTTAGGATAAGAAGAACCATTCAAATCACTATAAAAACAAAGTGGCGTGCAAAAAAAGTACACATCATGCAGCAGCAATAAGCAAATAAAGTGTCACAGATGTGGTTTCGTGCAGTATTATTGTCCAGAGTTCAGCAGTTTGACAGCATGTGGATAATAACTGCCTTTAAGTCTGATTGAAGATCCCCCTCGTGGGGGACGTGGGTTTGTAAGTTTCCCCATTTTTTAAATGTCGTCCAATATTTCAATCCATTTTTTTACATTCGCTATCTCTCGTTTTAGCCAGTTCTTTGTGATGACTTTCTGTTCAGCCATTATCATTATTCTCAAGCTATAGATGTCCCCAATTTTAATCATGCCTTCCGGAATTAGAACTAAATATAAAACCTCTGGATGTCTGGGAACTTTATACTTAAAACATCCATTGATTAGAACTTTTTACCATAATATTTATCAGATGACCAAAAGACATAAAAGTGAATAGCATTAATGTGGCAACATTCTCTCCAACACATTATTTGAATCTAATTTGTTTGCTTTTAATATAAGGTTTAATAAAATATCATATTACATTCTTCCAAATTCTCTCCAGCTTCTGGAATTTGTGGAGCTGAATTGTTTTTCACATTCAATGTCGATGATTCTCCATGATTTCCCTTTGCATTTCTCTGTCCCATCTGAGTTTCATATGGTGTGAATGGTTACCTTTCCATTTTATGTAGACAAGTGCTAAGGTGAAAAAATTTGTCTTGTACGGAGATACAAGACAAATGCTTGATGTGAGATGGGTGTAGGTTTGGAAGATGAAAAGCAGCAGCCAGCTGCTTTGTGTGGAACATGAATTTGACCTAAACTGATATGGGCTCACTTTGATGCAGGTTTTGAGCCTAATATGATAAAGTTGTTGACGTCAACATTACTAGTGAATTACAAAGTGACCAGCTGAGATCAAGATTAAACTAAGGCAGAAATGATGTATGGTTTTATCTCTAGGAAAGAAGGGTCTGAGGTCTGACCTATCAGACTCTACTGCCCATCTCTGCAAGCCAATTAACCTCATCCACAGATTCTACCTCCCTGCTCTATATCCAGTCATAGTAATGTCACACGTCACATATTGTATAAATCATTTATGCATTGTATGAAACATGGTCTTCTTTTCGGAAGACCCTTGTACAACTGAACCCCCAACCTTTATTAAAACCTTGTCGCACAGAATAAGTTTATGTCTGTCTCAGATCAACGAACAGAGTTTTTCAAACTCAGCACAAGCATAAAGTTTAGAAACTGTTCAGCATGATTTGCATCCTCTCCAAGGAATTAAAAATTTTTTCTCATCTTTTCAAATACTCAGCTTTACACTTCTAAGCTAAAGTATCCCCACAGACATAGAAACATTACACCAGCAACAGACTAACCCTCAGAGGCAGACATGAACCACAGGTTTGGAGACACATAGCCGAGCTGAAAAACACACACACACACGCACACACACAATTTCACAGCAGACTCCCAGATGCATCTATTATGGTCTGGCAGGTTGCCAGGGAAACCTTTGTAACTAGCGGCTATGGTTAGACACTCTTTGCTTGCAGTGATAAAGCACCACTCTCTTTTCGAGGCAGCGGCCGACCTTTGCGGTCACTGAGAGGTCGCTGGCCTCATACCTGTGCCTCGTTTTCCTGAACACCTGTGTCATACACTTGATGTTCACCATGTCTTCACTCTGAAACCTCTCACAAATACCCGTGTTCAGATTCTGACTGGTGACCCGTGTGTTATGTGTTTTTTCGCAGGAGGTGACGGTGTAGTCGGCTCAGTGGCACTGAGGATCGTCATGGGCAGCTGGTGGCTCTTCACACTCATTGTGTGTTCATCCTACACCGCCAACCTGGCAGCGTACCTCACAGTGTCACGCATGGACAACGCCATAAGGTAACGTGCTTGCATGAAAGCAAACATGCACATTTATGTTTTTATAAGTGGCTCAACCTGACGTGAACAAGATCAAATGCTGCAGGTTTCTGTCTGCAACTCTGTAAACATACTATTATTTAGAGGTAAATGCACAAGCAACATCTGAATTTCTGCAGGAATTTTCCATCTTCAAGTAGAACATTTTGCCTTAAACTTTTGACAGTCTTTATTATTCACAAATACAGATGTCCAATACTGAACAGTTGTCATTTACAGTGAATGGAGGTTCTTAATGATGTACCCTCTGAGATCAGAGATCACAGTTGTCTAGTTTAAGCTGCTTGCTGAAAAGATTCCTCCAGAAACTTTGGGTGGCTTCATGATTGCTGCTCTGTACAGGGAGAAATACCCATAGCTCTTCCAATCTTTCTTTAAAAACATTGTTTTTAGTCGGTTACATCTTTGAGATTTGCTTACTAACCTGTCTTTTTAGACCTATTTTAATTATTATTTGCAACATAAAACATAAGAATTTATAACAGATAACAAATCATATATTCACTAGAAAAACAGTAAGGCCAAATGCTGTAAGTTGAATAGTTCTGCTTTTATGTTGAAAATGCTAAACTAAATCATGCACAATTCTACAAATGAATAAGGCTTTTGAAGAAATCTATTGATGTCTGATGTAAAAGTGGAATCAAGGTTTATTTTAATGAAGTATACAATTTTGAAATCTCCTGGAATTACTTGAACGCTAACATTTTGTCAATGGCAGATTTACAGTATACAATCATTAACTCCAGGGGTTGGGCAATGAAACTGAAACACCTGGATTTAGACCACAATAATTTATTAGTATGGTGTAGGGCCTCCTTCTGCAGCCAATATAGCATCAATTTGTCTTGGGAATGACATATACAAGTCCTGCACAGTGGTCAGAGGGATTTTAAGCCATTCTTCTTGCAGGATAGTGGCCGGGTCACTACGTGATACTGGTGGAGGAAAACGTTTCCTGACTCGCTCCTCCAAAACACTCCAAAGTGGCTCAATAATATTTAGATCTGGTGACTGTGCAGGCCATGGGAGATGTTCATTTTCACTTTCATGTTCATCAAACCAAGCTTTCACCAGTCTTGCTGTGTGTATTGGTGCATTGTCATCCTGATACATGGCACCACCTTTAGGATACAATGTTTGAAACATTGGATGCACATGGTCCTCAAGAATGGTTCGGTAGTCCTTGGCAGTGACGCGCCCATCTAGCACAAATATTGGGCCAAGGGAATGCCATGATATGGCAGCCCAAACTGATCCATCACTGATCCACCCCAATGCTTCACTCTGGGCATGTAACAGTCTGGGTGGTACGCTTCTTTGGGGCTTCTCCACACCGTAACTCTCCCGGATGTGGGGAAAAACAGGAAAGGTGGACTTATCAGAGAACAATACATGTTTCACATTGTCCACAGCCCAAGATTAGAGTTCCTTGCACCATTGAAACCGACGTTTGGCATTGGAATGAGTGACCAAAGGTTTGGCTATAGCAGCCCGGCCGTGTATATTGACCCCGTGGAGCTCCCGACGGACAGTTATGGTGGAAACAGGAGAGTTGAGGTGCACATTTAATTCTGCCATGATTTGGGCAGCCGTGGTTTTATGTTTTTTGGATACAATCCGGGTTAGCACCCGAACATCCCTTTCAGACAGCTTCCTCTTGCGTCCACAGTTAATCCTGTTGGATGTGGTCCGTCCTTCTCGGTGGTATGCTGACATTACCCTGGATACTGTGGCTCTTGATACATCACAAAGATTTGCTGTCTTGGTCACACCATCAATTTGTCCTCTTTTGTACTCTGGTATGTCACCCATAATGTTGTGTGCATTTCAATATTTTGAGCAAAACTGTGCTCTTACCCTGCAAATTGAACCTTCACACTCTGCTCTTACTGGTGCAATGTGCAATCAATGAAGACTGGCTACGAGGCTGGTCCAATTTAGCCATGAAACCTACACTAAAATGACAGGTGTTTCAGTTTCATTGTCCAACCCCTGTAATTAAGTTACTTCAGCAAATATGCTAACATGTTGCCTCAAATTAGCTAACACTAGCAGTTATGCTAACGGCACTTTGTGGGAGCATCAGCCCAAATTGCTAACTTTACATATTACACTCAAATTGGCTAGCATGCAACATTTGAATAAGCAAACAGTAGCTAAAATTTGTATTAACACTAAATCATAATATAAATAATTTGTTACCTTTATGTAATATGCCTTTGTTACAATAATCAAATACATGCAAGCTCAAACTGAGATTTTATGAAAATGGATATGATACAAATATCTTTTTGGTCAACATTGTTTTTGGCTTTTGAATAAGGTGACCAGATTTCTGAAATCAAATCCGGGGACATTTCCAGCTCAGAGATTAAAAGAATAAAATGTTATCAGGATATAATGAAAACATTAGTACGATTACAGTTTCATTTATTTTAAAATATTTATTCATAATAAAACAATAAAAAATCAAGAGTAATACCAGGAAAGTGTCTATCCACACTGTTGTTAGCATTACTAAGAATAATGAAATAAATAAAGTAATAGCAGTAGTCAGTCGTCTTCTTTCCTCTCCTCTTTCTAACACTCGTCTGCTCTTTCCCTGCTCTTAGCTGTACTCTTCTTTCTATCAGTTTATTTTCCTGCTCTCTCTCTAACTCTTCCAATTTTACTCTGCTCTTTTACTCTGTTTATGTGACAGTCTTTCTGTTTTCCTCCTCTCTGCTCTTCTATCAGTCTTAGAGTATTCTAAAACAGGGACAATATAATCACAATCCCCTCCAAAAACAATAAGGCATAAGATTCCAAAAAATTACAATTTAACAAATAAAATAAGATTTTTGTTTCAGATACCCTTAAGTAGTTGGTTATTTTCAGACAAGAAACTAGGATAATCATAATATAATCGTATGAATTTTAACTTTTCTCTAATTACTTAACTATTTTCCTCAGTTGATGAACAAAATTGCTATATTTAGCAAAATAAGATCCCAACTATTTTTATCTGAAGCTACAAGCTCATACAACAGAATAAATGCACATTTAACCAGGTGATTCTCTCCCTCCGCATCATTCTCAGTTCATGCAGTTCTTGCCTTATTCCATTTCCCTGTCACTGACTGCTTTATTTTTTTATGAGAAACTTTCATGTGGAAAATGCCCCTCAGCCTGAATTCACAAGTCACCATAATAAAATAGCAAAGCAACTTATAATTCTGACAATATAAACTAAAGGTCACCAATCAATTCTAACACATCTTACTTTGGACAAACCCTTGTTGACACTATAGTGCTCCACCTTTTCAAATCAGGGAATTGTTTTAATCATTCCATTATGATTTCTCCCTCACTCAGCTACAGCTAATCCTTGTGCTCCGGTCTTGCCTTTTGTTGTTCAGTTCATTTGAAAACATTTTGTTTATTCGCATTTGGGTCCTCCTCTTTAGTAAAACAAAATACACCCCAACCCCATTTTTTTTTTACTTGGGCACAGCGAATGTGGACAGCACTAGTAGAGGGTCCTACTGCGAACCAAACCTTAACCACAGCAAGGACAGCCCAGTCCAAGGCAGCGTGCTCAGCTTTTCTTCTACTCTGTCTGTAATGTTAATAGCAACATGACCATCTACCGTAACAGCTGTTGTCGTGGGAAACATGCTCATTCGCGTTTCTAGCCCCGGTTACCATAACAGTAGCTTGGGACAGGTTGTCTAAAACCAGGACTGTCCCTGGAAATTGGGGACGTCTGGTCACCTTACCTTTCCCCACATTTGCCATTTCTGCCCATTTTTTTTAAATTATGACCAAAATAAGTGATGCCTGCAGCACTTAATGAACTCCTGGATTAATTGTCAATGCGTTCTTGGAGTAATGTTGGTAGGCTGGTGGCTTCTGGGAAGGTTCTATTCATGTTTACTCCATTTGTGGATACTGACTCTCACTGTTGTTCACTGGAGTCCTAAAATTTTAGAAATTATTTTGCACCCTTTTCCAGAATGATAGACATCAGTGACTTTGTTTCTCAGGCCGGTTTGGTTTGTACAGTTTGTTGGAATATATATATGGAATTATCCATATAAACAGTGTTTTGTGTTTACTCAGGTTATTTTTGTCAGCTAAAACTTGTACTTGTACTGTGAAACATTTAATGGTGCCAAAAATCCATCATTCAGAGAACAAAGACATATGGGGCTGTGTCTGTCTATCTCCAGCTCATTATGACATTTGGAACATTATTAGCAAACCCTGTCGTTTCTGCTTCATCAAAACTGTAAATTTATGGGTAAATTACAGCCCTATGAAATGTCAGAAAACGCTTAAGTAATTAAACTGGTGCAAAGATTCTCATAGAAAGAAGATTTAAAAAGATAATTTCAGGAAATGATTGTGGTGATGTGATTGGCTGATCTAGTGACACAGCAGACCCTGCCTGAAATGCTAAAGGAGCTGAAGACCATTCTATGAAAGCAGTCTGTTAAGCAGCGATTTGGGAAATGTCAGACAAATTGTTGAAGTGATATTATTCTCAGAAGAATGCCGATGTTGATAAGGGTTGGATTCAGTAGGTGAGATTAGGATTACGCGTTTTGGGTTGGGCCTTTGGGCCAGGTACAAAGGTGGATGTGAGTTAGAGGTTTTGATTAACTTAACATTTTTTATGGTTTTCCCTCCTCATTTTTGACTATGGGGGAAAACGTAAAGGAAAGCTCTGAGCTTCTGTTGTCTCAATTTACTGATGCATTGCATAAGGAAATATAAAGTGCCAGACAGATACTGCTTGAACAGATTATTTCTGAAATAATCTCCTGTATGGAAAACAATGTTATTATATTCCTCTCCTAAAGCTCATTTACTCAATTAAAATGATTTGAGTGGAATACATGTTTTAATAGAGGGAGCCTGCCGGTCTGTGTGGGCATCAATTTGGCAGAAACATATTTTATTAACTAGAATTATCAGAGGCTTCCATCCACTCATTTTATTAATTTTGGTCTTTTAATAATTTATTCCAGTTTTGCAGGGTGGGACCTTTATACAACATGCAGTCTAAATAAGAATTGGGTGCACATAATTACATTTGAGATAGATTTTCTTTGATCCACACATGCTTATAATCACAGAGTCGGATTTATACATTCACCCTAATCTGTTAAGTGTTGCTGAATGTATTTTGACCTTACAAGGTTAGGGCATACTCACCCCTTGTTATTGATAGTGCAACTGAGAGTTTGTATTCACAGGATGAAAGGCTTTTTTTTTGGCTTCTTGTAAATAGTCTGCTGCTTTTTATGATCAGACATGCAAAATGTGTTCACTTTTAAAATCACCCTACTTAAATGCACATTTATTTAACGTTAAGTATGCTATTTTTAATAACTGTACAATACTTTTTTTTTTAACATATCTTTATGTTGTAGGAGGATCTTGGGTCGGACCAAAGTGCAGACAAGAACTCGGTAGCCGCATCATAGTTTATTCACCAAAGGCAAAAACGTAACAAAACACTGCAGGTACTAATGGCAAAAACGTATCATAAGTCTCCAAGCGAAGCTTAAACAAAGCATAGTCATAGTAGGGAAAGGGGTAGTGACAAACACAAATAACAGAAGGAACCAGCCCAGAACAGAGACACCAAACCAACTAATATATTGGGGAAATAACAAAAGCAGATAATCAACGGAAACAGGGAACAGGTGTGACAAGGTGGCAGGGAAGGAGCAGCAACAGGTGAAACAAATACAAAGGCTGAGGAAGGGTGAAAGGACTAAATAAACAGAAAACACAAACTAAGCAAGAGAATAAATCAGAGGAGGAAATAAAGAACTAGAATAACTACGAACTAAAGTAAACAGAGAAACTAGAGGGGAACATAGAAACAATAACCTAAGAAATAAACAAAAAGTCATAAGGAAAATCTAAATTACAAAATAAACCCACAAAGTCCAAAATGTCACTCCATGATATAACCCCCCCCCCTCAAGGTCGGATTCCAGACGACCTCTGGGAACTAACAAAAGTTAAAAGCAAAACAACCCACCCAGGGTGGGCGGAGGGAGGCCTTGGGAGGAGGGCCAGAGTCCAAAACAAAAGTAACTCCCAATAAACAAAACAGAGTCCATAATCTCCAGACGAAAACAAAATCCAGGAGGCCGATGATCAGGGGGCCTGCGACGACAAAGCCAACAACGAAGGAGCTGATGATCCAGAGGCCGGCAATGAAGTAACCAGCGAAGAGGCCGATGATCCAGAGGCCTGCAGCGTCGAAGCCAGCGGCAAAGAAGCCGGTGTTCTGGAGGCCTGCAGCGGAGGAGTCAACGAAGAGGCAGGTGCCTCGGAGGCCAGCGGTGAGGAAGCAGGCTGCCTGGAGTCTGGCAGTGGAGATGCCAGACAAACCCATGAAGCGAGGAGTCAGGCAATCTACGACGTGGCGAGATCCTCAGAGACTTGAACCTGGCGTCCGGCGTGGACCCAGGCAGAATCCATGAAGACTTGAATCTGGCGTCCGGCATGGACCCAGGCTTAGAGTCGTCAGGCAAAGAGTCAGGCTCTGGTGTGTCAGGCAAAGAGTCAGGCTCTGGTGTGTCAGGCAAAGAGTTAGGCTCTGGTGTGTCAGGCAAAGAGTCAGGCTCTGGTGTGTCAGGCAAAGAGTCAGGCTCTGGTGTGTCAGGCAAAGAGTCAGGCTCTGGTGTGTCAGGCAAAGAGTCAGGCTTTGGTGTGTCAGGCAAAGAGTTAGGCTCTGGTGTGTCAGGCAAAGAGTCAGGCTCTGGTGTGTCAGGCAAAGAGTCAGGCTCAGGTGTGCCAGGCAAAGAGTCAGGCTCTGGTGTGTCAGGCAAAGAGTTAGGCTCTGGTGTGTCAGGGAAAGAGTTAGGCTCTGGTGTGTCAGGCAAAGGGTCAGGCTCTGGTGTGTCAGGCAAAGTGTCAGGCTCTGGTGTGTCAGGTAAAGTGTCAGGCTCTGGTGTGTCAGGCAAAGAGTCAGGCTCTGGTGTGTCAGGCAAAGTGTCAGGCTCTGGTGTGTCAGACAAAGTGTCAGGCTATGGTGTGTCAGGCAAAAGGTCAAGCTCTGGTAGGTCAGGCAAAGAGTCAGTGGTGCCTGGAACATAGTCAGTCAGTATTTTTGAGCAGGTGCTCTGGACCAGGTCGTGAAGGTAACCCGACCATGGGCTCCTCCGAAGCATGGTGTGGAAGTGAAGGCAGCCCGCCCACGGGCTCCTCCATGTTGTGACGATGTTCTGTAGACCCGGCGACGGCCGGCTGAGGCTCTGTAGACCCGGCGGCGGCCGGCTGAGGTTCTGGCGGCTTGGCTGCATGCTGTGAGTCCAGAGGCTTGGCTGCCTTAACGGCCATGAAAAGAGGGTCGAAGGGACCTCCAGCGGAGAGTGGAGCTGGAGCGTCTAGCCATCCCTCTGCAAGAAACTCATCTAGTAAAATGGTGTGCACATCAGCCAGATCCTGAGGATTGCTAGTCAGGTGAGGAACACACTCTAGGCAACGTGACTTCATAAGTTCTTTCTTAATCTCCTGCAACCCGGCCTGAACCCATGGCGGAGCAGGAGGCTGCAACAACGACCGGAGAACAGCGGAGGGCATGACGAGTACAGGCGCTGCTGCTGCTGCAGGCGTGACGAGCTCAGCTGCTGCTGCCGCTGCTGCGGGTGTGACGAGCTCAACTGCTGCTGCGCCGGCGACATCTCTGACGAGACGGGGCAGGTTCCGAACTGGGAGAGTGCGCTGCAGGCCACTCTGGCTCCGAAAACGAGGAGGAAAAGCAGACTGGAGCCAGTGACTTACTCCGGGGATGAGGAGAGGGTCTGTGGCACAGCGGACCGGTACTCGGAAGAGGCCTAGCCAGTTTTGTGCCCCAAAACGAAGACCGCTGCTCCCTTCCTCCTGAGCCTGACATGCGCTCTTCTCCGCAGCATGTCGGAAATACTCAAACAAAGTAATCATCTCATTGTCTGCTTGGTCCATGACACTTTATTGGTTTTAATAAGAGGGTGAGAACATGTTCCTTCATTTGCAAGTGCAAAAATATAACCACCGACAAAACACACAAACACAGGGAGAGAGAGAGAAAAAAAAACATACAAACATACAGCAGACCCACCAACAGATCCATCAGCATAAAGACCAATTTGTTTTACCACACGACCTTAAGACAAGTCCTCTTTCCACATGTCAAGTTGGATATCATTACGACCCAGCCAGGTAAAAAAGATAAACCAAATTTTCCAGAATTTATCAACCTTGTTCTTAGTAAAATAGCTGATTTTATCTATGGCAAAGTAAAAAGTAATTTGTTTAATCCATTGAGAAATACCACATATCGAATCCTTCTTCCATGAGGATGCGATACAGCATTTAGCGTCCAAAAAAACCAAATATTCAGCAGAGGTCTTAGATTGTTTGTAATTGTTCAGGATAGATGTTTAAGATGCAAATTTTTTGGATTTAAAGGAACCTTCTTACCAATCATCGTGCTAATCACCCCCAATACTGCCCTCCAAAAAGCTAATATTCGAGGACAACCCCACATACAATGAAATAAAGACCCTTTCTACATTTAATGCAAGTCTCAGGAATATTGGGATTAAAATGGTGTAATCTAACTGGAGTGATATATTGTCTAGTTATCCATTTGTACTGTAACAGTTTGGAATTTGTATTGGCAGATTGAGTATGGATCAAAGTGCAAATCTCTGACCACTCCTTGATTGACAAAGTTTTTCCCAAATCGGTTTCCCATGCTTGTAAAATGCTGGTGGAAGATTCCTTACATTTGTCAACAAACAAAGTAAAGAAGAGACACCTGACCTCTATCATATAGGTGGCTTATAGTAATGTCTTCTAATAAAGACAAAGAGGACAGATCCAGTTTATTTTACTGCTTAGACAAAATGAAACTCCGAACCTATAGATACTTATAAAAATGTTTTGTAGTAATACCATATTTGTTTTTAAATTCTTCAAATAACATAAATACCCTCCCTTTATAGAGATCAGACACCTTAGTTATACCCTTGGCCGACCAGAGCTGAAAACCTGGATCCGCTCTACCAGGACAAAAATCCCTGTTACCAAATATGGGTGAGAACTGGGATAATTGTTGTTTTCCCCCTAGATAATCCATTGCTTTTTGACATATCAACATTGTATTTTTCAGAAAAGGGTTCCTTGTTTGGTTAATAAGCTTTTTCCTATCTACTGATCACATGAATAACTTTATAGGTATAGAAATCCCCTGAGACTTGATTGTGACCCACACCAGAGGTAGACTGGTAGTGAAGTACAACATAGCTGCCCTGATCTGGGCTGCCCAAAAATACCATGACAGGTTCGGTAGCTGTAAACCTCACCTGTCATATGGCAGATATAACAAGGACAGTCTTAGTCTAGGGCGCTTATCGTTCCAAGTTGGATAAATATTTATTTTGCTCCGTAAAGAAGGAGGGACGAGGCAAAATCGGAATTGACTAGAAAGACATAAAAACTTTGGTACTATTGTAATTTTTTTTAATATCGATGCGACCCATTAAGGAAATAGGTAGCCTGGTCCATCTGTCTATTAGTTGCATGACTGACTCTGTAATGGGGGTGTAGTTAGCTGAAATAATACTATCTGTTTTAGGTTTGATTTTAACACCTTGATAGGTAAATCCTTGCTTTGACAATACATACGCAGTTGAGATTGGGGGGACTGAGTCGTTCTGTTTCTGACATGTACAATATTTCGGATTTAGCATTATTTATCTTATAACCAGAAAAAACTCCAAAAGATTCAATTACATTCGATAACACGGGTATGGTCTGTCCCAACTTGAAGCAAAACAGAATTATGTCATCTACGTAGAGAGCTATACAATGTTCCAAGCTCCCTGTTTTTATACCAGTTATATTAACATGTTTGCAAATCACCATAGCTAAAGGCTTGATGACTAGGGTAAACAAAAGAGGAGAAAGGGGGCACCCCTGCCTAGTCCCACGTTTCAATTTACAGGGAGATGAAGTTAGGCCATTGGTTAAACTTTCAGCTTGTGGGTTTGAGTATATTAGCTTGACCCTGCTGAGAAATTTCCCTCTTATGCCAAAACGTTCAAGCATAGCAAACATATATTGCCACTTGATCCTGTCAAAAGCCTTTTCTACATCCAAAGACATAATGGCAGTGTCAGGGATATCAGCCTTTTCAAAAATTACATTGAACACCCTTCTGATGTTATGAAAGGCTTGTCTGCCTTGTATAAACCCATTTTGATCAGGATGTACTATTTTGGGTAATAACGGTTCCAACTTCTTGGCCAACACTTTACATAGAATTTTAACATCATTATTAATAAGAGAAATCGGCCTATATGAGCAACACTGAGTGGCAGGTTTACCTGGCTTCAGGATTAAAAAAATATCGCTGTGTTGATCAAAGGAGGAAGAGACCCTTTTTTGAAGGCTTCTCGGTACATGTCAAGCATTGGTGGTATTAATTTAGCCTGAAAAATTTTATATATTTCAATTGGGATTTCATCACGACCGGGGCTCTTACCACCTTTCATGCTGGATATAGCCTCTGGTAGTAATTGCGCATCGAGCTCAAACTCAAGTGAGTTTAGGGAATTGTTGTCTAAAAGAGTAAACTCCAGTGAGTTCAAGAATTGAGTTTGTGCCTGTGGGGCTAGATCCAAATAATATGAGCCATACAAATTGTAGTAAAATGTTGAAAATGTATTGTTTATCTCTTTTGGGTCAGTAGTTATCACCCCCTCATCAGTTTGAATTGAGTTTATAGCTTTATCTGCTTGCATCTGTTCAATACGCCACGCCAACAACTTACCAGCCTTCTCACCTTATTGAAAATATGATTGTTTCAGTTTCATTAAACTTGTATTGCTTTATTTATAACTAACATGTTGTATTTAGCTCTTAATCTAAGAAATGTTGTGTTTAGTTGAGTTGTAGGATTGCTAAATAATTGCGTTTCTATGCTTCAAGTTCTAATTCCTGTTTATGAAGTTTATGTTTGAAGCTGGTAAAACTGATCATTTGGCCTCTTAAAAACACATTAAAGGCCTACGATCTCACAGTTGCAGAGGTTTGGTGAGTATTTATTTCAAAATGCATGTCTATTTTTGTTCCAATGAACTGTATGAATTCTGGGTCCCTTAGCCAAATTGACTGCAAGCACCACTTTGATGAAAAGGAGAGATTAGGAACTTCAATTCAATTCAATTCAAAGATACTTTATTGATCCCCGAGGGGAAATTAGAATTCCAGTACAACCCATCCAGACACACAATGACACAAGACAAGGGGGGAAGGGGTCACAGAGGCTTTGCTGCCCACTCACAGGCGCTGCCCTTGCTAGATGAGAAAAGAGGCCACATTAGGTAAGTAGAGGAAAAAAATCATATTTCACACTTTATCCTTAGCAGGATACTGTTGTAAATATGAATCTGAGAATATTATTTAATATTTAATATTATTATTTTAATATTAATATTTTAATATTTTACCAAATAATATTTCGGTCTGTTAAGGATTGTCCTGTGAATACCAGCCCAGTAAGGCGATGGTATTAGGACAGAATAGAAAGGTGTGAGACAAGCTCTGGCATTATTGAACAGCATAAACTCTGCACATATATGGAATGAATTCACACAATTTCTTAAAATACAAGAATCTATTAACAAAAATAAGTCAACTCAAAGTCAAACATATTTCAATCAACAAACTCTTTACTATGCTAAAACAATTCAACTAAACTACCAAGCAGAATTAAAGAATAATGAAGACTAATGGGCTATGTACAATATAAACAAGTTGATTAAAGATGATTGGAAATCATGACCAAAAACAGTGATGCAACATTACCATGCAATGTTTATGTTTGAGAACCAAGGATTATCTTGAAGAATCTGGAAGTGAAGTTAAGTTAGTCTTGGAACTAACTTAGGAAATAATCAGCAAACATTTAGACAACCCTTCACAATGCAAGATCAGGTAAAATATTATTTTAATAAAATAATGTTTTAAATAATGATCTGCCGAATAAAACCAACCTCCTGGATGACTAATTCTCAATGGTGTCTAATTAACTGCCTTTATTCATTAAAATAATATTTGAAGAAATATTATTGAGCATTTTGGAAAAGAGCCAAATCTTTCTGGAGAAATGGGGCTTAATGGTGTTTACTTAGGTATCAAATCTAGTAAATGATGTTCAGGGACTATTATTCACTAGCTTGAAAACCAACAACCTTTCTTTTGAATAGTCTTTAGTAGCACATGTTCTCTACCGGTTAGCTATTAAGGTAACAAAGAAGCTAGCTAAAATACTAAGCTAGAAGATAGCTTAGCACCAGAATCAACACATACCTTTAAAATACCAGGGTTAAAATGCATAAGCGCGGACGGCGCATTATGAGCAATGTTCTGGTTAAAACCACCCTTTAAATAAAGTTTATCTTAGCTTTAAAACATACAAAGAACACGGAACCGGCGCGGGCCGTAGCTAGCCCACTAGCACTAAAGGTAGCCAGGTTCCACAAAACAAAACTTTATAACATGAAAACGTTTAGATCATTTCATCCTAAACCTATCTGTTAATCTGCCCAAACCTAACCTCTGACCATGTTGAGGGAATGTTGTCCAAGGGCGATGAAGTTCGACGAAACGTCCACAGTCAACAAGCGGAACTTCTGCGTTCGCTCTGTGAATGATAGGGTTAGCTTCCCGCTAACTTCCTCAGTTTCTCCCGATCAGAAGGTGCGTTCGTTCTGTGAACAAAAGGTTAGCTTCCCGCTAACCTCCAGCTGTGGATGAAGAACAAATGTTGTCCGCTGCGGTCTCTGCCGTCTTCCTTCAGGCCGGGGCTTCTCTCAAACACCGTTTGAGTCTGCGGTGCCCCGGAGAGACAGTCAGCAATTCTTGTACCTTAATTATCCACGTTCATGAATGAAAATACCGGATACACAGACAGTATTTCATTCTACTTAACTTTGCATATGATCGATGATCGTATGGCTTTGGATCCAGTTGAATTTATGTCTTTTTGCCAGCAAAAGACATTCGCGCGCTGGGCCTCTCCTGAACCGTCCACCTCGAAGGCCGTGTGGAAAGAGACTTGTGGAAAGGTGGGGGCTTATATGCGGGCAGTGTCCTTGCAGGAAGTCCGCAGTTACCCCCTCTCCTGGCTGTGCTTTTATTTGGGTAATGGCGCCACAGGAAGTCCGCAGTTATCCCCTTTTCTGGCTGTGCCGGAAGAAGGTTAATGCACTTTATTTTGAAAAGTTCCAGAAAAGTATGTACCGAAGTTTTGGTGTCGAAATCCATGGCTGGATGGTCCCAACAATACAGTTTGAGATAGCAAAAAACCTCAGCACAAAGAAGCAACAAGTTTACAAAACAACATCATGCCGGGAACGGTGAAGGCGATGTGATGGGGTGCATATGTTTATCTTGAGCATGTGTGTGTGTGTGCAAGTGAGTGTGTGCAAGTAAGTCCATGGAGCACTGTCACAGAGGCCATTGTCCTTGATGGTACGTTGGAATGTTCATCAACCGGCCACAAAGTTCTGAGCAGGTCCACAGATGTCCTCAGGGAAGGGAGGGGGCAGAGGGAGCAGAGCGTCATGTTTACATAACTTCCAGGAGAGGTTGAAGATAGCCAGCCATCAAGGTCGTGCAGGGGAGCCAGATTCAGAAAAACAACAATTATTTGGGTTAGGCTGACTCTTAATTTTCCGTCAGCCTTGAGAGTCTCGCTGGTGCTTCTCAAAGGCAAATCCAAACAACCAAATTCCTGGTCTTTCGCCAGATCCGAGCGAACAACTTTATCCAAGATTTATCCCATTTCACCCCTGAGTCCAGGAACCGCAACCTGCCTGCGATCCTGTGTAAGGCTCACATCCAGCTCACATAACATCTCAGTCTGAGTGTTGATCGCCCTGAAGATCCCATCACACATGCCAGGCAGCCTCACAATTGCCAGAACAGCTGCTGACATTCTCCGAATTTCTCAATATGCCAGGTAACCGCTGACTCCAAAAAGCGGAAATGCTGATATCAAACATCCAATTATATACATATCTTCAACATCCTCGACTGATATTATCGACAAACACACAATCCTCCACTGTCCATTGTGTATCCTGAGAAAAATGTCCAGCCCGGACAAGTTGGGCTCTCCTTCACCCTGTCTTCTCATCAAGAAAATTTGATCAATTGCATTGAGAGACCAGCTGACCAAATCCATAACTCAGAATTTGGAAGATATGCAAAAAGAGGCTCCAAAAAGAAGACGAGACAGAGCTGAAGCAGGGCAGATATGGGAGGGGTGCGGGAGACAGAGAAAACGTGTCCTCCTCCACCGAGAGCAGAAAGAAAAAAAAAGGTAGAATGACACCGGGGCATGGTCGGATATTACTATACTGTCATACCAGCTATTTGAAATGTTTGGAACCAGATTGGCTGAAACTAAAAAATAGACGATTCTTGAAAATGTCTGGCAAGTGTTAGAATAGCATGAAAACGTAGATTGATTAGGATGCATATTTCTCCATATGTCAATCAATTTAAGATCTTTCATATAACTGAGTAATTGTTTCCTTGTTTGAGAATGAGAGGTGTCCTTGCCTGTAGATCTATCCAACATAGAGGAAGCGTACAGTTAAAATCACCTAATGTGCCCTCCAAGAAGCAACAATACAGACAGAAACAGGTGTTTAAAAAAAGCAGGATTATCATTATTTGCCCCATAGACATTAACCAAATTTAGTTTTACCGATAGAATTACACAGTGTAAAATTAAATACTTGCCATAACGATCCTCAGTTATATTGATGAGCTGGAATGGTACTGAGCTGGGGATTAATGCAATTACCCCTCTTGAATGTGAACTAAAAGAGGAAGAAAACACCGGACCATGCCATCTTCTCCTCACTCTATTCACATCATCTGAGGTTAAATGGGTCTCTTGGAGGAAAATTATTTTAGCTTTCAACTGTTGAATCCTCTTTATCACCTGTCTCAGTTTGATTGGGTTATTCAGCCCTCTTACATTCCAAGAGGTGAATTGGAGGTTAGTGGCCATCAGGGAATGAGAAAAATTAGTTCATTTATGTTGTTATGTGCGTATAAGGGTAGGCTGCTATGGGAAAAGAAGACAAATAAAGAAAAGGTATAAAAACCACAACAAACAACAATTGAACAACCGAGCGCAAATCCCCAAACGAAGTACGTCCTCCCACCCCACTGAGAACACTTCCCAAGGAGCCATTCAGGCTCGGCCATGAAGCCTCGCTGGTCCATCCCAGCACTGATGATGGAGACGGACAGCAAGTACAGAAAAAACAAAAACATCAAATCCAGGTCCCCTGATAAAGAGTAATGCAAATAACCTATAAAATATCAGAAAAAATAAAGGAATTACATATATTAACCTTAGTTGCCTTAACCATATTGTAAGTTAACAATGTGTATTAAACAGAGAATGGAGATACCTCGATTAAAACTCGTTTAACGTATCATGCTAAAGAGCCAGAAAGGATTTTGATCTGTTGCTCGGTGACGGAGCAACTATAAACTTATATGAAATATTTCACAGTTCAGTTAGATAGACTACAAGCATGTCTTGAAGATATAAAAACTTGGATAACTTTAAATTTTTTGCTTCTAAATTCAGACAAGACAGAAATTGTCATCTTTGGACCAGAGTCTTTAAAAAAGAAACTGCTTAGTTAATCACTTAACCTGGATGGCATTAAATTGACCTCTGGTAATAAAGTAAAAAACCTTGGTGTTATTTTTGACCAGGACATGTCATTTAAATCCCATATTAAACAGGTTTCTAGGATTTCCTTCTTTCACCTCTGGAACATTGCCAAAATTAGAAATATCCTATCCAGGAGTGACGCTGAAAAACTAGTCCATGCATTTGTTACTTCAAGGCTGGACTATTGTAATACTTTACTTGCAGGATGTCCACAAAATGCAGTCAAAAGCCTTCAGCTGATTCAAAATGCTGCAGCAAGAGTTCTGATGAAAATTTAAAAGAGAGATCATATTTCTCCTATTTTAGCTTCCCTTCATTGGCTCCCTGTTAAGTCCAGAATAGAATTTAAAATTCTCCTCCTCACATATAAAGCCCTTAATGATCTAGCTCCATCATACATCAGAGATCTGATTGTTCCATATGTTCCTAACAGGGCACTTCGTTCTCAGACTGCAGGTTTACTGGTGGTTCCTAGAGTCTCTAGAAGTAGAATGTGAGGCAGATCATTTAGTTATCAGGCTCCTCTCCTGTGGAACCAGCTCCCAGTTTTAGTCCGTGAGGCAGACACCCCGTCTACTTTTAAGGCTAGGTTTAAAACTTTCCTTTTTGATAAAGCTTATAGTTAGAGTGGCTTAGTTTACCAGGGAGGGAGCCTTCCTCTGTTGGTTGGAGTAAGGGGGAGTCAGGTTTAGCCTAAACCGGCTCAGTTAAGATTGAGGTGCAAACACTCCCTCCATTTCTGCTACCTGCATGACCGCTTCTCTTTTCCAATCAATTATAATCAGTCTGACAGAGAGAGGTATCCCAATCCTTGTGGTTTTTAGTATAACAATGACCATCAGTGGGACCCTTTGTGGGGTTCCTTGAGACGACATTGTTGTAAATAAGCGCAGTTTAACTAAATAATCTGAACTGAAACTATCTGTGTAGTTATGCTGCTATAGGCTTAGGCTGCTGGAGGACATAACGACCACTTTCACCCTCTTCGCTACATTCTCACACTACTCTCCAATTTTGCATTATGTGCATTTATTTCAGCTTTTAACCTCGTTCTCTCTATTCTCTTCCTAGAAGCTACACCTGGACTGGCTCTGTGTCTACCTGTGACACCTTTCTGGAGAGGGGAATCGTCCGAGCTTCTGCTGGCAACAACGTAATGCTCACCCTCTACTGATGATCCACATAGCCCTGTCTTTTAGTGTTTAACCCTTTCTCTCTCCTAGACAAGGCGATTGACTGAGTTTAACTGTAACAAACTCTATGTGCTCTCTTTCAGACTCTAACCTTGAAAACTGGCTCAGAGTTTATCTGTTCTTTCTTTCTAGGTGAAATGACTAAAGGAGCTACATCCATCAACATTTACTTTTCCTTCCCATAGAAAGTACTCCTGGATCAGTGCTTCTGTGTTCTCTTTGTGTCTCTGCTCTGTTCTCTCTAACCCCCAGTCGGTTGTGGCAGATGGCTGCTCACACCGTGCCTGGTTCTGCTGGAGGTTTCTTCCTGTTAAAAGGGAGTTTTTCCTCTCCACTGTCGCTACATGCATGCTCAGTATGAGGGATTGCTGCAAAGTCAATGCCAGTGACTGTCCACTGTCTCTACATCCGGGAGGAGGGAATGCTGCAAGTCACTGACTCGATGCAATCTGCTGGGTTTCCTTAGATAGAAAAACTTTTTATCCAATTTGAATAAAAAGCTAACTCCGACTGCACTGTTCAATGGTTAGGATTAATTGGAATGTATGTACCTGACTTTTGTGAAGTGCCTTGAGACAACATGTGTTGAACAGGAGGGCTTCTCAAAGAAGAACTAACAAACCTGTGAGAGCCGGGATTCTTATTGGTCGTTATGTGATCAAAAACTTATGACATGCAATAAAATGTAAATGAATTACTTAATCACAATGTGATTTTCTGGATGTTTGTTTTAGATTCCGTCATGCACAGTTGAAGACTACCTGATAAAAATTAAAGACTTCCACATGCTTTGCAAGTGAAAAAACCTGCAAAATTGGCAGTATATCAAATACTTATTCATCCCACTGTATGTAGATTCATCTAAATTTCAAATGGTCCCCAGAAAAAAACAACTATTTCCTATAGTCTGAGTAAAAACATAGCTTTTTCTTTTGCTGTTATGTTTTTAAATTACATTATCTAAGGAAAATATAACAACAGATGAAACCTGAGGAGGCAATGATTTGTTTTATAGATTTGAGAAATGAAATGAAGGAACATCAAAAAGAATCAGAATCCTGAATCCCTAACTGTTAGTTCAAAGTTGTTTTTTTTGTGTATTGAATTATCGTATTGAATATGTAGTTTCATAGTGTGAAAACCTCTGCTGGTGTTTATTATTAAGCAGAATATCAGAGAAAAAACAAAAGTTCTGAAAAACAAGAAAGGCTGTTCTTTTAAAGACTGCTCACACATGTGAAGCCTGCTGTGTTAATTCTCAGAAACTTAGAGGCAGCTGCAGGTGGCAGAACATTGAGGAGGAAGATGATGAGGAGGAGGAGGGTGGGTGCTGAGCTTTTTTGTATTGTTAGAAATTACAAAAGTATGTTTTTTATCCTTAATTCAGTTTGTCTTGAAGAAACACTTGTATGTATGTTGCAAAGCTGAGCTGCTCACTCTCTTCTTTCTCAGTTTAAATCCAACATGCAGACAGAGGCATGAATGTGTTTTTAAAATGTTTAGATACTTTTTTCATGTTTACCTCGTATACTTATTAGTCGGTCATTTTTACCGCTTCTTCCATAGTGGGTCATGGAGAAGCTGGTGCCTATCTCCAGCAGTCTATGGGCAAGAGGCGGGGTACACCCTGGACAAGTCACCAGTCCATCACAGGGCAACACAGAGAAATACATGGGGGATGTGGCGGGGGTTCTTGGAGCGGGGCCGTGTGTGGAGCTTGCACTGTGTGGGTGTTGCTTGTTGGCTTTTTGGTGATGAAGCTCCCCTGTGGGAGTGTGCCCATGTGTTGTGGGGAGGGTATTGATGGCGTTTAGGTTCGGGGGCATGTGTTCGATATCTGTGTCCTGATTGGGGGTGGCCCAGTGGGGAGATTCGTGTCAGGTGGGGTGCTCATGGGGTTGCAATCGGAATTCATTGGGTGTTGGGAATATTTTATTCTGTGGCGGCTCTGGTTGGCGGGCTTGTTTGGACCATTTTGGAACAGTGCAAGCTGTTCATAATAATGCCAACCCAGTGACTTCAATTGTTGTGATTATGAATCTGAGAATATTATTTAATATTTAATATTAATGTTTTATCAAATAATATTTATGTGTGTTAAGGGAGAGTCTTGTGAATACCAGCCCAGTAAGGCAATGGTATTAATAGAAAGGTGTGAGATGAGCTCTGACATTATTGAACAGCAAAAACTCTGCACACACATGGAATGAATTCACACAATTTCTTAAAATACAAGAATTTATTAACAAAAATAAGTCAACTCAAAGTCAAACATATTTCAACCAACAAACTCTTTGCTATGCTAAAACAATCCAACTAAAGTACCAAGCAGAATTAAAGAATAATGAAGACTAATGGGTTATGTACAATATAAACAAGTTGATTAAAGATGATTGAAAACCATGACCAAAAGGGTGATGCAACATTACTATACAATGTTTATGTTTGAGCACCAAGGATTATCTTGAAGAATCTGGAAATGAAGTTAAGTTAGTCTTGGAACTAACTTAGCCAACAATCAGTTTACCTTTAGACAACCCTTCACAATGCAAGATCAGATAAAATATTATTTTATTAAAATAATGTTTTAAAGAAAGATCTGCTCAATAAAACCAACCTTCTGGATGACTAAGTCTCAATGGGGTCTCATTAGCTGCCTTTATTTATTAAAATAATATTTAAAGAAATATTATTAAGGGAAATGGTAAAATATTTAAGGGAGTATTTTGGAAAAGAGCCAAATCTTTCTGGAGAAATGGGGCTTAATGGTGTTTACTTAGTTATCAAATTTAGTAAAATGATATTAGGGACACATTATTTGCTGGATTGAAAACCAAACCTTTCTGGGTAAATATTATTTGGCAGCAAGCAGGTGTCCTTACCTGTTAGCAGTTGAAGCTAACAAAGGAGGCTGATAGCTTAGCACCAGAATCCAACACACACCTTTAAAAATACGTCAATAACAGGGTTAAAATGCATAAGCGCAGACGGCGCGTTATGGCCGATCTTCTGTGTTTAAAATCACCCTTTAAATAAAGTTTGTCTTAACTTTAAAAACCCACAAACACAGAACACAACCTGAACACATGTGCTGCAGATATTCTGCTAGCACCAAGATAGCTGAGTTCAACACAAACAAAACCAAACTTCATAAAATAAAAAACGTTTAGATCATTTCATCTAAAATCATCATCTAAATCCTTCTCTATTATTTTGCCCAAACCCTAACCTCATGAACATGTTGAGGAGTTGTCCAGGCGACAATGAAGTTTGAAGAAACGTCCACACGGTGATGCAGTCCTTCTGATCGGGAAACTGCTCCAGTCGGCTTCGTAGAGACAGCGTCTCCACAGGGGATTGTCTGGGACACAGTTTGTTTCTTTAGGCCTCAGAGAGAAAGTCAAGCCAGGCTTATGCCTTAATTCCCGTTCATGAATGAATCTATCAGATACACAGACAGTGATTCATTTGTACTTATCTTAGTGCATATGACCGATGATCGTATGAAACCCTTGGATCCAGTTTGAAGAGTTTGTCTTTTTGCCAGCAGAGACATTATTGTGCCGTCTCACCCGCCAGCCTCGCACAGAGTCCAGATGGTAGAGGCAGGATGTAGCATGAGCAGTGATTTTATTTGGCCAGTGATGTCACAGGAAGTCCGCAGTTTCCCCGTTTCCTGGCTGTGCCAGAAGTAGGTTAATGCAATTTATTTTGAAGGTTCCAGAAACGTCCGTACCGCATTTCCTGTTGTAACTCATGGCTGTGGGTCCCAACATCCCCCCTTTTAGTTCTGAAGAATGAGATGAAGTCCACATTCTTTGGGGCTAACAATCAGTCCTCAGCCATGTGAAAATAGTCACTAGGGTCCTGTAGGTAGGCAGAGTTCAACAGTTCATTTTTGGTTCAGCGGTTAGTGTTTGGACAGGAGTGAGACAGGTTTGGGCAGAGACAAACACTAATAAAATGTTTTAAAAAAAAACAAAGAACAAAACAAAAGTCATGTAATAATTTTCACACCATAATAATACTGCTTTTAAAACCTTAATAATTTCTCAAGTTCAAAACCATAAGAAAGAAAAAGATTAAAACAGAATATAGGGTGTTGGAAATTATTTACCATCTTCATACCTTGTTTGATAGATTTTATAGGGTTGATTCTGGACTGCAACGGCTTGCCATGTCTTTTAGGACCACCGTTACCTCAGTTATAATACACCAACAGATCATCTCAAACTCCTCCTTTGTAATGACATCTTTGGAGTGGCTCCACTCTTTACCACCAACCTTGTAGTTCGATGTTGCACTGTGAAAAGGTGTTTGTCTTTTAACTGGTGGCTTGTCTTTTGGCTGGCGCCAATTACCACCCCCCTGGTTCTGTTGCATCACTTGGGGACTGACTTTGTGCTTCTTCTTAGGCCTGTTCTCTGTTTGAATGTTTAACACCCTAACTTTGCCTTTTCCTGCTCTGTCTGAACTGACACATTTCCCACACAAGCTGAGCATGTCTACGAGTCTCCTGCATGGAGAGATTCTCCATTATGCAATGCATGGTCACTTCATACTGCACGTTAACGTGGAGGTTGGGAAGAAACAAAGACTTAAAAGTGTGGTCTTCAAGACCTGGAGCATAACATCCCTGAAAATAAGCTGTCTTTAAACGGTGGAAGTATTCCCGGGGAGGTTTGTCTTGTTTTTGCAAAACTGTCAAAGCATTAATAATGGCAGCGGCTTCATCTCTGTAAGCATAGTACTCTTCTCTAAGAACCTGGCAGAGAACTGGATAGCTGTTACTAATTTTGGGAGGAATAGTTTTTATGAACACATGAACACTCTTAGCTATTGTTTTCCAAATAAGCCTCAGCTTTTCACGATGAGAAGGAAAACAGAAGTCAAGGAGACAATGTTCAACCTCAAGCAGGTAAGCCTCAATATTTTACTCCTGGCTACCTGGATCAAAAACCTCTATGTCTTTATCAAGGGATTCAAGCTGTTTGAAATGGACACCATGCTCCCAAGGTGAACCATGTCCATCTGAGAAGTCATGCTGGTTAGGTTCATGAAATGGTGGAAGAAAACAAGTTTTCTCATGATTTAAATGAGAGCTTTCTAATGAATGGACTCGTGCAAGTGGTGGTGGGTCAGGTTGCATTGAGTCACCTGAGAACAATATGCGTCTCTCCTGGCCCCTAGGGGTTGACACAGAGTCAGAAGGGAGAGGGGTGCAGATCAGGTCAGAAGACTGCTCCTTCCACCTAATTGGACCACCTGTGCACGCTGAGTCCGGCACTTGGTCATCTTGGTGGTTGTTCACTGCAATGGGATTTGGCAGGACACCACTGGAGTCCATCTGACTTCCAACATTTCTGTTAAGGTCTGTGGAAGTAAGTTGAACACTTTGATACAGTTTAGGAAGGGGAGACTCTGACCTAGGTGCTGGATGTCTGCTGTCTGAATCTGACCCCTGCTGTGGCTGCTGCAGCTGCTGTGAGTGAAAATGCAAATCAGGTACCTGAGAGATGGGGGACTCTTTCTGCTTTTGGGATGAAACGTTCTTGAGCTCATCTGCCTTCAGGTCCACTAACTTTGCTTCAGCTTTCTTGGTCCTCTCCTCAGCTTTTGAGAGCTCAAGCTTTGCAGCATCCTCTCTTTCAATGGCCATCTGATGTTCAGTCTGTAACTGAAAATATCTTTTAGCTTCCAGTTGTGATTTCTGCTGATACAACAAGGTAAGCTGACAAAGAACATCTGAAATCAAAGCATCTCTAGTCGGATACTTAATGAAGTTTACTAACTCCTGAGTCCTTTCATAACATGTGGCAAGGTCAAACTGATTTAAAGCATCCCGCTCATCTGGAGACAAAACGGATGAGATCAGCAACAGCAACCATCTGCATCTCCACGTCTTCTGAATTCATAATGGAGGTTGATTCCATCATTCTGGCAGACACTACAAAACAACAACAAAGTTATCATAATATTGCTAAGAGCAACAACATCCAACAAATATATGTCCAGCTATATATGTATATTTGACTATACATATACTGCAAACATTTGTATGATTGTAAAACGGGCACATAAGTTGATCATTCAACCTGTGACTTATGACAACACCATGCTCTAAGTGTTACAATGCTACTCCTTTCTCTAAGGATATTTTGTGATTTTAGAGTTAATTTTTCACCTTTCTTTGGGAGAAACTGGTGATTAGACACTACTCTTAACATTTAAGGGAATTTTGTTTAAAAATGCAAAGGAAAAAGAAAATTGCTACACCTCCTAAGGGTAATAAATGCAATTAGACTTTTGGTTCACCCCCCTTTATGGCAGGGTGGATTAGATTAAATTTGGGATTCAATCTGGCAATAAATCCTGTTCTTTCAAAACATAAAACAAACTATCAAGTTACTGAATGGATACATGCATCAAAATTAGGTCTTGATCAACATCTATAAACTTACAGATGAATGTAGATGATGACCTTCATCACTGTTCACTGGCTGAGCCTTACTGACTGAATCAGCTCAGTTGAATGGTAACTGAATGTTCCAGAAGAACAGCTGATCAGAATTTGTGCTGTAATTGAAAGAACGCTGCTTCCGACTTCATCATTGGGTCAGAGCTGCTGTTTCATGAAATAAAACAGAACAAGATGAAGGCAGTGATAGTATCATGAGCAAACAAGGCTCTGCTTGATAAAGGTTGATGAAGGCCAGTAACCATTGCTCATCTACACAGATCTCCTAACTCTTAGAAATTTCCATTTACTGCAGCTCTAAATGTTTGTCCTAGATGTGACAGATTGACCAGATGGCTTCCACTGAACAGATGTTTATTCCCCTTAAACTACCAAACTTCAATAAAAATGCCTCACAATATGATTTTATCTGGACATTAATAAAAATGTAAACGTTTGTTTTAAAATAAAAAGATACGTGTTCTGTAAAATGTTACAAAGCACATGCTATATATGATTTCATATTATGTACATTTGAAAGCAGATATTTTAAGTGTAAAATAATACACACAAGGTTTTTTTCTGTTTTAGGGCAGTTAGGATTATCAAAATTATTTGTATTTGGTAAATGTCAGAATAATGGGAGAGATAATCGTTTGGAAAATTCTAAAAATATATTTTTTTAAGTAGGGATAAATACAGATACACCTTGAATACAACTTCCATATGCTTGAAGGTGCCATGTTTATCTGTTCAAACAATGATTTACAAGTATAAACATGGGGATGTGGAGCTATCATCTCATTGAGGAATAAAAGAGGTTCTGTACCTCTGTTAATCAATCGGTTCTAATTACCAACTAAGTAATCTGATAAATAATTGTCCTGGCTCCTAGTAGTATTTTAAGGTGTACTGGACTTTTAATATCCTAATAATCTTCCCATGATTTCTTGAGGCAGAGTAACTCCCCCTCTCCTGTGGTTGGTGCAAGCTGTCAGTTAGCTGTGTATGCCAACTAAAGAATGGAACTCTCCCTGTAGTGACAGTAGTCAGGACTCAAGTTTATGAATGAGACAAAAATAGTCATTTCTATATATATTATTATTGAAGTGGGAAAGTTGGAAACTACAAAGACAAACTCTTTAGTATTGGCTTCCCTTTTTATTATTTGTGTCATAACATGCAAACTTAAAAGTAAAAAAAAGAAACAATTCAAGTGAACCCTAACCCAAATTACATATTTTAAATCTATATTTAATGTTCAAACATGTTTTCAGCTCAAACAAATAGTGATTTTAATATACAAATGTATTAATATAACATCATTTAGCAATAGCAATTGTTAACTTCATTTATCAAAGCTTTAAGTTTAAGTTTTATTTTCTTAAGTCAAAATTGAGTGTCGTAGAAAATGTCCTAACATACAAAGAGACGTAAAAAAATCGGACTATAGCTTTGGGATGTTTTACAAGAATGTATTTGAAATTTTTCCAGCGTAATAACCTGGAACATGTTTTGCCTCAGAAACTTTGCAAGAATCAAACACAAGTGGTGTGAACCATGTCAAGTGTCCACAAGTGTCTGCGTGCCAATCCGGCGGCACATCACATGTAGCATTTTATTTTCCCCTGGTCACCTTCTTTTCCCTGATAAAGCCACAGTGGTAGAACATCAGAGCCTGCTTATCTTCTGATTCAAGCATCATTGGCTCTGCAGCTTTATTTACAGTCCAGGCTGAGACACAAACACGCCTCACAGCTTCGCTCAACCACAGGGTCAGAGCAACTAAACGCTACTCGATATTCATGACTGAACTACATGGCTCGGCTCAGAGCAGTGATTAGCTGATCTGAAGTCAGGTCTCTGCTGCTGCTGCAGGTGCTAAAAGAGAATCATTGATCTGGGAAGTCTGAAGTCTTTCCAAGTCTGGAAGGTTTTCACAGCAGGCAGTCCTCTCTTGTCCAGGCAGTTGTGAAACCCTCTGGAGTGCATTTTAAGTTCAAACCAGGAGGCATTAGAGCAACTACTGCAACAGAAACTGGTCTGAAATATTAAATCATAGTGACAGTGAATACATCAAGGTTTTCTACCCTTTTTAATTAATAAATTATCCAATGATGACTAAAATGCAAAATATGTTCAAATCCCTTGAAAAAGAAAGACTTTATAAACATCCTTCGTAATCCATTGGTTTAATTTTTATTATACTTCAATTAATTAAACTTTTATAAATATTCTCTTTCTCGATAAAACAGCATCAATTGAGATGAGCCAACAGAAAGAAATCCAACAAAACACAGACAGAAGAGCCATTATTATCCCAGGCTATTTAAAGACAATGAATAATGCTTCTTGAATAACAGTGCAAACAGGTCATTAAACATGCAATGGAGATTATAAAAGAAGTTGAAATCCTTAAACATGTGTTTAAAGACACATTAGAATCGTTATGAAGTGAAGATGTTTATTTTTTCAATTATAGATAAGTTTGAATTTGTACTCTCCAAAACATTTGAAAAGAAAAGCAGAGTGGAGTTTGTCCTCCTTAATTTTTCTGTTCCTTCTTTTAACATCCTGGTGAAGAAGACATTAAGAAATGAGCCATTTGAGGTGTACACTTTGTCCCACTTTTTGTGCAGACGAAAACATGGGAAGTGTTGTGTTAACTTGCATTTCGGTCCGGTATAAGGATACATGAAAACCCTGAGAGTGACGTCTTGTTAGTCATCTCCATCTCCCCACAGTGGATCATATGCTTCCACTGTCCTTCATCTACAGCACTCTTTCGTGTCCCCCTGTAAATCCTCCTTGACTACAGTCATGAACTTTCTCTGTAGCTTTTCTCTGTTCCTCCTCCCTGGCAACTCTGTCTCCAACATCCTTTGTAAGGCATATCCAGGATCCCTCCTCTGCACATGTGCAAACTTTATCAACCTTGTTTGTATTGAACGTACCCTTCCAAAAATAGTTCTCGATCCTTCGGTGACTTTAGAACCTGCATAAGTAAGCAGATCAGCTGGTCAGTTGATGGGAAGATGGATGGAGCTAAATACAGGACAATAAAGTATATTAGTGTTGCAGTCAGTTTTCGTACCGTGTAAAGTTTATGATTAAACAACATAAGATTATAAAGTACTGGATCATATAAGAAAAATAAACACCACACTAAGCTTTGAAGTGAAGTCACGACACAGAGCTAACCCTATCCCTGTTAACTGTCTGTTTCCAGGAGTGAAGGACAAACCTGATTCCTTTTCTTTGAATTGTTGAAGCTGTGAAATACTTTGTGATCCCCTGAGAGAAAGACTGATTTAAAACTCAAATGCTTCTTTAGAGGGAAAAAAATAATAATTCTTCAAGCTTGAATGCTCGAGTACATTTCTGGCAGAGCCTCTCCACTCAGGCGCATCATCATGTATCAGCCGTGTGTATAAAGAATGTTATCTATCATTTTCCATCTGCTATCTGTTCCGTGTCGCACATCTCGATCCTCTTCTGCCTCTTCTTCTCGGAGTATCAAATCCAAGCTGACATTTTCATCAGCAAATGCCCGTCGCTCTGTGAATGGCGAGGCGTTGAAGTGCACAGCGTTGTCCTGCAGAGCACAACAGTGAGCACTCGGATAGAGATGTGCACATGGTGCAGACTCATCCTCTGCCTACTCAGACAGAAGAGAGATGTTTCCTCCTTGACTGACAACCGTTGCACCTTTCACCAAATGAAACATGCACGGAGAATACTTAATCCCGAGATGGAAGTATTATCTATCAGATCTGGGTGTGATCTTCTGAGGAAATTCTTGTTCATGTTTTTATTCTGTTCCTCAGAAATAACATGTTACTCGAGCAACATTAACTGCCCATTACCAAGACATACTGGGATTAAGGAAGATACACACACACACACACACACACAGACACATACACCCTTTTTTGGTTCTGCTGAAAAATCAACCCATTTTAAGGGTTTCTGAGACTTACTTTATGGTATGAAACCTGAGTAAACTTTTCCTGTTTTAGGTCTGTTAGGATTATCAAAATTATTTGATGAATGCCAAAAGATTAAGGAATGTATATATTTTTTCCTTGCTTCAAAGTCAGATGTTTGTTTTGGGACAGACATTTTGGAGTATCCTACCACAGGTGTTTCTCAAAGGAGTTTTGGATATTTGGACCATTTCTTCTGATAACATTGGTGTAACCTAGTCAGGTTGGTTGGCCACCTTGCAATCCCAATTCATTTCTGCCCACAAGTTTTCTATAGGGCTGAGGTCAGGGCCATTCAGAAATATTTACTTTATTGTTGCTATCATTCACTTCCTTGCAGCTGTTTAGACCAGGGGTACTAACATGTCAGTATGAAATTCCTATGATTTAACATCCTTTTACTTTAGCCAGGATTATATTATGAAATTCATTTTATTAAAAAAACTGTTCTGACTACAGTTACTGTTTGTTTTCTCAGTTTGATCATTTTGTGTGTGTTTCTAGTGTTTTTTCCCTCCGTTTTCAATCTCTGGAAAACACATTGCATTTATAGTTGACTCTTTAAAATTATGTATAAAAGCACAGAAAGACCAATTATGACCAATAGGTGAGTAAGTAAAAACTGAATTCTATTTAGGTACAATAGTACAAGCACAAATTTTTTAGGCTATTTAACTTAGTTGTATTAAATAATATTGTAACTCCTGAGGTATCGGCCTCAGCACACAAGGTAATTAAAGCATTTGTTTAAAGTTGTGCACACCTTTCCAATTAGGCTATTGTAGCATTTGTTATTTATATTTTTCTTCAAATAAATTAGTTTTTGAGTTGAATTATAGAAAAGGTAAGTTACATTTACGGATGCGGGTTCATTTTTTTGCAGTTGGAAAACCATAGATTTTTATAAGGGTGTGTACACTTCTGAGTGCCACTGTTCATACCGGCTAATAGTTGTTATGGAGACTTGGTAAGATGCCACAAGCAGCAGTTATACAACAGTAACCTTTTACCTCCCTTGCCCTCCTCACCGTGTGTGGCCAAAGACAAACTTGGGTCATCGGCTGAATGACATCTTCTCTCATCTTTTCATTGTGAGAGATATATGCCTCTGTGTCACATCATATTTATACTCCAGGGAAACAGCAAGTTACTAATTGAAGGTTTCTAGATACTCTGGCAAACTTCACAAAGTAAATTCTAAATACAAAAAAGGCTGCAGTATCATTTTCTTTACAAGAAGGGTAAGGGGTTCCAAAATTGTGCCATAATTAAAAAATCCCATGTAAAGAAACAATTATCAGGGAGAAAAACACAGTAATTTTTCTTACATGGGTTTCTTTTCACCACTAAATAACTGCACCCAAATAAAAGTTGGATTTTTCCAATATTTTCAGTGTGAGATTAAAATACTGTAGTAAATGATTAATTTGTGTTATGACTTCATGCAATGCCAGGGGTACCAAAAAGTATGCAGGGTGCTGGACCTCATTACAAAAAAGTCTGCAGTAAACACCGACAGAACAAACTTGGAAAATGTGCCTATTTATGATGACACTTGTTTTTCTGTGTCCTGCAGGTCATTCCAGGACTTGGCGAGGCAGATTGATGTGGACTACGGCACAGTGAGAGACTCTGCTGTCTATGACTACTTCAGGAACAAAGGCACCAACCCTCTGGAGCAGGACAGCACATATGCAGAGCTGTGGAGAACCATCAGCAAGAACGACGGCATGGACTACTCTGTATCCAGCCCGTCAGAAGGCATTCGCAAGGTGTGTGTTTTCTTCTGAGGTAAACTCTATGGGTGTCACATGGTTATATTTCTTAAAAACACCACTAGGAGGCTGCGAGTTTCAAACAAACCCAAATCTTCAGGAGACAATAAAAAATTCTCCCAGTTTTTTTTATATCTTAAAGAAATAAGCAATTTTTTATCATTAGTCTTGATTAATTTGATATGTAATTTGTTTAACAATGTATACATTTAACATATTAGTGTCTTTATAACCATAAAAGCAGCAGTGAAGAATTCCCCCACTGCTCCAATTCTTCTTTGAAATCCTGATCATAGAAAACAACATGGTTGTGAAATTATTCTCAACCACAGTGGCTTTCTTCTTGAAACTCATCCATGAAAGCAGGCTTGCAGCGAATGCAAATGATCTGCTCCTGTGGACAGGTTATCCCACCTGTGCTCTGGATCTCTGCAGCTCATCCAGAGTTACAATGACCATCTTCTCTGATTAAGGGTCTCCTTTCCCAGCCTGTCACTTTAGATGGACATCCATGTCTTGGTTGGATGGCATTTGTGCCAAACTATTTCCATTTTCTTGTTTCTTTGGATATCATGATGTTGCTTGTTCATTAAATCTATCTAACAATCCTCTGGTGCCTTCGCAGAATAGCTGTGTTTATACTCAGGTTGGTTTACCCACAGATGGACTCGACTTGAAGGCAAATAGTTTCATTGGGTTTAATTTGAGATTATCAGATTGAAAGGGATTTTTTTTATCATGTATCATTTTCCTTCCACTTCACAATTATGCAGGGGCTTGTGTTGGACTGTCACCTAAAAACCAAATGAGATACACTGAAGTTTGTGGTTGAATTAAATCAAAATAAATTTAGCAGAGTTTAGCTAAACCACCATGATGAAAGTCAACAGCAACACTCTTACATGCTAGTGGAGTTTTCTCTAAAAGAGAATGTTTGTCGCCTGCATTAAAATCTCTGCTATATCAAAGGTACCACGTCCCATTAGATTAAAAAAGAATGAATCCGTCAGTCTCAGACATTTGATTTTCACTTAAGAAACAGCCTTCAGTCTCTGGAAAAAAGAGATCTCTTGCATTGTTATAAATTGTTTGTTTGAAAACACATGGACCAAAATTATCATCATTAGTCATTTAAACATGCACATTCTCCTCACTTCATTCACAAAAAGCAAACACACACACACACACACACTCATCTGTTTATCTATTACTTAATTGAGAGCGCAGTTGAACAATGCACCAATTAGTTAGGCGGCATCCCGTGTGTGTGTGTAAAAGCAGGACCAGTGTCCCGCTGCTGTGCATTATTATTCTCGTAGATCTCCCAAAAAGCTGATGACAAATTAGTTTCGGAGACAAATTAGTTTAGGCTTTGAGCACATCCATTATTCAGCCCTTTGCATGATAAACCTCCCCCTGGATCCACTGACGTTTTCACCCCCAAACCATTCCCCACCCAGACAGTTTTTCATCTGTCCTACAGGCAGCGTTGACTCATTGCTCAGTGGATTAAGATACATTTTACATGAGCTGAAGAAGCTTAACAGTTAAAAACATACTAACAAATCCTCAAAATACTTTTTAAAGCAAGAGTCCATGTTTGTTTAGAAAACAATTGGAGTGAAAATTGATTTTTGGATCTGTACAGAGTGAGCATCCCTGAAATGAAATATTAGGGGGTCAGGGGACATGAAGTCATGCGAATAAATGTAGTCCAGCTGTTATCCCACAGCCCATATGACCACCTTTTAGACAATAGCTCTCACTAGTGGTTTTCTGCCTGACTTTACCAGTTTATGTAGTTGATGAATTTCACCCTCTTTTTTTCCAACTTTGCATCATTTCATTGGGTTTTGCAAACATTGGTTTATTTGTATAGGTCACTGAAGGTCCCATCACAACATTTTGATCATTTAGATCTGTACTTTGATGGAGCCTTTGCAACACCCTGATTCTTCTCTTTTTTTAGTCATTCTGTTGTAGTCCAGTGCAGTGTTTGGGATCATTTCCCTGTTGATGACCCAGTTTGGACCAATTTTCACCTGTTGTACAGATGACCTCATGTTTGACTTTAGAATACTGTGGTATACAGAGGAGTTCATAGTGCACTTAATGACTGCATTTGACCAGGTCCTGTGGATACATAACAGGTCCAAATCATCTGCCCACCACCACTGTGCTTGACAATTAGTAAGAGGTAATTGTGTTGACATGCTGTTTGGTGGGCTGCATGGTGGTGCAGTTGGTAGCACTGTTGCCTTGCAGCAAAAAGGTCCTGGGTTTGAACACCTTCTGCATGGTGTTTGTATATTCTCCCTGTTCATGCGTGGGTTCTCACTGGGTACTCCGGCTTCCTCCCACAGTCCAAAAACATGACTGTTAGGTTATTTGGTCTCTCTCAATTGCCCTTAGGTGTGAATGAGTGTGTGCATGGATGTTTGTCCTGTGTGTCTATGTGTTGCCCTGCAATGGATTGGCGACCTGTCCAGGGTGGACCTCACCTCTCACCTGTACACCGCTAAAGATAGACCAGCTCCCCCTGTACCGAAAAAGCGGGGATGGATGGATGGATCCATGAATGGCTGCATCCATGCATGCTGTTTGGTTTTCCCCAAACATGGTACTAATCTACCAAAGCCGGTGTTGAAACTGAAACTGTTGTTTTCCTCCAATATTCTTAAAAACCTTCCTTCTGCTGACCGTTGCTCCACTTTAGCAGCCAAATGATAGTCCAAAAATATATCTCGGTGTAACTCTGAAGAGAGCACAAAGGACAGAGCAATGTGCATTCATTCACTTAGGTTGAAATGGTGGATGCAGATGCTCCTGCAGCACCTCTGCACTCACACAGTGAAAACACCCACGTCCTCATCCACTTAAACCTCGTTGCTGCTGCAGCTGAGTGTTATTGTCACCTCCTTACCCATCACCTCCGACAGACCACCTCTGCAGCACATCACAGACAAAGCCTTCTGTTCTTGCCAACAGCATCATATGTCAGCATGTTCTCGACACTGTAACAGAACCAAATTTGTTAAACATCAGCTTCTGGCTCATTGTTGCAGAAAAGAGACTACCTAACACTGGAATTATTAACCTTTAACAGGGATCCATTAAGTGCAGTACAAAATAACACTATAAATAAGAATATTCACAGTACAGTCATGGCATTAATATCTGATTTATTTTTAGTTTTTAATTAAACATTTGACATCTTTTTACACTGGATTGATGATACAACATGTATCTTTGATTACTAGAATTTGGGTCACAACTTTGAAATCAATGTGGATATTTTGTAATCTACACAGGGTCAAATCTAGTTCTACAGGTTCAAATATATAAAGGAAATCTGGCCTTTTATCATAGTACACTCATTTTTTTAATAAAGTTGGGGTTGGAGACAGTTTTCCTTCCATTCTAAACCCAGTTTTACTGTGCGTTTGAGACCACTCTCCTGTTGGAACACCCTGTTTATAATTCTAATCCACTTTATTCAGCACCAATGTATCTGACATGCTTGAAAGTTGATACTGTTCTTCTGGCTTAAAACCCTAACTTTGACTACTACAGACATCCTTCTTGTCAGTGAGATTTAGAAAAGCGGAACAAAAAAACTCCAGTGCACACAAAGTTTGGTTATACAAATCTTTAAAGTAGTTACTTTATTTGGTGTAATTATTCCATCCTGGAAAACGAAACCGTTCAAGAAAATCATTAAGAGTGAGTAGATGGAAACTTCCGACTCTGTTTGTATTGTGAAGCAGGTTGTATTAAAAACTCTAAAGTTTAAAAACAAAGTGTAAAGAAATCTTTGGTAAATGATAATAAAGAACCCATATCAGGGTGCTTTAGTGTTCATAGTGAAAATGTTGTTCAGGATATAAAGGAGATAAAAACATCCTGGTCTGGTTTGTGATGAAGGCTGATTACTTTAGAGTTGTTTTTTTTATCTTAAAGCTGTCTCTAGCCTTTCAGATGTGTATTTTTTTCAGTGAATCACTGTGAACCTTTGGTTGAATTTTCTCAGAGCGATTGTTTATGCATAAACTGTTTGGTCACAAATAATCTGCAACAGGTTTAACAAGATTTTCAATTATTTTTAATGAAGCTTTTTGAGAAAACGTAGCTTATTTTTAGAGAAGGATGTGTTCATGTAGATTCAGAGTTTAAACATTATTGCTTTATTTGAAATGATAAATGTGTTTAACTGAACATGAGGGTTCTCTAATTATAAACCTTATTCCATTTTCTACACCTGGTGTTAGTCAGGTCCAGAGCTTCTGCAGGAATCTGGACCAAATGTTGCCATATTCCAGGTTGCGAGCATCATGTTTTCCCTCCTGCTCTGTCCCCAGGCAAGGAAGAGTCCCTACGCCTTCCTGTGGGACATGGCGGTGCTAGAGTATGCGGTGTTGACAGATGATGACTGCACCGTCACTGTTTCAGGAAACAGCATGAGCAGCAAAGGCTACGGCATCGCCATGCAACACGGCAGCCCCTACAGAGACCTCTTTTCTCAGAAGTAAGTGAGCACAGGATAACGATGAGATCACTGAAGAATGTTTCTTTTGATTCCCCTGCTATACCTGAGAACCTTGTTTTATAGAAATATGTATAAATGATTATAGCAAAGCGTGGGAACAGAGAAGGAAATGAGAAAATACCTCGTTGGCTTTAATAAGTCTTCGTTTTTTTGTTTTGTTTGTTCTTTGCTGAGAATTATTTGCAGCTTTGTAGAAACCTGCTGTTGAACAAAAGAAAATCTACAGTAACAGATCAGTGGCTGTTACCTGAAAAAACTGCAGCTGCTACTGAACTCGTGTCTTCTCTGAGCAGCAGCTCCTGGATCTGTAATTCTTAAGGAGTCGTGGTCATAAGATTGATCACAGACTGGAGATGCACTTAACAGGGACATTGTGGCAAATGTGAGACCTCCAATTTTGTAAAGCCTTGACCTGCCAATACCAATCTTTATAGATTCTGATTTATTTTTAAGAACAATAAATAATATTTTATTTCTACTTTATGCCAAAATTGAAATCTTATTGACTTTCTCAGAAACAGCCCAAAGTTTCAGAGTTGTCCCACTCTATATTACTGAAAGAGTTATTTTTAACTCCAAAATACATAACTGCACATCATCGCTAGATATTAGTTTCTGCCCAACAATATGTTCTGCATTTCCAAATAAATAACTGCTTCGTCCAATGTGCTTTATACTTGAATCATTCATTAGTTTATTGTAACTGTAAGGAATTCTTAAAGAACCTTTTTGTCACAATCTGTTTATATTTAGACCAGATGGGATGTCTTCTGAGTTAGAGACACAGTTCTGCAGATAAACAGTTGGACTTTTTGATAGCATAAAACACAGGAACTTTGCTGTAATATATTCGCCTTCCTGTTTTCACTCCCTGTTCAGTGGTTTATGCTCCCTTCAAGTTGACAAAGTTTGTTTGTGACACCATAATTTGTAGAATATTGAAGTATAAAGGATGACCAAAGGTCACAGAGACCCAGTCACAATCAAAATGCACATTGGCACAAACAAGACGTTTGGCAGCACAAACCAGCACAGATCGTCACTGACACTATTGCTCAAGTTTTGTAATGTAAAGGGGCCTGCTTGACCTTTGATGACCTACCCTGAAATTTGTTATATTTTTTAAATAATAAAGATTTCCAGCACCAACCTAGAACATTCCAACATTTTTTGTTAGATTTAAAGAATGTGGGGGAACAACGTCACTCAGGTGATTAGGTATGGTGCATTCACTGATCAGAGGAAAGATCTGGCTATCACCGGTCAGATCTAATAGAGCCGAGAATTGACGGATTCTGGTCACCAGCTAATTTTTAGGTGCATCTATAATGCATAATGCTTGGTGGTGTTGCTGCTGGCCAAATATTGTCTCACTTAAGTTGATTTTGAAACTAATTGAACAAGAAGCAAATGTGTGGCTGAATTATTCATTAATGAAAACTTAATGATTTAAAGAACCTGCATTATTAAAACTGTATTGCTAAAGACAGCAGCCTCAACATAGACTTTCCTCTAAGGGTTTCTAGATATGGTAGATGTGAGGAACATGCCTTTTGAATGTCATCAAGTGAAACTGAACTAGAAAAATGAAGAGCAAAACACATGAAGACTATGCATGTTAAACTGCCCTCTTGTGGATATAGTTTTATTTTTGAATCTCTGTTTCTGGCCAACCTGGAAACTAAATTACAGGGGTAGGCGTCAGAGATCTAGCATTATTTTCTGGTGGTAACTGAATGTGAACCTCCTGCTGACACGGAGCAGGATTATAGTTGCTTTAATGGGCCAGGTAAACAAAGATGATGATGGAGGTTGAAGGCTTTCGCCTCCCTCTAATCCACATTGTTGACCTTAAGAGTTCATTATCTTCCTGAAAATCCTCTGATGTTAGTAAAGAGTCTCACTGAGCCACTCGTCTCAGAATATTACAGCAGAGTTTTTAACGAGGAACATTCTGGCTGGAAGATGAAGTGGTGCCACACCGACTGATTTTTAAACCTGTGTGTTAAAAGATCAGGAGATAAGAAACACCTCCTGCAGGTTGTTCACTCGCTGTTAAATCAATAACGCCTTTGAGGCTGAAGTCAATTAGACTCACATGAAAGGAGCTTGCATTAAGCAGCGTTGTTGCTAAGAAAACAGGATTACTCACGGTGTGTGAATGTAAACAGAAGTACATGTGCTAATTACTCCCCTCGTCTATGTGAGGCAGATGTCTGAGCAAAGCCGGAAAATTTAAGGAAGTTTGATCGTGTTCCTCAGATGACGTCGGGGAGCAATTTGTCCCAGCAAGATGTTAAAAATCATGTAGATTGGTTATAATCTCCACATTATTACGTCATTAATGAACATACAGAGTTTTCTTAAGGCTGAAAACTCTCATCCATCTGGTATAGATTTTTTTGGTTTGTTTCTTCTTTCCTTATAACCTATTAAAGCAGTAATCCCCCTTTCATCTCATTTTGATAAATTGAACATCGGGTGGCCACCTTTAAATAGGTTTTTAAGATATTTTTGAATAATGTCGTCTGCCTTTAGCGTAAAACAAAATAAATTATGTAGAGTAAGTTCAGATCAAAATAGAAAATTGGTTCTGACTTTAACTTAAAAGGCACTCATTGGAAAATATAGTTTTCATTTAAAGTTATAAGTGTAAAGTCGAAACTGGAAAGAGAGCTGTGGGTCATCTGAGATTATATGCTTTCTGACCACAGGGAACCACCTGACAGCAGTTGTGTGCTCTGCCTTGCACACACTGCTCATTTGTACACACTTTCTTGTGCATGCTTTGTCTGCTTGCGCTCTCTCACTCAGTGATATTAAGGATGATTGGGAAACTGAAGGTTAAAAATACTCATAACACTGGACTGGAGCAGATGCTAACAGCGAAGGTCATCAATGCAGCACATATTTCGAGGAAGGGGAATATGTTATCATTACCGACATGTTTTGTTAGATAGGTGAACGGAGGTCTGCTCACTAAGCTTTACTCATTACTCTGATTTATGTCTTAATCAATATATCCTCTGTAATAGGTTGTGTACTGCAACCTGAGCTGAAATTTTTTTTAAAACAAATGATTAAATCTATACTGAGATAAAATTTGAGGGTCACGTTCAAGTATTGGCCTGAATTTTAAATATCAGTGTTAGAAAATAAAGAAACCTGTCCCAGTCACCCGTTGCTGTTGTGATTGTTAACATTAACATGAAGCATGCATGAAGAAAGCTTTGTTCTAAAACCCAAGTTGCTTGGTGAAAAGAAACTACCAAAGATGAAAATGTGTTACCTTGGACTGATCCCAACTTGTCCAGCCTTCTTGAAATTTTCCTTTCATGCATCACTTGGCAGCACCATTCTGGAAGTTTCTGCTCAGAAGCTGCGTTTGAGGCTCATCACAGACCTGTGGAGACACCATGCAGGAAAAAAGTATTTATTCATCTTCCTGTTAAAGAATTCATTTGCCAACCAATTTTCAATGACAGGAAGTTTTTGGAGGAGTTTTCCATGCAGCTGCTCTTTGATTTGGTCTGTGTAATGAAAAGCTGCAGGGCTCAAAGTCTCTAATGCCTTGAAAGCTTCTGGTGTGAATATAGAAAGTTTGTAGGAAGGGCAGCTATTATTCAGCAGCTCCCTGTGGGAAGATACAGCAGTTATTTGATGTTTCCTACACTAAGGCACAAACTGCTTAATACATTAACCATGGCACATTCTGTCATTTTGTGAGGATGGAAAATACACAAACACTAAAGGTGGAGTCTTGGTGTTAATAGAGATGTTAACACAAAGCATTAGCAGCAGCAACACCGCTGTGCTGCAGGTGCTTTGATGCACAGGGAAATCTGCTCTCTGTGGTGTGTTTGCACCTCATAACACTAGAGGCATCTCCACACAAAAAGTGTCTTTACACCTCCTCCACTGCCACCTTCACTCTTCTCCTCCTGGCTCAAACTCCAGCTCCGTGTCCTCCTCGCTCATCCTCTGAGGTCAGGCTCACACAAAGCAATAATCCCATTTCTCTTTGAGATCGTCCTCTCTGTATGCGACGGGGAGCGGACCTGAGGGGATGATGAGTCAGCAGCGGCAGCAACGAGAGATAAAACCTCTGATATGCAGAAACACTTCCACATTCAGAGGGGTGACAGATTAGTTTGAGGAAGGTGTCATCGACTGTTGCTTTTTAACAGCTCTCTGAGGGTTAGAGGAGCAAAAAGACAACAATAAGGGAATTGTCTATGTTTGCAGTCACACTGCTGATGTGATTGCTGAGGTGACGTTACAGCTCACGGGCAGGCAGTGGGTACGTGAGTTAATATGACATCATAAATCGTGGCACTTATCAGCTCTGTTAAGATTGTTGCTTCGACTCTGTTTTGTTTAGATTTTTGGAAGTGACAAAATTTAAATCTGAATCTTTCTCACAACTAATTTTCACTGATTTTCCTTCAACTACTTGACACATCACACTTGGTTCCTCCCACACAAGAAAAGCTATCAGAGCAGCTCTAATGAGTACAATCAGCTCAGCTCCTGCAGCAAGGGCATAAAACTAAGAATAACTGTTTCTGAGAAGTTTGGAAGGTTCCCTGCTGTCTGAGAAAAACAACATAATTCTGCAAATAAAGGACTCCACAGAGGTTGTTTCATTGTTTAGTGTTTACTGCTGCTAATGTTCAGATGAAAAACACAGCAAACAGATCAATCATAGTATATTTATTCAAACAACCTTTAACAATTTGAGTAGGGTCATCCTCTCCAGGTGTCAGTTATTTTTCCAGTTCTTAGCACTTGCGTCCTAAACTGGATTAGATCCATATGATTCGAACTGCAGAACTTACAACTCTTTTCTGAGACCAGGTCAAAGGTGCAATAACTGTAATGATAACAAAAGCAGATAACCTCAGACTTCCCTCTCCTATCTTGACCCCCCGACCCTGACCCCTCTTCAGTTCATCTGAGGGGACTACATACAGAGTGTTGCAAAAATAGAATTTCCCATTTGCACCCTACAATCACAAACGTCTATGTTTTATAGGGGTTTATGTGAAAGACCAACAAAAAGGAGTGCAATGATTCAAGTCTGTTGCTTTGTTTTTAAAAATGAAAATCTGATAAGTGTGGGGTGTATTTGTATTTACCCCACCTTAATCCTTACGTTCCAGAACGACCAAATGTCTCTGCCAGTTTAACACATCTGCTGACTGAATTTGTGTCCATTCTTCCGAAAACAGCTCAAGCTCTGTCAGATTGGTAGGAAGGCAACTGAATTTTTAAGTCTTTTTTTTTAAGGCTGCAGATTCTCAGTTGGAGTCTGGTATGGGCTTTGACTGGGCAATTCTAACACACGATTATCATGTCCTGTTGGAACTTAACATCCACCCCAGCCTCAAGTCTTTCGCAATCTCTGGCCTTTATTTCAGGTATGTCCTGTATTTACACTCCATCCATCTTCCAATTAAGAAGATAAGCATAGTCATAACATGATGCTGGAACCACGTTTTACTGTGGGTTCGGTGTGTTTGATAAAAGTTTAGCATCCCACAGCATTTTGGATGTTGGCCAGAAAGGTCAGTTTATCTGACCAGAGGACCTTCTTTTACATGTTGGCTGTGTCCCCTACATGCCAAGCAAGACTCAATATGTTTTTTTTTTTCTTTTAACAATGACTTTCTTCTTGCCACTCTTCCATAAATCCAGATTCGTGGAGTGGGGTTGACGAGTAATTCTTGTCTTGTACACTGTTCATCCTACCTAAACCATGGATCTATGAGGCTCCTCCAGACTCACCATGGGCCAAGGATATTAAAGCTGTTTTCCCACTCTTTTATTTTGGGTAGATAGCTGGTCTTGCTGGTTTTACAGTTGTGTCATATGCTTTCTATTTTATCATTCCATCAGATGATCATTGAATAGGGCTCTGTGACACGTTTAAAGCTTGAGATATTATTTTATAACTTAGTTCTGCTTTGAACTGCTTCACCATATTCCTCCTGTGTTCCCTGGTCTTCATGAGGCTGTTTGTTTACCAATGTTTTCTAACTGACCTGTGAGGCCTTCATGCAACTCTTGCAGTTATACTGGGCTTTATTAACAGGAAGGCAGACTGTTTATTCCTCAACTGACTTCTAAAGGTAGTTAATTTCCCTGAATGTTATTTATGGGTAGAAGGGTGAAAGGGTTTATTACAAATGCATGCCACACTTTTCAGCTTTTCATTTGTATCATGTTCTAAAACCATATATCATATTCCTTCCAATCTACAAAAGCACTACTTTGTGCTGGTCTATCACACAAAGTCCAGGCTACTTACATATCAGTTTGTGGTTATGTGATAAAATGTGGAAAATTGCCAGGCATGTTGACTACTGGATCACAAAAAAAGGAGAGTGAAAAGAGTCTGCAAGTTGGAAAAATATGTATTCAGCTCACATAGAAGCACGGCTGGGTGATGTAAGAAAAGCATTTCATGTACAGGGCTTTGTGCCATGTGCGATGTGTAAAATGACAACATTGTGAGTACTCTTGAATAAATTTTCATAGCAAATTACCAGTTTGCATCTGATTTTCTGTAAGATGAGTTTCTTTTACTGCCCCTGAACACATCGCGCACCTCCCCATTCCCCGTCCATGAGGAATGCAGGAGTATTGCAACACTCTTAGAAATGTATTCAGAACTTTAACAGCCATGTCAGTGATTTTTGATTAGTAGTTGGACCAATTGTTTATTAAGGAAAACAGCTTTGGTTCAAGGAAAGGTGATCAGGGAGGAATGTAAACCAGATGGAAATTTTAGCACAAACTCTGCCTGAACGGTTTGTCTAATGAGCTTTAATTTGACCTGTAAAACTGATTTATTCTCATCTTTGCTTTGCTTGCTTTGCTTGTTTTAGCCAACTATTCATTGAAACAGTCATATGAATTGCGTTGCTTTAATAATGATTCATTTTAAAAGTCCGCTTTCATATAATATTGTATTTATTTTAAACCCACAAAGTACTGCTTTCTGGAACAAAATGTAACATGTTGTTAGGCTGCTGTTCTAATAGGTCCACTCTGAACAGGGCGCCGTGTCAATGCTCGGCTTGTATCTGCGATGTAGGTTACTACTTTCTCTCCTGTCGGGATTTAGTTGTTTTTGGGTTTGGCAGATTATTTTTAAACAGGTCTTATTGTCGTCTTTGTGCTACTGTCTTTTAGTCTCTGTCAGGGTACATTGGGTGCAGTCGTTATATGACAATGTATCGTAAATCTGGATCATTAAACAAAGTTTCCGGTCAGATTGTCCTCGATTTCTTTAAACTAAAAACAGAAGCCTGCTCCTTCAGGCACTCATCCTTGAACCTTCCACTGTTTTTATTTAGTTTGTGTGTGTTTGGCAGGTAATGATCTTGTCACTATTTAGCATCTGCTTGGTCTGATTATTCTTCCCAGAGATTTATATTAGCCATGAATTATGGCTTGTTTTTCCAGCTCTGTTTGCCAGTCTAATGTACTTTTTTTTTCTAATTGAGCAGCTAAACTGCTGTTCTGTTTTAGAACTGAACTTGTTGAAGATCACATCTACTATTGGATTATGTGGAAAAGCAGCTGCACAGTTTTGTTGCATTGGTCCAGCTGTTGGAAGGAGAACTAATTAATGTTAATATAGTGAAGAACTGATTTCTAATATTGCAATTTTAAGATACGTCCCCCAGCCTTAACTTAAGACAGGTGTTTCTGATGAGTGCAGGCAGTCAAAAAGAGAAATGCTAACTTCAGTTAGCATTAGCAAGTTACTAAACAAGAATAAATATGTATTTGGGTAGTGTATATGCCCTGAATGTGCTTTAGGGATGAGAGAAAAATCAATTCTAAAATTACAATTTTGAATATTTAACAGAAATTATAGCAATAATTTTGTGTCAAACACCCCCCCCCCCCCCCCCCCCCATCTAAATCGAAACCTTCTGATAAACTAGACTGATATTGAGATGTAGATGTGCATAAATGAACTGCAGTTCTCCACAGAATCAGTGGAAAAAATTCCCTTTAGAGGTCCTAATTACATAATTTTTCCCTTACTATGATAAACAGATTGTTGGAGGTAATGTAAGCTCAATGAGTGTAAAAGAAAAATATAACTGTGAAATCACCTCAAGAAATGATATTGAAATGAGTCTCCATCCAGGTCCAGTGTGATGTGGAAGGTTTGCTGTGCTGATCTAAGAAAACTTTTTGACTATATTATTCCTCTTTGTGTTGCCTGTGTGCTCCTGATTGTTCAGCTCCGTGTTGACCCTGTGGAGCCGCCTTCCCGTTTTCTTTCCCTCCCTCTTCAATTAAACAACTCTGTGTTTAATTTGTGCCACTCAGTGGATGCTGAGCTGCACCTTATTTAATGAAGTTTCCGCTCTGGGCCCGGCCTGGTTCAGCGTGCCTGAGGCATCTTTTCAGTGCAACGCTCAGGGACTTGCAGGGATAATGTGTCTGAGAGTACAAATGAGGGCAAGACTATTGTTCAGCATAGAAACCATTATCTCCACGTTCTCAACCATCATGTTAATACCACATCCCATAACTGCTGCTATGCTACCTCCATCGCTGGCCGACTGTTTGATAATCCTGCCATGAAAAACCTTTGCATACTTTGTAGCTTCTGCTGTTCATTTGTCCTCAGGGTGTTTTAAGGGGGGACTGTAGATGAGAACTGTTGTGTGATGACCTTCAGCATGTTCACGCTGGGCTGAGCAGATTAAACACTTAAAATTAGGCTCTAGTTAATAAACTGTACTTCAGTGGTCCTGGCAGAACTGCCTAATTACCTATGTAAGTCAAAAGGCAGGGCAGGAGGTCTACTGGTTGAGAGTGAAAATCTGTCTTGAACTTTCACCTCTGCTTTATTTCAGAAACACTGGTTTAAATGTTGATCCACCGCACTGTTCTAACTTAATCAGATGAACAACTTTTTTAAAAGTCTTAAAAATATTTTCAGCTGAATCATGCTAACCTTAACCATTTATTTTTACCTGAGCCCAGCTAGATTTTAGAAGATTTAATATTGTCTTATATAGAAATAAACCGCTTCAGAAAATGAGGTATTTTTAAGACAAATTTTGGTAATGTTATAAAGAAGTCACTAAATATTTGCCAACTTTCTGCTGTGTTTGCTCTCCGTGGTAGGCCTATGACACAAACATCTGTGGGGTACTCGAATCTTTACATGGCTTGTAAGTAGTAAAATACCTGCCTTTCTCATTCCAACTAAAAGAAAAAAAGGTTTTTCAGTCACAGCATCAGATAATTTCAGTGACTGACTAAACAGACAAATTTGTAAATTAGGATTTTTAAAAAGGTTATTTTACTTTTTTATAAAAAAATTACAGCAATGTGGGCTTCATGAAAAGTATTTTTTAAGAACTGCTTAGAGGTTATTAAGTTCAAGGGGTATTCTGGCTAGGGAACCTCATCAGAACGCATATTTATTAAATGTGACTGTAGATTTACTTATTTTTCGAAATAATTTCACTTTCTAACTTAAATTCTATGTGGATTCTTTGGGTTGTTTCCAACATCTAGTGTCAAATTCATGTCAATATCCTCATTTAAAATGTGTTCACTGGCCTGGACTGTTAGGACTCTGCTTGGGGAGTGAAGTGTCCCGGGGTCTCGGGTCTCTGGGTCCAAGGCTAGATCTGCTCTGGTATTTCTGGTACTTTCCGCAGATCTAGAGCTCTGAGTCCAACTGCTGCTAGAATACGATTCTGTTCAAGAATCAAGTCCAGCTTTGCGATTCTGCTCTCTTAACATTTCAGTCTGAGTGTTGATCGCTCTACAGACTTCGCAGACCAACATCGCAGGCAGCTTTGGAATGCTTTAAACAGCTGCCCACGTTTTGCGGATCACTTGATAAGCCAGGTAACCACCAACTCCAAAAAGCAGAAATCCTATCAAAAATCCAAATATGTACACATCTTCTACGTCCTCGAACACATTGTAGTCAGGCACAAAATCTTCCACTGCTGCCAAAAATCCACTGTGTATCCAGAGAAGAACGTGCCGTCTGGACAAGAGGGTTCTCCTTTACACTGTCTTCCCGTCGAAAAAATTGGATCATTTACGTTGAGAGTGATAAAGGTAAATTAAATGTCTTTGTGACTCTCCTGTTGTCTCCTTCAGGATCTTGGAGCTGCAGGAGAAAGGCGACCTGGACATCATGAAGCAGAAGTGGTGGCCTCGCATCGGCCGCTGCGAGCTCAGCAGCCACGCCAGTGCCCACCCTGACGGCCGCTCCCTCAAGCTGCACAGCTTCGCTGGCATCTTCTGCATCCTGGCTGCCGGCCTCCTTCTGGCCTGCCTGGTTGCTGGCTTGGAAGCGTGGTGGAACAGCAACCGCTGCCGGCAGGAGCAGCCCAAAGAGGTGACCGAGCATAGGGCCCGACGGACGGGCCAGCGGGGGGAAGACACTGCCACACTCTACTTTAAGGATCCAGCTGCAGACGCGAGCCCTGACTTAGTGGAGCTCCAATACACCCAGCTGTAGAGGAGAGATTTAGGATGGTAGTGTTAGTGGAGGAAGGCTGTGGGGCAGAGGGAGGCGAGGTAGGACAGAGTAGGTAGACATGCTCTGTGTCTCATTAGCCCAGGCCACTAATTGAAATCAAATTTGGTCTGTTATAATTTAACCCGCTTCATTTTTTTTCTTTTATCAGTCCATCACTCCTCTTTCACCTTGCCCTAAACAAGAACTTCAGCTTTTTTTGCAGCTCAAATTCTCTAAACCACAAGAAGCACACAGCATACTCCATTACTTTTACTAATTTGCCCTTAAACAACTTATTGGTGCTTCCCCTCATTAGCTCAGCATGTCAGGTTCTGCCTTCCAACACATCCTGCATGTTTCCCTGCAAACCTTCGCTCTCACTATATAATGCACAGCGTGCACCGCAGGCTTCAATGATCAATCCCTACAGCGATGCCTTTCTAACCATTTAAGAGCTGCTATTGAATTATTATTTGAAAAACATTTTCTGTAGCAAAGCTTTGGTAATTTCCCTAACCCAAGGGTTCTAAAAGGAGGTGATAACTGGCAGGATAGTGAGCGATTGCTCAGGCTGGCAGGAATAACAGTGTCAAACACTGAAACCCTTTTTAACACATATGGACATTTTTAATTTCACTGAGATATCTGGAGACAAAAACATAAAACAGTTTTCTTTAGCAGTTACACCATAAAATAGTGTTCAAATATTAGTTTTTATTGCTGAAATCCATCTTAATAGGTGCCAAATGAATAATACATGGTTAATTGTTATAGGAATATCTTCATAGGTTGTAAAATATGCCTGATGAGGATCAACTTTAATGATATAATTAGGACAAGTACTTGAGTGGCCCTTGGGTTTAGAAAAGCCTTGCTGCTCATAGAAAAAAGAAAGCTAGTGGAGTTGAGAGCTCAATGTGTTACTGTTAGTGCTTTTCTGTGATATCCAAACAAGAAAACATGCGTGGTGTGATAAATATAAGAGAAGCTTGAAACACTTCAACGAGTTCAAATTCATGATGGTGACCCATCTTTTGTTGAAAATGTTTCTGTTGCTTGGCTGTGAGTACATAAGACAAGTTTAAAGTTTCTCTTTTCATTTTTATTTCCTTCCAGCAGCAGGACATTCCTGTGATATTTTGTTTTGGTTCTATAAATACTTCTTTAGGCTTCCTAAAGATCTTTCAGAATTTTCCCTTTGGACTTTGGCACATTCTTTTAGGTGTCAGACTTAAAACAAGACAAATCCTGTTTAAAAATAGTACTTGTACTATTGTATAGGTAAAATTTAAACTTCAGGAGCCACAATTTAAGCCTGAGGGATGTACACTTCCCCATCTAGCTAGGACCTGCCCCTTTAAAGCAGGACACTCAGCACATTCCTGGAGACTAGTATAGGTGTTTTGGAATGGACAGCATGAATAGTTTGTTACAGTTACTTGCTTGACATGCTCTCGGCCAGAGTGGTGCTAGACACAATACACATAACGGCCATGGCGCCATGCAACAACTATCTTGGAGCACTGACAGTCTTGTTAAGGCATGATGGAAGTGTGGCCAGTGTGAATCTTAAATAATTTGATGCTCAATGACAAATAAACGTTGGAACTGCTGCCACATTGGCCTCCCTACAGCAGGTTTGCGCTTATTTATGGGAGCTTTCACATGTGTAATAGAACGATTACTGTACACTAAGTATGCACTAGAAAGGTTCATCTTTAAAGATATTTAGCATTTTAGTACAGTCCACCTCATTGGTTTATCCCTTTAGTTTAGGAGCCTTTTTATGCTTGAAAGTCAAAAACAAACAAAATCCCAGTTACTGGACTTCCCCTCAGTGAAAAAGCAGCTGCAGCTCTAAGGAGCTATTGATCAAAACCATCTTAATGCATTACTGAAAATACTGGCGGCTAGGTAGGCAAAAAGAATCAAAGCATCTGCCTGGCCTGAGACTTTGAATAGTTTAGCAACAATTGTTGCTGCACTCTGATTAAAAAGGAGCAGAGACAAGCTCATAGCACTTAGACCCCTTAAAAATAACAGCAGAATTGACTCAAAGAACTTTAGTACAAGGTCCCTGGTCTGATTTAATTTTGTTTTGTGCAGCACTATTTGATAGCATTCTTAAAACTGTTACTTCTTATGTTGAATATTCCAGGCAATCCGAGATTCCCTCAAGGAAATTCCCATTAATTTGCACTCATGTGTTATCTAACATTACACAAAGTGGAAAAATCCCATAAGTGCATGCGTAGTGCAACAGATCTTAGAAGAAATACAAATGGATCTCATGACATTACACAAATTGAACAGTAGAGATAACAAACCTGTTGGACTGACTGTATAACTCATGACATCTAGTTTCACTCTCACTACAATCCTGTATATGTTTCATTAAGAGTTAAATGATCTTCTGTCTGTTCGCTGGCTGGCTGTGTCTCGTCAGAGCTCAGTTCTCAATGAACAAGCTGCAAATTTAATTAGGTTTATTTACAAAATAAAGGAGCTTCTATCTTACACAAAAGATACAGGGTTGGTATCATTTAACCATGTACTTGAATCCACTTGCAGAATCTGATCGAGTTCTACGGTTTCATGTAATAAAATATGCAATCAGCTTTAGTAAATGATTTTTTCATGGCAGTTAATTGATAATTATGACCTGGAATTTAGCTGAGCTGCAGCAGGATTAAGATTTGGTGTTATGTTTTTATCTAACGCATTGAAATAAAAGCTGATTAAACCTTTCAGAAAACTGATCTATTTAAAGCAACAAACCCAAAAAGAACAATACATGTTAAGCTTCTTAGGTTTCTATTAATCTGATGTCTGTCTCTTTCATGATCAGCGCTCAGCTGATTTTCTATCTGGCAAAGACATGTTTTTGGACGGTGAGAGTGAATTTTTACAATACATGCACAGCTACACTGGGATCCTCAGTGTTATCTTCAAGGTAACCAGATGTTTCTGGTCTTCAAATAACAGACCGCCCTTATTCAGGTGACCCAATCAGGATTAATCAGGCTACGACTTGTCACCCAGCCATTTGGAGTCTCTTCCAACAGCTTCTATTAAGAACGGGTTTGCTTTAGAGAACTTGACAAAACAGCAATGTGTGTCATCAGGACCTTTAATGTCATAGACCTTCACAGCAGCAGCAGTAGAGAGTTGATATTTAAGAAAACCTGACTGACATGGTGAGATAATCCAATATATGATTAATACTATATGCTGCACACAACATTTGCTTTGATAAAGGGCAACAACATCTAAAATGGAAATATTCACCATTATGCAAAACTCTGTCATGAAAACATATAATGAAGATTGGAGATGTTTTAGGAGCTGAATAGCTTTCCCTCTATGGTTCTTTAGATAGAAAGGTTCTTCCACTGCAGATACATTAAACCTTGAATACATTGCATTTATGAAGCAATCTTACTCAACCTGTCGACTAATAGATTATTCAAAGATACCCATTTGAGTCAGAATCAATATAAACAGATCCAATTTCGTCTCCCCAGATTTTCACCCTTTGTGGGACAGTAGTGCTGCAATAACAGAAGTTTACATCTGGAGAAAAGTCTGTGCTACTTTTTTTAGGTGATAAGGCAAACAAACTGGAAAAACTGAAAAAGGATGCAAACTGTGCTGACACTACTAACACCAATTCTGATATTTGAGAGCAACTTGAAAAGTTCAGTAAAGTTCCTGTAGATACGTTTCCGGGTTGCAGAGTTCCCAAACATGCAACATTCCATTTTACTGGGCGTATGAATCAACGGCTCATAAATAGTGAAGTGATGAAATGATCGCCGTGCCTCCTTCAATACTGTTTCATTTAGTTGTAAAATATATTAGCGGCTAATAATAATGCGAGTAAAATCAGACTGAAGCTGACAATTAGAGCAGTAATTAGAACCCGTAGCAACCTACCCTGCTGACGGTAGTGTATTTTTAAAGAAAAAGCACTAAAAGCAAACTGAACAGGGCAGCTGCCGAATGCATTTGTATGGACCTGATCCTTGTCTATGCTGTGAAATCTTTTTGTATCTATGTTTACACTCAAAAAACTGATTTAGAATAGAAGAATCCCTCATTTGTCCCTCTTTGGGAATATTGAAGTGCATCAGCAGCACAATAAAAAGTAAATGAGAGTAAAAATATACACACTAAAGATACGGAATAACAATAATGAATTTAAATTACTGACTGAAGCTAAGGTACATGGTTCCATAAATGATTTAAACACTTCTAAGTGCTCTCATCTACTGTTTCGCAATGGAGGAAAGTAACACTTTCATGTTATATATTTACTTCTAAATGGTTGCTGAATTTGTGCTTATTGGTCTAGGCCTAATTAATGCAATGAAAATATTGTCATATTGGAATTGATAATATTTTCTCCTTTTTCTTGGAAAGACACATGCGCCTTCAAAAAAGGTATCAAAAATAATGAGTAATTTTTGGTTTTTTTAGCATCTCATGACACAACACTACGGTCACCTAAAAGGTGTTTACAGTTTCGAAAAAACTTCTGTTTTTTGCTAAAAGGTTTTTGCTCTAGGATGAGGTGTTTTTTTGGCTGTATGGAAATTGGTGTTTTTCGCAAAACTGCAATAGAAACACTTTTCCCGCATCACAGGTCACGTGATCAGCAACCAGATGTTACTACTGGCGAAAAGATGAGGAAGACGACAGGAAATAGGAGGAGGATAATATCACATGAACAAACTTATTCACATTTGATTTTAATTGCATTTCTTATTTAATGGAAACACTGCAACTGTGAAATTGTGTTTTTTTGACATTAGCAGAATATCAACAAAGTTTTGCACACATTTATAATAGAAATGCAGCTAGAGACAGGGTTGGATTCGGTGCCCAAGAACCCGTTAATCTGCTGGAGGAAGCTAGAACTGACCACCTTTCAGTTGACAGAATTACCCCTCCATGCTGAGCCACAGCCACCCGAGAAAGCTTCTCTTTAAAATAAAACGCCTAACTTTCTGTCTTAGCGAGACACTGAGCTGCTGGGGAAAGGACAGTAGCCTATGTAAAAATACAGACAAATACAAACTATGGCTCACTGGATAAAAATTTATCTGCAACGTTGTGGCCACTAACCACTTGTCCAGCATCAGGAATGCCAAAAACCTTTTTTGAACTCATTTGTCAGCTTCAACTTCAATCTACCAATATTTTTGTCATTAGAATCCAGGAAAATCTGTTTTCTATTTCCTAATGTATCAACACAGCTCAGACACAAATTAAAGTCATGGGGCTGGAGGCTTTAAAATGACAGCAACTCAACCAAGTGCTCTTCTTAATGATTGATATTGAAACAGCTGACCATTTTACAGAAGATATATCCTTGGAATTCACTTTGGAATAATATTGTAGATTTTTGAATTTAGTCAAACAAATGTGGGTTTTTGCTTGTCACCCTTGTGTTCACAGTGAAAGTGAGACCCTAGAGGCTGCTGCTGCTCCAAGGACCAACAGTGGTTATTTCCTTTTTTTCCAGATCACTTGGCAACTTCTGGTCCAGTATTTTTACGTGTATATCATTCCACTCCCTTCATCTTTAAAAAGATTGGGGAGATGACCTCATAGAAAATGGACTGGGATTACACTGTACCAGCATATATCTGTCTTTTTAATTATAATCAGATAATATAATTTAGTTCTGTAGAAATTTGGCATTTTCTATGCATTTAATTCACTGTTAATGCAATAGTTGTGTCTTTGACTACTTTTAAGTGGTAATTTGAAATTACAATCGGGGTGGATGTACCAGATTATCATGCGCTAACAAATTACCACCAATCAGAAAAGGACCCAACCATGTTAACTTGGTTTTCCTGAAACCCTAAAATCATAGCTGATCTACTCTCAGCAGTGCAGTTTATCCTTTTCAAAAGCTAACATTTCTTATTTGGTGGCCAATTGTAGCCCAATCACAAGTGGGGTAAGGATTTTGACCCTCTCCGGGCTTTAGTTTAAAAGTTAAAAGAGCACACCTACTGGGCTTTTCACTTTAAATCTAGATTCCTGAGCCACAGTCATCTGGAATCCTCTTCTGTTGGCAGCCAATGAAAAATAATCCACTAACTGCAATAATAATTCATTTTTAACACAAACCAGCTAATGGTACTGGTTAAACTTCATCTGATTAAAGGTACAGTCCCAAGTAGCTAAGTTCAAACATGACTGAGCTTAAAAAAGGAATGTTTGCAGGTTTATGATTGTCCTAACAGCAAAAAAATAAAAAAAAGTAATAGAAGCTAAACTGCTAACCAGTTACTTCAAAAATACTACTCACTATAAACCAAAACAAATCACTGTAACTGATCATAAGAGGTTGCCAACATAACAATTCCCCAGCAGCGGGGGTAAGGTAGATAACACTAGTTATGTATTATGGGGTTCCAAGTAAATCATTTGTGAAGCAGAACTGGGCATGGTTAACTGGAGCTGCAAGAAAAAAAAACATGTTATATGGTTTTAGGTGTTTAACATATCTTTACTTGTAAAACATGGGAAAAAAAAAATAAAATGTATGTAATTTTCAACAAAGAGCCATGTCTGAGCATATATCTGCCTAAGGAAAGCAAACAGTATAAAATTGGTTTTAGTTAATTCCTTTAAGGACACAAAGCTGAATTAGATCGTCAGCCTATACATTTCTCAAAGGGATTCTTTGTAATTTCACAGTAAATAATTGTTTGTAGGCAGTCAATATATCGTATGGATATGCTACACTACTTCTGGTTGCAGGAGACATATACTGAGTTTATGCTGTGGACTTTGTTAAACCTTGAGCTGAAGTTGTGGTCCAACATTTATGGTCTTTTCATTGTGGTGATACATAGACAGAAATAATAGATGCTTAAACCTTTGTTTTTACAATGCTCCACATCAATAATAAAGCAATCACTGTAATTTTAAAACAAAACAAGCTTCTTCAAAGACCTGCATCTTCCATCAGTCTCCCAAAATTAGCATCAGAATATCAGGAAAACACAAACATGGACCTTCCAGTGAATCTTGATTACATGTTTTTCTCACCCAACTACCTGCTTCATGTTTAACATGAAAGAAAGATCATGTTTCTGGGATCTGAAGGTTCAATCTGTCAACTTTCTGAAACTTATTGAGATAGAATGTAATGGCTATGTGCAGGAGGAAGAGGATATTGGTGTGTTTTTACACATTTAAAGTGGAACCAGCCTTCAGCTTCAGACCCTTTCAGTATGAACCTGTAGCATATGCTGTGTGTTGTGGTGTCAGGACACAGGCTGAGTTTCATCTCCAGCCACAGGCAGAATAGATTTGCACTATGTGACCTCTGTTATGTGACTGGATGAAGCTTTGTTGTGGATCCATAAACTAAAGTGTGAGCAGATGATTCAGTGTCGGCCATTAGGGCCCTTGTCTCTTTAACTCCTACCTGTTGCTCTCACTGTGTCATGCCATACTGCAGATTATATGTCAATGTGGACGCCCGTCTTCTCCATCTCCTTTCCCTCTCTTCACCTATCCTCTCCATCTCTTTATTTACACTTGACTGTCTATGATCTCGTGCAGGTCACTAAGGATTACAGACTGGCAAGGGTTTCTGGTCCATTGACATATAATGACATTACAACTGCTTCATCGGAGGGGAGAAGGGACATTTGGACAGACAGAGAGAGAGGCTGGGATGAAGCAGAAGCAATTGATACAGGTCAGATTAGAGCTCATATGCAACCATCAAAATAAAGCCAAACAAATGAATTATTTCTGTGCTGTCGCAGGGATCTTTTTTATTTTAGGTGGGCTAATTTTGGTCAAATCTGAGGAGGAATGTCTCTCTTATCTGAATATTTAATCTTTTAGTTCTTAATTTTATATTAAACCCACTATTTAGCTTTTCACGACTTCCCCCAATTAGGGAAAATTGACAAATTTGTTTAAAAGTTTAAATAGAAACTTATCTACAACAGATATTTATGTAGACAATTAACAACAAAAAAGTGATTTTCAGTTTGTTTTATTTGACAGCTGACTGATACCACAATAACCTAAACTTTATCTAACCGTCACATATGTTCATCAAACACTGACTGGGATCATCTCACCAGCAACAGTGATCCTTCCTTCACTAGAAACACCCTTGGCTGCAATATTTTTGTGTTTTCCCCTCTTATGTTTTGTTTGATCATCTTTAAGTGTGTGGACAAATTTCAAACAGCTGACCTCTGACCTTTCTTGCTGCTATTTCGGGATCGTTATACAAATGTTAAAAATGTTATATGCTTTGAGGCAAGCTTGGTTTTGGCATGGACAAAAATGTTACATTTTCATTATACGTTCTGGTGGAGGGTATTACATTTTTATTAAAACTACGAAAAAATAAGAGTATGTGAAATTAAATGCAACCTCACCCTTCTGTTTGCTAATAGAACAAGCTACTCAGCCTATTGGGAAATCTGCCAACAGCCCCAGCAAATGGTCACAACCACTAATGTTTCATTATGAGACTAATGAAAAAATCTAATTTCCTTTGGGGAGTTCTACTAGTCTGAAACAATACACACACTGTGATATTTCAATCAACTTTTAGACTACCAGTCCCTAATATCACAGATTCGATGGGCTTAAAATAGGGTTCCAGGTAGCTTTAATAAAAATCAAGAGTTATTTGAATAATCCAACTACTAATTCTATTGTTTCTTGGTCTGTGCAATTAGAAGCTGAAAAGGCAACGGGAAATCCAGCATCATCGTCAAGTGCATTAGTCACTTCGGCCACTTCTAGGAGTGTTTCATTGCTGTTCCATATTTATTCCATTAGTGGATAACTGCTGTCACTGTGGTTTGCTGGCATTCCAGTGACGTTAGTGACGTTAGTGACTTTGCTTCTCATTTATTCTTCAATGTCTTTAGATCTTTTACCCTACTTCATTTTGTCAGACAGGCTCTATTTAAGTGATTTCTTGACTCTTCAGGTCAAGCAGTAACCAGACCTAGGTGTAGCATGTGAAACTGAATTGTTTTTTTCCACACAATGTGGTTAATCACATTTAATTAATTGTTTAACAAGTGGGGGTAACAGTATTTTCACATAGGGCCAGGTTGGTTTGGATAGTTGTTTTCTCTTAGATAAAATAATCATTTGACAATAGTTGTACCTGAATTATTTAAGTGTGGCAAAGAAATAGAAGAAATATGTAGGGGGCAAACATGTTTAATGCAGTGGAACAAGGACCAACAAAATGTGCACTCCAACTACTACCAATATTACAGATTTGCTAGGAGAAGTACTCCTCCAATAGAAGTTATGCACATTTAAAAATTTATTCTGTGATGTGCTACTGTTCCAAGTACTGTTGTGGTAATGCCTTACCCTAACCTCTACTTGTAGTATAGAACTCTAATGATACTACCTTCTCCAGACGTTTGTCTCTGATCATTTTGAATGCAAATTACAAATTTGAGGCTTAAAATAAAATCATAACAGGTAAATGAAATCTTCAAAACACTTTGGCTAAAGATATCTAAAATGCTAGCTGTGAACATGTATCACATGCTTTGTTTCATGTTAGTAGCATTAATTAATGACAAAAACTAAGTAAATTATATCCCATAACACCAATAAATTCTTTCATCAAGTTTTTTTCCCAATTCTGCTATAGGAAATTTATAAACCTGATATCAGCCCCTTATAAACCAAACAGGTTTTAAGAGCCAGCAGTAATGAAATGTTCCTAGCTTTGTTTCTATCGCCAGCATCTGAACACCCAAAAAAAGGGGGCACCCCAAAGATGAGTCACAGCATCTAAAACTGCATGATAAAGAAACCTTCCAAATAAAGACTGTACATGTGCAGTTGTGAAAAACACTCATGCAAAGTGGGCTTCCCCTGCAATATCGTGACATATTGGTTTGTCTTTTATTTTTTATGCTACTGTTAAAATTATTTCTTTGGAGAGAGGAATATTTGGCGTGTAGAACATGACTAGTGGTATTAAAGAGAGAATGGTGCCAGTAGAAAGTAAAGCAAATCAAACAAACCGCAGTCTCTGCCAACTGTTTCTTTCACTGATTCATGAAACAGATGACCAAGACTCCTTAGCCAGGGTTCCGGTTGCCCCATCACAAAAATACACCTGCAGTGCACATTAATTGGCATTCCAGATGGCCAGGAGTTGGCTTGTTGAACAGGGCTAAGACAGCAGAAGAGAAAATAAAAGGCCAGGGAATTCAATTACAAGTTTCAGCACTCTGAGCTTCACTTTACAAAGCACTCTCAAAACTAAAACCTCTTGATCTCCAAACAAACTCCTCCATAATGTGTACCCTTATTCCGCTGCAACAAAGGGGTGGAGAAGTATGGGCCTCCATAAATTCATATGTTGAAGTTCCTGTGGCTGAAGTATACTTAGACAGGTCCCTTATATTAAAATGCACTTATTCATTATCTCAGCACATTTAAGCATGACTTAAAATCCAGCTGAGAAACGTTCCCCCAGTAAGACTGTACTTCAGTACCAGAGTCAGCACCCACAGGGAAGATACACATTCATCTTAGAGGTGGTGACAGCACACTAAAGGAGGTTGATCTGAGACAGTCAGCTAGTTAAAAAGCTCCTCTGGTGAAGAGTTTAAATATTTCACAAGACCCCTTGAATCTAGAATTAGTCAGAAACAATCAGAAACACTCTTATCACTTTTGAGCACAATCCACTCGACAGTTACTGTATTTACAAAGTGGCAGGAGGCAAAATTATTTAAAATGCCCTCCCACTGGGAGCCTTTATTACCAGAGTTGTTTGTTTTCAAAATTAATGGAGGCTTTCAAGCAGCTGTTGTTCTCCCTCCATCTGCACTTACATCACCAGGCCGTCTTTAACAATCGACTGAGGTTTAATCCCAGGCATTTATTTATATTGGCTGGCTTCCAACCTGACACTCCCTAAAACATATTTTAATGAGATGCCAGTCTCCTGGAACAATAACCAGGGCTGAGATGTTTTAATTGGCTCAGAGAGACTCGAGTGGGATCATTCAAACAAGCCTTGAGCCAGCTAGAGCAACACGTTTTACCAACTATAGCTGAGAGCAAATCTTCATCACTTGTAGGAAGTTCTTTCCACATCTTGCTACTTTAAAACCAGAGCTTTCCAAAGTTAGATATGAACACCTCTGGATTTTTGACTTACTTTTACCAGCGAAAAACAATGCTTTAGAAAGGCTGCTACAGGTGTGGGTGGGGATGCATGCTTTGAGTATGTATAAAATACCTTTGCTCTGAAACACAGCACACCTGAACAGCTGTGTTTCAGTTTGGAGTGCAGATGTATCACTTGCATTGTGTTAGTGTGACTAATATTGTTTGTTGAACTGAATCTAATCCTGGGACCAAACGGGTCTGCGTTCAGGAAATGACCTCATGTGCTTGTTGGAAAGTGATCGGTTGCTTTAAATTTTCCCCTAATGCCAAGCAGCTGCACTGTAACTGCAGACGCAGCAAACAAACATCCATGAAGGAAATTTGGACTCAAAGCCTGAGCCCTGCTTAATATGCTGGTCATGCCTTCCATTCCTCACTCCCACTGTTTGTCCTTCACCTTCCCTTAACCCAGTGTACTAAAGCAACCTGCAGTTCAACAGGGAAACACTGAAGTGTCTATTAATGCCAAACAAGTATGCATGACTGCAATCAGCAGGAGATGCAGTGTCAGCCAATGTTTTGATTAAATAGTTCTGATAGGGAACTGATTCTGCAGTCCTCCTGCACAGAGCAGATCAGCTCCAAGGGCGGCAAAGAAACGCACTCCACAGTGGGGAGAGAAAAACCTGGAACTTTTAATAAATCTTAAAAGGTTAAACTTTTATGTGTTTATCTGATACATGAAGGGTCAATGAATCTTTTAAGGAGGAATAATAGATCCATCATGTTTAAAGAGAAGCTAAGCAACCCGTCAGCTCTCCGACAAGCTACTGCCCATCAGTTTGGCCCCAGGATCGTTTTTCTCCACGCATCAAACATTTAATACTCACTGGCCAAGTTTGATTTCAAAGTACACACATGGATTGGTTTCTGTGGCCTCAGTTCTCACAGGGCTTTTCAACCCAAACCACAGAATGGAGTCAGTCTACCTGCTGGCATCCATCACAAACACTGCCTGATTAGGAATGCATGGAGCATCTGCAGAGCTGAATCAGTTGGAGAAACCGGCTCATCGCCAATCTCAGCCTCTGTGTTCCTCCTCTCCTCCCTTTCTCCCCTTGTCTCCCCTCTGTCCTCCCCACTCCTCCTCTTATAGGACAAGGAGGTGAATCTGGAACAGGTGCATCGTCGTATGAACAGTCTTTTGGACGAGGACTTGGCCCACAAGCAGATCCCCGGTCCCTCTATCGAGATCTCTGCGCTGGACATCGGCAGCATGCAGCCCAGCCAGGCCTCTCTGGTGCCGGGCCCGGAGTCTGTGCGGGACTACCAGTCATCGGCTCTCACTGTGACCACCTACCTGCCCGGGGAGGGACCCCCACCTCCCCCTCTTCCCCACCCTCACCATGGGGGGACCCTAGGCAGGACACTGCCCCCGTCCCAGGTCCCTGGCAGCACCACATTGCCCCCGCACCACCCTCTCAGCAGCACCAGCCTCAGCGGCACCATGCAGTGCAAACACCGGGCTCCCAACGGGGGGCTCTTCCGGCAGAGCCCTGGCAAGACACCCATGCCAATGTCTTACCAGGCAGTCTCCGCAGGACCCATACCCGAAGCCATTGATCCCACCCACAGTACATCCATATAGAGACAGGATGGGATGGGAGGGCAGGGTGGGGTGGTTGCTCTGGACTTTATCCAGGTTAGCATGTGAGATGGGTTGGGAAGCTTTAGAAAGGAAAAACACAAATGTATAAATTAGAAACATTTTGTATCGTACCATCAGTTAAGGAAAGATGTTTAAAAGAGAAAAAAAAAACCGGGGGAGGGGAATAGGGTGCATCAGGCTGTAATTTTTCTGTACATATCTGTAAATATCAAGACAACGAGTGAGGTCAAAGTGTATTTTGAATATTCTCAATTTTTGAAGTTGAGTTATAAAAAACAAAAAGATAAAAAATCTATATCTATACATTGATGAAACGTTCTGACTGTTTGAATGGCTTTGTAAATTTTGTTCAATTAAAAACAATGATGCGGATTTCATTGTGATTGTTTTCTAAGTGCCGAAATCAAACGATGTCTCTCTACAACTCATCAGTGTAAACGACTGCCCATGATGCACTGCTGTAGGGACATTGTAGAGTTGGACACCTACTGTTATGCACCTCTGTACCAAACCTATATCCAGTATACCTTCAGACGCATTGGACCGAAATAATCACTTTTTTCCCATTTGTATTATTATAAAATAGACTTGTTTTTTTTTTTCAAAGCTGATGTCTACATGTGTTCTTTTTTGTTATATTTGCTGTAAACGGTGTAAGAGGAAAATATGTTTTTGTTTCACACACAGTTGAATACATAGTTTATATGGATATTTTCTGTTTGGCGTCACTTAATAAAAGATGAATGAAAGGAAAAGTAGAGCAAGATGGATAAGACTTTAGGCTGTTATCATAGCGGCACCACTTGTAATTCAAAGGAAAAACTGCTACTTTATTACTGTTAGACTTTGGTTTACTTTATGTTCCTATTCAAGGAATCCGACTTAGCAGATAAAGGTGACATATTTTCATACTATGATCAAGGAAATTGGTTCTACAAATGGAATTCTTTCTTTTCAATTGCAGCTTAGATATGTTTAGAGATTCACTGAATAGGCATTTCCGAATTGCTAATAACTGATTTCGGGATGTCTTTGAGGCCAATTCTGATTCTGACTTATCCAGATTTCCCTTTTTTTTCTTCTCAGGACTGATACATAAAGGAGAAGAAAATGTGCTGCAGGTTGCTCTGATAGAGGAAGCTTAAAGCATATATCCTAAACTTTTATCCATTATTTTTAACTCAGTGTGTGTTAAAAGAATGTGCTGTTAGTTTGATGTATTTATACACCAATAATAGTGGGAGTTCTTAGTTTTGGTGCATTTAGTGAATAGAGGAAAGAAATATATATATATTTTTTTGTCTCTGACCAAGTGATACCTGATACCAGAAACAACTGTGTGAAAATTAGTCAGTTTATTGGTGCATCTTTAGGATGAGCTGCCAAAGCATAAAGACAAAATACTGAGTTATCCTAACTCATAGTTTTGCCTATGCCAATTTTTATTTGTAATTCTGCAAAGAAGCAACCAACCCAACTTGATAATTACATTTAAGCGCCAGATGTTAACATCAAGGGTCGACAACAGTATCTGTTAAAATGTGTTGTTACAAAGCTTCAGCTCACAAGAGCCGCTGCTATAAACCCGTCTTAGTACCATGCTGTCTGTGAAGGCAAGAGTGGCCATTCAGTTTTTATCATAATCATAAGAAGGTTTTAATGATGCCAATGTCCCCATTGTTAGTTGTCAGGATTTAAGTTGTTTGATTTTCCCCTTCCTAGGCATGGTCCAGTGTCAGATTTTCACACGACAACATTACGCAGTGAAGATATTTGCTAAAAAAATTAACTGTAAAGAGCACTGGAACAATTTTAGTTTTGCCCAATTCCAGTTTATCAGGATCAGGAGTCCTGCACGTTTTGGTTGTTGCCAAATTCAACACTCCTACATCAAACAAATAGTTCATTAGTTTGCCTCTGCAGAGCTAGATGAGTTGTTGAGAAGGTAATTCAGTAATTTTTGTTGGAGCCGACACATCTTAAACCTGCTAGGTATCTGCACTCGAGAACCGGCGTATGACATCCATGATCTAAATGCTTTTATTTAAAACCAAACAGCAACATTTATTTCTACTGCTAAAAATATGACATATAGTGAAACTTTAAATATTAGCTGGTTATCAGGCTATCTGCTTTGGTAGAACCAGCAGTCCGCTGCTTGTAGCTTCCCAACTGCAGTTTAAAATAGCGCCTCCTTTAGTTTCCTCATCAAATTGGTCTTTGCTGTAATGGTGAAAAGTGACCCCTGGGTATGGGCTGACCAGCAGTGAGCAGCAACAAGTTAGAGAAAGGCAGAGCTGTGCTATGCTACATACAGGCGGAGAAAATTCAGGTACTTCTGCCACTATCTCCAGTAACTCAGGACAAGGACTTTAAATGGTAGGAACAGTGTGAGTGAAAATTTGAATGGTTTGTAAAACGTTGCTATACTTTGTTATCTGTGACCGGACCATGTCTAGCACTTAAAAATGATGCATAAGGAGTTTACAAATGGAAATCTTTTAAAACAAATCTGTTGTCAGTATTCTTAAGGCTATTTGTGAAACTGTCACAGTTTACGGCTTTAAATTGTCCCACATTTTCCAGAGGTAACAAAAAAAAAAAAAAAAAAAAAAATATCAATATGTTTTTCTTTTACCAGAGAAGGTACAGTATTGTCACTTGTATTGAGGTTTTTCTCTTACAAACAGTAGTTATTCTTATCAGGAGGGAGCGCACAATGACAGAGGCCTCATATTCCCACAAGTCATTCCTAATGGGGTCCATTATCACCTGAGGGGATGACGGAGGGCATCATTATCCAAAGTGCAATCAGAAGCTCATGATAGAAGCAATTCAGCAGGTGCCATACCCTAGCTGCTTGGAAAACAGAGGAAATCTTACCACATTTGCCGAATGGTTTTTCTCCTTAGAATACCATAACGAGCCTTGAAAGAAAACTGTTTAAGAGGAAATATAGAGCCCACACTTCAGCCTGGCTTTTTTGGCATAAGTCAAAATTAATGTGCATTTATGGGCCCAATGAGTTTTGACTTCATTTTCATTTGCCAGAGTGGGCTATTTGGAAGCCTGCTAATCACACACAGAAGAGTTTTTAGGACAGTAACAGCCAAAAAGCAGAAAGAAGCAGACTAACTCGCCTTTGACGGGTTTCCATTCTTCACACTCGCAACTCGCAGGAATGAAGCACTGTATTTCTGGAGATGGCGCATCAGGTTTGATTTTACTGCTACAGAAACTAGATTTATACCACATGACTAAAAACAAGATGTTCTATGTTCTCTTAATGATAGTAATATTATGTAAACTGCTTCTTTTTTTTAGATGGATTGCTGTAAGACCAGGTTTTGTATCTAAACTCTAAGGGTTTGTAAGAAACTAACAGAAGTATTTTGGACTCCCATAAATTCATCTATTTACTCTTCTTTCTGGAATTTCCTTAACACAGAAAAGTATTCAAGTCTACATGAAGAAAAATGCTCAAGACAGTTTTGAATGAAGTCAAAAGATGACAATCATGTCTGAAATGGGGTCATTTCAAACCTACGTATTCTTATGATTAAACCGTGAACTTACCAGTTACCTTGAAAAACATGTCAAGGCTTTATATCATAAAAAGTTAAAGATAACTTGAGCCTAACCTCATAAGCTGAAAAATGTTCAAAAGAGCTAGGCAAGGTAAAATTGAAATTAATGCCAAAAAAAATGTTTTAGGACGATTTTTTTAACAAAGAAGCTGGGTGGTGTAATACTACTGTGGAAGACAACTCAGGCTTTTTAAAAAAAACATACACAAAAATACTTGTTTCGATTTGCTCAACTCTTTGGGTTCTCGGATGTCTAAAAAAATCAGTTAGTCCTGAATAGGTATTGAATTAAGATGAGTGCCATCTCAGGTGACCAACGCATAACACTGAAAAATAACGTCCACCATTCCTGGTCCCACAAGACTTAGGAGTGAAAGTAGCACCCAGGTTCTACTTAAAGGGCTTGACCCACTAGAACCTCCTGGACAAGCATGTGTTCTTATTCCGCTCAACCAACTTTTTCACTACAGCCCCATAACATGCTGGTTGATACACTTTCTACTCATATGAAGACAATAACTAAAACTAAATTATAAAATGATTTCTCATTAGAATATCAATGCAGTTTTTCTATTCTTGGTGTCTCTGAATGTTGAAATTATTGACACAGGGAAAACAGCAGATCGCTCTTCACTATAACTCTTGAACACAAGCTTTGTGTCCTTGTTTTTCTTTTTTTGCTCATAATTTAACCTGCTGCCTTCTTGATATGATTTGGCTTTAGTCCAACCTTTAGCAGAGGGTATTATACAAAAATCTGGGTTAAACACGGACATTTGCAGAGACCCCTTCCAGGTCCTAGCAGGCGGAGTGTAAAGCAGACTGGAATGTATAATTTAGGCTTAAGTTAATCATTTGCACTGGAATGACTGACAATAAGTGCAACCACAGCTATAAATGTGGCATTCCCTCATTCTACTTAGTGGAAGATTATTCCTAAATGAAAAATATTTTAGATAGTTTACAATTTTCAGCCCAAAGACAGAATTTACAGTGTTCATAGGAAAAATAACAAGAGCTCTATCTCAGGCAACGTTCACACTGCAGGTCTTAATGCATAATTCCGATTTTTTGGTGATATCCGATTTTTTTGCGTGGTCGTTCACATTTCCAAATATATGTGACTTGTGGTGATCTCCTGTGTGAACGCATTCATACAACTCAAGTGTCCCGCATGCGCAGTCGACGACGCAACGACATCATATGCAGAGAGCGTGCTTAGTGTTTGCGGAAGTAAATAAATGTTGGACTGTACTTTGCAAGTTTTAAGTTGTTTTCCAACCAGAGCCAGTACATTAACAACCATGTCCGCCATGGTTGTTGTTTTTCTTCCCGCTTCCGCATAGCAGGATCCAGAATAGTGATGTTTGTCGAGTATCAATGACGTACAGGTCGGATGAATGCGACCTGGCCGTACAGACACAGGTCGCATTTGAAAAGATCAGATACATATCGGATTTAGGACCACATATCCAAGTGGCCTGGGTCGCATTTGAAAAAAACCGGATCTGTGTCGTTCAGACTGTCATAAAAAGTTTGGATACAGGTCGCATACGGGCAAAAAAATCAGATTTGGGTCACTTCAAGCTGCAGTGTGAATATAGCATCAGATGCTACAGGCCTCAGTTAGCATCTTGACAGGAATATAAAATAAACAAACAAACAAACAAACAGAAAAAGATGGATGGGTTGTTTGGAAGGATTGAAGGAAAAAGCCTATTCTGGAACAATTTCCTTTAGACCATAGTAGAGATTTTTCACCATAATGGTTATCACCATGTTCAGAGGAAACAAATTACACCATATCAGCAGAAACACCTCATAACAGCACTATTGTAGGGAGATTTGAGGCCTGCTCAACAGTCACAGGGTCTGGACACTTCGCAGCTGTTGATTAAATCATGAATTCCACCATGTGCTAAAGTATTTTAGAGTCGAATTTGAGGCCACCTGTTCAACAGCTGAAGCTTGTTCCGAACAATCATCAGAAAAGACAAAGTTATACAACAGAATGCCTGAAAAAGAGAAGAATCACGGTGTTGCAATGGCTCAATCAAATTCCAGACCCTTACCTGATTGAAACACCATGAGGGGAACTTCAGAGAGGTGTACTAATGACAGCAAAGCTAAATGAACTGAAGCAACGCTTGAAAGAAGAGTGGGCCAAAACTCCTCCACAACAATGTAAGGGACTTAAAGTCAGACAGAAAACAGCTTACGGCTATCAAGTGGTTCTACAAACTGTTAATTCATGGAGTGAACATAGATTTTCCACACAGTGCTTTCATTATTAGGGTTGTTTTCTAAAAAAATTATGAAATGATCTAATATGTTGTGTGTTGTTGTTAATCTGAGGTGGTATTATTCTGATTTTCAATTCAATTCAAAAATACTTTGTGAAATTTTAAGGTCTGACGAGAACCACATGATGCATTTTATGCCAGAAAATGTAAAACATCACACTACATACGGCCTGATTATCTCATAGTACAAAAAGAATCAATACTAATCAAGAGGGTTACTGTGGTGATTTAAAACAAAAAATAATATTCTTTTCTCATTAACTAAATGTAAGTTAGGTGATTCGTGAGGTTCAGCTTATTCTTCATTTAGGATTACTCCGTGTTATCCGTGAATATTTTTAATATTTGCCAAAGTGGGTGATTCTTCAGTTAGAAGAGACAACATGTCTGATGCATATCACTGTGTTGAAGTGGATTGGTCGAAGAAAATTCACAGTTTTTTTCCGCTGGAAGGTTTTTAACTCCCATCTAAACAGACTCTACATATATGTTTTATATCGGTGTCAGTAGTTGATCTTGTGTTTCAATTTGGTTTTCACACTGTGCTTAACATCCTGACTGAGTGAAGACCCTGAGGTTACAATTGGTCAACTAAGCAGAGGTGGTTTTTATGTTCAAACTCCAGCATCCTGAAATGAGATGAAGACGTGAACTGTTATTGCTTATCGTCCGTCACAAGTCCATCTCTGTGGGAAATCCTTATTTTATTTATGAATATGCTACTTGGAGTTTCTTAATCTTTAATAAAGAAATATGGTTTACACGTTTGCTTGTCCAGTGTGTCAATTACTAGAAATTTATCATGTTTGGAGGCACAAAGCTATTTAGCAAGAGTGGATGGAAAGACAGACAGTTGAATAGTAGGATGTGCCACCCCAACTACTATAAAGTTGGGACGTTGTGTAAAATGTAGAATACAATAATTTGCAAATCCTGTTGAACCGGAAATTAATCCACTACAAACATAAGATATTTAATGTTCGAAATGACAAACTTTGTTTTTTTTTAAAATATTCACTGATTTTGAATTTTATGTTTGCAACATATTTCATAAAAGCTGGGGCATGGGCATGTTTACCACTGTGTTTCATCACCTTTCCTTTTAACAACATTTAGTAAGCATTTGGGAACTCAGGACGCTAATTGTTAAAGCTAGTAGAGTTGGGGAACTGAAGCTTTGTAGGAGGAATTATTTCCCATTCTTACTTGATGCACAGCCTTAGTTGCTCAACAGTCCAGGGGTCTCCCATTGTCATATTTTGTGCTTCATAATGTGCCACACATTTTCAATGGGAGACAGATCTGGACTGCAGGCAGGCCAGTCTAGTACTAGCCACTCTTTTACTATAAAGCCACGCTGTTGGAACATGTGCAGAATGTGGCTTGGCATTGTCTTGCTGAAATAAGCAGGGATCTCTCTGAAAAAAATGTTTTTGGATGGCAGCATATGTTGCTCCAAACCTGTTAGTACCTTTCAGCATTAATGATGCCTTGACAGATGTGCGAGTTAACCATGCCATGGGCACTAACATGCCCCCATACCATCCCAGATGCTGGCATTTGAAGAATGCAATGATAACAATCTGGATACTCCTTTTCCTCTTAGGCCTGGAGGGCAATATGTCCATGATTTCCCAAAAATATTTTGAAATGTGGACTCGTCAGACCACAGCACGTTTTTCCACGTTGCATCATTCCATCTTAGATGAGCTTGGGTCCAGAGAAGCTGGTGGTGTTTCTGGGTGGTGTTGATATATGGCTTTGTCTTTGCATGGTAGAGTTTTAACTTTTAGATATAACAAACTGTGTTCACTGACAATGGTTCTCTGAAGTGTTCCTGAGCCCATTTGGTAATGCTTGTTACAGAATGTTACTTGTTTCTCCAGATTCTCTGAATGTTTTGATGGTATTATGGAATGTACATGATGAAATCGCTAAATTCTTTGCAATTGTATGTTGAGAAATGTTGTTCTTAAACTGTTAGACTATATTCTAAAGCAGTTCGTTCACAAAGTGGTGAACCTCACCACATCCTTGCTTGTGAGCCATTAAGGGATGCTCCTTTTACACCCAATCATGACACTCACCTGTTTCCAATTAACTTGTTGACCTGTGGAATGTTCCAAACAGGTGTTTTTTAAACATTCCTCAACTTTCCCAGTCTGTCGTTGCCCCTGTCCCAGCTTTTTTGGAATGTGTTGCAAGCATCAATTTCAAAATGAGTAAATATTTGCAAAAATAAAGTTAATCAGTTTGAACATTAAATATTATGTCTTTGTAGCAGATTCAATTGCATATAGGTTATAAGGGCTTGTGACACGCTTTTCCCACAAATGCAGAAATTGTGAGAAAACATCTTAATATTGAAGATACTGGGCAACAATTAAAATTATGTTAGGACTAAAGTTGTAATAAAAACAATTGGGACACAAAAGAGACATATTTAATTGTTAAATTTTGCTAGAAAATTATATCATAAGGGAAGTCTCTGGTCATTCTTTGTGTGAGCGTCAATGATAAACGATTCAGGTAGAAGCCAAGTTGCGTTAAAAACAGCATTAATATAGTGAAACAGCGCATTGCTGGTGGTGGCAGCAATACTACGACAGCAGCCGTTAGGCTGCACTACTTTCCTGAAGTGAAGAGGATCAGAGCTGCCTGGATCAGAGCTGGAAAACTGATGAGGGACAGATGGGCTGGTCCCACCAAGCACTTACAGTTGTGATCAGAGGACTATTCAGCAAACTGCTTCGAACAAGAAACCTTTGAATTCACAAGATAAATTATGTCAGAGGTCAGGATATCTAACAGACAAAGCAGAATGTTGAAACAGAGTCTATAGCCACGCTGTTCAGAGCATCTGAGGGGAAAAGATTGCCAAACAAAAGGTTGTTGCTGCTGTTGCTAAACGGATCAAGGCTCAGCAGGTAAGAACACTTCCCTGTTGCAAAAGTACATTTAGATATCGACAGTTGTTGTTAATTATTTTATTATTATTAATAATAATAATAAAAAAATCGAAATTATTATTAAAATAAGATACATTACATGCACATAGAACATATTTAAATAAATGTTTTTGTAAAGATTCTAATACTCCTCCATGATGCTTCGCCTCCGGTTGTGTCACTCAATGCTGTATTTACTGTAATCCTGGATTTACACTATATCTGCTCCGGTCTGGCCACAAAGCCCGGAGGAGCTTCAGGAACCATACGCAGATCACGCAATAAAAAACCAGTTAAACTGCTTCATTTTTCGTTATGTATCCAGATATTTTCATGTATTTTGTTCTACAATGGGTGAGTTCACTGAGTGCAGCGAAGCTATATTTGTTGCTTAATTTGGTGCATTTAATGTTTAATCACTCGGTTTACAATACCTCGGTTAATATGTATTGCAGAGTAACTTAATACCTGATCTAATGTAAAGAAGCGCTCGAAAGTATGGCTCCACTTTTCAAAATGCAATGCAGATTACGCTCGCTGTAATATTTGTGACGCAAAGTGCAAGGCCAGCGGCAGGAATACTTCTAATCTGAGGAAGCACCTGGTTAAGCAGAACATTTTTGTCGAGGCTGAAGTGCAATTTTCGTCTGCCTCAGATCTACAACTACAACTCCTACAATCGGCACCGTTAAGCATGCTTGAATCTGCTAGCGACTCGTCGTCTGCAGCTGACAACATGGCTGGGTTTTAATTTGTGCATTACACTGCGTAGCCAGTTAAGGGTTTTAATTTGTGAATTATTAAAAAAAACAAAAAAACAACACCGCATGCTCAGTTAAGTTCTTCATGTTGAAGAAATGTTTGAAACAACTGAGATATTACATACAAACAGTTGGATGTTTATATATTGAAAAATAAATGTTAAAGTGAAAATTTTTTATTTTATCATTAAACAAATTAACATTTATGACTACATAAACACACACAAAAGTACCGAAAACTTGTACCATTGAGTACCAGTATTGATTCCCAGATACCGTGTATGGTATCGTATGGGTTCAAATGTGAAAGGCACCCATGTGCACACGTGTATATATGAATATATGTGTGTATTTATTGATACAGTGAGATCTAGTCTGTCTTTAGTGAATTATTTTGGAAATCCTGATGTTGTGCTCGTTCTGTTTCCTGCTGGTGTGGTATGATTCAGGCATACTGACTCCGGCATCCAGCAAAAATTGACTGGTCGAATTGGACGGCCGTCCGCACGTCACGGCACTCGTGTTCTGCCATTTGATGACAGCTGACTTTCTTCTCCTGACTCCGCTGAATCTCTCTGTGATAGTGACTGAAATATAACTAAAGAAATAGATTATTTGCTGTTGTCTTTGCTGTCAGCCATTGTCGCACTGGCCAATTTATGTGCCGGATTCCCCTTCTATGTCATAAAAGAGCGCAAAGGAGTAGTCTGGAAGTGCCTTTTTAGTGAAATATATGATACGGTGGCCATGGGGTGCAAAACACTTTTACAAGTACCGAAACAAATTTACATTTCAGAAAACAAATTTACATTTCAGAAAACACTTTTACATTTCAGAAAACAAATTTACATTTCAGAAAACAATTTAACAAGATGCGAAACAAATTTACATTTCAGAAAACAAATTTACATTTCAGAAAACAAATTTACATTTCAGAAAACACTTTTACATTTCAGAAAACAAATTTACATTTCAGAAAACAATTGAACAAGATGCGAAACAAATTTACATTTCAGAAAACACATTTACATTTCAGAAAACAAATTTACATTTCAGAAAACAAATTTACATTTCGGAAAACAAATTTACATTTCAGAAAACACTTACATTTCAGAAAACAAATTTACATTTCGGTAAACAAATTTACATTTCAGAAAACACTTACATTTCAGAAAACAATTTAACAAGATGCGAAACAAATTTACATTTCAGAAAACACATTTACATTTCAGAAAACAAATTTACATTTCAGAAAACACTTACATTTCAGAAAACAAATTTACATTTCGGAAAACAAATTTACATTTCAGAAAACAATTGAACAAGATGCGAAACAAATTTACATTTCAGAAAACACATTAACATTTCAGAAAACAAATTTACATTTCAGAAAACACTTACATTTCAGAAAACAAATTTACATTTCGGAAAACAAATTTACATTTCAGAAAACAAATTTACATTTCAGAAAACAAATTTACATTTCAGAAAACAATTGAACAAGATGCGAAACAAATTTACATTTCAGAAAACACATTAACATTTCAGAAAACAAATTTACATTTCAGAAAACACTTACATTTCAGAAAACAAATTTACATTTCGGAAAACAAATTTACATTTCAGAAAACAAATTTACATTTCAGAAAACAAATTTACATTTCAGAAAACAATTTAACAAGATGCGAAACAAATTTACATTTCAGAAAACACTTTGACATTTCAGAAAACAAATTTACATTTCAGAAAACAAATTTACATTTCAGAAAACAAATTTACATTTCAGAAAACAATTTAACAAGATGCGAAACAAATTTACATTTCAGAAAACACTTTTACATTTCAGAAAACAAATTTACATTTCAGAAAATCAACCAGAAAGGGAATGTACCAACGCCGAGGCTGACCCGGAAGTCAGCCTCAGGGCTGCATCCTTCGAAGGCCGTATTTGTAGGCCGATTACGTTACAGCGCGGCGACGAAGGCTGTCCCAATTCATGAATCATTCCGAGCAAATGCTGCCGACAAATGTGTCCATATTTTGCCCGATTTGAAGGATGGGTCGTGAGTATCCTTCGCGGCCCATCATTTCCCATCATTTATTGCGGGTCGAAGCGGATTGGTCAAGCAGGGGAAGTCATGGCGGACCATAGCAACAAAAGCTGTGAGTAAATTACACTTTCTGTGACACAAATTAAGTTCTACAATGTTTTTAGTGCGGGAATATAACTATGTAGACGTGAAATATCTGCTTGATTTATCTAGACATCGCTTAATTTCAAATGTGCTCCGACGTGTTCGGAGTTTTCCGTTCCCGGCGTAGTAACCGGCTCGCCTCGCCAGCCCTACCGGCGGTGAGGTGAGCTAGCCCGGTAGAGATCTGACCGGACTATCGGCACTAAGCTCCCGCTGGCAGTCATCACAGTGAACGTTTAACACAAGTGATTTCTAACAGTTTATGCTATTATTTTAATTGTTACTGAAAATCGATTTAATATTTCAGGTGATATTAAGGTTAACCAGAATAAATGGACAGTTTTATGTATCCAACTGTATCGCTGGAGAGTGTGATTGAGAATAAATAAGCTTTACAATATGAATTTGTAATGAAGAAATGTGCTATATGTTTTAAAAGTTTATTTATAATTCAGTTAGCATTATAATTTCTGATTCCAGGTAAACCCGACGAGGAATACACCTCCAAATGTAAGTGAATCTCAGTAAAGAAGTGAAAAGTTTGAAAGAGCTTGTTTTAGACATTTGCATAGAAATATATTTCTTCTAATTAAGACAAATGTGAAATTAAAAAAGGCTTTATTTTTGCTCTGATATTAAGAAAGATATTTTTTTTTTTAGGTACAAAGGAGCAGACGGGCCAGTTTATTAAGCTCATGGGTGAGAACCACCACCTTTTTACTGAAGCTAAAAACTCAGCCACCGTGGCTTGGAGGTACAATAACAACATTCTTTGCAGTCAGTTTCTGTCCAGTTTCAATAACTCCTATCTTTCTAACTTTCATAAATATCCATCCAGTGATTAACATACTTCTTTTGGTTTAGGACAATTCTGGAGAAGATAGACCAACAGGGGAAGGTCACCCCACTTGCCGGCCAAAACAATGTGGGACAATTTGAAAAAAAAAAAAAAAGAATTTAGATTATGTTCAGAAGTTCTCATGTCACACACAAATAAAAAAATATTTCTAAAAGTCTTGTTGATTTCTCTGTTTAGTCAACTCTTTTTTTTATTCCATCTAACTTTAGGATTGTAAGTATCCAGGGTCAGGAGAGGGAGTCAGTGAAAAGCCCACTGCTGCTACTTAGCCCTGGTTTGTCCTTATGGATGAGGTGTTGGGACAGAGGTCTTCCACAACACCTCCTGTCCTAATTGCCTCCATCCCTGAGGACACTCCAGGGCCAAGCGGAGCAGTGGGCAACCAGATGGAGAAGGAAGACAGTGAGCCAGCAGGAAGGGATCAGAAAAGAAAGAGGGACAGAGATGATGAGATGATGGAGTTGATCAGGGAGGACATGAGGGTACAGAGAGAAGCAGAGGAGAAGAAGGCACAGAGAATGGACAGACTATTTTCCAAAGAATGGCACCAAAATAAGATGCTACATAAGAAATATTAAGTTTTGTTCAGATTGTTTCTTAAAATTTTAAGGTATTCTAATAAATTTCAAAATTGTTTTTGTCACTAGTTATTTCCATTTGATCTAACAATACATCAACTTCATTTAAAGTTATAAACAGAATTTATTATGAAAAATACAAACAGCACTTTAAACAGAATGGGGGAAGAAAACATTCAAACAGATCAAGATTACAAGAAACAAAAGGCATAAAATAAAACTATGTACAAATATTTACAATGGTGACAGCAGGATCAACCTGAGTGACCAGTTCAGGAAAAACCTCTTCAACAGAACAAAGAGGCAGATGTCTTTCTGAACAGAAAGTCTGGCGGTGTGGCTAAATCTCTCACAAGGTCAGAGACTTGGATGGGAAGCTGCAACTGAGACCTGTGGTTTGTCTTTCTGGATGGTGAGCGAAGCATCACACAGGTGGTCTGCAGATGTTTGTGATGCCTCTCTCCGCTGTCCACGGTATCGTCCATCAAGTGGGTTTAAAGGGCTGGCTGAATTGACAGCTGCCACATCACTAAGAGGTAATCGGAAAAATGCAGAATTCGAAGATGGTGCTCACAAAATATTAGAATTAGTTATACCCCTCAAAAATTAATCACATCTATAATATTATACTTGGCTGCACACAGTAGTCATGTTCTGGTGGTACCTCCTCCAGGGCGGACACCTCAGCTGAAAGCTGGTCCCGCCAGAGAGCAACGCTGACTGCCTCAGTCCCGACCTCACCCTCATCCTCTTCTACAGCCTTCTCTGGGTCATCCTCTGGGGCCATGACATCCCCAGCACCAAGGCAGATGTTGTGGAGGATGGCACATGCTGTTATGACCTGAAACCAATTTAAAAGAGGGTGCATATATGTGTATATATTATGTATAATGTATATATATAAATGGATCTAGGTCAAGACTTACGTGAGGTACAAAGGTGTCATGCACCTCCAGCGTTGCAGGAAGATGGCCCTGAATCTGGTTTTCATCATTCCAAAAACAGGCTCTATTATAGAGCGTGTTTTTGGAATGATGGCTGTTAAAGCGCTGGGCTCCCACACCTTGTCTTGTCCTCTTGTAGGGAGTGATGAGGGGGAGTGGATATTGGAGGCATGGGTACCCTCCATCAGCAAGGATAAAATGCCCTGGAGGAGGATAAACTGTACAGTGGGCTGTGGCGGAGCACCCTAGAATCATGCACTGACCCAGGCCAGCCCACATACGTGTCAATAAAATGGCTCTCAGAAACTGCCAGCAGGATTATGGAAGGGAAGAGTTTCCTGTTCCTGTAGCACTGACCATCAAGGCTGCTTGGACACCTGAAGTGGATATGGCAGCTGTCAATTGCACCCACAGCTTTAAGAAAAACTCTGTGGCGTGCCAGCCCTGCAAACTCACGGGACACTGCCTTAAGTCCTCAGGGGTCTTTAGAAGGTAGATGACCTGGTGACGAATAGCCACGATCTCCTCTGTAACTCTGTGGACGATGCGATGGACAGTAGAGCGAGGCATCCCAAACACTCTGCAGACCACTCTGTAGGATGTGCCACTTGCCAGCCAGAAAAGAAACACCAAGGTCTCAATAGTAGCACCCATCCATGTCACCTGTCCTGGTGCAAAAGATTAAGCAGCACTGCCAGAGACTCCCTGCTCAGCTGAAAATCAGGCCTGGTGTCCTCCTGGTTGAAGAAGCGTTTCAGGACTGGGACACTCAGGTTGATCCTACAGTAAAGGGGTCTGGTCTAGAAAAGGGAAGAATGGAGATGGAAAAACACATTATTGTTAAGGCATGCTTCTGGATATTTTAAGTGATCAAAGCAAGAAGATACTAATACACCAAAAACACTGCATTATTATATAATTATCTAAGAACAGCCAGAGGGGATCAAATACTTTATAATTCCCATCTATCTTAAAATTTAAAGTTGTTGTTTATAATATATATATATATATATATATATATATATATATAAAATATGTCAACATACATTAGCCATAAAGTTGCTATCTCTTTGTTTATACGCTAGTTAAATCAAACATCTTTTTTACCTGAACATGATTGTCTCTGGATTGTATCTGGAATCAGAAATTATAATGCTAACTGAATTATAAATAAACTTTTAAAACATATAGCACATTTCTTCATTAAAAATTCATATTGTAAAGCTTATTTATTCTCAATCACACTCTCCAGCGATACAGTTGGATACATAAAACTGTCCATTTATTCTGGTTAACCTTAATATCACCTGAAATGTTAAATCGATTTTCAGTAACAATTAAAATAATAACATAAACTGTTAGAAATCACTTGTGTTAAACGTTCACTGTGATGACTGCCAGCGGGAGCTTAGTGCCGGGAGTCCGGTCAGATCTCTACCGGGCTAGCTCACCTCACCGCCGGTAGGGCTGGCGAGGCAAGCCGGTTACTACGCCGGGAACGGAAAACTCCGAACACGTCGGAGCACCTTTGAAATTAAGCGATGTCTAGATAAATCAAGCAGATATTTCACGTCTACATAGTTATATTCCCGCACTAAAAACATTGTAGAACTTAATTTGTGTCACAGAAAGTGTAATTTTCCACAATTTACTCACAGCTTTTGTTGCTATGGTCCGCCATGACTTCCCCTGCTTGACCAATCCGCTTCGACCCGCAATGAATGATGGGAAATGATGGGCCGCGAAGGATACTCACAACGCATCCTTCAAATCGGGCAAAATAAGGACACATTTGTCGGCAGCATTTGCTCGGAATGATTCATGAATTGGGACAGCCTTTGTCGCCGCGCTGTAACGTAATCGGCCTACAAATACGGCCTTCGAAGGATGCAGCCCTGAGGCTGACTTCCGGGTCAGCCTCGGCGTTGGTACATTCCCTTTCTGGTTGATTTTCTGAAATGTAAAAGTGTTTTCTGAAATGTAAATTTGTTTTCTGAAATGTAAATTTGTTTTCTGAAATGTAAAAGTGTTTTCTGAAATGTAAATTTGTTTTCCGAAATGTAAATTTGTTTTCTGAAATGTAGATTTGTTTTCTGAAATGTACATTTGTTTTCCGAAATGTAAATTTGTTTTCTGAAATGTAAATTTGTTTTCTGAAATGTACATTTGTTTCGCATCTTGTTAAATTGTTTTCTGAAATGTAAATTTGTTTTCTGAAATGTAAAAGTGTTTTCTGAAATGTAAATTTGTTTTCTGATATGTAAATGTGTTTTCTGAAATGTAAATTTGTTTTCTGAAATGTAAATTTGTTTCGGTACTTGTAAAAGTGTTTTGCACCCCCCGGCCACCGTAATATGACCATATATCTTCATAACTGTTCATTTCAGTAGCATGAATATCTTTTTGAAATATTTTATTAATCTTTCCTTTTCATAAATGTAATTGGATTTATCATAAAAAATATATCACAGACTCTTTAAACAGTATATGCAAATTCTGTTTTTATTTATGTTTTACACAACATTCCAACTTCATTGGAATCAGTGGATGATGGACGGGGTTAAGGGTGACTGTTGGGGTGGGCTCAGATGGATGAGTGGATAGACTGATGATTAGGCAAGGTAAGATGTATAGAACCATGGATGGGGTTAGGGTTGGCTTTAAGTGTTGGCTTGGAGAGGTAGATGAAACATAACAAAACTAAAACATACACTCACGGGCCACTTTATTAGGTACACCTTGCTAAAGGGTTGGACCTCCTTTTGCCTTCAAAACTGCCTTAATCCTTCGTAGATTCAACAAGGTACTGGAAACATTCCTCAGAGAGTTTGGTCCATATTGACATGATAGCATCACACAGATGCTGCAGATTTATTGGCTGCACATCCATGATGCAAATCTCCCGTTCCACCACATTCCAAAGGTGCTCTATTGGATTGAGATCTGGTGACTGTGGAGGCCATTTAAGTACACTGAACTCATTGTCATGATCAAGAAACCAGTCTGAGATGATTCGTACTTTATGACATGGTGCGCTCTTCTGCTGGAAGTTACCATCAGAAGATGGGTACACTGTGGTCATAAAGGGATGGACATGGTCAACAACAACAGTCAGTTAGGCTGTGGCGTTGACATGATGCTCAATTGGTACTAAGGGGCCCAAAGTGTGCCAAGAAAATATCCCCCACACCATTACAGCACCACCACCACCCTGAACCGTTGATACAAGGCAGGATGTATCCATGCTTTCATGTTGCTGATACCAAATTCTGATCCTACCATCCAAATGTCGCAGCAGAAATCGAGACTCATCAGACCAGGCAAAGTTTTTCCAATCTTCTTTGGCTTCTTTGGTGGGCCTGTGCGAATTGTAGCCTCAGTTTCCTGTTCTTAGCTGAAAGGAGTGGCACTCGGCGTGGTCTTCTGCTGCTGTAGCCCATCCGCCTCAAGATTCGAGGTGTTGTACGTTCAGAGATGCTCTTCTGCATGCCTTGGTTGTAACGAGTGGTTATTTGAGTTACTGTTGCCTTTCTATCAGCTCGAACCAGTCTGGCCATTCTCCTCTGACCTCTGGCATCAACAAGGCATTTGCGCCCACAGAACCGCCGCTCACTGGATATTTTCTCTTTTTCAGACCAATTTCTGTAAACCTTAGAGATGGTAGTGCGTGAAAATCCCAGTAGATCAGCAGTTTCTGAAATACTCAGACCAGCCCGTCTGGCACCAACAACCATGTCACTTAAATCACATTTCTACCCCATTCTGATGCTCGGTTTGAACTGCAGCAGATTGTCTTGACCATGTCTACATTCCTCAGTGCATTGAGTTGTTGTGATTGGCTGATTAGAAATGTGCGTTAACGAGCAGTTGGACAGGTGTACCTAATTAAGTGGCCTGTGATTCCTGAATCACAATTTAATGAAGACATATCAATAATGTGCAATTATTTCTACTGCAGATGAAATGCACAATTATGTTATTTCTAAACATGCTTTAGGAGTTAAATATTGTTTTATAAAACTCAGCATTTGATTATTCAAGGATTAAGTGTTAGACATGAAGATGTGGAACCTTTTGGCATTGAAGGTGGGCTTTCTTACCTCCAAGCTTAATCAGTATCAAAGATTCAAGAAACCAGATAAATTGTCTGGACTGAAAGAACAGGCTACAGTAGGCAGGTTAAATGAAAACAGTTTTCAGGGGATCTACTCCCAGGCAGATTCACCCTTTTGATTATTAAACCAAAGCCTCAAGCACATTGTAATTTCATTTCCGCCCAAACATGCATATTCAAGGTTACTTATTGTAGGCGTCTCTTTCAATATTTCAACATAACATTTCACAGAATATTGTCTCGATGTTTGGAGGAGGATCAGGATCAGTTAGAAGACTGAAAATGAACAATGCATCTCACTGTGTTATAATGTGTAAGTCAATGAAACTCCAAGGTTTTGACATTTAGATGACAGAGGGGAAAGATAAAAATGTGCAATTAATGATCTTTGCCAACCGTTGCTATAAAAGATAACATTGGAACACCTTATCAAACACAAGGTACTAATTAATCCTATATATTTAGTTTAGACCCTAACAGATTAAGCTGATTTCAACAGACAGAGAATGTCTACATGCATACATCTGTTTGATGGCACACGAAAGATTTCTTCTTTTACAGCGCATGTTTATTTCCAACCCTCCCTGATTTATATTCAACCCGAAGAAGCTTCTCTGACCCTCCATTTCACCTGCTCAGACCTGTCTTACATTAAAAAGCACAGTGCGCAAATTGGCTCTAGATGTTATTCAAACACATGACAATTGAGGCCAGGAGTGATATTAAAGCCATATTGCTACAATCCAATATTGTTTCTTAGTCAGATCATTAAGAAACAGCAGATAACTAAAAATATTCTCTTATTGTAAGTGACAGTAGAAAAAGACTGCTGATCATCAGATCTGCTGTGTATGACTACACAAACACTGATGTTTTTAATATTTGACACACCAACAGTATTCTGCTTGCTGCTACATCATTAGCTCAGCTCTGCAGAACACTGAATGGAGGCAGACATGAATGTTTGAGCGCTTCTCTCTCCCTGTGCTGCATCCTGGCACAAAACATCCTCTGCTCTGTCAATTAGGGGTAAGATGTAGTCTGACACACCGGCAGGAGGATTTAAAGCGACACACCAAGATATGTAGGATGCCAGCTGTCCTCTGGCTTTTAACTCATCCACACCACACATGGCTGTCACCGTGCTGGCTGTCTGAGCAGACAGAGGACAGGCTGGCCAGCTGATTTGACTAAATAGTTACATGTGCCACCTGGTTGGGAGACAAACTGATAGCCTGACACTGAGAATATCTGATCAGTTCCCTGGCTGGCTGCCTCACTGGCGTCATGTTTCACACAAGGATCAGACCAATGACTGTTACAGGAGGTGATGGTAGAGGTCACACATCTGTGGAGGATGTGCAGCTTTGCTACCTGATTTATAAGTTACTTCTTGGACTCATATACTGATGCTGCAATAAATGCTGTGTTGAGGTACAATAGTGAGGTGTAAATTCTTCCCAGCTCCATGCTGCTGTTAAAATTATGGATGTCATTGCAGAAGCATGGAAATCAATTTTAACGCTGAAAAATAAAAATAAAAACATTTTCATCTAATTTACTTTCATGCCCACAGTTCAAAACTAGAGATGCATAGAGAAATCACCAGCTGACGATAATCTGACAATTTTCAGCTTGACCAGCCAGTCAGACACTTAAAACAATCAGACCTTATTACCATCAGTTACTGTACGGTACTTAAGCACTTTCTGGTAGTGCTAACAGTCACACTATTCAGTGAGAAGGTACTTACTGCAGGAAGTAAACTCAAAGTTAGCAATTTTCACATTTTCCAACTTGTCAATTTTGTCACCCAATCCGTTTTCCCAGCATATTTTTAGACCCCTTTAGCAACCTGTTTTCAAAAAGCAAGCCTTGACAAATCTAGCTATGTTTTCTGGTGACTTGTAAATCCTTGTATCATTTTTAATATTCTCAGTGAGATGCAATGGTACTGTGGGAACCCTCTCTAATAACAAAGCTCTCACAGGCAGCCCAGTCCTTTTGGTACAGTCCCTCAGCTGCAGTTAGACCAGCTTCGTCTGTCTCTTGGATACTAATGAACACCCAAAGTTACTGCTGAATGCGTTCTTTACTGTCAAGGCAGGATGTAAATGTAAAATATTCTTTATTTAATATAAATAATTGCCTTTCTAATGTATATTTTTGGTTGTTTTGGATTGTTAGTGTAAACTGTACACAAAAAAAACATTAAAGTAATTATGCTTTACTGTGACCTGCCATCTGGATTATATGATTAAAAAGCAAAAAGACTAAGAAAACTAAATAAAACACCCAAAACACCTAAAACCCTGAATAACTCCAGTAGAGTGCCTCTGTATCTCCGGAGAATTGACAAAAAAGGTTTATTTGTAGTTCTTAACATACTTAGCATGTTTTTTAGTCACTTATTCTCATTCCTTCAACTCGCATGCTGCTTCTATTACAATTACATGAAGATGACCAATTATTCCAACTGGGTGATTTAAAAGTTGCTAAAAGTCCCTAAGAGTATAAGTAAAGTGTCAGAGGAAGCACAAAAGCTGTGAGAAACATTTTGGAAGAAAACCAGATTTCCCAGAGAGACATGCTGGCTGTTTGTTTTGGCTGCAACAACATGGAACTAAACTTCAGAGTGTGTTCACCATTTCACTCCTGCACCATTTCATACTTTTGCAGTTCAAGGCAGTTATAAAAAAGGAGATGTCTGCCACAGACCATTAGTTCATACACACCTTACGGAGGTGTTGTTCAGAGCTGATTTCAGCAGATACCAGGAAGGCTGAACATATTACAGCAAAGTTTCTCTGTTTTATTTTTTTTAGCTTTCAGCCTCTGTCTGTCAAGAAACATGCTAGATTTGTGAGAATGGTATTTTAAGATAACTGCATTAGTCAAGCTAATATAGGAAGCTAGTGACATCACAGTAATGCTGAAGTGTAAAATGTCTATTTCAAATAATTTTGCCTTTGTTTTAAATTAGTAGAATTCTGTTTTACAGCAACTGCTCTTATAGCATTTTTCTGTTGAAGAAACTCTCGCTCTTGAACCGGCTCGGTTCATTTGCAGAAAGAGCATCCATAAAAGACAGACTATCCACTTGTAAGACAGACTGCTACTGGAGATCCTTCCTGCCCGCAGCAATCAGCATCTACAACGATTCTTTGAAGAAACCTACATAATGAGCTACAACAGCATTTCATTTCCCTTCGGGATTAATAAAGTATTTTTGAATTCAATTTCAATTGAATAAGCTACAGTTAATATGGAAAAGCAAGGTACAAGGTTTTCATATGCATATGTTCAGCATCTGCAAGTGTAATGAAAATGAGCAGTTAAACAATGCATGCTTTGTGTGTTTTTGCAAACATATAAATGTTTATACGGTACGTTCTTCATCTTCACCGCCATACTTGCTGCTTCTATTGTCTGCGGCTTCAACCCACCCATGGTGACGTTACGGTTCTCGCAGAAGAGTATTCTGCGGTGCCCGAGTTGAACCAGAGTTCGTGCTCTGGAACCTCTTGTGGAAACATGCATCACTGTTTTGAAATCACGTTCGAAAACCGGCGCAGGCTCCGAATCACGTTGATGGAAAAGGGGTATCACTCATATGGTTGGAAGTTGCCTACTGATAAAGATGATTAATGATCACTTTTGGCAGAAAGGCAGGAAAGAAAAGTTTTAATACTGTTAACTACAGTTTTTACACAAAAACTGAACATGGACAAAATCTGTACTGGCATATCAAATCATAACGAAACATAACATTCAGATTGGTGTATCTCAAATTAACATGTAGGCACTTTTCTTCACTTCGCAGTGTGTTTCTCCACTGCTGTAGAACTTGTGGTTTACTGGAAAATCCACCGTAAATGCATTCACTAACTCTAATTCACCCAATTTTACTTCTGTTCTGATTTGTTTCTTTCAACAAGTGGAATTAAAGACTAAATAAAATAATTTTTGTTTTAGATATTATGCAACACCAGTTTGTTTGAAGCTTAAGTTTCTGTCAGCCTGCCTGAAAATCAGGAATCACCATACCAGGTTCTTGTTTCTCATATTAAGACATTGATTACATTGAATAACATGCTATTGTGTAAATGACTCTACAGATGTTTTTCGTATTTCATTTCATTTTGCTGTTGATGACTAAATGTAGAAATCGCTAATTTTTTCCAGAAAACTTTTAAAAGATTTTTAAGTGACAATCTTTCCTGGTTATTTTTTTCAGTTTTCTGGGCGTTCCTGTTTTTTCACATTATTGGCATTGCTTCTCCTATTTGGCTGCACCTTTTGTCTCTAATGTATTCTGGTATTAAAAGTGACCTTTGGTGTGACACTGGCAATTCAACTGAAGCCCTTCTTAGACCGTTTCTCAGTCAGGATAAACTGTATATTATACTTAAACAAACAAGTCTTTATTTTGGTTCATATTTCTGATTTCCATGCAGGGTAAGAAGATCAGACATATTTTTTACCACCAGCCTTCACATGTTCAAAGCTCAACTAAATTAGTTTAAAAGCAATAATTAAAATATCAATTTTGCAATTGTACAAGAATATATATATATTGTTTTCTAAATTAAGCAAAGTTGAGTACTTTTATTCATTTTATAGCTTTATGACTTCTGAATGATTCATATGCATTCTGCCCTGTTTATTAAGTGTAGCATTAACCCAAGGTGAGTTAATGTAGATCCCACCAAAAGTATCTAAATATATTAAGTGTGTTTTTTCTCTTGAAGCCAACTGATGATGAAACCAACATAAGATAAACTTGACGCAGTAACAGAGTTAGGTTTCCATCATGTATGGTGCAGCATTGTGCATTCTGGATAAAACACATCATTGCTTACTTCACCTTCAGCAGCTGGAGGAAATAAAAGCTGATATGAATGTAAGTGTCCAGTTGTGCAGGCAGTAATGGGCCATTATACGGTTACAGGCGGACCCGCTGTCATGCTTGAAGAGGGGTCAGTGTTCATAAATCAAACAGGAAGCCGTGGGGTTATGTTAACGTGGCTGAGCCGTGCACTCGAATTACAGAGCGGGGAAACTCTAAAGTCACAAAGGCATGAAATGGAAACGGCTTCATTGCCAGAAATATGCAGATGCACTGAACATGCTGCAAACTTCTGCCATCAAATGCTGCTATTGAACAACTCAGGTGGGAAAATTAAATCTACTTGAGGCTCTATGTTTTCTGTCAGAGCCTCTTGTGTTGAATTATAATTTTTTGGTTACTGAAGTTAGCACCTGTTTGACCAATTAAATCAGCAGAAGCCTTGAAAAGCCCTGAAAGAAAACATGAAGTGAGGTTTGTAGAGGGTCCATCCATTATTCTCCTGCAGCTGTGACACTTTTGAAATAGATCACCTGTGGAGTTTGTGAAAGGCCATGATCTGGTTTATGCTAATAGCTCTGTTCCCTTTGATTCAAATATATAGTATATATAGCTGAAACCAGCTACATCCATTGTATTTGAAGACAAATGTTTCTCCCCTTTCTGTCCAACATTAAAGCAGATTACATGTCTTGTTTTAAGTCAGTTAAGATTATCAGGTGTTCCTGTTTTGTTAATTCCAGAACAAGGTGTTAGGTTTATGATTATTGATTGATTAATCTTGATCAATAATTATAATTACAAATCATAATCTGACAAAATCAATTTCTTAACCAAAAATCCTCATTTATAAATCGAGACCAGAGATGTTTCTGGTGTTGTAATTGTGGCTCAACACCTCTGACAATTACAACCGTTGAATACTCCGTAATAATTAATAACTATTGCCGGAGATGTCACTGTTTAATCGACCGTTTCTGCCGAAACGTGTGGAACTTGAACCTTATTTTGACTGACACATCACTTTTTGCACACAATGAAACACAAAACGCTCTCTCTTTATCTATGTGAATATTTATTAATTTTCACCTACTCAACATGCAAAATTCTACAAACACAGGGGTAACACACCTAAATAAGCAAAAATCAACAAACGGTAGTGGGTATGTATTGAGTCAACCAGCAGTTTATGGCACTACAGACGAAGGAAAATGAGGATATGAAAGGTGGTGTGGTGGCGAGTGGTGGGGGTTGGAGCGCAGCTTCGACTGTCCTTTATGATCTTCTGATCATAAAACTTCCTCCTAACTCCTGAGCACAAAGGATTCTAACTTTTGGCGGCAAGCTAGCACAGTGAGATTGAAGACAAAGGGAAATGGAGGATTTTACCATGAGGTCGTTTTAACAGTCCAGTCTTGCAACGCATCCGCCTTCAGATAGTAAACACAAACAGCTCTGGGAACGCGGCGGATCCCGATATCAACATAACACATCAAAGTTTCAATAAGCAAGGTTACATGCACATCTTATTCAGAACACATGAGATCCTAACCAGCGATTCTGATCGCTTCTACAACCTCTGACCCTGCCCAGGCCTTCTAATAAAGAAATAAAAGATTAAATAAAAAAATGGGTTTTACTTGGTGTCGTCTTCTTCCTGAGCGAGGGAATTTGAGCGAGGAAAAGTGGGGGTAAGTTAGTTGTGCGTCCAAAATCAACTTCAGGGAAAGCGGTCAGTCTTCGTCCTTTGGTCTTCTTGACAAAAAGGAAAAATATGATCTGACCATCAAAGTCGACTTGGAAATGAAACACGGTAGCGGTTCGTCTCTCCGAAACTCCGTGTTCTCAGTTACGTGTTTAACTCACGTCTTCGATTGGCAAAGTGAAATCTCTGGCCTTCTTAGTCCAAAAACCTCAGTTATGAATTGTTCGTTGTCCAACGAAAGAGAATGAATGAAACTCTGCAAAGAGCTCTTCTCTTAAAGTGGCGCTCTTCAGTCACTAGACCGGTTTCTAGCAGAAGGCAAGTTTTCAAACATGAGCGCCTTCCTATATAGCGTCCTGTGACGTCAGGCTCGGGACGCCCAGTCATATCAGTCGCAATGCTCGATGGGATATGTAGGAGCGGGCTGTCCTGGGTACAAAATGGCCGATGCCATTGGAGGGGCACAGTGACGTCCAACAACGTGCAGATAATCCAATACTCAGCAAACAAGTGGTCCAACAAAGGATTTTGTTAGAGAAGGTTTTATGAATTTCTTCACATATAGAAGTTTAAGATTACAATAACTTGGGAATACCAAGATAATGATGTCATGACTTTACAAGCCTCTAGAGTTAATTAGAGGCACGTCTGTGGATATGTTTTAAAGCAACACTTCAAACACACTGCACCCTTGTGTGATATCATGAAAAAATCTAAAGAAGAGAATTGCGGATCTCCGCAATTCTCCATCCTGTTGGTTCTGTGAGTGTTGGCATTGCTTGGTTTGGACCAACTCGGGTGTTTAGTTTTTCCTAATGTTGCTGGTGGGAAGCGGTTGGTTCCATGTAGGTTGTTGTGGTGGTAATTTACAGTAATCAGACAGGAAATTGGCATGGAGAGAAGAAAACCATTGCAGCAAAGGTCCAAAAGCCTCCATATATGGAACATCCAGTCTATCGCTATCACAAGTCATCCCAGAACCTTTTTTTCTATTTTCTAAAAAAATCTTTTATTCAAAAATTATAAATTTGGCTCCTGATTCTACTAGTGCTTAGTTTCAGTATTTCAATTTAATGGAAGTGTCGATTATGTTGTTTGTCTAAATAAATCTTAGATCCTGGCAAATAAAGAGAAATCTGTTGATTCCTCATTTTATGTGATACAAATGGCTACCTGGATAGGAAGTAAGTAAGTAAGTAAAGTTTATTTGTTAAGTACCTTTCTCAGATAAAACCACCATAAAGCGCTGTACAGGAAACCAATAAAATTAAAATTAAAATAAGTTGCATAAACAAGATAAAATATGATACAATAAAACATACAAAAAAATAAATAAACATTCAACAGAAAGCCTGTTTAAACAGGAAAAATTTTAACTGCTTTTTAAAAGGCTCCACAGAGTCAACTAAACAAAGCTGTAGAGGGAGAGTGTTCCACAGCCTTGGTGCCGCAGACTGGAAGGCTCGGTGCGCGGAACAACTAGAAAATGTTGAACCTCTAAATGAAGACTGTGAGCAGCAGTATATTTTGTGAGCAGACCAGATAAGTAATCTGGGGCCTGGCTGTGTAGTATGCTGATGTGAGAATTTTAAAACAAGCTCTAAAATCCTCTGGTAGCCAATGTAAAGAATATAAAATGAGGGTAATGTGAGCTCGTTTGCTAGAGCGTGTGAGGATTCTGGCCGCAGCATTTTGTATGGCTTGCAGACGTAAAAGGGATGACTTATCCAAACCTACGATGATACAAATGTGTGGATCATTCTTTCCAGTTCTGCTGAAGAGACCATGTGTCGCAGTTTAGAAATACTCCTTAAATGAAAGAAACAGGAACAAGACAAAGATTTTATATGCGAGTCAAAGCCCAGAGAGGAGCCATATATTACACGAAGATTTTGAATTCTGGACCTACGAGTTGGACAAAAAGAAGCAAGAGCCTGACTGATTTTTGTATGTTGTTCAGGAGGAGCTATAATTTGGATTCAGTCTTTTTCATGTTTAAAACATGGCAATTGCTGGAGAGTCAATCACTAATCTGGGATATTGATGGACTAGGGTGGACAACCTATCCAATCTGATGAGGCTTAAAAGTAGAGTTGTACAGTTAAATGTCATCTGCATAGAAATAATAAGAAATGTCATTAAAAGATTGAATGATGCCTGTTAAAGGACGAATATAAAAAGCAAATAACAATGGACCCAGAACCGACCCCTGTAGAAGCCCACAAGTTAGAGAGGGGATCTTAGAGGTGAACTTGTTTGCTATGATAGAAAAAGACCTCCCAGATAAATAAGAAGTAAAACATTTTAGTGCAGAAACAGAAATTCTAGCTAAAGCCCTCAGCCTTTTAAATAAAATATTATGGTCAATGGTATCAAATGTTGCACTAAGATCAAGTAAAAATTATTATGGAAAAATTCCCTGTATCTGAAACCATTAAAAGATCTTAATAAACTTTAACAGAGCTGTCTCTATAGAATGCAGTTTTTGAAGGCCAGACTGAAAAGGGTAAAAAATCTGTAGCTAACATACTAGATATTTCTACAACATTTTCTAACAATTTACTATGAAAAGGCAGTTTTGAAATTGGGCAATTATTATCAAAAAAAGAAGTGTTCGCTTCTTCAGATAAATTTCTTTTTGAGAAGTTATAAAACTGAGTTTTGAAAATTATTGTAAATGTAGTTCAGTTCAACCCTAATAATGTGGTTAGACATAAAATTGATGTGCAAAAACATGGGCAAATATTTTTGTCCACATTTATGTTTGTAGCAACATACAAACCATACAGCTTTAATTGCAGTGAGTAATATTTCTTTGGGGGCCTTGTATCATTTTCCTGTATGTTTCTCAACAATACAATACTGTACCATGCCTTGGTCTGTCACAAATCATTTTAATAAACACACTGATGTTTGTGGTAGTAACATGGCAAATGCAAAGCTGCTCAGGGGGGTAGGGATAATATGCTAACTAAATGGAGATTAAATAAAACCTGCCACACAATCTTCCATCAGCTGTCATCCTACTGCAGGCTGTAGACCATAGTCTCTCCTGCTGCTCGCTGTGATGTCTTCGTTCCTTTAACCATGTCCTACACAGTTCTTATTAGCAATCTCCCAGGGCATAATGTAAATTCGTATTCTGGTTAAACGTGTTGAGTTCAAGTGTTATACCTTGAAAAAGTCACAACAAAGCCTGCGGCTGCCCTGCAGCACTTCAACACGGTGCAGTGAAATGAAAGTCATTCTGAACTGATGTGGGAGTAATTAGAGGGATTAACTGTTACATAACATAATGACAAGCAGAAAATCTTCATTATTAGTATTTTATGCCTATACAGGTAAGTATATTTTGATAATAATGAATGAAGCTATAAGTTGAGCTGTTGTTGTCATGGTTTGGTGCAGGTGACACCTCTTATGTTAGACATAATGGAGCCTTTCTAGAACATTACTAAGTATCCCAGACAAGACACCACTGCAGCAGTTCACTCATCAGGTTATGAAGGCATGAGGGATGGCTGCTACCACACATTCAGGGAGTTATGAGCTGAATAACCGATAGATTTAATGTGACAATCAAGGCAGAGTGTGGAATAAAGGATGATATCATGGTTGGTGGGAGGATGGGCAGCCATCTACAAGCAGATGGAGATCAGTAACCTTTAATGGTATAATAGTAATTTGCAGAGGCTAAGCACATGCTTTTGAAAGGTTTTCAGCACCCAAACACGGAACATCAGGGACCTCCATCTTTATGTGGCATAGTATTCATTAGACATCTTAATGCCTCCTCCATGAAAAGACAGACTGGGTCCAGACATCTCCTTTGCTGAATTAAGACAATATCAGTGTGAAGCTTTTACTGATTGTGCAAAACCAGCAAGGGCGTCTACTTACTCTCATTGAGCAACCTTTTTGGTATTTAACATCTTCTTTGTGCTGCTTCCCAGCTTTAAAAGAGCAAAATGCTGACTGTGGGAGGAATTGCACTTTCCACTTTACAATCAGTTTTGTGTTTTCTTTCTTCTGGTTCATAATGTGCATGAACACAGCTTTTCTTCCTACAAATGAGGCCCCTGTAAGTCTCTGAGCTCTTATCCACCCAATCACGGACATAACCTCTGCTTCTCTGCTCTCCATCCATGAATCCCATCCCTCTTTTTTTCTCCTTTCACACACGCAGCCATCAGCTCCTCTCTGACTCAAACACACACAGACCGCTGCTCTCCCGCTGATCACTCTGTCATACAAACACTCTGAAAGTAGTTGCGTGGTAACAGACTGAAGCACCACAGTTAGAGAGAGGGGGTGGGATCAGTTGGAACGTGGTGATGGTCCGTCCGCCCTCGCAGCCCAATTCAAGCCTTTGAAAGGACCATAGAGCAGGACGCAGCATGTGCAACATCACCTGCTGGCTGGGAGTCAATCCTGCAGAGCCTCACGGTCTCTGATGTGATTTCAGAGTGAAAAATATAGAGAGGAGCCAGCTCAATGAATACCATATTATAATTCCAACGTGATGAAAATGGTAAGGAATTATGTCTAAACAGAAAAGGATCATCAACAACAGATTTCAAACTTATTTTTCTCATTTAGGGAAGGGTCTTTTTTTCATGCAAACAAAAAGTACTTCAAATATAAAAAAACTAAATCATGAATAATATTATGATAATCCACAAAATAACCTGTTTCATTGTGTTGCTACAAAAAATAAAGTTCTCAAATCATCAAGAAATGGGTTCCGCTAGAGCCCTGAAAGTGTGCTCTGGTATCTCACACTTCTAGGTACTTAATGTTGCGAGGTGGGACCTCCATGGATCAGACTTGTCTTTCCTCCACATCCCATAATGGTCGACTCAATGAGTGTAAGGTGCCCAGGTCCGTAAAACAAGCACAAATCACATGCCCTCCTCCGCTGTGCTTGAAGGTTGGTTTGCGCTGATGTGCTGTGTTTGTTTTTCTCCAAATGTGGGACTGTACATTATGGCCAAACAGCTCTGCTTTGGTCTCACTTGTCCAAAAAACACTGCTTCAGAAGTCCTTTGGTTTATCCAGATGGGACTATGCAAATTCCTTCAACCCTTTCAAACAACCCATACATGTTCAGTGCTTTTCTAATTGCCCTGTCCTGAACTTTAACGTTTAACATGCTCTGAAATGATAAGGAAACTGCATTTAAGCTTTATCAGGTGTTCTGCTGTTTGTACCCACACTGTTGCAAGCAAAAAGGTCAAAGTCAGCATAGTCAGGTTTGGGATGAACAAAATATAGAGAATTCAGACTTTTCTATTAGTATAAAACAAATAAATAAAAATGCACTACATGGAAACTGCTCAGAAATTAGACTCCTTCCTTTTTCTGCAACAGAGAACCAGTCCACTGCTTCAGCTCAGCACAGCCGGAAAAGCTTTTTTCTGTGTCTTTGTCAGATTTTTCTCCTTTCATCATCACTCTCTGAAAATGCTGGTTCCAACTAACTCACTTTCTAAAAAGGCAATAAAAGTTTTACTTTCTACAGTATAGATGAAAAAGCTACATATTTACAAGATGACTTTGCCTCTTTGGGTCTCTCAGGAAACCACTTCATCCAACCTGACATTCAGGAAACCAAACTACCGTGGCTCGAGTCCAGCTTTGATCAGGTAGACTGCTCTGTGTGACCTTCCTGAAAGCCATGGAGAAAGCTACAACACAGCTGACCATGTACAATTGGTTTATTTCCTGTGAACAGAGATCATTATATTACAATAATACCACAATATGAGTAACTTAAATACTTTCTAGTTTGTGTTTTATTTGTTTGTTTTAACTTTGTGGGGACTTAAAATATAACTTAGAAGAACTAAAACTATTAAAACGCAGCTGCTTTAATGTGAACTCCATAAAACAAATGACGCCAAATGTTTCCTGCTTCAACAACAACTTTAACCTGAATGCTAATAAATCTGGAAATTCATCAAATGTATACATGTCCTAAAAATTCTGCGTGTTTCTTTAAGAACTGCGACAGCAGACCAATGAATGAGTTTGCAGAAATGGTCTCTCTGCAGCAGCAATGGTCATTAAGGAGGTAAAAAGCCACCTATTGTCCTTGACCACAATGAGACTTATTACGGGTTCCATTCTAAGAGGAAAAAGTGCCACTTGCTGAGTGTGAGTGCCCTGGTTCAATGGTGTCAGTTATTTGCAAGTGAAAAGGTGATGCATCAAGGAGGATAATGACCAGCCTTAAAGGAGAGGAAAGAGAAGAGGGGGAGCAATGAGAGGAAGCATGATGAACCATATAATTAGCCTGTGTGAGTGTGTTGGCAGAATTTCTTCTTCTACCTGCCTTCCTCACATGCGCTCAGGTGTTTGAGATGCAGACAATAAATCACTGAAATTACAGCAACAGCAAATAAAATTCAAGCTGCTGCACAAGATTGAAATCAATACAATTCAATCACAAATATTATGCCTGACAAGAAGGATTGATTATTTTTTATTGTTAATCAAACTCCTAATTATTGCCTCGTTAATCAGCCGATCAGTCAATGCTTTGTTTTAAAAAAAATGGATAAACAATAAAAAACTTCCACTACACTTTTGTTCCTCACCACATTCCAGGAACCCTTAAACAAACTGAATTTAGTTCAATGTGAGACAAAAAATGCATCTGAAGCAATAAGCCAGCCAAACAATTTATTAGCAGTGCAAGTTTTAGAGCATCACACCTGCATGTTTCCATCCAGAGTAATTCTTTACAGGGTTCCTGTTTACTTTCCCCAAGCTGTGCAAACTTTGTATCTTTCTGGACCAAATCTGCCTTCACACTGCAAGGCAACCTAGTTGTGATTAGCCTAAGCATGATTAATAAAAAGGGCAGGTCCAGTTTAAGATTTAGGATTTATTCACATTTACATGTGTAAGTTGTTATCCTCTCCTCACTAATGATTATGGAAGAAATTACTTCCTTTTTCTAAGAAAGCTCACTGACTCGTTCATTATAAAAGTACTTTATAAATCTAATGTCCTGGAGCAATAAATGAAAACAAGATCACATTCTCTGCTTTTTATTTTGTTTTTGTTTTTTTATATTTATTAGTATTAACTGTTACTTGGACATGATGCTCCACATGCCACTAATTTAAATTGTTACAGCCTCTCAAGTATGTACCACCCACAATCAGTCTCAGGTACTAGGATCCTGCCTGTATTTAATGAAAACAAATAACTGTAATTATTATAGTTACATTTTGGCAGCTATAATAACACCATCAGTATTTGACTTGACCAAGCTGAATTGTTTCCTTGATAAATAATTTAATTCAGATGTAATCTAGGGAATACAAGGGGTGCACTCACAGCTCTGAAGGATTGTTGTTTAACTCTAAAATCAACTCATCTGGCTTCATCTGGTAAAACTGTACTGTACATCTGAAATTCCCAAGTTATTTTAGGTCAGTTTTTCTTTCCCTTGGAGCTAACATATGTAAAATAGATGCAATACTGGATGCCGTATTATATTTAGAAGAAGCTACTGTATCTCTTTCAATCCAAACAAGCTATATTTGGTTAGTGTTACTCTGGAAGTCCTGTCATGGACTTTAATATTTATCATGCTAAGAGTCCGAGATGAAGCTCTTGGGGTTTGCATGTTCTGAACTTGGATACATTTGCGAGATGTTTTAAATATTTTAAACTTTCTCACTCTGGAATGATGCAGCTCAATTAGTTGACCTTATCACACTTTATAGATTGGTGTACAGCAGCACTTGCTCCTCTGAGGTCATTGCTCATGTCTTTCCACTCTGACATTCTGTTAAGACACACCTATATGCTCAATAACGTAGCACCTTGGAGCCACCTTACTTCTTAAATCATATGGAAGCAGCAAGAATGTAATTTGTCAGACCTTCTGTACTTTGGTTTAGACTTAGGTTTGGTTTAAGACTTAGGTTGATTGCATTGCATGCCGCAATGCAATCAACTGCCCACTCTCACAACATGCGCTACACTACATGAGTGATTGATGCAAGTCAGTCAGAGGTCCGATGCAATTTGCTGGGTTCCCTTAGATATAAAACTTTACCAGTTTGAATGATAAACTGAACTAGACTGCATTGTTTGAGAACTAAGATCAATTTGGAACATATGCAACTGACTTTGAATCTGTATGATTGGATTAAATTGACTTTTTTGTAAAGTGCCTAGAGACAGTATTTGTTATGAATTGTTATATAAATTAACTGAATTTATGTGAAACGTTGAAATAGTGGATTGTGTCATGTGATGTTGGCTGGGTTAACTCTAAAACCTGCTGTGAAACAGATTTTAATATCCTGATCAGGTACCTGAAAGAGGCTGTACTTACTTTCTAAATGACTCTTTTAAGTATATAATTTTTTTGCCATGTTTTGGGATGTGGAATTACCTATTATGTGTTTAAGTATTCATGAGCTTCACATCTTCTGCTGTACACTTCAATAAAATGTCATGGAAGAAAATGAAATGAGACAATATATCTTGAGAACGCATCAAACTTTGCTAACTTTTATTTAAAATAATAAAAATATTCTTATCATGCCCACTCATAGATGATACCAGAGCTACTAAAACCACTGCCCCCCTGTGGCAGATGTCTCCGTCCTGGTCGTGGTCCTCTGTCACCTGACATTTGTTTCGACAGGAAAGGTATGGCCGTTTGCCCTGGAGCCTTCAGCCAGTGACAGCAGCTGAAACCTTCTGGATGGGCTAATCATGACAAGGAGCCAGTTGCCATGGAGATGCTGCCAACCTTGAGCAGTAATTCTTCGGATCAATATTTGTAGAGTGAAGAAGAAGGAAGGTGAAAAAATGTCAAAGGGAAGGAGTGAGAGGAAGCGCGCTGGAATGTTGTTTGACAAATAGATGAAGGGGAAAATATTCTTTAACAAGAAGAACAGAGACAGGTCAGTAATGGGAGGAGGCGGCAAGGGTGCAGCATTCCTCAGACAAATCCTGCTTCACACTGTTGTCCAGAGCCAAATCTATCAGGTGCTTGGAAACAGAGAATCAGGGAACTACATTTGAGCTAGGAATGATGAGTTTAACAAGTACGGCTAATTAAATTAATATATTTAGATCCTAAAGGTTTACATTCTGTCGGATGTGGGGGCTAACTGCGCATATTACTTGTGTTTCCAACTTTTGGCTGGCAAACAGTGCAATTTGGAAAATCCTGATTGTATGTGAAACACCAACACAAATTAGTGCATAATTGTGAAAAAGAACAAAAATAATTTTCGGTTTTCAAATCTGAAATGTGCATTTGTACAGAGTCAATACTTTGTAGAACCACCTTTTGTTTTGATCAGGACATTAACTGGGCCATTCTAGCACATAGATGTGTTTCGATCTAAACCATTCCTTTTGTAGCTCTGGCTGTTTTTTCAGGGTTGTTTTCATCTTGGAAGAACCACCCCAGTCTTCCCATTAGTTCTGACCAGCTTCCCTGTCCCTGCTGAAGAAAAGCAACCCACAGCATGATGATGCCACCCCCATGTTTTGCTGTGTGTATGGGGTGTTCAGGGTAATGTACAGTGATGTTTTCTACTACACAGAGTTTTCCATCCATTGTAAATTGTGTTGTATAAATTATAATTTCAATTTTAGTTTTTTCTGTCTTTAGAGTGTTCCATGCATGGGGAGCTGCCTGCTGTGTTTCATGGTCTCCATGATGCTGTTTTTTCATTAATTTTCTACAACAAACATCTGAAGTCTTCACAGAACATCTGGACTTATACTGAGATAAAATCTCAAGTGTATTCTATTTACTAATCAGGTATTTTCTACTTACACTGCATTTTATATAATGGCATCAGTGAAATGGAAGACCTCTAAAGACTCCCATGCCTGTTGTCTGGACCTGAAGCAGAATAATTTTTAAATTTAACACTTGCTGAAGAGGAAGAAGACTGATGAAGAAACCTGGGGAGATAGAAACTGTTAAATTCTCATGAGCAGGAAGAGTGTTTCTTTTTGACTGATGTACCGCTCAAAGGCAACTGGAAGAGAAGAGAAAAAAAGAAGGCAACTTGAGAGGAGGAGATAGATATGTAACAATAACTGCTGAAGTGCCATTCATATTCTCAAAGGGAACAGCTTTCCTTCTTTGATCAGATTTATAGGTAATATCCTCTCCAGAAAAAATAATCATCCGCCTACAGTGTCTTCCAAAGGTATTCATTTCTCTTGAAACGTTTCCATAACCATGCAAGGTTTTACATTTTTTCCCCACTACAAATATGTACCCACACAAGGAGCAGTTATGCTGCTACTTATAAATATAATACAGTTTGTTGTTGAGGAAATCAGCTGAGGTGGTTTGGAGGTTTGATCTGGATACTTCCTAAGCACCTCCCTTTAGATGTCCCAGGGAAGCAAAGGGATGTCTGGCTTTCTTCTCTACCTGATTCAATTCAGTTTATTTATGTAGCACCAATTCATAGCATCTCAAGGCACTTTACAATAAAAAAGTAAATTCAGTCGAATCATAAATACAGATTTCAAATCAAGTACATACATTCCAAATTGATCCTAGTTATCAAACAATGCAGTCAAGTTCAGTTTTTTGTTCAAATTGGTTCAAAGTTTCAAAGGAAACCTAGCAGATTTTATAGAGTCACTGACTTGCAGAGTTGACTCTTGCTGGATAAACAGTGACAGTGAACAGTCACTTGGGATTGTGTCATTGACTTTGCAATCCCTCATACCAAGTATGCATGGAGCGACAGTAGAAAGGAAAACTCCCCTTTAACAGGAAGAAACCTCCAGCAGAACCTGGATCAATGTGAGTAGCCATCTGCCATGACCGAATGGGGTTTGAGAATACAGAGCATACAAAGAAAAAAACACACACAGAAGCGTTGATTGAGGACTACTTTCTATGTTAAAGTAAAACGTTAATGGGAATAGTAGTTGCTTCTTTAGTGGTTTCATCTAGGAGATAAAGGCAGATAAGCCCTGAGCCACTTTTCAAGTCTATAGGATGAAAGAGCATAGTCAGTGACAGAAGAAGCTCAACCAATGGCAATGTCTAGGAGAGAGACAGGGTAAAACACGGAAAGACAGGGCCAAGTGTATTATCTATAGAAGGAGAACATGAAGTTTCTGGCAATAGTCACAGCAAAACATAACGCCTGGCAAGACGTATCTACTAGGAAGAGATCCCAGATAAACATAAGGCAATGGGTGGTTGGGTAAATGGATACTAACTGCACGTGTATTTATTTATTTGTATATTTTTAAAGACTTTGTGGCGCTAGTGATCTTTATTGAAAGTAATTAGGAAGGAATTGGGCAGACAGACAATGATGTGGGGGGGTGTGGGGGGGGGGATCTCAGGGAAGATCTCAGGGTCATGACTCGAATCCCAGACAGCTGTGTCAAGGACCTATAGCCTCTGTATATAGGGTTCTGACTCTACTGCTTCACCAAGTGTTGCCACCAGATTTAAATTAATAATGAGAAATCGTATTTGGTAATGACGATTTATTAGAATGTGCCACTATTTAACTTCTACACCAGCAAAGCTCATAGCTTATACCTACTCACTATTACATATCTGCTGTTCATTTCAATGGCATAGGAAGATATGGCACAAAAGAAAAATATTGCTCATGTATTACCAGGGGTGAAAGTGAGCCGGTACACTGCGTACCACTAAAAGATTCTGCGCCACACCGGTACGCAGTACCTGGAAGAGGGAAGAACGGCTGTCTGCTATGAAGCCGTCATCCAGAACCAGTTACGGCTGCAAGAATTAACAAGGACACAAAATAGATCAGATCCGCTACCAATAGGCAGTCTAAAACACGACTTAATCTGTTTATAAATATAGCTATTTTCCCCTCATTCCAAAAGGCTACAATATTCAGTCATGAAAATAAAGAAAACTCTTTGAATAAGGTGGTGTGTCCAAACTTTTGGTCAGTACTGTATATTGTACATTGTCAAGTAATTTCTGCCTTATACAGAAAGCCTACAGTAAAGTAAAATATTGATACATTTTATTTAGTTTGAGTTTGGACTTTGCTGAGAGAGAGAGATCTCGAGGGGGCCACAAGTGAGAGTATCAATTAACACACACACACACATTATATATATACAGGGGTTGGACAATGAAACTGAAACATCTGGTTTTAGACCACAATAATTTATTACTATGGTGTAGGGCCTTCCCCCAGTGGGCCCACCACCTGCAGGGGGAACTGTGAGGGACCGGTGCAAAGAGGATTGGGTGGCAGACGAAGGTGGAGACCTCAGCGGCCCGATCCCCGGATGCTTAGGCTGGCTCTAGGGACGTGGAATGTCGCCTCGCTGGGGGGGAAGGAGCCTGAGCTTGTGCGGGAGGTCAAGAGATATCAACTAGACATAGTCGGGCTCGCCTCCACGCACAGCGTGGGCTCTGGAACCCATCTCCTTGAGAGGGGTTGGACTCTCTTCTACTCTAGAGTGGCCCACGGGGAGAGGCGGCGGGCTGGTGTGGGTTTGCTTGTTGCCCCCCAGCTCAGCCGTCTCTGGTTGGGGTTTACCCCAGTCGATGAGAGGGTCGTATCCCTGCGCCTTCGGGTTGGGGAGAGGTCTCTGACTATCATTTCAGCCTAAGGGCCGAGTGGTAGTGCAGAGTACCCGGCCTTCTTGCCGTCCCTGTCGGGGGTGCTGGATAGTGCCCCTCCCGGGGACTCCATTATTCTGCTGGGGGACTTCAATGCCCACGTGGGGAACGACAGTGACACCTGGAGAGGCGTGATCGGGAGGAATGGTCTCCCCAATCTGAATCCGAGTAGTGTTTTGTTATTGGACTTCTGTGCTAGTCACGGATTGTCCATAATGAACACCATGTTCAAACATAAGGGTGTCCATCAGTGCACTTGGCACCAGGATACCCTAGGCAGGAGGTCAATGATCGACTTTGTTGTCGTATCATCAGACCTTCGGCCGCATGTTTTGGACACTCGGGTGAAGAGAGGGCCTGAGCTGTCCACTGATCACCACCTGGTGGTGAGTTGGATCAGATGGAGGAGGAGAAAGCCGGACAGACTTTGCAGGCCCAAGCACATAGTGAGGGTCTGCTGGGAATGCCTGGCGGAGCCCTCGGCCAGGGATGTATTCAACTCCCACCTCCGGGAGAGCTTCGACCAGATCCCGGGGGATGTTGGAGACATAGAGTCCGAGTGGACCATGTTCTCCGCATCTATTGTCGATGCTGCTGCCCGTAGCTGCGGCCGTAAGGTCTGCGGTGCCTGTCGCGGCGGCAATCCCAGAACCCGGTGGTGGACACCGGCAGTAAGGGATGCTGTCAAGCTGAAGAAGGAGTCCTATCGGCTGTGGTTGGCTTGTGGGACTCCTGAGGCGGCTAACGGGTACCGTGAGGCCAAGCGTGCTGCGGCCCGGGCTGTGGCAGAGGCAAAAACTCGGGCCTGTGAGGAGTTCGGTGAGGCCATGGAGAAGGACTACCAGTTGGCCTCGAAGCGATTCTGGCAAACCATCCGGCGCCTCAGGAGGAGGAAGCAGTGCTTCGCCAACACTGTTTATAGTGGGGGCGGGAGACTGCTGACCTCGACTGAGGACATTATCGGGCGGTGGAAGGAGTACTTCGAGGATCTCCTCAATCCTGCCATCACGCATTCCGTGGTGGAAACAGAGGGTGGGGACTCGGGGTTGGACTCTTTCATCACCCAAAATGAAGTCACCGAGGTGGTTAAAAAGCTCCGTGGTGTCAAGGCTTCGGGGGTGGATGAGATCCGCCCTGAGTACCTCAAGTCTCTGGATGTTGTAGGGCTGTCATGGTTGACACGCCTCTTCAACATTGCACGGCGGTCGGGGACAGTGCCACTGGACTAGCAGACTGGGGTGGTGGTCCCCCTTCATAAGAAGCGGGACCGGAGGGTGTGTTCCAACTACAGGGGGATCACACTCCTCAGCCTCCCTGGTAAGGCCTACGCCAGGGTATTGGAGAGGAGAGTCCGACCGATGTGTTTTGTGGACCTGGAGAAGGCATTCGACTGTGTCTCTCGTGATGCCCTGTGGGGGGTGCTCCAGGAGTATGGAATCGGGGGCCCTTTATTAGGGGCCATCCGGTCCCTGTACGAGTGGAGCAGGAGTTTGGTCCGCATTGCCGGCACTAAGTCGGACCTGTTCCCGGTGCATGTTGGACTCCGGCAGGGCTGCCCTTTGTCACCGGTCCTGTTCATAACTTTTATGGACAGGATTTCTAGATGCAGCCAAGGGCCGGAGGGGGTGTGGTTTGGGGACCAGCGGATTTCGTCTCTTCTTTTTGCGGATGACGTGGTCCTGCTGGCCCCCTCTAGCCAAGACCTACAGCATGCGCTGTGGCGGTTCGCAGCTGAGTGCGAAGTGGCTGGGATGAGGATCAGCTGTACTCGACCGGAAAAGGGTGGCTTGTCCTCTTCAGGATGGAGGGGATTCCTGCCTCAAGTGGAGGAGTTTAAGTATCTCGGGGTCTTGTTCACGAGTGAGGGAAGAATGGAGCGGGAGATCAACAGACGGATCGGTGCGGCTGCCACAGTAATGGGGGTGCTGTGCCGATCCGTTGTGGTGAAGAGAGAGCTGAGCCGAAAAGCAAAGCTCTCAATTTACCAGTCGGTCTACGTTCCCACCCTCACCTATGGCCATGAACTTTGGGTCATAACCGAAAGAACGAGATCCCGGATACAAGCGGCTGAAATGAGCTTCCTCCGTAGGGTGGCCGGGCACTCCCTTAGAGATAGGGTGAGGAGCTCGGCCATCCGGGAGGGGCTCGGAGTAGAGCCGCTGCTCCTCCACATCGAGAGGAGCCAGTTGAGGTGGCTCGGGCATCTATACCGGATGCCTCCTGGACACCTTCCTCGGGAGGTGTTCCAGGCACGTCCCACCAGGAGGAGGCCCAGGGGAAGGCCCAGGACACTCTGGAGGGACTATGTCTCTCGGCTGGCCTGGGAACGCCTTGGGCTCCCCCTGGAGGAACTGGAGGAGGTGTCTGGAGAGAGGGACGTCTGCTGAGTCTGCTGCCCCCGTGACCCGGTCCCGGATAAGCGGAAGACGACGAGTACGAGTACGAGTACGAGTTGTAGGGCCTCCTTTTGCGGCCAATACAGCGTCAATTCGTCTTGTGAATTACATATACAAGGCCTGCACAGTGGTCAGAGGGATTTTAAGCCATTCTTCTTGCAGGGTAGTGGCCAGGTCACTACGTGATATTGATGGAGGAAAACGTTTCCTGACTCGCTCCTCCAAAACACCCCAAAGTGGCTCAATAATATTTAGATCTGGTGATTGTGCAGGCCATGGGAGATGTTCAGCTTCACTTTCATGTTCATCAAACCAATCTTTCACCAGTCTTGCTGTGTGTATTGGTGCATTGTCATCCTGATACACGGCACCGCCTTCAGGATACAATGTTTGAACCATTGGATGCACATGGTCCTCAAAAATGGTTCGGTAGTCCTTGGCAGTGATGCGCCCATCTAGCACAAGTATTGGGCCAATGGAATGCCATTATATGGCAGCTCAAACCATCACTGATCCACCCCCATGTTTCACTCTGGGCATTCAACAGTCTGGGTGGTACGCTTTTTTGGGGCTTCTCCACACCGTAACTCTCCTGGATGTGGGGAAAACAGGAAAGGTGGACTCATCAGAGAACAATACATGTTTCACATTATTCACAGCCCAAGATTTGCACTCCTTGCACCATTGAAACCGACGTTTGGCATTAGCATTAGTGACCAAAGGTTTGGCTGTAGCAGCCCTGCCATGTATATTGACCCTGTGGAGCTCCCGACGGACAGTTATGGTGGAAACAGGAGAGTTGAGGTGCACATTTAATTCTGCCATGATTTGGGCATCCGTGGTTTTATGTTTTTTGGATACAATCCGGGTTAGCACCCGAACATCCCTTTCAGACAGCTTCCTCTTTCGTCCACAGTTAATCCTGTTGGATGTGGTTCATCCTTCTTGGTGGTATGTTGACATTACCCTTGGCTCTTGATACATCACAAAGACTTGCTGTCTTGGTCACAGATGCGCCAGTAAGACGTGCACCAACAATTGGTCCTCTTTTGAACTCTGGTACGTCACCCATAATGTTGTGTGCATTTCAATATTTTGAGCAAAACTCTGCTCTTACTTGAACCTTCACACTCTGCTCTTACTGGTGCAATGTGCAATCAATGAAGACTGGCTACCAGGCTGGTCCAATTTAGCCATGAAACCTCCCACACTAAAATGACAGGTGTTTCAGTTTCATTGTCCAACCCCTGTATATATATATATATATATATATATATATATATATATATATATATATATATAGTACGAGTACATATATATATATGCATGCATATATGCCCCCAGTGCCTCCCCAGCCCCCCCTCTAGCTCCACCCCTAAGTACCGGCAAGAATTTAGAACTACTTTCACCCCTGCGTATTACCTTCCTATACATTCAACGCTGCAGAACACATGAACTGTTTACCAGATGGGCAAAGCTGGACCAGAGTTTTGAAAATTTCTTACACATGAGTCCATTTTCCACTGAAAGGATTTAGTGGAACGGATTGGTTTCACCTGGTTAATAGGAATTCCAGGGAATATATGTTCCTTTTCTACTGCAACGGACCATTTATTAAAATCAACCTAATGACGTTTTGGGGAAGTTGTGAAAAAAACTGCAGTACACCTTCATACCAGCAGATGGCATTACTCCTGTTCTGTCTAAAAGTACATTTTTTTGTGTCAACTGATAAATAATAGATGATGAGCAGCTTTAGGGTTATACAGTTGATTAATTTGTTACATTATTCCCTACGTTGCTCTGGATCCCTAAACAGGAATAGTTTGAATAATTTTACAATAAATGTTTTACCAACCTGCATTTTACCAGATATGTTGCTTTACAAATGCATGATTCATTTACAATATCTACTAATAACTGACTAACACACTTATTTTACTTTCATTATTATCAGGTAAACTCATACTAGAAAACTACAAAACATGTTTTTAGTAAAAACTGTATTTATTAGAATAGAAAAAAATGATATTCAGTCCAGGATTACAGATAATTGATACATTGACTGTCTAATTGTAAGCAAACATTCATATACAGAGAAGATGGTTAGACAGTGGAGTAGAGAATGTCAGGACGGATCAGAGCTCCTGGCATCCAAACCTGGAACTGTGATCTCTCATCCTGCAGAGCTGTCTGCATAAAACTGTGAAACATTAAAAATATGCAGGAGTTCATACTCCACCAATGCTCGTTTACATGAAATGACAGTCTTACAGAAATGTGTATATTTTATGTACATGGAAATTTAAGTGCTCTGATTGTCAGCACTGCATTTAAATATTTGTCTGACAGAACTGTGACAAAACAGTTTATAATTAATGCAGGCGCCCGGTTAGCTTAGCTTAAGAGCCAGACCAGCAAAGTTCAGCTGCTATGAAAAAAACTATTCAAAGTAGGGTCATTCTTGATGAACTGACTACACAAATGAAGTTTTGAGGTCTACTTTCTCGCTTTAAAACATCTTAACTACTTTTTGTGACAAATTAATGGTATAAAAATGATTCATTTGTACAGTAACCTGTGCCATGGCTGAAGCTGCTGGTGCCAAGTCTCACTGAACACAACTCCACCCCTTTAACAAATCATGCTACAGCACTTATACTTCACATTTAGTGCCAATGTGCACTGGTGCAACCCAGTTCAAGTTCAGTTTATCTTAATGCACATTTGACTTATCAAGTAAACAAAACATCTGAAATCTCATCTCTCATCTCCAGTATAACTCAATTAATCAGTAATGCTATTGTTTAGTCTCACATGCAGGCAGTTGTTCACTTTGCAATTCATCTAGCAAAACCTCTAGTCTACTACACTATGATCTTAGACAGAGGAGGATATGTGCACAAACCTATATACAGTCATATATAATTATATAGATGACTTTATATCTATAACTTCACAGTTTCATATTCAGAAAAGAAGAAAGATAATCTCCTCAGCATGTGAAGCTTTAAACCTTCGTGCATGTGATGGGTACTGCTCTTAGAGGACATTTGGTTGAGTCAAAACTTCTGTTTCTTGCTGATCTTGTTTTTTTTTTTTTTTATCTGCCAGCTCTAACGTCACATCTCCCACTTCTTCTCGAGTCTGCTTCTGCTCCTCTCTGTCAGTTCTCCTCACCTCACGACAAACCTGAACACCTCTACGCTCCCTCAGATTCTCACTTCCTTCTTCTACTTTGTGTCTGAGTGGCGAATTGACGTGACAGTGTTGCCTCCTCCATGTCCCTCTGTGTGCTCTCCTGTTCCTCACCTCCTCATCTGGCTCCATCCATCACTCTCCTCCTCCACCCACATCTGAAGGCAATGACCTTCTTGCTGTGAGTCATCTCTGCCCTGACAGCTCCTCCATGTTCCTCCTGCTTTCTGCTGCTCCTCCACTGGCCCTGTTTACCTCACCCCCCTGTCACTCCTCATCCCGCCTCAGTGGTGTAACCTCATACTGTCACCTCCTCGCCCTGCTCAATTTGTCTCATTGTCTGACTGTTCTCTCCTCCTCCTCGGTACCCGTGACCCTCGGACAGGGAAATCTTTTCTCCTCAACACTTCTGTGCTCTTCATTGTTTTTGGCTGTCAGGCCTTCATGCCATGTGTGTGAGAGCTTTATCTTAGTTTTTTATCTCCTGCTCCGTTCAAACACTGAAACATCTTTACAGATGATCCCTCAGATTCAGACATCAGCTTCCTGAAACATTTTCGGTTAAGTATGATAAGTTGGTATTTTGCTCATAAAGGTCATAAGCTGTGATCTGACTGGAGTTCAGCTCAGAGAGTTTTATCAATATTTCTAGACAGCAAAACAATAGCATTCAAATCTATCAGTCGATGTCCTACTGCTAATCAGTAACAGGCCCGGGAGGAAAACCAAGAGATCCCTCTCACCAACCAAACTAAGTCCTTCTGAAAGACCACAAGGATTTACAAATTGGACATTTATTCTCTCTAGAAAATTCATGGTCTACCCTGAGTTTCTCCAAGTGGTAAATACCCAGAAAATCTCCAAAGGGATGCATCCTTAACAGATCAATGAACCATCACTTCTTTCAATGTGGAATAACAGCAGGACCTTACATGATGGAGCTCCTTACCTGATCTCCAAGACAGAACCCAGTCTCCCCTGAGAGGAACCTTTTTCCTTTGCTACATCACCATCTTTGCCTGGAACATCTTTGCCTCATTACTGCAGATGAAATCCATTTATGCCTACTCATCTACTGCCACCCCGCTACTTACTTAATTTCTGGATGCTTTAAACTCAACTATAAACCACTTCAATGCTCGCTGAAGGTCCTGCCTTGAAGACTGCAACTGAACATCTTCATCTCCAAATGCAAAGATGAGATCCTGAGGTTTTCCAAACAAATACTCATTTCTCCATGACTACACCTTGAGATCCTGTCATTAAAACCACAGAATCCTTGGCACAGGAGCAGCGCTTAAGGAGTCCAACCTGACCCAGAATGTTCTGATAATGAAGGCACAGCCATTGCATTGAGGATACAGAGACCATATGGCCCTTATAGGCCACATTGAAATCCGATATTTCCACTTATTATCCCAACAAACTTTCTACGGTTACACAACTCAAACTTTTCTGACCCATATAAAAGTGATGCCAATCTAACACTCAACTAAACCACTATGAATCTCTGCAAGTGTAACTATTTGCCCCATCCCATTTTTATGGTTTAAAGGAAACAGATACATTGAAATCATCAAGAAAACAATAATGGAAAGAAACATAGATATTACTAAAAAATGCAGCCAAAATTCCATCCTATTTATAACAAAAAAAAAAAAAAACAGAAAAAAGAGGTCACTGCACCAACCTGGTTAACTTTAACAAAGGCTATGTGTCATTAAAACCACCAAGTGTCTCCTCCCTTGATGGCACCCCTCTAGACCATATTCTTACCTTAACTGGGCATCATTATACATGCATCATAAAATTCATTGGTTCATTTTAATGTAAAAAAAAACTCTTATTGGTCCATCCCTGACCTGTGTCAACGGTAGCAGACCTTATATTCTGTATACAGCGGTCACTCTGTGAACTTGATAATGTCCTGAAAACATATTCTGCAACAGGCTTATTGCCATTTAAGTCTGCTGCAGCTATGAAATGAAACGATTTACAAAAAAAAACCTAAAACTGGACTCTTATCTCCAAGCTGCAATTTAAAGCTAATATTTTGAAACCTTTTAACGAAAAATGTTGTTCAGAGTGCTAGCCCATTGTCTTTCTTTGTCGCAGAGGTTGTGGTAATTTTGGTTGACTCTTTATTTGTTAAATTATGATGTTACCATGGACAACTGAAAAGACATGATTAAAGCATTGAGTTTATACTATTTTGTTTGTTATTATTTAAATTTGCTATATGTTTTAACTCTGATTTCCTTTCTATTTTTGCTTCTTTTAACCTGTAAGAAGTCCGTGGGAGCTTTTTTTTTTAAGCCTTTCAGTTGCAGGTTTACATTTAGATTTAATATTTTCATGACTTCAGTGAAATCATTGACGAAGGCACAGAAACCTAACCTCGATCCCTTCTGCAGCCGACGTTCCACTCTTCGATGCAGGTTAATGAGATGAGGATACACCTCTTCACCCTGCTCTATTTTTTACCCAAATCTAAACTTCTCTCATGTGTCACAAAGACTGCATCACCTCTTGTTCTTCTCTGCTACCAGAACCAAAAGCAGTAAAATTGTTCAACGGCAAGCAGAGATTTTACAACATGGTGCTCCAAACTCATTTCTGCACTGCAAGTACATTTGAGAATGTAACAGAGTCTAAAAACTTGTTTTTTTTTTGTTTGTTTTTTTATTACATTGTATCCGCAAACAGTTTTATTAGGATGATATAAAAAAAAAAACATCAGGAGTGAATCTTAAAGGGATCTGTCAATGCAAATGACAAAGTTTTTTATTTTTTTATTTTGTGGTGAAAACCTATTATAAAGATGTTTTTCAGTTCTGCTGCTAACAGCTTTGTGCTCTGACAGCGGTTTTTGTTGAACCTATTCACCTTACGGAACAGCTGAAAACTAAACTGCTGTGGAAAAACAGAAGTCAGAGGTCACATAGTAGAGTGGAACCTCTTCTGCGGTGCCTCACCTCCTCACCTCTAAACCTTCTTTTCATCTGACTTCAACCTGCTGTGGCTTCTCACACCTGCTTCCCTGTGACCTTCACCCACTTAAATCAACTGCTGCTGTTTAAATGAATTTCAGAGACCACTCACTCACTGAAATATCTTTGTCCATCCAACCAGTGCTGGTGTCAGTATATTGGTTTGGCACAAGGCTGATTTTAGTATTTTACTCTTGGTTAAGCCTCTTAATTTTCCTGTCTACATTGTTCTAAGCAAACTACATTTATCCAAAACAGCTTGCATTGCAGGTTTACTCTCTTAATTATAAGAAATTCTGAGATGCTTATAAAGCCCATCCCGCTTCTTAATGATACATCAGTAAAATTCGACAAACCTGATTTCATTAACTGTTTGCAACAATTTCCAACCTTTTAGGGTTTTTTTATATTCTTATTTTACTCTCTTTTGGTGTTATTTTCAAAAATACCTCATTATATCTGTATTATTACCTGTGAAGAACATTTTTATTTCTGGTGGGGAATAAAATAAAAACCTCAGAATTTATTAAAATAAATAGCTGAAATTACACATAGTTGTATCACATCCGGTGCACATGATTAGAACATCACTACTCAGCATTTTGAAGGATGCTTTTCACCTCTTGAGGTCAGGAGCACAATAAGATCTAAAGAGCTGGCTGAGGCCTTCTGAAAGAAGATTGTGGCAGCTTATGAGTTTGGTAAGGAATTGAAAGTGGTCCTAAAAGAATTTGAAATGGGCCATTCTATTGAACGAAAAACAGTCTACAAGTGGCGGACATTCAAAACAACTGCCAACATTCCCAAGTCTAGCTGTTCAGGCAAGTTCACCCTGACAGCAGACCACAAAATGCAAAAAGAAGCCTCCAAAATCCCTAAAATGTCATCATTGGACCGCTGTAGGTCCAATGAAATGGAAAGTCCTGGGCTAAGTAAAAGCCTAAATCTTGATCTCATTGAGACGGTGATGGTTGGAGTTTGATACCCATCAAACATCTCACAGGTGAAAGTGATGGGTGAGGCAAACATTCTTCAAACCAATGTCAAAGACCAGTTGGTGGCTACAAGAAACTATTAACTGAAGCAATTTCAGCCAAAGGGAGTAACACCACCCATTTTGGGATAAGGTGTCGTAACCTTTTTTTGCAGAACATAAAGTATTTTTTTTTTCTGACAGGTAAACAAAAATAGCATTAGACATCAATATGTGAGGTTCTTTTTAAATAAATTATTATTTAATGGGTTATTCTCAGTATATCACATACCTTTGTAAATCTGACTAAATTCTTAAAAAAATAAAGAAGCACCGAGCAAAGTTTCATCAAAGTTGTGGCTTTCACATTTTCTCAGATAAAAAAACTGTTCTTTAAAGGGTATATAGTAGACATTTGTTGATATTCAAAAAAGGAGAAATGCAGTACATACCAAGAACATGTACTGTTCACTTAGTATTGGTCCACTGTCCACATTCAGCCAGTAAGATAATTTCCTATACTTATTATTAGTGCCACACCAGTTGGTTAAATAGCACACACTAAAATTCACACCACAAATCCCATAGTGCAATGCAACAGCTACTCAAAAATGCTAGTGCGATGGAAATTTCATAAAGTGCCTTTTGTGCTAATTGAGGTGACACTGTCTTAAATCAGTGAACTTTTACTGTGAACACAGTAGTAGTAGGACGCTGAGATTTGGAGATCAAATGTTTTCAGTCGTCCTGAGGAATCAGCTGGTGACTAAAGGTGACCGAGCTTTTTCAGTTGCAGGTCTTAAACTGCTGAACAGTCTCCCACAATCCATTAGGTCCAACAGAACCCTGGGTGATTTTAAATCACTTAGAAACCTCATCTGTTTTCATTAGCTATTAATTCTGGAGGGCTTGAGGATGAGGCCAGTGTTTATTTATGGTAAAGGTTATTGTTGTTTTATTTATACCAGCTGACATTGTGTTTTATTGCTTACCGATTTAATCTTTTATTGTTCCATTTTACCTGTGAAGCACTTTGGTCACTTCTCTGTGTTTAATAGCATTATAAAAATAAAGGTTGATTTTGTTCAACAGATACAGTATGTGCTTTACTGGGCACAGTGGACAGACTCTTTAACAGTCAAAAGGTTGGTCACGCAGGTAGAAGCCAGAACAAGGCGGTGTTGGAAGAGTTTTCCTTTTGAATAGAAAGCAAAATGGGTTTTATCAGATCCTGGTCATTTTTGCCTGCTACTAACCCTCTTCCACCAGTAGGGGCGTTAGGAGCTGAGTTCTGGGTGGTCAGGTGTTTCGCATGAGTGTCATCAGCTGGAGGACTATAAGAAGGAGGCAAGCCAGTACTTCGACGCCTGAGTGTTTTGCCTCTTCGTGGTATTTAACCTGGCCAATTCATGGAGTTGTTTCTCTGAGAAGATTCTGTTTTTGTACCTTGATTATGTTTGTTTTTGTCTCAGGTTGATCAAGCCTTGTTCATGAGAGATATCAGAAGGAACTTACCAACAGTTTTTAAGGATTCTGGATTCTTGTTTTGTTCCACTGGCAGCCAGATCTGACGTTGTCCTCACAGCTTCAAGCGAACCCTGTCCACCCTCCACCATAACTCTCAGGACTCACCTGCTACGGCAGTGTTGCATAGCCCGCCGCTCACCAGGATCAGAACCTCTCTCCCTGGCGGACTTAACCCTACCCAATGTAAGTTTTCTCTATAGAGTATATTTGAGAATTTCAGTAGTGGTTCTTACCTGCGTCTGTTTTCCCTTGCAGTCTCTCTGCTACTTCTGTTTCCTGCACCTGAGCCTGAAAATAAAGTTTTCTTAAACGTTTCTCGGTTTAATCGTGTTTTTCTGCATGTGGGGGAAGTCGGCCTTAAACAATATGACAGTTTTTTGTTACATCAACAGCCACTAACAATCTAAATGTGCAATACTAAAAGATAAACCACCAGGAGTTACATATATAGCCTGAAAGTTATCATTTACTGTTGATTCATTGACATTATTCCAATAAACATTTCCATTTCTGCAATGATAACTTTTATGCCAGTCACATAGTCAAAGTGGGAGTAAACCGCTCTTTCTAGTCAATCTCAGCAGGGCATCCAGGGTGTGCCCCAGGTAATGTGGCATTTGAAATGGTGTGGAAGGTAATGCCTGCCCTGTACAGTGAGGTGCTGACCAGGATAGAAATGTTGCACACCTAGACCTTTGGGTTAAATAACATGTTTCTGTATGCATTAAGTGATATGAAGGAAGACCAGAGATAAGAAGCGAAAATCAGAAATATAGACCCCAAATACTTGACGTTTACAGCAATATTTAGCCGGAAATTAAGGATATTATGTGGTTTTGTCGATGCCAACATGTTTTGTGGGTGTCTCTTCCTGACATCTCTGCACAAAGGTACTTAAGACTAAAGTAACATTTTCATTGAACATTTTCCTGGAAAGATTCTCTTTTGTATAGTATAAATACATTACTGAACTGATTGCAGATGGTGGGTGGGGATATGTCCATGCAGGTGAGCTTGCAATGTTCTAACATAAAAAGGAGTGACAGCCATGTTATTGTAGGTTTAGGTAGGGAGCCTACGTGTATAAGACAGGAAACACATGTACATCTGATTACACGATCTAGTGAGGGATTATTTGATGGGATACTCTGTTACTAAAATATTTAAAAGCTGCAGCACTGATAAAGTTAACAAAATGTGACATAGCTACAAAGACTGAAAGTAAAAAAGAGCAAAGTGACCTCAATGATGGATAAACAAATGACAAGTCGGATTAAAAAAATAAAACAGAACAAAAAACAACAAATTAAAAACAACTCTGTCTTCCAGAATAGCATGAAAAGACAGCTTATATAAAAGACCTCAAAATAAAAGAAAAACAAAAATAATGAAGGATGAAAAACACAAAATGAATCAAGAGGGCAAGCCTAAACTGAATAGAGACAACATCTGAGAAGGTGTTAAGTGTGTGCAAGTGAAAGACCAATTGCTTCATTTTTGTGTATTGACAAAAAGTCCAAATAATCAAAACATGTTAATGTGATTAATTCTTACAAAATGTAGCAATAAGAGCGTAAAATCAGAGCTTTCGTGCACATACCGTGTATAGCCACCTTTCCACTCTCAAAACCAGGTCTGTTAAATAAGGTCTTCATCTTAAGGTTAGACTGAGGTGAAACAATCTTTTATTCCACAGATGATATGCTTGTCAGAACATGAAGTTGCTAAGATCCGAAACTGTTTGTTTACATGCATGTCAGTAGATGTCAAAAATGCTCTTTGAGGTAAATATATTTTTTCTAGGAGTTTAGAACTCAGGAAACGTTTGGAATAAATCCATTCTTGGGTTTCCCTGTTTAGAATATTTTGGTGCATGCCTTAGTGCCTGAACAGACCGCAGCGCCAGCCAGTGAAATTTGTATCAAGTGTTTAGGACTATTCACGTCTGAAAAGCAGCTCTGCTTTGAGATATTCCCCATTAGCAGCATCAGATAGACGAGTGTGTCAATTGCACCGCCTGTGGTCCAAATTCATTCTTCAATGAGAGGTGACATGACAGTTTGATATTGGACCTACGGAAGCCTCTTCTCAGTTTATTGTGGAGGTTCACTTATAGTTCAGTTCTCCTTTTCTTCTCCAACAGTGCCATTCTGAGAATATTTATATTTATTATTATTAAATAAATGTCAGTCCTATCTCTTAATATGATGGCGTCATGACAAAATATAGTATCATTTAATGATTTAATGGTATATTTGAGACTGGTGAAAAAAGTTATAAATGAGACTGATATGCTTCTTATATTTTGTTTTCTTCTATTGGTGGAGAAGAGTTTTGGTTATCTAATGTTTGTAAAACATCTCTGCTTTCCTATCTCCCATAAGACCATAAATGACATGCAGGTAGTACAAATGTTGCCTAATCTCCATGTGAAAAGCTCAAAAAATTCATTCATCACAACAAAGTCTATACAAGCTCAGTGTAACAGATGTTGTTTATTTTATTCTGATGTGAAAAGCCATAAATGACCATTAGTTTGTTCATCAGAGCGCGTTTTGTCAGCTGCTGAGTCTCAGCAGGGCATTTGCCTCAACGTCAGCCAGGACTGGGAATCTCCATCCACATTTACCCACACCATTACCCACACAAACATCTCCGAATTAAACCCAGCATGCACCACAAATGCCCTTTTCCCCTTCTCGATAACAAAACCTCTCAAGACCCCCTCCTCGTCCTCGCTGATTAAACTCCCATTTGATTCGGATAATTAGCCCCCGCCCCCGTCAAATTTAAACTCAGAATTATCAGGATGCATTGCAGGAGATCCATGCAAGCCAACAAGAGCCAAGGGAGTTGATCCTTGCCAGGAATCAGTATAATGGAGGAACTGACACTAATCTAAACTAATGTCTATAACAACTTGTTAGAAATGTGTGCAAACATTGCACTTCAGACCAGCAGCTGCTTTCCATAAATCTCTGAACCAATCAGGGCGCTGTTGGCAGCAAATCCATCTGAATATTAGAACCAAATCAGGCATCATTCAGCTCAGATCATTACAGTGTAACCAAGTTACAGACAATGCTTCACAGACATATTAAACTGGATTTAAAGAGAAAGGGAACCACAAGATAGTCGAACATTTTTTTTTAACTACTATATTCCTGTAAAGACTTAGATGGCAGCTGCCACTTTGTGCGTTCTGCCCAACACATACATATTTTTTGTAGGATACAGACAACAAATATGTCAGTTTTGGTCTTTAAAGCTTATTTTAAATGTTAAACCTACCTACCTTTTATTTTTGAAAAGAATGTTAGTTTTATTTTGAAAGGTCAACAAATTCAGGTTGTCATACACAGTTTTTAATACCCAGTTTAGGTCCATTAGTAATGTGGTCTCCATCTCTGAGGTAATACAACTTTTGAAATGTTGGGGCTTTTATTTATGAAGATCCGTGTGAGCTATTATCCTTTACTTCATTTTAAAAGTCCACATTATCAACCCCATTTATGTGTAGTTTAGATCTATTTGAAATGTCCAACATTTATAGGACTAAACCCCTCATTTTACTGAGAATTAAAACTCCCCATTATTTACTTGTGGCAGAGCTCTGATGTTAAAGGAAAGAGTTCTGCTGAAAACCAAGGGAGATGTCAGTCAACACAATCCAAAGGAGACAGTGCAGTGTGCACTACATGGCTTTGCATACAGTCTATAGGTATTATTTTTTTTATCATGAATCTTTGGGATCAGGCTGATCCAACTTTGATGTAATATCCTTAAAACAAGTCATAATGAGGCTCAGTATTGTGTGTGTCCTCCACGTGCCTGTATGACCTCCCTACAACGCCTGGACATGATGTCCCAGATGTGCTCAATCGGATTCAGGTCTGGGGAACGGGCGGGCCAGTCCATAGCTTCAATGTCTTCATCTTGCAGGAACTGCTGACACACTCCAGCCACATGAGGTCTACCATTGTCCTGCATTAGGAGAAACCCATGACGAACTGCACCAGCATATGGTCTCACAAGGGGTCTGAGGATCTCATCTCGGTACCTAATGGCAGTCAGGCTACCTCTGGCGAGCACATAGAGGGCTGTGCGGCCCTCCAAAGAAATGCCACCCCACACCATTACTGACCCACTGCCAAACTGGTCATGCTGAAGGATGTTGCAGATCGCTCTCCACGGTGTCTCCAGACTCTATCACGTCTGTCACATGTGCTCAGTGTCAACCTGCTTTCATCTGTGAAGAGCACAGGGCGCCAGTGGCGAATTTGCCAATCCTGGTGTTCTCTGGCAAATGCCAAGCGTCCTGCACGGTGGGCTGTGAAAGCACCACCAACATTCAAAAGTGACCAAAACATCAGCCAGAAAGCGTAGGTACTGAGAAGTGGTCTGTGGTCCCCACCTGCAGAACCACTCCTTTATTGAGTGTGTCTTGCTAATCGCCAAAGATGTCCCCCTGTTGTCTATTCCATTTGCACAACATGTGAAATTAATTGTAAATCAGTGTTGCTTCCTAAGTGGACAGTTTGATTTCACATAAGTTTGATTTACCTGGAGTTATATTGTGTTGTTTAAGTGTTCCCTTTATGTTTTTGAGCAGTGTATATTTTCTCCTCACTTTTCAGTACCTAAGCATCTGTTGCATGGCTGATTGTTCATAACGCGACGAGGCTCATTTTAATAGAATTACGACAAGACTTTTCAAGGAACCTTTTAAAAAATATCAACATTTTAATTCTTCAACAGGATTTATTTTATTGTATTGCTCTGAAATTTAATTGTATCATAGTCAGTTGAATCAAATCATACTGAATCAGTGTCTCAAGGTTGAAGGGTAAAATTAATTGTGTCATATGTGTTTGCAGCTTGGGTATCTTTATTGTACAGGATTATTGTGAGCACACTGTTACGAACCAGAGGTATACAGCCATGGTGCCTACAGTTGTGACACATCCTAAAGCCCATTCATTTATGACTTAAATTGGTCTTACTGCTTTCCAGTTAGAAAAGGGAACATTATTTGTGTAGCTAGTGAAGTTAAAAGCATTTTAATGTTGCTTTCATAGACAGCATTTAATTGTTAGATTCTGTTTCCTGATGAATTTCTTTGTACTTCTGTAACAAATGAGTGCAGCAACAGACAATTGATTTTATGTTCCATTCTTTTTTTCAGCTGCAAATCAGAGACATTCTGACCTCTCATTGATTTTTTCTGGTTATTAAAAGCAGTAATGTGAGTTTGAGATGAAACCCCGCTGACACATGGTTCTCATGTGTTAAAGGTTGCTTAACATTGTTATAAATATGTAAAAAGTCCTCTAAGCGCTGTTAACTAACAGTGCTGAGTGAACACTCAATTGTTTGCAGTACCTCATGAACCTAATGACACTTTACTAATAATGTTTTGGGGAAGAAGGTTTCTATTCAGCTGCTGATTGGCCCTGTCAGCAGTGTTCTATTCACTAATACACTGTCAACCCCTGTGCTACTCAGAGGTGTAAAAATTATTTTAAAAGCAGCTACTGAACATTTTTAGAATATCTGATCAGGTTAAAAAGAAACTGCACAAACTAGAACAGAAAGTATTATTCAGACTGACTGTAGGGAGGTTTATGCTGGGTAAATGAACTCTGTCAAACAGGCAGCCAGCCTACCTTCAAAGCTCTTATTCAGCACTTTGAGGTGATGCAGCAATGATGGCAGAAATCATGGCAGGATGGGACAAACAGAAGAGCTCATGCTTCATTTTGTCCTCATCTGAAACAAGAAAACTGTGATCTTGTGGCTGGTTTGGCAAAAATATAAATCAAAGCACATCCAATCCAAACATTTTTTATTTTAACTTTAAGTTTATTATTTTTAAATCTAAAAACAACAATAAGCCAAAATGAATAAAGTTGAAAAAATCCAAGAGACAGGGGCCTTATTTGTTAAAAAAAAATAACATTTGACATGACTTTTATGTCTTCTCTGGACCAGTGGGACTCATACATCCTGCCCCCTCAGAGACGTTGGTGTGTCAATGTTTTAACAATTCTGGAGCGTTCCTGGTGACATAAGCTGTAAATGCCTATTCTAAAAAGAGAAATTAGCAGCTACTAACCAAATGCATCCATTACCTGATCATCATCAGTGTAAGCACCTCTATAAAAAAGGAAATTTTATATCTGCTTCTCTGGAGAGTTAAGGTGTGTATCAACACAAAGCCAGGATGGAAAGACATCAGCAATGGCTTTAGAAATGCAACTGTTGCCTTAATATGAGAAGGGTAATAAGGCCATTTGAAATGCATCAATGTTTTTCACATGTAGAAAACACGGATGTCAGTTGCCAATATCCACAGGAGTGAATGTCAAAAACACCCAGACAGCTCAACTCAGACTCTACTGGCTCAAAGTTAGCATATTATATTAGAAAAACAGAAAATGGTCACCAGTAGAAAAATATAAATGTAAAGCTCTGTATTACAAGAATGACACCAATAGTTCCGCTTTGATTCCTGGTCAGTCAGAAAAGGAAAACTAAACTAAAAACCAAAAGGCTCTGTTTAGTTTTTCCCACTCTGGCCTCTATTTGTCCCCACTCTGTTTCCCTAAAATGTCCAACATTTGCTGGAGATAGAGATAGCTTAATAAAAGAAATGGAAAAAGACACCACTAGAATCTTTAATAAATGGTGATAATACTTCTCTGAGTTGTGTAGACTAATCATACAAACACCTCCGTTTATGCCTGTTTGTCAAAGTTGTTCCTCTTCACACTAAATCAGCTCTTCAGTGGGGTCCAGTTTTTAGTAGCAGCACTGATTAACTACTTAATCTTTTGAAGTTTAGTGAAAACAGACCAGTTGCCACTGATTTCCATCTATTGACCCATCCAGCGATGTTCAGACATTTGTCCACGTCGCTGTAGAGGTTGGAGAATAAAAGCAAACCAGAAGGTTTTTTTCTACAGGTCATAGACATAAAAAACAGCACATCCTATGAATAGTTACCAGGTTTTACATAAATATTACAGTTTAATGTTTAGCTAAACTCCCACAGCAACATCATACAATAGCTGATTGTGGGAGAAGTGTTATAAATTAAATATTTACTAACACAGTTAATACAAAGTAGAAATACAAGCCATTAAAACTGGTGTATTGTCTGTTTTTTTTTTTTTGCAGCACTAGTGGCCTCTATTTTTCTAATTCTTTGACAGTAGGTTAACAGGAAAGGGGTGGAGAGAGGGGTAAGACATGCAGCAAAGGTCACCTGGGCCGGGAATCTAACCGGCGACAGCTGTGTTGAGGAGTGAAGCCTTTAAATATGGGTCGCCCATTATACCCCTGCAACACCGCTGCGCCCCAACACAGGGCTTTTTACTTATTTTGTTACATTGTTACCTGTAATTTAAATATATCCATGTTATGAATCCACACACAATCAGTTAAGTTGCTGAAATGAAATAAGAAAACCATATATAGAAAAATTGTACTCGTACTCGTTATCTTCTGCTTTATCCCAGGTCAAGTCGCGGGGGCAGCAGACTTGGTAGGGATGCCCTGTCATAGTTCTGACTGCCAACTTGACCCACATGCAGAGAACACTCAGAAACCAAGAACGTTTTAGTTATTTTATTTAAAGACAGGAACGACGGTCCGGTGACAAGGAAGCCAGACTGAACTGTGATGGGGAGGAACAAGGGTAAGTAATAGATAATGGAAACAAAACGTAGTTTGCAGATATGCTTACTGATGGGGCGTCGGTATCCGCCAGGGAGAGAACGTGTCGGGACTGAGTACAGATCCAGAGTGAGGTGCCGACAGGAGCCTGGGAGGTAATCCTTCGAGGAGGGTGGACAATTTTCGCAACTGAAACGGTACTCTGATCTGGTCAGGCTGCCAGCCAAGGTAAGATGTCTGGTGAGGTTCACGGTCCATGGGACTTTCCAAAGATTCTTCTAAACCAAGGTAACAATGCATAGAGCAAGACCTGTGTGGAAGGAGTAGAGTTACTAAGGAGCTTAACTTGAAACCACAAGATTCGAGGAGAGCTGGGTGTAATACCACAGGGGGCAAAACAGTCAGCCGCTGAAGTGCTGGCAGTCCTCCTTCTTATAGCACCGTGGCTGATGACCAGATAGGCTGCACCTGTCAGCCTCCAGATTCCAGGACTCCTGCAACACTGCGACTGTGCACAGAGTCCCTAACCCTAACCCTAGCCCCTGGGCAAGGCACTTAACCTCAAGTTGCCTACCGATCTGCGTGTGAGTGCGATTGGGTAAATGTGGCTCTAGTGTAAAGCACTTTGAGCGGTCTGTATGACTGGAAAGGCGCTACATAAATTCAGTTGATTTACCATTCCATTTACCTAGTGAGGAAACTGATTACTGACATGATTAGCAGTTCAGATCCTGACACGCCCAGACTTCCCTCTAACCAGATTCCTCCTCCAGCTCCTCCCTGGGAAGTCTAAGGTGTTTCCAGTTCAGCTGAGTGACATGGTACCTCATGTCCTGTGCCGTGTCCTGGGTCTCCTCCCAGTGGGATGTGCCTGGAATACCTCCTGGGGGAGGCTTCCAGGAGGCATCAGATACAAATGCCCGAGCCACCTCAACTGAATCATCTCGATGTAGAGGAAGTTCTTTTTCAGCCTAAACAGAAACACAAATTTAAAAACCTGAAAATGTGTATGTGAATATGTATTTAACCCTTTTACAATGAAGCCCATAAAAAGTTCTGGTGAAACCAGTTAATTTCAAGAGTCACATAATTAGTGAAATGAAGTCCACCAGTGTGCAATCCAAGTGTTGCATGATCTGTCAGTATGAGCACACCTTTTCTGAAAGGCCCAGAGGCTGCAGCACCACTAAACAAGAGGCATCACACCATGAAGACCAAGGAGCTCTACAAACAAGTCAGGGACAAAGTTGTTCAAAAGTAAAATAATATAAAAAATATGCAAACTTTTAATGTTTCCTTGGAGCTGTGGTTCCCAATCCCGCTCCTCAAGGCCCCCTTTCCTGCATGCTTTAGGTGTGTCCCTGCTTCGGCACACCTGATTTCAATTGATGGCTGATTAGCAGGCTATTGCTGTACTGCAGTCAGCTGAATCAGGTGCATTAAAGCAGAGAAATATTTAAAGCATGCAGGACAGGTTGTGAACAGTTATGCACACTGACGTTTTCTGTTATTTTGTCCTATTTCTTGTTTGCTACACAATAAAAAAAAAAACCTTTCAAAGTTGTAGGCATGTTCTGTACATTAAATTGTGCAAACTCCCAAACAGTGCAACAAAACATTAAAAATGCCATTAAAAAAGCACAGACCATCTGTATTCCCAGAAGATCTGTGCAAAATGACAAATCCTGACCTTTTATTTAAAGTTAAAAATTCAATCATGTTTAACTGCTTGCTCACTCAATCAGCGCAGATTTAAAACTGCCCAGAGAGATCAGACAAATGATTCCCCTCAGAATACTTTGGAATCAGCAGATATGACCTGGTATGTTTTACAGACAGACCCTGACATAAAACTGAAGCCCTACAGGCATCACTTTCTCAGGCTCCCTCCTCATCCAGATCAGGATGAAGAACTCGATCCAGGATTCATGTACGTTAAAAAGATCTGGTTCCAGCATTTTCTCCATTAAGAGAAGAGCAAATGACAAGAAAAAAATTAAACTGATTAATAATCTTCAACAGGATGGTTGTTCTAACTTATTCAGATAGAAATTCTGGTTCAGACTGTGGGGGAAATATCAAAAACCAAGTACTCATATCTATTGTCTCACAGACAGAATATTCTAGTGGTTCTGATGGGTCTGGCTGATGTAATGTATGCACTCTGTGTTTGCTCAATTCAAGGCCTTGAGATGAATGATTCAAATTTGTAATTACACTCTGACACCGAGTTCAAATTAGACATTTCAGGGTGTCACAGTGAGAAACTGTGATTTGTGCCTTCACTGTGAGGTTAGAATTTTATAGATCACATGATGGGTTTCCAATCTAGACTTGGATAGATTGGAACTAAAACAAGCAAATAAAGATCCATTTGTTTTTCAAATTTATTGGAATCTTCATACTTCCAGCTGATAAGTAAAACAAAAGAAAAGCTAACCAGGAAGAGAGATTTACAATAGAAGAAAGATGCACTACATGAATGAACTGGCTGCCAACATCTTTTAGAATAAATGCCTTTAATTTAAAAGAAGCAAAACAATTACACTTGTGTGTGTGTGTGTGTGTGTGTGCGTGTGTGTGTGTGCGTGTGTGTGTGTGTGTGTGTGTGTGTGTGTGTGTGTGTGTGTGGCTTTGTTGGTGGTTTTATTCAGCAAATCTACATGCTCTGGTCATCAAATAATTTGATGCAGGACTGCCAACTCTCATGCAAAGGCCACAACAACACATCTAAAAAGCGAAGGAAGACTTCCAAGGAAGTTACTGTAATGCTGCAGACAACTGCTACACGTGTTCAGTCACTGCTCTGGCTTCAACCAACCAAAAAAGCCACTATACAGAAATACAAATTCCTATTGGTGATGTTACAGAAGCCATTTATGTAGCTCTATAACTAAAGCCTAATGACTGATGCCTGCATGCCAGCAAGTACAAAATGGTCACTAGAAATCATAGGTCCCAACACACACCTAAGAGCACCTAATCAGACCCTACATGCTGTGAAAGAACAACATTGTTTCTGATATTAAACCGAGCAGGTGTAAGCTATACAGGGATCAAAATAAAGAAGGCCTCCATCTGCTTTAGTCTTGATAGTTAAAAGCTGGTGTTCCACTGAACAAAGCCGCGTTTTCTTTCTCAACATTTGGTATCCAGCATCTCCTTGCCGCTTTGCAGCAAACACAAGCATCTCTGGCTACTTTTCATTGAAAAACCACACTACCTTTGGTTTATTGTTCTGACATTATTCTCCAGAGAGAGCAAGAAACAAAAGCCCCTACAGCTACCAGAACACTGCCAAGTCCTTCTGTACAGCCCAGTGGACTAGGCCACAAAGACGTTTGGATAAATGTTCTTTTCTGAAATGTTTTGATGGTTTTCTGATGTTTCTTGTTTTTCACAGATTCTTTTTAACAAAGGAAAATAAAGAATAGCAGCAACAGCTGTGTCTAAAAAGCAGCTGCTTCCTCGAAAGGAGAAGCTGCAACAGGAGGGAAGATTGCAGTAACAGCAAAAAAGGAACAAAGGATGACAAAGACGTCTAAAGAAAACAGATGATCAGTTGCTGAATATGATAATCAATATCATCCCACTGAGAGGGTTAACAGTCAGAATTTAAGACTTAGCCCAGCTAAATTCAAGTCCTAAGGCCATTTCAGAACTCTTGGAGGGATTTACAAACCAATGTGATGGTGAGGAAAACTAAAGTAAAAACACAAAGGGCTCTGTATCAAACTTATATACCACAGTTCACAATCTACTCTGCAGCAGGTTTATTTCTGTTTGTTCTGTTCATGTTTGTCAGCAGCTGATTCTAATTAGTATGAGGTTTATATCAGAACAATATTCCCTGTAATACAAAAACTAGTCCAACTGTAAAATAGCTGCCTCATTATCTACAAAGGGATGTTGTAGAAAAATGCATTTCATGTTTTTATTCCAAAGGTACTTACGATTAATTATCAATTGGATTTAGGTTTGTACTTTGACTGGGCCATTCTAACACATAATTAAAGCTGCAAGCAGCCTTGAAGGCCCTCGCACCTCAGCGCAACTCGGCCTGTGCAGCGACCGCGGGAGCCTGGCATTGCCTCCTACACACCACACACGATGACACCACTTCACTTCAACACGTCGCCAGTAGGTGGCACTGTGAGCAACATGTTATATGATCTTCGGTTATGCAGAGTTTTGGTATGGCAAAAAGCATTCAAAACTTGGAGTAAATCGGACCTTCCAGATGGAAGCTGCACTGACTTGTTTGTTTGTGGGCGGCGCTAAAACGACATCATCAATTGACCATGTCAACATGTCCATCATTAAGTCATGATCATGTATACTACATTTCAAGTGGATCCGATGATGTATGAGGGAGATATAGCCCTTGAAGTGTCCTAGGGGGCGCTGTTGATCCAAATTCCAATGTAATCCAATAGAGGTGTTTGGGGGCTGGTAAAGATCAACCATATTTATTTTGGAGGGAATCAGACCATGCATGTTTAATTTAGAGCCAAACGTATGGCCATTGCGTGTCATCAGAATTTGCCACGCCGCCACATCCATACCCTCCAGCCATTCCAGTCAGTACAGGCGATTGTCTAAGACCATCATGTTACTTGGGACAGTTTCACATTGATTAGGTGAAGAACATCAAAAATTGACTCTCTAATGGAAAACATGACACTTCCTGTTCTCAGGGGGCGGGGCTTCGATGATGTCAGCATCCGATCAGTGAATATTGTTGAGGGGAGGGCCAGAGGCAGATCAATCCCAAAAGGTTTCAGGTCTCTGTGACTTTTCTTGTAGGAGCTACAGGTCCTTCTCAAAATATTAGCATATTGTGATAAAGTTCATTATTTTCCATAATGTCATGATGAAAATTTAACATTCATATATTTTAGATTCATTGCACACTAACTGAAATATTTCAGGTATTTTATTGTCTTAATACGGATGATTTTGGCATACAGCTAATGAAAACCCAAAATTCCTATCTCACAAAATTAGCATATTTCATTCGACCAATAAAAGAAAAGTGTTTTTAATACAAAAAATGTCAACCTTCAAATAATCATGTACAGTTATGCACTCAATACTTGGTCGGGAATCCTTTGGCAGAAATGACTGCTTCAATGCGGCGTGGCATGGAGGCAATCAGCCTGTGGCACTGCTGAGGTCTTATGGAGGCCCAGGATGCTTCGATAGCGGCCTTTAGCTCATCCAGAGTGTTGGGTCTTGAGTCTCTCAACGTTCTCTTCACAATATCCCACAGATTCTCTATAAAATCTTCATCTCCATAAAGCTTTTCAGCAGATGGAAGCATGAAGTGCTCCAAAATCTCCTGATAGCTAGCTGCATTGACCCTGCCCTTGATAAAACACAGTGGACCAACACCAGCAGCTGACACGGCACCCCAGAGCATCACTGACTGTGGGTACTTGACACTGGACTTCTGGCATTTTGGCATTTCCTTCTCCCCAGTCTTCCTCCAGACTCTGGCACCTTGATTTCCGAATGACATGCAGAATTTGCTTTCATCCAAAAAAAGTACTTTGGACCACTGAGCAACAGTCCAGTGCTGCTTCTCTGTAGCCCAGGTCAGGCGCTTCTGCCGCTGTTTCTGGTTCAAAAGTGGCTTGACCTGGGGAATGCGGCACCTGTAGCCCATTTCCTGCACACGCCTGTGCACGGTGGCTCTGGATGTTTCTACTCCAGACTCAGTCCACTCCTTCCGCGGGTCCCCCAAGGTCTGGAATCGGCCCTTCTCCACAATCTTCCTCAGGGTCCAGTCACCTCTTCTCGTTGTGCAGCGTTTTCTGCCACACTTTTTCCTTCCCACAGACTTCCCACTGAGGTGCCTTGATACAGCACTCTGGGAACAGCCTATTCGTTCAGAAATTTCTTTCTTGCTTGAGGGTGTCAATAGTGGCCTTCTGGACAGCAGTCAGGTCGGCAGTCTTACCCATGATTGGGGTTTTGAGTGATGAACCAGGCCGGGAGTTTTAAAGGCCTCAGGAATCTTTTGCAGGTGTTTAGAGTTAACTTGTTGATTTAGATGATTAGGTTCATAGCTCGTTTAGAGACCCTTTTAATGATATGCTAATTTTGTGAGATAGGAATTTTGGGTTTTCATGAGCTGTATGCCAAAATCATCCGTATTAAGACAGTAAAAGACCTGAAATATTTCAGTTAGTGTGCAATGAATCTAAAATATATGAATGTTAAATTTTCATCATGACATTATGGAAAATAATGAACTTTATCACAATATGCTAATATTTTGAGAAGGACCTGTATATCAATTTCGTCTTTTATGGCGAGAAGTCATATTTTGAGGCTTGGCCACGCCCACACGCTTTCATGTATCAAAAAGCTTTTGATAACTTTTGATCCCCATTGCCTTAAGAGTATACTGAGTGACTTTCAAGTCTCTAAGTCAAAAGCTGTAGGAGGAGTTTGCTCAGATATGCGGGTTAGAAACGCCCAAAACAGGGTCAAAATGGCAACTTCAATCCAAAATTGACGACTTCCTGTTGGGTTTGGACCAACGCTCCAAGATACTTTTTTGTAGGACCTGACAAGTTACATAGGTGTACCAAATTTCAGATTCCCCGGTCAAAGCACGGCTTGGGGCTGATTTTTAAAAATTTTGCTATGGGGCGCTGTGGACGAATTAGGCCACGCCCACCAAATATGTCATCAAATCTCTGTTGTGGACTGGACTAGGATCAATCATATTGAATTTGGTGCAGATCAGGTGATGTATGTGGAAATTAAAGCCAAACGTATGACCATGGCGTGATGTCCAACTTCGCCACGCCACCACAGCCACGCCCTTTCATGAAAAGTTACTGTGCTTCAAACGAAGTTAGACCCACTACTTATCTGTCTTCTGACACACTTTCAAGTTGATTGGGTCAAGAGGGTCAGAGAAGTACCTTTCCAAGTGAAAAAATTTACTTCCTGTTCTGAGGGGACTTGGCTTTGATGATGTCAGTATATGACCCCATAGGATCGTCGGGAACCAGAAGTCGTCCTTCATGCCAACTTTGGTGTGATTTGGCATTTTTTTGGGAAAGTTATTGCATTTTTTCACTTTGAGCGTGAACGCCAAGTTCGTGTCCCGGCCACGCCCCTAAACATGGCCAAAAACTCACGATTTTGATGCCTTAACCGCATATTGACCAAATATGAAGCCAATAGCTCAAAATCCCTAGGAGGAGTTCGTTAAAGTTCGAGGTGAGTAAAAGTGAAAAATGGCCAAAAATTTGCCTTTGATCCAAAATGGCCAACTTCCTGTGCATTTCAGGGCATACCCCCAAGATATTTTTTTCCTTGGTTTGAGGAGGTCTAGCAGTGTGCCAAATTTCAGATCTGTACGGTTCGGCCTAACTCACGTTTGGGGGCATTGCTAAGTGGTTTGGCAACGACATTAAGGAACAAGAATTTTACATGGGGGACAATTTTGGGTAAAATTATATGCGTTTTCGTCCATGGCAAAGTCCCCATGTTGCCCCGCAAAGAGGCAACGGAAAAAACAAACAAACAAAGAAAAATAAGAATTCTTGCAATTACAATAGGCCCTTGCAGTTTTCCTGCTCGGGCCTAAATATGCTCCGATCTAAATCATCACATTGTATCTCTGGCTGTATGTTGCCCTGCTGAAGCAACGGCTTAAGTGAACCTTTGCCTGAGCCTCAAGTTCTTTTCAGCCTTTAACAGCAATTCTTCCAGAAAACTCCTGTATTTAGCTATCTAACTGGATTTTCCATCTACTCTGATCAGCTTCCCTGTCCCAGGCCTTCACCACCATGTTTCACCATGGTGATGGCATCTCACACCATTCTGAGGCTAAAAAGTTTCATTTTGGTAATATCTGACACAGGTGGACTGTTTACTATTTTCTAGTTAATAGACTTTGGAACGTTTTTATTTATACTACTTTGTGTTGGTTTGTCATGTGACGTCTCAATAAAGCACATTGAAATTTGTGTTTTAAACATGCCAAACTGTGACATGGTTTCTGGGGTAGGAATACTTTTGCTCTGTGTCATAATGCAGAACATTAACAGGATGTAAAAATCTATCTACAGTCTTTCATGAATCCTTCCACAAGCACACTCGCACTTAACCTTCAGCGGGAGTTTTCCTGGATTCACCATAAAATCAATTCAGGAGGGAATATCAGAATGAAATGACTATGTAATCTGAAAACGTCACCTCCCTGTGAACCACCCAAGAAATAAAAAAACATAGATATCAGTGTTCCGGTTTGATCAGGAGCCTAGAGGCGGTGAATGTTAATCGCCTCCCTCAACATTACATTCATTTACAGTCCTCAGTCCTCAAAGAATGGCTGACAGGATGTATGGCTGCTTGGGGGCACCGATGTTGCTGCTTCCTGAATTCATAATGACACAAAGCTGAAATGTTCGTATTCTGGCCCAATCAAAGCCCTCAGGTAGGAATCATGTTGGGAACCAATGTGTCACTAACATTCGACAGCATAGGTACACCAGATTTCTTTCTCCACACTTTCTGCCTCTTCATTGTTGACCTAGTTTTATGTATTAGGAAATAAGGAACATTTTGCTTTTAACAAATTCTAAAGTTATTAAATCTAACATCAAGTATACAAAAACACACAAGAAATCCTAAAGTCTAATTACTTATTAAACAATGATAAAAATAATAGAAAACCTCTGTGAGCTGTGTGGGAAAAACTAGTTATATCCTTGCTGCCTCCATGGGATTTAAAAAGCAAAGTAGCAGCCAGCCCCTGCGGATTAAATATACTAATTACATGATCATAAATGTGAGCACCCTACTAAAAGCAGGCATTTTTATGATCTGAAGCATATAGATGTATGATAACATGATATCAAGGTGAAAACACACCAGCGCTGACCTTAAAGAAGCAACTGCTCTACTCAATCAGGTTACGGTTAGAAGGTCATTTTCAATTTATTTATATATGTGTATATTGTACATTGTAAATATGTATATTCTGTAATGCAAAAACAAAACCAAAGAGCAAAGTGTACCGGAGTCAAATTCCTTGTTTGTATGTACGAACTTGGCAATACAACTGATTCTGATTCTGAAACAGAGTGAGGTCCATCATTCTACAGTGAGGAAGTTTATTCCCAAGTGGGAAAAAAACATTTCTCCCTTGACAGCTGACTCGGAGTGGATATCCCAGCAAATTTACCCCAAAAAGACAGCAAGCAACGAGCGAGCCAGCAGACTCTGCAGGCCTCAGAATTTAAAATTTTCATGACAGGAAAATTCAGCCTGCTGAACACAGTGGTGGATCTAGAAAATTTTACATGCGGGGGCAAAGGAGGCGCAAAAGGTCTTGGAGGCAGGTTGGGAATGTTGGACCTCTTCATTGAAATTCATTGATTTAAAAAAAATATATAATGACAATTAGAATTAGTTTTCACTGGGTTTCTGCATTGTAGAATTTGCTTTTATTATAACATAAAATTAAAACATAAATTGGCTACATCTATAAAACCTTGACTATCTAACTTCACAACACATCTGTAGACCTGAGCAGATATGTTTTTCAACGAAACATCTAATAGCTCTGCACTATAATTTATATCCAGAATAAATCCATACCAGGCGGCCCAGCTGGATGGGCTGGATTCCCTGAATCTGTGCCTTCCTTCTCTCCTACAATGGTTTTCTTCTTCTCTCTCTCTGACTGAAATCTTGTCATCTTCAATGCTTACGCTAACATCACTTTTCTCATCTTCACTCATTTTTTTAACTGTTGAACTTTCAGTGGCCTCCTTCACCTGTGACCCTCCTGGTCTCCTTCCTCAGATCTCAGTCTCTTCCTTCCTTCCTCAGATCTCAGTCTCTTCTTCCTTCTCATCCCTTACTTTTTGCCAAAGAAACTGGAAATGTCTCCACTTTTATTTCCTGTTCATTGTGATCTGCAATATGCATGCATTTAGAAAAATTGCCCATTTAGTACCACAAGAAGTCTATAACAATATGAAATCAGAAATGATCACATTGACCCAGGTCACACAAGCAGTTATATTTAGAAATCTTATTCTCATGGCAGCCAATTTATTATTTATCTGACCGACCGGATGTGACGTGGTTTAATTGTGCCTCATTGCTGTGATATTGACCATATAGAGCCGTCAGTGAAACTGCAGCCCCTAAAAAAAAGCAAACCTTAACATTTGGTTTCATAGCTAAACTTTTCATTAACTGTTATGTTTATTGTAAGCTAAACTATCAGGGGAAATATGGTAACACTCTTACAAATCACACACAAGTGAGTCATTGTTGTCAAATGATTAATAAACATATTACACCGTGAACGTCGGTAGCTTCAGCAGACATTTCATTCAGTGTGAACTTAACTTTCTTTATTGTTGTGTTAAAACATCACCTGGACAAACTGACTTTACCTGCAAAAACCTGAACACCTCGGTTGCTCCACTCTACTGAGCTGCAGACAGACTGCCGCGTTAATGTGCCTGACATACGGTGTTTAATGCAGGGCGGTAACTAAGTTTTTCAGGGACCTTAGATTATATCAACGATTATATATTTTTGGTAAATTAATGTTTAATTTGAAGGCTGTAGGAGGCTTTTAGACAAACAAGCAATTAGTAATTAGAAGTATTTTAAGGACATATAAGTAGGGGGCAGCTGGGAGGGCAAACTTTACAGCAGGGGGCAGTTGTCCCCCTTTAGATCTGCCCCCGGCTGAAAATTAAGGGACACTGCAGAGTCAAACATATTCTCAGTGACGTCACCAACCCATCACCATACACAACATCGATGATATGCTCAGAGCTTTCTTGTGCATTATTTACCAAGGCATGGTAAAGTACAGTGGGGAGAACAAGTACTTGATACACCTCTGATTTTGCAGGTTTTCCCACATGAAAAGCATGTAGAAGTCTTTATTTTGTATCATAAGTACTCTTCAATTGTGAGTGATGGAATCTAAAAAACAAAATCCAGAAAATCACATTGTGGGATTTTTATGTAATTAATTTGCATTTTATTGCGTAAGTATTTGATACATCAGAAAACAAAACTTAATATTTGGTACAGAAACCTTTGTTTGCAATAACAGATATCAGACGTTTCCAGTAGTTCTTGATGAGGTTTGCACACACTGCAGCAGGAATTTTGGACCACTCCTCTGTAAAGATCTTCTCCAGATCCTTCAGGTTTCGGGGCTGTTGCTGGGCAACACAGACTTTCAGCTCCCTCCAAAGATTTTTGATTGTGTTCAGGTCTGGAGATTGGCTAGGCCACTCCACGACCTTGAGATGCTTCTTACGGAGCCACTCCTTAGTTACCCTGGTTGTGTGCTTCGGGTCATTCTCATGCTGAAGACTCAGCCCGACCCATCTTCAATTCCCTTACTGACAGAAGGAGGTTGTTGGCCAAGATCTCCCGATACATGGCCCCATCCATCCTCCCCTAAATACCGGTGCAGTCGTCTTGTCTCCTTTGCAGAAAAGCATCCCCAAAGAATGAAGTTTCCACCTCCATGCTTCGTGGTAGGGATGGTGTTCTTGGGGTTGTACTTATCCTTCTTCTTCCTTCAAACACGGCGAGTCGAGTTTCGACCAGAATACATTAGCAAACTTCAGACCTTCTTATAATTGAGCCAACAGTTGTTGCCTTCTCTCCAAGCTGCTTGGCTATTTTCCTGTAGCCCATCCCAGCCTTGTGCAGATCTACCATTTTATCCTTGATGTCCTTACACAGCTCTCTGGTCTTGGCCATTGTGGAGAGGTTGCAGTTTGTTTGATTGAGTGTGTGGACAGGTGTCTTTTATACAGATAAGTTCAAACAGGTCCAGTTGATACAGGTAATGAGTGGAGAACAGGAGGGCTTCTCAAAGAAGAATTAACAGGACTGTGAGAGCCGGGATTCTTACTGGCTGGCAGGTGATCAAATACTTCTGTCAGGCAATAAAATGTAAATTAATTACTTAAAAATCACACAATGCGATTTGCTTGATTTTTGTCAGATTCCATCACTCACAGTTGAAGAGTACCCATGATACAAAATAAAGACTTCTACATGCTTTGCAGGTGGGAAAACCTGCTAAATCTGCAGTGTATAAAATACTTGTTCTCCACACTGTATGCAGACACTGTGGCTGAGGCACATCAACATCATGGTAGCAACCTTTGGGACATGAGAGAGCTGAAAGTCTTCATTGGCTTCTTGTAAATTCGAGGAGCACAGGGAGCAAAAATATGGACTTGGACAGTCTCTGTTTTGAAAAACAGGGCTTCCAGTTTTTCAAGAATCTGGATGTGCTCAAGAAATAGGTTCTCAATTTTAATAAAAAGGAAACCTGACATACGTGACTGGTGGAATACAGGTTTGGACTGATCTCTGATACCTGTACCAAGTTTGTTGAAAACTTTATTGCCTGCTAATAGTCAAATGCCAACATCAGCACTGGCGAGCAGTTTTTTTCCCCATCAAGTCCAGGTTCAAATTTGTATAGCAAATAGTCATTACAAATCAGGGGTCAAATTTTAAATGGAAGCGTATGTTGAGTACGAATACATGCTGACTGGGGCTCCAAATTTAGAGGAGGAAATGCGGAGTAGAGGTCAGCTCCTTGGAGAGAATGGGGTTTTGAAACTGGAAGAGCCATTCATGTGGAAGAAATGTCACCACCGATAGTTTCTTCACCTCTCTAAAGATGGCTACCATCTTGCAGGGCAAGATGACCAGCCATTTGGGCACTCTTGGGAGAACAAAGTGTGAGTTACCTCCCTCCAACAAACAGCAAGTGGAACTATTCTCTACAAGGATGCTGAAATGTGGATATGCAACGCTAAGAATTTATCAGGAAAAGCCCCGTAAAAATGCAGGAATACATGCCCATGTTCTCTTCCAGAAGTGCACTGGCACCCTGTTGATCTGTTGTAAATAGTTTTATTAGCCTGATTGTAAGTAGTTCAAATAGTTATAGTGATAATAATAGATCTAGTTATAATAGTTATAGTTTGAAAAGTATAAATATTCTTGCTTTCAAAGCTTCTTTTACTGACTTTTGACATCCAGTTTGTGTGTTCATCATGCCATATTTGTTGATTACTGTTTATTACATAACTTTTTGCTAAATTAACATTGATGTTTAGATTTTGTTTTTGTGATAAAGGAAGCTAAAATTGTTGATTTCAAGTTGTATATTTTGTTAGATTTCTCAATGCAAGTAAAATCTTAAAGCATGATTAAATTTTGCCTATTAAATAAAAAAAAAAAGGTTTTATTTTGGTTTGTAAACCATTGTTTGGCTAACAAAATGTAGTATTATCATAGTTGTAAAATTACAAGGTGAATTAAATGAGGTTTAAATGCAGCATTCAAAATGACCGCTTGAGGTTGTTCCAGTAATTATAGTATAGTGGCCTTCCGACTGTTAAGAAATCCATGCATAAAACATTTCTGAACATAAATAGCTTTATTTTCTATTTTCTAACAATGTCATCTGTAGACTAAAGTTTTTCAGATCAGTCTAATGTCATATAGATTTTCTACACAGGTTATGGTTGGAAAGTGAGATGTGTGTATCTGTACGTAGATGGTCTAAGGGTCCATATTCTCTGAAGAGGATATCGGTCTTGGGTTACTATGCCAGAGGTTACCAATCCCTCACAACGAGATTCTCCTGAGTGGATAAAAAGCAGTTTAGATGGAGGCTGCCTTTTTGAGACAGATTTTGTATTGTCTTGGAGAGGAAGTGATGCCTTGAAGGTGGGAGGCTCAGACCCTGGTGCAGGTGCAGTGAGAGGAAGGAATATCCCTGTGGCTTCACCAAGACAGCCAACATGAATCAAAGCTGCTCTGGTTACTGGCAGCACTGATAAAAAATAAAATTGGACTTTTATTACTTTTATGTGACACCTGAAAAGATTTCATCAAAACATCACACCTAATAAGATGCTCTTCAACTCTGCATGGTTTAAAGTTTCAGAGGACCACAACGGTGGATTATCAAGTTCAGCGCTTCACAAGCTCAGAGAATTTAAGATCAGTTTTTTTTTTTTTTTTTACTTTTGTTTGTTTTTTGATACAAACAGATTTCCAACCATTACCATCAGAAAAAAATCTGAGTTTTACTTTAGAAATAAAACCCTAAATCAAGAACACTTCAACTGATTAATGTAACTGTCAAGAAATGTTATATATTGACTTTAGAGATTGACGTGACTTTTTTCAGTGCTGACTAAGTCATGACCCACCTTTCTAAAATTAGAAACACACCGATGATGTCCAGTGCATGGCAAAAAGTATATATATTTTCATTATATCTAGTAACTAAAAACAACACCAGTAGTGTCTGTCATCAAGCCACCATAATGATGAAAACCCAAGAGATCCTTCTGGTTTTCTCTTCAAAGCATCACCTGATGCATTTTGGCCTCTAGCTCAGTGGATCTCAAAACCTTTTAGGCTGAGTCCTCCTTTAGAGAAACAACATTGCCCAACAATCTTAACGAACAAATTCTTGTCATTTTGCCTTACTCATTGTCTGACATAAATAAATAAAACAACATTCGTAATGTTTTAAGAACCATTAAGTTAATTTGTGCCGTAAAATCCAAATAATTCTTAAAACTCAATATTTTGTTTTAAAGATTTTATTCAAATTGTCATCAATACTGCCAGTTATTTTCCCCTTTTTTTATCATCACATAACTCTCAGACACCCAGAATGTCTTCTGTATTCCACTATATCATTAATGAAATATTCTCAGTGAATACTTCGTTTTGTACAAAGCTGAATATCCTGACAACAAAATCACACAAAAATCATCAATGGAAATCAAATTCATTAACCAATGGAGGCCTGGATTTGGAATCACACACAAAATTAAAGTGGAAAAACACACTACTGGTTGATCTAACTTTGATGTAATGTCCTTAAAACAAGTCAAAATGAGGCTCAGTATTGTGTTTGGCCTCCACGTGCCTGTTTTCCCCTCCATGTAAAATTTTGTTTTGAAGTGATCCAAAGAGAGAAATCATCTAATGACCTAAAACATCTACCAACTCCCTTCCATGGAACAACCTTTAGGCTGGTTCCAACATATGTATTACAGATGTTTCCCTGTCAGAGGAGCTGAGAAAAGACATGGTTACATGTTACATGATCCTTCATAGGCGTGGGGTTGGTGGCGCAGAGGTTTAAGTATGCAACCCATGTATGAAGGCCTTAGTTCTTGACGAAGGGTGTTGTGGGATCGAATCCCAGCAGTGTCTTCTGCACACCATTTCCCTGCTCTATCCACCATTTCCTATCTGCTTCTAGTTGAAAAATAATAAAAGCCACTACTGCTGCAAAGAACATTAAAAAATAAAATCAGTCAACAATACTCTAAATTGTAATTATAATTTTTTGTTCTTCATCTATTTATAATAAGACCGGCCAGGAAGTGAGAAACACAAGGGCAGATGCTTGGCCTCCTTCAGATAATCGCTGTATGTAGTTGCTATTTTCATTTTCTGTTTCTCTACGTAATCACTAGCATATGTTCATGTGATTAAGGATAAGTTAATTCTCGATGCTATTAGCAAATACTTGCAATAGAGTAATTCTATTTCAGTTAAAACGTTTTTATATCAATCTCATTCTTTTCTGTAAAGTATGCAATATGGTATCAATGACTAAGAAAAAGAATATACCCTGCAGAGTGATTGATACAAGAATGATATATTTTATCTAGTGCGACTGATAAGAATTTTAATAAATAATAAATGCTACATACATGGTATGTAGGGAAAAAATGCTATTCTATACGTAAAATCTTTAATGGTAAATAGCTGAAATTATATGCTTTCTATTTTGTTAAAAAATGCAATGCATAAAATGCTTTTGATTAAATGCATGTGCATCAGTTGCAAGGTCAATAAGAGAACATGGGAAATAACCTTAGACTTCAACATCACGATGAGCTCCTTACTCAGACCTCATCACTTAATAGTAACATATGTTTCTGCTGTATTTATGAAAGACCTGACATGTTAAATAGACAAAGTCAAATACCTGTTTTTAGAACTCCTAAACTGTTTTTTTACCTCTCTTATAGATGACTCTATTTTGTTAGAGTTTTAGATTGACAAAATAAATTAGTGTCATATATAATTCTCATATTGATCAAGCAAATAATTGTTCAAGTTGAGAGAAAAGTTTGAAACTTATGCTTTTCTCATCCAGTAAACCATTTTGGATTGGAAAATGCATTTTTTAGGCCCTTTTACTGTATCAATTTTCAAGATTGTCAGAGAAAAATAAAGTCAGACATGTTTATATAAATTTCAAATAGTTTAAGGGTTGTTGCGTGTTTTCTGTATCATAGATACTTCGCTGTGTTATCTCAGTTGTTCTTTTTTAACCCTCAAACTAACAAAAAATTAAGCAAAAGCAGAGCTAAATATCCAAGCACGAATCTTAAAATGCACCTGAAGAAAGGTTTGTCACACCCTGGAAAGAAAACGTGCAAAGCGTTATTTTGGTTGACATAAGCTGCCTCGAGTGAACCCACACTGATGGAGACAGGTTTTATTAGCAGCATCTTTCAGCATGACACACACACCCACAGGAGGATTTTTGCAGCTCAGTTTATGAAGCATTCAGTCTGTTAAGTCACCTATGACCTCTGAGGAACAAGAGAGGAAAATCTCTTCCTGACAGCAGGTTGCTGCAGGACAAAACCTGTCTTCAGCAGAAAGGAAGAATTTTACTGAGGACAATCATTGATTTTATTGATTTCAGCAACACACTGGGAAATCACAACATCACCCAGAGCCTGACCAGATATTACAAACAAGAATTTGCTGTGATTGAAGGTGCTGTGAGATTAATGCTGAACCTTGCAAAGGCATTTACACCACTGGAACTTGTCCAGATGTAATATTACAAATTGTGTTTTATTTGGATATTATGTGATAGACCAACAAAGCAATGCATGAGGAAGAAACAAATATACCTGTTTTTCATAATTTTGTTCATAATATTTGTAACTAAGATGGCGCCGCTGATGGCAGCTTCAGAGCTTTGCTCTCTGGTAATTCTGTGTGTTTTTGTAGCGCATTCTGCCACCATTCGATGGTCTCTTTCAGCAAAACGAACTTCTAAGGATCAGACAGTCTTCTCTGGGCATTTTTTCGCCATCATTCATTGACACCAGCTTCACAGAGATCCTGGCCAGTGGAGCGTTGGCTCTGTATGGGCTATACTGCTGGAGACGGCAGAGAGGGAAGACATCTGGCATGTTCGTTAACTCCAACAGGGGACTACGCGCACCGTTGCTTTCAATCCACCTGGCAAATGTACGTTTCCTGATCAACAAGATGGACAAACTGCTTCTCCTCACCTGTAAAAATTCTGATCTCCGCAGATCTGCCGCCCTCTGTTTTACCGAAACCTGGCTGAGTGAGAACACCCCGGACTGCGGACTTTGGATACTGGGTTTCAGCTGTTTAGAACGCACCTCAACACAAACTTATTGGGGAAAAAGCAAGGAGGTGAAATCTGCTTTTATATAAACGAAGTTTGGTGCAGAGATATCAAAGTGTTGAAGATGATACATAGTCCTGACCTGGAGTCATTTCTCATAAACTGTAAACAGTTTTATTCACAGAGGGGGTTCTCCTCATTTGTACTGGTTGGCACTAACATACTTCCTCAAGGCTCCACTTCAGATGCTGAAAAACAACTAGCTGAGCTGATAACAGACGTGTTGAAAAAACATCCAGATTGTCTCATCATTGTTCTTGATTTTAACAGTGCAAACCTCTCCAATGAACATCCCAAATACAGACAGCATCATGCTGTCACCAGGGCTGCTTTGAGACTTTCTGGCCACTCTCTGGTCCATCTCATCCCAACCTACAGGCAGAAATCAAAAGCTTCCAACCCAGTGGTTTGGACTGTTAAGAAGTGGGCTGATGAGTCAAAGCAGATGTTACAGGTCTGCTTTGACTGCACAGATTGGACTGTTTTTAAAACTTCAGCCACTGATTTAAACCAACTTACTGAGGTAGTGACATCATACATCAGGTTCTGTGAGGACATGTGTGCAGACCAAGACCTTCTGGACATACAATAACAATAAACCTTGGTTCACTCCTCATCTGAGGTAGCTGCATAGGGATAAGGAAGCAGTCCAGGAACAAACTGACCAAGGAGATCAAAGCAGCAAAGAGAAGCTACGGTGAGAAGTGTTATGGATGTGTGTAAAATGTCACAACATATTTTGTGCAACCGTGTGGAATCTGCAATCGGTTTAATACAAAGGTTTCATTAAAAGCAGGACTGAGCAGCGTTCCACTCCACAGTGCTCCATGGAAGCAAATTATGATTGATTTCACTAACATGGGAGCAGAACACAAAACTGAAGGAAAAAGTTCCTTCTTAAAAGGGAAAGACCAGGAAATCACACCACGTGAGTACCTGAAATCATGAGATCTGACGATGGCACTCATTTTCCCCAATAAAGATCCAGGGGAAGTTGAAAGGTGAATGGGAGTAAAACGTAAATTGGTTAAGTTTTCAAACCAGCGTCTCATAGGTTAGTATGGAGAGCTAACAGAACTATGTACACAAAAAGAAAAATTGGCTAAAGTCTGCAGACACAAAATTAACCTGGATTTAAGATCTAACTAGGTTTATTTAATCTGAGATCCTCTCCAAATGCAACAATATATGTCAGTCTACATGAGATACTAACAAAACTTCACCCACTGGTATTATATAAAGATCTGAGTGAATATGTGAAACAACTGACTAATAATATGATGAGTGTTATTCAACAGGTGATGCTCATCCAGGAGGGAGACAGTAGGATTCAGTGTTCCCAGGAAATGCAGCTCATTTATTAATCATTTTTTCTCCTACAGGTGAAAGCCGCAGAAATAACATCACACTGTGTGGAAGTTTTGCTGACTAATCATAGGCTGGATCTATGAAACATTATGATCACAGACCAAATGACCCAAGACCAAAAGACCAAGGTTCTGACTGACTTATGAACCTCACCGACCTGACAATGATAATATGACACTTCTCCAGACTGGACGGACCTGACAGACAACACTTTCAAGGTGGACCCCACTAAGACCACTTTATTGATCCTTGGTGGACACAAAAGAATTGAAGCATTCAAAACAGACCTAGTGGAAACAAAAAGGGTTATGAGGAAACAATGTGTATTTTGAGAATATATAAGGAAAATGATATTCAGTTTTTTGTAAATGAAATTCCTCTGACAGAGAAGTAAGTAAGTAAGTAAGTAAATGTATTTGTATAACACATTTCAGCGGCAGGGCAATTCAAAGTGCTTTACATGATAAAAACATAAAATCATTAAAAACATCAATCAAGTACACAGCAAATCAGTCATCACACAAATTCATAAAAACCATCAAGCGGACATTTATGACAGTCATGGGGAAAAGTTGTAATCATGTGTAAGAAGATATTTTGTTTAGACTAGTTTTTCATCTGGATTTGTTTGCAGACTACTAATCAAAGGCAGCTCTAAACAGGTCAGTTTTCCGCCTTGATTTAAAGGAATTTATTGTTTCAGCTGTTTTGCAGTTTTCTGGGAGTTTGTTCCAGAGGAAAGGTGCATAAAAACAGCTAAAGAAAAGTTTCTCACATGGAGACGCTTCTGCTGTTTGGAATGGTTTGAAAAACCTGACTGCCGACAGGAACCATTCAACCAACCCTGAGCAGAATCTTCCCCTCGCAAATCAGTTGAATGGCTTCTACTGCAGGTATGAAAAGTAGCAGTTCACAGCTTAACCCAACTCCTCCATATCCCATTCAGACACAAATTCTTGCCATACACCAACAGCCCCCTGAACTTCAGACCCTTTGCCTGCACTTAGGATCTCAGAGGAAGATGTAAAATGGTTCTTTCAGCGCCTGAAAACAAAGAAGGACTCAGGACCTGATAATGTCTCCCCATCATGCCTGAAAGCCTGCGCCGACCAACTGGCATCCATCTTCACTGAGATCTTCAACAAGTCACTGGAGCTGTGTGAGGTTCCCTCCTGCTTCAAATGCTCCACCATCATCCCAGTCCCAGTTGGGACTACACTTCATCCTGCAACACCTCGACCACCCAGGGATGTATACCAGGATCCTGTTTGTGGACTTCAGCTCAGCCTTCAACACTATCAACACAGACATCCTCCACCAGAAGCTCATCCAGCTCAAAGTCCTGGCCTCCACCTGTCAGTGGATCACCAGCTTCCTGAAGGAATGGCAGCAGCAGGTGAGGCTGGGGAGAATCTTCTCCTGCACAAGAACCATCAGCACTGGCATTTTAAAGGTTTGTTTTACCAAGGAAAATGTGTTTATGTTTTATGCAACTTCTATCTATTATTGGAGTGCACTAAATGCACTCCAGTTTCTAACTAGTCTTGCTGAATTATCCTATTCAGCTCATAGGTTATCATGCTGGTCTTGTTACGTTACAAATGTTATTTATAACTCACACTCACACTCTGACTGTTACTGATCTCACAGGCTCACAGCCTGCTCATAGCTTCACGGGACTTTTGACTATGTGTTTTTAAGTTTTACCACATCTGTAATCTGGTTTTATTGAGACAGAACTCAAATAAAACACAGCATTCAAACCTTTGTGTTTTTTGCCCGGTCTTAGCTTTCTGACTCTAGAATACAATACACAACCTAGGGACTTTAACCCTATCTGAGGACTCTAATCTTCTGTTCTTTATAGTTTCCCACACTAAGGGACTTCAACCCAGCAAAATCATGAATTCTCGTCAGAAAACGTGGAGTTGCCAAACTCAGGAAACAGAATTTGTAGTATCTTCCAACTACGAGACTCATACCCTTATTTCACTGGGACTCTAACCCTTTTACAGTACCATAATGCATTACTTTACACGTGTTAAATTTAGCAGAACATTTCACTTACTCAGACATCTGACACCAAGAATTTATGCCTATCAACAATGCCAAAAGTGCGGAGTTCGTTTAAACAGGTTTCTGCTTACCTCGTAAGAAGAAGTGCGGGGGTACCCCGGTGTCAGACGTCTTTTGGTGAAGTTCTGATTTAGCCGAAAGTCCTCGCTTTTCCCAAATCACGACAGGGTCACCAAAAATGTTGGAGTTATCCCTAAACTCCTGCATGATCGTTTGTTTGGTAAAGCTAAGACCTCCTATACTGTTATTAATAAAAAAACAAAGTAATAAAAGAAACATGGAGACTGCAGTCTTTAGATGCCTGTACAGGGAGAAGATCGCCCGAATCCTTCTGAAACTTCCGAAACTTCTGATTACTTCCCCAAGAACAGCATTCTTTATTCAAAAGCCAGGCGTATACTTGTACATGAAAAAACATACATTTTAATCGACTGTCTGATTTCATATCTGGAGCTGTCTAACACCCATTCAGCTGACTTTTCGACACTTCCTGTTTTTCTATTTTGACCTTTATTTACATATGTAGAAATATAAAAATATCTGTTGTCACTGGGCAGAAGTCTTGCATATAAAAATATCTTGTTGTCACTGGGCAGAAGTAAGTCTTACATACAGAAATATCTTGTTATCACTGGGCAGAAGTTATCTAAGTCAAACACACACAGGAGCCTGTTAGCAGACCTCCTCTAAATTACACAATACATTTTATTTCACACATTATTAAACATACTTAAGCATAGCCATACCAATCCTATAAGCATAGCATGAATATTTTCCAACACACCACTGTTATTGGACTGATCCAGGACAGTGATGATTCTGCATACAAAAAGGAGGTGGATCGGCTGGTACACTGTTGTGGTCAGAACCACCTGAAACTTAACCCACTCAAGACTGTGGAGATGATGGTGGACTTTCAGAGAACAGCCACAACACACACACAAAAAGCAGGTTTGCTGATGATGAATACTTTTTCACATCATGATGATGATGCATCTATCCGCTGAACAAACTTGTGTTTCACAAAGCAAAGATTAACTTAATGAAACAGTCAGCAATGCATTCCGTTTCTCTTTCTAACAGAAACTTTATGGACTAAACTGAAAAAACAAAAATTTGTGCAGGCCAGGTTTCATCCTGCAGAGCTGATATTTCTGCTGCCATAGGAGTATGTTATTCATTTAATTATTTTTCTCCATCATTGAGACACATTTTGATGAACTGAATTTGACTGCATTGTTCAATTGTTAGGATTAATTGGAATGTATGTACCTGACTTGTGTGAAGTGCCTTGAGACGACATGTGTTGTGAATTGGCGCTATATAAATAAACTGGATTGAATTGAATTGAACTACATAACCATTTCTATTGTTTTAAGAAATAGTTGTCAAACTTAACATTCTCAGTGGTTTCATGAATAAAAGGGAATTTTGTGCTTTTAAATATTTTTGTGCCAGTAGGTAAATAATTATAAATACATAAAAGCATGTAGATTGTATGTAGAAAGCAAGCAGCTAGAGGGAGCTTATTGATTGTTCTATAGAACAATCAATAATACCAGTGAGTAAGCTCTCCCTAAATCCAGCCTGTTGCTGCTCTACTGTTTCAACAGAAATATGAACAGCAAAGAAGTTCTGTCAGGAAATATTTAATCTGCATATAAATTGATGATTTGTTTAAAACGGAAAATGACCTACTGAACTCTAATTAAACCCAGACTTCAAACTTAGCCACACATTTCTTCCACCATGAACAAATTAAATAGCCGACTCCCAAAGAGAGATCAAACTTCATGCTCCCATTGCTCTTACTCCAGCATTGCTAAATTGATTGGCCTCCCTAAATAAAGAAGCTGGAACTGTGTGTGTGTGTGTGTGTGTGTGTGTGTGTGTGTGTGTGTGTGTGTGTGCACATAAATGTGAGCTCTCTACCCCAAATGTGGAATTCTGCACATTGTGGAGTGCTGACTTTACGTTCAAGCAGCCCGCGGGAAGTTTCTCATCGTGCACCAGCAATCCGATGGACACCATTTGTCATGCAAGGAAGGCAGCTCATCCCACCGAGACACTCCCTGATAAAACTAATGAAGCCACAGCCTGCTTAGAAGATCAAAACGATAGGGAAGTCTGAGAACAGGACAGCAAACTCAAAGAACAGCCAATTGAAATATAACATGGTTATTGCATATTTGTTGGGAAAAAAATCCCTTACTTTTTCAGAATACATTTTTTTAGAACTTGTCAAGTATAAATGCAAAAGCTCAGTGTTTTCTTTAGGGTAGGAAGGCTTTGAATATGAAACAATTTGGAGATTTGAACAATATTAATGAAGTCTGGAACTAAAAAAATATTTGTTATTACAGTTTTTCTTTTCTTGTACTTATCAAAACCTGTAAAATAGTTAAATCAAATTCTATTGTTGTTCCAGACTGTACAGAAACACTGAAAAGTTAGCTGCTCTTAAGCACCATTAAAGGTGAAACTTTTCAGCAGTTCATCCAACTTGGAAGTCTGTCTCTGAGTTCAGTGCTGAGTTCAGTGCTCATGACTGATATTATGTTTTAACGCTGTATTTTTGAAGGTGTCCACCTTAAGCAATATATTCTGTTGTGTCTATATTTGAGTGATTTTTGGAGCATAAATGGAAGATGTTTTTGAACTGCCTTGGGTTAGGAAAGTTTCCTTATAAAAACGGCTCACTGGGCTGGCTGAAAACAGTCGATTACAAAAAGACTGAAGGATTTAAACTAAAGGGCAATTTCAAAGATTTTTAATGAGTCTGGATGGTATTTAATGAGTTTAGTTAAATCTGAATGAGATTATTCTATGCTGAACCAAGATTTTTTTCAGATTTCTGAAACCTTTTTTTGTATTTGTGCAAGCAGATAAGTGGAAACTTTTCAGTACTCTGACATTAAGGCTATTTTAGAATTAGATAAGCATAAAACAATATTTGGACTCTTCACACTGACTAATTCTAAACTGATTACAGATTCTTTCAAACTCACTTTGGGATTCCTGAGATCTTTATCAACCCCCTCACAAAATAAAAGGGGATTCCTAGTTTTCCCCAAAATATTGTTTAGAAAATTGTCTCTGTTTCTCACAAACCTAATACTGCACATCATCCTCAGAAAAAAAATATCTTAAAATTATAATCTCTTTAAAGAAATGTAAAAAATAGATTTGGGTGTAGATAAGAGAGTTGGATCTGACATCTGTTGATGCAAAGGTTGATGCTTTGGGAACGAATGACGACAAGTGACAGGAAGTACAGCGACACCTTTCAATATAACTCATCCTTTCCCTAACTTCACTAAAAACCACTACGAGAAGGAGTTTTCAAGTCAGCTGGGATAAGTCTGTAGAAATGGTGATGTAGAAGTATATCCTTGTCCATGAACTTTGGCAAGCTCAAATGTAAAGGAAACTATGACAACACTATAGCAATGCTACAACCATTAAAAATTGCTTGTTTAAAGATCTGGCATAAATATTAATCATTAAATCTCATCAAAGTAACAGCATAAATCTTCTTTAGTCTGATCAGATGATATTCTTTCACTCAAGTTATTTTGAGCAGCCTGGTGAATATCCTATATAAAATATTTTGCTGTCAAAAACAACTTTTTTAAAAATAAGTAAAAATATAATTTTTATGGATTCTGGTGTGGAATCTGAACACAAAGTGTAGAGGAAAACACTAAAGAATGGGATTCATATGTAGACCATGTGTTTGTATTTTTCTTCCATGTTGCAAAGAAGTGAAGAACAGCAATCAGCAGATTAACAGCTGTTTGAATAAAAAGGATTGCTGTGTCTTTAAAGCAGGTGGCATTTCGATTACACCTGATTAAACTTTCAATTTATTTCTTCCCAGTGACACACTTCTTTCATTATTCCTGAAAGGTATTAATAAATAACAGTCTGCTGCACATAATTAGCTTTATTGATAAGATGATGTGTAAATCATTAGTCAAGTCACTGTTATCCAGTGAAGTGTCAACACTTTTCAGACTAATTTGAGGAAGTGAATCATTGATCAAGGTTTCCTGAGGTGTTAAGATACAGGAATTCATAAAACACAAGCAGACAGCTGTGTAAATATACATGGCTGCAGGGGATGAACACCACATTAAAGAATATCTGGAAACGTGAAATTTTAAGGTTTACACACATTTTTCTAGGTAAGAAATTGAAGTGCTGCTTCACCCCCTGCTGGTAAACACAATGAATTTAAGCCAGACGTGAGAAAAACGTAAGAAGCCGAATGCTGCAGAGACAAAGGTGGCCAAAGGGCAAAATGTTTTCTTCTTTGAATTTGTAAATATAAAAGTCCCAGAGATATGAACACAAAGAAAAAAGAGACAACCACAGATAAACCACAACCACCATAAAGAATGAGTGGCCCGAGCAAAGAAAAACAAGGTTGCCACAGAAACAATCATTTTACCACAGCTATTGGTGGGTGGAAAATCCAAAGGTAAATTAGTCTAAAAGCTTAGGTGTGGTTTTGGATTTCCAATGTATTTAAAACAAACAAAATATACTGTAACTGCTTTTCTCTTTTAAGATTAAGTCTGTGAATACTTAAGTTTTTTTTTGTATCTAGCAAACTGCACTTTTTGATGTTTGCAAACCTAAAAGACACAAAATGTTATGAAGTTTTACTTTTTTCAGTTTGTTATATTAGAGAATCAGTATATTTGAAAATAGGATATAGTGCAATTATTGTGGGCTGTTTAGCGGTACAAATGCCCTTCCGTTTGTAACTGGTGCATTAAAGTAGCCTATGTAATAATGGATACGTTGTGTTTTTAGAGCCTTATTTGTAGGACTCAGCCATTTCCTAATGTGCAACAGTTTAAGGTTAACAACTCAATCTGTTTCAAAGCCACGATGTTCAAATAGGCTCAGAAACTGAAGAATAAAGAGGCAATAAAGTGACATTAATGCAAGATCCAAAAAGCATAATCTCTTGAGCTTTGTTTAGTAACATTTTTAACATCCTCCACAGGTTTTTAGTCAGTTCATTTCAGTACCAAACAATGCAGGAGCCAAAATGAGGAGAGACTATACCTCAGCGAGATATGGATGATCAAAAGGTGCAAACACAGAATCACTATAGCTTCTAAAGCTCATTCTGGTCATTATGTTCCATCCTTTTCATGTATTGTTGTTTTCATATAACCTTTTTGTATTATTGTATTTGCATGTGTGCAAGTTTTGGCCTCACTGCTTGTTTCAGATAACTGTATTAGTCGTCTAACCTACAGATTAAAATTTAGCTACATAACTGTGGACCACACAATGCTTTCTATGAAATAAAATCTATTAACTGTTACAAGTTGATAAATAAAACTTTAAACAAAAACCAGAAAGAGGAAGATAAGAGACTGAGAGGGAGATGGTCTCCATAGAATAAGACAAACAAAGGACAAAAAGCATCAACAAAGAAATAAGCCTAACAATAATGCATTGTTATCGGCTTGTATTCCTTAATGCACTTAAGCTGATTAGTTTACACAACAACTGCAAGTACAAATTACAATTGGAACACAGATGTAACAAAAATCTCAGATCAAAATTCAGACATTTTTCATTTTGTTTCACAACTTTTCTACTGGAGGGCAGATCACCCTGTCATCAGGTACTGCCTCCTTAAACCTTCACTGAATTTCTCTTTTTAATGCTAGCAGACAGAAGTTTATCTGAAATAGATCAAACAAACATGGCTGCTTTGTTTCCTACTGTTCATTTAAATTACCTGCCAGCTCCATAATTAATCTGCCTCTGATAAGACAACTGGACTGAAAACCAGCAGGGATTAGGGACTGTGAGGTCCAGAGATTGGACACACAATCTCTATTGATATCTAATCACCAGCAGCTCTCAGTCACTCTGATGCATTTGGGTTTTAATGTCAGGAGAAATTACAGAATATAAATTCAACTCAGCTGCTTTTGTCTCCCAGCTGATTTGCATCAGACCTGGATGGCTGCTCTCATGACTGGAGATGCAGCTTAATAATTACCCTTTCAGTCTGATTTTTCCCCGCAGAGCTGCTTTCAAAATTTTTCTGAAATGTGGAAGTTGAAACACATGAGCACTTATGGAAATAAATTAATCTGATATCTGCCGAAAAGACAAGGCAGAGGACAGGAAGAACACCTACAAAACATCAGCATCAGGAGGTCGACTTCAGGATTCTTTGCACCATTAGAATTAACTAAACAACAGTTAGGGATCAACTCAGAATGGATTTATTTTAAAGGAAACAACAGCTGATGACAATTGAGCGGTTTTCGTTCACATTTATGTACAGGACTGATACATAATAACTAAATCCAGGTCTGCACACAGAAATTGTATCCAATATGGTTTGATAGGTCTCTTAACATCTACTTGTTTCAGCTAACAAATAAAACATTTAATGATAGAAATAACTGCAAACGTTTAGACCCACCTCCATCTTTGACTCCATAATCTGTGTATCACAGTTGATATTGGAAAATAAATCTCATTGTAACATGAGCTTGCTGGTCAGACAAGATATGATTAGACTGTAGTTATGAAAAGCACTGATCTAAACTGCAATGAATTTGGACCTATATAAATGTGTCGTGTGGACCTGTTCCTAAAGATTCTAGAGAGGGCTTTGTAATTTGTCGCTGTATAAATATATTGCATTAAATTTATACAACCATGAAGATGGAACAGTCAAGAACCAAATTCCACACAGATTTTGTTTTCCAAGTTTAATAAAAGTGCTGCATCTTTCTTATAGACTGGAAATTAGACAAAATACAGTTAAAAACTTTATAAGATCTCATGATGCTTTGAGGTTGTATGCTGTTTAAACATCAACCTGCAGCAGTGTGTGTGTTGCAAGTATGCTTCTGACAACTGATTTAGTCTGTTTGCTTAATTATACATCTTTCCTATGTGTTTGTCTTTTCTTTCCCATTTTTTATATACATAATCAGGGGTCCACGATCATAATGGTGTATGCTTGCAAATAATCTGAGTGCTGAGCTGGATGTAGTTATATGATTATCCCTGTAGCTGTGCAACATAACATGTTTGCCTGTGTGAATGAGCTAGAAGAGTTTCAGGAGTTAAAGTGCTGGACTATCTTAACTGGCTGGAACAAACCTTTTAGTAAATCCTTTTGCAGAACCGTAGCGGAAGTCAGTAAGTAAAGAAGCAAGAAATTGAGCAATAACAGCTGAGAAATCAAAGGGTTAACATTGCTGAGATCACAAATCAGGCAGTTTGCACAATTACCACACTGTGGACAAGCGTCTACAGTAGATCACCTGCACTATAACAGCCATGCTGCAGTGTGCCTCCTTAGATGAGACGATATGAAACCTGAGTGATCCCCGCAGGGAAATTAGCCCCTTGCAGAAGCAGCAGAAGTAATGGGATTCATCAGCACAAAACAACAAGTGAAATAAAGGCTCACAAACATAGTATTAAAAAAGCAATAAGAGAAAGAGACAGTGCATTTAAAAACAATTTGCTCCCTGGGAAAATAGAGGAAATGCTTTAGCTTGAACACAACAAGAAGCATCTGCTGCTGGCAGAGGCTTTACAGAGATATAGAGCACCTCTAAAAGACCATTATACCAGAATAACAATGACCATAAATGACCAGGAAGGGGGGTTCAGCCAGTTACCAGGATAAAAACGTCAATTATTTAAATTCCCACGAGACGTGACAAAAACATCTAAATTTGCTGCAAAGTTTTGGGAGGGTTTCGGTCATCAATCCAGATTAGACCAGAAGTCTAATCCACTCAGCACACACGGGCTGCTGCAGGACAGGGTCACTTTCACCAACAGCTAATAACAATCTGCAACATGTGCACATTAAACTAGATGTTTATGTACCCTGTATCGAAAGACAATGCATTTTTCCTCACTCTCTAACACTGTGTCAGACTAAAAGTTTTGCATTTAGTCAATTAGGATTACCAAAAGTATTCCAATTTGCTAAATGCCGGTATAACATGATAATTTGTTACAGAGAAAATTTATTACTCATTTTAAATTCAGAAATTAACATACAGTAAGATTACGATGCCTTTAAATAATTTGGAAAAGCCAAAATGATGACAATACAGCGTTCTAATCTTGATACGTCCATAAATAACATAAAGAGAAACAACAACCACCTCATGTGGTCTAATGCAACTTAAATTGAAGGGTTGGGCCATAATGAGCATTTGGAGGAAAAGCAAATAAAATTTGCAAGCCTGGAGAACACCATCCTAACTGTGAAGTAAGGGAGTGGCATTAGCAACTTGTGTGGGTGTTTTGATTTGGAACTGGTGCACTTTACAAAACAGATGACATCACGAGGAAAGAACAGGACAAGTCATCCACCAGGAAGTTTAAGTTTAGGCACTTGAAGCATTAATGGTGCCTTCACAGATGTGCAAGTCGCCCATGCCATGTGGGCACTAAGATACCCCCATATCATCACAGATGCTGATTTTTGAACATTGCATTTATAACAATCTGGGGAGTCCTTTTGGCCCATGTGGTAATATCCGTTCAGAGTGATGTTGGTTTTTAAATGCAGTGCCTCCTGAGGGATCAAAGGTCACGAGCATTCAATGTTGGTTTTTAGCCTTGCCGTTTACATGCAGATATTTCTCCAGATTCTCTGAATTTTTTGATGATATTATGGACGGGAGATGTTGAAATCTCAAAATTCCTTGCAAATGCACATTGAGTAACATTATTCTTAGAGTATTGAACTATGTGCTCATGAAATTGTTCACAAAGTGGTGAAACTCGCCCCATCCTTGTTTGTAAACAACTGAGCCTTTTGAGGACGCTCATTTTACACCCAATCATGACTCTCACCTGTTTCCAATTAACATGTTCACTTGTGGATTGTTACAAATACTGTCCATAATGAACACCATGTTCAGGCATAAGGGTGTCCATCAGTAGTCACTCAGGTGAAGAGAGGGGCTGAGCTGGAAGAGGAGAAAGCCAAACAGACTTGGCAGGCCCAAATGCATATTGAGTATTTACTGGGAACGTCTGGCAGAGCCCTTGGCCAGGGATGTATTCAACTCCCACCTCTGGGAGAGCTTTGACCAGATTCCAGGGGAGGTTGGAAACATAGAGTCCGAGTGCACCATGTTCTCCGCATCTATTCTAGATGCTGCTGCCCATAACCGTGGCTGTAAGGTCTGCAGTGCCTGTCGTGGTGGCAATCCCCGAACCCGGTGGTGGACACCGGCAGTAAGCGATGCTGTGAGCTGAAGGAGGAATCCTCTCGCCTGTGGTTGGCTTGTGGGACTAAAGAGGTAGTTGACGGAGAGGCCAAGCATGCTGTGGCCTGGGCTGTGGCAGAGGCAAAAACTTGGGCCTGCGAGGAGTTCGGTGAGGCAATGGAAAAGGACTACCAGTTGGCCTTGAAGCGATTCTGGCAAACCGTCTGGTGCCTCAAGAGGGGGAAGCATTGATTCACCAACACTGTTTACAGTGGGGGTGGGGAGCGGCTGACCTCGACTGGGGTCATCATCGGGCGGTGGAAGAAGTACTTTGAGGATCTCCTCAATCCTGCCGTCACGCATTCCCTGGTGGAAGCAGAGGCTGGGGACTTGGGGTTGGACTCTATCATCACCCAGGCTGAAGTCACCGAGGTGGTTAAAAAGCTCCACGGTGGCTTCAGGGGTGGATGAAATCTCTGGATGTTGTGGGGCTGTAATTGTTGACACGCCTCTTCAACATTGCGTGGCGGTCGGAGACAGTGCCTCTGGACTGGCAGACTGGGGTGGAACACTCCCTCCGGTCACCCTTCATAAGGAGGTTGACCGAAGGGTGTGTTCCAACTAAAGGGAGATCACACTCCTCAGCCTCCCTGGTAAGGCCTACGCTAGAGTATTGGAGAGGAGAGTCCGGCCGATAGTCGGACTTAAGCTTCAGGAGGAGCAGTGTGGTTTTCATCCTGGCCGTGGAACACTGGACCAGCTTTAGTACCCTCTGCAGAGTACTCAAGGGTTCATGGGAGTCGTCTGGGGGACATCTGGATGTCTCTACTGAGTCTGCTGCCCTTGCGACCCAGTCCCAGATGAAGCAGATGACGAGTACAAGTATTTGTAAAAATCTTTTTAAATCATGTATGATTTTTGTTCCACTTCACAATTGTATGCCACTTTGTGTTCGTCTTTCACATAAAATTCCAATAAAATATATTTATGTTTGTGGTTGTGATGTGACAATAAGTGGAAATGTTCAAGAAGTATGAATACTGTAGGTTGAACAGGATTTGCAAATTATTGTATTCTGTTTTATTTATGTTTCAAACAACGTCCGAACTTCATTGGAATTGGGGATTTACATGTTTTTACCTTTACCAACTGCAAAATATTAAGTTGACCCGTACTTACCAGCCCAATGGCAGGAAGCTAACTCAGCATAGGTAGTCTTGTATAAAACTTTGCTGTTGAAAGTAAAACAAATGAGAATGATTCCTCCAAGCATGGAAAGCTGCAGGTAAAAACATCATGCTCATCTCTGAAAACATGCATGTTCTTGTGTGACACTTAATCAACATAGTCCTGAACTCTGAACTCCTAATTGGACTTCTGCTAAATTCTTTAAACCTTTGGCAGGATCTCTGCATGTGAGACTCATTTATCAGCAGTTGCTCTGTTTGATAGAGATAGAGTAATGATACATTAATACCATCATTTCAATACCAGGGAAGGAGGAAAGCAGCCACAGCAGCCAGCATGCAAGTATCACTGTCCTCATCAATAAACACGTTCCAGAAGAGGCTAAACAATGGATTAGCATTGTTTGCTCTGTAAAAGCCATAATTATACTGCTGTTGATTAAAGACAAATAATGAATGGTTCAGAGTTGAATGTTTGAGACATTTAAAGGGTAAAACAAAGCCAAGGGGGTTATATATACCATGTTGAAGATAATTAAAGAACCTCTCTGCTTGGCTTTGTTTACATTTCCTGATCTATACTTTTTAATTGTTTGAGCTAGCATGCATTACATTGCCAAATATATTATAGGGTGTAATGTGGGGTATACACCCTGAACCCATGCTATCATGATGAGGATTTTCCACCAAACCAGTTCCAGAAGTAACCCAACATTAGTGTAGGTTTAGCACCAGTTAAAGCTCTGGGCCCATTTTCACAAAGAATCCTAAGACTAAAAGTAGGTTCTAGTGATGTCATTTTAAGAAAAATCTCAGAATTTCTCGAATTCTAAGATATTTCTTAGTATTTTTCCTCGGTAAGATAAAAGTTATTCACAAAGCACCTTAGGCCTTAAAAGAGCTCCTAAAGAGAGCAAATGTTCAGAGTAGTGTGGAGGACTTTTAGTGAGCCTAAGAGTGTCTTACCAGATGAGGGTTTGCCTTGTCTGGTAGGACATTAGAACCTTAAACCTAGAAAACACATCGGTTCAGAAGTTGCATTGACTCCCCCTTCAGGGGTGTGAGGAGAAGGAAGTAGCATGATGTGACTTTAAAAGGGATGTTTTTGATTTTCAGGATGAGTTCATTGATGTACTTAAAGTTGAGAGTAATCATTTTGTAGAAATTAATCACAACATGTAACAAACAAATGGTTTAATGTGTTTTTTTACGGCCATTAGTTTAACATACAATCAGCTAGTTTCTGCTGTTTTAAAATGATTTTTAAAAAACATTGTTTACTTTATTTTAAATATTCTTAGATTGTTGCTCGAACATCACTGCAGACCATCATACAATAAAAAGGATCTGGTTATATTACAAGGAGTGCATAAGGAGACACCACATCATGTTCACCATGTACAGTGATTTCTTTAATTCAAACATAAAGTTTTTATGGTTTTGATAACAATCTCCTCCATTCCCCAAAAAGCTGTTGCATGGACCACTCAGAATGAAACCATGTCTTTATTTCACTGACTCTGTCTTGGATCCCCTGTCAACATTTCATACATTTTATTTTGCCTTTAGGTAATTATTTTTAGAGTTCCTCACCACTTTACACTCTACTCAGAAAAGACCCATCTAGCCACATCAGTTAGAAATGCCTTGAAAAAAAAAAAAGTTCCTAAAGACTTTGGACAGAGACTCTCCGGAGACGAAGTGATCAGATAAAGTTAGATGAAGGTTCCGATCAGCTGCATAGAGAGCCGTTAGGGGGTTAAGACAGAAATGGAAAGCTCTGAATATTAAAGATCCCCTTTCATAGAAAAATGTACGTTCCCTTATCACTTTACTTTTTACTGACAAATACAAATCCAAAGAGGAGGGGTTTTCTGCTCGGAATTTAAAGTAGTTCTGAGGCTAAAATTATAAATATTCAGAATTAAACCATTATGTTACTTGTTGTGCCCATATTTTCCTTATTTTACACAAGCAAAGGATCACTTCATATTTCATTTTGTTTGACAACATTTTTCACCTAAATGTTTTTTGATCAACTTATGTTCATATATTTACTTGGTTACTTGCATTTTATAGCAGCTACGTATTCTTACTTTTCTCATCCTTTAGGAAACATCTGGAAAGCAAATAATGCTGCAGATTTGTTTGTATATTAGAGCTGAATTCGCAGAATGAATGGAAGGCATGATGTGCATAGTTTATGGGAATTAGGTCTGCAGACTGACCAGATCACTCCAGGACCTTAATGTAATTTCTTTAGACACTCCTTGTTGTCTTAGCTGTGTGTCTTGAGCTGTTGTCATTTTGGAAGACCACCTATGTTTAGTGCTCTGTCTGAAGGAAGAAGGTTCTAACAATCGGCCCCTCAGTGTACAACACCCTCAACGAAAAAATGGCTGTCAGCATAACATTTCCACTTCCGTACTTGAATGTGGGGATGTTTTTCCTTGGGTCAGACTCAGCAATTGGCCTCCACCATACAAGACAAATTGACTGGATAAGACAGCGCTTACTCTCAAACCTTCTCTGAATCAATTAGATGTTGCACAGCAAGCCCAAAAAAAGGTTAATTTATGTGCTTTCTATGGCAGCAGGGAGGCTGTCAATCCATTACATCATTTTGTCATGTTCTAGTGATGGAGATCCCAGATGCTTTAGGATAGGTCACAAGATCCTCTTGTGTAATTGTGGGCATTCTCAGGATCATCCTCACCCCATGAAACAAGATGTTACTCCACGGGGAAGACTAATGGGAATTGATGAGAATTTTGCATTTCTTAAATTTTCCCAAAAATTGCACCAGCATCATCATCTTCACACTAAGCTTTTTGCCATTGGTATTTGAGCACCAACCAGCTATGTGCAGATCTGTTATCTTGTACCCGGCATTAACTGACAGCTTTCTGATCTGGCGAGATTGAAAAGGTTGGGATGCAAAAAATGGTTCTGAGAGCAGTTGTACTTTATACACAAAGTGAGCCAATTGTGTTGGGACCCACAGCCATGGGTTACTACATGAAAGTCCGGTACGACCTTTTCTGGAACTTTCAAAATAAATCACATTAACCTACTTCCAGCCAGACAGCGGACTTCCCGTAATGTCAATGTCCAAATAACGCCTCCCCCCCCCCTCCTTTTCCAATGAACTGACCTCTTCCACACTGATCTCAAGAGGATCTGGATAGGAGAGACAGCGCACTAATGTCTCTTTACAAGCAAACAGACATAACTCTTCAAACTGGATCCAGGAGTGTCATACGATCAGGCGATCATATGCACTAAGTTAAGTACGAATGAATTGCTGTTTGTGTATCCGGTAGTTATTCATGAACGGGGATAATTAAGGTACAAGCATTGCTTGACTTTCTCTCTGAAGTCTACAGAAGCAAACTGTGTTCCAGAGAGTTCCCAGCAGAGACCCTGTCTCTACGACGCCGAGTGGAGCAGTTTTCCCGGTCTGAAGGAAGGACAAATGGGACCGCATCCCCTGAAGGCCTTGAAACTTGCGGGCGAGTAAATCTTCTACTTGAAAGAATCCTTGGATCCAAAAGTGACTACTATCATGTCGATAGTACGCAACAAAGTTAAGTAATAATTTGCTGTTCGAGTACCCAGCATTCATTCATAAAGGAGGGGGTAATTGAGACAAGTTTGATATTTTCTTCTGAGGCCTACAGGAGTGATTTGTACCCCAGTGAATAGCAGTCCTTATTAAAGCGGATTTCCCCCCACGGCCTGGAGAACAAGGCACTGGGACCGCAGCATCGCATGCCTTCCGGCGTGCATGTGCAAGTAGCGAGAGCTACACCACTGCACCCCGGCCACTGAAGTTGCCGCAACATGCCTTTGATGTATAGTTCAGTCCACACATGGATGACCGAACAGCTTCACTTCCCGCAACTTGTCACCTGGAAACCTTTTCCTCAGCATGGTTCACGTAAGAGGTAGTGTTTGGGGAGACAGGATCAGTTTAGAATGAAATAATCTAAATAATGTTTGTTTGTTTGTTTTTGCCCTGCGATGGACTGGCGACCTGTCCAGGGTGTACCCTGCCTCTCGCCCGTAGACTGCTGGAGATAGGCACCAGCTCCCCGCGACCCACTATGGAATAAGCGGTAGAAAATGACTGACTGACTGACTGACTGTTTGTTTTTGTATGTGTTGAGAAAGGTCAGCTAAGTGCTAGCAGACTAGCTGTTCAGCTAATGACGTGTTCTATGTTGTGTCGCTTGATAGTTTTAGTTGGATTGTTCTAAGATTGTTAAGAGCTTGTTGACTGACATATTGTGGACTTTCAGTTGACTGATTTTTGTTAATAAATTCTTGTATTCTAAGAAATTGGGTTGGTATTCAAAGGACAACACTTAACAACCCAAATTATTATTTAATAAAATATTACAATATTAATATTAAATAATATATTCATAATCACAAAATTACTGTGAAAATTACATTCATTTTGTATTTGGATAAAAAGTTGATCCACCTTTAATATTTTGGCCTAAAAATCATGCCAATCCTTCAAATAGGCAAGTTTCACAGTAATACGATTATATCCAAAACCAAATCACATCGGTGTCAGCTGTATATTTTTGATGCCAAACACTTCGGATGACCGTACATTACTGCTTCATAATGACCCACAAGCCCACTCCGTAGGACCAGAGAAAAGGGTAAGGTTTAATTCTGTTGATGAAGTGAGTTTGTAGGGTTGTATTTTGCTTTCTCCCCCATCTTACATCTGACCTTGAGCAAACCGACAGATTGTGTCGTGCCAGCACCTCATCATTAACATCTACCAATTCTGAGAGCAGAATGGATTGCCTTGCTTACAGTGTAAGCTCACTAGGAATGATCTTTAATGAGGCGTTAAAAGAAGGAAACGCAAGGGGTGCAAATATCAGTGTCATTCAGCTCTGTAGGATCAGGTTTTCAACCTGATAATCCAATTAAAGGCACCTTTCCAAGTTTCTGCTAATTCTTCAATTTGTTCATCACTCTAAATGTAAAGCCAGAGGAACACCAAACTGCATAGAAGTCAGTTGGTTCAGATACAAAAAAAGAGAAGTCAAAGACTGCGTTATAAATAGAGTAAATAATCTTTGCACTATAGAAAACATTGTTGATGTTGCAGCAGGAAAGAGCATGCGCTACTTCTTTAAATTTTTTTTTAATCAAACTAAAAAAACAAGAAAATCCAAAACAGGACCTTGAGTTGTTCAATGATTTAAAAGGAAAGGAAGATCCAAAGCAATTAGTTGGCAAAGCAGGATCAGTAGTTATTTTTACATTTCTTTTATATACAGAAACAAGTACCTGTACACATGGATCAATTTGTTTTCTGAGTTTCTAAACTCTCAAAAGATTTTTTTAAGCATGGCTGAGCAAACTTAAATTAGCAGTGACTTTGGATCAAGTTTAGCATTACAGGTTATAGCTGGGAGAAAAAGTTGTTTAGTCAATATAAAATAAATTAACTTTGGTTCAAATGAGCTTGTGTGGGATATTTAAATCAGTCAGTGCTGTTTATGGTTTTGAGAAGTTCTTTTGTATACATTTATCCATTGTTTTATGTTTAAATGAGATCAGGTTACTGAGGTAACAATGGGAAACCCAGACATTCATCTCCCCAGTTTAAAAACCAGCTTCTGAAGGGGATCACAAGGCATTCCCAGGAGAGAGAGAATATAAACAAAGATTTAAAAAAAATGAATCAGCCAGCCAAATGGCAGCAGTTCAGGGCATTTTTGCAGACACAGTGAAGATGACCTGCTGAAGTTCAATGTGAGCATCAAACTGGGGAAAATAAGGGACTGAAGTGACACCAATATGTCTCAATTTCAGCTGCAACATTCAGATGTTTGGATCAGAATTTGGCATGAAAAAAAAATGGAAGCATGCATTGTTGCTGCCTTTGGATCCTTTAGTACCAATTAGACACCATTTAAATACCAAAGCCTTCCAAAATATTGTTGCTGATCATGTTCTTCCCTTCATGTCAGTTATTCCAAAAATCTCAGAGGAATGTTTTCAACACCTTTTGTGATAATGACAAAATTAAGGCAGTTCTGATGGGAAAAGTGGGTCAAACTGTGTACTGGCAAAGTCTACCTAATAAAGGAGCTGATGACTGAGTGTGTCTGTGTGTGTGTGTGTATGTATGTATGCATATCGTTCTGGGTCTGCAATGGAATGTTTTCCCTGTATGACATGCACTGAAAGCCCCTAACATCCTAGTAAGATGGTCAAAGGAGCCTCTCACCTCATCTGTAAGTCACACCCCTCCCACCCTGTGAAGGACATCCTACATACTGCAATTAATGCTCCAAACCATCTATTCATCTCCTGGTCCATTTTGCTATCTCTAAGGAACAAGACACTTTTCAGGTCGAGACTGACCCCGACCTGAAAGGAACGTTATTCCCGTTGAAAACCGTGCCCTTAGGTTTAGAGAAACAAACTCTCATTTTAGCAACCTCAAACTGTCGCTAAATGCTCAGATTCATGCTGAAAGCCTTGCCCTTTAGCTGCTGAAAGACCCTAAAAATATTTTATTTAAGACCCTGATGTTCCCCTGTCATCCCAAATGCCATCTCTCCTTTCCACAACTACCTCCAAAGATACCATTCAAGAATACCATAAACAGGATCACTGACAAAACATTTTATATTTGGGGTTATTTTCCCAGCTATTTTAAACAAAATTTGCATTTTACCAAAAATAGTTGAAGTCCAGTTTAAGCATTATAAGCTTGAAATATTGGAAAGGTTTCTTACTTTTCCTCTTCCGCCAAAAATTTTGTGTCATGATGAGGGGCTGGGTGGAACTAAAATGTTTTGAGAATCAGTAAATACTAAACCACAAACTGGATTGTTGCCATTACAAAGACAGTAAGCCTGCCAGTTGCTGGTGTGTGTGAGTTCACAGTCACTCATCTTTATTTGAGGGTGTCTCCTTCATTACTTGCTCTCATCAAGCAGGTAAGGAGCCACAGCCAGACTGTGTGTGTGCGCATGTGTGTGTGTGTGTTGATAAGATTGATGAGGGCTCATCAGGGTCTGGCAATCACTAAACTTTCTTTTCATTTCTCGCCGTCGTTGACGCCCTTCATCTATCATGCTGTCGGCCTATTTTTACACATGCAGATTATCAGTCAGGTAAAATGGCCCCACATGCCCAGATTGAACTCTGCAGCAGCAACTTTCTGCAACTGATAACAATAGAATTTTCACAAAATGAATGCATGTTTTCTATTGTGATATATAGAGAGGCTATATACGATTTTTGTTTAAAAGCACATTGTTTTATTTAAATTATTCAGAGATACTGAATATTATTTCTATATATATTTTTTTTATGTTAAGGGCAGAAACTGTGTCCACTGCCCACTTGGAAACTAGCTCAGCCAGCTACGTTTGTCTTTCTTAGGGACCACCATCGATTGATCACAACCACGCACCTAATGGAAAGACCCACAACAATGGATGTCATAAACTCACTCACTCACAGTCCCCATACATCAGGTCCAGGTGCCAATACCCTAGAGGGGTAACCAGCCCCCGGACCCAGGAGGTGGTCCCCTTCCTTCCGGGGTGGAGACAGGCAGACCATCCCAGCACCTGCCCTGACAAATGCCGGCACCGACCGAACCCAGGCAACCCCGGCTCAGATCCCGATGACCCCATCCGGAGAGGGGGCCATGTACAAAAGAGGGGTCTACCTGGTCCAAATGAGCCAGAGCCATCCCAGGATGAAACAGTCCTAAACCCCCAATAAATTCCAATCTCAACCCCACGAGTCCCCCATCCCTCATAAACCCCAACATGGAGCTCCTCATAGGGCCAGTCCCAACCAGGACACAAATACCAAACGCATGCCCCCGAACCCAAACGCCAGGAATGCCCTTCCCAGCTACTCAACAGATCTATGGTAATTTTCTGACCTCGTTATAGCCCCGCCTACTGAGAAACAGAAGCCTTTGATTTTATGGGTGGACTGTCTGTCTTTGAATTTCCTCATCTTATCAGCTTCCAGCTGTCTGATTACATAAACCGATGATGCATAATCTAAAGCATAAAGGAATTCATTCATTTTGGATTGCCAATCCTTCACCACCCAACAGGACGTTGATATAACTACTGAAAAAAATGGTCCAAGTTCATCTAACTTTTTGATGCCTCGTTAAAGGTCTTAATAAATGTCATTTTTCAAAAGCCAAATGGAGCGCCACCTACTACCTAGGTTTAGTAAGCCTGAGAGTGATGAAACGGATGAGGTTGTGCTCGAAGCCCTCAGATGAAACACAGGCCAGAGTGTTGCCTAATGTGTGGGGGAATCTGTTCAAGGCAGCTTGCAGCATTCAAGTCACTTTATTTCTAATGTGAAATATGTCATAAAAAGGGAAGAATGTTATTAAACCAGAGCCAGATGTTTTACGAGGGATTTTTCAGCTGCTGAGTTTAGCATTGTTATATAGCAGATATATTTTCCACAGCACTCATTTATTACAGTAAAGCAAACAACAAAAACCTGGCCGCTGCTATTTAAAACAAAGTATAGAAATGCTGCAATAAAGCCACAATAAATCAACTTTAGTAGATCAACTGACCCTAAAGTGCATCAGTGCTTTGAAACTTTTCTAACACATGCAGAAGATCCTGTTTCCAGTGAAAGCCGGGGGGAGTGGGTGTGATTAAACAGGAATGTATTACACCGATCGACCCTGAAACCTTAAAGCAGTGGGTCGGTGTTTCAGCCTAACCAGCTAATATTAAGCTCTCAGGTTGATTTGTTAGTTTTCACCTACAGATAATATGATAAAGAGGAGTAGAAGACGGAGCACAGGGCGGTAGCGGAGTCAATTTATTTCACCTAGAACATGCTGGAAAGCCAGAGGCTGTTTTAAACAGAACAAGGAAGGAGCAGAGCAGGACTGACTCAGAGTCCAGGGTCATAAATTAGAAGCTGGAGGAGACTGAGGAGAGTAAGGAAGACTGGGCAGGTAATGAAGTGAAGAGGTGAAAGGGAGGAGAGAGGAGGGGATGTTTGCATGGTTGTTTCTTATTAACCTCCAGCGGGCCATAACTCAGGCCTCCGGGGAAAACTGTAAACTCTCATATCAATGGGAACAACACTGTTTTACATCAACTAGCTGGCTGCTGCTGCTGATTAGATTCTTACCTCAGGCCGAGTGGAGGATGGGCTGTTGGACTAGGTAGTTGGTTTACTTGCTAATTAGCTGGCATGTTTTCTGCTTCAAAGGCCGAAGAGGAGTTGGTTGCCGCTGGCAGCTAGAAGAACTGAATGATCTGATGACTGCTTTGTGTGCTGAAGGGCCTCAAACTGAGCCACTGCAGACGTGACTCACTGGCAGCCGTAACACAGCAGCTGGATGGAGGCCTGGACTGTCAAAGCTGCAGCAGCAGGCTGTGAAAAGCAGTTCTGTTCTTAAGTTGAGTCGGCTGGAGCAGATTATTTCCAGCATTAACTCACTTCACCATTGTACTGCTTTGGTTTGAAACAAATGTCCATTTCATGTATGATTTTCAGTCATCTGGGTGAAAGTTGGACTACATTTGCACAGAAGTCCATTCTAAGTGTTAATTCTGTCCCCATAAGTGTTCCCTTGCAGTTCACTTGAAGTGATACTGTTTAGCGGTTAAAACATTCCAGCCAGAAAGGAAAATTTCTTGAAGAATCTAAAAAAATGTTGTCAACAATTTAAAGTCCAACTTGGTTTTACCAGAGTCCAAATATGCTGTTAAACGTATCTGTTTAGGGAAAGTTTATTGGTGTCCTAAAAAGTGAATCATTATTGTTAGATATCAGTGTCATTAAACATTATTTCTCATTCATCTGAAAACCGCAATAATTTATCTGAAGGGTCATTTGTTTTGTGAGTGAGCCTTTATTGCATGCTTCATGGAAAGGAATGAGAGGCATGCATAAAAGAAATTTGGCATCAATAACAATATTGACACGTCATTTGAAATTTTGATTATTTTGGACCTAGTCACTCCATTATGTCATTAGTATTCATACTAATTTATCTCAATAATAAATAAAGATAGATAACAGCATAAACAAATGAACAGAACTGATCATTAATGTTCATTGTATTATGTCATTATTAATTTGACTTTTGATTAAATCACTTACTCTTTCTAAAAGGTAAACTCAACTCTAAAGTTAGGAAGGGAGAGTCAATGAACAAGTAAGCCAACTTTGGACATTCAACCCCAGTGATTCTGCAACAGCACCATAACTGATAGGTGGTCTTCTTAGTTTGGTCCAAATCATATTGTGGTGATAACTTTTTCTAGGAATTTGGACGTCATAAGGAGTGGTTCCCATACTCTCGTCTCTAATGCTGCCAACAGGGAATATCTTGACAAACAGCAGCAGTTCGACTGGGAAGGTCACCTTCAGAGTCACTGGCAGTATTTCTCCTGGACATGGACTCTGAAAGTCTCTCATTTCATCACTTGAACTTTAAAACCAAATTGAAAAGGTGCAAAAGCAATAATGCTGTATAAACTGGCTCAAGTCTACCATAGGTGCATGAAGGCAAAACATAAATGAAGATTGCTGGAACTGTAAAGATTAGATGGTGAACAAAACAAGATGTTAAATAAATAAAAACAACATAACCAAATCTCCAGACTGATCAGACCCAAGAATTAAAAGTCACTTTCTTGATGGTACTGTGTATCTGTAGTTCAGGGGTGCCTAGGTCCAGTCATTGATTTGATCAAGGTCTGTTGGAGAAGGGATGCATCTAAAAGCTGCAGGATATCAAATTTCAAAGACTCTTTACCAGGCCTTTGCAGAGCTGGATGACATGCTGATGAGGGATTTCAGCCATTTGATTCAGGTGCATTGAAGAAGGGATGCATCTAAACGTTGTAGGATAGTGGCTCTCAAGGACTGGACTTGGGCACCCCTGCTTTCAGTTCATTATTCTATCTCACTACTTTCTTTGTTTCTGACTCAATGCTAAGCAGCAAACAAAGGTGTAACTAAAGGAAGTTTTCTAAAACAAGGGTTTAATCAATTGTTGCCCCCGAAGCTCCGCCCTCTCGTGTTGGGGTTTACCCCAATGGATGAGTGGGTTGCATCCCTGCGCCTTCGGGTCAGGGACAGGTCTCTGACTGTCATTTTGGCCTAAGGCCCGAGCGATAGTGTGGAGTACCCGGCCTTCTTGCCATCCCTGTCGGGGTAACTGCATAGTGCCCCTCTCGGAGACTCCGTTATTCTGCTGGGGGACTTCAACGGCTACGTGGGAAGTCATACCTGGAGAGCGGAGGAATGGCCTCCCCGATTTGAATCCGAGTGGTGTTTCATTATCGGACTTCTGTGCTAGTCACGGATTGTCCATAATGAACACCATGTTCAAGCATAAGGGTGTTCATCATTGCACTTGGCACCAGGACACCCTAGGCAGGAGGTTGATAATTGACATTGTTGTCGTGTCTTCAGACCTTTGGCCGTATGTCTTGGACACTCGGGTGAAGAGAGGGGCTGAGCTGTCCACTGATCACCACCTGATGGTGAGTTGGATCCGCTGGAAGAGGAGAAAGCCGGACAGACTTGGCAGGCTCAAGCGTCTAGTGAGGGTCTGCTGGGAACGTCATGGTGGCAGTCCCCATACCCCGTGGTGGACACTGTCAGTGAGCAATGCTGTCAAGCTGAAGAATGAGTCCTATCAGCTATGGCTGGGTTGTGGGATTCCTGAGGCAGCTGATGGGTGCCATGAGGTCAAGCGTGCCGTGGCGTGCTGCTTGACTTAATATGACCAAATGTGTTGTGAGAGAAGGTATTTATCATGCAGCAAAAATTTTAACATTTATTGTCTGAATGTTGTTTTGTCTAAATGTCTTATTTGGAACAAATAAGACATTCATCAGATATGTCACACTAAACTAGAGACTACAATGTTTTTTGCTCTTGTAACAGTACACATTAAACAGAACTCTGACTTTTTTCTTTAACTTGTTCCGAAGAATCAAAGTGACATTTTACTAAAAGCACTAGCATGCCCTTTCTCCTCCTAGCAAGTTCTGAGGGAGAGTCTGAATTTACCTCCAAAGCTGTCTATATTAATCACTTAACCATTATACCTAGATATTTCACATAAATCTCACTATGATGTCTTGAGCTCAGCAGAATAAGGACGGTGGCGTCAGTTATGGAGGATTCACAAAGATGTTCCACATCAGCATGCCGTGGTGATCAATTTTTAATTTTTTTTATCACCATGAGTCCTATCTTTAGTGATGCACTCAGTTTTACAATGTAATAGAAGCACACATGTGCAACCTAAAAAAAATAAGCTTTTTAAGTGATACATTCAAAAGGTCAGCACTGGAATCGCGGTTTGTGATTTGTGACATGTAATCAGGATTTTCTGGCTTGCGTTGTACATCTTTAATTAAAATAGTTTACAAGGATGCACCTAATAAGGCTAAGTATGTTCTAAATTTAGTCATAAATAGCCAAGTCTTATCAAATACCTTTCAGAGTTATAGTAATATCATCATCAGTCAGATTTCTGTGGTACACAACAATTCAAAATTAATTCAGCATCTGTGGGGATTTAAGATTGATTTTAGTGTCAAAATCAAGATTGTTTTTTTTTTACTTCAAAAAAAGAACAAAACAACTGTGAAATGACTTCACTGTGACTGTACATTTTTTACAAAATAAGAAGCAGAGAACCTGAAAGCAAAAAGGAAAAACATTTCTTTTATCTAGGTGTGATTCATCAAACCACAGAGCTGCAGTTTGTCAGGTGTGAGAAAATAATACCCTCCATCATCTGGGATTATGGGTAGAGACATTCACGTCAGAGCCGACTGAAGCTGCCATACAAACAGATGCTAACAAAACCCAACATGCCCCAGAACGAGGTCATGTGACCTTTGCTTTCAGTTTTGTTCAGTGGGATGAGACCTACAGGAACTGACCTCCTGTGCCTCCTCCATCTCAGCTGATTTAAAGCTGTGAGGACTTTTAAAGGTTTTCCTCAAGGAGAGAGAAACACTTTTACTCCAAAAGAGCAAAGCCACAGAGTAAAGGAGGACACTTAGCGTTACCTGTGAGGCTACAGACACAAAGTAGCAGCAGAGCTGAGAGCCATTCTGCATCCAGACAGAAATCCAGACAGTTTTTTTTCTATCATCAAAGTTTGAGCTAAATTATTTGACAGAAAAACAGACTCCTACTAACAGCTTGCTTTACTTTACTTTTCCAACTTTGAGTCAGTCCTACATGAATACATTTCTGTATGTCTTCCTAATTCATGATTAAATTAAAAGCACTGGTTGAAAACAAACCAGCTATGTACTTATTCATACTGTTTTTCATTGCTTACTGCTGATGGCTTTGTGTTGTGTTTGTGTTGTGTCCAAATTGTTCAATAGAACTATTTATTCTGTGTCCTGTCTTGGGAATTGTGTAGTGAGATGTTGTATAATTTTAAATATGTTTTTTTTTCTCTTTTTCTGTAATTACCTGCTTTAGGACAAAAGACGAAATTTAGCTATTGTACTAAGTCTGGCATATTTACATTGCTGTATATCACGGTCGTGTTTATTAATTTGCACTGTCCTAATCAAATCAAAAAAATAAAATGTTCTAATCTTAAACGGTAAAGCTTGAGAAAACATTCAGAATTTGGACTTCTCTGCAAACATATACACTCAGGCCATGACCATGACGAAGACCTTTATCACAACATTATATTTAGCTCATCTTTTCTTCCACAGTTTGTGCTTCAAACTATGAAATTCTTATTATGAACTATTTAGATACATGCCAAAAAATTTTCTCTAAAGCAATGCTCTTTCCCTGTTAGTTTAAAACTCAGTAAGCTGTCCCTGCTTCTAATAAATCAGTGCATGTATGAGAATTTCTCCCTCCAGTCCAAGGTTGGCTTTGTTATGGAATTCTGCCTGTCTACCAAAATAATAGCTTATTGACCATTGTTTGAAATCAGCCACAAACACAGTTGGCTAAACTCCTCTATGTTGAGTGGCTGATGACAATATGATGGAGCGACCTCTGTATGCCGGGTAATGCCGAGTCAGTGCGTGGAAGCCCAACAGAATGATGGGTCAAACTTAGAGAAACTCACTGAACCAAAGTGAAAGCAAAATTAAATCAATTAAGCCTGGGCCAACTGTGTTAAAATGTGGTTGCAACATTTTTAATCACAGTGTTGTTCTAGCCAGATGCTGTAGAGGTTCATCCAATTTATCCAGCAACGTAGTTTACAAGCTGTTCACCAGTCCAAGTGATAAAACTGATAAAACCACAAATATGTTCCAAGATCAGAGGCTGGAGAAAACTTAAATGTCTAAGAAAACAAAACACAGACAAGAGGTTGAAGTTGATTCACCCGGCCGGGGAAGAGATGCTGCATCTGCGTAGTCAGAAACACATCTCTTTTTCTCTCCCCTGCACCGTTCTTTTATTGAACACACACACACTACAGGAAATATACATTTTACATTTGTTGTGCAGCCCTTCTCAGTTTTCTCATACATTCTTTTGCTGAACGTCAGTTTCTCACACATCTTCAGGAATCTTCAAGGAGAGGAGTTACCATGCCTCCCCAATCCACTGTCATCTTCTCACGATACACACAGAAAACACCTGCAAGCTTTAACCTTGAATAATAAACACTCATTGTGTGACCACATTAGAAGCTACTGTTTAAGGATTTTTCTAACTCTCAAAAGCATAACTAAAAACTCCTAATAATAATCAATCTATAAGCAGCAAATCCCAAATATATCTTAGCTTTAGCTACTAATGATAAGGCATTTATATTTCCACATCAGCTAATTTCATGTTGGCACAGGTGAGGCTGTGAAAGATTCATATTTAAATCATATGATCAATCTAATTAACAGACTGACTGCTGTAAAGCAGATCATAATATTTTTTGTGTTAGCAATGGTTCCCTCTAAAGAAAAACTGCAGTCACCATTGCATGTATCAAACGGCCTCACATGCAGGAAGCTGCTGAAGATATTGCAGCTAAAATAATAGTTCTAGGACCATTGAGAAATTCAAGCTGAAGTTCAGCTGCAGAATAACAGCTTTAAAATGTTCAAGAGGGTCTGAAAAGCTGGGCCATTTCCTGCTGAGAAGGGCACTGAACAAATCCTACTTCTACCATTGCAAAGCTTGCAGAGTATCAGCAGCAGGGGGGTATGTGTGCATCAGCATGGCACAGTGAGAAGACTTCCGGAAAAGGGCAACAAAGAAATAACTTCTGCAGTTTGATTTGATAAATCTTTCTGATTTTTTGAATCATCTGTAGAAGAAAAGTGGAGGGCTAATGAGTTAATGTGAGAACATCACTGAAGAATCCTGATCCAATCCATGTGTAGTATTGCTTCTCTGTGGGAGAGTGTGCTTCCTCTCACAAAACTCTCCAAATCTAAATCCTGCTGAGAACCCGTGGGCATTTGTCAAAAAGCAGGCCGAGAAACAGAACCTAACTAACAAACTGGAATAAAATCTTTGAAAATGATCACATGCTTTACTCCAGCTATTTATCCGTCTTTCTTTGCATTCCATACCAGCTTATCTGTGCACGGTTGTGGGATTTGCTATACTTTATTACCATCATAAATAGCAATAAGTACAGTGCTTTTGTTTCTCCAATAACCCCTAAGCTTTCAAACCATCAGCATTCCTGTCTTCATGTAAACCGTGGTCCTGATGGATAAATGCTTTTGTCTGAAATCTTTGAGACAATCATAGTCATCTTCCTTCCTTCCCGCACTTCACCCAGGTCTCAACCAATCAAATCCTCCCAGCTGTCAATTTCTGCATGTTAAGGGTCAGAGCTGCTGGAAGATGACACCTCAGCTCTCAAGAGGCTGCAAACATCAGAGGAGAGTCATGAAGCTGAAACGAGGCCAATCTGTAGACAGTAAGCCATTGGATCGAGAGCATGTAGTGTTTGGATTCAAGGACAACAAGCGATGAACATCACATTCCTTTTTTTCCTCCTGTCAGCAACACGCAAAGCCCTCAAAAGACCGTCAATGAGACAATGAGAGTGAAAGGATTCTTCAGAAAGGCTTTTGTTCCTCAAATGCTCCAAGCAGTGACTCACCAAGGCACTCAGGTGCATTAGAGGAAAGATGTATAGAACAAAAAAAAATAAAAATTACAGAGCTATCGACAAAAAAGCTGCTTGCTTCTACGATACTGCTTTCACTGAATCAATCTCAGCTCTATTGATTGAGAGTTGAACAGAGTGAAACAAGGCCGAGGAGAGTGAAACAGGGCCGAACAGAACAATGCATGATACCAAAAAAAATAAAAACAAGAAAGTCGGTACGGGTGTTCTGATGTTGGGAAGATAACATTTTTTAAACTTGCTGAAGCCAAAGTGTAGAGGAAAATATAAAAAACTGCTGTTATAAATGTAACATTAGCACAACATTTACAGCTCACTTTATTGATGTTTGAGAGGTTTGTTGATCTATGAAGAAATTGTATCTGCTTTAACCAAGATATTTATTGTCATATTGCACATTCTCCGTCCCTAATATTCAAGGTGGCCAGAGGTTGGGAACAGTTTAATCAAAGGAAAATATTGTTTCTCTAACCAGGTACATTACAAACATGCCTTCTTCAACTCTCTCTCTCCACTTGTTATTGCCATGCCAGCAAGCCTTTCCTCAAGAGTTTTACTTTAATCCATTTATTCCAAAATGGCCAAAATATTCCCCCTATTTTCAGTTATCTGGCCAATGATGAGCACCCTGTGCAATATTATGAGATGCAATTAAAAGCAGCACATCAGCATTTTTTCCACGTAGCTTTGATGATCCTGAATGTCCTTTTCCCACTTGCATTTAGACAGTAACAAATTAACAGTAATTTGTTACTCTCAATTGTCCTTCTATATTCACCACAGGTATACACTAGCATTCATGTGTTCTCATTTAAATTCTCCATGTTTTAGCCATACGTGTGCTTGAGGCAGCACTGACCCAATGTAGTTGTAATGTTAAACAGTGGATGGCGCATATTGGAACAGAAGAGTGTAAAGTGGACGTGCATTCCCAAAACATCTCTAGCTACAAAGTAAGGCCTTATAAGTGTATTTTGCCATTTTTACAAGTCTAAATAAACTCGTATTTGTTGTCTTCCGCTTTATCCGTGACCGGGTCGTGGGGGCAGCAGACTCCCTCTACCTCCTCTTGGGGGAGCCCAAGGCGTTCCCAGGCCAGCCGAGAGACATAGCCCCTCCAGCGTGTCATGGGCCATCCCCTGGGCCTCCTCCCAGTGGGACGTGCCTGGAACACCTCCCAAAGAAGGCGTCCAGGGGGCATTTGATATAGATGCCTGAGCCACCTCAACTGGCTCCTCTTTATGTAGAAGACCACCGACTCTACTCTGAGCTCCTCCCAGATGGCTGAGCTCCTCACCCCATCTCTAAGGTGCCCGGCCACCCTGCGGAAAAAGCTCATTTCAGCCGCTTGTATCCGGGATCTCATACTTTCGGTCACGACCCAAAGTTCATGGCTATAGGTGAGGGTAGGAACGTAGACCGACCGGTAAATCGAGAGCTTCGCTTTTCGGCTCAGCTCTCTCTTCACCAAAACGGACCGGCACAGTGCCCTCATTTCTGCGGCAGCCGCAGTCTGTTGATCTCCCGCTCCATTCTTCCCTCACTCGTGAACAAGACCCGAGATACTTGAACTCCTCCACTTGAGACAGGAACTCCCCTCCAAGCTGAAGAGGACAAGCCACCCTTTTCCGGTCGAGAACCATGGCCTCGGACTTGGAGGAGCTGATCTTCATCCCAGCCGCTTCACACTCGGCTGCGAACTGCCCCAGTGCATGCTGTAGGTCTTGGCTAGAGGGGGCCAGCAGGACCACGTCATCTGCAAAAAGAAGAGACAAAATCCACTGGTCCCCAAACCAGACCCCTCTCTGGCCCTTGGCAGCACCTAGAAATCCTGTCTATAAAAGTTATGAACAGGACTGGTAACAAAGGGCAGCTCTGCTGGAGTCCAACTCCTGCTCTGCTTGTACAGAAACTGGATGGCTCCTAATAAAGGGCCCCCCGTTCCATACTCCTGGGGCAACCCCTAAATAAACATTGAGCAATAATGATTCCCTCTATTTTTATGTAAACATGCATATGCTGGTAAAAGCAGACATGCTTTCAGAATCTACCTTACTGCTCTTTCTGTTTGGTGAGCACCATTAGCAGACTGTCACAAAAATGGGGAAAAGCACGACTAGTCGAAGGGCCAGGCCGCGTGCCCCAAAACAGCCTGTATGGATGCGAATATTGCCTTGATCATGCACAGAAACGACGAGCGAATTGACCAACTGACAAAAACCTTTGTCAGATGTCCTGGCACCTGCCTGATAACACAGTAACACTACTCCTTGTTTAATCACGTCTTCCCTCTGGTGGCCATTTGACATGTTTCAGCTCCTTGAAATGTGAATCATTTACATCAGGGGTGTCCAACTTCCATCTTCAAGGACAGTGCCCTGCAGGCTTTAGATGTGTCCTTGTTTTAACACAGCCATTGATGGCTGAATTATCTTGTGGGGTTGTGAACTAGCCCTGCAGAGACCTGCAAATGAACCATTCCTGTTATTTAGGTGTAGCAGGCAGAGAGACTTCCGCCTCTCTACGTGCTCAGACACTTTTCTTCCCCGCTCCCTGCTTGCTTGCATTCTTTTACTTATTATTTTACATTATTTTATCTCTCAAGGAGTATTTTTATTTTTACTAAAGGATTTCGAATCGAACCCAAAAGAAGGACAAGTTGACACCAACTAATCAGAGCAAGATGCCTTCCTTTAACACAGAGGACTTCGACAAACCTTTACAGAAATTGACCATTTTGAAGATGAAAATCCATCGACTAGAAGTGAATGTTGAGGTTAATATGGGTTGCAGCGATAATTCAACTCTGCCTGTGATCCCAAACAGGGACAGCCAACTCAGTGACTCAGCCAGCAAACAGAACGGCGAGAATAAATCCATCGGCAGCCCCCACCCCAGCATGTTTTAGGCACAGTGACGTCACGGGAAGTCCGCTGTTACTCCTGGGCTAAATTAGGAGTAAGTTACTGTGATTTATTTTGAAAATTCCAGAAAAAATCAAACTGGCCTTTAAATGTTGTGATCCATGGCAGGACCCAACAGAGTCTACACCTCCGAACTACAATTTTCTTTGTGAGAGCAGACAGCAAAGAAAATGTGGAGGGGTGGCCACTTTGTTTAAAAGATTTATTTAAGTGTAAAAAGGTAATTTGACTCTTTTGAATATTTGGCTCTCCAGGTAAACAGCCCGGTCCGAACCATGTTCTTTAATATTTACAGGCCTCCTAAGTCCAAAACAAACTTTTTCAGTGATTTTAATGAGCTTTTAGCTGTGATATGTGTTGATTATGACTGTTTAATTATTGTGGGAGACTTGAACATTCATATTGATAATCCTGAAGACAGAACTCCACGTTCTATTGCACTCTCGCAAATTTTGTTTTGACTCAACATGTTAAACAGCAAACGTACAATGGGGACATATTTTGGACTTGATCATCACTAAGGGTCTAAACATTTTCATGGTGTCAGTAACTGATGTTGCCCTATCTGACCACTTTTCTGTTATTTTTGAAAGCATCATCTTCAATGACTCAGTTAGCCAAAGAGACATGATAAGAAAACGCATCTTTAAGAACGTGCTGCTGAAACCTTTAACCAGATTTACTCTTCTACCTCCACTTTGCCCTGTAACACTGTAGATGAGCTGGTAGACAACTTTCATTCTAAAATCTTTCATCATTGATTCAATTGTTCCAATTAAAGTGAAGGTCATTTCTGGGAAGAAAAAGTCTCCATGGAGAAGTGCTCCACCAGTCAGAAGTGAAAAAAGGGAGTGTCGAAAAGCTGAAGACTGGACTCCAGGTTCACAAAAACATCTATAATGAGAGACTCTACAGATACAGGTCCTTCTCAAAATATTAGCATATTGTGATGAAGTTCATTATTTTCCATAATGTCATGATGAAAATTTAACATTCATATATTTTAGATTCATTGCACACTAACTGAAATATTTCAGGTCTTTTATTGTCTTAATACAGATGATTTTGGCATACAGCTCATGAAAACCCAAAATTCCTATCTCACAAAATTAGCATATTTCATATGAATGTTAAATTTTCATCATGAAATTATGGAAAATAATGAACTTTGTCACAATATGCTAATATTTTGAGAAGGACCTGTATACCTCACAACTGAAAATGCAAGAGAATCTTTCTTCTCTGAGATCATTTCCAAAAACATAAACAACGCTCGTGCATTATTTGTCACGGTAGGCAGGTTAACAAACCCTCCTGTAACTGTAGCATCTCAACTCCATTCTACCAGGGACTGCAACAAATTTGCTATCTTCTTCACTGAAAGGCCCAAAAGATCAGAGGAGCAGTCAGCACATCCATATCAACTCCAGTAACAAAGTTGTCTCCAAATAGAACTGATTTTGACAAAATGTACCAATTTCACCAAATAAACTACGGAAACATAGAAGAAATCGTACAGCAACTAAGCTCTTTTCTTGCTGTCTTGATGTTTCACCCCCAGCTTTCCTTGAGAAAGCTTTGCCTGTCATAATGTCTGATTTAACTTAAATAACGAACACATCCCTTTTGTCAGGTGTTTTCCCTCAGGGCCTAAAATCAGCAAATATCAAACCTCTTTTGAAAAAGAGCAACTTGGACAAGCTGCTACTACAGAACTACAGGCCTATCTCAAACCTCCCCTTCATCAGTAAGATTATTGAAAAAGCTGTGTTTCAGCAGTTAAACAACTTCCTAACAATGACCAACTGGCTTCCATGCTCAACACAGTACAGAGACTGCCCTTGTCAAGATGTTCAATTACATCCATATAAATGCAGATTGCGGAAGAACCACAGTGCTGGTATTATTGGACCTTAGTGCAGCATTTGACACTGTTAATCACTCCATTTTATTATAGTGCCTGGAAAACTGGGTCGTCCTTTCTGGAACAGCACAAATCTACTCTGCAAACCCAGAACCAGAATCAAACATGGCGAAGCAGCTTTTATTTATTATACTAACCCTAAGTTGCTTTAAATCAACATTAAAAACGTATTTGTTTAGAGTGGCCTTTGACTGTGCTATCTAAATGTTATTAGTTAAGATTTTAGTCCAACTTTCCTTTCATTTTCTTATCATTTTATCATTATTTATTTTTACCTTTTTATTATCATCATCTTATTTTAATAGTTATTTTTTGTTCTCTTTAATTATTTGTTTGTTAATTATTTAAGAAATGTTATGCCACTGCAATGTTCTTTTCCTATTATGTATTTTGGTCAATGAGTGCATTTTACTTAGAGTTTTTTCTCATGCATTTTATATTCTCACCAAAGCAAAGGTATCAAGACCAGAATCTCACAGTGGCACCATGTCAAGTTTGAATTTATTTGTGCACAAAGATGCATTAAGATTTATTGTTCGACTCATGTTCTCAGGGAAGGTTTAAGCTTAAAGTGCCTATGACACACTTTTCACTGAAATGCAGATATTGAAAGGAAATATATTAATATTTAAGAAGATGGGCAGCAATTAACATCATATTAGCATTAAAAGATGTGATTAAAGACAATTGTGTGACAAAATAGGCATATGTCATTAAATTTTGCAAGTCCAAAGTCACCAGGAAGTGACATCAGAGGGGAAGTCTCCGGTCATTCATTGTGTGAGTTCAATGATAAACTGTTCAGATAGAAGCAAATTTGATTTAAAAACAGCGTTAATATAGTGAAACGGCACATTGCTGGTGGTGGCCGCAATACTACGACAGCAGCCGTTGTTCTGCATTACTTTCCTGAAGTGAAGAGGATCAGAGCTGCCTGGATCAGAGCTGGACAACCAACGAGGGACAGATGGGCTGGTCACACCAAGCACAGCCAGTTGTGATTGGAGTACTTCTCGGCAAACTGCTTCAAACAAGAAACCTCTGAATTCACAAGAGAAATTATGTCGGAGGTCGGGATATTTTACAGACAAAGGAGAATGTTGAAGCAGAGTCTATAGCCACGCTGTTCAGAGCATCTGATGGGAAAAGATTGCCAAAGAAAAGGTTGTTACTGCTGTTGCTAAACGGATCACAGCTCAGCAGGTGAGAACACTTCCCTGTTGCAAAAGTACATTTAGATACCGGCAGTTATTGTTGATAATTAAAAATACGAAATTATTTTATTATTAACAATCCGAAATTATTATTATAATTGAAATAAGATACATTACAGGCGCACATTTTATATTTAAATAAATGTTTCTCTAAAGATTTTAATATAAAGTAAAAAAAATGACACACCAAGTATAGTCTTCAGATCTTGTATCATCCCTTGTGTCTGCTGCTGCTCACTTCGCCTCCAGTTGTTTCACTCAGTGCCGTATTTAATGTAACCCTGAATCCGATCCGGTCCGGTCCGCAACAAAAGCCGGTGATAAATGCGATAGCAAGTCCAAAACAACTCATTCTGCAGAAGTTAAACTAGTAAAACTGCTTCATGTTTCATTTGATGCATCCAGGTGTTTTGTTCTACAATGGGTGAGTACCCTAAGTTAATTTATGTTTAATTGCTTGGTATATAATACCTTAGTTAACCCAATAACTGACCTAATTGAACTAATGTCAACTGCTAATATATAAATGTGTTAACATAAATATATGTGTGTATTTATTAATATAGCGAGATCTCTAGTCCGTCTTTAGTCAATTGTTATTGACTCTGGCTGTGCTCGGCACACGGCAAAAATAGACTTTGGTCGAAGTCCGCAGCACTTGTGCTCTGCCATCTGATGAAAGCTGACTTTGTTCTTCTGACTCTGCTGCGTTTCTCTCGTTGATAGTGAATGAAATATATCTAAAGACAGAACAGATTATTTGCTGCTTTCTGTGTTACTGGCCATTGTAGCAGCAGTCAGTTTACCTGCAGGGGTTCCCCTCTGACGTCATAAAAGAGCGCCAAGGAGTAGTCTGGACATTCCTTTTTAGAGAAATCCATGACCATATATCTCATCAACTGTTTACTTCAGTGGCAGGAATTAACTTTTCAAAATATTATAGTCATGTTTCCTTTTCATAAATGCAATCGGATTTCTCATGAAAATTTGATGTAACAGGCACTTTAACGCCTAGTCATACTGAGACCCTTGGCAGAACTTTAACAAAAGAAGAGTATAATATAAAAGTATTCAAGTGTTTCTAGGTTTTACTTATAAATGAAGGTAAAAACAATAGAGCCAAGCCAAGCCTCAACTACCCTGAGCCAACACTACAGCAACAGCAATGCCAGACATCTTTCCATAAGTCTGTAGGGACACAGTGAAAACCACTAACCCCAAGCACACACCATCCACAAGGAACCACCCAGCAGACAAGCAAACCCTACCATAGTATAAGGCTGACAAGCCTCATGCAACCGCTAAGCCCAGCGACGCCCGCCCCCCACACACAGCTCGCCATACAGCAGAGGACAGAACGCAGCAATAAGCACCCAAAGCAAAAGCCATGCACAAAGCCCACACTGTGCAAACGTGCCCCCACCAGCCTCCCAAAAATAAAGTCTCCCTGCGAAAGTACACCCCCACGAAAAGGAGACTCACAGCATGCAAACCTAAGAACACATGCCTGACACCCATACACCAGTCAGAAGTAGCCCTGCAAGAAAACCCACACCGAAGCCCACAAAAGGCAGAGAGCCCACAGAGCCGATAACAACCCACCGAGAAGCCGAGACCACTGAACCCAAACCGATTAAAGGAGCCCAGACAGAGTGATCTGATGTGGAGGCAGAGGCTGTCTCCAGATTTTTGTAATCCAACAAAAAGGTCTCTATACTGGTTAATACTAAGAACATTTTTATTTTTCCAATTCATGAGTATAGTTTTCTTAAGGCACTAAAACCATGTGAATGGAATTTGTCTCCATGGTGATATCATCTAGGTTTCCCAACAAGCATACTGAGGGGGAAGGTGAAATATTACATCTCAAGCACTTTGAGAAGTCTTCACATATCCGGCACCAAACCTCTAAACAGGTGTACACAACCATAGTTCGTAAATGTAATTGTCAGGTATATTGCATGTGCACTGTAAGCAAGTATTAGACGGTGACCCTTCCTTAGACCCATCCTGAAAATCCATTGACCTGTATAGTGTACTCTATGAAGGATTTTATATTGTATTAATTGTAAACTGATGTTACTAGGCATTTTAAAAGTTCTTAAACATATCTGAGACGGCGGCTGGTCTCCTGAGGGATCTCCTCCCAGACCTGGACTAAAGCATTTGCCAACTCCTGGACAGTCTGTGGTGCAACGTGATGTTGGTGGATGGAGCGAGACACGATGTCCCAGATGTGCTCAATCGGATTCAGGTCCGGGGAAAGGGCGGGCCATTCCATAGCTTCAATGTATTCATCTTGCAGGAACTGCTGACACACTCCAGCCACCTGAGGTCTAGCATTGTCCTGCATTAGGAGGAACCCAGGACCAACTGCACCAGCATATGGTCTCACAAGGGGTCTGAGGATCTCCAAAGAAATGCGACCCCACACCATTACTGACCCACTGCCAAACCGGTCATGCTGAAGGATGTTGCAGGCAGCAGATCGCTCTCCACGGTGTCTCCAGACTCTGTCACGTCTGTCACATGTGCTCAGTGTGAACCTGCTTTCATCTGTGAAGAGCACAGGGCGCCAGTGGCAAATTTGCCAATTCTGGTGTTCCCTGGCAAATGCCAAGAGTCCTGCACGGTGTTGAGCTGTGAGCGCAACCCCCATTTGTGGACGTCGGGCACTCATACCCTCCTCATGGAGTCGGTTTCTAACCGTTTGTGCAGACACATGCACATTTGTGGCCTGCTGGAGGTCATTTTGCAGGGCTCTGGCAGTGCTTCTCCTGTTCCTCCTTCCACAAAGGTGGAGGTAGCGGTCCTGCTGCTGGGTGGTTGCCCTCCTACAGCCTCCTCCACGTCTCCTGGTGTACTGGCCTGTCTCCTGGTAGCGCCTCCAGGCTCTGGACACTATGCTGACAGACACAGCAAACCTTCTTGCCACAGCTCGCATTGATGTGCCATCCTGGATGAGCTGCACTACCTGAGTCACTTGTGTGGGTTGTAGAGTCCGTCTCATGCTGCCACGAGTGTGAAAGCACCACCAAAATTCAAAAGTGACCAAAACATCAGCCAGAAAGCATAGGTACTGAGAAGTGGTCTGTGGTCCCCACCTGCAGAATCACTCCTTTTGCTATGAATCGGAAAAAGGCGGACCCAAGATTCAGCCAGACACAGCCACAGGAAAACGTCGCACAGGTAACACTCCTCACAGCTTCCAGGAATCACTGAGGCAGAAAGAGGGATTAGTGACTTGTAGTCTCTCCAGATTTTGCAGGGATCAGAAAAGCCACTAACCTGCTTTTGTCTTGAGTGGAACTTGAAACCCAGAGGGGAAACCTCATTTGGCGGCAGGCGGTGATCTCCACAGCACAGGTAAGAAGTGACTCCAGGCTGAATAAGCCGAGGGCTAGGCTGGCTCAATAATCCAAGGACAGAAACACGGTCAACGATCAGGACAAGAGGCGTCACGCAAGGGGCAAGCAGAGGCATAAACCAGATGCAGGAAACAAGGTCGACAACCAAAATCCAAATAGTCCGACAGGGAGCAGGCAGAGCCATAAACCCAAAAGGCAAGGCAAGGTCAAGAACAATGATCAGACAGGAAGGAATGCTGGATATCTACTCACACGATGGCTTTCAAAAATCTGGCACCGTCTGCTTGTCAGAGTCAGTATATATCAGGGAAGACACAGGTGTTTGGCATTCCACAGATTGCACTACACTGCAGCAGCCACCAGGTGCATCTAATCTGCTGATCGCAGCCAGGGAGACAGGGTAGAGCAGACGTGCCAGAATCATAACACCTTTATTGAGTGTGTCTTGCTAATCACCAAAGATTTCCCCCTGTTGTCTATTCCATTTGCACAACAGCATGTGAAATTGATTGTCAATCAGTGTTGCTTCCTAAGTGGACAGTTTGATTTCACAGAAGTTTGATTTACGTGGAGTTATATTGTGTTGTTTAAGTGTTCCCTTTATTTTTTTGAGCAGTGTATATATATATATATATATATATATATATATATATATATATATTTATTCTCCAGGAGAATTTAAGTTTTCACTGTTTCTCACTTTGCATTCAGGTTATTGCTGTAAAAACCTGCCTTGTGCTTTAATTCCCTGCAATTTCCCAATCTGCTGAGTTGAGTTTGTAGGAACAGAGGTTTCTCTCAAGTAATCTTGAGATTCATTTTGTCCAGATATCACAAGTTTGTTTTATAGTAGAAAGGTAATGAAGAAGAGCACACATGTGTTAATATTCAAGCTCAGCCTCATAGTTCCTCTGGGGTAGTTCAGCCTCAACATCAAAATCAGGATGGCAGCTAAAAAAAAAAAAAAAATGTCCCACATCTCCCTCAGCCTCTCACCTTTGCAGCAATTCAGGTTCCAATTACTGCAAGAAGAACAAACACACTCACCCAGCATCTCTGGGGATCTTCCTTCTCCTGTTGCACTTCAGTGAGGCTTAAAAGACATGGAATAACATGGAATTATTGCCCTCTCCAGATGATTGTGTTCTCAAGTAAAATGAGGCCTCTGCCCACGCTTCCACTTTATCTCAGGAAGACTTTAATTTCATCACTTCCTGTCACTATCATGGGATTTTCAATGTGCCTGTTTTGCTCTGGGATACTACTTTGTGGAAATGTAACCTTTTGCTGTCAGGATGTCACATTTATTGAGGCAACATCTCATCACTGAGGCAGATGCTGGAGCAGAGCAGCTGGATTAAGAAAACTTTGCAGTGTTGCAGGCCACAAAAACAAAACGATTTACTTTCCAGTTATTTTATAATGGCAATCAGTATCCAATAAGAACAAACTTAGGACTGAACTTTTTTATTCTCCTCATCACCTAGACAGCCAGTTTAAAGTCTGAAGGAATAAAAGAAGACATTTTTCTGGCTAATGCTGTAATTGTCGAGAGGGATACGTCTCCAATGGCTTTTTAATGGTCTGCTGTCAATTAGAAAGAGCTGGAAAGAAACTATTGGGCCCCTGTGGAGGGAGGAAGGACTGAAGCAATGGAGAGATATGAAGAGGTAGCTGGGAAAAAGATGAAGGGATTAGGAGGCAATAGTTTCACTTTACGTTTTGCTGCTAACAAGTTTCATGTAAGGTGCTCATGATGATTTCTCTGAAGCTGTCAAAGTAAAAGGTCCAGAACTGTCATTAACAGTGACAAGGGGAGGATATGATGATTTGGAATAGAACTTTACAAGAGTGGTAGAGTAATTACTTAAAAAACTGGTGCAGAAATGATTGGCATTGGTTGGCTGGCAGAGAGCATAGCCTTCCAACAATGTTTAGATGTGTTGTAGGGGTTGTACAAACTGTAGTTGGCTCCTAATCCATTGTGAAAGTTTCTCAATTAGAGTAGGCCCCTAACTGTGCAACGTAATAACTATAGCTAGCTACATATCCAACTAGGCTCAAGATAATCACAAAACTCCACCGTCATAGGCAGCAATTTTTTTATACCACAAAAAATTATCTCCAAAATCTTGATAGATGTGTCACTCGCAGCAAGTGTCATGCAAAGTATTCCTATCTCTTAGTGGCTCGAAATGTCTTCGCTTTACAGCTACAAACTGTAATGTATTTTATAAGGAATTTAGGAGAAATTACATTTGTAAGCTGTTTGGGTTTTAACCAGCTTTGCAAACTGTGTGCCCATACGCTTAGTCAAATTGCACAGTGTCTGAACATTCATTTTCAAACCTAGCCATATAGTCTCAGTTGGACTTAGGCCTGGACTTCGACTGGGCCATTCATGACTAGGCTCTTATTTAAGCTATTCTATTGTAGCTCTAGTTGTAAACTTAGGGTCTCATCTGCCCTTCACTTCTCAAAGTATGTACAGCCTCTAATAGGTTTTCTTTCTGGATTTCTTTCTTTCCTGGTGTTTAGCTCATCCACCTTCCCATAACTACCTGTGTCCATCTAACAAAAAAAAAAATTATCCTCAAAGCATGATACTACTACCACCATGTTTTACTAAAAGGATGGTGTGCTTGGGGTTACGTTCAGTGTTAGTTCTCTACCACACATCGCATTTTGCATGTAAGCAAGAAGTTCAGTTTTGGTCTCTGACCAGAGCACCTTCCCTATGTTTGCCGTCTTCCTTCGCATTATGGCTTTCTTTGACCAAAAACTTTCTTCCTGCCGCTCTTTCATAAAGCCCAGAATTGTAGAGTACATGACTAATAGTTGTCCTGAGGGCAGCTCTCCTTGCTCAGGCAGTCAGTTTATGTGGACGGCTATGCCCTAGTATGTTTGCAGCTGGGCCATACCTTCTATTTCCAGATGACGGATTGAACAATGCTCTAAGATGTTTAAAGCTTGGTTTATTGTTTTATAACCTTGTACTGCTTTAACCTTCTCCAAAACTTTAATCATGACATGTCTATATTCCTTGGTCTTCATTATGCTGCTTGTTCTCTTATGTTCTCTAACAAACTTAAAACGTTCTGCAAAAAATAGGTGGAGTAATTCAATTACACACAGGTGGACTCTAGTTACTAATTAGGTGACTTCTGATGGGAATATGTTGAACAGATTGTTTTTTAGAGGTAACAGAGTAAGATGCATTAAAATGCATGCCACACTTTTCAGATTTGTATTTGTAAAGAAACAATAAAAAATAAAAAAAACCTTTTGAGGTTTGGGGTTGCAATGTGACAAAATGTGGAAAAAGTCGAGAGGTATTTTACCTCAGCTTCTGTTTCATGTTGTCATACTTGCCCGGATGTAGAGTTTTGTACTTATGTGAAGCTCGTTCAAAACAATGTCAGGCACGACCTTTGGCATTTGAACATGTTCTGGCTGAGAAACAATTTGGATAGGCCTGTGCTACAAAAACCACTTCGGTGTTCATAACTCACTTTCAGATTTAATCTGCAGCATTGTGGTTGCTGATTTGTGTGAATTAAAAATAGAGTGAAGGAATATGCGATTGGAGCAAATTTATCTTGTTTAAATGTAAATAGGAAGAAAAAAAGAAATTGATATCAAAATTTAAATGGCAATGTTTCGCAGCAATGTTCTAGTGAACTAGAGAGAGACCAAGCCTTCAGAAAATGTTCACATCATCTTCCAACTTGTGATACGAACTTGATTCCTAAAGCGTAATTCAGTTCTATTTATATTGCACAAATTCACAAATGTCATCTTACTGCACTTAACAAGATAAACAGATCTAATTAGTGTACAGAAAAAAAAGTCAGATCAATCTAACTATAGAGACATATTCAACTTAAACTACATAGATTACAATGAACACTAATTCAGTCTTTGTCATTTGTACACAAGTGCATCAGGACATCATGAGACAGATGTTTAAAGTTAATAGCTAGTCATAGTTGGGACAAAAACAAAAAGATTTATTTTATGTTAAAGCATTGCCATTCTCAGTAATGTTATAGCCATTTGTGATGATGCGATCTTATAATCCAATATTTGCACTAGATGCTAGATAAGCATGGGCAATATAAAAGCAATGGCAGTGGTGGCTGGTGAGTTTTGCTTAGAGCCTCATACAACTTTGGACCGGCTTTGATGCCGTATGAAACAGCATCAGTAAAAAGCTTACATTAAAAATACGCCCCCTGTGAAAAGCATTAGTTTTACTATAGCATATGAAATGTGTTATCATTGGGTGTCACTTGGTTTTTTTATTACTTTCACAGAACTTCTAGCTGGATGAACTATACGGCGATGCTGAGGACAATGAGCCGTCCATGAAGCCAATTATCCCTCATTCTTTGTGCGTAAGCTTGTCAGAAATAATTACCCACACAGCAGACTATTGAGTGGATCACTGAGAACAAAGTTACATGATTCTAAAATTACACAGCTAATTTTCAGTCTGTTTTAATAAGTGCTTGTACTGACAGCCCCATTACTCTGCTTTGTGACTTTCTGTTTCCACTGCTGGTTTTTATCATATAAACCCCACAGACTTTGGAAAGTCACAGACTCTCTAAGGATTTAGTTTTGTGTAATTTAAGAGGTATAAGACTTAATGAAAAAAACTGCATATAAATCTGGATTGTAACTGTACAAACGTTGTGACTCTAAGGATGGCATCCAGATTTTGAAATCATCGGATGTAATAACAACAGTTTAGTGGTTCCAACATTTCATTGGTAACAACTAATTGGATTTTATTCATGGTAATATTGTTATTGAATGAGAAAAAGGCAGCAGCATCAACTCACCAACCCCATATTTAAAAACAGGCAAGTCAGTAATTGGAAATTTCCTCAAATAATATACTGAAAAACACATTTTGAACATTTCCTGAAGATAAACTGAGCACATTTTATGTTTAATTTAGAGCAGTAATATCAGTCTGCAAACATAAATGTTTACTGCAATCTGTCAAGTCTTAACAGCAAGGTTTTCTTGTTGCTTTGCAGCCTGTTTTTTACAATATATCTTGAGTCTTGTACCTTGTTCATTTGGCTGCACATTTGGCTGTTCATAAGCAAACCGCCTCTAACAGCCGAATGTTTGTGGCAAATGCCCCTCCTGAAGGAAAGAGGGAAGGGGACCAACACTCTGTGAGTGAAGTGAGCCAGCCCAGCACCTTAATGTGGTAGAGGAGTCTGAGTGCCCAGATGATCCCAGAGGCTATGTTGTCCGGGGCTTATAAGCCCCTTGTAGACTCCCATGGGAAACAGGCCGTGGGTGATGGGTCAGACAAAAAGCTGCTCAGAAGCCTTAATAAGGTCCATGCAGCCGGTGCCGTGATGTTGCCCTGTACAACGGAGCCTAGGTCCTACCCTGGGGCCATTGGCAAGTGCCAATTGGTCGGAGTTAGTCCTCGCAGGACCCAGCTGGGCCAAGCCCAACAGAGAAATGCGAGGTCATCGCCCAGTGGGCCCACAACCTTCTGTGGGTCCAGTGCAAGGACAATCATGCAGCAGCCGAAGGCGGAGACCTCAACGACATGATCCCTGAATGCTTAAACTGGCTCTAGAAGAGGTCGAGAGATAGAGGAAAATCGTGGGGTTCACCTCCATGCACAGCGTGGTCTCTGGACTCCTTGAGAGAAGTTGAACTACCTTTTATTGTGGAGTAGCCAGCGGGGAAAGGCAACGGATTGGGGTGGGTTTGCTTCTCGCCCCTCAGCTCAGTTGTCTCATGTGGGGGTTTACACTGAGGATGAGAAAGTCACATCCCTGTTGACTGTTGTTTCAGCCTATGAGCCGAGGAGCAGTGCAGAGAGCCCGACCTTCTTGTGTCCCTGGGTGCGCCCCTGCCAGGGACCCCTCTTGGGAACTCTGTAATTCTGCTGGGGGACTTCTATGCCCACGTGGGAAATGACAGAGAGACCTGAATGGGTGGGATTGGGAGGAATAGCCTCCCCCGATCTGAACCTGTGTGGTGTTTCATTATAGGACTTCTGTGGCAGTCACAGATTGTCAATATCCAACACCATGTTCAAGCATAAGGGTGTTCATCAGTAAACGAAGGACCAGGACACCCTATACCAGAGGTCAATAATTGACTTTGTAGTCTGGTCTTCTGACCTTCGGCTGCATGTCTTGCATACCCAGGTGACTAGAGGGGCTTAGCTCTCTGCTCACTGAGCGGAGATGAATTCACTGGAAGTTGACAGGCCCAAGCGTATAGTGAGGGTCTAATGGGAATATCTGGCAGAGCCCTCAGTCAGGGACATATTCATTTCGCCACCCATAGCAGTGGCCTTAAGGTCTGCTACCTGTCGCGGCAACAACCCTCCAACCTGGTAGTGGGCACCAGCAGTAAGGGATGCCTCGAGCTGAAGGAGTCCTATCGGGCCTGGCTGGCATGTGGTACTCCTGAGGCAGCTGACGGGCATTGCAAAGCCAAGCATGCCATGGCCCAGGTTGTAGCAGAGGCAAAAACAGGCCCCTGGGAGGAGTTCAATGAGGCCATAGAGAAGGACTATAGGTTGGCCTTAAAAAAATTCTGGCAAGCAGTTCAGTGCCTCAGGAGAGGAAAGCTGTGCTTTACCCACACTGTTTACAGTGTGGGTGGGGACCTGCTGACCTCAACGGGGGAAATTATTGGGCAGTAATAAGGATTAAATTAGACTAAACATAGCTTTATCTAAATTTATCCTAACTAATTGGATGAACTCATTTTAGCAGAACTGAATTTGCTCCATATTGGGTTCTACAGGTACATCTAAAAAAATGTAAATATCATCAAAAAGTTCAATATTTTTAGTCACTTAAAGTGAAACTCATGTAGATCACACAGTAAGTGAAACATTGCAATCTTTTATTTCTTGTAATTCAAATGTTTTGAGATGTACCTGTATTTAACAGTATATTAGCTGGACCCCTTTGTCCTGTAAAGAATCTTGAGACATTTGTTGTCAACTGGTGCTATATAAATTAAACATAATAAAATGTGTTGTGTGAATATTTTGAACTATTGTTATTTCAATGTAATTTATTTATTTTTTATTCAAAATAGCTTGTTTAATAATAATTTATCATTTTAGCCTCCTGAATAGACTCCCCACTATCACCGCTTATAAATTTCATTCTGAGCAATTTTTTTTTAATTAATTTTTATTTTTTGTTGCACTAGTAGCCTTTATTTTGTAAGTTGACCAACAGGAAATGGAGTGAAAGAGAGAGAGAGAGAGGAAGACATGCAGCAATGGTCAATTGGCCAGGACCTGTACCCTTGACGACTGTGTCGAGGACTGTAGCCCATGTATGTTGGTTGCGCCCCTTACCTCTGTGCCACAGCCACACCCACTTTAAATGAATTTTGAATCCAATCTTTTTTACTCTTACAGAAGTTATCATAGTAAGCAGTATACAATTCTAAATAGGAAGAACTTCTAACATTTCACTATAGTAAATGGACTTTCACTAGAACAGATTATTTTAGTTCACTTTATCGCCGTGTCTTCAGATCCATCTGGTCACTGGCTGTATTTAAAACATTCTCTACATAGCTTCGAGTAATAAAAAAAAAAAAAACATTTTAATAATTGCAGACCTTGGATGTGAAGTCATGAAAGAACCAATGTAAAGTTGTTCTCCCTTAACAAGCTTCAGTAAAAAAGTTGCTTAATATCTGGCTTTGACACGTTGCTGATGGACTCAATGTAAATGCATCCTGTAGCAGAACATGCAGCAAAACTTGATGAACTCACCTTCAAACAAGCTTCAAGTTTAGATTGAATTCATACTGGTTTCCAGGAGGTGGAGTCTAAATATCCGAGGTAAAGTTATAGTGTTGATATAAGTTGCCTAAACCTTATACACAAGATTTCATATAACTGAAGATACTGATGACTTTTGCAGTAATTTGGTCAGTGTTTTCTGCTCAGAAAACATAAACATATGGACAATGGAATAAAAGGACATAGGAAGTACACAGGAAACAAAGACTGTAAAGAATAGTTAAGGCCAGGCAGGAATGTTGGGAAGCATGTTCTGGCAGAGAGTACAGAGGGGAAAAAATTAACTGCAGGAGAAAAAGATCAAAAGAGAAGGTGGAAAAGAGGCAGAGAAGATACCATTTACTTCACCAGGAATGTTATTAAGGCTGTTCAAATGATGTTCGCCGTAACCGTGGCAACAGAGTATCGAGGTGTGAAGAAAACCAACAATGTGATTTTCTGCCTGGACATTAAAGGATGAAAACTGAAGGAGGAGTGAGGAGCAGAGCGCAGCATCTCTTCAGAAACGTGAGGAGAGCAGAACAAAAAACACCTGCATTCAGTGTCAAAACAATAAGTTCAATTTGGGAACCAAATGTCTGAATAAAAACATTTTCTGACTTGTCTTAATCTCAGGCTCTATATAAAGGAATTGGCAACATTTATTAGTCCTGCTAAAGAATGTGAACTCTTTATGAAGACTGAAGAGTTCCTGATTGGTTAAAAATGCACCCAAACAATCCTCATATGAATTTTTAGGCAGCATAGAAGAAAAACATGACTTTAGAAATGAAAAATTATTTATTTAGCTAAAATGATCCATCTGCACAGAAATATATCCCTGCAGCTGGAAAAAGTATCTGATGGAAATAACTGCATGTTAAAAGCAGTTAGCATGGCATATTTATGATCTTATATAACATATTACGAGGCTCATATGTGATCAGCATCTACATATATATGCGTGTGATGAAGGCCTCGCACAAAAATGACTCACACTTGAGTTAGGTGAGTTTGTAAATTACCTTGGAGGCAATTTCCAGCAGAGGATAACGCATGATAGAGCTGCTTTTCATCAGTGTGCCTCTTAAGGCCTGAAATCAAAAGTGAAAATGAAGAGGAGCGCTCAGAGAAAGACGGACAGAGAAAATGAAAAACATAAAACATCCTCCAGTGGAATATGAAAAGACAAAAAAGTGCTCCGTGTTGAGACCTAGTTTTCGTCGGACTCCCTGCTGCTCCATCCAGAGATGAAAAACCCCAACAGATGTCAGCCTGACTGAAAACACGATAAAGGAGCAACAGATTCTAGAAGTATAAAAAGAAAACCTTACCTGATGGTAGAATTAAAAGAAAAGGACAAAGGTCTGAGTCCGCATCTGTGGTGGACTTGAACTGTTTTTCCTGAGTAAAATAAATATACAACAGACATGTACAATGATTTTTAAAATCTACTTTAAAATCAAGGAGGAAGGGTCGTCTCCTCGGAAAATTGTCTGCTGGACTTTGCAGACCTGGACTGATCCGGGTCTTGGAGCAGCGGGTTAGGAAATCTGCTGGATACTCAGACAGCTAGATTTCAAAGCTGCTTTAGACACTCCTCTAAAACCAATATCTACAAGTTGGACTAAAATGCGTAGATGGGCATGTGACCATAATATCTTCTTTAGAAAACTAACATTCAAATGAGACAGAGACTGTCTGTCTGTTTCACCTCAATGACAATAAGAATGTTTGGAGAAGTCAAAATTAGGCTATTGACCTGAAAGACATTGTACTTTCTGACAACCATAGGGCTGGTAGCATCATGCTGGGGGCAGGCTGTTTCACTACCAGGGCCTCTGCTGCATTGCATAAGGTGCCTTGAACAATAGTGATTAAGGACCATTGTCATCTTAAATCCACAACTAGATGGTTGAATGAAGAAATAATGCCATGAATAAAGTGGGCTAACTTAAGCATCTGGAATACCTTTTCCAAAGCCCTGACCCTGCTGAAAATGTGCAATACTATATAAAAAATATTTATCGCTCTGATCTGATTCGCAGATTGTAAACCAAGAAAGTCCTCGACTGGATTGAACCACAAAACTTTTGATATGTTGTCAGACATCTTTTAGATTAAATTTTCTCTCTCATGTGTTAATGAGCAAAAGGTAAACTGTCAAACCTTTAGCTGAAAACAGACAAATTGACTCTAAACTCAGATATTAGCATCCATGCAGATAATAGTATCAGATAATTGAATCATTCACTTCATCTCATCTGGCTTCTGCACCCTGCAGGCTTGCTGCAGCATTGCTGCAGGTTTCAATTTCCACCCTGACTGTCTCCTGATGGTATCAGACTGGGAGCAGGATGGAGGAAAACCGACTATTTATATGTTACTTCAAGAAAGGTAAAGAAGAATCTGGGGAGAGGAAGGTCAGAGTAGTATGACAGCAAAACTCTCATCCCACTAAGCCCCCAAGCTGCCCAAATAGCTCGAATGATTAATCAGGATGGGGTCTAAGTTTCAAAGTTACTGGAGGTTTCTGAAATATGTCTCATAAACTCATTCTGACAGCACAAAAACTAATCTTAGGTGGATTCTTGGAATGTTTCAGCACCTGATAGGATGTAGGTTATTGCCTTTGAGTTCCACAGAGTTGCAGATGAATGAGTAAATGTTATGAACCCTGCACACCTCGGCAGTTTAAATAAGAGATCTGTAAGTTTAATCGGTTTCTAAGAGAATTACCATGATAGGATTCATGTCCGACAGTTTTAGCTTCCTCGGCGCACAATGAAATGGCAAATGAGAGAAAGAGACTTCTGCGCAGAGTGGTAGACACAGCGAGTGTCCAAATGGGAAGCAGTTCAACAAAAATTACAGCACACAGAGCTGCATCGATCCAGCAGGCATCGAACCTGACAGAGAAGGAAAGAAGTGGCTGGAGCAGTCGATTTCCTGGTCCAGTAACTATCATTCCCAAACGGATGCAACTCTGTGATAATCACAAATAACAGTTTGGAGGGGAATCTATTGAATGAGGTGCTTTGGGGAAAGTGAAATTACCTGAGCTCCAGCAGGGAAGAAGAATGTTGAACAGACAGGCCCTCTTTGTGTGGCTTTGTTCGGGCCGGATGCAGAGCGGAAACGATTTCTGTGAAGCACTAAACTTTTCCGACTGTTCGGAGTCAATGATCTGCGCTGTGCAGCTTGTTTACCAGCAATGCGGATGTTAAAGATACATTTAAAGCCACATAACAGAGTCAGTTACTGACCTTTACAGGACGTAAAAGGGGCAAAAACGCACAAACCATTATATTTGCACAGTATTTGTGAAAGGATACGAGATAGGAGCCTTTGACCTCGATCTCAATTAAGGTTTAGCTTTTTTAAGACATTTAAACCCCTGTTCTGGTTTTTTTTATACTTGGCAGAGACAACAGTCTATCGAAAATCACTAAGGTTCTAGATAATTTGCTGATAGCTAGTATGTTTTTTTGCAGTGACTGTTTATCATTATTTCATTTCATCTCCTTATTCCTATCTAGTGGTAAAATAAAATTTTTAAGATGCACCAGTGGTTTTGATTTAGGGTTTGAATCCTAACTAAGTAGATGTTAGTAATCAGGTGGTGCTAAAATGTAACCAAGCAATACAAATTAAGAAATAAACAACAATGTTTTTTACTACCACTGAGGAAATACTGCAAGTGAGTGAACTGCATCTAACCCACTGTTTTATCTGTAGTTATTATATCTCAATACAGAATCGGCTTTAGTTTACCTCACTGTACAGTCAAGGGTAGAAAAAGTACAGGCATGTGGCTAAGTTTATTTTTTTTACTTCAGTGTCTAAAAGAGACAGAAGTAAAAAAAAATAAAAATAATTAAGAATAGATCTTTTGTTGGATAGTAAATTATCTGTGGAGTTATGTCTGAATTTCTTCCAGATGGTCTGAGACACTACTTCCTTCACCAGTCATGCAGCTTTTAACCTTTGTGTGCCACAACAAGCCAAAGAGTTTTTGGATTAAGGATATAATGCAGGGGTTTTCCAGCTGTGGCTTAAGTGGAAATGGGCATCTGGTTCACGTCTCACCATGTGACCATGACATAGACTGTTTTTCCTTTCCTTTGACATGTGCCTCCCTCTCGCGTTGATCCTCGTTTCAGGTTTTGTCCAATAATTTTCATCTTTTCTCATCACCCTGTTTGTTTCTCCATTTATGTTCAGCTAATTTTGGTATTCAGCATGATTCTCTGATGTTGTGTTTCATCATATTTCACCCCTTTCTTATTGATACATTTAATCAAAAGATTTAAGGCATTCAAAGAGCTTCAGGGAGTTAACAACTTAAACCAAATCAGTAGAAGAATTAAAAATATTAAGAGATGTAACAGAAAATTTAGAGCTGGTTTGTAGAACATTTGTCTTTTAAATACGACTCTATTGCTTTGTGTCTGCAGCAGAATCCCCTCTTGCAGACACAAAGCTTGTATAAACTAACATTTAAAAAAGGACATACAGCAAATTGAATTCCAACAGTGCCAACACTCCTTTTTTGGGATTTCATGTGATAGACCAACACAAACTATTTTACACAAACTCTGACCAGCTTCTCTGTCCCTACTCAAGACACCCCACAGCATAATTTGCCAGCCCCATGTTTTACTGTAGGGATGTTGTGTTTCGGGTGATGTCTGAAGTTCTTCACCACACACGACCTTCTGCCTCTAGGGCATGCTACAATTCTAATTTAGTCTCATCTGAGTAGACTCCCTTATTCTTCACGTTTGTCATGTCATCAACGTGGCTTGTAGCAAAACCTCTTTTTAATATCAGCGTTTTCTTGCCACTCTTCCAAAGTGGAGTGAAAAACGAAAAATTGTTCTGTTGACAGATTTTTCCACCTCAGTTATGGATCTCTGCTGCTTATCCAGAGTCACCCTGGACCTCTTAGTTGCTTCTCTGATCATTTCTCACCTTGCCTGGACAGACAGTTTAGATGGACAGCCATGTCTTTGTAGGTTTGCAGTTGTATTCTTGTCTTTCTATTTTTACATGATCGCTTGAACAGCTCTCTGTGATGATGATCGCTGTGTTCATTGACGGTGTTTGTTCTCCAAAATAAAATTAAAATATAAATCGCACAAGTGTAATTTTTATATTTCAACATCCCTGTAATGATCACAGACCTGATTTTTATTGGAGTTGACCAATCTGGCCTTTTGTTAAACTTTGTATGCAATTACCAATTATAAGGTTGCCCTAGGATCTGTATGGACTTTGACCTGCATCACTCACATTGTTGGACCATGTTTTGCTGAATATTGGACCATTTGCACATTGCTGATGCCACCAGGCCTTCCGGCATTTTCGGCCATTTTGTATCCCAGTATAGTCCGCTACTACAAATCCCAGTGGGCACTGCGGCTGATATGACGGGGCATCCCAAGTTTGACGTCACAGGACACTATATAGGAAGGTGGCCCCTTTAAGGAGGTGCCTTCAGCTTGGGACCTAGACACGGTTACCGGCATCTGAAGCAGCATTCTGGAGAAGAGGTCCCACGTGGATTTCATTCATTCTCCTCTTTGGCCAACGAGAAAACTAAGCGAATTAAGCTTACAGGAATAAGAAGGCTTGTAAGTTTTCACTTTGCCGATCGAAGACATCAGATCATATTTTCTGCTTGCGCCAAGGAGGCCAGAGGACGGAGATTGACCGCTCTTCTTGGAGTTTAAATGCAGACGTGCAGTAACTCCCCCCCACCCCACTCTCATTCGCTGCCCCAGAAGGAAAACTTCAACAAGTAAAATCCATCTTTTTATTTTATTTTTATTTCTTAGGAATAGCGTGGGCAGGGTAGACTAGGATCTAGTGCGATTTAGAACCACCACTTATAGTCTAATGTGTTCTAAACTGTATGTGCATGCAACCTTATATTGAAACTTTGACTTGCTGTGGACATCTGAAAGCCGCTGTGCTCCCCAGCTGTGTGTGTTTTGATGCGTTGTTGTAACACCTGAGAGCAAGCTCCGGTGCGCTGTGAAACTGGACTGCTATAATAACCTTATGGTGAAAATCAACCATTTTCTTTGTCTTCAACCTCGTGTTACTATCTTCTCACCAACAGTTTATTACCCTTTATCTTCTTGGGTTTACAACTTTGTTTGGGGGAAGTTTATGACTGCCTGTGTCCCGCTGAGCTACACTTTGGGGAGTGGCCACCCCGAAACTCCGCTCCGCGTCACATTATCATTTGTTTGCCATAACCGCTGGTTTGATTCCATACACACCCACTGCTGTTTTGTTTTATTTGTTTAGTTAGATATTTTACCCCATTTGTGTAGAACTTTGCATGTTTGATTAGGTGAAGATTATTGAATTGGAGAGCAGATTGTATCAGGACTGTTGATTTAATAAATATTCACGTAGATAAAGAGAAGGCGTTTGTGTTTATTCTCTGCAAGAGTGATTTGTCAGTCAAAATAAGGTCAAAGTTCCCCATGTTTCGGCAGAAACTGTTGATTAAACAGAGACATATAGTAATAGTTATCAATTATTACTGAGTATTTAACGGATGTAATTATCAATGGCTTTAGGCTACAATTACAACACCAGAGGACATCTCTGGCTTTGATTCATAAATAAGGATTTTTGGTTAAGAAATTAATTTTGTCAAATTATTATTTTCACTTATAATTATTGATAAATATTAATTAATCAATAATCATAATCCTAACAAAATGAACCAGACTTACTGACCTTTCAAGACAGAAGTCCTCTTGAGAGGGAAATCTGTAAGACACAGTACAAGAAGCTACTGAACTCAAATGGTTTTACAGTGAATATGCACATGCACTGATCTTACTAAGAATACCAAGGCAAAAGAAATGCGGATCTTTTGAAAAGAAAAACAAAACAAAAAAACTCTGCAAGCACTCAGAGAGACTACAGCCATTAAATGGATTCATTCTTGGCTCTTGGCATTCAGCCCTTGCTTGTCTGTCGTAAAGACACACAGGAACCTCTGTAAACAAGGACAGATAGAGGTCAAGGAGTGTCAGACTCCACATCTAATGTCTCTTTCGTAGACGTTTAGGAGGACACATATTCTGTCAGACAAGCTGAGATAATACAATGAGAAAATTATCCTAAAACCCAGCAGGTTAAAGTCTGACTTAGCTCTGGTCCTTGCCTAATTTGAACCGCTTGTGTTTGATTGAAACCTAAAGACTGTTTTAATTGTTGCAACTGGACAGGTCTTCAACAGATCAGATTTATTTTTAATGAATCTGGAACTCAGAGTTTTCATTTTCTGATCTTAGAGCTATGTTGTGTCCAGTTTCAATTTCCAGGATGTCATGTAGTGTCATAATACACAACCTCACCAATATCAGAATTGAGTAATGACCACAACAAAGATCATTTTTAAGGAAAAAGCTAAGTTACAAAAACTTTAATAAAGACAATAATTTAAAGAGGGTTAGACACTAAAATATTTAAACAGGATCAAGATAAGAATATATTAAAAGTTTAAAATTTCTTTATAACAAAAAACTCTGCTGCTACAGTGAAGTGTATCCCAAAAGAAGAAGATACTTGACAAAAACCATCAGCCTTAAGCTCTGTGAGCACCTTAAACTCAGATTCTAGCATGTCAGACATAGTAATACACAAGGCCAAAGATTTTAGCAGCATTCAAGAGGATCTGTGTGGAATTCCTTTATAGAAACTGCTGTTAAGTTCAATAAATGGTGGTTACAGTAAGTGCAACCTTGATCCACGTACTTTTCCTTTCGTCACCGGATTGTATTCAGACCATAAGCGAACCGCACCACCAGAGTCCGTTTGGAACTGGGCCCATAACAACTGGTCACCAACTGGTGAGTGCAAACAAGTCCATATGTTTTATTATAATGGTTTCTTGGAATTTAGAATTAATTTGGATTTTGTTTTGTAAATCTTTGAATTGGATGGCCCTTTACGAACTAATTATTTTAACTCTGCACATAGATCACTGCAGTCTGCTTAGAAAATGTTCCTTGTCAGTGCTAGGGACAAGTTAAAACAGACAACCCCTGACCTTTGCAGTAGCTGCTCCTAGACTCAGTAATAACCTGCTTCTAAACACAAGGACCTTCCTACCATTAGACATTAAAAAAGAAAAACAATTTAAAAGGTATTGTTTATACTGACTTCTCAAATTGAGTAAGTATTATTCCTATATTCCATGATGCTTTTGTTCTATATGTTTGAGTTGTAAAGCACTTTGGTCAATATATGACAAAATAACTTTCACCAGACATTGAGTCTACAGTGGTTGAATATTTATTTGCAGTGTGTTTATGAAATGTGCACTGCTCCTTTTTTATATTTCTTCGAAATAAAATGTTTGAGCTTTGATTACACTGGTTGCTTCAGGGGAAAAGGATTGCATGGTTACAGTATTCGATAACTGTGACATTTTATCAAAGAGGTTCCATTTTGTAACACAGCTGTTCATCGCTGTGCTGATTCAGGCCCCAAGTAGGGTCACCTGAGAATTGTGACCCTACATCTGCAGAAAGAAACTCAATGGACTTATTATTGCAAAAAAAATATTTTATATTATTTTGTTTTTTATTTGAAAAGGCTAAAACCTCGATGACAATCATAACAGCTATATTGAAATCAGAGTTCAGGAAAATCTAATAGAAAGATGACAAGTCAAATAAGATTCTGTATTCAGCATTTCCCTGTTCACCGGCAGTTTCACATTTAAATGCTGTCTTCATTTATATTTTTATGTGCTACACAGTCTTTGTTTATTCTCCCCACAATGTTGTAGTCATGTTCTTGGTGATAAAACTATCTGATGAAAGCTGCTCAGCCCGACATGTCAGCTCAGACAATGAAGGCAGCGTGTCGAAGTCAGAGAAAAGAAAATGTGAGATAATGTCTCAAGTTTCCTAGTCTTTATCCTTGACAAAGGGGGGTAATTTCACAGGAAATGGAGAAGGAAGAAACCAGTACTTAACATGGAATAAATTACCTTCCAAGAGACAGAAATGAGGTGAAATGATTTCGATCACACCATGAACAGAGCACAATCATATGGATCGAAGATCAGAAGGGAAAAATAAATTAATAAAATGGCCATTGAGTGTTTATTGCCCATGCTGGTTCCACAGGTTTTAGCATGCTGAATCTATTCTGTGGTAAATACAAGTCATAGGGGTTCAACTATTTATTTCCAGGATAACTCATTTAATGTAATGTTTTCCTTCATTTCTTATGCATGTCATATGGATGCATAGGATTTATTTGCAGGAAGATGGTTCACCTAGAACAGCCACCAGAAGAGCTAAGTGGTGGCATAAGAAGGGGCAAAATAGTGTTACCTGAGCGTCCTCCAATCAGAACAGAGAGTGGAGATTGTCAGTTCAAACAACTGCACAGAGAAATGTGTTTTTAAAATCCAAGAACATTGTCCCAGCTGTCAACCATGACGGTGTAAACATCATGCTACGGGATTGCCAATGCGGCTGGTGCAAATTCCTCCACTTCATATCAGATCAACAGCTAGGTGTTCTGACAAGGATATGATCCCGAACACACATCCCAACAGTTTCTTTAATGAATAAAGCAGGAACATTTAGCTTCTGAAATGGCCTTCTCAGATCTCTGATCTGAACAATGTTGAAAATGTGTGGACTATGCTTAACAGCTTGATCCCTGCAAAGACAAAGTAAATTTAAACCAACAAGAAGAGCGGGTCAGATTGTCCAGCCAGGATGACTCCAGAAGCTTCTTTATAGCTAAAAGAAAAAAGGCATACTATCATGAATCACTTAGGTAGTCAAAGTAGAACAAACCAGAGGATGAAAACAGACTCAACACACAGGATATAGACGGTAAGTGAGGTTTATTTCTAGGGTAGGCTTGCCTAGGAAACAAAGTTGGAGTAGTCCAGGAACCAGGGGAATGAGGCCGAAATCCAGGAATCCAAGGAGAGAGTGCTGATGGTGAGTATATTTACAGTGCAGTCCTTAGGAGGGAAAATTACCAGGTGCAGGCAGGCAGGTAGGCAGATAGGCAGGCATGCAGGTAGGCAGATAGGCAGGTCGACAGGTAGACAGGCAGACAGGCAGGCAGGCAGGTAGGTAGGTCGACAGGTAGACAGGCAGACAGGCAGGCAGGCAGGCAGGTAGGCAGGTCGACAGGTAGACAGGCAGGCAGGCAGGCAGGTAGGTAGCCGGGCAGGTAGGCAGATAGGCAGGCAGGCAGGTAGGCAGATAGGCAGGTCGACAGGCAGACAGGCAGGCAGGCAGGCAGGTAGGTAGGTAGCCGGGCAGGTAGGCAGACAGGCAGGCAGGCAGGTAGGCAGATAGGCAGGTCGACAGGTAGACAGGCAGACAGGCAGGCAGGCAGGCAGGCAGGCAGGTAGGTAGGTAGGTAGGTAGGTAGGCAGACAGGCAGTCCACATAACAGAGGTTATGTTCCAGCAAAGGCCTGTACCAGCAGCTGCCTTAAGAAGCCCCATGAGCTCATCAGGAGATGAGTTGCAGCTGCTGATAACGAGCTGCCAGAACCAACCAGGAGGAGAGGAGCTGAGATCCTACACATTTAACTAAAAAACAGGTGAAGCTTAAGTATAATTTTGACCTCATAAGTTTATGATCCTGTGTTAATAACTGAAAAATCCACACAAATAAAAATATACAACCTCCAACAGAACTTGATAAAAAACAACCAGACAAACCATAGTTTAAAAAATTTATATGTTTCTTGTTAACAGCTTCACTTCACTTCATGTTGTAATTTGAATAATATCTTCTTATAAACCGAAAGACAGCCTTACAAACTTTGCCTTATTTCTTGTTTTTCTTTGTTTTGTTTTATTGCTTTCATGGAGCTTTCTAGTATAATGGATTACACCAGTTCAGTTTCCAACGACTCCCTCATCACTGTGATGCATTTTTAATGCACTGCTCATTAAAATGTTTTTAAAGATAGCCTTATGCTAATGTATTGTTTGTATGAAAACTGTTTGCTTCTTAAGTCCAACTTCGCTCTAGTGTTCGAGCCTTTACCCCAAAGGAGACGAATCACGTTCAAATCAGAAAACAAACCCGTTTGTGTTGTTAATCTGCTCAAAATCACAGAACCAATGCAGTGCTGCTTTTGCATGTGCACACTTCATATATGACTACTGTTAATTATCTATGTAATTAGCTCTGCAGAATATGATAGAAAGTTGTTAATCAGACAGAAATCACTCTGCAGAGAGAGGTTTGCCTCTTCATCTGCTGCTGTAAAGATCTGGAGACGTTCCCTCAGGCCAATATGGGACCATGTAGATTTCCACAGTGAACAGAGTAACAGAAACATTTAAAAAGGAATTTGATTTAACAAAGCCTGTAATCTTCCCAGCCCTGCTTAGGCCTCAGTTTTTCTAACTAATAAAGACATAAACAGAATGTTAGAGATTTATCTTTCATTCCCTTTGATTTCATTCTCTACATTTTTTGAAAACAGTCAACCGAAACAGCTGAAGGCTGCAGTTAAGACTCAAAATATTCTGGTGAGTTTAAGAGGTTTTTCCATTTGTGCTTGTGTTGTTTCTTCAGAGATATATTGTGTGGGCAAACAAAGTTAAAAGTTTTCTTTTTGGCCCATATGCCTGGCACAGAAATAAAATGCTGTACTGTGTTTTGAGTTTTATTGATCGCTTTGGATTCAATCCTGAGCTTAGAGCTTGGAACAAAATTAGAGAATAAGAAAAACACTTAAGTTGAAGTTGGGTGAAAAAGTTACAGGCATCTGAAATTAAAAAACTACTTGAAGCTTCAGGTTTTGAACAAAAGGCTTTGTCGCAGTTTTTTGTTTTGTTGCAATTTTCTAGACAAGGACATTTAACTCACCATTTTAACAGTTACTCAAAATTGGAGGAGATGAATATCATTGTAGCAAAAGTCCAGAGATACATACAGAAATTGAACATTTTATTGTTTGGAAGCATAAATAAGTCTGATAACAAATTCAGCCTTGATGATATTCTAGCAGCAAAATATGGAGGTTTATAGCTAACATGTCTTTCATTGTACTGAAATCATAGGAAGTTACAGGTAACCAAAATGAACATAAACCTCTGTACCAACTTTTAAAAAAGTTTCTGTGGAAACCAAATGTGTACATAACCAAATTAATTTATTTTATCTTTGAACAACTACTGAATAATAGCTTTATTTATTTACATTTATTATTTACAGTACGACCAGAAACATTCCTCTATAGCCCCTATCTCTTGTAGGTTTCTTCAAAAGGTCCGTTTGGGACCTCCAGTATTAATTTTGCACGTGGTTATACAAGGCATTAGGAAGCACAATATTCCATTTTATTATTCCATAGATAAATTCAGGTCTAATCTGCATATTAATTGCAACTACTGCCAGCCAGTACGAATCTCAAATGCTGGTGAAGGTTCAGATTTCTTAATCTTAATAAAAAATTAAAAAAAAACAGAAATTTGTGAAATCAGTTGATAGTTTTGCTTCTGGTCCTGGAATTTGGGTTTATGTAGTTGCTGTCAGGAATTTAATTGTAATTTTTAACAGCTCTTTTAAGTCGGATTCATACATTTATGCTGCATGAGATTGAGTTTATTCTTTTCAAATCCTCTCCTCCAATGCCAGTCAGAGTTGGGTGAAATGAGTGAGATGTAAGCTTTGGGGTGGCATCTCCCTCACTGGAAAAAAATAGCTTATCATTATTGCAGGCAATGTCAATGCAGAAAATATTGAGATAGGATTCCGACACCAGTCCTCAGAGATGTTGAGATGCATAACCAAGCTGGTGACCAGCATACAGAGCTGCTGCTATCACTGTGTATGGTTGTCCCATGCACCACTTTTATAATTTAATACTTTCTTACATTTGTTAGAGAGAAAGTCTGGGACAATTATGACATTGCAACAATTAGATGCTTCTCTAAAGCCCATAAAAAGGCAGAACAGAGTGGAAGAGTCCCATGCGATCAAGATGGCAGCCTAGTGTCGGAGTGCCCACCCTTCACAAGGGTCAATAGCCTGCTTTTGGGGTGTTAAGTTGGCATGTCGAAGACATCTTCTGTTAAACAGAGTGAAATTTCTACTCGCAGACACAAGACAAGCAATAAAACAACCCCGCCCAGCCTACTAAGCAGCGTGGGTGCTAACATGTCTGACTCTAGTGATTTTGAAGCAAAGTTAGGTAATAAAAAGACACAACCCACAGGAATGTCCAATGCTCTGACCAATCTGGAAGGACAACTGATGGAGATTAAACAAAACGTGAGGACTAATGTAGCTCTTACAGTAAGTCGAAACTCAATTGATAAGGCAGAAAAAGCACCAGACAAAGCTGAAACAGTGTTGGAGCCCAGTATTCCACAAAATAATTTCCTTGAGACAAAAACAGATCATTCTTAGAATCAGGGAAACGTAGAGGGGATGAGGTGAAGGGACACAATCACACTTCAACATACGTACATGCAACCAAGATAGCTAGGGCTTTCTCTGCCCAAGTCATTCACATTGGAGAGGGTTACACATTAGCCTCAGGGAATTCAAAACTAAGTGGTGTGGGTCCACATTCATAAAAATCCAAATCAAAGAAAGGGTTTGTCTATCGAAAGGCAAGTACTTCCTGTGTTGTACATGTGTCAACAGTCTCCTCTAGTGTCCATAGTTTCCATATGTCTGAACAAAAGAGACAACAGTGAAGCTTTTTGTCCCACAAAGAATACATCCAGGCCTTGGCTAAAATCTCCTAAATGTGGAAGAATGTGTTCTGGTCTCATGAAATCAAACTGGATCTTTTGGGTCCATTGTCCAAGAGCCAATTTCAAGTGTTTTAGTCTGTACATCAGGGCTTCAACATAGATAAACTTTAAATATGCCACCAGGTTTTCTGATGAACTGAAGAACAGGAGCTGCTATCTTTGTGACTGATGCATGGATTTTATAAGCTGCTTTTTGGAAATTTGTTCTTATCCAGCGGCCAAGATACAAATGAAAGTGATAAGTTTTTTGGTACTTTAAAGTTTATTATTCTGTTGTTGAAAATACAGTAAAACACAAAACGCTATCGGTACTAACTGACTGGAAGTTACTTTTTAAGGCTGGAAGATTTAACAGATTGAGTCCAGAGCTTTTCTCATTTCTGTCTCAGTACAAAAGTATAAAATCTTTTATCAGCTCATGTAGTCATATCTAAGAGATGTTGAGGGACCAAAAACATCAGGCGTCTGCTGGACAATAATATTGTTCTTCCATCTTTGCAAAGGATTCTAACTTCATAGAATTAAACTTTTTCATGAAGGAAATTTACAACTCTCGTCTGAAACCTTTAGGAAGAAAAATTGAATTGTGTAATTGTTCAAACACAGAGAGCTCATACCCGTGAAAGCACCTTCCACTTTCCAAACAACAAAGGATTGAGGGTGTTGTTGGAAGTGAACCAAAGCTTTATAGTCATTTTGGGGCCGCTTCAGTGACGCTGCCTCTCTCCTGCACAGAGTTGGTGGTAAAACCCCTCAGGCTTATACAGAGATAACTCTCCGTATTTGATGTTATAATGTTCCGGCATGGTTTATTTTCAAGTCCCCTGACTACTGGTGGTTGGTGCCAAGGGGCTGAATGGATTTTTTTCTTTGATGAATATGATTGGCTTTAAAACGTGATTTCGATAGCAGTGGTGGAGGATCACAGTGAACCAGGGGTTTTCATGTTTGCTTCTTTGGAAGGCCTCAATGAAAAAACCAGCAGGAGGAGATACTATTTGTGTGGTCATGATTAAGGAAGCAGGTTTTGTTTGAAAAGAAGAAGTTAGTTTTACAGGGACCTTTATTATAAGATAACACATTTGAGTAATATTTACACAAACTTAGCCTAATGAGGGTATTTATTAAATGCATAAAGTTGTCCTGGGGGCAATCACCCAATTTCTCTTTGATCGTCAAATTGCCTGCATATGTAAGGTTTTCCTTCAGACACAAGAATACCAGCAAATACTTTGTAAAATACACTGCTCAAAAAAAATAAAGGGAACACTCAAATAACACATCCTAGAACTGAATGAATGAAATATTCTCATTGAATACTTTGTTCTGTACAAAGTTGAATGTGCTGACAACAAACTCACACAAAAATCGATGGATTTGGAGTCACACACAAAATTAAAGTGGAAAAACATACTACAGGCTGATCCAACTTTGATGTAATGTCCTTAAAACAAGTCAAAATGAGGCTCAGTATTATGTGTGGCCTCCACGTTCCTGTATGACCTCCCTACAACGCCTGGGCATGCTCCTAATGAGATGGCGGATGGTCTCCTGAGGGATCTCCTCCCAGACCTGGACTAAAGCATCCGCCAACTCCTGGACAGTCTGCGGTGCAACGTGACGTTGGTGGATGGAGCAAGACATGATGTCCCAGATGTGCTCAATCAGATTTAGGTCTGGGGAACGGGCGGGCCAGTCCATAGCTTCAATGTATTCATCTTGCAGGAACTGCTGACACACTCCAGCCACCTGAGGTCTAGCATTGTCCTGCATTAGGAGGAACCCAGGACCAACTGCACCAGCATATGGTCTCACAAGGGGTCTGAGGATCTCATCTCGGTACCTAATGGCAGTCAGGCTACCTCTGGCGAGCACATGGAGGGCCGTGTCACCCCACACTGTGCCACCCCACACCATTACTGACCCACTGCCAAACCGGTCATGCTGAAGGATGTTGCAGGCAGCAGATCGCTCTCCACGGTGTCTACAGACTCTGTCACGTCTGTCACATGTGCTCAGTGTGAACCTGCTTTCATCTGTGAAGAGCACAGGGCGCCAGTGGCAAATTTACCAATCCTGGTGTTCTCTGGCAAATGCCAAGCGTCCTGCACGGTGTTGGGCTGTGAGCACAACCCCCATTTGTGGACGTCGGGCCCTCATACCATCTTCATGGAGTCGGTTTCTAACCGTTTGTGCAGACAACTGCACATTTGTGGCCTGCTGGAGGTCATTTTGCAGGGCTCTGGCAGTGAGCTGCACTACCTGAGCCACTTGTGATGGTTGTAGAGTCCGTCTCATGCTACCACGAGTGTGAAAGCACCACCAACATTCCAAAGTGACCAAAACATCAGCCAGAAAGCATAGGTACTGAGAAGTGGTCTGTGGTCCCCACCTGCAGAACCACTCCTTTATTGAGTGTGTCTTGCTAATCACCAAAGATTTCCTCCTGTTGTCTTTTCCATTTGAACAACATCATGTGAAATTGATTGTCAATCAGTGTTGCTTCCTAAGTGGACAATTTGATTTCACAGACGTTTGATGTAATTGGAGTTGTATTGTGTTGTTTAAGTGTTCTCTTTATTTTTTTGAGCATTGTATATAAAAAGAAAAATTATGTTTATCTGCAAGTTTACCTGCTTCTAGGGATGGGTGCTGAATTCAGTCCTTTTATAAGTACCGACCAAATTCCGTCGGTCCTACCGAGTACCGATTCACGTAAAATCAAGCGGTACCATGTTTTGGTACCTAAACGCATCATCGTGACACTGAGGGAGTGGAAGAGTGGCTGATTTTCCATGCTAGACATAAACACAGCATGGCACAACAGCGTAACGACGTCAGTAGATGCTGGGACTGTCATCAAAGTATGGCTGATATAAAGCGTTCGAAAGTGTGGCCCCACTTTTCTTTCAAACTTTAGTGGCTTGTTTCTCTTACATGTTGTAATCATAAACATGCGGTTTAACAAGGTTAAGTTTACCCATAAAAGAGTAATGCAGAGCATACAAAAGATTTATGTTGCTGAAACGCTGGGCAAGTTTTTAAGACACAAAAATTTTAATTTGACAGTTTTTGGTTGAGCCTTACTGCCCACACCCATTCTCATTCCTACTTGATCGGTTGAATCAAGAAATCACTACATTAGAACCAGTCCGTCAACATGAAGTAGGTCAATGGCTCTCGAAAGAGCCACATCATGCCCCCAATCTAAAAGCTAAAGAACAGATGAGAAAAAAGGCTGGAAAATACAGGTCCTTCTCAAAAAATTAGCATATTGTGATAAAGTTCATTATTTTCTATAATGTAATGATGAAAATTTAACATTCATATATTTTAGATTCATTGCACACTAACTGAAATATTTCAGGTCTTTTATTGTCTTAATATGGATGATTTTGGCATACAGCTCATGAAAACCCAAAATTCCTATCTCACAAAATTAGCATATTTCATCCGATCAATAAAAGAAAAGTGTTTTTAATACAAAAAACGTCAACCTTCAAATAATCATGTACAGTTATGCACTCAATACTTGGTCGGGAATCCTTTTGCAGAAGTGACTGCTTCAATGCGGCGTGGCATGGAGGCAATCAGCCTGTGGCACTGCTGAGGTCTTATGGAGGCCCAGGATGCTTCGATAGCAGCCTTTAGCTCATCCAGAGTGTTGGGTCTTGAGTCCCTCAACGTTCTCTTCACAATATCCCACAGATTCTCTATGGGGTTCAGGTCAGGAGAGTTGGCAGGCCAATTGAGCACACTGATACCATGGTCAGTAAACCATTTACCAGTGGTTTTGGCACTGTGAGCAGGTGCCAGGTCGTGCTGAAAAATGAAATCTTCATCTCCATAAAGCTTTTCAGCAGATGGAAGCATGAAGTGCTCCAAAATCTCCTGATAGCTAGCTGCATTGACCCTGCCCTTGATAAAACACAGTGGACCAACACCAGCAGCTGACACGGCACCCCAGACCATCACTGACTGTGGCTACTTGACACTGGACTTCTGGCATTTTGGCATTTCCTTCTCCCCAGTCTTCCTCCAGACTCTGGCACCTTGATTTCCAAATGACATGCAGAATTTGTTTTCATCCGAAAAAAGTACTTTGGACCACTGAGCAACAGTCCAGTGCTGCTTCTCTGTAGCCCAGGACTGGGGAATGCGGCACCTGTAGCCCATTTCCTGCACACGCCTGTGCACGGTGGCTCTGGATGTTTCTACTCCAGACTCAGTCCACTGCTTCCGCAGGTCCCCCAAGGTCTGGAATCGGCCCTTCTCCACAATCTTCCTCAGGGTCCGGTCACCTCTTCTCGTTGTGCAGCATTTTCTGCCACACTTTTTCCTTCCCACAGACTTCCCACTGAGGTGCCTTGATACAGCACTCTGGGAACAGCCTATTCGTTCAGAAATTTCTTTCTGTGTCTTACCCTCTTGCTTGAGGGTGTCAATAGTGGCCTTCTGGACAGCAGTCAGGTCGGCAGTCTTACCCATGATTGGGGTTTGGAGTGATGAACCAGGCTGGGAGTTTTAAAGGCCTCAGGAATCTTTTGCAGGTGTTTAGAGTTAACTCGTTAATTCAGATGATTAGGTTCATAGCTCGTTTAGAGACCCTTTTAATGATATGCTAATTTTGTGAGATACGAATTTTGGGTTTTCATGAGCTGTATGACAAAATCATCCGTATTAAGACAATAAAAGACCTGAAATATTTCAGTTAGTGTGCAATGAATCTAAAATATATCATGGTTACATTTTCATCATGACATTATGGAAAATAATGAACTTTATCACAATATGCTAATTTTTTGAGAAGACCTGTATAATAATGCAATTTATAAGGCCAAAAAAACATGGGAAAAACATGCAACAGTGGTAAATTTCTTGATCACAGAGTTAACATTTAGATTTTTCTCCATTCAGTTTGCAGTGTATTGTGTTACTATGTGGCTAAAATTAGAAAAAATATCCAAGAAAATGATCTACCTGTAAATAATGAATAAATAAATAACCAAATAATGCAATTTTGCACATTTCTCTATGTATTACCAACAAACCCGAGATTATTAGGTCTTTGTTGGAAGATGTGCTAAACACTGAAGAGACTTACAAGGAATTTGCATTGTGATGTACTGAAGCCAGAACTGGTAATATAAATCCCAGTTATAATGTAAAGCCTTTTAACTGGTTTCGGTTTATTAAAAAGGAGTTTCCTCCCACAGATGTTCAAGAGTTAAAAACTCACCAGAGAGCAGTTCACATTGTGAAAACATTCCTTTGATATTTCTCCCACTGGTAACATTGGACAGAGTGGTGTTATAAAGATAAAAACAAAAAACTGAAATGTCCAACAGCATATATTTTTTGTGAAACACTGACTCACTAAGGCTGATATTCTCTAATGATCCATCAGCTTTTATGTTTAAATGAGTCAGAGTGAGCTAAATGCCAACCTGAAAACATCTTTAATTCTCCAGTCATCTCTTTCCATTTATGGACACCTGCAGCTATTTAGCTGTAATTTTGGCCTTTCAGGGTGCCTGTAGAATTTATTCAGAATTTAAATTTTGCAGCTTAGGTCAAACTTTTGATGAAGAATATGTGCATTATATGGAGACCAATGAAAATGTCAGTCAGTCAGTCATTTTCTACCGCTTATTCCATAGTGGGTCGCGGGGGAGCTGGTGCCTATCTCCAGCAATCTATGGGCGAGAGGCAGGGTACACCCTGGACAGGTCGCCAGTCCATCGCAGGGCCCAATGAAAATGTTTCCTTCTCAAATGAGCAGAATTCCCACAGTGCCCAGACTACTTTGCAAAACAAAATTGGATTTCAACATGAAGTTTGACAGAATAAAAAGTTGTTCTGACAGTAAATGATATTCAGTTATTCTGACAAACTGATGTTCTTTGCTTTCAGAGAAAGGTCCAGCTGTGGGAGACCCTGAACAAAAACGGGACCTGTTGGTCGTGAGTTAAAAGCAGCTTTGAAAGAGTGAAACCAAACTGAGTTCATCTTTGCACCAAAACGTTACTTAAACCCTCCTGCGGGCCTCGTATTGTGTATACACCCCTTGTCCTCCAGGTCATAATGACCCAGTTTCGTTAAACCCCCAGTATAAAGCAGCGTGATTGAATTTTAAACACCAAATTGTCATGATGTGGTTTTGGATCGGACCAAAGTGCAGACAAGAGCTCGGCAGGATCATCTTTGTAATACAAAGATTTATTTTACAAGGTCAAAAACGTAGCAAAATCACTGCAGGTTTCCAAAGGCAAGGCGTGGCTAAAGACAAAGCATAATCATGGACAAGAACGAGATGTGACGAACACAAGGAACCAGCACCGAACAAAGACACAAAACCAACTTCTATACTGAGGGATAACAAAGGCAGATAATCAACGGAACAGGGAACAGGTGTGACAAGGAGGCAGGGAAGCAGAAGGAACAGGTGAAACAAATACAAAGGCTGAGGATGGGCAAAGTAACTAATAAGCAATAAACAGAAACACAGACTGTCATGGTATGACATCCTTGGACTTGGTTTGTGTTTTTGTATTAACCGTTCTTAGGTCTATGGTTTCCTTTATTGTTAACTAGTTCCACCTGTCCCTTATGCCTCCATGTCTCCTTGCCACACCTGTTCTTAGTTCCTGTGATTACCTGCCTTTGTTTTCTCCCTGTATATTAGTTGGTCTGTGTTCTTTGTTCCCTGCTGGTTCCTCCGTCACTATTCCTCGTTCACTATCCCTGTTTATTCTCAGTTTTGCTACGTTACAGAACTATGTACACATGTAAGTTTTTGGCTCGACTCATGTTTGTACTTGTTGGATTATGTTACGTTTTGGAGACCTTTAATTAAAGAAAAGTCTTCCTCTCATCATGCGGCTGACAAGCTCTTATCTGCACTTTGGTCCGATCCAAACCAAGAACGTGATACAGACCAAGCAAAGCTATAGACAAAGATACATAATCAAATGGGGAATAACAAAACTAGAATAATCATGACTAAAGTAAACAGAGAAACTTGAGGGAACATAGGAACAACAATAACAACCTGAGAACAAACAAAGAACCCATAAAGAAAACCTGAATACAAAAATAAACAAACCTAACCACACTGACTGAAATAACTGGAAAGGAAACAGAAAATAAACTAGTAAACAACACGAGTGCAAAGGAACAAATAAAACACAATTAACCACAAAGATACTAAAGAGAAATAAAACTAGAGAATCCAGGGAAGACCAAGAACTATAATAATTACAATAATAATAATAATAATCCATACAAAGTAATAAGAAAACAACCATAAACAAACTTAAGTAGTAAACATTAGGAGGCGGAAGAGGGAGAAAAGAAAAACATGATACAAAAACCAAAATAGAAAAATCTAAGCAAAAGGTAAACAAACACAAAGCCACAAACAGAGTCCACGAATGTCACTACGTGACACAAATCTATTTTGCCAGAAGGAACAGCTTGCCATTCATCACAAATTGAGTGAATGCCTGAATTTTCCCTCTCCACACGGCAGAGAGACTGCATTTATTCAGGAGAAACCACTCATTCCGATACTGTTAATTGTATTATTTTTTGTATAGGGGGATAGTTTTGGTATAGGGGGTGAGCAATATTTGTATAGTATTTCCATAGACTAAAGTAGCAGAAATGCGCCAGCAGTAGGCTCTGAGCAGCATGAATGACTAGCAATACTGTTACATTTTGATCACGAGAACCTGTACTTTTCCATTCTGCTTTATCCAGGCGGTGTACAGGCAGTGCATTCTTCTGGAGAAGACCACATGTCTTGTTATGTTTTTGGCTGCTCCTGATAAATTTTAGACAGAACTAAAGCATTTTCACATCTTTGTGGTGTGTAATTGACTCTGATTTTAATGCAATATGAGTGTTGGGTCCAAATGACCCGAAGACAATATTTGTAATTTTTTGTACAACTTACATGGGAATATGAATAAAGGTAACATTTTATTTTTTCTAATGCTAGGGTTAATCTAAGAAAAGTCATTAAATTTAAAGTTGAAAAAATATCATTTAGGGTGTTTTTCCTGCTTCCTCTGTTTCGGGTCATAATGACCCGCAGGCAACAGGAGGTTTTAAACTAACCAACCACCAATACAACCAGTAAAAAGTCAGAGTTTAAAATTTTGTTCCAAGATCAGCTACCACTACCAATAGATCAGCACACATTTCTGATATCAGTTTGCAGTCATATTGATCTTATTTTTTGGTTAAACCAAGGCACTTCTGTAAAACAGGCAGTGGGAGATGTTCTTCCAGTGTTAGTCCAAGCAACACTATTTTCTAAGGAGCTGTTATTCGGGTCACATTTCATGTCCCAAGCAGTTCAAACATTCATGCTGCAAATTGTTAAGTGAGAGTATGCAAGAATAACTTGAGAGAAAAAAAAACCCCTGTTATAAATACTGTAGAAACAAAGAAATGAATCACTGCCAAACAGATTGCTGAATTTTTCCAGAAACATTACCGCAGGATGAGAAAAGCTCAGTGGGAGAAAGAAAACAAAACAAAAAACGATTCTGGTTTAATAGTGTTTGCTCATCAAGATATCTAAAATTCATCACACTAATCTAAAACATAGTGGACAAACTGTGAAACTGTGGATAATGAGTTCATAAATTATTTCAATGACACTTTATTGTTCCTTTTTACACAAAGAAAATACGTAAATAAAGCTCACTGATGGACTAAAATAATTTACCCTGTAAATTAACTGCTGACAGATTTGTGACTGGTAAGAAGCTATGTTATTTCACACTGATATGTTTCTGATACAAATAGTTTAACATAGGATATTTCATTTGCATTAGCTGATCTTTCCCACAACAACAGATTGACCACGGTCAACAGACCATGACAGATGAAAAATGACTTGAACTTGCTTTCAGCTTGCTAACCATCAAGAACAAAAAACAATAAGCTGTTTTACACTCTCAGTGTTCAAAAGCTATAGGCAATAGTCCAAGAAATAATGAATTCAGCCATTGTTTTCGTCATCCTTATATACTTTAGTTCAGAGAGGTATTTAGAGAACAGGTTTTTAAATTCAGTGCAGACGACACAGGAGTCAGTGTGGAAGACTTATAGCCCTCCTGAGCTCCTCTAATGGCGTTACAGTTAGTTGCCTCACCATCACAACCCACACCATCAACTTTTTAAAGAAAACTGCTCCCCTGGGTGTCTTAGCTCTGATATGAGAAATGAGAAGTGTGCACCTGTCATGAGCAGATAAACTCCCCCCCACACACAAAGTGAACAAAAGCAGAATGTTTAATCCCTGACTTGGGATGAACTCTGATTTGTGTAAATCTGAGTTTTGTGTGGTTTCTGCATCACCTCAGTCTTATTTGCAGTGAACTTTAAAAGCTTTTTTTTTTATGTTTTTTTGCAACACTAGTGGCCTTCATTTTATCATTTTTTGACAGTAAGCAGATAGGAAATAGTGCAAAGAGTGAGGGAAGGTTGTACAAAAAACTTAACCCGGGCCAGGATTTGATAACGAGATAGCCTGCGCCGAGGACTAAGGCCTCCGTACATGGGTCACACACTTTAAACCTCTTCACCACCGGCATCACGCCAGTGAACTTTAAACGTTGAATAGCTTTCCTGCTATGAATCAGAAAAAGGCGGGACCAAGATTCAGCCAGACACAGCACTGAAAGTTTAAAAGGTTTATTCAGCCACAGGAAAACGTCACACAGGTAACACTCCTCACAGCTTCCAGGATTCACTGAGGCAGAAAGAGGGATTAGTGACTTGTAGTCTCTCCAGATTTTGCAGGGATCAGAAAAGTCACTAACCTGCTTTTGTCTTGAGTGGAACTTGAAACCCAGAGGGGAAACCTCAGTGGGTGGCAGGCGGTGATCTCCACAGCACAGGTAAGAAGGGACTCCAGGCTGAATAATCCGAGGGCTAGGCTGGCTCAATAATCCAAGGACAGAAACAGGGTCAACGATCGGAACAAGAGGCGTCAGGCAAGGGGCAGGCAGAGGCATAAACCAGATGCAGGAAACAAGGTCGACAACCAAAATCCAAATAGTCCGACAGAGAGCAGGCAGAGGCATAAATTCAAAAGGCAAGGCAAGGTCAAGAACAATGATCAGACAGGAAGGAACGCTGAATATCTACTCACACGATGGCTTTCAAAAATCTGGCACCGTCTGCTTGTCAGAGTCAGTACATATCAGGGAAGACACAGGTGTTTGGCATTCCACAGATTGCACTACACTGCAGCAACCACCAGGTGCATCTAATCTGCTGATTGCAGCCAGGGACACAGGGTAGAGCAGACGTGCCTGGATCATAACATTTCCAGGCAATAATATAACACTTACATTTTTCTTTTTCGAGTTTGGCAAAACTCTGACTATCATCAGCTTCACAGTGAAACAACACAATGCTAATTTAGCATGGATTGATGTGGGTGCAAATAAAGAGCAAAAGAATGCAGCCTAAAACTTAGCCCAGAGATACCACAGGTGAGAAATGAGTAGATGAGAATCATAGTCCCCCAGGTTGACATGGACATTTTCCTGTGCCTAAACGGATGTGAAGCCTTCAAGTGCTGTGTACCTGAGGCCCGCCCACAATTCAGACTAGCAACATTTTATGATCTAAATGGATTGCACAATAACGAAACATTGCTTTTTTTGTTGTGCTTATCAAGTTCCAACTCCTAATAAAAATGAATGTGCACAGTTGCTCTCACATGACTAAGTTATCCATTCCTCAGAGAGTTTGGTCCATATTGACAGCTGCACATCCATGATGTGAATCTCCCATTCCCTGACATCACAAAGGTGCTCTATTGGATTGAGATCTGGTGACTGTGGAGGCCATTTGAGTCCAGTGAACTCATTGTCATGTTCAAGAAACCAGTCTGAGATGATTCGTGTTTTATGACATGGTGCATTCTCCTGCTGGAAGTAACCATCAGAAGATAGCTACACTGTGGTCATAAAGAGATGGACATGGTCAGCAACAACACTCAGGTAGTCTCTGGCGTTGACATTATGCTCAGTTGGTACTAAGGGGCCCACAGTGTGCCAAGAACATATCCTCCACACCATTACACCACCAGCCTGAACCGTTGATACAAGGCAGGATGGATGCATGCTTTCATGTTGTTGACGCCAAATTCTGACCCTACCATCCGAATGTTGCGACAGAAATCGAGACTCATCAGATCAGGCAATGTTTTTCCAATCTTCTATTGTCCAATTTTGGTGAGATTGTGTGAATTGTAGTCTCAGTTTCCTGTTCTTAGCTGACAGGAGTGGCACCCGGTGGGGCCTTCTGCTGCTGTAGCCCATCTGCCTCAACGATCAACGTGTTGTGCGTTCAGAGATGCTCTTCTGCATGCCTTGGTTGCAACGAGTGGTTATTTGAGTTACTGTTGCCTTTCTATCCAGCTCGAACCAGTCTGGCCATTTTCCTCTGACCTCTGGCACCAACAAGCCATTTGCGCCCACAGAACTGCTGCTCATTGGATATTTTCTCTTTTTCTGACCATTCTCTGTAAACCCTAGAGATGGTAGTGTGTGAAAATCCCAGTAGATCAGCAGTTTCTGAAATACTCAGACCAGCCTGTCTGGCACCGTCAACCATGCCACATTCAAAGTCACTTAGATCATCTTTCTTCACCATTCTGATGCTCGGTTTGAACTGCAGCAGATCGTCTTGACCATGTCTACATTCCTAAATGCATTGAGTTGCTGCCATGTGATTGTCTGATTAGAAATTTGCGTTAACGAGAAGTTGGACAGGTGTACCTAATAAAGTGGCCGGTGAGTGTACTTAGCTTCTCCTAAAACAACTGAACAGAATACAATGTTTTAATGTATTATCTTTATTTTTATCTCAGCAGAATGAGTAATATCTATCATTCACTGCCAGAAAGATGAATGTAAAAATCCTTCTACAAAAACAAAGGAAATACTGCATCTTTTTTTCCCTGGATGCATAAAACCAAGTCAGAAAGGAGATTCAGGACATTGTGGAGGAGCACTTAAACAAACAGACATATATCACCCAACCTGTAACTGCCACACAAGTGAGGGAGACATCTGCCATAAATTTTGACAGATGCGTTGCTGCAAAGACGCATAAAGGACACCTGACAGGACACATTTCAAGACTCATAAAACTGTAGAAAAGTCAGAAACATGAGTCAACAAAAGAGAAGACACTTGAAGCACATCGGATCGAGGGGAATCAGGTTTTTTGTGTAAATTTTGTGCCAGTTTATATTACTGTTGCTATATCTGAGACAGTGTGCATGGAAAGACAAAGTTGATGACAGATATGTTTAACTACTGTAATTAATACCATAGAAGCAAAATTGTGAAAATGTTTTCCTTAAAAAGAGAAAAAAATATACAGGTCCTTCTCAAAATATTAGCATATTGTGATAAAGTTCATTATTTTCCATAATGTCATGATGAAAATTTAACATTCATATATTTTAGATTCATTGCACACTAACTGAAATATTTCAGGTCTTTTATTGTCTTAATACAGATGATTTTGGCATACAGCTCATGAAAACCCAAAATTCCTATCTCACAAAATTAGCATATCATTAAAAGGGTCTCTAAACGAGCTATGAACCTAATCATCTGAATCAACGAGTTAACTCTAAACACCTGCAAAAGATTCCAGAGGCCTTTAAAACTCCCAGCCTGGTTCATCACTCCAAACCCCAATCATGGGTAAGACTGCCGACCTGACTGCTGTCCAGAAGGCCACTATTGACACCCTCAAGCAAGAGGGTAAGACACAGAAAGAAATTTCTGAACGAATAGGCTGTTCCCAGAGTGCTGTATCAAGGCACCTCAGTGGGAAGTCTGTGGGAAGGAAAAGGTGTGGCAGAAAACGCTGCACAATGAGAAGAGGTGACCGGACCCTGAGGAAGATTGTGGAGAAGGGCCGATTCCAGACCTTGGGGGACCTGCGGAAGCAGTGGACTGAGTCTGGAGTAGAAACATCCAGAGCCACCATGCACAGGCGTGTGCAGGAAATGGGCTACAGGTGCTGCATTCCCCAGAAGCGCCTGACCTGGGCTACAGAAAAGCAGCACTGGACTGTTGCTCAGTGGTCCAAAGTACTTTTTTCGGATGAAAGCAAATTCTGCATGTCATTCGGAAATCAAGGTGCCAGAGTCTGGAGGAAGACTGGGGAGAAGTAAATGCCAAAATGCCAGAAGTCCAGTGTCAAGTACCCACAGTCAGTGATGGTCTGGGGTGCCGTGTCAGCTGCAGGTGTTGGTCCACTGTGTTTTATCAAGGGCAGGGTCAATGCAGCTAGCTATCAGGAGATTTTGGAGCACTTCATGCTTCCATCTGCTGAAAAGCTTTATGGAGATGAAGATTTCATTTTTCAGCACGACCTGGCACCTGCTCACAGTGCCAAAACCACTGGTAAATGGTTTACTGACCATGGTATCACTGTGCTCAATTGGCCTGCCAACTCTCCTGACCTGAACCCCATAGAGAATCTGTGGGATATTGTGAAGAGAACGTTGAGACACTCAAGACCCAACACTCTGGATGAGCTAAAGGCCGCTATCGAAGCATCCTGGGCCTCCATAAGACCTCAGCAGTGCCGCAGGCTGATTGCCTCCATGCCACGCCGCATTGAAGCAGTCATTTCTGCAAAAGGATTCCCGACCAAGTATTGAGTGCATGACTGTACATGTGTTAGGTTTAAACACCAAACACTTTCACAATTCTGCACAAAGAAAGACACAGAGAAGTTAGTTCATTTTAACCTGCAGGTGAGAGTGTCTCAGAGGCCGCCCAGCCACAATCCTCCAACCACACTCTGAAAACAGCCTCTGCTCCCTCTGCATTTTATTGATAAGAGATAAGAGAAAAACGCCCTGGTTACAAAAATGCTCCAACCACTAAAGGGAGGGATGCACACTCATAAGATTGGAAACAGCTGCACCGACAGAATGTTCTAGAACATCCTGTCTCTATCTTGCAGCTCTTGTACATATAAGATATAATCACTCTGAACAGCAAGCTTCACTTCTATTAAAGTTAAAACATATATAATCATTAATTAACCCTAACATTTTCCTCCTCTTTATAAATGTTTTAACACTTGATACATCAATCATTAACCTTTTCTTCTCAGATTTTCAGTTAAGACATCATGGTGTGTTTTATCTGTACATGTCATTGAAAAAGTAGCAGGAGGTCTTTAAGTTTACTGTATACAACTAATTGTCGTTAGGGTCAGGATACAGATCAGGGAAATGCAGAGAAGCCTCTTCTTCTTCCTGGTCATCATCACCTTCGCTGTCTCCTTCTGTCTCATCAGGTCTCAGGAGAGCATACATCTCTGACATTTCTGTTTTGACTGGCTGAATAGCAGAGGTTATTATACGGGTGCACAAAGCTCTTATACATGGAATACAACAACATCCACACAAAGTGAGAATAGCTGCAAAGACTGCTATTGACATAAGGATAGATAGCACTAATTGTTTATATTTACCAAACATTTCTCCAAACCCATCCCACATTGTGGTGTCAACTCCAGAATGATCTTTCATTTTGCTGTTAAGTGACCTAAGGCCCTCCAGGGCCTTGGTGAGGCTCCCATCAGCTGCGGTGTTATTTGGAATGAACGTACAACATTGATGCCCAAATATTGAACATACTCCACCTTTTTCAGCTAAGAGCATATCGACAGCAATTCTATTTTGGAAAGCCATTAGAGAGGTAGCTGACAACTGTTCATGGATGGCTGAGAATCCTTCTTCAGTTTTATTTCCTAGTCGTTGCACATTGTAATGGATGTAATTGATTCTATCAACGTTTTTATTTATTGTGCACCACCAGCATATGGTGGATTCAAAACCTGCTGCTACTTGATCTGCTAACTTATATTCATCAGGAACCCCTCTTGGTACTCCTATGCTATCTATATAAGTAGGGTCGTCTTTACTCCATCCTGATCTTTTTGCTCTATTTTTCCAGGTATGTGGAAATATGCTGTCTACTGTACCCAATAAATCTGCCACTGAGAGTGGAATGACAGACACGGGAAATATTAATGACACTGATGCACACAAACCAGTTGTGTTGTATGGCAACCTGTCATACAGTTTATCGTCTCCACACCACCACCAGATGTCGCTGCGTGCTTTAGGTTTAAAGCTGACACCTACTGCTATGATGGAGTGACATTGATCTTTATTGAGTCTGCTTATGTTTGATCCCACACCTGTTCGGTTTATACAGGAAAAATTTCCTGGAGCAACCTTATTTGAAAACATCGGTTTTTGTTTTTCGGCGGTAGTCAAAGGATAAATCTTATCCCACATAGTACAGTTTGTCGAGGTTCTTGTGCTGTTCATTACTTCTACTAGGCATTTTTCTGTCAACGTTGAGGGAACCACTTGTAGCAGGGGTCTGGCTCCCATGCATACTACACAATCTGTTTTTGCTGCCTGGGCAGCCTGTTCTGCCATTAAGAGCCAGTTGTTATCTATTTTAGATATTCCTGTAGTTATTTTGAACCAGTCATCTGGGGTTACTGGTTCTGTCTTGAACTCCACTAATAGTTTTAGCCCCATATGCCATTTGTTTGTTTTGTTTTCAGGTGTGGCTGCATCATGCCGTATTACCGCAAGTGGCTCAGTAATGTTTTTAACGCATATTTGAATCTGCCAGTAATATTTACTTTGGCTATAATCTACATATGGTGCCGCCACAAAGTCTGTACATCCTGTGTTGTTGGGGGAGATTACAGTCAAGGTTAAACCTCCTCCATCTTTTATCAGGGTCAATTGTTTTCTCTATTTAATCGCTGGGCCTGTGGACCAATCAGACCAGTCCTGTCCTGTTTCTGCTACTAGGTATTTCCAACTCCACCATTGCACATTTCCATAGGTAAAGTACCAATCCCATTTCTTATACATTGAGGCTTGTTCATTTGTGCCATCACGTGCTGTTCCAAGCGTTCCCCAGGGTATTTTTACTGTAGTGGTTTTCTGTACTGGTACACATAGTTTTGTGGTTCTGATGCTTACATCATTTGGGCAGGAATTAACATTTATTTGTCTTTTACTCAAATCTTTTATTTCTTCGTAAAAACGTTCCCATAGTAAAATAGCTCCTACAATTACCACTGAGATTATTCCAGCTACTAGCACTATTTTCTTGTGTGTGGGGGTGTACATCTTACTTATAGATTGGAACCTTTCCTAAGCACCTTTAAACAGAGTTGTGGAGATCTTCACCGGTTTGAGACAATTGTAAACTATAATTACAATTCCCTTTGTAGCCGGACTTTTCTCTGTAGGTTTGTTGAAAAGTCACAATGCTACAGCAGATACCACAATGCTATGACCACAACACAAATTATGATGGTTAGAATATACACTGCTATTAAGAAACTTATTTTAGTCATGTTCTATTATTCTTTTACAATGTGTCAGATGGATCCATGAGTTTCTTTCTGCAATCTTAATTGCAGTTCCAGTGGTCAACAACACCTGATAGGGACCTTCCCACTTAGGTGAATGCCAATGCTTCTTCTTTATGCTTTTTATCAGGACCCAGTCTCCAGGTTCAACTAATGGTTTTTCCTGTGTAGACACAAAAGGCTCATGGTCACTTGCGTGTTCATCTGTTTGTTGTTTTTGCTGTAACATTTTTCTCATGTAATCTGCTAGTGTGCTTTCATCATCAGTTTCCCATTTATTTTTAAAGAATGGTAATCTATATGGCCTCCCAAACAGGGTTTCATAGGGTGTTAGTCCTCCTGTGCTTGTGATGTTTATGTAGAGCTTTACTAAGTCTAAACATTTAGTCCATGGTCTTCCTGTTTCTTCCATGCACTTTTTTAATCGATTTTTTATTGTTCCATTCATTCGTTCTACTAGACCAGCGCTTTGAGGGTGATAAGCGCAGTGATGTCTAAGATCCATTTGTAGGGCTTCTCCTATTTTTTCTATCATTTGATTGACGAAATGAGTTCCATTATCACTATATATTTTTTCTGGAATTCCATATCTAGGTATGATATCTTTACATAGTGCTTTTGCTACGGTCAATGCATCAGGATTTTGTGTAGGAAATAACTCTATCCATTTAGAAAAAGAGTCTATTATTACTAAACAGTACTTTTTTCCTTCACTTTTATTTAATTCTATGAAATCCATATGTATGTGTTGGAAAGGATATTTTGCTTTGGGGAACTGTCCCCTTTTTGGTCTGAAGTTCCCTTGTGCATTGTGTTTAGCACAGATCAAACATGTTCTACAAAAATTTTTTGAATAAGAGTTAAATCCATATGTTGTGTATATTTTGTTCACTAATCCTACCATTCCTCCTCTCGAGACATGAGAAACTCCATGACTCGATATTGCTGCCCATTTGTATAGGTTTTTTGGTAGGATAGGTTTATTTTCTGGTCAGGTGTATATTCCTTCTTTAAGTTGAGCTCCCTTTTTTAGCCATTTTTGTATTTCATTTTGGGGTGATTGTTGTTGCATTTCCAGTAATGTTTCATCTTTTAGTTCTATTGTTACTAGGAGAAGACTACTTGGTTGTTGTTCTGCAGCTGCTTTAGCAGTTTTATCAGCAAAGGCGTTGCCTTTAGTCACAGTGTCTGTTCCTTTGGTGTGTGCCGCACATTTGCATATTGCAAGCTTTTTTGGCAGTTGGACTGCTTGCAATAACTCTGTTAATAGTGCTGCATGTGTTACAGGTTTTCCAGTGGAGGTAATCATACCCCTATTTTTCCAGTGTTGTGCAAAAGTATGCGTTGTTGCATATGCATACTGACTATCAGTGTATATTGTTGCACTTTTTCCTGTCATTAATTTGCATGCTTCAGTTAAGGCTACTAACTCAGCAGCTTGCGCTGAGTAGTGTGAAGGGAGTGCTTCTGCTTTCAGTACTTTATCAAGAGTTACTACAGCATATCCGGTTTTTGTTTTACCTTTCTCATCTTTTTTGGAAGACCCGTCTACAAATAATGTTTCTCCATCTGTCAGAGGGGTATCTTTTAAGTCTTTTCGGCTTTTTGCTATTTCTTCAGATAATGTTTGGTTTAGTTCTTATTAAAAATAAAAAATAAAAACTCACTCACTGATGAACACAAAAAATGAAGGGCATATTATATCTTATAATCTTAGTTTGTTTTACCCAGTTTTATAGATACAACATACAGTTTCAGTCAGCTTTGTATTTAGTTCAAGTAACTAAAGTTTGTTTCAATTAACTCAAGTTTTCTCTATTTCAGTCCAGTCCAGTAATTCTGTTAAGGTTAATTTAATCTTATGTTAAGTTTGAGTCTAATTCAATCATTTTGAACCTGACTGGAAAAAGTCTAAACATCTGTTAAAATCTTTTTGTTTTACCATAGAGAACTGACCTAATATTATTATGGTAATGTTGAGGACTCTAATTTTTACATAACATGAAACAGACATTTATTTCACAAAAACAGAAAGTCAAACACAGACATTTGGCCACATGAAAGTTTAAATAACCTGTTTGTAAAAGAATTAGGAAAAATTGAAGACAGATCTATGAACTTTCCTATAGTTATCAGTATTTTTAATACAGGTAGAACCTTTGCTATCTTTATATGATTTTTCGGAAAAGATTCTGGAAACCTTATTAAGATATAAATTTGGCAAAGATCATCAGAACATCAGACCTTTATTAGCGCTTTTAATGTCCCTCAAAGATGCATTACAATGAAATCAGTCATTCCCATTCACACACATTCACACACTACTTACTTATTTCTCTGTCAGAGTAATTTTTATTTGCAAAGATTTGAACATAATTTGACTTCTATTATTCTTAAAATGCACATTGTTTCCTCATAACCCCTTTTGTTTCCACAAGGTCTGTTTTGAACGCTTCAATTCTTTTTTTTTTTTATTCACCAAGAATCAATAAGGTGGTCTTAGTGGGGTCCACCTTAAAGGTGTTATCTGTTGGGTGTCATGTTATCATTGTCAGGTCAGTGAGGTTCATAAGTCAGTCAGAACCTTGGTCATTTGTTCTGTGCACATAATGTTTCATAGATCCAGCCTATGATTAATCAGCAAAACGTCCACCTATAGGAGAAAAAATGATTGTTAATGAATGAGCTGCATTTCCTAGGAACACTGTCTTCCTCCTGGATGAGCATCACCTGTTGAAAAACTTTCATCATTGTTTGTTTCACATATTCACTCACATCTTTATATTATATCAGTAGGTGAAGTTGTTAGTATCTCATGTAGACTGACATATACTGTTGCATTTGGAGAAGATCTCAGATTAAATAAACTTAGTTAGAGCTTCAATCCAGGTTCATTTTATGTCTGCAGACTTTAGCCAATTTTTCTTTTCTTTCTTTTTTTTTTATACATAAAGAGCAAGATTCAAAACATTTTCAAAAGGCAGATTGTGGCAGAATGTAAACAAAACTGCTTATTGATTGACAAAATAACATTCAAGCACACAATCACCATATTAAAAGGCTCTACTTCTAGAGAATCACTAAACTTCTGGGGTCCGGTTTTGGCCCGCGGACCTTGAGTTTGACACATGCAGGGTAGAGTTACAATTTTTTCAGACCTTTCAGCAGAGACAGGCTTCTGCTGTTTGCAGAAGTTTTATCTTTGTTTTCAGGCAGCTGCATCTCTTTGTCAAGGTCGTTTCACAGAGCTGAAATTTAACTTCTCTCAAAGAGGAAAAATCAAGAATGCACACAATCTGAGCCAAATATGGAATTATTTCCCTGTAAAATGAATCTTTTGCATTTTATCATGATATTGTTGGTAGTATAACACCATAGAATGATTTTTAAAGCACCTGTTTCTCACTAATGCTTGCCTACAAAATCTTTTACTCTCAGATTACTTCTTTAACAACTCTAGTCATTGTTCACTGGGTTGTCCAGTTGGACAGTTTCCATGTTGTCCACATTGTCACCTCCTCTTTTAACTTCTTTTACCACGTCCTCTAAAACCACCTCTTAGTCTTTATAATTTGGGGCTACCTTGGTATTCTAAACTGGGATGGGTGGCAGTCCGCCCCCCCCTTTATTTGTTTTCAGTTAAGCTGAAAGTTTTTTTTTCTGTGCTTTTCTTAAGGCCTCAGTATTATGGCTGTCAGTTAAAAGCTGCTCTTATTGTTGTTTTTTTTTTTTTAATTCATCTTTTTGTTTTAATCTGTTTATCAACTGTGAGCACTCAGGGACTGAAAAGTCCCCTTTGAAATTATAATCTGGCAAGGTTTTTTATTGTCTCTTGAATCTTTTAAATGCATAATCTCCAGTTTAAGATCCCCGTGTAGTTTTAGGATTTCAGTGATAATTAAGTTACCTGAAAATCCGTATTTTTATGCCATCGTGTACATATTTCTGTTAAATCAGAGCTTTTTCTCTGTTCTTCCCCCATTGTTCTTTGTTATTTTTCTCTTTTTAGTTTTCATTATTGCTAATTTTAGATCCCCTTGTAATTTTAAGACATCCTTTGTATCTAATTTGCCCAAAAACCCATGTTTTTTATTTTTTATTCCATCTATGACAGATCATACCTGCTCCTTTTACATAGTTCTCCATAAACTTTACCTCCCCTTCTAAGTCAATTAGTTTACTTTGTTTCTCTTTACTTTGCCCCTTTCCCATTTTGAACTAGATTTAGATCCAGTATGTTTTTTAATACCTGGTGTATTCTAAATACTGGATTTATGTATTTGAAAACAGGATGGTGATCAAGAAGTCAGTTGTGGTAAAATCCACTTCAACCCTGTTCAGGTGGGATTTTCTTGCCTACAAGCATCCACAAAGGCTCACCATTTACTATCTGTTTCCAGTTTATATGAAAAGTAAGGACCTAGTGGTCGTTACGATTCCATTCATTCTTCCACTCGTTTTTCAGTCACACTTTTTACGCGTTTTACTCTTACTTTAAGTATCTTCACAAAAATACAACAGAGGACTCCGCCGTCCTGTGTAGAGTTTAATTAGTCTATTTCAACTAAGGGAGTCTACCCTCCTGCGGAATTTAACTGTCTATTTTAGTTCACCTGATAGTGTCTAGAATTGTCAGGGTTTCTCTATACTGTACTATTTTAGGTCATTTGCATTTCATCACTCATTCCTTTTAAATGAAAGACCTACTCACTGGTTCTCTGTGTCCTCGGGAGTACCGTCAGCCGTCAGACCCCAGCCTGTCAGGGAGGGACCAGTCCCGGAAAGGGTATTAGTACTGTGGCCACAGATTTGTCTGGAATCTCACTCACCCACTGGGATCGTCAAGCATCTTGGTCTCCGGCTCGAAGGACCATTTATGTTAGGTTTAAACACCAAACACTTTCACAATTCTGCACAAAGAAAGACACAGAGAAGTTAGTTCATTTTAACCTGCAGGTGAGAGTGTCTCAGAGGCCGCCCAGCCACAATCCTCCAACCACACTCTGAAAACAGCCTCTGCTCCCTCTGCATTTTATTGATAAGAGATAAGAGAAAAACGCCCTGGTTACAAAAATGCTCCAACCACTAAAGGGAGGGATGCACACTCATAAGATTGGAAACAGCTGCACCGACAGAATGTTCTAGAACATCCTGTCTCTATCTTGCAGCTCTTGTACATATAAGATATAATCACTCTGAACAGCAAGCTTCACTTCTATTAAAGTTAAAACATATATAATCATTAATTAACCCTAACAACATGATTATTTGAAGGTTGACGTTTTTTGTATTAAAAACACTTTTCTTTTATTGGTTGGATGAAATATGCTAATTTTGTGAGATAGGAATTTTGGGTTTTCATGAGCTGTATGCCAAAATCATCCGTATTAAGACAATAAAGGACCTGAAATATTTCAGTTAGTGTGCAATGAATCTAAAATATATGAATGTTAAATTTTCATCATGACATTATGGAAAATAATTAACTTTATCACAATATGCTAATATTTTGAGAAGGACCTGTAGGTGTTCATTTTGTGTGTTTATGCAAGTTGGTCTAAATGCTGACTCAGCATTCACACTATACTGAATACTTTTCACAATCTTTACATGCATTTGTGGACATTAACTTCCTCACACTTCAACCATTTCCCTTTGCAATGTTTAACTCATTCTGGAGATTATTGTGAAAACTGTTTGTTTATATTCATTCATTCATTCATCTTCTATACCACTTATTCCATAGTGGGTCACGGGGGAGCTGGTGCCCATCTCCAGTAGTCTACGGGCGAGAGGCGGGGTACACCCTCGACAGGTCACTAGTCCATCGCAGGGCAACACAGAGACATAAAGGACAACAAACAACCATGCGCACACTCATTCACACCTAAGGGCAATTTAGAGAGACCAATTAACCAATTAAGTCATGTTTTTTGGGCTGTGGGAGGAAGCCGGAGTACCCGGTGAGAACCCACGCATGCACGGGTAGAACATGCAAACAACATACAGAAAGACACCCAGCTGGGAGTCGAATCCAGGACCTGCTACCAACTGCACCACCATGCAACCCATGTTTACGTTTATACTCTTGGAAACATCTTCCAATTATAGAAATAATGAGAAAACCCTCAAAATGTCAGCTCATTCTTTTATGTCAAGTCCAAATGTTTGCAGCCTACAGGAAAAAAATAAACTGGCCTCAAAGTTCAAAAACGTTTAAAAGATGAGTGCAAAGAAAGACAACAGTTTTTGTAATGGGGAAGGAAATTACACTCATCTTATCAGTAATTAATTCCACCAGAGACTTTCGTTTATTTTTGTTTGTTAGCTTTTACAAAACAGAGTTCTCAAGCAGAAGAATTAATTTTACAGTTGGAGAGCTTCATTTCCATGCTCGAGCAGAAGATATCCTTCTTTCTCTATTGCTTCTTTCATTTTATTTTCCCCAGCGATGTGTCTCACACACACACCCACACACTGTCCTAAGAACTGCTCGATTCAATCAACCGAGAGGACAAACTTCATATACCTGAGAAACTAGTGATCAGTTTTCCTTTTTAGTTCCACTCAGACACCCTGGACTCATCCACATGGTAATATAACCTAGTATTTCTCAGTGATAAGAAATTTAGATTGCTGCATAAGGTGGAAAAAATATGGCTCAGCTATTTGGTTAATTAGGTTTTCCTAGTTTAACCGTCCCATTTCCTGGGAACGTTTTGCATAAATTTAGACCAGTGAAGTTGTATCTTGGTCCAATTTAGAAGCACTCAAACTCCACTGTTAATAGAAGTCAGTATTTTACAGTTTAGAGTATTTCAGATACTCAACATTTTACATCATCTTCTAATGTGTAAATTTTTTTTTTTTTCTGTTGGCTGAGGAATTTTCTACTCTGTTAGGATTATGAATCTGAGAATATTATTTAATATTTAATATTAATATTTTATCAAATAATATTACGGTCTGTTAAAGGTTGTCTTGTGAATACCAGCCCAGTAAGGCGATGGTATCAGGACAGAATAGAAAGGTGTGAGACGAGCTCTGACATTATTGAACAGCATAAACTCTGCACACACATGGAATTAATTCACACAATTTCTTAAAATACAAGAATTTATTAACAAAAATAAGTCAACTCAAAGTCAAACATATTTCAATCAACAAACTCTTTACTATGCTAAAACAATCCAACTAAGCTACCAAGCAGAATTAAAGAATAACGAAGACTAATAGTCTATGTACAATATAAACAAGTTGATTAAAGATGATTGAAAACCATGACCAAAAGAGGGATGCAACATTACCATGCAATGCTATTTATGTTTGAGGACCAAGGATTATCTTGAAGAATCTGGAAGTGAAGTTAAGTTAGTCTTGGAACCAATTTAAGCAATAATCAGCAAATGTTTAGACAACCGCTCACAATGCAAGATCAGATAAAATATGATCTTAATAAAATAATGTTTTAAATAATGATCTGCTGAATAAAACCAACCGTCTTGATGACCATTTCTCAACAGTGTCTAATTAGCTGCCTTTATTTATTGAAATAATATTTGAAGAAATATTATTAAGGGAGTATTTTGGAAAAGAGCCCAATCTTTCTGGAGAAATGGGGCTTAATGGTATTTACTTAGTTATCAAATCTAGTAAATGATGTTCAGGGACTAGTATTCACTAGGTTGAAAACTAACAACATTTCTGTTAAATACTCTTTAGTAGCAAGCACGTGTTCTTACCGGTTAGCATTTGAGCTAACAAAAGAAGCTAATAGCTTAGCACCAGAATCAACACATACCTTTAAAATACCGTTAATAAAAGGGTTAAAATGCATAAGCGCGGATGGTGCGTTATGATCAATCTTCTGTTTAAAATCCCCCTTCAAGTAAAGTTTGTCTTAACTTTAAAAACACACAAAGAACACAACCTGAACACGTGTGCTGCAGATAGCCTGCTAGCACCAAGATAGCTGAGTTCAACACAAACAAAACTTAATAAAAGGAAAAACGTTTATATCATTTCATTCTAAATCTGTCTCTGCCCAAAACACTTAACCTCATGAACCGTGGTGAGGAAACGTTGTCCAAGGGCGATGTTTGAAGAAAGTATCCACAGTCAACAAGCGGTTAGCTCGGTAGCTTCGCGGGGGGTTGAAGGTGTGTTCACTCTGAACAAAAGGGTTAGCTCCGGAGCTGTAGCTGGGCAGCCCGTCCTGTCCGCTCCTACAGGGCTCGGAGAGAAAGTCAAGCAATGCTTGTACCTTAATTACCCCCCGTTCATGAAAGAAAATACCGGATACACAGACAGTATTTCATTCGTACTTATCTTTGCATGTGATCGATGATCGTATGACACTCTTGGATCCAGTTTGAAGAGTTTATGCCTGTTTGCCAGCAAAAGACATTAGCGCGCTGGGCCTCTCCTGACCGCTCCCTCTCGAAGGCCATGTGGAAAGGTCGGCTTGTTGGAGAGGGGGTGCTCTTATTCAGACAGTGGCATCATGGGAAGTGTGCTGCTACCCCCCTTTCCTCAGTTGCTGGAAGTCAGTTAAATGCAATTTATTTTGAAAGTTCTAGAAGAGTCCGTACCAGAGTTTAATGTTGAAATCCATGGCTGTGGGTCCCAACAACTCTGTAAACAGGACATTTTATGACACAGCCATTATTGACATGAATGCCATTTTGTTTACTTGCCAAACTCAGACAAATGTCTTGGAGTTTTGTTATGTGCCTTGAAAATCACTAACCGTCCTGTTTTTGGATTGCATAATCATCGTTCTTTAAGCAGATTGAAACACTGATATCTTTGAATCTACAGACCCATTGTTGGTTTGCTTCTAAATTTTGACCTACTCAACCTTTCCTAGGTACTTCCTTCAGAGATGAGGAAGATTTAAAGTTTCATGCTCTCTGTATGAGGAAATGCTTTTCAAACAGACTATAAGCATTGTTTTTCCATTCAATTCAAAGATAGAAATAGCTTAGAGATGGGTATAACTGCATGGAATGGTGAACTTCTTTCCATCATGAACTGCAGTAACTGGGTTTTTTATGTATGTTTAGTGTTGTTACACATGACTCAGTATACTGACTCATGAGTCAGTATGTTATGCTATTTCATTTGTCTGTCTTAGCTGAACCCGGCAAATTATTTCTTTTTATTTTTTAATTACAAGATAAATGGAAAACAGATAGGATATTTCAAACATGAAGATGGGATAAATGGGTCATTATAGGCAGCTGTCTGATTTGATTCTTTTGCACATATAGTGAAATGTAAATGTTTGTTCAAACACAACTGCCTCTTGACAGTCATACACACAACAGTGAATGTTTTAACTCCTCATAGAGGACATTATTTGTCAAGAATTCTTCAGTATTCCCAGCAGCCCCACACTTTACCTGCACAGCCAGTATTGAAGCAAATTGGGTTTAAAGGTTAGGCCTCTCTGTGAGTCTGAGGGTTCAGGGTTCTGTAACGATGATGCAACTCAACCAGAACCCAAAACGCAGTCAGACAAGATAATGGTTAACCAAGTTTTAATATAAAAAATAATAATAATAGTGGAAGTGGAAAACAGGAGGTCTTGGGGGTTCCAGGAACAAACAGGAGACAGAGAATATTTCCACCAACCAGATGCAGAAGCGGGAGACAATCTAAGGTAAAGCACTGGAGGGTTTCAGGCAGGGATAGTCCAGTAATCCAGAGACAGAGTCAGAGACAGGCAGGTTTCAGCAACGTGAGGTCAGGACTTTTCCGAACAGCAGAAGGACAAGGCAGAAATCTGTGGTCAAAAAACAGGTAGGATCAGATAACCAGAAAAAACTCTCTTGAAACATGAATCAAGGCTTGAAAGCTGTGACAGAGGCAACAGACGATCTCGCACTGAGCTGGTGACGAGCAGCTGATTAAATAGGAGCAGCCCAGTGCAGGTGAAGGCAATGAGTAATCAGCACAGTCAAGGTGAGCTGAAGGGCTGGAATCATGACAGGGTCATAGTAACACATCTGTAACGGAGTCATTAACACTGTTTCAAAGCAGAGCCCTCAGAACGGGTATGAGGCCGGTTGTCCCATTTCATCTGGGAGGGAACCATGGATTTAAAAGCAGAGCAAGTTCAAAGGTTAGCATAGAAATGGAAATGACATAAGCAGAAGAGTTGCAGAGGAGTGTAAATCTATTTTAATACAAAATGATAGAAACTCTAGGCTAGTTTAAGCAGACTATAGGTTCTATTGATAGAAGACAAAAAAATTTAATTGTTTTCAAGACAATGAAAAAATGTTAATTAGCTGTTAAGTTTGCAAATTAAATCTTAACCTCTGCTCTTCAGTAATGTTGCATCCAGTGATCCTTAGACATGCTACATCCAGAAAACATCCAACTATAAAAAAAAAGGATGTTAAACATTTAATCTTCATGGAAATTAGTTGCACCAGAGTTGTGTAAACATTCACTCTCTGCTGACAAAACTTGTCACTGTATATATAGCCTCTACAAACTGATATTCCCTTATGTAACTCACTGTTTTATTATTTATCTTCTATCACTGCTACAAGAAGTGGAGAGTTGGCTCTGGAGCTAAAATAATCTGCATTAATAATAAGTCTGGAAAAGCGAAAACCATTCTGCAGGCAGGTAAATAATTAGCCCATTCGGCATCAGACCAAACCCCCAATACGATCATACATGGATGAACAGGTATAGGCAAAGAATGGAGACATGGCAGATCATGGCAAAAATAAGTACATCCTGTAACTTAATGACAGTTGCTGTGGTAGCCAAAATAAACATTTATCTATTGAATTGCCTCAAATAACTGAAAGCCAGCCCAGATACAAGATTTATGAATAGTCTTTTTCGTTATGAGGGCTGAGACGGCACCTGTAAAGCAAAGCAGCAATAGACAACCTCAGTGCGAAGCGTGTTTCTGCTCTCAATGAGTACATGCTACAGCTGGAGTCTAGCCTGCTGCTCCCTTATCGAGTGGCCACAGAATGAACACACGAATTGGAGGTTTTTGTTGTTTGCTTTGTCAGCCAGGGAGGTAAGAGGGTCTGGCAGGGGAGAAAGAGCCTGCACTTCAGGAGAGTGCTTACTGACTTAAACCTCACTCTGCGTCTCAAACACTGTGTTGGAGGTCAACAAATGTTTTCAGAAGGTTGTCCTGCAAAATGTTTTTTGCTGCACAGATTTCTAAAGCCTTCTCTCTCCCTAGAGCAGAAAGAGGACCAGAATACCTTTATCCACTTCAGGTAGTAAAAGAAACATGGTGTAGGACTTGTAAGATCTTGGCCTGAGTGAAACACGGGAACCAAGAGGGGAAATCTTGAAGCAGCTCTAAAAACAAGCAGATAAATTGTACTGTATAATGATGCAACACAGTCTCATGATGAATTGAAATAAACACAGAAAACAAATATATTAGGCAAGCTTTCCATAAATTCCTTAAGAATCATAAAAAATAACCTACTGATTTGTGGCCAGATCATTTTCCACATGGAAGCAAGAACATATTTATGCATCAGATGAGAGTCTCAAGCCTTTTTGTATTGAGTCCTTTAACAACCCAGTGAAAAAATAAAAATAAAAATGCACATTTATAATCTGGATTTCTTTTTTTAAAAGAGATTTTTAACCAAGTTGGAAGCATGTCTGGCTTACAAAACAGATGTACTTTTCAGCAATTTATGTTTAGATTTTTTTTTTCTGATAGTGATGGTTCTGTCTCTTTAAGGATCAACTCCCAAATACCTACTTATAACACAACACTAAACTTGTAATTTTTTTATATTATTCTTAAATTAACACATTTTTTAATTATCCTGAAAAAGTAATTTAAAAGCATAAAAAAGTAATCCCTTACAAGCATGTTTACATACAGACTGCAGTAATCTTTCATTTGGATTGCAACCTGGTGGGCTTTCCTAAACTGATGGTGTTATTTGGCATCATGTGTCATCAACACAGATATATAGCTCATCCAGTGAGTATCTGGGCTTTGCCAGTGTGACGTAACAAGAAAGCCTCAAAGGTATCCAGGACATATCCAAATCTAATGAACCCTCTCAGCTGACTCCTTTCAATGCGGAGGAGCAGCAGCTCTACTCTGAGCTACAACCTGGACATTGAAGCTCCTCACTTTAACTCTAAGACAGAAAGCAGCTGCCATTCAGCAGCTTGTCTTTACTATCTTGTTTTTTTGCAGTTATGGTCATATATGGCTCGACCTATAGATAATGGTTGACACATAAATAGACCAGTAAATTGAGAAGTTGGCTTTCCATTCCAGGTCCTCCTTCTGAAGGCTCATTCCATATCCTGCTACATCCTTCAGTCCCTCACACCAGACCAATTTAGCTGCATTCCTCAGCTAACCAACAGAGTTAAATGTAAATTTGACTAAGTGGAAACTTTTCTATTAAACCACATTTTGGCTGATGTAAATATCTTTTCAAATGTTGCATATCTAACCTCTGAAATTTGTGCATAAAAATAATCCAGATTTTTTTTTCAGCTAAAAGGAAGGCTTTAAGCAAGCAGCAATACAACATCATCTTTAACAAAGCCACAAATATCAAGATAAACTTCTCACTTGATGATGGGATGAGATCAGTCTGCTACAACAAAACTGCTCATTGAATTAATAATAATTAATAACATTTCTGCTGTGGAATTGGGGAATGTTTGACACATTAAAAGAAACCTCCATGACATCAGATCTTAAACAAGAATTTAACTGGGAATGCCAAGTCAAACATGGGTTTAATGAATAAAGGGCTTGGAAAGTCATAAAACCTTATTTGCCCTTCTTCTCAAACTACTCAAACATTAAATAATTTCCCAATCCCACACTGCTTTTATTTTTTAATACTCTCTCATCTATGACTCGCCTTGTAACAGCGGTTTTGTCTTCAGTGATAAAGGCCGCAACCGAATGCCTTCTGAAGCACTTGTTCTATAATGTATAATGATTAGATGGAATCTCTAAGGAATTGTCTCCCAGGTCACACAAAGATGGATTTCTTCCCCTTTAACAAACTGGATACAAGCTTATGAAAAATTTTCCTCTGCACTGCGTTGTTTATGCATCACGTGGAGATGAGGATTCTGTGAGTGGGTCAGCTGCTTGAGGAGCCTGGCAACCCCATTTAACTTCATCTGCACATTATTCATTGAGCTGGTCTGTAAGTGGCCCTTTTTTTCTCCCAAAGTGCTTCCTGAAGAGCAAGATCGATTCTTCCCCACATTTGGAGTCTCATCTTCTATTCCTCAGCTGTGGCAAATAGACACTCAAGTATCCATAAAGCACAAAGGCTGCATAATACACAATAAAGGTCCAGAGATCATTTGATTCTTTTGCATACGATGGCTGAAGTGTAATACTTGTGAAATCCCATGACTACTGATAAAGTGGAGTAGAAATGTGGAAAATGAAATCTAAACACATTTTCCCTTGTAAAGCTGCAGCAATTCAGTATTCAGCCTGATAATATAAAATGGTTTAACAACTATATCTGATTTTCAAAGAGTTTCTTCAGGTTGCAGCTTTTAGGTTTTGTGCTTGTAGTGTAGGTCCTAAAACAATTCATGTAAGAAGCTCTGAGATGTGGGACTTCACATATGACAACACTATATAACTGCTATACTGTGCCACCAGGATTCGAAATGTAACATTATCATTTAAGTTATGATGCTCGTATCATGAGCTTAATTCTAAAGTAACGGAGGTGTAAAGTTTTCTATCATTTTGGTGGTATGTGTTGTGATTATGATTATATTATTTAATATTAATATTTCATTAAATACTATTTTGTTCTGTTAAGTGTAGTCCTGTGAATGCCAGCCCAATAACGTGATGGTATTAGGGCAAAATTGAAAGGGATGAGTCAAGCTCTGGCATAACTGAACAGCAAAACTCTGTACACACAGAATGAATTCACACAATTTCTTATAATACAAGAATGTATTAACAAAAATAAGTCAACTCAATGTCAAACATATTTCAATGAACAAATTCTTTACTATGCTAAAGCAACCCAACTAAACTACCAAGCAAAATGAAAGAATAAGGAAGACTAATGGGCTATGTACAATATGAACAAGTTGATCAAAGATGGTTGAAAACCATGACCGAAAGAGTGATACAACACTCTAAGTTACACTAACACTACCTCTTATGTAAACTGTGCTGAGGAGAAGTTGTCCTGGGCGTTGATGAAAACATCCACGTGTGGGTAAACAAAGGGTTAGCTACAGCTAACCTCCGTAGCTGTGGGGAAGGACTTTTAGCTTGCCCGGCCGAACCATACAACAAAGGTACGCTTGGCTCCTTGAGTGGCCGCGATGTGGCGGGGTGGCTCTCTCTACCTGGACGTGCATGTAGGAAGGTGTACAATGTGGTCCCGACCTCCATTTCCAGGCTGTGGGGGAAATCCACTTCAATTAGGGCTGCTTCTGGAGGCCTCAGAAGAAAAACTATGCTTGTCACGCTTGTCTTATTACACCCTTCATATGAATGAATGCCAGATACTCGAACAGCAAATCATTATTTAACTTTGTTGCATGTGATCCTTTTGGATCCAAGTTAAAGACTTATGTGTGCTTGCCAGCAAGGAGACATATGCGCTCATGCTTCTGTCCAATTCCCATGGGGAAAGAGATCTGTTTGTTGGAACGCAGGGGTTTTTATTCAAACAGTGACGTCACAGGAAGTCCGCTGTCACCCCTCTTGTTCCTGGGCTGAGTCAAGAGTAGGTTACTGTGATTTATTTTGAAAATTCAAGAAAAGATCAAACTGGCCTTTAAATGGTGTAATCCATGGCTGGACCCAACATATGACTACCTAAGGAGATGTTTGTGCAACTGTCTCAACACAGCTCACAACCAGACACTGCTGACGTTCTTAGTTTTATTTGTTGCAATCTTAGTTTAAAGCAACTGTTCAATAGTATTAATCGAGGTGTCCAGAATGAGCAATGTTTAGCAAAGTTCTGTTTAAATAGCTTCAATGAGTTTAAAGATGACAAAATATTTATGATGAACAAGTTCTTGCACAGCATTGTATAAAATTATTAAAGACTGATGAAAGAAATGGTTGCACTCTTTTTTTTCATAGACATTCATTAGTTTGGTCTAGACTTTTAAAATTTGAATCAATTTTGCTTTAGCATACTTTAAACTGGGTGCAGAATAATAAGAAATCTCCTCATGTCATCCTAAATTATAAAACTTCTTCATGACATGAACACTGACTGAATTAATTTAAAGGGTTCACTACTTCACCAAACTTAATGACATTCGGCGGACATTAACAGCTTATAGATTCTCAATCAGGACAAGAATGAACAAAACCAAGCCAAAATAGCTCAGCAATGGACCCCTAAAATAACTATAGGGTACTGGAGAGAAAAACCCAGATGAGAATAGAGGACCTGGATGAAGGACATCAAGGGAAATATGCCTCAAACTGCATTGTTTACAGACTTAATCTTGGTGATTATGCTCAGGCATAATTGGACTTGGGCATTATGAAAAAGATATACAACTTTTTATAGTAATATCATAATCACAACTTTATAGCCATTTCTCTACATAACAGCATAGCTCTTAAAGGAAAAAATATATAAAATAAATAAATATATATATATATATATATACACTGCTCAAAAAAATAAAGGGAACACTCAAATAGCACATCCTAGATCTGACTGAATGAAATATTCTCATTGAATACTTTGTTCTGTACAAAGTTGAATGTGCTGACAACAAATTCACACAAAAATCATCAATAGAAATCAAATTTATTAACCAATGGAGGCCTGGATTTAGAGTGACACACAAAATTAAAGTGGAAAAACACACTACAGGCTGATCCAACTTTGATGTAATGTCCTTAAAACAAGTCAAAATGAGGCTCAGTATTGTGTGTGGCCTCCACATGCCTGTATGACCTCCCTACAACGCCTGGGCATGCTCCTGATGAGACGGCGAATGATCTCCTGAGGGATCTCCTCCCAGACCTGGACTAAAGCATCTGCCAACTCCTGGACGGTCTGTGGTGCAACGTGACGTTGGTGGATGGAGCGAGACATGATGTCCCAGATGTGCTCAATTGGATTCAGGTCTGGGGAATGGGCGGGCCAGTCCATAGCTTCAATGTCTTCATCTTGCAGGAACTGCTGACACACTCCAGCCACATGAGGTCTAGCATTGTCGTGCATTAGGAGGAACCCAGGACCAACTGCACCAGCATATGGTCTCACAAGGGGTCTGAGGATCTCATCTCGGTACCTAATGGCAGTCAGGCTACCTCTGGCGAGCACATGGAGGGCTGTGCGGCCCTCCAAAGAAATGCCACACCATTACTGACCCACTGCCAAACCGGTCATGCTGAAGGATGTTGCAGGCAGCAGATCGCTCTCCACGGTGTCTCCAGACTCTGTCACGTCTGTCACATGTTCTCAGAGTGAACCTGCTTTCATCTGTGAAGAGCACAGGGCGCCATTGGCGAATTTGCCAATCCTGTTGTTCTCTGGCAAATGCCAAGCGTCCTGCACGGTGTTGAGCTGTGAGCACAACCCCCATTTGTGGACGTTGGGCCCTCATACCAGCCTCATGGAGTCGGTTTCTAACCGTTTGTGCAGACACATGCACTGTGTCTGCTGTGGCCTGCTGGAGGTAATTTTGCAAGGCTCTGGCAGTGCTCCTCCTGTTCCTCCTTGCACAAAGGTGGAGGTAGCAGTCCTGCTGCTGGGTTGTTGCCCTCTTACGGCCTCCTCCACGTCTCCTGGTGTTCTGGCCTGTCTCCTGGTAGCGCCTCCAGGCTCTGGACACTACGCTGACAGACACAGCAAACCTTCTTGCCACAGCTAGCATTGATATGCCATCCTGGATGAGCTGCACTACCTGAGCCACTTGTGTGGGTTGTAGAGTCCGTCTCATGCTACCACGAGTGTGAAAGCACCACCAACATTCAAAAGTGACCAAAACATCAGCCAGAAAGCATAAATACTGAGAAGTGGTCTGTGGTCCCCACCTGCAGAACCACTTCTTTATTGACTGTGTCTTGCTAATCGCCAAATATTTCCCCCTGTTGTCTATTCCATTCGCACAACAGCATGTGAAATTGATTGTCAGTCAGTGTTGCTTCCTAAGTGGACAGTTTGATTTCACAGAAGTTTGATTCACTTGGAGTTATATTGTGTTGTTTAAGTGTTCCCTTTATTTTTTTGAGCAGTATATATATATACATTCCATAACTTGGGGCAAAGAGCATTCTAACCTTATTCTAATCAGTCCTCACAATGTTGTTAAATGTCAATACTGCTTGACAAAACTTAAGAAATACGTTTTTAAAGACAAAAAGCAGAGCTTGTCTCAAACCATTTTGTCTAACTCAATTTATTTTAATCTCAAAATAAAACCATCAGTGAGATTCACTAGTGTTACCCAATACAAATATAACCAAGAAATTTTGCATCTTATTGTGCACAGATTCATCACAGTTATCAGCTGTTATTTACCATTTATATTTTTATCATTTTATCACAATCTCACCAAAACTTAGAATGTCTTCGGTATCTAATGATATCTGTCAGGGATAAATTACAGCTTGCAGCCTTAACACACAATGCAACCAGCATTTTATGAGTAGAGAGGATACTCCAAGTGGCTTAATTGGTTTTATCCATTTTTAAAAGTCCAGAGAGCCTTATACCTTGATAAGGCTTTTTTGTGAAGGTTATCTCTGTTGATGCCATTATTAGAGTCATACACCCTGGAGTTAATGTTTTGGCTGCTCTGCAGAGTGTAATCAGACCCTTGAATACCACACTGGTGGTTCAATAAATCTGGTGAGCTGATCACCAATTAAACAGACAAACCAGAACATTATGAAGAGCAGTCACCATTAGCTGCTAGGCTGCTAGAAGATATTGGAAGAGAGGGCAGCCCTAATAATGAGTAACATCTTTAAAAAGCTTTCACAATTACAAAGTCTAGAAAACAGCTACATTCAACAGTTAATGCCGTTTGTTGGTTGAAATACCCCCGTCTTATTTTCACCACCTTCTGCTCACATCTGTTTCAGCCCTACCAAGGCAATGTGTTTGATGAATGTTCAAAAAAATTCAAATATTTTAGAAACACAGCTATATAATTTAAAGGCAAACTAATGTTTAACTAATTTAATACTGTACTATATGGGAAGAAACTTGTGAATTCAGAAACTGCATTTAAATTGCTCAGACTGAATCTATATTTGCATAATTTGAAATTAAATGCATTGATTTCAAAATGAATTTCACTAAATTGAAACTGAATTTAATGGTTTGAAACTGAATTTGTTTGCTTTAAAAATAGTTTTGCTTTGTACTGAAAATTAAGTTTGAATTCCCCTCCTTGAACTGCCACCTTAACGTAGTGGAGGGGTTTGAGCACTCGAATGATCCTAGATGCTATGTTGTCTGGGGCTTAAATGCCCCTGGTAGGGTCTCCCATGGTAAACAAGCTCTGGGTGATGGGTCAGACACTGAGCGGTTCAAGATACCTTCATGCAGAACACACAAGGCACATGACGTTGCCCGGTACGGCGGAGCCGGGGTCCCACCGTGGAGCCAGGCCTGGGTGTTGGAGTTTACTCCAGTGGATGAGAGGGTCACATCCTTACGCCTTCTGGTTCAGGACAGGTCTCTGACTGTCATTTCAACCTATGGGCTGAGCAGTAGTGCGGAATACCTGGCCTTCTTGGTGTCCCTGTCGGGGGTGCTGCATAGTGCCCCTTTCGGGAATCAGTTATTCTGCTGGGGGACTTCAACGCTCACATGGGAAACAACAGTGACACCTGGAGAGGCGTGATCGGGAGGAATGGCCTCCCCTATCTGAATCTGAGTGGTGTTTCATTATTGGACTTCTATGCTAGTCACGGATTGTCCATAATGAACATCATGTTCAAGCATAAAGGTGTTCATCTGTGCGCTTGGCACTAGGACACCCTAGGCAGGAGGTCAGTGAGCGACTTTGCCGTTGTGTCTTCAGACCTTCAGCCGCATGTTTTGGACACACGGGTAAAGAGAGTGGCTGAGATGTCCACTGATCACCACCTGGAAGTGAGTTCAATCTGTTGGAAGAGGAGAAAGCTGGATAGACTTGGGAGGCCCAAGCGCATAGTAAGGGTCTACTGAGAACGTCTGGCAAAGCCCTCTGCCAGGGATGTATTCAACTCCCACCTCCAGGAGAGCTTTGACCGGACCTGGCGGAGGTTGGAGACATAGAGTCCGAGTGGACCATGTTCTCCGCATCCATTGTCGATGGTGCTGCTCGTAGCTGTGGCTGTAAGGTCTGTGTTGCCTGTTGTGGCAGCAATCCCCAAACCCATCCCCGGCTGTAAGGGATGCCGTCAAGCTGAAGAAGGAGTCCTATCGGCTGTGGTTGGCTTGTGGGACTCGTGAGGTAGCTGACAGGTACCGTGAGGCCAAGCGTGCCACGGCCCGGGCTGTAGCTGAAGCAATAACTCAGGCCTGGGAGGAGTGTGATGAGGCCGTGGAAATGGAAACCAGTTGGCCTTGAAGCGAGTCTGGCAAACTGTCCGGCGCCTAAGGAGGAGGAAATTGGTGCTACAGGAGTATGGAGTCGGGGCCCTTTATTAAAGATGATTGGAAATCATGACCAAAAAGAGTGATGCAACATTATCATGCAATGTTTATGTTTGAGAACCAAGGATTATCTTGAAGAATCTGGAAGTGAAGTTAAGTTAGTCTTGGAACCAACTTAAGCAATAATCAGCAAACGTTTAGACAACCACTCAATGCAAGATCAGATAAAATATTATTTTAATAAAATAATGTTTTAAATAATGATCTGCTGAATAAAACCAACCTTCTGGATGACCATTTCTCAACAGTGTCTAATTAGCTGCTTTTATTTATTGAAATAATATTTGAAGAAATATTATTAAGGAAATATTTTGGAAAGAGCCAAATCTTTCGGGAGAAATGGGGTTTAATGGTGTTTACTTAGTTATCAAGTTTAGTAAATGATGTTTAGGAACTATTATGCACTAGCTTGAAAACCAACAACCTTTCTTTTGAATACTCTTTAGTAGCAAGCACGTGTTCTTACCGGTTAGCAGTTAAGCTAACAACGAAGCGGATAGCTTAGCACCAGTATCAACACATACCTTTAAAATACCAGGGTTAATAAAAGGGTTAAAATGCATAAGCGCGGACGGCGCGTTATGAGCGATCTTCTGTGTTTAAAATCACCCTTTAAATAAAGTTTGACTTAACTTAAAAACACACAAACACAGAACACTAACAGTGCTGTAGATAGCCTGCTAGCACTAAGATAGCCGAGTTTAACAAAAACTTCACAAAATGAAAAACGTTTAGATCATTTCATCCTAAATATGTCTCTGCCCAAAACACCTAACTTCATGAACCATGGTGAGGAAACGTTGTCCAAGGGGCGAAGCTTGAAGAAACGTCCACAGTCAACAAGCGGTAACCTCGGGGGTTGAAGGTGCGTTCGCTCTGTGAACAAAAGGGTTAGCTCCGGAGCTGTAGCTGGGCGGCTTGTTCTGTCCGTCAACCAGCTGTGCATACCGTAAACACTGCGGTGCGGGCCGTTGTCCTTCCTTCAGACTCGGCTTGTAGAAACAGCTTCTCTACTGGGGATTTCTCTGCGACACAGTTTTGCTTCTGCGGGGGCTTCGGAGAGAAAAGGTAAGCAACTCTTACACCTTAATTTCCCCGTTCATGAATGAAATCACCGGGTACACAAACAGTACTCCACTCATATTTATCTTGTGCATATGATCGATGATCGTAAGACACTCTTTGATCTTTGAAGAGTTTATGTCTGTTTGCCAGCAAAGAGACATCAGCGCACTTGGCCTCCCCTGACCGGTCCTTCTCGAAGGCCGTGTGGAAAGAGAGCGGATATAGCAACAGCTGTGCTTTCATTTGGTATAACTATTCTCTTTCAGAGATGGAACATCCAATGCTGAAGGAATGCAGCACAACACAGTTTATGCAATTTCAACATAATCATACAAGTGAAAAATAATCACAAGGCTGAGGGATGGGGAATACCCAACAGCACATGCCAACTGCCAAACAGATAGCTTTAGCAGACTCAGCAGCCAGACCATTGAAGCAAACCCAGGCTGTGGATCATCCACTTCACGTTAGAGAGTGCTAACAAATAAAATCAATACCCAATCTGTTCCCTATACATTTATTTTTCTGTATTTGTGCCGAATGACTATTAAATTGTGTTATAGTATTTCAACTTCTCTTCTATCCCATGCATGTGTAGTGTTACAACACGTTGCTTTTGTTGGGCCCAGCCATGGGAGAAAACCAGGACTAAACTGCATGATCAGAGAATAAAAGAGAATGGTAAAGAACTTTGATTTCCAGAATGCACAGCATTAACCTCTTTACATGACAGCTCCAAGGAAGGAGGAGTTCCTGGATTCACCTTGATATAATAGAGAAACAAAACTCTCTCTTTTACAGGAGCAACCTTTGCATTGAGGGGAACTGGTTGTGTAAATGTTCTGATCTTCGCGGCTGAGTAGGACTGCCTCAAAGAAAAAACTTGGATCCAAAGTGAAGTAAGGCCTGCTGTCTGCATAACTGTACACCAGCTGAAAATTAGACTAGCTGCCTCAAGCTAGCAGTCAGAGCTCCTAAAGAAAGAATCTAATTTTAGAGACCCCCAAAAGAGACGGTGTCCCTAATTACTTAGATGAAGTGGTTTCCATTCCACTGCCCTGAGAAAGGATACCATAGGAACCGCAGTTCCATGGGCTGAACAAGTACCAGGGCAACCACCCACTCCAGTTGCTAAATCGAGAGTGACAGCCCTGCAACTAACTTCCCCATAAGATGTGCTGAACCCTCCACAGTTCATCGGAATGGCCACAGTAAGAGGTTGGGTCTGGGAAGAGATCATTAATTAATTAGGGTAAAACAATTTAAATATTGTTTTTTTTCCCATTTTTGTTTTGCTTTTTGTGTTGTGCTTTAAATCGTTTGGGCCCGAGCTGCTTACCTGAAGCTATCAGTGCACTATACTCCTGCAATATGAGCTTATACCACTTTGGCTATGTTTTTTTTTCCCCTCCTCTCACTAACCAGTTTAAGAATATTTTTGTAAAGTCCTTATACATATGCTAAATTGTGTCTTCATTATCCTGGCCACGCTAATACTAAAGCTTTGCTAATGTTAACACAGCAGCAACCATTAGGCTCCATTTGTTTACAAGATAACTTGTTCGTGTTATGCCATAAGTGGTGATTCACATTAATATTTGTATTAGTGGTACTTAAAGGTACACTTGGCACTTAGATTGGTTGCTGATTAGCAATGCAGTCGCTACTTTTTTATGTTATTCGAGGTGCTAATTCTGAATGTGTCACATTACCACACCGTATGTCCATCCGCCATCTTGTGAGTCCATATGCATTTTACGTCTCCATGGTATTCCATAGTGATGCTAGTTAACACAACATTGAGAACATTGAGAAGCAAGTGTCCAAAATGTTATTAATTTCTACAAATTGTAATTCAGCAAATGATTTTTAAAACACCATTTTATTAAAAATAATGTTTTGTTTTCCCTTCTGCTTAGCATTGTGAAGTGGTCGTTTGAACTCCTAGCAACTGTTGTTCTTTGTTAGTTTTAACGCTAATTTGGCCTCATTCCCAATTAGTATGTTGATACTTTATTGTATTTGCGAGATAAGTTGTTTGTGTTTATTCTGTATATGTGTGAAGGGCTTGCTGTTTGAAAATGCCAGTGCCTAAATTAACTCCATTGTTTATTGTTCTATAATACCACAGCTCAGTAGGCAAGTATTCAAAAACTGGCAGAGGCTGAGACCTGTTTGGCTACTAATTTCTGATAATCATATGATAAACATAGCGAGGCCTGATTACCTGAGTTCTTCATTTTGATTAAAATGACCAACTTTATTAATATTTGCCCTTGGCACTTATTTATAGTTATTCATAGCCAAACAAATCTATTGTTGCATAGTACTTTTCAGTCCCAAATATGTTTAAAAAACTTAACTTAAGAACAGCTGAGTAGTGAGGCAGAAAGCCACCTCAGAATTATGTTAAAACACCTAGATTGCTACAGTGTGGTTAAAACCTTCATGAGTAAGAAACTGTAAAAAAGTGAGACTTTTGACTTCTTCCATTCACTACACCTATGCTTCACACAATCACTGCACACGTTAATATAAAGTACTCTGGTCTCACGGTTGTTGAAAAGTGCTGGGGCACCTATGTGTGCTACAGTGCAGCAATGCAGCTCAAAATCTGAACAGAAATTACACTCTCCACTGTGGCAAGCTTTTAAATCCATATGTTGGGCACTGGTCCTTCAGACATGTCTCCAGACTTCCTTCTTTTCAATGGACAAATTACCATATAACGTTTTACCTAATAAACTTACATTGAAGCAAGACATTCTGCTATCACTGGTATCTTTTTGGGTGGCTCTAATTGATGGACCACCATTGCTGTTTTCCTCATAAGATAGTAAAGTGTCCTAATAATAAAATTTTTCTGACGTCTCCAATTTTCACTTACAGGTTCAGATTTGTAAATAAACACCAGGATGAGTTTGGATCTGTCCATAAGTTTAATGAGGGCCTCTGCCCTTCCTGAGGCTAAATCTGAACCCTGTCAAGTTGAAAACAGATACAAACAACAAGAAACTGGTAATGCAAAATGCAATTCTCTTGCTCAACTTTGCTTTTGACAAATCAGAATCAGAATCAACTTTAATGCCAAGTTCGTACATACAAACAAGGAATTTGCCTCCGGTACACTTTGCTCTTTTGTTCTGTTTTTGCATTACAGAATATACAAATTTACAATTTACAATATACACATATATAATAAAAATGTACATTTGCAACATCTGTACACTGTTGTTCTGTATTCTATTGAATGTTCATCAGAGAAACAGCCTGGGGGAAGAAACTGTCTCTGTGGCGGCTGGTTTTAGTAAACAGTGTTCTGTAGCGGCGGCCTGAAGGTAAAACTCTAAACAGTTTATGTGCAGGGTGTGTGGGGTTGGCAGAAATATTGGCAGCTCTTTTCTTGACCCTAGACATGTATAAGTCCTGGATGGAGGGAAGGTCAGCTCTGATTATTCTCTCTGCAGTCCTGATTATTCGTTGCAGTCTGGACCTGTCCTGTTTTGTGGAAGAGCCAAACCACACTGAGATGGATGAAGACAGGACAGACTGAATGATGGCAGTGTAGAAGATGACCAACAGCCCCTGTGGAAGGTTGAACTTCTTGAGTTGCCTCAGAAAGTACAGTCTCTGCTGGGCAATCTTAACAACTGAGCATTCTGTCTGCTCTCAGCACATTAAAGCTGAATCAGTTTCCGAAAAACACTGTTTTTCACTCCAGAAGTAGAGCCCTGTACAACACAAACAAAATCTCCCTGCATGAAAAATGCACACCTACATGAAGACACAGCAGAATAAACAGCTTCCACAACCAGAAACAACAATATCGTTTGTATATTACAAGAAAACACCAGGAGCCTGCTAGTATTGTTCATTTTGGAAAAGAAGGTTTTTGCCGCAGTCTGTTTGAGGGTTTGATGTTGCCATGGTTTCATAGTTAGCAGCTCTCCTCAGCTGTTCAACAGACTCCCATATCTCTGCAGCCCAGCAGAACGAAGGTTGACTTCTAACACCCAATCACCATGTTACTATAAGGAGCTCATCTGCCCAGCAGAAACACACTGCTCCCACAAGAAATAAAAAATATATATACATCCGCAGCATTGTGGAACGTGCTTTCCATGTTTTTTTTTGTATTTAGTTTTTTTTTGCCCACTTCTGCTGTTTTGATTTTGCCGGCACAGATTATTTCATCACCTGAGGTTTTGTTTCTCCTGCATTTGGATGAAAACATCAACAAACTGTGTATCATAATGCAGTGTTTATGGCTGCATCATGTAGAGAGAAAAATCTAAATTCAGCATGCTAATGGCAGAGGAACCTCTGGAGGCCATGCTCAGCCTCTGAAGCTGCACTGAAAAACATGCAAGTGATGGAAATACCTAAGCGTTAATGTGGGCTCTGCTTGTTCTGAACATTCAGCTGAAGTAAACCACACAAGATACAAGCCATGCAAGCCACCATTCATTAATACAAAATGATTCTAGTAAGGTGGAAAGAGTTATCGAAACATACATGAAACATGATCTGGTTGCACAGGTTTACTGTGAATTTTCTCAAAACCACACAGCATTAAGATTATACATACAAGCTCAGATATTTTCATGCATTGTCCTCAATCTCTTCAGAGGTGCTGAAGCTTCTAGCTCTTTCAACCTGACAATCCAAAGGCCTATTAAGTTATTATGATTGAGTTCAAATCAGTTCCTCTTTGCAACATGGAAAGAAATGGTTTGACAGCACTCAATGGACTGGCTATTACAACAATGGGATAGTCAAAGTAAAGCCCTAAGAAAGAGAATGTTAGATTACGCAGGTTAGGAAAGTCTAGAGGAGCCAAACAACAAATGCAGATTCCAAGATTACCAGTTAATACAAGTGCATGAGTGCATGCTAGTCAGATGTTCACCAAGGTCTGAAAGAAGATCCACACTGCCCCCCGTGTAGCCACATGAGAAAAAAATTAAGCTGTTGGGTCACAATGATGTTTGGAGGAGTCAAGTTGAGCCTTTCAAACCTAGGTACTGTATCAGCTGTCAAGCATGATGATATAGCATCATAATGTTGTGATTATGAATATGAATATATTATGTGTGTTGCCCTGTGATAGACTGGCGACCTGTCCAGGGTGTACCCCGCTTCTCGCCCATAGACTGCTGGAGATAGGCACCAGCTCCCCCCCGACCCACTATGGAATAAGCGGTAGAAAATGACTGACTGATATTTAAATGAATACTTTAATATTTTATTAAATAATATTTTGCTCTTTTAAGAGTTGTCCTGTGAATACCAGCCCAATAAGGCGGTGGTATTAGGACAGAATTGAAAGGGGTGAGCCAAGCTCTGACATTATTGAACAGCAAAACTCTGCACACACATGGAATGAATTCACACAATTTCTAAAAATACAAGAATTTATTAACAAAAATAAGTCAACTCAAGTCAAACATATTTCAATCAACAAACTCTTTATTATGCTAAAACAATCCAACTAAACTACCAAGCAGAATTAAATAATAATAAAGACTAATGGGCTATGTACAATATAAACAAGTTGATTAAAGATGATTGAAAAGAGTGATGCAACATTATCATGCAATGATTATGTTTGAGAACCAAGGATTATCTTGAAGAATCTGGAAATGAAGTTAAGTTAGTCTTTGAACTAACTTAAGCAATAATTGGTATACCTTTAGACAACCATTCACAATGCAAGATTTATATTGATAAAATAATATTTTAAAGAATGATTTGATTCAATTCAATTCAGTTTTATTTATATAGCGCCAATTCACAACACATGTTGCCTCAAGGCACTTCGCAACAGTCAGGTACATACATTCCAATTAATCCTAATCATTGAACAGTGCAGTCAGATTCAGTTATTTATTCAAATTGGATAAAACGATTTTCTATCTAAGGAAACCCAGCAGATTGCATCCAGTCAGTGACTTGCAGCATTCCCTCCTCCCGGATGAGCATGTAGAGACAGTGGACAGTCACTGGCATTGACTTTGCAGCAATCCCTCATACTGAGCATGCATGTAGCGACAGTGGAGAGGAAAAACTCCCTTTTAACAGGAAGAAACCTCCAGCAGAACCAGGCTCAGTGTGAGCGGCCATCTGCCACGACCGACTGGGGGTGTGAAAGAACAGAGCAGAGACACAAAGAGAACAAAGAAGCACTGATCCAGGAGTACTTTCTATGGGAAGGAAAAGTAAAAGTTAATGGATTTAGCTCCTTTAGTCGTTTCACCTAGAAAGAAAGAACAGATAAACTCTGAGCCAGTTTTCAAGGTTAGAGTCTGAAAGAGAGCACATAGAGTTTGTTACAGTTAAGCTCAGTCAATCGCCATGTCTAGGAGAGAGAAAGGGTTAAACACTGAAAGACAGGGCCATGTGGATCATCGGCAGAGGGTGAGCATTAAGTTGTTGCCAGCAGAAGCTCGGACGATTCCCCTCTCCAGAAAGGTGTCACATTTGCTGAATAAAACCAACCTTCTGGATGACCAATTCTCAATGGTGTTTGATTAGCTGCCTTTATTTATTAAAATAATATTTAAAGAAATATTATTTTGAATAAGAACAAAATCTTTGAGAAATGGGCTTAATTGTGTTGCTTAGTTATCAAGTTTAGTAAAATAATATTTAGGGAAATAATATTTTACTAGATTGAAAATCAACAACTTTTTGGGTAAATGATGTTAGCAGGCAAACACGTGTTCTTAGCTGTTAGCGGTTGAAGCTAACTAAAGAAGCTTATAGCTTATCATCAGAATCAAACACGTACCTTTAAAACACTATTAATAAAAGGGTTAAAATGCATAAGCGTGGACGCCGTGTTATGACCGATCTTCTGTCATCCTTTAAATAAAGTTTGTCTTAACTTTAAAAAAAAACACAAACACAGAACATACAAACTAAGCACGTGTGCTGAGCAGATAATCTGCTGGCACTAAGATGGCTGAGATTTCAACACAAACAAAACCCAACGTCATTAAATGAAAAATGTTTAGATTGTTTCCTTCTAAACTACTTCTCTCTGCCCAAAACACAACCTCTTACGTGAACCGTGGTGAGGAAAAGTTGTACGAGGCGACGAAGTTGAAGAAAGCATCCACAGTGAACTAAGGGTTAACTACAGCTAACCTCCGTAGCTGTGGGATGCGGCGTCTCATTCTATCGGCGGGCCAAACTGCACATTACAGCTGTAGTCACAGTGATGCGGTCTCGTTGTCCTTCCTTCAGACTGGGAAAACTGCTCTACTCGGCGTTGTAGAGACAGGGTCTCTGCTGGGAACTCTATGGAACACAGTTTGCTTCTGTAGACATCAGAGAGAAAAGTCAAGCCACGGTTGTACCTTAATTATCCCGGTTCATGAATGAATACCAGATACACAAACAGCATTTCATTCCTACTTAACCTAGTGCATATGATCGCGTGATTTTATGACACTCTTGGATTCAGTTTGAAGAGTTATGTCTATTTGCCTGCAAAGAGACATTAGCGTGCTGTGTCCCTTCGTCCAGTTTCTCTGGGGACCTGCGTGGAAGAGGTCAGTTTGTTGCAAACTGTTACCCCGTTTCTGGCAGTGCTGGAAGTAGGTTAATGCAATTTATTTTGACAGTTCCAAAAACGTTTTTACTGGCCCATCATGTTGTACCCATGGCTGTGGTCCCAACAATAATATGGGACTGTGACATTGCCAGTGTTACTGATGCATTTCACAAAGTGAATGGAATAGCTATCTCCAAAAAAAAAAAAAAAACATAAGTCTTGACAGGGTAGGGTAAAATCACCTTTATTAAAACAGTGCTGCTAACCTAAACATGCAACAAAAAAAAAGAAAATGGTGTTGATGCCATTTTATTTTGTTTTTTTATTCTGTTGTACAATCAGGTCATAAAGTCTTAGGAGCCTGGTTGAGACTCTAGACTTTTAAGTGTGTTTACTAGCTTTTCTTCCTTCTTGCTGATGAAAGGGGGTTTTGAGGAGGCTCATACTTATTAATAACATAAGACATGTGTCTGGAGTCTCCCACTGAAAAGACGTCCCAGCTGTGAAGTATATCCAGATACATTTGCATGTGTTTTTCTTCCCAGAAATGAAATCTCATACCCAGTAAGCACTGTAGGTTTAAAGAAGGCTTAACAGTGTTAGCTTTGTTCACATTTTCAAACAGCGAGGATCTGATGCAAGCGTCTCTCAGCAAACCATAATCCACGCCGATGATCCAAACAACAGTGCAGCCTTGAAGACATTTTAACTGCAGCGTTTTATTGCATAAGTATTTACAGAGATTAGAGAGGGGCTTTGTTGAAGGACCTCTGTGGCTGCATGATCAAAAACAACGAGCTCAAAGCTAAGATGAAGGTGATCAAAGGTTTTGATTGCACGGCACTGTCTGGATCCCATGTAGGTCGGGAAACATCAACAAGACAACTCAATTTCAAGGTAGAGAGCATCAAAAAGATCAGCAAACAAAGCTGGAAGGACGAAGGGAAGATTTAAGACCCTCCTACTGTTTCTTTAATGCAGCAAAAGCTGTTTTTGTGTTTGCGTTCAATTCGTGTCCCAGCATCAGTGTGTAAAAGTCTATATCTGTCTTCATCAGTCACTATGCAGATATCAAACCTCAATTTCAGATTTTCCTCTGACCAAAGATTATTTTGCATTACTTTCTCTGCTGGCCGACAGTAAAACCCCGAGATAATCACATCTGCTGAAGACAGATTATGTCTTCATAGCCTCCACTGTGTCTTTATTTACCACCCCAGATTCAGCCAACCAGCTGGAGAATTTTAAATTCTTTTGCACCCGTTCTGATTCTGCACATTTCTCTGCGATTGGGTTTTCCAGTTTTAGTTTCTGCTTCTCTGACTCTCACATGGCACTTGTTCAGAATCACAAGTACCTCAAGGGAAAACAAGCACCAAGTAAGATGTCAGAGTTCAAATTTATTCTGAAACATTTCACCTACAGCACAGGTTTGCTTCTCATTCAAACACCCAGTTAACCTGCATGCAACAGCAGCATTTTCAAACCACTGCATTTAATTAAAGTTCCCATTGTTGTCACGATTCTAAGCAAACCTAACGACCAGACAAAACAGCAAACTCTTACCATTTATAATGTCAAACTATTTTAAGGCTTCAACATTTCTGATTAAATATTTTTCTGTTATAATAAAAATGTTTAACATTTAAAAGCAAAGTTAAATTTCTGTGAAAGGAGAATATATTTAGTGCTGTTTCTTCTTCCTAACTGGTGGGATTCTCTGTAACCTGCTGGATATCAATTTCTCAACCAGATTCTCACTTCATGTTGTCATCTTGATGCTTGGATTTGATCCCAGTTCATTGACTTCCGTTACTCCACTGGATTTTGAGAACTGACCACAGGTTCTGAGTTCCCTGCATGTGAGAGCAGTTTGAAACAAAGTGATGATATGTGCAATCTTTTCTGTGGAGGTAACCATTTCTACCTTTTTTTGTTGTTGACCCAGCAATGCAGCTATAGTGAGGAAAATAAGTATTTGAACACCCAGCGAATTTGCAAGTTCTCCCACTTAGAAATCATGGAGGGGTCTGAAATGTTCATCTTAGGTGTGTCAGGATCTGCCATTTTGTTCTTTGTTTTTGTTTACTTTGCCGTAAAAGTTTTTTCCCTGTTCCTTTGATTTGTAGGTTACTTTAGTTTATAGTTGCTTAGAGTCCTGTGCTTGTTTACATGTCCTTAGATTTAGTTCTTTCTTGAGTTACTGTTTATGTAAGCTTGTTTTTAGGTTTCTTTTCCCTGTTCCTTCCAGTTAGTTCAGTCTTTAGTTTCCCCTCCTGTCTCTGCATTTTCTAGCTCCTGTTTCTATAGTAACATATTCCATCAGTTCCCTGCAGCCTGGTCCACACCTGTTACATGTTTCCTCTGATTACCTGCCTCCCTGTCTCATTGGTCCATACTCCACTTCCCTCAGTTTATAAGCTCTCTAGTTTGCATTATTCCCTGCTGGTTCCTCACATTATCAACCCTAGCTGTCTTCCCAAATTTCTCCGAGCGGTTTGTTTTCTGTTCACCTCCTGAACTTGTGCTCTACGGAATATCGGTCTGTAAGTCATCCTTCAGTTTTAATATTAAATCTTCATCTACTCACCACGCGGCCTCCTCGCCATGTTCTGCATCCCGGTTCTGCCTCCAAACCCTCAACCCTGACAAGGTGCATGTCCACTGTGAGAGACATAATCTAAAAAATCACAATGTATGTTATTTTAATAATTTATTTGTGTGTTGCTGCTGCAAATACGTATTTGAACACCTGTGAAAATCAATGTTAATATTTGGTACAGTAGCCTTTGTTTGCAATTACAGAGGTCAAACCTTTCCTGTAGTTTTTTACCAGGTTTGTACAAACTGCAGCAGGGATTTTGGCCCATTCCTCCACACAGATCTTCTCCAGATCAGCCAGGTTTCTGAGCCGTACCTGAGAAACATGGAGTTTGAGCTCCCTCCAAAGATTTTCTATAGGGTTTAGGTCTGGAGACTGGCTAGGCCACTCCAGAACCTTGATTTAGAATAATAAGCGGAGTGGAGGGGGACTTTTTAGAGGCGGAACAGGTCTTTGAGGGCCAGAATTCTTGCTAATTGGCAGATGTTCAAATACTTATTTGCAGCAGTAACACACAGATAATTTTTATTTTATTTTTTTTTATCAAAATTGTGATTTCTGGATTTTCTTTTTTTTTTTTAGATTATGTCTCTTTCGGCATGAACAGAAGAGTAGGGGCTTTTATTTTGATAAACGGGAAGTGTCTTTTTAATAATAGCTTAACAGCAACATAATGTCAGAGGTTGGTTATTTTGTTCTAAACTAAGTCATTCACAGTGTTAATTTGGAGAGATATCTATCTGGTCATTTCTATGAAGCTACAGCTAGCATGAACATAGAGTTAAAAACTATGTAATATCTCAGGCAAAAAAAATAAAGCTCATTCTGTCAACAGCAACATTTTTTTCCACTGCGCATCAGCTGTCAGAAGTGTGGTCTGCAGCTTACATACAAGCTGCATTCTCTACTGATTACTTGAGTTAAAGACTGGTAATCGAGTCCCAGACTACAAGGTTAAGTCAAGTAATAAGTCTTTAGAAGGCAAGTCTAAGTCAGGTTCTAAATATTTGGAGCTTTTTTTACTACATAAGTAGGACTCGAGTCTAAGTCTCAAACTCTAGTTATCATCTGTTTTAAAAGTGCTGTGTAGTGGGCAGGCAGAAAACGTTGATTCCACTTGGCATTGAAACAGTGTTACTCCTAGTGAGTTAAACATTTCACAGGTTATTTTTTTTTAATGTTAGTTATCAAGCTATAACTTCTAACTGCATAAAGTTGGGACCAAATAGAAACACAGCCCTAGGAGGCACTGTACTATAAAGCAAATGATTGTGACCATAAGAGTGGTTTGTTTATCCATCTCCGTTGACTTATTTTATCCTCACCTGGCATTTAACATTTATATATGCAGTTATAAAAAGGAACCTGTGCTAAACTTTGAGTCAAGGTATTAACCAGATACAACATTATGCATCTGTGATTTTTACATTGCTAGAAGGTATTACTGTGTCTCTGACAGGCCTCATTAAAATACATTTTCTCTTTGTTTAATACTTCAAAATAGTTTAGTGAAATTCACAATCACTTTGCACCTGGAGCTGTTTGGATATTGGCTTTAAACAGTGACTGGGTATTTAATGATGATTTGCAGCAGAAGGGTAGGGAATTACACGTCTTCATAGAGTTAGAACTAAGTAATACCGATTTTTTTTTCTGAAAGTTCCTTCAGAACAGTCCCCATGTCTTCTTGTGAAAAGTCAAAAAAGAGATTCAATAAATAATAATAATAAACTTTGCCTGCTGTAATTAAAAAGGGGCTAAAACACCACCCAGGATAAATTAGGTTTGTCCGCAGTACATCAATCCTGCAGGAGCACAGAGTGAAAAGGAGGAGAAATGACGAAGCAACGTAGAGGACACCATCAAACCAACCAGATAATAATGAGGGTAATGTCATTTGTGAGTCCGAGTGTGACTGCAGTACAGTGCCCAAAAACAAAGATGGTGACACTAAAAATCAGCAGCGGTGGCTCTTAAATCCATCACTCCGTTTTATAGCTGCCTTGCTTTTTATAGTCGTGCTGATGGGAAGACAGGCACCAAAGATTGCCTTCATGATTGGCTTCAGCTGTGCACACGCACAAACACTTCTACCATCAACACTGCATGTAAGGCCATAAAAAGGAAAGATTCAAGGAAAAAAAAAAGAAAATTGAGATTGCCAGACAGAAGGTTGAATGTGAATAAGTCATAGAAACTGCAGATTCATTATCATACACACGCACACTCAGAGAGAACAGTGTAGAAATGTGTAAACACAGCAGAGGACGCGTACATAAAGATGTGATTACTTATGCTGAGAGTCAGGCAACCTTCCCCGAGGCGGTGACCGACAACACGCGTATACAAAATACTAATCATAAAACACAAGTTTAAAACAACTCTGCCGAAGGCATCTGAATATCTTTCACACCCAATCCTTTTCAAACTAAAAACAGCGACATTTTATAAACACAAGCATGAGACAGAACGTTATGAAAAGCCGATCAATTTTCCCATTAGACCATTTTTTTCTTCTTCGCTGAACTTTATATTTCCAGGTTTACTGTAACCATGAGATCAAATGTTCTCTTCTGTTCAGTTTGGAAAGATGTTAGATTAACTAATTTCGATCTCTTCAGCATCTCATAAAGTGGCACTCAAAATCTGCACATGCATAGTTGTCTGTCCTGTGTTTCTCTGTGTTGCCCTGTGATGGACTGATGACCTTTCCTGGGTGTACCTACCAAACCCCCTCCTCCGATCCTGCAAGGATACCATTAAACTAATTCATTGTTGAAGGTCCTTTTCATTTAATTCTGTAATGCTTTAGAAAGACTACCATCTGCCACACAGTCTTTGTAATATTTTGCCCCTCTCCCTGCATAAATTCAGAAAATCTGTCAGATTATAAGGACATCTCTTGTCTACAGCCCTTTTATAAAAAGGACCACACAGATGTTCTGTACAATTTCATAATTAATTCTGTCGAGGACATTCTAAAACTTTGAAGGCCGGGTTAGTGAAATCCTAATTCCAATTTTAGGGAGTCTGATTATTTTATTTTTTTTATTTATTCACTTTGACAATAGTAATTTGAACTTTCAAGTACAAATATTAATTAAAAATATTAATTATATTGTATGAAAAAAGTACGTTATAAGTTATATGTGCTATAAGTAAAACAATTGGACTTTTAATGATCACGTTTGTTATTATTTTAATTTCACTGAGCATTTTTTAAAAAGACCTAAACTGAGAACACTGGCAGGTTAAGGCACCTAGTTCCTAACATGCAATTTTATGTTGGTATATACAGTTAAGTCCACAAATATTCATACGCCTGGCAGATTTAGATTTAAAAATATTTGAAGTTTGTTTAAAATAGGAAATGGACAGGCATCTCTCAAAAGATTATTTAAAAAAATGTTGTCAGGGTGTGGTTTTGGTGTGGACCAAAGCGCAGACAAGGGCTTGGATGCAGCATTTCAAAGCAGTCTTCAGCTTTATTCAAAAGGGTCAAAAAACATAACAAAAACACACTGCAGGTACTGACCAGAGTCTGAATCCAAAAAAAACTTACAAATCTGTGACACTGCAGGAACATGGTATGACGAGGATAGCGAGTGTGAGCGAACAGGCAGAACAGAGTGTGAACAAACAGAGGAACCAGCAGGGAACAAAGAGCACAGACCAACTAATATACAGAGAGACGTGAGAGGAGAAAAAAGGGCAGATAATCAAAGAAACAGGGAACAGGTGTGACATGGATGCAGGGAGACAGAGGGAGCAGGTGAACCTAATAGAACTAAATGAGGAAAGGGACTAATGACAAGATAGTGAGCAGACCCTAAAAGAAACTATAAACCAATACTGAAAGAACAAACTGTGAATGAAGCAGAGGAAGCAAGGACAAGAATAAAAATAAACAATAACAAAAGCAGACTGGGAGGACTAGGAAACAAAGTCCAAATACAGTATAACTGAAGAGTAACAGAAAAAAAAACTAATAAGCAGAAGAGTGCAAGGGGGAGAACAAAAACCTAACCACAAATAAAAACACAGACAAACCAGATGGGGAACTAAACTAAAAAACCCAAGGAAAACAGAGCACCGTAATAATCATAATAATAATAACAATGGCAACAATGACAACAAAGAAAACCATACTAAGTCATAAGAAAAACAACAAGAACTAAAGGAGCTATGAACAAGGGGGGAGAAACACAACCAAACACTCAACATAACATAAGGCCACTACAGAGTCCAAAATGGTGACACATCCTGACAAATGTTTTATATGCATTTCACTCAAAAATAGTATATAAAAAAAAAAACAATCACATATACCCTTCTAAATATTCAATGTACAAATCTTTTTTTTTTTTTTTTGCATCACAGCAATAAATCCCATCTTATGATTGCTGAGCAGCTATTTTCATTTTTAAACTGGAAGTTTGACCATTTATCTTTGGTGATGAGCTCCGTGTCTTTGATGTTAAACAATCACCCTGCCATAACCCTAATCTTCAGCGCCCCCCACAAATTTAAGATTCTAATTGGGGTTCTGGCTGGGCAAATCTAAAATACTTCAAGTGAGAAGAAACATGTTACAACAAATTAAGAGATGACTTTAAACCCAAATATACCAGAGAATTGAATAAGTCTGGGCTTGATTGTTGGTATTTCAAAAGTTTAAGTTATTTAAATATTTGTAAAATAAGGCCACGTAAGACCAAAATTCTTCAATGCCAACATCCCTAATTTTTGTTTTCTGAAAACAAGTTTGATATCATGTGAAGATTAAAAAAAACACACAAAAAAAACACAAATCCCAACATTATGACCCCATTGTAGTACAACAACTCAGGAGGCTTTTAATCACCACAGAAGTCACACCGAGCAGCAACAACAGCCATCTAAATGTAAATCACAGACTGTGTTCTCACTATAAACTCAGCATGCGCAGCCTCAGCTGCAAGTCTCACATAGACGCCTCCTGTTTACCTCATTAGTGTTAAAAAATAGAGTGCCAAATGGAGGACAAGCTGAGAAGAAAACTCCACCTCCTCCTCTAAAACATAAAAAATAATGATTATTTATTCCTAATTTAAGTAGTTTTCATTTGACTTTATATTAATTTGTGTATATTTTTCTTTCAAGCCATTTAAATTTCATTGTCTCTTTTTTTCTCTGATCTGAAGCATAATATTTTGTCGTGTCTGTGGATGAACTGTGCTCTTGCAATAAAGATTGATTATTAAATTGACCTCATAGGTTTGGACAGTGCAGAACAAGCCAGATAAAGAAGGGAGCAGTATGTTGCCTGATGCAGCGTACCATTGAACAGTATAGATATGAATATATTTGTGAAATATGTAATGAAGCTCTGTGTCAGGAAGGTTAGTGGAAAATAATGTGCAAAACAGTTATACAGGACTGCGGCTTCAAGAGATCGGCAAGTTGCAGCCTGTCTGTGACGAAGAGAGAAATGGTCCTAGTCATACACATAGAAGTCATTTTTTACAGATATGATAATAATCATACATTTTAGGTATTAAATCAGAAAACTGATAATAATGAGGTATTATATCTTGAGGAGAGAGGCAGGATCAAGGTTAGTTAGAGCTATTCTGGCTTCTGGCTCAAGGCCAGAAACTGTGCTTTAATCTATAATCTATGACCTTTAGCGCCTACAAGAGGTGAAAAGGTGTAAAAGGTGTAAAAGGTCATGTTTAATAAGTTCTGCAGTGTGATCCGTCAATATTCTCTCAGTTTTCGTTGTTTCTTGAGCAGTTCTCTGTGACCTAGTAAGAAAATGAGGTTAAAGAGAAATTTGGACCTAAAGAGAGCTTATGTGTAATGTAGCAGTTTGTTTCTGAACACTGACAGGGAGGAACATTTAAAGGTGAAGGTGTTTTTATCAGCTGTGAAAGACAATGACAGCTGCTGGAAAGTACGGAGGTAAAGGAAACTAAATGAGGTCACTGCATGAAGAGTTGATTCAAAGAAATGAGACTAACTTTGTTTTAGTTTTTGCACAGAAGAGAGGCTTGTTTTTAAATCCAAACCTTTCTTGGTGCAAAGGATTTTTTATGGGGAAAAATATAAAGGAAAGAATGTTTTCGAAAAATGAAAAACTTCAGTTTTCTACTATCTCTGGCAGTTAATTTGTGCTCAGATTTTTTTAGGATTTTGTTTTAATGAATGTGATTTCAGAGATTTGTGGAAAGTCTAAATATTTGGAAACAAGTAAATTAAAGCAGAAAACTGTCACTGATGAATAACCACAACTAGACTTTATTTATATATCTTTTTTATGTACCTGCAGCCTCATTCTGATGGTGCCTGATGATAAAAAAGGAAAATGAGAGTTTTGTATTTCAGACCAATTTTTTAAGAGGATGATCTCTGCTCATTGTTTATCTGAAAAGCTCCATTAATCTCAGCTCATCTCTGAACATGTGATTAGCTCTTAAAATCATTTGGTTTCCTGTTGAGCTCAGCTAATTACCAATCAGAGAAAACTCACTGGTTAAAAAATTAATAGGAGACCACTAGTGTTCCATCTCTCTGTTTTATTCACATTTATTGAATTTACTGTCATGATCTGCTGATTTTGACCTGCAATCTGAAGTATCGTTACCGGCTTTCTGTTTGCCGCTGTTTAGCTCTTGCTTTGCATCTTTTAGTTTCTGTTTGGGTTCTTGGTTTATTTAGGAATAGATTTTTATGTTGTTTGTTCTGTCATGTCAGCTGCACTTTCAACATAAAATCAATCACTGATGATCACGGTTAATAAAATCTCTGACACACACGCGTCAGGTGAGTTATGACCCTGACTATGAAGGAGATTCATGTCCAGACGTTCCCCATTTGGGACAAGTGTTGAGATTTTGCATCACTCTTCCATCTTCTAACATTCTATCACCCCAATCAATCTGGTTTCAGAAAACAACATAACATTGTGACTTTGGATTAAATGAAATGGTAAAATGTAAGTTTTAAATGACTTTGTGTAACCCTGGAATGCGAATGACTAATGTGCGGCACTAAAATATAGATCCGTCAAAAGCATTTGACACTGTAGATCATGATCTCTTGTGCAATAGACTTATTCTATTATTAAGGTTATTTCTAAAACTGTTTCCTGAAGTTACTCATCTTGACCTCCTGACTGTGTGAATCTGGCTTTATCTGGCCTTGCTTTTTCAGTTGTCATCATAATTTCACTCACCAGGTGGCAATGTACTTTATATTTTGTCATGTTACAACCACAAACTTCCAATTTCAACTTCAATTAGAATTTTATGGACTAAGACAAACTAAAGTAGTGGAAGGACAATGAGACATAGTTTTCACATTCTTGCCGCTCTAAACATCAGATTTTTGGAGTAAATGATTCTCCACCTGAGCTTAGAATCTTTGTAGCTCCTCTAGAGTCTCCACGGGCCTCCTGGCTGCCTCTCTGAATAATTCTGTCTTTGCCTGGCCTGTTTGTCAGGGTGGACGACTATGTCTTGGTTTGCAGCAGTGCCTTACTCTTTTTATTTTCAGATGATGGATTGAACAGTGCTCTGGGAAATTTTCAAAGTTTAAAATGGTTTTATAACCTAACCCTGCTTTAAACTCTGCAACTTTCTCTCTGAACTGTCTGCTGTGTTGCTTGGTCTTCATAATGCTTTTTATTCACTGATGTTCTCTAAAAAACCTCTGAGGTCTTCACAGAACAGCTGGATATATACTGAGATTGTGAGAAGTGCACACAGAGTAAGAGGGGCTGAAAACAAACGTTCACCACACTTTTCAGATTTTTATTTTAGAAAACAAATTTGAAAACCCATGTATCATTTTTCTTCCACTTTACATTGCTAACAACTTTGTGTTGACCTTTCAAATAAAGTCCCAGTAAAACAGTTTTGCAATTCACTGTTCACATTCAGGCGTGACCTCTAGGTAGCTTCATTGTTCATACGTGGTTTTTCTACAAAGAAGCAGCCAAAAAAACTCCTCGCTCAGTTTTTCGTTTTTATACCCCAAAATAATCAAGCGTTAAATTTATCCATTGCAGGTTTTATCCCTTTATAACTTTGGGGGTCAAATCACTAAAAACAAGACTTTTTAGGAGATGTGGAAATTAGTTCACACTGTGGTGAGCCTCACCAATTCACTTCTTGTTAATGACACGGCAAAAGTCCATCTGCGATTAGCCCCGCCTCCACTGGTAGGGCTGCAACTAAGAGAGGGAATGAAGGGAGAAGAAGAGGGTAAAACAGGAGGGTAAAATAGGAAGTTAATATCTGCTTAACTATTTCACCTTTTCTGAAGACAGAATTTAGTGTGTTTCAGTGTTTCTGTGCAGAGTTGCTGACCCAAAGGAACAAACGCATCCGAGACGATTCAGCATCTTCTGTTTGTGATAACCCCTCAGTGCTGTCATTACGCTCACAGTCTTGCATTTTGAATCAATACTCACTGATATTAAATTAAACCGGTTTAATATTGTAGCTTTACTGACCTCACAGTCTGCCGAAACGGCTGAATAATATTCATTAAAAACCCATTTGCTGACTGTGGTGCTGGAGGAATCATTCACTTTAAGTCAGCCAGAAGCTCACAAACCCAGTCAGGATGAAGCTGAAGATAATTGGATACACGGTTGTGCTTTCAGCTCATGACAGCAAACGAATGGAATCATTTTAACAAGACTTTTTCTCTGGGTAGGAAGGGCTGACCATAGCATCTTAAAAACACTACAAGCTCTTTTCTAATGATGATGAGCTGATGGAAAGATGTTTCCTAGAATTCTTCTGAGATATTTCTACAGCTCAGCTCTAGCACCACCAGCACCATCATGTTTCTGTCACAGTGGAGGTAATATTACTAAAAGACTAAAATTGCTTCACAGTGTGGCAAGTCAGAAGAGAACTGGTCGATTGTGATTAATTTAAATGTTTATTGAGTTTTTATTTCCAACAGCCAGAGTTAAGGTCAAACAGCAGCAAACAGTCTCCCTGGTTAGTAACTAACTGTCACTTACTGCAGACCATTGCTGTGTTTCACATACACTGCCAAAAGTACTGGGCCACATGTTGGGACCACAGCCATGGATTTCAACATTAAACTCCAGTACAAACTTTTCTGGAACTTTCAAAATAAATTGCATTAACCTACTTCCGGCATAACTTAGGAATTGAGGGTAACATCGAACTTCCCATGATGCCACTGTCCACATAAAACCCTCCCTTTCCCCACAAGTCTTTCTCTTCCACGCCGGTGATCATCGGGATAGGAGGGGAAACAAGCGTGCTAATGTCTCTTTGCTGGCAAACAGACATAAACTCTTCAACTCGATCCAAGGGTATCAGAATATCATGCGATCATATGCACAAGATAAGTAGAAATGAATCACTGTCCAGTGATTTTCATTCATGAACGGGGTAATCAAGGTACAAGCATTGCTTGACTGTTCTCTCTGAGATCTGCAGAAGCGAACTGTTTCCAGAGAGTTCCCAGCGCAACGCCGAGTGCAGCAGTTTCCCAATGAAGGACAACGGAGGCTGCATCACCATGGTAACATGCAGTTTGGTGGGCCCGACAGAGCGGCCGCACCTTCTAACCCCTCCGCAGCTAATGAGGTTAGCTGTAGCTAACTATTGTTCACTGTTGATGCTTTCTTCAAACTTCATTGTCGCCCGGACAACTCCTCAGCACGGTTCTTGAGGTTAGGGTTTGGGGAGAACAATAATAGAAAGATTTAGATTGAAATAATCTAAATGTTTTTCATTTTATGAAGCTTGGTTTTGTTTGTGTTGAACTCAGCTATCTTGGTGCTAGCAGAATATCTGCAGCACACATGCTCAGGTTGTGTTCTTTGTTTGTATGTTTTTAAAGTTAAGACAAACTTTACTTGAAAGGTGATTTTAAACAGATGATCGATCATAATACGGCGTCTGCACTTATGCATTTTAACCCTTTTACTGACCCTGGTATTTTAAAGGTATGTGTTTGATTCTGGTGCTAAGCTATCAGCTTCTTTTGTTAGCTTCAACTGCTAACAGGTAAGAACACGTGCTTGCTGCTAAATAATATTTACCCTGAAAGGTTTAGTTTTCAATCCAGTAAATAATGTGTCCCTAACATCATTTTACTAAATTTGATAACTAAGTAAACACCATTAAGCCCCATTACTCCAGAAAGATTTAGCTCATTTCCAAAACATTTCCTTAAATATTTTACCATTTCCTTTAATAATATTCCGTTAAATATTATATTAATAAATAAAGGCAGCTAATGAGACCCCGTTGAGAATTAGTCATCCAAAAGGTTGATTTTATTCAGCAGATCATTCTCAAAACATTATTTTATTAAAATAATATTGTATGATCTTACATTGTGAAGGGTTGTCTAAAGGTATGCTGATTATTGCCTAAGTTAGTTCCAAGACTAACTTAACTTCACTTCCAGGTTCTTCAAGATAATCCTTGGTTCTCAAACATAAACATTGAATGGTAATGTTGCATCACTCCTTCAGTCATGGTTCTCAATCATCTTTAATCAACTTGTTTATATTGTACATAGCCCATTAGTCTTCCCTATTCTTTAATTCTGCTTGGTAGTTAGTTGGATTGTTTTAGCATAGTAAAGAGTTTGTTGATTGAAATATGTTTGACTTTGAGTTGACTTACTTTTGTTAATAAATTCTTGTATTTTAAGAAATTGTGTGAATTTATTCAATTCAATTCAATTCAATTCAAAAATACTTTATTAATCCCAAAGGGAAATTCAATGTTGTTATAGCTCATATTATGAAGGTTTCCTCAAAGAGCCGTTGTAGATGCTGATGGCTGTGGGCAGGAAGGATCTCCTGTAGCGCTCCATCTTACAGCAGATCTGAAGAATCCTCTGACTGAAGACAGTATGACAGTCTCATGAAGAGGATGCTCAGGGTTCTCCATAATGTTCTTCATTTTATTAAGAATCCTTCTTTCCACAATGATCTCCAGAGGTTCCAGAGGAGTCCCCAGAACAGAGCCAGTCTTTTTTATCAGCTTGTTGAGTTTTTTTAAGTCCCTGGATCTGATGCTGCTTCCCCAGCAGATGATGGTAGAAGAGATCACACTTTCCACAACAGACTTATAGAAGATATGCAGCATCTTGCTGCAAACACCAAAGGACCTAAGCTTCCTCAAGAAGTACAGTCTGCTCTGTCCTTCTTCTTCTTCCATGTGTGTGCAGAGTTTATGCTGTTCAATAATGTCAGAGCTCATCTCACACCTTTCTATTTTGTCCTAATACCATCGCCTTACTGGGCTGGTATTCACAGGACAACCCTTAACAAACCGAAATATTATTTGATAAAATATTAAAATATTAAATATTAAATAATATTATCAGATTAATAATCCTAACACACACCAACAAATCAATTAATTCTGGTGTTCCAATAACTTCCATGGCTGCAGGTATGTAACATCTGGTGTGGAGAAACTTAACTGTCCTAACCTCAACCTTCTTAAACACCTTTGGGATGAATTAAAGTGGAGGCTTCAGTTCTGGTTTCCTCATCTAACTATAAACACATTCCTAAACCTTGTGGAAGACAAATACAGAATATTTAAAGTTGCTATTGCTGGCAGCAGTGGGTTCATCAACAAATTGGACCTATCATCAAATGTTCATGTACATGTAAAAGTAGACAGACATATACTTTTGGCAATATAGTGTATAGGGCATGAATTGCCCTTTTATTAAGTCATCCCACAGCATTCACTTCACATTTAAGGCTGCACTTTGACTAGGCCTCTCCAAAACATTTGTTGAATTTTTGTGAGCCATTCAGAAGTGGACTTACTGGCACTCTTTTTCATTGACCTTGTGCCTAATCCAGACATGGGAAAGGTCACAAACTGATGGCTGGACATTCTCCAAAAGGATTTTGGAGAATGTCCAGCCAGAGTAGAAATCATGATTCTATCAATTATAGTAGATAGGCCTGAAGTTCAGGCTTGAAGCAGCAAAGCCACTCCAGAACAGCAGACTACCACCATAATGTTTGATGTTATTTTTTCTTAAATGCTAAAATAGTTTTAAACCACTTGTACCTGGATACACAACTTCCAAGAAGTTCCTCTTTTGTCCTATCAGCCAATAGAACATTTTCCCAAAAGCCTTGGGTGATAATCATGATATGTTTTGGCAAATGCGTGAGGTTTGCAGTGTTTTATATGTTGCTCTGGGTTCCCTAACGATCTCCTGCATGAGTCACCAAAGGGCTCTTGGAGTAATTTTGATAGGCCGACCACTCCTGGGAAGGTTCACCACTGTTCCACATTTTGTCCATTTGTGGATAATAGCTCTCACTGTGCCTTGCTGGAGTCCTTAGAAATGGGGTTATAGCCCTTTGCAGACAGATAGAAGTCAGTGACTGTTTAATGTCTTTGAGTCATGATGTGTTGTTTTCCGAGATCTTTTAGCCTACTTCATGTTGCCAGACAGGCTCTATTTAAATCTGAAAGTAATCAGGCCTGGGTGCAGTAAGGCAAACTGCATAGTAGTAAATTCATGATTGGGGTATTACTGATTCACATAGGGCCATGATTTTGTTACCCTTAATAAATTAAATAATTTGAAGGATAAGAGAATGTAAAAAAACATTTTAAAAAAGCCATAAACTGTCAGGTACATGTTCTCCGCATCTATTGTCGATGCTGCTGCCCGTAGCTGTGGCCGTAAGGTCTGCGGTGCCTGTCGCGGCGGCAATCCCAGAACCCGGTGGTGGACACCGGCAGTAAGGGATGCTGTTAAGCTGAAGAAGGAGTCCTATCGGCTGTGGTTGGCTTGTGGGACTCCTGAGGCGGCTGACGGGTACCGTGAGGCCAAGCGTGCTGCGGCCCGGGCTGTGGCAGAGGCAAAAACTTGGACCTGGGAGGAGTTCGGTGAGGCCATGGAGAAGGACTACCGGTTGGCCTCGAAGCGATTCTGGCAAACCGTTCGTCGCCTCAGGAGGGGGAAGCAGTGCTTCGTTTATAGTGGGGGCGGGAGACTGCTGACCTCGACTGAGGACATTATCGGGCGGTGGAAGGAGTACTTCGAGGATCTCCTCAATCCTGCCATCACGTATTCCGTGGTGGAAACAGAGGCTGGGGACTTGGTGTTGAACTCTTTCATCACCCAGGCTGAAGTCACCGAGGTGGTTAAAAAGCTCCGCGGTGGCAAGGCTTCGGGGGTGGATGAGATCTGCCCTGAGTACCTCAAGTCTCTGGATGTTGTAGGGCTGTCATGGTTGACACGTCTCTTCAACATTGCGTGGCGGTCAGAGACAGTGCCTCTGGACTGGCAGACTGGGGTGGTGGTCCCCTTTCATAAGAAGGGGGACCGGAGGGTGTGTTCCAACTACAGGGGGATCACACTCCTCAGCCTCCCTGGTAAGGCCTACGCCAGGGTATTGGAGAGGAGAGTCCGACCGATAGTCGAACCTCGGCTTCAGGAGGAGCAGTGTGGTTTTCGTCCCGGCCGTGGAACACTGGACCAGCTCTATACCCTCTACAGGGTGCTCGAGGGTTCATGGGAGTTTGCCCAACCGGTTCACATGTGTTTTGTGGACCTGGAGAAGGCATTCGACTGTGTCCCTCGTGATGCCCTGTGGGGGGTGCTCCAGGAGTATGGAATCGGGGGCCCTTTACTAGGGGCCATCCGGTCCCTGTACGAGCGGAGCAGGAGTTTGGTCCGCATTGCCGGCACTAAGTTGGACCTGTTCCCAGTGCATGTTGGACTCCGGCAGGGCTGCCCTTTGTCACCAGTCCTGTTCATAACTTTTATGGACAGGATTTCTAGACGCAGCCAAGGGCCGGAGGGGGTCGGGTTTGGGGACCAGTGGATTTCGTCTCTTCTTTTTGCAGATGACGTGGTCCTGCTGGCCCACTCTAGCCAAGACCTACAGCATGCGGTTCGCAGCCGAGTGTGAAGCGGCTGGGATGAGGATCAGCTCCTCCAAGTCCGAGGCCATGGTACTCGACCGGAAAAGGGTGGCTTGTCCTCTTCAGGTTGGAGGGGATTCCTGCCTCAAGTGGAGGAGTTTAAGTATCTTGGGGTCTTGTTCATGAGTGAGGGAAGAATGGAGCGGGAGATCGACAGACGGATCGGTGCGGCTGCCACAGTAATGGGGGCGCTGTGCCGGTCCGTTTTGGTGAAGAGAAAGCTGAGCCGAAAAGCAAAGCTCTCAATTTACTGGTCGGTCTACGTTCCTACCCTCACCTATGGCCATGAACTTTGGGTCATGACCGAAAGAACCAGCTGAAATGAGTTTCCTCCGTAGGGTGGCCGGGCACTCCCTTAGAGATAGGGTGAGGAGCTCGGCCATCCGGGAGGGGCTCGGAGTAGAGCCGCTGCTCCTCCACATCGAGAGGAGCCAGTTGAGGTGGCTCGGGCATCTATACCGGATGCCTCCTGGACGCCTTCCTCGGGAGGTGTTCCAGGCACGTCCCACCGGGAGGAGGCCCAGGGGACGGCCCAGGACACGCTGGAGGGACTATATCTCTTGGCTGGCCTGGGAACGCCTTGGGCTCCCCCTGGAGGAACTGGAGGAGGTGTCTGGAGAGAGGGACGTCTGGGCATCTCTGTTGAGTCTGCTGCCCCCGCGACCCGGTCCCGGATAAGCGGAAGACGACGAGTACGAGTACTGTCAGGTACAACCAGACACAGAGTTAATATTAGCAACTAAGTCATATAAACTGGCTTTATTGAACATTAGATCTCTGTCAGGAAAATCATTTTTAATCAATGACTTCATTACTGACCACGATCTTGATGTTATGTTTTTAACAGAAACATGGTTACATGAATTTAATGAAGCTCTCATTCTGATAGTTGACGTCTCCGAACTACAATTTTCTTTGTGAGAGCAGACAGCAAAGAAAAGGTGGAGGGGTGGCCACTTTGTTTAAAGATTTACTAAAATGTAAAAAAGTATTTCTAGGCAAATTTGACTCTTGAATATCTGGCTCTCCAGGTAAAGAGCCCGGTCCGAACCATGTTCTTGAATATTTACAGGCCTCCTAAGTCCAAAACAAACTTTTTCAGTGATTTTAATTAGCTTTTATCTATGATATGTGTTGATTATGACTGTTTAATTATTGTGGGAGACTTCAACATTCACATGGACAATCCTGAAGACAGAAGTGCAATAAAGTTTGGTTTGACCCAGCATGTTAAACAGCAAACGCACAAACAGGGACATATTTTGGACTTGATCATCACTAAGGGTCTAAACATTTCCAAGGTGTCTGTAACTGATGTTGCCCTATCTGACCACTTTTCTGTTATTTTTGAAAGCATCATCTCCAATGGCTCAGTTTGCCAAAGAGACATTATAAGAAAACTGTCAGTGTTCGGAGTTGGTTTGGACCAAAATGCAAGCAAGCACTAAGGAGCCACATGGTGTGATTTAATCTTCTTTCTTCTTTAATAATAATAAACAAAGAACTTGCAGGAATTGTCAAACATCGACAAGGAACCAGGAGACGTCAGGAAGACAACAGGTGAGAAGCATGGCATGCATGACGTAAGGAACCAGCGGAGAATAATTAGAACAACCAGGTATATAAGCAGGGAGAGGAGGATAGTGGACCAATGAGAGGAAGCTAAGGTAATCAGAGGAGAAGTGGGAACAGGTGAGGGAACTGGCTCTGGACACTGAGGGAATGAACGGTTACTATGGTGACCGGACTGGGAGACACAGGGACACTGGAAAAACTAAACTATAAAATAAACCAAAGGGAAACTAGATCTAAAGATAAACAAACACTAACTCACAAGGAGGAGCAGGGAAGTGAAAACCAAATACACCCAATAATCTAAAACACCATCAAGAACATAAAGGGAAGTAACCAATAATTATTACAACTGCCAGAGAGGAACTAAAGACATAAAACTATACAAACATAAGGAATCAGGGAGGACAAATAATTTAAAGGGAAACAAAGCTCTGGGTAAATAATAACTGAAGGGGATCTAAGGACAAGGGAAGGAACAGGGAAAAGAAACTAATAGACTAGAAGAATGCAGCAAGAACAAATAACCTAACAGTAAACACGCACAAAAACACTAAGCGAGAAACTAAACTAGAAAACTCAAAGAAGCAAAGAGAACTGTAATAATAATAATAATAATAACAAGAGGAGAAAACCATTCTAAGTAATAAATAAATGAGAAAGCAACCATCAAGGGAACTATGGGCGAAGCGAGAAAGAACTACTAAAACTAGGAGGCAGGAGAGAGAACAAAACTAACATCAGGATAACAGAAGGAATAAACAAACATAACTAGTAAACCCAAAGAAATAGAATAGAAGTCCAAAAAACAACCCAACAGAGAAAAAACTAGAGTCCATGATCTAGAGTCCAAACTAAACAAAGTCCAGGAGGCCGGCGATGTAGGAACAGGTGATCAGGTCCGGCGATGAAGGGGCAGATGATCTGGAGGTCTACCATGGAGCGTAGAGGACCCTTGGAGCAGGAGGTTGGCCGCGGAGCGTAGGGGACCCTCGGAGCAGGAGGTCTGGAGGTCGGCTGTGCCGAGTAGAGGACCCTCGGAGCAGGAGGTCAGGAGGTCGGCCGCAGAGCGTAGAGGACCCTCGGAGCAGGAGGTCTGGAGGTCGTCCGTGGAGCATAGAGGACCCTCGAGTTGGAGGTTGGGTTGACCGGCGGTGGCTGAACAGAAGTCTGGGTGGCCGGCGCCGAGAGTAGGAATACCCACGAAGATGCTTATTAGGAGACCGGCGTCTGGGAGGTCGGCCGAGCCGAGTAGAGGACCCTCGGTCAGGAGGTCGGCGAGCCGAGTAGAGGAACCTCGGTCAGGAGGTCGGCCGAGCCGAGTAGAGGAACCTCGGTCAGGAGGTTGGCCGAGACGAGGAGGTCTGAGGTCATGCAGGAACTCAGGAGACTTGGAGTCAGGCTTGGAGTCAGGCTTGGAGTCTGGCCTGGAGTCAGGCTTGGAGTCTGGCCTGGAGTCTGGCCTGGAGTCTGGCCTGTAGTCAGGCTGAGAGTCTGGAGACTTAAAGTCGGGCTGAGAGTCTGGAGACTTGAAGTTGGCTGAGAGTCTGGAGACTTGAAGTCGGGGTCACTCCCTGAAGACCGTGAGTCAGAAGGCTGGGAGTCTGCTCTGTTGTCGGTCGTAAAGTCTTGGGTTTTGAAGTCAGTCTTTAAATCTGAAGACTTAGAGTCTGGGTCATGGTCGAGTCTGAAGTCAGTCTTTGCTGCAGGCTGCGGCTCTAGAGGCTTAGCTGCAGGCTGCGGCTCTGGAGGCTTGGCAGCATGCTGGGGCTCTGAAGGCTTGACTAGAGACGATTCATCCTTGAACCCCTCTTGGAACTCGGGTACTTGGACAGGAGGCGTTTCATCCTTGAACCCTTTCCAAAACTCTGGAACTTGGCATAGTGGCGGTTCATCCCAGAACCCCTCTCGGAACTCTGGAACTCAGGTGAGAGGCGGTTTTTCCTTGAACCCCTCTTGAAACTCTGGAACTCGGGATGGAGGCGGTTCATCCTTGAACCCCTCTCGAAACTCTGGAACTCGAGATGGAAGCGGTTCATCCTTGAACCCCTCTCGAAACTCTGGAACCCGGGATGGAGACCTATCAGCTAGATGGGGCTCTGTAATCTTGCCCTTCAGCCGGGGCCCTGAAGACTAAATTGTCAGCCCGGGCTCTTAGGATTTGGCGGCTGGCTGGAACTCAGGAGAGTGGTATGGGGACCGCTGGAACTCAGGAGAGCGGTGCTTTAACCGCTGATGTGCTTGGAAGCAGTGCTTTAACTGCTAAAGTGCTTGCGAGTGGTGCTTTAGGCGCTGAAGTTCTTGAGAGCAGTGATTTTGCGGCGGTGCAGGACCCTGGAGATGCCAAGGATAAGCCAAGAAACTCTGCAGTGGCGCCCTGACAATCTGCGACAAAGCCCTGATGATCTGCAGCGGAGCCATGTAGACTTGCAGCTGTGCCCTTGAGCTTTATAGCGAAACCAAAGGGAACTGTAAGGAGGGTCTCTCATGGAGGCAGAGGTCAAAGCATCAGAATGAGCTTCTGTGGGAACTGACATAGAAGCACTGAACCGACCCCCCACGGAGGCTGATGCGGGAGCGTCGAAATGGGCTTCTGATGTGGCAGATGAGGAGGCGTCGAGCTGCGCTGCCATGACTGTGAAGGGTGAGGCCGAGGCATCGAGGTCAAATTCTGTGGAGATGGACATAGAAGCACCGAGCCGACCTTCCACAAAGGCTGATGCAGAAGCGACGAGCTGGGCTTCTGAGGTGGTAGATGCGGAAGTGTCGAGCTGGCCTTCTAAAGAGGCTGATGCAAAAGTAGCGAGCCCACCTTCTCCGGAGGCTGGGGCGGAGGTGTCAGGAGATTCAGCCATGGATGTGGGAGCTAACACAGATTCGTTGCAGGTTTGGATTACTCTGTGTCGCTCAGTTTCTAGGATCTCCACAGTTAATGGGCTCTGAAAAAATCCTCCCCAATCTTTTACCCAGCACTTTTGTTGGTCCAGAACATCCAACTTCCACTTCTGTGCGCCAGGCGAGTCCAGGAGGTTGTTGAACAGATTATTTAGGACTGTGCCTCTTCTTAACTGCTTTCTAACCTGATCCAGTGAAAATGGGAGTTTGGTCCCAGAGGACAGATAAGCTGTGACCGCTGCTGTGAATGTTGGTGATTCGGTTGATGCTGGCAAGAAAGGCTCACTGGTTGCTGCTGGCATGGAAGACTCGTTGGCTGTTGCTGACGTGGAAGTCTCGCTGGCTGCTGCTGACGTGGAAGGCTTGGCTGAGGCTGCTATAGTAGTGGATGGCTGGCGACGGCGGTGCCGTTGAAAGAGGTGGAGGAGAGGCTGGGAGGAGCAATCGTGGTCCACATTATGTTCTGGATTTGGTCGTACCAATCGGGATTCCTTCATTTCTTTAAGCAGCAGGGGAGAGGGCTGGATCTCAACCTTTTCACCATACATTGCCCTTAACACCCTTTCTTGCTGCTGCACCCATGAACATAGATCGGAGACTCTGCCTGCTTGATCCATGTGATGGCTGGTTCCTACTGTCAGTGTTCAGAGTTGGTTTGGACCAAAATGTAAGCAAGCACTAGGGAGCCACATGGTGCTATTTAATCTTATTTCTTCTTTAATAATAATAAACAAAGGACTTATAGGAATTGTCAAACATCGACAAGGAACCAGGAGACGTCAGGAAGACAAATGGTGAGAAGCATGGCATGCATGACGTAAGGAACCAGCGGAGAATAATTAGAACAACCAGGTATATAAGCAGGGAGAGGAGGATTGTGGACCAATGAGAGGAAACTAAGGTAATCAGAGTAGAAGTGGGAACAGGTCTAAAGATAAACAAACACTAACTCACAAGGAGGAGCAGGGAAGTGAAAACCAAATACACCCAACAATCTAAAACACCAACAAGAATGTAAAGGGAAGTAACCAATAATTATTAAAACTGCCAGAGAGGAACTAAACACACAGAACTATACAAACATAAGGAATCAGGGAGGACAAATAATCTAAAGGGAAACAAACCTCTGGGTAAATAACAACTGAAAGGGATCTGAGGACAAGGGAATGAACAGGGAAAATAAACGAATAGACTAGAAGAATGCAGCAAGAACAAATAACCTAACGGTAAACAAGCACAGAAACACTAAGCGAGAAACTAAACTAAAAAACCCAAAGAGGCAAAGAGAACTGTACTGCTAATAATAATAATAATAACCAGAGGAGAAAACCATTCTAAGTAATAAATAAATGAGAAAGCAACCACCAAGGGAACTATGGGCGAAGGGAGAAAGAACTACTAAAACTAGGAGGCAGGAGAGAGCACAAAACTAACATCAGGATAACAGAAGGAATAAACAAACATAACTACTAAACCCAAAGAAATAGAAAGACCTAACTGAAAAAAAAAAAATAATAAAATAAGTCCAAAATGGCAGATGCTGACAAAAACGCATCTTTAAGGACGGTGCTGCTTCTACCTCCACTTTGTCCTGTAACACTGTAGATGAGCTGGAAGACAAGTAAAATCTCGCACATCATTGATTCAATTATTCCAGTTAAAGTGAAATTCGTTTCTGGGAAGAAAATGTCTCTGTGGAGAAGTGCTCCACCAATCAGAAGTGAAAAAAAGGAGTTTCAAAAAACTGGACTCCAGGTTCACTATATTATCTATAAAGAGAGACTATACAGATATAACTTACACCTGAAAAATGCAAGGGAATCTTTATTTTCTGAGATCATTAGCAAAAACATCAATAACGCTCGTGCCTTATTTGCCACGGTCAACAGGTTAACAAACTGCGAAGCCCGCATCTAAGCGGACTTCACCGAAGTATATTACCCAAAACTGACTGCTGTAGATGACGTTCTGAGCAAAAACCCATCACAACCGTCAACGTAACCAGCCATCAAATCAGAATAATAAGAACTGCGTAAACTTTAGACAGCAAGCCGACAAATATTTGTTTTTTACTGGTTTTCCAGGCTCAACATTGTTAGATACCACTGGGTTCAGAGTGACTCTGGGCAGTCAGTAGGCCATAACACTGAAGTTACCTTTCAAACAAACACTGGCACGGCGAGAGTCTGGTGTATAAGCCTCCTTCACTTCCTGCACTTTCTTCTCCTCAAAACAATTGCTTGTTGCTGTTTTAAATCGTTTTTTTAGCAGCAAGACTGTGAAAACAGCGCTGGTTCCCGCCCTTTTTGATGTTGCAGTTATGGTGCAGAGGTGCAAGTCGATGACGTAACCCCTATTGTCCCAATTCTCCAATTTTGCACGCTTATAACCTGCGCACTTCAACCCCTACATGCACTTGTACAAAGTAAACACTTCATAGAGGGGCGAAGGGTGTAGTGTGGGTATTGGGACAGGGCCTTAGAAAGAGAACACATCACCCCGGTTCTAAAGTCCCTACACTGGCTCCCTGTAGCTCAGAGAATAGACTTTAAAATACTTCTGTTAGTCTATAAATCACTGAATGGCTCAGCACCAAAATACATTACAGACTTGTTGTCAGTATATCAACCACCCAGACCTCTCAGGTCTTCTGGCTCAAATCTACTCTGCATGCCCAGAACCAGAACCAAACATGGAGAAGCAGCTTTTAGTTCTTATGCTCCACTAATCTGGAATAAACTCCCAGAAAACTGTAAAAGCGCAGAAACCCAATGTTGCTTTAAATCAAGATTAAAAACTTGTTTGTTTAGCGTGGCCTTTGAATGTGTTATCTAAACATTATTAAAGTTTTCAGTCCAATTTTCCTTTGGTTTTCTTATCCATCATTCTATTCGCTTAATTTTTTTTAATTACCTCTATTGTTTGATTTTCTGTATCACTGTAATGTTTTTCCTTATGTACAGCGCCTTGAGTGCCTTGTCGCTGAAAAGCGCTATATAAATAAACGTGATTTGACTTGAAAACTGTTTCTTGTAATTACACAGGTTATGTTTGTTTGATAATAAAACTTGTCTGGTAAAACTTTTAAGTGTGACAAAAAAGCCAAAAAAAAGAAACAAATCTACAAAATGTTTTGCATGGTATTGAATAGACTCGGTCATAGTAATACAATGTTTGAAAGTGCAAATTCTCATCATATAAATTAAATTATTTTTGGAAATTATCATCTGAGCAGTACGGATATCTTCTCTTTTAAGTGAGCGAGCACACAGATCAGTTGTTTAATACTTAACGTGTCAACGGGTCAGTTTGGGTGGATTCAGAGTTTTCAGTTAGTTTTAGCTTTAGTTTAGTGTTAGCGTGTGTAGAACAATTACCAGGATTAAAGTAAACACAGCTAGAGCCAAACTTGTTTAGAGTCCATTATACTAACCACACATGATCCAGCAGCATTTCCAGCTGTTAATACTTCTTGTTTTCTCCTATTTATCTATTTGTCTTTAGTTAACGGCCAAAAGATGTCCAAGCAAAAGTGCTGTTCGGTGTGGCGGTGGTACAGGGGTAAAACATGCAACCCAGGTTCAGAAGTCTTAGTCCTTGACGCAGGTCATCACGGGTTCATGTCCTGGCACGCTGACCTTTGCTGCATGTCTTCCCCATCTCTCCACCCCTTTCCTGTCAGGTCATTGTCAAAAAAAGAGAAAACCCTACTAGTGCTGCAAAAAAACATAAGACATAAAAAAGTAAGTGCTGTTTGTTTCAAAGGACTCAACATCCACCACCATCTATTATTTTTTTCCAGCTACATCTGCTTTTTCATGGTACTATTCCCAGGAGGAAAGCACAGAAATCTCTCACCCAAGCTGGTAATTCCCAGTTTCCCAGTTTCTTATTTTGACTTAGTTCCTTGTTTACCACCACATCATTGGGGTAGCGCTGTTTATTTTTTTCTTCATTCTGCCATTGCTCCTAAACCTCAAGATTAGCTAATTCCTCCACTCAAGGTAGAGGCTGAACTCTGACCTGAAGGGAAGTTTCCACCTTTTTCTAGTTTAGAACCATGGTCTTGGACATATAGTAGCTGACTCTTATCACTAAAGGTCATGGCTGTAAGACTTCATCGGAACCACATCTTCTGCACAAAAATAATTCTTCTTTTTAAAGGGGAATATGTAAAGAACTGCCAGGTGTCAGTTCTAATTAAGGTTGAGAGGACACCTAAAATGTAAAGTGAGAAAAGCTTGGAAAATGATTTGCCTTAAAATCAGATTATGCCCTTATCTTTCTAGCTCTGTGACCATAGTCGGTATAGTCTGAGTAAACTAAAAGAAATAAATCAGAAAGCGTCTTTGCTTTTGTGCTAAGCTTTGACCTAGGTAGAAGAGCTGCTGCAGGGTTTCCTGCTGCAGGTGTGACCCTCAGGATCTGTCTGTATTTTTGGGTTGTGATCTTCAGTAGCAGGAAGCAGCTGCATGGAAAATTCCATCGGGGTGGGAATTATTGAGTAGAGGAGCTTCCTCACTCTTACCTGTATCTGCTGTGCTCTGGAGGCAACTGGCTGGCTGGAAAGTAACACCGTTCCTCAGCTCTGTAGCTTGTTTCACAGTCTGAGCCACATAGATACACAGTTCATTGCTGTTTTGTGCTTCATTTGATTTATTTTAAACTTTCGCCCACACTCGACAGGCACAGGGGAACAATGAACCAGTTAGTTGCTGTTTGCTTTGCTGCCGTTTGAGTAAAAAACAGGGAGACATTCAAACACAATGTCTGACAGCAAACAACACCAGTCATTGTTTTGTGCAACTCTTTCTTTCAGCCATTTCCAGCTCTCTTGGTGTGTCTGTTTCAGCTGGTGCAAAACAAAGCAATGGTAATTGTTCAGTCTTTCTGTTTTGAAATGAAGAATTCTAAGAGAAGTACAGTGTAAATATTTATCCTGTTTTTTATGAAAAAAACTCCTGATAAAGGCTGTAGACTATGATTGCTTACCTTAACCTTGTAAAAATTGAATTCCCCTCAATAAAAGTAAATTGATGCATTTAGTAGAAGTAAAATTTAATGGCTAGTTTCATCATTTCCTGAAGTGCGCTATAAAGATAAAGTTTTGCTTTCTAACGTTTTTTATGTCTTTTGTCACTGCAGTGTACTTTTTAATCACGTAAAACACCTTAAATTTCTTGTTGCTGAAATGTGCTGTACAAATAAACTTTGGGTTAGAAAACCCACAAATTAAAAAATGTACCAATGGTTTTCAAAGGAGATAAGTACCTATCTGCTTAAATACCTAAGTTCTTAACAGTTTTCTGAAACAATGAAAACGTTTGAACCAATACCCCAACAAAAGTTCTGGAATTTAAATATATTAATAAGACAGATTTCCTTCAGAAGCTTCTTCAGGATGAAAATACATTGTTCTTGTACTTTTTTACACATGTAGGAATACAAATTAAAGTGAGTATCAAAATAAATTGGCAAATGGGTGTGGATTGTTTTATAAACAAAGCTGAATTTTTATTTATAGTTTTTCTGTCCAACTTTTGGGTGCTTTTTGAGCATTTCCTGTATAAATACGATTACCCACTTGGGGGACTTATTTTATTTACTTGCGATAATGTGTAAATTTAACTTTAGCATCACTGGCGATTGCACATACTGGTCCTTCTCAAAATATTAGCATATTGTGATAAAGTTCATTATTTTCCATAATGTCATGATGAAAATTTAACATTCATATATTTTAGATTCATTGCACACTAACTGAAATATTTCAGGTCTTTTATTGTCTTAATACGGATGATTTTGGCATACAGCTCATGAAAACCCAAAATTCCCATCTCACAAAATTAGCATATTTCATCCGACCAATAAAAGAAAAGTGTTTTTAATACAAAAAACGTCAACCTTCAAATAATCATGTACAGTTATGCACTCAATACTTGGTCGGGAATCCTTTTGCAGAAATGACTGCTTCAATGCGGTGTGGCATGGAGGCAATCAGCCTGTGGCACTGCTGAGGTCTTATGGAGGCACAGGATGCTTCGATAGCGGCCTTTAGCTCATCCAGAGTGTTGGGTCTTGAGTCTCTCAACGTTCTCTCCACAATATCCCACAGATTCTCTATGGGGTTCAGGTCAGGAGAGTTGGCAGGCCAATTGAGCACAGTGATACCATGGTCAGTAAACCATTTACCAGTGGTTTTGGTACTGTGAGCAGGTGCCAGATCGTGCTGAAAAATGAAATCTTCATCTCCATAAAGCTTTTCAGCAGATGGAAGGATGAAGTGCTCCAAAATCTCCTGATAGCTAGCTGCATTGACCCTGCCCTTGATAAAACACAGTGGACCAACACCAGCAGCTGACACGGCACCCCAGACCATCACTGACTGTGGGTACTTGACACTGGACCTCTGGCATTTTGGCATTTCCTTCTCCCCAGTTTTCCTCCAGACTCTGGCACCTTGATTTCCGAATGACATGCAGAATTTGCTTTCATCCGAAAAAAGTACTTTGGACCACTGAGCAACAGTCCAGTGCTGCTTCTCTGTAGCCCAGGTCAGGCGCTTCTGCCACTGTTTCTGGTTCAAAAGTGGCTTGACCTGGGGAATGCGGCACCTGTAGCCCATTTCCTGCACACGCCTGTGCACGGTGGCTCTGGATGTTTCTACTCCAGACTCAGTCCACTGCTTCCGCAGGTCCCCCAAGGTCTGGAATCGGCCCTTCTCCACAATCTTCCTCAGGGTCCGGTCACCTCTTCTCGTTGTGCAGCGTTTTCTGCCACACTTTTTCCTTCCCACAGACTTCCCACTGAGGTGCCTTGATACAGCACTCTGGGAACAGCCTATTCGTTCAGAAATGTCTTTCTGTGTCTTACCCTCTTGCTTGAGGGTGTCAATAGTGGCCTTCTGGACAGCAGTCAGGTCGGCAGTCTTACCCATGATTGGGGTTTTGAGTGATGAACCAGGCTGGGAGTTTTAAAGGCCTCAGGAATCTTTTGCAGGTGTTTAGAGTTAACTCGTTGATTCAGATGATTAGGTTCATAGCTCGTTTAGAGACCCTTTTAATGATATGCTAATTTTGTGAGATAGGAATTTTGGGTTTTCATGAGCTGTATGCCAAAATCATCCGTATTAAGACAATAAAAGACCTGAAATATTTCAGTTAGTGTGCAATGAATCTAAAATATATGAATGTTAAATTTTCATCATGACATTATGGAAAATAATTAACTGTATCACAATATGCTAATATTTTGAGAAGGACCTGTAGATAACTTTATGAAACCACCCCACAGCCTCATGCAAACCCACAATGTGACCCTATCAGACCATCAAGTGCTGGTAATGCTGTTTAATGTATCTCTGAGTGAATATAAAATTAATGTATAATAATTATGTAAGGATGAAGTAAAATCCTGTGTAGACTAGATGCTATACAATAATCGAAATGAAGACTTTTTTCTTGCCCCCTGGTGGTTGGCTGCAGTACATTTATTTTTAATAATTTAGGATATTTATCCACTGAAATTAATGAAGTTCACACGTTTTAATGAATTTTGTTATTCTTTATTTCAGCAGCATCCAAACCGTCTCAGCCAGTGACAGAAGAGAACCACAAATATTCAGAGATGAGAGACAGGAAGGAATGAGACAATTCGATAAAACAAGAATACAAACTTTTTTAAACAAGCACTTGTGTTTCGACTATTTTTAACTAAAACTGAAAGACGTTCTGATTCTGTTCACAGTTGCAAATTCTGTGTTAAGCTTAAAACAGCAGTTAGCAGGAAAGCTTTAATGCTGCATTCAGGTCCAGTGGGAAACAGGAGAGAAATTCAGACCAATAAGTCTCTAAATTTGAACATTTTGTTTCTGTTTAACACAAAACTTTGACAGTCAGACTTCACAAACCAAGGACCAAAGTCACACGTGTGCATAATTTACTACTTGCCTCGTCTTTCTCTGTTTAAATATAGAGGCCATTTGTCTGTTTTAATTATTATTTTTGATCTGATCTGAAATACATATTCTGAATCATGTTAAAATGAGTTTCCAACAAACTTAGGTTCTTCTCAGATGAAAGTAAAACAAAAAGCTATTTTTGTTTTGACCAAATCATTAATAATAATAAATATAAACAGATTAATAAGGAACATTTAGATATTTCTGTCTTTTTGAATGTTTTGTTTTCAGCTCTGTAATTACAGGGTTATAAAGCTCTAATCACTAAAACAAAACATTTTTTAAGGAATGCAATCAGATTATTACTGTTTGACATAAATGCAGCATTTTTTGACAACACACAAAGTTTAAATAAAGCAGTTTGGACAAGCCCAGTGTTGCCTGATGTCGTAAAGTGCTTTTTTCTAATTAGATATTTTACAAGCTCATCATTCAGACATAAAAAATTAATATTACAGTAAAGGAAACTTTGTTCAGTCTGTCATATAAATATGAGTTAATGTAGCTGAACAGCAAAACACTGCAGCAGATATTGCACCAAAAAATAAAATAAAATAATAAAGTGACCAGAAATAGCAGGATGCTTTTCCTTCAAGTTAGCCAAATAAAAGCATACCTACAGAGGGATTATAGTTGAAAAAAAAACAAAAAACAATACAGTGGTATCATGAATACACATAACACACAATAACATGTTGAACTGTCACTAATAATTTACAGTGAAATATACAGACAAAAAAGTTTATTCTGGAAAACCGGGCACAACACCAAAACATCTAGAGAACTCCTTCGTTAAGATCGTCACACACAGCACCCTACCTTTATTTCTAGGTTCCTCCCATTTATTAGGAAAATAAGATTAAGCCATTCACAGTGTGGAAACAGGAAAGGGTGAGGGTCAAAGGAAACAATCTCCAGGTTTCACCCATTTATGTATTGTTTAGGATGTTTATCAAACAGTAGCATCTTTACTGATGGTAAAAAATATCCTAGTTATGTGTTTTTCTGTTTGGATGTCTGGGTTTTGGACTGTTTTAATTTAGAGTTAAAACAAAGAAAGCTGAATAAAATGAGGCATTCATGGGAGACAGATATGGAGGACGAATCTGTCTAATGTTGGGCATCAGAGATTTGTCTATTACAGTGAACAATAAGACTTATACTGTCTATTCTGCTTAATGCATAATGTTTTAGTCAATTTATTACCCTAAAAGATGAAGCAAAAGAACATTGTTCAAACAATAGGGAATGATAGATGCAGCAAGGCAGAAACTGAAGGAGAGGAGAGTTGACTTTGGGACAAGATGGAAAACGACAACAAACAGGAGTTTTCCTCTCAGCAGGTCGCTTAGCCCCATCTGATGTGGACATACAGGTTTCCTTCTCCAACATGACCCTGACATGTTATTGAAGGTTCCATAAAAATTCGATTCTGAAGGTTTTTATTCATTAAGCTGATTCACTGGAAAGGAAACAAGTTCAGTGATTCAATATCCAGGTCTCAAAAACTTCAATATTGGTTATTTAAGTCTTCATAACAAATGTAGACCTGGTTTCTACAGATTTTCCACTTCATAATCCCATACTCTTCCAGGATCTAAGTCTTTACGTTTGTGCACAAACATTTACCTTGTTGGGTTTGTTTCCGTGATTTTCCACAAATTATGAAACAACACAATCCTTTTTCTATATTGCAGACCTGAAAAATTCTGAAATGAATTTTCTTACTTTTCCAGCCATTTCCAGGAAGGAAACACTCAACTCAGCTGTTTGGCTGGATGCTGTGATGTTTCGAGGCAGATTAACTGTTACTACTCATCATGAAGGACTCTCTCTGAGATAAAAGGACCTTCAGGTTTAATCCACCTCTCAGTCGTCCAGTGTAAGCTTTTGCTAAGAAACTGTTGGGAGTTTTACTCCAGGAATCCTGCCTGTGCTCTCTGTCAGGAGCTTCAGATAAGAACTTATTAACAACAGCTGCAGGACCGAATGTTCCCCATTTTAATGATGATTGCACCAAGGCCAGAAGGGTGGTGCTGGAACCAAGGTGGAGCTTTAAGCAACAGTGGAAAAATAAGTAAAATGTAGAAACTTTTAAAAACAAAAACATAAATTATCATAGTTTTCTGTCACACCTTTAAGGAAAATAAGGCAAAACATTTTGGAACAAAAAACTTTGATGTGTTTTTCCAAACCAGTGGAAGATGAAACTTGGAAAAAACAACCAGCCCACCACCTGCGGCATTTAACTGTGTGTGATGATTCATTTAACGGGGAACAAAAGAAGAAACACGAGGATGTGCTGTGATTCCACATGGATGCTGCGGCTCTGGGCTGCCATGGCAACAAGCTTTAACTGCTACACCTGGGCAGAAGCAGCAGTTCTACTGCTGGAAATCATTTAGGCAGGTGCGAGGAAGATGGAGAAGGAAGACAGAGGAGGTCAGAGTGTCACGAGGTGGGTGAACAGTTTTTTACAGTCAATTCAGTTTAACTGGGAAGTAAATGGAACAATGAGAGGAAAAACACTTGTTGAAGAGAACTTTATAACTCTGAGATGGAGAAAGCCTTCCTGTTCTCTCTCCCTCTGCTGGGCCTCAGCTTCTCCTTACAGGCCCCACCCTGCAGGGGGCGTTCTGGAGGGATGGTTCCATGAAATATGGTATATGATATATATATATACAGGTCCTTATAAATGTTAAATTAACCAAGCAAAGCCATGCTGACTGCAGCTTGGTTTCTATGCAAGACATTTGTCCTAAAACCAGAAATTTTGAAGTCTTTTAATTTGCCATTGCACCACTAATCAGCATGAAGTTTTGCTGCAGTCATTCAGCAAGTTTAAGTCGTCTGAACTGAGAATAAGTCTTTAAATTAACTTTAATCTGAATATGTTCTCATAATGTTAACATGAATCTACAGGTTTAATATGTAAATAATTGTCTCATAAACAATTATATATTATATATAGCATACAGGTCCTTCTCAAAATATTAGCATATTGTGATAAAGTTCATTATTTTCCATAATGTCAAGATGAAAATTTAACATTCATATATTTTAGATTCATTGCACACTAACTGAAATATTTCAGGTCTTTTATTGTCTTAATACGGATGATTTTGGCATACAGCTCATGAAAACCCAAAATTCCTATCTCACAATACTAGCATATTTCATCCGACCAATAAAAGAAAAGTGTTTTTAATACAAAAAACGTCAACCTTCAAATAATCATGTACAGTTATGCACTCAATACTTGGTCAGGAATCCTTTTGCAGAAATGACTGCTTCTATGCGGCGTGGCATGGAGGCAATCAGCCTGTGGCACTGCTGAGGTCTTATGGAGGCCCAGGATGCTTCGATAGCGGCCTTTAGCTCATCCAGAGTGTTGGGTCTTGAGTCTCTCAACGTTCTCTTCACAATATCCCACAGATTCTCTATGGGGTTCAGGTCAGGAGAGTTGGCAGGCCAATTGAGCACAGTGATACCATGGTCAGTAAACCATTTACCAGTGGTTTTGGCACTGTGAGCAGGTGCCAGGTCGTGCTGAAAAATGAAATCTTCATCTCCATAAAGCTTTTCAGCAGATGGAAGCATGAAGTGCTCCAAAATCTCCTGATAGCTAGCTGCATTGACCCTGTCCTTGATAAAACACAGTGGACCAACACCAGCAGCTGAAACGGCACCCCAGACCATCACTGACTGTGGGTACTTGACACTGGACTTCTGGCATTTCCTTCTCCCCAGTCTTCCTCCAGACTCTGGCACTTTGATTTCCGAATGACATGCAGAATTTGCTTTCATCCAAAAAAAATACTTTGGACCACTGAGCAACAGTCCAGTGCTGCTTCTCTGTAGCCCAGGTCAGGCGCTTCTGCCGCTGTTTCTGGTTCAAAAGTGGCTTGACCTGGGGAATGCGGCACCTGTAGCCCATTTCCTGCACACGCCTGTGCACGGTGGCTCTGGATGTTTTTACTCCACACTCAGTCCACTGCTTCGCAGGTCCCCCAAGGTCCCTTCTCCACAATCTTCCTCAGGGTCCGGTCACCTCTTCTCGTTGTGCTGCGTTTTCTGCCACACTTTTTCCTTCCCACAGACTTCCCACTGAGGTGCCTTGATACAGCACTCTGGGAACAGCCTATTTGTTCAGCAATGTCTTTCTGTGTCTTACCCTCTTGCTTGAGGGTGTCAATAGTGGCCTTCTGGACAGCAGTCAGGTCGGCAGTCTTACCCATGATTGGGGTTTTGAGTGATGAACCAGGCTGGGAGTTTTAAAGGCCTCAGGAATCTTTTGCAGGTGTTTAGAGTTAACTCGTTGATTCAGATGATTAGGTTCATAGCTCGTTTAGAGACCCTTTTAATGATATGCTAATTTTGTGAGATAGGAATTTTGGGTTTTCATGAGCTGTATGCCAAAATCATCTGTATTAAGACAATAAAAGACCTGAAATATTTCAATTAGTGTGCAATGAATCTAAAATATATGAATGTTAAATTTTCATCATGACATTATGGAAAATAATGAACTTTATCACAATATGTTAATATTTTGAGAAGGACCTGTATGCTATATATAATATATAATTGTTGATGAGACAATTATTTACATATTAAACCTGTAGATTCATGTTAACATTATGAGAACATATTCAGATTAAAGTTAATTTAAAGACTTATTCTCAGTTCAGACGACTTAAACTTGCTGAATGACTGCAGCAAAACTTCATGCTGATTAGTGGTGCAATGGCAAATTAAAAGACTTCAAAATTTCTGGTTTTAGGACAAATGTCTTGCATAGAAACCAAGCTGCAGTCAGCATGGCTTTGCTTGGTTAATTTAACATTTATATTAGTGCTGTAAAACAATATGGCCATATGTTTACAGCTGATTAATGATATGAAAATTAGAAATCCAAGTTAAAAGATTCCTGTCCATACTAAAAAATAAAAAATATATATTTGGTCAACCCTAAACAGAATTATTTACACAAATTACTCTATTCTGTGGGTGTGAGTAGAACAAAGGGAGGATTTTAATGATTTTATTTTTGGTCTGTAGACTTAATGCTCAGGTAGCTAATGGCTATTACATCGTTTTATGTTAAGAAATTTGGACTGCATCTGTAGTTTAAAATCTAAAATACTGAGACTGAACCTCAACGAGAAAGTTATAAATGCTATAATTGGTATTAGGGCCACTTATTTAACCCTGGGCAGAATTATTTGACTCTTATTACAGATTCTTTAAAGCACAGTTTGTTCTTTATTAACTTGTACTCTATTCAAAACGGAAAAATAGAGATCCTTAGTTTTCAAAGAAAACATAAAAAACCTGTTTCCTCTCTGTCACTGAGTTATCTGCCGTTTAGTCCTGTGAGCTGGATGTATGAAACAACCAATCCAAAAATAATGGAGTAAAGCACCAGTTTTTACTCCGAAAATTAATAAAATTTAAACTGATTTTTGAAATTTGCTTAAGTGACAGATGTTTGGGGTTTATAATCCCTGAGAGAATAACATCTAAGTGGTAATTTATTTCAACAGTCAAAAACCCAAAAAGTTCAGTTTTTATCATAAAACCTGAAACAGAAAGATGGAGTTATCCTGTCGTACACAATATTATACCATCACTTTACTGCAAATTCACCAGCATGTGTGACGTTTTAGGTTTCTGGGATTGTCTGCAGGGTCACTGCATTCAAGCGGAGACAGTTTGCATATTTCTGCATCTGTTTCTGTTTTCTAACTGTGTTGCATATTTTATTACAGAGTGGTGTCATGTGAAAGCAGGCAGAGCTGACAGATCATTGCTGATCCAGATTAGAAGATATTTTACTACCAGAGAGTTTGAGGCATCGGCAGGGGGAAAATGTCATTCGGTTCAACTTCTTGAAGGAATCCAGGAAAGAGCATTTTCCTCGACTTAACAAAATGTTAGGATGGTTCTGAAAATGTGTCGCGGTTTCAGATCTTCCCACAGAAACGTGACATTCTGCCTGTAAAGGAGCCGTTCCAGACGACAAAGCAAAACTCAAATGTCAGGATTTGTTCGAGGTAAAAGACGCTGAAACAAACTGCAGTTCCTCTGCTGAATGTTAACCATGAAATAACTCTGAACTTGTGTAGTTACTCAGATCCGTCAGTTCAGAGGTAAAAGGTTTCTTTTTGGATTAAACATTGCATGAAGAATAATTAAGACGAAATGCTTTAATAGAAATTTCACAGCATGGCCGTAGAACCAGGGAAAAAGTTGAAAAAAAGGTTTAATTCTAAAGCTAATAAAAGGAAAAGAGATCGTTAATCCTTTTTTCTATGTCCAGTTTAACTGGCTGACGCAAAAAAGGGTTTTACTGGAAGCAACAGCCAGAAATCCCTGACTCTTTCCGTAGCAAGGAGTGTTTCTCAGGGATTTAACCAAACTGGGCCCGTGAAGTCAAGAGTTTGAGGCTGAAAAGCTTCAGAACAGACACAGGATGACATCGTGTCAAGGTTGTTTGAGCGAAGAGATGATGGATGGCAAACAGAAGGATCTGAGGTCTGATCTGCGCCACATCTTCTATGGTTGAGGAAGGAATTTTCAGCAAGTGGGAAAAACAATCTAACCAGCAGTTTAAAAGCAGAGGGGGTGTGTTGCTGAAATTGAACTTTGGATCTTAGTTATTGGTTTATAGATCAGTAACTCCACTGTTACCCAAGAATACAGTGAATAATTATCATTATAATTCAAAAAGTTGAGTTTTATGTTGGTGACATAATTCAAATGAAAAAAGTTATTTTCCTTACACAGATGCTGGGCGGAGTCATTCTGGAAATCAGTGAAATCAATTTAGTGGACCATAAAGATTAAATTGTAAACAGCAGCATGTGAAACATCTCAGTTTATACTTTAAATAATGTTAAATTCAAACAACAGTGAGGCAACACTTAGGCAGTAGTCTTCCAAATCAAAGGCACAAATCTATGTTTTTTTATCTAGTGATATCTTCCAGGATCTGGGTGTTAACAGTCTTCCTACCGTAGTGCTATTTCAAATGTGAGCTCAGAATATGAACAATAAATAGGTTGAGGATTCAGAACGGGTACAGACAGAAGTTCAGGTCTGTCTGTCGCCACAGATCGCCAGTCACCTCAGTGACTCTTTGGTTTGGGGAGACGGGATGAGCCAGAGCCGAATGCTTTGAGTTTCAGCCCCGAAGCGTTGATGCCATCTGATGGCTGCCTCAACAACCTTGTCTTCTGGGATGTGGGGGCGGAGCTGTAGGTGTGAGACAAGAAGAGACGGAGCTTGGAAGGTTGCAAAGGCATCAGGGATCTGCTGCAGGTTCCTCTCCTCACGGTCTCCTCCTCCTCCTCTAGCTTCCTCTGTTGTTTTCCATCATGTGTTGCTCTTGGGGTCGCGCAGGTGGTAGTGATGGGTTTAAAGAAGGGGAGGAGTTGATCAACAAGCATTTCAGGGTGGGCAGGGTTACCTGAAGGCGGCGCTTGGCTTGTCAATGATTCCTGGTCTTCTTGATGGGAGGAGTGAAGTACTTGTGACTGAAAACAAAGAAAAACAAGGACTATTGGACACATACGTGGCTCTGATTGTTAATGAAAAGTAAACCTCAGTTCTGGACTTTGTTCTGTACCAGGGCCAGAAAAAATAAAGCTCAGGCTCTTTGTTACATAATTTTTCAGATGTTGGAACAGAGAAGAAAAGAAGAGAAGCTGGATGAGATGGAGGAAGCTGTTCTTTCAGATGGACAGTCAGTTCACACATCTACAATTTGATCTGAGAGTCAAACCGGTTTTATTCAGCTGTCTGTGTGTGTGTGCTGCAGGATGTGTGTGCGTGTACAGCTAAATCGGAACATTGTGGTGTTATTTAAAAACACCGGTTAAAAAAAAAATGTCTTTGTTAATGTATTCAAGTGATGTAAGATTTACTGACTGCTTCCCCATTTCAATTTGTTTTTTAACTGAAAAATGCAAGAAAAGAAAAGAAAAGCATACTTATCAAGACTTAGAATATACATTCAAGAGTGCATAAGTGCCGAACATACAGGTGTATCAACACCAACGATATGAGAGTAGCAGTTTATAATTAATTACAGACAGAAGTAGCTATAAAGATATATTTTAGTAAATAACAGTTCAGACAAATTCACTTCAAAAACATAGAAAATGTAAGACAAAACATAAACTAAATCTGTGAACTACTGTATCAACAGACATGGTCAAGTTTCACACTTAATTTGTTGCATGTAAACATCTGGATGATATCAGCAGATCAAGCAGCAGCAGCAGCACAAGTGCCAGAAACTAAACTTTCACTGGTAAACACTGACATCTGGTGGTGAGAGGAGCAATTGCAGCCTGTTTGTCCCCCTACCGTAAAGGTTTCACACCATCCTCATAAAACATGCATAAACGGCCAGAGAGATTATAAGGACTGGATGTAAAAAAACAGAAAAATCTAAATATATGGTATATTGTGGAGAGATGGGATAAGATGATGACAGAGATGAGGAGTATCCTCCAATACTTTCTGAGTGCATTCTTATGGAGTCTCCCTCTGATGCCAAGCCGATCTCCCTTTGAGTGTTTAGCCTCTCTGATGAGATACTGAAACATGCACGCACACAGACAAAGTGCTGATCCACCCAAACTGCCCTCTTATGACACCCTGGAGGCTCATTAGAGCACTAATATCTCTCCAAGTCACATCATCACTAAAATAAACAATTAGAATTGTGACAACAATGAGTAAACATGAGCTTGTCGAGCTGAGCTGCAGGCAACGAGCGGCTGTCAAACTCCTCAATTACCCTGAAAATTATTAGGACTATAATGGAGTTCTACAGAATTATGGTTCGCACACAGATGAGCAAAAACACAGAGCACTCAAAAATGAACTGAATAATACTGATTATGGTGCAGTTACACTGCATGTAATGCTCCGTGGTTTCGTTATTCAACTGTACATGAGACAGATATGAGAGCAACTGTGACAGACTGAATTTTACTTTAAATAAAATTCATATGATTATAAAAAAGGTGTATGGATGAGACTGGATCAGGCCAGATCAGATGCTGCAGTTTCTGTCCTCTGATCCAGAGTCTTTGTTGTAATGAGACCATTTATCCCGTCTGGGTGAATTATTCAATCTCACACTCAGAATGTAATTTATTTATTTGTTGCATTGTCAGACTTTGATGGATGGACAGGACACAGGTATGTCCTGACAGCTTAATTTCTATTGACATGGACACCACCCACTAACGTTTGTTCCATTGTTGCTAAACTGTCATTGTAAAAGAAGTCATCCTCCTGAGCACCATCCTTTAGTATCCATCCCACAGATTTATTATTACTCTTCAGTCTGAGCCTGCAATGGTGAAGCAAGTGATTTTCATCAAGTCAGAGCATCAAAGAACTGGTTTTAAACTCAGATAACCTGAGCTCTGAGACGGACAGCAGAGGCAAAGTCTGTTGTGAGAGAAGTTAGGAATCACGAGGGTGAGAACAAATGACAGAGCGTGAGTGTTGGAGTTAGATTTGTTGAAGGGTTTTAGGATTTCAGAACTGTTTCAGTCTCACAATATCACATAACAGAGGCGGATAAGACTGCCTTAACCTTCCCATGTTGTTAATGTTTTCCTCGGCTCAAGTGATGACAGGATAACCATCTCAGAAACGCCTTCAAAGAAGTAGTGAATGCTTTCAGAGAAACAGCTGAACTATCAACATTTCAGAGTTAATCTGCAAAGCTGCTTGGGGGGGGGGGGGGATTTAAGGGTTCTTTGTGACATGAAGCCTCATCATCTGCAGAGATATCAACGTGTTAAAAACTACAATTCCAACAATCCACTGCTCCTAAGCAACTCATCTCTAGATGGCATGGTATGATGGACAGAAACGCAATGTTCTGACATTTTCACTAAGTGCACATTCACACTGCTGGTCCAGTCCAGGGATTGGTCCATAGATCGGTAAAGAACAGGAAATTCCGACCTTCAAATAGCCCAGTTTGCTTTCACACTGATTTTTAAGGCCAGACCAAACAAAGTCATGCAGTTCAACAGATGCTTCGGGGGCAGTATTGCACTGATTGAGAAGGAAAGAAAGCAGGGAGAAGAAAGTCTGTCTCAATGGGGTTCCTGTTGCAACTGTGGAGTTCAAAAGTTGTAAGCCTGCACCTCTCCACTACCAGTTGAAAAGGACTATGAGCTAATCTGCATATTCTGACATTTGGGAAAAAGCTGAGGAGCAAAGATGTCAAAATGTTTGAGAAAACCACTGGAGGGATAAAAATCCAAATTCCTCATACACAAAAAAATTAAAGTTGTGGAGGAGATTCCAAAAGATGGAAGTTACTCTAGGAGAGCTGGACAGGGCCTTCGGAGGTCCTTAACCCATTAGCAGGACCGGTATCTACTCCTGCAGGCAGTTCCTGGAGAATAAAGAAATCATCCATTGACTGGCCTCCATGCTCCACTGACCTAAATCCAATAGAACTCCTCTGGGACATCATGTTTAGGTCCATACGACGCCACCAGATTGCACATCAGACTGTCCAGGAGCTTAGTGATGCTTTGGTCAGGGCCTGGGAGGAGATACACCAGGAAACCATCCATCATCTTAGAAGGAGTATGCCCCGACATTGTCAGGCATGCATGCAGGCACCCGGGGGCCATACAAGCTACTTAGGACCATTTGGAGTTGCTGCAATAACATTTCAGCAAATTGGACTAGCCTGCTGCATCAGGTTTTCAGTTTAAAATTTGTCTGTAACTTCAGATTAAACCATATGTATGTTGAAAATTTTCATCAAATGATGAGGCATCCTTAGATAAAAAAAAAATCATGCTGGAGCATGATTTTTTTATTATCTCAGTCTAATGTGTTTCAGAGTGTTCCTTGAATAATTAAGAATTTCAGGGAACAGCTTGAGCTGGAGAGAGGTCATCTCCGATCCCCCAGAAAGCACTGCATCACAAACACCATTCATCAACAGCTGATTGAACGACATGGACAAGGAATCACTTTGGGAGACCTTTGTCCAGCTATGCAGTATGGAGCACGATTCACAAACCGTGCAAAACAAGAGGCTTACTTCTACTTCACAGCTCTCTGAGGCATGTAGGATGAATCATCATAATCACCTGGCTTGTGATCAGACATATTGGTTTTCCAGATGCTTGTTGGATGGAATGGAGCAACGAGGAAAAGGAACATTGAGGGTGTTGTTAGCAACCACTCCCTGCAGCCAGGCTTTGTATTATGGAGTTGTATCATGGTATAGGGTTGTATCACTGCCCTGACAAAACATAGTTGCTTTTCTGTGATGGCAGCATTAATTCAGAAAAATCCAGCAGAGATTTTAGAGCAAACTTTGCCACTTCAAAGCAACATCTTTTCCAAGGACATCCACGTATTCTTCATTGAGACAAGGGAAAACATCAATTCAAACAAATTCCTAAGGCATGGCTGAGGAAGTGGAGGGCATGGCTGCTGGACTGGCCTGCCAGACACCTAACCTGTTCCTAAAAATAGGACAACTGAAACAGGATGAGGATGATCCTGTCCTGTTGGACACCCCAAGACTTGTTTGAAGAATGGGACAAACTTACACCTGGAACACCTTTGTGGCTTGACATTGTCGTGACATTTTATTTCCAAACAGCTTCTGTTAGAACTGTAAGAATGTTTTTTTAGCTAACCTGACATAACCTGTTAATGTTTTAAGACTGTCCTTCATTACCTGAACACAGAATTGGAGAAAACTGACTGGATTTTAAGGATAAGAACCTAATTAAACTCACTGATCAGTTTAAACAACACAATCTTCAGAGATAAATCCAGCTTGGACCATATTTATTGGGGATCGCTGGCATTCATCTACTTTTTGGAAATCAGCATGGGGGAATGGAAAGAAGAAAACTGAAAATTAGGAGACAGCAGAGGTTTGACGGTAAGAATAAGGAAAGTTGCTACTGTACCACGCTGTGTCACTGAAGTAAAGCACGAGATTTTCCACTCCTGACCGAAAGCGTGGAGAAGAGACACAAAGAGGACAGGAGGAAGAGCAGTTAGAAGAAACAACTAAAGGTTCATATTTCACTACAGTTTGAAGCACTTGCAAGTTTCCCTTTGTTAAAGTGATCAGGACAAATGGTTCTCTTCGACTTTCTGAAGGTCTTTCAAAGTGTTTCTTTTGACTGAAACTGATTTTTCCCTCAGTTCAGTCCAGGACCTGCTTATTTCCCGAAAAACGTCTTCTTTGTTTGTCAAGTCTCGTATTTGTGACCAATAAATCATTCAGGGAGTGTGTGAAACAGATAATTTAGTGAAGATCTAGTTTTAAACTGAGTTTCATTGTTTTCAGCAGAGTTTCACAGACGTAAAATTTTACTCTGCAAAATGCCAAAGATAACAGACGGATTTCCAAAGAGCTGTTAGCTGAAACTGAAAGGATGATGCATCTCTCAGCTCTTTACTAGATTTCCTTCTACTCTACTGGAGATAAAACCTCCACTTATCCAGTAACGGCAGATTAATGAAGGACACTGTGCAGAAATACTTGGAAATTCCTTCAGCAACTCTGGAGAACTATTGATCAGGAAGCTACAGAAGGTCTGGCTGCTTGGAAGGAAAGCTGAATTATATATTAGGGCTGGATCAGGATGTTCGTACCAACTTGCATCATGAAGAAACCTAAATTTTACTAAACTAAAGTGTCTAAGATCAATTTCCAGTCAGGAGAATCTATTTGATTTAGGGAAAATATGCTCTGAAAAGATTAATGAAAGATGGAGCTAGTGGAGCCGATGTATTATTTCTAGAACATTTACTAATGAATCGGGTCAGGCAAACCTTTTACTGAATCCTGTTCAGACAGGAGCTCCAAGTGTTTGAAAGTGATAACAAGCCCCTTGGCCACCAAAAGCCCCAGGATTTGAAGTTCCAGGATTTGTTTTACCTGGGTAATAGGAATCCCACGGAATCTCGACTTTCCTTTTCTACTGCCACGAACCATTTATTTAAAATCAACCTAATGATGTATTGGGGAAGTTGTGAATTAAACTGCAATACATCTTTATTCCAGCAGATGGCATTATTCATTTACTCAGTTTAAAAGTTAAATCATTTTTTGTCAACTGAGATATAATAGATAATGATCAGCTTTAGAGTTATACAGTTGATTAATTCCTTCCATTTTTTCTTACCGTCTCTGGATCCATAAGCAGAAAAGTTCATTATTTTACTTTTAATTTTTTTACCAACCTGCATGATTCATTTACAATAACTACTAAACACTGATTAACACACTTATTTTTCTTTTATTATCATCAGGTAAACTCAGATAACTACAGACCATGTTCATTTAATCTGTGGTGAAATAGTTATTAATAATGTCAACAATAAGTTCAAATGTCACAAATTGCCAGTGAAAAATATTCTGTTTTATTTCCTGGTACATACGGTTATTCACCACATACCGACTAAACGCTTTATATTCGCTTTCAGATGCAACAAACAGATAACAGGTAGCGGGAAATCCCAGAGTGCCGGGCAGATCAGGCAGTGTTTAGTGGGAAAGTCCCAGTCCAACTGCCCAGTTAGCCTAGCTTAGCCAATAGCAACCATACAAGCCTGTAAGCAGATCTCTGCTGCCCCAAAAACTCAGAAAAAAACATTTTAATGTAGGCTCATTCTTGGCAAACTGACTGCAGAGATGAAGTTTTAAGGTTCACTTTCTCACATACAGCTGGTATAAAAACCTCTGTCTTTAGTGAAGCTGCTGGTGCCAAGTCTCGCTGCACACAACCCCGGCCCTTTAACAAATCACAGGGAAAGCTGAAAAGACCTTCTCCAGAGAAGGACCATTTACCCCTGAAAGTAAAGCCCCAGGAAAGTTAAATTACCCGGGTAAATTTGTATCGACCCACAAAATGGGCTTTACAAAGCCTGGGGCTTTCTACAGGCAATGGAAAAGGGGCTTTAGATTCAATTTCTATCCAAAACTGTCGCATTGATAACATGTTTTTCTCTGTCGTCTGTGGGATTTTTGGAAACTTACACGTCCGTCTTGTACATAAAATGGTTAACTACTGAAGGCTTACACAGATAAAACAGTCTAATATAAAGTTTGAGGTTGTAAGGGGATGAATAGGGGTCAGGATGGGCAGGTTAGTGGTCTGCAGAGTCAGACAGATATGTGACTCACTCTTTCTAGCGAGGTGGGAGGGGATGCTTGGCTTCGGCCTCCCCCTGATAGGCCTGGAGCGCTGGTACTGCCAGGGCGGGGAGAGGAAAGGGACAGGAGGAAATGCCTGAGACAGAGAGGGAAACAAAGAGAGAAGGAGAAGATGCTGATACCCCATATGGAGAGAAGACGACAGGACCGATGGGGAAAAAAGAGAAGAAGATAGCTCTCTCTGCAAGTCAGTCAGTCAGTCATTTTCTACCGCTTCTTCCCTCTGCAAGTTCGCACCTTAAAGAAAAGGTTTTAAAGCAAGCAGCAGAAAAACTTGAGTAAAAACAGCCGCAGGTAACGAATGTATCAGTAAGTTCAGAGCAAGGAGAATAAAAGATGCTTTTGTCCATACAGTTTCTAAAAAAATTATTAAGTAAAATCAGAGATGTATGAATCGGTGAAGCTGAGATGGTGCAACCGACAACATGAAAAGCTTATAAAAAACAAGTTTTCGGAAAATATAGACTTTCAAGAAGAGAGGAAGGAAAACATTATTTTTTAACCTACAGAAAAGGCAGAAGCTTTTAAACCAGAACTTTTAAACTAAAGTTCTGATTATTCAATTGGGTCATTTGCTGGATTTTCCTCAGTCTGGGACTAATTCCAAACATCCTTATTGGTTCATTAGTCCATTCATTCATTAGTTCATTCATAATCACAATATTCGAGTGTGTGTGTGTGTGTGCTTGTTCTTACATTGTGCTCTTTCCATGGCGTCTGCAAGGCCACACACTCGCTTTTTGTCACACTTGTCTGTGTTTGCTGCTCCATCCTTTCGGACTTCTCTTGACAGCGACACCTAGTGGTCAGTGTGGGAACAGTCTGCATACACACAAACGTCCGTCATGATCTCATCAAACAGCTGAACACATTACTAAAATATTTAGTTTTAATTATTTCAGTCTTCGGTTAATGAAATTGTGCAGGACATTGGCTGATCCTGTAGGCAGAGTTTTTAAACCTAACTTTAACCTTGGGTGGAAACCCAGAGCACAACTCATCAGAAGGATTACTGTCAGAAATATTTAGGTATTTAATTATTTATCTCAGTCACTGTTTTTGCACAGGAGAAAGATCATCCCGCAAGAATAGGGTGCACAAGTTGATGGGTTTGTTTATTTTCTCAAATCCACAAAGGGTCAAAATTATATATACACTCCTTCTAATGTTTGTTTAAATGTCACTTAGCAAGTTGCAGCTACAGCACACATTTGTTGGGCAATTAGAAAGCTTCCAAAATCATTGTGGCAGAATTGGTATAGTACATTTAAACACTTCAGCTTCCAGACTCAAACCAACCGGGTGAGGAAATGTTGAAATCTGCTTCTGTTTATTTGGGTATATCTTCAATTCTCTTTTAAAAAGCTTTTCCCATTGTTCTGAGTATTGTCGAATCCAAAGGGTACTTTTACCAAAGCAAACAGATACTACCAGCTGTACTCAGTCGTAATCACTAACCAGCAGTTAGTGTGCCTTGGCCTTATCAAGTTAAAAAACATCTTAGACATAGTTTCCCGAGGTGGATGCATGTAGATATTTGAGCCTATGTGGATAAGACAAAATACACAAAAAACTCTTAACGTTTGCACCAGGTCTTGCCAAAATGTTTATTGCATTCATATGTTGTACAACCAGCAAAGGACTGGATGGAAACTTCTGAGCAGTAGTGAAAAAACTGAAGCTGCAGAAGTGTCAAACTGACCAGCTGCATGGTTAGCTGTGCAATGGTTCGATCTCGGTTCCTAAGTTCCTCCCGGAGCTGCTGTACCTCCAGGAGGAGCGCCTGCACCTACAAAGACAGAGAGAGGGATTACAGGACATGTAAGCTGCACCGGAACTGCACCGCGTTCAGCATGAGCCTGGCATCAGTGACAATATAGAAGACCAACAAGGCTGAACTTGCTGACCTGTGAGTCTGAACTGTGGGACAAGTCTTTTGTGTCTGGGCTCAGTGTGTCTGTGGTCAGTGTTTCATCGTCCAAGTCCTCCTCCTGAACAACACGAGTTAAAACAAACATGTTAAATACACAAAGATCTCCTTTTCAGCTGGCATTTTAGTTTAAATTCAGAAACTGGATTAGTAAATTAAAATATCACGTCCGTAGAGACCAGTTTCAGATGAAACGGAGTATATTTGCACAGTAGAGCTAGGAAGATTAAAAGATGTGAGAAAATAGCTTTAAAGATGTCTTAATTCATCAATTTAATATTTGGAAGACACCTTTTTAGTGTATAAACTCTTACCTTCTTCTGAAACCTGCCTATCAAGACTCCAGTATCTCTCTCCTGGATATGAACCTTAACTAAGCGGCTCTTCTGTAATAAAATGTGGTGGTGTGTATCACCTCAAATTAAATACTGATTAGAGTTTATTAAAATCACTTTAACGTTTGTTAGAAGATGCACAGTAATGCTGTTGATGAACAGGAGCACATACCAGCCCCGCCCCTAATGTGCTGCAGACACATTTCATGGTTTACAATTTTTGGCATATTGTCTTTCTATAGGATGAAGTGCTGACCTACTAAACCTTAGAATAATCCTGAGGTTCAGAATCAGAAACACATCAGCAACTCTGAATGCAGTAAAATTCCCAAACCAAGAAACCTTCTCCTCCACACAGCTGATAGACGTCTGTGTGGAGCTGTGCAGAAAATATCATTCAGTGTTTGTATTCATGAAAATCTTATTTCATGTTCTGACAAATGCAAAAATAAAAAGTCTTTTAAACCATACAGAGAAAATAAATTATTATCTGATGTTTGTTGCAGACTCCTAAGCTTAGCATCTCTAAAGGACAAACTGTGCATCAGGAAGAGCATCCCCTCTGACCTGCAGTAGTAACCTCTGCAGGAACTCCAGCTGTGACCTGACCGCAGAACAGTCCTCAGCGAGTTCCTCCACATCCAGACCCAGAGTCTGAGCTGCAGGAGAGCAGTAGGTGGATCTGCAGAGAGGAGTCAGGTTAGCTGCTGATGCACTGAATCACTATTGACCCATGTTTACAGAAACAGGCAGAAAGTGGGACAGGAGTCCGGAATAAGGTCACTGTACCTGATTTTATCCTTCTTAGTTTCAGTATCCTGAGAGAGTTTGTAGCACTGGATATCACTGTGGACAGACGAAAGTAAAAACACAGAAAAATTATGATTCTCAGCAAAAGGTTTAGTGTTTTTGGCCTCAAAATTTACCAACATGCAATGCTAAACTCATTGTCAAGGTTTACAAAATCTTTAGATATCGAAAGTCCTGTTTATACACATCTCTGAAAGGGTTCTGAAGGTGGAAATCCACCTTGAAACAAATCCGTGCTGTTGATGTGCTTAAAGCTCAAACAGTCTTCACATACAGAGAACATTTACACGTGAGAATATTTCATCTCATCAAGCTGTGAACATTTAAAATGTTCCTCAGACTGTACATCAGCCTTAGATTCTTCTTTTCCCACAGAGTAGAGGGAAGCTCACCACAACGTCCTGAAGGTTCTCCATACCTCTGCCTCAAAACGTTCTGAAATGTTCGTCTGATGCTCTGTCTGTCAGTCCTAAAGTCTGTAAAATGACCTGCATCATCAGACTAACATGTCACATACTGACGCTTAGTTCCCGGAAGCTTAACACATAACACCTTCACTCATTCTCCCACCACTATCAGCTTCCGTCAAAGTCACAGTAACTATCTGTCAGTGGGGGAATGTATTACTACTGTAGTTCTACAATCTGTTGATCTTAGACAAACAAGTTTTCTTCTTACCTCTCATTGTCATTGTCTTGTGTTCCCCAACAGAGCTGCCTCATTCTCCACTGAGCCATGCTGGACAGTCCATCTCCATCTGCAAGGTTCAGACCACCAGCACCAAGAAACAGATCAGAAGCAAAGAAAAATCTTTTAGGGACCAGCAAGACACTGTGCACAAACTAAAAGGAAATCAAAACCATTTGAAACATGTGCAAATGTATAACTTTTATTGATTATGGGTTTTTTTTTCTTGTTTTTTTATTATTCCAAAATCTGCCTGACCAATCCATGCCCGGCAAAACTATATATATATATATTTTATGTGGTTCTGCATCATCAACAAAAGCATACCGCTGTGCAAAGAGGAGTCCTCCGGGAAGTCTGCATCCAGCATGAGGTCATCGTCAGCCAAATCACAAGAGTCCAGGTTGTTTAAGAGATCCTGGTGGAGATCCAAAGCATTCAACATCAAATGTTTACCATAATTGACTGAAATAACAGAGGAAAACTGCTCTTGGACATTATTTCAGTCCATTTCAGCCACTGTTTTTAAGAGGTGCGGATAACATTACACTTCTGCCCCTCTTGTGCATGATGAGAATATTTATTTTATTAGATAGAAAAGGCAGTTTAGAGACTGAAGGACACATGCATAGTTTCCAGTCCAACACTAGACACAAGAGAGACAGTCCAAGAATCAAAGTAGTTGTGAAATATTTTTTAAAAGCTGCAAGATGATTTTAACAAAGAAAATTGTGAGGAACTGAAGATATAATGCTGCAATTCTTACAATGTAGCTACAGAGTTAAAAATCATTATTGGAAATATAGTGGGGCATGTGACCATTCAGCTAAGCAGAAATCTCTGTTATGCCTGGTTTACACAGCAGGATTTTTATGCAGATTGTTGACCCAATCATGATTCTTGAGCCATCGTGATGGCTCTTAAAATAATCCTATGAGATATTCCTGCTGTGTGTCGTGTGTTAAGAGTGATCTAGTCTGCTCGGAAGGACGTCAAGATCGATCTGACCTCAAATCAGGGTTATTTAACATGTTGTATTATCTTGGCCTGATATCATACCATGTGGGGTGTTCCCTGAGGACAAATGAGCACGCAATGTTACGTGTAGCCAATCAGAAAGCGAGGTGACGGAAACTCCGAGGGGAATTACTCTGAACCAATGTTTGATCTCAAGAGGGTTTGCGAGATTTCCTGTCTGACATCAGAATGTTCGTGAGTAAAATCTGTTTGTGAGTAAAATCTGTTTGTGAGTAAAATCTGTTCGTGAGTAAAATCTGTTCGTGAGTAAAATCTATTCGTGAGTAAAATCTGTTCGTGAGTAAAATCTGTTTGTGAGTAACATCTGTTTGTGAGTAAAATCTGTTTGTGAGTAAAATCTGTTCGTGAGTAAAATCTGTTTGTGAGTAAAATCTGTTCGTGAGTAAAATCTGTTTGTGAGTAAAATCTGTTTGTGAGTAAAATCTGTTTGTGAGTAAAATCTGTTTGTGAGTAAAATCTGTTCGTGAGTAAAATCTGTTCGTGAGTAAAATCTATTCGTGAGTAAAATCTGTTCGTGAGTAAAATCTATTCGTGAGTAAAATCTGTTCGTGAGTAAAATCTATTCGTGAGTGGTGTGTTGTGTTTGCTGTGTGGCTGGACACCACACACTGTAAGACCAAACCTGTTATACCTATGATTTTTCAACGTGATGTTTGGGTCTCTCGGGTTTTGAAAATCAACCTACAATATTTAAATCATGCCGTGTAAAGCAGGCATTAGATATTTAATGGCTACATGAAGGACAACAATTCTGTTTTTTTGTTTTTTTTATCTGGTGTTGACCCCCATCGGATAAACTGAAAGCAGAGACTGTTGTTGAAGCAGACAGAATGTTCTGTAGAAAGACGAAGATAACGGTTCCTACAAATTTTCCATTTTAAAAATCTATAGTTTTCCAGTGAAGTATGGAATTTCAAGTGGGCATATTTGGAAAAATCCAAAATTGATTATCTTGCAGATGATTCCTTATATTTGAATTTGTAATGTTTGATCACATTATTTTCTTTGTAAAAAATTGTGAACAATTTGCCCTGGATATAAAGATATAACATAATCTAATTAGAAATTATGTACACCATTTAATAAGCCCTTTTTATCTTTAGAAAATGAAATTAGGAATAGAAAATTCAAAATTTTTTTCATACATAGCCAGAATTGGAAAAGGGTAAAATGAAAATCTATATGCTTTAAGACTGCATAGGATCCTTGGGATACAGAAACCAAAAAAACAGCTGCTGCGCCTAAATGCAAACACATCTGCACCCAGGCAGCTCAAAATCTAAACCTGACCAGAGCTCCGACAGACTGTCAAAGTGTTTGCTACAACTCCTGATACAGCAATGGGTCATCATTAGAGTGGAAATCCACTTCAACATGGTAGTGATGAACGCCAAAACCCAAGCCCTCACCTTTGATCTTGGTAAAGCAAAGAAACACTCAGACTTTCAAAAAATAACACTAAACTAATAACACTAATTCTAACTGAGGTTTAAAATCAGAAGTCATGATGATTTTTAAAACATGAATGTGACTGAAGGTCATTACCCAACAGAAACATTTTGTCAGTCTCTCTGTTTTTCATGTTGAACTTACTTAATGAAATCTTGTTGAATATTTGGAACCAGATTTGAAGATATAATTAAAATTTCCTTCTCCATCTCTGATCCTCTCATCTTTGTCCTCCTGACTTCCCATCGTTTCTTTAGTTTCTGATCCAAGCCCAACTCTAACCCTCAACTCCAAACAGCTTTACTAACATTTCTGTAATCATGCAGCTTTCACTGATTATAGCACCAACAATGTCAATACTAAGTACTGAACATTGCAGCCTGCCCTCTCTCAGAATAACACTGACCCCTGGTGGTTACATTAAACAGAACTATAAACAAAGACAATCTGGTGTAAATTCAAAATAGAGAAAGACTTCAGACATTTAGAGCTCGTTAAAGTCCTCCGATCATTAACGGCTGGCGCTCGTTAGGATTAATCACTGTGAGAGCCACAGCTCATTAACACAGAGGACACACTGAGGCAATAGGGTCATTAACGGCCTCTTAGCATCACTCACAGGGTTCATCAGCTGAACCAAACTGGGGATCAAAGCCTGGACCTAAACCTGGTGTTCCTCCTTCAGTTGCAGATTTAAAGTGTTTTATCTGAAACCTCTTTATTCATTTATTGGATTCAAACACTTATCTCAGAGAAACTGCAAAACAGCCAAGGCCAAAATGAGCAAAGACTTCAATGTTGTCCTGATTACTTCTTCCAACTTTGAATCTGCTCATACATCTATCAATTGTCTTCAGTTTATCCAAGGAAGGGTTATAGAGGAAACAGGTCTAGGAAGGAAAACCTAAAATTCCTCTTTGGCTTATTCACAGGGATCCCAAGGTGTTCCCAAACCAGGAGAGACATGTAGTCCCTCCAGAGTTCTAGGTCTGCCCCAGAGTCTCCTCCGAGTGGTATGTACCCAGTTCATTTTCAAAGTAAAAAAATTGTCTCCTGAAGAACTGTGAGCACCAGTTCCCACGTCGAGATATTAAAAATATGTATACAGGTACAAATACATCTCTATATGCTGCTTCAAAAAGCAAAATAGACCTGAACCTGGCTGGGTTGTTTTTTCTTGTACTTAACAGAAGGGAACACCAGAGGGAGCCAGAGAACTTTATTCAGACTTTCAAACAGCAGTACAATTTAAAAGTTGTCTAATGGTCCATCCAAGCTGCAACTCAGATAATTATGGTTCTGATGTTAAATCTAAAACAATAAAATCAGGGAAGGAATTTTTAATTTTCCTATATTAGATGATGAAGGCGGCTGCCTCTTTCCCTGGAATAAAATAATTCATCTTTCACTTCAACACTTTCTGCATGACTTTGTATTGCTGTGGTAAGTGGAAATAATCCTTGACCTGTCTTTGGCTGCTGGTTTCTAGGTCTTGTGGAGTAGAGAAGTCCTTAAGTAATTTACTGATTGAAAGAACCTCAAGAGTGGGTTGACTCTGTGCACATACAGCTGAAGAAGAATACACTCCAGGGGAAACATGGAATAAAGCTGGGCTATCAGACAAATATTGTTATAGGTTCATAAGCCAGACTGAACTGTGAGAATTACAACCCTTTGAAACTGTAAAGGCTCCAACAGAGTCAGCTGTACTGTGAGCAACACAGACTCTGCATACACTGTCCATGAAAGTGTATAGTCAAGTGTACCAATTTCATACATTTTTCATGAGACATTTCTACATTTGCCACACTTTCTGGCATGGCATCACTGGACGAGGAGGAAGAGCTAATTTACATTGTAGTTTGGTAAAAACAAAAGAAAAGAGGGTAGTATAAAAGGCCATTAAACACACAAGGGCGCAGAGAGTGGCAGTGACGCTGTGCGTCCTCGTGACCGGGTGCTCAGAACAGTGTGTCACATGTAAAACAGTTCGATGTGGAGGCTTTTTCCCGTCGAACAGTTTAATGTGTGACACTACGTATCCTGTCTTAAAAATTGACATTTGCGCAGATGTCCACTTTGAGCCCGCATTGAGTCTGTCTCAAGAAAGCACGGACCTCCACTGAGTCAAGTACGCCCAATTCTGTGGGAGCCTTAACAGCTCTAATATTTTCCTGGAAACTTTTAGCCAATCTCCCCCTCTGGTTAAAGCCAGAATAAAGAAATGAAGAATGAATGAAGGGATGGAGACTCCTTACGATGCTGTTGATGTCCGAGTCGAAGCTCCCAATGTGGTGGGTGGTGTTGCTGTTGGTGTGGATGGAAGCGGTAGTGCTGGCACCCCCAAGTGGCTCCAGACCTTCCTCATCCCACATATAGGTCCCCCCAGAGCCACAGCTATCAGAGGGGGACAGGTCCAGAGAAGAACCACCCTACGAATGGAAACAATAAACACAGGATAAGTTCAGTTTGAATAACTGAGGACATTTTCAGGTTACGTTACTGTGAAAAGGAGCTCCTTCCTGATTTAATGTGAACTATAGCACTTATGGAGTTTTCTAGAAACTTTATGTACGTTCTAAAACAGTAAAAACAGAAATGAAGTGTTTTGGTGTCAATGACATTTAAGGTTCTTTAGGGCATTACATGTATTAAACTGTGAAGGCATTTGAGCTCAGTTAGATATTTGGATAGTTCATCAAATCCCGATTTGTCTAAATAATGTTAAACTCTAAACTGACTACAACCAGCAAAAAAATAAAGAAAGAAAATATTGGATTTTACCATAATGGACTGAATTATTAGATTATTTACAGCTAAATGGATCAAAACGTTATAATTAAACTCTACTTTAATAGAACAAACAGCCATCCTTTTAAAAATATTGGAACTGTGAGAATGGTTTCTTTAGTTCTGCTGTAGATTCCAAGCATTGGGGTTTAAGATCATAAGATGAAAATGAGACAACAGCAAATTTTCTTCATTCTTCTTTTGTGATTTCTCTATTACAGGCCATGGCTGCAGCATCTTTCAGTTGTTGCTTGTTTTGGGGACTGGTCCCTTCTTTCTTTAATTCGGCAGTGAAAAGGTTGCTCTATGGGGTTAAAGTCTGCAAACTGACTCAAACAGTCCAAAACCTTCCACATCCTGCCCATTATGAACTCCTTTTGCCATTTTGGGTCACTATCTTGCTACATGATGAAGGATATCCCTATCAGTTTGGTTGCATCTTTCTTTTAATTGGTTTACAAAATGTTTCAGTAGACTTTTTAATTTGTTTTGCTGCTGCCATTCTGTGTTACATCATCTATGTAAATTACTGAAAACATCCCAGAAGAAGCCAAGCAAGCTCAAACTATGATATTACCTTCACTGTTTGAGATCAAGAGCAGATCATTTCTTTCTGCTAACCCTTCATCGCTTTGCTAGAGGTGCCATCTTTGTCTCATCAAGTCATTAAACGTTGGCCTAGAATCTTTCAGGCTCATATCTAAATTTTTTGGCAGTTTCCAATCAGGCCTTTCTGATCTTCATGTTATGTAAAGGTTTGCATCTTCTGGTGTGCCGTTATGGACGGAAGCCTTTTGGTTTGCATAAGACTGTGAAATTGCAGGTTGAGGATTTGCTGGCCCAACTGTGCAGCTACACGTATGGGATTGGCGGAGTTTTTTTAACTCTTTCTGATGGACATCCTTCTGGAACCTGATTGGTCTGTTCATCTCCTGCTCCACCAATTACAGAAAAGAGCCTCCTATTTATACTCAGCTCACCTGTCACTGAGGGCGGCTGTGATTTAAATCTGAGCAGCTTGCCTCTTTGTTCGGTGTCTAGTGAAGATGGGTGACTTTGACTCAGTCTTCTATCTACTAGGTATTGCCTTGTCTAGCTTGCAAATAAGAGTTTATGTAGAGACCTGTCTTGTGTACCTTTACTGGGCTTTGTGAGCATCTGAAGACAAGCTCAGAAGCCTCACTTTTATTTCAGTTCTTTTTGTTTTATTGGAAATTGTTCTTGTTTCATCTGATGTTTTTTATTTATTAGGGATTATGTATGTAAACGTCAACTGATGGTTTGTACTACTTCTAGTACCCTTCTTTTGTTCTCCTTTGTGAAAACCTGAACCTGATGGAACAATAAACTGCTTTTTATTTTAAAAACCACCGACATCTGGTTTAATGTTACTTTCCCTTTTCCCTGGCTGAGCTGGGTTTTAACATGTGGCCTCTTTACTTTCATCCATAAAGGCTTCTGCAGAAAGTATATTGGAATACCTTTACTGTTGCCTGATGTCACTAGCATCAGCTGCTATTGTTTTCCTTGATCTGTCTGCTTAGTAAGTGTTTAATTTCTTCTTCAGAATATTCCAAATCGTACTCGTACTCGTAGTCTTCCGCTTTATCCGGGACCGGGTCGCGGGGGCAGCAGACGCCTCGGAGCCCCTCCGGTCCTTTGGAAGCCCGGAAAAAGTCACTAATTCTATCTAAAGACTATTAAAGGAACGACTCTCAACCAGTTTCTAACTTTTAGCTCTTATACTCGTACTCATACTGTCCAGCTTTTGGTCAGATTAGTAAAGCTTTTTTTTAAAACTCTGTGTAATTTTTTAGCACTATTTATAAATAATAATACAACATAATAGGTTTTGATCAAATACTATTATTAATTCTTGTCAAAACCATAATTTTATAGCGTGTGACCTTTAGCATTCTGACTGCTTGTAATGCGATGACGTCATCACCACCCTCGCATCCAGAATGCTTGACGTCAAATTGACGGGCTTAGGAGTTCTAGTAGTGTTAGAATTCTGGGAGTCCTAGTGTTAAAACAAGTCAAAATGAGGCTCAGTATTGTGTGTGGCCTCCACGTGCCTGTATGATCTCCCTACAACGCCTGGGCATGATCCTGATGAGATGGCGGATGGTCTCTTGAGGGATCTCCTCCCAGACCTGGACTAAACAGTCTGTGGAGCAACGTAATGTTGGTGGATGGAGCGAGACATGATGTCCCAGATGTGCTCAATCGGATTCAGGTCTGGGGAACGGGCGGGCCAGTCCATAGCTTCAATGTCTTCATCTTGCAGGAACTGCTGACACACTCCAGCCACCTGAGGTCTAGCATTGTCCTGCATTTGGAGGAACCCAGGGCCAACTGCACCAGCATATGGTCTCACAAGGGGTGTGAGGATCTCATCTCGGTACCTAATGGCAGTCAGCCTACCTCTGGCAAGCGGCCCTCCAAAGAAGTGCCAACCCACACCATTACTGACCCACTGCCAAACCAGTCGTGCTAAAGGATGTCGCAGGCAGAAGATCGCTCTCCACGGTGTCTCCAGACTCTGTCACGTCTGTCACATGTGCTCAGTGTGAACCTGCTTTCATCTGTGAAGAGCACAGGGCACCAGTGGCAAATTTACCAATCCTGGTGTTCTTTGGCAAATGCCAAGCGTCCTGCACGGTGTTGGGCTATGAGCAAAACCCCCATTTGTGGACGTCGGGCCTTCATACCATCCTCATGGTGTCGGTTTCTAACCGTTTGTGCTAACACATGCACATTTGTGGCCTGCTGGAGGTCATTTTGCAGGGCTCTGGCAGTGCTCCTCCTGTTCCTCCTTGCACAAAGGCGGAGGTAGCGGTCCTGCTGCTGGGTTGTTGCCCTTCTAGGGCCTCCTCCACGTCTCCCGGTGTACTAGCCTGTCTCCTGGTAGCGCCTCCAGGCTCTGGACACTACGCTGACAGACACAGCAAACCTTCTTGCCACAGCTCGCATTGATGTGCCATCTTGGATGAGCTGCACTACCTGAGCCACTTGTGAGGTTTGTAGAGTCCGTCTCATGCTACCACGAGTGTGAAAGCACCACCAACATTCTAAAGTGACCAAAACATCAGCCAGAAAGCATAGGTATTGAGAAGTGGTCTGTGGTCCCCACCTGCAGAACCACTCCTTTATTGAGTGTGTCTTGCTAATCGCCAAAGATTTCCCCCTGTTGTCTATTCCATTTGCACAACATGTGAAATTGATTGTCAATCAGTGTTGCTTCCTAAGTGGACAGTTTGATTTCACAGAAGTTTGATTTACTTGGAGTTATATTGAGTTGTTTAAGTGTTCCCTTTATGTTTTTGAGCAGTGTATATATGTATAAATACATATACATATATCTATACATTTCATAGACACTCAATATTGTTTTATCTTTGTTTGGTTACCTATTTTACCCCTTTTGTGTAGACTTTTGCATGCTTGATTAGGTGAAGATTATTGAATCAGAAGAGCAAAGTGTATCAAGGTTGTTGATTTAATAAATATTCACGTAGGAACGTAGACCGACCGGTAAATCGAGAGCTTCGCTTTTCGGCTCAGCTCTCATTTCACCACAACGGACTGGCACAGTGCCCCCATTATTGTGGCAACCACACTGATCCGTCTGTCGATCACCCGCTCCATTCTTCCCTCACTCGTGAACAAGATCCCGAGATACTTAAACTCCTCCACTTGAGGCAGGAACTCCCCTCCAACCTGAAGAGGACAAGCCACCCTTTTCCGGTCAAGTACCATGGCCTCTGACTTGGAGGAACTGATCTTCATCCCAGCCGCTTCACACTCGGCTGCGAACCGCCACAGCGCATGCTATAGGTCTTCACTAGAGGGGGCCAGCAGGACCACGTCATCTGCAAATAGAAGAGACGAAATCCACTGGTCCCCAAACCAGACCCCTCCGGCCCTTGGCTGCGTCTAGAAATCCTGTCCATAAAAGTTATGAACAGGACCGGTGACAAAGGGCAGCCCTGCCGGAGTCCAACATGCACCGGGAACAGGTCCGACTTAGTGCCGGCAATGCGAACCAAACTCCTGCTCCGCTCGTACAGGGACCGGATGGCCCCTAGTAAAGAGCCACCAATTCCATACTCCTGGAACACCCCCCACAGGGCATCACGAGGGACACAGTCGAATGCTTTCTCCAGGTCCACAAAACACATGTGGACTGGTTGGGCAAACTCCCATGAACCCTCGAGTACCCTGTAGAGGGTATAGAACTGGTCCAGTGTCCCACGGCGGGGACAAAAACCACACTGCTCCTCCTGAAGCCAGGGTTCGACTATCGGCCGGACTCTCCTCTCCAATACCCTGGCATAGGCCTTACCAGGTAGGCTGAGGAGTATGATCCCCCTGTAGTTGGAACACACCGTCCGGTCACCCCGTCCGCCACGCTATGTTGAAGAGGCGTGTCAACCATGACAGCCCCACAACATCCAAAGACTTGAGGTACTCAGGGCGGATCTCATCCAACCCCGAAGACTTGCCACAGCGGAGCTTTTTAACCACCTCTGTGACTTCAGCCTGGGTGATGAAAGAGTCCAACCCCGAGTCCCCAGCCTCTGTTTCCACCAGGGAATGCGTGATGCCAGGATTGAGGAGATCCTCGAATGTCCTTCCACCGGCCGATAATGTCCCCAGTTGAGGTCAGCAGCTCCCCACCCCCACTGTAAACAGTGTTGACGAAGCACTGCTTCCCCCTCCTGAGGCGCCGGATGGTTTGCCAGAATCGCTTCGGGGCCAACCGGTAGTCCTTCTCCATGGCCTCACCGAACTCCTCCCAGGTCCAAGTTTTTGCCTCTGCCACCGCCCGGGTCGCGGCACGCTTGGCCCCACGGTACCCGTCAGCCGCCTCAGGAGTCCCACAAGCCAACCACAGCTGATAGGACTCCTTCTTCAGCTTGACAGCGTCCCTTACTGCCGGTGTCCACCACCGGGTTCGGGGATTGCCGCCGCGACAGGCACCCCAGACCTTACGGCCGCAGCTACAGGCAGCAGCATCGACAATAGATGTGGAGAACATGGTCCATTCGGACTCTATGTCTCCAACATCCCTCGGATTTCAAAGCTCTCCCGGAGGTGAGAGTTGAATACATCCCTGGCCGAGGGCTCTGCCAGACGTTCCCAGCAGACCCTCACTATGCGCTTGGGCCTACCAAGTCTGTCCAGCTTTCTCCTCCTCCAGCGGATCCAACTCACCACCAGGTGGTGATCAGTGGACAGCTCAGCCCCTCTCTTCACCCGAGTGTCCAAAACATGCGGCCTAAGGTCTGATGATACGACAACAAAGTTGATCATTGACCTCCTGCCTAGGGTATCCTGGTGCCAAGTGCACTGATGGACACCCTTATGTTTGAACATGGTGTTCATTATGGACAATCCGTGACTAGCACAGAAGTCCAATAACAAAACACCGCTTGGATTCAGATCGGGGAGGCCATTCCTCCCAATCACGCCTCACCAGTTGTCACTGTCGTTTCCCACGTGGGCGTTGAAGTCCCCCAGCAGAATAATGGAGTCCCCAGGAGGGGCACTATCCAGCACCCCCGACAGGGACGCCAAGAAGGCCGGGTACTCCGCACTACCACTCAGCTCGTAGGCCGTGATGATAGTCAGAGACCTCTCCCCAACCCGAAGGCGCAGAGATGCGACCCTCTCATCCACTGGGGTAAACCCCAACACGAGACGGCTGAGTTGGGGGGCAACAAGCAAACCCACACCAGCCTGCCGCCTCTCCCCGCGAGCCACTCCAGAGTAGTAGAGTCCAGCCCCTCTCAAGGAGATGGGCTCCAGAACCCATGCTGTGCGTGGAGGCGAGCCCGACTATTTCTAGTCGATATCTCTCGACCTCCCGCACCAGCTCAGGCTCCTTCCCCCCCAGCGAGGTGACATTCCACGTCCCTAGAGCCAGCCTAAGCATCCGGGGATCGGGCCGCCGAGGTCTCCACCTTCGTCCGCCGCCCAATCCTCTTTGCACCGGTCCCTCACGGTTCCCCCTGCAGGTGGTGGGCCCACTGGGGGATGGTCTCGCGTCTCTCGTTCGGGCTTGGCCCGGCCGGGTCCCGCGAGGAGCTACCCGGCCACGAGGTGCTCTCCGACGAGTCCCGACCACAGGCCTGGCTCCAGGGTGGGACCCCGGCTCCGCCGTACCGGGCGACGTCACGTGCCTTGATTCTGTAGTCATCATGAGGGATTCTCGATTCTCGATTCCAAATCATCATTTTATTTTGGTTACACCTCTAAATAGAAAGTATATACAGTCTCCAGAGTTTGCCAACAGAAAATCTGCTCTATTTGTTTGAAGAATCAATGTAATGGGACACACCAGGGCAACAGCTAACACCTCATCAGTTAAAAGTTCCAACAACGTTATTCAATCCTTTCCAAATAATGCTTTCTACGTAGTTGGGTGACAGATCCACAAATATCTGAAAAAAAATCTAAAATTGAGATCTCTTGTCACAACCATAATTTAATGTCGAACCCAAATGTCTACAGCCTGCACTGAAAGTAAAGTAATTAGCCTCCCTGTTTCAACACTTTTGGAGAACCCGATTTCTGTTGGGTTTTTGTTTTGCGGCACTAGTGGCCTTAATTTAAAAACATTTTCTTAAAGTAGACAGACAGGAAATGGGCTGGGGCTCAAAGCCGGGACAACCACGTTGAGGACAAAGGCCATGTACATGGGTTGCGTTGTTTCCGGCAGGAATGGTCCAGTTCGGGTGTGTTTTGGTCCACGTAACTGATAAAAATTTCATTTTTAATAAGTTGGCATCTTTAGAACATGCACCAGAGGGCATGAGATCTAGCATGAGTTAAAAGCACTTTTACAATATAACCACCTGTCCCCATTATCCCAACCCATTGTTCTGACTGACTGTAAACCTCTAAACATGGATGAGAATAAAAGGGACAACAATTGGTTGGGTCAACAGGTTAAAAAGACTTTTGTAAAAAAAAAAAAAAGAATCTACTTTTTTTTCTCCAGGAAAACAAAACCTTCTGAAGCCATCTGTGGATCAGAATATCCGGTTCTTTACTGACAAACAGGTACTGGCTCAAACATTTTGTTTAGTCAAATCACCAGTGTAAATTTAGCCACTATTACTAAATACTTTAAGGTAGGATAAATGTGTTTCTGCCATCTCCATGTGTTTTGTGAAAGGCACAGATTTTCTACGTATTGCTAACCTCAATGCTGCACCATACATCCTGTTGTCCTGCGCTGCAGCCTTCATAACTGCAAGCAAACAGCTGTGTGGGATGCAGCTATGTCGACTAATAATCTATGAATGTCTAGAGGTCATCTGAAAGCTTATAAGAGAAAAGTTGGTTGAAAAAGGCTTTTGTGAATGGAAAACTATTGTTCCTGTGATTCCACATGCTGATTCACTCATTTTTGAAAAGAAATCAAAGCAGGAACCACATAAAACATTTTGATCCAGACGTCTGGCCAACTTGGTGGGATAGTTGAAAAGCTGCAGCTTCCGGATGGGAGTGCAAACAATGAACTGATGAGTTCATTTATCTTTGCTTTGGGTGGGGCCAAACTGCACCTGCAGCATCTCCACAGTGTAACAAAAAACTGTTTGTTTTGAGGTAATTGTACTGACCTGTATATCACACATACATATGTTTTTTGGTGAATGAAAATTAGGTAGAAGGTTTTCAGTTATCTCACTCTAAGAGTTCACATTTTCAGCTTATAATGCTTTATTTGAAGAAAGGCCTTCAGTTCATGTCAAGATTTCTTGGACTGGACATCAAAAGGGAACTCAAACTAAAGTAAAGTTTCAGTTAAACCAAGATACTGAGACATACTTTGTTACCAGTCAGAAAACAGACACATTACATTTTATTTCCTGGATCCTACAATGTCTAAAACAAAATATAATAATTTACATCTCTTTTTTTAAGATAAATAAAGTTACATGAAAAACTTAATTTCTATAACTTCACTGAGAGTTTAGAGCCACAGAAAAGGGACTAGATAAGGCAAAAACATCTTAAAACTCTTAGATAATGAAACTCTGGGTTCTGTTAGATGCTAGCTCAATTACAGACCCTTCAACATTATAATACAATCAAAGACAATTGCTTGGTCACAGGTATACAATGGACTTGGTTCTTAAGAGACTTTAACAAACGCATCAGTGTTAAATTTTGACAATCCACAGGGTCTTGTGCTTGGATCAATACATTTAAATTAATATATGCGTCCATAAGGTCAGAATGTTTGGTAACAGAACACAAATGCCCATGGGGGCAGAGGAAAGAAAGAAAACAAGTTTCTGACCTTAGACAAGACAGGCATTGCTCTGCTGGATCAGATAGATTTATGGACTAATGATCTCTAACAATACAGTTATTCTAGATTTTAGAATCTTTTGATTATTTTTTATCCAGACATTTCAATAATTTTTAAGGTTTTGTCTAAACCAGTTACAATACCTGTTCATGATAGTCAGGCTGACTTGACTTTCTCCGACGGGAAAGTTGGTTAAGTCTGTTCTCTTCTTTATCACCTGAACATAAACAGGAGTTTTATTTTATTTTTAATTGGACTTTGAGTGTTTAGCTGATATTAAGTCCTTTAAAATTCACCTCTGATGGCAGTCCAGTCAAGACTATCTTCCAGGAAGCACAATCCTGTTGTCTCGGCGACCTTGCTTATGGCATCTTTGTCATCATCAAGTCTTGTGCACGACTGGTCAAGTCCTGAGTCATCCTCTTCATTTTTGGACGAGAACAGTAAGTTGCCAACTCCTCCATTTCCTGACAACAAAAAAAGAAGAGAAAATATTCAAAATGTAAAAATTTGAACCTAAAAGAAGATGATTCAGGCAGTCTGAAAAACTGACCCACACTGTTAACTGCTAGTCTGTTCTTAGTTTGAACTGAGCTGATTTTACATTGATGTCAGCTTCTTCACATAAACACATGAACAACATACTGAGCTGCTTTGCTGATATTTGCAACAAAACATCCCAAAACAAATGTTAAGAGTGTCTCACCAAGGTTGTCAAAGTCATCCATGTACTCCTGACAGATGTCATTCCTGTCCAGGGAGGAAGTGGAGGACAGGGACATATCCTCCAGCATCTCACTGACAATCGATCCCACACCCTGGGTTACCACGTCATCAGAAAGCTGCTCCAGCTCCGGAGCCTCTAGAGTGTCTTCTGTAGGCACATCAGATATAGAGATGAAACCTTAATGAGATCAGAGATGTTAGATATAATAATGACAACAGATAGAGGAAAAAACCTGGGCTGTTTTCGGTAGATGAAGGCGCCTGGACTGAGTTCTTTCGTCTGATTGGTCCTCTGTTAACCTGTTCACCTCTGCACGCATTGGTTCCCGTTGCTCGAAGAGGGCGAGACTGCTTGATGAGTGATGGGCGGGACAGCTTATAGCTGATACCACTGGATCTGGATGTTGGACTCGGTAAGAGGGGCTTCCTTAGGGCTGATTGTGGCAGCTGGCCGGGGGTGCCAACACCCACCCTCCCTAAAGCAGCTCTGCTCACAGGTGATTTCAACAAGTTACCTCTTGGGGGTACCTGTGAGGAGGTGGAGGGGCCTCGTTGGGCAGCCCTGTTGCTGGAGTAGGAGCGAGACATGTTGGGAGAGACGGAGGTCCTGGTGAGGGTGGGAGAGGCCTGCTGTCGGACCTGGGTGAGGCTCCGGGACCGGAAGCGATCATTTTCAGTCAGATGCACGGAAGCAGCACAGCCAAGGTTATCGCTAGAATGGGAGCGGCTGGCAACTGGTTTCTTTAGGAGGGGAGAACCAGATCGAGATCCAGGACCCGAACCAGGCCTCGTACCTGCCAGTCGAGTGAAACTCTGAGGCTGTCTCAGAGAACTGTTCACCTTTGTCCCTGCTTTAGATCCTAGACTTGTGTTTAGGCTCTGCTTTGTGACATTGGACAGTACTGATGAGGTTGGATTCAGTTCGGAATCTCGAGATCCAATTTTAGAAACAGAAGGAGCTCTGGGGCTGGACTGTGGAGATGGTGATGATGATGATGATGTAAGCTGGCCACGCCCTTTCGCTACAGAGCATGTGGCGTGTTTTTTGGCATCACGCTGTGACAGGACTGGTTCCTGCTGCCTCTGGTTGAAATACAGCTGGAAAGTGCTGCGATTCTGTACAACAGTCGCCCCTTTCCCTTTCTTGTACTCAGCCTCTCCGTCCATTATTTCATCACCATCAGCAGCACTTTCCTTCCTCCAGTTTGTGGAAAATGAACACGGCACTCGGATGAATCCATTCTGCTTTGCAGAGGACGGGGGCACAGTGACCCCTGCAGGTCCGGGGTGGTGGTAGAACCCGTTGGTTAGACGAGTTCTGCCTGCACCGGCTGCAGCTCCATTGGTTGGGGCAGCCACTGGAGCCGTCTGTGACCGGGGCCGTGAGCCGAACTTTGGCAGCCTGGAAACCAGGGTGGGCATGGTGGGAGGGTCAACAAAAGGTGGGGCTGACATCAGACTCCGCCCACTTCACCATGGAGACACTTAGCCAGTAGAGCTGCACAGGAAGGAGAAGGAGAGAGCTGAGAACATGCACAAACAAGAAAAGTCACAAAGTCATTAAAAGCTAATTAAACATTTTTTTATATTTATACAAAATTAAGCAGGTTGGTTAATTTATTTTACTGACATAATGTCTAAACAAAACTATCAGAACAGTTCTGATACGGAGGTAAAAAAAAATCAAAATATTGTGATTCTGATACACAATTACTGTATGAAATCCCATTATTAGTCTGCATGTAAAAGTGATTAATCATAACGACGAGAAGGTTTTCCACATAAACGTTTTTGATTTTATATTTGATTGATTATGAAAACACTGTTTCTCTCCAGCTTAAATGCAGCAGCTGCAGTGGATATTTAGAACAGAGTGGAAATTTAGGAGACTAAATCAGAAAAATCTTAAAAATCTCAAATTTCCCTGTTAACAAATGGGGATTAACCTTCCTGAAAGGTTCTTAGCTTCAACCTTAACAGCCACGCTGTTGAGAATGTGAAAAATTCAAAGAGACCCTGTCAATGATTAGCAGCTGTAACATGTGGCAGGCGAGTCCTAGCAGGCATGAATGCGGGCGCATGTGTTGACAACGCGGCTACAACTGAGATAACACCTGAATGCACCACACCCATAATAAAAATGCTAAGTTGTTACAGCTTCAGTAGATGGAAGGCAGACGTACTCAAAACACATGAATGTTTCTGACACACCCACAACGTCCTGGCAGTACATCTCACAAACACACAAATGAATTTAAACACCCCAAGGCAAGAAGCGTAAAACCTGTTCCTGGGAGACAAACTCACTTAAAAGATCAGTAATTTAACCATCAGAATAGTAAAAGGACCAGGGATGAATGTTGGGAAACTGCAGGTATAACTAAGCTGTGTGGTTCATAAGGCTAAATCCAAACTATGCAGGTTCAAAATGATAATAATGATGCAAATACAGGACCTGATCATATAAAAAAAAAAAAAAAACAGTATGTGCGAACACATTTCCAAAAATATCTGAAGAACACTTTAAAATTAGCTCAACGCTCTGAAATAAAAATGCTCTAAAGTTTCCTTTAAATATTTCAGAGTATATATAATTTTATCCCTTGCCGGTTTAATGAGCTGTAACTGATCATTTCTACTAATGAAAATTCAGAAGCTCTGAAGCCTGCAACAATTAATACAGCGGGAAAAAAAAACTGTAAAAGTCCCAACGTCCAGTCAATGATCACATCTGCACTGTTAATCCCAAACTAAAGCAGAAAAGTTATTTTGGGTGTGTAAACATGCTGTAGCGCCTATTTGGTAAACACTGCTGCACATATAACTGTCTGTGTGTCTCTGCATACAACCAACTCAGCATTTTGAGGAATGTTGTACCTTTATTTTAAATGTCACTTTATGTTTTATTTCGTGCACTGTAGGGCAGTATAAACCAATTGCATATCTACAACGGTTTTTATGGAGTTTTTGCAACAGGTTTTCTGTTGTGATCGTGGTCATTTTGGGGAGAGGAAATTAGTTGCATTTAACTGCATTTCATGTCTGTATTAACATCAAAGTGGTTGGTAAGCATCAAAGTGATTTAATTGTTTTTTCTGTCCCTCTGCAGATGACTTAACTCAGCCCTAACCATTGTGACCAATTGGCTGGATTGTGGAACCAAATGTGGGTGTGACCCAATTTCCCATTTATGAAAAAACAAAAGACAACAATCATGGCACTAAAGAGAAAGTTCACTCTTATCCTCCAACGGAAAATAGCTCATTTACAAAGCAATCGCCAAGGTCTGTAACACCAGGAGTTTCTTGGCCTTGACTGAACTGACTTGACAGAACTGATTTCATGGACAATAAAGACACAAAAGTGAGAAACCAGGCAGGCAGGTCTCACCCTCCTTTCATCATATTCACTAATAGGAATCCCAGTTACACTCAATGAGAAGAACATTGATATACATTTTGAAAAGAATCATCTGTTTTTCAAAGCTGGTTCAGCGATTCCTCTGCAAAAAGAGAAAAAAAAAAAACAATTTTTCCTCAATATTTAAATACTTTTCTAAATTATCTATCGCCGACATATTTAATTATGACTTCATTCACTTAGCAGCAGTTGGAATCAAAAACCATGCAAGTTTTCCATTTTGGTTGTTTCCAGCATTGTGATATATTCATCCTAAACTCTTCATGAGTTACAGAGGCCAGGGCTGAGAGTTCTCAATAATCTTTCCATAACTTTTTGTTCCCGATCAAGTCCAAAAATTGACACAGGACAACATCATCCCAATGCCCTGCAGCCTCAGCACATGGTGTCTTCATTTAAAGTAGAACATAAAACAACAGGCTCCTCAGCCATTTCCTCACTCAGAGCCACCCAGCTATGCATCACAAGCTTCTTTAGGCCTGGAAGAAAACAGCTGATGGGAACACACTGCCACAGCTGAGGAGCTTGTGATTTCAGTGTGAGAGAAGGAGTTTTTGTTTAACAACCATCTCAAGGTTTAACAGGATTACACAAACAGTCCAGCTTAAAGAAAGAGGCTCCTCCACGTGTCAGATAACAGATTTTGATGATCGTTCAGCATAGAGCACCATCAACCCTCGACTGTTTCCATCCTGCAGTGAAAAGAGGAAGATGAGCTGCAGTAATGAGCTGACTCATGACTTCCCTGCTTCTGTCACCATCACACAGTGGTGCTGCTTCAACACTCACCATTACCACCACAGAGACACAATCTGCAGCAGAAACAACCAACATGGAGTCCAAACTGCAGCCTTTCTATGTTTCACATCATTCACAGAAACAGAAGGAGTGATCAAAAGCTACAAAGCTAGAAAATAACCAGCTAAATAAACACCAGGCTGGCTTTAATTACTTCTTTTATGGCCTAACGATGACAAGAAATGATTCTGTATAACTTTAACCTACCACCTTCAGCAGCACACTTGGGGACTGAAGGATCATTGTCAGGCTGGGATGTCCCAGTTCAATCCCAGGTATCGGATTTGGGTGTAGATCACAGTTGGTCTCAGGAGTCCCCTTTCATATATCTGCTGTCTGGAATATTTCTCAGCAGCACCACCAGCAATTGTATTTTGTATAGCTATTTATTTTAAACAATCAAGACTTTGGCCAGTGTCTTGCCTTAAATGATTTAGATCTATATCTGGAACAAATAATTCTGATAGGAAATGTTCTAATATCAGCAACGTTAACAGAAATCTGTGGAGTATCCTGGTTCTAATCTCCTCCATAACATTCATTAACAGTAAAGTCTATTCCTTCAAATGTGTATTGAGATGCAAATGTTAGAAGTTACTTTTAAACTGTAGCCTTTGGTCAAATGTTCCAGATATTCTTCCACAAGCATCTTACTATAGTTTGCTGGAATTTTGGCCCATTCCTTAAATAGAACTGGTGTAAATGAGTCACATTTGTAGACCACGTCACTCGCAACAGTGTCTTCCTTGCGGACTATCAGTCCATGTTCGTACAGGACTTGTTTCCCCATGGATAAAGACATTATCTTACTCATTTCAGCCAGCATCTTCACATGTCTTTTACTTTTGTTCTGGGGTTAATATGCACATTTGAAACAAAAACACGTTCATCTCTGGGACACTGAACCCAGACTTAAAGTATGATCGCAGGACGTTCATATTCTATTTATACTTGCATAAAGTGTTTGAACAGGTGAACATAGAATGGCATTTTCAGGCCCCTTGAAATTGTACCCATGGATGAGCCAGTGTTGTGGAGGTCAATGATTCCCTTTCTGATGTCTTGGGTGGTTTCTTTGGATTTTTTTCATCATGTCAGTCAGGGTGTTGCCTGAAAATACAGTAGCAGGTGTGCCTCCAAAAGCTGTGACTCAGAAGCTTACAAAGCCCTAACATCATCATCAAATTAAAAGCATAGCAATCTCAGTGTATGTGAACCGCTGAAGAATGTAATGCAAAATGTTATGTCTCTTATTATTATGGCATTTAGAAAAAAATAATTAATTTTGGTACTCATGTAAAACAGCAAACGTTTCATCTAGTCAACTGTCAAACAATAAAAAAAAGGTTACATCTATTTTTTTATACAAGCTATTTTAATATCTGGTTTTAGTTGAATTTGCTTCTGGTTCCAGCAAAGTTACCTTTTTGGTTCTTGTAGGGGTGCTGAAAAAATAAAAGATTACTTGCCTGGAGGTTAGATAACTAAAGAGGGAATTAACTGTTCAAACTAAACCTCTTATTTACAGTGGAAATCTGGAGTTTTTACTTATAGTCATATTATTTTAAAGTAACACTACTCTTACTTGAGTACAATTTCTGGGTAGCCACCTGTAGTTCCTGAATGAACAACAAACATGTTCTAACAAAAAATCAGTTAAACCCAGTTAAAGTGAGACTTCTTATTTTTACACAAGCTTTGTTGTTTGAGTGACATTTTCTATCTGCTGAGCCTGCGGTCATGTGGAGGTCAAGATATTATACAGAAAACAGTCTATATTTATACTTACTTCCATTATTGAAACCTACAGATTACCTAATGTAAGTATGTTGAGAAAAAATATAAGCCTTTAAGGGATGGATACCGAATTTTAGGTACGGTACTTTTATAGGTACTGACCGAATTCCGTCGGTACTAGAGAGGACCGATTCACGTAAAATCAAATGGTACCATGTGTCAGTACCTAAATGCATCATGGTGACACTGAGGGAGCAGAAGAGTGGGCGATTTTCCATGCCGGACATGAACACAGCATTGCACGCACAAGAGCGTAATGATGTCAGTAGCCGCTGGTACCGTCAACAAAGCATGGCTGATGCTTGAAAGTAAGGCTCCACCTTTAAAATGCGATGCAGATTATGCTCGCTGCAATATTTGAGACGTGAAGTGCCAGGCCAGCGGTGGGAATACTTCTAATCTGAGGAAGCACCTGGTTAAGCACAAGTTTTTTCTCAAGACTGAAGAGTGCACACTTTTCGTCAGCCTCAGAGCTACGGCTATAACTTCTGCATTTGGCACCGTTGGCACGTCTGCATCCGTTAGCGACTCAATATCTGCAGCCAGAAACATGGGAGAAGAATTTTTTGAAACAACAAACAGTTGGATGTTTTGATAAATTCATTAAAGTTTATGTATTGAGAAATAAATATGGTAAATAGAAAAATGTTTAGATTTTATTATTAAACAAATTACCATTTATTACCACATAAACACACACAAAAGTACCGCAAACTGGTACTGTTGAGTATCGGTATCAATTCCCAGGTACCGGGTATCGGTACCTTATGGGTTCAAATGTGGAAGATGCCCATCCCGAAAGTCTGTCACCTTTTCACAGGCATTATGGGACTTGTTTTACATTTAGGATACTTATATTGTGCATCGTGTCATGAGGCTGTTTTTGGCAGCCCTGATAAAGTTGTAGTTGGTTATGTCTGTAAGTCAGTTTAATGTTCCCAGCAATGGTGGAAAAGAATGTGTGTGTGTTGGTCTTCTTGGTATGTATGCGATGAGCCGCACTGCAGCAGACTCTGATGTGAAGGACACACAGGAGGAATGGAGAGAAGAATGAGGCCATGACTCAAAGATAATGAGGTGCTGCATCTGTCTCTATTCTCTACTTGCCTCTGTGGCGCTTCTTTTCTTGTCCATAGTCAGCTTTTTTATTTTTAATGTAAAACCTTTCTGGCCGAGGACAGGTTTTATAGACACTTTCTGGATATGCCTTTCTTAACTTTTGATTGAAGATCTTCTTTTCTTTACAAACGTCATACAAGTGACTCCTAGAATGTTAACCTCATGATAAAGAATTTTATAAATCATTTTTCCTCATCATCTGTTATCCTTTTCGTTATACAAGTCATGCTGGGCATAGGGCAGTGCTTTAAGGTGTTGTGCTCATCATCATGTTTATATCTTTCTGCTCTTGAAATTATCATTTCACAACTTCATCAAATTATGATTTCCTTGATCGCTTTTGTTTTTTGTCCCTTTACTTTTTACGAACAAATTGTTTCTACTGTCCTCCTGTGGCCTATACAAAGCCCAGTTGCTTCTGTAATCTAGTAGGAAAAAGCATTCTATCCCCAGAATCACTCCAAGCCCAACTAGGCTTATAATGCATTTTCAACACTAACATGTGAGTTCATGTGCGTTTACTGGGTCACACATAAAATCTGATTTTGAAGCAGAGACAAAGGTCACCTAAAACAAATGTTTTTGGACATCACTGCTTTTTTATAGCTTGCATTCAGCTCTGTATTTTATATTCAGTTTTCTGGTTTTCTAACTGTGGATAAACATGGAATATAAAGAAGCTTAGATTTCAAGAGTTATTAAATATAACCAAAGGTAAATAACAAATAAAAATGTTTTAAAAATGTTTTTTTTTTTATAAACCAGGAAAGAAATATTTGAACTCAAACCATGTGAGATTGAAGGAAATCAAACTGAAATCATGTCTGTATCTAAACATGTATGTGAATACAATTATTAATGATGATTTAATTTTCAGTTTTAACTAAGTAAGTGTTTCCTTTAAGGAACATGTTGGAGATTCACAGACATACAACAGGTAATCAATAAAGATTTGACACTGACCGGCCTACGACATGGGTTTCTGTTGGAGGTGAATGTTCGCTGGGATCAAAGTGTCTCCATGTGACCAGAGCTGATCAATCAGAGCCTTCCTCCCTGTGCTGGTTTTACAACAACCGTCTCTCTGAGGGGAACTAAAGCTTAACCCGTCATCTGTAATCCTGATTTTACCGTTTCTACGCTTCCATTAAAACAGGTGTGTGTTTAGGAAACAAACACAAACACAACCTGTGGGGTCGTCCTGGTTCTGATGAGTCAGCAGAGCTGGCTCAGAGCCAAGGAGTCCATCTGAAGTAATGAATGTACCTCTGGGGTCAAAGTCAGCTACAGCACAACTTTTAATTGCTACTGAAGAAAAGCTCTGCTCTGATTGGTACAGAGACAACAAAACAATCAGGTCTCTTTGCTGATTACCACCTGGATAAAACACCGAGAATATTAGGTAAAACTTCCAGGAATGTGTCCCGACCTTGACAGCTATGGTACCGACTTCCTGGTAACAGATACAAAGGCGAGCTGATGCTGTCATTTTCCCTAATGTAGCTCCAAGCAGCAGACTGTGCCTGAAGACAGGCCAAAGGTCAGAGGGACAGTCTGTCGGCAGCTACAGGGGTTGGACAATAAAACTGAAACACCTGTCATTTTAGTGTGGGAGGTTTCATGGCTAAACTGGACCAGCCTGGTAGCCAGTCTTCATTGATTGCACATTGCACCAGTAAGAGCCGAGTGTGAAGGTTCAATTAGCAGGGTAAGAGCACAGTTTTGCTCAAAATATTGAAATGCACACAACATTATGGGTGACATACCAGAGTTCAAAAGAGGACAAATTGTTGGTGCACGTCTTGCTGGCGCATCTGTGACCAAGACAGCAAGTCTTTGTGATGTATCAAGAGCCACGGTATCCATGGTAATGTCAGCATACCACCAAGAAGGACGAACCACATCCAACAGGATTAACTGTGGACGCGAGAGGAAGCTGTCTGAAAGGGATGTTCTGGTGCTAACCCGGATTGTATCCAAAAAACATAAAACCACAGCTGCCGAAATCACGACAGAATTAAATGTGCACCTCAACTCTCCTGTTTCCACCAGAACTGTCCGTCGGGAGCTCCACAGGGTCAATATACACGGCCGGACTGCTGTAGCCAAACCTTTGGTCACTCATGCCAATGCCAAACGTCAGTTTCAATGGTGCAAGAAGCGCAAATCTTGGGCTGTGGACAATGTGAAACATGTATTGTTCTCTGATGAGTCCACCTTTACTGTTTTCCCCACATCCAGGAGAGTTACGGTGTGGAGAAGCCCCAAAGAAGCGTACCACCCAGACTGTTGCATGCCCAGAGTGAAGCATGGGGGTGGATCAGTGATGGTTTGGGCTACCATATCATGGCATTCCCTTGGCCCAATACTTGTGCTAGATTGGGGCGTCACTGCCAAGGACTACGGAACCATTCTTGAGGACCATGTGCATCCAATGGTTCAAACATTGTATCCTGAAGGCGGTGCCGTGTATCAGGATGACAATGCACCAATACACACAGCAAGACTGGTGAAAGATTGGTTTGATGAACATAAAAGTGAAGTTGAACATCTCCCATGGCCTGCACAGTCACCAGATCTAAATATTATTGAGCCACTTTGGGGTGTTTTGGAGGAGCGAGTCAGGAAACGTTTTCCTCCACCAGTATCACATAGTAACCTGGCCACTATCCTGCAAGAAGAATGGCTTAAAATCCCTCTGACCACTGTGCAGGAGTTGCATAAGTCATTCCCAAGATGAATTGACGCTGTATTGACCGCAAAAGGAGGCCCTACACCATACTAATAAATTATTGTTGTCTAAAACCAGGTGTTTCAGTTTCATTGTCCAATCCCTGTACATTCACCTGCTGGGAACAGCTTCAAACAGAAAAATACACTCAGTTCTGCAAACTATACAAGGAGTTTACAACAAATCACTGATATTATTACCTACATGTTTTCTATCAAACAGAAATTAAGGATTTTATACAAAAATCACTTTTAAAAAAGGAAGTGCCAAATGTTACATGAGGCTTATTCCAGGAAATAATCTGGAGAATTTATTTAGCATTCACAGGATTACAATCATCTAAAAAATATTTTCTGTGAGTAATCAAAAAATAATAATACAAAGGACTAACTCAGATGTTTCTTTTTTGTTACTTGTACAACCACCTTTTCAAAGCAGAAAAGGCCAAAAATCAGCCAAAAGAGATCAGTTCATTGCAATGATTATTTATTTCTGGATTTGTTCATTTCTCATTTTCTCACAAAATTATTTTGCTACATTGCAATTATGTACGCTTTTGTTGAATAAGTTAACTAATGTTAACTAATGAACAGGAAATGGCTGGAGTGTCAGCATTACTGTACACAATGAAGCCAGTTTGGCATCACATGCAAACCTAGGAAGAAGCCACAGTGCCCAAATTGACACCTTAAAGGCTGACTGAAAATTTGCAGCTGCTCACAGGGAAAGCCAAATGGCTTCTGAAGAAAACGTTTGATAGTCACACGGGACAGAAATTGAGCTTTTGGGACACAATGACACGACACGTTTGGAGGAGTCAAGCTGAAGCTTTCAAAGTTAAAAAAACTACTAACTGCATGGTGGTGGTGGCATCATTCTGAACTGCTGTTTTGCTGCCAGTGGTACTGTGGACAGAGTGAATAGAATAACAAAGATGGAGGACTACCTTCAGATTATTGGACGTCATCTCAGATCAGCAGCTATATGGCTGAAACTTAGAAGCAGGTAGGTCTTCCAACAGAACAATGATCCAAACGGGTTTTGGAATGGTTATAGCGGGCTGGCATTATGCTTCTGGAATGACCATCCTGAAGCCCCAATTCAAAAGCCCAAAAGAATTCATACAAGTGCACCACTTCTTGTCTCTATAGAAAACAAAAGACACATCTGTTATATGATGTGTCACTTTCCCATGCAAAATATTGGAGAAAAAAATTCCAGTTTAGGAGAAAACCCAACATATCTAAGTGTATAATTTAGTCAAACTGTACAGGTAGGAGCTGATTTATTTTAAAAGGTCGCATAAAGACCCAAAAGGTCAAATTGTAAGTACATAAAATAACTAAAACAATAAAAAGAAACAAGGGACTCGAACAGACACTGACAGAAAATAAATCTCCAAAAACAAATCTAGCATCTCCATCATTTTACACCACCTGACCTCCTCCTCCTCCTCCCCCTTCACTGTACATCAGCCCAATCATGCCGTCATGCTCCATTTCTTTGCTCACTGAGCTGAAAGGAACTGAAGGCCGGCAGCTAGAAAGCCAGGAAAAAGGTCAACTGCTTCATCTCAAACCTTTAGATTTATCCAGTTAATCTGAAGAGCAGCAACACCAATGGTTTTCATTTTATAGATCATTTATGTTTAGTATAAGGATACTTTTTAAAACTGATGAAATTCAGGTTACACTACCAAAAAGAATGAATTATAATTCTCCTATTTGACAAGCTTAAAAATTAGGCTTGATTAGACATTAGGGCAGAGAAAGGGTTCATGCTGTTGAAGGTTAAAGTGTGACCAACCACCTGTCTATGCCACAGACGGAGTGGCAAAACGACAGATGGTTCCACACTGGTCCCATTGTGGATTGAAACCTGGACGACGCTGGGTCCAGAGTGCAAGCTGCAGTCACTCACACATTTCTGTCCATTAAAGCTGTAAGACAAGCTCAGTTTCTGCAGCAGGATCCTCTTCCAACATCCAGAGATAAATGAATCAATAGAAACCTGATCCGAGGTCAGCCACTCTCATGCTGAAAAACAAACTGAACGACGGCGTCAGGCTGTGGATCAGCAGAAAAAAAAAACGCATTGAAGCTCTCTTATCTGCAACACCCCTTCACAGAATATTGTATATTTCTAGCTCATAATTTTTCTGTTTAATGGATAGACATTCTGGTTCAGTAAATGATTTCAAAAATACACATTTGTTCCCATTTCTTTAGTTGAATCTAGGTAAAATACCAACGATAACACAGTTTAACAAGCAGGACACAAAAAACAAAGGAATTCCCAGAGAACTGAAAACATGACATACAGGAGATGATCAACTAAAGCATGATGCATCTCTCAGGTCCTGTGTCAAGTCTCCGCTGACACAGAACACTTACAGGCCTCTTTATTAGGCACACCCTGCTAGTATCAGGTTGGTCCCCCTTCGGCATTCATAAGTGCCTTAATTCTTTATGGAACAGACTTAACAAGGTGTCGGAAACACTTCTTAGAGACTTTTGTAATGTAACGACATCATCACTCAGGTGCTGCAGATTTGATGGCTGCGTGATGTCCAGAGATTTGATGACTGGAGGAAATTGAACTAAATTGAATTCATTGTTTGATTTGAACTTTGTGACAAGGTGCATCATCCTGCTGGAAGGTGCCATCACAAAATGGGTACAATGGTCATAAAGGGATGTACATGGTGAGCAATAATAGTTGTATAACTGTACATACAGTTCAGTACGCTTCAATCAAGAAAACAATAAATAAAAATACATGATTTTTCTTTTTACTTACTTTTAGCAGTAGACAAAAAATCTTCTTCAATTTCTGAAATTAATTAGATTTTATAATGGTAAAGCATAGAACTGAACTGAGATTATCAGTATGCATTTGTTCAGTACATGTGTGTACAAAACTAACAGGGCTGGACCAGATACTTTCGGCATGAATGCAATTCTGTTACAACCCTAATACTCATTCAATGTTTAACTGGTACTGAGGGCCCAACAGTGTGCCAAGAAAATGTTCCCCACACCATGACACCACCACCGCCAGCTTGAACTGCTAATAAAGAACAGGATGGATTCATGCTTTGATGTTGTTTGCACCAAACTCTGACTCTACCATCTGACTATTGCAGCTGAAATTGGGACTTGTCGGACCAGGCAACGTATTTCCAATCTGTCTACTATTGGTGAGTGTTAATTTTAGCTTCGGTTTTCTGTTCTTAGGTGACAAAAGCTGCACCTGGTGTGCTCTTCTGCTGTTGTAGCACCTCTGCTTCAAGGTATTGCGTGATCAGAGATGAACCATGCCATGTGCAAAGTCACTAAAATCCTCGTTCTTTCTTATTTTGAGGCTCACTTTGAGCTTCCCAAGTCGTTTTCAGCACTTCTAGATGCCAATAAGCAGTTAAATACACTACCAGTCAAAAGTTTTAGAACACCTTTCTCATTTAATGGTTTTCTTTTTGTTTAGGACTATTTACATTGTACACAGATTCTCAATGAAGGCATCAAAACAGTGAATGAACACATATGGAATTGTAGAATACCTTTAAATATGTTATATTTTAGATTCCTTAAAGTAGCCGCCCTTTGCTGTGATGACTGAATTATTAACCTTTGGCTGTCTCAATGAACGTCTGGGAAGTTTTTTCAACACCCTTTGGAAAACCATTTCAGGTGACCACCTCATGAAGCTCATCGAGAGAATGCCAAGAGAGCAAAGCAGTAATCAAAGCAAAGGGTGGCTATTGTGTAAAAATCTAAAATACAAAAATGTTTAGAGTTATTTTACACTTTTTGTTTACCACATAATTCCATGTGTGTTCATTCACAGGTTTGTTGTCTCTGGTGAGAATCTACAATTTAAATAGTCATGAAAATAAAGCGACCCATTAATTGAGAAAGGCATTCTAAAACCTTCGACTGGTAGTGTAGGTATACCTAAAAAAGTGGCAGCTGAGTGTATGATATCGGTACTTTCCACAAAAGGTGAGCATAATAACTCAACAAACAAGCATCAGTGCCGAGAGATGCTTAGTGGAGCAATTTTAGGAGTAGATCTGCCTTAGCGTGAGCCTTGAACCACACATTTAGCACATGGGAATAGTTTTTTTTTTTTATTAAACTGCAAAGATGTAATAGTTAATCAATGATAAAGTCACAAATATGTTGCTTCATCCTTCTGAAAGTGTCAACCCCATTGTAATGTGCATTTTCAACATGAATAAACTGCCATCACCAGATCTAAATGCATGGGTTGCTGTTAATAACCCAGATTTTAAACAGATGGACCTAACACAACTGCAGATGAATGTGTGTAAAAACACAACTTAGCTACAACAAACCAGCACATCTTAAAATTCATGTTAGGGTCATAAATGCCCAACAAATAACCAACGTGTCCTCAGCTGCTGGTTTTCTGTGACCATTTGTGATACAATTTACAGTTTTGACACCTTTAAACACATACAGCCTCAGCTGATGTCACCCTGATTTCACACACAATGCCTGAATGTCCTGCCTTGTTGGGTATTAAACCCACAACTCAAACTCACCGCCAGCACCCACTCAGACAGAGACATCACAGCTGACTGAGAGTTGCCCTCTGACACATACCTCCACCATGCTGATGACACCACCATACGTTATGTCCCTCCCAATTTGCCTGCTGTAGTTTTCTTTCCCACAGGTAACTGGTCAGACTGGTTCACATGGTTCTGCTGCATTATGAAACACAAACAGCAATAATCTGATGACAGCAGATTATGTCCAATCTCTGTTCTGTTCCATAAAGACTGGATTTCATAGTTTCTACACATCAGATTTTCACTGAGGGAGAAATAATCTACATTACCAGTATAAAACCTTCAGATAGCAGGAAAAAAAAGCAGAACCAGCAGGAATATCTGCAATAGAAAAACTTCACATTCAAATTTTTTTCTCTGGGTTTCATAGCAACTTGGCTCAGACAACATTCCTGTTGTGCTTCAATTCTACCAGCAGCCATAATCTGCCACAAAGCTGCTCTTTCACCATGCTGCCCGGCAGAGGAGTCGCCTCGCTCTACGGAGAAAACCTACAGGCAGAGAGGAAACTATCTGAGGTTCAGAAAATATTCCCCTCTCTCTCTCTGTTCTTTATATAAGGTGCATAACAAAATACATAAAGATTTCAACACATTTTCTTTTTATGGGAGATTCAGTTTCCTCGTATTAGATTTGTTTTGTTTTTCAAAAAAAAAGGTCTAAATGGTTCAAACATTGAAGTTTGATGTCGCCATTTTGTAGCATCAACCCTGAAATTCGGATGACAGACAGTTCATCCTTAAATAAAACCTTTAGTCCAGTAAGCGTCTTCACAGTTCCCCCACGACTCACGTTTTTATCAACATTGTACATGTACAAAATTTTTTAGGAAATAGATTTTTTATTCTGTTTTTGCTTAACATTTTGTGAATATAACTGGCTTTCCTGCACATTTTCTACACAGTTTATATTTTTTCATTGTAAAGCAAGAAAACATGTTATTTGATCCAATTATATATTATTTTACTTTTGTTGATATTGTATTTCCATTAAATGGCTTTAGAGAAAAGTTTTAGAATCTTTTTGGACATTTTTAGTCATTTAAAACTGACAACGTTTGCAACTGATTTTCAAACACATCGATAACAATGAATCTGCTGAATATTTATAATTTCTAACAATAGTTTATACTTTTACACTATGACTTTTACACAGAATAAGACATCAATCCTCCTTAACATCATCAGCAGCAACAGCTGGGTTCAGTTTGAGTGACTCCATTCGAGAGAGGAAGCAGCGCAGAAAGAGACGCCACCCAGTCAGAGAGATGGAAAGATTCACCAAACATTTCCTGCCACCAGCAGCAACGCTCAGAGCAAAGACATCAATTATCCATCAGAGCTCCCTGGGAAAAGAGTCTGTGGCAGGAAAATGGGACAGGAGACAGCAGAGGAGACGTAAATGAGGACAGGAAGAGGAAAAGAAGACAGAGAAGTAAATAATGGAAAATAAAAGCTCCACTGTTAGCTTTAGCTTAGCTCTAATGCAAAACCAAGACTGGGAAAAGCAGCGAAGCTGAGTGACGTTTTTTTGCCCTCCACAGTTTGTCAAGTTATGTATTTTTTGGTTTATTTTTTTAATCACCTCCAGTTACCCCCCAACCCCACACAAAGGCGTTGGTTTTAAAGTTAATTAAGTTTTAAAGAGACAACTTGAGTTTAAATTAAAATACAAAAAAAGGTAAGGACGGACAGATAAATAGATCTTAAAGGATTTTAAAGGAACCATTTAAGCTAATTTCATATTTGTATACAGTGACAATAACGTCTGATTCTGATTGTCACACCTCCATGAGGAGTAACATGCAATCCTTCAGATAAATTTACTGCTGGAAAAAAAATCCAAAGTAAACATTTGATTTGCTGGTGGTAATATCTTGTATATAATGTTTTAGGTTTCTCCTCTGATAGTTCCTCTCTGTGGGGATTCAAGCAGCCAGAGGGCAGAAATTAAGTGGAAATCCCTGAAAGGGACGGATAGAGAAACAGACTGGATCCCAGCCAGGATGTAACACGCTCCGATCCGTTCCGAGCAGGCCAGCAGGTTCTCTCTGACAGTAGCTGAGTCAGCTTCTGTTCTACTGCTGGCAAAGAGAACCAGGCAGAACCAAAAGATGACAAGGTCAGCAGAGAAGCCGTGGTTAAGGCAGATTTAAGCTGGAGTGCACAGGGAGTAGATAACATAACCAGAAACCATAATGACTCAACATTTATGAGAAAAAATCAAAGAACTGAAGGAATAGGGTTAATGATTTCAGAACATCCAGAACAAGAAACAGAACATGTAGATTGAAACAAAACAAATTTACTTTCCTACTTTCTGTTTTCAAAACCTTTTGCAACAAGGCCAGGACCCCATGCACATCTAATAGAAATTAAAAGTAAACCACTGATAAACCAGTATGTCCTTATTTAAGATGGAATTGTTCCAGTCACATTAATAAACAGACCTCCACATCAGCTGGGTGCTAATCTGGCTGCTGAACAGGATTCAGACAAATTATAATGAATACATTAACAGCAGTGTCCAAAGTTCCTACATCCATGATCTAACCAGTGACCCTCAGCTGCAGTCTGAGCCAACAACTGAGACTGCACCAAGTTTTAAGAAGTGACAGACGGTAACTGTATTTTCAGCTATTCCATCCCATGCTGGTCTGAAGCATCAAAAAACACAACTCATTGTTAGATTCACATTAACCATGATGGATTTCAGTTAAAATCCGCAACAGAAGAACTTCCACAGTTTTATGTGGTGGTCCAGTTTCTCAATCTGACACACAGCAGTGATAGTCAAATGTACGCTTTTCTACCCAGCTGATAACAACCATGGTATGACTGTAGAGTGGTTAAAACCCCATTGATACAAAATATATATTTTGAATATCAAACATTTTTCCCCATTACCATGATGGCTGTATTACTACCAAACACTACTAATCTAAATGTATGACAACAAAAACTACAAAGGTCATTAGACCACTACAGGTCTCATGTCAATGGATAATATGAACCTGTCCCTTTATCCCTTTAACATTTCGATATCTTCCGTTAAATAAACCGAGAAACTGGCTATTATTTGAATGACTATGGGACACCAGTTTATCAAATGGATGAAGTGGTCAATCTTGCCAATTATGTGTTTGAAAAGGTGAGTACAGAATGGAATCATAAAAGTAGAGCCACAAAAGAAACAAACCTCCAGAATTAATCTAAAAAAAAAATTTATTTGCAGTGCAAACTGATAGAATCAGTGTAACAAATCTGCCAGAGAACTTAAAAGCAGAACAAATTTCAGTTTTACAGGTTTTTTTCAGATCTGTTTTCACCTGCAAAACCAGCTCCAGAAAACCAGCAAGTAACACAAATGGCTGTAAGGTTTAAAAAAAACCGGTGCTTTAAGTGTAGCTAAAAGCCCACATGACAGAACCATGATGCCCCACGCTCCTCTGGAAGCCACTTCAGAGGATTTAAACCAGTGGGACCTCAACATGGGAACAATGGGGCCACAGATGTAAAGAATGTGGCTGTTCAGAAAACACTCTAGAGACGTTCCTCACCCAGTCTCTGAGCTCAGGAAAACTGAACAGCCCTTCTGTTTAACAAAATAAAACAAAACAAAACAAAAATAGTAATCACATACAGGGCAGATGTTTGGTTCTTTTACCAAACAAACAAAAAAACGTAAAAATTAAAGCGTTTCCAATAACAATTAAGATTTTACAGAAAAAAATGAAATTATTATAAAGGTGATGTTCTGATTCTAAAAGGATAAACTTATTTCACCTTATTCAGTAATGTCCTTCCACTGAGGTTAGAGGCTTTGCTGATAATTACACAGCATTAACTCTGCAGAGAACACTGCAGTCCACCCTTACAGGCCGTTTTTTTTTTTTTTTTTTTGTACACATTTAGCTGTAATTACTTTACTTTTTAATCATATTTTCCCTATGTAATAGTTATTGCAATTCAATATCCCTGCATGTGGTTAAAAACAGACAGTATTGCGTTAATGTGACATTAACTGCAGATATTACTGCCGATTTCTTCTCATTTGGATTCATACTCACCTGCAGACACACCGAGCATCAGACCCAGACCAGAATCCCGGAAATGTCGCTCTTGGCAATTTAAAATCAACAGTCAGTCGGTTCGGATGTGTTTTAGTTGAATCCAACAGGACACTGTCTGACGGAGACACACGGATCCTGCACCAAACGATGAAGAACGGTAAAATCCTCCAGGGGAACCGGGAAGAGAAGGGAGGAGGAGCGGCGGGAGCCTGTGGTCTCTCCGCTCTGCTCGGGGCCTCTGGACGCTGCGGCAGCGGGGATCAGTGTTTGTTCGCTGCAGAGGTTTACCGCTCAGCCGAGAACACGGGTTCGGTTGAAATCCGCAAAAAGCTGCAGCTGCTATTCTGATTGAGAGCCGAGAGAGAGATAGCTGCTGAATCATCCACACACACACACACACACACACACACGGACATGCACAGCTGACTCTGACGTCACATTCCGGCTGTAAACATAACCCTTTAATGACTAGCTGCTGTTAAAACTACAGCTGGAAGGCAGAAACAAAGGCAGCTGAAGTCTGATTTAATCGGAACTCAATTTAATAAAAAAAGATTGTACAAAACCACATCATTTTCATGTTATGATCTGGAAAAAGATCAACACTAAAACTAAAACTAGCACTAAACCTCTTCAAACTACAATTCCAGTTTGGACAGTTACTGGTTACTGTGTTGACCAGCCAGGGGCTGAGAGGACAGGAAGGAGAAAAATAACCAGGATAGCTTTGTATGAGAAAGAAAATCAAGTTAAAGAAGGTTAATGGAATTGATAGTTTGATCAATCCATTCTGGCAAAATGACAAAACTAAACACAGCACCACTGAGCCAGGAGTACTTTCTATTTAAGTAAAACTTAGAGCATAAAGTTAATGGGAGTAATATTTCAAGCTGAAGAGTTGTAAGGGAAAATAACCAAGATTTAAATAGCATATCCTGGTCCAACACAACACCAAGGTTCTTTACATTATTACTGGAGGCCAATTTAATGCATAGCAGTGAAACAGCACTGGTGGAACACATATGCAGGTTTTTAAATCTTTAGAACATGTCTGTGGGCTAAATAAGTGGTTGGATTTATCAGGCTTTATGAATAATACCCTGAGTATCATCGAATGTCTCAAGCACTGGGACAAGCCCAAGTTACTTGTTGTGCCGTGGTGGGTGAAGATACGTTATTAACATGGACAAACTGGAATCTGTTTGACAAATGATGATCTAAACAAGCCTTTTGATGATCCCCATAGCATGTTCAAGCCTCTGTAGGAGAATACTGTGATTGACTGTATCAAATACACCCCTGACATCAGATCAGGTACAGACATGCTTTATCTGAGGCCATGTGAATTTTATTAGTGTGTTCCACCAGTGCTGTTTCACTGCTATGGTGAGCGCTGAAACCTGACTGAAACTCTTACGAGCCAAACGTAAAATTCAATTCAATTCAGTTTATTTATATAGCACCAATTCACAACACATGTTGTCTCAAGGCACTTCACAACAGTCAGGTACATACATTCCAATTAGTCCTAATCATTGAACAGTGCAGTTAGATTCAGCTATTTATTCAAATTGGATAAAAAGTTTTTCTATCTAAGGAAACCCAGCAGATTGCATCCAGTCAGAGACTTGCAGCATTCCCTCCTCCTGGATGAGCATGTAGAGACATTGGACAGTCACTGGTATTGACTTTGCAGCAATCCCTCATACTGAGCATGCATGTAGCGACAGTGGAGAGGAAAAACTCCCTTTTAACAGGAAGAAACCTCCAGCAGAACCAGGCTCAGTATGAGCGGTAAGTATTGCAGTAAGTCTACATAATTTGATGCCTGACGTTTCGAAAAATTCCAGAACTCCTAGCTGTTCTTTCAGTGTCTGTCCAGCAGAGGGCAGAGTTCCCCTTTTTATTTACTGGGTCTCACATATTTCAAACTTCCAGCTTCATAAATTATCTCCATGAATAATTCTAAATTATAATTTAGACATACACATTGGGACTGTAGTTTTCCTTTGAAACAAAGGAAAAACAATAATGTGTAGCTTTAGTCCACTGAAATTCCAGTTTGACGGGTCAATGAAATTTATGTTTTTAGTTTTTTTTGCATAAAAATAAATCTAAAATCTGGACTTCTGTTTTTTTTCTTTTATAATAAAAATGTTCTAGTATCTCTTGTTGCATCACCACCGTCAGTATCAACCCAGTTGTGTCTAGTTGTTTAAAGCAAACCAGCCGAGCTGACATTTGTTGGTTCTGTTGCATTTAAAGAGAAGCTGAGGTGACGGAGAAGTGAAGCATCTCAGGCTGCGTCTGAATCTCAACGCATTCAGACCCAGGGTTCTGACTGGAGCGCATCTCGCTGCTGAGTTTCAGCTGAAACATCAATTGATTTATTTTTTGTGCACAGCTTGACCTTAGCATTAACGCGTGTGGTGAGATGGACATGGCATGCTAAAGGGGACTTTTTATATCCATGGAGAGCTTTTTTAACGAGAGTAAAATCTCGGAACATCGAGGCCACCTGACCCAGCCGCAGGTGGAGGCTGCGGGAGAGGACAGACATGGACCGAACCGGGATCTCAGCCTCCGCGCACTGACCGGGTGTGTCCTGTGCGTCCTGATCGTCTCCACTCTGTTGGGCAACACGCTAGTCTGCGCCGCAGTCATTAAGTTCCGCCACCTGCGCTCCAAAGTAACCAACTCGTTCGTGGTGTCGCTGGCTGTGTCCGACCTGTTCGTGGCCGTGCTGGTGATGCCGTGGCGGGCGGTCTCCGAGGTGGCCGGGTTCTGGTTCTTCGGCCACTTTTGCGACACCTGGGTGGCTTTTGACATCATGTGCTCCACCGCATCCATCCTCAACCTGTGCATAATCAGCATGGACCGCTACTGGGCAATCTCCAACCCGTTCAGGTACGAGCGCAGGATGACGCGCAGGTTCGCCTTCCTGATGATTGGCGTCGCCTGGACGCTCTCCATCCTAATCTCCTTCATCCCTGTACAGCTCAGCTGGCACCGCGCGGATAATTCCACCCGGACCAGCCCAGGTGACTGCAACGCGAGCCTGAACCGGACCTATGCCATCTCCTCATCCCTCATCAGTTTCTACATCCCTGTGGTCATCATGGTGGGCACGTACACGCGCATTTTCCGCATCGCACAGACCCAGATAAGACGGATCTCTTCTTTGGAAAAGGCTCCAGGACCCCGTGCGCAGAGGCTTTCCACCTTGACGCACAACGAAAGCACACTGAAAACGACCTTTAAACGGGAAACTAAGGTTTTAAAGACACTGTCCATCATCATGGGGGTCTTTGTGTTTTGCTGGCTACCGTTCTTCGTCCTAAACTGCGTGGTGCCGTTCTGCAACCTGGACCAGCCTGGAGCTCCGCCGTGCGTCAGCGACAGCACTTTTAGCATCTTCGTATGGTTCGGCTGGGCCAACTCGTCCCTAAACCCGGTGATTTACGCCTTCAATGCGGACTTCAGAAGGGCCTTTTCCACCATCCTTGGCTGCAACAGATGCTGCTCCACATCTGCAGTGGAGACGGTGAACTTCAGCAACGAGCTGGTGTCCTATCACCACGACACCACGCTGCAGAAAGAACTGGTGGCTGGCCCCGGCGCACAGAGAATCATCCCGGCGCACACAGCGGAGGAGCTTGAGCAGAACTTTGACAAACTTTCCGAAGATCCCCGAAACCATCGGAATCTGCTGCTCCCTGCCATCCTGCAGTTTGAATGTGAGCAGGAGATCTCTTTAGACATGATGCCTTTTAATTCCTCCGAGCACATTGACTGCTGTGGTATCCCTGGTCAGACCCAGGACCTCTGAGTATCCTGGACTCTTTAGGAGCCAGGCCGATAGGCAATAAACCCGATTATTATTAAGCCGCATCACCATAAAGTTTTTTTTTTTTTTGCTTTCTGTTGCTGATTGTTTTTTTCATTGAACACATTATGCACCTCAGTCAAGTTAGAATATCATTAAAGTTAATCGGTTTCAATTATAATTACATTTAAAAAAATATAAGTTGACCTATATAGATTCCTTACAAACACAGAATGTTTCAGGTGTTCATTTCTGGTAATTTTGATGATTTTGACCAACACACGCATTGGGACGACTGCTGACTTGACAGTTGTTCACCACTCACTGACACCCTCCAGATGGAGCTTTAATCACAAAAGGTCACTGATAGAGAAGATGGCTTTTCACAGAGTTCTGTACCCAAGCTTATTACTGGAACGTTGAGTGGAAGGAGGATTGTGAAGCAATGCCCATACATTTTGAGGGAGATTTAAATAGTGTGGAATGCAGCTGGAATTGGAACTTCAAGATCTACCAGACATCTACAAGTATTAGCAGGAAATGGGCTACAACTGTTGCATTTCTTGTGTTAAACCACTTCTGAACCAGAGACAACATCAGAAGCATCTAACTTGGGCAAAGGAGAAAAAGGCCTGGACTGTTGCCCAGGGATCCAGAAGTAAATTCTGCATTTCATTTGGAAATCAAGATCCCAGAGAGAAAGATTTAAAGGTACAGAATCCATGTTGTTTGAGGCACATTTTGAAGTATTGCGAAGATGAAGATGAGAGACACCAGATCCACCAATGCAGACAAGCTGAAGGCCGCTATTAAAGCAACCTGGGCATCCTTAACAACTCAGCAGAACCACAGGCTGATCTTCTCTGTATATTTAAATAAATACCTTTTATTGGTCAAACAAAGAGTAATATTCTAATTTGTAATATGTAACATTCAAATTTTCCATGAGAAAATTAATTTTAGGTTTTATTAGTAAGCTATAATCAACTAAATTAACTGAAATCAACAATCAAATGGCTATATTAGCATCTGAAATTCTATTTTATTGAGATGCACATGATAGTCAAACTGAAATTTCAGACTGGGTCCTTTACATATTACAGAGACGCTTTATAACAATTGAATGTTTTATCCTTCTCCTTCTGAATGAGGCTCAGAAAGTCTGCCACTGAAAATCTGCAGACAACGGAAATCCACCTTTTTAAAAAAAAATCTCAGACATCCAAACGCTTCAGTTATTAAATCCTATATAACTGTATTTATATAAAAGCTCATTGTTGCTGATTGAAACAGATCTCTGTAAAATATGTTTTATGCCAACAGATTAATGCATAATAACCCTGAGAGCCTGTTTGAGTAATTGATGCTCTGCCAATTTATATCCTCTCGTTTGATGTGAGTGTAGCTGTCTTTGATATGTTAAAGACAGCTGATAGAAGGATAATTAACAGCAATTACATCATTAATTTCTGAGCCTGATTGCCTCTTTGTGCAATTGTAGTTGCTTCGTATCATCCACCTCACGCTGAGAAATTGAGGCAGAATGAAGCAGATCTGTTTTTGGTTGTAACAGAGAATCTGAAAGTTGTATTGCTTTTGTTGCTGTGTGCTCTGTAAGGAGAAGTCCCACTTGGATCTAATTACTTCACTGCATCCTCCATTTCTTATGCAAATATATAAACAATTTTCCCATCAAGATGGGGTACTTTTTGCAGAGTAAAGTTAAACCTAAGACAATAATCATGTTTACTGTTGAAAGGGTAGAGTGGAAACGCTGGAGGTGGGATGCAGTGGCTGAGTCTGAGCTGAAGTCCCATTAATTTAATATGCACAGGAATGAACACCATAAACGACTCCTAAAATATTTGACCAAAGAGGTTATTAAAATAATAAAAAAAAAAACAAGAACATAAAAATGCAGTAAAGTATAAATGTGTATGCACTTGCACAGTATTAAACATAAAATAACTACACACCACAAACAGAACAGTTGCAATTAAAGGAGGGAGGGATGGAAACACCAGGAAATCTTATGACACCTGCTTTATTAAATTCTTTCCAACTTAGCCAAGAGTTGGAGATGTAAATACTATATGATCGATTTAAGATTAGCATTAGATTTTTTGCAGAGAAAATGAGAATATATAATTACAAGAAACAGAAGGACCTCACATGTCAGTCCAATTCTGCCAAGATTCTTTAGTAAAATATAAAAACATTTTGCTGAATCTATAAAGATTCCTAAATCACATTCATTTTTTTCCTTATGAATTGTTTTTAGAAACATTAACATTATGTTGAAAAGGTAGTTTTAACAGTTATAGTTGAGTTCAACTCCTTTTATCTGCCCCACATGTTCACTTTGAACATCACAATGTAAGACATTTGGGATTTTTACCTGTCAATTGTCACAGAGCTGAAACCACTGAACCTAAACACCAGGGGCCAGTGTCGCAGTCAGGGCTTAAATAAAACCAGAGAGAGACATTAAGGACATCCTTCAATCAAATGAGGTGTGAAAATTTTGACAGGTGGGGGGGACTTCCGGTGGCTGGGACATCCTAGGGCGGGACTTCCGGTGGCTGGGCCTTCCTGTGACGTAACCGGATATCATCATTAATCGGATTTTGTCATTAGCCAGATATCATCATTAATCGGATGTTGTCATTACAAGGAAGCGAATCTTTCTAATTGTATGTTTTTAGATGTTTTTTACATCTAAAAACAAAACATGTAGTTTCTCCACTTTAAAGGAACAGTCAATTTAATGCAGGCACATCACACAAAATTCTGATAAAAAGAGAGAACCTGACAGATTGTAAATTCATTTTGTTTTAACACAGGGGGTTATTTAGATGCTATTTAGAAAAGAAGGATGAATTGGCTTCTGTTGTAGAGATGAACTGAAAAAATAAAAAATAAAGGTTATAAAATCCTCAGACATGTCACTGTTTATTGAATTAAAGCAGACAACTTGTGTATTGTCTCAGACAGTCTTCACACCAACTGTAGTCAAAAGTAATTAAGAGGAAAATAGCACTTTCCTGGCTATAAGTCTGGAGCATTGTCTGACAATACACATCCACTTTTTAATGAATAGATGGTCAGACTTCTAAACATCCACAGGTGTTTCTTGTGCATTGTCTCAGACAGTCTTCACACCAACTGTAGTCAAAAAGTAATTAAGAGGAAAATAGCACTTTCCTGGCTATACGTCTGGAGCATTGTCTGACAATACACATCCACTGTTTAATGAATTAACGCATCTGCGCTGTTGCTGAGGTGTCTCGGGGGGTATGGCCAAGGGGCGTAACTAAGCGCGCTAATAGGATTTCATCATTAGGGGGCGAATCTAGAATCAACAAATTAAAAAACAGAGGGGCGTTCTTCATTGTTGGTTTTAAATACTAGCGGAAAACGCAACAATTTACCTGCAGCATTCGCTGGAAAAGAACGCTTGTTGAACAATGGTTAGAGTTAGGAGAGTTTTTCATCAAACCGGGGAGAAAAGCAAGATGTGCCAAGATGATGAACAACCATCTACATCATCTATTTCCTCGTCTGAGATACCTATCGGAATTCCTATCGTAACATACTCTGCAGATGATGATTCAACTTCACCAACAACAACGGATGAAAAACAGGCCTCAGGTCAGCTAAGACGTACATCTCTTCTGTGTGAAACCCCAGTAACCGTCTACAGGCATACGCGCCGTGAAATGGATGCCCCGAAGAAATCAACATATTACCTATGCAAGGTACAAAGGCCTCCGTTCGACACTCTGCAGGAAGAGTGGTCTTTGGAACCATATGGACTGAGCGGTAGCTGGGGGTATATTTTCATGTACGAAATAGGAGAGCTCTGCCTGTATCAATTGGATCAAGACGAGGTATTTAATGGATCATTGGCTCTGTGTACTCTCACCCACAACGACTGGGCTGTGTTACGGCTGGCAATCCCACACCTTAACGATAACCCTGAATCAGTCTCAGTGTACGAAAGGGAGGATGAAGATGAAAGCTCTCCTCGACCAGCAAAAAGGATGAGAATGTGTCCTTCCGATGTTGAAATAGCTGCGAGAGAACCTCTCTTTAGTGCAGTGTGGGGGTCAAAAACCACAGCAAATGGCCGCTGGTCTTTTCAGGCAAGCAAACGCAAGAATAACCAGACGACCCCCTCAGATCTGTTTGTGTTGGAGGCATTCAATCAGAACTGCGGTGTATTCAAGACTGTGCTGGCTCTACCGTATGATGCTTGGGTTGAGAAGATGAATGAAATTGGACAGCGTCTTTCCAACCTTTTCGAAAACTCACGCTGCTGGATTGATGTTATGTTAGTGAAAAGAATCCTGACGTTCCCTGTTGTGGATCTAAAGCCCACCCTCTTTTGAGGACCCACTCCCCTTCTTGAGGACCCTCCCACCTTCCTGCGCTATATATCAGGGTCTAACTGTGAGCTCACAGACTCTTCTTCTTCATAACGGCGGGTGGCAGACCTTGAGAATGTATGGAGCGTACGGGAAAACACCATACTGGGACCTCTATAGCCAGCAAGAAGAGACCGTCTTCTCTCCTGATCATGATGATAAAAGCTTCAACACCGGGCCATATCATCCACCTTCTCCAGACCTCTACTCACCAGCCGCCTCATCGTCGCAGCTCTTTGAGTCCCTATTCAGTTCAGGGACACCGACAGGATACAACCTCAGATCGTATCATCCGCCTTCACCCGGCCTCTATTCACCGCTATGCGTGGCTGTACACACAGATATCAAACCTGAAGACAAGAAGGTGATCGTGGAGGACGAGGCAACCATCAGCTACTCACCCTCCCCACAAACTCCAGACCCGATACCTGCCCCTCAGCCTTCACCAGAGGAGGAGGAGAGTAATCAGGGTGATGAAATTGACGGCTGGATCTCAAGCGCTCTCATCAATACGGTGAAAACAGCAATACTTCATTTATTCAACATAACCTGTTTGAACTATGTCAAAGAAACCTGTTATGGGTGCATTACGAACCACCCGAGCCAACGACAGCATCAGTGCCTGGAGATATTGGAGGAGGAGTATGACCAAGTCAACTTTCAACGCATCGTGCGACGACTCGTAAACCCCAAGCTCCTTCCTGCTATTCGGAAACTTCTGACACTTCGACGCATACAAGCAGATGACTTCAGAGTGAAAACGATTGCTGAGATGGTTTTATATGAACTGAAATCGGTACAAGGCTTCCATAGTGCAATCACTGATATGTACGATAAGATGAGCGGTAATGATTGTGTCAAGCAGCTTAACTCTGTCTCAGAGTGCTACGATCCGATCTCAGATGATTGATGACTTGTTTTGTCTTTTCTGTATTCTCTCTCGGCTTTCTACTGGTATACATATATAACAGTTTTTTTTTTTTTTTAAAAGATTGCAATGTTTGAATTGATCTTTATTATCTGAATGTGTTTTTTTTTTCTGTTTCTCTATTAAATACGGGTACAAAATAAAAAAAGAAGTATAAATATACCCTCATGTGTTTGTTTTATTCATTATTTAACAAGTAGTCGTCAGAGTGAGCATAAAACTGGGATGTCTGAAAGAAGGATCATGAAAAATGTATATTACAACCCATCAAATCCTGGAAGTTTAGGGGGTTTAGAAAGGTTGAGGAGGGTTATACAAGATGAAACGGGGAAGAAGGTAGCGGTTGAAAAAGTTAAAGATTTTTTATCGGGAGAAAATACCTATACTCTACATAAACCTGCAAGAATAAGGTTCCCAAGAAACAGAGTTTTTGTCACCAGACCATTGAGACAGTTCCAAGCCGATCTCTGTGACATGCAAGCTCTGGCCAAGGAAAATGATGGTTACAATTATTTATTAACAGTCATTGACATCTTTTCAAAGAGGGCGTATGTACGTGTTTTGAAGAGGAAAACTGCTGCAGAGGTGCTAAAGGCTTTTGAATCAGTTTTTAAAGAAAGTCAGGTCCCAAAAAAACTTCAGACTGATGCAGGGAAATAATTTTTTAACAAGAAATTTAAGCTTCTAATGGAGAAACACGGTATTGAACATTTTGCCACAGCAAGTGAAGCAAAAGCCTCTGTGGTTGAGAGGTTTAACCGTACGTTAAAAACAAGGATGTGGAGATATTTTACTGCTAACAACACCCGGCGGTACATTGACGTCCTGCAAAATTTAACTAGAAGCTACAACCACAGCTACTACCACACCAGCATTAAGATGAGCCCAATGGAAGTGACCTCAGAAAATGCCTTTCAAGTGTTTCAGAATCTGTACGATGTTACCTCCAACAGATATTGCAGGGACTCAGTGACAATGTTTAAACAGGGGGATCTTGTCAGAATATCCAAGGTACGTGGAGTGTTTGACAAAAAATACAAACAGAGTTTTACGGATGAAGTGTTTACAGTGTATGAGCGGATACCCCGATCTCCTCCTGTATACAAACTCAAAGATTTGGATGGAGAACCTATTGAGGGTTCTTTTTACGCTGAGGAACTTCAAAAAGTAAAAATATTTAAGGACAAGATGTATCAAGTGGAGAAAATATTAAATCAACGCACCGTCAAGGGTGTCAAACAGGTTTTTGTACGCTGGAAAAATTGGCCTGAGAAATTCAACAGTTGGATCAAGTTTGATGAACTACGAAACGTATAAAATAGGTGTGTACTAAAACCTAATGATTCATACAGCATCATGGAACGCAAGGCAGAGGATGACGGTTTTTACATTACCCTTCCCTCTAATGCTAGCATGGAAGTGTTTAAAAATAATACCAGTTCGAGTTTCCGTGTAAATTTAGCTCAACATATTGATTTAGAAGGCCAATGGATGTTTGCATTAGTAGAGATTTCATACCCTCATACATGGCATAATTTACCGGATTATGATGCCTACTTTGAATGGAGGAAGGTTGGCGATGTGGAGATCAATACGCAAAGGATCAGAAGTGGCTACTATAACAGCGCTATTCAACTCAAGACAGAGATGGAACTGTTTTTCAAAAAAATGAACTCGAGTATCCGCATTAAATTCAGCAAAGTTCAAAAGAGATTTGCATTTCAAGCAAGCGGTCCGTATGAAATAGACTTCTTCAACACTCTGGCTTATATGATGGGCGTGAAACCAGGGCAATGGATTCATGTATCTGAACCAAAACTGGCTCCTTTTCCGGTAGATATAAAGGCTGGTTTCTATCACCTATACTGTTACAGCGACATGGTCAGCCCGCAAATAGTAGGCGACACTTTTGCGCCTTTACTGCGGACCGTCAAAGTACAAGGCGACTTCAGTGATATGGTTACTCTGACGTTTAACCCTGCCCACTACGTTCCAGTTTCCAGAAGACATATTGAAAATATCCATATAGAAATTAAATCGGACCAAAATGTTCCTGTAAATTTCGTCTATGGTAAGACCATCGTAAGACTACACTTCAAACCGGTGATATCACAACGTAGCCTGAGATAAATTTTATTTGTATAAACAGAGATATATATAACCTCTAAGACTGATTGATTATCATTCATATTACCCTGGTCCTTCAACACTGCATCAAGCAGGCAAGAGAGAACATGGCACATCTCAGTCTGAGACGTGATCCAAATCGCTTTGTAAATTACTATGTAAGTCAATCAGGCGGTAATCTGCCAGGGTTTTATGGGGCCCCGGTCATGTACGGACGCGGAATTGGATCATTATTTTCAAAATTATTCTGCTTCGTATCCCCTCTGGTTAAAAAAGGATTTGCTATTTCAAAACCCCATCTTAAAACGGCTGCATCAAATATCGCTTTGGATGTCATCAGTAGAGCCGTGAGTAAAATGAGTGGTTCTACACGCACCGAAGGTCAAGAAGGTTCAGGAATTATGGTTTTATCCAAAAGACCCAGAACAAGACCCCCTGGTGATCGTTTAAGGACAGTTAAAAAACAACGACAAACGCGAAAAAGGAGATCAGTTGGAGCTGACAAACGAAGAGGAAGGAAGTCATCCGCATGTTTTGATATATTTAAATAATGGCTCTTTTACATAACAAATCATCAGAGTGCACGCTGGCAGAGTTGGACTTATTTTCTGCCCCGATGACGCAGCTATCGATTGAAGATAAAATTTACACCGAGATCCAGCCTTTATCAGCAATCACCGATGGAGGCCCGATCGAGTTTTTCATTCCGGGAGATGGAGAAAAGTATCTAGATCTCAACGATACGCTGTTGCATCTCAGAGTGAAAATTACTAACGAGGATGGAACAAACCTGCCGGATGATGCACCTGTAGGGCTCATCAACTACCCGTTAAACACCATCTTCAGTCAGTGTGACGTCACTCTCGGAGATCGAGTGATTTCACAATCCAGCGCTACACATCCATACAGAGCCATGATTGAGACATTGTTAAACTTTTCTGAGGATTCTTTAAAAAGCCAGTTTAGCTCTGGTCTTTTTTATAAAGACACTGCAGGGGCTCTGAACTCTATTGTTACAACTAACGGCCCTAACCAAGGTCTTAACAACAGAGCAGGCTTTACGGAAAATTCCAGGGAGGTACATCTCCTAGGCCCCCTGCATGCAGACATATTTTTCTGTGAAAGACTTCTTTTAAACTCTGTTGACCTCAAAATTAAACTTACAAGAGCCAACGATGCCTTTTGTCTCATGGCCGCAAGAGACTCTACTTTCAAACTCAGGATATTAGGAGCATCTCTTTTTATCAAAAAAGTTACTGTCTCTCCAGCTGTACGACTGGGTCACACTACAGCTTTAATGAAAGCAAATGCTCTGTATCCACTTTCACGTGTGAATGTGAAAACATATTCCATCCCTGAAAATTCAAGGGTATGCAACCAAGATAATCTTTTCTTAGGCGTCTTTCCCAAGTATGTGGTGATTGCATTACTGGATCATGACGGTTTTACAGGAACACGCAATCTCAATCCGTTTGACTTTAATAATTTTGATATGGAATATTTAGCTTTGTGTAAGGATGGCAGACAAATTCCAGCTAAGGCCTTCCAGCCCAATTTTAACCAAGGTAATTCAGTGAGAGAGTATTACAACTTGTTTACGGCTACAGGACGACATCTAAAAGATCTTCCGCTGAGTATAACACGTCAGGAATTTAATCAAGGATACTCTCTATTCGCATTTAATCTTAACCCGGGTGAGGACACAGATGCTCTATCTCCAGTTTCCAGTGGGAATTTAAGACTGGAAATGCGTTTCAGAAACCCGTTGCCTCATACCACCACGCTGATCATCTACGCTTGTTATGACTCTATTTTAGAGATTGATTCAAAGAGGCGTGTGCTGGTGGATTATTATTAATCTAATCAGACATGAATAATCATGAAATTGAGAACATACTGCATCATCTGCTGGGAGATTTGTTTTGCGGTGTGTGGCCGTGCGACCAGCTCCCGCTGCTAGCTGACAAATTCCCAGGGCCGGCCTACTTTATTGTGAACACACATCCTTCACACATGCCTGGAGAACACTGGTTAGCTCTGACTTTGGATGAGAATGGTCAATCCAGCTTTTTTGACTCTTATGGATTCTCTCCGAATTTCGAGTTCTACCCGTCAAGCATCGTAACATTTTTAGAAGACAGATCCTCAAAAATATTGTATCATAATAATCAGCTTCAAAACACTATGTCCACTGTGTGCGGTCACCATTGCATTTTTTATCTATGTCATAGAGCGTGCGGATTATCACTGCAGCAAGTGTTGTCAAAATACCCCGGAGATGTGATTAAGAATGATTTAATGGTATCTAACCTTGTGAAAAAATATCAGAAATGTGTCATTAATCAAAGTTGTACATTTTATACTCACGGAACATGCTCTTTGGAGATGTTTCTGGATTGTTATGGAATTTGAATTGTCTTTTTTTTTTTTCCATTGTTTGTTTTTTCTTATGATATAATATTTGTGTAATGACATCATATGTTAGTGTGTGAAGTAGAGAACGAAGCTAGACTTGAAAATATAATAAATAAATATTTTATTGAATAAAAGAAATAGACTACATGTTTCATTTTCTTATAACGGTTTATGGTGAAAATGTAATCCATCGGGGTGGTAGTGTCGTCTTACGAAGAGACTTTTTTGACTTCCCATCAGCATTTTTTGGATCTTCAAGCTCGGATCTCGACCAATGGGGAGAATGAGTTATCTGCCTTCTTCTTCTTGTTCTTCTCTGCTTAATGCTGGGTGGTGTACCCCCATTTTCAATAGATGTACCCCCTGTTTTGAACTGTCTGTATTCTTCACGAGCATAAGGGTTAATGACTGAAGATATGGGGATGTTTACCTCTGACAAGGTATGTAGAAAATCTGACCACCCTTGGGGTAGCCATGCTCCAGATTTTTTAAACGGAAGGATGAGATTTTTCAACAAGTCAATCATGTGGGACCCCTTTACAACATTCCCTTTATATACAAATTCACCTCGCGAAGTCCAACTCTCACTTCTTTCGGATAATTTCATCAAAATGTACTCAGCATTTTTACGGTTATGCTTCGGTAGGCTTTTCAGTACATCCGTAACAACCTGATCCTTAGGGGCCTCGTCCTGCCCTGGGCCTTGTTTTTCTTGGGACCGCTCATGTTCAGGAACCTCTGTGTCACGCTGCAGCGTTAAACTTACCCGCTGTTCTTCTTTCACACCTTGCTTGAGTAGAGTCAGATACCTCTGAAAAAGTGCATCATATTTCTTGATTTGTTCATAAGAAGTCAAACCGGGCTCATTTATTATCGCTCTCATTTCAGCATCCAAATTCTCCTCCGCCGTCTGTCTGATGGACGTGTCTGACTGGGTCAGACGCTTGAATTGATGAGGGGAAATGAGAAACATCTTTTGCGATGTTCTGAGAGACATTATCTCCTGATTATACCACCCACTAGATCACCGATCAAGGGAGCAAGAGCCGTTAAGATGGGGAGAATAAAACCACCTCGTTGCCTTTTGAGAGCCAGCTGTTTAGTTTTTATTCCGTTTTTTTTATTACCCAACAATCTGATGATTTTTCTTTGCTTCTTCAATTTCCAGTGTTGAGATGGAGATAGTTTAATGTTACCTTTTAGGATATTCAGAGCAATCTCGCACAGAGCCTGAAGAAAGTCGGGAGAGCAGTGTGCAAGAATATCTTTGCGCTTCTGCGGGGTGGCCTCAAACAAGGCTCTGAATAAGGGTACATTCCTTTTTATACGTGCAGACATGATGACTTACTTTGTTCTGGGCACATACACAGCAGGCCACTGGTGAGGAAGTATGCCTGTTCTCAATCTGAAATGTTCTGGGCAGGTAGGCATAAAATCGATGATTAAATATCCATGAGCTTCTCTCGTCGCATCTTCAAAACTCTCCAAGAAGAGACCATTTTGAGATGGAAACATTTGACGGGCTAGTATATTCAGCTGCAGCTTATCTCTCGGGTTCTTAAACAACACCATATAATTACAGTTCAAACTAATAGTGCGACTGAACTTTCCTTGATGAAAAACATTCTGAGTCAACATCATAACACTCATATTACGATGGTGACGAAACTGGGTAAAGACCTTCATCACGTTTTCATCATCTGAGGCTTGAGCGATAACATCGTCTAGAATAATCAGATGATTCTGATCAGGAGGAAACAGGTTTCCATCTTCAAAAGAATGAGGCAATCCTTCCACAAATTTTATATTTTTATTCATCTTCTGCAATTCAGCATACATGGGTTGAAAAGAAGTGTAAATCCACACAATATTTTCTGGAACAACATCCATGACATGGTTACAGTTCTGCAAAACACTTTTTACAAAAAAGGATTTTCCACAACCACTGGGTCCTATTATCATACACGAGAAAGGCGCTCTAAATCTAGGATCAAAATCAACCTCCTGTAAATTGGCAGATTGCAACATTTTTATTTTATCTTTCTTCTTCTTCTTCTTATGCTCTAATAACCAAAAGGCAGAGTTGTCCCGTCAGAAAAAAGGCATCTCTTGTCATACACCAACCGAAACCTTTTAACAAATGCAGCATTTCTTAAGAGGAATCTCTTTTTATCCCTCCTGATCGTGTGCTGAGGGATTTCAATGACACCCTCAGTTGACCCCTGTAAGTAGCCCTGGACCAGCCCTTTGATGCTGTCCAAATTGACCCTCTCGCTGCATTCATGCGTCTGAGTGATACCCTTAGCACGTATCACTAGCTTTTTCTGGTTTTTGGTTTGATATGCATAACTCTTGGGTCCTGTTGATGCAAACTCCGAAATGCTGTCTCCTGCGAGCTCGTCAGTAAGATCACCCAGATAATTCCCCAACTCCAGAGGAGTTTCACCACTTTTTGTCACATAAATCAAACTGTCTGTGTCAATATAAATCAATCTGTCCTGCAATTGCTCCATGCTGCGGAGACGTTTTAAACGTGCATAAGCGGTGGTGAATGCTGCAATAAACACATTGTTTACCTTGCTTGGGGGGGAGATGACACGTTTGCTGTAGTTCCACTGCACTACACACATTTCAGGGTTGAAGAAATGGAAGTAGTTAACGCTGTATTTACTCGAGAACATGAAGCTGAAAAACTCATCAGGGTTAGTGATGGCTGTGGTCTGAGACAGATCACTTTGCTGCGCAAACTTTCCCCAAAAGCTGTTTAAGCACAGTTTCGCTACCTGACTTTTGGCAGGGTTCACCTCGATTTTGCTTGCGTCTAATTGGATACCCTGGTGAAGTTTGTAGTCTGCGACATACTTTGACCTGCTCTCCTCATCCACCGCTTCAGATGGGTAGCCTGAAGCCTCCTGCTTACCCTTTAAAAAGCAGTGAATGTAACCTTTAAAGATTGTGTCGCTGGTCTTCTCAAAATGCCAAACTTCAGTGATTTTAGCTAGGCGATAACCACACTGCAGCGCTTTACAAAACTCTACACTCACCCACACACCTGTCAGAGCTCTGTCCACATCATTATGCCTGCAGGGACCTGACTGGTTATTTATTTCAGCACATGTGCGACAGAGAGTAAACACCAGTTTACCTTGGGATGTTCTGTAAGGCAAAACAGGGAAAAAGAGCCCTCGTGGGGGGTAGACCACAGCTCTGATGAGGCCAAAGTAGCTGCTGGGGTCATCAAAATCTTTGTAAATGATGGTGGGGTGCCCGAGGGGAAAGACGCAGCTAGCATTTACATAGGGGTACAGAGATGTGTAATCCACATAGTGTACAGTTTCACCTGCCCCTGCTGTGTACCTTAACCTCATAGGACAGGTGCGTCCACCATACAGAGCATCTCGGGGTGATAGCGGTTCGGGTGCATTAACTTTCTCAAGAAAGCTGATCACCCCTGGGTCTGATTTTTTCATTTCAGTCCACTCATGCTCCCAGATAACCTCGAGACGAAGACCGTACACAGTTTGGAGCACCTTGCTTCTCTCAACAGTGGCTGCGTAAAACTGTTCAAATGCGACCCCTCTCAACGGACATTTGTCATGAGGCATGTAACACTTTTTACAGCCGTGGAAAAAACAGCCGTAAAATTCAAACGCAACTTTGACACCGTTAATCTCTGCATACCCATCCACAGAATATGGACCAATTTTCCTTTCCCCCATGTTTAATGCATGTTCGATGTAAATTTTTCTGCTGTCTGAAATCCAGCCAAGCCATTGAATGGACGTACTAGAAAACGTCTGACTACTACGCCTGTAGTCCAGAGGTGAGGGGATGGCCAAGGTTTTAGGAGGAAGGAAATTGGTTACAAAAACCTTCATGCAGGCTGAGGCTATCGTGACGCATTTAAGCGGATCCACACTTGTCTCCTGAAAGAACTCATCCCTGAATTTAACACAACCTTGATAAAGAATGTCCACATCATTTTTACAATAACGAAGAGCTTCCTTCTCAAAGTCAAAGATCCCTTTGCTCGCTTCTCTGTACCAGCTGCTAAACACCTGTTGTTCTTGAAGGCTCATGCGTTCTACAGCGTAGGAGGATGGAGGAGGAAAAGACCCCACATACTGGAGATGTTGCTCAGACGAGAATAGGTGGGGGAAAAAACCTTTGGTCTGACCACTAAAACCTATTGCTTTCGGCATCGCACTAAGCTTCATACACATGAAGGACAGACTATCAATGTATTTTAACCTGTAATCAGGGTCGGTTAAACAGAGAACTTTACTTCCCTGCATGATGAGATGAGGTTTAATGCCTAACTGCAGCATAGCTGTGATAATCAGGTAGCTATCATACCCACGTGCGTTATGAGCTATTAAGGTAAAGCCTCTGTACATCGGTCTCCTGAAATGGAGAAGTAATTTTTGGGTGCAATTCAATCCATAAGCATGCCATTCCTCACCTTTCAGCGTTGCAACTCCCTCCCCAGCTCTAAAGCCTGATTATCAGTAAGGTTAGAGTCAGAGACGTGTGCAAGACTTATGGCAAGGCATAACTGGTGACCGGTATTATCTACAATATACAGGTGACGCTTTTTCTTATTAATCAGTTCACAGTCTAACGTTCCTTTAACCCTATGTTTTGACCCTCCTGCAGGGTCATTAACTACCTGTAGAACAAATTCCAGGTTATTATCTGCAGGCATTTCAGCGTTGGACTGTACTAACTCATCCAGAAAATCCTCAAAAGCAGGCAGAATCATATTCCCATCATCGTTAATGGTAAACGTGACGTTACGGTTCAGATTTTCCCCGACTAATTCTAGCTGCACAACATCGTTACGTCTGGCTAAAGATCTTGCAGTATCGGCTAATTCAGTGAGAATATGCATGATGTTTATATAGATTGTAGCAAGATCAGGAACATGACCAGGGCAGGGAGGCGGGATGGTAAAAGGTCTCCTTATTTCAATGTTATTAAAACGTTCACGTTCAACAGTCGCAGGAGGATCTCCCTCAATCTGATCAGGGTTGACTGCAACCTCTGGATTGAAATTGCTGCCATGCTGCCCAGTATGATCAGCGGCGTGTGACGTTGAAGGAATTTGTAAGTCAGCTGATTCATTTTGCTGAATGCTGGATGGAGACGGTGTTCTATTTAAATCTTCAACAGCCTGTTCTAATGAGCTTAAAAAGTCACCGTACAGATTTTGATTTACTACATTTTCACTGTTAGCAGGAGATGCATTTAACCCGATGTTATCTGCTACATCAGCATTAACAGGAATTTCATTAAGATGAGCAACAACATTCCTTATCTCATTCAGCGCATGTGTGATCTGGCTTTCCATATTAACATGAGTATCAGAAGAAGAAGAAGAAGAAGAAGACCCAGCTGATTCATTTTGCTGAAGGCTGGATGGAGATGGTGTTCTATTTAAATCTTCAACAGCCTGTTCTAATAAGCTAAAAAAGTCACCGTACAGATTTTGATTTATTACATTTTCACTGTTAGCAGGAGATGCATTTAACCCAATGTTATCTGCTACATCAGTATTAATAGGACTTTCATTAAGATGAGCAACAACATTCCTTATCTCATTCAGCGCATGTGTGATCTGGCTTTCCATATTTACATGAGTATCAGAAGAAGAAGAAGAAGAAGAAGACCCAGCTGATTCATTTTGCTGAATGCTGGATGGAGATGGTGTTCTATTTAAATCTTCAACAGCCTGTTCTAATAAGCTAAAAAAGTCACCGTACAGATTTTGATTTATTACATTTTCACTGTTAGCAGGAGATGCATTTAACCCGATGTTATCTGCTACATCAGCATTAATAGGACTTTCATTAAGATGAGCAACAACATTCCTTATCTCATTCAGCGCATGTGTGATCTGGCTTTCCATATTAACATGAGTATCAGAAGAAGAAGTAGAAGACCCAGGGATCAGTTTAAATTACCTTGATATCAGCGCAATGTTTCACTAACAATGTCTGACATGCTGCCAGACGTGTTAAACATGATGCTTTATTACAACGGTCACGTAAGGATAGGGGAACTCTCTGTCTGCGCTGTTGCTGTCCAGGTCTCGATGAAATCTGCTCCACCATCAACGTTGCCTCTGGAAAGATAAAGAAAAAAATAAATTAATGAAATATGCGAATTAATTCAGTAGGTAAATGAGTATAAGAAGAATTAAACTTACCGTTCAATAAACCTTTAACAAGCCTTGCCCTGGTATAAAGAGCACAGAGTCGCCGTCTTTTCCTCAATTTAAGATATTCTGTGGTAAACAAAATAAAGTTACCTTACAATGCAGGTCTTTTGAAAAAAAAAAAATCTTGTTTCTATGAAGATTTGAATATAACTATAACTTACTCCATACACGGGGTATTTGAACGGTTCCGGGCGGTTCCAACTCTTCCTGCACTGAACTGCTACAGTTCTGCTGAATGTTATCCAGGCTTGGGTTCTGGATTAAATCATTCGATATATCTGTAAAGTATTTTATCAGGGGTTAAAACAAGTCTGCAATATCGCATAGACCTGTGAAAACATATGCTTAGAAATATATATATATATATATATATATATATATATATATTTTTTTTTACTTACTCTCCTCTTCCGGAGCTGTTAATTTTTCCGGCGCACGGTCAGGTGACTGTGGTACATGAATGGTTTCGCCCTCTATTTCATGTTTAGCTGGGATCGGATTCTCTTTTTTAAAGACAAGTTTCCGTCTCAACTTTGATTTTTTTCGGAGGCAGACGGTTACAAACGCTGACCTCTCCAACGTTCAGGAATACGTCTCTTGTTAAATCTGTAAGTAGAATTTATCTAATTTATTTTTTAAATCACAAAATAGCATTCACCAGTTGACTAAACTAGATGTTGTTGTTGCAGTTAATAATTACCATAGTCAGACTGTGTAAAAACGATACCATCCAGCTCATCACTCATGGGTTCTAAAGAATATAAGTTAAACATTATTATTATCCAACGAGCATTCACAAGCACTTAAAGAATTCTTAAAGATGAATACTTACTACTGAAGATTGCGTTGTATCTTTCGATAGAAGCAGAATGTTCACCTTCTTCGTTTCCTGAAATATTTTCCGACATTTTTTTTTCAGCTTCTCCTTACAAGTGTTCTAAAAATATTTCAGTGTAATTGGTTAAAAATAAACTTTTAGCTACCAGATTTGAAGCCGATCTCCCAGTAAAGATTGCGCTGTATCTCTCGATAGAACCAGGGATGACTGACTGCACCACCTTCAGCGCGCTTAGTTACGCCCCTTGGCCATACCCCCCCGAGACACCACAGCAACACCGCAGACGTGTTAATTCATTAAACAGTGGATGTGTATTGTCAGACAATGCTCCAGACTTATAGCCAGGAAAGTGCTATTTTCCTCTTAATTACTTTGTGACTACAGTTGGTGTGAAGACTGTCTGAGACAATGCACAAGAAACACCTGTGAATGTTTAGAAGTCTGACCATCTATTCATTAAACAGTGGATGTGTATTGTCAGACAATGCTCCAGACTTATAGCCAGGAAAGTGCTATTTTCCTCTTAATTACAGTTGGTGTGAAGACTGTCTGAGACAATGCACAAGAAACACCTGTGAATGTTTAGAAGTCTGACCATCTATTCATTAAACAGTGGATGTGTATTGTCAGACAATGCTCCAGACTTATAGCCAGGAAAGTGCTATTTTCCTCTTAATTACTTTTGACTACAGTTGGTGTGAAGACTGTCTGAGACAATACACAAGTTGTCTGCTTTAATTCAATAAACAGTGACATGTCTGAGGATTTTATAACCTTTATTTTTTATTTTTTTCAGTTCATCTCTACAACAGAAGCCAATTCATCCTTCTTTTCTAAATAGCATCTAAATAACCCCCTGTGTCAGTCAGTCATTTTCTACCGCTTATTCCATAGTGGGTCGCGGGGGAGCTGGTGCCTATCTCCAGCAGTCTATGGGCGAGAGGCAGGGTGTGTTTTGTGTTAAAACAAAATGAATTTACAATCTGTCAGGTTCTCTCTTTTTATCAGAATTTCGTGTGATGTGCCTGCATTAAATTGAGTGACCTTTTAAAGTGGAGAAACTACATGTTTTGTTTTTAGATGTAAAAAACATCTAAAAACATACAATTAGAAAGATTTGCTTCCTTGTAATGACAACTTCCGGTTAATGACAACATCCGATTAATGATGATATCCGGCTAATGACAACATCCGATTAATAATGATATCCGGTTACGTCACAGGAAGCCCCAGCCACCGGAAGTCCCGCCCTAGGATGTCCCAGCCACCGGAAGTCCCGCCCACCTGTCAAAATTTTCACACCTCATTTGATTGAAGGATGTCCTTAATGTCTCTCTAACCAGGACTAAACTACTCTGGTCTAACTTAATCCACACTAATCCAATTGCTTTCTGAGATGTTGTTTAACTTCAGATCAACTCGTTCCTGACTACAGAGTCTCTGACTAAGGTAATCAAGGACCAGTCAGATCATGTGTTGGAAGCCAAATCAGATTAACAATGTGCACATGGTGCAAAGGTGAGGTTGCTCTGGAATTTCCCTATTATACATTTTAGGAGTCTATGTGTATGGAACAGGAGTTTGAGTTCTGACCAAGCATGGACAACATAAAAAGAAAGGGTTAAAAAAAAACTTCAGAGAAAGTGAAAAGATGCCTTTGAAGGAAATTATGTCAAAATATCCCATAATTGAGCACAAACATCTTAATTCAAACACAGAAATAAAAAAAATTAAAAAAAGCATGGACTGCAATTGTAAATGAATGTAATTAGAATGAAAAAGTTATCAACAGGACCCTCCAGCAGATTCAGGTAAGATTTAATTATATTATTTACAGTATCCTGATTGTTCTAATCATGCATGATGAAATGTATGTTTGCTCATATGAGGCCATATGTTGCCTTTGCTCGTAGGGAGTGTTTCAAGACAGGTGGGGGACCCCCAGTTAGACCATAGACCGATGACCTGGGAGAATTGTTGACTGGGATGATTGAAAGCCAAAAACCCTTGGAAGGCATCCCAGATGATCATCTGGACTGTTCCAGTGGGGAATCTTCAATACTCTTTGTAAATATGTGTCTCTGTGTGTATTTATTGTCCTGCTCAGGTAAGCTAAATAGTACAATCTTTTGCACTATTAATAAAAAGGAGAAATACTCTTAAAATCTTTTATCTTGTATTGTAATAACCTTTAGAAAAAGATGTCCTGTGCTTGAATCACATGTTGGATGAGCCATAACAGAGTCAGAAAAATCAGACCTGTGCACCTGTGGCAGCAGCCAGTATCTCCATCCCAGGCAGCACAGCAAGAGTGAAATGGCTGACTATCCATTAAAAACTTGCTATAGAGTTTTATGAGCACAAATTGCAATATCTAAAAGAAGAACATGAACTCAAGATAAAAATCCTTCAAGTGGAGTTGTCAGTCAAAGAGATGGAGAGACATGAAGCAACAGCAGCAGCTAAATTTCAGGGTTTTTCCTAACAATGCCTCTATTGAACCAAACTTTATTCAGTAATGAACCATATTTTCTCTTCATCTTTACCATTTTCAAAATGATACAAAATGTAGTCGAACAAAATCAATCAGATCACTCTGGATCACTCAAAGACTTCCAGCTTCTTTTCTTTATGAAAGGTGCTGCACAGCAAAGCTGTTTCTATAAGCATGTCCAGTTTTGTCATTGGCTACCTCTGTGGGAACATGTGGGTCATTGTAATATTCAGTTGGTAGGTCTATACAGCCATGCTGTCTGAGATAATTATGAAGGACTGCAGTTGCCACAATAACACAGCATTTTCTTGGTTCAAAACGTAACATATTCCTGAGACATTGGAAACGATTCTTCCAGATACCAAACATGCGCTCTACCAGCCCTCTGGTGTGGTTGTGGGCTTGGTTGTAGAGTTGCTGTGCAGGCCTGACTGGATGCAGATAAGGAGTAAACAATAAGTGCATCTGCATAACCACTGTGGCCAAGAAGGACTCCACTGTGTTCTCCAGCTTCAAACTGAGCAGGCAGAGGAGTTTTAGAAAATCCTTGAGTCATGTGTTGAACCGCTTCAATGTGCAACAATGTTTGAGAACTGCATAGTGGTAGTAGAGATACCCTGTATGTTTATTGAAAACCAGTTTTTACGATTCCTGTATAGCTCAGCATCTTCTGTTGAAGGGGACTTAATGGGAAAATGACATCCATCAATACAGCCAATTACGACAGGAAAGTCCTCATATTCATAGAAATGTAGGTTGTCTGATCAACAGCAGCTGGCAACCTGATGTAATCCTTTCTCAGTTCACATATAGCTTTGCAGACTTTAGGTGGTATAGGAGTTCCTCTTACTGAGTTACATGAAATCTTTGTCTGAAGCAAACAAATTATTTCAACTGCAATGTTTTTGTACATACAAATACGGTCACGGACATATGTATCATCATTCAGCGGGTTACTTCGGTCTCTGAGAAATCTTTCTGGTCTAGGTGGTAGTCTTGCAGCATCATTGATGTAGTCAAGATTTTGCCCATCCACAGTGAAGCATACAGCCTTTAGAAGTGTAACCTGCCTCTGGCGAGTTTTAAGTCTTCATTTAGACCTGGATTAGCTCTAGTCTTCCTTCAAGACAGAAGGTTATTTAACTCAAGACAGGACAAGTCTGGAACTACTATAATCCATATCTAAGAAAGCTGTTTCAAGAAATACTGGTTTAAAATGTGATTTAATCCAGAAGTAGGGCTGTGTGGAAAACTGGGCCCCAAAGACTTACCAGGAGTCTCTCTGTGTTATTGTTCAGAACTAAAGAATGACTGTTACAACAGAGATGGGCTGTGTCCACTGGACTAAAATTCCACATGGTGGAACTGGATCAATGATCTTTGGTCTGAACAGAGTGCGGGTGTCAGTATTATCGTTTGAAGCTTTTGTCCCACTTCTCTAAAAGTGCTTCCACATTTTCAAGAATGTCTGCATTGTCTCATTAACATGGTCCTACGGGATCAGGAATATGAGTGCTTAATTGACAGCAGAGATGAATTATCTGAAGTATGCCTGCAGACAAAAAAAAAAAAAAAAGGCCAGCACAGAAATAATTTTACTGCATTGAATAGTCCTAAATTCATTGAACAGACTGATTTCAGAAAGTTAGTGTAAATACATTATGACTTCAGTGTAAAGATGCTAAACTGGTTATAAAGCCATTACAGATTATGTAATCATGATAGCCCTTTTATTTTGCATGTTAGTACAGCAACCCACCAGCCTTAGTTTTATTTGTGTTATGTTATGGTATGCCTGAAATACCATATAGAAAAGATAAACTTATTCCCTTAAAGGATATTAGTTTAAGCAGCAGGACAGAGTAAAGGTGCACCGTTAGTAAGGGAACATTAGGAAGGATAATGGGAAAAAAAAAAAAAAAAGTGAAGAGTGAAAATAGACAATTTTTAGAAAAATGCATGCTAGACAAAGTACATTAATCTAAACACCATATTCACAGAAGGAAGATGTAAATTAGGTGACCAAGTATTTTGTTGTATTGCACAGTGTCAGTAGCCATTGCACTAAATGATCTACAACATCCACCTGTCTGGAGGACTTCGCTTGTGTGCGCACGCGTGCAGTCTCCTTTCGCTTTTGATGGCAGCACAAACAATTTTCACATTCCAGGCTGGTGTGTGAAAGCAGAGGGAAGACATTGATCTGCTTAAGCTCCTTCTTTGTGAAGGAGACCAAATCTACATTCTATTCTCCATGAGCTGTGCCTTCAGCAGGCCCTGCTCCTGTCCAGTTTGGTTTTCACCCATTTTTTGATTTTACCAAAAAAAAAAAAATTTGCTTTTTATAAAAGACGATCTAAAATGCTACATGCCATATTAAAAGTAGGAAACCAGCCACCATGGTGAGTAAACATAAACAAATCAAAGTGACCATGTAAACAAGGTTTAAGCATTGTGACTGTTTATTTTGAGTGACTGTTTATTTTGAGTATCATCCTGACACATTTCTTAATCCAGTCTAAATTTCTCACCACTGTTAGTCTTTTGCAAACAACCAATCACAGCAGCATCACACCTGGTGACAGGGGTCAACCACACCTCACCAAGATAGGAATTAGTCTCCTTGCTCAGAGTTGCTCTCAAACTGAAAGCACTCTCAAGCAAAGACTGCTTGGCAGGAATTTAGGCTAAGATAGGAGCTCTGAGAATTTGAGCCTTCTGACATGGGAATTTACTGCAGTAGAGTCATGCGGCGCCATCTTGGATGGATCCAAGATGGCACCGCAGATGGTCGCCTCGGCGTGTTGGTGCGCATTGTTTTGTTTTGTTTTTTGCTTTAAAACGGTCTTCTGTGATGGTACCCGGAGCTCTCTCACCAGAGAAGAACTCATGAACATCAGGGCTACTACACCAGATGAGTTATTTCCAACTTTTCTGCCTACTGCTCTGGAATTTTTGGACATTCTGGTCAAAGGTGCGCTCACCTTTGTTCACGCGGTGAAACGCTGGAAGAGAGGGAAACGGGCTGGGGTGCTGGTACGTCTTCGCCAGCGTGGACTACGAACACCGTTACCTGGAATATTTCTCTCTAAAGTGCGCTCACTTCCCAATAAAATTGAGGAACTACAACTGCTGTTGGGGAAAAACAGGGACTTTTATTCATTGGCAGTTTTGTGCTTCACGGAGACGTGGCTGTGTGGATTAATACCGGACTCTGCGCTGCAGCTGGCAGGATTCCAGCTCTACAGAGCGGACAGAGACATGGAACTCTCCGGCAAAGCGAAAGGTGGAGGAATCTGTTTTTACCTCAACAGTGGTTGGTGCAACGACGTGACAGTGATTCAGCAGCACTGTTCTCCAGACCTGGAAGCCTTTATCATAAACTGTAAGCCTTTCTATTCCCCCCGTGAGTTCGCTTCGTTCATCCTGGTCGGTGTTTACATCCCGCCGCAAGCTAATGTGCAGGTCGCACAGCGCATGCTCGCCGACCAGATACTGAGTGTGGAGCGGACCAACCCGGACTCCTTAGTAATCGTCGTTGGCGACTTTAACAAAGGTAATCTCACCCACGAACTCCCCAAATATAGACAGTTTATTAAATGTCCGACCAGAGAGGACAACATTCTGGATCACTGTTACACCACCATCAGAGACGCTTATCACGCCGTCCCACGTGCTGCACTGGGCCAATCCGACCACATCATGGTCCACCTGATTCCTGCATACAGGCAGAAACTAAAGCTCTGCAAACCTGTTGTGAGGACGACAAGGAAGTGGAGCAGTGAGGCTGTGGAGAATCTCCAGGCGTGTTTAGGCTGTACAGACTGGGATGTGTTCAGGACTACTACCAACAGTCTGGACGAGTACACAGAGGCTGTGACTTCCTACATCAGCTTCTGTGAGGACAGCTGTGTACCATCATGCACCAGGGTGAGTTACAACATCGACAAACCCTGGTTCACAGCTAAACTCAGAAGGTTAAGACTGGATAAGGAAGAGGCCTTCAGGAGTGGGGACAAAGACATATACAGAGAGGCAAAGTACAAGTTTGGCAAGGCAGTGAAAGAGGCCAAACGACTGTACTCTGAGAAGCTTCAAAACCAGTTCTCAGCTAACGACTCTGCGTCTGTCTGGAAAGGGCTCAAGCAAATCACCAACTACAAGCCGAAAGCCCCCCACTCCATCAACAACCGACGCCTCGCCAACGACCTGAACGAGTTCTACTGCCGCTTTGAAAGACAAAGGGACAGTCCTGCAACCATCCCCCACGACGCCGACCAACAACTGCAGCCACAATCCACCACGCCCACCTCCCCAACCTCAAGAGGGGCCTTGGCACCTCCAACCCCCACCCTGAAGTTCCCCCCCACCAGCCCCCTACCCACGCCGAGGACGGCTCTTTCTATCCAGGAGAGGGACGTCAACAAACTCTTCAGGAGACAGAACCCCCGGAAAGCTGCTGGTCCGGATTCTGTCTCACCAGCCAGCCTAAAGCACTGCGGTGATCAGCTGTCTCAAGTCTTCACAGACATTTTTAACACCTCACTGGAGACATGTCATGTGCCAGCCTGCTTCAAGTCCCCCACCATCGTCCCTGTTCCCAAGAAGCCAAGGACCACAGGGCTTAATGACTTCAGACCCGTCGCCCTGACCTCTGTGGTGATGAAGTCCTTTGAGCGCCTTGTGCTCTCACACCTAAAAGACATCACCGACCCCCTCCTGGACCCCCTGCAGTTTGCCTACAGAGCCAACAGGTCTGTAAATGATGCAGTCAACCTAGCCCTTCACTTCATCCTCTGGCACCTGGACTCCACAGGAACCTACGCCAGGATCCTGTTTGTGGATTTCAGCTCTGCCTTCAACACCATCATCCCAGCTCTGCTCCAGGAGAAGGTCTCCCAGCTGAGTGTGCCCGACTCCACCTGCAGGTGGATCACTGACTTCCTGTCTGACAGGAAGCAGCGTGTGAGGCTGGGGAAGCACATCTCTGACTCCCTGACCATCAGCACCGGTTCCCCCCAAGGCTGTGTTCTCTCTCCTCTGCTCTTCTCCCTGTACACCAACAGCTGCACCTCCAGTCACCAGTCTGTCAAGCTTCTGAAGTTTGCGGACGACACCACCCTGATCGGACTCATCTCTGATGGTGACGAGTCCGCATATAGATGGGAGGTGGACCATCTGTTGGACTGGTGCAGCCAGAACAACCTTGAGCTCAACGCTCTAAAGACAGTGGAGATGGTTGTGGACTTCAGGCAGAACCAAGCCCCACCTGCCCCCATCACCCGCTGTGACTCCACGATTGACACTGTGGAATCTTTCCGCTTCCTGGGAACCATCATCTCCCAGGATCTCAAGTGGGAGCCAAACATCAGCTCCCTCATCAAGAAAGCCCAGCAGAGGATGTTCTTCCTGCGGCAGCTGAAGAAATTCAACCTGCCAAAGACTATGAAGGTGCACTTCTACACAGCCATCATTGAGTCCATCCTCACCTCCTCCATCACCATCTGGTACGCCGCTGCTACAGCCAAGGATAAGGGCAGGCTGCAGCTTTTCATTCGGTCTGCTGAGAAGGTGATTGGCTGCAGTCTACTGACGCTCCAGGAACTGTACACCTCCAGGACCCTGAAGCGGGCAGGGAAGATTCTGGCTGATCCCTCCCACCCCGGTCACAGACTCTTTGAAACGCTCCCCTCTGGCAGGAGGCTGCGGTCTATCCGGACCAAAACCTCACGCCACAAGAACAGTTTTTTCCCATCTGCCACCAGCCTGGTTAACAAAGCCTGGAAACCACACTGACACTCTCCCTTTCCCCCACACCCCCCCTTTTTTTTGCTGACAGGACACCTGTAACTCTATGAGTTACATTAATGCTCAGCTTGGACTCCTGCTTTACTTGCACATTGATCACCTGCACTGTTGTATTGCTCTTGCATCTTATACTGCTCTATACTGCTCTATACTTACTCTCACTCACTCACTCACTGTGCACATATATTTATATTATATTGTAGATATGTTTATACTTTTTAATTTGTATTGTATTGCACCGACTACGCCAAAACAAATTCCTTGTATGTCCAAAAACGTACTTGGCAATAAAGCTTTTCTGATTCTGATTCTGCTGAAGATCGGCTTTTCCTGTATGTTTTAGTGTCCCTACTCTAAAGCTGAATTCTCAGACAGCCAAAGTTCTGACACCCACTCATTTTCAGATGTGTTGAACCATTTTGACACAGTTGCTACCATTTATACAACATGAAATGACATGCTTCATATTAAAAGTTCCATGTAAGGATACTCAAGGGTCCAGGTTATGCTGGCACCATCATGTCCCAGATAGCAAGACGATTCCGATGTCAGATTTCAGAGACCACTGGTATTTTTTAAACATGTTTATTAAGATAAAGTTACAGAGATTCACTTCCAGAGGCTGATTCTTCAGCTTGTTTCACCTGCTGAGAACAGATATGTTACCATGTGAACAAATGCATTGTTCAATCAACAATTAGGATTTACCTCACTAGCCCAGCTGGTGTCCTTTAGACCCACTTCCTGGGTTCTGTGGTGTTCCAGGTTGAGGAATGTCGGTCAAATGTATCCTCGGTGTATTTGGAGTCAGTATGGAAGTCTCGTGCTCAATGGTAGCCGCTGTTTGTGTGGACGATGAGGGATGAAGGGTACACGGGGTGGGTCTCAACCATCCCCATAGGAACATGGTGAGAGCTCCAGTGAGACTAGAGGAGAGAACGGCTACCATAGGGGCTCAGGCGCAGCAAGTAACCATCTGAGCAATAGCTGCATCTTGGGTGGCTGAATAGCCAGTGCCAACATCAGAGAAGCTGCTGGCAGAACCATAGCCTGTATTGATGTCAAAAGGCAGCACCACCCAGTACTGCCTCTTCTATATCCAGAACCTCTGGAGTGGTAGCCTTCACCAGTTTGACCTAATAATGGATTTCTGTTAGGTTCAGCATTAATGAACAGTTTAGATAAAAATATAACATGTATTCTTGCTTTTTTGTGCAGGGGCACATGTGCAAAAGCTGAAGAACAGCAGGCACATCCATGAATTCCTATTTCACAGAGGATCACAATAAATGCATGGACAACCATTTGAAGCACAAAAAATTAAGCACGAAAGCTCACCTGAACATATCCTGAATCATCATGTTGCCCTCTACACCGATAGCAAAGCTGATCACCTCTGAAGGTAAACGTTTGTGCTGTGGCTGCAGCTGCCTTTATAGTTATGACTCAGCTGCCGTAATCACACTCATTCTGTTCACCTGGAGTTGGAGTCACAGACCAACATGCTGAGTATTTGTGCTGTCTTTTAATCTGATTGATAATAACTTTATCTATAGGCAGAGGTGGGAGTAGCACCACTTTAATATATTGTTACTCAAGTAATGGAAAAAAATGGACATCCAAAGATTTACTCCAGTAAGAATATCAAAGTATTTGGTAAATAGGCTGCTCAGGTACAGAATAACTGATCATGACATTTGATTCAATATCTTGAAAAGCCTGTAATCAGATGGACATAAAATATTCAATTATGTACAAATGTAAAAAATTATGTAAAGGAAAAATCTGTGACAATACATACTGTATATTCACTTGCCCTCCAAATGGCACAACAGGCTCAGCAGATAGAAAATAGCATTAGAATAATAAAGCTTTTGTACAACCAAGAAGTCTCACACAACAAATGTGTGTTTGTGTCTGGCACATTTTTGGTTAAAACGTGCCTGATCCTCATTCAGTGAAATAACTAGAGGTGGGAAGACCAGCCAGAAATTGTACTCATATAAGAGTGTTTCTTCAAAATAATATTACTTTAGTAAAAGTCAAAAGTATGGTGCAGTAAAACTACTTTTAAAAACGTTACTCAAGTAGATGTAACTGAGAAAATGTAACTAATCACTACCAACTTGTCTATAAGACTATGAGATTAAGGTATGCAATCAATACATTTAGAATTACAATCCACATAGATTTCAATCCCCATCCAATATTGGTAGAAGATCTGATTTCATTAAGGAAAAAAAAATCAATATAATAGGAATAAAAAAAACTGCATTCTGATCTTCCATAAATACCACCATATAACGTCTCCTTACATGATAATTGTTTCTTCACAAACAAATAAGATTTGTTTTGATTGACTGTATATATTGATATGTTTAATATACAGACTGAAAAAAAGCTGGTTTTGAGTAGCTAAAACTCACTTTCACTGTTAGTGAGTAAAATATCTGTATTGTCTGGAACAGTTTTGTTACCATTTCTGTGCTGCTAGTTTAGCTCACAGTAGAGTTAATTTTGCTTATAGTGGATGTTAGGATTATGATTATTGATTAATTAATATTTATCAAGAATTAATTGAAAATCATTCGTTCGTCGTCTTCCGCTTATCCAGGACCGGGTCGCGGGGGCAGCAGACTCAGCAGAGACGCCCAGACGTCCCTCTCTCCAGACACCTCCTCCAGCTCCTCCAGGGGGAGCCCAAGGCGTTCCCAGGCCAGCCGAGAGACATAGTCCCTCCAGCGTGTCCTGGGCCGTCCCCTGGGCCTCCTCCCGGTGGGACGTGCCTGGAACACCTCCCGAGGAAGGCGTCCAGGAGGCATCCGGTATAGATGCCCGAGCCACATCAACTGGCTCCTCTCAATGTGGAGGAGCAGCGGCTCTACTCCGAGCTCCTCCCGGATGGCCGAGCTCCTCACCCTATCTCTAAGGGAGTGCCCGGCCACCCTACGGAGGAAGCTCATTTCAGCCCATTTCAGCTCGTTCTTTCGGTCATGACCCAAAGTTCATGCCCATAGGTGAGGGTAGGAACGTAGACCGACCGGTAAATTGAGAGCTTTGCTTTTCGGCTCAGCTCTCTCTTCACCACAATGGACCGGCACAGCGCCCCCATTACTGTAGCAGCTGCACCGATCCATCTGTTGATCTCCCGCTCCATTCTTCCCTCACTTGTGAACAAGACCCCGAGATACTTAAACTCCTCCACTTGAGGCCGGAACTCCCCTCCAACCTGAAGAGGACAAGCCACCATTTTCCGGTCGAGTACCATGGCCTCGGACTTGGAGGAGCTGATCCTCATCCCAGCCGCTTCACACTCGGCTGCGAACCGCCACAGCGCATGCTGTAGGTCTTGGCTAGAGGGGGCCAGCAGGACCACGTCATCCGCAAAAAGAAGAGACGAAATCCACTGGTCCCCAAACCAGACCCCCTCCGGTCCTTGGCTGCGTCTAGAAATCCTGTCCATAAAAGTTATGAACAGGACCGGCGACAAAGGGCAGCCCTGCCGAAGTCCAACATGCACTGGGAACAGGTCCGACTTAGTGCCGGCAATGCGGACCAAACTCCTGCTCCGCTCGTACAGGGACCGGATGGCCCCTAATAAAGGGCCCCCGATTCCATACTCCTGGAGCACCCCCCACAGGGCATCACGAGGGACACAGTCGAATGCCTTCTCCAGGTCCACAAAACACATGTGAACCGGTTGGGCAAACTCCCATGAACCCTCGAGCACCCTGTAGAGGGTATAGAGCTGGTCCAGTGTTCCACGGCTGGGACGAAAACCACACTGTTCCTCCTGAAGCCGAGGTTCGACTATCGGTCGGACTCTCCTCTCCAATACCCTGGCGTAGGCCTTACCAGGGAGGCTGAGGAGTGTGATCCCCCTGTAGTTGGAACACACCCTCCGGTCCCCCTTCTTATAAAGGGGGACCACCACCCCAGTCTGCCAGTCCAGAGGCACTGTCCCCGACCGCCACGCAATGTTGAAGAGGCGTGTCAACCATGACAGCCCTACAACATCCAGACACTTGAGGTACTCAGGGCGGATCTCATCCACCCCCGAAGCCTTGCCACCGCGGAGCTTTTTAACCACCTCAGTGACTTCAGCCTGGGTGATGAAAGAGTCCAACCCTGAGTCCCCAGCCTCTGTTTCCACCACGGAATGCGTGATGGCAGGATTGAGGAGATCCTCGAAGTACTCCTTCCACCGCCCGATAATGTCCTCAGTCGAGGTCAGCAGTCTCCCGCCCCCACTATAAACAGTGTTGGCAAAACACTGCTTCCCCCTCCTGAGGCGCCGGACGGTTTGCCAGAATCGCTTCGAGGCCAACCGGTAGTCCTTCTCCATGGCCTCACCGAACTCTTCCCAGGCCCGAGTTTTTGCCTCTGCCACAACTCGGGCCGCAGCACGCTTGGCCTCACGGTACCCGTCAGCCGCCTCAGGAGTCCCACAAGCCAACCACAGCCAATAGGACTCCTTCTTCAGCTTGACAGCATCACTTACTGCCGGTGTCCACCACCGGGTTCTGGAATTGCAGCCACGACAGGCACCGCAGACCTTACGGCCGCAGCTATGGGCAGCAGCATCGACAATAGATGCAGAGAAAATGGTCCACTCGGACTCTATGTCTCCAACATCCCCCGGGATCTGGTCAAAGCTCTCCCGGAGGTGGAAGTTGAATACATCCCTGGCCGAGGGCTCCGCCAGGCATTCCCAGCAGACCGGCACTATGCGCTTGGGCCTGCAAAGTCTGTCCGGCTTTCTCTTCCTCCAGCGGATCCAACTCACCACCAGGTGGTGATCAGTGGACAGCTCAGCCCCTCTCTTCACCCGAGTGTCCAAAACATGCGGCCTAAGGTCTGATGATATGACGACAAAGTCGATCATTGACCTCCTGCCTAGGATGTCCTGGTGCCAACTGCACAGATGGACACCCTTATGTTTGAACATGGTGATCATTATGGACAATCCGTGACTAGCACAGAAGTCCAATAATGAAACACCACTTGGATTCAAATCGGGGAGGCCATTCCTCCCGATCACGCCTCTCCAGGTGTCACTGTTGTTTCCCACGTGGGCTTTGAAGTCCCCCAGCAGAATAATGGAGTCCCCGGGAGGGGCACTATCCAGCACCACCGACAGAGACACCAAGAAGGCCGGGCACTCCGCACTACCAAACGTCCCGTAGGCCGAGACGACAGTCAGAGACCTATCCCCAACCCGAAGGCGCAGGGATGCGACCTTCTCATCCACTGGGGTAAACCCCAACACGAGACGGCTGAGCTGGGGGGCAACAACCAAACCCACACCAACCCGCCGCCTCTCCCCGTTGGCCACTCCAGAGTAGTAGTGAGTCCAACCCCTCTGAAGGAGATTGGTTCCAGAGCCCACGCTGTGCGTGGAGGCGAGCCCGACTATTTCTAGTCGATATCTCTCGACTTCCCGCACAAGCTCAGGCTCCTTCCCCCCCGCGAGGTGACATTCCACGTCCCTAGAGCCAGCCTAAGCATCCGGGGATTGGGCCGCTGAGGTCTCCACCTTCGTCCGCCACCCAATCCTCTTTGCACCGGTCCCTCACAGTTCCCCCTGCAGGTGGTGGGCCCACTGAGGGATGGCTGTGCGTCTCTCGTTAATTTATTAACCAAAACTCCTTATTTATGAATCGAAGCCAGAGATGTCCTCTGGTGTTGTAATTGTAGCCTAAAGCCCTTGATAATTACAACCGTTAAATACTCAGTAATAATTGATAACTATTACTAGATGTCACTGTTTAATCAACCGTTTCTGCCGAAACATGAGGAACTTTGACCTTATTTTGACTGACAAATCACTCTTGCCCAAAATAAACACAAACAACTTCTCTTTATCTACGTGAATATTTATTAAATCAACAACCCGATCCACCTCGCTATGCCGATTCAATAATCTTCACCTAATCAAACATGTAAAGTTCTACACAGAAAAAAAAGGGTAAAATATCTAACTAAACAAAATAAAAACAGCAGTGAGATCAAACCAGCAGTTATGGCAGTTATGGCAAAATAAAAAGGGAATATGGTTGAACAAAGCTTTGGGAGCGCCCCTCCCAAAGTATAGCTCAGCGGGACACAGGCGGTCATAAAACCCCCGAGCAAAGTTGTAAACTCAGCGCACAGAAAGGATCGTAAACCTTTTTGGCGGCAAACCAGTAAAACATGAAGTTGAAGACAAAGAAAATGGTTGATATTCACCATATAAGTTTCTGAGCGCACCTGCGCTCAGGTGTTTGCACAATAAAACACAACTTGTGAGACTCGGCGGCCTCTAAAATTCAACAGCAGTCAAGTAAAAAAAAAAAAAAAAGGTTGCACGCACATAAAATTCAGAACACATTGGACTATAAGTGGCGATTCTACATTGCACTAAAACCTCCTCTACCCTGCCCAAGCTATTTGTAATAAAGAAATAATAATAAAAGGTGGATTTTACTTGTCGTTGTCTCCTCTGAGCAGAGGGAGAGAGGGGGAGGGTGAAGAGGATACTCATCAAAGCAAAGCAGTCCGCTCTTCCTTGGTGGCCTCCGTGACAGAAAGGTAGAAAAATTATGACGGACCGTCACTAGTCGACTGGTACAAAAACAAGGAGGAAAATTGAGTCTCCTTGAAAACTTTTTTTAGTTAGGTGTTAAACTCACGTCTTCGATCGGTAAAGTTGAAAACTTACAAGCCTTCTTATTCCTGTAAGCTTAATTCACTTAGTTTTCTCGTTGGCCAACGGTGGAGAATAAACAAAAAAATCCACGTGGGACTTCTTTTTCAGAGTGATGCGCTTCAGTTGCTGGTCCGGTTTCTAGTGTGAAAAGCGCCTCCTTAAAGAGGCCACCTTCTTATATAGTGTCTTGGGACGTCAGACTTGGGACGCCCCGTCATATCAGCCGCAGTGTCCACTGGTATTCGTAGTAGCGGACTATCCTGGGATACAAAATGGCCAATGACGCCAAAAGGCCTGGTAGCATCCAGCAACGTGCAAATGATCCAATATTCAGCACATGTGGTCCAACATGGAAAAGCACACAAAAAATATCCAGAGATCAGGAAATTCCTTAAAGCATGTTGTGAAATACCAGTGTTGAGATTTTATTTCTTTAGATCCAGCGAAGATTTGCTGATAATGAATTGGTTACCCATAAGAACAGCAACCAGTTAGAGGGAGCTGTTCACTTTGGTTTTATTAAACCAATTGGAAAGTACATTTCAAGGATCAGTTGAAAAGCCACGAGAAATCCTGCACTGTGCAAAACCTGTGAAACAATTCTGATTTCCCTTTACTTTCTCCTCTAAGCAGCTGATACTATTACAGCAATCTGGAACAAAGGATTTCTTAAGGCATTTTGAAATATTTTTTTGGACTTTGGCTGTTTTTTCTTTCAGTTTCAAGTCATTGAGCCTGGAAGCATATTGTTCAGTGTAAGCTTAAAAAAGTGGAAGACAGAAAAAAGAAAACTTCAATAATTGAAAGTCTTATTTTTAGTAAACAGTGAAACACAAAAATAGCAAAGAGCTAACCAACTCTTCATCTGCTCATCTACTTCATAGCAGGGTTTCACATAAAACTCTTTGGGAATCACCTTAGTGGAAACAGTCATGTAGAAACAGCTTTAATTTATCCCTTGAGTTTGAAAGCCTTTTTCTGCCTGAATGATGCAGGTCAGAGTTATCTGGCTTAACAAGTGAACATTCCTGATGAGATGTTCAGGCACAGGACTGAATCAGACTGAAAAAGTGTAAAATAAAATCATTTCATCCCTAAGCTGTAAACAGGCTTTGCAAATCCACATTGGTTTTCATTTCTTGGCTTTTTGAAAGAATGATGGGAAGAAACCAGAAATAAAGGTGGGTTCAAGTAGCCACAGTAGTGTATGGTTGTTTTTTGAACACAATCCTGTAAAATTAGTTTTATGGCTACAATTTAATTACTGGAACCTTTTGAGTTTAACAGGATTTTACAGATATATTTTACCACCCAATCCTCTCTCATAGGGAGGGATTGCTTTTCACACATCCCGAAAAATGGTACACAAAGACTAAAATAACTGAAATCTTATTTATCTTGACCCACCCATCTAAAACAAGACATCTTTAAACTCCATCTTCAGCACAAAAGTTGCTCTCTTGATAGTTAAAATGCAGCCACAGTTATCTGAAAAGAGACATCTTACACCTTCAGATGCAGTTCTTGAGCAAACTGCAGAAGAGATCAGTCCATCTTCTGCTCCTTTTGATCTGAGGCCATCAGCTTTAAGGGCGACCTCCGCACACTCATGGAACACTGATTGCTTGAGTGGACTCTTGCTGGTGCATTGAGTAGCTCCTCTGATCAGCCTTGGTTTCAGTGTGAAGACATGTTCAAATCTCTGCTTTAGTAATGACTCCTTCAGCTGGCTACTGTCTGAGAGGGTCAGGACATGTATTGGAAACACTTGTTCTGATTGGCTCACATGTGCAGATAGGTTTTAAACTGAAAGGGGCTACATGATTAGCCTTTATTCTTGTAAAAACGATGCCCCTTACTTGCGATTTATATCATTTACTAGTTTATGCGGATCAATTGAAAATAAAAAAGTTGCATGCTCAAACTTTAAAAAGGGATCAGGTTTGAGGGCTGCAAAAGAAACTTAGCAGGATTTGTGCAATGTTTGACAAATTACAAGCTTTACTGGTGTTTGGTCTCCATAGCAATTTTATTGAGTGTTAACCTCAAGTCTGGATGAGTGCATTCACCCTGATGCACTTTTAATTTTAGGCTTTAAAAAAAAAAAAAAAAAAACAAATCCCACCCCCAATTCATTTCACACACAAACACTCCTGTTTCAGTGGTTGCCATCTAGTTGCACTAAACATCTCTGAATACAAATTTGCACAGTTTGCTGAATTCTTTTTACAAGTTTAACTTCAAAGTTTCTCCCTTCAAAGGCTTCACACCAAATCATTTTGGCAGTTTTATGTCACAATAAGATCATCGTTTACTGCAGTACACCCATCAGTCTGAATGACAATTTTGAGGGTCACATGTTGACACTCAAAGCTTTAGTAAAACCAAGACGAAAAGGATTTAGACAATGCTATATTAAGGTAAGGCACATTATATAAAGCAGAGTAGTCTCAAAAGGATAATGCACCAGGCAGTTTCACCTGCAGGAAACAAATCCATCAGCCTCTGATCAGGCTGTTGATCACGTCATACAGCGATTATAGTTTACCTCACTGGCCCATCTGGTGTCCCTTAGACCCATTTCCTGGGTTCTTTGGTGTTCCAGGTTGAGGAATGTGGTCAAATGCATCCTCGGTGTATTTGGAGTCAGTACGGAAGTCTCGTGCTCGTTGGTAGCTGCTGTTTGTGTGGACGATGAGGGATGAAGGGTACACAGGGCGTATCTCAACTATCCCCATAGGAACATGGTGAGAGCTCCAGTGAGACTGGAGGAGAGAACGGCTACCGTAGGGGCTCAGGCGCAGCAAGTCAGTAACCATCTGAGCAATAGCTGCATCTTGGGTGGCTGAATAGCCAGTGCCAACATCAGAAGCTGCTGGCAGAACCAGAGCCTGTATTGAAGTTGGGGACAGCACCGCCAGCAGACCCTTCTCCAAATCTAGAGACACCTCCAGCATCAGACCAAGCACTGCCCCTCCTATACCCAGAACCTCTGGAGTGGTAGCCTTCACCAGTTTGACCTAAACAGAGGCCATAAAAAAAATAAATAAATAGGGAGTACTGTGAAATTGGACACCTTGATATAATGCTCAAGTTAGTAAAGACCAGGGATGTCTAGCTCTAATCCTTAAGGGCCAGAAAACCTGCAGGTTTTTAAGCTATGCCCTTGTTCTTTAAAAACAGAAAATATTGACTAAATGACTTCAGCATGCAACAAGATTCTGCAAAGGTCTTTTAACATTCCAGCTATCTGATAAGAGGCCTGTTAAAGCAAGAACGAGCTAAAAATATGTAGATCAAGGTTTGACTTTGGACACCACTTCTCAGACTTATGGAAGTTAAGATGATTGTTTAGAGATTAAATTGGTTTAGTACAACTACAGTCTTCACTTAAAAAATAAAAATAAAAACAAATACATATACTTGCTTTTTTGTGCAGGGGCACAAGCTCCAACACTAAAGAGTAGCAGGCAAATCCAGGAACACCTGAACAGAGAAGAATCATTAATATACATATCAACAAAAATCTTAAAAGAAAAAATATGAAGCCCCAAAATTCACCTGAAAACACTTTGAAACATCATGTTGACTGCTGGGATTACTGCACAGCTGGACCAGGATGCACTCAACAAGATGAAGAACTGTGGAATACAAAATTTTGCAGTGTATCTGCTCTGTGGTTGCAGCTGACTTTATATTGATGGCTCAGATGCTCCAATTAAACTCATCGTGCTCACCTGGAACCCTTCAGCTACACGTATGAGCTGAGTTCAGTCCATTTGACTGAAACTGGTTTGGTTAGGACTGATGCAATATTCTTTAGTTGATTTGACTCTTGAAATGTTTTTTCTTTTTTGCAGCAAATGGGACCAGTTTTCTACATAATTGATCAGATCAACTATTTTATATTCAGTCTGCAGGCTGGTATTAGGAGCCGGAGGCTGATTATAGATTTGCTCTACGTCCTTTAAAGTCTGCAATGTTTTACCAAAAAAGAAGATAAGTAGTTGTACCTTTACTATTTTCCGTTTTTAATTGTCTGTCTAATATGAAATACCAAGAGATGCTGTAACACCAGGTACATGAGCTCTATCAGGTCAGATGGACTAAACTGTCTAGAGAGCACTGCTACAAATTCTGGCATGCATTTTTCTAGCAAATATTTGGGTCAGCAGAAGTTAAAATCAAAATTTGAATAAAATTGACACAGAACATTGCTTGGAGGAGCAACTGTTTATATTGCAGGCTGTTTGTAAGAGGCAGTGGATAAGATTCAGCAATGAGCAAAGAGAACATATCTGACAGTGTGTTAATATTTCACCTTATTTCTTTTTTTTTCATGTTGAATAATGAAATTGAACAGTTGTGTGATTCCTTTAATCATGATGGATTATGTTTGAAAGAGATATTTTATTTTTACTTTTTTCCACTGGTAGAAGGTTAATATTTTTTAAAAATGGGTGAAACATTCTCAAGCCCGTGGTCTGACATGTACAACAAAATTCAAAGCTGTTCACCCCAATGTGTATAGTTACAATCTTCATTTCTATGCACAAACGGTAGGAATATTGTCAAAAAACAAAATATTATCCTAAATACAGTTGATCTGTACCTGATGCTCAAGGGCACATGACACCTTATTGACATGATGGCATCTTGTGTTTTAGTTTAACTGTTACATTCCTTAATAAAATTCCTTAATAAAATCAGACATAACTGTTACATACTGTTATTTCAATCAATTGAGACGAGGGCATCACCATTGCATGCTTCTAATTAAATGTCCTATTTTTATGATTTCGCTGAACCTTTTACGTTCTCCATACTCAAAAAAGCCAGATTAGGTGTGTGCTAATTTAATCTAAGTGTAACATGTTGCTTCTACCATATATAGTCATGTTTTGTGGTTGAACATCATTAAGTAATGTTATTTTAGCATGATGTGGAATAACTTAACATTTACTAAATTCAGTTATGCTGACAGAGCCTAATGCTTTTTGGGTAAGATATCAAATGCCATGTACAACTCCAGAACAGAAGGTGGCAGTATTGTGTGAGCAGGGAGTCCATTTACAAAATTTACTTCCGGAAAGTGCAGAAGAAGAGCAACACACGAAAAAGACGCGGGAAGACAGACAAGTTGGGGAAGGTGGTAAGGTAAATCATTTACCATCCATCTTAAAAAATAAATCACTGCACAGAAATGTCACATAACTTTTTATTGTCCGCTATATGATTTTAAACGATTAATTTTGTCACAGTCTTTTCGTAGTGCGATATATTCCACGTGTGCTTAGCCTTGTATTAGGATTAGCTAGTCTGGTTAAACATACACGCGCACACACATACACACACCACTTTTGTCGGTAACAGCATTGACAAAATAATGAAGTAGATGTTTGTTTTCATTTAAATATCTAAAAAAAAACAGTTAGTGTAAGCATGCCAATTAATGAATGTAGCACAATCTATGAGTATATACTATTGAAACATAGAATTTCAAGCGAAACAACCATGAATATTTTCCCCTTCATTATCTGAAATGTACCCCTAATTACAGAATCACTCGAACCTTCTTGTTGTCATCTAATAATTTAATTTACTTTGCCACGAATATAAAATCTTACAAACTCACTCTGAAACAACCTCACTCTGTATTTTAAAGTCAGGAATATGGTTTAACCCCTCCTTGAACCGCCACCTTAAGTGCTCGAATGATCCTAGAGTCTATGTTGTCTGGGGCCTAAAAGCCCCTGGTAGGGTCTCCCATGGCAAACAGGCTCTAGGTGACGGGTCAGACAAAGAGCGGTTCAAGAGTCCTTCATGAGGACTAAAATATCGAGGCACGTGACATCGCCCGGTATGGCGGAGCTGGGGTCCCACCCTGGAGCCAGGCCTGGGGTCGGGACTCGCCGAAGAGCGCCTGGTGGCCGTGTTGCTCCTCGCGGGACCCGGGCGGGCCAAGCCCGAACGAGAGACGCACGGCCATCCCTCAGTGGGCCCAACACCTGCAGGGGGAACCGTGAGGGACTGGTGCAAAGAGGATTGGGTGGCGGACGAAGGTGGAGACCTCAGCGGCCCAATCCCCGGATGCTTAGGCTGGCTCTAGGGACGTGGAATGTCACCTCGCGGGGGGGAAGGAGCCTGAGCTTGTGCGGGAAGTCGAGAGATATCGACTAGAAATAGTCGGGCTCGCCTCCACGCACAGCGTGGGCTCTGGAACCAATCTCCTTCAGAGGGGTTGGACTCACTTCTACTCTGGAGTGGCCCACGGGGAGAGGCGGCGGGTTGGTGTGGGTTTGGTTGTTGCCCCCCAGCTCAGCCGTCTCGTGTTGGGGTTTACCCCAGTGGATGAGAGGGTCGCATCCCTGCGCCTTCGGGTTGGGGATAGGTCTCTGACTGTCGTCTCGGCCTACGGGCCGTTTGGTAGTGTGGAGTGCCCGGCCTTCTTGGTGTCTCTGTCGGGGGTGCTGGATAGTGCCCCTCCCGGGGACTCCATTATTCTGCTGGGGGACTTCAAAGCCCACGTGGGAAACAACAGTGACACCTGGAGAGGCGTGATCGGGAGGAATGGCCTCCCCGATTTGAATCCAAGTGGTGTTTCATTATTGGACTTCTGTGCTAGTCACGGATTGTCCATAATGATCACCATGTTCAAACATAAGGGTGTCCATCTGTGCACTTGGCATCAGGACATCCTAGGCAGGAGGTCAATGATCAACTTTGTCGTCATATCATCAGACCTTAGGCCGCATGTTTTGGACACTCGGGTGAAGAGAGGGGCTGAGCTGTCCACTGATCACCACCTGGTGGTGAGTTGGATCCGCTGGAGGAAGAGAAAGCCGGACAGACTTGGCAGGCCCAAGCGCATAGTGAGGGTCTGCTGGGAATGCCTGGCGGAGCCCTCGGCCAGGGATGTATTCAACTTCCACCTCCGGGAGAGCTTTGACCAGATCCCGGGGGATGTTGGAGACATAGAGTCCGAGTGGACCATGTTCTCCGCATCTATTGTCGATGCTGCTGTCCGTAGCTGCGGCCGTAAGGTCTGCGGTGCCTGTCACGGCTGCAATTCCAGAACCCGGTGGTGGACACCGGCAGTAAGTGATGCTGTCAAGCTGAAGAAGGAGTCCTATCGGCTGTGGTTGGCTTGTGGGACTCCTGAGGCGGCTGACGGGTACCGTGAGGCCAAGCGTGCTGCGGCCCGAGTTGTGGCAGAGGCAAAAGCTCAGGCCTGGGAGGAGTTTGGTGAGGCCATGGAGAAGGACTACCGGTTGGCCTTGAAGCGATTCTGGCAAACCGTCCAGCGCCTCAGGAGGGGGGGAAGCAGTGCTTCGCCAACATTGTTTATAGTGGGGGTGGGAGGCTGCCGACCTCGACTGAGGACATTATCGGCCGGTGGAAGGAGTACTTCGAGGATCTCCTCAATCCTGCCATCGCACATTCCCTGGTGGAAACAGAGGCTGGGGACTCGGGGTTGGACTTCTTCATCACCCAGGCAGAAGTCACTGAGGTGGTTAAAAAGCTCCATGGTGGCAAGGCTCCGGGGGTGGATGAGATCCACCCTGAGTACCTCAAATCTCTGGATGTTGTGGGGCTGTCATGGTTGACACACCTCTTCAATATTGCGTGGCGGTCGGGGACAGTGCCTCTGGACTAGCGGACTAGAGTGGTGGTCCCCCTTCATAAGATGGCGGATCGGAGGGTGTGTTCCAACTACAGGGGGATCACACTCCTCAGCCTCCATGGTAAGGCCTACGCCAGGGTATTGGAGAGGAGAGTCCGGCCGATAGTCGAACCTTTGCTTCAGGAGGAGCAGTGTAGTTTTCGTCCCAGCCGTGGAACTCTGGACCAGCTCTATACCCTCTACAGGGTTCTCGAGGGTTCATGGGAGTTTGCCCAACCGGTTCACATGTGTTTTGTGGACCTGGAGAAGGCATTTGACTGTGTCCCTCATGATGCCCTGTGGGGTTGCTCCAGGTGTATGGAATCGGGGGCCCTTTATTAGGGGCCATCCAGTCCCTGTACGTGCGGTGCAGGAGTTTGGTCCGCATTGCCGGCACTAAGTCGGTGCTGTTCCCGGTGCATGTTGGACTCCGGCAGGGCTGCCCTTTGTCACCGGTCCTGTTCATAACATTTATGGACAGGATTTCGTCTCTTCTATTTGCAGGTGACATGGTCCTGCTGGCCCCCTCTAGCCAAGACCTACAGCATGCACTGTGGCGGTTCGCAGCCGAGTGTGAAGCGGCTGGGATGAAGATCAGTTCCTCCAAGTCAGAGGCCATGGTACTCGACCGGAAAAGGGTGGCTTGTCTTCTTCAGGTTGGAGGGGAGTTCCTGGCTCAAGTGGAGGAGTTTAAGTATCTCGGGATCTTGTTCATGAGTGAGGGAAGAATGGAGCGGGTGATTGACAGACGGATCAGTGCGGCTGCCGCAGTAATGGGGGCACTGTGCCAGTCCGTTGTGGTGAAATGAGAGCTGAGCCGAAAAGCGAAGCTCTCGATTTACCCGTCGGTCCACATTCCTACCCTCACCTATGGCCATGAACTTTGGGTCATGACCGAAAGAACAAGATCCCGGATACAAGCGGCTGAAATGAGCTTCCTCCGTAGGGTGGCTGGGCACTCCCTTAGAGATAGGGGGAGGAGCTCGGCCATCCGGGAGGTGCTCGGAGTAGAACCGCTGCTCGTCCACATCGAGAGGAGCCAGTTGAGGTGGCTCGGGCATCTATACCGAATGCCTCCTGGATGCCTTCCTCGGGAGGGGTTCCAGGCACGTCCCACCGGGAGGAGGCCCAGGGGACGGCCCAGGACACGCTGGAGGGACTATTTCTCTCGGCTGGCCTGAGAACACCTTGGGCTCCACCCAGAGGAGCTGGAAGAGGTGTCTGGGGAGAGGGACGTCTGGGTGTCTCTGCTGAATCTGCAACCCCCGCGACCCGGTCCCGGATAAGCGGAAGACGACGAGACGAGACAAGACGAATATGGTTTAATTTGTGACATCCAGTTTTTGTTTTCAATGTGATATTATTGGGTTAATTTAAATACATTTGACTGGTGCTCATAATTCTCCATCTGTAATTTAACTTTGAACTTTAATTTAATTGGAAAATAGTAATTAAAAAGAGCATGTGTCCTCACTTAAATTAATGGAGTATTATTCATTTGGAAAAATTCCACTGCAAGTTGAGTTTGGAGCAGATAACGATGTGCGATCAATTTGTGATTAATCATGATTAACCATAGTCAGTATAGTGTTTGTATGTGTATTTAGTAGGGCTGTCAAACTAGATTTTTGTAACTTATTAATAGCAATATTACTCTGTGATTAATTATGATTAGTCATGATCAAAATTCTAAAATTAATTGTATTTTGATGTTCTCCCTTTCCTGTAGCATGCTGTGACTGCAAGGGGAGAGGCTGGGTGTCCTAGTGTTTGCAAGACTTAAGATTTGTAGCAGAGTTAGTAAAATGTCCAGACAACATACACACAGCTTTCTTAATATGTGCGGTTGTATACACAGGATATGAAACATCCAGTGTCCTCCATGTTCGTGTTAACAGCTTAAAAATGTTACACTCTCTCTGATTACTCTATCTCCTGTTATCACAGATATTCAAGACCAAGTTTCCTCTGTCATCAAGCAAAACCTGTTTCATCAACCAAGTGACTGCAGTATAGGGTCATCCACCAATGTATGTATTAACTATCAATATTGAACACTTGAAAGAAAGTGAATCAGGGTATCTCTGATTATTATCCTTTTTTATATTTCTGGTAAAAATGGATAGATTTCATATATCAGTTCACTTTGCAATTCTGTAATAGTGCAACAAAATTTTCAAGAAGTGTTTGTTTGCATAGCAACTAGTGAGTGGTCACTCACACACACACCTTCCTTAGAAATTATCCTTCCTGTCTCTCATTTCTCACCAACTTAACTCTATCTATCTATCTATCTATCTATCTATCTATCTATCTATCTATCTATCTATCTATCTATCTATCTATCTATCTGTCTGTCTGTCTGTCTGTCTGTCTGTCTGTCTGTCTGTCTGTCTGTCTGTCTGTCTGTCTGTCTGTCTGTCTGTCTGTCTGTCTGTCTGTCTGTCTGTCTGTCTGTCTGTCTGTCTGTCTGTCTGTCTGTCTGTCTGTCTGTCTGTCTGTCTGTCTGTCTGTCTGTCTGTCTGTCTGTCTGTCTGTCTGTCTGTCTGTCTGTCTGTCTGTCTGTCTGTCTGTCTGTCTGTCTGTCTGTCTTACTCTCTTTCTGTGTATCTCTGTCCTACATTTGATCAGTCTCTGGTCTAAATTACACAATACATTTTTTATATTCATTTTCTCAACTCATTTTAGTGAATGAGAGAAATAAATATTTTACAAATATTAATACATGTGCAAACATAGACATAAACAAATAGTTATTCATTTTCTGAGTTTCCACTGGTTGTTCTCTGTTCATGGCATGAGGAGGTAAAATTTGCTGCAATTATTTGGCTTTCTCTCTCTTAATATATCTCTCCTTCACCCTCATTGATTGTTCTCTCTCTCTCTGGTCATCACATAATTTCAAGAAGTGTGTGGAGCCATTCACCTCAACTGCCATCCCTTCGCAAAAGTGTCCCAGAAAAGGGGGTCGTCTGCCAGTGACAGGCCTGAGTGTATAAATATGTAAGGACGACATGAAAAGGGGAAGTTTGCAAACAGCTGTGATATATCCAGATAGGCTCGGCTAGGTTTTACTTCTGAGTTATGTGGAGGTGTAAGGAGTGCAGTTTGTGTTTTCAGAGTAGGTATGAGCTTCTCAAACATATAAGACTAATGCACCGCAATAGGCAACACTACTCATGCCTGTATTGAAATTGCCTGTGTAATTTCAAGACGCTGAATGCTTTGCACATCCACCTATCAAGAGTTCATCCCAAACCAGATTCTCAGAAGCCTCTGGAATTGACAACATTTAGTTGTCATTTGTGCAATTGTAGTAGTCTTTCTACTGAGAGAGATTTTTTCTCACATTTAGGCATTCATTTCAAGAGCTATGAAACTGTTGCCTGTGTTTTCAGAGATTGTAAGAACAAAACAAATATCTACGGAACATATCACTCTCACAAAAACAGGAAACACAACCCCCATACGCTAAATGATTTTAACCCAAGCATAGTGACTACAACTGGAGTTTCTCAAGAGTTGTCTGCCAATGCAGAGCAAGATGCACCTAACTCGAATGACTCTGCAATGGAAATAAACAATCCTTTTCCATGTGAAGATGTAGATTTAAGTAAGACTCTGCCTGATACAATTCAGCAAAATTTAGGTGCAGCTTTATTCAAACTTGATCATTTTGCTCATGTGCCAGCCACAAAAATGGATGAGTTTCTCGAGGAACTATACTATTTATTTAGCGCAGGCAAATTTCCCCTCTCTGCAAACATTATTGAAAATGTACTTGGGGAAACATGGTTCCACATCTGATTGGTCAGTGATAACTGAAGTAGCCACAGCCCTCTCAGTCTCTCACCCCTTACTTAAAGCTATAGGTGAGGGTGGCTGTTTGAGCACATCATATCTCCGCAACAAGTTTTATAGAGGGACCTTTAATGTCACTAAGCCCATTGAGTACATGCTTGATGAAAAGGAAAATAAAAGCTGCCAGTATGTACCTATACTGAAGAGTTTGCAACAACTTTTAAATAGGAAGGATGTTATGGATAAGATCATTGAGAACCACAGAGTAACCTGTCAGAGTAATGGGATAACTGGAGAATCGAATACTTACAAGTCATTTCAGGATGGGTCTCACTTTAAGAAAAACAGTTTCCTTTCAGGGGATGAGTTGAGAATTTTGCTAACATTGTATGCAGATGACTTTGAAGTATGCAATCCTTTGGGTACTTCTCGAAGAAAACATAAGCTCTGTGGAATCTACTGGACTCTGAGTAATTTGCCTCCAGGATCGCATTCAGTACTGTCCTCGATTTACTTGGCAGTCTTAACCAAATCTGATGATGTGAAGAAGTATGGTTATGACAAAGTCTTGCAACCACTACTTCAAGATTTAAAAACCCTTGAGCAAGATGGAATTTTTGTTCCTTTGCTTGGTAGGTGTATTAAAGGCACAGTTCAAGTTGTTCTTGCTGATAACCTCGGTGCTCACAGTATTGCAGGTTTTAATGAAAGCTTTACCGCAGGGCACATATGCCGATTCTGCACTACAACACGGAAAGAGATCCAAACAAAAGACGTGAGATCAGGTTCATTCATTCTGAGAACCAAAGTGCTACATGAAACACATGTGAACTCTGCACAGAAGGATAGTTCAAGCTGTTTTGGAGTCAAAAGACAATGTGTATTCACTAAAAACCTTGCTCACTTTAATGTTCTCTCAGGTTATTCCCCTGATATCATGCATGATGTGTTCGAGGGAATTGTGACTGTGGAGCTTGCACAGTGTTTGTCAGTTTTAATATCCAAGAAATATTTTAGTCTTGAGCATCTTAACAAGTCCATCCTTGGTTTTCCGTACAAGTGGTCAGACAAGACAAACAAGCCTCATCCAATTCCACACACGTTCTCTAAAACAATTGGGGGGAATGCCCATGAGAACTGAGCCCTGCTAAGATTTCTCCCATTCATCATTGGGCATTTGGTGCCAGAGGGTGACAAGGCTTGGCAAATTCTAATGGATTTAAAGGATATTGTAGAGCTTTTGGTTGCTCCAACACACACAGGAATCCATTGCTTACCTTGAGTGCAAAATTTCAGAGCATCGCAAAAGATTCCAAGAACTCATTCCTGGTATGCAACTTCTACCCAAGCATCATTACTTGGAACACTATCCTGTACTCATCAGGAAGTTTGGTCCTCTTGTTAATCTCTGGACTATGCGATTTGAGGCCAAGCACAGCTTTTTTAAGCAGGTCATCCAACATTCAAACTGCTTCAAAAATGTGCCCCTCACGCTGGCTGTCAAGCACCAGCTCATGATTTTATATCACATGAAAGCATCAAGTTTTGAAAAACCTGCTTTTGAGATCACAACTGTTTCAACTGTTCCTGTCGATGTTCTAAAAAAAAAAGAAATAATGGAGAACATTGAAAAGATGTTTCCTGGCACAAGAGAGGTAGGTACACATGACTACATTTGTGACAACCAACGGTGTACATTTCAGAAAGGGCATGATCGTGACTTATGGGTCTACCAGTTGGCTACCTGAGTTCGGACAGATAGATCACATTTTTGTCATACAAGAGAGACTGGTTTTTGCAGTTAAGATACTTTCTGGATTGTATAGTGAGCACCACAGAGCCTTTGAACTCATAGCATGTCCAACCAAAGAGACAGATCTGATTGAGTTTAGTAATCTGGCAGATGACTACCCTCGGGCAGACTACTTTGTTGGATCTCTGAGAATGGTGACACTCAAAAGACACATAAGTATTTAAGGTATGCTGACATTAAAATGTACATATCAATGAACATAATGTGTCTATACACTACCAGTCAATTTTATTACACACTTTCTCAATCAAGTGAATGATTTTAAAAGAAAATTGTAAAAATTTAAAAGAGTATTCAAAAACTGAAGTAAGAAAAATAAATTAGATTTGGCATTCAAAATGGCATTCTTCTTTTCTATTTGCAGCTCTGTTTTGGAGATGCATTTCCTTCATCTTAGTTAAAATTGAATCATATATCCTCTCCTTTTACCATGTGGTGTTAATAGGGTGTAATTCTTGTGTAAAACATGTTTTTTTTTTTTTTTTTTGTAAGTCCTATTTTCTATTTGAGCTTTTTATTGATTGATTGATAAATATATTTATAAAAATATCTGCTTTAATTGCATAATTACAAAGTAATTGATGAAATGCTTTATTTCTATTTCCATGATGCTTGTTTCCCATATTAAATGAGTGATGAATTAAATGTTTTCTTTTCTTTTCTAATTTTCAGAGTGGTGGGAAATGGCTGCTTCAGTGAAGCTCAGAATTATAATAGGAGAAAACAATTCCCAGAGACTGATTTTACAAAATGGACTTCCAGCGACTGTTCCTGAACTTGTTGATCACATTAAGAAGCAGTGTGGAGTACAGTTTGACTTCATGCTTCAGTTCATGGATGCTGATTTTGGCAATTAATTTACCAACTTGACTTCTACACGTCCTTCTCAAAATATTAGCATATTGTGATAAAGTTAATTATTTTCCATAATGTCATGATGAAAATTTAACATTCATATATTTTAGATTCATTGCACACTAACTGAAATATTTCAGGTCTTTTATTGTCTTAATACAGATGATTTTGGCATACAGCTCATGAAAACCCAAAATTCCTATCTCACAAAATTAGCATATCATTAAAAGGGTCTCTAAACGAGCTATGAACCTAATCATCTGAATCAACGAGTTAACTCTAAACACCTGCAAAAGATTCCTGAGGCCTTTAAAACTCCCAGCCTGGTTCATCACTCAAAACCCCAATCATGGGTAAGACTGCCGACCTGACTGCTGTCCAGAAGGCCACTATTGACACCCTCAAGCAAGAGGGTAAGACACAGAAAGACATTTCTGAACGAATAGGCTGTTCCCAGAGTGCTGTATCAAGGCACCTCAGTGGGAAGTCGGTGGAAAGGAAAAAGTGTGTCAGAAAACGCTGCACAACGAGAAGAGGTGACCAGACCCTGAGGAAGATTGTGGAGAAGGGCCGATTCCAGACCTTGGGGGACCTGCGGAAGCAGTGGACTGAGTCTGGAGTAGAAACATCCAGAGCCACCGTGCACAGGCGTGTGCAGGAAATGGGCTACAGGTGCCGCATTCCCCAGGTCAAGCCACTTTTGAACCAGAAACAGCGGCAGAAGCGCCTGACCTGGGCTACAGAGAAGCAGCACTGGACTGTTGCTCAGTGGTCCAAAGTACTTTTTTCAGATGAAAGCAAATTCTGCATGTCATTCGGAAATCAAGGTGCCAGAGTCTGGAGGAAGACTGGGGAGAAGGAAATGCCAAAATGCCAGAAGTCCAGTGTCAAGTACCCACAGTCAGTGATGGTCTGGGGTGCCGTGTCAGCTGCTGGTGTTGGTCCACTGTGTTTTATCAAGGGCAGGGTCAATGCAGCTAGCTATCAGGAGATTTTGGAGCACTTCATGCTTCCATCTGCTGAAAAGCTTTATGGAGATGAAGATTTCATTTTTCAGCACGACCTGGCACCTGCTCACAGTGCCAAAACCACTGGTAAATGGTTTACTGACCATGGTATCACTGTGCTCAATTGACCTGCCAACTCTCCTGACCTGAACCCCATAGAGAATCTGTGGGATATTGTGAAGAGAACGTTGAGAGACTCAAGACCCAACACTCTGGATGAGCTAAAGGCCGCTATCGAAGCATCCTGGGCCTCCATAAGACCTCAGCAGTGCCACAGGCAGATTGCCTCCATGCCACGCCGCATTGAAGCAGTCATTTCTGCAAAAGGATTCCCGACCAAGTATTGAGTGCATAACTGTACATGATTATTTGAAGGTTGACGTTTTTTGTATTAAAAACACTTTTCTTTTATTGGTCGGATGAAATATGCTAATTTTGTGAGATAGGAATTTTGGGTTTTCATGAGCTGTATGCCAAAATCATCCGTATTAAGACAATAAAATACCTGAAATATTTCAGTTAGTGTGCAATGAATCTAAAATATATGAATGTTAAATTTTCATCATGACATTATGGAAAATAATTAACTTTATCACAATATGCTAATATTTTGAGAAGGACCTGTATATCAGAGATCGAGGACAAAAGTACCATAAAGCTAATTTTTGATTCTGGCCTGCCTAGTGACACTCCACCCCCACCTTATTCAGCTCCTTCTACATCACGCTCTGGTGATGACTCATCACTTTCAAGTGGCTCAGTTGACCCAGACATTTTGTCATCTCCTGATTCTGCCGCCTCAAGATCGTCTGGATGGCCTGTTGTTTTTGTTGTTCCCCGATTCCCATACGATTGTGAGCTGCAGCTGGAAAAAGCCACTGCCGCATTCAAAACAACTGGAACTTTGCTCGACCCTGACATCAGACTTAAAACTGCTATTCTTGACAGTTTGGCTGAAGCAATTGTACAGCACAAAGTGTACCCCACTGATGGAGTTTGAAGAGGCAGCAGAAGCCCTTGTATCATCACATCCTTGTTTGAGAGAACCAGGCTCTGCCACTGGATATGTTGGCTGGAAAGTTAGTTTGAAGTATAAACTTGCCAACTACAGAAAGAAGCTCAAGCGGCTTGGATGCCCAGAGGTCGAACTAAATTCCTTAACAAATAAGCCTGCAGACAAGAGCAGTCCTGCTTACGGTGTGAAGAAGCCCAGAAAAGCTGAGGTGAATTACTGCCCATCCTACCCATCAGGAGAATCGGCAGAGACACTTGAAAAGATAAGAGAGGCCCTTATTTCAGAAGCAAAGAAAAGGACACAGTGGCAGCAATGATGGCCGAGACCTTTTCTCATAGAAGGCAAGAAGTTATTCAAGATGCACCCATGATTGCAATTTTCAAAACCAGATGGCCAGCTCTCTTCAGTGTGCATGAGGTAACTGAATAAGTGATAAGAGTATGTCCATATTTTAAATTCAAAAATAGTTTGGAAACATTTGTTTTTGGTTATTTCTCCTTTATTGTCACCTTTTTCCAAGATATGGTGGAAAATTTAAATTGTTAAACTAATTTGTTGTTTCAATGCAATGGTAGTTACATTTTTCTTTACCCATTTTTGTGTCAAGTTAAGTGCTGAGTTCAAGAGGATAACGACAGTCGGTTTGCTGCAAAAGTTCTTCTCCGAGCTGGATGCTCAATCATCAAAACTGCTCAAGGTCTTTAGCAAGAAGGGTGGTGCTCAGGGAAGAAAGATCAAGAGCCTCCTGATGCCCATGACCCAGGTAAAACAAAGGGGACAAACTGCCAAGTACAGGGGTTGGACAATGAAACTGAAACACCTGGTTTTAGACCACAATAATTTATTAGTATGGTGTAGGGCCTCCTTTTGCGGCCAATACAGCGTCAATTCGTCTTGGGAATGACATGTACAAGTCCTGCACAGTGGTCAGAGGGATTTTAAGCCATTCTTCTTGCAGGATAGTGGCCAGGTCACTACGTGATACTGGTGGAGGAAAACGTTTCCTGACTCGCTCCTCCAAAACGCCCCAAAGTGGCTCAAAAATATTTAGATCTGGTGACTGTGCAGGCCATGGGAGATGTTCAACTTCACTTTCATGTTCATCAAACCAATCTTTCACCAGTCTTGCTGTGTGTATTGGTGCATTGTCATCCTGATACACGGCACCGTCTTCAGGATACAATGTTTGAACCATTGGATGCACATGGTCCTCAAGAATGGTTCAGTAGTCCTTGGCAGTGATGCACCCATCTAGAACACGTATTGGGCCAAGGGAATGCCATGATATGGCAGCCCAAATCATCACTGATCCACCCCCATGCTTCACTCTGGGGATGCAACAGTCTGGGTGGTACGCTTCTTTGGGGCTTCTCCACACCGTAACTCTCCCGGATGTGGGGAAAACATTAAAGGTGGACTCATCAGAGAACAATATTTGTTTCACATTGTCCACAGCCCAAGATTTGCGTTCCTTGCACCATTGAAACCGACGTTTGGCATTGGCATGAGTGACCAAAGGTTTGGCTATAGCAGCCCGGCCGTGTATATTGACCCTGTGGAGCTCCCAACGGACAGTTCTGGTGGAAACAGGAGAGTTGAGGTGCACATTTAATTCTGCCGTGATTTGGGCAGCCGTGGTTTTATGTTTTTTGGATACAATCTGGGTTAGCACCCGAACATCCCTTTCAGACAGCTTCCTCTTGCATCCACAGTTAATCCTGTTGGATGTGGTTCATCCTTCTTGGTGGTATGCTGACATTACCCTGGATACCGTGGCTCTTGATACATCACAAAGACTTGCTGTCTTGGTCACAGATGCGCCAGCAAGACGTGCACCAACAATTTGTCCTCTTTTGAACTCTGGTATGTCACCCATAATGTTGTGTGCATTTCAATATTTTGAGCAAAACTGTGCCATTTTAAAAGACAAAATGTGATGGGGAGAAGAGAGAAGTAAGACAATTTGGAAAGAAGGGGAACTTTTTCATTGTATGAAAAATGATTTGATTATAATTCTAACATCTGGTAGATTTGACAAAGTGAACTCAAATAACCTAATCCCTTAACAATCCAGGCTGTGTGCCACTTAGTGACTTTCCACTGCCAGTACCTACTCTACCCTATTTTACCAGATTTGGAGAGGGTTTTGACTACCCCTTCTTCATATATCTAGTGTGGGACATGTGCGACTCCAGTGACAAGACTGTTTTAAGAATTGTGTAAAGTTTAAATTAAAAAGAAATTACCAAAAGGAAAAAAACAAACATATTTAAAGAGTTTCTCAGAAATTTTCACCTTCATATAACAAAAGTGTTGTGTACAAAAGAGGCTTTTTTGATATTTCTGATACCCTTTAGCTGTCGTGTCCCTTAGTTCGTGCTTGCCCGTTGGACCCTGGCTTTGGGGGGCTCCCAGGTTGCTCTCCAGGCATTGGAATATGTCAAAAGTAGTCTGGGTGTATGTCAAGTCAAACCGGAAGATGTCTAGATGTCCCAAGGGAACATCTTCAGAGCTCCAAGGGAAACAAAGCAGCAGCCGGTTGGGGCTGAAGTGCATCAGGTCAGCAATCGTCTGAGCAATTCCTGCATCCTGCACAGCTGCAAGGTCACCATTAGATCCAGCACCAAAACCAGATCTAACACCACAACTGGTGTTAGCAGAACCAGCACGGAAGCCAACCGAAACTCCTCCACCGGTAAAGCCAGAACCAACTCCAAAATTATAACCCGCTCCAGTCTGACCTAAACCTAGAAACCAAAAAAGAAGTTCATGCAAAATCCTCTTCATTACTCAGATTACAGTGAAGCATATCACAGTAGACATCTTTCAGTAACATAGAAATGTGTTTTGCAGGATAGCAGACTCCAATGTTGAAAAGAAGGTAACAAATTCACACGATTCTGATAAGACTTACCTGTAAATACAAATGGAAAACTCCAAAATCCTTACACACAGCACACTAAAACCCATCACAAATAATGCTAAAACTCCATGTTACACAAAGTGAACTTTCTTTAATAGGAGGTTTGGGGCCAGAACAGGTTAGTGGATGCAGCTGTTTTATTGGTACTTCATCTTTTTCAATTGGCCTCTCCTGGTGCAATTTAACACCAATAATTCTACGCTTGATTCAAGTTGGGACTGGAATTCTCCATTATTAGGGCAGTTTCTGCAGGTCAGGAATGCTGATCGCTCTTGATTTTAAGTTCTTTTTTCATATGTGTTGCTTTTTCTCAAATGACAGAAATGAATTCTGTTTTGTAAATTATGTTATGTTAAAGTTTTTCGTTTTCAATGTTTAGATGTTGTTCCAAGCCCCAGGCACGTAGAATCATTCATTCTAATTGCAACTCTTTTCTTTATTTGTAATTGCAGCAGTGACCATACATTTTGGTGATAAACTGTAGTAATGCAGCCCTGTACATTTTATTTTGTCATCGTGTACTTTCAGTTACCGCTACACAAGAGTGGAAGAGTGGTACAACCTGTGCAAAATACATGTAGTACATCATTTCTGTCCTTTGACTGCAGATCAAAAATAGCCTTTCGCCTGGCTCCGGTATATGAGTACGCCTAACTCTGGTACTTGGGATTTTTGAATGTTTTAGTATAATTTCCTTTTTATTTCTTGTGAGTTTTGGTGTTTTATTCTGCTACTTTACCAAAGCACATTATCTTCAACTTTTTTATGCTTAAATCCAGCAGGTCTTGACTCAGTGGACTCTGTTCACAGTTGATGATAAAACCAAGAGTTCAGTTCATTTGGTAAAACACTATATTTTAAAGAAGTGACAGGTTGTAGGCACCAAGGACCACAAAGATAACATTGTGAGCTGGAGCCCACCCCAGCTTTAACTGGGTAAGAGGTGGGGTATAGCAGTTCATCATGGGGCAAACCAATAACATAACTTAACAAAAGTTCACACTGAATCCTGCTCTTAGTTTATGCAAGATGAGTTTTTACCTTGCAAAAATTGTATTAAATAAAAATGTTGCTTCTACAAATTATTCAAATGCAGTTGGAACTGCATTAAAAAACCCACTTTAAAATTTAAATATTTTGTCAGTAAACAAATTGTAATGGACACCAGTCACTGTAAGGTCTTATTTCAAGTGTTTCCACATAAAGCATTCTGTTTGGTTTCACTGCTACTGATGCTGGTGGTGGAGTGGAGGCCTGAGTCAGAAGGAGCTTGAAGCCAGATGGTGGAGATGGGGTGGAGGAGGGTTGAAGCTCAGCTGAAGAGCAGGAGATTCTGCGTGTGAAGGTCTTTTAAGGCGAAGCCTTGAGGGATGATTGGCTGAAGAGGAAGGCGGACCAGAAGCTGATTGGTTGGAGTAGTTAGATGGAGCTGGAAGTAGAGGTGAATCTTCCAAGTTGAATCTCTGTCTAAACTCCATTTGTCAGTTTTAAGTATTTTCCCCTGATACCAACCCTTATAATGTATGGTGTTTTGCAAATAAGTGATTTTTTTGTAATAGCATTAAATTTCTAAACTTAAGTGTGTAACATCTTGATTTAAAGAGAATTTATATAGCACCATTTACCAACAAGGTAATTGAAATGCTTTACTGGAAGTTAAAGGAACAGTAATAAAAAACATGAAACACATTCAATATATTAAAACAAAAGTTGTTAAATGTGTTGAATTAAAGTAAAAAAACTGATAAAATGCAATATTAAAATAAATATATGGCCATGACATCTTTATGAAAAAGCTGCAGTAAATTGCAATGTGTTTGAGAATGTTGGTCCCAGAGCCAAGGAGCATCGTAACTAAATGCTTCCTGCACTTATTTAGTTCTGGTCCATGGAACAGAGTAACCAAGTCTCTCATCACCTACTGTACATGTGTCATATCTGGGCCGCCACTTAGAAATTTGTTAAGACCTTAGACTGTTCAGCACCTTTTAGACAATGAAGAAAATATTTAATTATGTCCTCTCACAAACAGGGAGCCAGTAAAATGATTTAGGGACTGGTGTGATATAATCTGTTTACCTGGTCTTGGTCAGGACTGTAGCATCAACATTTTGACTGAGCTGCAGCTTTCTGATTTTACACATGGTTATTGATGGTAATTTGGTTTAAATCTCTATAATCAATGCGTGGCTGGAGTGAACCATCTTTCTTAGACATAAAGAAAAATCCTGCCCCTAGAGGTGAAGAAGATCCCTGTGAAGCCGAACAAATGGTGCCTGAATCCCGCTGTCTCCACTGTAAATAACTACATGGTTTTTATTTACCCCTTTACATATTCCTGGGCCCCGTTTCAGAAAGCAGGGTTAACAAACTCTGAGTAGAAAGCACAACCCTGAGTAGAACTACTAGACACTGTGATACTCAGGGTTTTCGGTTTCAAAACATGTGGTAACAATTGGTTAACAAGTGTGGCCAGAGTTAAGCACAGGCGCGAGTATATAAGAAGCCCTCATCAATGGCAGTGACAAGATTTACCATGGCAACGGGAGGATATAGGCCTTGAAGTGCGCATTTCTTGCCGATTGAATTAGAAATATTTATTTCAGTGTATGGAGAATATTAACACATATTTGTTGCTGCAGCAAAACAGCAAGAGTTAGCATAGTAGAGACCAAGTCAGTGTTTGAGTGTGTAAGGGTTATGATTATTGATTAATTAAATCAATTAAAATATAATTAAAAATCATAATTCAGGAAGATAATTTCTTAACCAAAAATCAGTACTTACGAATAGAAATCAGAGATGTCCTCTGGTGCTGTGATTATGGGCTCAAAGCCCTTAATAATTACAATTAGTAAATTACTAATTACCTAATTACTACTTAGTAAATTAGAATTATTATTGATATGCCTTGATATGCCTTTGGCACAAAAAGGAGAGTGCAGGAACTTTGACCTTATTTTGACAGATAAATCACTCTTGCTCAAAATAAACACAAATGCTTTCTCTTTATCTACGTGAATATTTATTAAATCAACAACCTTGATACACTTTGCTCTTCTGATTCAATAATCTTCACCTAATCAAGCATGCAAAATTCTACACAAAAGGGGTAAAATAGGTAACCAAACAAAGATAAAACAATATCGAGTGTCTATGAAATGTATAGATATATGTACATGTATCTATACATATATACACTGCTCAAAAACATAAAGGGAACACTTAAACAACACAATATAACTCCAAGTAAATTAAACTTCTGTGAAATCAAACTGTCCACTTAGGAAGCAACACTGATTGACAATCAATTTCACATGTTGTGTAAATAGAATAGACAACAGGGGGAAATCTTTGGCGATTAGCAAGACACACTCAATAAAGGAGTGGTTCTGCAGGTGGGGACCACAGACCACTTCTCAGTACCTATGCTTTCTGGCTGATGTTTTGGTCACTTTTGAATGTTGGTGGTGCTTTCACACTCGTGGTAGCATGAGACGGACTCTACAACCCACACAAGTGGCTCAGGTAGTGCAGCTCATCCAAGATGGCACATCAATGCTAGCTGTGGCAAGAAGGTTTGCTGTGTCTGTCAGCGTAGTGTCCCGAGCCTGGAGGCGCTACCAGGAGACAGGCCAGTACACCAGGAGACGTGGAGGAGGCCGTAGGAGGGCAACAACTCAGCAGCAGGACCACTACCTCCGCCTTTGTGCAAGGAGGAACAGGAGGAGCACTGCCAGTGCCCTGCAAAATGACCTCCAGCAGGCCACAAATGTGCATGTGTTAGCACAAACGGTTAGAAACCGACACCATGAGGATGGTATGAAGGCCCGACGTCCACAAATGGGGGTTTTGCCACTGGTGCCCTGTGCTCTTCACAGATGAAAGCAGGTTCACACTGAGCACATGTGACAGACGTGACAGAGTCTGGAGACACCACGGAGAGCGATCTGCTGCCTGCAACATCCTTTAGCATGACCGGTTTGGGTCAGCAATGGTGTGGGGTGGCATTTCTTTGGAGGGCCGCTTGCCAGAGGTAGGCTGACTGCCATTAGGTACCGAGATGAGATCCTCAGACCCCTTGTGAGACCATATGCTGGTGCAGTTGGCCCTGGGTTCCTCATAATGCAAGACAATGATAGACCTCATGTAGCTGGAGTGTGTCAGCAGTTCCTGGAAGATGAAGACATTGAAGCTATGGACTGGTCCGCCCGTTCCCCAGACCTGAATCCGATTGAGCACATCTGGGACATCATGTCTCGCTCCATCCACCAACATTACGTTGCTCCACAGACTGTCCAGGATTTCGCGGATGCTTTAGTCCAGGTCTGGGAGGAGATCCCTCAGGAGACCATCCGCTGTCTCATCAGGATCATGCCCAGGCGTTGTAGGGAGGTCATACAGGCATGTGGAGGCCACACACAATACTGAGCCTCATTTTGACTTGTTTTAACACTAGGACTCCCAGAATTCTAACACTACTAGAACTCCCAAGCCCGTCAATTTGACGTCGAGCATTCTGGATGCGAGGGTGGTGATGACGTCATCGCATTACAAGCGGTCAGAATGCTAAAGGTCACACGCTATAAAATTATGGTTTTGACAAGAATTAATAATAGTATTTGATCAAAACCTATGTTGTATTATTATTTATAAATAGTGCTGAAAAATTACACAGTTTTTATAAAAAGCTTTACTAATCTGACCAAAAGCTGGACAACTCCTCCCCCCCCTCACTTCGAGGACATAAACTAGTGCTAAAAATGCCTTCAGCTCATCCACACTCATGTCCGAGGAGAAATCATCTCCTAAAATTCTGCGGGCCTCAGCCACACTGCAGCCCTGAACGTGGATAAGTATTTCGGCATCCACCAAGCAGAGGAATGCGGTCTTGGGCATCTTGGATCTGGCACTTTGTCAACGCGTTCTGGCTCTGACGCCTCCCTCTACTTTCTTCCTCCCCTACTACTGTCTACACAGTGCCATCCTTTCCTATTATCTCCTCCTTCCCAGGTGTGCGCTCATCTTGAAAACGCTGTAAAGCGCAGAATAGATTGTTGGTACTGGGCTGACCTAACATATTGTTTATTTCTTTGTCCATTTTCAGTACCTTGATTTGTAGTTTCTCTCCTGCCAGGGAACTGGATTGCTGGGTTTATAGCTGGGCACTGGGCACCAGGCTCGTCTCCCTGTCTCTGCGCTGATGGTGGCACTGTTGCTATAGTTTATATATTATTAGTTTACTAATTTGTAAACTATAGCCTAAAATTATAAAATCGTTACATAGGCTAATCTTTTACTACCTTGAAATAATGTGCCACAACGGGACGACTCGTGTTTTTTAGCCGGGGGAGGCTCACTCTCTGACCCGCTGTCACTGTAACTGAATACTGACCAAGAGCCGTCAGAATCCCTCTCGACCCCAGAATCACAATCATCTAATTTTTGAAGCATTTCCAATGCTTCTTGAGCAGAAAATATCCTTCTAGAAGCCATTTGTAGGATGCCAACAATCTCCTTCTCAGACTGCGTTCTAGAGTGGTGGTTGCTAGGCAACGCTCGCACGTATACTCAGCCGCGGGAAAAAAAATATCAATGTAATTAATAGGGCCGTCAAAATAGCGGCTGTGGTAGTTAGAGGTAGAAATACTTAGATCTTTAATTTACTTTGTTATTTTTTTTAAGAGACATAGGAATACACAAGACACAGGTTTAGAAAAAGTCAGGATGCCAGAAAGATCAGAGTTTTAATAAACCAGAGTTATGGCATGTCAAACTTTCAAAACCGTCAAAATGACGGCCCTGGGAGTTCTAGCGTTAAGGACATTACATCAAAGTTGGATCAGTCTGTAGTGTGTTTTTCCACTTTAATTTTGTGTGTGACTCCAAATCCAGGCATCCATTGGTTAATAAATTAGATTTATGTCAGGTTCAAACAACCTAAAATACTTATAACATCACAAAAGAAGAGAAAGACAAAGAATTAGTTTCTTATTTGCTGCGAGGAGAACGGACAGAGATGTGCTTGAGTTACAAATCTACCGCTCTGAAAACACATCTGTCCAATCCTCTCTTTTTATTATCTTTAGGGTGGTCCCTTGTTACATGAACGTTGCTGCTCTGAAGGGTCGGATAAACTGCTGCAACGTAAACAAGTTATATACACCATTATCTTGTAACAGCACACTTCCACAGTCTCCACCATCTTAAGATCTGTGTGTCCTTTGTTGAGCACAATCAGCCTCCATCTTTATGACATCCTCAACTGTGACTGCTTCCTTCCCGGCTCCACCTTTGATCCTTGCCTGCAAACAAACTCATCACATCCTTACTCACACATACATGGAAGGTTATAAAGATCAAATAGTAAAGTTAATAAAAAAGGAAAAATATAAGATAAATCTATATACAATTATTCCAACATTTCCCCCCTGTTTATCTTATATTTGCTCATATTCTCATATCACTTAAACAGCCACTTCTTTTGGATTTTTAACTGTAAGATCATTTTTTATGAGCACAAATATAATTACACTCAGAGGCACTTACTGACATTTAAACTACAGAATCATATAGAGATGGATCCGGGTACAGGTCAGAAAAGTGGTCAGTCTTCATCATCCTCATCATCCTGATGTTTAAGTAACGGATAGAGTTGGGTAACTCTGTCTTCCATAGGAGAAATAGCTGTGGTGATGAGATGGTTAAGAAGAGAACGAAGGCAGGGAATACAACAACATCCACACAATGTCGAAATTGCAGCAAACACTGCAAAGGAAATTATTACTGATGATACTAAAACTTTATACTTCCCAAACACATCCAGCCAGGAGTCCCACATCGAGGTGTCTACTCCAGAATGCTCCTTCATTTTGCCATTTAAAGATCTCAAACCTTCTATGGCTTTGGTGAGGCTGCCATCAGCAGCAGTGTTGTTAGGTATGAATGTGCAGCATTGTTCTCCAAAAATTGCACAAACTCCTCCTTTTTCAGCTAACATGTCCAAAGCAATTCTGTTCTGCAATGCCAACAGGGAAGTTGAAGCCAACTGGTCATGGATGGCTTCAAACCCGCTTTGTGCCCAATTTCGTAGTTTTTGAACATTGTAGTGGATATAGTTGATCCTGTCTACGTTTTTGTTCATTGTACACCACCAACAGATACTTGATTCAAATCCTGCAACTACTTGATCAGCTAATTTATATTCATCAGGCACTCCTCGAGGTACATCTATAGCATCGATGTACGTAGGGTCTCCCTCAGTCTGCCGAGCTGCAGCTCTGCGCTTGCTATTACGCCAGTCATGTGGTATTACACTAGATAGTCCATGTGTTACTTCATCTACTGACATAGGATATACCAAAACTGGTTACAATAAGGTAACTAGAGCATAGAGTCCCGTTACATTTGAAGGTAATTGATCAAATAACTTGTCGTCACCACACCACCACCAAATGTCTCCTCTAGAGAATTATTCCAACAATTTCCATTGATGATTTTTGTGTGATTTTGTTGTCAGCACATTCAACTTTGTACAGAACAAAGTATTCAATGAGAATATTTCATTCATTCAGATTTAGGATGTGTTATTTGAGTGTTCCCTTTTCGAGTCATATATATAATAAACATATATATTTATTATATATATAATATTTTACCTCTTTCCTCACTTTTATAATATACAGAGGTCTCACATTTGTCTATATTTAATTGTAATCCAGATGCTTTAGAAAAACAATTTAAAAGTTTTATGCTTTGGGAATTTGATCATTGTTCTTTATAAATAGAGTCGTGTCATCAGCCAATTGACTTATTATTATATTCTGTCCAAATCCATTAAAGCCTTCAGTGTCACTGGTCTTAATTAAAATAGATAACATTTCTGCCACCATTATAAACAATAAAGGTGATTAGGAACATCCCTGTTTTATTCCTCTTTTGATATTAAATCTATGACTGGTACCATGATTCAGAGAGACAGAGCTATTAATGCTATTATAAAGCATTCCCTTAACAGTAAGAAACTTTTTTCCAAAACCAAAATAAGACAGGGTCTGCATTATGAAGGGATGTTCAACACAATCAAGCGCTTTATAAAAATCTAAAAATAATATTAACCCCCTTTCATCAAACAAATGACTATAGTCAAGCAGATCTAAAACAAGTCTAATATTATTGTGTATTGATTGATTTGTTTTAGAAAACTGGATTGTGTTTCACTAATTATTGATGAGACCCCTTCTTTTAATCTTGCAGCAATAACCCCTGAGATAATTTTGTAATCTGTGTTTAACAAAGTAATTGGTCTTAGATTATTTATCATTCGTTTATCCTTTCCATGTTTGGGAATTAAGGTAATTATACCTTCCTTCATACTCAGAACTCAATGCCTTTCTCTCAATTCATGCATTAATAGCCCTAGATAAAAGATTTTTAATCTCCTTCCAAAAAGACCTATAAATATTAGATGTAAGACAATCAGTCCCTGGAGATTTATTTAACAGCATTTTAGATACCACTGTCTCTAACTCTTCTGGTTTAAATTCTGACACATAAATTCTCGACGCTTCAATTTGTGGAATGCTGTTTTGAATTTTATCAAAAAGATAATTAGAATCCAGTATTGAGAAGGTAGTAGAGTATAGATTGGAAAAAAAATTTAACATTGCTTCTTTAACAATTTTACTGTTATTGCATTCCTCATGGGCTGCACGGTGGTGCAGTTGGTAGCACTGTTGCCTTGCAGCAAGAAGGTCCTGGGTTCAATTCCCAGCCTGAGGTCTTTCTGCATGGAGTTTGCATGTTCTCCCCGTGCATGCGTGGGTTCTCACCGGGTACTCCGGCTTCCTCCCACAGTCCAAAGACATGCCTGTTAGGTTAATTGGTCTCTCTAAATTGCCCTTAGGTGTATGAATGAGTGTGTGCTTGGTTGTTTGTGTGTTGCCCTGCGATGGACTGGCGACCTGTCCAGGGTGTACCCTGCCTCCTGCCCATAGGCTGCTGGAGATAGGCACCAGCTCCCCCGTGACCCACTATGGAATAAGCGGTAGAAAATGACTGACTGACTGACTGCATTCCTCATAATTGATCAATAAAGACATTATAGAGTTTCCTTGCTGTCAACTTTTTTCTAAGCAGCTAAAGTATGCAGAATTCTTTTCTCCAGCTTCAATCCATTTTGCTCTTGACCTGACTTAAGCACCTTGTGCCCTTTGCAGATATAAAGCATCTAATTTAGCTTGCAGTTCCATTAATATTTGACTCTATCTGAAGAGTTACACATTTTGTTAATTTCTCTGAATAGATCACATTCATACTGTTTTCCCTTCTTCCTAAGTTCTTTGCAAAAATGTATTGTACCCAATCTTATTTTATATTTTAAAAATACCCATTTATTCATGTCATCTCTAATTGAGTGATCAGCTTCCACATCTTTGCATATATATTTTAATCCTGTTACAGTAAGTCATTTAATCCTGTAAAGTAGTCATTGTCTAATAAACTGGCATTACATTTCTAGTAGCCTTTGTTTCTCTTTATATTAGGTCCTATTGTTAAGCTAATAAAGCAATGATTTTGTGGCGTGTGTTAAGAGATCTTTATTTATTAACCAATAATCCAATCTTGATGTACACTGTCCGTTTTATCCATGAATATTCAGCCAGCTCTGGGTTCAAAGTTCTCCACACGCCAGTTAAATTGTTATCTGTCATAAAACAATTTATCAGACTATTGTATATTTGTTTGCCTGATCATGGAGGCCACCTATCCAACCATTCATTTGGATTTATGTTCCAATCCCCTCCCAAAAGGACATGATCAGTGAGATACAGTGTTTTTAATTCAAGAATAACCTGAGATAATTCATTCAGAAGAGTTCTATTTAAACTGTCGTTATTAAAGCCATATACATTTACTATTATGAGGATAAGGTGGTCAATTTTGGTCACCACTGTTAACCAATGTCCATTTGTGTCTCCTTTGTGTGTTAAAATTTTCCCAGTGAAATTATTAAAACAGATTGCCACACCTCCATTTCGATTTCTCCCATGGCTTAAAAAAAATCCTGTTGCCTCTTTGGTTAGCCCAAAATGTTTCATCTGTATTCGATGAGTGAATCTCTTGAAATAAAAAAACAATTCTTCTTCTGTCCTTCTGAAGACAGAAATAATGCTTTCGTTTTGACAATGTCTTTTAAGCCTCTAACATTGAGTGTACCAAATAAAATTTCTTCACTTCACAAAAAAAAGGTGAAAAATTGAAAAAAAAAGCAACAGAAACAAACCCTTGATTTAAAACTGAAAAAAGGGGGTTTAACCCCTAGAAACAGTTGAACAAATAAGAAACGCTATTCAGTAAATTAGCAATAGAACGCTCAGGCGGAAGCATTACACTTGCAAGTCCTGTAACAAATCCTGCATCTCCATCTTATCTTGCATGCACATCTTCCACTCCGATATGGCGCCCATCAATATATCCAAAGGGACCGCGAAAGTAGGCCACCTTTCCAGCCTTCCTGGCTTCAATAAGTGGCCAAAGACGATTTATCTCCTCCCAGTCCTCTTTGGGTAGCATTTCAACAAACCTGATGCCCCGCTCTTGACAGTTATAATTCTTCATGGGAACAAAACAATGATGTTTATGTGTTTTTTATCCATCTTCTTTCCTAGCCTGTGTACAACATCCACTTCCTCCTTGAGCCTCGCTTCAGATTCAGGAATGATGTGTTTTAAAGTCCTAAAGACCTGATATCTTCATCCTTCTCCTCCTTCAAGCCTTTAATCCGAAGGCTCCACCTCATTCTATATATTTCCTGTTCTCTGAGCCTCTTTTTAAGGTCAACATTTATCTCTTGAAGATGTTCACTTTGCTTTTCTAGCTCTTTCACCTTTTCTTTACATTCTTTGACTTCGTTAGCATTGCCTTCCACCGCTTTGGCTAGGTTAGCAAGCATAACACTGCTATGTCTCACCTGTTGATCAATATTGTCCACTTTCTCTCTGAGCTGAGTGATTCCTTTCATTATATCTCTGACAGAAATGTCCTCATCTCCCAGATCTTCAGTTGACTTGATTTGTTTCTCACCTGGTGCCTTGCTCAGAGTTGCAGGTGCCGAGTCGCCTCGTTCCCTTTTATTTTGAGTGGAGAGTACCATGGCATAGCCATGGTCTTTAATCTGGGTCGCTTCTTTCTTTTTCGAATCAGCTTTAGCTTTGAGAGACTTGTTAATGTTCTGGGAAGCCATCTCGATATTTTGATGGAATGTCCACTTAAATAATCAGTAAAATTTAGGACTTGCTGTGCGATCTTCAAAAACACAGCTGCTCAACCCGCCATCTTATTCCGCCTCACATCCGCCAAGCTCATGTATGCTGCACTGCTCCAGCTCAAAATGCAGTAAAAGTACCTTTTATTTGTATAAAATGACTTTTATGTGAAACATAAATCGATGAATCTGTGTTTGATTAATCTGTGGCTATTCTCAAGGACCCGGATGCGTGACACAAAAAACTAAATTTTGGAAGTGAAATTGAATTTCAGACCTGAAAGTGAAAGTAGTCAAACTGAATTTTTAATACAATGAAATACATTTTAAAAGCAAATGAATTCAGTTTCAAAGCATTAAATTCAGTGTAAAGCAAATATATTCAACTTCAAACCATTAAATTCAGTTTCAGTTTAGTGAAATTCATTTTCAAACCAATGCATTCCATTTTAAATTACCCAAATGCAGATTCAGTCTGAGCAATTAAAGTTAAGTTTCTGATAGCACAATTTTCTTCCCATACATAATCGTAAAAATGACAAGAAAAAAGGCTTAAAATTGTCATGCATCTGCCTGTTTGGTTTAGAGTTTGAGTTCTTTGTCTGTTTTCTCTGCACTTCTCTGTTTTTCAGTTGTTGTTGTTTTAGTTCATTCACTGTAGTTTAGATTCATGATTTTTTTCTTGTGCTTAGATGTTTCTGCTTCTTCACTGGACTCCCTGCTCATCTGTGTTAATTCGCCTCCCTCCTTCAGTTCGCTTGCATCTTTTCTCCCACCAGTTGCTCCTGATTTCCCTCTGATTAGCTCCCATTGCTCATTGGTCCTTTCTCCCCCCTTCCTCAGCATTTGGACTATCTGGTTTCATTGTTCTTGATGGTTCCTCCCGGCTTATACCTACTGTACTCCATGTCCGTTATCCAGTCTTTGTTACCCTTTGTTACCCACTCTGAGCTGCAGCAAGGCTTTCTGAAACTTTATTAAAGTCCTGTTTTCCTTGTGCTCTACTGTAACCTTTTATGTTTCTTATTTAATAAATCAGTTCTATGCTCCTCATCCAAAATTCATGTCTGCACTTGGTCCCTGCCCAAGATAGCACCACTATCTGATCAGATAGCACCACACATCCCCTCAATATCATCATTAAACTTAATCTAAGATTGCCTTCAAGAAACAAACCCCTTCACATAGGCACCACAGGCATTTATTGAACAAGATTATTTTTCTTGTTAATCAACAAGCTGATTTGTTTCTACTATATTCCATAGATTCACTGGCCCCTTCAAAAAAACTTGGCAATGACTGAAAAAATAAGAAAGGCAAAAAAATGTAAAAGTAATCGGCACACAAATGGCACCATGGCTGCACCACTATGAGCGCTAGTAGGAGAAGGCTGGCAATTTGAGCATGGCTGTCCGGTCCAGGCTGTTGGCCAGCCTCACCCAAAAAGTCACAATGAGTTCATCTAACGAGGCCACAATAGAGTATGTGGCTCGCTTAAATTAAATTCACCGTTTTGCCATTTTCTTGGAATACACATTTTAATTCAATTTCAATTCAATTTATTTATATAGCGCCAATTCTCAACACATGTTCTCTCAAGGCACTTCACAAAAGTCAGATACATACATTCCAATTCAATTCCTAGCCATTGAACAGTGCAGTCGGATTCAGTTATTTATTCAAATTGGATACAAAGTTTTTCTATCTAAGGAAACCCAGCAGATTGCATTGAGTCAGAGACTTGCAGCATTACATCATACTGAGCATGCATGTAGCGACAGTGGAGAGGAAAAACTCCCTTTTAACAGGAAGGAACCTCCAGCAGAACCAGGCTCAGTGTGAGCAGCCATCTGCCACGACCGACTGGGGGTTTGAGAGAACAGAGCAGAGACACAAAAATAACACAGAAGCACTGATCTAGGAGTACTTTCTATGGGAAGGAAAAGTAAATGTTAATGGATGTAGCTCCTTTAGTCGTTTCACCTAGAAAGAAAGAACAGATAAACTCTGAGCCAGTTTTCAAGGTTAGAGTCTGAAAGAAAGCACAAAGATTTAGTCACAGTAGAAGCTCAGTCAGTAGCTATGTCTAGGAGAGAGAAAGGGTTAAATACTGAAAGACAGGGCCGGGCCAGGCCATGTGGATCATCGGTAGAGGGTGAGCATTAAGTTGTTGCCAGCAGAAGCTTGGACGATGCCCCCTCCAGAAAGGTGTCACAGGTAGACACAGAGTCAGGCCAGGTGTAGCTTCTAGGAAGAGAAAAGAGAGAGAACATAAAATTATAAGCTGAAATAACAGCTAATAATGCAAAATTGGAGAGTAGTGTGAGAATGTAGCAAAGAGGGTGAAAGTGGTCATTATGTCCTCCAGCAGCCTAAGCCTATAGCAGCATTACAGAGATAGCTCAGGATTACCTAAGCCACTGCTTCACGGACTAAAACTGGCAGCTAGTTCCACAGGAGAGGAGCCTGATAACTAAAGGATTTGCCTCCCATTCTACTTCTAGAGACTGTAGGAACCACCAGTAAACCTGCAGTCTGAGAACGAAGTGCTCTGTTAGGAACATATAGAACAATCAGATCTCTGTTGTATGATGGGGCTAGATCATTAAGGGCTTTATATGTGAGGAGGATAATTTTAAATTCTATTCTGAATTTAACAGGGAGCCAATGAAGGGAAGCTAAAGTAGGAGAATTATGATCTCTCTTTTTAATTTTCATCAGAACTCTTGCTGCAGCATTTTGAATCAGCTGAAGGCTTTTAACTGCATTTTGAGGACATCCTGGTTGTAAAGAATTACAATAGTCCAGTCTTGAAGTAACAAATGCATGGACTAGTTTTTCTGCGTCATTCCTGGATAGGATATTTCTAATTTTGGCAATGTTCCGGAGGTGAAAGAAGGAAATCCTAGAAACCTGTTTAATATGGGATTTAAATTACATGTTCTGGTCAAAAATAACACCAAGGTTTTTTACTTTATTACCAGAGGCCAATTTAATGCCATTCAGGTTAAGGGATTGACTAAACAGTTTCTTTTTTAAAGACTCTGGTCCAAAGACGACAACTTCTGACTTGTCTGAATTTAGAAGCAGAAAATTTAAAGTCATCCAAGTTTAGGTCTTCAAGACAAGCTTGTAGTCTATCTAACTGGTTGGGCTCATCAGGATTTATGGATAAGTAGAGCTGAGTATCATCAGAGTAACAGTAAAAATGTATCCTTTGCTGCGTGATAATTTTAACTATTGGAAGCATTTATATAGTAAAGAGAATTGGCCCAAATACTGAACCCTGTGGTACTCCACAATTAACCCTGGAGTTTGAAGATGATTTATCATTAACATGAACAAACTGGAATCTGTCAGACAAATAAGATTTAAACCAGCCTAGTGCTTTTCCGCTGATCCCTACAGAATATTCCAGCCTTTCTAAGAGAATATTGTGATTGACTGTATCAAATGCAGTACTGAGATCTAACAGAACCAGTACAGACACAAGTCCATTATCTGAGACCTTAAGAATATCATTAGTGACTTTCAGCAGAGCTGTTTCAGTGCTATGATGAGCTCTGAAGCCTGACTGAAACTCTTCAAACGGGTCATTGCTGTGTAAATGCTCACACATTTGATTAGCAACTATTTTCTCAAGAATTTTAGATAAGAATGGAAGATTGCATATAGGTCTGTAATTTTTCAAGTCATCTCGATCAAGCGAAGGTTTCTTAAGTAAAGGTTTAATTACAGCTACCTTAAAAGCTTGTGGTACATATCCATTTATTAAGGATAGATTAATCATATCTAAAATAGGGCTGGTAATCAGAGGGAACATTTCTTAAATAATTTGGTTGGGATTGGGTCTAACATACAAGTTGAAGGTTTAGATGAAGCTAATATTTCTGATAACTCAGGAAGCTCCACAGGATCAAAACAGTCCAAACACAGATCAGGTTCTACAGTTATTCCAATGTTGTCTCACTTGCTTAGGATGAAGTAATCATCTTCAGGAGTATGTCAAAGATTTTATTTTTAATAGAATCATTTTATTTAAGAAGAATCCCATAACGTCATGACTGCTGAGAGCTAAGGGAATAGATGGCTCAACAGAGCTATGACTCTGTGTAAGTTTAGCAACTGTATTAAAGAGTAACCTTGGATTACTCTTGTTCTCTTCTATTAATGATGAGAAATAAGCTGTTCTAGCTTGGCGCAGTGTCTTTTTATACAACTGTAGGCTATTTTTCCAGATTAAGTAGGAATCCTCTAGGTGTGTAGAGCGCTATTTTCTCTCCAATTTTATAACATTGTGCTTTAAAGTTCGCAGCTCTGAATTAAGCCAGGGAGCCAGCCTCCTATGAATAATTACCTTCTTTTTCAACGGGGCTGCATTGTCTAATGCACCACGCAATGATGAAGTAACACTATCAACAAGAGAATCAATTTGTGAACGGGAAGAAACTAAATTATTGCCCTCCACTGTGTTTTTCTGTGATAATGAGGAAATTAAAAGTGGAACAGATTCTTTAAAGGTTGTTTTCTGATAATGATCTACAATAATGAAATGGTCTTTCAGCTGTGGAGTACTCGGTTAAATTAAACTCAAAGGTTATTAAAAAATGGTCAGACAGGACAGGGTTATGAAAAAATATTGTTATGTCTTTACACTCGATGCCATATGTCAGCACAAGGTCCAGAGAATGAAGACAAATGTGGGTAGGTTTGTTAATGTTTTGAGCAAAGCCAATTGTGTCTAAGATAGCATTAAAGGCCATATTTAGGCTATCACTTTCAGTGTCAACATGAATGTTAAAATCCCCCACTATAATAACTTTATCTGTATTTAACACTAAATCAGATAAAAGGTCTGAAAACTGATGTAAAAACTGAAAGTAAGGGCCTGGTGGATGGTACAAAACAACAAACAGAAGTGGCTTTAGTTTTTTGCAATTTGGATGAGGAAAACTAAGGCTTAAATATTCAAAAGAGTTGTAGCTATTAATTGGTCTGGGATTAATCAATAAATCGGACTGAAAGATGGTTGCTACTCCTCCTCCTCGCCCAGTATTTCGAGGAATGTGAAAATTTAAATAATTAGTAGGAGTTGACTCATTTATAGTAACATAATCCTCTTACTGCAGCCAGGTTTCTGTGAGACAAAATAAATCAATCTGATTGTCACAAATCAGGTCACTAACTAGCAAAGTCTTTTAAGAGAGAGATCTTATGTTCAGTAGGCCACATTTAATTGTTTTATTTTTCTTTTCAGTCTGAGTTGTGTTTATTTTTATGAGATTTTCATGATTTCCTCCTTTTACATTATTTTTTAATCTATTAAATTTTGGCTGTGGGCGAGACACTGTCTTAATAGGTTAATGGGTGGGTAGCAGTACAGAAGCTGCAGAGACGGGTGTTAAACTACGACCCTGCTTCCTGGTCTGAACCCTGGGTTGTCAGTGTTTTGGAGAACTAATAAATTCGGCAACCTCCGATTGATGTAACAGTGTGTCATTACAGCGTGAATAACAATCTTACTGTATTTACGCTTATCCTTAGCCAGCAGTTTCAGGTAGGATTTGATGTCGCCCGTTCTGGCCACTGGCAGACATTTGAGTATGGTCGCTGGTGTCTCTAGTGCCACGTTTCTGTCTATGGTGCTGCCAATTACCAGAGTTGGCTTCTCAGCGGGTGTGTCGCTGAGCGGGCAAAATCTGTTTGAAATGCAGACGGGTTGGTAGTGACCTGTGGGCTGGGATCTAGGACTATGCTTTCTACGTACCGTCACCCAGCCAGCCTGAGGCCCTGGCTGCGCGGTCTCTGCTGGAGGACTGCTACGGGGAGCTACCCTCGGTGGCTTCGCGCTGGCAAAGGGGCCTCAGCTATTTGCTGGTTTTTCAACAGCGCAGAGCTGGGCCTCCAATTCCGACACCCTCGCCTTCAAAGCTACAAAAGTACTACATTTATTACACGTACCATTATCACTAAAGGAGGCAGAGGAGTAACTGACATCTGACACAGAGAGCAGGAGAGAGGAGAAGACTCAGAGAAAGAAACAGCAGAACGGGTAGCTATGGTGGAGCTAAAGCTAACGCTAAGCTAGCAACCCCTTACCACTACTAGAAAAAAACGTGTAAGATACAGAGAGTCCCCAAAAGTTAAATGCAGCAACAAAAAGTATGTGTTTAACGTGCTTATGTATAAGAACAAGTAAGAGATATCACAGTAGAGAGAAATCAGATCAAACGAGAGAGCCTTCACACACCAAACAATCCACCAAGTGCAACAGCGAAAACAGAAAGTGAAGAATACGCCTTACCACCAGCAGTAATTACTCTGGAAAACCAGAGATTATATAATTATTATACAGATTATACAAGCTACATGTAAAGTAATTACCAAAAAGTTTCAGTTATAACTATGATAGGTTACTTTTTTACTGGTAGGAGAAGGCTGGCAATTCGAGCATGGCTGTCCGGTCCAGGCTGTTGGCCCGCCTCACCCAAAATGTCACAATGTATTCATCTAACGAGGCCACAATAGAGTATGTGGCTCGTTTAAATTAAATTCAATGTTTTTCCATTTTCTTGGAATACATATTTTATACAAACTACATGTAAAGTAGTGAGTATTTACCAAAAAGTTTCAGTTATGACTATGTTAGGAATAACCTTTATTATTGTGGATTTCCTGGAAGGGGCGGGGCTACTCCCTAAAGGCCATCAGTATGAAGATCCGTCCAGTCCAGTGAACCTACACATGATGTGTGTGGCCTTAATTTAGATTAAAGGAGCTAAAAGTTAGAAACTGGTTGAGAGTCGTTCATTTAAGAGTCTTTAGATAGAGTGAGTGACTGTTTCCGGGAACCAAGTACCGGAGGAGCTCCGAGATGTCTGACCGCCAACAGGGTGCGGTAGTTCGGACAACTATGATAGGTTACTTTTTTACTCTCCAATGAAAAAAAAGTTAAATACTTCTACATGTACTACACATTAATATTAAATGAATGATGTGTCAATAAAGAAGTGCCATATAAATATCTGATTAAAAATTTTTTATGTTCCTGAAAGATTTATATTTAAAGTGATCTTTTAATTTTACCAACATGTTTCTTCTGACCAGGAGTAATATATAACATGTTGGGGTGGCCCACCCAGTGTCCTTACTTGAATCTGATAGAAGATCTGTGGAGCGAGCTAAACATTAGCGTTGGTCTACCAGCCTAGAAGACTTAGAACTCATCAACACTGATAAATTATCAAAATACACATGGAAACATGCAAATAGCTCGTCAACAATTATAAGAAGGATGTTATTGCTGTAATGCTGATGAAGATTTTGTTTTCCATTAATTATTAAGGAGGGTATAAAGAGTTTTTGACCTGCTATTTGTTATTAAAATGTAAATAGACAGAGAAACAGTGCTTTACCAGACAGATACTCCTTTTACATTGTTTGATTATATTTTGAGACACACCTGTCTCATTTCTTATCGGGAACAATTCGATTGAACTGATTGGTTGACTGACTGAAAATAATTTTAAATCTAAATCTGCCAGCCATATGATTAATATGGGGCTTAAGTTTATCCTTTGCATGTGTTCCAGTAGTTGCTCTTAAATGTCCACAGGGCTCTGACGGCTTGGCAAAACAGCATTTTCCCATCATACACCATGGTCATTGAAAAATCTACAATGCGTTGTTGAGCTAAAGACTCTGACCTCCAAAAATGAGTTCAAGGGTATATTCTTTAGAGGTCACTATATTTAAATAACCATTGGTTTATTTTATTTTCAATGTGTTTTATGCCGTTTGGATTTGTATAGCTGCTACCTTGGACAGTTTTCACTTGTAAAATCAATTGACTTCTTGGTTATATAGTATAAAAGGCCAATTAAAATAAATGAAAGATTGTGTTATGATTTGGGGTTGTTTGGTTTTTGGTTGCAGTTTTTCTTTATATGTTTCTCACGGTTAAGGTTTTGAATCATGCTTCTGTTTATTATTTTTAGATTTTGTCTTCTAGTTCATGTTTTGTCAAGTTAGGTTTTTGGATCTGGTTATGCTTTAGTTTCATATTTTTCTAGTTATGTTTCTATTAGTTTGTATCCTTGAATTTCTGTTTTGCTCCAGTCACGTTGTGTTCTGTCTGTTCTGATCAATATCACGGCAATCTTTACTTACCGTCATGCTGCCTGCTTGTCTGCATTCCGGGGTCCTCCGTTACACCGCACCTGACAGATTGTTTTTAAATATGACCAATTTTCAACAGTTTTAGGATTTTTAGGTTACTTTTTCTTTTTTTTTTAGTGCTTTGTTTTGCCCATTTAACCATAAAGATAATGATTTGTACAAAGAGAAAAAGTCAAATATTTTGTCCAAGAAAGAGGGAATAATTTTTTCTTCTGCTGTTCAGTTCCTGTACATACCTGAATTAGAGAAACCAACATTGCACATTTCAAATGATTTCATGCAGCCTGTAGTAAAAATCTCTAAACCTTCAGCCCTGTGTTTATGTTATTGCGCAATTTCAGCTTCTCTAGAATTTCATAACACTTGATCTGTACTAACGCTGAGATTTTTTTTAAAACACTTACACAAACATTGTAAAGGAAAACTCCCTGGTTTCTTAATAGTGGTCTCTTTTAATTTGTTATTCATCCACAGGACCGTCAGGGTTCAGTAACTCATTAACATGTGGGTTATAAAAGCAGTTGACTCATGAGTTCACTGCAGCAGAGCTCCTACTGACAGACATCACTTTGTAGATCTTTGCAGCAGAACAATCACCATGAAGGTGAATTTTTAAATGTTCCTCACTATCTTTGGATCAGAAAAGTTTACCTTAACCTTTTGTAAAACATTCTGAAGAAAACACAAATCTGTGAAAACTTTGATCTATTTTAGGCTTTTATTTTTTATGTGGAATGCTGCCTATTTTCCAGTGAGGGCGCCACAGAATCTGAGATTTTAGTTCTTGCTGCTTTGTTTTGGATTTTAATTTTATTTAAAGATCAGAAAAGTTCTCACTCTACAGGATTGTACTGAATAAACTGTTCCTCTGCTGCAGATGTTTTTGGGTTTCTTCCTCATCCCTGTGGTGACCAGCTGCTCCGATCTCAGCCTTCCTCTGGACTGCAGCGACATCTACAACCAAGATACCAGCCGACCCAGCGGAGTTTACACCATCTATCCCATTGGAACTACATCTGCTGTTCAGGTACACTCAAACCTCCAGCAGTAATCAAATGATCAGCAATTCATTTCAAACATTTCAAATATGCATTATTATTGCCTGATGTTGAAGTAAAGATGTATCTTGTTAGCAAATTATTTAACATCTAAACACATTTTCAACAACAACCCTTAAAAAATCACAAACATCAAATCCATGTCATCTGTTAACAATATATGAGCTGCAGGATGAAGATCTTTCTAGCTGATTCATACATAATGGGGCTCGATGTTCAACAGCATTGGCTACAGAGTCCAGTAGGAGCTCAGTCAGGCTCTTGTTCTGTTTGGTGCTTGTGAAAAATCAGAAACAAGCAGTCACTGTGCAGCACCATCAGTTTGGTTTGACCAACATTCAGCTTCTATGTTTGTGCCTGCAGGTTTACTGTGACATGGAGTCTCTGGAAGGAAAATGGACAGTAAGGATTGTTTCTTTTGTTTCTACATATTTTTGCTTTTTATTATTTTACGCAGAACTTTCAATAATTGTTTGGAAAGTTGACATAATTTAATTGAAAATAATGTGTTAAAACAGCTGTAATGGTATCTACTTTGAATCTATATTCCTTATATTTAGTGCAGTACTCTTCATGTTTTCCGCACAACTGTTGGTAAGATTCTTTTATTCACCTTTCTAAAAGAGAAACGACAGACACTCGACTCGATTACACAGGCCATTTTACTTGCGCAAGGAGTTCAACAGACAGAGCATATAGCATGTACAATCTCACCTATAACACCCCAGCTGAACTAACCTAATACAGACAATGTGTCTCTATTTATCTGCAAGTCTCCCCCTCTAGATGCACACAATATTAATTTTCCTAGTCTACAGTCAAAGGGCTCTTTCTCATAACTCAGGTGAGATAACGTTAAGCAGATATAGTCTTTTGAAGGCCACACGCTCCCGCAAGCAAACTCTTACACATATGATTATGCTAGGTTCAGCTGGTATGCAGAGTAATGCAACTTTAATGCTGTAAAATTACAAAGTGAAAATAATAAAAATAATTTTAAAAAAGTTCTTAACATCCTAACAATCACATTTACAACAACAACCCAGCTGGTTGACTCTCCTACAATAAATCACTTTAATTTCAGCATTTCAGATACCCAACACAAACTATGATTTCAAAGTGCAACAAACCTCACTGTGAGGAAATCTGGGCTATGTTCAGCTGGTTAACCACCTTAACTTCCCTTTAGGTTTTCCAGAGGAGGATGGATGGCTCGGTGAACTTCTACAGGCCCTGGAATCAATACAAGTTCGGTTTTGGAAATGCCGCAGGAGAGTACTGGCTCGGTGAGATGTGAAGCCAACGCAATAGTCATGAAAACCAGAGAGAACACCCCAAAAGTTCTGAGAGATTAGTTTCTCCGTGTTTCTGTTGTGTTCAGGTCTGGAGAATGTCTTCTACCTGACTCAGAGAAAAAAATCTGAACTGCTGATCGACATGGAGGACTTTGAAGGAAACAAATCATACGTTCGTTACACTTCGTTCTGCGTCGGCCCAGAGTCTGACGGCTACAGACTACACCTGACTGGAATCACTAATGGAGGGGCAGGTGCGTAACAACAGACTTGTAGCTGTTTTTGGTGAGATAAGTTCAGGTAAAATGTTCAGGACTAAAGTAACTCCAATCAATCCTTGTACCAAAAAGTTTCATTTTTTCAGCATGTTTAAACTAGTTTTTCAGTTAGATGTGATTTAACTCATCTGGGGAATTGACTGGTTTCGTTTCCGCTTCAAATAGGCTTTTAAAAGAGATAATGAGGGGCGGAATACAACTGACAACCCTTTTTAAACAGTCAATAAATGTGATTAGTGAATAACATTTTCTTTCAGATTTGATTCATAATCAACATAATGTCAGAGACTGTATCATAGTGTTATTGCCAGGAGTTAAAAACTTGTTGGAAGACAATTTATAAGCTATGAAAATAATGTGATGCAAATAAGTTTATGTGATATTCTGTCTTTTTGTGTTTCTTCAGGAGACTCTCTAAGTCATATCAGTGGACAAAAGTTCTCTACATTTGACAAAGATCAGGATACCTGGGAGAAGAACTGTGCCCAAACGTTTATTGCAGGGTTCTGGTTTTCCGATTGTCACTCTGCAAACCCAAATGGCGTGTACCGCTGGGGTGCTGATAACTCGCTTTATGCCATCGGAGTGGAGTGGATTTCCTGGAAGGGACGGGGCTACTCCCTAAAGGCCATCAGTATGAAGATCCGTCCAGTCCAGTGAACTTGCACATGATGTGTGTGGCCCTTAAACACCATCAACATTTTACAGGAACTTTTACCTGAACTCATTGTAAATCATGGCAGCAGCTGAGTGAAACATTGGACCTAAACAAATACGGGTGAAATTATCAGACCCAGTTCACCCAGACAAAATCATGCCACTCAAGCACTGAAGTCAGGAAATCATGAAGAACTCAATGACGTAAAACATTTCCTGCCTCATCAACTCCAGCAGATTTAAAAAGCTGCAACCACCTTATTCCTCCATCAGATGTCGCTGTTGTGTTTGTCAGCACGATGTGGTAGTGACAAAAGACTGAATCTGTGAATCTCTGCAGTCTGAGTTTCTGACCGAGATACTACTTTGATACATTAAGTGATTATATACTTTCTGCTGTAACAAATATTCAGCTAATATGATGTGTTCCTGGGTTTCAGTCCTGACCCCGGCGACGTTTGCCGCATGTCTTTCCCCCTCTCTCCACCCGTTTCCTGTCTGCCTACTGTCAAAAAAACACTTAAAAATAAAGGCCACCGGTGCCGCAAAAAAAAATCTTTGAAAAAAAAACAAAAAAAACTTCGATCTTAAGATATTTCTTAAAAAACCCACATTATCCTAAAGGAATAAACAGGCTGGTTAAAATTATTCATGGATGGGCCTTATTTAAACTGAACATACCATGGCATTTCTACTTGCTTCATTGTAAACCGATAAAAATGTGCTGCCTGAAAAAGTTTTGTAGATTAGGTTGATGCCGTTGTAATTATCAAAACGATAAATAACTGGTAGTCAATGACAAACATTAATTTTATTTGTTGTAAGAAATGTATGTGACAAATTTTTGTTTATTTATTCATTTTTGGGTTTGTTTATCCTTTTGTTTCTTTACATCTAAAATCAGACATCACCTATTCAGTCATTTGTTAAAACCTGAACTCCCGCCTTTCTGCTGTTAAAGGGGGGAGCTTTAACTGCTGTTAAAGGCAAAGTATTTTTCACAGCTTTGTGAAAAATGTGCATTACTTGATATATTGCATTGTCATATATTATATTATCTATTCCATTTTTTAAATCTCTGGTAGTAAAAGGCCTTGTCAATTTGGAAGACATTTTACCTATGAGCTCAGCCGAATTGTCTACCTGTTTCTGTCTGTTGTCATGTCATCAATATATCAATATGACAAGCTACTAAGTAAAACCATGCATAATGAATTTTGTAAGCAGCCACTCCACTGACTTCAGGGCTTTAAAAATGTGGTCTTTAACCTGCTGTACATGCATTAACTGTAAGTCTCTGAAACGTATTTCCTCACACTGATGGACCTCATGCTCTGTGTGTAAAGTCCAACAGTTACTTTTGCAGAACACACACTGTGTGACCTGCAGGGGTGGATCTACAGGGAGGCAAGGGGGGCAACACCCCCCCCCCCCCCCCCTCCCCCGCAGTAGAGTCTTGCCCCCCCAGTTTCCCCCCTACTTTTATGTCCTTAAAATACTTCTAATTACTAATGTCTTGTTTGTCCAAAAGCCTCGTGCAGCTTTCAAATTAAACATGAATTTACTAAAACTATAAAATTGTAGATGTAATCTGAAAAACTTAGTTATCGCCCTGCATTAAACACCGTATGTCAGGCACATTAACGCATCAGTCTGTCTGCAGCTCAGTAGAGTGGAGCAACTGAGCTGTTCAGGTTTCTGCAGATAAAGTCAGTTTGTCCAGGTGATGTTTTAACACACAACTGTAAAGGCAACTGAAGTTTGCAATGAATGTCATTTTTGGTGTAATACATTTATTAATCGTTTGACAACAGTGACTCACTTGTGTGTGATTTGTAAGAGTGTTAGCATATTTCCCCTGATAGTTTAGCTTACAGTAAGCACAATAACAGTTAATGAAAGTTTAGCTATGAAACAAAATGTTCAGGTTTGCTTTTTTAGGGGCTGCAGTTTCACTGACGGCTCTATATGATCAATATCACGGCAATGAGGCACAATTAAACCACGTCACATCCAGTCGGTCAGATAAATAATAAATTGGCTGCCATGAGAATAAGATTTCTAAATATAACTGCTTGTGTGACCTGGGTCAATGTGATCATTTCTGATTTCATATTGTTATAGACTTCTTGTGGTACTAAATGGGCAATTTTTCTAAAATGTAACATTGCAGGTCACAATAAAGAGGAAATATAAAAGTGGAGACATTTCCAGTTTCTTTGGCTAAAAAGTGAGGGATGAGAAAGAAGAAGAGGCTGTGAGATCTGAGGAAGGATGAATGATAGAGAGACCAGGAGCATCACAGGTGAAGGAGGCCACTGAAAGTTCAACAGGTAAAGAAATGTGTGAAGATGAGAAAAATGATGTTAGCGTAAGCATTGAAGATGACAAGATTTCAGAGCCAGAGAGAAAAGACAGTTCAGAAGAAAACTGATAAAGGAGAGAAGGAAGGCACAGAGTCAGGGAATCCAGCCTATCCAGCTGGTATGGATTTATTCTAGGTAAAAATTCCAGTGCAGAGATATTAGATGTTTCAATGAAAAACACATCTCTTCAGGTCTACAGGTGTGTTGTTAGATAGTCCAGGCTTTATAGATGTAGCCAATTTATGTTATAATTTTACGTTATAATAAAAGCAAATTCTACAATTCAAAAACACAGAGAAAAGTCATTCTAATTACAATATTACTATATATTTTTTTTAAAACAATGAACTTGAATGAAGAGGTCCAGCATTGTCACTCTGCCTAGACCTTTTGCCCCTTCTTTACCCCCACATGTAAAATTCTCTAGATCCGCCACTGGTGCCCTGCTGAGTAAATATGATGCAATTCTATATGGGCCCTTCCAACACAGAGACAGAAGCTGGAACTGAAACCATTCAGCCACAGTGTGCTCCCACGGTTTATATTTTATTGCGCAATCTGAGTATCTTCTCAATTTCACACCTGATCTGTATTAAAGCAGCGATTTTACCAGAAACATTCCACAAAAAAAATTCTCTGATCTCCAAATAATGATCATCTTCAATGTTTCATTAGGATCCCAGAGGTCAGTCAGTCAGTCATTTTCTACCACTTATTCCATAGTGGATCGCGGGGAAGCTGGCGCCTATCTCCAGCAGTCTATGGGCGAGATGCGGGGTACACCCTGGACAGGTCGCCAGTCCATCGCAGGGCGGATCCCAGAGGTTTTGTTACTCATTCATCTGTGGGTTATTTTCAGGTTTTCACTGTGTGCTTGAATCACTTTACTGTTAGGGCAGGTTTGAATGGATTATTATGATTATAATCATGTCATGTATTCCAATATTAAATTAGTTAATATTCCACTTTATTTTTTCCAATTTCCAACCTCCTCTGGGCATTTATTCAGCTCTTAGAAGATAAACATGATGGACTCACAGCACAGATCTCTCACCTATAACAAAGCAGACCCCTTGAGTGAGTCGCCTCAACTGTGTGGGTCTTAACTGGCCTTATATACAATTTAGGCTTATTATGGGCATGACTTTCTACTTAGTTACACACTCAAGTGTTATTGATATGTAAAGCTTTTATTGGTCTTTTTTTTAAAATAAATACAGCTGGTGGGACATAGGGGTAAGTGTTAGCCCAACAGCAATGTTCTGACTTCAGAGTCCTGTGGGAGGTCAGTCAGCCTCTGGTTCTGAAACAAGCAGTTGTACCAGCAGCAGTGTTACAGGTCTGACCAATCTGTTTGTGTATCTGCAGGTTCAATGTGAGATTGACTGTCTGGAAGGAACTTGAGTGGCCAAGATTTTTCTTTTGTACGAACAAAGTTTTCCATTCTTTCTTAATTTAAAATCTTGTCAAAAAGTTTTTTTATTTACTGTTTTCATTCCATATCAGTCAATTTGGGTATTTTACCTTTCAATAAACACCTTAAATCATGAATTCTGTCTGAGAATCATTGTTCAGCTTAATTTGTGCCTTTATATTTATATTAGCCACAGGTAAATATAGAGATTACTGCTACTATTAATTTTCAAATTTTAATTGAAATCAATTCACAACATCTATGTAGTTGAAGTACCTGTCCTACAAAGACAAATTATTTATCCAAGTGAATATTTCTCTGTAGCTATCTTTTCCTGGGTTTGTCGACGAAGTGTGCTCAGGAATGTATGAAAATATTTTTAAACTAGTTTTAGATTTTTGTTTTTCAATTTTTATTATGTTTCTCATTTGATCCTTAGAGTATTGAGTGTTGTAGCACTAATTGCCACTCACATCTTTTTATTGATATAATAGATTTTGGTTTCATGATTGTCTGGCAACTATTACGTACACAACATGAAGGTTTGAAAGGTTTTATTGAAATCAAAACACAGGTTGATGGTTATCGGCAGGGTTCCAGTGTGCCACTGAGGAGAAGTAAGAAAAGAAGAATCCCGTTGAAGTGTTATAGCGGTTGAATTCTTACCATTAGCAGGAGGAGGTGAGAATATCAGCAGAATCTGAGGTTGGCAGATGGTGGTGAGTGGCTGCTTGGTAATGTTTTTCTTTGTTTTCCTACAGAGGTGGTGTTTGAAAAATGGGGAACATTGGAGGGTGGACAGGCAGGTGAGCAAGTGATAAGTTGCTTGAGAATCGAACAGCAGATATCAGGAGGGCGGCCAGGGGAGCAGTGAGGAGATTCATGAAAGGGAAACTTGAAAGGATTTCTTAAACAAATAAAGGGAACGAGGAAGCAGAGCACTGGAAAGTGTGAACTGAGGATGAATGTAGGACTGATTCCATGCATGAGGGCAATACAATTTGGCACCTGTCTCAGGTGATCTGCTCCTCTTAAGCTCCTCCTGATTAGGCTTGCTGAGCTGCAGGTGTGGGAGTACACCTGCCAGTCACACCCTGCTGAGGAAGAAGTGAGGAGATGCACACATACACACAGCAGCCCACACAGCTCTGCGGATATGACAAATTTCTACTCTTTTTTTCCACAAGTTTTTTGTTAAAATGTTTCCTTGATAAAGAGAAGTGTTTATTGCAACTCATAGAGATAAATCCCCTCAACTCCCCCTCCTGTATTTGCAGGTCTGTCCATATCAGCATGTTTCAGACTGTTCAGATAATCTGAACCCAACTCTTCCTCAGGATGTGATACTTTAGAGATTATTAAATCAGATGTGAAATCCACCTGAAAACCTTTGATCAGGTTATTACCATATGTTAAAGTAAATTCTATTAAACCCAAGAGCAAATTCAAACCGGTCTGTGCAGACAGTGATGCTGCATGACATCCAGCTAGTCGCTCATAGAGTCTAAAGTCAGTCAGTAATTTTCTATACTGCTTCTTCCATGGTGGGTCGTGAGGAAGCTGGTGCCCATCTATGGGCAGGAGACAGGGTACACCCTGGACAGGTTGCCAGTTCATCACAGGGCAACACACAAACAAACACTCATTCACACACCTGAAGTGGATTTAAAGAGACCTATTAACCTAACAGGCATGACTGGGTAGGAAATCGGAATACCCGGAAAGAACCCACACATGTACGGTGAGAACATGCAAACTCCATGCAGAAAGACCCCCAGCCAGGTGTTGAACCCAGGACCTTCTTGCAGCAAGGCAAGTGCTACCAACTGCGCCACTGTGCAGCCCAAGGGACTAAAGTCTATGAGTTAAAATTTTATAATTTTTTTTGTCACATTTGGAAACCTCAAATACAGGCGTAGCTATAATCTGTCCAGTAGATGGTGCTAGATAAATTCTCTATCTTAACACTGAGGGAATTAGACACCAAAGAGATTCACTCTCTGATCTCCTTTGCCAGTTTAAACATTAACTCCCTGGAAGTGCAGTGATTTAAACTCATTTAACCCTTTAAGACTTACAACAGAACAAGAATGACAAACCTTATCTTTAAATTTTATTAGCTGTAGTTCCTTTTCGGGACATTTCAACTAGATATACATCGATGCGTCCATTATAATACAATTTTTATATGTATGTAGTAGCTAACTAAATAACTAAAATGTAACTAAATACATAACTAAAAAGTACAATACCACACAAAGGAACTAAAGGAACTTTTGTTCATGATTTTCTAGCTACAAAAATTTCATTGCTGTATCCCTCAAAACAATGAAATGATGAATGAAAAAAGCTGCACAAAATAGAAGCCATAGAAGCATTCCACTTCATTTTTGACATACACATTTTTAGAAATGTAGCAAAACGGAAAAATGAAATCCACATTGTGTTCAATTTACAAAAGACAGCATATATATAAGAACAACCTGTTTCCAAATGTGCAGCCAAAGTTCAAAATGTTAGAGGAACTTGAATAGAGAAACACAAAACAGACATTACTCTTTAATAGCGAAATGGATGTGTGACAGCCCTTGTGACAGTTTCAGTCCATGATAACACCCAGAGGTACTACTTGCCCCCCCTGTGTGGCGTTTTTTGGGCCACTTAGCCCCTCATCATAGGAAACGGATGTGATGATAGCTCTCTGGGACTGGCTGTGAGGCCACTTCACAGAACTCAGCTGTGTTCCTGAAAGCTCTGGTCATCAGCTGCCACACAGCTCCTTGCTGAGTAACTAGCTGTTTTTTACAGCAATATCGATGAAATGATGCAGGACAGTCATATACTACTTCCTGCTCTTTCTTCTTAAAGAACAAAACCTCACCCCACTATGTCCACCAACTTTGCCTACTCTTTTTACAGCGTCCCCTAAAATAGCAAGGTTCAGAGCGGAGCACACATCACTTTCCTCACACGCTGATCCAGTTGATTGTTCCTTGTCGAGATTTTTTTGCCAGGACGTTAACTTTAGTTTTTGGGATGCTAATTCTTATGTCCCAAAATGTCTCAAACCCCTGGTCCTTAAGGCAGCCTTGAAGTGCTGGGCTGGAATGCAAATCTTGACACTCTGCATCAAGACATAAGAAGTGTCTGGAGAAAAGCTAGAGCTGTGTAGCTTCCTTTGAATCTATGTTATTCAGTGTGCTATCTATGAAATAATCTGACATAAATTGACCTAAACATCAAGCTGCATAGAGATATTTGCAGAGGAACCTTTAAATGTTTACCTTTATATTTACAGACAGGTACATCAGAAAAAATTTAGATTTAGTCCAAGGTTTAACATAAAAGGTATTCAACATATAAAGAAAATTACAACAGAGTTAATCAAAAGCAGGAGTGAACACCGTTTCCCTGACTTGTCTGTCTGTGTGTGTGAGTTTGTGTGTGTGTGTGTGTGTGTGTGTGTGTGCGTGTTAGCAACTTTATGAAAAAGTTTACAGACAAATTCTAGTGAATTCTTTACCACAGTCCTAGCCCAAGGAAGAACGCCTTAAATTGTGGTGATCCGGATCACAATCCAGATCCAGGATTATTTTAAGTGATTGTTCACCATTTTTGCATATAACTCCACAAAAACAAAGCACAAAGGCTTGACAAAAACAAAGGTAAAACATAATCATATGCTCTATTGTATCATAAAGTTCTTAATGAAGATCAAGCATATGGTAAATGATTTAGGGCCAATAGAAACTTTGTTATTGTAAGGCAACAAATAAAGCTAGAGATGTACATCTAACATCAATGTGTACTTGAAGTTCTACTGGTTGGGTAGGTGCTAACAGATTTGGTACTTTTGAACTAATAGTAATATAAATGCGAATCCAAGTGCTAGTGGTATGTGCTCATGGTAAAAGAAATCAAATATAATAAAAACCAAAGAAGGCATAGAATTGAACCTTTTTTGTTTTTTCACGTAACTGGAGTAACTCACTTTGCCAAGTAGGAATCTATGGCCTCAGTAACCTTTGTGCAATGAGTGGTGGAAGTAAGTAGTCTCTGATTGTCTTGTTCCATCATTATTACAGTGGTCCAGCCTATTAAGTGGCCTCACTGCCTTTATTGGTCTTTAAAGACTTCAATTCCTGCTTAGTGGTGCTTTGGGTTCCTGATGAGGACTCTGTGTTCTGGCCTTCATCCTTTCTACAGGGTATTAGTCCCAACAGTGCCTTCCTGAACATGGAGCTGGAGAAGATGTAGACGATGGGGTCTAGAGCAGAGTTTAGGAAGTTCAGGCCCAAAGACACAATGGTGAGCTGAGTAAAGGTGTAGAAAGCAGTGCAGTCCCATGGTCGGTATGAGCGGATGATCCATACACCAATTGTAGTCACCGTAGTGGGAAGGAAGCACACAATGAACACTGCCACTATGGCGGCACACATTCTCATAGCCTTTCGCACCTTGTCAGGTTTCCCCATTTGCCTCTGCTTCAGAAAGCTGGAGATCCGGATGGAGCAGAACAGCAGCATGGCCATGGGGATGATGAACTCCAGCACCGTCAAAATGCGGTGCATACCCACCAGGAAGATGATGGCGCGGGATGCCTCCTTGTAGGATGTGAAGAAGAAGCATTGGGTTTTCCCACCACTGCCCTTAATGTGGTTGTAGGCCAGCATGGGAACCCGAGGACCGATTACCAACAGCCAGACAAATGCCGAGACAAATGCAGCCTGCCGCTTGGTCATATGGTTGAAGCGATGATGAGGGTGGACTATCTGGAACAAGAAGAGATTAGGCATTTTTACTTTAATCACATCAGCGTTGTTCTCTTTTTACTTAATTTCTTATCACTTTTGTTCAGGGTGTTTAATGATATAAAAAAAAGTTTTTAGAAATTAGCTGTCTTTGTTTTATGTGGCTGTGCACACACTGACTCAACACAAAACAGCTTTTCCCTAGTGTAAAGGTGTGCACATTCTTCCAACATTAAATCTGCTCTGTATATCAGAAATGAAAATTAATGTTATTTGTTTCTAATTGTGAGATGGTTGGGGTCATCCAGAGCTAGACACACTAGACTTGGTTGTTTTTAATATAGGCAATATGGGTAATTGAAAAGGGGGGCGTTGTCTGTCATTTGCGCCATACACAGGTTTTCTGTTGTTTTTATGCATGTGCAGTCAATGGGGAATTGGCACCCTGTGTGCTGAGAAACCACCCCCTACTTGGTGCTGAAAATAGGGAAAGGATGTGTTTGCTGTTAATCACACAATGCTCAAGTAAAGTGAGGCACCAGTTATTTTATGGCTTCATCTTTTTCTTTAGCTATTGAGCATCTGGGCACTATATTTAACTACTCTCAACTGGGAAATTTGAAGAAATTCTGTCTTCACAAACTGGGATTTCTGTGATGTTTCTGGTATGGAAGCAACCATGAGAGGTAGAAAATAGTTATTGGTGTCAGGGGCAGCAGAAAGAGAGGCGCGACCAGTGCGCCATTCTTATAAGGAACCCCAATGACAAGACCCCTACAAAAATAATATTTGGTCTCTCAAATTAAGATTTTGTTTTTCCTCACCTTGAAGTAGCGGTAAATTGCCACCACGGTCATGAGTGCGATGCTTGCCGATCGGTTGGAAAACATCAGGAAGAGATTAATCCGGCACATGCCATCTCCAAACACCCAGTGGCCCCTCAGCAAGGCATCAATCCTGAGAGGCAGACTCACAAGGGCAAAGAAGTCAGCAATAACCAGATTAAAGAGGAACAGGGAGTTGGGGTTCCAGGTCTTCATCTTAAAACAGAATATCCACAGCGCCACCACGTTTCCCAGCAGTCCCAGTACAACATCAATGATGAGGACTGGAGGCATGATGAGGCCTTCCAATTGGATCCCGACAGGTGGGCATCCACCACCCCCAGGTACAGGGGTTGTGAGGTTTGAAACTGTGGTGAAGTTTAATTCTGGAACCATTTTTCAGAATAAGATATAAGAAGATAGCCTGTGGAGCAGAAAATAAGAAGAAAAAATAAAACGTTTATGATGTGTTGCTTACAAACACAGTCGTGGCTTTAGTGATTAAGTAGGGAGAAGGGATAGTTGCAACACTTTTAGCATTTTACTTAGAGATGGCTTGGATTAGACAAACCAAATTTTTATACGATAATATTACACCTATCTGTTAATAGTAGAAACCATTTAAAGCAGATTAAAGAGAGAACATGTTTCACAATTTGCATCTGAATGCAAAGAGTCAGATTGTTTGGGGATGGTTACATGTTAAAAATACAATATATTCATTGTATTTTTATACTTGTATATACAGGGGTTGGACAATGAAAATGAAACACCTGGTTTTAGACCACTAATTTATTAGTATGGTGTAGGGCCTCCTTTTGCAGCCAATACACTGTCAATTTGTCTTGGGAATGACATATAGAAGTCCTGCACAGTGATCAGAGGGATTTTAAGCCATTCTTCTTGCAGGATAGTGGCCAGGTCACTACGTGATACTGGTGGAGGAAAACGTTTCCTGACTCGCTCCTCCAAAACACCCCAAAGTGGCTCAATAATATTTAGATCTGGTGACTGTGCAGGCCATGGGAGATGTTCAACTTCACTTTCATGTTCATCAAACCAATCTTTCAACAGTCTTGCTGTGTGTATTGGTGTATTGTCATCCTGATACACGGCACCGCCTTCAGGACACAATGTTTGAACCATTGGATGCACATGGTCCTCAAGAATGGTTCAGTAGTCCTTGCCAGTGATGTGTCCATCTAGCACAAGGAATGGGCCAAGGGAATGCCATGATATGGCAGCCCAAACCATCACTGATCCACCCCCATGCTTCACTCTGGGCAAGCAAAAGTCTGGATGGTATGCTTCTTTGGGGCTTCTCCACACCGTAACTCTCCTGGATGTGGGGAAAACAGTAAAGGTGGACTCATCAGAGAACAATACATGTTTCACATTGTCCACAGCCCAAGATTTGCGCTCCTTGCACCATTGAAACCGACGTTTGGCATTGGCATGAGTGACCAAAGGTTTGGCTATAGCAGCCCGGCCGTGTATATTGACCCTGTGGAGCTCCCAACGGACAGTTCTGGTGGAAACAGGAGAGTTGAGGTGCACATTTAATTCTGCCATGATTTGCGCAGCTGTGGTTTTATGTTTCTTGGATACAATCCAGGTTAGCACCCGAACATGCCTTTCAGACAGCTTCCTCTTGCGTCCACAGTTAATCCTGTTGGATGTGGTTCGTCCTTCTTGGTGGTATGCTGACATTACCCTGGATACCGTGGCTCTTGATACATCACAAAGACTTGCTGTCTTGGTCACAGATGCGCCAGCAAGACGTGCACCAACAATTTGTCCTCCTTTGAACTCTGGTAAAAATCTCGTTTCGTCGTCTTCCGCTTTATCCGGGACCGGGTCGCGGGGGCAGCAGACTCAGCAGAGATGCCCAGACGTCCCTCTCCCCAGACACCTCCTCCAGCTCCTCCGGGGGGAGCCCAAGGCGTTCCTAGGCCAGCCGAGAGACATAGTCCCTCCAGTGTGTCCTGGGCCGTCCCCTGGGCCTCCTCCTGGCGGGACGTGCCTGGAACACGTCCCGAGGAAGGCGTCCAGGAGGCATCCGGTATAGATGCCCGAGCCACCTCAACTGGCTCCTCTCGATGTGGAGGAGCAGCGGCTCTACTCCGAGCCCCTCCCGGATGGCCGAGCTCCTCACCCTATCTCTAAGGGAGTGCCCGGCCACCCTACGGAGGAAGCTCATTTCCGCCGCTTGTATCCGGGATCTCATTCTTTCGGTCATGACCCAAAGTTCATGGCCATAGGTTTGGGTAGGAACGTAGACCGACTGGTAAATCGAGAGCTTCGCTTTTCGGCTCAGCTCTCTCCATAAAAGTTATGAACAGGACCGGTGACAAAGGGCAGCCCTGCCGGAGTCCAACATGCACCGGGAACAGGTCCGACTTAGTGCCGGCAAAGCGAACCAAACTCCTGCTCCGCTTGTACAGAGATCGGATGGCCCCTAGTAAAGGGCCCCCGATTCCATACTCCTGGAGCACCCCCCACAGGGCATCACGAGGGACACAGTTGAATGCTTTCTCTAGGTCCACAAAACACATGTGGACCGGTTGGGCAAACTCCCATGAACCCTCGAGTACCCTGTAGAGGGTATAGAGCTGGTTCAGTGTTCCACGGCCGGGACAAAAACCACACTGCTCCTCCTGAAGCCGGTGTTCGACTATCGGCCGGATTCTCCTCTCCAATACCCTGGCGTAGGCCTTACCAGTGAGGCTGAGGAGTGTGATCCCCCTGTAGTTGGAACACACCCTCCGGTCACCCTTCTTGTGTAGGGGGACCACCACCCCAGTCTGCCAATCCAAAGGCACTGTCCCCGTCTGCCACGCAATGTTGAAGAGTCGTGTCAACCATGACAGCCCCACAACATCCAAAGACTTGAGGTACTCAGGGCGGATCTCATCCAACCCCGAAGCCCTGCCACCGCGGAGCTTTTTAACCACCTCGGTGACTTCAGCCTGGGTGATGAAAGAGTCCAACCCCGAGTCCCCAGCCTCTGTTTCCACCAGGGAATGCGTGATGACAGGATTGAGGAGATCCTCAAAGTACTCCTTCCACCGGACGATAATGTCCCCAGTCGAGGTCAGCAGCTCCCCACCCCCACTGTAAACAGTGTTGGCAAAGCACTGCTTCCCCCTCCTGAGGCGGTGGACGGTTTGCCAGAATCGCTTCGGGTCCAACCGGTAGTCCTTCTCCATGGCCTCACCGAACTCCTCCCAGGTCCGAGTTTTTGCCTCTGCCACCGTCCGGGCCACGGCACGCTTGGCCTCACGGTACCCGTCAGCCGCCTCAGGAGTCCCACAAGCCAACCACAGCCGATAGGACTCCTTCTTCAGCTTGACAGCGTCTCTTACTGCCGGTGCCCACCACCGGGTTCGGGGATTGCCGCCGCGACAGGCACCGCAGACCTTATGGCCGCAGCTATGGGCAGCAGCATCGACAATAGATGAGGAGAACATGGTCCACTCGGACTCTATGTCTCCAACATCCCTTGGCATCTGGTCAAAGCTCTCCTGGAGGTGAGAGTTGAATACATCCCTGGCCAAGGGGTCTGCCAGAGGTGACTGTGGCTCAGTAGGAAGAGTAGTTGTCTTGCAATCAGAAGGTTGTGGGTTCAATTCCAGCTTCCTCCTGCCATATGTCAAAGTGCCCCTGGGCAAGGCATTTAACCTCAAGTTGCCTACCGATCTGCGTATCGGTGTATGAATGTGTGAGTGTTAGTGAGTGCGATTGGATGAATGTGGCGCCAGTGTAAAGCGCTTTGAGCGGTCTGTATAACTGGAAAAGCACTATATAAGTTCAGTCCATTTACCATTTACCCTCACTATGTGCTTGGGCCTGCCAAGTCTGTCTGGCTTTCTCCTCCCCCAGCGGATCCAACTTACCACCAGGTGGTGATCAGTGGACAGCTCAGCCCCTCTCTTCACCCGAGTGTCCAAAACATGCAGCCGAATGTCTGATGATACGACAACAAAGTCAATCATTGACTCCTGCCTAGGGTATCCTGGTGCCAAGTGCACTGATGGACACCCTTATGTTTGAACATGGTGTTCATTGTGGACAATCCGTGACTAGCACAGAAGTCCAATAACAAAACACCGCTCGGATTCAGATCGGGGAGGCCATTCCTCCCGATCACGCTTCTCCAGGTGTCACTGTCATTTCCCATGCGTTGAAGTCCCCCAGCAGAATAATGGAGTCCCCAGGAGGGGCATTATCGAGCACCCCCGACAGGGACGCCAAGAAGGCCGGGTACTCCGCAATACCATTCGGCCTGTAGGCTGAAATGATAGTCAGAGACCTCTCCCCAACCTGAAGGCGCAGGGATGCGACCCTCTCATCCACTGGGGTAAACCCCAACACGAGACAGCTGAGCTGGGGGGCGACAAGTAAACCCACCCCAGCCTGCCGCCTCTCCCCGTGGGCCACTCCAGAGTAGAAGAGAGTCCAGCCCCTCTCGAGGAGATGTGTTCCAGAGCCCACGCTGTGCGTGGAGGCAAGCCCGACTATTTCTTGTCGATATCTCTCGACCTCCCGCACCAGCTCAGGCTCCTTGCCCCCCAGCGAGGTGACATTCCACGTCCCTAGAGCCAGCCTAAGCATCCGGGGATCGGGCCACCGAGGTCTCCACCTTCGTCCGCCGCCCAATCCTCTTTGCACCGGTCCTTCACGGTTCCCCCTGCAGGTGGTGGGCCCACTGGGGGATGGTCTCGCGTCTCTCGTTTGGGCTTGGCCCGGCCGGGTCCCGCGAGGAGCAACCCAGCCACCAGGCACTCTCCAATGAGTCCCAGCCCCAGGTCTGGCTCCAGCATGGGACCCCGGCTCCGCTGTACCGGGCAACGTCACATGCCTCGATTTTGTAGTCGTCATGAGGGGTTCTTGAACCGCTCTTTGTCTGACCCGTCACCTAGAGCCTGTTTGCCATGGGAGACCCTACCAGAGGCATTTAAGCCCCAGACAACATAGCCTCTAGGATCATTCGAGCACTCAAACCCCTCCACCACATTAAGGTGGCGGTTCAAGGAGGGGTGAACTCTGGTATGTCACCCATAATGTTGTGTGCATTTCAATATTTTGAGCAAAACTGTGCTCTTACCCTGCTAATTGAACATTCACACTCTGCTCTTACTGGTGCAATGTGCAATCAATGAAGACCGGCTACCAGGCTGGTCCAATTTAGCTATGAAACCTCCCGCAATAAAATGACAGGTTTTTCAATTTCATTGTCCAATCCCTCTATACTGTGCAATATATATACACTGCTCAAAAGAATAAAGGGAACACTTTAACAACACAATATAACTCCAAGTACATCAAACTTCTGTGAAATCAAACTGTCCACTTAGGAAGCAACACTGATTGACAATCAATTTCACATGTTGTTGTGCAAATGGAAAAGACAACAGGGGGAAATCTTTGGCGATTAGCAAGACACACTCAATAAAGGAGTGGTTCTGCAGGTGGGGACCTCAGACCACTTCTCAGTACTTAAGCTTTCTGGCTGATGTTTTGGTCACTTTTGAATGTTGGTGGTGCTTTCACAATCGTGGTAGCATGAGACGGACTCTACAACCCACACAAGTGGCTCAGGTAGTGCAGCTCATCCAGGATGGCACATCAATGCGAGCTGTGGCAAGAAGATTTGCTGTGTCTGTCAGCGTAGTGTCCCGAGCCTGGAGGCGCTACCAGGAGACAGGCCAGTACACCAGGAGATGTGGAGGAGGTTGTAGGAGGGCAACAACCCAGCAGCAGGACCGCTACCTCCGCCTTTGTGTAAGGAGGAACAGGAGGAGCACTGCCAGAACCCTGCAAAATGACCTCCAGCAGGCCATAAATGTGCATGTGCCTGCACAAAAGGTTAGAAACCAACTCCATGAGGATGGTATGCGGACCCGACGTCCACAAATGGGGGTTGTGCTCACAGTCCAACACTGTGCATGGCATTTGCCAGAGAACACAAGGATTGGCAAATTCGCCAATGGCGCCCTGTGCTCTTCACAGATGAAAGCAGGTTCACACTGAGCACATGTGACAGATGTGAGAGTCTGGAGACACCATGGAGAACGATCTGTTGCCTGCAACATCCTTCAGCATGACCGGTTTGGGTCAGTAATGGTGTGGGGTGGCATGTCTTTGGAGGGCCACATGGCCCTCCATGTGCTTGCCAGAGGTAGCCTGACTGCCATTAGGTACCGAGAAGAGACCTCTTGTGAGACAATATGCTGGTGCGGTTGGCCCTGGGTTCCTCCTAATGCAGGACAATGCTAGACCTCATGTGGCTGGAGTGTGTCAGCAGTTCCTGCAAGATGAAGACATTGAAGCTATGGACTGGCCCGCTCGTTCCCCAGACCTGAATCCAATTGAGCACATCTGGGACATCATGTCTCGCTCCATCCACCAATGTAACGTTGCACCACAGACTGTCCAGGAGTTGGCAGATGCTTTAGTCCAGGTCTGGGAGCAGATCCCTCAGGAGACCATCCGCCGTCTCATCAGGAGCATGCCCAGGCATTATAGGGAGATCATACAGGCACGTGGAGGCCACCCACAATACTGGGCCTCATTTTAACTTGTTTTAAGGACATTACATCAAAATTGGATAAGCCTGTAGCGTGTTTTCCATTTTAATTTTGTGTGTGACTCCAAATACAGGCCTCCATTGGTTAATAAATTTGACTTCCATCGATGATTTTTGTGTGATTTTGTTGTCAGCACATTCAACTTTGTACAGAACAAAGTATTCAATGACAATATTTCATTCATTCAGATCTAGGATGTGTTATTTGAGTGTTATATATATATACACTTTATATACGAAAGGTTCGGACACACCTTCTCATTCAAAGAGTTGTCTTCATGTTCATGACTATGAATATTGTAGCTTCACACTGAAGGCATCAAACTATGAATTAACACATGTGGAATTACATACTGAACAAAAAAGTGTGAAACAACTGAAAATATGTCTTATATTCTAGGTTCTTCAAAGTAGTTGTAGTTGTTACATGCTGATCAGAGAAATTAAAATGAAACATTTGTCACTCACGTTTAAAATGGCTGGAGCATTTAACTCTAAAAATTGAATTTTAAATTAAGAAAAAGTGGAAGTCTGATTAACTTTTTAATTATAATGGTTACTGTATATAAACTTAAAGATTCAGAAAAAATATAAATCATATTTATAATTTGTAATTACTACTACTACCACTACTATCACTACTACTACTCCTAATAATAATACCAACATTAATAATAACATAAACCAAATGAGTGGAGTATATTATAAAAATATAATAATTTTTATATATTACAATGTCCATAATTGTAGATAAATACCTAAATGAATTTAATCCCTTTGAGAATTCACCACAATGGCATGTTGCTCTCTACCACATTTTTGGCAAAAATACAAGTCTGGCCACACAGAATGGTAAAATTAGACTGTATGTTTCCACTCTGAATGCAGAGAATTAGAGCAGATTAGATTAATCCACTACTCACCAGTGGAAGAGTTTCATTCATAAAGAGCTGCAGGAAGAAATGGACAGATGAATGCCCTCCACTGGTGTATTTATAGCTTGTACTGGGGGGATGTTCCTGCCTAGTTGCCACACTGGTTCTGTTACACTGTGTGAAATGAGGAACCAAAAACATTTTGTAAGACATTTAACAAAAGAGTACAAAGAGGAATATAACCTGAGTGACTACAACACTTTGCAGGCACAGATTTCTGATAGACATGACATCAGATAATAGAAACATAGCAACTTTTAAACTGATTCTTGAAGAATCAGTTTAAAATGTTGCTTTTGTTGTTAAATGAGAATGCAAATATAATTCTCATTAAACAACAAAAGCTTTTTGACATGGTAAAATCTTCAAAACAAAGAGCTGTGTTACAAAATCATTTCATCAGTATTTTTAAAAGCTTAACAGTTTGAAATTCTGATTTTCTTTAATATCACTCTCTTCTCACTACTATATAACAGATGATGCCAACTGTCAGATTTTATCTTTCAAAAAATCTTTTTAAAATTCATTTGTTTTAATTGTGGGAAAATGTTGTTTTTGGTGGTTGTAGTCCCGCAGGAACATCAGGTCTAGCTCTGAGGTTCTGTTCAGACCTGCATTATACACAGAGGAGAAAGGCTGAGAGCAGGATGTGCTGAGTTCCAGCGAGAGTGGAGCGTCAGTAAAAAACATGGTAACGTAATGACAAACTATCCAGCTCAGATAAAAACAAGCTAATAAAACATAGCAACATATCAAATGCAAATTAAAATGTTTTAATCTTTTCATTTGTTTTGTGATAATCTGTTTCCTATCTATCAAAGCAGGTGATCTAAGATAATAAAATGAATAATAATCAAAATATCCATCTGTGGGTTTTTTCAGCTCATGTGTTTCTGAGTCAGATTAGGTCACAGTTCTTGTAGTGTTCCCACTTGCTGAAATCTTTTAAGCGTCATTGCTGACTGTGTTCCAGCAGGTCAAACTTTGACTGTCACAGGATTAGGAAATTAGTGAAACTTTTATTGTGGCATGTCCAAATAATAGAGGAAGTTTGAAAACACAATATTACCAATGTATGTGTTGAGTCAACAGATTGTGACTTTTTCCTAACTGGATTTTTTTTAAGAATCAAGAGGTTTTGTTTGTAAAGGAAAACTGACTGTCATACATTTCATAGAGTAAAATTAAACTTTAACAATAAAGATACTAACAAAGGTGACCTTCTGTATGGCCAAGTATCTGTTTGTTCAGAAAGATTTGATTCATGGTAAATCTAGAGAATCCACTTTTTCACTGAAGAGCAAGATAAACAGCACATCTCGGGCCAAAGTAATGCATTTTTCACTTTCTTACTGCTGGTGTGGGATTATCCTGGTCACTTGGTTTTGAAAAGTATACTATAGAATAGTGTTATGTTTTATTTATTGGAGGTCGTGGCATCTCCCTTGTGGATTTGTGCCTTACCAGGGGCGCAAAACCAGAAAAGAAAAAAAGAAAATTCTTTCTTTCTTTCTTTTTTTTTTTACGACTGGGGATTGTGGCATCTGCCATGACCCCCAGTCTGTCATGGCAGATAGTCGCTCATACTGAGCCTGGTTCTGCTGGAGGTTTCTTCCTGTTAAAAGGGAGTTTTTCCTCTCCGCTGTCGCTACATGTATGCTCAGTATGAGGGATTGCTGCAAAGTCAACGCCAGTGACTGTCCAATGTCTCTACATGCTCATCCGGGAGGAGGGAATGCTGCAAGTCACTGACTGGATGCAATCTGCTGGGTTTCCTTAGATAAAAAAACTCTTTATCTAATTTGAATAAAAAGCTAACTCCGACTGCACTGTTCAATTGTTAGTATTAATTGGAATGTATGTACCTGACTGTTGTGAAGTGCCTTGAGACAACATGTGTTGTAAATTGGTGCTATATAAATAAACTGAATTGAATTTAATTACTTTTTACTTTTTTAGTTGATTAGTGGTGATTAAACATTAGTTGATAAATGGTGGATTTGATTCTTGGCTATATGTTCAGGTTGGACTTGATTTTGCCACTATAGCCTTTTGATAAACAACTATATTTCCAATGTCCTAAAAATTTGCCAAAGATGTAGATAATAAACAGAGGGGGGCTAAGTCAGAGCCCTGGGGAACACCACTAACAACTTGTGAAGCTTGCAATCTAAAAGTGTCGGGTTTTTGGGTTCAGTGTGTGTGTTTGTGTTTTGTCTGCACTTTTGTTTTCAGTTTCCAAATGGTGCTGGAGTTTCTCAGGTATGCTGGGTGACAGGTGCAACTGATCCGCTGATTGCATTGGAGGAGTATTTAAGCAGGAGGCTGCCAGCACTTCAATGCCAGAGTTTTTGCCTTCTGTGGTAACAAGCTCAGCCACTTCTAAGCTATGCTTCGTTCTTTGTCTCTAAGCTGATGTTTATGTTCCTTCGCAGGCAGAAACCTGAACCTTCTGATCATTCTTTGTTGAACTTTGACTTCGGTTCCAGACGTTTCTGGATGATCAAGATTACCTATGTTTGGTGGATTTTGTTTCCAAGTACCAAGCTGGCAGCTTCCTGTTATCCTCCGTCTCCTGAACCAAAGCAGAAGCGTAGCCTGTCCACCCTCCAACGCAAGTACCTGAACATTGAATTAACTCCTGAACTCACCAGAACTCACTCTACAGCTCAAGTAAAACCATCTGGATATCTCTGCTTCGCACACCTGGGTCCCAACTCCCTCTACCCCTGGCGACCTGACTACACTCACCTAGTTGGTGGACCACTTACAGAATTGCAAAGCCCCCAGATTCAGCCTACCAGCTACTATCATATTTAATCAACATACTTTGACTTTGTCTGCCATGTTGGATTCAGGCAGCAAGCAGAACTTAATAGATTCTGAGTTAGTCATCAGTGCAGGCATTGAGGTGGAACAACTTACATCTCCTCGTTCCGTTCAAACCTTAGACGGAAAGAGATTGCAGCAGATAACCCAACGAACTAAACCTCTAGAACTCTTCTGTTTCTAGTGTCTCATGATTCCATAGTTCTAGGCTTCCCTTGATTACAGAAACCCTCATTTAGATTGGTCTGAGTGTCGCATCAAGTCCTGGTCCACTAGTTGTCATTCATCTTGTCTACAGTCAGCTTTCTCCAAATCATCTACCAGCTGACTGGTCATCTTAAAGTTCCTATGACAACAGAAAATGTAAACGACTCAAATTAAAAAGTTGCATACACCCTTCATTGTACAGGAAGTCGTCGTTTTGCTCTGGATGTTTACAAAGGAGCCATGATCCAGCATTTAGACAGTTCCTGACATAATGCGCCTGGTTTCAGCCTCATCCTCTCCTGTCTTCGGGTTAATCCTATCAGCGGTGGTCAGCGGGGCTCACCGCCTATATGTGTGGGAGGCAAAGAAACTCCGATTATTATTATTTTTGTCTGTTTTTGCTGACTGAGGCCACACTTTAAACACATTTAAAGTCTTGACGTTCCTGCAGCTTTTCTGCTTTAAACTGCGTCCTCTGCACGCCGTGTGTACGCGTACAGTGCGTGCAGGGCCATATATGTAGCTGACGGACGTGTATCAGGCTGGATTAGAGGGAAAGGTAAGCGCGTCTCTCCCTGTCGGGGCGGATTTCCATCCCTGTGCTACTCCGCTCGGCGCACCGAACTGGTTTGAATCACCGCTGCTGTCTCCTCTCATCCGTCTCCTCCTCTCAGTATCCCGGCAGCCTCGTGTTTGTGTGTGTGCGAAGCAGAGCGTGTCTTTTTTTTTTTTATGTGCGTGGGCATTTTATTGGTCTCTCACACTCTGGTGTGCGATGCCATTCCTCCCACAGGAACCTGAGCGCCTCGATGGGTTGTCTCTACTTTACTGGTGAGTTCCTTCCTTCCTCACTCCCTTAATTCCTTCCCTACATCATTCTCATATTTTTTGTTCATCTAAAAAACAAAATGCTTCATGTGGGTCAATCTGCGCAGAGGTGGGATAGATTTACAGCCTGTCTGGCGACAGATGCTTCGCAGTTTAAGTCCACATGCTTGTGCGCAGTTCTGGGTCACGCACGTTTTAAAGGACGGCTGCGTGTTACGGCCTCTGTCTTTCTCCACGAGATTTTAGAGTAATACAGGTTTCTCGTGCAGTTTTTTTATTCTATGAGTATTTGGGAGCCGCTGCTTGTTGCCTTTAAACGTGGACGCTGCTTTTGTTACCTGAAATACAAAGAAGCTGAGCGGAATTAAGCGATCAGAAGTAAAACATGGCTTTAAAAACATTCTGTTAGGCAGCTTTAATTTGCAGCTTCTTAAGATTAATACAGGGCTGCTTTTTTAGATCATATTCTATATGTATCTTTAATTCCTAAGTGTCTGAGAACATAGAAAACATATATTTGAACAGTTAATTTATTACAGTTCCGTTATGGGATAAGCTATAAAGGTTTTACCTGTTATGTTTTTTGTTTCGTGTTGATCGGCTTTAATTTTGGCCAGGGAATTCTTATGAGCCTTTCCCGGTTAATTACCGTCTAATAATAATCATAACAATAATAAACTTAGGAACACTTTATAACATAATGTACCAAAAGTTAAAAGAAAACAAAGGTGGACCGTTAAAGGACATATTTTCTCATTCTTACACATTTTTCTTTTCTGTCCGTGTGCATTTGGACTTTACTTGGATGGGATAGCTGCCAAGAGGTAGGACCTCACCTTGGGGTACAATAGGGTTGACTAACTTTTCTTAGTCCTAAATTAGCAAATAACATTTAATAATTATCTTTCAAACTTTCAATATTTCTTAGCACTTACCTTTAAATCAGGTTAAATTTGATTGACATTCAAAAAACTAATGGCTGCTTAGTTATTTTGAAAATTGATAAAATTAAATATTTGTTTTATTAGAAATGTAAACAGACAATTGTGCTCTAAGGAAAGTAATAGAGATTAAAACATGTTAATGTTGAATTTCTCAATGAATCAAAGTGCTTGTTTGTCTTTGTAATGACTAAATTAACACCTGTTTGTCCATGTCTATTTTTGTCCACTGCTTCATTATATATCGCACTGAATAGGGCTTTTTTCCTCTTAATCTGAGCTGCAAAATTTTTCATAAAACCATTTTATAAATTCACAATATAAACCTTTTTTTTTCTTAATTCTAAACAGTAAAGAGGTTAACATTTTAAGGTATAAAGTACAATATAATGAATAAGGCAACGTGCAGTAGGTAAATAAATCAAAGTGTTCAGCTTCTGAGTAAACGGAACAGGAAGTGTTACAGGTAGCAGCGAGACAATGTTGAATGTAAGCTGTGTTCTTTATGTCATCTATGACGATATTATTTTGTTAACGCCCCTTTTTCATGACTATAACGAGACGACGACGAGCTAAACATGGCTCTTTGATGGCTAAAACATGATGAGATGTCTGAGCTTTTCTTGACGAGACTAGATGAAAATGGGGTGGTAGATGGTCTGTCAGACATTCAAAATGCATGGCAATTCTGCTTATTGTGCTTACAATCTGTTAGTCAAAAGCTAAAAAGTATTAGCAATGTCGCTCCATCCTATCCTTGTTTGGTCATGTCCACCTCCACCATGAGTTTAATAATTTATTAAAGGACCACGGTGGCCACGGCATGTTCTACAGAGCAGCTTGGTGGTTGGAAACCACGAAGAATAAATATATATATAATATTTTATCAAATAATAATTCTGTCTGTTAAGGGTTGTCCTGTGAATACCAGCCCAATAAGGCGGTGGTAATAGGACAATAATTGAAAGGGATGAGCCAAGCTCTGGCATTATTGAACAGCAAAACTCTTTACACACACAGAATGAATTCAAACAGTTTCTTAAAATACGAGAATGTATTAACAAAAATAAGTCAACTCAAAGTCAAACATATTTCAATCAACAAACTCTTTACTATGCTAAACAATCCAACTAAACTACCAAGCAGAATGAAAGAATAAGGAGGACTAATGGGCTATGTACAATATAAACAAGTTGATTAAAAATGGTTGATACCATGACCAACAGAGTGATGCAACATTACCATGCAATGTTTATGTTTGAGAACCAAGGATTATCTTGAAGAATCTGGAAATGAAGTTAAGTTAGTCTTGGAACCAACTTAGGCAATAATTGGTGTACCTTTAGACAACCATTCACAATGCAAGATTAGATAAATCATTATTTTAATAAAATACAATTTTACAGAATGATTTGCTGAATAAAACCAACCTTCTGGATGACTAATTCTCAACGGTGTTTAATAAGCTGCCTTTATTTATTAAAATAACATTAAAGGAAATATTATTTTGAATAAGAACCAAACATTTGGAAAGATGGGTCTTAATTGTGTTAAATTAGTTGGCTTTGTCTAGTACAAATAATATTTAAGGAAATGTTAAAATAACATTTGAGAAATTAGTATTTTGAATGAGGACCACCAACCTTTCTGGGTAAATGATCTTTAGTGGTGTTAAATTAGTTATCACGCTTAGTAAAATAATATTTGGGGAAATATTATTTCCTAAATTGGAAAATAACAACCTTTCAGGGCAACTGATCTTTAGCTGGCTTAAAAGCAGTGATGCCAAGTCCGCTTATTATAAGCAACTTTGGGCTTCTTTTTTTCTAAAGTCGCTTGCAAATCTCGTGAGTCGCGGGTTGCAGTTTTTTGGGCTTGTTTTTGACTTTTAAGTTGCTTTTTTGGGCTTGACTTTCTTTCCAAGTGAAACCCCCTGATTATCTCCCAGCTCCCCACAATAAAGCAAAGCACGAATGGAAGGTAGTTTGTCCTTTCCACGCCCCTGTTTCCTGGTTATTGTGGCGCCCGCCCGAGTTGACCACAGACCCCAAACACACACACGCCAGAGCTCAGAGTGACAGCAGGAGAATGAGTTGCAGTAAGTGGGGAAAATAGTAATGATGTATTGTAGTCCAGGTAAATGCCTTTTTACATCTTTTTTATCTGTGCCAGGCTTTATGCAAATTTTTACATATGTGATTTCTGAACATGAACGAAAATGGTTTTATACTGAGCCTGTTTGAATTGGCTCAAGAGTGTCTTTTCTTTTAAGCAGTTTAAAGAGAGTTTTTATTGACTGTTTCATTTTGCCGTTTTGTATGCAAAATGCACTTCTCTTTATATCAGAGTTTAAAAGTAGAAGTTATTCAAAGAATTGAAGTTATTCAACATTTTCATGGTTAAAGTGTTTAGCATAATTTTGCTGTTGCTTATGTATAATGCCATAATAATTGTATACAATTATAATGTTTATAATTGCCCTCTGTTTTACATAGTGTGGTGGTTGCTCGTTGGGCTTGTTTTGGGCTTGTTTTCATAGAGCTGGTTGCTTGTTTTTCTCACAAGATCTGGCAACACTGCTTAAAAGGTGGGTGAGCTTGTGTTCTTAGCTGTTAACATGTACATTTAAAATACCACTAATATGGTGCGTTATGGCCGATCTGTGTTTAAAAACCACCCTTTAAATTTAGTTTGTCTTAACTTTACAAACACAGAACATCATTAGCTGAGTTTCTCAACACAAACATAAACAAACGTCATTAAATGAACATTACCTGATTATTTAGTTCTAAACTAATCTTCTCTGCCCAAACACTACCTCTTACGTGAACCGTGCTCAAGAGAAATTGTCCTGGGCGTTGATGAAAACATCCACGTGTGGGTAAACAAAGAGTTAGCTTGCAGCCAACCTCCGTAGCTGTGGGGAAGGGCTTTTAGCTGGCCCGGCCGAACTATACGACAAAGGCACGTTTGGCTCATTGCGTGGCCGCGATCCGGTGGGGTAGCTCTTGCTACCTGGACATGCACGCAGAAAGGCGTGCGATGCAGTCGCATGCCTGTGCCTGCTGCACCTCACGGCCTTCTTTTCCAGGCCGTGGGGCAAATCCACTTTGATTAGGGCTACTTCTGGAGCCCTCAGAAGAAAAGTCATGTCACTCTTGTCTCATTACACCCTTTATATGAAAAAATGGCAGATACTCGAACAGCAAATCATTACTTAACTTTGTTGCATGAGATCGTAGTTACTTTTTGATGCCCCGAAACATTGAGGGAAATGAATAATTTCAGACCTGTTGGTGTTCTCCATGTGTCTAAATGAATAGCACATTTGGCCTCTTTAATGTTAGCAGCATATTTAGCCATGTTTATATCCAGTGACAGTGTGGCCATCTCTTTGTGTGTTTATGTTCTGTCAGCGAGTTGCGATATATCTGTGGTTGATCTGTCTCAGACGAAAAGAAACAAGAACAGAGGTCAACAGAAGAGTTGTTCTGACACGGGACACATACAATGTAAAAAACAGTAAAACACATTTTTTTAATTAAAAAACTTTATGCTCACAAACAACACCCTAGAGCCATCTGCTTCCGTACAGCCAAGACTACAACTGATTAACAGTCCTAGAGCAAAATGGTTTTTTCGATCGAAAGGCAGTTTTTTGGTGGGTGAGAAGAAATCTGTCATCTTCACATCTATACCTTTACTAAGCCCACACACGTATCCCGCACTGAGGATCTTCTGGGAAAGCGAGAGTGCTTCCTGTGTTTACAGTAGTCATGCTCTGTGGTGGAGAGGCCAGGTTTTGAAAGCTATTTTGTCAGAAAAGTGCCATGTCATTCTTTTAAGATATTTAGATTTGGCTCTAAAGCATGATAATATAACCCTCGACGGTTGCTTTAATCATTTTCTACATATTCCACAGAACATTCCTATAAAATTATTATTATTAATTATAGTAATAAATATTACTAATAATAATCCCTTATTTATTCTTTATGTATTTGTATATATGTACAGTACAGACCAAAAGTTTGGACACACCTTCTCATTCAAAGAGTTGTCTTTATTTTCATGTGTTTGATATCGGTGTCCTTGTTGGGGGTGGCTCTGTGGGGAGGTTCTTGTTGGGGTTCACTGGGGGTGGGAGACTCATGGGGTTGGGATCGGAGCTCGTTTGGGGGTCAGGACTGCTCCGTCCTGGGGCGGCTCCGGATGGCGGGTTGCTTTGGGCCATGTGGACCCCTCTTTTGTACATAGCCCCCTCTCCGGAGGTGGATGGGGGTTGTTGGGGACTGGGTTCGGGGCGTGGGGGCGGGAGCCGGGCCGGGGCCGCCCGGGTCTGGGCAGTACCGGCGCTGTCTGCCTGCCTCTGCCCCGGGAGGGAAGGGGACCACCTCCTGGGTCCGGTAGCCGGTTGCCCCTAGGGGGTACCGGCGCCTGGACCTGGGAGTATAGAGTATGCATGGGGAGTGTGAGTGTATGATGTCCATTGTTGTTTATCCTTACATTGGGTGTGAGTGATTTTATGTGTATGCATGAGGGTGGGAGTGGGTGATTGTGACTGTGTGTGCCTGTTTTTTTTTTCTTTCTTTTTTTTTGCGACAGGTTGGGTCTTGGACTGCTCCCTCTCCTGGATCAGCTTCCTCCCCGCCACACCGCCTACCGGTGGTTGGAGTCTCTGCCCGCTGGTGTACTTGTGGTTCTCAGTGTCCGGGGCCGGGTGCTTTGGTGTGTGCTGGCTCACTCCCGGTGGCTGCTTGCCAGGGCCTGGCCCCCTGGGCTCTGTCGGGTCTCTGCTTGGGGGGTGGTGTGTCCCGGGGTCTTGGGCCTCTGGGTCCATGGCTGGATCTGCTCGGGCGTGGACGGCTGCCGGCGGGGCCTGTGGGCTTGTCGCTGCAGCTCCCTGGGGCTTCTGCACTGTCGCTGCTGGCTGGTTAACCTGGGACTCTCCACTGCTCTTCTCTGGGGGGGTTGCGGTAGTCCCGGTGGTGGTTCTCCTGGGGTTCCTGTGCTTTGGGGGGCCTTTAGATGTCTGTGGCTCGGATCTCGGAACTCCTTCAAGACTGTTGGAAAACCATTTCAGGTGACTACCTCTTGAAGCTCATCAACAGAATGCCAAGAGTGTGCATATCAGTAATCAAAGCAAAAGGTGGCTACTTTGAAGAACCTAGAATATAAGACATATTTTCAGTTGTTTCACACTTTTTTGTTCAGTATATAATTCCACATGTGTTAATTCATAGTTTTGATGCCTTCAGTGTGAAGCTACAATATTCATAGTCATGAAAATAAAGAAAATTCTTTGAATGAGAAGGTGTGTCCAAACCTTTGGTCTGTAGATATATCTTTCTGTCAACATCTTTCTATTTTTATCTGTGTTTTTCTCCACATTTCGATCGTTATCTGTTTCTCTCCATCTCCCTATTTTTATCTATAATAAGCATAGTAAGAATTTTCATATCATTATTATGTAGCCTTGGAGATTTTGTGGGTTTTTCGCATTATCAGTCTGTACGAGGTAATTTGGGACGTTCAATGGATGTCATATTAAAAGGCGAACTGTTTTAACCATGAAGGCTTGGTTTCTGTTGACCAAAAATTAAAATCACTGCTTATCTTTCACTTTTCCATAGCTTTTTTCAACAAACAAATAGTTCTGTAGGTGTTGCACTGGCTTCAGTTACAGTTCAGCCCAAAACATTAATCTCACTGGCAAGTTTTCCTTGAAAGCAATATTTAAATTTTACCAACATGATTCTTCTGAGTGAAAGTAAAATGCATATTTAGTAGCATCCCACCCAGAGTCCAGACTTGAATGAAATAAAGAATCTGTGAAATGATCTACAGATTAAGGTGATGGCCAGGAGGCCTTCAAAACTCTAAAGACTTTGTAGTCTTTGCAAGTGATGAATAGTTGAAAATACAAAAAACATTCAAAAGGCTTGATAGCAATTATAAGAATTGTTTGATTGCCAGAATGCCATTAAAGCCTTTTCCATTTATTAATTTGAAGGTTGTGAATATTGATGTTGGCATTTTTTATTAAATATAACAAAATTAATGGAAATGGTGAAATTGTGAAAGAAAATAGTATTCGGATGCCAGAATGTATATGTGTGTTTTCATCTGGGTCTCTCTTCAAAATCTACAGTGAAAAATACAATATTTATTCTGGATATTGTATAGATGTTCCTTATATAGAGACCAAAGAGAATTTTGCGTCACCCCTCAGGAACTGGAAGAAATAAAATCCTGAAAATGAGACAAAAGCCTTTTTTCACGTCGCTCAAGAAATCTAGAAATATTACCTGAGCAGCATATTTGTATACTAAACTAAATATTTGGTGACTACAAATTTCAAATGTTTATTTTTATTATGTTCTCTTGGGTTTTCCTTAAACCCCGCCATTTTCTTTTGCAATTTCTGCAACTTGCTGCAGTATTTTGAGTTGCGGTTTGTGATTGGTTGTTTTTCATTCAACTGTTTGCAGTATTTGCAAGGAGTACTCTAATTGAATAGAACACACCTGTCTGTGATTGGCTGGTGGTGTGGTTCATTTACATACCCCTTGATGAGCTGCAAGCACCAAAACCAAGCAGAGTGCAAGCATGGGTCAAGCGGGGCAGGGAAATCAGGGTTGAGCGAGTGCCAGAAAATGTATCTAGCGAGCATGTATGAGATTTAAACACACAACAAATGACTTTATTTACGTAGATATATGAGCTCATATTAGTCTCACTGTGTGGTCAGATTGGTGGCACAAATATAATGCCATAGTAGGGGTGTGTGGTCACTACTGTACACACATACCACGAGTAATACAGAAAGCAGAAGATTGTAGAAGCATGTCTATGTAGAAGCAGAAATGACAAAGTGTTGTGAAAATAACATAAGTACCAAGATCATTGTGTTTATTACATAAAAGGATAATGTGTGGACCCTTTTTTTTTTTTTTTTACAGGAAACGTTACTTTAAATAATTTCTGTGATGATATATATTAATTAGAAAATACATTTAACCATCTGGGGGAGTGGTAAAGGGGAGGGGCGTCCCTCCAACAGGGGAAACAGGCGTGTGCAGGCTAATGCTTTGACTCTTTAAACAAGTTCTCTGTTCAGTTGATCTTTTTCTGTTATGTGTGCTCCAAAGAACCAAAGAAGCTCTTTATATTCTAACAGAAAACTGCAAGGACTAATTTTTTTCCTCTTTTGTATTCACACATTTTATTGTTGAACATATTAAGTTGTGACCCCTTAAAGTGAGTTTTTCAAAGATAAAAGATGTTGGAAAATCTTTATTAAAGGCACATTTTCAGGATAACTGGGGTCACTATAAGCCTAATCTTCAACTCTGGTTATTATTTTGTGATATTTTACTGTACAAATAATTACAGATTTCTATCACCAGCTAAAAAGAGGCAGTACAGACCTACAAAGAAAATCCACGGAGAATTCTCTTGCTATTAAAAGCAAACTTCAAGCTGCCATAAGAAACATGTTTACCAACCAAAATTCCCCAGTAGGAAAATAGGTGCGGTAAAGTTGATTTAAACCAAATCATGCTAGTTATTTTAGGCCTTGTTAGGTGTTTTTGCACTATAAAGTATTAAACAGATGCATACATTTTAAACAGGATTCGTCAAATTTACTAATTATGCTGGCACTACTGAGTTTCTGTGGCTGTAGCTGTAATTCAGCACATATCTTATAATCTGCAGCTGGTGTTGGAACACCTGAGTAGCCTCTCTGACAGTCCCAGCAACTAGAAAACTTTTCTGGCATTAAAAAAAGTACAAAGCTGAACAAAGCACCCTCTATACTTGATTAATACAAGGAAAAACTGATGAAAAAAACTCAGGGCCTGACAGAAATAATTTTTTTTTTAGACTGTCATACCTTAAGATTGTTCTCCATTTATCAACATAAACAGGCACCTCAAAGCAGGGAAACACCCCAAAAAAAGAAAAATCTCAACTCTAAACTCCTAAAATAATTCTATTTAGCAACTTTATCATCAGACCCATTAGCAGCCTGACTAATAATCATTGTATTCTTATAGATTTCTCCCAAGAGCACATGACCTCTCACACAGAATATAGATCTAAAAATCTTATATCTGTAGGTACATTTAAAATAGAAAGTAAGAAATCAATAAATTTTCAAATTAATATTTGAGAATCAACAAAGGTTCAAGCAGTTAGTTTTATATCTGGACTGCAGTATATTAGGAAACTATAAAATCACAAGTCTTTTTACATCATTACAATGACCTGACCACTGTCCTCAGGTGTGGGCAATCCATAACATGGGACCAAATATGATGTTGGTAAACAGTTTGGATGCATGACCACTATAATTTAATATCCTACCATGTATTGCATCCAAACAGTCATTTGTCGAAATATTGTGCAGCTCCATTTTATAGCTGTCTAACCAGTCATAGTTTATGGTGACCAGTTTAATCATTTCTGCTGCTTGTGTGTGTGCTGAAGTAAAATTTCATGGACAATGTAAAAAGGAAAGGCCATTGGTACCTCCTTCCATAGTTACTTTATTTTGTCAGCAGGGATTGGTCTGCACTGATCTGTCTGGGAGATCTGAGTTTATCTCAATGTTGTTCAGCACCAGAACTGTTCAGTTCAGGTTTGTTTCTTATTGAGATACATTTTTTGATGAGGTGGGAAAGTCTGTACGGTTTATTAATTTATAGATGTTCAGAATATGGATATAAGTGACTGTTCAAACATCAGAATTTCTTGGTTGGTAGAAAAAAAAAAAAAAACAGATGTTCTATTGGACAGTAATTGTAACTGAAAGCACAAAAAATCACCCCATAAATGAAGATTATATGTAAGAAATTTAGGACGCACTCAGGAGGACAGGGTTCATGTAACCTGGTGGATAAATTGTCTGCGTTAATACAAGTAGCGGAGATTAGCTTCCAGCTTCCTGATGGTCCCTTAGGATCAGTCTGCAGACAGACTCATCTTTTTTTATTGGATCTCCTCTTGTTTTTATTCAACACTTCAACATATGGCAGAAGCTGACAGGAGGAGATTAAATATGCAAACAGCAAACAGTAATCCTCAGACAGTGCAAATCTCTCCAAAAAACAGATAGCGCTGGAAAGGCATTCAATTTTTTTAGTTGGTCTCTATTCTTTAGTTTCGAATAAAAAGGAAATACTTGTGGTTCAGGCGCAGATTTTCACATACAATAAGAAATTGATATTGTGTTGTTATGGTGGTTTCATTTCCACTTTAAACAGTATTTTTGTATGGAATAAAATCCCTTTTAATAGTGACACATTTGTTCATTAAAACTCATTCTACTTTTCAATGATAAAGATCATCACATGTTTCAAATGATTGATGAATAAACCTGGGCAGTTTTGGTCTAACTCACAGAAGAGTGGGCTAGATTCCTATCTGCTCAATGTGCCCATGAAGGGTTTGATTGAGGAGGGATTTTTAGATATTGAGAGGGGTATCTTGTGGTGGCTGGTGCTGGAACATGAACCGCCTTTTACAGGCTCTCTGCCCCCCCTCTGACTAAAGCAGGAGCTGTGTCGTTAAACTTGGCATAAAATCCATGACCTTCAGCGTCCATAAGAGATGGAAGAGGGTCAGCTTCTTTAAGGTTCAGGCTATGGTCCACAACTGGAAAAAGTTGGAATGTTTCCTCTAAATTGTTTGCTGTCAGGAGGATGCTGCCCTTGTTTGTGGTTTGCTTGTAGAAAAGGATATTGGTTCTGGAAACCAAGACGAGATGCTGCAGTAAGACGAGGCGCATTGCTCTGGTCTGTCATGTTGAAGAAGAGGCTCCAGATTTACTGCTCCATCTATGTTTCCACCTCCAGCTCTGGTCCTGAGATATGGAGAATGACTGAAAGGAGATCCCAGATACAAGGACCTGAAAGGAGCTTCTTCTGTAGAGTGGCTGGGCTCTGCCTTAGAGATAAAGTGAGGATCTTCATCATCCAGAGGTAGCTCAGAATACTGCTGTTTGTCCTCCACATTGAAAGGAATCAGCTGAGGTGGTCCATCTGATTAGGGTGATTAATGGATCCCTCTCCTTGTAGTTTACCACCCATGTCCCAATGGGTGATGACTGTGGGACAGACCCAGAACTCTCTGGATGGAATATATACAATGGTGGCAAAAAGTATTTGCCTTTACAGATTTAATCAGTTTTTGCTTTTTAAATATTTCAACAAACAAACATTAGACTCAGATAACCTAAGTAAATACAAAAAGCAGTTTCTAAATGATTTTTTTTCTTATGGGAAAAAAGCCCACCATCCTGGATCTATGTAAAAAAAATAATTATGCCCCTTGTTAAGTCATAAATTCATTATAATTAACTAAAGTTTTGGGAAGCTTAGTTTGAATAATCAGGCCTGATTATTTCTAAACCTGTAAAAAAATCTGTTAAATAGAACCAGGACAGAAAATAAAATCAGAATAAATAGAATCAGACAGCATGAAGTATGATTAAAAGTCTCAACGCAATACAAAATGGCTCTATCTAAAGAAATTCAAGAACAGATGAGAAACAAAGTCATTGACTTCTATCTGTCTGTAAAGGGTTACAATGCCATTTTAAAGGCTTGGGGACACCTGTGAACTACAGGGAGAACCGTTATACACAAGTGAAGAAAACTTAGAACAGTGGGGAACCTTCTCAAGAGTACCAAAATTATTCCAAGGATGCATAAAAGACTCATCCAGGAGGTCACAAAATAACCCTAAACCATGGCAACTACAGCACTGCAGGCCTCACTTACTTTAGTTAAGGCCAGTGTTCAAGATTCAGCTATTAGAAATAGACTGAGTAAAATGACCTAAAGTCAAACATGATGCTGGTACTGTGATGGTTTTAGGCAACTGATGGAGCCTTGAATTCTGCTCCAAGAAATTCCTGAGGGAGAAGTTCTGGCTGTTAGTTTGTGACCTTAAGCTTCAGCTTCAGTTTTTCATCAAGACAATGATCCAGATCAACATCTGAATGGCTCAAGAAATTAAGGTTTTCTTGTGGATGATAGAGAGCCTGATAGAGATGCTGTGGCATCCTGGGGCAAATGCGTCGGAGCCCTCTGGTCTGAAACCAATTTGGGATCTCTGCTGGATTGGATACCTTCACAACCTGATGTTGGATAGGCAGAGGGAGGATGGATGGATGGATGGATGGATGGATGGATGGACAGACAAAAGGCTTCATTGGTTCACATGGTAAATCATAACTGATTAACTCCTCTTTGCTGATGGGACTCTAAAGAGTTAAATAAAGCCCAGCCTGCAGATATGCAACTCAGTATTTTTGAAGACTAAAGTTTAGGAGCACCTTCTAATAAGAAACTGGCTCTTACCATCTGTTCTTTCATTGTTAGTCAGTGGTTGCAACAGTTTTAGGTGTGGTTTTATGAAATTAAATGCTACTTTAATTTTTTTTAAAACAGTAGAGTAAACTGTTGGTCCTTGGGTTTTCTTCCTCTCGTGGAGCAGCAGAACCTTCTGTGTGCCGTTCTCCCTGTGTGACTGCTGCCGTGCCGCTGCGTGTCATCCTGGCAGCCTGTGTGTGTGATGGTAATGATTTGCAACAGGTAATGCAGATCATCAGGTATTAAGTGATCAGTTTAATTGCTGCTTTGTGTCCTAGCAGTTGGTTTGTTACATGTTGGAAACTATTGTTGACTGGTTTGGTTTAAGAAACTGATGTTGCTTTGAACTTTTTAAAGCAGGAAGACATGTTTAATACATGTGTGGTAAAAACTCAGATTACTGAAGATCCATGTAGAGGTGGATGCAGAAAAAATTAAATCACAAATTTCCATTCGGAATTTTGTTGGATCAAATTAATCTGTCCTCAAGGGTTCACTAAATCCAAGACTAGATGCATGGACAGAAGCATGGACAGAAAACTGTGCTGAAAAAGAGCATGGAATCAGGAAGGCAAACAGTAGACTCCAGTAGGGAAAATGACAGAGAGCTTAAATGGGTAAAGAAACCAGTGCATGCTATGGACTAATTGAATAGAATGCACTTGATTGCACATGGCTGTGGCTGAGGGTGAAGGACTTATAAACATGAATGGAGCAGAACAGAAATACATGAAAACCCTGGGGACATGTCTAACAGAGATCTGACAGGAAAATGGTCTAAAGGAACAAAGAACACAAGAATGAACTGAGAACTTATCTGGCAACGACTACTAACCAGTAATGAGCACAGGGAAATTAACTGAATAAGACAAGGCCTTAAGAATGTAATAAACAGCAGGGAAAAACCAAAACCCAAAAATCTCAAAATCCTGACAGAGTCAATAGTTTGTAGAACCATCTTCATTTTGGGTAAGACCCTACAAGCTTTGCACATCTAGAGAATGACATTTTCACCTATTCTTCTTTGAAAAATAGTGTATGCTCAGATTGGATGGAGAGTACATCCATCCTCAAGTCTTGCCACTGAATCTAAGATGGCTGTAGGGCTGGACTTTGACTGGACCATTCTAACACATGAATATGTAATGATCTAAACCGTTCCATTGTTGCTCTGGCTGTATGTTTACAGTGATTGTCCTGCTGGGAGGTAACCCTCATCCGCATTCTCAAGGCTTTTACAAGGGTTCTGGTCCAGTATTGTCTTGTATTTAGCTCTAGCCAAGTTCACAACAATTCTGACAAGTTTCCTTGTCCTTAGTAAAATAAGGCAGTCCCATAATAATGCTGCTACCCCTGTGTTACACATTGGGGATGCTGTAATCAGGTTGATATGGAGTGTTAGTTTTGTTAGTTTTATGCTAGACTCAACTAAACTAGAAGTTTACTTAAAAAAATGGTTTTTACTTCTTCCAAAATGCAGGTAGGCAGAAAAATGTGAAACAAAATAAACATGGGCAACAACAGAAAATGTGAAACTATGCGAGTCCTTTGAGAAGTCAGCAAGAGAAACAACAACCCAAAGAATTACATAGGCTCAGTATAATAACATTTCTGCCAAAACATAAACAGACTGTTTCTGTCAGTTAAACCTGCAGAGTGCAGGAAACCTGTTTTTAGTGTGATGTTAGATTATGATATTATAAGAGACTGATTGATTCCTCAATGATGAAAACCAATCTGTGGCTAATTTCTGCACAGCTCTGAGTGTAAGAATATCCCTGCAGTAAATATGGCTGCTGGCTGTTTGTTAAGATGGATCATGTTATTATTTCTAATTAAGCCTCTTCAAACAGATCAAAGTGACCCTGACTTCAATTCCCATAATCCCTTTCATAACATGAAGTATATCCACGCTGGTCCTGATAGCAGTGCAGCTTCCCATTCAAAGCAGCAAACAAAGAAAGTATTGACAGAAAACCAGAGCAGAGGAACTCTAGGGAACCGTCTCTGCTCTGTGTTTACCGCATTTAAGGAACAGGATGATCCCAAACATTCTTAGAAAACATTGTGCTATTCAGGATAAAGCAAAACGTCCAAAGAAATAGTTGTGTAATAGACCTGAGGTAAACTCTAAAGCTTTGTAGAACTTTTTACATCTTTCTCTAAGTTGTTTCAGGAAAACTCTAACAAAGCAGAACCATCCACATATAGCTTTATGAGACAGAGTGTGAAGGTAAAGGTGATTTCACTCTGAACTTCAGTCATGACCGTTTCTGTGCAGCCTGAACGTTTGGCCGGGAACAACTTAGATGACATTTGTTTCTTTATATCATGTCTTCACTGTTGCTTTGGAGGCCAAATCCTCAGCAGGATGAACTGCATTTTTACGTATCTGTCTTTCCTTAAATTATGTAAATTAGCTCCAAAGATGTAAGCATGGTTTATCTGTTTGGTTTGTGTAAAAGTGAAGCATAGAACCTTTCTGGGGATATTAATTGTTAGAATAACAACCCGTCATTTTCCCACTGAAGCGTCCTGTTCAGGATTTGTTTTATTCTTTCACTGCCATGAACAGAACTTAAAAATATATATATACCTGAATTAAACATTGTTTAAATCTTCAACTCAAGGCTTCAGTGATTGTTTGAGCACAGAAGAAGGTTCTGATCAGAGTTTTTCAAATTAAACAAGTCCAACAATTTTCAAGTTCAGAAATTTTAGGCATTTGTGGCACTGGTCATAATGGTGGTTTTTCCACCAAACTAGTGGTTGTTTAAACTGCAGCAAGCTCTGGCTCTGGCACCCATAAACTAGTGCTATCTTGGCTCCCACTTTGACCCAGGCTACAAGAAAGAACTGCTTGTTGGGAGATGGAAGGGAGCTCAAAGAGACTAGCAACCAATCAACCTGTTGTGAGCGCCATGTGTACAACCACAGAGCTTAGGTGCTTCCACATAGGAGGTTGTGGGTTCAGCCTTGGGGTTGGAGGATAGAGGAGCGCAGAGGAGGGCACACTAAGGCTGCAAATACAGGGCACCTGCCACACATACACAATAATGTATTTGAACTAATACAATCTGCTTTTCTTGCAATCAGTTTACTCTGGCATAAGTGAGTACCATGTGATAATGAATTACTGTACTTTTGGGAGCAACTGCTGTTTATGTCAGTTTCCCCTGTCACAGAACTGTGCTTTCTGCACCTATTTTCCCTGGATCACCATTTCTTACTCTGACTCTTGCTCTTACTACTGTGTGTAACTTTAGTTTGCAGGACCTCTGATACCAATTAGTGATTAGCTGGTTATTGCTTTGAAACAAACAATGCTTAACAACATTAACAAATTGAGGGGGTAATATTGGGGCATCAGATAAGATAAGATAAATCACCTCTTTTTTTGTATTTAAACTTAAAAGCATTGTGAATTTCACAAACATTCAGAATGAAAATGGATGAAGCATTTCTTGAATGAGATATTTAAAATGACACAGTAATGACATAGCTCTGACCTAGCTTTCTGGTTGTGGAAAACATAATGGGTTCTTTTAAAGCATCAGATAAGAACTGGCTATGGTACATGGCGAACCACTAAAACCACTTTGGTGGAAAAGTGCTACCAGCACATGAATCTCTGAGGGCCCCAGTGTTCTACAATTGCTGGATTTTTCCTTGCTCCAACACACCTGATTGAAATGGAAAAATTACCCTACAGCAGGCCTGGACTGAAGATAAACCGTAACGCTGTCTACAATAACTAAGAGGGCAGACTGTACTTCTTGAGGAACCCTTGGACCTCCAGAGTTTGCAGCAGGACATTGCAGATCTTTTACATGTCTGTTATGGAGAGTACAATCTCTTCTGCCATCATATAGTGGGGTAGCAGCATTAGAGCCAGTGACTTAAAAAACAAATATAAAAAGCTGATAAAGAAGGCTGACTCCATTCTTGTACTTCTAAAGATGATCATAATAAGAAGGCTGCTTCATAAAATGAAGGACAGAATAAACAAGCCTGAGGATCCTCTTCATAAGAGAGTAATACCACAGATCCCCTGCTACACAGACCCCTACAGGGGATCCTTCCTGTCTATAGCTGTAACCATCTATACACTTTAAAGAAACATAGATGTTGAGAGCTACTACATCTAATTTCTCTTCATTAATAATTCAGTTTTACTGAATTTAATTGAAATGACATGAGAGGAGAACAGCCATAGCAGTGATAGACCTGAGATCACTTTGGAACCTTGATGCATCTCTCTGAGCTCTGACATGTTTTCTTTATCTATTTTATGAAGACCATAACCAGTAATTTGAGATGAACTCTGCAGAAACAAAGTAAAAAAAATTTTTTCTTTTTTTTTCTTGCTTCAGCGCCCCCTGCTTGCAGCTCTTTTGATTTGCATTAATATTAAACAGGTGAGCCACTTCAGGACAAGATCAAACTTATGTAGCCCCTGCTCTGACAGGCTCACGCAGAACATCCTGAGTCAGAGCTGTAACTGAGCTTTGAGCCTTATAAAGTCTGAATCCTGCTTTGTGTAATTGTGTTGGTTTCTGCAGCCGTCACAGAATCAGCCGAAAACATCTGAATGATGCTCGACTGACACTGAGCTGAGCCTGAGGACAGAACCAACAGAAAGCTGCACCATGAGGACCCTCTGAAGCTTAAGTCTGAACCTTCTCACCCTTGCATGTCTTTGTGAAGATCGTCTGGGATTTAACAATCAATTTATCCTGTTCCTCCGATTATTCTGAGTCAATGTTTTCACCTGCTAGAGCCTTTTAACATCCAGGTCGCTTGTGGTTCAGCTGCTGTGTCGTTTGGGAGGGGAAGGATATTATTGGTTGCATGTGGCCGGCAGGAGGAGGGAGGGAGGTAGAGATTGAGGCAGACAATAACAAAATCCTGTGATGATTTGATTATTTTGTGCAGCAGGGCTCTAAGGACACGCAGAGGATTTGCCCGAGGCACCATGTTGAAATGTTTTTGAACCCATCAGCTTTCTGTTTGTTGCCAGGACAATCATGGGCCCCCACGGCATCAACCGAGCTGTCCAGAGGCTGGAGTTCTCCGACTGCAGGAAAGGACTCGGTGAGCACCTGAACCTCTACTTTCTCCACCTCGCAACAACTCACCGATGGTCAGTGTGTTGCATTCAGAAAGTTTAACTTCTCTGAGCTTTTCTTTGCGCTCCCTGCAGGAGTCAAAATAATCGGAGGCTACAGGGAGCTGACATGTGAAGACTTTGGGATCTACATCAAGCGTGTGATAGTTGGTGGCTTAGCTGCTCTGGACGGTAGCGTCCTCTCTGAGTGTTTATCTCATTTCAGAAAATATGTCATTACCCCCGCCCTCCCACTCACCTGTCTGTCTGTCTGCTCCAGGTCGGCTTAAGTCAGGTGACCTGATTCTGGATGTCAATAACATCAGCCTGATAAGAGTCACCAATGAGAGGTGAGAGGCTGAGTGTGTTCTGTGTGTGCAAGAAGAATAAAAACACTTTGCTTCGGTTAATCAGCTCAGTTTGACTGATTTGCAGCAACACATTTAATCAAATCTGAATGATTTTCCCTGCTCACTGCTTTTAGGGTGTTCCTGACAGAAATGCTGCAAAGTGCGAATAGTATAACCAAAGAGCTTAGACAGAAGCTGTCTGAACGATGTGTTGTTCTTCTCCAGAACCTGCACAGTTCAGATGATCCACCTGAACCGTTACAGATGCTGATTATTGATCTGAAGTTTAGAAACTGTTCCTTGGGTTCGATGGTGAGGCAGCTGATTCTAAAAGTTCAGACCAGGGCAATCTTTTTTAATTGATCTTCAGCTCAGAGTAAGCAGCACCATTTCTGGATTATTTCATGTTTTCAGGAGTTTACAACTTTATTGTGGATGCGGTGAGGGTTCTTAAACTGATGCAGTGATTTGAAATCCAGACTTGCGTCTGTGTGTTAGTTCATTGCTGCCTGAGCTGCTTAGCATTATCAACCTTCAGTACTTATCGCAATTTGTTCTTCCTGAATCCCATATTTCAACAGCTCATTGGTCCATGGCTGTTGCTCTGATTCTCCTCTTGATGCTCCGAACATTTCCACCATGAGACGGATCTTGATTAAGCTCAAAAACTGTCTAGGAAGTTGTACTTCTGAAAGTTGTACAGAATTAAATCTGGGATCATCTTGGTAAGTCCCAGCAAAAAAAAAGTACCTTAATGGAAACGTGCATCCAGTATCCTGTTCTACATGATCTGAAGGACAGCGACGGATGCTGATGGTCCTTCATCTTGTCACTGATGTTCCGTGAGAATTTAATCCACAAAAGGTCAAAATTAGAGGCCTATATGAATATATGATTTGGTTAAATGTCTCTTATGTTCCACACTCTTTTACCACAAACGTTTTGTATCCATCAACAAGTTTCTGTCATCTTTCTGGCAGTTGGTAGAGTTCATTTAAATCTGTTTGTTTTATCCATACATCATCCAATTTCCTATACAATTCACAAATTTTCAATAGATTTCAGATCAGAGCGTTTGATTGGCCGTTCCAGAAGCTAGCTGTTGATATTTGGGGAAGTTGAAGAACTTGGGGATAGTCCTCATAGTGCATAGATAGTGTTTCATTACTCTATCCATCTTTTGGACTGGCAGTCCCACTGCAAGATGCTTGACAGTTGGTACAGCATAACTAATATACTGCTTGTCATTGTACTGAAACACTTCAATATTTGTCTCATCTGACTGTCACAACCTTTCCTAGAAGGCCTCTGGCCATGTTTGAAGCTGTTGAAGGTTCTTTCTTGGGCATAAACATCACCAAAGCTGGATCCAATAGTTTCCAGTTTAAGCCCGGGGCGCGTTTTGGTGGTTCCTGGTTTTTACTGAATATCCTAACCAACTTCCATAATTTTAAATGTGAAAGACAGCTTTGGTCAACTGGGTGTTTCAATGGGCGAAACATTAAGCCTCAACTTAAACCCTATTGAAAATTTGTGGACAATGCTTAAACACCATTTCCAGTGCCATTTCTAATCAGAAAGGACCTTGTTTAAGGCTCCAGAAAGTGGGTGGTTAATCTATAAACTCTGAGACATTTAATCAAATATTTATCAAATCATATTCTATAAGCATTCCACCCCAGAAAAGAAATTGTTGACACAAATCATAAGAAGCTTCAAATAATATGAATTCATGCTGATAATGAGCAAATGTAAAGTTCTAGATGAAGCAGCCAACTGTGTTTGCTGACAGTGCTGTCCAAGTTTCTGCTGATTCTGTTCGGATAAACTGATTAGAGAGATGATACTTTTTCTTCAATTGAGCAACCTCCAATTGAGAAATGTAACACTTCCATCAAATTCAAGGCTCATGAGTTAAAAAAGGCCTAAACGTCTGCCTTATGTGATTTTTTTTTTAACATGTTGCAGTTGTTTATTTCCATCTCATGCTGTTTGTTTGTTTGTTTGTTAGGGCGGTGGAGATCCTGAGGAGTGCCTCACTCTCTAATCACATGTCGCTGTTGATTGCCAGAGATGATAAATCCAGGTAGACAATCACTTTCTCAAGAAAACAATGACTGCATGTTCTTCACAATGACTGCATGTTCTTCACATCAATATGTTCTCAAAAGCTCATTAAATGGACTGAATTTTATATAGCACTTTTCCAGTCATACAGACCACTCAAAGCACTTTACACTAGAGCCACATTCACCCAATCACACTCACTAACGCTCACACATTCATACACCGATCAAAGATCGGTAAGCAACTTGAGGTTAAGTGCCTTGCCCAGGGGCACATCAACATATGGCAGGAGGAAGCTGGAATCGAACCCACAACCTTCCTGATTGCAAGACGACTACTCTTCCTACTGAGCCACAGTCGCCTTATTTAAGAAATAAATAAATATTGCTTTAAAATGCTTCTTATGTGAATGAAGGTAATATAGTATAGTTCATATTATGGTTGGTATTAGTAATAATTTAAACTAATAAACTTATTTAAATGTATTTGTTGTTTGTTTTATATTCACCTTATTTGTTTTTCTTAATTTTATTTCGGTTTCCTTCTTTAAGTTTCCTAATTTTTATTCATTATTCTCGGACTATTTTAAGTTCAGGGGTTGCTTCTCCGGTACACGTCAATCAACGTTATAAAACTCAAAGAAACAGAATTTTGACTGTATCTAAATATTAAAAATCTGTGCATTTACCGAACAAGATGAGTCTGATCCACTGTTATCACATAAACGGAAACTTTTCAACAAACTGCAAATATGAATTACAATGAATTTAGTTGTTTTTTTTCTCTGTGTATCATTATGTGAAATGTATGTTTCCACAGTTTGTTTGGTTGAGTCTTTTCCAGATCAATTAAAACACCTCATGAGCCTGCAGCACCTGAATAAAAAGTTCTGTTTAACTATACTAGTGCAGACCAGAAAGTGGGTGAAGCCTTGTTGGATCCATCCATTCATATTTTTCTGCCTGCATAATCCTGTTCAGGATCAGGCTGGTGGTTCTGGAGTCTATCTCAGCCGTCGTTGGGTGAAAGGCAGGGTTGCAGATCCATTCAAGACCAACACAAAGACACACACATATTTAAGACCAACACCAACTAACATAAAGCCAGGCTACGCAGAGAAAAACAACTTATGCATGATGCTGGTGTAGATTCTTAGTCATCCAGGTCAAGGTCAAAAAAACTGAATCAAAAGAAACTGGACTTTTTGTAATTCTTGAAGATGTTTCAACTGCTTTCAGTGCTCTTCCTCACTTCTGAGTTCTTGGTGGGGAGTAGCCAAAACTTGCTTTGATTCAGTTTTTTTTTTTTTTTGAAAACTTGGTGCAGCTGCAAAACCTGCAGCTGCATCAAGAATGCAGTAGGGAACCCGTTACACTGGAGTGTGATAAATGCTGGAGGTTATTGAACATGCATAAAAACATATTTAGCAAGGTTGTGGGGATTTATGAACCTGCTGGTGGTCTATACATGACATGGGGGCCACACAAACCAGTATTGCTAGGTTTACTCAATGTTCTGATTTACTGACACTTTAGCAACTTCACTGATATCACTATCACTCCACTACTGATACCAGAATAAATGCTCTCTGGTTCCCCTTCCAGACATGTCAGGTCCTTGTAAATCACTGCTCTGCATGTGGACCAAGTTACAGCCACACTGCAACACTCAGTGATTTATGTTTCTGCCTAAATCTAAAAATGTAAGGATTGTGCTGGAGTATTTGCAGGATTCAGCTCTTTTCTTTAAGATTTGTCCATTTTAAGGAGCTTTCTTATTTTTCTCCTTTATCGGGTGTGAAGGAAAGAGTTAAACATTTCTTCCCGTCGGGATGTTTACTCAACACCAGCTGATGTCTCGCAGCAACAGACAGCTACTGTTTCCTCCAGCTCCGTCTGCTCATAAAAACATGCATGTGGTTCACTCTGATCTGACCCTCTGCTGGCCCAAGTGCTTTTCCACGTCAGCCTTCAGCCTAAACTCAAACTCGGTCTGACACAATAAGGACACCCTGCTGTCTGTCTACAGGATTCCTGCAGAGCAACTTGCTGAAATTAGCAAAACATGGTGACGGGCACCACCAATACAATATACTTTGCAGACTGCTGGAGGTCCTCCCTTAAATGACCGAGATCTGCAGCATCTGGACATAAACATCTTAACCCAGCTCTGCACAAAGCTAAAATCGTATGTGCTGTATAAGTTTTTTGATGTGAATAAAGTCTTAAGGCCGCACTCAGCTGTAAAACACGGAAGGATAATACTTTTATTGATCCCAAACAACAGCAGCATTCCTAAATTAAGCAGAAACAATTTGTGTCCTCACTGAGGGTCACGCTCTGCAGGCGAACAGATGGTGCTGAAATAGAAAAAAAGTTTAGTAGCTTAGTGCGTGTTGCGAGTGCACAGAGGAGGTCGTCTCACCTCTGTTCGTTTCCATCCTCTCGGTTACGAAAGCAGCAGAGTGTTGCTGTGGAAGCAGCTTTGTGATGACGTGTCACATATTCACCCCTCAGCCCGACCTCCATTGTTACAGCGATGTGTTTCACACTTTAAAAACAAATTATGATGATTATCTGCAGGCTGGGGTGAGGACACCCTGATGCAATCATGCAGTGAGGATTTGACTGTGTCCTCGCTGCACCAAGGGTAAAAAAAATGTTTCAGACCGTCAGGTCAGCAAAAGATTTCAGGACAAATACAATGCAAGTCTTACAAACATTTTACAGGAAGAATTACATTCGTACCATTAATTTTAGTATTTCAAATGTATTTTAAGATTGACATAGTTTTAAACAACATTAGAAGATTTTCCATCTTAATTATTAGACGACAATGTTTATATCCTCCATTCCATCTGTAGAAATGGACTTCAGCAGCAACAGTGTGATGTTATGTGAGTTTAACATGTTACAACATGCAGGTTTAAAGTTTTCACAGTGTATGTCTCCTGTGTTTATCTCACAGTCGGACTGCCCAGAAAAAAACACACACAGGGACATTTGGTGGTGCCCCATGTGAGGCCTACTGCATGTTAGCCTTTTAGGGTCCACTTGCTCGAACCGTTGTAATTATTAATCGCTTCTTTGTCGTGACCTAAAATCTTTTAGGATGTCTACATTCAGTCCACCTGGAGGATGACTAGCTGGGCATCTAACCACAGAAACATTTCTTCTTAACATCTCTTTTCTTTCCTGAGAAATTTGCTTCTAAATCTTTGAAATTCTTATTTAATTAGAACCACTTCAATTAAATTCAGTTTATTTATTTACCTCAGAATTACAACACATATTACCTTTCTATTCCACCCAACACTAAATTCAAGTCAGTCCAATTATGTACAGTCCAGTTTAATCATAACTAAAAAAAAGGAAAATCAAAGTCAGTTGATCATAAAATGCCAACAAAAACAAAAAGACCAGCTGAGTGGAGTTTGCAACAATCCCTCAGAAATCACTGTGCAGAAATATACAGTGCCTCGCGAAAGTATTCGGCCCCCTTGAAATTTTCAACCTCTTGCCACATTTCAGGCTTCAAACATAAAGATACAAAATTCTAATTTTTTGTGAAGAATCAACAACAAGTGGGACACAATCATGAAGTGGAATAAAATTTATTGGATGTGTCAAACGTTTTTAACAAATTAAAAACTGAAAAGTGGGGCGTGCAATATTATTCGGCCCCCTTGCGTTAATACTTTGTAGCGCCACCCTTTGCTGCAATTACAGCTGCAAGTCACTTGGGGTTTGTCTCTATCAGTTTTGCACATCGAGAGACTGAAATTCTTGCCCATTCTTCCTTTCAAAGCAGCTCGAGCTCCGTGAGGTTGGATGGAGAGCGTTCGTGAACAGCAGTCTTCAGCTCTTTCCAGAGATTCTCGATTGGATTCAGGTCTGGACTTTTACTAGGCCATTCCAACACCTGGATACGTTTATTTGTGAACCATTCCATTGTAGATTGGGCTTTATGTTTTGGATCATTGTCTTGTTGGAAGATAAATCTCCGTCCCAGTCTCAGGTTTCTTGCAGACTCCAACAGGTTTTCTTCCAGAATGGTCCTGTATTTGGCTCCATCCATCTTCCCATCAATTTTGACCATCTTCCCTGCTGACAAAAAGCAGGCCCAAACCATGATGCTGCCACCACCATGTTTGACAGTGGGGATGGTGTGTTCAGGGTGATGAGCTTTGTTGCTTTTACACCAAACATATTGTTTTGCATTGTGGCCAAACAGTTTGATTTTGGTTTCATCTGACCAGAGCACCTTCTTCTACATGTTTGGTGTGTCTCCCAGGTGGCTTGTGGCAAACTTTAAACGCGGCTTTTTAAGGATATCTTTGAGAAATGGCTTTCTTCTTGCCACTCTTCCATAAAGGCCAGATTTGTGCAGTGTATGACTGATTGTTGTCCTATGGACAGACTCTCCCACCTCAGCTGTAGATCTCTGCAGTTCATCCAGAGTGATCATGGGCCTCTTGGCTGCATCTCTGATCAGTCTTCTCCTTGTTCGAGATGAAAGTTTAGAGGGACGGCCGGGTCTTGGTAGATTTGCAGTGGTCTGATACTCCTTCCATTTCAATATGATTGCTTGCACAGTGCTCCTTGGGATGTTTAAAGCTTAGGAAATCTTTTTGTATCCAAATCCGGCTTTAAACGTCTCCACAACAGTATCTCGGACCTGCCTGGTGTGTTCCTTGGTCTTCATGATGCTCTCTGGGCTTTGAACAGAACCCTGAGACTATCACAGAGCAGGTGCATTTATACAGAGATTTGATTACACACAGGTGGATTCTATTTATCATCATCAGTCATTTGGGACAACAATGGATCATTCAGAGATCCTCACTGAACCTCTGGAGTGAGTTTGCTGCACTGAAAGTAAAGGGGCCGAATAATATTGCACGTTCCACTTTTCAGTTTTTAATTTGTTAAAAACGTTTGACACATCCAATAAATTTTATTCCACTTCATGATTGTGTCCCACTTGTTGTTGATTCTTCACAAAAAATTAGAATTTTATATCTTTATGTTTGAAGCCTGAAATGTGGCAAAAGGTTGAAATGTTCAAGGGGGCCGAATACTTTCGCAAGGCACTGTATTTCAGAGTCAGAAAAGATGAAAACATGTTACCACCAATGTCTTAATACAATGTGGACATCCTCTTTATTTATTTAAATATTTGTTTATTATTGAGGTTTTAAGAACATACGTATGTCCACTGGCTGTCCACTTGACATTTTGCCAAGAATAATGTTCAAACCTTTTAAATACTATAACATTTATAAATCCAACTTTTTAGAAAATTGTATCTCATGAGGATACCGACTGCAAGTTTAAGTTTAAAGTTCTGCAGAATGAACTGTGAACATGAACCAGATTAGTTTTAATCTCAGGTCTTCGTGCTCCATCTATTCTCCTCCTCAGGGAGTGTCGCAGAAACACAGATCTGGGCACAGAATGTTAGGAAAATGTCTGCACTTCCTTAAGTGCCTGAACTTCCTTAAACTGGCAGGAATTCAGAGGTTTGAAAGGATCAGGGTGTAATTCCTAATTGTATTTTATTTGCAGCCATTCAGATCCACTTTAAAAGGCATTAACAGCCAATCGGATCAGATGGTGATGGATGATGCTGTGTGGCCGGCTGACCTCCATGTGAGGGAGACAAACACTCACAGATCAGATAAGGAAAAAACCTTTGATGCCTCAGAAATAGAAACGATGCTGCAGGCTGTGACGGAGAAGGTGGAGCTCCAGTTTTATACAGTTTTGTGTATTCAGATCAACTCTAAAACCACTGTTAAAAGCAACAAAAAGAGACAAACTGAATGTTTGTTTTACACATTATGAATTTTCCAGCTGCATTTTTGGAAAATTTTATCTAAAGTTCAATGAATTTGGTTGCAATTGTGTAAAAGTTGCAAAAAATAAAAATAAAAAATCAATGACATTTTGAAACAAGTATGGCATTAGAAACAAATATCTGTAGAAACAGATTGCGTGTGTGCTTTTGATGAGATGGTAATTTTGACATTAATTAAGCAGTTTTAGTTCAGGGAAGAAATGCATTGTTTTCATTATTTATGCTAAAATTCCATCAGTGTGATGTGTCTGTGTGTCCTTCAGGAGGGAGTTTGCTGAGCTGATGGAGAAGTATGGCTCCAATAATGTCACAGCATCAGGAAGAATCTCCCCAACGCAGCTGTCCACGGGTAAAAACCTGCAGTCGATGTTCAAAACATTCCTAAAACGGCTGGACATTCCACACATCCTGGCGAAATGTTTTTTAAACTATTTTTCTTCCAAAAATACTCAATTTCACAAAGAATCTGACTTTCAGACTATGCCACATTTCTCCTAAAATATCCCTACAGCCTGAAGAAATCAAGTGAAAAAGCATTCCTTATCATCATTTCTCTGTCTGTGAGAGCAACCTCACCTACCAAAACCTTCCCACCGCTTTAGTGTTTCCACAAGGCTGTGGAAGATGTCTATGGAAGATGTTCTGAAAATACGTTATTTGGAAAGGTTTTCTACGCAGTCAAACATCCAAAGTTCTTCTTACTAAAATGTCTTCATTGTTTCCAGGATAATTTACCCTGATTGATTTTTAGAAACATTATACTTTTCCTAAATTTGTTTTTAAAATACTTTTTTTTTAAATCAGGACATTTTTTACATTCCTTAGAGATCCTATTTCCATTCTTTCCCACTCTTTTAGAATCAAATCCTATTTTCTAGTTTGTTTGATCTTAACAAAGAGGGAGATTTTAAATATTTTCCACTCCTAAGTTCACTTGTTATAACATTATCTGTTGTTCCTGTTTCTCCTCCTCCTCCTCCTCTGCTTCCATTTGTCTCCATCTCCCACCTCTTGCTGCTCACTACTTTATTCTTCTCTTGTTTCCATTCAGGGAAGCCAACAGACACAGCCTCCTCCTCCTCTTCCTCCCGGTCAGAGAGCCCACAGCTTCTTAGTCCTAAAGAGGGAATCACCGCCTACAGCCACACTCCACATTACACCACCACCCCTGCATACACCATGCATACGCCAGTACACGCCTTCAGGTAGGAGGGATGCAGCAGATTTCAGATGCGGATACCTTTATCCAAACCCACAATGTGACCCCTCTTTTAATCTACTATTGCTGTAATGCTGCCTGATGATGCATTCTGCTGACCCCCCATCCTGACTGTTGGATGCTTCAGGAGCTGCCTGATAACATATTATGTCACCTCTTCTGCCCTCTGGTGGTGGTTCTGGTTGTAATTTTTTTCAACCCTTTCACTGATCTGCACGGGTAACTACTTATGTTCAAGTTGCACCACCTATAGCTGTTAGTGTAAAATTAGAGACGGAGAAGAAATAATTACAGGATTCTACACCTTTACTAAAAGTGTACTTAAAGAAATGTTATTCTGAATGCCAAGATTTAAGAACAAATTAAATATTCATTAGTTTGCATGATAGTTCTGAACATCTTATTATCTGAAAAGAAACATTTCAGCTGAGCTTTAAGAAAATCAACTGAAAATCTTCCATGAAAAGCTTTAAATTAATTCTTGATTCCGAGCAACTCTCTAAAGGAATTGTTTCAGTTTCCTGCAACACACCCAGCCAGCATCTGACAGAAACATTTAAAAAGTTCAATTTGGTCCTTTAGGAAAGTAAGTCATAAATCCTTCTTTCTTGCTTTACACATGCTGCAGCCTGTCTAGAGAAATTTAGGTTCATTCAGCAGTTCCAGAAAGTTTGTCTGCGGTTACATAAACTGTCCATCTGTGACTGAGCTGAATGGAAACACCCGCAGAAACTAAAAATAGTAAAAAGCATCTTCAGCAGTTCTGAAGCAGAGGATGGATGAAGATTAGCCTGCGCTCCGGATGACTCCGAGCTCAGAGTTTAATCTCTGTCATCCCATCATCTCTTCTTCTCTACCCATAGTGACAGCGTCATTCAGTTGATATGTGTCGCCAAGGGAACAGGCCTGGGACTTGTCGTCAAGGGAGGAACCAACCGAGCTGAAGGACCAATGGTGTTCATTCAGGAAATAGTGCCTGGAGGAGACTGCCAGAAGGTCAGAGTCCTTTCACTGAACATTTATTTATAACAAAACTGGAATGTCAAAATGAAATCTCAAAAGTTGGCAAGTATTTGTTTTTGGACCCTTTTATTCTTATATTTTAATTAAATCCAGCATAACCAACTGCCCTCAGAGGTCACCTAATTATTAAATGCGGCCCACCCTTGTGTAATCTAATCCCAGTATAACTGCAGCTGTTCCATAAAGAGGTTTGTTAGAGACTATTAGTGAACGAACAGTACCATGAAGACACAGGAACACAGCAGACAGGTCAGGGATAATACTGTGGACAAGTTTAAACCAGGATTAAGTTCTAAAAGAATATCTAAAGCTTTAAACATCACACATTGCACTGTTTAATCCATCATCTAAACATGGAAAGAGGATGGACCAACTGCAACAAGACATGGTTGTCCACCTAATCTTACACTCTGGGCATGGAAAGCTTTAATCAGAGAAGCAACCAAGAGGTCCATGGTAGCTCTGGGTGAGCTGCAGATATACATTTTATGAAAGAGTGGCATGCATGTAAAGCAGTGTGTGGAGGAATACAGAGAACATCAGCCTGAACACACCATCCCCACAATAACACATGGTGGTGGCAGCATTGTGCTATGGGACTGGTTTTCATCACCAGGAACAGGAAAGCTGGTCAGAGGTGATGGTAAGATGTTTAAAGTTAAATAAAGGAGAATCCTGGAAGAAAACCATTTACTTTCAAATTTTGTGGCTGGTCCATGCTGCAGGTGCTTGACGCAGCTCTTAAAAATTAAACTAAGCGCTAAGCTTTCAGATCTTAAAGCCAAGAGTAAAGCAATTTTATTAGTAACAATGAATTCTCATTCACACAGAACAAAACTACATCTGGATCTCAGAGGAAATATTTGCAAGTCTCTTTTGCAGGGAGTTTATCGAAGAAGATTAACTTGAATTAGCATCAGGTATAGATTTATTTATTCTGTTTTACACACTGAGAACCTGCAGAATATGTGAAGAATCGGAGATTTTCGGCACATCCACACCAGCATATGTTTTGTGAAAAACAAACTCTTATTCTTCCAAACACAGCACAGCAGGGAAAACTTTGCGGAGACCCCAGGAGACAGGCCATAAGGGTCTATAAGAATAATAGATTAAATTCTGATATTTTGCTGTTGTTTGTCGCAGCCTGGTGGCTAGCTGGTAATGTCCGCAGAAAATGTTGAGCAATTTTATTCAATTTTCTTTTAATGTTTGCACTTCAGTCAGAATTCCTTCAGCCCTAGTTTACGACATTTCTGCACATATTTTGGCAGCTGGACAGCCGGATACTGCACAGGCTCACGGTTATTCAATGTTATGTACATATTGTTATTGCAGGTGTCAGATTAATATATTTATTTCAATTTAATTATTGTAGTTGGAAAAAAATGCACATCTTATTATTTTAAAAATCAGCATGATAACCTCATTTCAGAAAGTTTTGCTCAGAGTGGCATAGGTGGGCTGGTACCCAGCAGGACCTGATAATTCCTGTGTTGCAGGATGGCCGGCTGCAGGTGGGAGACCAGCTGGTGTCCATCAACAAGGAATCTCTGATCGGAGTGACGTACGAGGAGGTCAGGAGCACCCTGACTCGCACCAAACTCAGGTCCAACACAAACAAAAGAGACAGACTTAAGGAGGATTAAATCTGATCTGCAGAATGTTTAAATGTCTGTATGAGACGAAGAGGCTTATTAGGGAAAAATAATGGTTTTAAACACATCCGTATGCTATGTTGCAGACCAGACCCCACAGTAGAGATCGCCTTCATCAGACGGAGGTCGTCGTCAAGCTCTAGCAGTGGTTCCCACAGCCCTGTCTGTCTGCAGGGGTGTGGCGGTGGAGCCGGGCCCCAGACGAAGGCCCCCGGGATGAGTTCCGCGGCTCCACAGCCAGTTATGGTCACAAAGATCACTTCCAGCAGGAACCCCACCTGCGACACGCTGCCACCGGTCAACGTCACCCAGGTCTGAGACGCAGAAGTTTTAAAGCTGCACAATGAACAGAAACTGATGGACCACAATATAACGTTTCATATTTAGATCCAAACCTGTAGGTCAGGTGGTACATAACTCTCATCACAGGATCCAACTGCTGCTGGATTGATAGACTAGGAACTATTTAACCTGTTGTAAATGATTTGGAAAACTATGGCTTGACTTTAAAACACGGGTTAACTCGGTGATTCGGTGAGTCACCTTGTCTTTGTTTTATGGGATTCCTAAATGCTTTTTTAGAAGCAGAGGGCCTACTTCCCTAAATGTAGCAAACAGAGAGACAGGGAATAAAACAGGAGTTGGGACTGTGTCAGAAAAATCAAAATTTTATTTTAAGCCTTTCAGGATTTGGCATTTTACTGTAATTTACAGCAAAACAGTCAATGATAAATACTGTATGTGTCTCATTGGAAGCTTATGTCTGAGTTGAGGAGGACCTCAACCTTTGACCTGCCACAGTTTCTCTTCAGCAGGATTATTTTATGTTTTTCAGGTGCGAGTTTCTCCAGGCAGAACGGAGCAGACGGGGGTGTCCTCAGCACAGCAGAGTGACAGTAGCGTCGACACAAACCCCAGTGAGTTCCTGTTTCCTCTAAAGAAGATTCATACCAATTAAATGAGGAGAACTCTCACCGGAAACACAACCGGAAGGTTCACAGAAACTCATCAGGAGAGCTAGAATATTAACAATCCCATGTTTCTAGATTGAAACCTGGAAGTTTCCTTCTATTTCTCTCTAGCTAAGAATTAAAATCTGTTAAACTGAAGTTTGTGTGTAAACTTTGAGAGCTGAAAAAGAAATCCCGAAAGATTGATGATTTTGGGTTTAAAGCTAACTGCTAGCTTTCATTGCTGAAATATTTGTAAAGTACCATTTAATACAACTTTCCATCCAGTCTGACTTGCTTGGCTGGATTTGTATTTTTTAACAATTGATCACCACATATTTATTTCTGTCTGAATTGGCCCTGATATAATATCTTCTTTGTATCTGTGTTTATATTAATATATTAATTTGCCTCTTGAGCCTCAGATTATTACAAAACCTTTGCTCTCTAAGAAAACCATTAAGGTCAGACTAAAGTTTGTCAGAGGGAAAGATGGCAACTACAAGGACTTCAGGAATAATGTTCTTTGGACAAATGAGTGAAAAATGTTATTATTTGGACACCAAAGCAATGGACGTTTGGCATAAATGAAATGCAATATTCCAGGGTGGTGTCTGTTTTTAGGAATTGATTAAATTATTTTTCATTCAGGAAAAAAAACAGATAATTTTTATTAAGTTATAAAACCTTAGAAATAAAAAATGATATTTTTTTTTTTTCCATGATTGTAGCTGAAAGAATCATTCCAGCTGCACATTCTCTTTTTTGGACTTTGTATCAGATTAAATAACCACCTGTCCAGCAACTAAAAACCTGCAGATACAACTAGACCTGCAGATGATACACCTTGATGTTCCAGACCTCTGCTATATAAACCAATATCCATCGCTGTCACACTTTAGTACAGCTCATACATTCATCCATGCTTGCATTTAAATACTGAGATGGTTTTTGTGATGGTTTGTGGCTTCATCAAAACCTCCTGATTGTAAATGCAGACAGATTGTGAACAGCAGAGCGCCTCTAAACTGTGAGTTTACATTAGCAGCAAAGCAGATGGTTCAAGGAGGATGGAGGAAGTGATGTGGGCGGGAGGTCTCGGCTGTGATTGGCTTCAGAGGTGTGAAGTTCGATCACATCTCTGTGTGAGAGGAATCCTGAGGTCTCCCTCCATATGTTAATTTATCCAGATTTTCATCTTTGACGTCATAATGTAAGGTCACTCCAGTAAAACCAGCTCAAACATTTTACACTTTCTGTTAATCTGCATCACCATCATTTTATTTTGAATTTTCACTTCTCAGGTCATTCTGTTATATTTGTTTTTAGTGTACAATATGAAAATCAATAATTGTAGGACAGTATAACAAAAAGTCACCATTTTATATCATGGCTTTCTTATTTGTAGCTTTGAGAACAATGCAATTAAAAATAAAGAAACGTGTTATTTCTGTGTGATGGTTTACTGTACAGATTTGAGGTTGGTCTCATATTTTAACTTCTGGTAAAAGTGTAAAAACCACCTGAACAGAAATTAAAATCTGTGTTTATGTGTTTCAGATTCTGGGAGCAGTCAGGCCCCTCAAAGGAAATGTTCACTCAGTTCCAGCTGTCGATTCAAATTGGAGAGACTGGAACAGGTCAGTTTGGGGTCTGGTTTAAATGTGAAGGAAAACTGTTTCTTCTTAGAAAAAACAGCTCCATCTCAGTGGGTCCATCTAGTTCAGGGTGCTCATCTGCAGAAACAGCTTTGCAGTCATGTATTTAGATCCAAACAGTGAAATCAAGAGTTTTTATCAGAAAACTTTTCATCATTCTGTGAATCCACATGAAAACGGAATCAAAACTCAGAGAGAACAAGTACTGGAAATTTGAGATGATTACCATCTTCAAGGCTCAGCTGCCTTCATTTCTGTCAATCATCATGTTGCTTTCAAAGTAGGTTGCATTTTCCATGTTTCTCCTTTTATCACAAAACATGATGTCTGTCCCAAGATAAAAGAAAACAGGCTCAAATGCTTAAATTGTCGACTAAAATGGAAAGTTGACTTAAAACTGTCGGTTTTGCGGTGGTGAGGGACCAAAGTGGCAGCAGGACATGAGCAGGTGGATGGTGGATGCATACATTTAATAAAATAAAGAAAACCCACAGGGCACAAAACTCAACATCCAGGAGTAACAGAACAGTAGAATTCACAGCAAATACAACGTATACAACGTAGATTAACAGAAATCAGGTGAGTGCAATCAAACAGAAACACAAACAGGTGCGAATCATGACATTACAACACACACACACACAAAAATAAGAGAACCAATAACACCAAACTACACAAACAGGGCTGGCAGAGGGGGCCTTTAAAAGACTGCAAGAACTCAAAACACAATTATTGCAGAGAGCTGCTTTCTCCAAGGATGTAGGAACTGCTGTAACAGCAGATGAAGATAAGGACAACAAGGAGTTGGGATCCATAGTGGCTGCAGAGCTCTGGAGACTTGAGGCTGGCTGGGCTGCAGTGCTCTGGAAACCTGAAGATAATGATGAAGCCAGACCATAGATGATGGTAGAGATGATTGTGATGCGAGAAAGGCAGGAGTATTAGAACAGCAGGATTCACAGCAAAGCAGCTGGACAAACAGACAACCCTACAATAAGGGAACAGAAAATATGGATTTAAATACAACAGGCTTAACAGAAATCAAGTGAGTGCAATCAACAGAAACACAAACAGGTGCAGATCATGACAAAAACAGATTATGTCTTAGCAACCTGAGAGAGCCTAAAACATCGCCATCATGAGTCAGATGGGTGAAAGTGAATTATAATTTCTAATTAAGGCACCAATCAGATTGACGCTTTCAGTGCTCTGAAACAACACAGCCAATGAGAGTCAGTCTTCACCGGCAGAAACATATGAACACTGGAGACTGGATTTTGCAGCTGTCTGATACAAAGATTTACAGTACATAAAAAAAAGATATCTTCACGTTTGTTGTAAATATTGTTATGATTATTTTATTTGCTATTTATATTTTAAGATTTCATTAAGTATGTTAAGTGTTGTCCTATGAGCACCAGACCAATAAGGTGGTGTTGGGACAATAGAGAAGATGGTGTGAGCATCTGGCATTACTGAACAGCAAAACTCTGCGCACACATGGAATAAATTCACACAATTTCTTAAAATACAAGAATTTGCCCATAAGCTGAATTCATGGGGTTGGAACTATTTCATTCTGTGGTGGCTCTGGTTGGCGGGCTAGTTTGGACCATGTAGACCCTTCTGTCGGGCCTCTGCTTGGGGATTGATATGTCCTGGGGTCTCGGGTCTCTGGGTCCATGGCTGAATCTGCTTGGGCATAGACGGCTGCTGGCGGGGCCTGTGGGCTCGTCGCTGCAGCTCCCTGGGGCTTCTGCGATGTGGCTGCTGGGTGGTGGACTCTCCCCTGCTCTTCTCTGGGGGAGTTGTTGTAGTCCCTGCGGTGCTCATTAGTTGAGCAGCTAGTCTGCTAGCACTTCAATAGCTGAGTTTCTCAACACAACAAAAAGCAAACTTCTTGAAATAAACATTTCAGATTATTTCATCCTTAACTAAATTCTCTGCTTAAACATTACCATTTTGGATAAGGGATTCTGAATGGGAGGTGATTTTGGGAAGTTGAGCTGTCCGGTCATCCTTTTGTGGCTGATCAAAGGGACTATCAGTAGCTGGGAGGGGGTTGGCTGTTTAGTTGGACCAGCCGAACTGTATGACAAGGGCACGTTGCGGCTCCTTCTGTGGCCGCGGTGCAGCTACCTGCACGTGCACGCAAGGGAGGCGTGCAATGCTGCGGTCCCGTTGTTCTCTGTCAGGCCGGGGAAAACAGCTTCACTTCGAGACGTCTTTTGGGAGCTTCTGTAGCTTATGTAGGCCTCAAAGGAAAGTCAAGCCTTGCTTGTCTTATTACTCCCTTAATAAATGAATGCTGATTATTTTGAACAGCAGATCATTACTTGACTTTGACCTATGTGACCATAGTCATTTTTGGATCCAAGTTGAAGAGTGCCTTTTTGCCAGCAAGGAGACAACTCACACATGCTGTGTCCCTCTGTCCGGTTGTGCTGCTGGGGATTTGTGTGGTAGAGGCTGCCATGTCGGAACACGGTGTTTTTGCTCAGGTCTAACTCCTCTTCTCCCTGGGCTGAGCTGGAAGTAGGTTAATGCGATATATTTATTCCGAAAAGGTTCATGGCTGGGGTCAAAACACATAGTGGGAAACAATAACACGCGACATTTTAAAGGTATTGAAAACAATTAAAGGCACAACAAGCCGAAGAGACACAGATCGTTCTATTTACTTTAAATAACACTAAGAAAGACTTAAAGGAAAATGAAATCTGGAAAATGTTTTATTTACCCCAAAACATTGCTAATTATCTCCCATTTGTGTTAACACTGCAAAATCTGTATGTCAATATGTAAAAATGTAAAAAAATATATGTATAAATAAAAAAATACTATCTCAAAGGACTGAAGTGGATTGATTAAACGTATAATTAAAAAAATGCATCTGTTGTGTCTGTGGCTGAAGACAGCAACTGTGACTTGATAAAATGAACAAGTGCAAACTGTTCCCATTTGCTGGACTTGATGGGTAAAATTGCCATTAAATATATTTACCTCATACTGCCTCGTGAATCCAGTGCAGAAATCAATTAAATAGTTTGACGAAACTGTTGGAAGAAATGGAACAGATTGCACAGCTGCATAACCCCCACGCTCTTGCTCGTTTTAAGGGCAAAGAAGCTCTCTCCATCATATTGATTAACCCAATGACCCATGTCCCCCCAGACAGGGATATTGTCTGAGATCTTTTGGGCTTATAAAAATTTTTTCCAAAAAGAAAAAAGCCCAGGGAAATTTCACATAGGAACCTCTAAAATATCACCAGCGACAGCAAATTAGACCTGAAATGGTTTTCCAACAGTCTTGAAGGAGTTCCCAGAGATGCTTAGCACTTGTTGGCCCTTTTGCCTTCACTCTGTGGTCCAGCTCACCCCAAACCATCTCCATTGGGTTCAGGTCTGGTGACTGTGGAGGCCAGGTCATCTGGCGCAGCACCCCATCACTCTCCTTCTTGGTCAAATAGCCCTTACACAGCCTGGAGGTGTGTTTGGGGTCATTGTCCTGTTGAAAAATAAATGATGGTCCAACTAAACGCAAACCGGATGGAATAGCATGCCGCTGCAAGATGCTATGGTAGCCATGCTGGTTCAGTATGCCTTCAATTTTGAATAAATCCCCAACAGTGTCACCAGCAAAGCACCCCACACCATCACACCTCCTCCTCCAGGCATGTAGAGTCCATCCGTTCACCTCTTCTGTCCTCAGCAGTGGTTTCCTAGCAGCTATTTTACCATGAAGGCCTGATTCACACAGTCTCCTCTTAACAGTTGTTCTAGAGATGTGTCTGCTGCTAGAACTCTGTGTGGCATTGACCTGTTCTCTAATCTGAGCTGCTGTTAACCTGCGATTTCTGAGGCTGGTGACTCGGATCAACTTATCGTCCGCAGCAGAGGTGACTCTTGGTCTTCCTTTCCTGGGGCGGTCCTCATGTGAGCCAGTTTCTTTGTAGCGTTGATGGTTTTTGCAACAGCACTTGGGGACACTTTCAAAGTTTTCTCAATTGTTCGGAATGACTGACCTTCATTTCTTAAAGTAATGATGGCCACTTGTTTTCCTTTACTTAGCTGCTTTTTTCTTGCCTTAATACAAATTCTAACAGTCTATTCAGTAGGACTATCAGCTGTGTACTGTGTCCACCTCCTGCACAACACAACTGATGGTCCCAAGCCCATTTATAAGGCTTGAAATCCCACTTATTAAACCTGACAGGGCACACCTGTGAAGTGAAAACCATTTCAGGTGACTACCTCTTGAAGCTCATCAACAGAATGCCAAGAGTGTGCGGAGCAGTAATCAAAGCAAAAGGTGGCTACTTTGAAGAACCTAGAATATAAGACATATTTTCAGTTGTTTCACACTTTTTTGTTCAGTATATAATTCCACATGTGTTAGTTCATAGTTTTGATGCCTTCAGTGTGAAGCTACAATATTCATAGTCATGAAAATAAAGACAACTCTTTGAATGAGAAGGTGTGTCCAAATTTTTGGTCTGTACTGTATATACAGGGGTTGGACAATGAAACTGAAACACCTGGTTTTAGACCACAATAATTTATTAGTATGGTGTAGGGCCTCCTTTTCTGGCCAATACAGCGTCAATTCGTCTTGGGAATGACATATACAAGTCCTGCACAGTGGTCAGAGGGATTTTAGGCCATTCTTCTTGCAGGATAGTGGCCATGTCACTACGTGATACTGGTGGAGGAAAACGTTTCCTGACTCGCTCCTCCAAAACACCCCAAAGTGGCTCAATAATATTTAGATCTGGTGACTGTGCAGGCCATGGGAGATGTTCAACTTCATTTTCATGTTCATCAAACCAATCTTTCACCAGTCTTGCTGTGTGTATTGGTGCATTGTCATCCTGATACACGGCACCGCCTTCAGGATACAATGTTTGAACCATTGGATGCACATGGTCCTCAAGAATGGTTTGGTAGTCCTTGGCAGTGACACGCCCATCTAGCACAAGTATTGGGCCAAGGGAATGCCATGATATGGCAGCCCAAACCATCACTGATCCACCCCCATGCTTCACTCTGGGCATGCAACAGTCTGGGTGGTACGCTTCTTTGGGGCTTCTCCACACCGTAACTCTCCCGGATGTGGGGAAAACAGTAAAGGTGGACTCATCAGAGAACAATACATGTTTCACATTGTTCACAGCCCAAGATTTCTGCTCCTTGCACCATTGAAACCGACGTTTGGCATTGGCAAGAGTGACCAAAGGTTTGGCTATAGCAGCCCGGCCGTGTATATTGACCCTGTGGAGCTCCCGACGGACAGTTCTGGTGGAAACAGGAGAGTTGAAGTGCACATTTAATTCTGCCGTGATTTGGGCTGCCGTGGTTTTCTGTTTTTTGGATACAATCCGGGTTAGCACCCGAACATCTCTTTCAGACAGCTTCCTCTTGCGTCCACAGTTAATCCTGTTGGATGTGGTTCGTCCTTCTTGGTGGTATGCTGACATTACCCTGGATACCGTGGCTCTTGATACATCACAAAGACTTGCTGTCTTGGTCACAGATGCGCCAGCAAGACGTGCACCAACAATTTGTCCTCTTTTGAACTCTGGTATGTCACCCATAATGTTGTGTGAATTTCAATATTTTGAGCAAAACTGTGCTCTTACCCTGCTAATTGAACCTTCACACTCTGCTCTTACTGGTGCAATGTGCAATCAATGAAGACTGGCTAACAGGCTGGTCCAATTTAACCATGAAACCTCCCACACTAAAATGACAGGTGTTTCAGTTTCATTGTCCAACCCCTGTATATATATACACTATATATTATTTATATAATTTATATGTTTTGATTGTGATGTTTGTTTGCAGAGCAAATAAACTTAAAATATCAGTTCATTTCACAGAATTATTAATTGAACTCAGACCATGATCACAGTAAAACCTATTAAAACATGTGAGGAGAACCAGAGTGAAGCACATCATCCTGGTCGATGTTTTCACCACCCCCAGCTGTGTGTATTGATTAGTGTGTATGTGTGCATTTCAGGCTCTGGATCTAATCGGTCTGAAGCCCACAGATGCTCAGCGACAGGCGCTTAGGTCCAGATTACGAGCTGATCTGACTGGAACGGTGGCCTTCACAGGTACTTCCATCACTTTATAGTCACATGAAGGAGATTCAAACAACTTCAGCTGTTGAATTTCATGGTTCTTTCATACTTAGTTAGTTTGTAAATTTCTACTCTGATTCTGTTATCTGATTTATTTTATGCACTTTTTCCATGTAAAGAAGCTAAAGTTTATCTTTTCGATCAAAACGCTGCATCATCAGGAGTTATGCATTGGACTGATATTTTTTAACAGGTTGTTTCATAGCAGTATCAATGTTCCATGCTAAATAATTCCATGCTGGGAACGATAGAACCTCAGCCACAAAATGGTAGGCCACATAAACTGATGGAGCAGGGGGAGCCAATGCTGACGTGCTGGTGCGCAGAGGTCACCTACTTTCTGTAGAGTCAATTGCTACAGACCTCCAAACATCTTGTGGCCTTCAGATTGGATCAAGAACAATGCGTAAATTTGGACCTACCAGTGACCCAGCTTCTCTACTTAGACTTCAGTGAGTCCCCATGACTGTTACTATTTGAATGATGGGACCACAACTGCCTCATACCAGCGACCTCAAGGATTAACATTATCAATTTTCTTCTAGCACAGGACGAATTCGTTACCACAGAGGACTTAATTAGCTAATTACCTCTATTAGAAAGATTGGATTAGAACCAGAAAACCCCCAAGGATTAGTAATGTCATTTGATTTGTTTTTCTGTGTTTGGTTTTCTGTTTCATTGTAATGTTTTTCCTTGTGTACAGCGCTTTGAGTGCCTTGTTGCTGAAAAGCGCTATATAAATAAACTTTACTTGACTTGCGTAGAGAGCTTCCTAGAATGAGTTTTTATGACCGAGCAGCTGCATCCAAGCCATACATCATGTGCATCAAGTGCAATGCAAAGGGTGCAATTGCATAAAGCCTGGTGCCACTTGACTCTAGAGCAGTGAAGGGAACATTCTCTGGAGTGACGAATTGCACTTCTCCATCTTAGTCTAGGTTTGGTGGTTGCCAGGAGAAAGGGTATTTGTCTGCCAGCTATTGGTCTGACTGTTTTGTGCCTAGTGTAAAGTTTTGTGGAGGGGGGATTATGCTGTCGGGTTGTTTGTCACGAGCTGATCTTGACCCCTTAGTTCCAATGAAAGGAACTCTCAATGCTACAAGAGATTTTAGACAATTCCATGCTCCCAACTTTGTGGGAACGGAGATGGCCCTTTCCTCTTCCTACATGACTGTGGACCAGTGCACAAGTCAAGGTCCCTAAAGACATGGATGAGAGAGTTTGGTGTTGATGAGCCTGACTATCCTACTGAGAGTCATTACCTCAATCCGATAGAACAGGTCTGGGACGCATTCGAGCGGAGACTGAGAGCCAGACCGTCTTGTCCAACATAAATCTATGATCTCACAAATGTTCTTCTGGAAGAATGGTCAAAATTCCTACAAACACATTAAACATTGTGGACAGCCTTCCCAGAAGAGTTAAAGGTGTTAGTTACAAAGTATGGACCAATGTCATATTAAACCCTATGGACTAAGAATGGGATGTCACTTAGGTTCATATGCGAGTCAAGGCAAGTGAGCGAATACTTTTGCCAGTATTGTGTATCTCATCAGAACTGATCCTGATGGACCTAAAACAGACTGATTGCTCTAAACTTAGAGTCAACTATTTTAATGAAAACCTTTTTAATCTGACTTTACATTCCCATTGTTTTTAATTGTGTGAAGACACAGATATCATCACAGTACTCAAGCTGTTCTATATTTTCTGTCAATCTTGGTTCAGAATTATAACTCTTCACCAGATTATTTTTTTTGCCACAAATGAGCCTGAACATGTCTGGATGGCACAACATGAACCTAGCCATTTGCAATAGCTCCCCCTGCTGGACGGAATACTTTTATATTTATGGATCATTCAGTGCAAACAAGGTGTTGTACAGATGTTCATATTGAAACATTCTCTGATGTCCATCAGGTTACTCCTGCAGCCTTTAATACAATGAAGTTGCGCAGTTGGAATATTGTGTTTTTGACCAGTTTTCCTCACTCTACTTCTTCTTTTTGGCCCTGTTACTCCACTTCTTCCATGTTTAATGACTGACTTGCACACATCTAGACTAAGTAACCTGGGGTTGACTCAAATATTAATGATAACCAGTTTAGTAGTACTTAGGACTAGTTATGACAAATCTGTCAAAGACAACCTGAACATGTTTAACCTGCTCAGAAGATATTTTCCGAAGGATTCTCAGACAGAGAGTTAATATCAGCAGCGCTCCACTTTAGTTAAAAACAAACCAGTTCTGTTTTTGTAGGAGCAGCCAGAGAACAGTCCAGTCAGAAAGCAGAGAGAGTTCAGGACAATATGCAGCCGCCCATTTGGGCAAAAATAGAATGTACAACAAATGATTATTAAATGAAAATCATTTTATTTAATCTCTTCAACTTGAACATTTAGCTCTTAGGCATGTTAAATGTTGCGCAGACTGGCTTACCAGTCTGGCTGCACTGTATCCTGCTATGTGATCCAAAATCCAATTGAAAAACCCCAGCGTTTCTCTGCAGGAGCAGTACTCAAAACCTGAAATTTAGAAGCAGAGAGCAGCACACACCATAGATCACATAAAGAGCTGCAACATGTCCCGTCAAATGGCTTTTGTGCTCATCTTGAGTCCTGTTGAACGCTTCCTGTTTGTGTCTCCAGACTTTGAGAGCCTGATCCGAGAACTGTTCAAGCCTCAGCTGGAGGAACTGTTCGGCACTCATTCAAGCTCCAGGTTCATGTCAGACGACTTCTCCAGCCTGCTGGAGTCTCCCACCGATCCACCGGTAACAGCTCCACTTCTAAGACCAGGGGGGAAAAAGCAGCTGATCAGAGAACTAAAACACACTAATTAAACATCTTCAGGGTTTATTAAACATTTTTAACTGATACTTAAAATTTTCTTCAGAACAAAAGAACCAACTGGCAATAACTACTGGGATTCACGAATAACTGTCACGCACATTAGTTCACACACTGGCCTTTTGGCAATAACAGCTACTGAAAATAGTTACATTAACACCTCAAATTAGCAAAAAACATTTTTGTTTATTGACATGTTAAACTTGAAAATGAGAATTTGAATTCATGAATCTCGATCAGATGTCTAAAAACCTTAATCCATCTAACTCTGGGTCATCTGTTGAGAATTTCTGATAATGACTGAGACAAACGCATCTTAGGAGTATTTTTAACCCAACATTACTGCATTACTGATTTACTCTGTCTTTATGCAGCCGTCACTGTCAGACTCAGACGACCTTGAGGAGATGGAGAAGTTGAGGAAAGAGCACATTGAGGCTCTGAGGGAGATCAAGACTCTGCAGGTAATTTCACAAAAGTCTGATAAAATGTTAGAGGATTGTTCTAGGTTTCATCCTGGGAAAAACATTCATATTCTTCCTAATTTCCTGCTTGTCCCTGCAGGAGCAGCTTGTTGAGTCTCAGAGAGTCCACCATGAGCTGGAGGGCGAGCTCACTAAAGTCAAACAGGTAAATCTCACCTGCTGCAAAGATCCAATCGAAATTCAATTTCAGACCACAACACATAAATTGTGTCTCTAATCCAAGCAAATAATGGCATTGCTGATGCATACAATTTATCCCACTGTCTGAATTTTCATTAAGAACAAGCTAATTTAAGGTAAAACCTATTGGTCCGAGCACTGAACAGTGTGATGCACCATAAGAAGCTTCGAAGAATGAGGAAGATTTATCATTGCCGTAAACAAATTTTAATCAGTCAGACAATTATGTTTAAACCAATTTTTTGTTATTCCCTTTATCCCCACAGCATGTTTGAGCCTTTATAAGGGAATACTGTGATCGCCTCCATCAAATGCAGCCCTTAGATTTAACCTTCACCTCGCTGAGGGGTTACAATATCACTTAAGGCTGTTTGTGTGCAATGAAAACCTCTAAAACACTACTCTAACCTGAACTATTTCAGTGAAAAATATCCCTGATTTAAGTTGCTGGTCTTTGTATAACATTTTGTCTGATAAAGGAGAGATTTGGTCGAGGTCCATATGTTCAAATAACCATTCAAAACAAGCACAACGTTTGGATAGAGATTTAAATAATGCTACCTAAAAAACTGAAAAAGTGGGTACATAACCGTTCACTAAGGATAGATTGACCATGATCCAAGATGGAAGTGCTTTTAGGACCCATTCACAAACATATAATGTAAAGGTGATGTTTTATTTTTTAATAACTTGATCAAATTTCAAGTCTGGCAGATAATTCAGATATCTGTTAATGATGGCCTGCCAATATGCTACACACACCAATCATTCTACATATAATGCACCACTGCAGATACTTGTGGCTAGGGATAGGGGTGTATGAACTCTGCTTGGGACACAGTCCCAATGTGTTCCCAAGAACACATTTTGCTGATCAACTTAGCTATGGCGGCTTATCACCTCTAAAAGTCCACGAGCAAAAAAGAGATACGCGCAGGCAGGATTTCGATCCATGCGCGGGCGAGCAGGGTTTCTCTCCTGGCAGTGGGTGGGGGCGGATCCAGTCAGCATCATATCGCCACACTTGAGTGGTTAGTCCCTGTCCCCTGTGATTGGCTGTCAGAAGAGGAAGAATAAACAGTGGTTGTGGAAGAGAAAGGACAGCTGCATGGAAGACCATCAGGACGTAAGTTACATGTGTCCTACACTGCATAATTATCTGTGCATATTGGGTGTAACACATCTTAACATTTCCTTAGCTCGACATTCAATTAAAATATTTTAGTAATTTACTTTACATTGCCACCGCTGTCTGCCGGTGTGGTAGATTAACTGGTGGTGGCAGCTGGAGGATCCAGATGTTCGTGTGGGTAGGTGGCTGCGTCGATGGCTGATCTAAACACTGCAACGTAAATACACGGGTTTGAAAAATTTCTCTAGTTCACCCTTTCTTCTGAATATCGCTGCTTTATTCTCCAACATAATATTTCAACTTTAATCACGAAACACAAGTTCAACCTGCTTCCTCACCATTTTGTTCCGGAAATCACATTTCAAACCTTCTTTAAACTTCTACTTTATTCTAAAACGAAGAGGAAAAGTTAATTCACCTTCAAAGGCAATTGTTTTTCTCCAAGAGACCCAAATTCTCCTTTGTGTCATTTGATCTGTATGATATTACATAAACATCATGAATGAATATCATACATGATGAGGGAAAAATTCGTTCTTCTTAAACATTTTATTTTATCTCACTTGGCTCTTCAACATTTCTGCCTGCTTTAAGTGATTTGTCAGCGCTTTTAGATCGGTTTGTTCTTTGGCATCTTGAAATCTATTTAGATTTTTCTCTGATGATTCTCAGGCTCGGAAGCGCAGGGCAAGTTCTGCTTAATTTACAAGCTGTATAGTAGGCAGGTTTGGCAAGAATTATTTCAAAAGATGCAATATGCAATACTACAGCAATACAATATCTTTTCTATGAAGTTTTCTTAAGATTTTAAAAGATCTGTTATGGACTCTGAGTATTTTGCAATGGTTTGCAGTTCTTTCAGTTGAACATTGTTTATTTCGTGTTCCGTGACGAGGTCCTGAAAAGCCACGCCCACAGAAACATCTGCGTTTTTCCAACAGCCACCACCGATTAATCTCCGCCACCAGTTATCACACTGGCAGACAGCGGCTGCAACAGAAAGTAAATTACCAAAATTATTGAATTGAATGTCGAGCTAAGGAAATGATAAGCTGTGTCACACCCAATATGCACAGATAATTATGTAGTGCAGGACATATGTAACTTACCTCCTGATGGTCTGCCATGCAGCTGTCCTGGCTCTTCCACTACCACTGTTTGTTCTTCCTCTTTTGACAGCCAATCACAGAGGACATGGACTAACCACTCATGTGTTGCAATTTGAGGCGGACTGGATCCACCCACCCACTGCCAAAAAGCAACACGCCCCCAAAGAGAGACTAGGGTGGCCAGATGTCCTAATTTGTGCGGGACTGTGCCGCATTTTTCACTCCTGTCCCTGTGTCCCTTAAACAGAAACAATGTCCCGCATTTGACTGGGTCAGATTCTGATAAGTCAGAGAACAATTTGACTGGAGCTTTTCTGAAACGTAAAGACAGCAGAGCTGCAGTCATCATCACAGAGCCGCATCAGCTGTCAATCAAAATACGCATCAGCATTGCACGTCATGACCAACCTGCATGCCACGATGCTAGTAAAAGAAAAACAGAAGAAGATGATTTTCTTGTAGAGGTTATATCAGTAGGCTATACAGAATAGAATAAAAAGTATGTCACAGAAAAGAAAATGCAGCTACAACAAAGACTGGGAAATTTTTTATAACTGGGTGAGGCCAGTGGAAGGTGGTCTCTGAGGGATTTTTAGGAAGTTTGCTAAAGTTATTTTTCAGTTTCACACAAAAGGGAACACGATGTGAAGCGACACTGTAGAAATGCACAGCTGAAAAAGCTGCCTGCTGATGGACTCCTTTTTACTCAAACCCAGAGATGACTGCCAGACAGAAAAGGTAACAGCAGCCGATAATTACTTTTAAACTTTAAAAGCTTGTAAAGTTGTTTTTTTTTTTTCTGATAAGCCTTGTTAATCTTTTTAAAACAGTTTTTAAACAGTTTTGTTAAACTTCCAAAAACATTTTAAAAAGTTTTATTTTCAGTCTTTTTCATTGATTGTTGTGCACTAACAGGCAAAGCAGAGATTGATGAATGTAATGTAAGATATTTGTTAAATTACATTTTATGATGTCACCATAGTGTTGGTAATGTGTCCCACAATGTCCCTCATAAGCATCATTGTCGTCCCGAATTTGGTTTTTGATATCTGGTCACCCTAGGAGAGACATCCTGCTCGATCGCTTGCGCATGCGGGTTGAAATCCTGCTCGTTCGCATGCAAGGAGAAGAACCCTGGATTGAAATTCAGCTTGCGCGGATCTCTTTTTTGCTCGCTGATTTTTTTGCAGTGAAATGCCACCATACTTAACACAGCTGCATAATTAGTTCACATCGTACTTCACTGCCTTTGAAGCGCAAAAAAGATATCTGCAACTGTTTTGCAATCTATTTAATTTTGACATGAAGAAAGCTCCTGCACACATTGGGTTTTATAGAACTTCAGATTAATATCTTTCTCTGCACAGAGTTTACACAGCTATTTTTGAGTATTCATTGCTTTTAATGAGCTCCATGTCTTTCAGGTTTGAAAGCTTTTCTTGCCATAACCCTAGATTCTCACCACAGGCATCAAAACCGTGAAAGAACACACATGGAATTATGTAGTAAACAAAAATTGTGAAATAAATCTAAACTTTTTTATGTTTTAGATTCTTCAAAATAGCCAGCCTTTGCTTTGATTACTGCTTTGTAACCCTACCATTCTCTCCATGAGCTTCATCAGCTGGTCACCTGAAATAGTTTTCCAAAGAGTCTTGAAAGAACTTCTCTGAGGTTCATGGAAAGACGGCCAAAGGTTAATATTTCAGTCAGCACAGCAAAGGCTATGTGTGTTTGCAGTAAGGTTTGCAGAATCAAAGCAGATGAACTCCCTCCTTTGTTTCCACGTCAGATGACACTCCTAAAGGGTTGTTTCAGAGGAGCAATGTTGTGAGGTTCTGTGCACGCTGACAATGCAAATCTGCCAGTTTTATACTTGAGGGTGTAAAATTAAGATTTCTGTCTTCTGTTGTTCTTTATGTCTGTTGTTGCAGCACAAACCCAGAAGTGAAATATTTAACAAAATCAAAGTATTTTTTTGTCTTGGAAGGTGGTACAGGAGCGCTGTCTGATAAATTTAGAATTTGTATGACTGAATGTTTCGGTAAAAATAGATCAGCAGGTGGAGCCCTTCACACACACACACACACACACACACACACATGCACACTGCACAGAATGGGAGTAAAGCCTCCTGGACATGAGTGTGTGAGAGTGTGGGAGGTTGAGTTGAACCCACTCAGCAGAAGGAGGACATTGAGGCCTCCATTTGCTCGTCTTTTGGGCTCTAAAATAGTTCCTCCTCCCGTTCGTTTGTTCTGATTCACAGCTGAAGGGTCTCGGCCTTGTTCGCTCCCACTTCGCTGCCTCTCAGCTTCTGTATCGTTGCATAAACGGATCGATGTCTAGATTTAGAAGCAGCTAACAGATGTAGGGTAACAGCAAATACTCTGTCAGGATGTTTCCGATCTGTTGGTTTGACAATCGAAAGAGATGATGAGATTCTTGGCAGCGCTGAAGATAAACTCTGAGTGAATAATTTCACTGTTTACTCAACTTCAGTTTCATGTTAACTGAGTATTACTTTGGTTTGGTCTTTTTATTTTATTTTATTTTTCTTTATTGATGTGCTTTCCATTTCCATGATAGATGAATGGATCTATTAAATAAATAAATAAACAGTTTCCTCCTTCCGGCACTTTGTGATCAGTTATTAAAAAACACATTTTAAAAGTCATCTTCTGAAAAGATCCATGTCAGAGAAAACTACTCCCAAAATGCAAAGATCCATCCATCCATCCATCTACCCATAACCATTTATACATGCAGAGTCATGGGAGGGCTGGTGGTTATCACCAGCAATCATTGGGTGGGAGTTGGGGTACAACCTTGACAGTTCAGGAGTCCATGGTCACCACAGACACAAATGACAAACAATCCATGCACACACTCATACCTAAAGGCAATTTAGAGTAACCAGTTAACCTTATAGTCATAGTTTTGGACATAGAACTTTTCAATTAAAAGACTCCACCCACTGACTCTTAGTTGCCCGTGTGTGTTTGTCCCTGGAAATCATAGTTAATAATTCTAAAGACTCGTCATCGTCTTCCGCTTTTCCGAGACTGCAGTCTAAGCAGAGATGCCCAGGATTCCCACTTCCCAAACACCTCCTCCAGCTCCGCTGGGGTAAGCTCAAGGCATTCCCCGGCCAGCCGAGAGACATGGTCCTTCCAGCGTGTCCTGGGTTGTCCCAGATATGTGTTAAACTAAGGATCTGAGGGCTGATTTATGCTCTACAACAAGCTGATGGGCAGTAAATTGTTTTGTTCTGATGTTAGTCACTGATTTTAAGATATAGAAATTATTTAAACTCTGTAACAGATGGGAAACAGGTAAAACATCTCATCTGAGCTGATTCAGGATTAGCTGTTGTCCTCCCTTTAGCTGTCAGGCTGTGCAGCTTGTGCTTACTTTCCTCCATAATTCCTCCTTTTCCAAAAAGTAGTTGGTTGGTGTGTTGATCGTCCCTCTCCTTGAAGCTGGAGGTCATCTGTAAAGATGGTCGAGGCCACAGCTGGAGGGACAAATCATCACGCTGGGATCATTCAATTACCTAACAACCCCTTACATTTCAAGTACATGCTGAGTGGACACTGCACCAAAAATCAGCTGGATGAGTCTAATTTTAACACCAGTGTTGTGTCTGCACGTTTGTTGATCAGACACAGACACACAGTTCTTCTGTGCGACGATGATTTATTGAAGGTCAGGGTTTTGGTTGTACAAAGGTCTTCTGAAGAGAAGGCGATATTCCATACGATATTCCAATCTTATACAATAGATAATGTGTGACTATATTACAGTGAAAGAGATGTGAGGTGGCATACATGGATGAGGGTAATTAGTTTCCATGGAGATGGGCAGTGGAGTCTGATGGGTTAGACTACATACCCTTCTTTTGTAGAGATAAAACCATACTACTATCAGGTGTTTGAGTTTCTTTATTATCTCTGTTTCCTCCCTATTTATTATTTTTTCTTGCTGCTATTTTAGTTCTTTCATTGTAGATTAGGTTCATGGTTCATTCTTAGGTTCATTTTGTTTTATATTCTTTTAGATTTCCTCCCGGTGTTCCATCCTTTCTGCCCCTGTTAATTATTCTCCCTCAGCTCTCTGTAGTCATTGTTCTCAGCTGCTGTTCATTACTCCCCATATTACTCTCAGCTGTTTGCCATGCCTTCTCATCTATTCTCCCCTGTATTTATACTTTCTGTTGGTCCTGCCAACCCCCCAAACATGACAACTTCATGTCTGCCTCGGGTTAATGTTGATCTCTGATGAACACTCCGTAATGTACTTCAGATTTATGTTCATGTCAACAACTTCATCCTGCAGAAAGCAGATCGCTGCTGCTCTTTATCTTGAAAACCTACATCCGTCTCACTGCAAGTATTCATGCCTCCCTATATCCTTACAAAGCAAATTGCCACCCGTTAACATTAACAAACTATGTTTGTTCCAGCGAACTGCCATGTGTGTTAATCTCAACTGACTTCACTTGAGAAGTCAGAGGCATTATGGTGACTGGTTGACTTCAACCCCCCTTTGCACGCCAGTCATTTTACAAAACATGAACCTACTTTGGTGAAATTGTCCTCCAAAAATTTGCAGCATATATTTTCAATTTAGGAGCAGAAATTTCTTATATTTACTTTAAGATAGAGGTTGCTTAAAACGTTGCTTTTATGTACAAAAAAATCTTGCTTGTTCCTATGCTGAAATTTCCTTTTGCAAAAATGTCTTCTGTTTGAATTCTGTGCCTAGCGCTTTGATTTCTTCTGTGGGAAGAAAACCTGCAGTCCAATATTTTATTTGCTCCCAGATTTCTTTGCTCTCTCTTGCAACAAGGTAATTACTCTTCCTGGTAATAATTCCAGTTATTAGAATAAAAGTGTTACTTTACCATCTCTACATGATGTGCACATAAAGTCAAATTCATATTGTACCTCCTAGTTAGCTCTTGTGTCCGCTCAACCCTGAAGCAGTCGTGGCTTAATTTTTAACCCCTGTGCCCTCGCACTATGGACCATTAAGGGTCCTGACTCTGGGGAGAAATAATTTTCTCGCTTTTTCTCATCTCCTCTTCTGAGGGAACTGTATATAACCTAGCAAATTAATGCGTTGTATGACATTGTAGTAAAAGTACAAAGCACTGAGAGGATTGTGGTTCTTCAGCTGAGCTCAAAAAGGTTCAAATAGTAGAAGGTAGTTGTTCGCAACATCTGAGAGTCTCATTTAGATGGACATGAAAAGCTGTCCCAAGGCCTTAAGTGTTGACTTCCAAGAGGTTATTGAGCAGAGAAAACACAGCTGAAAGCACAGGTTTTACCCACAAGCAGGGTAAAAGTTTGAGTGTATACAGCAGTATTTAAACACGAGCAGAAAATATACAGTACTGTACAAAAGGTTTAGGCAGGTGTGAAAAAATGCTATAAACAAAGAATGCTTTCAGAAATATAAATGATGATTGTTTATTTTTATCAGTTTACAAAATGCTAAGTGAGTGAACCTAAACATACAGCCAAAGTCATTAAGAACTCTCTTCAGCATAACGAAGAACAAGACTTACTGGAAGTGATGGTATGGCCCCACAGAGCCCTGATCTCAGCATCATGGAGTGTGTCTTGGATTAGATGAAGAGACAGAAAGATGTGAGAAAGTCTACATCCACAGAAGATCTGTGGTTAGTTCTCCAAGATGTTTGGAACAACCTACCAACTGAGTTCCTTCAAAATCTGTGTGCAAGTGTACCTAGAAGAACTGATGCTGTTTTAAAGGCAAAGGGCAAATATTGATTTGATTTAGATTTCTCATTTGTTCATTCACTGCGTTTTGTTGATTGATGAAAATAAATGATTACCACTTCCATTTTGAAAGCATTCTTTGTCAGTCAGTCAGTCATTTTCTACCGCTTATTCCATAGTGGGTTGTGGGGGAGCTGGTGCCTATCTCCAGCAGTATATGGGTGAGAGGTGGGGTACACCCTGGACAAGTCGCCAGTCCATCGCAGGGCAACACACAAACAACCATGCACACACTCATTCATACACCTAAGGGCAATTTATAGTGACCAATTAACCTAACAGGCATGTCTTTGGACTCTGGGAGGAAGCCAGAGTACCCAGTGAGAACCCACACATGCACGGGGAGAACATGCAAACTCCATGCAGAAAGACCCCCAGTTGGGAATCGAACCCAGGACCTTCTTGCTGCAAGGCAACAGTGCTACCAACAGCACCACCGTGCAGCCCAGCATTCTTTGTTCACAGCATTTTTTCACTACTCCCTAAAACCTTTGCACAGTACTGTATGTTCAGGAGGCATTAAATCTGACTGTACAGGCATAGTATCAGGAGAGAGCAGAACATATTTGCAAGCTAGCATGATTTGTTTCAGTGTGGGACCCAGGGCCGGTTCTGTGCATGCATGAGGGGGGAGGCAGAAATGTGAAGTGGGCATCATCATGGGTACACATTATGTGCATGTTTAATGTTGTTGTTGATTAGTGTTTTCTTTATGGGATTGGGGTAAACTGTGTAGTATTGTGCAATTTGCCAGACTGCACGGGTTTCCTCCCAGTTGGGCTTCTTCTAAACATGTTGGGCTGGGCTGGAAAAAAATTGTTTTGGATGGGTTGTTAAAATTTGGGCTGCTTTTTACAACATTTGGAATGTTTTTAGTAATTATTCACATCAAAATAGTTGTCATTGGTGGCAGAAAAGTAAAAACCTGCACATCTCAAAATGTTGTGTCTTTTTACTCATTAATAGCTCATTTATTTTGAAAAAGACAGTCTGTTGAACATGACATCATCAATCAGTGATGGTCATTGGTTAATCAACTGCCAATGTAAAATTATATTGGTCAATTGGAAACGCCCAAAACGCTGTTAAGAGTTCATCTAATATACACTAAGGTGCAGCCTTCACTTTGTTAAGCTTTGACTTGATGTTGAGAAACAGCATCCTGCTGAAGAGGAAAATACAAAAGACATCCAGGTAGCTAAAACCAGACCAGAACATGCACGTACATTTTTGGAGAAAGGTGCTTAAGCCAAAAAAGGGCATCCATTGCCAAATTAATTTATAAAATTAAAATAAAAAAAACAGGATATATTTATGCTTTTATAGCGTCCCTTTTCTTGGAATTATGCTGCAAAATTTATAAATGAAATAAATCAATGTTCTGCTATGCATTGTTATCCAAAGAGACTCACTGAATCAGGTGAGAAAACAATAAACATTATATGACTGTTTTCTGACAGAGTTGAAACATTATACTAATAATTAACCATTACCAAGTCAACATAACTCACCACACTTTCACGTAGCTCAACTTAATGACCACCTTTCATTTTAAATCACAAACCTTCTTTAGGTGGTTAATGTTAACATTGGCTCTATTATTATGCGAATATAATCGAACAGACAGCTACGTACATTTTTCCTATTTATTCATAATTATTTGTTTGCTGCTTGCTATCATAGAACATTATATTCAGCCTTCAACAAATATTAGCCTATAATGCTAATTACCTAGCAAAATGATTCCTCAACTGGGAGTAGAAATGCTTGCATGCAGAGAGTTCATTGAGGTAAAGTGACTTTTACCTACACAGAACAGAGTTTGGCCATTATGCTGTAATAATACACTACTGTATGTTTGTTTTTTATTATCAACACTTTATTGTGAGAGTTAGACTACTAGACATTCAGAAAAATGGTTGTGGTCTTGCTTTTTCTTTTCTTCTTCAGACTTTACCATCAAAATTATTAAGTGAAATGAGTAAAATGGTCTAATTTGTCTGTTTGGTTGTATATCTCCCTCTCTGTCTCTTCATTAAACCTGACAAACATCAGTCAACAGCTGGATTTTATGAGTTCAAAACATGTAGGCAATGTGTTACGCATTCATGCTTGGATGCTGATTGGAAGAAAATGCAAGTGTTTTTCAGCTGGTGTGGCACTAAATTGCTTGTGTGATTGAGAATTGATTTGAGGGGACCAAGCATTTGTTTAAAGCCGGCCTCGGTGGGACCTCTCAACATGTTAATGTACGCTTCTAGATTCTTGAAAGAGAAATTTCCCAACAGCCTGCATTGAAGTCATTAGTGAATGAGGAAATTTTTGGACTTTGCTCTGATTTATCTTTGGTCTTTTATGAAACATTGTTAAATGATGCTAAAGTGCCTTGGCCACTGAGGTTCAAATGTTGCAGCACTAAGTAAGCAGACAGGAAGTGGGTGAATAGAGTGTGAAGAAAGGCAGCATAGTTCTCTTGGGTCGGTACTCAAACCCGGGACGCCTGCATCGAGGACTGAGGCCTCCATATATTGGTGGCGCGCTTTAGTGCTATGCCATGCGCAATGCCCTTAAAACTCAAATTTGTTCTAAATTGTACTTTTATCATGCATTCATCTTTTTTGCTAACAATTATGACCTCTCGCTAGTTTTATATTGTTGTCCAGGAAATATGGAAACAGCAAATGTCACATTCAGACAAATATGATTCCAGTATTACACCTTGATGGTCCAAAGTTCCTTTTTCTAAACCACATGAAAGCCAGAGCCTTCATAAATTAAATCTGCCCTACTTCTGAGCTGCAGAGGGAGGTGGTCTCAGACCAGAGTTTGTAAGGAGCTGTGGATTGAGGATGGAGGTCGAATCTGTGAGCAACTGCCTTGTCTGTGATGCTGGCTTCCTTTTGTGAGGTGAGATTGTCCAGGACGTGCTAGGCTTCAGTGGTCAGTTTGGGAAAGTCTGATGGGGCCTAAATAGGGGCTTGGCACCAGGTAAGAAGACCTTTTCAGGACTCATTTCAGTCCTGAATCATGATCCAGGTAGATAGCGTCTAAAAAGCTTGTTTGACTCAGCAAAGAGATGTAGGAAAACTTTCCTGACTCTAGGTGAGCTCACAGAGACAGATGGGTGGTACACGGAGATCTTTTTTTGGAACAGCAATTTGTAGAGGTTTAGAAGCATAAGCAGTCCTGCTGGGAGTGATAACGTTAACAGATGGACTTCCTCTTCCTGCATGTTTGCATGTCTTATTATTTTCCACAGGGAAATAATAAAACTCTAATCATTTTACACCTTTTTCAACTGAGGTGCACACCTCCAGGCATCTTAAACAAGTCTTAATGAAACAGGAACGTTTTTTATAATCATCTATATTATGCTATAGCTTTATCTGGATAGGGAAAAATTTTACTTCCTCATTAATTTAGATGGAAAAAGTTCATTAATGTAAATATGTTATATAACTATATAACAGTGATCATACAGTATGTTTATATTTTTCTCAGGATTTTTACAGGTAGAACCTAAGGATCATGTGTTATTGACAGTCCAAACCACGTTTATTCACAGATGAGATATAGAAAAGAGCCAAAAAGAAAAAAATATGTCATTTCTCACCAGAAACTCAATGCAGGATTGTGTCCTTGTGCCTGAGAGGTACTGATAAGACATCAGGAACTCTCCTTAAACCCTGACAGACAGTTTGATCTTTACAGATGACCTTGTCAGAAATAATGTTGAACTGAAAGAATTCTGATAGGAAAGAACAGAATTTAATGTTCTGGCCTGACAGTCTTCTTGGCTTTGTTTCAGTCTCCAGCATCTGTTGAATTTGCTGCAAAGAATAAATTAAATTAAACAAATTTTGCAAACAGTCAGATTTTTCTTATCTAAATACTGGAGCTGAAGATCAGGGTCTGATCTTCGTGGGGACCCGGGTTCATCCGTGCTGCTGCCTGTTTAAATATTAGCAGAGTACTTGTGTTTCTGGCAAGTCTTTAAAAATTGATAACTTTACAGTTTTATGAGATAAACATGCACCAGAGTTACTGCCACTAGTTTGGTCCCACCAGCAATGGGAGTGACTGATTCCCATTCCCAAAAAGTGTGGAGCCCTGTAGGGACCACATGAAAAGACTGATGCTTAAATACGTTTAGTATAAAGTTTTTGGGGTTTAAAATCAGACAAATGACACTTTAGATAACCAACAACAGATCCAAACCAAAATCCATAAGCAGTGTGTTAAGAGGTTTGTAGATCTTCCCACAGCTGCAATAACTCTGAGCTGTGGAGGAAATCTTCTTTCCAATGCTGCTTTGCTTCATTTAGGTTAGCAGACATTTGTTCGGTCAGTTCTCTGAAGGTCCCACCACAGCATTACAATCAGATTGAAGTCTGGAATTTGACTAGGCCGTTACAACACCTTCATTGTTTGGTATACTGCGAACTACATGGACTTAAGATCCTCTTAAGATCCTCTTTCGAAAAACATTTCCATCATAAGCATGCAGAGGCAAACCCCTAAGTTTCCTCTGCTTGTTCTGAGATCACAAATCAAGCCAATAATTTTCCTGCATACACGAGCTTTTAAAACTCAGGTTGGTGTCACAGACGTTGAAGAAACTTCTCATGTCCTCCAATTTACTTCAGTGTAAAAGCTGCATGTAGGGAGAAATGTTGGAGATTCTGCACCATCTCTTCCTGATGTGTCTTTGCTGAAAATTACCATGTAACTTCTACATCACACTCTGGAGCGGGGAAGCCAGCTCAGCTCTACATAGGTCAGCCAGTGCAGGACTGTGATTTCCTTGGTTGGCATCTCAGAGGCATAGCAGCAGCATGATGATGTTAACAACCCAATTCTGTCTATTGTTGTTAGTGAAAACCAGACAGAGATGGTGAAAAGTGTCTGAATCATTGCCTTTAGTGTTTGTAAAAGAAGCTGATGACAAGAAGGTGCCCAGTTCCTGTATTTGCAAAATCAGCCCGAGCCATCAGCCCTTTACCACCATGCTTGGCAGTAGATCTGAGGCGTTTGTGTTTTTCCAAATATAGTGCTGTGTTTTAGCCAGATATTTCCAATTTGGTTTCATCTGTCCAAAGTACATTGTTCCAGAATTATGTTTATACTTCAGTCTGATGCAATTTGCAAACCTGTCGTGCTTTCATATCGTTCTTAGAAAGAAAAGAGCCATTGCCTTCTTTCAGAAAGAAAAATATAGATAATCCTGCACTGATGCTGCTTTTCAAATGCTGGTAACCTTATCAAACTGAGGGAAACGCTGAGATGCGACAGACCTGCCTGTGGTCTACCATCCTGCTGATTCAATGAACCCTTTGTGTCCAGAGCAAAAAGCATCCCACAAAGCACTACAGTATGAGCTCAGCTGGTCATGCACATAACACCAAGTCTGTATACATTTTTCCTGGGTAATATGTTCACCAAAAGACCTTCTGTTCCTCCCTTACCATAAACTCTCTGCAGGAGGCCAAAGTTGGAGCAGAAGAGAGTCGGACTCTGAGGACCCGGATCCAGCTGGCTGAGGAGGCCCAAAAGCAGGCCAGGGGGATGGAGATGGACTATGAGGAAGTCATCCACCTGCTGGAGGCCGAAATCGCTGAGCTGAAGACTCAAAGGGTGGAGCATCCTGCAGTGACCAAGAAGGTAACCCGCTACTGAGTCAACACTGTGTCACGTGCAGCGTGCTATAGAATAACAGCTCTACCTGAAGACTACAAAATCATTTGAGTTAAAATGGATCTACTGGAGAAAAAATCAGCTTATCAGCAATTTAAACAATGCTCTGTACAACTTTATGTTCCATTTAATTCAGCAAAGAGATGTAAAAAAGCTATTCTTTAACTTCTAAACTAGGAGGAAACAGAGGAGCTGAAGAAGAAGGTGGCTGTACTGGAGTGTCAGCTACGGAAGAGTGAAGCGGCCAAAAAGGGCTTAGAGATGTCAACAGGAAAGCTACTAAGTTTTGTGGAGGTGAGAGATTAAACCAAAACCTGAATCGAACCTTCCATGGTTCTGCATCCTAATCAAACTGGAATGGAAGTTCTGAAAGTTCTGCAGCAAAAACTGATGTGTTGTATTCCCTCAGAACTAGAGATAGTGGAGGTGAATGGGCAAAGTTTGAGTCATAACCATGTTTGGTTTGTTTTCTGCTTTTTCTGCAGAACATTCAGGAGTTTTTGCTGGAAAGTCATGGACCCATAAAGAGCTACAGGTACACAATATGAACCTGTCTGTGTGGACTGAAGCTGTGTGTGTGTGTGTGTGTGTGTGTGTGTGTGTGTTTGTGTGTGTGTGTGTGTGCATGTGTGGGTGTGTGTCAGAGTGACAAAAGGTTGATTGGCTGCCTGCTTTTCGTTAGAGTTCCTCACTAACGATTCCAATTCCTCAGGCAAAATGGTTGCCGTAGCAACCAGCAGCCTTCGTCTCAACATGTTTGTTTTGCTTGTTATTTACAGTCTTTGTGTATGTGTGTGTGTATGATTACACCATAATGATAGAAAATGCACTGTGGTTGCATTTTGTGTGTATTTATACCACATTGTCTTGCTGTGTTGCTGGTGATATACACATCTAGTGTGTGTTTGTTCATTAATGGTGCTACTAGAAATATAAATGCAACTATGATACACAGAGGGGAGAACAATGTTGAAAAATGTTTAAACAGAATAAAATACAATTAACTGTTTTTTTATTAACTTTTTTGTTGGTATTTTTAACATTTTAGGGATTTTATTTTATTTGATATTATTTCTGTGAAAAATAAAGTAAGAAAATTCTACTAATAAAACTAATAAAAAATTAAAGTATGTTTGATTTCTAAATAGCTACATATGTACCAAATTCACCAAATTAGTCCACAGAAATAAGTGGAAGTGAAGAAAACTGAAATGTGTGTTACTTAGTCATGTAATGATGACTCCAGCAGAGAACCCATTAGTCTGGCCACTCAGTGGTCCAGCTTGGCCCACTTCAGCTCAGGTAGGACACAAGTTGGCTCCTGTTAGTGGCCGCCCGCAGTGAGCAGCAGCATTATGAAATGTCTCGACCTGAAGTAAGAGTACGAGGTCACCACTTACTTTTCCTTATCCAGTTATTGGTCTTTATTTATATACTGTACAACCAATACACAACACTAATCATCTCGAAATAAGCAAACAGGTTAACTTTAACTTCAGTTATAATCTAAACCTGCAGTCTGATGGCAGAGTGCTCACTTAGAGAACCGTGTTTCAGATACAACTTTAAATTCTGTAAACAGGCAGCCTATGAAGATAAGCTCAAACTAAAGTAGTTTCAGGTTGCTCAACACGGATGAACAGGTCCTGCTGGTATCATCTAGCACGGTTTAAGTTGAGCACCTTAAAGATTGAGGTCATAATCTCTAGACACAAATGGGTAGATTTCAACCTTTCTGTAGGTAATTTGTTACTACATCAAAATGATAGCTTTCACGTGTGTTTGCCTCTCCTCTTCGTATGCCTTTGAAATTGTCTTTTATGGATAAATGAATAACAATATTGTCATCACATGGTTTGCATACAGTTAGATTAGTATGGTAGTACTTTGTACTATTTAATTTCTCAGATGAATTCCCTTATTTCTTGCAACTCTTCCAGATTGCAAATATTTTGACCTTTTTACTTCTTTCTTCACATTTCCCCATTCATCATTACATGCTTTTGGCCCACTGACATTTCACTGTGGATCTCTTCACCCTGCCTATTTTACTTTCTTGTTTTCTGTTTCAACACTGATTTCAGCTTTGGTTTGCTTGCATTTTACCTTTTTATATTTTTTCATCAAACTAGTCTTTAACTTATTTCCAGTTTTTATTCTGTTTCTTTTCATAACTGCCTTTTTTTCCTTTTCTCATCCTGGTTCTTCTCCGCTTCTTTTCTCTGTTTATTTTTCATGTCTCCTTCCATCTGTCCTCATCCTTTTGTTCCTACATGGTGTCTTGATCCCAGTTTATCGCTCCCCCTCGCAGCTTGTGTAAGATGGACTCTGTAAATCCGGTCACTTGGTCATGCTATTAAGTCATCCATCTATGAAACCTCCTGCTAGCTTCTTTTATTTCACTGCAGGTCAGTGGGACACTTGAGGTTTCATAACTGCTGGACACCACACACCCATATCGGACCTCTGGTCCTGTTTTTTATTTTTACTCACCTGCTTGTTCGTTTCTAGGTCACCCGGTGATCCATTGATTCATTAAAGGAAGCACACATGAAGCATTGTTGCTTTTTGTCTGAAATAAATGGCCTGTTCAGGCTCCCTTAATGACTTTTTGTATTCTGACACAGATTTAAACCATAATTTACTCAGTGGTCACCGCAGTAACAAAATAAGGTTATGGAAAAGAAAGTTGGTCTCAGAGAAATTGTCGGTATAGCTGTGATGAAAATTCACCATTAGATCTGTAGGAAATTAAAGCTTTCATGGGTTGAAGCTCTGCAGATAAAATGTTTTCTGCAGTTTAAAGCTACTTTAACAGCAACTGAACAGCAGCCCACGTCCAAGATCAAGTTTCTTCAGAGAAAACAGTGATGAGCTCTAACTCACAGGTATTATGTCATACCGCTGAAGATTCTGATTAGTGATCATGTTTGAATGCAGCTGGTTGTTTTTCTTTGCTGCATAAACATCCATTTTAAAGCAATCATTTTATAGGCCAATACTCAGAACTATGGGAATCTCCAGGGAACTCTATGAAATTTAAAAACAACAAATTGTAGACTCATACAAGACAGGAGAATCTTTCTGAGACATTTGTAAACAACTGCAGATTCCAAAATAAACAGTTCAAACAACTGAATGTAAGTACAGGTTAATCAGATGTCTCCCACTTTGCCAAGGTCAGGAAGCAGAGCCTTACTGCCCACCTCAGATGGAAGGAAATTGGTTAGGATGTTCAAAAACAACCCAAGAACCACCAAGGCTAAGGCTTCCATGAATTGGAAATGAATAGAACATCAGTGTTACTGCACACAGTGAAGACGGTCTAACATTTCACAGTACTGAGAGGGTGCTGACAAAGGAAGAAGTTATGTTCAAAAATCAACAGCTTTAAACCGGACCGAACTCTGCAGCTGAACAGATGAACATACCAAATGCCTTATTGAGAAAGATTCCATGTCCAGACGCGACAAAGATTAAGCTGTTTGAACACAATGACAAGAAGTATGCTTGGAAGAGTCAAGGTGAGGCTCTCAGACCTAAAAGATTTTACCAGCTGTCAAGCATGAAAATGGCAGCACCGTGTGTTCCGGTTCTCGAGTTCCAGATCTGGGAAACCTGTTCTGGACCCCCAAGGGGTTGTCATTCTTTGGAGTATGTTGGCTGAGTCCAACTGCATAATGCATGTAGCAGAATTAGGCCAGATCTTTTTTGCTATGTGGCATGCATGTTTTTGGACTGTGGTTTTTGGACAGAGTACCCAAAGAGGACCCACACATGCAGTGGGAATATACCAACTCCATACAGAAATGGGTTGGGGGGTAAATTTGAATCCAGCTACCAAATAAAAGACATTTCTTGAAGAATATTTGCTAGTGACGTCCAACGGGTTCAGAGTCAGGGTTAGAACAGCTCAAACTCTGTTTTACAAATTCTTTTGAAAGCATTTGTTTGTGATATTTGTGTTGTAGTTGTTCCTCCTCTGACTCAACTTTTCCTTTTTCGCAGCTCTGGAGATGTTAAAGCAAGCTCATCATCTCACGGAGTTCCTCCTCGCTACAGGAAAAGTCCATGGACGGCAGCTACGCTTGCCCAGGAAGCAAAAGAGCTCACACGGTCCGTCAGAGCCATCTTAGAGGTGGACTGTAAGTGAGCTGTCTGCCTCTCCTCCTCTTCCTCCTCCTTCTCCTCTTTCTCTTCTGTGTCTGTGCTGCCCTGCATGCCACTCCTGCCGGATGAAGCTGAAAGCTGCCACTGTGAGTGACTATCCTCCCCATTTCAGTGCTGACCTTCTAGAGAAGCACCTGCTGCAGGAGACCAAAGTCTGCAAGGCATCAGCCGGACATCAACAGCCTCATCCGGTCGTCTTCAGTGTCGTCCCTAACGCTCCTCATCTCCTCACCTCCTGCTAAGGGACTCCTGCAGCAAACCTGCATGACACCTGTTTGTTATGGCGAAGCTGAGCGTCTGCATCTGCATCTCAGCATTTATACCTGCACAGAGCTTTGAAACAGAAACTGTGCAGAACATTCCTGCAGGCTAATATGCTGGAAAAACTGATGGATGATATGAATGTTTCAAAGCTTGACCCACTCATCGTCAGTTACACTGTGATCAGAGATCAATCTGAAGTGATCGGCACGTGGAACTCCTGTAATATTGGTGTAGACTTAACTCTGACCCATATTCTGTATCAGTAAGCACCATCATCGATCTATAGAGATCAGAAACTTCAACATCACAGTTAAATGGTTGCCGCATTCTGTAGCTACTGCTCCATCCAGAATCCATACATGTAGAATCCAAGTTTCTGTAGCTTTCTGTCACTGTTAACAGCTCCGTGTTTAGCTTTGTGTCTTAGAAGCTGAACTCTCGTGTTTGTGCAGTAGATTAGCCAAGAAAATGAAGCATCAAGAGAAAACCAGCTCACCCAATTTACCCATGGACACCAGGAGGGAGTTATCAGCTGTTTGTTCCTTTCAGAGTAAATCTTAAGATTCAGGTCATGGATCATTAGTTGTTCTTTGTACCCAAAATCAGCTTTGTGAAGCTGCTGCTCTGTTTGACCAGCTGGGTTGTGATTGATACAATCAAATAAATAAATATTTTGGTTTGAAAAACTTCAGGTGCTGTTCTGTTTGAGAGCAACAAACCGTACATCTGGGCTTCTCTGCTTTTGGCTGAAACAGCTTTAAATCTCTAAAGATGAGTTAAAAGTTCTGGGTATACATTAAATTCTAACATTTGGTTAAAATAAGGCTGCAAAATGTGTCAGTGTGGTTTAGGTTTTGCTTTTCTGAAAATATTATATGCGTTGAATGTTCTTTTTCCTGAACCCAAGCACTTCTGGTTCTGGTTGTTTGCAACCAACTTTCTCTAAGCAAAACTGGTTCCAGATCAGCTCTAACTCTTGACTTGTTTAGATCCAACAACAACCAATGAGGACCTTGGGGCGGAGTTATAGTGACAAATCACATCAAATAACCACTAAGAATAAATGAGATGCCTGAAGTACCCAATCAGAGAGGAAACAAGTAGAATTTAAGCCTCAGCAGTGATAACGTTTGGCCCTTTCAAAGCTTAAAGAACAGCAAACAGCTGCTAATAAACCCAGTAGGTTCTGAAACTTTAGACACAAACTAGATGAATGCATGAATCCTAGTTAGAACACTTAAAGGGGTTCACCTCCTGAACCCCTTTCAGGGAACGATAGAACATCAATGTGTGTACATAAATTGTCCGTCCTTTAGAGGGACTACGCAAAACGTTGATCCATTGCCCATTCTTCCTACTGCCTCAAATGTTCAAAACCCATGGCTGCAGGACAGCCATTTTGATTGTTGTACATGCAGTGAGAAATAGTTAAAAATTCTAACATCATTAAATGTCACCAAAGTCTTATTTAGCATTTCATAAGTAACATCCCTGACCGTTTTCAACTGTTATATATTGGTATTGGTCATTGAAAAAATTTGACCAAAACAGAACACTTTTACACACTTTTAATCTAAACTTCTATAAAAGCAAATATAAAATCAAGGAAGGATGGCCGTCCAGTCTGAGGTGCTGCTGTCTATGGTACTGATGCTGCAATAAAAATAGTCTCACAATTTCACCACATTTGCTTCATTGTTATTAATCAAGATAACAACTGTATTTTATTCTCTTTAGTATTTTAAAAAGTAACCAGCATAAAAGTGATTGAAGTTTTGTTCAGATTTGATGATAAATAATTAAAACCATGTGTAAAACCACACAAAAATGTTGAAGATTACCTGAATGCATCATTAGGTTGTTGTTCTTAGAAGCACAATATTCTTTGAGCATGACAGAAAAGAGGGAGAAACTCATCTTCAATCAATGGATCAGTCAATCAAAGCTTATTTATATAGCACTTGAGAACAATCCAACTAGTGCTCGAAGAAGTGTTTTACATTTAAAGTGTTAGATGATAAAATACACAACAATACAATTTAAAAGAAGAGATATAAAAGATATATACAGTATATATACAGGGGTTGGACAATGAAACTGAAACACCTGGGTTTAGACCACAATAATTTATTACTATGGTGTAGGACCTCCTTTTGCGGCCAATACAGCGTCAATTCGTCTTGGGAATGACATATACAAGTCCTGCACAGTGGTCAGAGGGATTTTAAGCCATTCTTCTTGCAGGATAGTGGCCAGGTCACTGCGTGATACTGGTGGAGGAAAACGTTTCCTGACTCGCTCCTCCAAAACACCCCAAAGTGGCTCAATAATATTTAGATCTGGTGACTGTGCAGGCCATGGGAGATGTTCAACTTCACTTTCATGTTCATCAAACCAATCTTTCACCAGTCTTGCTGTGTGTATTGGTGCATTGTCATCCTGATACACGGCACCGCCTTCAGGATACAATGTTTGAACCATTGGATGCACATGGTCCTCAAGAATGGTTCGGTAGTCCTTGGCAGTGACACGCCCATCTAGCACAAGTATTGGGCCAAGGGAATGCCATGATATGGTAGCCAAAACCATCACTGATCCACCCCCATGCTTCACTCTGGGCATGCAACAGTCTGGGTGGTACGCTTCTTTAGGGCTTCTCCACACCGTAACTCTCCTGGATGTGGGGAAAACAGTAAAGGTGGACTCATCAGAGAACAATACATGTTTCACATTGTCCACAGCCCAAGATTTGTGCTCCTTGCACCATTGAAACCGACGTTTGGCATTGGCATGAGTGACCAAAGGTTTGGCTATAGCACCCCGGTCATGTATAGTGACCCTGTGGAGCTCCCGACGGACAGTTCTGGTGGAAACAGGAGAGTTGAGGTGCACATTTAATTCTGCCGTGATTTGGGCAGCTGTGATTTTATGTTTTTTGGATACAATCCGGGTTAGCACCCGAACATCCCTTTCAGACAGCTTCTTCTTGCGTCCACAGTTAATCCTGTTGGATGTGGTTCATCCTTCTTGGTGGTATGCTGACATTACCCTGGATACCGTGGCTCTTGATACATCACAAAGACTTGCTGTCTTGGTCACAGATGCGCCAGCAAGATGTGCACCAACAATTTGTCCTCTTTTGAACTCTGGTATGTCACCCATAATGTTGTGTGCATTTCAATATTTTGAGCAAAACTGTGCTCTTACCCTGCTAATTGAACCTTCACACTCTGCTCTTACTGGTGCAATGTGCAATCAATGAAGACTGGCTACCAGGCTGGTCCAATTTAGCCATGAAACCTCCCACACTAAAATAACAGGTGTTTCAGTTTCATTGTCCAACCCCTTTATATATATATATATATATATATATATATATATATATATATATATATATATATATATATATATATATATATATATATCAATCAACTAAAGATCAACTAAAGCTCTTCTAAACAAATGTGTTTTTAACTGTGATTTAAAAAACCTCCCAGCTCAGTGATGGATCATAGCTCTGATGTTAGAGAGTTCCAGATCTTAGTAACAAAAATAGCAAACGAGCGATTCCCCATTTGTTATATCTTGAAGATTTACATGCTCAGATGAGCACCAAGTCCTGACAAGGTGATGAACTGTTAAAAGCTCAGATAGGTACTCCAGAGCATGGCCATTAATGGTCTTGAGAACAAAAAGCAGGACCATATAGTCTATCCTGAAACATACTGGAAGCCAGTGGAGAGAAGACAAAATCGGGGTGGTATGAGCACATTTCAGCGCGTTGGAGAGAAGTCAGACAGCTGCATTTTGTACCAGTTGCAGCTTGTGAAGAATGGATTGACTGATTCCCATATACAGAGTGTTACAATAGTCAAGTCTTGAGCTAACAAGGGCATCGATAGCCGTTTCAAGATTTGCCCAAGATAGAAAGAGTTTTACTTAATTGAAGTTGAAAATTGGCTCAACAGAAAAACGATTTGACTTACACAGATATTTCCTGGGTTCTGCAGCAGACAGAAAGCCTGCAGTGTTTAAAAGTAAGCTTTTAAAGATTGAAAAAATACATTTGTCAGAAGCAGAGCTTGGACAGATCTGGATCTCTGGTATATTGATGGATGGAGATAGACAACAACAGTTACAAAGCTACCCTTAATGTCACCAAGAAAGTTGCTTCTCAGTCATGTAGGTCCGATCAATTAAGTATAATAATCAAAGTCTGTCCTGTGGCTCAATTTTCCATGTTTTTATTTTGAGCCTAATATTGAAACGATGAAAAATAAGCCTTTTTATAAGATTTAAAAGTACAAAAAAACCAAATAGCCACATTAAATCTACATTAAATAAAATTTTAGATTACCCTTCAGCTCTGGGATCATTCTTGTCTCGTGCAGACATATTCTTCATCCTAAAGCTGTTTGGGTGGGTCTGGTTGCCCTATTTTTGAATTTTTGTTTAAGGAAAATGTGACTTTTTGTGAAGTTTGAATAAATTCCATCTGTTAATAATTTCCTGTTAACTGATTTCTCTTTTGTTCAAATGTTTATTATGTTTAGTGCAGAACCTCTTATCTGTTGGTGGAGGATTAATCTGGGACCACTTTTTTATTGAACTGTGATCTCTGTGGAAGAAAGGAGCTCAAACGAAACAGCTTGTAGTGTTACAGAAATAGGGTCAACATTCGGAACTCGATACCTCAGGAAAACCAGACCTATCAGGTAGATCTGAAGCTTATGAGACGGAAAGCTTCTGGTTAGGTAAGCAGGCTTGGAAAGTGTTATTTAAGCTTTTTTTTCAGCAAGTAGACTGATCCAGTTCAAAAGTTGTTCATAGAAGCTGGATGAAACAAATTATTTTAATAATGGAGCAGAGTTGGAGGCATTTCTAATAACTAGTTGTAATACATTTCTCCAGATGTGCTTATTATGATGTCTGATAGCCTTTTTTCTTCCAGCTCATACAATCTCATGTCTGGTACAGTTTACGGATGTTTTTAAACTGTGCAGTAAGTCCGTCTTGCAGATATGCTTGCATTGGTTGTCTTCACCTAAATTTATTTTAGAGCATCACTGGGAGGATGTGGGCGTCTCAAACCCACAGACGTATTTTCAGCATTGACAGATAATCAGGAGGGAGGAAGAACCGTAAGACTGAGCACGACTCACGCAGAAAGTAGGTCAGCCTTTATAGTACACATTCAGACATCAACAGTTTTATTGATGATATTTTAGTTGGAGTTACATATTCAGAAAGTAGGAAGCTTTACGGACAGATGTGAAGTCATCCCTCACCATCCTGCCAGCAGTAAAGCAGTTACATGATGAAAAAGAGTTTAAGTTGATTTAAAAAGCCACAGCATGATGTCAGTAGAAATGAAACAGACAGCAAAAACACAACAAATCCATTAGACTGATGACACCAGCATTATAAGAGAAGCAAAGTATTTGTTTGGGACATCATAATAAGAACTTAACAGGAAGTCACAGAAGCAGCGGATAATCCCAGAATCAAGCGGATAAATCTGAGGTCCAATTGCAGTGTTATATTTGCTTGGGTTTTTCTTTGCTTCATTGATGAGGAAGAAAAAAAACGAGTCAGTCAATGTGAATTTTGTTACACAGTCTGAAAATATATGAGCTACTCTGTATGGTCTGTGCTGCAGATTAAAGTCCCCTTGTTGCCTAGAAACAGGTTCAGCTTTAAAACGTTAAAGCTGCTGGCAGGACTTTTTTTTATATATCCTACAACAGTACCAGCTTAACCATTGTAGAACTACGGCAAAGTTACCACAGATACCTGTCTCTAGCCAGTTATCCTTCAGGCAAATGCACAATAATTTACTCAAACCTAAAGTAAGTTTAGAGTCTCAGTTTAGCCTAATGAGGACTTTTGGAATTGTGTGAAAAAAGCTGAGAACTCGAACGGAGTCCATCCGTGCACGGGAAGAAGATGCAAACAGGAACACTCCAGCTGGAATTGGGAACTAGAATCTTCTGGTTGTGAGGCAGCAGCACTCACTGCTCTTTCCATTGTGTCATCATCAATTCACACCATTTATTTGAGAGACTACTTCAATAAACAAGATCCCTTTACTTATGTTGTTGTTTGTCCTCAGCAGGAAAGCAGGTTTCTCAACCACTGACAATTAACAGAAAGTAAAGCATTCAGCAGCATCCACAGACAATGAGACAGACACTGTTACCATGACAACCTATCATCCATCTCCAGCTCGGTGCTCCGAACAGAACACTTTTCAGGTGCGATAAACTCGATGTGTTGAGACTTATTAACGTTTTGCAGCTTTCAGCAACAGCAGCTGCTTCTTCTCATTTATTTTCAGTGAGTCATGGCTTTTCATTATAATTAAAATCTGCAGGTTCAACTTTTAAAGCAGAAGTAATGGCTCTTGTCTGCATTTACAGCTTCACTGGAAGGGAATAACACCGTGAGACAAGTTTGTTTTTCAGACAAAGCAAAAGAAAATAAACAGTAAAGCCAAAAGAAAAAAACAAGCAGACAAACCTCACCTCATTTGTTTTTTTTATTTTTTTAAATGGCAGGTAGAAGAGTGCCGAAGTAACTAGAAGAACTAATATATGACATCATATAGCCACATAGAACTAATATATAACACCAACAATTGTTGTGTCTTGATAAAACTCCTCAGTAGCAGTTTTTGCAATTACATTTTACAGAAAGTTTTACAAGGCCTTTTCTTAAGTTTTATTTTATTTCATTATATTACTTGAATTTTCCAGTAGTGTTTAAAAGGATATTCATCATACATGTCCAATTATAATTTAAAAAAAAAACACAAAGCCTGTCATAGCGTGTCCTAAACTGTATATACTGTTTTTCTTTGAAACAACTTTTTTTGTATTTTACTGAGTTTTTGATGCTTTCACCAAACCAGCCTTACATAACAACCTAATCTTGCCTTATGGAACAAATAAGGGAAAATTAGGCTCATGCAATGAAAACTGGCTTAAAAGCAGTATAATTTCCATCCAGTCATTTTCCATTCCTGTTTCATCCTCTATAGCATCACAAGGTGAATTGGGGTTACCTGGAACAATTAACAGGGCACAAAACGAATGGTCACCTGTTAAATCCATGCTTGCAATGATGGGAAAACTTCGCAAGTATAGGATAATAATCTTGGTGCACTTCAAGCTCCTCTATTTCGTCCCCTACTTTTCAGTTTATGTAATACTGAATTTTGATTTGAGTTGAAGAAAAGGGCTCCTTGGTAAAAGTGAGCATCCAGGTTAGTACACAAATAGATGTTTGAATGGGGAAATGGTCTGGGATAGAAAGGATGCTCAGACAAGACGCACGACAAAAAGAGTTGCCCCTTCTAGAGGCTTATCGCCCTTTGAACTAGGGTACATCTGTGTAGTAATGACCAATGCAGCCATTGAGCAAACTGATAAAAGCAGCAGATCACTGAACAGCCAGAGTTGAGAGGTTGCAACACATGGAGTGACTGTAAAGTGAATGAACCTGCCGAACTCTGCTGCTTATCATTAATAATTAATGATCAGCACTGAAATGAACTCCTGAGAATCTGTGGTAATTCCTGCAGAACCAGATAAACTAATGCTGTTTCCTACACTGTTAATGGGAGAAATTCACTTTCAAACCTGCAATTAAACTATTATTCAGTCATTAAATCCCTTATGCATTTCCTCCTTCTTAGGATTGTTCTGACTATCCTTGAATCTGGAAATGATTTCTGTCTAGTTATTAATGTTTTTTTTTTCCTGGTCTCTGGAGCCCTTTCAGAGTTTTTTTCTTTAGACATAGAACGTCTGTTGACTCAGTTTTAGTCCACCTGACATGCTGTATGAAAAAAGACAAAAGAGATGACAACCTCTGGCAAAACGTCTGCAATCATTCTCATTGTTTGCCTTACAGCAGAAAGAAACAGGTATGGAAATAAATGTTTCATATAACAGCTAAACATTCTGCTTTGTCACAGACACCTCATTATTGTAATTAATGGTACTTTTTTTTTAGAGGAAAATGTTCTGAAATACCTGAACTTTCTCATCCGTGAGGCTTTATTTGAATACTTTCTAACAAACATAAAAATCATGTGCAGATTATTCCCATGCATCTACCTGAGGATGGTTGTTGTTGTTATGATCTCTACTGTCGTTCTGTAACCCGTCATCAGCACTCAACACCTGCCTGTGGTTCCTCAGGTCGCTCAGCCTGGATGGTGAAACGTATCAAAGTTTGTATTCAGAGCAAAACAAAGCAGCTGTATGCCTCAGGTCTGGTATTTTTGTTTGGCAGTGAGAACCTCATTGTCTTTTCTGTGTACATACATGTCAGCTGTTGTTTGGAGCTGCAAGGAGGTGATGAAGTTCATGGAAAACGTGTGGCAAAAGGGATAAATGAAAGACTCAGGGGAGTGATAGTTACAATAGTTACAGTGCACGATTTCTCTTTCTGTCAGGAAGAAGATCTGAGACATGTTCTCACATGTAGCATGAAGAACTGATGAGTGAAGTGTCTGTGTGCATTTATTAATGTACCTCAGCTGCTGCAGAGCCACATTCTTCTTTGAGCTGTCTTTAGGGAGTAACATGAATTCACGAATAAGCTGAAATCAAGCTGGGGCTGGAGTTTAGTCTGTTTTATTTTACCTGTAATGTGTCACTGAATTATGATAAAAGAGAAAATTGGACAATGAAATTTCAGATTTAGTCCTTTCTAAAATACGTTTGTTCAAAAACGTGACATCATCTGGGAGATTACCAGAGCACAAAACAAATACATCTGCTATGGTTCTTTAAAAGAATATAGATATAATTTGTGCTGCAGTTCAGTGTTTTCACTCCTGATGTCACATTTGTTCAAGGCAATCCTTTTAATGTAAAGGGTGGTTTTTCTGCTTACTGATTTTGTTGCAGCCATGGTTTTCTCCAGTTTTTTCAGGTTTCAGTTCCCCCTGTTGATTCATTTTATCTAATCCATACGCCTGTCGCTTATCCAACACTCACACCCTCAGTATCCCCACCTGTTTTTCTGTCACTTCCTCCTGTTTGTGTCCTGCTCATTTATTACCTCCCTTGTTTCTTTTTTTCTCTTTGCCTTTCCTCCATGCTTTTGATATTTTTGTTCTGGCATTGTTTTCACTTTTGTTCTCTGAGATTTTCTTCAAAGTATTTTATCTCCAACATACCTGCAATCAGGACATTAACTATTCAGCGTGATTATTTAAGTTATTTTGTGTGGTCATATTTTTTAACAATCCTAAATTGCCATTGATTAGACATTTTAATACGCAACCACTTTAGGCATAACTGAAAGACATGGTTCAGGCCAAACATTAAGCATTTGAATGTTATTGAGGACAGATACAAAACAATGTTCAAAATTATAAGGGCAGGTAAAAAAGTACAAAAAATAGAAAAACCGTACAAAAAATAGCAAAGATTTCCAAAGAGTTGGGAAATCAAATACTCAAAGTGTCACGGTGTGACATTTTGGACTTTCTTTCTGGTTTTTGGTTTGCGTCTTTTTATTAATTAATCCCTTCGCCCATGTTTAGTCTCTGCATTAGTTTCACCTGTTCCTTCTGTCTCCCTGCCTCCTTGTCTCACCTGTTCCCTCTTCCTTTGATTAACTGCCCTTTGTATTCCCTTAGTATATTAGTTAGTCTGTTTCATGTGTTGATTGCTGGTTCCTCATCTCTCAACTCGGGTCTCTATCCTTGACTGCCATGTGTTCCATGTTCCTGCAGTGATTTATGTTACGTTTGGATACCTCTGAATAAGATCACTCAACGTGCGGCTGCCCAGCTCTTACCTGTACTTTGGACCGACAACAAATATTAATGTGACACAAAGGAAGCTGAAGAAGCTTTAGGATTCTATGTATATCTGAAATAATTACCAAATTAAGGAAAAGACAAATTCTCTGAGGAGGAAGGAGTATGTTGTATATTATGGTTGTCCAGGCCTTCCAACAGTATTCCCATTCCTTCAACCTTTTAATATTTTGTCCCATTTCAACTACAAACTTCAGTGTATATTAATTAACTTTTTTTGTCACAGACCAAAATAAAGCAGTGCATAATTCTGAGGAAGTGTCAAAACTCTACAAATAAAAATCTGAAAAGCCTGGCATGCATTTGTGTTTAGCCTCCTTTACACAGATACCCTTAAATAGTAATTAGTAGTAGTAATTAAAAAGTAATTTTCAGACAATTGCCTTCGAAAGTTACCTAATTAGTGAAAGAGAACCCATATATGTGTAACTTAATCTAAGTATAAATCAAGTGGTTCTGCGAAGGCCTCGGAGGTTTGTAAGAGAACTATATTTGACCAAGCTTTGAACTTCTCAGAGCGCTGTTCAGTCCATTACCTGAAAAAGGAAGCAGTAAGGCACAACTGCAAACCTACTAAGACATGACTGTTCAACTAAATTGACAGGCGGGGAAAGGAGAACGTTAAACAGAGAGTGGCAAGAAGAAAGGTTCAAGAAGCTCCATTTTGAAATTTACCACAAGACATGTTTGAGTCACAGCAAACATGTAGAAGAAGGTTCTCTGCCCAGAAAAGACCAAAGTTTAACTTTTTGGTCTACAAGCAAAACACTGTGTTAAAAAAGATCAACACCAATCATCACTCTAAAAACATAAATACAGTGGTGGCAACATCACACTGTGGGAGTGCTTTTCTTCAGCAGGGACAGAAAAGCTGGTCAGAGTTGATGGGAAGATGGATGAAGCCAGAGACAGGACAGTTCTGAAAGAAAACATATTAGAGGCTGCAAAAGACTTGGGGCTGAAGTGGAGGTTCACTTTTGATAATAGTTCAGATAAAGTCAAGACATAAATCCAACAGAGAATCTGTGGCAATAATTGAAAAGGAATGGTTACGGATGCTCTCCATCAACTCTGACTGAGCTTTAGCTATTTAACAAAGCTGGTAGAGATATGCACCAAACCACTTGCATCTGCAACCCCAGCGAAAGGTCATTCATTCTCCCAAGTACAGGTCCTTCTCAAAATATTAGCATATTGTGATAAAGTTCATTATTTTCCATAATGTAATGATGAAAATTTAACATTCATATATTTTAGATTCATTGCACACTAACTGAAATATTTCAGGTCTTTTATTGTCTTAATACAGATGATTTTGGCATACAGCTCATGAAAACCCAAAATTCCTATCTCACAAAATTAGCATATCATTAAAAGGGTCTCTAAATGAGCTATGAACCTAATCATCTGAATCAACGAGTTAACTCTAAACACCTGCAAAAGATTCCTGAGGCCTTTAAAACTCCCAGCCTGGTTCATCACTCAAAACCCCAATCATGGGTAAGACTGCCGACCTGACTGCTGTCCAGAAGGCCACTATTGACACCCTCAAGCAAGAGGGTAAGACACAGAAAGACATTTCTGAACGAATAGGCTGTTCCCAGAGTGCTGTATCAAGGCACCTCAGTGGGAAGTCTGTGGGAAGGAAAAAGTGTGGCAGAAAACGCTGCACAACGAGAAGAGGTGACCGGACCCTGAGGAAGATTGTGGAGAAGGGACCTTGGGGGACCTGCGAAGCAGTGGACTGAGTCTGGAGTAGAAACATCCAGAGGCACCGTGCACAGGCGTGTGCAGGAAATGGGCTACAGGTGCCACATTTCCCAGGTCAAGCCACTTTTGAACCAGAAACAGCGGCAGAAGCGCCTGACCTGGGCTACAGAGAAGCAGCACTGGACTGTTGCTCAGTGGTCCAAAGTACTTTTTTCAGATGAAAGCAAATTCTGCATGTCATTCAGAAATCAAGGTGCCACAGTCTGGAGGAAGACTGGGGAGAAGGAAATGCCCACAGTCAGTGATGGTCTGGGGTGCCGTGTCAGCTGCTGGTGTTGGTCCACTGTGTTTTATCAAGGGCAGGGTCAATGCAGCTAGCTATCAGGAGATTTTGGAGCACTTCATGCTTCCATCTGCTGAAAAGCTTTATGGAGATGAAGATTTCATTTTTCAGCACAACCTGGCACCTGCTCACAGTGCCAAAACCACTGGTAAATGGTTTACTGACCATGGTATCACTGTGCTCAATTGGCCTGCCAACTCTCCTGACCTGAACCCCATAGAGAATCTGTGGGATATTGTGAAGAGAACGTTGAGAGACTCAAGACCCAACACTCTGGATGAGCTAAAGGCCACTATCGAAGCATCCTGGGCCTCCATAAGACCTCAGCAGTGCCACAGGCTGATTGCCTCCGTGCCACGCCGCACTGAAGCAGTCATTTCTGCAAAAGGATTCCCGACCAAGTATTGAGTGCATAACTGTACATGATTATTTGAAGGTTGACGTGTTTTGTATTAAAAACACTTTTCTTTTATTGGTCGGATGAAATATGCTAATTTTGTGAGATAGGAATTTTGGGTTTTCATGAGCTGTATGCCACAATCATCCGTATTAAGACAATAAAAGACCTGAAATATTTCAGTTAGTGTGCAATGAATCTAAAATATATGAATGTTAAATTTTCATCATGACATTATGGAAAATAATGAACTTTATCACAATATGCTAATATTTTGAGAAGGACCTGTATTATCTCAGACAGGCTAAATAACAAAGCATGCCACACTGCCCCAGAAATTTGTAAAAATATATAATAACCACATATTATTCTCTTTACACTTTACTATTATGCATTGCTCCTTCTGGTCTGTCTTAGAAAGTAGTTTAAACATGACAAAATGTGGAAACATCTCAGGGTGTAAGTACTTTTACAAAGCACTAAAACAAAATAATTATCCAGACTTTATTGTCTCCCTGCCAGGTCCCCCTTATGGCTGGGAGCAAGCCTACACCACAGAAGGAGTCATATACTTTGTCAAGTAAGAGGAACTGAGCACAAAGGTCCAAATCAGCATTGTTCCTTTATTTACGGTGAAACCACATGCAATCTAGTTTTGATAGGCATTGTCCAACAACTTTTCTTATTTTCCTGTTGGTTCTTGTATAATGAGACTTAAGCTGAGCAGAGTCTAATTTAAAACTCTGTTCGGATTTGGACAAGATTAAGAGCAGATAAGGAGGATAAAACATGCCCTGTGCATCCTGGGAATTTAACTCCAGATGGGATTCCACATTTCTCAGAAATAGAGAAGATGATCTGTAACTGAGAACATTAAAGATTTGGTGGAAATCAAAGAAAAAAAAAGACTAAGACTCCTTAGTACATCACATTATCACTGCCACACTAGTCCACTGATGCAAATTCCTCTTGGATGTCCATTGGGTGTTGTAATGCTCAGAGACTAGAACCAGATAAATCATCCCTTTAGACAGTCTGCAAACTCCAGATCAGGTCCAAAGTGAAATTAAATGGAACAGCAGAAGACACTAATATCACTGATACTAGATCAACTTAACATTTATTAACCTGCAGTTCATCTGCTTTATCGATTGGGGCAGTCACATGACCCAGACGACATCATGGAGCCTACCTGAAGCCACCGGCCCCGAGCCACCCTCACCTGAAGAGGCCTCAGTGCCAGAGACAGAACCAAATGGAGAGGAGATGGAGCAGCAGCAGAGTCCATCTCTTGAGACCAACATGTAGGAGCTCATTCTCCATCCTGTCGTCATGATCATTACTGTCTAATCAATTCAGGATAAGCCCTTCCAGTGTCATTCCCTGCTGGGTGCAGCTGCTCAGAAGTTCTTTTAAAACAAGCTTTTTTTTTGGTTCATTTTAAATTAGCTTTTTTAACTAGTAATGATTTTTAAACCAACCATCCAGTTGTTAACATGGAAGCACTGTACAAGAAACCTGTGAAATAGTATTTTCAGAAGCCAGAAGAAAATCAGCCTTTTTTATATAGTTTAATGTGAGACTCAATGATTTATCTCTTCACTCAAATAATAATCTGTAATGTGAGCTAAAATGTTGTCAGCAGACATTTTATAAGAATCGTCAAAACAAATCTGCTATGAATCAGAAAAAGGCGGACCCAAGATTCAGCCACGCACGGTACTGAAAATTTAAAAGGTTTATTCAGCCACAGGAAAACGTCACACAGGTAACACTCCTCACAGCTTCCAGAAATCACTGAGGCAGAAAGAGCGATTAGTGACTTGTAGTCTTTCCAGATTTTGCAGGGATCAGAAAAGCCACTGACCTGCTTTTGTCTTGAGTGGAACTTGAAACAAGTCGGGGCTCCACGAAGGGCTTGACCTGAGAAATGTGGAACATGGGGTGAATCCTCATGGAGTTGGGTAATCTCAGTCGTACAGCGACAGGGTTGATGATCTTAGAGATTGGGAAAGGTCCAACAAATAGGGGTGCCAATTTCCGAGATTCTACCCTTAATGGGAGGTCCTTGGCGGAGAGCCAAACTTTCTGCCTCACCTGGTATTTAGGGGCAGGGATCCGTCTCCGGTTGGCCGTTCTTGACTGAACCAGTGACATTCTGATCATCGATCTCCTGGCCTTTCTCCAAATTCTTTGGCACCTTAGGGCAGCCGCTTGGGCGGACGGAACATTAGCTTCTCTCTCCTGAACTGAAAATATGGGTGGCTGGAAACCAAACACAACATGAAAAGGGGACAAACCAGTGGCACTTAATTGCATAGAGTTCATGGCGTATTCAACCCAGGGCAAATTTTGTGACCACTTGGTCAAGTCAGACTCACATAAAATACGAAGTTTGGTTTCAGCTTCTTAGTTGGCTCTCTTGGTTTGGCCGTCAGACTTAGGATGAAACCCTGAGGAAAGACTTAACAGAAATTCCCAACAACGAACAAAACTCCTTCCAGAAACGTGACACAAATTGGGGTCCTCTATCGGAAACAATGTCATTTGGAATTCCATGGAGCCTGAAAACCTCTCGGGTCAATATCTCCTTAGCAGATGGAAGCTTCTCCAAGGGCACCAGAAGAACCATTTTCAAAAATCTGTCAATTATGGTTAGTAGTACAGAGTGACTATTAGAAACCGGTAGACCTGTCACAAAATCCATTGCAATATGTGACCATGGGTGAGGGGGAATTGGCAAAGGGTGCAACAACCCCGCAGGGGAGCGACGAGAAGGCTTAGCTCGACAACATTGAGTGCATTCAGCAACAAAGTCTTTGACATCCTTGACCAGCGATGGCCACCAAAACTGAGTTCGAACTGTCTGAATGGTTCTGCTGATTTCTGGATGACAAACTAAATGAGAGCAATGACAAGACTCCAGTACCTTAGGCACAAGGCATTCAGGGACAAAACAGCGGTCAGGTGGACATGATGGTGGGATAGGCAGATCTCTAATGGCTTCCTGGACCTCTCTTTCCACCTCCACTCCGGACACAGACAACCTGACGGTTTCAGGAAGGATAAACTCCTCTTCACCCGCAGACTGAGATTCTTCAGGCTCTTGAATCCGGGATAGGGCGTCAGTTTTGCCATTTTTACTCCCTGGCCTGTAAGATAGGGAGAAATTAAAACGACCAAAAAACAAAGCCCACCTAGCCTGTCTGGGGTTTAGCCGTTTTGCTGATTTCAGGTACTCCAAGTTCTTATGGTCAGTCCACACCATAAACGGCTCCTTAGTCCCCTCCAGCCAATGTCTCCACTCTGTCAACGCCAACTTGACAGCCAATAACTCTCTGTCTCCCACGTCGTAATTCCGCTCAGCCTGTGACAGAGTCCTTGAAAAGAAGGCACATGGGTGAACACGATCATCCTCACCTCTTTGGCTTAATACAGCTCCGACCCCAGTGCTTGAGGCATCCACCTCCACGATAAACTGTCTCTCTGGGTCAGGAGACCGTAACACTGGAGCTGACGTGAAGAGTTCCTTTAACCTATTGAAGGCCTTCTCTGCATCCTTATTCCACATCAATTTCACCTTGGAAGAGGTAAGAGCATTTAGGGGAGTAGCAACCAGGCTGTAATTTCTAATAAACCTCCTATAGAAGTTTGCGAAGCCTAGAAATCTTTGAAGCTGCTTGCGATCAGTTGGAAGAGGCCATTCCAATATGGCCTTAACCTTGGAGGGGTCGACAAGCACTTGATCTGGGGAAATGATGAAGCCCAAAAAGGAAGTGGTAGTTATGTGGAATTCACATTTCTCTGCCTTGACGAACAACTGGTTTTGGAGAAGACACAGGAGAACAGCTCTGACATGTTTTCTGTGGGTTTCCAGATCTTGAGATTAAATCAGTATGTCATCAAGATAAACAAATACGAATTGACCCACCATGTCTCTTAGAATGTCATTGACCAATGACTGAAAAACTGCAGGAGCGTTAGTAAGTCCAAATGGCATGACCTTGTATTCATAATGGCCCATAGGCGTGTTGAAAGCTGTTTTCCACTCATCTCCTTCTCTGATTCGGACCAGATGATATGCATTCCTTAGATCCAGCTTAGAAAATATCTTGGCTACCTGGATCTGATCAAAAGGGATATCTATTTTTAACTGTTATCTCATTAAGGCCTCTATAATCAATGCATGGTCTCAATGAACCATCCTTCTTCCCAACAAAAAAGAAACCAGCACCTGCAGGAGAGGAAGAGGGTTGAATGTGCCCTTCCTTTAATGCCTCATCAACATAGCTCTTCATGGCCCTGTGCTCTGGACCAGACAATGAATATGTTCTGCTTTTAGGGGTTGATGTGCCAGGAAGCAAATCAATAGCACAATCATAAGGTCTATGGGGTGGCAGAGCTGTGGCCTTGATTTTATTAAAAACCTCATTTAAATCATGGTATTCTTGCGGTACCTTGGATAAATCTGGATATGTCTCCTCAACCTCATTCTCCACACTGACCTCCGTAGCAGCAGACAAAAGACAGTCAGCAGAACATGACTCAGACCAACCCAAAACTTCTTTTTTCTTCCAGTTGATGTGAGGGTTGTGTTTCTGCAACCGGGAGGCCCCTAGGACTACAGGAAGTTCAGGTGAATTAATGATCATGAAAGTTACTTTTTCTTGATGATTACCTCCAACTGTTAAGGTAATCTCCTCCGTCCTGAGATGTGAATTGTTCATGCTGTGACCGTCCAAAGCTAGCACGTTTCTTGTGTCAGCTGACGGAATAAATTTTATGCCGTTCTTATTTGCAAATGTTTTGTCCATGAATTCAGTGTCTGCTCCTGAATCAATAAACACGGCCCCATGGAGAGACAAAGAAGAGGTTTGAAAATGGGCAGGAAACAAGAAGGAGGAGGCAGATAGTTGACTTCGGCTCAGTAGAGACCTCCCTTCCTCTGCTGAGCCTGTCCTTTTAGTGGACACCTGAGTGCTAAATGTCCCTTCTCTCCACAATAAAAACAGAGCTTGAATCTTCTCTGACGATCTTTCTCCTCAGGGGTAATCTTGGTTCTGCCCAATTGCATGGGCTCACAATTATCATTTTCCATAGTGAGAGGTGACCGACTCCTTTTCTCATACCAGTGTGCAGAAAAATGAGTTAATGATGAGCGACCCTTCTCATGGCGCTTCTCCTTCCTTGTTTCTGCCAGCCGAATATCAATGCAAGCAGCCAAATCCTCGAGTTGTTTCAGGGAAGAAGGATAGTCACGGGTCACTAGCTCATCCTTGATGTCTTCGTTTAATCCTTTCATGAATGCATCCATTTGTGCTGCCTCATTCCAATGGCTCTCTGCAGCCAACAAATGAAAGTCAATTATATAGATCAAGACAGGCTGATCACCCTGTTTGAGGGACAATAATCCTCTTGCAGCCTCACGACTTGGAATGACCGGGTCAAAAACTCGAATGAGTTCCTTGGAAAAAGTTTCCTAAAGATCACAAGATGCAGACCTGTTATGCCATTCAGCAGTTCCCCACTGTTTTGCCTTTCCTGCCAGCAGAGATATAACAAACGCCACCTTGGAACGTTCAGTGGGAAAGGATGACGGCTGAAGCTCAAAATGAATTTCACAATGAGTTAGAAAAGCTCGACATTGGTCTGAGTCTCCCCTGAACATCTCAGGCGGAGAGAGGCGTGGCTCCCTTACCTCTGCTGTTGTCCGTGTTACTTGGGCGTGGTTTCTCTGTGACGGTGGCGGCTCGGCGACAAGATTGCCAGAACGTAATGTGGAAATTATTTCCTCCATGCCGGAACCCAACCAGGAAAGGGTCTCATCAACGTGGGTACGCCACTGTTGTGCTGGTGATGGGTCCATTTTTGGCCAGATTTTTCTGCTATGAATCAGAAAAAGGCTGACCCAAGATTCAGACTCAGACAAGAGGCGTCAGGCAAGGGGCAAGCAGAGGCATAAACCAGATGCAGGAAACAAGGTCGACAACCAAAATTCAAATAGTCTGACATGGAGCAGGCAGAGGCATAAATCCAAAAAGCAAGGCAAGGTCAAGAACAATGATCAGACAGGAAGGAACACTGGATATCTACTCACACAATGGCTTTCAAAAATCTGGTACTGTCTGCTTGTCAGGTTCAGTATATATCAGGGAAGACACAGGTGCTTGGCATTCCACAGATTGCACTACACTGCAGCAGCCACCAGGTGCATCTAATCTGCTGATTGCAGCCAGGGAGACAGGGCAGAGCAGACGCGCCAGAACCACAACAAATTCATTTATTTAGTTTTATTTAGCATTTGTGACTGAGACTCTTTAGGCTGGTTCCTCCTTCCTGCGTCCCTTTAATAATATTTCAGATGCATTCTTTTCAAATGAAGCAAACATTTTAATTTATTTTAGAATTTAATGATGCGCCCATGTTGTGTATAATGTGTGTATACTGAGATGAAAGGTGTAGAATTCCCATGTCATGGGATGTCATGACATGTTTGATGTTGGTATTGTGTTCACTTTGTGGTTTTAATGGAGTTTAGACATAAATTCAGAATGAAAGACTCACCTTCACCGCCTCCACCTTCCAATGACTCTTCTGTGCGTCTCCCGGCCTTCCAATCAGCATCCTGTCCATCTGATTCTCCATCCAATCACCTTCCAACGGCTTGTTTTTAAAGGACCTTCGGCTGTGTTCCTCCTCGCTTGTCAGCTGAGCTCATCCCTCCTCCACCCCACCTCCACCATCTTCCTTCACATCTACTCCTGGCTTCCTCGCTCCCTGGCCGCTAATCCACCACCAGTGTTGGATGAGGGGGAAGACATCTCTAAATCTAAACCTTGCAAATGTTCATCTTAACTCATGTCATTCTCAGCATTCATGTCTTCCTCCCAGGTCCGAGCGCCAAAGAAATAACCATGTAATTTCTCATCATTAAAACTTTTCTAATTGCCATCCCTTTCTTTGTGAGTCTTTTCAGACTGAATTGTAGTTTCAGGTCTTTTCTGATTTGAGTTGTAATGTCAATTACCATTTGTGTTTCCTTTTACTTAATCTTATTCATGTTTTTGAGTTTTTGTGTCATATTTTTGTATTTAGGGCCATTGCTGTTTTGGATTAAATTATGTTTAATGACTATAGTTTTCTTGTTTCTGTGCTTTAGTATTAATTCTGTGCAGCCATGTCCTCCTTTTAGATCTGCTCAGTTGATCCTGTTTGATTCAAGTTTTTACCACTTATCTTCTGGATCAATGTTTTTGGTTTGGGTTGTTTTCAGGAAGTTTGGATTTATTTTCATTAAACCGAATTTTCTACAAGCTTACCTTGTTCAACTTTGCGGTCCACTTTACAGCCAAGTTATAACAAAATATTATTTTCAATAAAGATAAAACAACTTAACAATATAAGCAATATAAGACTGTTTTACTTCCATAATTACTGCAAAACCAATGATTATTAGAAAAGGGAGAAGTCATAAAAAAGACAAACTTGTGCAGAGAAAACAGCAATGAAGATAGCACCTGCTGGAACTATTGATTATAATAATGGGGTCTGTACCTAGGGTTTATCTAATTAACAAATAGTTGGAAACCAGATTTTCCAACACTGTAAACAATGATCTGCTCCATACAGATTTATTCATTTATTCCTGATTATTTTTCTCTGATGTTTTTTGCATCATATTTTCTTTGATCATTAATATGTATGACATGTAGGTTGCAATGGTTTCTGATTAGTTTCAAATAGACATCTGTTAACTTCAGGTTGGGTTTTTAAAATAAAAACAAAATAAAACTGTGTAAGGATATAATTCTTAACTTGTTAAATTAACACTTTTTAATGTTGAAATTTGCAGCATGTATAACATTTTCATCCATTAAGGTTATTCTTACATATTTCTTTATTATAACTACTTTACTACTGAATAGGGAGTAATCTGGTGATCAGCAAGTTGCTGACAAGTAAACCGATGAGATCATCATCTGCTGTCCAGCATGTTTAATACTTTGCTGCTGAAGGAAGAGAGCTTTACTGACCTTTTAAAATTCATCAATATCTTCATCATCTTCACTAAGTTTGTAGTGCTACTCTACTTTGCAGCTCCTACTGTGTAGCACAGCAGCATGCTGATGTCGTTTAACTTGCCCTGTTCAAGAGACCTTCCTTCCTTCCTTCCTTGTCTCTAATTATGTTTTCAGTCCTCTTTTTTCTGGCCTTTAATTGAAATGAGCTCTTTTATGTTTTTAGAATTTTCTAAAAAACGTCAACTGCTGATGTTAAATAAACCATCACAAAACACTCAAGTGAACTCTTTTTTATGTCAAGGACATTTGTGAATTTGAGTTTCACTTCAGTTCCAAGAAATGTCCCAAAAATCACAGCCAAACAGGAAAGACGTCTTGAAGGACACTAGAGGAATTAAATTTGTGCCTCTTTCTGCAAATGCATGACATTTGTTGGCCTCTCATAAGGCTTCAGCTCCCTCTCCTCTTATTGCTTCTAACCATTTCTCTTTCAGAACTTATAGATTTTTTTTTTACCCAGAAGCAGAAACTGTTCCGAAAATTCTCCGCATTCCTGTTTCTTAATAGTTATTCGGGGTCAAATAGGACCTGAAGTTTGCTGCTCAAACAGAAGAGATCTTTTTTTCCAACCTGCAGTGGCTTGAAGCTGAAGGAAAATAAAACAAACAGACGCTGACCAACATGGAAGCTTTTCATGATCTGACATGGAAAAGAACATATGATTCATGAGAATCTTTGTGTCAGAGTCTGCAGGATTTTAAGTTTAGTTTAGACATTTTGGTCTTTTTATACCATATTGTGCTTGGGTGTTTTGTTTTGACTATTTTGATTATCTACTACTTACACTGCCAATGGTAGAAGATTTTATTTTTCGACAGAACCATTGTGAGATGAAAATCTTGTTCATCTTTTTTGTACAGCTTTTCAGGGGTCACCACTGCGAGCCATCTGTCTCCATCTAAATCTATTTTTTGCATCTTCTTCTCTGATACCCACGACCTTCATGTATTTTACTCCATCCATAAATCTCCTCTTTAGTCTTCCTCTAAGCATCTTACCTGGCAGTTCCAGCCCCAGCCTCCTTATACTGATGTATTCACTATCCCTCCTCTTTACATGTTCAAACCATCTCAGTCTGGCCTCTCTGGCTTTATCTCCAACACATCTAACATGAGCTGTCCCTCTGACATACTAATCTCTGATTCTATCTATCCTTGTAACTCCCAAAGGGAACCTCAACATCTTAATCTCTTCTACCTCCAGCTCTGCCTCCTGTCTCTTCCTCAGTTCCGCTGTCTTTAAACCATACAACATTGCGTGTCTCACCACTGTCTTGTACACCTTTCCTTTCATGCTCGATGATACTATCCCGCAACACTCCTGACACTTTTCTCAAGTTCCAATCTGCTTGGACATGTTTCTTCAACTCTTTTCCACACTCACTGTTGCTCTGGAGTGTTGACCTGAGGTAGCTAAAATCCTCCACCTTCTTTATCTCTGTTTCCTGTAATGTTACAGCTCAACTTGGGTCCCTCTTATTCACACAAATGTATTTTGTCTTGACCCGGCTAACCTTTATTCCTCTCTTTTCCAAGGCAAACCTTCATCTCTCTTATCCTCCACCTGTACCCTGCTTTTACCACAGATCACAACGGAGATTCCTTTCTCCCATGATATGTCAAACTGTCCATCACCATATCAAACAAGACGAGGCTTAGAGCCGATCCTTGATGCACTCCCACTTCTACCTTGAACTCCTATAAAACCTACAGCATACCTCATTACTGTGTTACAGCTTTCATTCATGTACTGCACCACTCTAACATACTTATATGCTATTCCAGACTTTCTCATAGAATGCTACAGCTCCTCTCTCAGCACACTGTCATATACTTTCTCTAGATCTACAAAAATACAATGCACCTCCCTATGACCTCCTAGGTACTTCTATATCAAGATCCTCAAAGCAAATTTAGCACTTTTTTTAGTACAGGAAATCATACTGCTGCTCACAGATCAGTCTAGCTTCCACTACTCTTCCCTATAACTTAATTGTATAACTCATCAACTTTATTCCTCTGTAGTTGCCACAACTCTGCACAGCTCCCTTGTTCTTGAAAATTGATACCAGCACACCTCTCCATCCCTCAAGCATCTTCTCACTATCTAAGTTCTCATTGAACAGCCTAGTCAAAAACTACTGCTGTCTCTCCTAGACACTTCCATATCTCCACAGGTATATCATCAGGACCAAATGCCTTTTCACTCTTCATCCTTTTCAGTCTCTTCCATATTTTATCCTAACTGATCTCAGCTTCTGTCTGATCCACAATGGTCACTTCCTCTGCTCTTTGTTCTCTGTCATTTTTCTCATTATTCAACTCTTCAAAGTACCTTTTCCATCTTCCTGTCACACTTGTTGCACTTGTCAGTACATGTCCATCTTGATCCTTAATCACCCAAACCTGCTAAACATTCCTTCCCATCTGTCTCTCTGCCTTGCCCAACTGTATAAATCCTCTAATCCCTCATTATTGTCTAGCCTATTATACAGTGGCATTATGCCCTTTGTTCGGCCTTGGCTACCTCTACCATCACTCAATCTCAGTCTCCCTGTCATCTGGCAACTGTCTTCAGTCCTCACAGTGTCCCACCTCTTCTCAGCTGACCTCTTTCTCCATACCTATGCCTGCACTTCCTCATTCCATCACCAAGACTCCTTATCAACTTTTCTTTCCAAAGATACCAAGTACTCTCCTACATGTCTCCCTGATAGCATTAGCTGGAGTTCTCTAGTCATCTTGAAGCACCTCCTGGCCACCCTGAGCCTGTCTCAACCTCTCCATGAAAGCCACACAGCTTCCTTTTTCCACTTGCACCACTTAGTCCTCTGCTCTGCCTTTTTCCTTTTCATCTTCGTCACTGTTAGAGTCATTCTACACAACAACATTCTATGCTATCTGACAACACTCTCAAGTACCCACTACCTTAGAGGTACTGAGTTCCTTGAGATTACATTGTCTACAGAAGATGTAATCCACCTGTGTGCTCCTGCCTTCACTCTTCTAAGTCACCCTGTGTTCCTGCTGTTTCTGGAAGAAAATATTCACTACAACCATTTCCATCCTCTTCACAAAGTCTACCACCATCCATCTGCATTCCTGTTCTGGATACAAAACCTGTCCATCACTTTCTCATCACCTATGCTCCCTGCTCCAACATGTTAATTGTGATCTGCACCAATCACCACTCTCTCACCTCTGGAGATATTTTACATCACTTCATCTGACTCGCTCTAGAATTTCTCCTACTCTTCCAACTCACATCTTTACCTTTGGGGCATAACCACTAAAAACAATGAAAACCTTTAATTTCTAGTCTCAGACTCATCACACTTGCTTACACTCATCCACTCTTTTACATCCAGAACATTCCTGACAAACTCCTCCTTCAAGATGACTCCTTGACCATTTCTTTTCCTATCCACAACATGGTAGAACAGCTTTAATCCTGCTCAAAGTAACAAGGCTTGAAGCCTTGCTACCTTTTCATCTGCTCTCCTGAACATACAGTATGTCCACCTCCCTCCTCTGCATCATTTCAGCCAACTCTCCAGCTTTTCCTGTCATAGTCACAACATTTTCTGTCCTTGACTCTTATCTTTACTCTTCTCTCTCTGCCTATGTACATCCCTTCCTCATTTTCTTCCTGTTCTTTTTTGCTGACCAATAGTTACCTAATATCCACCAGTAAGCTGTCGGTCACCAGCACCAGTGGTGGTCAATGTTGACCCAGGCATTGACCGATCCGGTCTCGAGGTCATGTTCTTGACTCCTATGGTAGATATGGCAAGGGTTTGACACCAGATGCCATTCCTGATACAACCCTCTCCATTAATCTGGGTTTGGGACTGACACAAATAGAACACTGTGTCATGATGTAGGGTTGTTTGGTTTTTGGTTTTGGGGTTTTTCCTTATGTTTTTCACTGTTCAAGTTTTGAATCACGTTTCTGTTTATTTTCCTGGTCATGCTTTTGTTTTGTCGTCTTGTTCATGTTTTGTCAAGTTTGGTTTTCGGATCTGGTTATGCTTTTGCTTCATGTTTTTCTAGTTTGTGTTCAAGAGCCTGTTTTGCTCCAGTCATGTTTTGTTCTGTTAATTAAGTTTATTCAGTTCACCTGCTTCAAGTTAATCTGTCTCCTTACTCCACCTGGTTTTCACGCCATATATTCACACCTGTTCTGTTAGTCTTCGCGGAAACATCTTTCACTCTCATGCTCATGTCAAGTTTGATGCTCAAGTCTTATTTTTTGATCATGCCATGCCTGTCTTGCCTGCCCGTTTGTTTTGTTCCTGCCTCCTGTAGTGAGTGAGTTTTTGTTATTAAATCTTTTTCACTTACCATCACGCTGCCTGCTCGTCTGCATTCTGGGTCCAATTCCAAGTAAACGGTGACAGAACCGTGACACACTGCCCCCCTTTTAAGGCTGCATTTGAGAGATGAAAATCATTTATTTGATATTAGGTATTATCAGATGTGTCGACTCGAGTCATGTGGTCACAAATTTAAGGACTTTAGACTCAACTTTATGACACAACAAAAAACATTGGAATTGACGTGGACTTTCAAGACCAGTGATTCAGTGATTTGAATTTGAATTGAATTTGAATGACTTCACTTAGACCTGAGTTGTACTCGTACTCACACTCACACTCAAACTCGTCGTGTTCTGCTTTATCCGGGACCAGGTCACGGGGGCAACAGACTCAGTAGATACACCCAGACTTCCCTCTCCCCAGACACCTCCTACAGCTCCTCCAAGGGGAGCCCAGGGCGTTCCCAGGCCAGCCGAGAGACACAGTCCCTCCAGCGTGTCCTGGAACGTCCCCTGGGCCTCCTCCTGGTGGGACATGCCTGGAACACCTCCCAAGGGAAGCGTCCAGGAGGCATCTGGTATAGATGCCCGAGCCACCTCAACTGGCTTCTCTTGATGTGGAGGCGCAGCAGCTCTACTCTGAGCTCATCACCCTATCTCTAAGGAAGTGCCGGGCCACCCTACGGAGGAAGCTCATTTCAGCCGCTTGTATCCGGGATCTCGTTCTTTCGGTCATGAACCTAAGTTCATGGCCATAGGTGAGGGTAGGAATGTAGACCGACAGTTGCTGCAAAATATGTTGTTTACCTGCTTTCCTTTTGCATCCTATGATGACAGCAAAGAAGCTGACATTGGTAGATACATGGTGTCATCCGGTGCTGTTAGGGAGGTGTGGCAAACCAAAGTGTAAGCTACTGTGCAGAAGAACTGCTTAGAATTATAGGAAGACACTTTTAGTCAAATTTTAGATGCAGTCAGAAGCAAGTGTCTCAGGACCAATTCTTAATTTTAACCCTGTAGATAGTTAGTGACGTGAGTGCCGCCAGTGGTTGTATCAACATTTGTATGGGATGTCTGACCTGCCACAAACATATGGACATTGTGTTTGGTAATTTGTCCAACATAAAATGCTCGATAGAGAGCCACTGTTCTTCTTTTTTTTTTTAAATAAACAAGCAAAAACATTTTTAAATATCAATATAAATAATATTAATATCCTCACCTCTCCATCATGTCAAACATGTGGATGACCCCAAAAAAAATGCTCTCGTTGTCTTTATTATTTAAGTTTCAGAAATATGTCACCAATATAAAGCTTTAGATCAATGTAAAATGACTGTGGTTTTTAGTTTTTTGCTGGTTTAGTTGGGGTTGTGGGTGGGGCTTGAAAGAAATTATTTGAATCTCCAATATGTTTTACAGGAAAAATTGTTTCAAAATGCTAAATTATAAGATAAAAATGCCTGTTGAACGAAATAAAAATTTGGATTTAAATTGTCCACTGTATGTTACAAAAATAACCAGTACACTTCCAGATCTAACACAGCACACAAGAGAGAACAAGTATACATGTAGTAATTTGAATTGCTTTGCTCAAATCAGCAATTGATTTAAGTCATCATAGCATCAGCTCTGCTGAAAGTCACTAATGATATTCTTATGGCCTCAGATAATGGACTTGTGTCTGTACTTGTCCTGTTAGATCTCAGTGCTGCATTTTATACAGTCGATCACAATATTCTATTAGAAAGGCTGGAATATTCTGTAGGGATCAGGGAAACAGCGCTCGGCTGGTTTAAATCTTATTTGTCTGACAGATTCCAGTTTGTTCATTTAAATGATCATCATCTTCAAACTCCAGGGTTAATTGTGGAGTACCACAGGGTTCAGTACCTGGGCCAATTCACTTCACTATATATATATGCTTCCAATGGGTAAAATTATCAGACAGCATAGGATAAATTTTCACTGTTATACTGATGAATTTACTTATCCATAAATCTTGATGAGCCCAACCAGTTAGATAGACTACAAGCATGTCTTGAATACATAAAAACTTGGATGACTTTAAATTTTCTGCTTCTAAATTCAGACAAGACAGAATTTATCATCTTTGGAACAGAGTCTTTGAAAAAGAAACTGCTTAGTCAGTCACTTAAGCTGGATGGCATTAAATTGGCCTCTAGTAATAAAGTAAAAAAGCTTGGTGTTATTTTTGACCAGGACATGTCATTTAAATCCCATATTAAACAGGTTTTTAGGATTTCCTTCTTTCACCTCTGGAATATTGCCAAAACTAGAAATATCCTATCCAGGAGTGGTGCTGAAAAACTGGTCCATGCATTTGTTACTTCAAGGCTGGACTATTGTAATTCTTTACTATCAGGATGTCCACAAAATGCAGTTAAAAGCCTTCAGCTGATTCAAAATGCTGCAGCAAGAGTTCTGATGAAAATTAAAAAGAGAGATCATATTTCTCCTACTTTAGCTTCCCTTCATTTGCTTCCTGTTAAATCCAGAATACAATTTAAAATTCTCCTTCTCACATATAAAGCCCTTAATGATCTAGCTCCATCATACATCAGAGATCTGATTGTTCCATACATTCCTAACAGAGCACTTTGTTCTCAGACTGCAGGTTTACTGGTGATTCCAAGAGTCTCTAGAAGTAGAATGGGAGGCAGATCCTTTAGTTATCAGGCTCCTCTCCTGTGGAACCAGCTCCCAGTTTTAGTCCGTGAGGCAGACACCCTATCTACTTTTAAGGCTAGGCTTAAAACTTTCCTTTTTGATAAAGCTTATAGTTAGAGTGGCTTTGGTAATCCTGAACTATCTCTGTAGTTATGCTGCTATAGGCTTAGGCTGCTGGAGCACATAATGACCACTTTCACTCTCTCTGCTACATTCTCATACTACTCTCCAATTTTGGATTATTTGCTGTTATTTCAGCTTTTAACTTTATGTTCTCCCTCTTTTCTCTTCCTAGAAGCTACACCCGGCCTGACTCTGTATCTACCTGTGACACCTTCCTGGAGGGGGGCATCGTCCAGGCTTCTGCTGCCTACAACTTTATGCTCATCTTCTACCGATGATACACTTGGCCCTGTCTGTCAGTGTTTAACCCTATTTTTCTCCTAGACATAACCACTGATTGAGCTTTACTGTGACTAACTGTATGTGCTCTCTCTCACACTCATACTTGAAAACTGGCTCAGAGTTCATCTGTTTTTCCTTCCTGGATGAAGCCACTAATGGAGCTACATTTACTTTTCCTTCCCATAGAAAGTACTCCTGGATCAGTGCTTCTATGTTCTTTTTCTGTCTCTACTCTGTTCTCTCAAACCCCCAGTCGGTCGTGGCAGATGTCCGCTCACACTGAGCCTGGTTCTGCTGGAGGTTTCTTCGTGTTAAAATTGAGTTTTTCCTCTCCACTGTCGCTACATGCATGCTCAGTATGAGGAATTGCTGCGAAGTCAACGCCAGTGACTGTCCTCTCATCCATGCTCATTCAGGAGGAGTGAATGCTGCAAGTCACTGACTTGATGCAATCTGCTGGGTTTCCTTAGATAGGAAAACTTTTTAACCAATTTGAATAAATAATTTAATCTGACTGCACTGTTCGATAGTTAGGATTAATTAGAATGTATGTACCTGACTTGAAATCTCTACGATTCCATTGAATTGATTTTGTGAAGTGCCTTGAGACGACATGTGTGGTGAATTGGAGCTATATGAATTGAATTGAATTGAAGTAAAACATGAGGATTGAAAACCATGGACTGAAAGGCAACATCTATCCTTATTTTGACATTTAAACTTACACAAAGAACGAAGAGTCAAAGTTATGGGACTGATTTATGTAAAGTTATTGTTAGTTGAACAACAAAGTAAATTGTTTTGGGTTTTTTTTGTTTCCTTGTTTTGAGTTTTTTGCTTGCTAATTAAGTCCTGGAGTCTTAAAAATCTGTAGCATTTCTAGCTCAGATATTAACCCAAAAAGATGAGAGACGGGTTTTAAATAAAATTGTTACGTCTGCAATCTCCAAACCTCTCAGTAATAAAGTTGTATGGTACATGGTTACATTACCAGTATGTTACCATATGGTAACATTACCAGTATTCAGATTGAATGAAATCCTCTGATTATTATGTTTGCACGTCCAGTCTCTGCGCTTTAAGTTTGAACTACAAACAGTCAGTACATTCAAGCTAGCAGATAAATTAATAATTGTTTTTAAAATATTTGATATTACTTGTGAAATGTTGTGAAAGCAGGTTTGTATAATTGTACTTGGTTAACACGGAAAATGTAATTTTATAAAGAAATAAAGTTCAGTTTACTTGTTTTTTTTCAAAGTTTTCGAACTTCCAATCTTCCTACTGGTTGTTCTGGCACACTAATACACCTTTTCAAAAGAACGTATACATTCTACAAATAAATTATTACTCTTGATCAATTTACATGTTTGGTCACATGGCTTATTTAAGTAAGTTTTGGGCTTGGACTTAGACTTGGTGGGTCATATGTGATTAAAAATATGTTTTAAACACTAATAAGGCTAAAAGCAAAAATGATTTAAGCAAACAAATATTGTTTATATTAGATCACAAAGAGTGATTTTTTTTTAGATGTTGCCCATTATAATTTTATTTAGATATTATACTATTAACATTATTGTATAAACAAATCCAATCTTAGTTTGTTGCAGTTTTTTTAGCTAACACAAATCACTGTGTTAAAATTTTATGTGAAACATTTGATGCAATGTGACAACATTTATCGGCGAAAATGAATTCTATCACGTTGCACCAACTCGAGCTGACTGTAGCAAAACTAAAGATCTTCAGGATACAACTTAGACATGAAATCATGTGCAGCTTTACAAAAAAGCATTAATGAAACCCCTCAGGATCCTTTGTTCTTTCTCTACAGCAGTGGGACTGCAAGGCTCTGTGGTTATAATCCGACTGCAAAATGTATTATAAAAGTATAAAACTTATAAAAGTAGATCAATAAAAAAAGATTGTGTTTCCATTTCAAGAGACTTGTTTTTATTTATGTGGTTGATGTCTGATCTGGAAATAACAAAATGAAAGTCTCACCTAATCAGATCATTTTGGTGTTTAGCTGTAGTTGAAGAGGATATATTTTTTTCTGTGTGAGAGCATCAGTGTGTGTGATTTGTATGGCTGTATTTCAAGTGTGTGTGTGTGTGTGTGTGTGTGTGTGTGGATGAGCTGAACCAATAGTCTTCCTGCCAGCAGCTCCAAATATTGATTTTCCTTCGTGTTCACAAGTGGCACTATAAATATGTGATGCTATCAGAGGCACAGATAACAGAAAACACACACACATGTTAACATGTGGAGATAAACCGGCAGCCTTCATTGGGCCTGTTCCTTATTTATAGATATAACAAATATACAGAGGACTGACATGTATGCAATTGAGGGAATCACAGGACCTGAGCGGAAATGAAAACATTCCAATAAATTCATAAATTAATTAAATCATTATTTCAAACATATCTGCAAGAAACATAAATAGTAATTTTGTAAAAAGAAAAACTATTGAATATAGAGACCTTCTTCACACTCTTCTTCACATGCTCTGACATGAATTAGCATGCAAGTGTCCAGTACTGTTTTTTAGGACTGTAAAAACATTTTTCAGCCAAATGAGCTATGATGTTGCACAACATTGAAAGCCTCTTTTCCTTAACTCCATTTGGAGAATCTAAGGGTCACCAGCTTCATGAACACCTTGGATTAAAAGGACCGATACGATACAAACTAATCACAACCAGTCCATAACTGGCCTGATTGATACTGTGAGAAATTATAGGGTAAAAGAGAACTGAAAAGGACTCAGTCCATCTCTTCTGTTCACGTCCTTTATGCAAACAGGTCTGATTACAGTCCAGATTTAAGCATAAGTCAGAGTCTTAAGAGGCAGCAGAAGGTCAGCGCTCTGACTGAGCTCATTTAGGCCAGCTTCGGTTGTGTAGAATTTCAACTGTTCTGTGGTAAAATATACCAAGATTATAAGATTATGTTCATCATTGTGTCAGAATAAAAACTGACCCATAAAACAAGAACGGCTGTGTACCTTAGCTCTTTTGCTATCAACCCTCCAAGCAAGCTCATTTGAATAGATCAAATCGGATATAAATCCTCTTTTTTCCATTTGGAAAATCTAACTTCCTCTTCGAGAAACTAGAACAATTAATAACCTTATAATCTATTGGGATGTTTCAGATTGGAATAATAAAAAAATATACACTCAAGGGAAGCAGGTCAGCTCCAACTGAAAGAGTCGTTTTAATTTTAGGTTAAACTTTGGCAGCACTTTTTTTGGAAACAAAAACACAATGGAGAGGATGAAAAATGTGACAAATAAGATGGCATGGAGCAGATGCAAACTACACACACAGCAGATAATCTTGTAGAGCCTTGTCCGAGCTACCACACCCTGTTGGGGGTCAGGTGCCTCGGAGCCCCTCCGGTCCTTTGGAAGCCCGGAAAAAGTCACTCACTCTATCTAAAGACTATTAAAGGAACGACTCTCAACCTGTTTCTAACTTTAAACTCTTGTACTCGTACTTGTACTCGTCGTCTTCCGCTTATCCGGGACAGGTCGGGGGGGCAGCAGGCTCAGCAGAGACACCCAGACGTCCCTCTCCCCAGACAACTCCTCCAGCTCTTCCGGGGGTAGCCCAAAGCGTTCCCAGCCCAGCCGAGAGACATAGTCCCTCCAGCGTGTCTTGGGCCGTCCCCTGGGCCTCCTCCCGGTGGGACGTGCCTGGAACCCCTCCAGAGGAAGGCGTCCAGGAGGCATCCGGTATAGATGCCCGAGCCATCTCAACTGGCTCCTCTCGATGTGGAGGAGCAGCGGCTCTACTCCGAGCCCCTCCCGGATGGCCGAGCTCCTCACCCTATCTCTAAGGGAGTGCCCGGCCACCCTACGGAGGAAGCTCATTTCAGCCGCTTGTATCCGGGATCTCGTTCTTTCGGCCATGACCCAAAGTTCATGGCCATAGGTGAGGGTAGGAACGTAGACCGAGTGGTAAATCGAGAGCTTCGCTTTTCGGCTCAGCTCTCTCTTCACCACAATGGACTGGGACAGCGGCCGCATTACTGCAGCAGCTGCACCAATCCGTCTGTCAATCACCCGCTCCATTCTTCCCTCACTCATGAACAAGACCACAAGATACTTAAACTCCTCCACTTGAGGCAGGAACTCCCCTCCAACCTGAAGATGACAAGCCACCATTTTCCGGTCGAGAACCATGGCCTCAGACTTGGAGAAGTTGATCCTCATCCCAGCCGCTTCACGCTTCGAACCTCCCCAGTGCATGCTGTAGGTCTTGGTTAGAGGGAGCCAGCAGGACCACGTCATCTGCAAAAAAAAAAGAGACGAAATCCTCTGGTCTCCAAACCAGACCCCCCCGGCCCTTGGCTGCGCCTAGAAATCCTGTCCATAAAAGTTATGAACAGGACCGGTGACAAAGGGCAGCCCTGCCGGAGTCCAACATGCACCGGGAACAAGTCCGACTTAGTGCCGGCAATGCGCACCAGACTCCTGCTCCGCTTGTACAGAGATCAGATGGCCCCTAATAAAGGGCCCCTGACTCCATACTCCTGGAGCACCCCCCACAGGGCATCACGAGGGACACAGTCGAATGCTTTCTCCAGGTCCACAAAACACATGTGGACCGACCGGTTGGGCAAACTCCCATGAACCCTCGAGTACCCTGTAGAGGGTATAGAGCTGGTCCAGTGTCCCACGGCCGGGACGAAAACCACACTGCTCCTCCTGAAGCCGGGGTTCGACTATCGGCCGGACTCTCCTCTCCAATACCCTGGCGTAGGCCTTACCAGGGAGGCTGAGGAGTGTGATCCCCCTGTAGTTGGAACACACCCTCCGGTCACCCTTCTTATGAAGGGGGACCACCACCCCAGCCTGCCAATCCAAAGGTACTGTCCCCGTCCACCACACAATGTTGAAGAGGCGTGTCAACCATGACAGCCCCACAACATCCAAAGACTTGAGGTACTCAGGGAGGATCTCATCCAACACCCAAGCCTTGCCACCGCGGAGCTTTTTAACCAACTCGATGACTTCAGCCTGGGTTAAAGAGTCCAACCCCGAGTCTCCAGCCTCTGTTTCCACCAGGGAATGCGTGATGGCAGGTTTGAGGAGATCCTCGAAGTACTCCTTCCACCGGCCGATAATGTCCCCATGACAGACTTGGCAGGCCCACGCGCATAGTGCTGGGAACGTCTGGCAGAGCCCTCGGCCAGGGATGTATTCAACTCTCACCTCCGGGAGAGCTTTGACCAGATTCCGAGGGATGTTGGAGACATAGAGTCCAAATTGACCATGTTCTCCACATCTATTGTCGATGCTGCTGCCCGTAGCTGCGGCCATAAGGTCTGCAGTGCCTGTCGCGGCGGCAATCCCCGAACCCGGTGGTGGACACCGGGTTTGGGACTGTCAAGCTGTCAAGCTGAAGAAGGAGTCCTATCGGCGGTGGTTGGCTTGTGGGACTCCTGAGGCGGCCGACGGGTACCGTGGGGCCAAGAGTGCCATGGCCCGGGCGGTGGCAGAGGCAAAAACCCGGACCTGGGAGGAGTTCGGTGAGGCCATGGAGAAGGACTACCGGTTGGCCCCAAAGCGATTCTGGCAAACCGTCCGGCGCCTCAGGAGGGGGAAGCAGTGCTTCGCCAACACTGTTTACAGTGGGGGTGGGGAGCTGCTGACCTCCCCACAGCAGACATCAAATTCAAAAACTAATTTTCTGAAAGGTTCCCCCTGGCGAAGTAGGCCAATCGGTGTCAGGGCATCCTGGATGGAGACGGAAACCAGGGCACAGCTTTTCCTGTCCAGTCAATAGCAATTATTATTAATTATTAAGGCAATTATTCCCCATAAATCAGTTCTGTTCAGCACAAGTAAAAGTTCAAGGCCTTGTATCAAGTTAATTCACAATCTAAGTTAACAACATCATCTATAAATAAATAACTCAGAAGCACATGGGAAGTTATAATTTCTATTCATGAAGTTATTCGAATTGATTAAATAGTTAAACACTCCTTTAACCCTTCTTGCTAATTATTCCACAATTTCCCACATTCACAGAAGTAAACATTTGTTTGTTGATTATTCACACAGTTTTACTTTAGAAATCCTTCTCCCCTCTGTGATTTTTGTTTTTGTGACCTTATTTCAAATTTACCAGGACATACTCTTTCAAGCTTTAACCCAACAAATAGAATTTTAATTGTTTATTTCTTTATCACGTTCCCTCTGTTGAAGTAACCCAGCCCACTCATAATTTATGAAACAGGTTCCACATAATTGTATTTTGTTAGTTGAAAGCAAAAAGATGAGTTAATCTTATCTTATGACGTTACGGATACTGGAATAAATTAATTTAATTTCACAAGCACATTTTTGATGTGTTAGCTGGAAATGAAATGTTAAGTCAAAAGATATCCAATTGAACCTATTCATATGTTCTTCCTCAGGTGCTTTCTGATTTCTATGAGGTTTCCTTTGGAGGATGGCTCTCCCTTCCTGCTATATGATTTGCTTACCTTAGTTTTGCCCTCACCCAGAGTTCCATTTGTTTCTCCTGTTGGTTCTTTGGTTAGAGCCTCCTGTGTGTTATGAGACAAAAACTTCACAGCAGATTGAAATCTTTGAACATGTCAGTTGCTCTCTCTGTGAATCCAGACTGGGTTCACACCTCAACTGAAGAGAGGAGGTGAAAGCTCAGGGTATGGTTCTTCCTGTCAGCAGCTGATGGGGAGTTAAACCCATGAGCTCAGTGGGTGATGATCTGATGGAAAACATCACCAAGGGCAGCGCATCCAGACACTTCATTTTTGTATTACTTTAGCCAATCGTTTTTTGATTGTGTGATCAGCTCTTTCAGCCGACCTGGTGAAAGTGTCAAGCACATCTCTACATCCTTTCACTCTGTTGTCAGAACCCATAAAATCAATAACAGTTTCCTTTAGGGTTTGTTGGGAACAGGAAATGTTCCAGTACCTGTTTTCATGAGAATCTTATATGTAGATAATATAATAGAGTCATCTTCTCACCTTTAACCCAAAATCATATTTATATTGTAACCCAGTTAGTTGCTACTTTATTGTCCGTTAACTAGTAGCCAAAGTTAGATATGTTCAAACCGTTATTTTCCATAAATTTTTTGAAATCATCCCCAGAACAAAGTATTTACATCATTTACCATGAAGGTGTCCAGTGTTTTGGACAACCTACTTTTCAAGCACGTTGATAATTTGATTATATCTACCTAAATTAGATCTTTGGGGTCCTTCCCCGTAACCTCTACCCCCAATACCAGATAAAAGTAATTTGCATATTCTGTACAACCTTAATCATACCAGTCAGTCATTTTCTACCGCTTATTCCATAGTAGGTCGCGGGGGAGCTGGTGCCTATCTCCAGCAGTCTATGGATACACCCTGGACAAGTCGCCAGTCCATCGCAGGGCAACACACAAACAACCATGCACATATTCATTCATACACCTAAGGGCAATTTAGAGTGACCAATTAACCTAACAGGCATGTCTTTGGACTGTGGGAGGAAGCCAGAGTACCCGGTGAGAACCCACGCATGCACGGGGAGAACATGCAAACTCCATGCAGAAAGACCCCCGGCCGGGAATCGAACCCAGGACCTTCTTGCTGCAAGGCAACAGTGCTTTATTCCTGTTAAACATTTGATCACAATAACCTGTCATTTTGTCCCCAATATATCCATTTCCATTTTTCCATCCTATGATTATTATTATTTCTTTTTGTTTTCTCTGAAGTCTAAAGGTTAGTCAGACAAACATTTGAGACAAACATTAAAACAGAAATTAGACAAACACACGCTTCAGCCTCCCCTCTTAAAGAAGTTTGGGCGGCCAAATCGTTTACCATCAAATTATTCAACCAGAACCCTATGGCAGAATGACAGGTTCTATTTTGTTCTGTTCCCATCCCAAAGAGAAGTTAGATCCAATTTCAACTCAAGAAAATTCATAAGAGATTTAAGTTATCACCCTCTGAAACTAAAACTCAAGAAATTGTTCCACCTTGCGAGCATCTGAACACATATAAGGAACACCGACATTAGAGAAAAACACAAGAAAAACAAAACTTGGTGCCCTCTAAAACGTTCATTAGTTGTCCGAACACAATTATGAATCAAAACCCAAAACAAATAATGAGCTCACAGAAACTAAAACATACCATTTGATCCATGAACCTTTCACTCATGTGGCCCACATCGTTCATCATTCATACCTTGGACCTTCATTCATTCCTGTCACACTCTTCTCAACCACACGTTTTCAAACCTCAAACACAATCTTTGGATTCCTATTGTTCCTGAACCCTAGAGATCTCATGTTATAAGTAATAATGTGTCAATGGACCCATTTGTCAGGCTGGTCCCTCCCACCTTTTCAGGCCTTCTTCACCTAGGAGAAAAATATACGTTTAGGGTTATTGCTCACATCATCAGGCAATATAGTGGGACGACTCTTCATCAACCTTTCCAGAGAAATCATGAGTATTGTGACCGGCAATGCCTGAAAATAATTTGATCATACAGTCATCCCAGTACAACAAATTAACACAAACAAGATATCACAACTTGGGTAGTGAAATCAGCATTTTTCTTTCTTTCACCATCTTTCACAACACATAGTCATATTTCTACATTGTTATTTCCATTATTATTATATACAAAGAAGACAAAAAATAAACGACATTGCAGTCTTGCTGTGTAACAGCTTAAGGAGTAAAAGATGATAAAAAGCAAATAGATTAGTTATAAACAGAATCATTTCATTCAGAAAAAGGAAAGTATAGCCTATCTTTGTAGTACCTGGTGGTCTGACACAAAACCTATGGATACTTGGCCTCTTATCTACCTTTTTGCTGCATCAAGTGGTGAAAGTTGGAAAATTAATTTGTACTTCTGCCTACCTCAATAAACCTATTTATGCATAAATAATGATGGTGCCATCTAAACATTATAAGTTAAGAAGATAAGCTTCTAGGAGCCAGGTGTAGCTCCTAGAAGCTACACCTGGCCTGGCTCTGTGTCTACCTGTGACACCTTTCTGGAGAGGGGAATCGTCCGAGCTTCTGTTGGCAACAACTTAATGCTCACCCTCTACCGATGATCCACATAGTCCTGTCTTTTAGTGTTTAACCCTTTCTCTCTCCTAGACATGGCGATTGACTGAGCTTAACTGTAACAAACTATATATGCTCTCTTTCAGACTCTAACCTTGAAAACTGGCTCAGAGTTGATCTGTTCGTTCTTTCTAGGTGAAATGACTAAAGGAACTACATCCATTAACATTTACTTTTCCTTCCCATAGAAAGTACTCCTGGATCAGTGCTTCTGTGTTATTTTTGTGTCTCTGCTCTGTTCTCTCAAACCCCCAGTCGGTTGTGGCAGATGGCCGCTCACACTGAGCCTGGTTCTGCTGGAGGTTTCTTCCTGTTAAAAGGCAGTTTTTCCTCTCCACTGTCGCTACATGCATGGTCAGTATGAGGGATTGCTGCAAAGTCAACGCCAGTGACTGTCCACTGTCTCTACATGCTTATCCAGGAGGAGGGAATGCTGCAAGTCATTGACTGGATGCAATCTGCTGGGTTTCCTTAGATAGAAAAACTTTTTATCCAATTTGAATAAATAACTGAATCTGACTGCACTGTTCAATTGTATATTAATTGGAATGTATGTACCTGACTTTTGTGAAGTGCCTTGAGACAACATGTGTTGTGAATTGGCGCTATATAAATTAAACTGAATTGAATTTTAGTTAAGTTTTCAGTCCAACTTTCCCTTCATTTTCTTATCCGTCCTTCTAACCTCTGTAATTTGATTTTGCATCACTGCAATGCCCCTCCTTATGTACATTGCCCCGAGTGCCATGTTGCTGAAAAGCGCTATAAGAATAAACTTGACTTGACGTGACATAAATCAGTATGTATAATCTGCCAGGGATTTTATTATTTGTAATTAAATCAATTCTATCATTTAATGCAACTATCACTTTTGGTGAAAATCAAGTTTTAATATAGGACATTCATTTCAATCTTGTCCGAAGGCGATGGTAGATTTTATTCTTTTCAAATTATATAAAGTTAACAGCCTTTTTCCTCCTGCTGTAAGTCTTAAATGAATAAAAGTTTTTCTAAGTTTAATCACTGCAATTATTTGTTGTAAGGTTTTCGACAAATCATCCTTTGGAGTCAGATAAAATCTGAGTCTAACTGGTCGAGCTAAAATCCTAAATTTAATATTGTTTGAAAGCCTGTTGCCTTAAAATTGTCACATTATCGTTCTGAGAATGTTTTTTCCCTTCCAGCTCGCAAACGTTTTCCACAACTGATGCTGCCAATCCTAGAACACGCTGATGTTATTTATGGCCATGCCACAGAAACTAATCTTCATCCCCTCAAACTTTGAAATACTCCCTATTTAGAAATACTTACTCCAATTTCATTCACTATACGTCCTGAGAAATACTGATAAATTATCTTTTTGTGTTTTACAACAAGAATAAGGAAGAATTTGACATTTTGCATTTCCGCTTAAAGCTTCATCAGCTTGGGTACTTTGGCTCTCTTACTTGCTGTATTACTGTTATTCGTAGATCTAAGCTGTATTTACTTTATTTTAAAACATCTTTTTCTTGCTTTCAGTAAGAATAAAGGTTCATTTATTCTGGACTTAATCATCACAGAGATGTGCACATGAATTCTGTATCTGTATGTGTTGTCTTATTTTGTGTCTTGATGTTAAGTGTATGTGCCAAGCGGTTGCTATGGTGGTGGTTGTGAGAGTGTGAGAGTGCGTGTTTGTGGGTCCTTGAGAATGTTGTGGATATTTCTGTGTGATTTATTTCACATTTGTTTGATACGTATTACTGTTGTTTTATCTTCTGTTCTGCAAGGACCCTGTCAAAGATGAGATGGTACATCTCAAGGGGTCACCCTTGAAATAATCAGTTGTCAGTGCTGCCACTTATACCTTTTATTTCTTTCCATACATAATATGTGTCATGATAGGGTTAAATAAAGTCAAAATCAGGTTGAAGGACATTGGTTCTTCCCTGCAAATGTTTCTGTTCGGCCCTGATAAAGCTGCTCCCTTGTAATCATCTGGTTCCATAGCAATTTTTGTAGTATTCATCAGCAAGATTATAACTGCTCTGAATGTTCTATTCTATTCTAGTATTTAGATCTATCTATATTTTCTAACGCAGTAAGTCCTTATTATATTTAAGAATGGGGTCATTAGTTTTACTAGTTGCTATTGTTCTAATATGCTAAGTGCTAATTTCATTAGTTCTTGTGCTTATTTTAATCTCTTTCCATACCTCGATGGGTCTATTCTTATGTGTAGTGTAGGCATCAAAAAGGGTCAGAGTATTGTGTTCATTTAATTGTGAATGTAAGTATTAAATCTGAACCATAGATAACCTTTTTTAAAATCTGGTTCAATTACATTTAACTGTAACTGAGTCCTGTGGAAAAAACTCACTTCTCATCCGTTTAGAAGGCTTAATGAAATTGATGAACACAAAAATGAAGGACACATTATGTCTTATATTCTTAGTTTGTCTTGCCCAGTTTTATAAACACACTGTACAATTTCTCTTTTAATTACACGTTGTATTTATTTCAAGTAACTAAAGTTTGTTTCAATTAACTCAAGTTTTCTCCATTTCAGTCCAGTCCAGTAATTCTGTTAAGGTGCATTTCATCTTGTGTTAAATTTGAGTCTAATTTGATCACTGGAAAAAGTCAAACCATCTGTTAAAATCATGTTTTGAGGGGAAAGGTTGTCCCTTTCTGGTGTTATCATAAAGAACTGACTTAATATTATGGTACTGCTGAGGATCAGAGCGTCAGATAGTTTAAAATGTTTTTACCTTTCAAGCAGGCGTCCATGGCCAGGACTGCTTCTCCAGACCTAATAACTCCAAATTCCAATTAGTTTCATATCAGAAAACAATTTAAATTAAATATATCCTGCCATACATACCCTAATTTTTACACAACATGAAACAGACATTCATTTCACAAAAACAGACAGACAAAATGGATAGACATTGGCCACATAAAAAGTTCGATTGCCCTGTAAGTACAGCATTTTAAAGTGGAACCACTTTGTGTCACTTAATGGTTAAAATTATTTCTTACCCTTTTCTTGTGAGTCGACAATTATTTCCGGGACCCAAACAAGCTCCATCAAACTGTTGTTTTAACTTGTTAAAGCGTCTTTGTGGTTGAAACTTGCTAATATATTTCTCCTCCCTGTCTCCAAGCATTGCAGAACAAGCACGGAGCTCATTTTCTATTGACGTCTCAGTCATTCTCTCACTTCACACACACACGTTCACACACTCTGGCCAACCAGGCGGTACAGCACTGTTTCCTGGTCCACATGAGAGCTTATTTTGTTATCTCTCAGACACCAAAGCTTATTCACAGCAGAGTTTATTCAGTGAGCTAAGGTCTGTTAGATTAGCATGTTAGCTTAGCATGTTAGCATGTAGCAGTCAGTCAGTGTCCATCAGTGTAATATGTCCCCCGTCACTTCCTTTCGCTCATTGTTATAGACACACACACATTCATACTGGCCATTTGATGTTATACTTTTATATTTATACAGCTGTTTATTCAAAAAGGATCCATCCGCTTTTAAATTTTTCTTATGGAAAAATTAGAGAGCTATTTAAACTCAAGACCCCTCTCGGCGGCGTTTTTGGGTTCTTTAAGAGAACCGCAGGATCTTTAAACCATGCCGAGGATGCGCATCTATCTCTGCGTGTTTTACTCACAAGGAAGTAAGCCGCTTTAAGGAGTTTTAAGAAGTCCAAGGAGCTATCGAAACCTAATACTTCCCCTCAGTGATATCTTTTGACCGTTCTTATGGAACGATCTGGAACCGACAGACCCTAACCGAGTTCGTGTGCCTCATTCAATAAAGGAAGCAATAAAGGAACTTCAAACCTACACCCTTAGATTTTAGCCTAAGTTTGGAAGAGTGTACCGTTCTTCCCGGGCTGTCACCTTTAAAATCCAACCGCTTATTAACACGTCTTATCACTTATTAATGCGTACGCTACGCAACAATTATTTTGAACCATTTCTCTGCCTCCAAGAATTACAAAAACAGCTCACTCAGAACTAACAACACAGCCAGAGTGTTTTTGCAGGAAAAACACTGGAGATTTTTATCTCTTTACCTGTTTGCGGCCGCTGCTGTGATGTGTTGTCCTTCCGTGGCAAACCTATCCTATCCAAAAGTGATTTCCGCTTCCGGGGCGCTTGCGGGAACACCAATTTGTCCGAGCTACCACACCCTGTTGGCGGTCAGACACCTCGGAGCCCCTCCGGTCCTTTGGAACCCTGGAAACAGTCACTCACTCTATCTAAAGACTATTAAAGGAACAACTCTCAACCAGTTTCTAACTTTTAGCTCTTTTAATCTAAATTAAAGCAGAGGAATGATTACAGAGATCAGCGCTGAGGCTCCCGTCCCGGACCGTCGCATCTGTTAGAGGATGACAAAGAGCCTCGATAGAAGCTCACATGTAGTTTTATATCTGGCACTCCAATGCAATGGATGTTCGCTCCCTCAGTGATTATCAGTAGACTATGTGTCACCATTGTGGTGTCTATCTGGTAGATTGTGCAGTAGCGGGTGTCCATCGCTAATCTAAGTGTGCTGTAGCTTTCTAATCAAACCAGTTATACCGGCTGCTCCTCTATCAACCCCAGTACCCCAGCCTCAGGTCATTTATGACAAACCTTGGGTCATTTATCAAAAGTGAAAGGGAAATATTAGAACTTATAATTTACTTTACTATTGTATAAAAGGGAAAAACAGCTATGAGCATATTAATAAAAGTTATTCCTAACAGCCTTTCCATAGGCCAATAAGGCATCACAAAATCCAGAATGATAACCGAAAAAACAACCAAAAATGTCAGTACAGGGAGTAAGGGAGAAAAAACTAGATTGGATTGAAGGTCTGTGAATAACTGTTATTTTAATATGCTCCCCATATATATATATATATATATATATATATATATATATATATATATATATATAACTAACTAGGAGCACTGAAACTTAATGAGGGTGCACTGTTGTGTTGCTATAGTTTGGTTTGGGTGAGAACCCTGACAGCGTGTTAGTTGGTAGAGCCAACTGCTGGTATAGTAATCTAGAGAGGAAGTGGATCAAACAATCAATGCTAGTTTCTGGCTCAGCATCAGGCAGGGATGGGCTGGGTCTTGACATGTTTTTGAGATGAAAGAAGATTTAGAGACATATTCCACATAAGACTTAAAGAATAGATAGTCCATGATGACACCGGTGATTCCAATCTGAAAAGGATGGATGGAATGAGTGTCTGTCTATATCCAAAGGCATGTTTTAAAACCTTCTGGAGAACTGTCTTTGGAGCCACAGCCAGGAATTTAGTTACTGTTCCTAAGTTTGTAAATTAGCAGAATAGGCTTTCGAGTCCTGATTGAACAAAGTGGTCAATTCAATGCATAAAGGATGATTTGATCAAGTGGGATTGTGTAAATGGCATAAAGCAGTGTTCCATGCAGACTGCCTTGATGCACTCCTAGATTAACTGGGGCTGCTGGAAAGGCACATTTTGGGTCATCCACGTGTTTGACTAGTAATTTTATTAAAATATAATGTAGTGACAGCCTTGTTAAAAAAAGAAAAAACGTTGAAGATTTTATAAACATTTTTACATGTTGTGATGGAGGCAGAATGTGCAGCAGATTTGTAAAGAGAAAATTGTGTATGGAGATGTTCAGTTGATTGTAAGAAAGACTTGATAGGATATTGTCTGTAGAGACCAGACATTTTTAGACAGCTTGAGTCATTTTTTTAAACTTTTGTTTTCTGAAAATCATTATTTAAGGGTAACTAATCTGTAATTAAGTTTGATATTAAATATGTCCCATTAAAGAATTTAGATTAACTGTTTTCTTGTTCAGGTAGTGATTTCATTGCATTATCTATGTGGTATTTTGGTTAGCTTTTTTATCTCTTGTCTTTAACATTGAGTATCTAATGAAACTTTTTTTGTATAAAATTTTTATTTTTCAGCTTTTGTTATCCAAAAGCTTTTATTAAACTGTATATTTAAGTTTACTGAAACATCCTCTGTTTGAATAAATTGACAGGAAAAAAGATGCAAATTGAGCAGCTTTAAATGCCAGCAGCTGAAAGGTCTCTGTGCAGCGGCAGAAAGTTGCTTCAGGTGACATTGAGCATGTTAAAGGAATGAGTCAGAGTTGCAATTGGCCTATAGTCACCACTGCCCTACTTCTCTCTAACAAAGGTCGTCACAACACTGCAGACTTTCAATTGCTGCTGTTGCTAAGGAGTGTCTAATGACAGCAATGTCAGAAATCTTCTGGATCAGGTTTTTGCAGAGGCAATAGGATTTTTTTACTGAAAAATAAAACTAATGTAACACTTCTGGTTCTTGTTTGGCTCTTGTAAGTGCCACAGGAATGTTTCAACTGGAATTCAGAGACCGAATGAAGGACTTAAGCATCAGCATTAAACATGATTCTGTCTTTGACAATAATTTTGTCATTCTTTCTTTAAACTAACCCTGTTATAATTATAGCAATTTATTCTTGGGTGACCTTTGCAGAACAGTTGTCTGGCATTTGACTGTAAGACAGTGATTTAAATAGATTAAAGTCTGACAAACAGACAAAACACACCAGAAATGTTTAAACTGCCGACTTGAAAGAGGTTCTTCTAAGTTAAAGAGGTTGGGAAACAATCACCGGACTCTACAGAGGAAGTTTATTAGGTGACGGAGTAAATGGGAACATTAGCTGGTGGGAACTGGACTGGAAAAATAGCAAAGAGGGACCAGAAACCAAATGCAGCAAAGTGATGGGGTTGAAAATAAATTAGTATCATCAATGATGTTATGAGTGTGAATTTCTGATGTACTCTTCTGCTTCTTTTTTCACATGATTGCTCTCTTTTTTCTTCTTCTTCACTTTTTCATTGTAGTTTTTTTTTCTTTTTTTCTTCTCTTGGTTTCTCACATTTTCCTTTCTTGTTTTTCACCAACCCATGTTTCCTTTCCTTCCCTCTTTCCCCCATCCTCTCTTTCCTTCCTTTACTTCGCCTCCTTCCTTAATTTCTCCTTGTCCTTAGCATTTCTTTCAGATATCTTTATCAGTTACCAAATTTAATTGTCTTCTTTTATTGAGTACTATTTATTCTTTTTAATCCTTTTTAATTTCTTTATTTTTCCTTTTTCCATATTTTATTTTCCTGTTTTTCTTTGCGTTTTGCCCTTCTTCTGCTAAATCCTTACCACCCTCTGCTGCTCCTCTCACCTCTCCTCCTTGCTGCTGGATTTGTTTTGCTCCTGCTCCAGAGCACATGAGAAGATGTGGGGAGGAGGGAGGAGAGCAGGGGCCTCTGATTGGATGAAAGTAGGTCAGTCCAGCCCACTCCTGTGACCCGGCATTCCTCTAACCAGGCTCAGAGTGCGTGAAGGGAATGAGGAGAAAAGAAGAACGCTGCTGGAAAATAAGTTCCGACTGAACAAAAACTCAGTTTATTATGGGTTAAGAACGCTGTCAAAACCAATGTGTATGTAAAGACGGAAATGTGTGCATATTAGTCAATAGTTGTGCATAAGTAGAATCCAAAAGAGGTATTGTATATTTTCTCTATAAGAATACAAAATAAACTGTTACAGCTTCAAGAAATTAAAAACACAAAGTTCAAGTTTACAGTTGTGGTTTATTCTTTATGAATAAAATATGCTATAACAGTTTGTGAACACAATTTCTTGAGAATATACAGGTCCTTCTCAAAATATTAGCATATTGTGATAAAGTTCATTATTTTCCATAATGTCATGATGAAAATTTAACATTCATATATTTTAGATTCATTGCACACTAACTGAAATATTTCAGGTCTTTTATTGTCTTAATACGGATGATTTTGGCATACAGCTCATGAAAACCCAAAATTCCTATCTCACAAAATTAGCATATTATTAAAAGGGTCTCTAAACGAGCTATGAACCTAATCATCTGAATCAACGAGTTAACTCTAAACACCTGCAAAAGATTCCTGAGGCCTTTAAAACTCCCAGCCTGGTTCATCACTCAAAACCCCAATCATGGGTAAGACTGCCGACCTGACTGCTGTCCAGAAGGCCACTATTGACACCCTCAAGCAAGAGGGTAAGACACAGAAAGAAATTTCTGAACGAATAGGCTGTTCCCAGAGTGCTGTATCAAGGCGCCTCAGTGGGAAGTCTGTGGGAAGGAAAAAGTGTGGCAGAAAATGCTGCACAACGAGAAGAGGTGACCGGACCCTGAGGAAGATTGTGGAGAAGGGCCGATTCCAGACCTTGGGGGACCTGCAGAAGCAGTGAACTGAGTCTGGAGTAGAAACATCCAGAGCCACCGTGCACAGGCGTGTGCAGGAAATGGGCTACAGGTGCCACATTCCCCGGGTCAAGTCACTTTTGAACCAGAAACAGCAGCAGAAGCGCCTGACCTGGGCTACAGAGAAGCAGCACTGGACTGTTGCTCAGTGGTCCAAAGTACTTTTTTTGGATGAAAGCAAATTCTGCATGTCATTCAGAAATCAAGGTGCCAGAGTCTGGAGGAAGACTGGGGAGAAGGAAATGCCAAAATGCCAGAAGTCCAGTGTCAAGTACCCACAGTCAGTGATGGTCTGGGGTGCCGTGTCAGCTGCTGGTGTTGGTCCACTGTGTTTTATCAAGGGCAGGGTCAATGCAGCTAGCTATCAGGAGATTTTGGAGCACTTCATGCTTCCATCTGCTGAAAAGCTTTATGGAGATGAAGATGTCATTTTTCAGCACGACCTGGCACCTGCTCACAGTGCCAAAACCACTGGTAAATGGTTTACTGACCATGGTATCACTGTGCTCAATTGGCCTGCCAACTCTCCTGACCTGAACCCCATAGAGAATCTGTGGGATATTGTGAAGAGAACGTTGAGAGACTCAAGACCCAACACTCTGGATGAGCTAAAGGCCGCTATCGAAGCATCCCGGGCCTCCATAAGACCTCAGCAGTGCCACAGGCTGATTGCCTCCATGCCATGCCGCATTGAAGCAGTCATTTCTACAAAAGGATTCCTGACCAAGTATTGAGTGCATAACTGTACATGATTATTTGAAGGTTGACGTTTTTTGTATTAAAAACACTTTTCTTTTATTGGTCGGATGAAATATGCTAATTTTGTGAGATAGGAATTTTGGGTTTTCATGAGCTGTATGCCAAAATCATCCGTATTAAGACAACAAAAGACCTGAAATATTTCAGTTAATGTGCAATGAATCTAAAACATATGAATGTAAAATTTTCATCATGACATTGTGGAAAATAATTACCTTTATCACAATATGCTAATATTTTGAGAAGGACCTGTAAACAACAGCGATTTGGCGTCACGTGATCTCAGGCTGGTTAGTGGAGTACAGAGTTAGTCGATTCGAGTTGCGCATGCGCTGTCACACTCCTCACGGCCAGTAAATGTAGTGCCGGAATGGGAGATAACTCAATCCAAAAGGAATATCAGGAACAGAGGGGAGATTGGGGGGGGGGGGGGGGGGGGGGTCAAGTGTATTATAAATAAAGCATTGTTCTTATTTTTTACTAAATTAAAAGATAGAATATAGTGGGTGGGTGGAGTTATACAATGATGTACAGTAGGTGGCGGTACGCAGAAGAAGAAGCGGCAGCAGCACTACAGCCAAGATGAGGGACCAAGACCATATATTAACGACATTAAAACATATATAAACTTTTTAACATTACCTGACTTTGTACCGTAGTTCCTTGGTCCGTCATCTTGCCGCTAGTGCTGCTGCTTCTTCTTCTTCTTCTGCTGGCGGTCCGCAACAAATTCAGAGGTGCATACCGCCACCTACTGTAAATCATTGTATAACTCCACCCACTATATTCTATGTTTTAGTTTTGTATTTCATAAAAATAAGAACAATGCTTTATTTATAATACTCTTGATTTCCCCCCTATCTCCACTCTGTTCCTGATATTCCTTTTAGACTGAATTATCTCCGATTCCAGCACTACTGGCGGTGAGGAGTGTGACAGCGCATGCGCAACGCGAATCGACTAACTCTGCTCCACTAACCAACCTGAGATGATGTAAATTCGTATTCTCATAGAAAAAAAATCGTATTTACAAACTGTTATAGCATATTGTATTCATAAACAATAAACCACAACTGTGAACTTGAACTTTTGATTGTTATTTCTTGAAACTGTAACATTTCAGTTTGTATTCTTATAGAGAAAATAAACAAAACCTCTTTTGGATTTTACTTATGCACAACTATTGACTATGAATATGCACACATTTCCATCTTTACATACACATTGTTTTTTGGACAGCAGTGTGTGCGTGGTTGTTTGTGTGTTGCCCTGCAATAGACTGGCGACCTGTCCAGGGTGTACCCCGCCTCTCGCCCATAGACTCCTGGAGATAGACACCAGCTTCCCCGCAACCCACTATGGAATAAGTGGTAGAAAATGAATGACTGACTGATGACTGTTTTTGACTGCGTTCTTACCCCATAGTTTATTGTTTTCACTTTCTGTGATCATCAACAGATTAATCACTTTTCTCCTTTAAAGCATAATTTATTGTTTCCCAGTTTGTCTGGAATTAGAGACATAATCAGCCACTAGGCACCACTGACAGGTAACCTATTTTATTATCTGGTTCCTCTTTTATCTCTCAGTGAGAGGGATTTCAGGTGAACTTGGAAGCAGAAAAAAAATAGCAGGCTTGTAAATCTGAGCAACTTCAGCCAGAACAAAACTGTCACAGCTTAACTCGGTGAAATGGGTCGGAGCATCTTTACAACTGCAGCTCTGTTTGCTGGTCCTGTTCTAGAGGGTCAGTCAGGATGTTCTAAAACTGGTCCAAGAATGGAAACCCCGAAAACCCAAGATAGGAAGGTGATGGACACTGTCACCACAGACCCGGGGCTCAGGAGGCCCATGCAGATTATGGTCCACCAGCAAAATGTCCTACAAAGAACACATGAGCACCAGAACCTGACCACAGAGTGATAGAAGGTGGCCTGCTCTGAGGGATCAGGTTTTCTTAGCATTAGGTTGCACTGTCGGAAGGTTGCAGTCTGGTAGGGGCAGTGGGATACTTGGGCAGTATCCTGGGAAGCTTTGAGTCCTGTTGGATGATTTATTCCAGTATTCCCTGCAGGCTTTGCACACACAAACAACCGTGCACACACTCATTCACACACCTAAGGCCAATTTAGATAGACCAATTAACCTAACAGGCATGTCTTTGGACTGTGGGAGGAATCCAAAGGTGAAAACCCACGCATGTACGGGAGAACATGCAAACTCCATGCAGAAAGACCCCCGGCCGGGAGTCGAACCAAGAAGGCAACAGTGCTATCAACTGCGCCACCGTGCAGCCCTCAATTGAATAAAAAAAATACTAAATTAATCCCAAAGGGACATTAAAGATGCACGAAGGTCCAAACCCAAAACGTCAGGATTTAAAGGATCTGCTGCAGACAGCCTGGTGCCTGATACTATCAGACCCACAGTGGTCCAGATCTGCTGTGAGTGTATAATAAACACAGGTCATACATGGTGCTGTTAAATTTCAAAAACTACTGATGTCATCTCTGATATCTGATTATTTCTATTAAAATGACGCTTTATTACTAATATGCGCTTATATTTCCGGTTAATTAAGAGTTAAAGCCTCTGCTGGCTGAACTGAAAGTGTGTGTGTTCGTGTGTGTGCGCGAGCTAGGGGAGTGGAGAGGCGGGTGCCTGGCTCGCAGTTTGACGTCATCCCTTAGTTGTCACGCAGGCTGTCAAGAGTCGCTCAGTGCGCTTCTCCCGCAGCCACATGCGCTCCTAAGCACGAGCGTTGCGTTTATTTTAAGAAGCGTTCCATGATTTCTGCTCTTCTCCGGCTGTTAGTGTAATCTGCAGAACAACAAGCTGCCTCCGAACCACCGACGCTCTCTGCTCTCCTCTGCCCGCTGCCGCATCTCCTCTGTTTTTCCGGTTTGTCCGACGCAAGGAGGCGTGATGGAGAAGATGTCCCGCCGGCACCCTCTGCCGCTTAATCCCGCCTTTCTGGCGCCGAACCCGCATGGAGTTCTGAAGTCCCTGCTAGAGAACCCGATGAAGCTACCGCTGCATCATGAAGGTGAGGCTGGAGGAAACTCTTCATTTATTCCCCGAATAATGTTCTCTGTCTTCCTGCTTCTTTCTAGTAACATTCCAGGCTCAGAGGAATGCAGGTTATGTCTATGTTTACTGTAAATCTTTGTTCCTGAACTTTCAGAGCTGCGCTGCTCATGCAGAGCTGCGCAGTTGTGCGTCAAGCGCACAAAGTTTCCATCCTGGCAGGGAGCGTCCTTGTGCAGTCAGGCTGAGCAGGAAGAATTTGGTCCTGCAGATAGGCAAAAACTGTTCCTCAGAGTGATCAGAAATATTCAGATTTGTTCTGCCTCTGTCAGCAGAGGTTCCGTTAACTGGATGGTTCGGTTTAAAACTCTCAATAAGACTCGAGAGATGTGCTTCCCGAAAAACTCTTCATTAGGTCATGCATGCCGTTTAAATCACTTTAGAAACAATGTTTTTAAATGTTCACCTCAGCTTAGTTTTTAATTATCAGTCATTTAATGATGGAGATTATCTGCTAACTGTTAAAACTGTAAGAAGAAAGAGAATAAAATCCTAGAAATGACTTATTCAAATTTCTTCTTTTTGTCCAGTCATAAGTTAAAAATCTATTTTCTCATACACACACGTACAAATTAAATTATCTGTGTGTGTATGTGTGTGTGTGTGTGTGTGTGTGTTCCTTTCTTGGCATCACAGTGAGAACCATTTTCCCGATTTCACCATCGAATTAAAGACCGTTTGTACCAAAGTGAGGACATTTTGCTGGTCCTCACGACCTATCTTGCTAACGGTTAGGTTTAGGACTAAGATGTGAATTGAGTTTAGGTTAAGGTTAGGGTTAGGCATGCACTGGTAATGGTTAGGTTTAGGGTTATTGTCAGGGTTAGGGCATAGAAAGGGTTGAAAATGACTGAAAATCAATGGAAGTCAATGGGAGTCAACACATGGTCCTCATTACATATAGCAAAACAAGTGTGTGTGTGTGTGTGTGTGTGTGTGCTTAAAACATGTCTGCATAAATCTGTTTATTGCAGTCAGTTTAGTTGTTCTGCAAGTTCTCAACATCTAAACTTCAAAGTATTATGTTAACTTAAAATGCATTGATCATAACTGTGTCCCGTTGGACCTTTGATAAATAAGGGTTCTCCTGTATCTGTGGACTTTTTAACATAGTTCCGTTCTGAGCAGCCAGTCAGAGTGAAGTCACATGAAGGAGTTTCAGAACCTGATCAGCTCAGACTGAGTTTGCATTTCAGAGATGTTGCTGACACTAGAGCCCTCTCCGAATGTTATCAATAGATAATAAGTACACAGGTTTGTAGTACCAGAGTTACCCGTTAATTGGACTGAATTGCAGTTTGTTCATTAAAGGTAATCGCAGCTTTTCTCAAAGGGACATTTTATCTTTATCCTCATCTATACCTATCTGTGTTTTTTTTATTTCCGACTCTGCAGATCAACCTTTATGGATTCACAGTTCAGAGCAGTCTTTATTTGTCAGGTTCCATCCATACATCCATCCAGCCTGATGGGGGCAGCACTGAATAGGCAACTGAAATGAAGTGATAATCAGTGAGGGAGGAGATCTCTTGTTCAAAAGAGCAAAAATTGTTTTCTCGTGGGAGTAGGTATAATCTTAAACCAGGGGTCTCTAGCTGCAACTCTCAAGAGCTTTTGTCCTACAACCTTTGAATCCAGTGACTGAACCATCATTTCAGGAGTAATTCGTAGGTTTTGGAAAGATCATTCAGTCAAAGATGGCAGGACAGTGGCTCTTGAGGACAGAAGTTTGAGACCCAGACCTTAAACCATGGGCAGCCTGTCACAGTGATCTGCATTTAACATGTGAGTCGCTATTAAGAATGCAAATGTGCAGAATTAAAATATGATAGAAAAAGATCGCCTCATCTCAGCGACCTAACAACTAGAGCTGATAGTTAAAATGGAGTGCAAATGTCTTCTACCTGGTGCGCTGCTTGCCTCGCGTTATGACAAATTGTGCACAATCACTGCTTGTGAGCTGGACTATGTGCGCCTTCTGTGCCTGCGTCTTATTGCCTTATATGGAATTTGATGTGACACAATGACATCTGCTTGCAGTAAAAGTAGAAACAAACTTTTAATATTTAAATGTACCTTGAACTTGTTAGAATTCAGCAGTTTAATTTGTGTCTGGATGTAAGCAAAGTTGTCAAACTAAACACTGTTACATGTTTGTAAGGCCCCTTTGGGTTTTATGTCTAAATAAAAGAAGTTAATATTAATTAAGAAGAAGAATTTTAATGCATATCAGAAAAAATAATTATTTAGCACCAGCAGTCATCTGTCCAGTGATCTGTCTGTCTGCCAATCTGTCCATCCATACATCCATCATTATGAAATAGGAGGTCATCTGATTGGAACTGAGGCAAATTTATTGGATTATTAAAGAATATTTTTAACATTGTTTTGTAGTCTTGCAAAGTTGTAAATTGCCAAAACAGAAGAATGTATCTGATGTTAAACTGTAAACACTCAGCTGTAAGCATTCCAGGTTGCAGTCTCCAACATAACCCTGTTTATCTTAGTCTGAAATGATTGTTGCATTTTCTTTATTTTCCAGCTTGTAGCAAAGAGCAGGAGAAAGAGAAGAACCTGGAGGAAGAGTGCAATGCCCCTCAGTCAGCTTTCCTGGGACCAACTCTGTGGGACAAAACCCTCTCCTATGATGGAGACACCTTTCAGCTGGAGTACATGGACCTGGAAGAGTTCCTGTCGGAGAACGGGATCCCGGCCAGCCCCTCCCAGCACCAGCAGGACCAGCACCAAGCACACCACGCCCTGCAACGCCCGCCGCCCATCATGACCACAGTGCGGCCCACCCCGGCACGCTCGGTGATGGACCTCAGCAGCCACGCCTCCACATCCATCGTCTCCCCCAACTGCCTGCACAGCAGCCCAGCAGCCGCAGGTAAATCACTCCATTATTTGGTCTTAGCTGTGCGGCTACTTTGAAATATTCCTAGCATTTGTTGCTCATTTTATAGCTTATTTGGGTTATCTCACATGCTTTAATTTTTAATTTTGTAGCTGTTTTCTCTGATTGCGTATTGAAAAAAAAACAAAAACAACCTCTTCCAGTTTTGTTGAGAGTCCTTTTTTTCTGAACTCATCATTTAGTCACTCCAGCCGAATCTGTACAAGCTGCTTAGTTTTCGGTGCATTAAAAGCAGAGTGTCATCAGCAGAGCTGTGATTCAGGATTCTTGGTCTATAATGAGTCACTATTTCTAAATAATTTAGATGCTATCACAAGGTACTCTCTGGATCTGATATCTGGTCATTAAATGCGAATTAGAACCTACAACTGCTCTTAAAAAGGAAAGCTTAAATTATCATATTGATTAGGTAAAAAAAAAAAAAACTGTACCTAGTACTTTGGATCCATTCGTAGTAATACACTCAGATGTTGATTTTTATTTTGTTAGATCCAACCTGCTTTATTCTTTCTGAATCCTGTCATATTTGACAAAAGATACACAAAATTAGATAGATGCATTGATAATTAAGCTTTTATTGATGTGTAATCAATTTAAATATTAAGGCTAGTTTATAATATTAAATATATACTTTAACTGGCAGTATTTATTTACTGAGATGTTGCTGGGTTAACACTGATTCGGAGCTTGCAGGGCTGTGGCCCTAAAAAACTGACCTTCTTAACATCAGTTTTTGTGCTTCTGTTTGCACGTGACTCCTTCAAAGTTGATCACCTGTACGTTAGTCAGACAAACAGACAGACTAAAACCCTGTTTGCTCGGATCTACCAGAAGCACAAGCTTCAGATCATCCTCATGCCAGGATGATCTGCTGCATAGGGGTCGTGTAATAAGGCAGGAGGATGGGGTCAGGTGACAGCATAGCGGGTGCAAAAGTGACTTGAGCTTAGATGGGGTAAAGATCAGATCATACAGATAAGAACCTGCTGTTGTTAGGGGCAGGAGTTGGAAATATGCCCCTGCGTAGTTTGCATGTGTGCATGCTCATGTGCCTTGGCTGTTTGTGCACGCTCATGTTCCCTCCTTTCCGCCGTTCACTTTCTTAAAGAGAACATTCTCTTTTCAGCTCTTCTGCTCTCAGTGACCCTCAGAAAACAAGCCATACTAACAGCATGAAGAGACATGTGACATGTTGAGTGTGTGTGTGAGTTAGTATGTGTATTTGACTGCCCTCCCAGCACGAGATCAGTGTTTTAAGAACACAGTGTTCTCTGCAGAAGTAGGCCAAGGGGCAGCTCTCACATCCACACATTTCCCTCTGAGTGTTTACATTCACATCCACTAATAAGTCACACACACACACGCACACACACACATTAATGTACATAGCATAGTTTTTCCTCTGATCCTGGAGCTGACTGTTTGAAGGTCTCCTGCAGATAAATTTGGAAAATTTCCTCTTTGTCTCTTTTCTAAGAATCCAAAAACTTTGTTTGCTCTACAAAAACTCCCCAAACTCTGATAAGACAGTAGATTTCAGAGGTAAACAATTCGGTCTTGTCAGGACACTGGAAGGTTGGATTTTCGCTGTCTTTGTTTTAAAAACTCTCCATCAGAAACTGTCCCCTTAAGTTTCAAAAACACTTTGATTTGTTTTGGACTGTATCACTTAGAAATCAAATAAGTAAGCATGAAATAATTTGACCAAGTTAGTATTTGACTTTGGTCAGTGTGTTTGTTGGTGACACTTGTGCTTGACTTGATTAGAATGCTGTGGTTTGGCAAAAACCAGAAAGATGAAAGATGGAAAGCTACCTATTCCCTGACAATCGAAGGAAAATAACAGCGACTGAATTTACACAAACATTGTTTTATGTGGATTTTAGTCATGCCTAAAGATTTTTGACAGAATATTCTCAAAACGTTCTTGTCTCTTAGTGTTTTATCTGGGAAGCATTTAAGATTTTCTACAGCAAAATGGGATAATCCTTCAAGTAGCTGGCACAGTCCCTTCTTCTAAAAATGTTTTTTAGGCCTGTTTAGAAAATAAGTAAAAAATGCCTGCATAAAATAATTTGACAAAACAATACATCTAAACAATAATTATTTAACTAACAACAAAACTAACCCAACATCTATTAAATATGCAAAATATGATATAAAAATATGATTTATATGATAACATTTTTTTATTAATTGCCATAAAAAACATTAATAAATTTGCATATTTTTAAAAACACAGGTGAATCAGTGAACATGTTCAAATAAATGAATAAAAATTTTTGAATGTATAAATAAATAAATGGCTACGTAAATCAATCAATCTGGCAAAAAAAAAAAAAGAATAAATTACCTTTTGTACATCTATAACAATAAAAAAGATACAAGAAGACTTTATTTGATATAGTTGACAGCTTAAAAAAGCTTTATTTTCCCTATTTTTCATGTCATATTTAGATTAGAACAATGATACAAAATAAAGGGTGTCACTATACATTAAACAAGATATTATATTGGGGTTTGTGATAGCAAAACAAATTTCAATATTTATTTTTAGCATCTTTAAATTTATTGAGGATAATTGACAATGGTACCAGAACTTACACAGTGCAACAAATTAGAGTATACTATAGGTCACATCCAGTGGGTGCTGTCAGTGTTTTTCCACTCACAAGCTCAAATCATTTTTCCATCCCGAGCCTGATATCAGCAGCTCCTAACTGTGTTTGATTTCAGCAGCAGCCACAGATAATCTGTTGCTATTTTGGCCAAATATAGCAGCGTAATCTAGTGCATAATCTGTCACGTTTGTATTCCTACAAGCCCACAGGACGCACAGCCGATAAAGAACAAGGGACAGGTTAGTCGGAGTCAGAGCAGATCCACAAAAATCCTGCAGGAGAAGTGGAAGAGCAATGAAGGTTTCATTCTTCATCTCAGGCACACCTGCTGTCACGTGTTTTAGCTCCTTCCCGAATGGTTTCTTCTCCTTTCACAGGTTTTGGCTTCAGATTTCAGATTAAATCCCAAAAAGAACAACATAGGAAAGGCACGTGGATATCAGAGACAAGAACAGACAGGGTGGAGACAGCTTCAGTTACCTACATCCGGCACAATTCAACTAAAAATCAAGTAAATTAGAAGAAAAAATAAAAAAGATGGAATAACCTGGTGAATAAATATGCACACCCATAAACCATTATATCTGTTGAAGCGCCTTTCCATTTAGTCTTCTTGGGTTTACACCAGCCATCAACTATAGTGAATTTAAAGTTTAGCTAGCTGTCCTAGTAGGATTTTCTTGACATTTGCATCAACGCCAGAATTTACAGAGAGGTTAGAAAGGATCCAAAGGATGACAGGGTACAAACAGTCCCATAGCATTATTATACTATGGCAAAGTGAAAACAGTCATCAATATTTAGAAAATATGGGACAAGAGTGACCTTTCAAAAACGGGATATTTCTCCAACTGAATTGAAAAAAACAAGCCAGAAACTGGAAAGGCAGGCTTACAAGAGGACAACAGCAGTACTGAAGGAGCTGCAGGAATTTTACAATAAGGACTGGTTGTGTTCTGAATGTGTCTGGACTACAGATTGGGGTTAAAAGACTGAAGTCCCTTTGCTTCTAAAGAAAACATTCAGGCCTGGTGAAAAAGAATGTCCTTTGGTGGGATGGAACCAAATATGAGGCTTTAGGACCACAGTTCCAAAAGGTATTCTGGCACAAAAACAACACTGTGCATCACCAAAGGAAAACCATGCACCCAATGAAACATGGTGGTGGCAGCATCAAACTCTGGGGTTACTTTGCTTCAAAAAGTGAGGTTTTTGTCAAGTCTGGTAAATTTTTGAACAATTCCAAAACCAGTACGTTTTGGCCTGTGATCTTCAGCAGAAGATCCCCCTGTTACCCTCATGACGAGACCTCGAATAAGGCCAGATGTATGAATGAATTCATGGAAGGGAAGGGAAGGATGGATAGATGGATAGACAGACAGACAGACAGATGGATGGATGGAAACACTATAGGATTACAGAATCAGAAATCAGAAATATCAGTTGCTAGATGAGTAATATCTTCAGGTCGGCTGATTCTTATTTCAAGTAAATTTAAGAAACTGAGTCACATAAACTTGACAGGTGGTGCATTTTTGATAAACTTTATTTAAACCTGTATTAGGACACATTTTCTGATGGTTTGTATTATTTTCTTCTGAAAACCATTTTCTAGAATCACAGCTAGTTTTCTATGAATCCCCTCCATCCATCTGATATCTTATCAGTCAAGCATGCTCTCAGGTCTCTGTGGGAAACATCAGGAAATGCACCTGAACGACACACGTTCTGCACTAACACGCACGTGTCGGGGCGTCTGTCAGCATCACGTTTTTACAGCAGTCATGCACCCACCTGCTCGTCCACATGTGACCTCAAGCCTCCAGCTCCCCATCCCTCAGTCACACCTGCTGCATTCAGCAGCGCCTGTCTGCAATGCAAGCTGCCTTTAAATCACTTATTCTTTTAAGGCTGGACACCACAGAGGACATCCCGCAGAACCAAAGCCAGCAGATCAAACAAAGTTGACACTGAATGAAACAGACACAGCAAAGAGTCAACCTAGAATGAAGGAACTGATGTCAAATAACCTTCAGTTACTTATCAACAGTTTTTAACCTTGTGGCAGATATAAAGATTGCGCAGAACTTCCACTGTACACACACACAAACTGTAATCAGCTGGAGAGGAAAATTCAGGAACTGTAGAACAGAAAACAAAATGCAAACTTGCATGTTCTAAACATAACAAGGACTATCTTTTAGCACCTTCAGGATTTGAACATGGATTAAGAAAAGCTTTATTTAAGTCAAAATGCAGGCATTAATACAAAACAGGAAACCACTTTTTAGAACTTCAAAAAGTCCTTATTATATTCTTGTGCGATGACTTGAAGCAAGTCACACAATCTACTGCACTAAATTCCAGAAAGTAACCAGTTCTGTTCAAGTAACCCATATTAGATGGAACCTGTAAGTAAACTGTAAGATATGGAATGAACCCTGAAAGTCGGGTTAAGGAACGTGCAAACTCCAGAAAGTAACCTGTAAATTTTCTTAAAGTAAATTCTAAATTCTGTTACCTCTAAACTTTGTCAACGTAACCTGTAAAATACAAAAGCTAACATGTAACTCACATTAAAATAACCAGTAAGCTTAATAAAAGTAGACACCCATTTTTGGCAAAGTAACCTTCAAATACTTCTTAACCTGTTAGTTCTCCTAAAGTAGCATGTAAGCTACAGAATGTAACCTGTGAGTTATGGTATGGCAATCTGTAAGTATCTAGAAAGTAACACGTAACATTTGGTAAAAGTAGCCTGTAAATTACAGAAAATAATGTGTAAGCTTCTGGTGAGGTAACCTTTAAGTAGTAGAAGTAGCATATGAGTTCTTGTAAAGTAACCTTCAAGTTATAATAAGCAGCCTTCAAATTTTGTTAAAGTACCCAGTAAACTAAAGAAAGTAACCTGTAAACTCCAGAAACCAACTTAAAAGATATTTTAAAGCAGTCTACATATTAAAGAAAAGTATCTGCAAAATTACCTGAAATTTACAGAAAGTAACCTGTAAATTCTAGTGAGGTAACCTGTGACCTCCACAAAGTGATCTTAAAGTTGCCCTTGTAATGGAGAAAATTACTTGTAAGTAACTTGTGACATGTGTTGGTTTTGTAAGGTAACCAGTAAGTTGTGTGAAAGTTTTGTGTGGCCCAGAAAAAAACCTGTGAGTTCTAGTAAAGTTACCTGTAAGCTCTAGAAAGCAACCTATAAGACTAAAAATATGAAAGAATACGTCAAGTAAAATGTTCTGTGAATAGATAAAAGAAAATGTAGCAGTGATGAAAGTGGAAGAAAAACAGAAAATATGTCATTTAAAGATGAAAACTGGTTTAGAAACTGTAGGAGATAAGCTAACCACAGCTCTGCCTTCATCCTTCAATATTTCTCTTGTTATTGCAGATTACAGTTTCTATTATCATTAAGTTAGACTGCCGCAATGAATTTGTTAAGAGAAAATGAAAACTCATGCAAAGAATGAATATATCTTGGTCTCAGCGCTTATAATTGAAATAAAAAGCACTTTGTCACCACCTGGTGGTTGAAACTTAACACTGGAGCTTAAACCTAGTGAATTACTAAATCAAATGTACTCTCTCACAACTGTTCTTATGCTACCGCAAAATCTTTACAAAAGAGAAAGAAAGAAACAAATACAAATAGACAATGAAAATCAGTAAAACTTAGAGGAGGGAAGAAACCAAAAAACAAAAACAGAATCAAGTAGAAATGTATACAGACTGATGAGCAAAGGAAAAATGTACAATAATTGTTAAAGGAATCATAGAAACTAAAAGCATAATTAAAGAAATTATTAAAGAATGAATAACAGCAAGGATAATAAAAGTAAAAAAAGTCAAAAACAGGCTTATTTCTTTTTTATAGCACTCCTCTCTCTTCTTCTTCAGGCCTCCCAAACTCCAGAAACACTCCCAGCCCCATTGATCCAGAGTCCATCCAGGTTCCAGTCAGCTATGAACCCGACCCGGCGGACTTGGCTCTGTCCAGCGTTCCGGGTCAGGAGATCTTTGATCCACGCAAGCGCAAATTCTCTGCCGAGGAGCTGAAGCCTCAACCAATGATCAAGAAGGCACGGAAGGTTTTCATTCCCGAAGATCTGAAGGTAAGTTGGAACCGGTCCTGAGGGTGGTACTGGTCCAGTCGGCCCAGTTTTCTCTTCTGTTAAGTTTTGTTTCTGCTTGTTGGTCACTGCTTGTCTTCTCAGAACAGAACGTCCCATATTAGAGAATGAAGATCAAACCTGATTCCCTTTTTGTATTCTGTAATTTGACAGCAGTAAAATGGAGGATCAAACTGGAAAACTATTTTCCCTGAACTGCAGAAACAAAGGAGGGATGGCTCCCCTCCTCATGATCTGCATCAGTCCAACCTGCAGACAGCTGCAGGTTGGACTGCACATCATCCAGATGTGTATCTTAATATGGGATTTAAAGATCTGAACAGATCTCCCTCATCTGTCACAGCTGATAAGAGCCTCACAGCAGCATCGGCATGCTGGAACACATAGAGTCCTTGGCCTGTCCGTCAGCAGATCTGCCCTCCTATTGGCCAGCTTCCTCTCCATAAGGGCGTGTCCTCCAGGTTAAGCAGCTTAAATGAGAGTGAAGAAGGCAGTGGTGGTGCTGTGATCCATCTGTCTGCCTCGCTTTTTAATTGTTCAGGAAAAAATTAGAGGCAAGTCTCAGCAGATGGAGGACAGAGAAGCAAACTCATTATTTTACTGCACTGGCCGCCCTTTTGCTTATATTTCAAATTTTCAGTAAATCAGATCTAAATTTTCATCAGCCTGATGTGCACCTGCTGCAGATAATATGCCCTTTTAAAGTATATCATTGCATCCATAAATATTGATTGATGGTTTTGGTGCATATGTATTCATTAAAGTACCTTTGATTTTTTACATTGACTTAAAGTAGGCATTGTCGTAGTCTGTTTTTTCATTTTGAAATGTGGAATTTAAATAGATTTAAAATGGAAAGATTCTTTTACAACAGTAAACCTTACATAGATGATTATACTCACAAAAGATAGGTATGACAGAGCTTTGTCATTAACAATGAAGGCATTTTCTAGAGGCTGGATGTGTCCTGCTCATAGGGACCTACTATAAGAGGCATGTCCCTGGATTTGCAACAAAGGAACTTTCTAAATGGTCCATACATCATGCAAATGAAATACTACCTCTAGAAAAACATTTTTAAATTTAAAGGCCACAAAACAGAGAATGTGTCTAAAGGCCTGAATAGTTTGTATCCTACTTAAGTTTTATTCAGTTTGATTTTCAAAGCTATTATATCAATTCTTTAATTTTGTACTTTTATTTACGTAATATGCTTTCCCTTCAAATCAAAACTGCATGAAAATGTTTTTCCAATTTGAGGGAAAACAGAAGTGGGCCTAAGAGCCCCACCCCAAACATCCGCCATTTTTCCATTTTATATCTTTGAAGTGATCCTTTTTTTGTTTTTTCTGTTTCCTTTTGAGCAGGATGATAAATACTGGGCACGGCGCAGGAAGAACAACATGGCTGCGAAGCGTTCCCGCGACGCTCGGCGGCTCAAGGAAAACCAAATAGCCATCCGGGCCTCTTTCCTGGAGAAGGAAAACTCTGCTCTGAGACAGGAGGTGGCTGACCTAAGGAAGGAGCTTGGACGGGCCAAGAACATCCTGGTCAAGTATGAGGCCCAGCACGGGCCGCTGTGATGAGGACCTTTACATCACACACACCAGCGACCCTCAATGCATGCAGTTCTTATTCCAACTGACTCAACTCTCCTAAACTACAACATTAAATTAACCTTCAGGCAGCATTTTTTCTCAGTCATTTTGTGTTTCAACCACACAACGAATCCTTTATTTTCTTTAAGCATCAGACTTACATGAACTGTGACTTTAACCTGCTCTGAGTCGAGTCAAAAAAACCACACCCGCGCAAATATTTCTGCGTGTGTGGACTTCTGAGCCCAAGATCTGATTCTCCACCTTCGTCCTTTCACTCCTGTTCATCATCATCCTCCCTCCCAGCACTTTAGAACAGTGGATGTGTGCTACAGACTCTGCCCCCTGCAGGTGTGTTCCAACAGTACACCTGTTTACATGTATATACTTGGCCCTGAAGACTGTACACAAATAATCTCTGCCGCCTCCAGGTCTATGAGACTGCCTCCTCTTTATATCTGAAGTCCTCAACCAGATTTAATGTTTATGGCTTGTAGAAATATATGGAGTTCAAAAAACAAAAGAAACTATTTATTTCCTGCTAGAGATCTATTTTTTTATTGTTTACGCCCCCAAAATAATGGAAGCTTACATAGTAGCTTTAAATCCATTAGGGAAGGTGTCTTTACACGCTATAAAATATGAAAAATCTTTATTAAAAGTAGAACCCAAAGAGATTCAGCACTTTCGTTTAGCTTGTTTTGAAGGCCCCTAGTGGAGAGGTTCAGGGTTCTGCAGAGCCCTCACTCAGGTTCTTTCACACTGCCGGATTGGCTCTGATAAAAAAAAAAAAGAAAACAGACTTGGTTTTCATTTTTAATTTAATGCTAGAAACTGTCACAAGAAACATTAACAATATCCTACAAAGATTTTCAAATCTAAAAAACCTGAATTGGTTGGTAGGGAACCATACCTTGTGTAAACCAGCTGATTCTAAAGCTGGTGTACACTGCTTTAGAATCCTGGCACAGAAACCTCTGTGCCATGTTGTAATAGTCAGTCAGTTAGTCATTTTCTACCACTTATTCCATAGTGGGTCACAGGGGAGCTGGTGCCTATCTCCAGCAGTCTATGGGCAAGAGGCAGGGTACACCCTGGACAGGTCGCCAGTCCATCGCAGGGCAACACACAAACAACCAAGCACACACTCATTCATACACCTAAGGGCAATTTAGAGAGACCAATTAACCTAACAGGCATGTCTTTGGACTGTGGGAGGAAGCCAGAGTACCTGGTAAGAACCCACGCATGCACAGGGAGAACATGCAAACTCCATGCAGAAAGACCCCCGGTCGGAAATCGAACCCAGGACCTTCTTGCTGCAAGGCAACAGTGCTACCAACTGCGCCACCGTGCAGCCTATGTTGTAATGGTATGTTTTGGAAATGGAAAACTCTGTTATCTTCCTGAAATAATTTTTTGGTGCTGCACCGGTTTTGTTCCCATTTGGACCTTCTCATGGCGAGATCAGTGACTATACTCCAGAAATATCCAAACATTGCCGTAATCACTATTAACGTTTTAAAATAAATCCTTTAATGCAGTTGTATGACAACCGGGGGTGTATTGTTTTACAATTTTTCAGGCTTTAACCTGAAAACATTCACTGACAAAACCAGGTTAGCACCCAGAAAGAATTTTCAGGTTTGGACACCATTCCACATTCAGATTGAATGCAGGATGCCTTGTATGTATTACAAGCACTCATCTGATGGGGTCATATTGTTGTTTTGAATTATGCTGGATGGTTGCATTGGAGCTTATACAGCTTTGGGGACAAACATGTCACCATAGCCTGATGTGGGACTATAAGGGCACCTATATATGAGCCATGTCATCCTGTATGAAGTTTTAAATATGAAATCCTCTGTTTTATGAATCTGTCTGGTGACCTTCACTCACCAATGTCAGAAGAGATGGTAGAGCTCCTTGAACTCAATTCATTTAATTCCCTGTCTCTGCTCTGTATGCGGACTAAACTACATCCATATTCCACCTTTCCATCTGGGTGCTAAACTCAAGGATTTTCTTTTAGGTCAGTGACTATTTCAACATGTGCAGCACATTGATCAAACAGAAAGAGATTATTTATGTAATCATATTTCAGGATTCCAGCTGAGTTTTGGTTTCTGGCAGTTACAATGTGTCAGCAGGTGTCATTCATCCTTATGGCATCCATATGGTTGTGTGACCACAGTGTTGCAGTGAATGAGCTGAGAATTTTCCACCATTTGTGCCAGACCTCAGTTTTGACATCACCATTCGAATATGTATTGAAGTGGTTAATTAAAGTGGTCACAGCAGAATAATGGGATTTATGAGTTTGTGATGACAGAGCTCAAATAATAATCAAATTCTCAAAATTATTTTCAAGAACAAGAAGAATATGGGATTTTTAATCCTATGAGAGAAGATGAAGGGCTTATTGTTTGCTGCTTGATATGTCAAAAGATGAATTTAATGAACTTTATTATGATTAGTACATGGGTTATTTCATTTTCGTCATTTGATTCTTTTAAACGGGGATCTAAAATATAAGTTAAAACCTGGCGAAAGACTGTTTTGAACTGTGACAATTAAAATTGAAAAGCTTTAGCTTAGCAGATGTTTGAAAGACACATTCAAACTGCTGAAATTGTTGTTTCTCTGATGTTGGAAATGAGTTCACTAGCTGATTATAAAGTTTGAATCATCCATTGTTTGGTAACCTGCTGTGTACCAAATATCATGTTTAAATTATGAAATACCATTAGGTTGAGATGTTAATGCTGAGGTTAGTGAGCCGGCTAGTCATGAGTGACTGTTAAATGACTGGAAAAAAACAAACAAAGGCTTAATAACTTTTCATCGGGCCTGCAAAATCTTTACAATAATATTAAATGTGCATTTGCTGATATTAACTTCATGGTGCGTAAGATGCTAAAAGTGAAGTTAGTCTGAGTTCTTCAAATGAAGCAGAAAGTTGGTTGAAGTAGGTATCAGTAGTTCAGACCTTGCTTGCAGGAGACAGCATTTCTTTCAAAGAGAAAACAGATAAATTCCCTTGTAGCAGAAAGTTCATCAGCTAGACAGACCAAGCCCCTTCAAAACCCTACAGATGCACCATTTGGAGTTTCATGGCCGATGAACGTAAATTCTTAATCCAGCATGTTTCACAAAAAAGATTAAAAAGAGCACAGGCTGTACTCTGTTAAGCCTTCCTGGTATATTCTGAAAATCATACACTCTCTAGTAGCCTAATTAAACTGCAGACATGTGGCATCATGTTGAATTGAAATGCTCTCTTTGCCTCATCTCACTTAATTTTCAGCACCTCATTTAAAACAATTCAAATATGTCATTGTTGTGTGAATAACAGTTTATTGGTGGATAATAAACTACTGCATTTTTCCATTACTGTATGCTGAGGCTACAGTTTGTATCTGACCATTTGATCTGCTAAAATTCACCATTATTCCGGCATAAATTCAAGTTTACCTATAGATGTCTCAGGTTTTGTCTTAATTCTTCTATGGATTTTTTAAAAGTTATTTAAAATACCAGAAATTTGTGTTGAGTGATTGGGTTAGCATTGGGGACTGACTGGGAAGTTCTATTGACCCTGCAGGAAGGACCAGCAGGATGTCTCAAGAGGTCACAGTAATTAGATCAGTACCACATGGTGGATCAAATCATTTTTCTCTGGAGTTGCTGTTGTCCATTTTGTTTTATTGTTTAGCTGACAAAACTGCCCTAAGCTAAATGTGCCAATGATGTAGAGGTTACAATTAGCTAAAATGAACTTTGGCTCACACCAATATAAAATATTTGTTCAGGAGTGTAAGATCTTTATTTCTTTTACTGAAAATTCACTTTGAAAGAACATTTTTCCCCTGCAGGTAAGATACTGACCACTGATTACTATCTCACAGAATCCCTTTAAGTTTAATGATGTCTGTTAGCCATTAGGGACCAACTAGTCCAGGAGAGACCTCGTCACATCACTAAACCTAAACCACATATTTACCTGTAACCAATAAGGATCCACGCAGTTAATAAAAACAAACAAAATAAAAACAAAACAACTAATTCCTTTAAAAATAGACTACCTTACTGGGTTCCAATTTGGATCGAACTTTTAAAAGGTTTTACCTAGATGTAAACTGATTTGGTCCTGTTCAGTCCATCATGAGGGTCTTAAAGGATTTCAATCTCTGAAACAAGTTACCCTCCTCAATGGCAGGCTGAGCCATGAATGCACATTTATAACATTTTTGGCTGGGTGGAGTTGTCAAATACTGTGGAACACCTTCATATTCTTTATTAAAGACCAAAAGAAAGCCGAATATTACAGAATATATTGGTTATGTGAAGTTTTAATGTTTATACAGATTTATTCTTGTTTTTTTTGTACAGTCTGTTTTCCTACGTAGATAACCCTGTGTATTTTGGAACAGCTTTGTTAAAAATAACAGCTTTGTTAAAAAGAAGCAATATATATATTTCACATGTACATTAATAATTAATATATTACTATGTTGGCGTTCCCACCTGGTCTGGACAATGCCTGGGCATTATGGAAATTTTTCCTTTCCTCCCAGTGTAGTTGAAATACCTCAGATTCCTCTTCATCACACCTGTCCAAGTGCCACATCAGCTGGTTGCTAGGACACCATGTATTCCTCCTCCTTCCTCCTGAGTTTTCAGAGAGGCCTCTGTGCCTCAGTGTAGATGGATGTACAGTTTTGGCACATAAGAATGTATTCCCCAACATAGCACTTTGGGTTTTTATCTCCTTCTCTGGGTTTTTCTTTTTTTTTTTTTGGTTTGTCGATGTGATTTCTCTATATCTCCTGCATCCTGTGTAGTTACTAACACCTTTTTCTTCCGACTGGGTTATGTTTCTCATGATCAGTATAAAAAATTAAAAAGTCTTAATCCGTTCTTTGTCTCAGAAGATTTTGTTCAAAGACTTTGTCGTCCTTTTTCAAGGCAATGTTTTACTACACTGAGGGTGTAAGAAGCAACTTGTTTTGTTTAGAGTAAATATAGGCTCAATCCCAGTTTTCCAGGCTTGCCTTTCCCTCATGGATTATGGAGTTGTAATCATACTGTTCATTTGGTACATTTAGGGCCATTTTCTTGAGTTTTTATAAATTTAATTTATAGAACAAATTTTGTTCAGTATAACAAAACTACAAAAATCATATTTAGTCTGCACTGTCCTCCATAAATGGGATTGTTGGAGCCAGTCTTATTAAAAAATAAGAAAAATGAATTAGAGGCCAAAACCAGCTCAATGGATCTCTGATGCTGATCTCGGCCTAACTTTTAGGAGTCTTATAAAACACCAGGAACCAAATTGTTTGGTTAGATCCTAAATGTATCATCTAACTTATATCTACACTTTTGACTCCATTTCATAGTTGCTGATAAAGTGGATCAATAGATTAAGACAAGGGTTTCCAAACATTTCACCCTGGGACCCCCACAACGACATTGCCAGAGACCGGTGACCCTCTGAAAAATAAATATCATATATCATATCATATAGTATTTAATTATTTAATGGGAAATTTCATAGTACATTTCTTTATTTCATGGGACATTAACATATATTTATTTCATGATAAATTATTTTATTCAGTTGTCTCTTTTGGCCTTTCAAACGTCTCAGCGGTCACATCACGCTTCTGGAAGTCATCTCACGACCCCCCACTTGGTGTCTCGCAGTCCCCCAGGGGGTCCTGGCACCCACTTTGGGAACCCCTGGATTAAGAAACCAAATTTCTCAAAAATGTATTTTCTCCATACCCAATAATCAGTTTCAAGTATTCGATGAAACAACTAATAAGACTATGCAGACATAATAAGACTATGCAGCTTAAATTTCCAACTTCTTTTGCCACTTTATTGAGAAAACATGCCAGATTTTGGGGTGAAAGGTGATGCGATTATTAGCACTGTTCCTTTTCAACAACAAGGCCCATGGTGCAAATCCAGATTTTGTTGGCATTTCTGTGTTCAGTTTGCATGTTGTCCTCTATGCATGTATTGGTTCTCTATTGCTTCTTCGTCTTCCTCCAACATTCGAAAAACATGCATGCATGATTGGCTACTCTAAGTGCTCTGGTGTCAGTTATTTGTTTCCCTGTGATGCGCTAGCAACCTATCCAGGAAAACCCTTGTTTCTTTGTATGAAATGTTGGACCTCATCTTTAATGGTTTCAAATGAACATGGAGTCTGTCTAAATATGTGCTACACGAAGGATATAAAAAAGAAAATAACAAAGAGGGTTTTGATTGTGTTTGTCTGACAGCTGATGACCACAAGAAGGCAGCACCTTCTCTGATAATGTGGAAACATCAAGACAGAGAAAAAAAAAAGAAAAATATTGTTTAAAACTCTTAAAACATAAAACGATACATAATTTGCTCTATACATTCTTATTCATCTGCTTCTGCAAATTATTTTAGAACTCTTTTTAAGGACCTAAGTCTGAAATAAATTGTACTCAGTGTTTGAATTACCTAATACTCATGTCCACTAGTTTTGCTTCTAAAGATCCAGACTTCCTTATAACCTGTTAGTCTGGATCAACAGTTTTCCAGGCTTTCTTACACACTTTGTCCTTGGACTTTGGCTACATTTTCACCCAGTTTCAATGCACTTCCTTTCAGAGAATACACACACACAGATTCTTCAACACAGCCACCTTTTGCTTTGATCACTGCTTTGCTCTCTTAGCATTCTCTCCATGAGCTTCATGAGGTGATAGCCTGAAATGGTTTTCCAAAGATTCTTGAAAGAACTCCCCAGAGGTTCATTGAGAGATGGCCAAAGGTTAATTAATATTTCAGTCATCACACCAAATGGTGGCTTCTTGTAACATATAAAACATATTTAAAGTAATTCTCCAATTTTTTGCTTGCTACATAATTCCATATATGTTATTTCCCTGTTTTGATGCCTTCAGTGATAATGTATGTACAATGTACAATGTCATAAACATAAAGAAAACCATTAAATGAGAAAGGCATTCTAAAACTTCTGACTGGTTGTGTGTGTATATACAGTGAGGAAAATAAGTATTTGAACACCCTGCGACTTTGCAAGTTCTCCCACTTAGAAATCATGGAAGGGTCCGAAATTTTAATCTTAGGCGCATGTCCACTGAGAGACATAATCTAAAAAAAAAAAATCCCCCAAAAATTAGTTTTTAATAGTTTATTTGTGTGTTACTGCTGCAAATAAGTATTTGAAGATCTGCCAATCAGCAAGAATTCTGGCCCTCAAAGACCTGTTCCGACTCTAAAAAGTCCCCCTCCACTCCGCTTATTATTCTAAATTAGAAGCACCTGTTTGAGGTCGTTGGCATAAAGATGAATAAAGACACCTGTTGCATAAAGACACCTGTCCAGCCCACACAATCAGTAAAACTCTAACTACGAACATGGCTAAGACCAAAGAGCTGTCCAAAGACACCAGAGACAAAATTGTAGAAAATGGAAGAAGCTAAACATGACAATCTCCCTCGTACTGGGGGTCCGTGCAAGATCTCACCTCGTGGTGTATCAATGATCCTAAGAAAGGTGAGGAATCAGCCCAGAAATACACGGGAGGAGATGGTCAATGACCTGAAGAGAGCTGGCACCACTGTTTCCAAGGTTACTGTGGGTAATACACTAAGACGTCATAGTTTAAGGTCATGCATGGCACTGAAGGTACCCCTGCTTAAATTAGCACACATCCAGGCCCGTCTTAAGTTTGCCCATGACCATTTGGATGATCTAGAGGAGTCATGGGAGAAAGTTCTGTGATCAGATGAGACCAAAATAGAACTTTTTGACTTTTTGGTCTTAATTCCACTCGCCGTGTCTGGAGAACGAAGAATGATAAGTACCATCCCAAAAACAGCATCCCTACTGTGAAGCATGAGGGTGGAAGCATCATGCTTTGGGGGTGTTTTTCTACACATGGGACAGGACAACTACACTGTATTAAGGAGAGGATGACCGGGGCCATGTATTGCGAGGTTTTGGGGAACAACCTCCTTCCCTCAGTTAGAGCATTGAAGATGGGTCGTGGCTGGGTCTTCCAACATGACAATGACCCGAAGCACACAACCAGGATAACCAAGGAGTGAGAAGCATATCAAGGTTCTGGAGTGGCCTAGCCAGTCTCCAGACCTAAACCCTATAGAAAATCTTTGGAGGGAGCTCAAACTCCGTGTTTCTCAGGGACGGCTCAGAAACCTGGCTGATCTGGAGAAGATCTGTGTGGAGGAATGGGCCAAAATCCCTGCTGCAGTTTGTACAAACCTGGTAAAAAACTACAGGAAAGGTTTGACCTCTGTAATTGCAAACAAAGGCTACTGTACCAAATATTAACATTGATTTTCACAGGTGTTCAAATACTTATTTGCAGCAGTAACACACAAATAAATTATAAAAAAAATCATACATTGTGATTTTTTAGATTATGTCCCTCACTGTGGACATGCACCTAAGATGAAAATTTTGGACCCCTCCGAGATTTCTAAGTGGGAGAACTTGCAAGGTTGCAGGGTGTTCGAATACTTATTTTCCACACATATATATATATATATATATATATATATATATATATAGGGGTTGGACAATGAAACTGAAACACGTGGTTTTAGACCACAATCATTTATTAGTATGGTGTTGGGCCTCCTTTTGCGGCCAATACAACGTCAATTCGTCTTGGGAATGACATATATAAGTCCTGCACAGTGGTCAGAGGGATTTTAAGCCATTCTTCTTGCAGGATAGTGGCCAGGTCACTACGTGATACTGGTGGAGGAAAACGTTTCCTGACTCACTCCTCCAAAACACCCCAAAGTGGCTCAATAATATTTAGATCTGGTGACTGTGCATGCCATTGGAGATGTTCAACTTCACTTTCATGTTCATCAAACCAATCTTTCACCAGTCTTGCTGTGTGTATTGGTGCATTGTCATCTTGATACACGGCACCGCCTTCAGGATACAATGTTTGAACCATTGGATGCACATGGTCCTCAAGAATGGTTCGGTAGCCCATCTAGCACAAGTATTGGGCCAAGACAATGCCATGATATGGCAGCCCAAACCATCACTGATCCACCCCCATGCTTCACTCTGGGCATGCAACAGTCTGGGTGGTACACTTCTTTGGGGCTTCTCCACACCGTAACTCTCCCGGATGTGGGGAAAACAGTAAAGGTGGACTCATCAGAGAACAATACATGTTTTACATTGTCCACAGCCCAAGATTTGCGTTCCTTGCACCATTGAAACCGACGTTTGGCATTGGCATGATTGACCAAAGGTTTGGCTATAGCAGCCCGGCCGTGTATATTGACCCTGTGGAGCTCCCGACTGACAGTTCTGGTGGAAACAGGAGAGTTGAGGTGCACATTTAATTCTGCCGTGATTTGGGCAGCCGTGGATTTATGTTTTTTGGATACAATCTGGGTTAGCACCCGAACATCCCTTTCAGACAGCTTCCTCTTGCGTCCACAGTTAATCCTGTTGGATGTGGTTCGTCCTTCTTGGTGGTATGCTGACATTACCCTGGATACCGTGGCTCTTGATACATCACAAAGACTTGCTGTCTTGGTTACAGATGCGCCAGCAAGACGTGCACCAACAATTTGTCCTCTTTTGAACTCTGGTATGTCACCCATAATGTGTGCATTCAATATTTTGAGCAAAACTGTGCTCTTGCCCTGCTAATTGAACCTTCACACTCTGCTCTTACTGGTGCAATGTGCAATCAATGAAGACTGGCTACCAGGCTGGTCCAATTTAGCCATGAAACCTCCCACACTAAAATGAGAGGTGTTTCAGTTTCATTGTCCAACCCCTGTATATGTATATGCTAGAACAAACAAGATTTTTTACAGATTTTGATCTGGGTATTATCACATTTCTGATTGGTGCTTTATAATTTCTACCTCCAAGATTGCTTCATCCTGATTTCTCCACTTCACTCCCATCACCATGCATGTCTGTTTCCCTGGCAACACAACCCTCCCTCCCTTTCTGCCTGTTGTTTCTTACCTCAGGAGGGGAGATTCCTCTGGTTTTGATCAAATTAAAAAGCCTTAATGCATATTCTATTGCAACTACATGTTTGTTTTTTAAAGTTATATTTTTCTTTTTCTTTACAAACATCCACAAACCTGTAAGAGTACTTCAGTCAACCAGACGTTTTTTCCTGGATGTTCTGATAACCATAGAGGATTCACTGTGACATCCATGGAATAGCTTACGTCTACGTGTCCACTCTGCTCAGACTATAGATTCATTTTTAAGTGGCTGAAAAAACGTATCTTTCTCTTTGGTTTTTGACTAAAAAGAGCATCCGAAGCTAAACGGCTTTTATAATTTTTATTTCATTGTATGGTGTTTATTCATGTTTTTTTAACCTTTATATTTGACAAATGATTTCTCTCATATATGAACATGATGCTTTTTTTCTACAAGCCAAAAATTTGAAAGCATATTTTACAGAATGCGAGCTGTCATTCCATCTCCGTCCACCAGATGCCAATAGAGCTCTCCTCGTCTCTGTCAGGTGACCTTGTTTTAAGCTGCACACCTGTATCCTCCTGCCTGTATGTCTGCAGCTGCAGCTTGAGTCTGTTTCAATAAAGTGTTGCACTCTCTGATATTCCGTTCTGCTCCCGATCAGCTGATGGGGTTTCTGCAGTTTTAACCTGGTTTAATAAATTGAAACATCATTAAGATCATTTTTGTCTTCATGAGGTTCCAAAGGCCATTACATCTAATACTAACAAACACGTATGGCATTTCTCTACTCCCAGTATTAAGCCAAAATGGGTAAGCCGTGAGTGAGGTACTAAGTCTTGCTCATGATCCAGCCGCTTGCAGAAGCATTTTCAGCAGCAGTAACTCACAGCAATTATTTTTTATCTGAATTTAATTGGTCCAATCTTTTTTCCGTTGCTTCAGATTTCAGGTTCCAGCACAGCTCTCTGAAGATTCCACTGCAGTATTTTAATCAGGTTCAGGTCTGGACTTTGACCAGACCATCACAACATCGTGAATATTTAATTTTTTAGCAATTCTGTTTTAGATTTGATATGGTTTTTGGGATCATTGTCCTGTTGATCAACCAGTTTAGGCCAAGCTTCAGATGTCGGTCAGATGGCCTCACATTTGACTATTGAATACTTTGATTTACAGAGGTGATCATGGGACACTCATTGACTCCAAGGTGCCCAGGTCCTGTGCCAAATCATCATTTCTCTAGCATTTATGACATGATGAGTTTGTCCTGATTTGTTGCGTTTGTTTTTCTCCTGTCACGGTCCTGTGGATTATGGCCAAACATATCTGGCTTGGTCTTACATGTCCAATTGACATTGTTCCAGAAGTCTTCAGTTCATTCAGATGCATCTTTGCAAACCTAGGTGGTGCTGCCATATTGTTTTTAGAGAGAAGATATTTGTTCAGTCTTTTCCTTATTGTCCTGTCAGAAATTGATGCTTGTAGTGTGGGAAGACTGGCAGCTGTTTAAATGTTTTTAACTTGGGAGTGATGTTTCTTCTTGTAGAATGATGGACTTAAAATAGTTGGAAACAGCTAACCCTTCCCAGATTGATGTTCAGTAAAAGTAGCTTTGTTAAGGTCATTGCTGATGTCTGGATTTCGAATTTTAGCTTTTGCAATAATTAATTTACCAAGGTTTTATTGACATCTTATATTTTTGGAACAACAGAGACCTAAATCAGAAGGATTGCAAAACATGGAAACATGTATTGTAAGCAATTCCTGCATACTGAAAATTCCCCCTCATACAAACTCTTCAGAAATGTATAGAAGTCTGGTCTGTTTTGTTATGTTCGTTAGCTTCTTATTTTCTGTCCTTTGTATTTAACCTGAAATATAAATTAAAAGGAAAACACTGAAAATTGTAAACTCCTTTCTGAGTCAAGCACTCAAAGTTTCCATTATCTCATAATCCTCACACTCTGCCTCAAAACACGAAATGAACAAATATAAGAACACACATCAGGTCTTTGGTTCAAAGCCTCAGAAAAAGGCCACCAAATTGGTTTTGTCATTATGTAATCCCACTTACTGAAAGTGAAAGCAGCAGATCAGAATGTTTGTGTAATCTCAGTTTAGAGTTTAGACGTCACGCTCTGAGGCAGAGCAGTATTCAGAGCCGGTTACAGCCTGGTCTGCAGGTGGGTCTTGAAATCTCGCTGCAAACTGTTGGTCTGCACTGACTAGTTGAGCTGAAAGGGTGTGACGTCTGATTTGCTTTCAGTATGAGCTCTCAGGCTGTCTGACACTGTAATACCTTGTCTGATGTTGAGATTTCTGTCTGCTGCTCTAAATTTCTCACATCTTTACTTTTGCTGTTTAAACTGGAGTTTATCTCCAGGTGATCTTGAAATACCCCTTTATTAAGTTCTATTAATGTTGGGATTGTAATTGTTTAATTGAATCCTTCTTCTAATGAGTTGGAATTACTGCAACCTACAAATATAATGAATATACTGTGGATTTTCTTTTATCCACAAAGTGCCACAATTATACAAACAGCCTGCGAGTAAGTGCTGCTGAAATTTCTATAAAGTCTTTTAACCTAACAAGACCACTTCTGGTTAGTGGTGATGTCTGAGTGCAGTTGTCGGTTTCTTTCATAGAAACTGGTTGTTTGACAGTACTCATTGGATTGACCAATACTCTTATAGAGGGCTTATAGATTTACATTTAAGTTGGCAAAGTCTTTTGGAGCCTGTTTTAAACAATTGCAGACTCCATGATCATCAGTTCAAACACTGTCACCACTTTGCCGAGGTATGGAAGGAAACCCCAGCTGCTCCCCTCAGAGGAAAAGCAACTGTTCAAGATGTTCAGGAACAACCAGGAGGATCCACCAAGGCTTATTCCTAAAATGAACTGGAAACAGATATAAGACTAGCATAAAGACAGTTTAACATCACTATGGAGGGAGAGAGTACCAAACCAGAAATATGCCAGTGCTCCAAAATTGACACCTTCAAGCTGGACTGAAATCTACAGCTGACTTGGACACAGTTGGGCATGCCAACATATAAATGAATGGATAAAGCAGACTAACATTAAACCTCTAGAATTGCCTAACCACATTTGTAACTTTAACCCTGTTGAAAATGTATGTACTCCGGTAAATGCCGATCTGTGATATACTGTAGGAAGCCAAATAATTTAAATTAACTCTAACAAGAACATCTAGAATGACGCCAGAAGCTTCTCAAATGGCTAGCTTATGGTTGGAGTGCAACTTATTGGGAGTGGACCAAGAGTTGACCAGAAACAATCCAGTTTAAGTTCAAACTTGTGTATATATATATATATATATATATATATATATATATATATATATATATATATATATATATATATATATATATATATATATATATAAGCATTGCACCCTGGAAAATGAAATTGGGTGTTATTCTGTTTTGCAGAATAATGCCTTAATGAAGTAAGGCCCCAAGGTGTCAGTAGGGTCTTTAAAAGAACAAGGAAAATCAGATAAGTTCCAAACAGTTTAATGAGATAAAAGCATCAAATTGTGTGTGAACACAAGTGATTTAAAATAGATAGAACAATATATTTACTTTAAATTGATATGAGAACAGACATATTCTTTCAGGCTTATGAGTCAAAAAGTTTTGTTTCAAATGAAAAACATGAATTTATTTATAAGTTGTGTTTTATGTCATGAAATAAAAAAGAAAATGTAATGTAAAAAACCTTTTTTGCCTTCAGTGCTCATTGCTTGATTCACCAGCAGATGTTTCCCAAACTAAGCAACCTAAAGAATATAGACAGACTAACACAGAAGAACTTTAGGATTTAGTTTTACTTCATGATTATATTACAGATAACTAGCAAGTGTTCTGCTGTCATTTCACTTAGACCAGCAGAAATATGCTTTTGTCCAAGTGTGCTCCAAAAAGGGACTCGGGAGATGTTGAAGAGGCAGAAACCTGAAGAAGAATGTGAAAACTGTCTCTAACAGCAGATCTGTATGAGTTTTCTTCATAAAAACAAAACTCCCATTTTTTATAAACTGATAGAAATCTTTGAAATTTCCTTCAGAGAATAAGATAAGATTTGAGGTTTTAAGACCTGGTCTGTCACTTAAATAAAGTTGTTTGTCCTTTATCTATTTTTCAAGGCCCTTCTTCTGGCTTTCCTTGACGTACACCTTCTATCCTGGCTTAACCTGCAGCAGCTTGCAACACTGGGCTGATCTCTCCAAAGAGCTGCTGTCCATCTGAAAGCAAAATTTTCCAGGACCATTGAGTTGACTCTGAAGTTTGCGTGGATGTGAGGCCATCAACTAGTTCAGGTCTTAAAACAAAACAATAACATCTCTGACAACCTAAAGCTTATGTAACCCCCCCCCCCCCCCTCTTCCAACACCCACTTCCACAGACCAAAATGCAGCAGAGACAAGGCCCAAGCTCCTAATACTCTGTGCTGGTGGGTGTGTAATCCCCAAACATGAAATATGGGAGGGAGGACAGGGTGGGGGGGTTGTGCAGTTCATGTTGTGTTATTGATGGGACTCAGTCATTGGTGGCTTGGTTGTTGGCTGTGTATTTTTTATGTAAGAGGATTTGTCCCAGTATCAGCGTCTGTGGCACGAGTTCTCTAGAGACTTTGGGTCAGATCATTCATCAGAGGGAGAGAGAGGCGGAACCAGGCTCTCTTTGATCAAAACAGCTGCAGAAATGTCGACAAATCAACTTGAAGTTAATGAGATGCAAACTAATAAAATATCCTACCAGTCTTATAAGGCTGGTCAGCTCTGTTCCCAACTGGCGATTTGTATCATCTGTGATAGGTTTTAAACATTATTGTCAAGAACTCTGCAATCATGTCCGAAAAAGCACAACTAGAGTTTAATTGTGTTAAAGTCCTGCCTTCATGTTGCTCATGCAAAGCTTTAGGATATAGTTAAAGAAACCTAATGTTCGTTTGCACTTGGATTTATGTTTTTTTTTAAATTGATGGATTATTTTGTTTATTTTTGTTCTTTTACATGTTTCAGATGAACTTGCTTTTTTTCTGGGGCATTTTCCTCCATCTCTCCCATATTCAAAAACAACAGCAGCCTGTTCCCACAATGATCCCTTCACTTACCTGCACTATCGCGCCATGCGGAACGGCTAGTTCAGACTTCATCTGGGTGCAGTAAGTGAAGCTACCATGACACTACAAGGGTATTATGTCTTGTCATGTCTGGGAAAATATTGCTTTGCATCCAAAATATTTGGTGTTTTTTGGTGCCTGGAGAATGTAAACTGGCGGTTGCAGCCATGTTGTTTGGTGAAAATGCAAGGGGAATAGCAGGAAATGATACATGTAGCATCAGAATATAGCAATAACTTGGAGCACTGCCAGTGCTATGTGGGTTGCGATGAGGTTGTAGCCAAGACATAGTTATAATGTGGTCAGTACTGCTTTAAATTCTTAACAACCAAGCAATGCTGTTGCACCAACCCACATGTTGGCACTAAGTACCCCCCAGGACCCAGTACAACATTATCACAAAGTCAGTACTGAAGGTTTGTGCATGCTCAAAGCCCTACAGCCTCTATCAGAAGTGCAGCAAAGACCCTTCCTACTCTGTCTGGGGTTTTATGGCGGGTAAATGGGACTCAAAACAAACAAAACTTATTTTGAATATTTGCAGAAGCATTACTGCATTAGGATTGTGAAAAAGGACCCCGAGGGTCCTCAAAGTCCGACATTCAAATGTTGCTAGCTTATGATAGATTTTAGAATTTGTCCTACAACCATATGAACACACTGGTGTGAAATCGATCTTCCTAATAAGGACATTACTAATATGATTAATGTGTTTTATGTTTCAGTAGTTTTATGGTTTTGGGTGATCAGTGTAAACACAAATGACCTGATATATATATACATATATATATATTTACAATTTTTAGATCATAGTTTTTTTATGGTGAGGTACACTGTAATTAAAGCCTGGCTGTACATGTGTTGTTTTTTATGCGTTGATAGCTTAAACAACCTAATTCAAGAACCCTACTTAAAGGAGTTGATCCTAGACAGCTTCTCAAAGCCGGAGTTGTGTTAACAAAGCTTTAAGACTGAGGGCAAACTGGAAACTCATCCAAATCTTTCTCTGCATTTAGACTCTCATTAGAGCACTTATTCATCCTAACATGTTAATACATTAATACATTCTATTAAAGTATTCAGCAATACAGGTCAAAGTGTGCAATGGTTTGTGTCCCTAGAGGCAGGTCATGCACATCTGCTTTAGAAAAAAATGAAAACCAATTTCATTTACATCACTATATCTACATCTTCTCCTTAGTAAGTTTTCTGAAAGATTAATTATTTGGTTAGGTTTTTTTCTTTCAGATTTCTGAAATCTTTAGACAATATTGCCAAAGTCTTAACAAAGCATACTGTCCCCAAACATAAAGCTGCCCCAGTATTCAAAGGTTGGTACATGATGTATGTCTGTCATCTGTCAGAAGATGCCCATAATTCTATGTCAAATCGTCTTTCATTGGTTCATCCAGTCATGTCAAAGTCCTCTGCGGTCAGATTCACTTCAGGACACCATTCAGCAGTTCCAGCTGGACACATCCTGATCCAGAAAAACACCTGACAGGAACCATTATGAGGACAACAATGATAACGGTGAAATCTTGCAATTTGAAGCTTATCATGGTCCTCATTGAAGCAAGCCAAAGTCTAGAGAGTCCTTTGTTGCAGCTGGAGGATGGATACCAGAAGGAAGGGAATTTCCTCTGCTGGCATCTACTGGCAAGAGAGTTCTAGAATTTGCAGGAGACTGTCCTAGAAAAAACATAAAGAAGATTTCAGTAATTAGATGAGCATGTTCGGAGGTTTCAGAACTGTTTCTTGAATTGAACAAAACCTTTTAAGTATCTATCTATCTATCTATCTATCTATCTATCTATCTATCTATCTATCTATCTATCTATCTATCTATCTATCTATCTATCTATCTATCTATCTATCTATCTATCTATCTATCTATCTATCTATCTGTCTGTCTGTCTGTCTGTCTGTCTGTCTGTCCGTCCGTCCGTCCGTCCGTCCGTCCGTCCGTCCGTCCGTCCGTCCGTCCGTCCGTCCGTCCGTCCGTCCGTCCGTCCGTCCGTCCGTCCGTCCGTCTGAGATCTACACATGTTTACTTTCAGTCGAAAATGCCAGAAAAAAGCTGCAGGTCTACTTTGAGCTCGCCCTAGATTATGGTGGGAACTCTCATTATTCCTAATGCAGAGCCCAGCCACTCTACAGAGGAAGATTGTATCTAGGATCTTGTTTTTTCAGTCATGAACCATGTTTCATGACCACAGGTAAGGATTAAAACATAGATGGATCTTTAAATCCAGAGCTTCACTTTTGAGCTCAGCCCCTTCTTCATTACGACAGTCCAGAGCTACATCTTCATTCTTGCAGACAAAGCTCTGAACCATTTTTTCATCTCCTACCCCATTTGGCCATCACATAGAAGCACCACATGATCATTCCTAAACTGATATGGCATTAGAGATGCTCAGAAATCTGCCCTTTAGCAGACATGTCACACTCTGACCAAGACTGGTTAAAATGCCTTCATAATGACATTAGATTGGTCTAAAATAAATTTAAATGACACATATGATGATCCTGCAATGCTAAACCATGTCTAAATACAATTTTCATGAATATGAAGCTGTTAACTATTCATTTAGATGCATATCAGTATATGTCACACAATGGTTTTTAAAGCAATTTATCTCATTCTTCTAGTTTAGAACTCAGTAAGCACTTGAAATGGATCCATTCTCATCTGTTCCTGCATAGTGTCTGTCTTAAATGTTTTGATTGCTGTTTCTAGCAAGTTCTCTGTTTTTTACTTAATTCTAAGTCCTCTAAAAATGTAAACAGTAAGGTTTGAAAGAACATCAGACTCTTTTGCAGCCTTGGTATTCTCTAATACTGAGTCAAACGAGGTAGAGGAGAGCCAGAGAATGATGGGTGAACATATTAATACCCTTTTTCCACTAACAAACAGAGGTTCCAGGGCACGAACTCTGGTTCAACTCAGGCACCGCAGAATACTTGGTTTTTCTGCGCGAACCACAACATCGGTGGGTGGGTCAAAGCTGTTGGCAATAGAAGCAACGAATGTTGGTGGCGAGGACGCAGAACGTATCATATAAGCATTATTCATATGTTTGCAAAAACACACTAAACACACATTGTATAACTTCTCATTCTTGGTACACTTGCAGATGTTGAATAAATGCAAATGAAAATATTGTACATAACACTGTTCTTGCATGGAGTTGCCATCTCCTTTTCTGTATTAATTGTAGTATGGATGCTTTATATTCGCATTAAAATAGACATTGTGGGGGAACAGCGGGGACACAGGGGTAAGAGCATGCGACCCATGTTCGGAGGGTTTGGTCCTCGACACAGCCGTTGTGGGTTCAACTCCCGGCCCAGGGGACCGTTGCTTCATGTCTTATATAAAACATAAAAAAAGGAACATTGCACACAGCTCACCAAGCTCTGTTGTCTTGCTTTTCCCCTGTGTTGTGTTCCACCCACTGTTGATGGCTCATGCCTTGTTCCCAAAACTGGTAGAAACGAGAGTCGGTGCTCAACAAAACACCAAAGTTCGAAGGCATGCAAACCGGAGCGGTTTAAGAATGAGAGTTCCTTCAGTAGGAAAATGCTATAAGACACACACAGAACCAGTACCAAGCCAGAGCCTGTTGGCTATCTCAAGCTTGGATCTACTAGGTTAAAATTCAATAGCTGTTAACCTTTTGTTTTTCTGTATTTTTTTTTTTTATAGTGAGCAAAAACATTGCTCACTACAAATGTAAAGAACAGTCAAAGGACTGTTCTATAAATTAGATTTTTTGTATGATTTCAACATTTTTGTGGAAAAAAGAAATGTATTTGTGCAAATTGATGCTTTGTGCAGCAAAGCAAAATGATTCAAATATGTAGGAGAGAAGCATGTGAGGCAGTGAATATACTAAACATGCTAATGTTCCACAGTCTGTCTAATATATTTAATGAATATGTGTGACATTTTAATCTAAAATATGCCATAGATGCACAGTGAAAATGAACAGGCAGAGACAGCAAACAGCCCATCATTACGTACCCTTTAGCTAAGCAGAGGGCAGGGGTGTTTTCACCGACAAGTCTTCTTCTCTACACTGGAAAGGGATTTTTCAAAACTGGATTTTCAGTCAAAACAGGAGGATGACCAACTCCTGATCTGGAGGATCTGCTTCAAACAAGTAGGAGAAAGGTAACCCGCCCTTTTCAACCAGAGTGGCACACCCAGGTGTGGAGTCCACGGATTTGACTTGACATTGAATGGGCAGCACAGACTAAACATTAGCGTCCACAATGCAAAGGTGAGAGAGAACTAGGAGATTTTAAGAGTTTATTAATTTCTTGATTAATTGATTAGTTTCTTCCTGTCAAAAGGGAGTTTTTCCTCTCCACTGTCGCTACATGCATGCTCAGTATGAGGGATTGCTGCAAAGTCAATGCCAGTGACTGTCCACTGTCTCTACATGCTCATCTAGGAGGAGGGAATGCTGCAAGTCACTGACTGGATGCAATCTGCTGGGTTTCCTTAGATAGAAAAACTTTTTATCCAATTTGAATAAATAACTGAATCTGACTGCACTGTTCACTAGTTAGGATTAATTGGAATGTATGTACCTGACTGTTGTGAAGTGCCTTGAGACGACGTGTTGTGAATTGGCGCTATATAAATAAACTGAATTGAATTGAAAATAATTCAACCTGCTTCCTTGGACTTCATATAGAATTAAGATAAGATCATACAAAATTTTCAGTTTAAACAAAAAAAGAGAGATCAGCCAAAATGAAAAAAGAAATAAATGTAAATAATCATATTTGACCTTATATAAAACATAATTTAGTTTATTCTTGCTATTGAATTATTAAAGAGTATGGAATTGATTAAAACATAATTAAAAGCTTTAAAAATAATCAAATGTTGAAATTATGATCAAAACTGAAACATAAGCCTCTATTTTAGGTTCATATATTGTACATCTGACTCCAGAGGAATTTGTGCTTCACAAATTCACAATGAACCACATTGTACGTCACTGAAATGTATCACCTGGTAGCCTTACTAATTGCTGTAGTGAATGGTCTACCATTCTGGACTCTGAACTTTTAAAGGATCAACTACAATTTTGGTAGACCAGTTTACTTTCTGTTTCTAGAGAAAAAACTTGGAAGATTGTGCTGTCTGCAAAAATTGACAATGGGATCGTTAAGGAAGTCAAACCGTTATATTTTGGGCCTCATCAGTATGGGCCAAAGTTCTCCTTTAATCAGCTTTCAGACATCTGTCGTTCTTTATGGTTTCCAGACAGCAGCGGACAAACAGAGGGTGTGTTCTTTATGAGTTTCTCAACTCGAGGATTTCCCCCCAACACCATCAGCTGAGTTCTTTCATCATCTTTCTTATCAGAATGCAATGAGTCTTTTACCACCAACATCTGTTAACAGCCACAGCTGTAGCCTTTAACCCATGAGCACAAGTCTGTGAGGTTAAGTCCCTCTGTCTGGCATACGTCAAAGGGATAAGTGACGATCTCGAACCGTCCATCCATTCATCAGTTCCCTGTCCAGGGAGGGTTTATGTTGTCAGCTCACTTCAGCTGATGGAGGGGGAAGGGATGGGCCAGGGATTACAGGCAGCAGAAACAAAGGCTTAGATGTCAGGCTCTTATGATGCTGATGTTTCTCCTACTCTGATCACTCTGGGTATGTGAGTTCTGCTGAGCTTCGCAAAATTCAAGTTCAGTATTCTTGGTACCACAATATTCCAAAGCAACTCAAATTAACTTAACTGGAGCCAAATGTGTGTGGAGCCATCATGCTGCTGATGATGTTCATGTTTTTTTATTGATTGGTCGTTAAATCACTATCATCTGCTTTCGTTTACAAGTCTCTGTGTCCAAACACTGAGCCTTATGTATGTATGCAAAATGATACATTTCTACTTAGTCTTAATGCCAGAATGCCAGAAACCTTTCACAGGTCAAAACATGATGCCCCAGCAGCAATATTTGGGCTGCAGGGCTGAGAAACGTCTGTTGTATACCCGTTTAGAAACATTTTTATTTCACTTTCATCAACTGATGCCGTTTGATTTGGTTTGTATATCAGATTATAAAAAAGGAAAATTCCCTGACAGATTCCCATAAATAGATGTGTACCTTTCCTGAGATTTTTAAAACAAATGGTCTTTTTTTAATGGGATTATGACAAAAAACATTTTTTTTTAATGAAAACAGTATTTATGACTACAAACAGAAAAAAAACCAGACAGAATTACATAATTATAAAATGAAATCAACTGCAAAATGCACAACTTTGGGTAACGTTAAAATGGGTTGATCATGTATGGAAAATGTGTGGGTTATTAATAATTAGGTTATGAATAATTAACCTTTTCTCACAGGTCAGTATTTGAACAACCGCAACCATGTTATTGTGGAGTTCCTCAATGCTGCATCCTAGGTTCTGTGTTGTTCCAGTCAAATATCCATCATAGAGACTTTGATATTTTCTTTGTCAGGTGCTGAAGTAGAAACCAAACAACTTGATTTGATTAAAGAAGGCATTTAAATGGATTGTGACTATCACTGAATCATTTAAATAACACCAAATTATTTGCTTTGGGCCAACAGTTTATTTTAGATGACAGTTAGCTTTAAGCTACCTGGTATAAAAAAAAAAAAAATGTATTTTATTTTTTTCAAAACTTTGGTGTACAGTCCACTTGTGTATGTTGTCTATTTTACTGTATCATTTGAATGGGAGTTTAGGTTGACTGTCCCAACCTGCAACTCATATGAATTACATCCAGAAACAACAAAGCCTGATCATGCTCACTTTTACTTTAAACAACTAACTTTCAAATTTTATTGGTAGTTACTGTATAAATAACTTCGCAAACGTCTGTGCTGGACTTTTTCTGATTATCATATCCCATCCTAATCACAAATCACCAACTAATTGACACAGCTGCACCAGTTATGGAACATGTTTTTGGCTTTAGCTGATCATAAAAGGCCTGCTCAGACCTGTTATTAAATACATTCTTCTCTTTAGGAGCACCCTCGGCACAATAAACATTTTTCAGACTATTTCTGGGTATACCACATTTGAAAGTTTTATTTTACTTTAGACCAATCTATTATCCTGAAACTGATAAGGTTTTAATCTTTATCTGATAAAAAGAACGAATCAGCTGCTATGGTTTTAATTGTTACGGCACAAATGGAAGCACATTTGTACGATTTTATTCTATACCATTACTAATGTATGAATACAAATGGAGCAAACAGATTGCTGGAACGACAGTAAGAGGATCTGCTGCATGAATAGATGACCTCAATACACTTTGAACTGTAATGCTTGAAAACATGCAGATGTTTGTATGCAAGATGATTCAGTAAATGTAGTTTAATAAATTTGTAGCTAGAATATAACTTTATTAGGCTGAGCATTACAGTTTTCATGCTAAAGAAGCTTTAGGTTGACCTTTTTTAACACGGTGAAGCTGGACTCAAACATTTAAACAAGTCCTCTAACAATGAGTTGAACCAACCTTTCCCCATATGTTTGACCCCAGCATGATTCACTGTGTCAAATCCTCAGTTGAGTCCCTATAAGGCAAATTATATTACTCAGTTGGACAAAACTCTCAGGATGGTCAGTTTTGTCTACTTAAAAAGACATGTGAAGCTATTTTTATGCTGTCCGAATTTTATTGAAACCAAAAGTTTTTACCTTCAGCATTTTAATATTTTTATTTTAACCCCATTTCACTAAAAGATCATTTGGAAGGTTTAGGTCTATTACTAGTCATAAATTAGTTTTTCTCTTTAGCATCATAATTTGATTTACAGCTCAGTTTTTAAAGAATTTGTAGTTTTTTATACTAAGGAAAATTAAGATTTTATTTACTGGATTTTGGAGCAAATGTAAAAATATTTTAAGGATTTAAAATAAAATAGCTTTATTTGTTATTTTTAATACTCAGACTTTTAAATGGCACATCATAGGGTGTCAGTTTAGCAGGAAACGTTTTCTTTAATTTATCAAAAAATCCTTTTTTTTTTTTGTTTGTTTTGTTTTAATTCTTAAAATTTTCAACAAACCAAAAATTCCCCTTATGCCAGTTTTGTAAGTTGGATAGCCGGTCCGGTCCAACTTAATGTATGTCATAAGAAACTGGTTTCTAAAAGTCTGGGATTAATCTATATAGATTTATGATCTCCTTTGATTCAATCTGATTTTTAACTGCTTACCATCTGTGGACTCCTGCAGGTCAACAACATCTTCCAGGAACTTTAAAAATAAAAACTAAGAGTCCAAGAATAAAAACACAGTACGAAGTGATACAACAGCACTTAATGGTTGCCTCCTCCCTCGGCATTCTCATCCTCTTCTTCAGACCAGAGTACTTCTCTTCTCCCTCTCCCTCTCCGCTCTGTCCCGGCTCAAGTCTGGCGTCGGGGGCTCCATGTGTCCTAATGTGTTGTTGGGCTCACAGCGACCTGAGGTCGGCGAATTCTGCATGACTACAAGGCGTATGGGCGACTGGCTCTGTGGTGCCGGTGTGTTGTCTGGGGCATACTCCTTGGTGGGGTCTTTGCCACGGCAGTCGTATAGGATACAGGAGATGAGGAACACCAGGAGCAGGATGACATAGCTGGCCACCAGGATGATGAGGTTGAGGGTGACAGGGTCAATCTCCAAGTAGAATTCCATAAAACCCATGATGCCGCTTCATATCTCGCCCTGATCTAGAGAGGACGATGTATGAAACAATGGAAACGTGTTGAGTATAGACAGAAAAAGAGATTGTTATAAAGGACAGTGGATGGACAGCTGGCTTGATTGAGAGAGAAAGAGCAAAAGACAGCAGAGGACAGCATCAGATGATGAAATGAGATGGATGAGCTGGGAGCGAGGGAGGGGGCAGTGACAGCAGGCTGGAGTGGATATGAGGCTTTGTGCTTTAAAGGACATTAATCCTCACTGCTCCTCCAACCTTGAATTTCAGCAGCCAATGATTAAAGCTGCTCACTTTTAATAACTTAAGCCACCATTTTGATTTTGCCAACTAGGGAGCAATGTCAAAATTATTCCCTGCAAAATGGATGGCTTCAACACACACCTGTCAACTTGCCATGAGAGTCACTGAGGGGATTTGAGGAGTCATGTAATTTGTATTAAACAACCGCTTTATTATGTCACTCTTGGAGATTATTTTTACATTTGAATTTGATTACATTAAAAGCAAATAAGGCCCCAGAACTGGCTAAAGTCCAGATAAAAACCAGCAATTTTCAAAGTACTGCAAGGACCGTGTTATTTCATTTTGTTAATGGGCTCTTTCCACACTGAGTTAGCGGGCTGTCAAGCCCACATTCTGCCGTCTAATATTATGTAGTGTCTTAAATAACGCCATTTACAGTCATATAAAAAATGAAACCATGCAGTATTTTAATTTTGAGGTTTATGAATGTGGTTTTGTGTATGTCCAAGGCAAAAACACTTGCAAAATCAAACCAAGCTCAGGACATGCAGCTTTCAGACACATGCAGAAAATTCCAAGAGCTCAGACTCTACAGGCCTCAGCCAGCATGTTAACTGTTAAAGTTCATAACAAGACAATAAGGAAAATATTAAAAAAAGATTAACTTGTTTGGAAGGGTTGAGGGAAAAAATCTCTGTTTGTCTGACAGCTGAAGCTTGGCCCAAAATGGGTCATCAACATAAAAGTGATCCCCACCACAGCAAATCTACAACAGAATGGCTGAAAAAGATCACAATCCTGATATTGCAATGGCTCAGTCAAAGTCCAGAGCTCAACATGAGTGAAATGCTGGAGCACTTCTTTCTGAGAGCTGTGCACAAATTGATGTCTGCAAACTTTAACTATAATGATGAAAAGACGAGTAGCCCACAATTCCTCCACAATGGTGTGAGAGACTGATAAAGTCAGAGAGAAAACCAGGGCTGTGTCCTCATACACATAACTACTTATTTCCTTGATTATTCATGAATATCATGTCAAACATGTGTATCTATAGGAAATTAAACATTAATTGTGATCAGAAAAAGAGGTGTGTAGTAGCAGAAACTGATGTACAGTTTTATGGGCCTTATGCTTTTAGTGGAAAAACTGTGTATTAGATTTAACAGCAGTCAGATGAAGGTTTGGAACATATGCTTTAATGCAATAATAGGTATAATTTTGTTTTTAATTATCTGTTGGCTTCAAATCTACCTCTATCAAAGTACCTGTGGCACTTTCTTTGTGTCACAGTCCTTGGAAAAAACATAAATCAGTCCATCAGTCCAGTAAACAAGGTAGCATAGGAGTGATAATGTAAAACAAAAAGAAGAAAATGAGCAAAATACAGTATATTGCCAAATGTATTTGTCTGTTAATCTATAAGGTCCAGTTTGTTGATGGACCAACTACTGCGAGCAATAGCAACTTTAACAATTCTGTAAACATCGTCTACAAGGTTTAGGAGTGTGTTCATTGTTAGATGAGGAAACTAGAATTGTAGCTTCCGCTCTAATTCATCCCAAAGGCGCTCAAGTAGGCTGAGGTCAGGACTCTGTGCATTCATTCATTGATTTGGTGGTGTGACCCAATATGTTTGGCAATATAGAGTAATTCACAGAGTATAAACAAAAGTACATAATTAAAACTGTATACATGTAAATAAAGTGGAAGGTATTTGTTATTGGGTCAAATTGTTACATCCCAAACAATGTTAACCTATTAAGCCCCAAGAGTTTTAGATGTAAATTCCACCTGAAATTACATAACTTAAATAAATCAAGTATAGCTCCACAGTCATAATGTCATATCTCAATTTGGTGGTAGACCAGAGGTGCAGGATGAGCAGAGACAGCTGGTGAGATGATCGCTCTTTAATGAGGTGAGCCAACTTACAAATGCCGGTGCAGGCTTAACAGGAGATCCAGGTAACAAAGTTCATGAATAAACAGTCCTGGCTTCTGGATCGCAGCATAAACTTCAATGTAGCAAGAACAGACAGACTAAATAAGAACAACGACACCGCATGGAACAAAGGACAAAGATGAACTTAAATACAAACAAAGGTGAAGATGAAACAATAGGGCAAGTAATCAGGGAAAACAGACACAGGTGTGGATCAGGCGTGCAAGGAAACAGAGGGACAGGTGAACCTTATTAGGGAGGGACGAGAACATGAGGAGCCAGACAAGACAAACTGTAAACAAACCCAAGGAAACCAGAACACAGATCTGAGAATAAAACTAAATACCCAGTGAACAGACCAAACCCAAACTAACTAACAAATCAATAAGAAACTGAAAACCCACCTGAAGCAAAGAATCACGAAACAACCATACACTGAAGTAATCAGAAAAACACCTGACTGAATAACCGTAAATAAATACCAAACCAAAACATACCTTGACACATAAGGCTTACATGGAAACTTACCTGTGTAAAGGTAAGACATAGGATAATTTTTTCATGTGGAAGCACTATTGCAACTGTTACTATGTCTGATTTATTTGTGATTAAACAAAAACTAATCAAACGCATCACCCACAGCTCATCGGGCTTGACAGGTTAAAAGATATTATGCTATTCTGAGGTGTTAATAGAGGTATAAATAGAGCTGCGTTAAAGATTTTCTTTTCACCCCGGTTTTTTTCTCTCTTCTCCATTGTGTTTTCCAGAGTTGGTAATACCTCTTAAGACTAAGTATTTGATAGAGTTGAATATCTATTTTTAACTCAGAAAAATCTGAATGGCAATTCGCAAACTCATCTTGACAGCTGATCCAGTAGCGGCATCTTTCAGGCAATGTGAAATATCTAAAGAGCATGGGTCCTATTCTTTACATCTCACGTCATTAACAGCAATCCACTGTATTGTTAGTTACTTTTCAAAGTTCAGGTAAGTTTCTACCTGTGAAGTAAATAACATGAGGACAAATGTTACTAACTCGCCTTAAAAAAAACAATTTCCTAATAAACATTTTCTAATTGAAGTTGTCATTTGGGGCTTTAAATATTTTGAGGTTGAAATGATTGCAACATTTCTCTACTATTTACCAAAATGTTCATCATTCTCCAAAACAAATGTAAGGAAGACATGACTAAGTGGACAAATCTCTGACCCTACCTGTTTGTCTTGCCATAAGGATGTGAACGAAAGCAAAAAGACAAAGTTTAAGTAGCAAAATATTTATAGTAGTCCATTTGAAAATTGTTCCTTAAAAATGTATGTCGTTTTTTTATGTTTCTTGTAGGCACATTTAAAAAAAGAAATTTGAAGAAAGATTTACTAAATGTTGTAATCATCCTTTGAATTTAATGGTGCAGCTTTAGGTTGGTAAAATGATCTCTGATTGAATGCTCAAGTTGTAGGGTACTGTTTGAGCTGCAATTGAGTTAGTTGATTAATCTTAAAACATCGTCAGTGAATAAACATTCAAAATCTTCAGATTGTATTTATTTTTCTCTTTTTCCAGATCATTTAAATACAAATCAGTTGTAACAGTTTTCACATATAGGTCAGCCTCTTTCAGTTGAGGCCATGTGTCTGGCCGAATTCAGATGAGGAAGATAAAATCCTGTTGGAAATCAGGCTAATTTGTTAATGCTTGTTGCCTTTCTCCATCTGTGAAGGATTTTCTTTTGCCCGATGGATGTGGGTGGAATAAATAACAGATGGGCCAAAAAGATGAATAAATAAAACTTGCTGAGAAGGGGTAAACTGGTACAAACTGTTTAAATTCCACCTATATATGAAGAAGACTACAAATTAAATAAAAAAGGAAAAGCACTTTATTGCCAAAAGTATTGGATGACCCCTTCAAATCATTGAATTCAGGTCACAGGTTTCTAAAAACAACACCTAGGCATGCAGACTGCTTCTGTGAATTTTTCTGAAAGAATGGGCCTCTCTCCAGAGCTCACTTGAATTCCAGGTTGTCATTGTCATGACTGTGACAGCCCCCTGCTGGTGTAGTTGGCCTGGTATTTATTTGACTTTTGTTAGGTACCACAGGAGGAGGTGTCTGGGGACCACATGGGGCTAGGGTGTTCCTCAGCGGTTCCTGGGCTTACGCCTGTGCTGCAAACATCATTCTGCTTCCTCGGGTTTGAGAGACCAGCCACGCTGCCGCCATGTAGGCCTTTTTGCACACACACAGTTTTACAACACTTTATTTCACTACACCCTGTCTAACTTATTCCCTTCCCCATACACACCTACAGCACACCAAACATTTACACTGACAACATACAGATAGAGTATTCTTTTTTTTAATATATATATAAATGCCTTTAAAAGGGGATTAAAACCATGTTAGTGACATGTTCCCCCTTTTCATTGGTATGGCTTTTGAGCTGGGTTGTAACAATGACTAAAACCACTCATTGAGTTTTTAAATAAAGTGTTACGGCTTGCGAGATATGGGATCCCAGAATGCAGACTAGAAGTCGGTAAGTAAAAAAGGTTTAATAACAATAACTCACTCCCAGCAGGAGGCAGGAACAAAACAACAAACGGGCAGGCGAGGCACGCATGGCATGATCTAAAAACAAGACTTGGTTTGAGAAATGTTTCCGCAATGAATGACAGAACAGGTGTGTATTTATGGAGTGTGACCAGGTGAAACAAGAAGAGAGATTAATAGGTGCAGGTGATCCGAATTAACAGAACAAAACGTGGCTGGAGCAAAACAGAGACGCTTGAACACAAACTAACAGAAACTAGAAAAACATGAAGCAAAAGCATAACCAGATCCGAAAACCAAACTTGACAAAACATGAACAAGACGACAAAACTAAAGCCTGACCAGGAAAATAAACAGAAACATGATTCAAAACTTGAACTGTGAATAAGACCAACAAAAACCCATAAACCAAAAACCAAACAACCCCAAATCATAACACAGAGTCAACATGAATGCTCAACTTTGTTCTCTTGCTCTCCATATGTGGCCTTGTTCCAATCATAGGGCACACATGTCCAGTGTTAGGTCATTATTCAGGTTGTGTACATGCTGCACAGTTCTTTGATCGGTATTACTAAGAGTTCTTCATTTCTTCGTGTATCATTCTTCCTTGTCCTGGGTTTGGCTTTCTCCTTACATTTCCCCCTGATGTTGTGTGATACAGTGTCAGGAAGGTTGAGATACCTCCAGCCAGATGTACTACAAACTTTGTGCTGTAACATGAAAGAAACAGTTACAACAACTCATCCATAACTCAAAGGTGTACTGAAGTTGGCAGAAGAAAGTGAATCTTCCAGCAGGTTCAAAGAAATTAATTGCTCATTGGGCCTCCATTAAAGCCCAATACATAAGCACAGAGACATTTGTTCTTACCAAGGCAGTGTTACTGACCTGCATTTGTGCAGTAATGTGCAAAACTCCCAGGAAATCTTCATGTCTCTTCCTTTGCGGCTTATCTCTGACACCACACAAGAAAAAAGTTATGCCAAGAAAATGCATCAACATCAAACTGCAGGGATTCCCAAAATAGGGCTCCAAAAACACAATAATGGCATTTTATTCTTGGACCCCTAGGAGAGAGAACAGTGAGATCTGCTCTTGTGGAGTATAAATAGGCCTTAATATTTCACTGCACACTCAACAAACCAACGGTTTTCCAGACATGATATTGGGCAAGTATTTTTAAGTCATTAGAGCAATATTTAAAAGATGCAAGCACGTTCTGGATGGATTGCTGGTCGGGGTGATTCTCCGTCTTAGGCAGAAGAGAGGATGTATCGTGTTGCCTTGCTCCAGGCATGTCCCACTTGGACAAAATCCCACAGCAGACCCAGATCTCTACAGGGGGACTCTGGAACCGCCTTGGGATTCCCCAGGTTATGCTGGATAGTGTCGCTGGGAAGAGGGATGTCTGGCTTTTCCCAGTGGATTAGTTACCACCATAGTTGGATGTATGGCAGGATGGAACATTAAATGGATAGGCAGATAGGAGCCCAATCTCCAATAAAGAGGGCATTGCTCTGGTCTGTAAAACAATGTAAACTGAGGAAGTGGAAGGCCTAAGTAGAGCTAAAGGACTCATCTGATCACAGGAGGAATTTGTTTTATTTCGGAAAAAAATTGACAGTTTTTTTAACTGTATCATTTCAGCTTGTCTGCAGTAATTTAACCTATTGTAAATTAAAGTTTCAACCTTGCCTTTCATTTACAATGAATGGATGCTGAGCCAAGAATCACCATCACACACACTGGAAACAAAGCACTGCATTAATTTTCCTTGATTAACTCCAGATGCGTTTTACATCTGTCAGAGGAATCTCCTCCAGAACATTCAGCTCAACATCCTGCTGATAATTCAGATTCCAAAACAAACCTTATGCAATTTCAAACCAGATGTGTAGCTTAGGTTTAATCACAGTGATTTGTGCCATTGCCTCACATCAATGAGGACCTGTTTTTTTAATTTCAAATAGGATGTTTAGGCCTGGAAATGATTTTGAACTCTAGAGGTTATGAGGCAATGGAGGTTAAGTCTTCATATCCTTTCACTGCAAAAAAAGGGAATATAGAGTTTGAGATGAGCTGCAGGAAGTTTGTTTATTGCTTGGACATTCTGGAAATCTGTTGTTGGCTGGAGGTTAACTGATCCCATGTTTCTGTACACAGAAATAAATGTCATTAGTGAAAAGCCTGTAGATTATGTAGGATATTAGCAACAGGATATGCCAAGGTTACCTGCAGGGAGGTTTTAGATGAGAAAACCCCAGAGCAGAAGCATGCTCAGATTACTGGAGATGGATGAAGAGCAAGTTTTGCAGGAAGTAAGGGAAGGTTGCACTTCAGAAACAAATTGGTTTTTAAACTGGAGCACACCCTGAAGTTTGTTTTAGTTAAAGCATGTTTAGCTAAGCAGTGGCAGATGCAGGATGGAGTGGTAGGAGAGATCCTGTGATAGAATCTGGTTCCAGCCTCTAAAGGAGACCAACCAGAAACACAACAATGGGACAGGGGCCCCACACAGCCCCATTAACCAGGGAGCGGCACTTCCCCTCATCTGTCAAAAGTCCAAGAACTTTCTCTGTGTGTGTACTACTTTCATTTGTAAACTTGCTGAAGGATTTAAAGACTTGTTGGAATAATGGTTCGTTGTAGTGCTACAGCAGATAAGAGGCGAGTCCTCAGCGGCGCCGTCTCAATGCAGGAAGTTCACATTGTGTCCGAAGAAAATGGTTTGATCCCCATTATGGTCTGCTTTTGTTTCCCTGCACAGATATCCAGGCTGATCTTTAAGGTCCGGATTAGGAAACTGAAAGCAGCACATCCGAAACCATGGTCTCTAACACAATACTTCCCTAACCAAGACGTGAAACTGATGAGGGGGGATGCTGGAATGTCTCACTGATGGGGTATATAAGTGAAAATAGACTCAGGCATTCGGAAACCTCTGAAACAAAGTCAAAGTAACATTGGGGAACACAAAATGTTTGTGCACATGATTTCGACATACAAATATATATTAAAATCTTCTTCTATTGTCTGTTAGCGGGCTGTTGAGCGGATCCTAACAACCTCACTCCATAAAATCATGAACAACCAGAAACCATCTCCAGCTGATCCAGGTCAGTTATATATTGTCCTTCCAATGAGCTCTGGGTTTGTCCTCTGGGTGTCGTCCCTGTTGGATGTGCACCGAAAACCTCCCGAGAGGTTCCCCGGAGGCATTTTGATCAGATGAACCACTTAAGCTTACTCCTTTCAACATGGAGAAGCAGCAGCTCTGAGTACCCTGACTCTCATTCACTGACTGCTGGAGGTAGGCACCAGAGCATCTCGTGACCCTTCAAGGATTAGGTGCTTACAGGAAATTAATGTTCTTGTTTCTGTCATTTGCAACAGAAAAACAAGACATGAAAAAACATGTCTAACATACTAAATATTACAGTTATAATAACAATATAAATGCCAATTGTTTATTATTTTTGATATAATACTTACATTTAAACAAAAAGAATAAACAGTAATCAACCACTAAATTAAGAAATTGTTTTGAAGTAAAGCTGCTTGTTCAGAATACTATACATTTTTGTCATTCTGCTATTTTTAGAGTATGACTAAGAGGTTAACAAGCTGATATTAGTTGATTAACTGGTCAGGCTATCATCTTGCTCGGGTACAGCCTGCAGTCAGCTGCTTAGAAACCTGAGAGTTGCTCTCCATAAAAGGTTTGTTTTCAAATCTCATTGAATAACACCTGTCTCTGTGAAGGATCTAACACAACCAAAGGGCTTTTTTTTTTACCTAAAAACTTACATTCAAATAGATTTTAAATGTCGTTTAGCAACTTAGAAAGCATCGAGTGTGCACTGTGTCATGTTCAGATGCTGCTATCTGGTGCCTCCAACATAGAAACTCAGATATCTGTCACTGCCAGGTAATTCTAAATGTTTCTGAACTCCAGCATTGAGCACAAACCAGCATGAGTTATGAGGACCCTGCAACATTTAAGATGATAATGCATAAACACAATGTTTTCCTTTCTTTTGAATTGTGATTGATATGTTATAGATTATGATTTAATGCGAAGTAAACTGCACTGTGTAAACATGCTCAATACATCTTAAAAACAATCATCAACATCTTTTAAGGTGTGTGTTGTGTTTTTTGTTTTTTTACTTTAAACAAATGATACTAGTTTGGCTGCTTTTTATAAAGTTATTCCTTTAACAAGAAGAAGAAGCTCCTGTGGTAACTTGGTAGTCAGGGCTAAGAGGATTCTGGCTCTGCTGTTGGGAACGGGGAGAATCTGTAATGAGCTGTGGTGCATCGGACTGACAGCTTCACTGACTTCCACCCTCATTAAGGATCATTGGAGCTGTCAGGACCAGCTCCTGGCAGGTAGTTAAAGCTCACCCCCGGCCCACGCTGACACTCTGCAAATCCAATGCTCTAATGAGCTCCTTATTTATTGTAGGAACTGTTTAAGTTCAGTTCCATTTCAGATCATTTCATGTCATCAGTGCAGCTTCAGGGACATGTATTTCACAGATAAATCGTGGGGTGAGTGAAAACAATCTACGCTAAATGTGCGGTTTCCAAACAAGGTTTGCAGACCTTTTGGTCAAATTAAATAAAATAACTGATAATTGCACATTTTTGTAATAAAGCAGTCATCACAATCTTTTAGAATAATTCATTTTAAAATGTCCCTATTCCTATTTTTCCAGGCTCAAGTGCCCAAATATTACACAATAATTTTTAGACAGACCTGTACAAGCAACCGTTCCTTTTGATGAAGATGAACAAGACACCACATAGAAGCTGCCTTACTAATGTATACTTTTGAAGTACAGTGCATTATTGCAGGGGGGTTGAGACTGACTGGTTCTTGTCCCAAGCAATCAATGGCTTAGAGCCATGGTTAATGCTGTACAGGCCCCATGTCACACACACTCACACCAAACCTAACATGCATGTTTATGGAAGAGAGAACCCATGCATGCACAGTGAAAACCATCAAAATCCCTGCAGAAAGAGACCAGGCGAGGATTCAATCCCAGGACTATCTTGCTGCCAGGCAACAGTGACCACTGCACAGTTCCATGACTGAACTTCTCAAAGTGTAATACCCAGCATCCTCCTGGTACAAAATGGCATAAAGGACTGTATGTATTTTTTTACATTTGGTTTCTATTAGGCTTTTTCATTTTACCTGCAAGAATGAGACAGTTTTAATTGTAAAAGACTGAAGTTTTCGCTCACTTTTTCTAATATACTAAATACATTGCTCAGCTTTTAATACACTTCAGAGATTTTATTTTTGTTTTAATTTGTTTTGTTTTGGCTGTTCAAATTCATATTAAACAGGCTGTTTTACCAAATATTAATCCTGTTTAACCCTCAACATTTATGTTTCAACTTTTGACACATTCAGTGACTGAGTTTGACAGTTCTGCTCCAGAAGGTCATTTGATCCAATCCCAACTGGGGCCCTTCTGTGAGGAGTTTAAATGTTTTCCCTGTGCACATGCTCTGTGCTTGGCCTTTCTTTTTGACTTGTCTCATCTTTTTTTATTCGCACAATTTGACAGCTGTAACCTCAGCTTCAGATGTTTGTAACTGAATGATGGAATCAGGAGTTGCAGATTCTAGTCTGGATTAAGGTTTATTTTATTTCCCTTTGCTGACCTCACCTCTCCTTCAATGACAAGACAGTTTCACACCTGCAGAAGAATTACTTTCCAGTTTCTGTAAAGGGCATATTCGAGCAGTCTTTCCTGTTCACCTACTTATTAATTTTCAGGCTGCCGATTCCTGTCTCTTAGCGTGCCAGGCCCTTTTCCGACTCTCAGTCCGGGATGAGGTTGGGGGTGTAGGGTCGAGGAAACGGGGGTGACACTGCAAATGTGACACACCTCTGGTGGCTTCAGGCGGTCATGATGTTACAGGAAGAGAAGGGAGGTTTAGGATTTCCCCTGTTCACACAAAAAGTCAATGACCTCCAGAGGCAGAGTTAGAATCTCGAAACATGGGGGACTTTACCTTGTCTGCATTCTTTTTGAACCTGAAATCAATATGTATTCCATTTATCTGTACAAGTTGATCCTCTCAACTGTAAGTAAAAAAAATGCAGGAATATAAGTTTTCATTAACCATTAATCATTCAAGCACTTTAGGAAACTGGAAAGTTTCTAGTGACTGCCCACCTTTCTGTTGGCTTCAACACAGATCGTTGTAGAGCTGAAGGAAGTCTGAAAAAATCAGTAAAAATCAGATCCGTGCGGGTTCTTACTGCTGCAGATTCTGCATTTGTTTTCAGAGAAGAGGTGCCTCCTCTGAGGTGTCGAATGAGTCCAAGGTGATGTGGCACTGCTTCCCGCTTTCTGTTTCCACTCTGTGCTCACATTCCCAGGATGCTACAGGGATAAAGTTAGCTCAGCGTTGTAACCATTAGCTGTCACCACCTCTGAATGACGCAACCTCACCCCCACCCCATCCTCATTTTATCAGGGAGATGCGATGCAAAATGGAGACGACTAAATATATCCACATGGTAGGCATTTGACTTGCTCTGGAAATCAGATCTGCCAAAGGAAAACAGGAGTCAGTTTGTTTTGGCTCCAGAGCTTGACTTTAATAGTTATAATTTCAGTCACTGACAGAATAAATAAATTGAGCTGACAGAAGAATATCTGTGTGACGTAATTTAGTGCACGTGACTTACAGAGAGGCATGCATGAGAGAAATTAGACCCAGCTGTGACCTCTGCACTCAGGTATTCAGTGACAAGGTAAAACTTTGCACACCTGCACATCAGCGGGGGGGGGAGGGGGGGGGGGGGGGGGGAGGGGGGGGGGGGGGGGGGGGGGAATCAAGTCAGTGATGTTCTGGTCTGATTTTTAGGGTTTAAGACGGCGAAAGTCATAGACTCACTTTTTACGGCTAAAACTATTACCGACATCTTCAGTTTTACTTTTCACAAAGAGAAGCAGAAAACAGCTAAATCAATTACATGTCTTTTTAGGACAAGAGAGGCAATACCAGAATAGATCAGTAGTTTAGGCTGCAGAAAAATATAGAAACGCTTATTGAAGTTCCAACAAAAATTATTTAGACATGCAAGGGTTTTAATGTAAACGTTTTATGTTTGTGTGAACAACATTTCAGTGATCTAATTTGAAATTACCTCAGTGCAGACAATGTGTGAAGTTTTCAAACACAAAAATAATAATGTAAATAAAGAAGCACTGGAGGAACAATTTGTTTATTTTGGATCCATCAGAATGTTCTTCAACAACTTCTCTGAATTTACTTTGAGTTTAAATGAAACATTTCCAAAGCAGAGTGATAGAATCCCTGAGGAATGAACAGAGGTCACAAATGATTCCAATCCAAAGAGAAACTAAATGCTGCTCAACATACATACAGTAGAGTACCATTCTAACCGTGTTTATAGCTTATTATCAACATACAGGCAGAAACTATACATTCCCAGTCAGATCAAAGCGATCTCATGTCGTGTTTGTTTTAAAATCACTGTCGTCTTTTTAAAGGAGCCTTCACACAATTACCCTCAGTGGTTAGTTGGTCAATAATGTATAAGCTTTTCACTTATTTTGAGGTTTTATCATCTTTTGTCATCGTAAATTCCTAGAATTTTTTCAGTTTTGGTAGTTTTGTTAAACCGACATTCTGAGATATTTGGTTACATTAGGTTAGATTCAATAAAAGTTTATACGTTTTGGTTCAGAGACCAACAAAAATTCTGTCTGCTTTCAGGAGCTAAGTTTTAGTCATCAAAGAAAGTCTGGTGTCCACTGAGGTACCTCTTCCTCCTTTTAGAGTCATTGAGCCTGAAGGACAGTGGTTATGAGCTCTTTACAGATCAGGGCATGCAGTAACCCTGGCTGACCATGAGGGCGGTCTGACTCTCCCTTCGTTTGTCCTTCTTCCCCCTCAGTCGAAGCCTCCAACAGATGGCACTGGATCCAAGTAGACCCAGCCCCGCAGACAGCAACACCAGTCCCAGCAGGGAGATGGTGGACCCATGAGAGTTGAAGGTATATGCCACCACCGTCACCACAATGCCGGCGATGAGAACAAACACGCCAAATGGCACAATGCAGCGGTAGCAAGACATCTCTGCACCACCAGTCGCTGCTGCCAGCTGGACCTCATTGACGTGTGGGATACGAGTTGTCACGATGACAGCACTGTCCTTCCTGGTCTTCTCCCGGCTCAGCCTTTCTGCAGAGATGGATGTCGGTATCCTTACGGCATTCCTTGGAATCCTGCCACCCCCTTTGGCATAGAGGTCATCCGGCATGGTGATCTTACTGGCAAGGAACAAGTGAGCCATGATGGTGATTTCAGAGCTCAGCCAATTAAAGAGCAGCTAGCTGTAAGCACAAATTAAAAGTTAGGTTTCAGCCTTTTTAATAATCATTGCAATTGCATATTACAAGGAAATCTCTGCTCTACATTTAACCCATTCCTTAGGGAGCAGTGTGCAACTTTTTGCAGAGTCCAGAGAGTTTTCTGGGGCTAGGGGTCTTGCTCAGGAAACCAGAGGGACAGTCTTTGTTTCGAACCAGGTAACTTGCAACCTCTCCTGGACGCAAACACAGTGCCTTCTAATCACTAGGCCACCACTCCCTAATTGCAGTGCAAAAGATGAAATATCAGCAGCTTTAACAATGTGGCTATCTTACTTCCTGATAGGATCCTACTATTTCGGGACTGTAAAACTCTCCCTTAAGCTCCCAAAGGTTGGTGGATAGATTTACCACAAAAAGTATGTTTGCCCATTTTAACCTATGAATGAGTGTATTGATACAATTTAAAATAAAACCGAAACAAGACTCTCGAGGTCAATCTGATTTCAGTAACTAAAGACTGATGCATCTTTCAACCTTTGCTGTTTTTTCAGACAGACAGCATCAGTCATATTTAAAAGTCTATCAAGAAGTGATAATGAACTCAAACTCTGTCATTGTGCATCTAATCAAAACTTTTGAATGTTCATTTTAAAGAAAAACAGCTTCAGTTTTTACCAACAAAGACAAAATATTGAAAAGTCCTTTTAAAGAATCTAACAAAAGACATAATAAAATAATGGATAAAGATTGTCTAACTTTAAGATATTACTTTAATTCTTACTTGGTGGACAGTAAATACATTTATACTTTGTTTTATTTATTATTGTTCTGAGCATAGAAAAATCTAAAGTGGGGTTCCTCAAAGCTCCATTCTTGGCCCATTTCTAAATTCAGGAGGGAGTGAGTTTTAGGTATAATCAATATCTTAAGACCTGGGATGAAATTAAAAGTATTTGGATTTTGAACTGCTGGATCATTACCAAAATGCAAGAAACAAAAGCAAGACACAAAAAATAGGCAAATGATTAAAAACTACTAACTTAAACAGGCTGTTCATCAGCTTATGAAAGTTTAACACCATTCGCCGTTAAAAAATCTAAATCTTCTTTCAGTCAAACATTATCAATGTCATGACCCCCTGAAGGCAAAATGCTTTCTATCTTTGAACAAGACAGGATTGTTGAGCTGCAAAAGCAAGGTTTCTTGCAATGAGGTTGCACGCTGTAAGACAATCCTTTTAAACTTCTTAAACAATGAGGTACGGACAAAAAAGTCAGAGGGAGACCCAAAAAACGTCACCTTCACTGAGTTAGAGAATCTGGTGGGGTGTTTATGACAACACAGGCAGAGGCTCGGCCCAAATGAAGGCCCTTACTGATGATGACAACCATAAGAGAGCATCTTTCAGAGGGTTTAAAGAACAAAACAATTTCTTAAAATTTCTGACTATGTAAGGGAGCACCAAATTTGGGACATTACAAGAAGGTTTTTAATCTATGACAAGAAAAAAATGAATCCCAATGGTTCTGATGGCTTCCAATGTTATTGGCATGACAAGTGATTCTGCAGTCGTGGGGTGGATCAGAGATGGACAAGAAGCTGAGTACAAGAAGGTGGTGGACCATTTTGTGGCATGGTGTGCAAACAATCATCTCATGTTGAACGTGACTAAAACAAAGGAGATGATTGTAGATTTTAAGAGAAACAGGAATAAGTCAAACACTATTTCCATCATGGGAGAAGAGGTGGAGATGGTGGAGGAGTATAAATACCTCGGTGTTCACCTGGACAACAGAATAGAGTGGAGATGCAACTGTGAAACCATCTACAAGAAGGGACAGAGCAGACTGTACTTCTTGAGGAAGCTTAGGTCCTTTGGTGTTTGCAGCAAGATGCTGCATATCTTCTATAAGTCTGTTGTGGAGAGTGTGATCTCTTCTACCATCATCTCCTGGGGAAGCAGCATCAGAACCAGGGACTTAAAAAAGCTCAACAAGCTGATAAAAAAGGCTGGCTCTGTTCTGGGGACTCCTCTGGAACCTCTGGAGATCATTGTGGAAAGACAGATTCTTCATAAAATGAAGAACATTATGGAGAACTCTGAGCATCATCTTCATCAGACTGTCCTACAGCAACAGAGTGTCTTCAGTCAGAGGCTTCTTCAGATCTGCTGTAAGACGGAGCACTACAGGAGATCCTTCCTGCCCACAGCCATCAGCATCTACAACGGCTCTTTGAAGAAACCTTCATAATATGAGCTATAACAACATTTAATTTCCCTTTGGGATTAATAAAGTATTTTTGAATTTAATTTAATTTAATTGAAGTGGAGGTGGCTGTGTCATGGTCTCAGAGCTTTTTCCTTCATTTAAACAGTAGAACTTCAGGTTGTCATTGAGCGTCGAACAGCATCTGACTATGTAAAGATGTTGCAATAGGCTTCCCTCTTGACTTAGGGCCTTTGTCTGTGCGGTGATGAGTGTTTCTTTGAACAGGGTAGGGCTGCAATTGACAATGCTTGTCTGACAAAGGACTTCTTCCAGGAGAACAATGTTCCTCTTTTGGAACTTCCTGCATGTTCTCCTAACTTCCATTGAAAATGTTTCGAGATGGATGCCAAAGGAGGTTTACAGAAAAAAAGACTGTGGATGGTCTTCATGAAGCCATATTTGCCACATGGAGCAACATTCCCACCAGCTGCTACACTAATATTAGGCATTTTTTGGACTAATGGTCATAAACTTTGGAACTGTTAATGAAAACGTTCTTTTTGCATTTTGTAGCTCAAAATGCCACCGTATTCTGATCCCGCAGCATGTCAATAAAAATACCACAAAAGCCTATTATATGAAAATAAAGGGTGTGTTTGGAGGTTTTGGACCACACAGGTCTCTATTCTTTCTTAGCACCAGTTATTTCTGTTTCAGCAGAGTCTTGAATGGTTTAATTGGTTCCATCTCAGCACCAAGTCTTTGCATGGTCCAGAGGAAAGAATCACTTGCACCATGAAATAGAGGCAGGCTCATGTACACCATCAACCAATCAACATGTGAGTGCCTTGTTTAAAACTTCCCTGTTAATTGGCCTAATTTTAGACCAAACACATTGAAACTTCATGTGAATTAAAAGTTATCTATGGAATATAAAGGACTCACTGTCTCCTCTCATGACTGTTCTCTATGTGCTACTCCTGTTTATAAGAATTATTCAGAATTGGTTGAGACTGTAAAGGGTATTTACTAAAACCACATGTTGTTTAAAGCATAGTTAATAAATCACTGCTATTTCTCAGACAGCTATTTTTATGGAACAAAAACGAGACAAATCCATTGATCTGTAGAGATAAACTGTCTCCATACTATCCTCTACAGAAACTCAGAATAAAACAGAGAGAGGATCAAACATTTACTGAGAGAGGCAGTTTTAGAGGCGGAAAGACTGCAGAAAACTGAACTGGTTATTAAACTTGATCAACATAGTGTCATCATGAGTTTACACTGTTCTATTTTTTTTAATAACCATCGGCATCCATCTATCTCCTTGGGTTAATGTGACAGTTTGTAGCTGTGCCTCAGAGTTCACATGCTGTTAATGAAACTTTAATGTGAAACAGATGGAGGGAGCATCGAGCTCCGTTACATTCAGTTAACACGAACAGCTGTGGCTCAGGAAACAACCAGTTTTTATTCAAGTCTAATAAAACAATATGAATTTTACTGAGTCAGGCTGAAGAAGCTCATTCACATTACAGTCTTTGTTTTCCATTTCACAGCCAGTCTGTGAAATTCTGACCAGTTAAACAGCAGCCTGTACTGATTTATTTGTTCTACAGTAACCTTGAACAAACCATCTGTTTTTCTAAAAACAGCAAGAAGATCTGATCACAAATCATAGTGAGTAAAACAGAAGTTACAAGTTCTTCTGTGATAGTCAGCACATATGTAGCCATTATGTGCATGTTCATTGCATATATCATCCTGAATTGAATAAGAAGGGGTTTTTGTCTCAAACATCTCTGCAGACTTTCAGGCTAATTCAGACAAAGAAAGCCTATGACAATAAAGCGAAGCTGCCTTATTATTGCTTGAGAGGCAAAGCTGAGTAGGGAAACATATTTTCTGTAACATCGTTTCTGCCTGCTGCAACGTACAAACATATGTATATAAACTTCCCACTGAGGTTCCCGCTGTAAGTTTGATATATAATCAAAAGCAACAACCGGTTTATTCCTACATTTAATGGTAGAAATAACAATTTCTTGGTTAAACAATTTATAGGCGGAGGTCACATTTAAAAATGACATCAAATATTTTCCAGAAAAGCACCTTTTAGTTTCTTTAAAAGCAGCAGTTAGTTCATATTGTGTGTTGATGTTTTCCTGAGGAGTTGCACAGCCACCTGGGTGTCTTGGACTGTGGATTTTGCATCTTAAACTTAAATAAAAATGCCTAACAAAAAAACAAAATTCTCATTAGGGAGACGTAATAAAGATGTTGGGACATTTTCATGTGAAATTATAATAAACGACATCCATGAAGTTTGTATGAAAATTCAAGAACACTTTTATTAAAATTCACTTAATGAAAGCATGAAAAAAATGAAATAACTGTGTGGTAAAATGTTTCGCTTTATGCAACCCTCGTGAATTCATATCTAGTTTTAAAATCAGAAAGGTAAATTTAAGTCACTCCAATATTTTTTGAGTCTGCGATGCTCCATTTATCCAGCAGGTGTCCTTGCAGTCTGTTATTTAGTTTCTCACCTGCTGCTCGTGCCCTCCTCCCTCTCCATTAAAATCAGTGCAGCTGGTTTTTAGTCTTCTATCTGTTTTTATCATCCTGTTGGCTTGTCCTAAACTGAGTTTGCTCACTGAACTTTATTCTATCTCAGAATACAAGCTGCTCCTTTCTTGACTTACGACACCTCTGGTGTTTATCTGTTCGACCTTTTATTAGATTGATGCAGAACCAAGCTGGTGGTGTAACTGTTATACCTGTGTATGGATGCCTCTAATGCTGATTTCAGATTTCTGTATGTACATTTTAGGTTAAAGGTTGAGTTTATTACAAAAGGAAAGCTCCAGATTCTACTCACAGCATGTAAGACAAAAACAGCTGCACAACAACAGATCAAGATAAATCCAGGATATCTCTGTGAAACACAGCTGTATTGTCTTTGTAGAGTATTGCATCTTTGTGGTGGAAGTGAAGGCTGTCACAGCTGTAAAACCTGACACCCTGCAGGCTAAATTTGTGCAGGGAAAGAAAAAATAAATCTACTCACTGCAGCAGAGAGCAACACTCCATTCCTCTGACTGTTTGGGTCGTTTTCGTGATTGCAGACGTGAACTCTTGAAGCGTCAGTCAGCTGCTCACTCCTCTGCTCTGTTCAGTCCACCCTGCAGGAAGAAATGAGGGAATATGGCTATCAACCAAAGGAGGTGGTGAGACGCCTTCCCCCAACACTTCCCAAACCCCCAGCCCACCTCCCATAGGACCGGCAGGAAAAGGTTTAACTCTTTCCTCCCTTCAAAGATCCTCTGATTTCATTTTTCAAGCAACTGTAAGGTTTTTTTGTTTTTTCGGAGCAGCTGTTCTTTGAAAGATTGAATAAGAATGCAGTAAAATGCTATGCTTTTCCCTTCATCCTCCAGTGGATTCATGACATAATTCAGGTCACGACACATGACAGGTTCAGATTGGTCTGGTACCAACAATAGGCTCAGTTAAGTCATAACAAAGATTTGTGACCCATTAAATCAAATAAACATCCTGCAGTGTGAACTTCACATCACGTTTCAGTCTGGGCTCTGCTCAGGATCTGCAGTCAGTTTTCACTCTTAAGCTAGTTCAAAGAGATTCAGCTTTATTTCCTATTTTGATTGCACACTGGGGGAGATAATATCTTCATCGCAGCTACTAAACTGCACCAGACAGTTATTTCTATTTTGGCTGAAATCACGGAAACGTTTGACCAACCGACCGTCCGTTCGTCCGTCCGTCCGTCCGTCCTTCCATCCATCCATCCATCCATCCATCCATCCATCCATCCATCCATCTTCTGCTTGTCTGAGAATTCTTGGTCTCCTCCCATTGGGATTTACATGGAAAGCATCAACAGTATCTCACTTCTTTTGACATGGAAAACTCCCCCCAGATGATGAAGCTGCTCCTCTTATTTCTAATGCTGTATCTGGAGAGCATACAGAAAGATGCACTTCTCAGCTGCTTGCAAACAGGATCTCATTATTTTAGACATGTGTCATGAACATAGGCAAACTTTAGAATGTAGATAGAGCAGTAAATAAAGAGTTTCACCATTTAACTTATCATTTTTACTACAACAGATCACACCAACATCCTGATTACTGCAGATGAAGCTTTGGGCCATCAATAAGGAACAGGATACCAGAAAATCCTACCTTTTTCAACTTGGGAACCATAACCTGAGACTGAGAGTAGCTGACTACCTTCTCCTCTGCTTTACACCATTACATTGGATGCAGATGGTCATGGCCTGAAGACACAAACAGAACCATGTGATCTGCAAAAAGCAAAGATGATATCCTAAGGGTTCTGGACCAGACATCTTCTTCTGCTGGAGTAGAAATAAGGACCTTGTCCATGAAACAGGATCAGAAACAAGGAGCAGCACAGCAGGGATCCAACCTGCACTGGAAACAAACTCCACAGCTTTTGTTTCTGACTGCATGAACAGAACCTTTAACAGAAATCCTTACCCAATGGAAATGGCCGCTTGTTTGTTTTCTGAGCTGCAGTTATCTTTTTATTTCCTCAGATAGGCTTATTTTTGGCAACATGGAACAGATGTGGATTAGAACTGATTCCTTTTGTCGTCTGGGAAAATGATTTCCAAATAAAAAAAATATCTGGAAGACTAATGAGGCTGTTTAATAGAAAAAAAAAAACATATATGCAGGCTGGATCTGAAGTAAATGTCCATGTTTTTTTTATCCAGAACTATCCAAAAAATATGTGAGGAAGACGTCACTATATTGGTTATTAAACTGATCAACTTTGTATAATCTGAGTGGAAAAAACATCTTCAGCAGCTCAACCCAAACACATCTCTCAGCCGAAGCTGCTCAGGACAGAAATGAAGAACAACAAAGCTGCATTTATTTTATTTTATGTTTTGAGAGTAACAGCAGGAGCCTGCTCCAAGGCCTCCACCCTGCAGTTCAGCATCCAGAAGACTTTAACATGTGGGAAGAATCTGGTGTTTTCTCTGAGGACTTCAGGCAGCTCCTCTTTCACATGCACAACAGTTTGACATCTCTGAGAGGCAGAAAGATGGAATCACTTCTATTGGACAATGTTCAGTGGATTGTTTTACTTTGTAGCGCAAAATGAACCTGCTGGCTATGTAAGACAAATCCAAACAATTAAATATCATTAATGTAGTTAACGTACCAATTTTATTTCATACAAAATTGAGGGAAAAAATAAAAAAAAAATGAACGCAAATTTTCAGTTTGTGCAGTTTGCCCTTTGTTTTAGCTCCTGTGGCATCAGGTTCAAGCATTCTCATGTACCAGATGACAGATTAGTTCTGCAGAATGGATCCTCATTATGCACCAGTCCTCAAACTGGACAGTTTCAGGCTATGGCTGCAACTGACAATATCTATGCTGGTTTGCCTTTATTAGATCCTACCACACATTAATGGCTGTGTTGATGTCCACGTTGCTATCTTGCAGTACAGTCATGGACTCATCCTTATCCTTGCATGTAACATTAACAAGCTGTTCAACCCTCTCTTCAAAGTCTGCACCATTGTGGTCTGAAATCATGTGAGTTGAATTTTATCTTCACTAGTCTGAAGCCTCTGCTTGTGCTGTGTTTTTGGCTCTTTTTGTCTATGTGCTTATCTATTTAACTGTGTTTCGGTTTCTCACCTGGAGATGCCACTATTATTATTATTATTACTAATACTGGTACTACTACTGCAACTCCTAGCTTTACCTGTATACTTTAAACATAAAAAAACACTCTTGTACTACTGTTTGTGTGTTGCTTTGTGCACATTTTCTGTCCTCTTAAACCCAGCTCAGTAATAGCATACTTAGTCGTAATCTGGTTCTGCTGGAGAACTTTTAAAAGGGACTTGCTGAGATAGGAAACCCAGTCATCAATGACATTCTCCAACTGCTTCTGGGGAACCTCAAGGTGCTTCCACTGGAACATGTAGAAAAAACCTCCAAATGGTGGAAACCCAAGAGGCATACTGATCAGATGCCTGAACCACCACAACCAATTAGTTCCGATGCAAAAGAATTGCAGCGCCTCAAACTAACTCTGAGACTGAGCTCAGCTAAAAAGCTGCCTGGAATCTCATTCTTTTGGTTATGATCCATATTCAATAACCATTTATAAGGGTTGGAATGCAGACACTGGTAACTCAAAAGGTTTGCTTTTTGATTCAGCTGTTTCTTCATTACAACAGACCAGAGCAGGCCCTACACTAAAGTAACCAAGGTCCCAGTTGGTCTATCCATCTATCTATTGCCCCAAAAGTTGGATCCAACTGACTCAGAACAACTATCTGTCTCGACCACAGCAAAGTTAGACAAATGGAGGTATTTGTTTTAGATATGCTAATTAGTGGCCGGTTTTGTACCTGTAGTAAGAAGATGCATGAAGATATCTAATAACTGCCAAGATAAGCATTGTGGCAAAGTAAGAAAGCAAATTTGAGCTACATCTGCTGTTCTGTTAAAGTAAAGATGTTTTTGTAAATATACCTGCAAGAAGAGGATATGCAAGAACCTGTAAAAAGAAAACAGATTGGTTTGAATGCCACAAGATATATTAGTTGATAGATCTGTTTTTATTGATTGACAGTATCATCTTGAGGAGAACTCAGAAAATGTATTGGCCACTTCAATCAAATCTGAACCAGCTGTACCACTCAAGATCATTTTACTATTGACCAAAAACAGGTCATGAAACTGGATCACAGTGATTAAAAAGGCTAGTCTTATTTATGTGGGTAATGATTCGCTGCTGGTCCTGATTTCCAGTCTGCAGGTCAGTCTCTACCTGCAGGTGCAGCTGTGAATCTAGTTCAGTGGAAACGTTATGAGAGCTATTGCTGACTCTGAGTCAAAGTTTTTCTCCAGCTCAGTGATAACAAACACCCCCCTCATTCCATCTCGCAGCCACCTGCAGACTAAATTCTGGTTCCTGTTTTCTTGGTTGATTTTTTTTGTATGGCTTTCTGGGTTATAGATGATGACTGGATGCTACAGTGTCGTGGGTGTTGATATGATGAACGAGAGCAGCAGCCTGTTTCAGCCTCACAGGAAACCTACAGTTCAGATGTTTACTGAAGCAAAATCTGCAGAAGGAGTTTAGTGGATGGTAAGAGATTTATATGCAGTATCTCAGTAAAATAGTTTTTTTCTTTTTTGCCTTTTTAAGGGGGTGGGTAGATGAGGCTTTGTCAATGACTGATGGCTTGAGCTGCAATTTTTGCAGTGAAACAGAAAACTTTACAAACTTTGCAGCATGAACAGATGGCCACATATTGTGCTGCATTTCATTTCTATATCTATGCACACTGCTTGTCGGTAAAAGTTGCTCTAAATGGAATGCAGACATCTTTGTTGCCTATTACATGAAAAAATTGATAATATGAATCATAAATCATAGTAGCCCCTTTCAGATCATACTGTCATTTTGTGATCTACAGATGTTTACTGGAACTGTTCTGATGGAAAGTCCCTCATTCTGGATCCAAAATGCATTGCACCACCTCATCTCAAAACCATTTTCTTCTTTTATTCATAATTGTTAAAAAACGTTTTCTGATGGATGAAAAATCGGAAGAAGAAAATGTTTCGCGGTGTGCAGATTGAGCTGGTGCACTGTAGTTTTGTGATCTGTGGACTCAGTTAAGGGATCAGGAACAATTTGTCCTGCTGGGCTTTGACTGGCATACAAACTTTCAGTATAGCAGAACCCCAGATATTCAGAGCTCAGCAGCATCTGTGTGTCATTTTTCAAAAATCAACACTTAGACCTTAATCAGTCTTTATTAAGAAACAAAAACAAACGCAGATACTTCTTTTTTTAGCTGACAAACATCACATTATTATTTGTGTTGTGTTAATTCTAGTCTAATCTGATCAACATATTTCTAATATTTCACTCAGGAATTTTGTTATTTTGTGGTTTCTAGAGGTTTTGTTGGAAGAATCTGGCTGAAAAGTGATAAAAGAGAAGTTTCTACATCCAACTTGAGCCTCTGAGAACATGTGTCTATCTAAATTATTTTATTTGGCTCAAGCCTTCATCAAGAGCATATTAACTTTAATTTGCTGCATTTATCCTTCTTCCTGGCGTCCAGCAACAGGTAACAGGCTACAGAAATCTCCAACATCAACCCAGCTGAGGCCTGAGATCTGGAACCCTCGTCCTGAGTGTTGAACTGCATTTGGATCGACTCCAAACTCAACCTGATGGAGTTTAGTCCAGGCGGATCCTCGTGTGAGAGAAGTTTGTTTCATGAAGGTTGTTCTGAACAAAAGAAATGCAGCTGTGCACATCTGGAGTGACACCCAAACATTCATCAGGAGCTGTTTTTGCAGCTGACCAGGGGCCAGTTAAGGTCCCCAGTGGGATCGAGAGCTAGGGCCTGCAGGAGGAAGCATTTCATGCAATGGTGTTCTTATGTTTAAACATTCAAAACTCCTGGATCACTTTTTCATATTTTCTGGAAGCTTTGTTAATCTCTGTTTTAATCTGAGCTGAATGACAAATGATCATTTATTTGAGCACTACAGGGAATGTGCACGAGTGCTGAATCGCTTCCTTCCCAGTTCCGTGTCTGGGTCGGGAATGATCTGACTTATTTGTTTTGGATTTGAGTCTCTGGTGGCAAGGTGCGCTGCTTCCTATCTCAGCAGATGGTTTCAGGCGGTGCATGTAAAATGGTGAGTTAGCTGCTGCTCACATCGGACTTTCAGTTCTTCCTTTTCACTGCTTCCTGCCTTCACAGGTGCATCCAAACTCCTGCATCAGAGCTGGAAAAGCTGACTTTGCATTTCTGTCACTTCACATCCTCCAGTTACTAAGAAAAGACTTCAGTAGTGTTTGGTCAACCAGGGGCCCCTCAAGGTCTCAACAAAGTGCTGAGCTGATTAAAACCAGTACTCTTTTGTGGGGTTATAGACACATTCTGACTCTGACGTGTAGTATTATGATCTAATATATTCCATGGCTCCCTGTAAGAACCAGAAACATCACAAATATCTGATAAAATCTCAGGCTTGAAGAGTCTGTCGGTGAGCAGCTTCCCGGTGCAACTGCAGGATAAAAGAAGAATTTTCCATCAGCGCACGTTTCTGTGTTAGCCTCAGACATTCTCCTAACTAAACTATTCCACTTTACAGCCATTATCCTATGGAGTTAAATTTGTCTCAATATTATTCAATCAAACAAAAAACTAATCTCAATCAAAAAAATAATATTCAATCAAAAAAAAACTAATCTCAATCAAAAAAAAACTAATCTCAATCAAAAAATATTAAGTTGTGATCAAAACTTTCAGTTTTTTCTCACAAAGAGAAAAAAGTTATTTGCAAAACATAAACTTTTATTTGCGCAGGTCAAAAATCTTTGGTTACGAGTCTCGCTTTTTTGGTTTTGACGCTCTCTGTTTTTGGTTGAACTCAACGAATTTTGAGTTCTGGAAACATGAACATCCTGGGCGGGGCCTAAAGACGAACGATGTAAGACGTTTCCCTATTGGTTAGCGCTGACTAAAGCAGCAGACTCTGAACTTCTGCTCGAACTGCAGGGCTTGCAGCGTCGCTTCAGTGAGGAGACATCAACTGTACAGAAGAAAACTGCGGTCAAGTGAGCCGACAGTCAGAAATACGCGGTCCTGCCAGCCGACACCAGCTCTCTCTTAAAGATTAGCGTCACGCTTACAAGGTGCTTTACGGTAATGGAGCAGAAAGGATCCGATCCTGGCAACGGTTGAGAAAATAAGAGGAAAACAGAAAAGTAACTTACAGAACATTTATATTAATTACATTTTTACAACTTTCACATTCATGTTTTATGTAAAAGAATAAATATTTTATATTTTACTGAACAGTTTTGGAGAAATATCTTGTCAAAATACCTCAAAATACCCTACCATTATACAGGTCCTTGTCAAAATATTAGCATATTGTGATAAAGTTAATTATTTTCCATAATGTAATGATGAAAATTTAACATTCATACATTTTAGATTCATTGCACACTAACCGAAATATTTCAGGTATTTTATTGTCTTAATACGGATGATTGTGGCATACAGCTCATGAAAACCCGAAATTCCTATCTAACAAAATTAGCATATTTCATCCGACCTATAGAAGAAAAGTGTTTTTAATACAAAAAACGTCAACCTTCAAATAGTCATGTACAGTTATGCACTCAATACTTGGTCGGGAATCCGTTTGCAGAAATGACTGCTTCAATGCGGCGTGGCATGGAGGCAATCAGCCTGTGGCACTGCTGAGGTCTTATGGAGGCCCAGAATGCTTCGACAGCGGCCTTTAGTTCATCCAGAGTGTTGAGTCTTCAGTCTCTCAACGTTCTCTTCACAATATCCCACAGATTCTCTATGGGGTTCAGGTCAGGAGAGTTGGCAGGCCAATTGAGCACAGTTATACCATGGTCAGTAAACCATTTACCAGTGGTTTTGGCACTGTGAGCAGGTGCAAGGTCGTGCTGAAAAATGAAATCTTCATCTCCATAAAGCTTTTCAGCAGATGGAAACATGAAGTGCTCCAAAATCTCCTGATAGCTAGCTGCATTGACCCTGCCCTTGATAAAACACAGTGGACCAACACCAGCAGCTGACACGGCACCCCAGACCATCACTGACTGTGGGTACTTGACACTGGACTTCTGGCATTTTGGCATTTCCTTCTTCCCAGTCTTCCTCCAGACTCTGGCACCTTGATTTCCGAATGACATGCAGAATTTGCTTTCATCCGAAAACAGTACTTTGGACCACTGAGCAACAGTCCAGTGCTGCTTCTCTGTAGCCCAGGTCAGGCGCTTCTGCCGCTGTTTCTGGTTCAAAAGTGGCTTGACCTGGGGAATGCGGCACCTGTAGCCCATTTCCTGCACACGCCTGTGCACGGTGGCTCTGGATGCTTCTACTCCAGACTCAGTCCACTGCTTCCGCAGGTCCTCCAAGGTCTGGAATCGGCCCTTCTCCACAATCTTCCTCAGGGTCCGGTCACCTCTTCTCGTTGTGCAGCATTTTCTGCCACACTTTTTCCTTCCCACAGACTTCCCACTGAGGTGCCTTGATACAGCACTCTGGGAACAGCCTATTCGTTCAGAAATTTCTTTCTGTGTCTTACCCACTTGCTTGAGGGTGTCAATAGTGGCCTTCTGGACAGCAGTCAGGTCGGCAGTCTTACCCATAATTGGGGTTTTGAGTGATGAACCAGGCTGGGAGTTTTAAAGGCCTCAGGAATCTTTTGCAGGTGTTTAGAGTTAACTCGTTGATTCAGATGATTAGGTTCATAGCTCGTTTAGAGACCCTTTTAATGATATGCTAATTTTGTGAGATAGGAATTTTGGGTTTTCATGAGCTGTATGCCAAAATCATCCGTATTAAGACAATAAAAGACCTGAAATATTTCAGTTAGTGTGCAATGAATCTAAAATATATGAATGTTACATTTTTATCATTACATTATGGAAAATAATGAACTTTATCACAATATGCTAATATTTTGAGAAGGACCTGTATGCATTTGTCCCACTTTCAGGAATTTATTTCTCCAAAACCATGAGAGGTGACAATATAATCTCTTCAGATTATATTAGAGGGTCATCTATATTATAACCAGAATTAGTGTTTCATAATTTCACTGTAGGTTTCTGGAGAAATACACAACTACCCCAAGTGTAGTATATATAATGCACCTTGTATGCGTGACGCTAATCTTTAAGAGAGAGCTGGTGTCGGCTGACGTCACCGCGTATTTCTGACTTTCGGCTCACTTAACCGTAGTTTTCTTCTGTAGAGTTGATGTCTCCTCACTGAAGCGACGCTGCAAGCCCTGCAGTTCGAGCAGAAGTTCAGAGGTGGGGGGGATCAGAGTCTGCTGCTTTAGTCAGCGCTAACCAATAGGGAAACGTCTTACAGTGTTCGTCTTTAGGCCCCGCCCAGGATGTTCATGTTTCCAGAACTCAAAATTCGTTGAGTTCAACCAAAAACAGAGAGCGTCAAAACCAAAAAAGCGAGACTCGTAACCAAAGATTTTTGACCTGCGCAAATAAAAGTTTATGTTTTGCAAATAACTTTTTTCTCTTTGTGAGAAAAAACTCTGAAAGTTTTGATCACAACTTAATATTTTTTGATTGAGATTAGTTTTTTTTGATTGAATATTATTTTTTTGATTGAGATTAGTTTTTTGTTTGATTGAATAATATTGAGACAAATTTAACTCCATATTATCATAACCTACAGTTACCTTTTCAAAACATGTGACCTCTTCCAGACACTTCCAAAGAGCAGGAAATGTATCTGGAAGGAAGAGGAGCTTACTAACATGCCGAGGGCTGTAAAAGAGTCTTTTCCACATCAAAATAAGAACTGTTTCCAAACAATGTGAGCTCATAAAGTCACTTCAAATCAGCATGTACTAGGAGTAAACCAGAAATCCACAAATCAATTTCAATATAATATTCTGTAAAATAAACAAATAAATAAAAGAAAAATGAATGATTTTCCTCATGTTTCTTTTTCTTGTTTTCTGGTTTATCTTTGTGTTTTTTTTCTGTGTCCTCATTGTCTGAACGGATGGGTCAAAATTTCTTTGGTTTCAGTGCAACACAGACATAAGTCCTTGCTTTTGGCAACAAACGGGTAAAGACGTTTAGAGTTCATGACCCAGATGCAATAAATGAGGCTGAAAACTTCAGAGCATAAAAACTTCAGAGCATCTCACAACCCCATGTGTAGTTATTTAGCTATACCTTCAGCCATCTTTAAACATTCTATGCTATGCTATACATGCTATGTGTTTTTATTTTTAGTAAGTTAGATTAATGTAACTGTGTCTTTTCTTTAAAATAAAAAAGGTAATTCAGGTGGCTGCAGCTCATCCAAAAGTCCTTAAATCACAGCACTTGCTGCCTGTTTGGTAATGGAACCATGTTTCCCTCAGGTCTTTAGAGATCATTTCACACAGTGTGTCCAGAACCACGACCAGAATTCTTCAGTTCTGGAACAAACTCCCTAAAAACGTGAAATGTTCAAAAACGGTCGGCTCCTTTAAATAATGACTGAAAACAGTACTGATAACCAGTGGCGTGCACAGATATTTTGGGGGGCAGGTGCTCAAGTGGAAAAAAAGGGCACCTTGTGCGGCACATGGAGCTGTCGGTTGGTTGCCTTTGTAGTGTGAGATTTATTACAGGCACAACATGAAAATAATTTATATGTATTACTAAGCACCCCCAAAACAAACTGTCCTGTGGGTTGAAGGGAAATGATCATCCAGAAAAAAAAACTCAAAACAAGAATGCATTTGACAAAATTCTTAAGAATAACAAGGCAACAAAATGATCATAGACTGATTTAAAGTTAGATTACTGATTCACAACCTGAACTTCCTGAATCAAATTTGAAACTTACGTTATCCTTTATTTTTTTTTTTTTTTTTTACACACTGAGCACAACGTGTTTGTCTTGACTATATCATTCTGTACTTTTATCACGAAATGTCTTCTGCACCAAATAACTTAATGTTGTAGCATAGCAGGTTACACTGCCAAATTTACCAGGTAGGTCAGACTAAATGAGTTATCTTCAGAAATGTGAGTAACCAGTGACCATTCTACAGTGTAAATCAACTATACCCAGAAAATGAGTTATAAAATCTTTACCACCTAGCGTCTATCTCTGCACGTCCCAGCTGATATCTGCAGCTCTCCCATGAAGAACAATGATTGTTTCATCAGGCAATTTAATCATCTCTTACCGTGGCGAGAACAAATATTTGAAACACTGCTGATTTTGCAGGTTTTCCCATTTGTAAAGTATGTAGAAGTCTTGAATGTTTATCATAGGTACTCTTCAGCTGTGACGGAATCTAAAAGAAAAATCCAGAAAATCACATTGTGTGATTTTTAAGTAATTAATTTGAAGTGTATCAAATACTTGTTCTCCCCAATGTAAGAACTTCTTTGTATGTCATGACGTTTGTTTGTTTTGTTGTCGCAGTTCTTTTAAAGCATTATTTTTTCCTTGTATTTCATTTTCTGAACATACTAACATATTGTGCTACAGGTTGTTTGTCCTGTGTCGCCCTGTAATGGTCTGGTGACCTATCAGGGGTTTACCTCCACCTACTTTCAGGCTCTAATTAGCAGACCTATTGTGTTTCAGGAATCACTTGCCTCATGCCTCAGACTTCCAGGTTTCAGTTTGTTCTTTTGTTTTTCGTTGTTTCATTTTTATTTTTCATATTATGTCTTGTTTTCATCATCACAGTCCCTTAAATTCAATAAATCATTTATTTCACTTCCACCTGTCAGCTTCAGTAGTGTTTGCCTACATTTAGATTCCCCATCAAACCATTCAGGATAAATGCTGCACAACTATAAGGTTAGAACTTTCTCTTTGTTGTTAACAGTTGTCTTTGTATGTTTTTATGTTTGATTACGTTGGTTTAATATAAAAAATTGTTCTCTGTAAATATAATTTTATATAAAGGTATTTTGAGGTGAATTTTCTGCAGCATTTTAAAATGGTGTTCTTTTGTTGCCATTTTCTGGTTCAACTCCACTTGAAGCACATTACAGATCACATTACAGATCACATTACAGATCACAGAAGAAAGAGAGAGGTAAACTGTCCAAAATCTACCAAACCTGGTTCTTTTTCGCAGAGTTTGAGCAAAGAGAAGCGGCAGGATGTGACTGTACGAATTATTAGAGGAAAGTCAGGATGTTATTAGAGAGAAAAGCAGCTGAAGCCAAGTGGTGCAGGAGTGACAGGATGTGAAAACCAGATCAAATGAGTCAAAGGAAGAATGAGGAAGAATGGAGGTCAGATTTAAATCTCCAACAAGCCTGAAAGAGAAGAGGAATGACAGAGCAAATAAATAGGCAGCAAAATGAGGTAGAACAGAGCAAACTGTTGACGAGGCGAGAGAGGGATCTGGGAGGTCAAGCGAGGGGGGGGGGGCGGTTATTTTCATGATCCATCATATCGGCAGCTGGATTCGCTCACCTCTTGCTCGCAGCCCTGAGAGAGGTCAGTAGGAGGATCTAGCCCAGCGGTCAGCAGGTCACACAGGCTTGCATCGGCTACGCTTTCACCTAAACTCTAAAATGTTGCATAAACACGAAAATCAAACTTTCTAATGCAACTTTCTGTTTCAGGGAGGACTAGTTGGTGCACATCAAGCTCCAACAGAATAAAGAAGCATCTCCGCACTATCACAAATATAATAAGAAAACTCTACAAAAAAAAGTGAAAAATATTCATTTTAACTCTTTTCATTTTTTATTGTCAAAAAATCAGTATGATTTATAAACCTTTGTAATGTTTAAGCGATTTTTTTATTATTTGCCATTTTGTTTTCTCATCTCCATATTTTTTTCTCTTTCATACATGCTTGTTTGTAAGAAACCTTTTTTAGGACAGAGAAGAAAATTAATCAGATACACAGAATAAAAACACCAAAAACATAACAAACCCTTTAAACTTGTATGCTTATTCAGTGTAAACATATAGGTTTAACATTTATTATTTCCCCCACTACTTTGCTCAATAATTGTTCATTGATTGCTTTCTGTCCTTAACCACATGCTTCTTGCTCTGCAAATATCCGACATGTTTCAGTTTTTATTGATGCGAAAATCTTTGGATTTCCAGCTCTATCCATGTTTTGTTGTTTTGTCAGTCAGCTGACAGACTACCCTTGGGGATCAGGCTGAGACAAAGATAGCTAAAGATGTCCAGGATGCAGGTAAAAAAATGACTAATCATCAGCATATCAGAGCTGCACTTAAAACTCTAATCCAAAGAAAATCCACCAATTTCTGCAATCTCTAAAAACTGTGCCATGACGACATCTAGTGGTACACTAAAGAACAGCAATAACCCGTCTGAAAGACTACAGCTGCACTTTCATTAATGAACCAGTAAATTAGATGTACTGGTTTATTTACAATTGTTTATGCTTCAGGGACAGTATTAAATTACGAGCAGCTTCACTCCTCACTGCTTCCTGAAGCAAATCAGGATCTCGTAGATGGCATCAAATCCTTTATGGACCTCATCGATGCTTTTAGCTCCTGGAAGTTAAAACAGAATCTTGTGAGAATTTTGTTTTCCACTCTAGAGTCTCTGGAAGTTGAATCCTTTAAAAATAACCAAAACTTGTAATCTAGACCAACTGATAACTTCCCTTGAAAAGAGCGCACCAGGTGTCCCTGATGCTGAAACTCCCGAGCACCAAAATCTATAGCAACAACATCTAAACCCAAAAAGAGTGAGAAACAGAATAATGGCACACAAGAGAGAGAGAAGCAATGAGGGATGTCTTAAAACATCATTGGTGCATTTTCAAAGGAATTCTGGACCTATTTTAGGTTTGCCGGGAAGTTTCCACAAGTAATAATTACAGGACCTGAGAGGTTGTTGTGTAACCACCAGATTTAAAAGAAAAATACAGTAACAACCTCTACAGTTATTGTAGCTGTAGACCCACTGGAATAGTAGAACTACTTATAAAACGCAACACAACTTCCTAAAATACTTATATCACATTAAATAATAAGGAAAAACACTTAAAATTGTTGTTTCACTTAGATTGATCATGTGTAGAAACGGAACGATTCTGGGTAAGGTGCTGTTAGAACACTAGATATATATAAAAAAAAACCTTTTTCAGAAGTTCTTATTACTACCACACTGAGACCAATGAAAACACCAATTTCAACAGAACCGACATGCTGCTTCAAATCAACCATTTTGAGGATATCAATCTGATTTGCAAACAAAACAAGAATCTGACATTTCATGTTTACAAGCCCTGGAATATCCCAAACCAAGATTTATTTTCTTTAATTCTTCAGGTGGACACCAGTACCCTCCAAACTTTTTTCAAAAGTCATATCAGCTGCTCCAGGAACATTCTGGCAATTCATAACCATATAAACATTCATACAGCACTTTCCGGACCATCATACCAAATCCTAACCCCAACCTAAACTAAAAAAGTATTCCCTCTGATATCTTCACGTCCCTTCTTGTGTGAATTGATGTTGGGACATTTTGACCCGGACCAAATTTGGCTATATTATTGACCCCTTAAATGAGCATTATAGACCATGTAAGAACCAGATGAACCCCTAAAATTGCTTATAATTATAACTTCCTATCAACTATTTGACTTATGTTTGACTAATGTTCACAAAAGGTATTTCAGAACTTCACAGAATTCCACCAAAACCTGCTTAATGCCCATCGACCCTGAAAAACAAGGAGCTACACGGTTTCTGCTTTACTGATAATGGGATCTGTGATCAACAGAACAATAAGGTTGGATGGAACTTACCATTTATATTTATGCTCCCTTTTGGGAAGATGGTGACAGTGGTTCCAGGCACCGCCCGGGAAATGAGAGTTGGAGACAGCTCCAGGTTGTAGCTGTGGCAAGAGATCACGCCAGAAAACATGAGGGTTAAAGTTACTGGAAATCCAACGGTGTTGAACAGAATCAATGCAATCACTAAACGCTGCTCAGTTATTACAAAAACACTTCTTCTAAAATGAGGTGATTTGATTGATTTAAGTGTTGGAAAGTTTTGGTTCAGGTAAATGTCAGTGAAAACAGTTGTTTGTTATTCTGTTACTTCTGGAAGAATTTGGCAATGAGCTTTGCTGGACAAACACTGTTAGAAAATCTGTATTTGTTTTTTTTTTTTTAGCTTATTATGATATGTATAATGGGATCTATGAATGTGGAAACTTGCCTGACTAGTCTGGAATTTTAGTCTGGAGAGCTTTTATCACTTGTGATATGTTAGATTTATACTGATTTTATGAAACCGGTTGGTTCCATGAATGAGTATGAATTCCAGAATCCTCTTCTTAAGGTTTGACTTCAGAAAACACTTCAACGGTTTAGTTTCTTATTTGTTTCCAAATCTTAGAAATATATCTTGATTTTTTGATCACTGAATCCATCAAACTGCCTTATAATATCTGATACTGAATCTAAATTTCCCCCGTTACAAATTTCTGCTTCTGCTTTTATGTCATACCTAAATGTTTCAGATCATGAACTCGATTGTAATGTCAGACAAAAATGACCTGAGTAAACATGGAAAACTATTCAAATTTTTTTATTAAGGGAAAAAAGCTGTCCAAGCCAACATGGCCCTTTGTGAAAATGTGAGTCCTCCTGTTAAATCATGAGTTAATTGTAGTTAAGCACGGAAACCGAGTTCCGTTTCACTAGCCACACCCAGACATGTAGAAAAAGTAAATCACATAAATAGAACCTGTCTGACAGCATGAAGTGGGCTAAAAAGATCTTAAAAAGAAACACCATAACGAAATTCAAGAGCAGATGAGAAATAAACGTTATTGACATCAATCAGTCTGGAAAGGGTTACAAAGCTGTTGTTAAGGCTTTGTGACTCCAGTGAACAACTGTGAGAGAAATTATGTGTAAATGGAGAATAGATGTAACAGTGGTTTAGTTCCCCAGGAGTGGCAGGCCTGCCAAAATTACTCCAACAGTGCATGGGTGACTCATCCAAGAGGTCAAAAAAGAAGCCAGAGCAACAGCTTAAGCACCACAAGCCTCAGTTGCCCCGGTTAAGATCCCTGATCATGGTTCAACTTGAAAAAGACTGAACAAAAATGGCATTCATGGGAGAGTTCACCAAGTCGAAAAGAAGAACATAAAGGCCTAGCTCACATGTGCACACCCCCTCCCCCCAAGACTTTGAGGAAAACTATTTGGGGAAAACTATTCTGTGGGCATCTATTACTAAACTAATATTACATTGCAGAAAAATAACTACATACATTAAAGATTGTGGTTGTAGTGTGATGGTCTGACGCTGCTTTGCTGCTTCTGGACATGGATGATTTGCTATAATTGCTCAAACCATGACTTCTACTCTCTTCCACAAAATCTTATAATTATAATAATAAGGTATGGTAAGGTAAGTTTATTTATATAGCGCTTTTCAGCAACGAGACACTCAAAGCCCTGTACATACAATTACAATACAATCACAAAGCAAATAAACACAGATACAGACACAGAAAAACAAATCAAATGATAAATCAAACAACAGAGGTAATTTTAAAAAAATTAAAAAAAATAAAGAGAATAGAATGATGGACAAGAAAATGAAAGGAAAATTGGACTGAAAACGCAACTAATCATGCCTAGATGGCACAGTCAAACGGCACTCTAAACAAATAAGTTTTTAATCTTGATTTAAAGCAATTTAGGGTTTCGGCGCTTTTACAGTTTTCTGGCAGTTTTTCCAGATTAGTGGAGCATAAGAACTAAAAGCTGCTTCTCCATGTTTGGTTCTGGTTCTGGGTATGCAGAGTAGATTTGAGCGAGATGACCTGAGAAGTCTGGATGGTTGATACACTGACAACAAGTCTGTAATGTATTTTGGTGCTAAGCCATTCAGTGATTTATAGACTAACAGAAGTATTTTAAAGTCTATTCTCTGAGCAACAGGGAGCCAGTGTAGGGACTTTAGAACCGGGGTGATGTGCTCCACTTTCTTAGTTCTAGTGAGGACGCGGGCAGCAGCGTTCTGGATCAACTGCAGCTGTCTGATCGACTTTTTAGGCAGACCTGTGAAGACACCGTTGCAGTAATCAATTCTACTAAAGATGAACGCATGAATTAGTTTTTCAAGGTCCTGCTGAGCCATTAGTCCTTTAATCCTGGAGATGTTCTTTAGGTGATAGAAGGCCGACCTAGTTACTACCTTTATGTGCCTCTGAAGGTTCAGGTCTGAGTCCATCACTACACCCAGGCTTCGAGCCAGACTGGTGGTTTCTAGCTGTGTTAACTGAAGCTCTGTGCTAACTTTTAAACACTCTTCCTTTGGTCCAAAGATTATTACTTCAGTTTTGTTTTGATTCAGCTAAAGAAAAGTTTGGCACATCCATGTATTGATTTCTTCTGAACATTTACCCAGCGCTTGAATGGGTTCATAGTCACCTGGTTACATCGTAACGTATAGCTGTGTGTCGTCTGCATAGTTATGATAACTTACGTTGTTGTTTATTAAAATCTGAGTTAGGGGGAGCGTGTAGATATTGAATAGGAGGGGCCCTAAGATGGATTCTTGTGGAACGCCAAATGTGATTTTTGTGCTCTCTGATGTAAAGTTACCTACTGACACAAAAAAGTCCCTGTCCTTCAAGTAGGATTTAAACCAGTTGAGTGCTGTACCAGAAAGGCCGACCCAGTTTTCCAGGCACTCTAATAAAATGGAGTGATCAACAGTGTTGAATGCTGCACTAAGGTCCAATAATACCAGCACTGTGGTTCTTCCACAGTCTGCATTTATACGGATGTCACTGAACACCTTGACAAGAGCAGTCTCTGTACTGTGGTGAGCACGGAATCCTGACTGGAAGACATCGAAGCGGTTGGTCATTTTTAGGAAGTTGTTTAACTGCTGAAACACAGCTTTTTCAATAATCTTGCTGATGAATGGGGGGTTTGATATAGGCTTGTAGTTCTGCAGTAGCAGCTTGTCCAAATTGCTCTTTTTCAATATAGGTTTGATAATTGCTGTTTTTAGGGCCTGGGGGAAAACACCTGACAAAAGGGACATGTTTATTATTTGTGTTAAATCAGATGTTAATAATTTAAATTATGACAAAAGACAGCAATTCCACCTGTGAATTGTTCAATACACATAAATGAATGAATGAATGAATGAATGAATGAATGAATGAAATATAGGTTTTTCAAGTGGCCTGGTAAAGTCGATACTTAAATCCAATTGAGACACTGGCATGACTTTAATGTCAGAGTTGTGGGTTTGGAGATAGGACCAGAGTGCAGAACATGGCGAGGAGGCCGCATGGTGAGTAGTTTGAGGTTTAATGAATTTAAACAGACTTACAGGCAGGCAGAGTACAGAATACAGGCAGGTAATCCAAAGGCACAAGTTCAGGAGGCAAACAGAAAACAAACCACAAGGAGGATCTTGGGAAGATAACAAGGGTGGTTAACATGAGGAACCAGCAAGGAACAATGAAAACCACAGAGCTTATAAACAGGGAAGTGGAGTATGGACCAATGAGACAGGGAGGCAGGTAATCAGAGGAAACATGTAACAGGTGTGGACCAGGCTGCAGGGAGGCTGGTCAGGTGAAACTAATGAGCAGGAGGAAAGCAGGGACAAGAGGAACTGAGCAAAAACTAGACTAAATAAAACCTGGGGAAACTCTGACCTAAAAGGAAAATAAACCAACACCTGAACACAAGAATTTAGAAAGTAATAAACTAACAAAACAAAAAAAAGGCAGATCCAGACACTTAAAAGGACAGAATATGCTGGAAAACTCTTCAAGGTGGGTCAATTCAAACTATTCTGCAAAGAATAGTCCACTAAATGTCCTCTACAGCAGTTTCACAACTGCCAAAAGGCAGTTGTTGCTGCCAAGGCAACACAGCCAATCATTGGGTTTAGGGGGCAGTTACTTTTTCATATAGGGCCATGCTGGTTTTTACAGTTTCTCCGGCAAGATGCTGCATAAGTCAGGGAGCCAAAAAAGGAAAGACAAAAAGCTCAGACAAAAGAAAGATGCAAAGGGTAGACAGTATGTCACCTAATTCTTTCACAGGCAAGCTGGTTCTGTTAGTGGTTCATGTAATAGAAAGTTCTGGAACATTAACCTGTTGTCTATTACTAACTTTGTCCATGTAAGCTAGCTTACTGTACTTTTCTCCCCATTTGGCTCATATTTCTGAAGAAAACTCTAGCAAGCTGCTCTGCTAAAAAATGATGGATGTTCCAAAGAGACACGTCAAGAGCAGCAGCAGCAGCAGCAGCCCCCCCCCGGCACAAGTCCACCGTCTGAGTAAAGAGGTGAGCAGCTGTGTTGAACTAATCGATTATGATGGAGAAAAAATATTAAAGATTAATAAATTGTTCTGAAATAAAAATAAAAAAAGCCTATAGTCTTTATTTATTTCAGAAGGATTTTAATGGTTTAAAAAGCATCAGCTATCACAGAAATATAATGTTTGGTCATTAGTTTGGGACTATCATCCCCCTGCTTTGCGGTAGGAACAGAGAACCTTTGTAGTGTGCGCACTGATGGTGTTTTTTCCTGAGATTTTATTTATTTCCCAAAGATTATAATAGCATTTCATTTTAATGGAAGAGGTTAATTTATATTTAAATTTTGTACTTTTAGGTAATTAATCTTAAGAGAATTTTATGTTCAAGTATTTAAAGAATGAGATGGGTTTTGGAATATAGCCGGGTATGGGGGGCTCAGTGAGATTTCTTTTTATGGGGCCCAAAATCCCTGGCGGCACCCCTGTACTGGACACTACAAGATCACTTACAATCCCCATCACTGGTTTACATGATGTGTACTATCAGACCATTTCTTCAAGGTGCTAATCATTGAGTGTATGCATGTGGCCAAACCGATCAAGCAGACTGAACAAATGGTTCTGCATATGTGGAACGCTTTAAAGCTGAGCAAGACAAATAACAAATCTGCACCATTTTTCCCAGATGACCATATCTGGACCACATTTCTTGCTCCAACAGATACAGGGGTTGGACAATGAAACTGAAACACCTGTCATTTTAGTGTGGGAGGTTTCATGGCTAAATTGGACCAGCCTGGTAGCCAGTCTTCATTGATTGCACATTGCACCAGTAAGAGCAGAGTGTGAAGGTTCAATTAGCAGGTTAAGAGCACAGTTTTGCTCAAAATATTGAAATGCACACATTATGGGTGACATACCAGAGTTCAAAAGAGGAGAAATTGTTGGTGCACGTCTTGCTGGCGCATCTGTGACCAAGACAGCAAGTCTTTGTGATGTATCAAGAGCCACGGTATCCAGGGTAATGTCAGCATACCACCAAGAAGGACGAACCACATCCAACAGGATTAACTGTGGACGCAAGAGGAAGCTGTCTGAAAGGGATGTTCGGGTGCTAACCCGGATTGTATCCAAAAAACATAAAACCACGGCTGCCCAAATCACAGCAGAATTAAATGTGCACCTCAACTCTCCTGTTTCCACCAGAACTGTCCGTCGGGAGCTCCACAGGGTCAATATACACGGCCGGGCTGCTATAGCCAAACCTTTGGTCACTCATGCCAATGCCAAACGTCAGTTTCAATGGTGCAAGGAGCACAGATCTTGGGCTGTGGACAATGTGAAACATGTATTGTTCTCTGATGAGTCCACCTTTCCTGTTTTTCCCCACATCCAGGAGAGTTACGGTGTGGAGAAGCCCCAAAGAAGCGTACCACCCAGACTGTTGCATGCCCAGAGTGAAGCATGGGGGTGGATCAGTGATGGTTTGGGCTGCCATATCATGGCATTCCCTTGGCCCAATACTTGTGCTAGATGGGCGCGTCACTGCCAAGGACTACCGAACCATTCTTGAGGACCATGTGCATCCACCAGTATCATGTAGTGACCTGGCCACTATCCTGCAAGAAGAATAGCTTAAAATCCCTCTGACCACTGTGCAGGACTTGTATATGTCATTCCCAAGATGAATTGACGCTGTATTGGCTTCAAAAGGAGGTCCTACACCATACTAATAAATTATTGTTGTCTAAAACCAGGTGTTTCAGTTTCATTGTCCAACCCCTATATTTACCTCATTGCCCATTTGCACCTTGCTAATGTATATTGCATTTTTCTATTTAGGTATTTTTATTTGTATTTCTTTTATGTATGCTCTAAGTGCCTCTTTTAATTGCCCTCCTGGCAATAAATAAAGTTTTCTGAATTGAATTAAATTGAATTGAACACAGTAACTGAGTATGTTCAGTCACAGACTTCCTCAAATTATCTGCAACATCGACTGCCACAGGAGATTTCATTCATGGACTTATTCATGGACTTCCTGTCCATGAATAAAACCATCTATAAATAACTCTTCTTTGTGATTAGTAAATTATTGTTGAACTGAAATAAATTATAGAAATTAGCAGTAACCCCTGGCAGTGGTTTTCTGTCTGACTTCATCAGTCCCTCACATAACTTTGAAGGATATTCTAAAGCTGATTAAGTTCAATGAGGCTTGCAGACGTTGGCTTCTAAAAAGCTATCTTAAAGACCCACCACAGCATTTTAATCAGGTTGAGGTTTGGTCTTTGACTGGGCTATTGCAACATCTTTAATATTTTCTTTTTCAGCTATTATGATGCAAATATGCTGCCGTGTTTGCCCTAAGCTTCAGCTGAACAAATAAGCTCATATTTTACTCTACAATAGTATTGTAGAGTAAAATATGAGCTAATTTACCAAAGAAAGAAACAAAGTTAAAAAGTGATTTAAAAAAGTTGCAAGCACTGTTCTAAACTCTAGCTTTGATCCTTTACAAGTTGAAATGTTTTTTATTCTCTCATTTACAGTTTTATAAAAACAACAGCAAAGGTGTTACATTTAAAGTTGTTCATAATGCAGTTATATACTAAGGCCACAGGCATATTTTGAAGTTGTTTATTTGTCAGTTGTTGTGATCATGTTAACTGTCAAGTCTGTGGAGGTGTTTTTGTCACCTTAAATCAAATGTTTACTTTGTAAAAGAGGTATCAAACTGAAAAAAGTAGTAATATTAATATAATATTAATAATTGATATTTGTTTAAGGCCAGTTTAAAATAAATATTATTGAGCAGAATTCAGTGTGATGTTTAAGAAAATCAGTCAAATCAGATATTGTATTGATGCAAGTTCAATCAAACATTTGAATTCCAATAACTTGAAACACATAGTTATGTTAACTTGTTAATGTGAGTGAGATTAATACAAAAATGTGTACTTGTTCAACTAGGTGAGGATGGTTTTCTTCCATTTATAATGTGACATAATTATTTGGTTTCACTTGCATTATTAAATTAAAACAACTCACAATTCAACATTAATAAGCAATCACAACTTGAAAAACAATGTTTAAACAATTTGTGTCTTGCTGCTAAACCAACTTTATAAACTTTAATTTCTGAGTTTAAACAAAGACAATTTTCTAGTTGAGTTTTCTTGCATTTTCAAGGCAGCAGGTGAACTTTCATTTCCAAGTTAAACTGCCTTCAAATGTTTTACAGTGTGTGGTATACAGGAGAGTTCCTGGTTGACTCAGGGACAGTAACACACTCAGGTCTTGTGAATGCAAAACAAGCCCAAATCATCAGCCTTCCACCACTGTGCTTGGCAGTTGGTATGATTTATGCTGTGTTTGGTTTTCTCAATCACAGTGCTACTAAAACATCTGTCTTCTGACCAAATCTGTGGAAAGGAGATTGTTCCAAAAGTCTTGCTCATGTAGATGCTGCCATGTTTTTTCCAGACAAAAGAGGCTTAAACACAGAGTGATTGCATGATTGATTTCCCTTTGGTATTACTACAGTATTAATAAACTGATTAAATTGAAAACTTTGTGTTGTAGTTCATTTGAGTTTTTTTAAATATGTAATTTTAAGGCCTGATAAGTATCACATGTGTTTTTTTTTTGGTGAAGGATGGTTTGGTACCTGTGTTGTTCTGATCTAAGCAGCAGATCAGTTCGTCTCCTCTTCCTTCTTGTCACGCGGTCAGAAATTACTTAAAAAGTCGCATCTTAAAGAAATCAGAAATCCCACATAGTTTCCCAGCAGAGCTACAGCTGTGCCTGATTCCCTGAGTTTGGATTTAAAGACAAACACATATGTGATGACGTAAATCCAGAGCAATAGTTCTTGGAGTGCAGCATCGTTTCTGCATTATTATTATTATTTTTTTTACAGATGATATCAATTGTGTAATGCGTCCTACTTGTGTCAGTGCCAAGCCCGGATAAATGTAGAGGTAGGGCATGCGGAGTAAAACTTTTGCCACATCTACCATGCGAGTCAAGAACATGATCTCCATACTGGATCGGTCGATCCGGTCCAGGATTAACAACAACCACTACTGGTGACGACAGGGTACTGGTGGAAATTCAGCTACTACTGGTTGGCAAAGAAGAAAAGGGCTGAGAAAGAAGAGGAAAATCAAGAGTCTAGTTTAGTTAGAAATTTCATCTTGGTTTGAAATAAAATCGCACTTTGTTATATGCCTTAATCTTGTTTGATATTTATTTTTAAAAGTTTATTTTGATGTAACTTTGATCTGATGTTAATGCTGAGACCGTTGCGCGAGAGTGTTGGGACCTCCTGGTGAACAGAAAACAACAGCTGTACTCACAGTTTTGAAGAAGTACTCCAATTCGCACCAGTTCATGACAGAGGAAGTTTCCATTACACAAGATGTTTCCAGCAGTTTCCACTCACCTGCTTTTTGTTGGCAACTGACTAAGGTTTAGATGTTTACCAAAGCTATGTTTTGATTCAAGCAGGCTCATGCAGAGAATTCTGTCACTAAGTTAATAAAATTTTGAAGGAGGCAACACAAACTAGCTCTTGATTAATGAGTAACAAATATATAGATTTAAATTTTCAGAAAAACGTTCTTTCATCTATAATGTTAATGTAAATTAATTTGAAAACATACAAGATTCAGGAGAGATTCATTACAGTTACAACCAAATGATCTGAATTTGAAATAAACGAAAGAATGTGTTGTTTTTTGATAGATTATGAAATGTTTTGGTGGATCAGACAGAAAAGACTTCTTGTTGATTTCCTGTTGGATTTTTAATTTGACACCTTGATAAACTCTTTAATAGTGCAGACTGATGTAGACTTCCATAACCAGTTTCTGATTGGTTTTATGTAAAACCTTAAACCGCCGTTTGATTCACACCAGTTAGTGACTGATATCATGTTAGAGAATTGCTTTGCTTATTTTGCTGATGATGTTAAAATGATTTACATATTTTTATACAGTATATACGCTAATTGCGGGCTGCATGGTGGCGCAGTTGGTAGCACTGTTGCCTTGCAGCAAGAAGGCCCTGGTTCAATTCCCAGCCGGGGGTCTTTCTGCATGGAGTGGGTTCTCACCAGGTACTCCAGCTTCCACCCATGGTCCAAAGACATGCCTGTTAGGTTAAATGGTCTCTCTAAATTGCCCTTAGGTGTGTGCATGGTTGTTTGTGTGTTGCCCTGCAATGGACTGGTGACCTGTCCAGGGTGTACCTTGCCTCTCGCCCATAGACTGCTGGAGATAGGCACCACCTTCCCCGTGACCCACTATGGAATAAGTGGAAGAAAATGACTGACTGACTGATATGCTAATTGCAAAAGTATCCAACCCCTTTGGCATTTTTCATGTACTGCTGCTTCACAACCTGGAAATAAAATGAATTGTTGAGTGTTTACTCCATTTCATTTACAGAACATGCATACAAATTTGAAATTGTCTTATTTTTTATGTGAAGTAAACAACAAATAGGACAAAATAACAGAAAACATCAGTGTGCATTGCTTTTCACCCACTCTAAAGTCAGTACTTCATAGATCCAATTACAGCTGCAAGTTTAATTGAATGAGTCTCTATGAGCTTGCCACATCTAGATTTTTCCCCTTTCCTGAAGGCAAAACTGCTCCTGCTCCTTCACGTTGGATGCTTTTCACATGTGAACAGCGATCTTCAAGTCTAACCACAGATTCTCAATTGGATTGAGGTCTGGGCTTTGACTTGACCATCCCAACACATTAAAAAGTTTCCCCACAAACCACTCAAGTGTTACTTTAGCAGTATGCTTTGGGTCATTGTCCTGCTGGAAAGTGAAGCTCAGTCTCAAATCACAGGCAGACCGACAGATTTTGCTCAAGAATATCCCTGTATTATGCACCATTCATCTTCCCTTTATTTCGGATCAGTTTCCCAGTTCCTGGTGCTGAAAAACATCCCCACAGCAAGATGCTGCCACTACCATGTTTCACTGCGTGGAAAGATGGATGGGAATGGTGTTCTTGTGGTGATGGTATGTGTTAGGTTTTCACATAACATAGCTTTTTCCTTGGTGGTTGAAATGTTTCATTTTAGTCTTATCTGACCAGTGTATACATTCAGGGAGTCACTCACATACCTTTTTGCAGACTCAAAACATGCCTTCTTATTTTTAACAATAAGTAATGGCTTTTTTCTGGCCACTCTTCCATAAGGCCCAGCTCTTCTTTCTTCTTTCGCGGGGGGAGCGGGCCAGAGGCAGGGTACATCCTGGACAGGGCAACACAGAGAGACACAGGACAAACAACCATGCACACATTCAGACCTAAGGGCAATTTATAGAGACCAGCTAATCTAACAGTCATGTCTTTGGACTGTGGGAGGAGAGTGGCAGGAAAGAACCTACGCATGCACTTGTACATCCATGCAGAAAGACCCCCGGCCAAGAGTCAAACCCAGAACCTTCTTTCTGCAAGGCAACAGTGTTACCAACTGCACCACCGTGCAGCGAGTTAATTTTCCTAATTTTAAAACTCGTTTAGGATATTCATGGTTCTAATGGGGTTTTTTTTAGGAAAAAGTCAATGGAATGTCTGATTTCCATAACTATTTCTGGCCTTCTCCCTGTTTATCTACAGATCTGTTCTAAAGAATAGCATGTGGGAAGTAATTGTCTCCAATCCGCATCCTGGACTAAAATGGGAAAAGAAGGGGTCTAAATCTTGCATCTTGAATCACGTCTTTCATCATCTTAATGAGACCATCTCATTAACTGAATATAAACACATTTAACTGTTCTGGCTGTATATGTTCTGACTAATCAGAGCTTCAGTGGCTTTCCTTTGATCAGAGAAATAACTGATTTTGAATGAGCCCATGCGTTCTCGCTGTTTGCTGCAGAAAGTTTAATTGTTGGCATTAAAGCTGCTAAAACAGTGTTTTTATTGGTGTCACTGGTTTAAACAGCAGATAATCTGGGCTCATAAACAGCCTCCTTCCTGTTTGCAGTTATCCTTCAGATCTGAATGGAATACATCTTATCATTCTTCCCAGTTTGTACTTTTCCTCTTCAAAAATCCCAGTTAATTTTTAATAATCCCCTTTTCTATCACTGTTATTCCTCACAATCCCCTCAGTTATTCTCTTACCAGTCATCATCACAATTATGTGTTTAAGTTTCTTTCTTTTTTTTCTTGTCCTCTCCATTACATCCTAACTGTTGTTCAGTTTCTCTAATCTGACAGTTCCTGCTTTCATTCCTCCTTCCTGTTTGTTCCCGCTCCACCTTTTTCATCCAATAGGACAGACATAGTTTGAAGAAACTTTGACTTCAGCTAATTCTAAAATTTTGTGTTCTTGTCATCTCTAAAAGGAAGTTTACAAAAGCACACCACATCTCTTCCTGTTGTTTTATCCTCCCTTTCCTCTCTTTCTGTTCTCCTTTTTTGTCTTTTTATCCTTTCCTCCCTCTCTCCTCCCTCTCTCCTCCCTCCTCCTCCTGAAGCACTAGTGGAACAGAGAAACATTAGGAAACCTCAGGCCCTCCTTTCTACTTCCTCTCAGCTGATTGTCCAATGGGAGCAGGGTGGGAGGCAGACCCGCAGTGGGGCTCACACCCGCCAGATGTGGAACTTGCTGCATTCAGTTAACCACAGTGAAACGTGAGCTCTCTCTGCTCCTCTCCAGCTTGGCTGCCTATATTTTTGGGATGTTTTAAACAGGCAAGGACAAAGACGCTTTCCCTGGGCAGGGTTCAGCCTGAGCAGATATTTCGGGTTTGTGGAAGACAAGGGAAGAAGAAAGAGGAGGAAAAGACATTGTTACAGAGAAAGAAAGGGATAGACGGTAAAGTTTGGCTTTGGTTGCTTCAAGCAGCTGTGGAGCTGGAGCTCAGTTGACAGGAACAGCTGCATGTTTCTGGGTTAATATCAGTTTTAGGTTGATGTTTTTTGTTCTTTCTCAGATTCTGTCTCTGATTGGTTCGTAGAGCTGCAGCCTGTTGCTTTGATTAACTCGCCGCATCATCAGCCATGTGTTGACGCATATCTGCGCCTGCTAGATATGCATATCAGAGTCTGTCATCAGCAGCTCTCTGTGTTAACCTGACTTATTCTCAGTTATACCTTTTAGTTTATAACATGTTCAAAACTACTTGTTGATCCTGATGGTTACCATGGCAACAGTAAGTAGGCTTTTTGAACAGGCTTTCCAACTTCACCCATATTCTTGTAGCAATTTAAAGACATGGCAACTTAATAGTAGCTTTAAGGGTAACTAAATTCCCCACTTCTCCTTGTTGGCATTAAATAAAAGCTTATATTAGTGCTTTAGCATAGCTTCCTGCTACGGGAAGTTAGACAAGTAGCTGTTTCAAAGAAGTTACAAATAACAAGTCATTTATTTATCTTTTAACATAGTTTAAAAACCTATTAAAAAAATATTCTTTGTTGTCCCACAGTGGGTATATTCAGCTTAAAGCAAACAAAACTGCCTTGTTTTGTCTTGAGGATATTGATGAAGTTGATGTTAGGAGCTCAAACAGCAGTGGGAGGAAAGTAACAACCGTCAAATTTCTCTCCACCAGCCTGCATCCATAGTCTCCATGGTAACTATCTGCTAAACTGGTCAAGATCCATGGTAGGTCCCACCACTTCTACAACTACTTCTGTATTTATTTATTTTTTATTCAGAGATGCATTACAGTTGCAGGATAGGCAGTTTACGGTCTCCACTGCTGCCATCCTGCTGGTACAGCAGGTAGAGGTTTCTATAGAGATAGCTTACATGCTGCATATGTAGGCCTACTACCTACAGGTCTAATGGCCCAGCCCTCATGTTCAAGCATGCCACTTTTAGCGCATCTTCAATTGATTATGCAGCTTCTCCTCTATAACCAGCCATCATTATCTTCTATACATCCAAAAGTTATCCTTGCCACCATCAAACTGGGAATGAAAGGCATCATAGTATGAAGCCAAAATAAAGTTTTCCTGAAGCAAGAGTGGCTGCTACAGATGAGTGAGCACCCACTTTTGAAACTTGACATTAGACTTGTCTGAGCTGTAATCTTTAAAGTCAAGGGTTTGTTTATCTGTTTGTGGTGATCAGTCCAAGCAATCCTTTATTATGGGGATATTGCTAATGTCAAATGTACTCTGTGCAGCTCTAATTCCTGCTTTTTCGGATTAGTAGCAAGCATTATAAATGTTCCTCCAGCAATAAGTAATACTCTGCCAGTATTCGTAGGATTTCACATATGTGTAACACCTCAAGTGATAGTACTGTGCGGTTGAAATACATAAAGTGTGTTAAAAAGGTATTTGTCCTGTTATACATTTATTCTGATTTTGCTCTCAGTCTTACCTAAATGGTTTAAACCATCAAACAAGTTTTGACATTAACCAAACATAACCTGAGTACACTAAACACTAAACTGTGTTTTAAGTGATTGTATCACTTATTAAGTGAATGTGTGTTAAATCGTGAATTAACTTTAAGTTAACCACAAAAGCTGAGATCAGTAGCCAAAGCCTGACCTGTAGAAGCAAGAAAATCCTTAAATCCGTTGAACACCACCTGTCTAGCAACATGAAGTAGGCTAAGAGATCTCAAAACACAAAGACCAATCTCATATTCTGCTTTCTAGCAGACAATCCTGAAGGACAATGTCTAGCCATTATTTTATAACCTTAAGTTCAAGCACACAAGGGTTACGCAGCAAGACAATGATCCAAAGCACACCTGCAAGTCCGCCTCTGAAAGGTTTTAAAGTGGCGTAGTCAAAGTCATTTAATTCTGACCAAGATACTGTAGCATGACGTTAAACATGCCACCCATGCAGGAAAACTTACAATGTGGCCAACTTAAAGCAACTCTATAGAGGGGACAAAAATTACTCCATAAAAGACTCGCTGCCAGTTATCACAAAGACTTTGTCAAGTTGGACGAGGCTGGCTCTTGATGTGAAACAGATGCTTGTATTTATCCAGGTTATCTTTGTCTGATATCCAAATATGTCTGTTTTGTTTGCCAGTAGAAAGTTAAGTGATGTAGGTCATGCCTACATCCACTGTGATTTTTTGCAACAAAATGTTTCCAGCCACTTCTCTAACAAACATACAGGTCCTTCTCAAAATATTAGCATATTGTGATAAAGTTAATTATTTTCCATAATGTAATGATGAAAATTTAACATTCATATATTTTAGATTCATTGCACACTAAATGAAATATTTCAGGTCTTTTTTTGTCATAATACGGATGATTTTGGCATACAGCTCATGAAAACCCAAAATTCTTATCTCACAAAATTAGCATATCATTAAAAGGGTCTCTAAACGAGCTATGAACCTAATCATCTGAATCAACAAGTTAACGCTAAACACCTGCAAAAGATTCCTGAGACCTTTAAAACTCCCAGCCTGGTTCATCACTCAAAACCCCAATCATGGGTAAGACTGCCAACCTGACTGCTGTCCAGAAGGCCACTATTGACACCCTCAAGCAAGAGGGTAAGACACAGAAATAAATTTCTGAACGAATAGGCTGTTCCCAGAGTGCTGTATCAAGGCACCTCAGTGGGAAGTCTGTGGGAAGGAAAAAGTGTGGCAGAAAACGCTGCACAACGAGAAGAGGTGACCGGACCCGGAGGAAGATTGTGGAGTAGGGCCGATTCCAGACCTTGGGGGACCTGCAGAAGCAGTGGACTGAGTCTGGAGTAGAAACATCCAGAGCCACTGTGCACAGGCGTGTGCAGGAAATGGGCTACAGGTGCCGCATTCCCCAGGTAAAGCCACTTTTGAATCAGAAACAGCGGCAGAAGCGCCTGACCTGGGCTACAGAGAAGCAGCACTGGACTGTTGCTCAGTGGTCCAAAGTACTTTTTCAGATGAAAGCAAATTCTGCATGTCATTTGGAAATCAAGGTGCCAGAGTCTGGAGGAAGACTGGGGAGAAGGAAATGCCAAAATGCCAGACGTCCAGTGTCAAGTACCCACAGTCAGTGATGGTCTGGGGTGCCGTGTCAGCTGCTGTTGTTGGTCCACTCTGTTTTATCAAGGGCAGGGTCAATGCAGCTAGCTATCGGGAGCTTTTGGAGCACTTCATGCTTCCATCTGCTGAAAAGCTTTATGGAGATGAAGATTTCATTTTTCAGCACAACCTGGCACCTGCTCACAGTGCCAAAACCACTGGTAAATGGTTTACTGACCATGGTATCACTGTGCTCAATTGGCCTGCCAACTCTCCTGACCTGAACCCCATAGAGAATCTGTGGGATATTGTGAAGAGAACGTTGAGAGACTCAAGACCCAGCACTCTGGATGAGCTAAAGGCCGCTATCGAAGCATCCTGGGCCTCCATAAGACCTCAGCAGTGCCACAGGCTGATTGCCTCCATGCCACGCCGCATTGAAGCAGTTATTTCTGCAAAAGGATTCCCGACCAAGTATTGAGTGCATAACTGTACATGATTATTTGAAGGTTGACGTTTTTTGTATTAAAAACACTTTTCTTTTATTGGTCGGATGAAATATGCTAATTTTGTGAGATAGGAATTTTGGGTTTTCATGAGCTGTATGCCAAAATCATCCGTATTAAGACAATAAAAGACCTGAAATACTTCACTTAGTGTGCAATGACTCTAAAATATATGAATGTTAAATTTTCATCATGACATTATGGAAAATAATGAACTTTATCACAATATGCTAATATTTTGAGAAGGACCTGTATGTTGGCTTGTGCTTCAGATGTAAGGAACAATGTAATGACACCTTTGAAAATTAAAAACCACCAAAATATCTTTTAGTACAAACATTCTGTAGGAAAAAATTTCAATTCATCTGTATATTTGACTAATTAGATGATATATACTGATGTATACTAATGTCTACATATTTGCCTTAGCCCATTAAATATTTGAATATAGTCAGTGTTGGACTTCTACTGCTACTTAACTTTTTTTTGTTTTTTGGGAGTCAAGCCAGTCATTCTGTGCTGTGTTTTTTCCCTAATCTCCACAGAAATGGCTGAAGATGTCTGTGGATTCTGAGAACTCCTTTGTTCTGCTGTCGTCCCGAGAATCCAGGACTTCCTGTATCTTTCAGACTGCTGATGAGAGGGATGAAATCCCAGGAGTGGGAGAGGAGAGGTAAGTGACATCTGAGAAGGGACAGAATCCAGTCTGTAAATCTGCTGCAGGAACACCGTTTAAACAGATCCTGTGATCCTCCATCTGTCCTCCTACAGTGTTCTTGAGATGCTGAGTTATTCCAAGTTCTTGGACCTGGAAACATGGCTGTGTATGCCGTCCTCCCTGCTGCTGTCCAGGCCTCTGGACTTCACCCACACCTCCTCCTCCTGCTCCACCCTATCCTCCTCACATGCTTCCAACCACTCCTCCAACTCACCAACGATGTCTTCTTCATCCTCTGTGGCCTCCATTTCTCGGCATTCTATCTGCAGCGAACCGGGAGAAACCCTGCTCAGGTAAATTTGTTGTACAATTTCAGGATTCAATACAATTCAAAAATACTTTATTAACCCAGAGGAGAAATTAATTGTTGTTGTAGCTCATATTATGAAGGTTTCTTAAAAGAGTCATTGTAGATGCTGGTTGCTGTGGGCAGGAAGGATCTCCTGTAGCGGTCTGTCTATCAGCAGATCCGAGGAAGCCTTGGACTGAAGACACTCTGTTGTTGTACAACAGTCTCATGAAGAAGATGCTCAGGGTTCCTCATGATGTTCCTCATTTTATGAAGCATCCTTCTTTGCACAATGATATCCAGAGGCACAATGATATCCAGATGTCTGGAGTCCCCAGAACAGATCCATCCTTCTTTATCAGCTTGTTGAGCTTTTTTAAGTCCCTGGCTCTGATGCTGCTCCCCCAGCAGATGATGGCAGAAGAGATCACATTCTCCACAACAGACTTATAGAAGATATGCAGCATCTTGCTGCAAACACCGAAGGACCTAAGGTTCCTCAAGAAGTATAGTCTGCTCTGTCCCTTCTTGTAGATGGCTTCACTGGTGCATCTACAAGTATGTTGTCCAGGTGAACACCGAGGTATTTATACTCCTCCACCACCTCCACTTCTTCTTCCATGATAGAAATTATGTTTGACCTATTCCTGTTTTTCTTAAAATCTACAATCATCTTTGTTTTATTCACGTTCAAGATGAGATGAATGTTTCCACACCATGCCACAAAGCGGTCCACCACCTTCCTGTACTCAGCTTCTTGTCCATCTCTGATCCACTCTACGACTGTAGAATCATCTGAGTATTTCTGCAGATGACAGGAGTCTGTCTTGTACTGGAAGTCTGAGGTGTACAGAGTGAAAAGGAATGGTGAGAGTACCGTCCCCTGTGGTACTCCTGTGCTTCTGACTACCTGGTTAGACATACAACCCTTCAGTCTCACAAATTGTGGTCCGTTTGTCAGGTAGTCTTTGATCCAGGAGATTGTTGAGGCCCCCACCTGAGTTTTCTGGAGTTTCTGACAAAGGAAATCAGGTTGAATTGTGTTAAATGCTCTGGAGAAATCAAAGAACATGATCCTCACAGTGCTGCTGGCTTTGTCCAGATGACAGTGGGTTTGTTGAAGCAGGTGTATGATGGCATCTTCAACTCCAACTCCACAGTGATAAACAAACTGAAAGGGGTCCTGATAGTTTATTGTTTGCTTACTCAGGTGGGCCAACAGGAGTCTCTCTAGAACATTTGTGGTGTGCGATGTCAGGGCAACAGCTCTATAGTCATTGAGGATTGATGGGTGAGTTTTCTTTGGTACTGGAACAGGAGATCTTCCACAACACTGTATCCTTCATCTGGGCCAGGCTAAGGTTGAAGAGGTGCTGCAGAATCCCACTGAGCTGCTCTGCAAAGGCTTTCAGGACTCTAGGGCTGACACCATCTAGACCTACAACCTTATTCCGGTTCAGTCTCTCCAGTTGTTTCTACACCTGACTTCTTGAGACACACAGGTGGAATGGGGAGGCAAAGGGAGCATCAGTATCTTCTGATTTGGTTGAAGGAAAATGTAGAAGCAGAATAATCCATGGCTGAGATGGAAGACATTTTAGATGTGACAGGAAAGCTGTGGGTCAAAGGAGGGTGGAATGTCTGATTGGCTGTGAGCAGGAGAGGAGGATGATGAGCTTCTTTCTGAACTGACCTTTTGAAGTGTTTAGTTCTTTGGCTCTGTCCAGACATCCATCGGTGTGATCATCCTTCTGCTTGAGACCTGTGATCTTCTTAATCCCTGACCACACATCTCTGATATTGTTTTGCTGGAGCTTGCTCTCCAGCTTCTTCTTGAACACATCTTTGCTGTCCCTTATCTTGACTTTAAGTTGCTTCTGCATACTTCTTAATAATTCCCTGTGTCCCTCTGTATGCTCTTTTTTTCTTGCTAAGCAGGTCCTTCAGGTCACCGGTGATCCAGGGTTTGTTATTGGGGAAGCATCACACTGTTCTGGTGGGGATGGTTGTATCCACACGGATGTTTATATAGTCAGTGAAACACTCAGTCATGGCATTGACGTCTTCTCTATGTGGCTGGCACAGTGCATATAAGTCTGTAGCATCAGAGCTACAGACTTATATGCACTGTGCCAGGGCTTTTTCAACTTCCTTTGACCATCTTCTCAGTTCTCTTTATTACAGGTTGCCTCTGAACAAAGGCCGTATATTTCACACAGAGAAAAACAAGATTGTGATCTGATTTGCCTAGAGGAAGTCTTGTTTTAGAGATATATGAGTCCTTGACATTTGCATAAAACAAATCCAACATTTTGTTTTCTCTGGTAGAGTAGCTGACAAACTGTTGAAACGTTGGAAGTGTAGCAGAGAGTTAAGCATGGTTAAAATCACTAGATATTGCCACAAATGCATTGGGGTGTTGTGTCTGTATCTTAGCAACAACTAAGCTGATGGCATCACATGCAGTGTCTGCAACAGCTAAAGGTGGAACATATACTGTTGCCAAAATAACACTGATGAAGTCTCTGGGTAAATAATATGGACAAAAACTTACTTCTAACAGTTCAATATCTGGACGGCAGAGATGACGCTTCACAGTAACATGTCCTGGATTACATCATCAGTTGTTCACAAGTACTGCCAGTCCTTTACATTTGCCGCTCCTCTTTAAATCTCTGTTTGCTGGTATGGTTAAAAAGCCCGGCAGAGAGACGCTGGAGTCAGGGATATGATCCTGAAGCCATGTCTCAGTGAAACACATAATACTGTATACCTGAGACTCTGTCTGGTACCTTTGTAGGGCTTGGGAGTTTATCCAACTTGTTTCCCAACGATTTCTCATTGCCCATCATAATCAATGGAAGAGATGGCTTGAACTTCCCCCTTCTCTCTCTTCTCTTTGCTCCTGCTCTGCATCCACAGCGCCTCCTTTTCAACTCATCAGGGATTTGGGGTTGTAGTTGATGTATTATTTGAGCTTTTGAAATATTAATCAGCTGCTCCCAGCTGTAAAAAAAACAACCCCGTTGCCACGGTGACGCATCATCACAAATATCCAAAAGTTAAAAAGTATCAGCAAAAATCCTTCCAGCTGCACAGCATCCCACAACAGAGAGGATAATCATCGCAAAAATATAAATTTTATCCACCACAAGAGGAATTTGTGTTGTTAAAAAGAAATAATCAGAATAAAAAGTAACAGAGCCACTCCAACCTTGAGCCTCGCAATTCTAGCATATAGGATGTTTTTCACATTACTGCTCATCGCTGTAACTCTTAGACAAGTGGATTTGTTTTAGGTGCTCGGATAATTGAGACTCAAACAGTTGTCAAAGGAGCAATTTTTGTCCTGTCAGCCCAGAGAATTTTCCACAAGGATCATTAAGGTATGTTTTGGCAAATTTAAGACAGGCCACTGTGTTATTCCAAGTCAGCAGTGGTTTTGGCCATGTTGTCAACCTTTTCTTATTGTTAAATCATAAAGACTGACTAAGACAAATAGGCCTGTAGTTTTTTAGATGTTGTTCTGGCTTCTTTTGTGACCTCCTGGATGACTCGTTAATGCACAGGTAGTAGTAGGCCACCCATTCATGTGAATGGGAATTCATGGAAATGTTCACCACTGTTCCCCGATTTCTCCATTAGTGGATAATGGCTCTTACCATGGTTCACTGGAGTCCCAAAGCCTTAGATATGGGTTTGAAACCCATCCTGTCAGGATCTGCCATTTTGGGTTTTGTGTTTGTTTACTTTCTCAGCTAGGTGTTTCTATTGCTTTGGGTTCAGTAGTTTGTTTATTCCTTCTGTCATCCTGACAGTTTTGCTCTCTCTCCTGGCTCGTAGATTTAGTAGTTCTTTCTCCCCTCGCCCATAGTTCCCTTGGTGGTTGCTTTCTCATGGTTTTCTTCTCTGGTTATTATTAGTACAGTTGTCCTTGCTTCTCTGGGTTTTCTAGTTTAGTTACTCGCTTAGTGTTTCTGTGCTTGTTTACTGTTAGGTTATTTATTCTTGCTGCATTCTTCTAGTTTATTAGTTCCTTTTTCCCCTCTGGCCTTAGACCCCCTTTTGCTATTCTTTACCCAGTTGCTTGTTTCCCTTAAGATTAGTTGTTCTTTCCCAGCCTTGCTCTTTAGTATAGTTCCTCTTGTCCTTGCTTTGTCTAGTTAGTGTTCCTTTTAGATTTAGCCTTGTGTTTTATGTTTATGTTTCCTTTTCCTAGAGTTGTCTTTAGTTTAGTTTAGTTCTCCTCTCCTGTCTCTGTGTTCTCTAGCTTCCGTTTCCATAGTAACATATTCCCTCAGTTCCAAGCAGCCTGGTCCACACCTGTTTCTTGTTTCCTCTGATTACCTGCCTCCCTGCCTCATTGGTCCATACTCCCCTTCCCTCAGCTTATAAGCTCTCTAGTTTTCATTGTTCGCTGGTCCTTTACGTTATCAACCCTTGCTATCTTCCTGAGTTTCTCCTTGTGGTTTGTTTTCTGTTTTGCCTCCTGAACTTGTGCTATTGGATAACCTGCCTGTACTCTGCCAGCCTGCCTTCTATAAGTCCACCTTCAGTTTCATTATTAAACTTTATCTATTCACCAGGCAGCCTCCTCCCTATGCTCTTCATCCCGATCCTGCCTCCAAAACCACAACACCGACAATTCCAAACTGATAGACAGCAATAAAAACATCATCACATTTTGTGATTTAGACATGGTTATTGCACCTCATGATTAACTGAATAGTCCAGTCATGGAAGAGCAGATTCAAGTCACTCCACCAAAAATACATTCTGATCCACCTTAGGAGGTATGATGTATTACAAAGCAAAGACAGCTGCATCATCTTTTTAGTGTATAGTTGCTCACTGAATGATGATATCGTGTCACTCACCAGTTTCCATCTAAGAAAAATGTTGATCAGCATCATTTGATGCAGATAATAACATGTTGGCACAATAATTTTGCTAGTATTTAAAGCACTCATTAAATTTCAACAGTGTGGATAAGTATTGCGACACATAGTTCTGTCCCATGCAGGTGGTTGTAAGTCAAATCCCTCTGGTTCTGTAATCCTTGATATGGCGTGAAAGCACACATGGCCTCTGGTCACAACGGAACAACTTGTATGATGTGGAAGGATAATGTCCTTTGTAATACGGAGTTCATATTTACGTGTTTATTGCGGAAACGGGCTAAAGATATTACTTCCCTCATCTGTTCCTAAATTTATTTAGATTAGGGCATGATCTGTTGCTTTTAAGATTTTTTTGCCCACTTCATCTTGTCAGAAAGGTTCCTTTTGAAGGAATTTCTTCATTCTACAAGTCTGAAAGTATTCAGAGCTTAGTGTGGCTTGTGAAAACAACCCAAAAATGTTGGTTAATCACAGTTAATTCAAGACTTAACAGGGAGGGCTATTACTTTTTCACAAAGGGCTATGTTGGATTAAATAGTTTTTTTCTTTTAACGGATAAAATCATGATTACACAGGTTATATTTGTCCGAAAAACACTTTTTGGGATTTGAAACGTTTAAATGTCACATTATAGAATAAATAGAAAACAAATCTATAAATTATCTTTCACATTACTGTAGCAGGACAGTAGCTCTATATTTATGCACATCTCTGTGCAGCCTTGTTATGAAAGTTTGCAGAAGGCTTAATGGCATTTACTTCCAGAGCACTGTAAATTCAAATCCCAAAACAGAATTTTTCTCTATTGACCATAACACAGTCTGCAGAGTTAAATATCTTCACTCTGGAAACTTTAGCTGTCCCGCAGAACTACAGTGTCCTGGTGGAATTACTCATTCATGACCAGAAGAAATCCTCATGCTGAGCTACGCCGAGCAATTATGCAGCTCTACAGGAGGCTGATGTCAGGGAATTAAACTGAAACCTGCTGAAAACCAAACAGATGACTAATGAAGTCTGACTAAAAAGGAATAACAGGAGCAGCAGGAGCAACTTTCTCAGTCTAAACAGTTTCCCAGTTAATTGCTCCATAATGACAAAAACTGTTTAGGAATCTTTAACTCCAAGCAGTTTTTTTTATCTGTGTTTCTGTTCTTCCATCTCATAATATGAGGAGACTCAATTACACTGGACTACTTTGGTCAATCCTTAAACATCTCCCTCCTCTTCGTCATTCCATGGATTGTCTATAAGAAATTTACATCATCAAAATGAAAAAGAATAAAAATAATCTCTGCAATTTTATAAAGTCCATTTAATACTTTCATGTCTCATCATATTAAATAGCAGGCCTGTAACTGGACCTGTGGGCCCAGATAGAAATCAGCTGACAGTCTCTGTAGGAATGGTCCCCTGCAGAACCTCGGCTGAACCTCAGCAGAGAAAACTGTTCTGATAACAATGTTTCAGCCGTTCCAGAACAAAGCTGGCTGTAGATAGAGCTCCTCCCTCCTCCTGCAGCCAGAGGGAACATTGTTCCTCGGCTCTCAGAGCTCATAAAGAACCCATCAGGCACCATGGTGATGGCAGTTACAGCAGCAGAGATAAGCTGTGTGGCGGCAGGGAGCCCGAGGGAAAACGCTAGTGTTTATAGATGTAAAGGAAATGGAATATGAGGAAGTGTGGTCATTAGGAACGTGGTGTTGAGCTAGAGGGGTCTTCAGACAGAACTGACACATCCATCAGGAATGTGGTGGATATTCTTGAGGTGGGATTTTGTAATTTGTATCATTTGACTGAAGGTTAGCTGTTCTGATTCTTCATATTTTTTAAATCATTGATCAAAGCTGAGTGGTGGACTTGGATCATGTGACTTAAAATCGAATGTCTAAATTTAGTGACTTTAAACTCGATTTGATAAAATCAGAAAAGACTTTGAACTTGACTTGGACTCTCACAACAATGACTCGTGACTTCACTTGGACTTGGTGGTCTGACTTCATATGTGACACCAAACATAAAGTGTGTAACATTTTTTTGTTATTTTTCAGACGTAAAAAACAAAATAAAGAAAAACAAAAACAAAACTATATCAATGCACAACAACAAGATACAAAGTGAATAAATGTACAAGGATGCAAATACGTTTTACTTACAGCACTGGATTAGCCTCCAGCCTCCAACTTTCCATTCATTAAGCCTTGCCAGATTAACTCTGATATCTGAAGTACTTGACTCTCGATTTTCTCGATTAACAAACACACACACACACACACACACACACACACTCTCTCTCTCTCTCAGAGCAAGGTAAGGTAACACCACCGTTCGGCACCGTTACACCTGAGAGCAGCAGTGTTCCTTCAGTCTTGTGTTAGTACTAGATTATTAAGGATCCAGAAAAACCTTTTCTCAAAATGTAAAGATTGAACAATCAGGGGACCTAGCTGGTTCAGATGGTTCTGATAAAGGTTGCGTGTTAATCCATCAAATGATGGATTCAATCTGAAATGCTGAGTTGGACTGAGCTGCTGGATTTTATCTTTGGGAGGATAAATAAAGGACGACATCGGGTCAGGGGATCATGGAGGAGTCGCAATTACGTCGTTTCAGAGGACAGGTATCAGGTCAACACCTGCACATCCTGAGCTTACTTCCTGAACTGCTGGCAGGTTGGGTGCTTGGGGCTTTTGATTCTGAGTCTTAAGTTCAATTATGTTTTAGTTTTTATTGTGGAAGCTAATATCTTAAACCCTGCACAGATTTATTCATATCAGCTAAAATCCTAACATCCCTGTAAAACCAGGATTTATTTTCGTGAGAAGTTTAATACGAAATTAAAATGACTCAAAAGGGTTAAGAGTTGATTTTTGTTTGATTTTAACATTTCTGCAACATCTTTGAACTTGCAATGAAAAGTTCCATAAGTTATTTTGTCCCGTTCTTCCTGCAGATAGGTCTTTAGGTGTCCAACAAGTGTCCAATTTTCTTTAATTTTTTAGAATTCTTTATGGGGGACACTCTAGGATTGGAGGCAGGACTGCCCTGTAGCCTTACTTTTTTCTCTATCAGCCATGCCTTTGGGATGAGTTTGCAATGTGTTTTTCTATTATCTAGGTGAAAAATGCATGGACGTCGCTGGTAAAGATGTTGTCTTGGAGACAGTATAAGGTTGCTCAAAAATCCCTGCTTGACTTTTTTGCATTAATACTGCATTCCTGAAGTGGAAGTTAACTTTGCCAAGGGCATTGATTCAAACTCTTACCATGATACCACACCACACCTTCAGAAAGTATGGCTGAATGGAACTGGTTTTCTTCCAAGAAAGACCTGGAATACTGATTGATCTGACAATAGTTTCCACTGTTCCTTTGAACTGAGTCAAAGTAGACATCAAGAGCAGTTATTTGTGCCCATTTTATTTCTCCCAAAAATGTAAGTCTTAGCTGAGTAAAACTTTATTACTAGCCTCTGAAGGCAGTATATATTTTTCCCTGCAGGTCCTTGGAGAGAGATTCCTCCTTCCTTACACCTGCCCTTGGAAAGGAGGCAGCATTCCTGTCCACGCCGCTCCTTCCCATCCTCTCCTCTACCCCTGCTGCTTCTTCAGAGATGAGCTCACCGCCAACAACGGGAGACTCCACCTCGAGCAGCTGCATCAGCGTCAGGAAGCGGCGCCGACTTGCTGCCAGTCCTGGAGGACTCCATTGGAACTCTGAAGGTCAGAACTAACTGCAAGGTTTTCATCATTTTGGAGAGATTGGCTTCACTCCTTCAGTGTCAGATGGACAAAAGGTTTTCAAATTCAGCAGACTTTGGGTTTTAAAGCATGTTCTAAATTGTTTTATTTTATTTTCATTTATTGTAAAGCCAAGCTACGCTCAGAACCTCACTCAAAACCTCAGAGTGATTCTTCTTGACCATTTCATTTCATTCGCACATCCAGAGCACCAGGACTAAACTGGGATCTCTGTGAGTCTCCAGATGAAATGTATCTTTTAATGATGATCTGCTGTGAGGAAGCTTAAAACCCAGGAATCATGAGCAAAGAACAATCAGTTTAGCAACATTAACTTTTATTTAAACCTAACAGAAACACCTCAGGCAGGTTATTCCAGGATCCAGATTTGGAAAAAGGAATGACTCTCGAATGACATTCAGCAGATGGTGAGAAGGATTTTGTAGACTAAGTAAAGAAAATCAAAGATCATAAACGTTGAAGAGATTAAGGATTTAATACGGATTAGGTGTTGCAGAGACTGAGTTTAGGCAGGTACAATAAACAGAAATAAACAGAAAATGTTCAAATTAAAATACCCAAAGAGAAAATCTGAACTGAGGGACCTAAACAGTTCCTGGTGAAACAGAATAATCTTAATACAGCTGCTTTTCAGGATTGGTCTCCTCAAATCCAGCTCTGTTATTAACAAGAAAAGATTTTTAACGGGTTTTTTCATTGGACGCTGTTTTTGACTCTGTCCCACTCCGCTAATATTAATTCTTCTGTCATACTTCTGTACTCCATCAGAATGTCTGAGAGGTTAGTGTTGTTCAAAGAGAGAGGTAGAGGCGAGGTGTTGATCCGAGGCAGGATAAAGAGATCAGGAATGTTTGGGATATGGCGCTCGGGCTCCCGAGGCTGTTTACTTCGAGCGGAGCTTTACATCCGTGGTAGTTGCTTTCTTCTTTAGCTCCACCCTTTTGGAGAATGATAATGAGCTTCCTGGTGAACAGATTAGAGCCGCTGTCCTTGTTCAGCTGAACATCTTCCAGGTGATCCTTTGACCTCAGCTCCTTTTAGTCTGTTTAAAGCCATAGTGAGACGTTTCCAAGTTTTTAAGATTTCTTCAGTAGTTTTAATTATTTCTCTATGGTGTAATTACAGTACTCCATACAGCTTCACTGACTTTTATAAACAAGAGCTGGATGAACAATTTTGAATTCATTGAGGAATTTATCTGATCCATACAGCCATTTATACATTCAGGCTGAAATATATACATGCTCTTCAACTAATTACTGGTTAAATGTCATTTAGCAAACTGAATCTCGACCATACACATTTTATCTTTTATTTTTTTGTAGCCATCAACAATCTTCCTGCATAATTATGTTTGGATATTTCAACTCTCTTCTTATACAGAGTTCATTTAAACTGGTTGGTTTTCTGGAACAGGTTTGGCTTTTAAGCAGAGTTCATCAATTTTCAGCAGAGGTAAGGTTAGAGCTTTGGGACAGCCATTCTAGAAGCTTAGTGTTAGCCTGCTTTATCCATTCCAAAACCATTTCAGATATGTGTTTGAAACACCCAGTTGTGTCCAATTTCAACCATCTAGCAGTTCATTTGAGTTGAGGTTGAAGAATTTCAAAAAACACCTAGATTTTTGTCTTGTCTGAACATCATACTTTTCCCAGAAGCCATTTGACTTGTTCATGTGGAGATGTCGATTTTGGAGCAGAGATTTCCTGCTTTCTTTTCACCTTCTGGTTTCATCGTTGACAGAAACACTGGTGCTTCTTTGTAGGAACAGCTCCAAAGGCCCCAGAGCAGTCCACAAAACAGAATCAGTCTACTTTATCATCTTGTGCTTTTTTAAATCACTGGCTGTAATACAGCTACCCCAACAGAAGATGGCAGGGGAGACTGTACTCTCCTCAAGAGATATATAGCTGCAACCAGTGAAGAACCTAAAATTCCTCAAGAAGGAAAGTCTGCTCTGTCCATTCTGGTACATAGCTTCACTCTTCAATCCAGTCTGCTGTCCTGGTTGCATGACGGAAAAGTGTTTGGCATATTATTTTTGACGTATATGTTTCTCTTGAAATCTACAATTATCACCTTTGATTTGGTCACACTCAAGATGTGATGACTGAACCCACACCATGCCACGAAGCTCTCTGTACTCAGTCTTTTGTCCATCACTGATAGACCCGACAACAGTAGAGTTACCTGAGAATTTCTGCAGATGACAGGACTCTGACTTGAACTGTGTACCGAGTAAAAAGGTATTGTGAGACTGCAGTCCCCTGTGGGGCTCCTATGCTGCTGACACGACAGACACGACCTTTTAGTCTCACAAACTGTGGTCTGTTTGTAAGGTAGTCATGGATCAAAGTGACTGGTGTGTGGAGTTTCTGACATAGTAAATTGGGCTGAAGTGTCTTAAATGCACTTAAATTTTCAAAGAACATTGTCATCACAGTGCCACTAGCTTTGTAATAATGGGTTTGTTGAAGCAGGTGTGTGATGGAGTCTTCAACTTCCACCAGGATATGCAAACAGCAGAGGGTCATGAAAGGTGCTTGTTTGCTCACTCTGCTGACAAGGGGAGTCTCTCAAGGACTTTCATGTTGTAGGATTTCTGGGCAACAGGGCTAAAGTCGTTAGAAACAGTTGGATAATGAGATTTAGTACTGGGACAAGGTTTCACAGCAATGGAACCTTCTCTTGGGTCAGGCTAAGGTTGAAAAGATGCTGCAGAATCCACCATAGTTAGTTTGCAGAGGCCTACAGGCCTCTGATGCTAACACAAAGACAACAAGCTGTTTAATGCACATCTATAGAAAGAACTCCACATATGAATAACAGATGATCTTCAAATCTAACTAGAATTCTGTTTATTTGAATTGCAACAAGTCATATTAAACAGCAAGTAAATCTAAGCTGTGATGCCACTTCCAGATATCTGTATTGTTTGGATTAGTTAGAGATGATCATGTAGATCAGTTCTGTGGAATTAACATATCTGCAAAGGGTACCCCCTGTTTATGATGCAGAGGAGATCAATTTCCTTTTCTCAGTCTTACTTCCTTCAGTGCTCACCTCACATTCCTCACTCACCGTTTAACGCTCTCCCTGATTGAATTTATGTAGTTTGATCTGGATGTTGTTTAGTTTCTGTCCACCAGAGTGGGCTGTGTCTCTGTTATTCAGTGCTAAAGTAGTAGACACAGGGAGGTTGGATGTAGTTAGAAATGACTCATTGGATAATATTATTATCTTTGATAGAGTTGACTCTGTGATCTCAGATAATTTTACAAAGCTGAAATAAACTCCTGCAAAACTGACTAAACCAACACCACTGGCTGTGTTACTGTGTTTAATTTGCACCTCTGCTGTTTCTGAGGCTCTTAAATCTCATTGAACTTTAATAAAACAACTCCACAGGTTATCCACTGGTGAGATTAGGAGATTTTTATGACTCAGGACCTTGGTTACCGTGGTTAGACAGAGTGGATGCAAACATTTAGCGGTAAAGATGAGGCTTCCAGTAGGAAAGAAGTGCAGATGAAACATTCTTCTGAAAAGAAACCTGTCACACAGCGAGGTAAAATCATCCACCTCAGATGGAACAAACATCTTTAACTTTAAAGTTAGTTTAGATCCAGATTTAAGGACAAAGGCTTAACCCGAAGAAATTTATTTCTTTTGTTGAGGAAAGAACCAAACAAGACAATGAGCAGTAGCTTTACTCAGACTGTTAACACTTTTTTCATTGTAATTCTGTCAGATAGGTTGGTGTTTTTACAACTATTACTTCTCTCTTCAGCCTTTAACGTGTAAATATTTTAACTGATATGATAAACACTGTGTGTCCGTGATGTCAACGGTGTGTTTGTCAGGTAAATTTCCTCCTCATCAAACATTCATAGCTGTGCCAGCTGCAGCTCTGTACCAAGCTTTTCAAGCTTGAGCTATATCACACAGATGCTCTGAATCTACATGTTGCACTGTGGGAATGGTTTGCTATCCATGGTCAGAAACTAAAACTTTTTCCTTCTATCTGACAGCTAAATTATTCTGACATGGAAATACTGGAAAGTGTCATTCAAAGGAATTTTTCTTCACGGGAAACAGAAATGTTTTTGGCCATGTTTGTTGCTGTAATCCACATGGTTCAGTGTTTAACAGAGCTCTATGGCTCCACTTTGTGGCTGCTGACTGTTACAGCGCCAATGTCGGATTTCTTTTTTTTTTTTGGGGGGGGGGGGGGGGGGGGGCTGGGATGCTCCCAAGGTATATCCATCAATAAATTAGAATGTTATTGAAAAGTTTATTTCTGTACCTCACTAAGTAAAACAAATTGTATAGATTAGCACACAGACTGATGTTTTCAAGTCTTTATTTCTGTTAACTATGATGATGTTCTGCCTACAGCAGTCATTTAATTTCTTACATCAAAACAATAAGAAAACGTAATACAGAAAAATGTGCTTTATAAAAAGCATTTAATCCCTGCATTAATTGTGTTTGATTGTACTTTTAATTAGACAAAAGAATCTCATTGCATTAATATTCCAATTTACTGAGACGTACCTGTGGAACTATTTCATAGGTTTCAAAGTCTTTTATCAGTAAATTGTTTATAGTCCCTCGTGATGCCCTGTGGGATTGCTCCAGGAGTATGTAATCGGGGACCCTTTATTAGGGGCCATCCGGTCCCTGTACGAGCGGAGCAGGAGTTTGGTCCGCATTGCCGGCACTAAGTCAGACCTGTTCCCGGTGCATGTTGGACTCCAGCAGGGCTGCCCTTTGTCACCAGTCCTGTTCATAACGTTTATGGACAGGATTTCTAGATCATGACCGAAAGAACGAGATCCCGGATACAAGCGGCTGAAATGAGCTTCCTCCGTAGGGTGGCCTGGCAATCCCTTAGAGTTAGGGTGAGGAGCTCGACCATCCGGGAGGGGCTCGGAGTAGAGCCACTGCTCCTCCACATCGAGAGGAGCCAGTTGAGGTGGCTCGGGCATCTATACCGGATGGCTCTTGGACGCCTTCCTCGGGAGGTGTTCCAGGCACGTCCCACCGGGAGGAGGCCCAGGGGACGGTCCAGGACACGCTAGAGGGACTATTTCTCTCGGCTGGCCTGGGAACGCCTTGGGCTCCCCCCGGAGGATCTGGAGGAGGTGTCTGGGGAGAGGGACGTCTGGGTATCTCTGCTGAGTCTGCTGCCCCCGCGACCCGGTCCCAGATAAGTGGAAGACGACGAGACGAGTGTTTATAGTCCTGTGCAAGAACGTCTTTCTAACCTGCTGTATATCACCTTCTACACCAAATCCTGAATGATGGAGTCCCATTGTTGTCTTCTTAGTGCTTGGTGTCGATCCAAGTTTTTTGGCTTCTAGCTTCTCCACCTGCCTTTAGAGAATGTACCACATGTACTCTCTAGGTTTCATGTCATGCTCTGTGAGATATGAAACCTGTAATACAGGTGGAGATCCAGGATGTCAGCAGCTGAATGTTGCTCTGTAGGTTGGCCGGGCTCTGCCTTAGAGATGAGAAGGGAGCTCCATCATCTAAGGGGAGATTGGAGTAGAGCTGCTGTTTCTCTGTATAAGGGAGTCGGTTATGGAGGTTCTGATCAGGATGCCGCTTTTTAAAGGTTTCACTTGGAGGAGACCCAGAACTCTCCCTTTACAGTCTGGGAACAGCCCGTGTTTTTTTTCCAAAGAAAATATTAAAAGGAGTCTTTTGTTTTGGGTTATCTGATCATTGTAGATGATGAAATTGACAGATGATGACATTTACAGGACATCTACCCGAGACAATAACTTTATATCAATCAGTCAGTCAGTAATTACCTTTTAAGACAATTAAAGGAATTTCAGAGTAACTTAGTCATGTTTATCTCTAAATCAACTTGTTTTGTGTATTCTCAGCTTTTAATTTTTACTTACAGATGATTTACACATTGTTTGCCCTTCTTGCAACATTGAAATGTTTTGCTCCTTTCTTGATGTTGTCACCTTCTCATAAAACAGCACCAATAATAACAATAAAAATTATTTCTGCCTCTCCATTAAAGTGGTGCTCTCCTATGTCTATCTTTTATTGCTTGGTTTTATGTCCACACTGAATCAGCTGCTACAAAGACAGTTAAATAACACTCAGCAGAACAATGAAAAACCATTTTATTAAATCTTTCTTTTTTATTTCCCATAAACTGAATGTGTTCGAGTTCTAAATTGTGAGTTTGACCTGGATGACCTCCATCTAACGCAACCACATTCAGAGACCTTCCATTTTTTATGTTTTACTGTCCTCATGCAGTTTTAATGCAGCAGCTCAGGTTTTCAACTGCTGTGCAGAACATCACCCGAACCATGTGCACGCATGCAAGAATTGAAATATGAAGCTTCTGAAGAAGCACAATGAGCTGTAGCTCCTGACCCACTCAGACTTTAAATTTGAAGATATTCTTTGGAGGGATTTCTTGGTATCCATCTGAAAACCTTTACAATTTTATCTGACAGCCAAATTCACCCGCTGCACATGTTTTAGAGAGCAGATTCCTGTAAAATAAAATTCTAAAAACTAATTTTCCTTTTCTAAACATCATTTTATCAGATATCTATTATCAGCAAATATTAGATAAATATGAGTTTAGGTATATATAATTTACCTGTTCTAAACATTAAAAGGATGTTCCCAGGTTATAATTCCAAAGTATTCTCATTCTATGAAAACAAAAAAAGAGTTATAGAAACAGTAGCAGCCTTCAGCAGCTGTAGACTGTCTCTGTGTGTGTGTGTGTGTGTGTGTGTGTTCTTGTACTTTTTGCTGAGTGAGAACCATTTTTCGTATTTTTATGGCAAAGTGAGGACATTTTGACAAAGTGAGGACATTTTCCTGGTCCTCACTTTTTCAAATTCCGTTCTTGGGACAGGGGTTAGGTTTAGGACTAGGGTATGAATTGAGCTATTAGGGTTAGGTATTAACTGGTTAGGGTTAGTGTTAGGGTCAGGGTTAGGCACTAAAAATCAAGGAAAATGAATGGAAGTCAATGGAAGTAACCGAAAAGTTCTCATAAAGATAGTAAAACACGGATGTGTGTGTGTGTGTGTGTGTGTGTGTTCCTGTCTTGGCATAACAGTGAGAACCATTTTCCCGATTTCACCATCAAATTGAGGACCGTTTGTACCAAAGTGAGGACATTTTGCTGGTCCTCACGACCTATTTTCCGGTTAGGCTGAGGACTAAGATGTGAATTGACTTTAGGTTAAGGTTAGGGTTAGGCATGCACGGGTAATGGTTAGGTTTAGGGTTATTGTCAGGGTTAGGGCATAGAAAGGGTTGAAAATGACTGAAAATCAATGGAAGTCAATGGGAGTCAACACATGGTCCTCACTACAAGTGTAAAACAAGTGTGTGTGTGTGTGTGTGTGTGTGTGTGTGTGTGTGTGTGTGTGTGTGTGTGTGTGGTGTAAAGTAACCACCAGTCTTCTCCAATTTCCATCTTCCAGGTTCCGTGCAGCGCGACTTCTGGTCACCTGATCCTCCTTCTGGATTGGCAGCAGGTGGAGCCAGAGGAACAGGGCTGAGTGGGAGGAGACTCCCTCTGGGTCAGACGGACAGGGTGACACCTGTGTGGACAGCAGGTGATCGGGCAGCTCTGAGGAAAACTTTGTCAGCCGATGATCAGCTGCTGAGGCTGGCGGGTGGAGAAGTAAAGCTGCTGAACCGGCTGGAGAGAGGTCGAAAGAAGCTGCGCAACATCCATGTAAGTTTATGCTTTTATTCCGAAAAGGCATATCTGAGGTTCTGCTTTTATTCTGAAAATATTTAGTAGAGATTCTGCATTTGATGGGGACATTTTTCATCAATTTCTTCTTATTTGGAAAACATTCAATTTGTACTTTTATTTTAAAATATTCATAAGGTTTTCGGCGGTTATTCCATAAGTGTTCTTCAATTTCTGCTTTTATCCTGAAAATATTCTGTAGTCTGTACTTTTATTCTGAAAGTATACATCAAAGGTTTTTCCACTAGTCTGATAATATTAAGCTTTTGTTTACATTCTAAAAATATCCATCAGTTTCTGTTGTCATTTTGAAACCATTCAGTTTCTTCTCTTTTTCTAGAAATCTTCAGCAGGGATTTAATTTTGAAATTAAATCAGTCATATTTGCTTTCATTTTTGTTTTCTTTTTGTAAATTCTTTGGTCAATATCTCTTTTTAATCATATTTCTCATTTTAATAGATCTGTATTTTCATTTATGTATGTACATTTTACATTAGCCTTCAAATAACCAGCTGCTGCAGACCTGTAAGTTTTTCTTTAGGCAGCCTGAGGAAACTGGATTTGAGTCAGACAGCTAGAGAAAGCCTCTCCTCCACTAAAGAGGCTCTTATGAGAAATAAAGCTTTCTCACTGCTCAATTGGTTTCGGCACACATAACAAATCTTATAAAAAAAAATACAAGTTATGTAAGGGATGATCTTATAATTGTAAGAGGGTCCCCCCTGGCCCCGGGAGGAGGAGGTTCCCAGGACACGCTGGAGGGACTATGTCTCTCGGCTGGCCTGGGAACTCCTTTGGCTCCCCCCGGAGGAGCTGGAGGAGGTGTCTGGGGAGAGGGAAGTCTGGGTGTCTCTACTGAGTGTTCTGCCCCCGCGACCCAGCAGACGATGAGTGCGAGTACAAGTTATGTAAGACCTGACAGGATGCACAGAAATCCTCCTGCTCGGCTTTTAGAAATCAGAAGAATTGAAAAAAATGTAGCTTTGACCTTTTCGTTCTTATTCTTTTGCGGATCGTCTAGTTTCAACATACATGTTTGAATTCAGAATATATGAGTCAATATCAGCATCTCAAATGAAGTGTTTGCAGGAGTAACATGCCAGTGCTGAAGCACTGTTTGATGCTGTGATGCTTTAACCATGAAACAACCTCCTGGGGTCTCCTCATGTGTGCAGCACAACTAAACATCAGTGTTGTAAGGAGTTTAGTATTTGTTGAGCAGCTACTGTAAAGAAAGACGACGGTGTTGATCTTTGTTTCAGTCCTCGTGTTTTTTCTACTGAACTCCAGGTCAGGCTGACAGAACCGACGTATGAGAGCAGATGTTACCTAATGAAGGGATCAGCCTCAGTTACGATTAGATCCACAGACAGAGCAGTAGATGTAAGAATGCTGGTGATTCCAGCTTTCCTGGAGCTTCTGCCTTTGCCAGGAGTTAATTAGATCCCGTAAGTCAGGTGTTTGTTCCCGGCAGCTGTTTCCTTGTTTTCTGGCTGATTCCTCGGAGTGCCTGCTCACTGTTGACCCTGTCGAACTCTGGTTGTCAGGAGGTGACATCGTTTTGTTTGTTTGCAGCTTTAACCCTTCTCTCGGGTGAACCTGATGAACCTCTTCAGTTTCACACTTATATTGCAGTGACTCAATTGTGGAGACAGTTTTTTGGCTTTTAAATTAGTTGAAGTTTCAGATGCTTCATTCTAATTTTATTGGTGATTTCAGCTTTATGTTCCCATTAATTTATTCTCTAGTGGTTTCCCAGCTTCACCAGTGGAGCCACAGGATCCAGCAAACACCCTCTTAGAGCTTTTAACATAGGGTTGCAAAGAACAGATCTTCTGACCTTTTGGCTTCACTCCAGCAGTACAGGAACTACTTCTAGAAATCATAGAAGGTGCAGCAGGATCGATTTCTAAGTGTCTGAACCAAGGCAAATTTTCCTCATTTTAAAGGTTTTTCAGATTCAGAAAACTTGCTCAAGACACATCGTCTTATTATCCTGATGAGGTTTACAGATTCACAGATTACATTTTGAACAATAAGCCACAATGTATAATATCCTATCAGAAACTTTAGATAAACCGTGTTTCTAAAATAAGATATGAAGCCTGACTTCACCATCAGGGTTACACCACCTGTTTCTAGCTTTTGCTGACACTTCCAGTCCTGACCTCTGATGTATTACCAGGAATCCTCTTCAAACAGTACCGCTAACGAAGAGTAAATGTAAAAACTACAGCCTGTTAAACAACAAATATTCGAATTAGATAAATAGATCAGAAGTTTTTATTTACTCATCATGGACACAAGTGGTGTATTTATTTTTTAACTTAAATCATTTGTTGAGCCATTTTTTTCCAGGTTGGATGATCTTAAAATTTAAACTAGCCAGTTACTTCATTAGGAACATATATTTAGTTGTTGGTTTATGCAAATAGCAACTCAGTCAATTACATGGCGTCACATGTCCATTGAACATTGTCTAAACACCACATCTTACCCGAGTACCATGTCCATCCCTTTATGACGACCCATTTTCTGAAGTTACTTCCAGCAGAATAATACACCATCCCACAAAGCTCAAATCATCTCAAACTGGCTTCTTGAATATGGCAGTGATTTCACGATACTCTAATCAACCTCCTCAGTCACCACATTTCAACCTAACAGAGAACATTTGGGATGCAGCTGAATTGGAGATTCTCATTCTAGATCTACAGCCAATACATGTTGAGCAACTAAATGGACCAAAATTAGACACATTGTTGAATCTGCCCTATAAAGAATTTAGATAGTTTTAAGTGGAAGAGGAGGGGCCAACCTTGTATTAACAAAGTGTACCTAATAAAGTGGCCGTGTGCATAACTGTAATGATCAAAAAAATTCCAGTACTGGGCACTTTAGTTAGAATTTATTGTGGATTTGATCAGGAGAAGCTACTTCCACAAGAGTTCAGCTTGGATCTGGAAACCTGATCAACAGACAGTGACCAGCCCTGAAGCTCCTGAGGTTACAGCATCTGTTACCATAGTGATGAGGAAAGGTAACAGGGGAATCTGAAGACACCCCCCTGGCGTGGTACAGGCGCCTCTGTGTAACTGATATCTTTCACTCCAGTTTTATAACTTCTCCTGGGGGGCGTTGAGGCAACTGCAGGTCACTATTAGACTGATCAAATGTTTTTAATTATACTAATGACAATGATTTATTTCCCTGAGCAGCATGCCTTTACTTTTTCTCCTTCAGGCAGAAATTCATATTAGAACAGTAGGAAATAAAATACAATGAAGTTAAAGTAGGAAAAATGTGCAATTAACTTCAAAGTGAGTTTTTTAAACCACTAAAACCAAACTGACAGCTATGAGGGCAGGTCCCCAGTTAGTTGGTGAGAGGTGGTAAAAACCTGAATGTTGTTCCTGTAACTTCCAACAGGAGGCACTCTGCCTCCTCTGGTGTTTTTCAGAGCTCACTGACCTATCCTATATCCAACCCTGCGTTTTTCTGCTTGCGGCAAAAAGAACGGCTCAGCTCCTTTCCTTATATAAAAATTGAACAGAAGAACGTCTGAGCAAAACACACCACCTGGCAGGCGAAATTCTACTTGAACCAACAAGGCGGGTGGTGTTATCTTTTCAATAGATACTGTGACCCAGCAGGTCCTCCTTTCTGAGAGCATTTCCACACAGCCCAGACACTCTGGGCGACTCAGATTGCAACTCTGGGAGGCCTGCTGCTCCTCAGCTGTGAATCATTTTGTTTAAAAATCAGAAAATGATGAAAATAACTCCAAATGTCCAGAAACCTTCAGAGAATTAAGAGGAGGCGGAAACAGAGCTGTAATTTTCTGCAGCGTGGAAAAACCAAAGTGGTCGTTCCGTACAAATGTAGAAATGTCTTGCTTTTAATGTCAGACTGAACAGAAATAGATTTTAATTTACATCACTACTGTTTCAAACCATCCTAAACTGTTATTCTCAGAGGGAGGAGGCATCTGATTGCAAAAATTGTTGCCTTATTTGAAGGTCAGTGGAAATACCTTTGCTAAAAATATGAAGCTCTTTGAAGAAAATAGCCAGAGTTTAAGTGCTTTGTTTCTTCAGGTTTTGGTTTGTTTTTAATTGTCCTATACAAATAGATTAAATTGAGTGAAGGGGAGTTCAGATGACACGCAAGTCAAACTTTGTGGAATTATCCGCTGTTGGTCTCATCATTTTGCAACAGCAATGAATTATGTTATTGATTAAATGTCTTACAATAGCTAAACCATTCATCCTTTCTCATAAGCACTTATTATCAAGCTTTCAATATCACCAGCAAGTGAAGGTCCTTCCATCCCTATCCCAACCGTGTCTTTCAGCTTCAGAGAGGCAACAGATCCAGGAGGACTACTCAGGCACTCTTCTCTTCCACCAACACTCTACAGCTTCTCCTAGTGGAGTACAAGGTGTTCACAGGTCAAAAAGGATAGTCCCTACTGAGAGTTCTGGGTCTGACATGGGGTCTACCTTTCATTCAGAAAAGCCTTGGAAATTGTCCAAGGGATGAGTCCAGGAGGTACAGAGATTAGATGTTAGAACAACTAGATGACTTCTCTTAATGTGGAGGAGCAGCACCTTTACTCCGATGTATCTCCAGATGATGGTGATCTTCTCCTTATCTCTAAGGCAGGACCTGATCTCCCTACATCATCATCTTTGAAACAGATGCACCAGATTGACCCTGCATACAGTAATAATGGATATACCCTCAACATTCCTTTAATCCTTGCTTGCTGCTAAAACGTTACCTAGGTGTATACTGACATGAAGCGTCCTAAAGACCCAAGAAGAATAATTTCAGGTTTATTCTGCTGGACAGCATTTTGCTTCTTCTACAACAAATAAAAGTTTAACACCCGGAAGTAAAAATCCAAGTAACAATTTGTTCCATAAGCAGACCATTGATGAAAATGTAAAAAGATTCAGTTCAGAAGGAGCTAACATGTGTAGCACAGAGAGCAAAGGTCACGGGATTGATTGTGCAGAAATAGTTGGGGAGTAATCAGAGCATCTGACAGTCAGAAGAGATAGTGAAGGTAAGCAGACACAGCTTATGCCACCTGAACACATTATACAGTATTACCAGCATTAGATGGGGTCTGATAGGAGTCACATTGTGGGTTTTTATGAAGCTTCGTGGTTGGATTGTGTAACTGATATCATGTTGAGCATACAGATATTACAACCCCAATTCCAAAAAAAGAGCATCCCCGAAAGGCTCAGTCGTTCACAAGCGAGGTTCACCGCTTTGTTAACAACTGCGTGAGCACATAGTTCAACAGTTTAGGAACTTTTCTCAACATACAATTGCAAGGAATTTTGGGATTCCATCATCATCTACTGTTCATAATATCATCAAAAGTTTTGGAGAATCTGGAGAAATCTCTGCACATGCCAGTGACCTTCGATCCCTCTAGAGGCACTATATTAAAAGCCGACATCATTCTGTAATGGATATTACCACGTGGACTCAGGAACACTTCAGAAAACCATTGTCAGCTAACTCTGTGTGCTGTGGTTTGACGAGTCCACATTTCAAATTGTTTTTTGGAAATCATGGAAGTCGTGTCTTCCAGACCAAAGAGGAAATTAACTATCTGGATTGTTATCAGCACAAAGTTCAAAAGTCAGCATCTGTGATGATATAGGGGTGTATTAGTGCCCATGGCACGGGTAACGCACATCTGTGAAGGTCCCATTGAAGCTGAAAGGTACATACAGGTTTTGGAGCAACATATGCTGCCATCCAAGCAATGTATTTTTCAGGGACATTCTTGCTTATATCAGCAAGACAATGCCAAACCACATTCAGCATGTGTTACAACAGCATAGCTTCGTAGTAAAAGAGTGGGGGTACTAGACTGGCCTGCCTGCAGTCCAGACCTGTCTACCATTGAAAATGTATGGCTCATTATGAAGCACAAAATTTGACATGAAGACACCCAGACTGTTGAGCAACTGAAGCTGTGCATCAAGCAAGAATGGGAAAGAATTCCTCCTACAAAACTTCAACAAGATGTGTCCTCAGTTCCCAAACTCTTATTGATTACTGTTAAAAAGAAAGGTGATGACACTCAGTGGTAAACATGCCCCTGTCTCAGCTTTTTTGGAACGTGTTGCAGGCATCAAATTCAGAATGAGTGAATATTTGAACATGAATTATCTTGTCTTTGTAGTGTATTCAATTGCATATAGGTTGAACAGGATTTGCAAATTATTGTATTCTGCCTTTACTTACGTTTTACACAACGTCACAACTTCATTGGAATTGGGGTTGCAATTGAATTTTTATTTCCCAATCAGTCCTCTAACTAGTTGATTATCATATTCCAGCTAACGTCTCTGTGAGAATAGGGATAATGCAGCTGTGGGGTCTCAATGGAGATTTTTTTTATCTGTCAAAGTGACATTTTTATCATCTTTGCAGAACTGTCCTCATGTTTCAACCAGTCTCACGACATCTGATAGAAAATAGGAGCCTGCAGCTTATCCTCCCTCCTACAACTAGTAGAACAGAACATTTAATGGATAAAAATAAAAATAAACATGAAGTGATTCTTGGTTTTAATTAGGGTGCAGTTCAGACTTCTTGTACCCCTCCTGCAGGTGTGTTAAATTGGATCAATGAGGCAGTATCCTAGTTTATCTGACTCATGGGATGATGTGGAATGAAGTCGCTGTTTACTGAATCTAAAGCGTTGCACGTGTTTGAGTCCGGCACAGGAGGGATTTGTGTTTGTGTTCTGTTTACTCGTTTTCTCCGCCGGCTCGCCATCTCTGTACACAAACACTTGCACAGTGGTGCATTAAGCAGCCGTCCTCCCACAGGGCTAATCACATCAGGGCACAAGTCAAGCAAGTCTTTCTGAACATCCATTAAGCTGCTTCTCTGCACCAAATCCTCCATGAATCACCCGCCATGAAATATTAGCTCCATAAATTCAGCCTGCCATCTTATTAAGCTTAATCCCTTAAAAAAACATAGAGCGGAGCACATGATTGGTGCCTCCCCACCTCCGCAGCCACCCCTCCACCTTAGGAGTGTGTGTCTGCATGATATGAGAAGGCTGCATAAACAAATGTGGAGTGCTGCAGTTACTCCTAATGTTTTACTGCTGCAGACGTTGCTGCTAAGACCAGGAGCTCAAAAACAACTCCCAGCAGATTCCCACTAGAAAGACCTGCAAGCCAGAGGGTTTGGATGCAGACTGGATCAACAGCTTCATCTTTTACACTCAGTGACACTTTTACACAGTTAAGGTATCCTTTAAATAACAATGATGGACTTCTCTATGCACAAACTAATAGTTAGAGATAATATTGCAGTGCAGATAAATATAGTTAATTCATCTGTACAAACACATATGCACGTTGCTCTGCCAGGGTGACTTTGAAGGCATGTCCACTGTCCGTTGTTCCTTCTGATTGGTCCATGTCACCTCAGTTCAATGTAAGCATCATTAAAAGCTGATGAAAAGTCACTCAGGAGAACCACAACTAGACCCACTGACAGTACTAGGGTTGCTACACATTTCCCATAGCTTTACAGAGTTTTGTGTTGCTTGTTTAATTGCTTGTTGCTTGTTTAATGTCTGGAGTATTGCATGCTGCTCCTGAACATTAGCTATAGTTAGTTAGTTAATACCTTAGTTAAAGAACAGTTTTTATCCAATTTTATTTGACAGTTACAGACCAATTTTCAATCTGCTATTTTTGTGCAAAATACTTGAAAATGTTGCATATCATCTATGACATATGCATTTACTGCAAAACTGTTTTCTTGATACTTCAGACTGATTTTAGAGCTAATCACAGGACAGAAAGAGTCAGAGTTTTATGTGACTTGACAATTAGCTTTGATCATCATACAATTTCGTAGAGTAGAGTAGAACATGTGTTCCAATGACACTCGCTTATATGATTAACAGTACTATTTGTCTTCATCACTTTGTAAGTGTTCCATATAATGAGTTTATCTTAGTAAATTAGGTTACTGACATAAAGGAACTTTTTAATAATATTCTAATTCAGTAAATAGGAATGCATATCTATTAATTTCATTCCAGTTTTTTGCCAGTTTCAGTCCTCCACTGGATTGCTTATGATGATAAGCACTATGTAACAGAGACAAATTCTACTTTTAAGTTTCAATTCCTCTTCTTTCCCAGCTTTGAGCCTGCTGCACATCCAGTGTAGTCACCCTGTCAGTCAGCAGACCACACATCCAAGCATCCAGCACTCAGGGGTGCCAGCAGCCGGTGCCACGAAGCCCAGCTCAGCCTGGCCTGGCTGCAGTTTCCTTGGCCAAGTTGTGAATGCTGCCATTGCTGCAGTAATTAACCTGAAGAGAGGCCAAGCAGCCATCACAAAGCAGCCTCTGACACACCTCAGAATAACGCCTTGTTCAAATTAGCGTGATGAAGTGGACGGTGGGGGGGATTTAGCTGTCTGCGGTCGGCCTGGATCTGTACGTGTGTGTGTGCGTGGGTGTAAGAACAAGGTTACATCAGTTCAAATTAGCGGTAAACCTTGACAGGCAGATTGACTTTCTATGTTGACTGTTAAGTATTTCTGCTGCTGAAGGAGGTTTTGTGAGATCAGATTAGAGCTGCTCCACTGAGGAGGTTTACTTTACAACTGCTCATCAGTTTTCCTAAACTTGAAACACAAATGAACAAGATCAACTAAAAACATTACAGACAGTTTGTTTAATGAGCAACACGGATTACTTCATTCTTTACAAAGATATTTTAAAGGCAATGCAACAGGAGTTTGACATTGCTAACCAGACACGTCTAACCAGTTACGTACCAGCAGAACTGTCTTCCTTCCTTTATTTCACTGTGAACTTGTTTTCTTGGATGATTTTTTTATGAAAAGATTTACCACCTAACATGCAATTTATCTTCAAAGCCTTATTTGTTAATCTTTTTTTAACACATATAACAAATGTAAAAATAATCTCAACTCCAATCCAAACAAGTCTAAACAAAGCCACCTGACATTCTGCAGTTTTGGCAGGAAACCTGATGGTGGTTTAGCTTCTAGTTAAGTTCACAATGTGGAAGCTGCCATTACACTGGTTACAGACGACTGTGTTAGAGTTGGACAACTTCAGAATAACGCCACAACTGAATGCAACAAGGCTTCAAACACGTAACTAGATAATGCAGCTGTGAAGAAAATGATGTGATGTTAAATTTTTGCACAGAGTGATCCTCTCAGGACAGACTTTGGAGCTTTGCTGACAGTTGGTGTTATTTTTCAGTATTGAGTTTTCGCTTTCAGATGCAGATTAATTTATTGCAATGAACTCCAGCATATTGGGGAGATTTCCTAAAGTTAGGATGAAGAATGAGCAACACTGAGAATCCTGATGAAATAGTTAAGAAATCTTTACTGTACTTGACATTGAGAAAAAGAAGTAAAATTTGACACTACAAAACATAACATTTGCGTTGCTGCAAAAGACTGTGTTGTTTGCCAAAATAGACCAGATTCCTTCATAGTGGTATACCTTGGTGGTCTCCTGTTGGAAATCAAATGAGCTCCAGTTTCTTCTCATCAACATGGTCATTTGAACCAAAGAGTCTTTTTAAGGATTATAATAAATGCTGACTGAAGCCGTTTCTCTGTGTTACACTGAAAATCAGTTGTTTTCTCAGCAGTGCAGTGGGTTCAGAGCACATTGCTGTGTTCTCCTGGTGAACTCAGTTTTTGGTGGGTTAAGTGGTTGGAGAATCCTGTGTGTTCTTACATAGTCTGCTTCTGCTAACAGGCATCCCTCTGTAGACACAATTGGCCCCTGAGGGCCCGAGATGTCCCATGAGACCTATGGCTGTAACTTTATGAGTTCAGTGGTTTAAAAGCACAGAGAATAGCAGTTCATTTTTAATCACAGAGGTTCTAAAGGATGTTTCTAAATTGTAAGTTATTTTCAGAAATTCATCCCAGTTTTTTGATTTTTATTTTGTTTCATTGCAATTTGATTTATTAAAGTGAATACAGGTTATTGTGAGCGTTACTCTGAAAGATGCAGAACAAAGAATATGAGGACGCTCCAAAGCGTCCTAAGACTTTTGAAAAATAATTCTATGGACTGAAGAGACAAAGGTGGACCATTTTGAATCATGTTTGTCTCGTGACATCTGGTGTCAAACTAAATGATAAATGACCTGCACTTGTATAGTGTTTTATCAAGTTCCCAAGGACCCTAAAGTGCTTTGCACTACAATCAGTCATCCACCCATTCATCCACACATTCACACACTGACAGTGGGGAGTTACATCATAGTCTCAACTGACAGAAGTGAGGCTACCATAGAATCGGCGCCACCGGGCCCTCGGACCACCATCAGCAGGCAAGGCAGGTGAAGTGTCTTGTCCAAGGACACAACAACTGAGATGGATGGAGACGGCAACCCACCGGTTACAGGACGAACTCCTACCACCTGAGCCACAGTCGCATCTAACTCAACATTTCATGAAAAGAATATACTACATGCAGTCAAACATGCTGGTAGTCATGTGATGGAACCACGGATTCTTCTCTCTACCAGACAAATTTGAAGGAGAATGTCTGGCCATTAGTTTATGATTCTCAGCTCAAATGATGTTGTGCAGCAGGACAGTGATCCAAAACACACCAGCAGATCCTCTGAATGTCTCAAAAAAGACCAAAAAGAAGGTTTTGGTGAGGCCTAGTCAAAGCCCAGACTTAAATTAGATTGAGACATTGTGGCATGACAATGAACAGGCCAGTCATGAAGCGAAAACCCCACAGCGCTTTGAGTGTCTCGTTGCTTAAAAGCACTATTTAAATAAACTTACCTTACCTTACCTCCAATATGGAAAAATTAAAACAATTCTCCAAAGAAGAGTGGGCCAGAATGAAGACATATCGTCAGTTATCACAAATGCTTTATGGCAGTATTTTTGCAAAGTGAGACAAAACCAGTTATTTGGTTTATGGGCCAAATACGTGTTCACAGTGAACCAATTTGGTTGGTCCATTATTTACTTCCCTTAATAGAAGAATTCATCATCTGAAAACTGTTTTTTGTATGTACTTAGAATACATTTGCCTGATATTATTGTTATGGTTATATAAAATACAGATCTGCATGTTGGTACAGTTGGTAGCCCGGTTGCCTTGCAGCACAAAGGACCTGAGTTTGAATCCTGGCTTAGAGTCTTTCTGCATGGAGTTTGCATGATCTTCCCATGCTTTCTTTCTGAGTATTCTGGCTTCTTCCCACAGTCCAAATACATGACTGTTACAGCAATTCAGAGAGTCCAGTTAACCTAAGTTATGACTGTGTGTCTGGTTATTTGTCCTGTGTGCCCCTGAGACCGCTTGAAAACCTAGACCTTTAGCCCAATGACTGCTGAGATACTTATTTTGACACCTGTAGCAGCAAACAGCATTTTCATGGGTTTGGCACTTGGCTTTAACAGCTGTCAAACAAATAGCTATAAAAACTCATTAACATAAAGAAGAATATATATAGAACCCTGTGGAATTTCAAGTTTTATGGAACCAACATCATGTCTTTAGGATGTCTCGTTCTGAGGATTTGGACCTGCTGGTCGTTTATTTATTTAATTGGTTCCCATCGTTAGGGTTGAGCCCCTATTTGGGTTGCTGAACACTTGTTTGATTATTACCAATAAGTTAGGCAATATGTGTGGTTATTACAAAACCAAATACTTTGTGTTGTACCTAACATTTTCCATTGTAGGAAGATTTTAATTTGTCAGCAATAATTTTGCCCGAAAAGAAAACTTAAAATCTGCATCAACCACCTGTGTTAAAGGGCCTAACTTGGAGCATTATTGAAGTGCCGAGGGTATGTGGCAGAGGTGTCCAAAGTGCGGCCTGAGACCCATGCAATTCATGAAAACACAAGAAATCAGAAGCAACCTGACATAGTTCAGAGTCAAAAACATGATTTTTGTATTGTTTAAATATCAATTATATTAGTCATGGCCTTTTTAGATATGGATATGACCACTAACTGTGGGGTTTATGTTGTTCAAATATTAATAAATGTAAATAATGATCAGATAAAATAAAAAATAAAAAGCTAAAAACGTGTCAAATGATAAAACGTGGTATAATAGTTGTGTGTTTACTTCAACCAGTGACTGAGGTCATAAATCTTTGCTGCTGTTATTTAAGGGATGGAAGCTGAAATGTCCGTTTAGTTTTAGTCTTGATAAAGTAACAAATGTTTTCCAGCGATGCTAACCTGAATCCATTATGTCCTCCATTAAAAACAATGGAAGCAGATGCAGTAATGTGTTTTCTTTTATTATGAAGTGTGAATTGTGTCTGGCCGCTCGTTGTAATCCTATCTTGATGAGTGGGTTGGATGAAGCACCAAAGTGCAGACAGGAATTTGGGAACAGCATAGTGAGTAAAGAAGGCAATGATATTAAAGACAAAACTCATGGCATGGCAAGAGGTGAAGAGGATGTGGAGCACAGGCACACCAACTAGCATGGAAAAATGGGGAGAATAACAGATCTGAGAATGAGGCAAGTAATCGAAGGGATCCATCCAAGAATAATGAGAATTAGAAAGCTTAAATACTGAGGGAAGTGAGAAGAATGACATATAATTTATATGTCAGCAATTGGAGGAAAATGTGGAACAGTTGAGGCAGAGTGAAACCAGGGAGCTGAGGGAGGGACGCTAATTAAACTGAAAGGAGTTGAACAGAGATACAAGAAAATCCAGGTTACTTAACAGAAACCTAACAAGAAATAAATGAAAATGTGCAAAGAATAGAACACAAGAGAAAACTGAGAAAGTCAATACAAAGAAATGAACTAGTAAGGCACGAACAAACGAACCCTAATGAATACAGATAAATGAATGGAATATGGTAAAAATAAGGAACATAATGAACAACAGGCAATGATGAAAACAAACACAAATGAAATACCAAAATCTAACACATCAGTGGATCGTGACAGTTCCTGCACAGTGGCTCATTATTTTCTCCTATTTCCTCCGCAGAGCCTAGGAACACCGGGACGATACGACAGCAGGAAAAAGTGAGTCCCCTCTCCTGTCAATATGCCTTCCTGTTTCTGACTCTTTTAGCATCTCAATTCTGCCTAGTTTTTCATTTTGCTGTCTGAAAAACCTCCTGAAGCCCTAAAGTAATATGCCTTTATTTAATAAAACAGGACCGATCACCTCTGCTGTGTTTTATTGAGGGAGTGACCCACAAACCAGATTATTTCACTGGTCTTATTGCCTCCCATCTACACTGCCTGAAACAAAAGGGAGCAAATATTTGTAACTAAAGAATCATACATTCACTTTATTTTGAGAAAGTGGTTCAAAGCTTTACTAAAATCTGCTCAGGTGATCGGCAAATACTCTGCATGCAGATCAACATGCGGCCAAATCGCTGCGCAGGCTGTCAGCTAAGCATCAACCAGACCAGACCATCAGCTGTTCTTATGGTTGAATACATTCTTTCATCTGAACTATGTTCTTAAATTGTATTTAACATGGCTCAGATTCACCCAAAGTCACAGTTTTGTGGAATTATTTATGAAATTATTTATTTACCCTGATAGACTTTACAAGAGAAATTTAAAAAATAACCAAGATTTGTAGATTTGTTTTACTTTCAGGATATACGTGAAAGCAAAAGATTTTAACTTGTTAAACTCCATACAAAGTTCACTAGAAGCGTCAGCTGAATCTGCACGACTTTACTGCCAGTGTTGTGCATACACACATTCAACTGAACATGTGTATAGGTAGGGGGAACTTGTGTATTAAAATTATTTTAAAAATCCCTGAGTGCAGCCCTCCCAAGTTTAATTAAACACCACTCTTGTCAGGAGTGAATGTTAGATGTAAACTGAGATTTCTGGTTTATTTTCCTTATGCAGAAGAGAGATGCAACAATAGTCCTTGAAGCAAGAACTTTGTGATTACTGTGTGCCTGCTTTTGGTTCAGCCACCTCTCTCTACAGGGATGCCTTCTTCATAATACATCCTTCAACCATCTCTTTAAACATTTTACTATTAGGCCATCCTCTTTGCTTTAAACTTACCAAAAAAAGCAAATGCTCATTCCGTAACCAGCACAACTGATTTTGTTGACTTGTTGCCATTTTAACTGTGGGGGTTGATAGGGGTTGATGGCTTCAGTCAGGTGATATCAATACTTAGCATACTGGAGGAACAGGCAAGAATCCTTTGACAAGTACTTGGTTGTATTATCAGCAAGAACAGGAAAAGAGTTTCACTGTGCTCCAGGATGGTTTGCATTCAGACTAAAACTAAAGCAGATATTCCTTCAGAAGCGTTCTAGACCCAGCTGCAATCATGTTTCATGTTGCTAAAGGAGGATCTGCAAGTTCCTCAATGCTTGGGCCCCAAAGCAGCAAATTTCAAAGACTCTTGGTCTTAAAGAGGTGCTCAGCCTGATAAGAGTCAGGTAATCAATGTATTTGATATTAGAACCCCTCTGCTACTTTCCCTCTTAGATCCTATGGAGGCAACAACAGTCACTTAATTTTCCAAGCGATTGTTGCGATTTATTTCATTTATATTGTGAGATGGAATTGTTTTTTGTTTTTTTTTTTGGTTTTATACACTGCCGGTTAACCTTGACCAACTTTAGACAAGATCTGTTATATCCTGCTTCATAAAACTCTAGCTGCCTTCAAGTTACCTCCCTCATCATTTCCACTTATCTATGTGATAATTTTTGTAGGCATCACTGAGACATGTTGCAAAGAAAACCTTGAACCATATTTGCATCAGCAGATCAGCATCAAATCAGATTCCTAAGCTGAATCAGGAGGATTTAACGTAGTGACTTCAGAACCAGAACATTCTGTGACTCCCACATGGCAAATGCTTCTAGGTAATTCCATAAATACTGGTTTCCACGGAGTGAACAGCACATCAAACTCCTCCTCGTGGTGTTTGTGGAATCAAAGCGTGCACTTTCAAGCTCGCACACACTCAGACATTTAGGGGCCCGAGGTAGCTATTAACAATAATGGCCTCTGGCTACTGGTTACCATGGAAATGGAGGCAAGGAAAGAAGGGCATGTTTGTAAGAGCTGATGAACATCGCAGAGAGTTAACATCTGTCTGCTGTGAGGGCCAAAGATGCTGTCTATGTGTTAACATGGGATCATCTCCAGATGATTATGCATTTACCAGATGATGCTCCAACCAACTTGTCATTTTAATGAGATTACAGCTCAACCTGACAGACCGCGCTGGAAATTTTCATCACTTTGCTTTACTTTGAGCTCAGTTTTTATCTTAAAATCTCTTACTCCTAATAAAAATGTGTACAGAAATAATACTATTCAGGGCTTTTAGATTAGTTTTTCATAAAATGTGTGGTACATTCCAAAGGAAAAAAGCTCCAGTCGCCCATGCAGCAGTAGTTTCATTGTTGGTGTGTTCGGCTCTTTTATTAGAGATTTTATTCTGATCTGTTTGTTTTGAATAAGATAAGATGAAACATCAGTCCTGACAGAGTCAGTTTCGTACATAATCAACCAAATACCAAATTGAGAGGTTCAGGTTTTACTTGGATATAGAATAGCTCAATTCATGTGACATTAATATTAAAGTTTAGATTAAACTTTTCAAGTTTTCCATTTCCACGACACAGAGTATATTTTAAAGTTAAGTATAGCAAAGGTCTTATGAAGAATTCAAAGTTTTGTTTCTTTCTATTTTCCATCCTTGCCTCCTTTATGCAAATCAGAGCTTAGGTTGCAATGGTAATTCAACCTGGAAAGACTCACATAACGGAGAAACAACAAGAAGACGGTTAAAGAGTTTATTAATGAAAGATTATTTCTTTGGTGCTCGGACCCCTGAGGAAGACGTAAATGCTGATGTAACCAATTTTCCTAGATACGAGAGTGAGTTACCTTTAATACTGAAATAAACTGATAGAACAATCTGCGGGCCTAAGAACAGAAAAACCTAGTTTGTGGAGCCAAGGAATAGAGCTACAATAATAAGCCGAACAGAGAAATGAAATGGAGTAGCAACTCTTATATTATTACATAATAAAAATAAAATTTGCCATGGCTTACAATCAGTTAACCGAAAACGCCCAAAACAAAGAAGAAAATAGTGCAAATGTCCCACAAGAGATGAAAACAAAAGACAATTGTCCGTCTGGGCCTCTTATAGGAAGGACAGCCCGTGTTGCAGGTGTACCGGTTGCTATGAATCAGAAAAAGGCGGACCCAAGATCCAGCTAGACACAGTATTGAAACTTTAAAAGGTTTATTCAGCCACAGGAAAACGTCACACAGGTAACACTCCTCCCAGCTTCCAGGAATCACTGAGGCAGAAAGGGGGATTAGTGACTTGTAGTCTCTCCAGATTTTGCAGGGATCAAAAAAGCCACTAACCTGCTTTTGTCTTGAGTGGAACTTGAAACCCAGAGGGGAAACCTCAGTGGGCAGAAGGCGGTGATCTCCACAGCACAGGTAAGAAGTGACTCCAGGCTGAATAATCCGAGGGCTAGACTGGCCCAATAATCCAAGGACAGAAACAGGGTCAACGATCGGAACAAGAGGCGTCAGGCAAGGGGCAGGCAGAGGCATAAACCAAGTCGGGGCTCCACGAAGGGCTTGACCTGAGAAAACGTGGAACGTGGGGTGAATCCTCATGGAGTTGGGTAATCTCAGTTGTACAGCGACAGGGTTGATGATCTTGGAGATTGGGAAAGATCCAACAAATCGGGGTGCCAATTTCCGGGATTCTACCCTTAATGGGAGGTCCTTGGCGGAGAGCCAAACTTTCTGCCCCACCTGGTACTTAGGGGCAGGGATCCGTCTCCGGTTGGCCATTCTTGACTGAACCAGTGACATTCTGATCATCGACCTCCTGGCCTTTCTCCATATTCTTTGGCACCTTAGGGCAGCCGCTTGGGCGGACGGAACATTAGCTTCTCTCTCCTGAACTGAAAACATGGGTGGCTGGAAACTAAACACAACATGAAAAGGAGACAAACCAGTGGCACTTGATTGCATAGAGTTCATGGCGTATTCAACTCAACCCAGGACAAATTTTGTGACCACTTGGTCGGGTCAGACTCACATAATATACGAAGTTTGGTTTCAGCTTCTTGGTTGGCTCTCTCGGTTTGGCCATCAGACTGAGGATGAAACCCTGAGGAAAGACTAACAGAAATTCCCAACAACGAACAAAACTCCTTCCAGAAACGTGACACAAATTGGGGTTCTCTATCGGAAACAATGTCATTAGGAATTCCATGGAGCCTGAAAACTTCTCGGGTCAATATCTCCTTAGCAGACGGAAGCTTCTCCAAGGGCACCAGATGAACCATTTTTGAAAATCTGTCAATTATGGTTAGTAGTACAGAGTGACCATTAGAAACCGGTAGACCTGTCACAAAATCCATCGCAATATGTGACTATGGGCAAGGGGGAATTGGCAAAGGGTGCAACAACCCCGTAGGGGGGCGACGAGAAGGCTTGGCTCGACAACATTGAGGTCATTCAGCAACAAATTCTTTGACATCCTTGACCAGCGATGGCCACCAAAACTGAGTTCGAACCTTCTGAATGGTTCTGCTGATTCCTGGATGACAAACTAAACGAGAGTACCTTAGGCACAAGGTGTTCAGGGACAAAACAGCGGTCAGGTGGACATGATGGTGGGACAGGCAGATCCCTAATGGCTTCCAGGACCTCCCTTTCCACCTCCACTCGGGACACAGACAACACAGGCAACATGTTTCCTCTTCTTCTCTGCAGGATCTTGTCTTTTCAGTGCTGTAACAATGATTTGTTGAGACACCTTAAAGACTTTCAAGAGCCACCAGGCTTTGAAGTAATCAAGCTCAGGCAGACCAAACAGCCAAAGCCCAACAAGTTGGATGCTCATGGTTCTCCATAATGTTTTTCGTTCTATTAAGAATCCTTCTTTGCAAAATCATCTCTAGAGGTTCTACAGGAGTCCCCAGAACAGAGTTGGCCTTCTTTATTAGCTTGTTGAGCTTTCTTAAGTCCCTGGCTCTGACGCTCAACAACAAACTTATAGAAGATATGCAGCATCTTGCTGCAAACGCCAAAGGTCCTAAGCTTCCTCAAGAAGTACAGTCTGCTCTGTTCCTTCTTGTAGATGACTTCACAGTTGCATCTCCACTTCAGTCTGTTGTCCAGGTGAACACCGAGGTATTTATGCTCCTCCACCATCTCCACTTCTTCTCCCCTGATGGAAATAGTGTTTGACCTATTCCTGTTTCTCTTGAAATCTACAATCATCTTCTTTGTTTTATTCACACTCAAGATTAGATGAATGTTTCCACACCATGCCACAAAGCGGTCCATCAGCTCCCTGTACTCAGCTTCTTGTCCATCTCTGATACATCCTATGACTGCAAACTGAAGTCATAGGGATTACAACACATTGAGATGAAAATGTTCTACTGGTCTTCTGAACAGATTTTAAAGTACTAACACGTTTCTGGATCTATTCTCCTCCACAATATGAGGTCACCATAAGCTGAAGGATGGAGACAGCTTCTGGTAACCAGCTATTTCAGTCATCAAACTCTACTGCAAATATAGAAAGGATAAAACTCAGCCAAAGTGTAGCGCCACCTGCTGTGCAACCTCCAACTCCATTCAGCTTATAGAAACAAAGTTTGCTTCAGATTAGTTAAACCTATAAACAGAAAACAGTGAGTGAAATGTTGAAACCCGTCTAGAATGTCTGCAGCTGAACATTTTCTTTTAAAAAGCATTTTGTTCTAAACTGAGACAGAACGCTGTGTTCTCATTTAAACATCATTTATTTTATGTCCAAATGAATCACCAGTAAGATTTAGTTTTTTTTAAATAATTTCTCATCTGGTCTCACTTTAACATTCTAAAGCCATTAAATAAAATTACCTCTTTTTATTTAACCCTATCCTCCAGTTTCCTATGAAGTTAGATGGGCTTTTGAGGCGAACAGGCATCCTTGCTTTTGTAGGAGGTAAATGGGTTCAGGTAGTATGAAAGGTGTGTGAGGACATTCACAAAGAGCCTGAAACGAGCTTACACATCTCAGACAGGCACGCGCAGCAGGAACAATGAGCAGCATCAGTCGTGACTGGAAGTTTTGAGTCACAGGTTCATTAAAACATTATTCAGCCTTTGTCTCGTGCAGAACTCCCACTCTCTCTCTGCTGTTTCCATCCCTCCATTCCTCTCCTCTCTTTCTCCTCCTCAGACTATTGCAGCTCTTCAAACCAAAGCTGCTGCTGTTGCCTGATTATGAGGCTTCAGGTTGTTTCTCACAAGATGATTATCACAAATATGACTGGTGTATGCTTGTGTCTGAAGGCTAATCCTTTAAGGCTGACAGAAATAGAACTTTATTGATGTTTCTATTGCATCACAATCATTGTTACATTTTAATGCTGAAGAAAACCTTCGACTCTTAAAAAATACAGTGTGGAATTGTTCCTGCTTGCTGCTCCATAATACCTAAAAACTTGTTCATCTTGGCACTTGAGTCATGTTTTTTACAGTCACAGTGAAGATGAGAGTGATGGTGTGACACATGTACTTGGTCAAAGCCACTAAATCTGCAGCTCATGCTCCAGTTTGCCCTTTTTAGCTCAGTGTTCTGCTTTGTTTGAGTCCTACCTGCTGTTTCAGGTAATGCATTCAAATTCAGCCATCCATTTGACAAAGAAGCTTCAAATCAGCTGCAGGCCATGTAAAGTGAGTTTGTATAAATCTTTACTGTTATGAGATGAAAAGTTATGTTCTTTATTGTTATCTTTAAACTAAAGAAATCCAACTTTAAAAACTTTGAGGAACACTTTTGTTAAAAACTACAAAGTTGGACTGATGACCTCAAAACACAGCCTGTTTTCTACATATCAAACAGCTTGTAAAGATTTTCAGCAAATTTTTTTTTGAGATCAACACAAGATCTTCAAACATTTTTGAATAGACTGATATATGTAAAAAGATTGTTTATGTCAACGTGTCCTTAAACCCCCTTTGAAACAAAAAAGTAACTTGGAAAATCTTTACTGAAAAGTTTGACAAGACTCTTATGTGCTTTAAAAGACTATAGAGATTCTTCCGTTGGTTGCCCTTCAAAAAAGGTTAAGGAATTTCACAAAACAACAACAGAGCGAAGAGAGGCTTGGTTTCAGCGGCTTTAGCATCCATTACATCTTCTAGTAATCTTCTCTGACATATCCTGACAATGAAATACTTGTAGTATTATAAGCAGGAAAATGTAACCACAAAGGTTTTGGGACTGTGTATCTGTGCGTGTTCATGGGAGCAGTAAAGAAAGGATAAAAAAACAGAAAATAATGTACTTCCGGTTGAACAGAGGCAGTGATGGCAGCATAACATGTTGGGTTCCTGACAGCACAGTGTAATTTCTGCCCGATAAAACTCAAATTTACTTATTGACATAGCTAACTGAGCATAGACACTACGGGCGATCAAAAATGCCCCAGAAGGGAAGGAAAAGCACAGTAGAATAAAGTACAGGTTGAGGAGGATGATGGTCAGCTGTCGAAAGCTAACAGCAATATGGAGGATGACACTGTCATGATTTGTGGGTGTTTTTGGGCTCTTATTATTATTATTATTATTATTATTATTGATAAGGTTTGAATTGTGCTTCTGTTATTTTCCTAGTCATGCTTTAGTTTTTGTCTTCTAGTTCATGTTTTGTCAAGTTAGGTTTTTGGATCTGGTTATGCTTTAGTTTCATGTTTTTCTAGTTATGTTTCTATTAGTTTGTATCCTTGAATTTCTGTTTTGCTCTAGTCACGTTGTGTTCTCTCCTGTCTGTCAATTAACATCATTCGGTTCACCTGCACCTAGCATTCAGTCTCCTCGTTTCACCTTGTTCTTGTTTCATATATACACATCTGTTCTGTTCATTCCTCGCGGAAACATTATGGATCACTTCACTCTGTTGTTGTTACGACTCATGTCAAGTTTATGCCAAGCCGGTCTTGCCTGCCTGTCCACCACCTGCTGAAGTAAGTTTCATTTATTAAATCAGTTTATTCAACTACCGTCATGCTGCCTGTCCGTCTGCATTCCGGGGACCTCCGCTACACTAACCCTGACAGACACAGAGCCTAATTCTGACTACGTGAGTCTTATTCTGAGCTGCGAGAATATAGAAAGGATTTCAGTCAGCAACTAAGTGGCATAATAGAAGACATAAACAAGATCCTCAAGAGCATGGAGGAAGCAGAGCAGCCGATTAACACCGTGGAGGAACGCATTCAATCCTCAGAGGAGGTCTTAACAGAGCTCGTGAGGCTACAAATGCTAACGGCGGCCAAGTTAACAGACTTGGCAGGGCACACACGGTGTGAAAATGTCGCAATACATGGAGTAACGGAGGGAGCTGAAAATGATTTGACATCAGTAATAGTTTTCGTGGAGGATTTATTGATGAATGGCCTGGAGCGTTTCCTTAACATTGAGAGGGTGCACAGGGCGCTTGCATCGACACCACCAAAAGAGGACCCCGAGAACAATCGTGGCTAAATTACAGGATGAAGAAAGATACAGTATTATTAGTAGAGCTTGGCAGAAGAGACTTTCAAGGAGAAAGAGTTCAGCTGGACCACAATTATGCATCAGAGTTGCTGAGAAACAAAAAGAGTACGCTAAGGCAAAAGCTGCACTGAAAGGAAAAAATATAAAGTTTCAAAACCCGTACCCGGCAAGAATGAGAGTGTTTTTTCAGGACCGAACAGTGGTCTATGGATCAGCACAAGAGGCTATGTCAGATCTGGTAAAGAAAGCCATCCCAGTGACAATTCTGAAAAAGTCTACCTCCCTTTTGAATCAAATCAACCAGATGACCTGGCAAACCAGTGGAAAAAGGAGGAAATACAGGAAAAGCCGGGTCAGCAAGAGACTACAAGGAGTAGCTCCAGTCATTCCAGTGACAGGAGCGGGGAAGTAACTGAATCTACCTTCTGTGGATTAGAGTAAAGTTACATTTGCTCTAAGAAACACTGTAATATTTTTATTTTTTCTTTCCTGCATTTCAGTACTAAATATACCCGATTATAAACTCCCGAACTTCTTTTCAATGTGATGCAAATGTATTTTCAAGGACAATATTAATGCTGAAAAGTATAAAGTGGGTGAAAAATCTTAATAAGTACAGCTTGGACAGACAAAATGAAGCCAAAACAATATCAGTGAACTTTGCAGGCGACAGCCTGTCATCTTGATCTTTTTCCAGTAGGACGTAATTACCATGTTGAAAAATAAAGTTATGGGCATGAAGCGGTGAAAATTAATGTCGGGACTCACCTTACTGGGCTTGATGAACATCTGAGTCAGCTTTAAAGCTGAAGAGGGCACTCCCACACGGCAAGGAAAGGAGACTTACCCTCTACACTCTCACACCATCAAAGTCACAAGGCTACATTTCAGGCCTTACTTTTGGAAGTCAAGATGGTCGTTTTCTATCTTTTGTTCAGCTGTTTTATTGTGTTAATTGTGTTCAATGTCTTTTCTGTTGCCACAGTTCATTGTGGCAACAGAGATGAAGTTTATGACCCAGGTAAACTTATTTTTGGGGGTTTAAAAAATTGTCTTACACTTTATAAATGCAAAGTCCTAAATTTATTACATACAATGTAAATAGTTGAGTCCAATTAAGAGAAGCAAGAGAAGCAAGACCGAGATTCAGAACATTCTAAATTGGAAAGATTTGGGTTTAACCAGTATTCATCATTTTATAACCAGGGTCCTGAAAGAAGGGTTTCGATTTTAATTTCCCAAAAATTTTAATTTGAGTCCATGTATGAAAAGACAGATATTGAAGGGAGATTTGTACTTATTCGGGGATACCTGGAGGAAGTTCTAATCACTATTTCAAATGTTTATGCACCACCAGGATCTGTATGTAAATGTTATAAACATTTATTTGAACTAATAATATCAGAGGCTCAAGATTTACTCATTTGCGGGGGTTATTTTAATATTAGATTTATTTCATCTATGGATACTACTATACTATTCCAGTGAAACAAAAAAATACAAGAAACATAAATTTAATTATAATGGATACAAGAACAGAGCTGAATCCAACAAAGAGAGATTACACCTTTTTCTCTCATCCTCACTCTGTATATTCCAGACTTGATTACCTTCTCATGTTTCAAAAGGATGTAGGTAGGGTACATAGTTGTACTATTGGATCCATGGATTTGTCTGACCATAGCCCAGTTTATATCGCTTTACAATTACATTCTGAAAAGAAGATAACAAATTGGAGACTAAACATCGGGTTATTGAATCAAATAAGGGATCAAATAAGGACAGATATTACAGATTATTTTGAGGAAAATGAAAATGGGGAGGTGTTAATCCCAATTCTTTGGGATGCATTAAAGGATGTCTTAAGGGGTAGAATTATTGGCTATTGCTCTAATATGAAGAATCAAAGAAGTAAAATTTAGACAGGCTTCAATTAAAACATAAAAATCTATAGAACACCCATAAAATGGCACAAAAGGATATAAATTTAACCAGACAAAAAATGAAATAAATGAAATATACTCAAATGATATAAAAGAGAAAGCTAATTTTTTTAAAACAAAGATAATATGAAGCAGGTGGGAAATTGGCTAAAATATTGGCATATAAATTAAAGAAACAACAAGCAGACAGCACAATATACAAAGTAAAGGACCCAATAATAAATTATTTATGCCATAATTTAACAGTATACCACAGTCATTTGAATAACACTATAAACATGTGTGCACATAGCCCGAAAAGACAAAAATGGACACCTTTCTTGATCTTTTAAATTTGCCTGAAGTAAAAGATGACCAGAGTAAGCCTTAAAAACAAGAAATAACAGATGAAGCAAAAGGGCTGTTTCAAATCTAAAGCCCAAAAAGGCAGTAAGGACCAGATGGTTGTCTATCTGAGTGGTATAAGGAATTGAAAGATCTTTTAATCCTGGTAATGAGAAAAAGATTTACCGTAATCACATTCTCAAAACAGGTGAGACACCTCCCTCCTGGAAAGAGGTGGTCATCTCCTTGATACCTAAAGAAGGAAAAGATAAACTTAATTGCAGAGGTGGGTAATCCGGGTCCGGGAAAGTAAAAGCTGTTGGAAATATGATTATTGATTAATTAATATTTATCAAGAATTATAATTAAAAATAATTAAGAAATAATAATAATAATAATTTAAAAAAGACATGCCTGTTAGGTTAATTGGTCACTCTAAATTGCCCTTAGGTGTATGAATGAGTGTGTGCGTGGTTGTTTGTGTGTTACTCTGTGATGGACTGGCGACCTGTCCAGGATGTACCCTGCCTCTCGCCCATAGACTGCTGGAGATAGGCACCAGCTTCCCCGCGACCCACTATGGAATAAGCGGTAGAAAATGACTGACTGACTCACTATAATTAAAAGTCATAATTTGACAAGATTAATTTCTTAAACAAAATCCTCATTTATGAATCGAAACCAGAGTTGTCCTCTGGTGTTGTAATTATGGCTCTAGGCCTTTGGTAATTACAATTATTAAATGTCACTGTGTAATCAACCGTTTCTGCCGAAACATGGGGAACTTTAACCTTATTTTGACTGACAAATCACTTTTGCACAAAATAAAAACAGAACGCCTTCTCTTTATCTACGTGAAAAAGTGATAATATGACAAGGGAATATGGTGTTGAACGAAGCTTTGGGAGCGCAGCCCGCCAGAAAGTGTAGCTCAGTGAGATGCAGGCAGAAAACAACAGTAATCACATTTCAAAGAACAATGGCATGCACATACAATTCAGAACACATTAGACTATAAGTGGCGATTCTACATCGCACTAAATCTCCTCTACCCTGCCCAAGCTATTTGTAATAAAAAAATAAAAATAAAAAGTGGATTTTCCTTGTTGAAGTCTTCCTTCTGGGGCAGCGAGTGAGAGAGAGAAAGGGGTTGAAGAGTTCCTGCACGTCCGCAGTTAAACTCCAAGAAAGTGGTCAATCTCCATCTTTTGGCCTCCTTGGCGAAAAGGAAAAATATGATCTGACCGTCAGCAGTCGACTTGTACAAAACAAGGAGGGAAAGTTGCGTCTCCTTGAAACTCCGTGGTTTTTTGGTTACGTGTTAAACTCACGTCTTCAATCGGCAAAGTGAAATTTCTGCCCTTCTTATTCCAGAAACCTCTTTCATGAATTTTGCGTTGGCCAACGAAGGAGAATAAATGAAGAATCCACGTGGGACCTCTTCTTCTCCAGAGAGAGATGCTTCAGATGTTGGTCCGGTATCCAACGTGAAAAGCAAAGTGTGGGCCGTCTCATGGTCCGTTTATATAGTTCAATGGGGCATTGGAACTGGGACGCCCTGTCTTATCAGCCACAGTGGCCGCTGGGATTTGTAGGACAGACTATCCTGCGGTACAAAATGGCCAATGACATTGGAATGGTCCAATATTCAGCAAACATGTGGTCCAACAAAGCCCTGCCTAGTTTTCCTTTATTCTGTTTAATTAACCAGGTGATTAGTCCCTGTCTATGTTGTGAAGCTGGAAATGCAAATGGTTGGAACTAACCTCTGTACAGGTTTTCTAATTTCTGGACCTGGATTACCCACCTCTGCTTGATTGTGTGAGTTACCATCCAATAAGTGTGTTCAGCCAAGATATTCACACACATTTTAGCAAAAAGACTTGAAGAAACTATTGCCCAAATTATAACCTAGGTCAAACCGCTTTTGTCCGGAAAGGCAAACCCAGGGTCATATTCGCAGAACATTAAATATAATTGACCAAATAAATAAAGATAATGTCCATACTGCTGAGCCCGGATGCAGAAAAGGCCTTGACCTTGTAAACTGGCAGTTCCTATGCAGAGTGCTACAAAAGTTTGGATTCCATGAGATCTTTATTATAACAATACAGGAACTGTATAAGAGTACAAAGGCAACAATAAAAGTCAATGGTGACATTTCAAATTCGCTGGAGGAACTAGGCGGCGTTGCCCCATCAATCCATTACTTTTTGCAATATTTATCAAAGCACTAAGCCAGAGGATCATTCAGGATACTAATATAACAGGTATCAAAATTCTAGGCCAAGACCACAAAATTTTCTTATTTGCAGATGACGTTTTATATGCCAGACCCAGAGAGTTTGATTCCAAAACTGTTACTATACACATGTAGTTTTATCTCAGGCAATAAATTAAATATCACAAAAACACAAATCTTGAACGTCAATTGCCGACCAAGCCAAACTATAAAGTCAATCTATCAACTAAACTGGAAATTAGATCAAGTTAAACATCATGGCATAAACATCCCAAAAGACCAAACAAAGTTATATGCCTTTAATTTCTATTGGTTAAATTAAAAGGTAAAGGAGGATATCAGGAGATGGAATCAAATACCATTTTAAGTTTTAAATCATGAATTGAATCTGTTAAATTGAACATTTTGCAGAGGATATTATTTCTGATATACAATTCAATGATTGGATTAAATTAAATTCTTGATATGTACGTCAAGGGAAAATGCCAAGAATCAAATATCATAGTCTCCAATAAATGAGTGGACTTACACTTTCTTGTTTAAAAAACAATTATTTAGCTGTCCAATTAAGAATCTTGTTTTGTTGGTGTAACTCTAATTATCGGGCCAGGTGGAAAGAAATAGAAGAAAAACTTGCTGCCAAAACCAGGCATGTCTTGGTGATTAAAAACTAACTTAAAAAACAGCTGAAGCAGGCAACAGATGGATCACTTTATTTCATAAGAGATGGATGGCATAGATACTGCTTCTAAGGGAGGTTGGCTCGAGGACATTAAGATTTTAAGATGGTGTTCATATTATTCGGACTTTACTTCAAATAAGATGGATGCAAGCTATAAGAAGTGCACAGGTCAGGGTCTCTCATCATATTGTACCTTTTTTAATCAGGGCATACTGAGTGACTTTCAACCTTTGAAGGCTCAGTACAGATTAAATAATAGGGATTTTTACAGATTTATTCAAGTACGACATCATATTAACAGTCTAATCCCCGATACTCAGAGGGTGCTTGATAATGAGCCATTGAATGTTTTTATTGGAACAGACTCTGGACTCAAAATTATTTCAAGGTTATACAGAGGTCTACAGTACGCTAAAATGGCAAGCACTATGTATGTAAAACAAATATGGAATAAAGAGACAAATACGTGTATTTCAGAAAAGCTTGGCTTAAATATTGTAAATATCAGTGGAAGATAACGGGCTTGACATCATGGAGAACCTTTGCCTGGAAAAGTCTATGCAGATACTTTATTACACCAGTACAGAAATCTCATAAATCAAGCTAATCTGATCACTGGAGGAAATGCGGCTCCAAGAAAGCCAATCAGTTTCACCTGTTTTGGGCCTGCCCAGTTATAACCACATTTTGGCAAAATATATGCATAGAACTGTATGTGGTTCGAGAACTTTTTTTTAGCTGGGATGAGTTGCTCTTTGGGATGTCACACTCAACATCAATAAACATAAAGACTAAATACTTACTTGGGATACTGAGTATGGCAGCCAGAAAAGCAATCACTAAGAAAGGCTTAAGTCAGGCGGTCCATCCATTCGAGGTCTGGTATGATATAATTTACGATATTTTTGTAATTGAAATAATTATTTTCTCTATAAGGCTACAGAAAACTAAATTTGAAGAAAATTGGGAATAATGGAAAACATATATTTCTCAAAGGTGCCCTTCCTTCATCTGATTTGGTTCTACCACCATTTACTTTCAGTTATTTTTTTTGTATCCTAAATTTTAACTCATATATAATTTACAATGTTTGGGGAGCACCACCTTTCTTTTTCAATTTTTGAAAGAAAAGATCACCGCAGGTTCTATGTCCGTAGATATGTTCTATAGGTGGTATATTGTATTGTATTGTAAAATCAATCACTTGCCTTTGTTCTAACTGCATGTGATCTTCAATAAAATAAAAAAAATAGAAAATCCTCTGATGAATGTGCAGAATAATTAACGGATCAGTGGCAAATGAATAAGCTGCAGGAGCTCCTTGTTACTGAAACATTAGAGCAAGTTTTATTAGGTGGATTCCATGCTTGCAGCAACAAATAAGTCTTAGTTTTATGCTCTTCAGCTGCACTTCTGCTCAGAGATCCCCAATATGTTTTCAGCCATTGTCAAAGACTAAAACCGGCCCTGGCGTTCTGAAGGTTTCCAGCATTGTGACGAGCAGCTTCGTGACTGTTAAAGCTCAAAGTTTAAAAGTTTCTGTTACCTGCTGCGACTGATTCAGCTTCATAAATGAGGCTGCTGAGTCAAACATTATATGCATAAATAAGTGCTTTAAAGCATCTGAGGGTTTTTGAGCTGACTGGAGGAGGAGGAACCACAGAGTGAGTTGGACTTTCTCACATCGGCCAGTTCAGGGGATGGACTGAGTTCTGGACGCCTGGCATATGCGGATGATGAGTTTGAGCTGAACAGAGCTGCTGGTGTGAGGGTTTAGGAGAGCAGATTCTCTGCAGAAATATTAAAAATAAACATGGCTGCAATTTCAACCAAGGGACACAGAAGCAAGTGCTGATGTTTGCAGATCTCAGGACATGTGAATGCGGTGTTGCTTAAAGGAGACAAAGCGTCTCGATGAGTTTCAAATTGGATTAGAAGAGTTAAGACTGAACCAGTAGTTCATCATCATCAGCCATAATGAATTCTTTCAGCTCCATCAATTGGTGGTGCGTTCCAGATTCTTGCAGCTCCGAGCGTCGGGGCGGCAGGAAGCCAGGGATGCAGCTTCTCTGTGATTGATGCGAGTCATTTCCTCGCTGTCACCCTCCCTCCAAGGAAAACTCCCACTCACTCGTAAACTCCTCCACATACACACACACACACACATACTCGCTACATTAAAGCTGTGTGTTCCTGGCTGAACTACAGAGTCGTGACAACGAGAACGCCTGATCGGATCAAACAAACAGACGAGAAGAGCTGAAGAGCAGCGATTCACTCTCTTAGTCATTGTGTGTGTGCTGCTGCATAGCTGCTAGACTGGAACGACCTGCAAACACACAGTGACAAATGGAGCCGGTTCACTACACACTGACAGAACCTCACTATGTTCTCAGGAGGTCTCTTTAATATAATTAAACTCTTATGCAATTGAGGATTTATCCATTTCTGATTCAGATTTCATTTTGTCTCTTAACTAAATAGAAACTTAAAACATTTTTTTGTAATTGTCGCACTGCAGAAGAAGGCTGAGGTGGCTTTCTGTTTCTTCTATTCCATCAAAACTTTTTTACTGATTGAACTTCAGAAGCAGAACTGCTCCATATGACTGCATAGTATTCGGCCCAGTTAGGCACAATCTGGTCTGGTAAACGAGACTCATTTTCAGAGATCCACCAACACCAAACCCAGCCTTGCCCTCTGTGAGGGTTACTGACACATTCTAAGCATTTCACGCATAACTTTAAATGATGCATATCATGCTGTCACCAGGGCTGTCACCAGGACTTTCTGATTACTGCCTAATCCATCTCATCTCAACCCACAGGCAGAAATTAAAAGCTTCCAAACCTGAGGTTAAGATTGTTAAAAAGTGGACTGATGAGTCAAAGCAGATGTTACAGGCCTGCTTTGACTGCACAGATCGGACTGTGTTTAAAACTTCAGCCACTGATTTAAACCAGTTCACTGAAGTTGTGACATCATAGATCAGTTTCTATGTGGACATGTGTTTGCAGACCAAGACCTTTTGCACATACAATAACAATAAACCTTGGTTCACTTGTCATCTGGTGAAGCTGCAAAGGGATAAGAAAGAGGCTCACAGTAGTGGGGACGGGGCCCTGTATAAGAAGGCCAGGACCAAACTGACAAAGGAGATCAAAGCAGCAAAGAGAAGCTAATGTCAGAAGCTAAAGGGAATTTTCTCAGACAAAGATTCTTCTGCTGTATGGAATGGTTTGAAAAACCTGACTGCCTACAGGAGCCCTTCCCTCCACCCTAAACAGAATCCTCACCTGGCTAATCAACTGAATGGCTTCTAGGAAAAGCAACAGTTCACAACTCAACCCAACTCATCGATATCCCATTCAGACACAAATTATTCCCACACAACCACCCCCCTGCAAGTTGACTGATCCAGTCAACTTGCAACTTCACTTCATCTTGCAACACCTCGACCACACCAGAGATGTACGCCAGGATCCTGTTTGTAGACTTCAGCTCAGCCTTCCACACCATCAACCCAGACATTCTCCACCAGTAGTTTCCCGAGCTCAATCTCCCAGCATGTCAGTGGATCACCAGCTTCCTGAAGGACTGGCAGCGGCAAGTGAGACTGGGGAACATCTTCTCACGCACAAGATCAAAAATCACTGGCAACCCCATCTGTGAAAATGCTAAAGTGTCACAGATGGGTCTGCAAAAGTTTGCAGATGACACCACTGTCATTGTGTTATGATTCTGGCACGTCTGCTCTACCCTGTCTCCCTGGCTCCAATCAGCAGATTAGATGCACCTGGTGGCTGCTGCTGTGTAGTGCAATCTGTGGAATGCCAAGCACCTGTGTCTTCCCAGATTTTTGAAAGCCATAGTTTGAGTAGATATCCAGCATTCCTTCCTGTCTGATCATTGTTCTTGACCTTGCCTTGCTTTTTGGATTTATGCCTCTGCCTGCTCCCTGTCGGACTATTTGGATTCTGGTTGTCGACCTTGTTTCCTGCATCTGGTTTATGCCTCTGCCTGCCCCTTGCCTGATGCCTCTTGTTCCGATCGTTGACCGTGTTTCTGTCCTTGGATTATTGAACCAGCCTAGCCCTCGGCTTATTCAGCCTGGAGTCACTTCTTACCTGTGCTGTGGAGATCACCGCCTGCCACCAAATGAGGTTTCCCCTCTGGGTTTCAAGTTCCACTCAAGACAAAAGCAGGTTAGTGGCTTTTCTGATCCCTGCAAAATCTGGAGAGACTACAAGTCATTAATCCCTCTTTCTGCCTCAGTGATTCCTGGAAGCTGTGAGGAGTGTTACCTGTGTGACGTTTTCCTGTGGCTGAATAAACCTTTTAAACTTTCAGTGCTGTGTCTGGCTGAATCTTGGGTCCGCCTTTTTCTGATTCATAGCACATTGGTCTGATCCAAGACAGTGATGAGTCTGCATACCAGAGGTGCATCAACTGGCACACCGGTGTGGTCAGAACCACCTTGAACTTAACCCACTCAAGACTGTGGAGATGATGATGGGCTTTCAGAGAACACCACCCCCACACACACCCAACACCAATCTCAACAACACTATCTGCAGTGGATTACTTCTGGTTCCTAGGAACCATCATTTCTCGAAACCTGAAATGGTCCTCACACATAGACAATGTTCAGAAGAAGGCCCAGCAGAGACTGTACTTTCTGTGGCAACTCAAGAAGTTCAACCTTCCACAGGAGCTGCTGGTCATCTTCTACACTGCCATCATTCAGTCTGTCCTGTCTTCGTCCATCTCAGTGTGGTTTGGCTCATCCACAAAACAGGACAGGTCCAGACTGCAACGAACATTCAGGTCGGCAGAGAGAATCATCTGGTCTGACCTTCAGGTCTAGGGTCAGGAAAAGGGCAGTTATCATCTCTGCAGACCCCACACACCCTGCACACAAACTGTTTAGGCTTTTGCCTTCAGGTGGCGCTACAGAGCCCTGTTTGCTAAAACCAGCCGCCACAGAGACAGTTTCTTCCCCCAGGCTGTTTCTCTCATGAATACTGACAGTCAGAGTTCCAGAACAACACCATGTATACTTGGACTGATCTCACATCATCTTCTCTGTAATGCCTCTTGTGTATATATGTACATTTAAAATATATATTTTATTTCCATTTATTTATATTGGGGGGAAAAAAGTCTTCACTGAGAGCAAAGTGTACCAGAGTTAAATTTCTTGTTTATGTGCACAAACTTGGCAATAAAGCTGATTCTGATTCATGCGCCTACATTTGAAGGAATTCTCTGGAACGGCAGCATATCACATAACTGTCAGTTGAAAAGTTTTTTATTTTTTTTATTTAGTTTTTTTCAGCTCCACAGAAATGAACATTTCTTGATTCACTTATAAATTAAAATAAATTCAGTTGTAATGATCCTGAAGTACTATTTTCCTCTAGGAGGCATTATCTCATAAATTATTCCTTCCAAAATTTACTGTTGTCTTTTTCTCTCTGCTTTCTGTTTCCTCTATGTTTTATGTCTGCTTTTTAATCATCAGCAGATGTTTTAGCTGCTGAAAGCATAAAACGTGCTTTGCTACCTTAGATGTTTCAGTTTAGTCTTATAGCTTCCCTATTAGAGCACATAAAACACTATGTTTTCATTATAACGTTTCTTTGTGTAATTAAAGATTTTGTTTTCTGTTGAAAAGAAGGTCAAACTGATTCTTCTTGTTTGTTCTCAGAAAACCAGGGACGTAGAATATTCGGTGAAAACATCAGTAATTATTTATAAAGGGATGTTTAAGTGTTTCTGCTCCCTCCTCACCTGTTGCTGTGGGCACCATGGAAACAAAATGCAGCAGCCAATGAGCCGCTAGCTGCAGCTGAGCAGGGGCTGGCAGGATGCCGGAGCATCCATTGTTCCACGTTCGTGATGTCAAAACAAACTATTGTCTGGTGGCTTCGTTCATCTTGCGGCAACTCCAGGTCCATGTGGAAAAAAACAAAACAGGAAGGTTCCAGATTTAAGAGCAGAGCCATCTGAGACGCAGGATGCTCAGGATTAATTATTCTTTCTCACAATGGTCCAAAACAAAAACAATTAATTTTAGTAATGGTCTCCTTCTTTTATTAGAGCCTGAAACCATCAATGCATCATAAGGGATCGGTCCTCAACATTTGCCAACATTGTGTCCTTTTTCATAAAGCCATTCCCAGCAGAAAAGTAGCCCTGACCTTGGTGATGACTACCATGACCCCTTAGAACAGGGGTCTGCAACCTGTGGCTCCTGAGCCACAAGAGGCTTTTTGGACTTTCCACAATGGCTCTTTTAGCTAAAAGTGTTAAAGACCCAGAGAACTAATGTTTTAAATAGAGATATAACAAATGCAGGTTTTTCAGTTTTCTCATGGAATATTTGCATTGGATTGCCACAAAACAATTACAGTGAAAGAAGCAGTCATATTTTGTTTATATTCTGTCATATAGGTTTGAAACTATGTGCTTTTTTACCAGCATTTTGTACAAATATCAACATCCTATAGGAGAAATTATATCCATCCTCTTTTTGGAAAGTGCTTCAGTTTTTCTTTATTTTAAAACCTAAAAATAGAAATAAAATGGTAGAATTTTTTTATATTTATTAAATATTATAAGTAGCCTTTTGTCAAAAGGACATGTAATCTTTGGCCGCTCTAAAGTATTATTTAGCTGGAGGGGGAAAATGGCTCTTTGGATTGTAAAGGTTGCAGACCTTAGAACATGGCTGGATAACGTACAGTTTATAAACCTTTTTCAGTTGAAAAATAATGATGCTCCTATGCTCCTACTTCTGATGGACAGTTATTAAAAATATTTTTTTGGAGCCAATATTTTGGTTTGGAGTGTTTGCGATTGATTTAACTAAAAATGGGAACAAATTGTGTCTTTGTTGACATACTCCAAAAGAAGTAAGAGTTTTGGGTACCTTTCTAAAATGGGTCATATCTTTTTGAACTTCATGGATTTCATGATAACATATTTGACAGCATTAACCTTATTTGCTAGGGCGCCTCAGAGTTGTGTGTTGAGTCCTTTGTTCTTTGTTTTTAATTTAAGAAAAACTGTGAAAATACATCTTTTTAACAAGTAACAAATAGCCAATAACAAATGCTTTCAGTTATTTAAGTTGTCTGTTAGGTAACGACACATTGTGTATTTTAACTTGATTTTAGGAGCCTTTACTGCCTGAATAAATAATGCGTCGGTGGCTTAACATATAGAAACATTCACCTGAAAATGGTCAGGAACATGAATTGACCTGGGAAAAAAGAATCTGAAGTCCAACGAAGATTTTTCCAATTATTGATGAACACAGTGTTTCATGTGTCTCAGAAGATGGAGCTTGGAGATAGGAATGATGTCATATTCAAGTTGTGCAAGCCAGGAAACCTGTGGAATTTGTTGTTTATATTCGCTACTAAGAACACACCATAGGAGCACTGTAACTAAGACTGTTCCACCCTTTCCACCTTCAGTTTGATGGGATATATCAAGTCAGCGAGAGATAAAGGAGCGAATTAATCAGACTGAAACTAAATCTGATCTTAGCTGTAATTTGGTGTAATATAGCTGTATTATGGTATATAATTGTCATAGTAATAGTAAAGTTTATTATTTTGGAACATCCTAAGAACTGTTCCAGCTCCAGCATTCGTTGCATCATTCTAGTAAACATTGTCAGTTGCTTTGGTTTTAAATAAAATTTCTGTGAATGTGTGACCTTGTTGAAAAGGAAATTTCTAATTTTACGGAGGAGTGAGTCAAAAACAGTTGAGAGGTAACACCTATCTTCCGCTTTGTTTCTCTACTGCTGCTTCTGGTCGCTCGCAAATTTTACCCTCTGCTTTTAAAAACCAACACCTCAATGAACGAAGCTACACCTAGGATCATCCAACTTCCTGTGTTCCTCGAATGAAACAGCTGCAGTGGCTGATAAGGAGGACAGAAGGATATCGAAACACACCAACAGGCTCCTGTCCAGCTTCCAGGCCTTTGTCCCGACTGAACTCATAAAGGGGGACAAAGAGAGTCTGCACGGTCTGGTGGCCTCTTCTAGAACCTCCAGGCTGATTAGCTGACCAATTTGAGGTGGATACTATAAAACACAACAACCATCTGGACCCAGTGAAGGTGTGAAACCACACCACTGATCCTAAGCTTTATCTGTCAAGTCTTCATGTGACAGAAATAACATGTTGGTGAGGTCTGAAACAGTTTCAGTGAACTGAACTAACTCTTCTGCTACAAGGTGTAATTTCCTGACCTTCTGTTGCTTAGTCAATGTTTCGTCTTCTGGTTTAGAACTGAAAATTACTGCTAATATGTATCACAGTTGTGAAAAATCATGTTTACCAAATTAATCGGCACGAATTAAAGCAATCAATACAGTAAATGCAGCTTGCTAAGGCACTTATTCCAGAAATGGACTTAGTCATACATGTGGCTCAAAGCGAAACACACCCATGGGACCCTCAAGGCCCATCTTTGTCATTACCTTTTAACCTTATTTATCTTTAACCTTCATGTAGTTTTTTAACCTGTTCTGTCGTGGCATTTCAGGCAAACCATATGGAGCAGATGGTTACCAACAAGTGCCAGGAAGGTTTTGCTCTACAAAAAAGAAAACTCAGGACAGTATCCTAATTGAGTGAAAAACTTTATGAATTCCAGCTCAATCCAGCATCAATGTAGGCAGGCCACATGGATGTTATAGTTACCTTCATGTAGTCCATTATTCAATCTTGTAATAATCTTTCTTTATTCCCAATTTGTTCCGCGTCATACAGTATGGGTTTGTTCGATCTACAGCCATCTCTGCTGTAACTAATCTTAAATGCACTTTCTGTGTGGCAAAACTGCACTTGTTTGTCTGATTACTTTATATTTCTTTCCTTCCACTCAGAAAGATTTTTGCATAATTAATAATTCAAAATTTTGATTTCCAAAATCAATAAATAGTAATAAAATTACATGTATGTATAAAACCAAAAAACACTCTATTTTACACAATGCCATAGATCTGTTCTTTCCTTTAAAACCAAACTGTTCATTTATTCATTCAGCTGCAGTATATCCGATATGTCTAAAATAAATCTTGTATTTATCTCAAATAATTTTTGCTAGAAGGTTTCTGCATTAAGAGAGCTTCACTGCATTTACTCTACTCATAAATTTGGTCTTTCTAATGATAAAAAAAACTGTTTTTGAGTAGAGGTCAAAATATGTTTCTAAATGATTATCCAGTCACAGGTGTCTGTTTACTTTTAAATATTTTGTGGCAGTAGTGGCCTTTATTTGTTTTTACTTTTTTAAAGTAAACTGAGAGGACATGGGGTGAAGAGAGGGGGAAGACATGCAGCAGAGGTCTCGAGATCATGACTCGAAGGAAGGCTTCATCGAGGACTGAGGCCTCTATATATGGGTCGTGTGCTCTACCACTAATCCGCACCCCAAGGTGTCTGATTTTACGCTTACATGGTCAGAAAGTGAAAACTAGGTTTTGACATTTTTACAATATTCTTCAGACATTCCACAGTCAACGAGTTTTCTAGATTTTTGATCAAATGAAACGCATCACTTAAAACAAAACTGTGGATATCCGGAATATGAAAGTTTTTCATGGTTTCTGATTGTTGCCATATTTTAATAATAACAATAATTAATGCATTTTATTTATAAACGCCTTTCAGGACACTCAAGGGCACTTTACAAAAATGGGTCAATAGTCAATAAAATTAAACGCTAAAGAAGTCAAATTAAATCAAAGAAAAAAAAATACAAGCGAGTAGAATTAAGAAAGATGGGTTAATCTAAGGTTTTCAGGCCAGTTTTGAACAGTGAGAGAGAGGTGCTGTTTTGTAGATCAGGGGGCAGAGGGACTGAAGGCCCTGCACCCCATAGTGGTGAGGCGAGCAGAGGGTGGGAGGGAGGAGGCTGATCTGAGGGAGCGGGAGAGGATGGAGACATGTAGAAGGTCAGACAGATATGGAGGGGCGAGATTGTGGACGGCCTTGAAAGTGAGAAGAAGAATTTTGAAAGCCATTGTAGCTTCTTAAGGACAGGAGAGATGTGATTGTAGGAGGGGGTTTGGGTTTGGGTAATGACCCAAGCAGCTGAGTTCTGGACTATCTGCAGCTTGTGAAGGGAGAGACCAGAAAGGAGAGAGTTACACTTGTTGATCCGGGATGTCACAAGACAGAGGACAAGAATGGCAGTAGATTGAGACGTGTTCATTTTTGATGGTAAATATCTATCTAAGGACATCTGGAGCTGAAAGATGAATGAGAAATAAAACATTACTTGTCTTGGAAGAATGATGTTTGAGAAATCTGAACGTTTGACTGCGGATGAAAGAATGGCCTTCTGAATAGCTGAGATGTTATTGCTGACTTTGACAACTTTAGAAAACTTTGAAAATATTTGAAGATTTGTAGATTCTGCTTATATAACACAACTGCCTGTCCCCTGATTGGAGCTTTTCCACAGTTTTTCCTACAGCTTTTGCAGTTAGGTGCTGTGCTTGTCCAAACTTAAAACAAAGCTGTTATTTACCTCATTTTTCTCATTTTTTTATTTTTATTTTTAACACTTGTAACACATTTTACACCACACAAACAAAAACTATAATCCAGATTATGACCTTATTTCCCTTTTTTATGAGGCCGCTAGTATCATGCAGTTCTAAGCAGTTGCCATCATTTGATGGTGTGATGGTTTATGCCTAAAAAAATGTAGCTGCTTTATATCATTTAACAACATATTTTCCAACAAATTCTTATTCTACTACTTTTCTTACTACTTTTAAGACAAAGCCTGCACAAGTACTCAAGGCGAATCATCTGCATTAGGTATGTGTGTTGTTTCCAGAAGGATGACAAAAAAACTGTTGAAGGACCCAGACTGGTCTTTTAAACTTTATTAAACTGTCTCCAGTACCTTGTTAATAAAATTCAGTCATCTCTTCGCTGAATATAAAATTTTTTATATTAAGTTGGTTCATAATTGATGGAAGGAGAATTTAATTATGAAGGTGATACGTTCTTCTGGTTTGGTGGTTAGCTTTGACGTTCAAGTGATGCTGGGCCTTTTTGGGGAAAGGTGGCTTTCTGTGAATTAGATCCAGAAATAAATACGTTATATAATGCTTATTGTGGGTTTTTTGCATAAATGTGTTGAATCTTCACACATGCAAACTTCCAGGATTTCAGCTACACTGAAGGAGCAGGTTTTCTGCTCAGAAATATATGAAGCTGCATCTCCATGTCTGTTTCAGAATAGATGAGAGGGACATAATTAAAGGCTGCTGCTGCTGCTTGGAGGTGTATTGTTCTCTGTCTGAATGACGGGACAGTCTGACACCGAGCAGCTGAGACCAGAAACAGGCTCGGACTCTGACTGGATAAACAGCACCACTTCATATGTTCACTAAATCTGTCACAATGATCACAACTAATGACATAAATTTTTAATCACAAAAATGAATCAAATCCTTTTGGAAGTGCTGAGAAGTGAAAATATGAGTTAGTTTTGGTGCAGTTTGGGTTAAAGGGACATGCGGGACATGTAGGAACAAATATCAAGATTGCTTTTCTTAAAATGATTTGTGCAGAGACAAACTTGGATGTCTTCACATGCAGTAAATCACAGTAACACTATCTTGTAGCTGATCCTATCCTGGAGGCAGGTATGAATTTGTGTCCGTGTTTTGTTTAGAAGCTAACTGACTATATGAAGAATAAGGGCTCTGATGCTGGGATTTGATGCTTAGTGTTTGCTCCACAAATTATCCAACCAGTCCAGCTTTTATTTCACTTAACATCTAAGTTAAACACACACATGTTTCTGTTTTATGTGAATTATATTTCCTGTGAGACAAAATGAAGACAAGATGATTCGTGTGTTTTCCATTCATTGGAAAACACACGAATCATCTTGTCTTCCATTCATTCTCATGCGCCAAGGTGCATCACATCCCAGAGACAATTGTTCCAGTGCTGCTTCTCCCTGCTTTGTGAGGTTCCCAAGACCTTTAGGCACAAAGCTGTCACTTTGGTTTAAATGTTGAAAAGGTTTAAGTGTCGTTTTGTCTCATCTATCCATCATCTTCCACTTATCCAAGATCAGATTACCAAGTTAACAGCTCCAGGAGAGAAGCAGACATCCCTCCTGCCAGTGACAACTCCTCCTTGAGGATCCCTATGTGTTCCTATGGGCTTGTATCGCATCAACTTATTTGTTTAGTCATGACTATAGGTCATGGTTGGGATGTCGACGCAGCAAATAGAACTTCATCTTCCAGCTTAGCTCCTTCCTCACCACAGACTTAAACAGCCTTATAACAGCATATGCAGCTCTGATCCATCTTCCACTCTACCACACTACCACTCAAGAACAAGACACTCTGGATACTGGACCTCCCCTGATTGATGCAGAGACTGACCCCAAGCTAAATGTCATGTTTTAAAGACTCCAACCAAACCACATCAGCTGAAAAAGGAAAGATGAGAACCTGATGTTCCCTGACCAGACTTTCTTATCTTCCGGACTATGGCTTGACACTTGGAAGGTGATCAGAGACACCAAGCTTTCCTGAAGAAGTCCAACCTGCAGCATTAGTGCAAAGCTTCACTTTTCAAAAGGCCTTGTTTAGTTGATAGCCCATGGAAATCAACCTCAGTATGTCATATCTCAATTTGGTGGTGGACTAGAGGTGCAGGATGAGCAGAGACAGCTGGTGAGATGATCGCTCTTTAATGAGGTGAGCCAACTTACAAATGCCGGTGCAGGCTTAACAAGAGATCCAGGTAACAAAGTTCATGAATAAACAGTCCTGGTTTCTGGATCGCAGCATAAACTTCAATGTAGCAAGAACAGACCACCAGAAAAAAGGACAAAGATGAACTTAAATACAAACAAAGGTGAAGATGAAACAATAGGGCAGGTAATCAGGGAAAACAGACACAGGTGTGGATCAGGCATGCAAGGAAACAGAGGGACAGGTGAACCTTATTAGGATGGGACGAGAACATGAGGAGCCAGACAAGACAAACTGTAAACAAACCCAAGGAAACCAGAACACAGATCTGAGAATAAAACTAATAAAACAGAACCCAGAACAACTAACAAATAAGGTACCAGAAACAAGGACTGAAGAAATAAGTCACACTAGTAACAGAAAACACCTGACTAAACATAAACCAATACCAAACCAAAAACACACACTGTGATACAGTAACCCTTACAGACTGCCTCAGAGGCAACGGTGGTAAACCTGCTATAGCTCTATAAAACATGAGGACACTTGGTCTGATCTGCAACTTTGAGGGTAAAGATTCTACCCACTGCTCTATGGAGAGAATAAAAGCATCCCTGCAACAATCAGATATATTTTGGTCTTTTTTCATGCAATCCACTTTTTTTGTTTAGTTACTACCCTGTTTTAGAGATTAAACTTCTGATTTAGGAAGATTTTTGATGAACTGCTTTAAAGGATCTGTGGTGTTTTCCTGAGCATGCTCCATTTTCACTTTATTGTTTTAAGATTTTGGACTGTTAGTGCAGATACTGTACTCTTGCAAGAAAAAATGAAATAAATTAATCTAACTGAATTCAAGCCTTGGAGCTCTCAGTGTTTCTGCTGCTTTCCTCTTACCCTCCTGTCTTTTTACTGTAATATTCTTCTGTTTTTCCCTCATTTGTCTTTCCTGCTGCAGCGTTCTCTTCTTCCTCTGGAGCATCAGTGATATCACCTCCTCTCACCGTCACCTCCCCTTGCTCTGCCCCTTTTGTTCGCAGCCTTTTCACTCCACCACCCCTCCTCCATCTCACTTGCTTTCCTGTGTGTGTCGAGTGTGTGAAAGTGTGTGTGCGTGCCGATGCGCTCGCCGGTGAACAGGTGTTTTTGCCAGAGCTCCGATGTAAGGAGTGTATAGATGCACTTGTTTCTACCCTGGACCTGCTGGAGATCCCTCTATTCCTGCCGTTATGATCCGGAGCATGGAAGAACCAGCCAGGAGGCATCAGTCGGAGAGGTTTAACCCAGCAGAGGAGGCTGGAACGTTGGGATAAATCTGCTGCTGATCTTCCTGCTGGTTCCTACAGTGAGTATAGGGGTACTGAGGAAGTTGGAGAGGATTCAACCTGGAATCTGTCAGATTCTGCAAACTGAGTTCTGAGAAGACAGGTGTGTGTGAAGCTATAACCCATCGGTGGGTCTAGTGTCGGACTGTCAGAGAAACTGGACTCTGAGTAGATCATTCCAGTTTTTTATTGCTGCAGCTTGTCAGAAGCTGGGGTTGCACCTGTTTCGCAAAGACACTTGTTGAAATCAGGGTTCATCCTTTGGTGTGCCTGGTGGTGATTTGTTTTTCTGTAGAAACATTAAAGAACCCTATTTGTTCTAAGCTTGTTCCATATGTCAATGGAGTGAATGTGAGGAGGATGGAAGCTGTTGGAATTTTTAAAACACCCCGTTTTCCATCACTGTGACACAGTGTAATTCCTGTCTCTTCCCTTGCTTCTCTGCGTCAGGTCGGACAGTAAGATCTCCCGCTTGGCTCAGAGGTGGAACAACAGGCCGGCAAGAGATGCTCTGATCCAAGATCTGGAGCCCCTGTATCCCACAGGAATCTGTCGATCCTCACTCAGCCTGGACAGGTGAACGTGCACACACACAGACACAAAGAGACACACACAGACACACACATTTGCTGCTCAGAGTGCAAACTTCTGCTGCCATGCTGATGACACAGAAGAAAAAAACCAACAGGAGCTCAGTTAATCCTCACTTATGAAAATGTAGTTTTCATTTACTATTCTGGTATTTAAGTAATATCAACAAAACATCTATGTGTCATTTCAACGTCAGTAATCAAACAGAGAACACAGTGTTCTATGTGGGGTAACAATTAAACAAAATAGCAAAAAATTGACAATGAAAATTATCTGCAACTGTGTAAAAATAAATAATGATAGTTTAGAATTCTTTTAGATCCAGAAACCCGAGAAACGCTCTAGAGGTCCTGATTTTTGTCTTGATAAATAAAAAGAAAAATACAGATGATATCAAAGTGTTATTTAGCAGCTGAACATTCTGGCTTTAAAAAAGTTTCCTGACATAACTTAGAATTATGATATTAATGTGAATGGAAACATCCAGTGGGCCGAGGAAGACATTGGGGCATCAGGACATAAAACTTGAAGCACTCTTCCGGAGAATAGACTGAAAAACAGAAGAATTAAAGGACGGCTGAGCAGACACAGCAGTCAGTGTATAGGAGGAATTGCATAAAAAAAATCAGCTGATGAAAATAAGGCCAAACAGCAAGCATCATTAACATCTGAACAACATTCCACTGGGCTGAGGAGAAGCAGCCATGGTCAATGTAAATGACTGCATGAAAGTGGGATTTAGGCTGTAATCATGAAGATGGTGTTGAGATATTTGTTTGGCCCTGTCATAATGATATGTAAAGCTGAGCCCCAATCAGTAATGATCTGAAGCCTGGACATTTTCGCATCCAATCAATTCAAAGATGCTGTGCTGATGATTAAGTCATTTTAGCATGATGCATATGTCCTCTCAGTAAAGAGGATTCCATATTTTCTTCAGAAAATGGCCAGCAAACCATCAGGATTTCAATCCAACTAGAAACTTGTGGGGCCCTCTGATGGACTGGAAAACTGTCCAGGGTGTAGCCTGCCTCTCGCCCGTACCCTGCTGGAGATTGGCTCCAGCTGCCCCACAACCATGGATGGATGGATGGATGGATGAAAATTTATGGAGAAATATGAAAAAACTACCAGAAATGTCTGTCTTGCAGAGCTGATCTGTTAGCTGCCAGACAGCAACATTGAAACCTGTTTGATGGATTGCTCTTCATCAAAGAATTCAAGAAAGTCAGAGGAGCTTACTAGGATCTTTTTTAGTTTAATTTTGTGATTATTTTTTTCCCCATTTTATCTTAAAAAGTAAAGTACAATAATTACTGGGATGTTGTTTAATTTGAGTTCACAAAGCCAGAATGTTCACTGGTAAATAAAACAGCGTGCTTTCATGGCTGTCATTTGCAAAGTTTCTGTCAGTAATTTCAGAACCATTTGCTGTAGATGTCTGGTTCTGGTCCTTTATGAAAGCAAGCACTGTTGATTTCTTGCCACTCAAGGATAATCCTTACTCTGGATTATCCTTGGCAGATTCACAGATGTTTGAACACTGATAACATTGAAGATTGGTGGAGTTTGAGGCCCAGTCAGACCACAGGCTGATGTCTGATCCAGTCCTAGAACAAATGGGGCTCAGCTGAGTTGCCATCGGATTGGAAATTTTGTTTTCAAAGGGTGAAATAGATCAGAGAAAAATTAGAATTTTTGCCATAAAGTTGTATTTTTTTGTTTAAAGTTGGTTTTTGTTGGTGGTGCGATATGTTATCTTTGGGGTGTAGAGACTTTAGCATGTTGCTCGGCCATTTTTGAAGTCCTGAGATGAAACACTGAAAGTCTATATGAAAGTGACTGGGGATTGAACTCCACATCCCAGGATGCAGCAATCTCAGATATCCCTGACTCGGTGGCTGACTGCCAGGCTGGGATTATACTTTAAATTATTCATAGGAGCAGATTTTGTGGTCTCATTCAGCCTGAGCTAATAGCCAACTGAACCCTCCTCATCTGCTGCCATAGTTACCTCTTGGTTTGATTCTGGGAATAGGTTAAACTGTTGACCTGAGCTACGCTTTAGGTGAGCACACAAAGAACCAATCACAGGGATCTGCAGTGTGTGTGAGGTCCAGATATTCCTCATCTTGTGAGGACATGTCTTTATATCCTAACTGCACAGCTGTTTTATGAGGACTATAAAGTCGCTTTGATGTGAATAATTAAACATGGAAACTTAGTGGTTGGTTGTACTTGTGAAGAATGGGTAAATAAAAAGACAGAATAGGCAAAGAGGTAAAAAAGTCATCACACACATTTTGTTTTTAATGTTGTCTTTAATTGAATCTTTATCAGTACTTATTCACTGGTGAAAACATTGCCAAAGGGTTGTGGGGTGGTGTGGGTATCACAAATTAGACTTAAACCAGTGCTTCTGAATTGGTTCTGAATTGGATCTGAACTGGTTCAGGGATCTGATCAGGATTCCTCTTCAGATGTGTTCCAATCACGTTCCATTTGAATGACCCAGAACAATGAATGGATGGATGGATGGATGGATGGATGGATGGATGGAGATGGATGGATGGATGGATGGATGGATGGATGGATCACAGCAGTAGATCCAGTTTGAGCAAAAGAAAATATGCCTGAAATGTGTCAGATGAAGGAAGTAATGGAAGATGAAGGCATTCTTGTCTTTGTGTAGATAAATAGCTGTGTCATCAGGGTAAAGGTGTAATGGTGCATCAGTAACAATCTGAACCACTTTAACATGAGATTGGGTCTCTAACCCTTAACCTTAAGACACACACAATAAACAGAAGAATTTTTAAAAGACCAATTGAATAAAAGGAAGACTTGTGATATGCTTATGCAGTTTGCAACAAGTCCACTGTGTTTGCTTTGGTAAGTCTGTTTGGAAAGATTAAACAACTTTTAAATAATGAATAAGTTGTAAAAGAGCACAGGATTAAAAAGAGTATAAGTCCTTTAAAGGCTGTTTTTCTTTTACATTTATTTAAATGTCAGACAGACATTTGTTGATTTGCAGTCCAGGTGAAGGATTTATTAGGAAGAAAGTAAGGCACTGAGTGCAGTACACCCCTTTACCTTTAATTTGTTCTTCTTGCTGAGGTTATTGTCTGTGATCCTTCTTGTCATCGTATACTATTTCTATGCTTTAACAATCGGCACAATAGCTTCTCTGGAGCCAAACCTTTTCTAACAGCATCCAAAGTCAGGAACATGTCAAGGTTGAATGAATTGTTTCTTATCACGAATCACACAAACAGATTAGAAGCCTTTCAGGCTTTTATATTAAGCTTTTTATTCATAGTTTTTTGCTTTTTCTTTGAAAATCTAATTTTAGAATAACTTCATCTAAGGCAAAGCCAGGCTGTTGATGTGTGGACAGATCTGTTCTTGGACTTTTTCCAGAGATGGACATAGACCTGATCAATCTTCAGTTCTGGAAAAAAAGGCAAAATCTAACTGCTTTTGATCAGTTCCAGAGCTTCTTGAAGACCTTTAAAAATGTTTTTGGTCTTTGGCAGACATTTCCTCAGTTTCTCCCAGTACCATTTTCAGTTTGTTAAGCCATCTAATTCTGAATCCAGAATTATTCAGGCAGAAAACTCAAGGTGTTGTGTTGACAGACCACTCAAATAACCACTTTTAAATTGGATCTTACTGCTCTTTACCAGCATCCTCATAAAGACATAATTTGTTTCTATTTCTCTGGATGAATCCCTAAAAATAACCAAATTTGACACAGTTAGAGACCATTTGATTTTGATGCAAAATATTTGAGTTCTATCAGTGTGAAGTCCAGATCTGTTCTGGCCAGTAACAATGTTTGTGCTCTGAAATGTTTAAATGGTGCTTCAGAGTTGGAACTTTCAGTGTCATAATGAAGTGAAGCTGAAGCTTCAATAGAGCTTCAGGTCAGAAAATGTGTGTGTGTCATAAATCCAAGTCAAGTCTCAAGCCCCAGGTCCACCTCAAGTTGCAAGTTTCTCTTGACTGAAATAAATACTTTGTGAATATTTGCAGGCCATCTGGTCTGCCTACAGACTAGAAAGCCAGCACCCAAACTTACAAACTGAATCGCTGTTGGTTAGAAAATTGGTTTTAGGGCATAATTTAATAGATGAATATTTAACAGTTTAATCTTTTAATATTTATCAACAAATATCATTCTTAAAATGTAATTGAGGATGGAAAAAACAGCAAAAATTTTATTTAGTGAAGCGAAGCTCTCGATTTACCGATTGGTCTACGTTCTTACCCTCACCTATGGCCATGAAAATTGGGTCATGACCGAAAGAACGAGATCCCGGATACAAGCGGCTGAAATAGGCTTCCTTAAAGGCATTGTCCTCTGCCTTTAACCCATCCCTTAGGGAGCAGCAGGCTGTCATTGTGTGGCCGTAGGGTGGCCGGGCACTCCCTTAGAGATAGGGTGAGGAGCTTGCCCATCCGGGAGGGGCTCGTATTAGAGCCGCTGCTCCTCCACATTGAGAGGAGTCAGTTGAGGTGGTTCGAGCATCTGTATTGGATGCCTCCTGGATGCCTCCTTCAGGAGGTGTTCCAGGCTCGTCCCACTGGGAGGAGGCCCAGGGGATGGCTCTGGACACGCTGGAGGGACTTTGTCTCTTGGCTGGCCTGGGAACGCCTTGGGCTCCCCCCGGTCTCTGCTGAGTCTGCTGCTTCGCGACCCAGTCCCGGATAAAGCGGACGACGATGAGTACAAATATGAGTACGAGTATTTAAAATTGAATAAAGTGTAATACCTATCCTTCTGGAAATAAAAATAAGCATTTATGCCCAAGGAAAATTTTATGAAAATACATTACAACCTGTTAATGATGAATTTCTGAATATAGTTAACAAACTGCTAATTATTTTCTCTTTTTAATGCTTTGGCTGACACCTGCGAATCACTGTGTGCTGTAGACTACAACAAAATGAGTGAGGCACAATGTGTGGAGTAAATTAAAGTAGTACTTCAAAATGAACTGAAGAGAAAGTTCCTTTATTTTTATAATTTCCGCTGTAAGTGTCCTTGTAGCCTAAGTGTGTCTTGTTCTGAAAGACCTAAAAACATTCAATATAGAGCTCTGTTCTAGAGACATATGTGTTGTCCATAATTATGAAGTTATATGTAATATCTAAACTAGCTAAATATCAAGAGCATCATTTCATAGTAAAATATGTTCATGCAGCACACCACCTGTCAGAGCTCCATCGATAGCTTACATTGGCCTGCTTTCCCTGCTGATTACAGGAGATCAACACTCAAGTCTTAGGTTTGACTTGAGTTCGAGTCTCAGACTTGAGTCAACATCTCTAGTTTTTGTGTATCTGCAATGTCAGAGTGTGTTTTTGTCTGTCAGTAGTGTGTTTATGTTAGGTGTGTGTGTGTGTGTGTGTGTGTGTATCTGCAGTGTGTGTTGGGCATCCCCTTGCTGACCTGCAGATAAACTGTGGCGTTATCTGAGCTACAGCAGACGGTTTCTGTTTCAGGACAGAAGGATGTCTGCAGGCTGTAGCCATTGCACACATATGTGATCTACAGCTGCCTTAATTATCCATTCAAGTCGTTTTAAGATAACATGTTGACCTCTGGCAGTGGCTTCTGTAATGTTAAAAAATCCAGTTTATATATGCTCCTCTCTGGCTCTTTCTGACCTGGCACTGGTATAATTAAACAGATCTTCTCTGCCTGGTGTCAAACAGCAGATCATACAGCGCCCACCTCAGTCATTGGCCCACTGATGGGTAAAAAGCCTGGAAATAAATTCATCTTTTACTGCAGCAGCATAATCTCATTCCAAACAATGAAGTAAGCCTTTAATTTGAGGATGTCAAACCAGAGGGGAAAAAACATGTTTTAACAAACTCTCTTTAAACTGAACACAATGTAGCACATAATGTTACATGGAGTAAATTGGTGCATCCAGTGCAACAGATTCCTTCAAAACTCACTTAATTAGCAAATATAGTAATAAAAAGTCTACCTGCCTGTACATTCAAAGCACTGTGTGGAGTCAAGCACCCTTTAACACACTCATCTCCACTGTGAAACATGGTGGTGGCTCCATCACATTATTGGGGTGGATTTTCTTTAGTTGGGACAGGTAAACTGCACAGAGTTGACGAGAACATGCTTTTGTTCTGGGGTTGCTATATATACACAATTTCACATTATTACATGTTTTTCCGTGGGACACAGAAAAAGTCTCCCTAATGAACACTGTTATGGCTGGAAATTGTGGTTCCTTTGTCCATCTGGAAATTGTTGCCAAGCATGAACCAGACTTGTAGAGTTCTACCATTATCTTGCTAATATCTTGGCTGATTTCTCTTCATTTTTTAATAATGTTAAGCAGGGAAGCATTCTGTTTTGGGCGTTGCCTTAAAATACATCAATTTAACTAAAAGGTTTTGAATTGACCTATCAGAACCATTTGGGATTTCCTAAATTATTTAAAGGCATAATAATTTTGTGTTTACTTCAGACTTTGAGAAATGTTTAAGAACATTCTCTCAAGATTCTCTCATTATTCTGTTATTTAGCAAATAAAATAAACAATTTTGATCATTCTAAAGGAGCTACAACAGAAGTTGCCTAAGTGAATGTTAAAACAGGGTTATTTGTCTTTTTTTTTTACAGTGCAAGTCAAGTCACTATGCTGCATTTTATGTGGCTTTAAGTATTTTTAAGATGGTGTCATCTGTAATTATAATAAAGTCTTAACTCTCAGTTTTGAATTTGATGTTCTGCAATGTGAATCTTTCATTATCTCTGATTTCTTCTTCTGCAGCTGAAGGTCCATTACTTCCCCCTTGAGCATTTCATACTCACTGAGTGAATCTGTGTGTCTCTGTATCACACTCTTCCATGCCTACCGTCTGCTGATAGACTCAGTGGAGTGTGTAATTGTTGCTCTTGTTGCATTGATTTCTACCTGACATGGCTGCGCTGTGAGGAGAGCCATCAGAGCTGCAGTGTGGAACAAAAAGGCTCTCTGTGTTTGAGCTTCAGGACAGGAAACGCTCTCAGAAGTTCCCCTGAATGTCATTTTTAGTTCAGCGAGGTCGTGTTTTCCCATCAGCTGGATGTCGGGGGAAGATGAGTCCTCGTTCGCTTGTTTTCTCTTCAGAAAGGATGATTAAAGCTGCTCTTTGCACACTTCAGTATGTGTGGATGGATTATAAGCTACTACTGAACCTGAAGAGAGTCCTTCAACTGTGGAACAACGGCTTCCGGCTAAAATAACACATTAGAAATTTAAATCGGCAGCATCTCCTCAGTTTTCATCCTTTAAAGCTTTAAAAGAAACCAACTAACATTATAATTCCATGCACTTTACTGCACTGTTGACCTTTTTGAATTTAAATGAACAGAAAAGCCTCTTGCCTTTAACGTTTTGTAACCAGTACACAGACACGTTTTAGTCATCTGCGCCACACACAACCAAAGGCTTGCTCATCCAGCAGGTGCCAACAGTCTCTTTGCCTGACTGGGCGATCTAGGAGGATCGAGAGTCAAGAACAAACAGAAGCTCCTGAATATGTCCCTTATAAAACTTGTTATTATTGATGAGACTCATTAAGTTAGAAGCAGATAATCCTTCTTGGCCAACAATTTCTGAACTGATAATGATTTTGTGTTTTAGACTTTCTTCATGTTTCTATAGTTTTCTGTGGAATGCTTAAAAAATTGTAATACATTTCAAAGACATTTATCATTAAATCCATCAGATTTCTACTCTCTTTATTTTTAGCTTCAGAAATTCTCTCTGATCTGCAGGATATCACCTTCAGGACCAAATTCTGAATTGTTGTCATGCCAGTTCTTGTAGTTGATCATTTTAGCCTTGTGACATAGTGCTCCATTATGTTTTAAAATCCAAAGATTATCAAACTGTTACTGCAAGAAATTGCTCCTGGACAACATTTTGATCCCACTTTTTATCCAAGTAATTATTCTTTGGTCGAATTGGAAGGAAGCCTATATCCTTGGACGAGAAGCAACCCCACATATGATTTGATTAAGAGGCCTTTCAGTCAGCACCACACAGGACTTATTGTAGCTCTTAGATTTCTCCTCAGATGTCCCAAATAATCAGAAGGAGGAAGACTTTGCTCCAGTGTTCTATTGTCCATCCTTGCACTTTTTGCAGAATTCCAGTCTGTCTTGATGACTTTCCTGGACAGAAGTAGTTTTTTACTGACCTCCTTGTCTAAAAGTCTTCTCCTTCCGGTGTGCACACCCACATTCTGCCGATGCTAAGCAAGCTCTGCACTGGTGGCAACATCATTCTGTTGCACCTTCCTCAAGAGCAGACAGTCCTGAAGTTTGCACTGACATGAAAATGCCTAACTAAAACTAATTGATTATTTTCAAATAATAATCAGCATCAATAATTCCATAAATGTTTGAGCCCATCAAACCTTTTGCTTTCTAGCATTATTTAATGATGATGGATAATAAAGGACAATTATAGTTCATTGGAAATTTTACCCCATTTCCATTGTAATTCCTGTGTTTACTTATATGCAGACTTTTATTCAAACATCATCCTAATAAACAAAAATCCACTGAGCAGCTTTATTTTATAAATATGCCATGTCCATCTGTAGCTCAACACAAAAACTTGTTCATATCATGTCCCATTTAAATTATCTTCCTAACAGTGTTCGTAATTTCATCTGTTCCAAAGGTTCACCTTCATAACTAGAATTACTCCATAAGAAAAAAAAAATCAATGATGATGATGATTCAAGTCTGAGTGGATATGTGAACATCAGAAGGCTCTTCTTGACACAAATGCTAGTTTCCTGGATTTTATTGATGGATGTCTTTCAGAGTCTTGTAGATTTTTAGCAACTGATGTCAAACATACTTTTCAGACTCTAAAGCACTTTATGGACCAGAAATACAGCAGCTGCCAGTGTAACAATCTCCAAGCGTAGACTGTAAACTTTAGTCATCTCTGCTAGTTTTCATTGTTGCATGAAAACTACAACCTGCCAGTGTTGTTGGCGACAAATAAAAGTGTTGCAGAAACCATTTTATCTCCTTTTGTTTTACTCTGGGACACCTTGGCATTTTAGCAAACAGGTGTGAGGTTGAAACATCTGCCACCACTGTTGTCAGTCCATCCAATAGGATGGTTGGCTCTCACCAGGTGGCCACAGGGATCAATCTAGGATCAGGTAATTCTGCAGATTGGAACAGAGCCACAGAAACGTCTCAGACAAACATAGGTGTAGTATTGTCTTTTTGGTAAAAGCTGCAACTTCAAGCTTTCCTGGAGGGTTGCACCGTGGTTTGATCAGGAGCGTGGTGCAGTTGTGGATGTATGCGGTAGAATGATCTTGGGAAAATACTGTATAGGTGGAGGGTGCAGGAGAGCATCTCAGGAAGGTAGACAATATCTGGAAAACCCTTTTAGCGAGTAGTAAGGTCATAGGAGCATTATGATTACCATCACTTTGAAAAAGGTTTTCCATATTTGCTGTGATCTTGCCACATTGTGCTGGGTCATTCTGGAAGCCTGAAATACAACATGCCAGTAAAAGCTTAAATTTGGCAGAAGGATTTTGGGAATGAAACACTGTGTAGGATTAAGAAACATTTTTAACATTAAATAAAAAACGGACATGCATCTTTCAGAAACACTTTATTTCTAAAGTCGGTTAGTGAAAATGCAGGAACACCATGAAGTTGGACTCAACTAAGAGCTCAGACTGCTGTGGAGATTCAGGCTGCTAAACACTTGGTATTTGGATCAATTTCCACAATAAAACCAATAATGCTGAAATAGTCCATTACACACACAACTGGTTTTGCTGGCTTTCAGCCTATCTGTGGTTTCAGCTCTGAAGAAAGACCTGAGTCAGTCAGATTATCTCACAGGTGATCTCCTCAAGTGTCCTCAAGTCAGCAGGAACTTCTATTTATAGTGTCCTTCTAACATTGAAAGAGGCGGCACCAAAACAAGTTGCTCTCAGGTGCACCTCAGAACAGGGGTAAAAGAGGGGCTTGTGGAGCTACAATAACAAGGAATTTAGACGAAAGCATTGCAGTTACACTTTGTATAGACCACAACTGAATGATTTAAGTGTGAAAAGGAAGGATTTAAAAGCATGATATATCTCCTTTAGCTTTGAAGTTGAAGAAGATGGACTTTCTTTCCCTTATGACTTTTTTTTAGATGTAGAATATTTCAGTCTTAGTTTTATACAGCTGCTGGAAAATACTCAAAAATCTGTTTGACTGTAGGCCTATCAGAGCAGATTACTGGTTCATCAGGAGGTTTTATTGCTGATTAATTTTCTAGTGAGCACTGAAAATGAGCTATTAGTAGTTTTGCCAGATAATCATCTTCACTAATGTGGTTCTGCTTCCAAGCAGATTCACTACAGAGCCATTAGGCCTAATTTAATGACTGTAACATTAACACACCGAGCCAATCATCGAATCCGATGTCCCGCTGGGCCAATTGCTAAACAATCAGGTAGCCTGAGAGCATCGATACAGATTGCAGGTGTGTTTTGTGCAGCCACTGCGCTGTTGGCAACTGTTTAACACAAAGTGAGTGTGTGAAGAGATGCATGGAGACGAGGAATGAGAGCTTTATTACTTGGTTCATTTACAACCTCATACCAAGAAAAAGCAGGGAACAAACAACGACATCTAACTGATTTGCTAGGTGACACACAATTAGTTTCTGTTGTGCATCATCAATGCCCAGCAGCTGGAAAACAGCTCCAACAACTTAGATCAGTGTTATTAAAAGAAATATAACTGAATTCAGGAAGGGATCCTATGTTTTCTAACATAGAGGCCAGCTACATCTTAAGGCTGTTTTTGGGAGAGACAAACATGATTTTGTTTCATCATAAACTCTCAGATTGCAGATTGTTGGGCACCACAGTGCTGACATACAGTTTCTAGATTCTTTGTAAAAACATGTTTTGAGAGCTCAAAATTCTACAATGATCCTACAAGATCAAAACAGTTTTGCTTTAATTGCTTTCCACCTGGGTCAAAAACAAAATTGGATTTGGGATTTTACGTGACATACCAAAAAAGTATTACACAATTGTGAAAGGAAAATGAAATGTGGTTTTGAAATGTTTTACACATGAAAATCTGAAAGTTTATTTGTATTTAGCCCCCGGGTCAATATTTATCACTGTATTTACAGCTGCAAGTCATTTGGGGTATGTCTCTAACAGCTTTAAACATTTACACACTGAAAGTTTAGCCCCCTTTTCTCTGCAAAACTGGTCAGTGAACTTCTAGTTTTACGCCTTGCCACAGTTTCTAATTTGGATTTTTGTCTGGACTACATGACTATGCTTTGATCTTAACATTCCATTGTAGCTCTAGCTGAATGTTTATGGTCTTGTCCTGCTAGAAGGTGAGCCTCCTCCAAGTCTCAAGTTTTTTATAGCTCCTAACAGGTTTAAGTGATCTGTATTTGGCTACATCTATCTTCCCATCGACTCTGACCAGCTTCTCTCTCCCTCCTTAACAAATGTTTCCCCTTAGCATGATGCCACCACCACCATGTTTCACTGTGAGGGTGTTTTATTTTTAAGTGATATTCCAACCAATCACTGCGATGTAACATTAAAAGGCATCCATTGAAATTTAGAGCTGCATAAGGAAGTGGGATTGAGCCTTAATCCTGCAGAAATGGTCTTGTATTTAATCACAGCTCACAGATCTTTATATAAATGTAAGCTTTCTCTCTAACTCAGCACAATGATGAACTGTTACTCAGAAGCAACTGTGAACAAGATAAAATAAAGATCCCTATCTTGTCTGTAATTAATTTAATTCTCTGGTGACCAATCACATGATGAAGAGTTGGGAAAACTTCTCATCTTTTTTCTCCCAGATCAGAGGCAACCACCTGTCTGGTTTAGTCCCTGTTTTGCAAAAGTTAAATGTGAATTTAAAGAGGATATCAATTGAGAAGCAGACATTTGTCTGTACAAAGGGCAACAGTGTCAGTGTTAACAGTGTTAAAAGGTCAGCCATGTATATTGTGTTGTTGGACTCCACCACTGCAGAGCCACAAAGCTGCAGGTTACTGGGAGGAGAAACTGGGCAGCTTCTCAGGAGAGCGCAGGTCTTCCTGTCAGAACTTCAAAGGTCAGCAGATTCATGTGTAACCATGTGAACTGTTTGGTCCAACTATATAAATATATATATACAGGGGTTGGACAATGAAACTGAAACACCTGTCAGTTAAGTGTGGGAGGTTTCATGGCTAAATTGGACCAGCCTGGTAGCCAGTCTTCATTGATTGCATATTGCACCAGTAAGAGCAGAGTGTGAAGGTTCAATTATCTGGGTAAGAGCACAGTTTTGCTCAAAATATTGAAATGCACACAACATTATGGGTGACATACCAGAGTTCAAAAGAGGACAAATTGTTGGTGCACGTCTTGCTGGCGCATCTGTGACCAAGACAGCAAGTCTTTGTGATGTATCAAGAGCCACGGTATCCAGGGTAATGTCAGCATACCACCAAGAAGGACGAACCACATCCAACAGGATTAACTGTGGATGCAAGAGGAAGCTGTCTGAAAGGGATGTTCGGGTGCTAACCCAGATTGTATCCAAAAAACATAAAACCACGGCTGCCCAAATCACGGCAGAATTAAATGTGCACCTCAACTCTCCTGTTTCCACCAGAACTGTCCGTCGGGAGCTCCACAGAGTCAATATACACAGCCGGGCTGCTATAGCCAAACCTTTGGTCACTCATGCCAATGCCAAACGTCGGTTTCAATGGTGCAAGGAGCGCAAATTTGGGCTGTGGACAATGTAAAACAAGTATTGTTCTCTGATAAGTCCACCTTTACTGTTTTCCCCACATTCAGGAGTGTTACGGTGTGGAGAAGCCCCAAAGAAGCATGCCAACCAGACTGTTGCATGCCCAGAGTGAAGCATGGGTGTGGATCAGTGATGGTTTGGGCTGCCAGATCATGGCATTCCCTTGGCCCAATACTTGCGCTAGATGGGCGTGTCACTGCCAAGGACTACCGGACCATTCTTGAGGACCATGTGCATCCAATGTTTCAAACATTGTATCCTGAAGGCGGTGCCGTGTATCAGGATGACAATGCACCAATACACACAGCAAGACTGGTGAAATATTGGTTTGATGAACATGAAAGTGAAGTTGAACATCTCCCATGGCCTGCACAGTCACCAGATCTAAATATTATTGAGCCAGGGTTGTGTTTATTTCTTTCTTTTTTTTTTTTTTTTACCCCCATTGCCTGACCAGTCAAAATGTAAGGCCAGATCTAAATATTATTGAGCCACTTTGGGGTGTTTTGGAGGAGCAAGTCAGGAAATGTTTTCCGCCACCAGTATCACGCAGTGACCTGGCCACTATCCTGCAAGAAGAATGGCTTAAAATCCCTCTGACCACTGTGCAGGACTTGTATATGTCATTCCCAAGACGAATTGACGCCGTATTGGCCGCAAAAGGAGGCCCTACACCATACTAATAAGTTATTGTGGTCTAAAACCAGGTGTTTCAGTTTCATTGTCCAACCCCTGTATATATATATATATATATATATATGCTGTTCTGGTTTTGAACAGTGAATCAAAAGTATCCAAACACCATTCAGAGTCCTAGCAGGGCTGCTTTTGCTGCAGCTGACAGGAAGCTGAATATGAAACATTTTCTTGTTTTTCTTGTTTTCTTCATTACAAACGTGAAAGAAGCAAGAACAGTAACGTGTGTTGGACTAAATGAGTTTGTAATGGTCCAACACGTCTGAGCTCCTCTTTATGAGGATGGCTGAGGTCCTCCTCCTCCTGTGGATAAAGGAATGAGTGAAAATATGGCAGCCATTATTGGTTTTATCAGTTGATACAAAATCAACTACATTCAGTAAGTCTGAGTTTTAATTTCAGGATCTTTTTAGATCAGTCATGCAGAGTCCCTCAGGGTACTGTGTTGGTCCTACTTCTGTTCCTGTGTTATGTATTCCAGTCAGGATAGCTTCAAAACCCATCTCCTCTTTTTGTTGCATTATCAATTCTGTCAGTTTATTTCTTTTGTTTTAATATGAAGTATTTTTCATCTCAGAAACTGTATTAACATGTTACCTTGAAAAATAAACAATTAGAATTTTGTTTAACAAATAATCCGGTTCCTTTAAATGTGTTTTGTTTTTGTGTGTAAAAGTCAAATTATCAAAGAAACACAAATTTTAACTTTGAAGCATTTTTTTTTATCTAAAACGTTTTGTTTTACTAGGCTTAATGAATTAATTGTTCTCCTTTTTGTCTTTGTCCACTGCACAGCTTAGTTTCTTGGACATACCCTAGAGTTAAGAATACTTCTTGCATGCTCCATGTTAGCAAAGCAGCCCTTCCAGAGTTTTAAACAGAGAGTAGTTCTTGCACCTTTGCTTCAGGCATCTTCTTTATAATGCAAGCAACCTTGGGTCAGTGAAGCACAGTGACTGTGGCATGCTTGTACTAGATCAGTCCAGACATCACACATAGCATCTTCATCTCATTGTCACTGTAGGTCCAGCATTCAGGTCTTAAAGGCCTGCTTGGTATGACATAGTCTTTAGGATTTTTAAATTTTCTTGTCTCATATCCCTCCTGTATTCTGCTTCAATTTGAGCAATGCTGCTGTATTGTTTTTGCGCCAATCAGGAAAGGTGATTGCTTCTAAAATGACTGGGCTGACTGTGTTAAGAATGACATAGGTCATATTTCTGAGGTTTAGAAACAAATCTAATTCTATTTGGGTACCCTCTCCACATCAGTATCGTGTTGCACAACATTTTGTCGTGTTGGTTGAGAATCTTAAGGTCATTGCTTCCAGGGACCACCTAGTAGATAGTGTTTGCTTTTTATTTCAAACTCAAATAAACATTAATCAGAGTGGAACTAACTTGTTTCTGTCTTTGTTTTCATGTTATTTAATAATGATGTTTCTTTAAAATGACACAGCAGTTCTTCACTGGGCTATTGTCTGAGGTATTTATGCATTCCATAGTGGTTTGGTTTATTTCTTTGTTTCCTCTCTTGCTTCTTCCCTCCTACTTTCCTCTCTTTGACAGAATCTGATGCATACAGCCTGACATGTCTTCACTCGTTTTATCACCTGCAGACCTCTAACTTCTCTTCATCCCTCCATTCGCAGACATCTCCCAGGTGTTATGACCCAACAGATGCAGAACCTGCAGCTGTCCCAGACCAGGAAGTGTCCCGGTGGGCCGGCCTCACCCAGCGCCGCCAAGCGCCTCTACAGGAACCTATCAGAAAAGTTGCGAGGAAGCACCTCATCCTTTGAAGATGCTTACTTCTTTGGAAAAACGGACCGCCTCCGGAAAGCCTCGGTGAGTTCAGCAGAGACAGTGTTACACCACTTGAACACTGCTACACTGTCTATGCATAGGTAAACACATGAATATCAGAATATATTATTATTATTTAGTTATTTGAATAGCCCTTTTAAAACTGCTGACTAGGCAACCAAAGTGCTTTACTAAGCATACATTTAAGGTAAAATAGCAAACAACCAGCAACAAAACAATACAAACACTGTAATAATGTGCCAGTAGTGCACTACTACTGGATATTAAAAGCCTTTCTAAATAATAACGTTTTAAGTTTCGATTTAAAATGGCCCAGGTCAGAAATGGAGCGTAGGTCCGGAGGGAGCTGGTTCCACGGTCTAGGAGCAGCTACTGAGAATGCCCTGTCACCCAAATGCACACACTTAGTCCTTGGTACATTTAATAAAAACTGGTATGAAGACCTCAGGGATCTACCACACACACAAAGACCTTCATTCTGCATGATGTACATTAATGGACAGCAGACGACTTGAGCAAATGTATTTTTTTTTGATGAATCCTCCCCCAATTTGATTGGGTTTTCTGGAGAAGAAAGAGTGAGAGCTACCATGACTCCTACTTAGTACAGTAACGCATCCTGATCCAATCCATGTTAGGTGTTGCTTCTTATCCATGGGAGAGGGCTTCATTACAGTTCTGCTCAAGAACACTGGCATGGATAAAGAGTAGGATCAAAACATCCTCCAAGTGCAACTTCCAACAATCCAGGGACTGTTTGTTGGTGATATGTGAATTTTCCAGTTTGGTAGAGCACCAAGTCACAAAGATAAAGTGATAAAGTCGATTAAAGATCAGAACACTACAATTTTGGACCTGTGTTCTGGAAACTCCCTAGATCTGAGCCCCACTGAGAACCCTGTGGTCAGGTCTGAAAAAACAGGTGAAGAAACTCAGGCCAGCAATCTGAGACCAACTCTAAAAATGGGATAGCATCGTTGAAGATTTGGTTCAAAAGGTGAAATCCACACACATCAACACTGGGGAGATTCACTTTGTTTAGGAAACCGATGGATTTGCGGATTAGAACTAATAAAATCCTTTGGATTGTTACTCAGTAAACCAGAGAAACCATTACCCTCTGTGACTCCACAATTGACACTGTGGAATCTTTCCGCTTCCTGGGAACCATCATCTCCCAGGATCTCAAATGGGAGCCAAACATCAGCTCCCTCATCAAGAAAGCCCAGCAGAGGATGTTCTTCCTGCGGCAGCTGAAGAAATTCAACCTGCCAAAGACTATGATGGTGCACTTCTACACAGCCATCATTGAGTCCATCCTCACCTCCTCCATCACCATCTGGTACGCCGCTGCTACAGCCAAGGATAAGGGCAGGCTGCAGCGTGTCATTCGGTCTGCTGAGAAGGTGATTGGCTGCAGTCTACTGTCGCTCCAGGAACTGTACACCTCCAGGACCTTGAAGCAGGCAGGGAAGATTCTGGCTGATCCCTCCCACCCCGGTCACAGACTCTTTGAGACTCTCCCCTCTGGCAGGAGGCTGCGGTCCATCCGGACCAAAACCTCACGCCACAAGAACAGATTTTTCCCATCTGCCACCAGCCTTGTTAACAAAGCCCGGAAACCACCCTGACACTCTCCCTTTCCCCCACACCCCCCCCCCCTTTTTTTTTGCCGACAGTACACCTGTAACCTGTAACTATGCGTTACATTAACGCTCAGCTTGAACTCCTGCTTTACTTGCACAATGATCACCTGCACTGTTGTATTGCTCTTGCATCTTATACTGCTCTATATTTACTCTCACTCACTTAAAACTGTGCACATATATTTATATTATATTGTAGATATGTTTATACTGTTTAATTTGTATTGTATTGCACCGACTACGCCAAAACAAATTCCTTGTATGTCCAAAAACGTACTTGGCAATAAAGCTTTTCTGATTCTGATTCTGATTCTGATTCTGATTCTGATAACACAACAATCATAACTTTCAGAAACATTTCACTATACGCTTTCCAGATAGTTTACAATCATATGTGTAAAAAAGCTGATAAATTTAAAGCTTACAGTAATGATTTACCTCAGCCACTCTGACCTTTATCAGCTCTATGTCTCTATGAAAGTTTACACTTTACATAATCAGTTTTAATAAAGCAAAATAAAAATAAAAAATAAAAAGTTACATAGTTAAATGAATTAACCAGAAGGGGATCCTGGTCAGGTTTCAAATATTGGATGGATGGATGGATGGATGGATGGATGGATGGATGGATGGATGGATGGATGGATGGATGGACCATTTTTCATGTTATACTCTTGTATTAACAGATATTTTGTTTAAATTTTTATTTTCAATAAAAACTCAAGGTCTGTAATTTATTTCGGCTTCAGAACAGTTTGCAAGCTTGTTTTGTCGATGAAAAATCATGATATTTAGTTTTTCTATAAAATGCAACAAATTATGTTATTAAATTAAATTAAATTATTTCATTGTTTCTTAAAAAGATTTTAAATAAATCTCCTTGCAGTTCAGTGGAATGTTCAATTCCAAAATCAATTAATGAAAAGTTGCGGCATCTCACTTGGTTGGGCAACACTGATGTTAGAGGGAAACCCTGGGAAGCTGCTGGTCTGCTTGGCTCTCAGACGGATGGATCAATAACCATCTTGTTTGCTGCTTCACTAATCCTGTTAACGGTGATGTCTGCAGAGCGCCAACTCTCATCTATTACAACTTTAAGTAGATCTCTGAGCAACCGCCTTTAGGCTGTTGGAAGGTTTAAACCTTAAACCCTCAGTTGGTTCTGGTACCAATAGGCGCTCACAGCTCAAATTAAAGGTCCAGTGCCATGCTCGGTGGCTCTGTGGTTCTCTGTCCATCTATGAAGCAGCTTTTCTTTTTTTCTGAGCCTCCATCATCATCTCGTCCTTCCTGTTACCCTGTGAAACATTTGGTCATTCAGACTCATCGAGTGTGAAGGATCACACTGCAGCACGTGTGTGTGTGTGTGTGTGTGTGTGTGTGGGGGCGTTGAAAGCCTTCCAGAACACTCTGCCAGCCTACTGACATTTACAGACCAGCCACAACAGCAAACATGAAAGGAAGATGCAGATGGATGAGGAGGAGAGCAGCCGATCAATACGCAGCACTTCATGCACCATACTGACATTTAACATTCTCACTGTTCAGACTCTTAATATCCAACACTGTCACACTTCCCTCCTAAAGAAGGATGGGCATCCCAAACATTCAGCCAGCGTCAGGAAGTTCTGCAGGGTTGAGATGGTTTCATCTCATATTAGATATATTTTAAGGCTTCATCAAAGTTAAATCAACTGCTCTAAACATATTTAAGAGATCCTAGCTATGGTTTCCTTCCTGACTTAAACTTATGGTTACAGTCCCTTGAAATGAGATACTAAAAATATTTCTAACTGCAGAGATAAAAGACAGTCTAAGTCCTTATCCACCTCTCCACATTACACATTTTCCTTCCTTTGATCCAAACTTTCATGTAATCGAGTAGTTCTGATCATTAGTTCTCAAGGGTTTCTGAGAGTCTTACAGAGTTTTAAAGTAATATAAAGTATTTAATATGCCTGAATAACTCTCTGAAATGGGTTAACAAACAAGTGTTCCTTTGAAAACGTTCAGGTGCTGAACTGAAAATGAATGAAAAAGCAGCCAAAGTCTGCAGGAACGTTTTTTAAAAACTTTCAGTAAGCCTGATCAAGTTGAGATCTAATTTAAGATTTCTCAGTATGTGGATACAGCAATAAAACAGCAGCTTAAATTCCTCTGCAAACTGTTCTGCTTCAAGCAGTAACCATGTTTCTCCTTTCAGACCATGCAGGGCAGCGACTGCATCTTTGAGGCTGTGGAGCAGCAGGATCTGGACACTGTGCAGATTCTACTTTATCAGTTTTCTGCTGAGGAACTGGACCTGAACACACCCAACAGCCAGGGCCTGACCCCGCTCGACATCGCCGTCATGACCAACAACACACCTATTGCCAAGCTGCTGCTGAAGGCTGGCGGAAAGGAGAGTCCACACTGTGAGTAGCCTACTTTCAGCTGGTCTTGGATCAAAGACATCAGTTAGCCATGCTGCTGATCCCAGATCAGAGAAGTTTGTTGGACCTGTTGCTGGATTCAGGTCAGAGATGTTAATTGGACTTGAAGCTGGTGTTGGATCAGAGACATCAGTTAGCCATGCTGCTGATCCCAGATCAGAGAAGTTTGTTGGACCTGTTGCTGGATTCAGGTCAGAGATGTTAATTGGACTTGAAGCTGGTGTTGGATCAGAGACATTATTTAGAACTTCTACTGAACTAAGATCAGGCATTATTTGGATCTGCTGCTCATTAAAGACCAAATATGTAAGTAAGACATGTTGCAGGACTAAAATCAGAGGAGTTAGTTGAATTTGCTGTTGATCTCATTTCAGAGACATTAGTTAGACCTGCTGCTCTTCACAGTTCAGAGAGGTTAGCTGGACCTCTTCCAGAACCCAGATAAGAGACATTAGTTGGACCTGCTGCTTGGCTCAGATCAGAGATGTTAGCTAGACCTGCAGATGCTCCAAACCAGTAAAATGAAATATTAATTCAATAGCAGAAACATGTTGACCGTGATTTTAAGATCTGAAGGAATTTTGTTTCTGAAACTCCACCATCTGCAAGGAATGTTTTTCTGTGGGTTTGTGGCACTAAAAGACCATGAGTAGAGGGGCTGTATCTGGATCTATAAACATACATTACTTACTTACATTAATAACCCTTCTTTGTTCTGTTTTACTTTTTTCCCCTCTGTAACTTCTGTCCAGCAGCATCTCTCAGTGAACATGTAACTTTACTTTTTAAAAGTTTATAATGCAGAAATCGATCTGTATTGTTAATTGCAGTCAGCCTGGTCTCTGAGCACAGCCAGAATATTCCACTGGTTTTCTGAAGTTTTGTGTGTTAGTCCAAGATTAGAGTTCTGACTTCCAAGGTAATTAATATGTAGCATTAATTCTGGGATCATCTGAACCCCAGACTTGGTTCAGGTCAGAATTTTAAGGCAGTCCTGTGAGAACTACGTGACAAAAGTTAGCAGGGGTCCTTGAGGTCTGTCTGCAGCCCTGAATGTTATGACCAGATGGTTGAAGCAGACTCCAGGATTACAACAACTCAAAGGCTGGTACCTAAGTCATGACATACATAAAAGCTATAATTGTGACACTGAGCATTAGGAAAAGAAATGCCTGTGCTGTGTCTGAAATGATCCCCTTTTTATACATGTTTACCGCTCAGACCTGATGACTCAGGTTCCAAATATGTTGCAGGTACCTGAGAATGTCACAAATCCTTTAACTCTTGGTGAAGGTCTGCTTCTGCAAATTTAATCTTAAGGAGCCCTCCTCTTTTCCCAGCCCACTCTCCCTTTTTTCCCCTCCACCAGTCTTCCATTGTCCTCCACAGGCAGGTGGTTCTTACCTTCCTGCTGTCAGTCCCTACCTCGCCTGCTGCTGTGTGCATGTGAGCGTGCACGTAAAGCAGAAACAGTGGCCGCTTTACACTGAGCAGCTACCTGCTGAATGGCTTTAACAGCGTTTGTCATTTAATGGTTGAACTTTTCCAATGATGCATGTAACACTGCAGCAATTACAGCTAAGTGATTTATTGTGCGGGGTGGGGGGGCATGCGGGAGTGCCGGAGCCGAGCTTGACTCTACAAACAGTGGTACAATCCCATCCCTGTAAACAAACAGAGCCGCCGTTCTGCCTCCAGGGGCCGCCGGCTCCGTTTCTGTCATTCCTCAAGTGCCAAGTAAATCAGTCAGGTGAGGGCAGACAGCGCTCAGAGTGTGTGTTAATATCTCCCATGATGCTGTGAGTTTCCACACAGGTCTGTGCTTCTACAGAGAGTTTGGGGTCAAATACAACTAAAGTTCAGATGAAAATTAAATGGAAAATTGTTACAAACAATATGAATCAAAACATATGGATTGATAAAGAATGGTGTGTTTAGAAAATCTGCAATAAATAAAACAAATTCATTCTCTACAGGCATTATGAGATTTTAGTAAAATTAGTATAAAAACCCAGTCCTCTTTGGAGCTCCATAGCTCAGCCATCACAGAAAATTTGAATTAATCTGACTCAATTGGATTCATTTTATAGTTGTTACACATTCAGTTTAAATTTGATCATTTGTTTTTTTCAGATTTTCCTACAGAATGTTGACCTTCAGAGTGTGGTGATGATTCCCACCATGTGAAATTGTTCAGAATTTCTGGATTTAAACAGCCACAATTTTATCTCCACATGTTCAGTTTATACATCAACACACAGGTATTTTTATTTATTTTCAAATCAGTCTAAAGTGCAGAGAGCCCACACTCAAACTCTAATTCACTCCTACTACATTTAAGCTCTGAATTTTACTTTCCAAGCTGGAAATGAAGGCTCTTCTTCACCTGTCAGATCTTCTACAAAAAAACGATGTAGACTCATAAAAATTGAGGTGTGAGTGTCAGAATCAGGGGGTAAAACAATTACATAAACTATAAACTTATTTTCATTTTTTTTTTTTTTTATTTAAAGAAAGAAAACACTTTTGGGGCCAACCAGTACCTTTAACTTGTCCATATTGGTCGATATAGCAAAAAGAATGGTCACCACTGTTTGGACACCATAAGAGTTGAATAAGGAAGTGGATGCATGTTGGATTCTCTAGCAGTAGCTGCACTGGCACTCACTGAAATTTAACTAGAAATTTTTTATTGAGTTTCCTCAGAAAATCAGAGCAGCCTCCGTTGACTGTATGATCATTTACAGGAACCCTAATACACCCCAGTGCTGTAGCTTTCTGTGCAGCAGGAACTTGTCAGCTGGTTGAGCAGGAAGTGACACCTGCAGGTCTGCTGCTGTGAATGGATGATACTGAACACCGATGCTCATCCATTTCTAAAAACTGTTGGAGCCTAAATTACTTTTTTTCAGGGCTGTTTCAGATGCCATTTCCATCTTTATTAGTAGACCACATGAATGCTCACAGCATAACTGGGTCTACAGATGATGACATGATCCCTTTGATGGCTGCAGGACTGAGAGTCACCAGAATAACTGCTGAGTTCTTTGAGATTAAACAGACGTTTGAAGATACACCATGCATAAATGTTAATCCTTTACATTCATTAGGGTCTGGAAAATGCTGTGGAAATCATCTTACAGATGAAAAAAAGAGTGTACACTTTTTACCTCCAATAGATCCGTGTTTCATCGACAGACAATAGAATACATTTCCATCCATCTATCATCAGTCCTGTCTACCCTCTGAGGATCAGGTGTCTAGGTTTCGACCATGCAAAACTGCCTGGTCTAAAAGTGGTTTTAGCTTTCACTCACTATTCAACATTCATAAAGTTTACAAAAAAAGTCTGCAAAAACTCCAGAAACCATAAACAATAAAGAAGAGATAGCTTAATTAGATTCTGCACAGATTAATTTGCTCCTTTTTGTAGTCATGATATTTCAGTGATAAAACAAATTAAACAAACTGCATATTTGTACTATACTGCTAGATGGAAACAATTTGAATTTAAATCTAAACTGTTGTTAAGCATTGGAGCAGGAGGACAGGCTGTGCTCTGACAATAAGACACTTTCTGGATATCACCAGACAAGAAGTTAAGCTCATTTCCATAAAAGTAACATTATCAACAGCGTCAGTCTGTCTCTGACTGCGTTGCTTCTACAACAGAGATTATCCTGCACTGACAAAATATCTCCATAGCAAATGAGAAACAATTGAAGTTGTAATTAAAGAAAGAAGGGTTAAAATAATTCTTGAGCAATGAAAAAAACTGATATGTTCATGCATATCAGTGAAGTTTATATTATATATATATATATATATATATATATATATATATATATATATATATTATTTACGGAGGTTTACATGTGTTACTAAAGTTTAATATTGTATGTTTTGATTACTGTGAAGCACTTTGTGACTATGAGCCTGTGAAAAGCACTATAGAAATAAAGTTTACTTACTTACTGTATAGCTCAGCAAAAAAAAAGATGTGTCACTAATGTGGAGGTCCTGAATTCAAGTGAAGCTCATTCTTTTCTTTTATTATGTTGATATGAATTTCATCACAATATACATACAAAAAAATAAGTCAATATTATGAGGAGGAGATCTTACTGGGACAGGGTGAGGTGGATCTAAATGAATGAAAACATGTTGTTTTTTTGCTTGTGTGTTTTAGTTGTGAGTGCGGAGAGCCGTGACGCTCACTTGAGCGCCCTGGTGGAGGAGGCAGAGCGACGGGCAGCTGACCTGGCAGCTCAGGCTCAGAGGGACGGCCTGTCGCTCGAGGCCTGCCACAAAGACAAGCAGCTGAGGACATGGGAGTGGAGGAGCAAGCTATACAAGCGCATGAGGACAGGCTTCCAGCATGCACGTGAGTCAACACGCCAACAACACAACAGAGTTCATGTGTTCATCTAATTTACAGAGCTCACACCAAATAAACAACATGGGGGTTTCTCAGTCAAAATTGATTTAGTTCAAATTAGTTTATTTATATAGCTCCGATTCATAATAAAAAAGGTTTCTCAGGCATGTTACAAAACATCAAATCCAGTTTATACATGTCGCCAATTCAGTCCAGACTGAAAGTCAATTACATGCGTTTAAAATTGATTTTAGTTATAAACATAGTCAAGATCAATTTATTATGCTACTTTAAATAAAACCAATTGCATCAAGTCATTGACTTTGTATCCTCCCCTTCCTAAACAAGCATCTTACTCTCTTGTTACAGAAAGGAAAACAGGAAGAAACTTCAAGCAAACCCCAAGCAGAGCAGGGACACAAAATGGCAGTACCACAGGTCCAGGAGTAGTTTCTATAAAGAAAAAGTATAGTTAATGGTATCAGTAGCTTTATTGGTTGCTTTGTTTAGAAGACAGGGTTTAAACAGAAAGACAGATCCAGTGTATCGCCAGTAGATAGACAAAATGAAGTTACTGGCAGCAATAGCATAGCTGATGGTCCCCTTCAGGAAGGTGTCACAACTAAACATAAATGGCTAGCCAGATGTAAGTTCTGATGAGAAAAAGAGAGTAAGGGGTCAGAAAGTTAATTGCAGCAATATCTGTAGATAATCTATTATTGGAGAGAAGTAGGAGAAAGAAGTAGAGTGAGGAAAACTAATCAGTATGTCCTCTTGCCCCATCAGCCTATGGCAGCATAACTACAGAGCTATATCAGGATAACTTAATCCACTCTTACTATGGGTTTTATCAGAAAGGAATGTTTTAAGTCTATTCTTAAAAGCAGAGGGGGTGTTTGCTTTACATGAAAAGGCCTGATAACTAAATTATATGCCTCCCATACCTTTAGAAACTCTAGAAATCGTCAGTAAACCTTCAGAGTAGAGACCTTTGTAACAACCACATCCCTAATATATGATGGAGCTTGATTACTATGGGCTTTACATGTAATAAGGGGAATTTTACATTCTATTCTTGATTTAATAGGGATCAAATAAAATGAAGAATTTTAACTTTAATCAAAACTCTCGTTGCAGCATTTTAAATCAGTGGAAGGCTTCTTACAGATTTTTTTAGACTTCCTGATAGTAAAGAATTACAATATTTCAGCTGTGAAATAACAAATGAATTAACTGTGAATTAACTTTCTGCATCACTCTGGGATAACATAATTGTAATTTTGCCAATATTGTGAAGGTAAAAAAATATAAAGTCCTGGAAACATGTTTAATTTGGAATTCAAATGCTGTCTCCGAACCAAAGATGACACCATGGTTGTTTACATTATTACTGGAGGCCAAGTTATTGTCATCTACAGTAAGTAGGTTAGTATGACTAACCAGATTCAGAAAAATGTTTTTGTGTCTTCTTATTTCTCCTCACCTTTAACTTTCCCCTGCAACTGATGCCTCTCTGCCCCCCTCATCAGGTACCCCAGAGGCCCCGATCATGGTTAGATTGAGCGTGAGTAGCAGCACCACGCTAACCGTCACCTTCCAGGAGCCACAGTGTCTAAACTCCACATTAGTGACCAAGTACAGAGGTGAAGACACACACACCCTTACAAAGGTCACAAATAGATAAAGATCAACATATGACCAAAAACAGGATGGAATCACTGCAGTTGGAGGGCATTCAGTGCCCAAATCTTATTCACCCATAGAAAATTCAGGCTTTGTAAAATATTGCTCAAATAAAATAGCATTGATACATATAATGAAACAATTTCATTTTTAGATCAACAGAAACAACATATTTTTCAAACAAATACTTGCACTAGTCTAATTCTCCAAAGATGTCAGCAGCTAACAGAGAGGCTGTCAGACCTTACTGAGCCACTGCAGCAGATATACCAGAAACATGGAGCTCGATTTTGGGGGTTATTTTTCAGAATGATAATGTGTCTGTTGGCCAAGTGCAGGGCATACAGACTTTTCTTAAGGAAACAAATTTGATATTTTCACACCAAGAACAATGATTCTAAATTATTTAGCAGAGGTTTATTGTTTTTTTTATATATATATTCCTGCCCCAAATCACTAAGAAGCATAATAAGTCTGTAACTCATGCAAAAATGTTAGAAAGCACAAATCAAATCTAAAACAGACCTGGATAACTTTAAATTGTGATCCAAATATCTGGAAACTGACAATATGATGCCTCTTGGGTCTCCTGAGGAACACAGCTAACTTTGTAGAAAGAGAATATCCAGTCAAGATTCCCACACAGGATTTAAAGCCACTACTAATGTCCTTCTCCAGCTAACTCACTCAGTTAACTGTAAATGTCAGTAGTGCTCTTTGCCAGAGTTAAATTTCTATTGTGAAAGAAAATAACAATAGGTCAGGAGGATATCCAGTTTCATAAATACAATTTTGGTTTACTTTTTTATTTTGAATCAAAAAAGATAGAGCCTGGTCATCTGCTCACAATCCCCAAACTAATGTTAAGGAAAATAAATTCTTGAATTTTGTTGAATTTTGTTGTTGAAGACGGACTCTCTCTGCAGTTGTGAAATTCCCTGTTTGGTTCTGGATGTTGTGAGTGCTCCCACTTTCTTCTTGGTTTGCTGCCCAGTGATGGGTAAACTCTCTCTTACTGGGAGAGACACCCTCTAACGTCTTCCTTATTGTTAGGTCAGTGAAGGCTCACTAAAAAGCAAAAACATGTTTGCTGTGATATAGATCAGTAATTTTGTTTCACATCTGAGCAGCTCCACTGCACTGAGACAGGAAGTAAGAGTCAGCAAGCGCTGCGGGCTTTGAGCCAAACAATGAGAAGGTTAATGATGATTTCAGAACCTCAGGAAGAACTATTGATCTGTAATAAAAAATGGAGCAGTTTGCTGCTAACACCTTCAGCATAATTAACCCTGTCTCTGTGTGTGTGTGTGTGTGTGTGTGTGTGTGTGTGTGTGTGTGTGTGTGTGTGTGTGTGTGTGTGTGTGTGCGCGTGCGCGTGCGCGCGCAGTGGAGTGGAGCTGCCTGAAGGATTTCTCGCTGCTCGCCGGTGAGATGGTGCTGGATAATCTGCAGAGCCTCAAATGCACCATCAGCAGCCTCTCCACGGTAACGACAGCATCCTCCTCCTTTCTCTCACATTGACTATGTTTACTCTGCTTTTAATGGAGTCTTTAGGCACACACTAGGTAGAGCTGCTAGAAATATTCAAAGAAATGCGACAATGCAGCATCTGCTGCAGGACTGCTACTGCTTGGACATGTGGAACTACTGTTCAATCCAGTCTTACGACAAAACCTGAGATCATCTCCACAGACACAGTGTAATAGTGTCTGTGTTCAGCATGCTGCTACAATGATTCCTTTATTAAAGTGACTTTAGTTCCCTCTAGTTTATCTGTGCTATATATAAAATTGCGCACACAAGTAATGTGCCCAATTCAATTCACTCATAATCCATCTTGGTATAGTTTGCAGTTACTAAGAAGGTCCCATGTCTTGAGACTGGTAGGAAGTTCTAGGTGGAGAGAAGTAGGGCTGAAAACCTATTCAGTCTAATACAGACTAATGTACAGTACTGTGAAAAAGTTTTAAGGAAGGTGTGAAAAAATACTGTAAACAAAGAATGCTTTCAGAAATATAAATGGTGATTGTTTATTTTTATCAATTTACAAAATGCTAAGTGAGCGAACCCAAACATACAGCCAATGCCATTAAGAACTAGCTTCAGCATAAAGAAAAACAAGACCTACTGGAAGTGATAGTATGGCCCCACAGAACCCTGATCTCAACATCATCGAGTGTGTCTGGGATTACGTGTAGAGACAGAAGGATGTGAGAAAGCCTACATCCAAGATGTTTGGAACAGAGAGTTTCTTTGACCTGGATTTGAGATGGATTTCCCTGGTTGAAAGCCAAACTTTCTGACTATGTGAGTATTGGGGAGTAGGGGACCTTTAACGAGAGCAACAATGGTTTTGTTCCAGGTATGTTTACCTGGAACTGGACTGAGGTAACAGAAATTTTGTTTTCCATCTGATGAAAACAATCACCAGTGGGCTCTAGATGGACAAACATCATCAGTTCACCTCCCCAACAACCCTATACCATTCCAAACCCTTTGTGAAGTGCCTTGAGACAACATGTGTTGTGAATTGGCGTTATATAACTAAAACTGAATTGAATTGAATGGAGGTTGGTAGCCCAGAGATTATATGAATGGGTAAACCCTGTGGCAGAACATGGCTGTTGCGTGCATACTCCAAACAAGAGAACTGGGAGCTCCAAATAGATGGGTTACAAGAACAAAGGCAGCACGGCATTTCCTTAAGCTTCTGATTCATACACTCAGTGTGGCCATTGGTCTGGGGATGAAATTTGGAACAGAGTGCAATTTTGGCTCCAAAGGGAGTCATGAACTCTTTCCAAACTCAAGAAACAAACTGAGGACCACGATCAGACAAGATCTTGAGGGAAATACCATGACGATGAGAAACATAGTTTAGCAGCAGGTGAGCGGTCACAAAGCAAGTAGGAAGGTTCTTTAATAGGCGTCAGCTGCAGAAGGAGGCATAGCTTAAGGAGAGACTTTGTTTATTTTGTGGATTAAACCGGTTAACTGATCAAGACATTGTGCTGCATAGCCTTGTGGTTCTCTCAAAGATAATACAATAGCATGTGCCCAGCTAAAGGTAGTTACCGTATCTGTGATTCAGCAGCGTCTGGAGGAAGAGAGTGGCAGTTTGATGGAGCGAGGGATATTAATAGAGACAAATCTTAAGAAGTGAGAAGAATTTAAATGACTCAGTTTTTCCTCAATTGCTAAGACACATTTCAAGCTGCTCTCCTTTTTCCCATACTGAACAAAAAACCCAATTTTCAAGTTACATTAACAAAACAGGCTCTTCTTACAAAACCAAACATTCACCTCAAAACTTGTCAATCTGTGCTCAATAGTGAACTATGTTGTCAAATCACACCCAGAGTCAATCAAAATAAAACAAAAACACTACTGAGCAAACTCTAAAAACTACATAGAAAAACAGAAAATATAATGCTCAGGACATGAAGCTATAGAAATAAATGTTTATTGTTCACTGTGTATTTAGCACTTGTATACAGTAAGCCTACGTTAAGAAAAAGCACAAAAATACACCAATGAGAAGTGCATTACTCAGCCACATCATTATCTCTCCATATGGGGTCAAGCCACCCTGGTCTTGCAGTTACAAGTTGATGCACTCCCTGACCCTAAGCAAAATGTGGCCTTACATTTTGACTGGTCAGGCAATGGGGGTAAAAAAATAAAAAATAAAAAAATAAACACAACCCTGGCTCAATAATATTTAGATCTGGTGACTGTGCAGGCCATGGGAGATGTTCAACTTCACTTTAATGTTCATCAAACCAATCATTCACCAATCTTGCTGTGTGTATTGGTGCATTGTCATCTTGATACACGGCACCGCCTTCAGGATACAATGCTTGAAACATTGGATGCACATGGTCCTCAAGAATGGTTCGGTAGTCCTTGTCAGTGATGTGCCCATCTAGCACAAGTATTGGGCCAAGGGAATGCCATGATATGGCAGCCCAAACCATCACTGATCCACCCCCATGCTTCACTCTGGGCATGCAACTGTCTAGGTGGTACGCTTCTTTGGGGCTTCTCTACACCGTAACTCTCCCGGATGTGGGGAAAACAGTAAAGGTGGACTCATCAGAGAACAATACATGTTTCACATTGTCCGCAGCCCAAGATCTGTGCTAATTGCACCATTGAAACCGATGTTTGTCATTGGCATGAGTGACCAAAGGTTTGGCTATAGCAGCCCGGCCATGTATATTCACCCTGTGGAGCTCCCGACGGACAGTTCTGGTGGAAACAGGAGAGTTGAGGTGCACATTTAATTCTGCCGTGATTTGGGCAGCCGTGGTTTTATGTTTTTTGGATACAATCCGGATTAGCACCCAAACATTCCTTTCAGACAGCTTCCTCTTGCGTCCACAGTTAATCCTGTTGGATGTGGTTCGTCCTTCTTGGTGGTATGCTGACATTACCCTGGATACTGTGGCTCTTGATACATCACAAAGACTTGCTGTCTTGGTCACAGATGTGCCAGCAAGACGTGCACCAACAATTTGTCCTCTTTTGAACTCTGGTATGTCACCCATAATGTTGTGTGCATTTCAATATTTTGAGCAAAACTGTGCTCTTAACCTGCTAATTGAACCTTCACACTCTGCTCTTACTGGTGCAATGTGCAATCAATGAAGACTGGCTACCAGGCTGGTCCAATTTAGCCAAGAAACCTCCCACACTACAATGACAGGTGTTTCAGTTTCATTGTCCAACCCCTGTATGTCACCACAGGCTAGTTCCATGGCTTGCGGGAAATGTACGTTGGTGTAAGGTTGGCATTCATATACCTTCCATCACCATAAGGAGAAGCATTCTTCAACAGGGTTCAGGACAGGGGAGTACAATGGAAGGCAAAGACTGATAAAACCTTGGTTCATGTTGAACCACTCTCTAACCTGGAGGGCTCTGTAAAAAAAACTCAAAACTCCCAAACAGCAACATAGATGGGATGTTCATCCTGCTGCCCTAACAGAAAATCCGGCATGTGAATGAGGAAAATGAGAAGCTGGTAAACACTGTCGGGCCCCAGGTTGGCATGATGGTGGACGACCCCATAATTGCGGACGGCAGCACACAATGTGACAGTGCCATCCACGCTGCCCAGTGACACCAACAATGGCCCGTTGACCAATCACACTATGGCCTCGCCTTCTGCTTTTGGTGAGATTAAACCCAGTTCCATCCAAGTAGATGTATTTATGGGATCTTTCCATTGAATCCATTTGAAAGACTCGCTGGAAGAAAACTGAGCAGGAGGGTTTCCACTACCACTAAGGCTGATCATCAGGCAAAGAACAGTCGTCCAAAAGCTCCTAAAATCCCTAACACTAATAAGAAGTAATTGCAGACAGGTGTGCAGTTTGCAACAGGCCCGCCACAACCTCCAGCAGAGATCTTCTGTTCAGAGAAAGATCTCACACACACGCACATACACGCACATTCACACCCACACACCAGGATCATGACAGAACCTTAACTTTGATGCACTCCCTGACCCTAAGCAACTATCACACCTGAATGTTGTCAATATAGCCGCAGCATCAAAGGCTAAAATGCAGCTAAAGAACTCTGTAAAAAGCCAGACTTCCAGCTTTGTCTTCTCTGCTGGTTTTTATGTTTCAGGGTCGGCTTTACTACGTCCGAGTGTCGGCGTACAACATGAAGGGCTGGGGTCCGCCTGCATCGTCCCTGCCTCCATCTGCCATTCCATCCAGTAAGTTCCTGCTTCCCATCACTGATTCAGCTGGATAAAAAGAGGAATGCTCTAGCTCTCCTGGTCTCCAGTTTGTGTCTCTGCAGCTTGTTCACTTTTGAAACACTGGTATAGATCTCTAAGGTGACAGATATCATTATCATGAGAGTTGATTAAATATTTACTATGTTAAAACATCTAATAATGATGATATTGTTGGTGTTTTGAGTTTGAATGGAGCTGATAACTGGTGCTATTTGCAAAATGATTTTTTTCCTCCAAGCCACACAGAATTTATCACTGCTGACCTAACTGAACTTACGTTGTTTTCAACATTTCAAAAGTAAAAAAGAATCTATTTTTTATTAACATGTTGAAGAACTCAAGCTGTCGGTCAGAAACAAAGTTGTTGAATCCTCACAGGCATGGAGTCATTTATGTAGTTTTTCTTGTACATATCTGGTTGCTCCATGGGTTCTGAAAGTAGTTCAGGTGGACACTAAGCAAGTTTTTCATCTGAAACCAGAGTCAGCCATTCTGCTGTTCTGTTCCAAGGTCCTTGGGGTTGGAACATCAGCTTCAGCTCTTCGTCACGACTCCTTTTCTTTTCCGAACACCTCAGCCTTGAGCTGCGAGAGAGAGTGTGTGCATGTGTGTGTGTGTCTCTGCACTGCGAGTGTTTATAACAGCAGCAAGGGGCAGAGAGTGTGTGGGCATGTGATTTTAAATATGCAAAGTGAAAACATGAGAGCCCTGAATCCATTAACAAGTTTTCACAGATTCCAGCAACATATTTTCCTCTTTGACGTGTTGATCCGTTTTCTGCTCCAGACGTCAGAGACGGAGTTACGACCAGGGGTGAAAGTGAGCCGGTACGGTCTGGTACTGCGTACCACTAAAAGATTCTGAGCCGGTACACAGTACCGGGAAGAGGGAAGAAAGGCTGTCTGCCATGACGCCGTCATCCAGAACCAGTTACGGCTGCAAAAACTCACGAGCACACAAAGAAGAACAGATCCGCTACCAATAGTCAGTCTAAAACACAACTTAATCTGTTTATAAAATGGCTTATTCCCCTCATTACAAATTGTTTCTGAACTGTTCAATGTTCTTGCTTTGCTTCTCTCCCCTCGGAGCTTGAGGCTTTTTTGAACGGCCAGCCTTTAAAATGAGCACTGCTATGTTTAATGTCTGTCTGCTCGCTGCTAAATACCCCAGTTAAAAGCAAAGATAGAGTAACTAGTTGTATTCCATGTTATTTTGCTGAATTAAAGCACAGTACAGCTCGAAAACAACGCGTATGACCAGAAATTTCACATACGCTACATGAGAGCACATGCGCGCTTACATCCAAAACAGAACGGTTGCCAAGGAGATCGGTGCGTTCGATTTAGTGGACTGGGAGATTTTACATAGGTGGTGCACAGACATAAAAAACCGCCACTTGCATTAGGACAGGACGAACAATAAATCATTACCATTTACAGACTTTTAAATAAAAACCGCAAAAACAACCAAACTGTAAATTTTTTTATTTAAATGAAATCAAAACTGGACCACAATGGTCAAGTTTTGGAACAATAACTTCTTTGTTCAAAAGAAAAGATAGAAACAGAAGATGAAACGTTATGCATCAGAAAATGGTTCATTATTGTTTCATACGTGGCAGCTCTTTAACAATTGAAATATATATATATATATGTTCTACATTGTCAAGTGATTCTAATTTCTGCCTTATACAGACAGCCTACAGTAAAGTAAAATATTGATACGTTTTAATTAGTTGGAGTCTGGACTTTGCTGAGAGAGAGAGATCTCGAGGGGGCCACAAATGAGAGTAACAATTAACACACACACATATATATATATATATATTTATATATACATTTATATATAGGGGTCTTTCTGCATGGAGTTTGCATGTTCTCCCCGTGCATGTGTGGGTTCTCACCCGGTACTCCGGCTTCCTCCGACAGTCCAAAGACGTGCCTGTTAGGTTGATTGGTCACTCTAAATTGCCCTTAGGTGTATGAATGAGTGTGTGCATGGTTGTTTGTGTGTTGCCCTGCGATGGACTGGCAACCTGTCCAGGGTGTACCCTGCCTCTCGCCCATAGACTGCTGGAGATAGGCACCAGCTCCCCCGCGACCCACTATGGAATACGCGGTAGAAAATGACTCACTCATTGAGTCACTCATTCATACACCTAAGGGCAATTTAGAGTGACCAATTAACCTAACAGGCATGTCTTTGGACATGGCTCCCCGACAAGTCCCGACCCCAGGCCTGGCTCCAGGGTGGGACCCCCGCTCCGCCGTACCGGGCGACGTCACGTGCCTCGTGCCAAGCCCGAACGAGACGCAAGACCATCCCCCAGTGGGCCCACCACCTGCAGGGGGAACCGTGAGGGACCGGTGCAAAGAGGATTGGGCGGCGGATGAAGGTGGATACCTCGGCGGCCCGATCCCCGGATGCTTAGGCTGGCTGTAGGGACGTGAAATGTCACCTCGCTGGGGGGAAAGAAGCCTGAGCTGGTGCGGGAGGTCGAGAGATATCGACTAGAAATAGTCGGGCTCGCCTCCACGCACAGCGTGGGCTCTGGAACACATCTCCTCGAGAGGGGCTGGACTCTCTTCTACTCTGGAGTGGCCCACGGGGAGAGGCGGCGGGCTGGGGTGGGTTTGCTTGTCGCCCCCCAGCTCAGCCGTCTCGTGTTGGGTTTACCCCAGTGGATGAGAGGTTCGCATTCCTGCGTCTTCAGGTTGGGGAGAGGTCTCTGACTATCATTTCAGCCTACGGGACGAGTGGTAGTGCGGAGTACCTGGCCTTCTTGGCGTCCCTGTCGGGGGGTGCTGGATAGTGCCCTCCTGGGGACCCCATCATTCTGCTGGGGGACTTCAACACCCACGTGGGAAACGACAGTGACACCGGGAGAGGCGTGATTGGGAGGAATGGCCTCCCTGATCTGAATCCGAGCGGTGTTTTGTTATTGGACTTCTGTGCTAGTCACGGATTGTCCATAATGAACACCATGTTCAAACATAAGGGTGTCCATCAGTGCACTTGGCACCAGACTACCCTAGGCAGGAGGTCAATGATCGACTTTGTTGTCGTATCATCAGAACTTCGGCTGCATGTTTTGGACACTCGGGTGAAGAGAGGGGCTGAGCTGTCCACTGATCACCACCTGGTGGTGAGTTGGATCCGCTGGGGGAGGAGAAAGCTGGACAGACCTGGCAGGCCCAAGCGCATAGTGAGGGTCTGCTGGGAACGTCTGGCGGACCCCTTGGCCAGGGATGTATTCAACTCTCACCTCCGGGAGAGCTTTGACCAGATTCCGAGGGATGTTGGAGACATAGAGTCCGAGTGGACCATGTTCTCCACATCTATTGTCGATGCTGCTGCCCGTAGCTGCGGCTGTAAGGTCCGCGGTGCCTGTCGCGGCGGCTGACGGGTACCGTGGGGCCAAGCGTGCCGCGGCCCGGTCGGTGGCAGAGGCAAAAACTCGGACCTGGGAGGAGTTCGGTGAGGCCATGGAGAAGGACTACCAGTTGGCCCCGAAGCGATTCTGGCAAACCGTCCGGCGCCTCAGGAGGGGGAAGCAGTGTTTCGCCAACACTGTTTACAGTGGGGTTGGGGAGCTGCTGACCTCGACTGGGGACATTATCGGCCGGTGTAAGGAGTACTTCGAGGATCTCCTCAATCCTGCCATCACGCATTCCCTGGTGGAAACAGAGGCTGTGGACTCGGGGTTGGACTCTTTCATCACCCAGGCTGAAGTCACCGAGGTGGTTAAAAAGCTCCGCGGTGGCAGGGCTTCGGGGTTGGATGAGATCCGCCCTGAGTACCTCAAGTCTTTGGATGTTGTGGGGCTGTCATGGTTGGCACGCCTCTTCAACATTGCGTGGTGGACGGGGACAGTGCCTTTGGATTGGCAGACTGGGGTTGTGGTCCCCCTACATAAGAAGGGTGACCGGAGAATGTGTTCCAACTACAGGGGGATCACACTCCTCAGCCTCCCTGGTAAGACCTACGCCAGGGTATTGGAGAGGAGAGTCCGGCCGATAGTTGAACCACAGCTTCAGGAGGAGCAGTGTGGTTTTCGTCCCAGCCGTGGAACACTGGACCAGCTCTATACCCTCTGCAGGGTACTCGAGGGTTCATGGGAGTTTGGCCAACCGGTCCACATGTGTTTTGTGGACCCGGAGAAAGCATTCAACTGTGTCCCTCGTGATGCCCTGTGGGGGGTGCTCCAGGAGTATGGAATCGGGGGCCCTTTACTGGGGGCCATCCGGTCTCTGTACCAGCGGAGCAGGAGTTTGGTTCGCATTGCCGGCACTAAGTCGGACCTGTTCCCGGTGCATGTCGGATTCCGGCAGGGCTGCCCTTTGTCACCGGTCCTGTTCATAACTTTTATGGACAGGATTTCTAGGTGCAGCCAAGGGCCGGAGTGTGTCTGGTTTGGGGACCAGAGGATTTCGTCTCTTCTTTTTGCAGGTGACGTGGTCCTGCTTGCCCCCTCTAGCCAAGACCTACAGCATGCACTGGGGCGGTTCGCAGCCGAGGAGGCCCAGGGGACGGCCCAGGACACGCTGGAGGGACTATGTCTCTCGGCTGGCCTGGGAATGCCTTGGGCTCCCGCCGGAGGAGCTGGAAGAGGTGTCTGGGGAGAGGGACGTCTGGGCGTCTCTGCTGAGTCTGCTGCCCCGCGACCCAGTCCCGGATAAAGCGGAAGACGATGAGTACGAGTACAAAAAGGTCTGGTCCTGTAGTCCTGTTCGTCTCAGAAAGGCTTCTAACCATTTGAATGGATCTGGAAAAATTTTATTCTCCTTTGATCAGAACCAATCAAAAAGGACAGAACTTCAGTGTTTCCTTTGTTAATCAGTTTGCTCCTTTTACACCACAGGACATAAAGTCCAATACAAGCTAAAAAGGGGGAGGGAAGTCTTCAGAGAAAAGCTTAATAATGTAAACAACTGAAAGACATCTGAATTGTAACGACATCTTACAGACATTTGGATTAACCTTAAAGACATCTAACAGACATCTAACTGTAGATGCCGGAGTTGTCACTAAAAACATCTCATAAACATGAACTGCCACTAAAAACAATCAAATTGGTAATGAGAATATCTAAACAACTAATAAGTGGTACCAAAGCCTAATTTTTCCATGAAGTCTGAAAGACACATTAATTGTCTCTGAAGACATCTGACAGGCATTTGAAATACCATTAAAGACACTTGAAAAAATTTGAATTTTTACTGTAGGTGTCTGCCAGATGTGAAACATCACTAAAATCTATGAATGACATTTTCATTGTCATTGAAGAGGTCTGCAAGACATTTGTTGCCCTGAACATCACCTGAAAGATACCTACTTTGAGATGAGATAGCTTTTATTCAGAGCCATTATAAACAGAATGCATTGTAAACATGCTTGAAAACTATGACAAACTGGATGAATTTGAATCTGTGATGGTGAGATTACATCAGGTATGAATTTGCACTATATAAGTCAACTGAAACCAACTGAATTGAACTTAAATTAAAACCGCCTGAATTGTCACTGAAAACAAGATGTTTGAAAGACATCCAAGTTTTCTCTAGACATGTGGAAAACATCTGAATGGTCACAGAGTATTTCTGGCAGACAACCAAACCTGTCACTGAAGATACAGAATCTGAAAGATATCTGATTTGTCTGAATACGTCTGGGCTAAATGTGGTCTGAAAGTTCTGTGGATCTAACCAAACAATTATGTGTGTTTGTATTTTCACATTTTACCTTACAACATGAACACCAAGCTGAGTAAAACTAGCAAACCACAAAAGCCAAATTCTTTCAGTTCATTCCTCTGTCCCTGTGGGTCATTCCTGAGAATGCTCCACATATTTAATCTCTGAACTCGCACTGTTTTGAACCTCATTTGGATTTTTGGACATATTGCTTATTTTCTTTTGCTTTATACATTCTTTGGCTGTTTCAAAGGCCAACGAGTTATGAAATGTTGACGTATTTCATCTCAAAAATAACCCTTTGTGTTCAGTTCTTCAGTTATCTAACAAAATGGTCTTGGATTATTTGCACAACAAATGTATCTGTGTTTTATGTAAACAATTTAACGGTACACAGATTCTGGTGTGTTATAGTCTGTGAGTCATTTCTAAAGTATTCACTAAAATATTTTACCCAAAATGGAAATGTCATATTTTTGTGAAATATCCTCATAGAGAATCTGAGTTGCCCTCCACTCAGGATACAAACAGCCTGCTCTGCTCTGATATTCATCCTCAAAAAACTCAGAGCTGTTTTTCTGCAGTTTAATCTGAAAGCATGCACAAACTGACCCACAGTGTCACAAATAACCTACTGTAATGAGTTTCTTGCCACATCTTTGGTTTCAGACTGGAGGGAGAGCGACGGCCGTGAGCCTAGGAGGCGGGGTCACATCGAGGCTATGGAGCGTCTGCTGCAGCAGGTCCGAGCAACACACACACACTACTGCTGTGGAGGTGAGTACTAAAGTAGGGAAAGGTATGCAAAGCCATGCATGGTTCTAAAGGGTGCTGTGTGGAGTCTGGTGTAATGTGTTTGAAATCAGCCTGTGGAGACAGAACATGATCCGGTTCCTATGAGTGTGGACTACCTGAGAAATTACTGTCTGCAGGAAAATCCATACCAGAAAATTTTACCGTTCTGTTTACTGTTTAATCCTGTTTCTCTATCATAACCAAAAGTTCAACTGTTGGGTTTCTGATCCACAGCAGAGCATTATGGGGGTTGAAAACAGCACAGTTGACACGGACGGCGACTGACAAAACATTTAAATTGCCACTAAAGGCATCTGACAGACATTTGAATTGCCAGTAAATATGTCTGAGCCAAAAGTGAGCAAACTTTGGTCTCTAAGTGAAAATTCATACCACACATGTGAGAAACAAACTCAGATTTCTGATATAAAATCTGACTGACTCTGAGTTTGGCAGTGATTTAAGTTACAATGTTTCTGATTTACCTGTCCAGGGTGTAGCTGGCCTCTCGCCCATAGAGTGCTGGAGATAGGCACCAGCTCCCCCGCGGCCCACTATGGAATAAGCGGTAGAAAATGACTGACTGACTGACTGTTTTTGATTTATGCCAAATGTTATGGACTGTTTCAACTCTTTAAATGTGGTTACAACTTTAGTTTACACAGATGTGAATCTACTTGTGGAATTTGAGTTTGAAAAAAACATATTCATGTGAACATGGTAAAAATTATTCTGGCACTCATGTTAGAACACTGATTTAAATTCTTAGATGTTTAGACCTTAAGTCATGCAGATTAAAATTCCCACCTGGTTTGAGTTCAATCTTTGTTGAAAAAGAAAAAATATTTTAATAGTTTATTGATTTGTTAATCATCCATCCATCCACCATCCATCCATCCGCTCATACGGGGTCAGTCTTTGAAGGTAACAGGTCCGTGTGGAAAACCCAGACCTCACTCTTGTCCAGTAACATTCTTCAGTAGAAGTGCAGCTAGTTCTGACTCTGTCCTGGATTTCTTCCAAGTGGAAGCATCTTAGCTCTCTCTAAGGGAAGGTCTGGCTCCTCTGCTGAGGAAGCTCAATTCAGCTGCTTGTATCCAAGATCTTGTTCTTTAAGTCTTGATCCTATCTCAGGACCATAGGTTAGAGTTGGACCAGTAAACTTCGAGCTAATTCAACTGTCCAATAATTGTCATAAACACATTTTAACCATTCAGCTCTATGTAAAGCCTGCCTATCACTATCCGTGTGGGAATGTGTGTATGAATGGATGAATGACTGATTGTAGTGTAAAGGGCTATGGTGTCGTCGAACTTGATAAAGCGCTACAAGTGCAGAACAATTACCATCAAGCAGGAAATCAGTAATGTAGTTTCCATTGATTTGCACATCCATTAAAAGCAATCATATTGTTATTTTCACCAAGCATAGCTAGGGCAGAAGGTTGTGTTTCTGCAGCATGAAGTATAAACCTGCAGAACGTAGCATTAAAAGTGTATTTGTGTACAGGTTCAGTGGGTTATTATTTCAGCTGTGTTTGCAGCTGTAATGTACACCCACGACCCATATGTGGGCTGTATATTTACACAGTTTACTCTTAGAGAGACAAAAATAAATATGCAAAATTAATTAGTGTAGGCACAAAGAGCTTGTTCAGCAGCAGGCAATGGTAATTTATGATGGGTGTGCGTGTTTCCATCATTTCAGAGGACGTCACATTAATCTGCCCAATCTCCAGCATCAGTGTGCTGATTCTGACTCCCACCTGGTGAATACTTTAACCCTTTACATTGTCAGGAGGCAGCATCCGGGATTGGCTGGACATTAATCCCATTCAGGAAAGTCAGAGAGAAAACAGCACTGCATTAATCCATGCAACATCAGACACAAAGTGTAAAAACTGTTTTAAACATGTCCAACCCAACAGTGGTAAAACAATATTGTCAGGTTTTATGTTTGTATTTCTTTAGCTTGTTCTCAGCTTATTTACATCTATTTGCTTCTCATTTATTTTCTGATCGCACACTAACCTTATTCCAATATGGCTGAATTTACCATAAACCTGTCATTTACAAAAACGTCTTCCCTTGTCAGAAAGCATAAAAAGTCAGTGATGCTCGGATTCAATTTAATCCTGATTTTATTAAAGAATACCTGAAACAAGACAACAGGTTCTATAGTATATAAAAGTCTGACTCCACAGCATACACACAGCAGACGACCAGGAAAGGTTTTGACTGGTTTTCTACTTCCTCAGTAAAATTTCACGTTAATCTGAGCTCACTTCAAGTTTCTCAGGTGAAAATCTGGCTCATTAGGTTCAAAGTCCCCAGAAAAATCACAGCTGCCCATGACGGCACTGAGCAGAGTTGATTTGAAGCTTTCTTGTATCAAACTAAAGGATCATTTTATGTTTTTCACTCTGCTTTTAATCATTTCATTTTCCACCCTACTTGCCATATGATTGCAGAGATTTTCTCAGAAATTTTACTCAGAATAAATCATAAAACTCCTTTTTTTTCCTCCGCTGATTACACCCTGAAAGTCCTCGCTTTGACTTGTTGTCACATCTGTGTTTACAATCAGTAATAATTGGTCACTTAAAGGTCAGAACTGTGTTAGACTGAAATGAAGCTGCTCCTATTTCACGCCATCAGGGGGAAAATGTGTTGTCTCATTAATCAGCTCCAACCTGAGCTCGATTATTTATTTATTAGTCGGTGCTTCACAGTGGGCCAAAGAGTTGTTGTCAGATTATTCTGCTGTCAGACAGGGTTAACCCTGAGCTGCAGACACACACACACACACACACACACACACACACAGACATACTCTTTACAGCTGCTGAAGGCTGCTACTGTTCAGAGCTCAGCTAGACTGTAAAACATCAGGACTGTGTGTCCAGCAGGAGGGACTAATGCTGCCGCACAGCTTACAGACACAAACCAGCACACTCACTAGTTCGACTGGGATTGCAGTAGCAGTGGAATGGTCTTCAAATCTGTCATATTTGTAGAATGTTTGACCACAATTCAAAGTCACTTCACACCACGATTCAATGACATTTAATTATAACTTCTGAATTAATTTGCACAAGAGCAAAGAAAATTGTTCTCTAATCGTCACATAAATTATAATCCTTTCAAAATGTATGTCAGACTTATGCTGACATAATGTGAAAATGTTCAGTCTTGTGTTTAAATATGTTTTCCAATTAAGAGCTTTTGGAACTTACGTTTCACCTTTGCTCAAATTGGCAGGATATCTGGACTTACTAGTTTCATGGCACTTGCAGGTCACTTTCAGAACACTAGAAGGTTACTTTCCTGAAACTTTCAGATTACTTTTTAAAATCGCATGGTTACTTAGTTTCCCTGAACTTGAAGGATGCTTTTACTTCCTCACAACACTATTGTGTTGGAAGTTATTGTGATTAGTCTCTAGAAATTCAGCAGTACTTCCCTGAAACCTACAGGTTCCTTTCCAGAACTAATAAGTTGCCTTTCTGAAACTTGCATGTTTTTGTTTTTTTTTTCAAAACTTGCAAGTTACTCGCTCAGAACTTGCTGGATACCTTTCTTAAATTTCCAGTTCACTTGGATCAAGCTGGCACGTTACTTTCTGTAACTTGCAGGTACATTTTTTAAGTTCCATTTTAGCTACCTGAAACGAGTCTACTTTGGGAACTTGCATGTCACTATTTTAAGAACTTTTTAGGCTGCTTTCCTTAAAAAGAACCTGTTACTGTATTTGCAGAAATGTAACCTAGAGTTACTTTAATGCATTGAAAAAAACTTCCATAATTTTATGGTTTCTTGTTTAGATACATAAAACTCCAGTGAAAAAGCTTAATTTCCTCTCTGAATTTGAATGCATGGTTGTATTATATTTCTTTCTTTGCATGTAAAAAGCTGTTGGAATGTCCTCATTCAGAGGCCATATTAAGTAATTAGTTGATTTATTTTTCTTATGTATATCTTTTGGCCCTAACAGTTCTTCAGAAACAAAACAAAAATATTATTTTACATGATGTGTAAGTGGAATGATGTGGGTAATTTTTAATACTGGTTTCTGTGCTTGAAAATATACATTAAAATCACATTAAAAATGTTTAGATTTAACTATTGGAAATGTGTAAAAAAAAATAGATAGAAACTGATAGAAAGCTATAAAATACACTTGAAAAGTAGTTTTCAGCCTTTTCTGAAATTAGATGGGTTTGATGTAGAAACAAATCAGCACTTCTTAATTTTCCATTACAAATAAAATATTTCCTGTTTGCTTCATCAGCTTCAATTCCTTCATTATTTTTCCGTCCATTCCTGTAGTTCAGACTGCAGCACATTCCAGGAAGACTGGAATTCTGCCTTTAATCAGACGATTAACCGTTCCTGTAGTTTGACATAAACACAGAAAACACCTTTTTTCTTGCCTCTTTTTTGTGACGGGACAGTTTTGGTCTGCAGCCGGGCCAACGGGCGGCACGGCATTATGTTTGTGAGCTCCTCATTTGTTTACAACCTGATAATTATGTGGCGTGTAATTAGCCGGAGTAAATGGCCGCTGCGGTCTGGAGATTGGCATCGCCAAGCAGTCGGGGACGGCCAGCGGGAGAGACGGAGGGAACAGAGATAGGAGAAGGAGGAATGAAGGAGATAACCTGAATATGGGAGAGAAATCCGACCCCGCTGACCCTAAATCACACACAGAAACTAAAATCCACTTCGACATTTATAGCAGCTGCCACCTGGACTAGAATTACCTGGACATCATGGTTCAGTCAGTTCCAGCTGAACATTAAAAATGTTTCTAACTTCCTTCTCTTCCTTTGTAGACTCATTGAAACTACAGAACCCAAGCAGGAAGCAGTCGGTCTCCAGAAGCATCAAACACCTCTTTAACTCCTCAAACAAGTTTGTAAAGACACTAAAAAGGTTTGCTTCACACACCTGTAACACTTGAACCTGCAGCTGTCAGCTGTGAAACAATAAATCCACCATCTGTCATACCTTGTCTGCAGGGGGATCTACCTGGCTGCTGTCTTCTACCATAAAGACAGTTTACTGGTGACTGCGGAGGAGCAGATTCCCATCGTGGAAGTGGATGATTCCTACAGCAGCTCGCTCATGCAGGACTTCCTGTGGTTCACGAAGGTACGGCCAAACGACAGCATCACACAATGCTGCTGAAACATGGACTCCATAACCATAAGCATACAAACTGCATCCTGAATGATTCCAGATGAAGAAATAAAATTATAAAATACCCCATTTACATTCAACGTGCTAAATGAATGCTTTTTAATTTGGTCAACATGCAGACCAGTAATGGGAACATACATGGTGTATCTGCAAGGAGCTGAGATGTGTTTTGCAGAATATTGCAGGATATTTTATTTTATTAAATCTTAAATCATGTGTTGTTTTCCTTTATATTTTCTAAAGCACACTGTATGTGTTGTTCTCTCTATCTTTCCTTTTATACATCATTTATCTCTTTCAGCAAATATGTTTTTGGATCATATTCTTTTATGCGCTGTAAGAGTTTTACTCCAATGCCATCTTTTATATTTATTATATTCAAGCTTTGAAAACAGAAACAGTGCTTCTGTAGTTGATGGTTTGTTGTTCATCTCTTCTGTCTAATATTCATTCATCTTTCAGCAGAAATCTGATTTATGCCTTCAGTTTTTCTTCATTCTCTGAAATTGTTTCACCGTCGACCAAATCCAGACAAACTGTCAACGTTTTAAGTTTGACATACACTACCTATGTCAAACTTAGGCTTCAGGAAATTGCATTTTAGTCTTTTCAGCATGGAAGCACTCAACGATATGCTGAACAATTAAACTGCAGACGAACTGCAGCTGTAATGCTTGTGTTGAGTGGGAAGAAAAAAAACATTTACAGCTTTACAGCTCTGTGTCGGCGATGGAAAATTACCACTTTCTCTGAGCTCACAGAGTGCTGCAGAGCCCCAGTCTGAATGAGCACCAGCCGTCTGGGTTTGACAGTGACAAGAAAGGAAAGCAAAGGGTGTCTAAACCGCTCACAGGGCTGTTTGAATAAAGGTCTCTGAGAGCTTCTTTAAATCTCAATGACTGTGTTTATTCCATTTGACCAACATAGTCAGAACAACATTTTTTTTCTGGAAGGCAGAAAAAAATTGTTATGAAGGATCTCCATGAACTGAACAGGCTTTAGAGATATTAATTTATGAGAGAAAACAATGACAATCTGCTCCTTTAACAATAAACACGATGAAGTTCTTCAGTGGCAAAGAAATATGTTCCTAGTTTCAGCCTTCAGGATGAGAGGAAGCACAAAAAATTAATTGTTAATAGAAACCTTCATCATGGAAATAGTCTGTGTAGCTCAAACTTAAAATCTAAATACTGCTGCAGTGATAACTCTCATTGGTTTTCTGTCTCACTTAGTCTCTCACATTGTTGTGGAGGAATTGTGATCCACTCTTCTTTCCAAAGTTACTTTAGTTTATTGAGGCTTGCAAACATTCATTGTACAGCTCTCTGAAGGCTACCTTCACACCAGGCAAAGAAAATGCAAACATTAAGACTCAACTAGAACATAGACAGACTTTGCAGGGCCTTAGAGAGGTTTTTTGGGGTGCTTTCCCCATACGGCATGATACTGAATGAATGTTTCTCAGATTTTGAGCATGCATTTCCCATCAGCTGGAGGTAAGTGTGCACAACTCCAAATTGTGCATACAGTATGCAGAACATTTCAGGCTTCAGAGGCTCAGTATGATCATCTTAGTGTGGTCAGCAAACAAATTCACAGGAGTTTTGGATTTTGTGTACATGGTGCCATCTGACTCCCTAAGATATACACACGGACCACTGTGCCAGGGAAAAATGACTGTGCGGGAAAATCCCACAGACTGTGAGAAAACATCTTAATGCAGACGTGAGCAATGGCAAGAAAACAGTACATTTGACTCTGGTATACAGATAATAATTACAGCTTATCAGCCCAGCATCAGTAGGCTTAGGAGTTAATATGAGATGTTTAGCTGATATACTGTGTAGGATGATGGACTTCAGATATTTTTTTTAATGATCCTATAACTTTTCTAAGTTTGATAGGCAGCAATAGTTGATTCTCTAAGATCATCTTTCCTTCTTGGCATTGTGTTTTACACATAAATATCTAAATTATCACTTTCATAAAATTTGATAAATATGTCCATATGCATTTTGGCATGAAGCTGTAATGACCCACTGCTTGTCACTGCACATGAAAGCAGCACAATAACCTGCTCTGTGTATGTTCTGCAGCTGTCCTGTATGTGGGAGGACGTCCGGTGGCTGAGACAGAGTATGTCTGTGTCCATGTCTTCTGCATCCACTCTGCAAGCCCGTCACAAGATGCTCACTGCTGCTGCCCAGCTGCAGGTGAGAACATCTAAACCCCGAGCAAGCCCCATAAAATATCTGCTCCAGCTTTAGTTTAATCTGCTGTATCAGCAGAATCAAATGTGTTTCTATAATCAGTCCTTATTGATCTGTTTTGACAGAGCCTTCTGGGAACCCACAACCTGGGTCGGATCCACTACGAGCCCATCAAGGATCGCCATGGCAACGTGCTGCTAGTGACAATTCGCGACACTGAGAGCCAGCACTCGCTGTTTAGTGGGAGGTGGATGCAGGTGACCAAACTGCAGAGCCAGAGGAAGTCCCTCTCCACGCCGGAGGAGCCATATGCATTGGACATCCTCATCATCACCATGCAGGTGAAGAAGACAAGTTCAGAATACATGACTTGGGATGACTTTACTCAGGGAGAGAGAGTTTTCATTCATCTTTAGGCATGAAAAAAGTTTTTTGTGAATTCAGATTTTCACATGTCTACTCAAAATGGATAACATGCACTACAGGCTTAAAATATATATGTGACATTTTTTTTATTTTACACATTATGTGAAAACTATCATATTACATATAATAGAGCAGTTAAACTACTGTGGCCACATATTTGACTATTTTCTGACATTGTTCAGTGTAATGAAAATAATTTAATTTGTTCCTGACCCCTCAGTGCTCTCCTGACTCTCATATGTCATCCATCCCTCATTCAGCTTTTCGTCTTGAGTCTTCAGACCCTTCTTCCTTCTTCCTGTTTAACTGTGTGATCTAAAAAGCCTAGAAAATATTTTAATTGGCACTAAACAAAAAGAAAATTGGAGTCAGCCTTCAACCCACATATGCATGCACCTAATTATAACAATCTGACGTTACAAGTACCAAACACAGAAATAATTAGGTTCTATTTTAGTTTATAGGTTTTTTGTTGCTTTAAGTTAAAGACAGAAAAGAAACTACAAGGTGAATCAATGCGTGTGCAGGAATAGGTTGTTTATCATAGACCTGGCTCCAGAAGAATTGTGTTGCTGTTCTGAAAAACCTTTGAGACCTGAATCATCTAGAGAACCTGCCTGTCCATCTATCTGGTATTACATTTTTTTTTTTTTTTGGGGGGGGGTCTGCAGGACATCCTGGCATACCAGCGGCGCAGTACCCACCGCCTTGCCCCTGGCCTCTATCTGGGCTACCTAAAGCTCAGCAGCTCTGTGGACCAGATCAAAGTCCTGGTATCCCAGCGGACCCCCAATATGCTGTGCCACACACGGATCCGGGACAACGCCAACGTATCCAGGTTCTTTCTCACACAGAGACACAGAAACTTAGAGTTTGTGTCTTTTTAAAGGTCAGGGTGAGCAGAGTGAGCTGGGAATTAAAGTTATATACATAAAAAAACAATTCTGGCTTAACATTTGGTAAAAAGGTAAATAAGTTTGAACAGCAGTCAGGGGAGGCAAAGACAAAGACACCATTTCCCGCAATGCACCTGCAGACAACAACTATAGGAACCTGTATATGTGCTCCATCAGGGAGGAGTGGGATTGGATCCAAACGCTTGCGGCTGCAGGTGAGAAACGACGCAGCGAGGAAGACGGCGAGGAAGCAGAGCAACGGGCAGAAAGTAACGCCCCTCTACTGTACTACGAGCTGCAGACAGCCATAAAGTCACTGCTGAAGCACATCAACATCCCCCTGCACCAGGTATGCTCACCTGCACCTCACCTTCAGCTTCTTCATCCAGATGATTTTACACAGCACCAGCGCCCCCTAGGTGTGACATCTGTAATTCTGTCTGCGGAGATTAACACTTTCTTAGACAGAAAAGAAATTGAAATAAAAACATTTTAAAAAGTTAATGTACATTTAAGAAAAGTACGTTTAAATAAATAAATGCATGACTGAGAAACCACAAAAAGAAAATTCTTCATGAATATGTAAATCTATTGAAACTAACAGTTCCCAGTATGGTTAATTGAAGCAAACTTTCATAAAAAACATAAAAAATATAGCTTGCTGGTGTTTTCAAGGTTTGTTTGTTTTGTTTTGTTTCATAAAAAGGCAAAATTATAAATTGTAAATTCAATAAATAAATAAGCTTACGTACCCAGTGCACAGTCAAAAAGCATTAACAGAAAGCACCATGCGTCCAGATGGATGGATGGATCTCCTCATCCTTCCAGATGTTTCTTCTTGTTTGTTGTTCCCTTTATATCCAGGTTTCACTGATCCTGAGTGTTTCCGTTTGTTTCTACGTGCAGGCCCGTCACTTCCGTCTCTACAGTCAAGAAGTGGTGGAGATCGGCCATGGCGTAACTTTCCTGTTGCTGCTGCCCCCTGCTGATGATGTTTGCTCTGCCCCCGGACAGTCCAACCCCTATAGCCCCCTGTCAGGGTTCCTGCACCTCCCGCTGCAGATGTTTGAGCTTGGTAACTCTACATACTGTCTTACAACCTCGTCTCTGCAGCATGTAGAACCTGATGTCTCACTAAGCCTTTTTTCATTCACGGTTCCAGCACCGCCATACCAGGACAATGGCTATAAATGGTGTCCAAAATTTCAAACTTCTGTCACAGCTTCCGGTTTGACCCGTTCTAGCAACTGTGGTCCTCAATATATTTGAGTTTTGTTTTTGTTTTTGTTTTTCCCACCCAAAAAAAATGTGTGCGGTAAAATCCATGGCTTGTCATTTTCTCAGTTACCTCGGCGAACACCTTCTCATGCCGCTGACATACGGCTGACCACGCTTATGGTCAACGTCCAATGTCCAATTTGGGCCCTGCTTAGCCCCGATGGGACCTGGTGACAAGCAGGGACCAAGAAAGCTAGTACCTGACTGGAAAAGCCAGTAACAGTCACAAAATGGAGTGGATCCGGCCAAAATAGGACCCATAAAAAAGGGGGAAAAGTCAGGCTGGTCAGGTTGAGAAACGGTTGAGTCCAGGAAAAGCCTGAAAAGGCACCATGTTGAGAGGAAAGCTGAATCCCAAACATTGTGTAACTGTACTGCCTCACTAAGTTTAATTCTGTCAGCATGAACTAATCACCAGCTGCCCAGATGACACATTTAGAAGAATTAAAACCTCACATCCATAAGAGCCAGTTTAGAAACTAAAGGAAAATGATTCTTTCATTTCCTTTGGTGTTAATTGCATGTTAGACTGTCTTGTCTTCTCTCGTCAGTTTTATTTAATCTGTTAATGTCCATCTAATGTATTCAGGGTCACAGCACTATTCATAAACAGTTGTTTCAGTGCCCTTTGTCCCATTTTGTAATTTTCCCATTTCTTCTCCGAACACCTTAAAGTTTATCTCTAATTCCTGTCTACTGAGCATAGGTCAGAACTGAAGTCAGACCATTGCTATGCCCTCTTCTTCCACAGACATAACTTAGGAATGTGCTTGGAAAGTGGTTTTCCATTGTCTTGCTGAAAGACGTATGGGTGTGCCTGAAAAGAAAGGCAGCAGTTGTTATTCTCAAATCTCTGTTGGACTTTTCTGCGTTACTGCTGCCATCACTGAGGTGGAAATGAGTTTTGTCAAGGCACTGATACAGCTGATACAGCACCATCCCATTAAAGAGCCTCGCTGCAGGGACTGATTGCTCCTTTTCCTTTTTGTTTCTCTTCTTCCAACAAACATTTGGAACACTGGTCCTTCTGACCAAAGTCCACATTACCTCTGTTTCATGGTCCATCCTAGATGCCTCTGAGCCCAGAGAAGCTGTCTCTTCCTCTGGACCAGGTTAACATAGGCTTCTTTACTACACAGTAAGGTTTGTGAATGTGAATCTGTATCGTCAACCTGGACAAAGGTTTTCTAAAGTATTCCCCGCTTCATCTCGCTTCATCTGGTTCTTTCAGCTGTTGAAGAATGTTCTTCATGCAGTGTCGTCTGAGCTATCGGACATCATGGCTTAGGCTGATCCTTGAAATTCCTCCAGATTCCATTGATGGTATAATGATATTCTACTTTGCAGAGAAGAAAGAGAAAAATCCCTTCATATTCTTCTATGAAGAATTATTTTTGACACCTGTTGTCAAACATGAGATTCTCTAAACATCTTTGCTTCCCTGTCCAGCCCCAACATTTAAAATGAGTTGCAGCAGTGAGAATGGATGAATAGTAAATTAAATGAAGGAGATTGTTTCAGCCTTTCTGATCTTAAATGAAAATCAAAGAAAATTGAAAAAATTGTCATTTTTAATCAAACAGCAAGAACTAATCACAGTAGCTGATAAAGCACGGATACAAGAAGTTAGAGCCTGAGTCTAAATCTGTGTCTCTGTGTGTGCAGCTCTGAATGTACAGAGAGAGCATATTGTGCAGTGCGTGTGGGTGTTATTACCATGTTCATGTGTGTGTATGTGTTGGAGGTCAGCAGAGAGGCCGTCCTCCTGGAGCCTGAAGGCTGATTTAGTGCGTCTGCTGCTGCAAACACAGCTCGGTCTGTCCTCGACCTGTGGACCAGCTCCAACGCTGTAAAAAACTGCGTCTTCTCTAAAAGATGAAGCCATATGCAGGATAAGCTCCATCTGCCTCAGTTTCTCTGTTATTGATCAGTTTAATCACGTGATCACGTTAACAGAACCAATCCGACCTCAAACCACTCCAGAGTATCAGTTCAGAACAAGGATCTGATTGGTGGTTGGGGATTTCTTTAATCCCCGAAACAATTAGAGGAGATTTTGTTCCATGGGAAAAAAGTACAGTTTGAAAGCATTTCAGCTCATTCACACATTATTATTTCAACAAAAATGTATTCCTACAATTCTAATGTAAAAGGTGTTCTAACCTTTAAGATACAGTGTGAAATCTCTTTTAACTTTTTTAACAAGGTGGATCAATGCTGAATTCATGGAATTTATGAAATAATTCACTCCAATTATAGATTTTTGTTGTTAATTTCTCGGCATTTACTTCCATCTAAGAAACAATTACCATATACCCAGCTCTTTCTTCAGATCTTCATTTCATCACTTTAGGTATAGCAGCTTTGGACTTCATGTAGAGATGTTACTCATATGATGAGTAATGACAAAGTAATGCTGTGATGTTTTTAGACTTCAGAGTCTTTTGAAAAACTCCCTGGAATTGTTGTTCCCTGCTTTTTTTCCAGTCTGTGGTTTTTACTGGTTTCTGAAGTTCTCATTTGTAAGGCCTGACCATTTTAAATATCTGCTGTAAAAATATTCCGAACTACATTTTAAGAATTAAAAAAATGTTGAAATAAAAAGTGTTTGTTTTTAGTTATATATATATTAAGTGACCTCATCACCGTGTCCCTGGCTCTGTCCCTTCCCCAGTACACTTCTGCACCTACAAGGAGAAGTTCATCAGTCTCTACTGCCGCCTGTCCTCCGTCCTGGACCTGGACGCACTCATTACCCAACAGGCACTGCGGGAGGCTATCACGGACGGCGAGGTGACAACCGCCAGATCCCGACACCAGCTCATCCTGGACTACATTCAGGTGAGGGAACCAACCACCTTACTCCAGCTGCTTTCCAGGATGTACATGGTGAACATCTGCAGCTTCAGTCTAGATAAAGTTTACTGAAGCATGTTCTTCTAACCATCCTGGGATATTGGTGATTCCTAAAAGATGTGATAAAACTTCCTGAAAAGCAGCTTCTGGATGAGTGGGTACTGGAACCACAGGGATGCCGAGGGATCTGCAGAATGTTCAATGATGTCTGCTCATCTCTGCTGAACCATGCAGCAGAGTTGAACCAGGAAAGATGGAAGCTTTGAAGTGTCTCTGTGGTGTGAAGCCATCATTAATCAGACCACAAGCAGAGAGTTTTGATTTTTATGAACTATTTTTATCTGCAGAAGAAACAGCAGGAAACATGAAAAAAGGTTTGACTCTAAGAGCAGCAGTATTTGTGAAGCAACTAAGCATTTTTGCTGCAAATTTTCCTCCATTAAAGTTAGAGTTTTTTCTGCTCCTGAACCTCGTCCTCGTCTGGAGATTCTCACAGAAGAGCTGCCGCCATTATTGGTGGCCGACCAAAAAACCTCAGCAGTGCTCTCCAAAAACAGAGCGAGTGACACTATTTGTCTGCTTTTATAAAGCTTGGAAAAAAAATTAGATTCCAACATTTCTGTGGCATCAAAGCTTCACCATAAAATTCGAGAGGAAGTAAGCAAATGAGCAAAGACCAGTTTCTCTACAAAGTCTTCTTAGTTCATCCTACCCCATTGCTTCGATACAGATCCTAACAGATAAGATAAGTTTCAAAACATTCAATTACACATTATTAAAATAAAATAAAAAATCATTAAATACTAAGATTTTCTGGCTCACTAAACTAAGAATTATAATTAAAGGTGGCTGGTGAAGAGTGGCGCTATGGGCTTCCTCTGCAGAAAAGGATGGAATCTTCATAGCAACCATTTCCTCAACAAAACCCTTACATTACTTCTCTGTTTCTTTTTTCTTATATTAATGCGTCATCAAAAACATGATTATTAGTTCTGTGTGTAATGGTCGGTTTTCTTTACCCTTTTTTACATTGATTTGTAGAACATCACATTAATGAAATACAACAGCAGCAATTATTTTAATAAGAAACTGAACTTTCAGAGGAAACGCACTAAATGACTAAACCTTAATATACATACCTTGTCAAAAGTACCTTGTCAATGCACCTCTGGGAAGTTCTTTCAAGACTCTTTGGAAAACCATTTCAGGTGACCACCTCATGAAGCTCATGGAGAGATTACCAGGGTACAAAGCAGTAATCAGAGCAAAGGGTGGCTATTTTGAAGAATCTAGAATATTATTTTGTTTACTACATAATTCCATGTGTGTTCATTCATAGTTTTGTTGGCTTTAGTGAGAATCTACAAAGTAAATTGTCATAAAAATAAAGAGGCCCATTAAGTGAGAAAGTGTATCTAAAACTTTTGAGTGGTAGTGTATAAGTATATTTAGATATTTAGAGATATTTAGATTAAGATACTGCTGAGTTCTTTATGTGATGAATGAATTCGGAGCCATGTGTGTTTGGTTTTCAGAGTGAATGTCAAGTGTAGTAAAGCAGAGAGTTTAATCGTGTGAAATTCAAAGTTTACAACCAGGGTTTAAAAATCTGTTTATATCTGTAATGAATCTGTCTGACATTAAAAGCAGAGGACATACAAAGTTTAAATCCTTACGGCACAGACAGAAACAGAGAGAGCTGCTGAAGCTGAAGCTGCAGCGTGACAATTGAAACCTCAGCAGATCTGGGGTTTAAATCATGAAGCTGCTGTCAGTTTAATCTGCTGCATGTGGAAACTTAAAGATTTAAATGGTTCAGTTTTCCTCCAAAGCTGCAGAAACTGTTTTAGCTGTGGTGAATCTCCAGGAAATCTCTTGTTTGTTGTCATCCAACTGCAGCCTGTCTGCTGTTTAGCAAAACAGAGAGCCAAGAAGCCCAAACAGAGTTTGTACTGGAGCTGCAGCGCTTAAAGAGGTCCAATATATGATCAACAGAGGCAGAACAATCTATACTTGAAACCATAACAAGGAATTACAGGGTATACAAACAAAGAGGCAGAACTGATCAGAATGAAGGCAGCAAATATAATTATCTGAAAAATATTAATTCAAATGATATAAAACAAAGAGCAATAAGGAAAAAAACATCATTTGAAAAGATATTTTTAAAGGAAGAACCAACTTCAAAAATAAATACAGACCGAAGATCCAACAAAAAACGTTTTACAATTTTTTAAAACTTTTCAAAAATATCATGGGACACTACATCCCAAAACATCCATCCAACATCTGATGCTTTAATCAGCGGCTGTAGCAAAACCACATTTTGTTGGTTGGATTCTCCGGAGTCCAACCAAAACATGAAACTCTGTGGGAAGTTCAGAGAATAATCGCATTATTTTAAGGTGACACTAGAAATAATCTGATCCTCATGGATGAGACATGTGTAAACACCCAGGGCCTGATCCCTACTTGGGATCTACTAAGATCCCAAATAACAAGTGCTGAATTGCGTGTGCAAACTAAAAAATTGCACATTAGTGGTCATATTGCAGGTGATCTGCTAAGATTGTGTTCGCAATTGTTAAGAGGTGCAAAACTGGTGTGGTGTGCCCTATTAAAATGAGGCTTAGAGCAGAACACATGTCAGTGGAGCCCTGAAGACAGGATTGTGACATTGATTGAGAGTATCTTCAGCAAAAAAGAAACTGATGGATTATAGGCCATTGTGCAGGAGTTACGAGCTGTGTCCAATGTGGCGTGCCCTACCGCATGACACCCGGCCCAAAGTTGAACACACGAGGCAGCTGGTCAGTGTTGTGTCTGGGTTGACAACAGCCGTCAATGCCCTGGCAACAGTCGTGAAATCATTCAGTGGCAGTGGTCCTTCAACTGAGCAACCAGTGAATGCAGAGTGAGGGGGGAGCATGGGTGGACACCAGCGCTACCTGCAAAAACAGTAAACCCCCATTAAACAAAATGTTTTGCAGAAAAGAAGTAAATAGAGACACAGTCAATGGCCCTTCAATGATTTTTTAGAATTCTTATATATGGTTTCCTGTTATCTGTTGGTTGTTAAAGTTCACTTTTGTTTGTTTTTAAACATCCCATAACATTTAATTTTAGTCATGGTCTTTTTCATTTTGGTTTAATTGTATAAAGATGTTAAATAAACTGCGTACCTCAAACGGCTCATAAGAAATTGCTTTGAATCAGATTGACCCGTGTCTGCAGTCCTACTGTATTAATCTGTCCCGCATGTGGCCAGACGCCATTGTCATCTACATTCATGGCATCATAGTTGTTTGCCGCATGGTGTGCAACATGCAGCAAACTACTCCATCTTTTCTGTGCTAAATAGAAGCGCTCCCCCAGTACGGTCCAGACTACGGTGTTGTGCCATGAACTGATGGTGCGCTGGAATGATCCAGACGTAAGAACCTTCAGTGTTCTAAGACGTTTTTCCATAGTGGATATGTTATGGCCTGTATTTGTGACTGGCTCCAAAAGCTCAAAAATGGAATTGCCGGATAGACGTGTTCTTACTGTTTTTATTTCTGACTGTCGAAATGTTGACACACAGTTGATTCTCTCGCTCAGTTGTCTGTCATTGTACCTACGCCTCCTTCTCGCCACAATGACCGCAGACATTTTGTTTGTAACGCTGTGCCAGTTTGCACCCGCCTGTCAAATGTGCTAAACATAGATGCAAAAACAGCCATAACCCTGAGTTTAATGTTTGATAAATCACATTGTGGGTGCTAAATAATGACATTTGCATACCCATCCATCCATTTTCTATACCCACTTCTTCTGTACAGGGTCACGGGGGAGCTGGTGCCTATCTCCAGCAGTCTCAGAGGCGGGGTACGACCTGGACAGGTCGCCAGTCCATCACAACACAGAAACACACAGGCCAAACAACCACGCACACAGCCATTCACACCTAAGGGCAATTGAGAGAGACCAATTAACCTAACAATCATCTTTTTGGACTGTGGGTGGAAGCCGGAGTACCCGGAGAGAACCCATGCATACACGGGGAGAACATGCAAACTCCATGTACAAAGACCCCAGGACTGGATTTGAACCCAGGACCTTTTCGGTGCAAGGCAGTGCTACCAACTGCGCCACTGTGCAAACCATTTGCATATCCTCCCCCAGTATTTTGCATGATAATCAGCATATATTCTGCATATTCATGAAAATGGATTGTGGCTGCTGTTTTGTTCATTTGACAGAAGTAATCCCCAGTGCACCTGGTTAATACATCAGCTTTGTGTATGTTATCAAGTTTGCACATTTAGTTGACTATGAACCCCTCTTCATACTAAAGTGTTCCAGAGTTGCAGTTAATCCTTCTTGTTCCCATAAAGTTACATGTGGTGTGTGCTATATTCAATCAAGTATGGTCCCCAGTCTCCAATTTTCTTGTGTTTTTGTTTCTGCAGCAGCTGGATGAGAAACGACGTGACCTCCGCTGGATCACAGACGCCCTGCAGTACGCACGCTACAAGCAACCTCGCGGTGGCGTAATCATCACCTGCTTGGTGGACACGAATGCTCCAGAGGGTGATTCTGGACAGCAGAAGACCGATTCCACCTCCTCCACAATGGACTATGTGCCTACACCTTCTCCATCACCAGAGCTTCGGCGGAGAAAGGCCATCAGTGGTGTGTATAAAGGTTTTCACCTTACAAGCAAACTCAAATCACCTACAGACCTTCATCCTAACCTCTGTCTCACAGACTCTCTGCTCGGATCTGATGAGGACGGCTCTTCTGAAGTGTTCCTGCCGACCGACAGTGATTATGACTCCAGTGATGCCCTAAGCCCCCGAGAAATGGACCTGCTCTACTCTCCAGCCTCGGATCTGTCCCAGCAGGTCATGCACTCACTGGGTGGCAGCGCCCCCGACGTCCTGCAGATCCACGAGCTCAGGTATTTTTAAACACTTCAGAAAGAACAAGTGGGATTAAGACACTAAAACATCTGCAAATTTTTATTCCAGATAAGTTAGCCTTAGTAAATAATGGTATTCATAACAGATAACAATACTGTCTCTAAAGACCAGTGATACTCAGGAGGAGCCACAAAGAATGTAAGATGAACATACTGGCTTTACTTCCCTCAGAAGAGGTGCGCTGCCCATCTTCTGTAATGTAATTCCTCCAGCTTTTAATCTAATTACTCTCTCTCTTTCTCTCTCTCACTCACTCTCTCTCACTCTCTCAGGTACAGTGTTTGCTCACCAACAGACCACCCCGTCTCCACTCCCAGGAAGGACCCTCTCCTACCAATCTCCACTCCTCCATCCACAGACCTACAACTCCCCACCTCACCTCAGCCCCCACCTCGCTCCAGGACCTTGCCCACATCTCCGTCCCTCCCCTTGTCACCCAGGTTCTACAAAGATCTGCCCTCGTCCCTCTCCCTGTCCCCGACTCTAACGGACACCACCAAGACTTTTGAAGGCCTCTCACTCACTAAGGAGGGGCCAGCTCCTCTAAGGGGCCTCACCAATCCACCCGCCAAACGCAAGCTACTCTCTAGGAGCCACCGGGGGCAATATTTCAGCGGGCCCCAGCGCTGGCTCCGAGGTCACTGTGGGGAGAGTCTCACCGGGTCCCTATCTGAGGGCGTGTACACCAAGCAGCTGGACGCCGATCTAACTCCACTGGGGGACCCACCCTCGCCACAGGACCACATCTACATCAGCCACGCCTCCTGCGTCCTGGAGAGCCATAAAGCCCGACACCGGGAGCCACGGCCCCATGTTCGTAGGATTTTTGTTGAACCCTGCAAGGATATGTCACCAAACAGGGAGGAGAGGACAGTGATGGCTGCAGGAGTTTCTGTGGTTGTAGCACAGGCAGAGTCTGGAGACGAGGGGGAGGAGCCAGAGGGAGCCACCGCCCAGGAAGTTGACTCAGATGACCAAACGAATGCGCAGATCTCAGAGATCCTCAGCAGCACACTGTAGGGAGGCAGCAGCTCAGTTATGAGCAGATTGAACATTGTTGGAAAACGCATGTTACCCGGACATTAAAGCCACTGCAATTGACTGACTCATATTTGTTTTTACCTCATAACTCCAACAGATCTGAGGAAGACCGCCTGCTTCCAGCAAGGATTCCCTTCTTCTCCTTCAGTGTCATGTCAAAGCTGTACGATGCAACAAAACCTTCAACCAGTTTATGGCTTATTGTATTAGATCTAAAGGTCAGAACCTCACTATAATCACTCCATCAAAATCAGCTCAGATTGGATCATTAAACCCCTCTATCTAAGGTTCCTCACAGACTTTTCTCCAAAGAAAACCAAGGATTAGAGTCACGTTTAGTAACATCTAAACAAAGTCAGCATGTAGAGCTGATGTTCACAAATGATGGACTCAGCAAGAAGTGAAATGATGAAATCACAAACACCTCCCTGAGAGGAGGAACACATGGAAACATACAGAGAAATGTCCCGAGGCTTTCACACATACAGAACAGACCAAAGGTTTGGACACACCTTCTCATTCAGAGAGTTTTCTTTATTTTCATGACTATGAATATTGTAGCTTCACACTGAAGGCATCAAAACTATGAATTAACACATGTGGAATTATATACTGAACAAAAATGTGTGAAATAACTGAAAATATGTCTTTTATTCTAGGTTCTTCAAAGTAGCCACCTTTTGCTTTGATTACTGATATGCACACTCTTGGCATTCTGTTGATGAGCTTCAAGAGGTAGTCACCTGAAATGGTTTTCCAACAGTCTTGAAGGAGTTCCCAGAGATGCTTAGCACTTGTTGGCCCTTTTGCCTTCACTCTGCGGTCCAGCTCACCCCAAACCATCTCGATTGGGTTCAGGTCCGGTGACTGTGGAGGTCAGGTCATCTGACGCAGCAACCCATCACTCTCCTTCTAGGTCAAATAGCCCTTACACAGCCTGGAGGTGTGTTTGGGGTCATTGTCCTGTTGAAAAATAAATGATGGTCCAACTAAACGCAAACCAGATGGGATAGCATGCCGCTGCAAGATACTATGGTAGCCATGCTGGTTCAGTATGCTTTCAATTTTGAATAAATCCCCAACGGTGTCACCAGCAAAGCACCCCCACACCATCACACCTCCTCCTCTATGCTTCATGGTGGGAACCAGGCATGTAGAGTCCATCCGTTCACCTCTTCTGCGCTGCACAAAGACACGGTGATTGGAACCAAAGATCTCAAACTTGGACTCATCAGACCAAAGCACAGATTTCCAATGATCTAATGTCCATTCCTTGTGTTCTTTAGCCCAAACAAGTCTCTTCTGCTTGTTGCCTGTCCTCAGCAGTGGTTTCCTAGCAGCTATTTTACCATGAAGGCCTGATTCACACAGTCTCCTCTTAACAGTTGTTCTAGAGGTATGTCTGCTGCTAGAACTCTGTGTGGCATTGACCTGTTCTCTAATCTGAGCTGCTGTTAACCTGAACTTATCGTCCGCAGCAGAGGTGACTCTTGGTCTTCCTTTCCTGGGGCGGTCCTTATGTGAGCCAGTTTCTTTGTAGCACTTGATGGTTTTTGCGACTGCACTTGGGGACACTTTCTAAGTTTTCCCAATTGTTCGGACTGACTGACCTTCATTTCTTAAAGTAATGATAGCCACTCGTTTTTCTTTACTTAGTTGTTTTTTTCTTGACATAACACAAATTCTAACAGTCTATTCAGTAGGACTATCAGCTGTGTACTGTATCCACCTCCTGCACAACAACACTGATGGTCCCAACCCCATTTATAAGGCTTGAAATCCCACTTATTAAACCTGACAGGGCACACCTGTGAAGTGAAAACCATTTCAGGTGACTACCTCTTGAAGCTCATCAACAGAATGCCAAGAGTGTACAGAGCAGTAATCAAAGCAAAAGATGGCTACTTTGAAGAACCTAGAATATAAGACATATTTTCAGTTGTTTCACACATTTTTGTTCAGTATATAATTCCACATGTGTTAATTCATAGTTTTGATGCCTTCAGTGTGAAGCTACAATATACATAGTCAAGAAAATTAAGAAAACTCTTTGAATGAGAAGGTGTGTCCAAACCTTTGGTCTGTACTGTATTGACATCAAAGGTTGTGTTAACACAGAAATCAATGACCAAACCACTGGTGCTCATTCTTCTCCAACAGTTACAGGAACTGTTCCAGAATTAAAACTAAAAAACAACAATTTAGTGTAGCTTTAGATTAGTTAATCCTAAATCTTTTCCATTACAGTATTCCATATCTTTTAGACTTCTCTGTGAATTTTTGGTGCATTCATAACATTGAAATTAGGGACGGGCATTTCAAACAAAGATCATGTTAAAAAATGCAATTATTCCAATTATTGCAAGAAAACACAGGTTAACAGCTGTTTATGCTTTTGACATTGCTTTGTCCTTTAGCTCATACAAACAAATATAGTGGGACAGCAGTTCTGCTGGGTGTTGCATCATGAACGCATCTTGATGGTTGGCAAATAACTTTGTCCTTTACCTTCAGCCTGTGGCGGTATTGTTAGCAGTATGTAACAAGCTTTAAACAGATGGCAGATGGACAGAATATGAATGTTTCCCACATCTTTATAGCAGATTTCCTATATGATATTTAAGCAGCAAATGCACTGGAAAAACATGCTCCAAAAAATAATTTATCATCTAAAATTTGAAGGCCTGAACTTATTTTACCTGACAAATATGTTTTCTGAAAATGGGATAAGGAATAAAGTTTAAGAACATGCTTATCCAGAGATAGAAAAAACTCAAAGCTATTTCCAGACTTTAAGGACTGTGGGGGAACCCTGTTTACAGTGTTTGTGTTGATGGTTTGTCTGACACTCTGTATGTATTTTAAATGTGATGCAGAATGGTGGGTGCGTCCTGGTCAGACGTTCAGTGGTACAGCCTCCTAATCTCTTCTTTCCACAGGAATGTCATTAATACACTGAAACTATCCTCCTTCCTGCTGACTCATGAAAAAATCAAAATCTCAGTTTCAGTGCATTGATCCTGAATTTTGTTGCTATGACCACAACGTCTGGCTGAGCAAGCAGATCCTGTTCAGATTAATTTCAAGTTGCTGGTTCAACTCCACCAATCCTCAGAACCAATGGCATCGACTGTTAAATAAAATGATTAATGCAACCACAACCCAGGCACTGCGTCCCCTTCAGGACATTTGTGTTGTGGCCTGGTAGGTCACCCAGGAGAGGACTGGAAAAACATTTCTCCCAGTTCAGTTAATCTGTAATCTGGTCCTCAGCATGAATTGAATGTAGGTTTTGGTCCATTTGTGATGATTCAGTGGTTCTGAGCTGCTTTAGTCAGTTCTGGATGTTTCAGTTTAAATTGATAAAAAGAAATCTACGTGTATATATTCTTACAAACAGATCCATCTCCAGAGTCTTTAACACATGAAGTATTTTTTTATTCTTAAATCTAAAGATGGAATGTGGCCTGAGCTGTTTTTTTTTTTTTTTTTTTTTGTCAGCATGATGTAGATCGTAGTCTTCGTTTTATTCGACTGAAGCTTTGTGTCCAGTTTGTGCCTCCTCTGGGTCCAGCACGATGACGCTTCAGTCTGCACAGCACCTCGACAGACTGCCCGTGCACTCGGGTCCTTTTGGTTCTTGTTCTGCGCTACCCTTGATTACTGTTGTGTTTTCTGTTCAGTTTTTAACCAACGTGAACCAAAAGCTGCACATGTTTTCTTCGTGATGTCCAGAAGTGATGACATGTCGACCTGCTGGAACATTCACATGTTCTTAACATGTATGCACAGTATTTTAAAATAACATTTTTCTAACATTTGCACATTGTGATTATGGAATAAAAGTTAATTGAATATTTGATGCAACAGGGCATTAACTGTGGCAGCTTCTGTTAGTCTAAACGTTAGTCCTGGAAGAGTTAATGATGGAGACGTATGAAGTATTAACCTGTGAGTTTGGTCAGGTTTGAATGTGTTATAGTGAGGTGTCAGAGTTCAGCTTTACAACCAGACATGCACTAAATGTATTTACATGTTTCTGCTGCAGGTGTCTGTATTTTTTGGCATTCATCGGTTTTTGCTGAAATTAAATAAACGGCTATAAAATCAAATTATTGTGCAGTGTGTCATATGTTTGAGAGGAGTTAGAAAACAGCCAAATTACTAAAAACCTGCATGCAATTTGTTTATTCTATTGAAATATATTTTGAATAATTTCTAAAATACTAAAACTAGATAACTAGCTTATTTCCCTGTTGATAATGCAAATATTTGCCATTTGCTAGCTATGTTTACATACACAAAATTTCTTAAAAGTTTCTAAAATTTCTCAAATATGGATTAAAACAATCTGAAAACAATGTTTGTATGGGCGCAATATCAAATATTCCAATCATGATGTGCGTTTCTGTGCACCACACTTATTTCAGAATAGGAGCAGTTTGACATGTGCGGAGTTGTCACATTCTCCTAAAACAAAACTGCAGAAGTTGTGCTTCTGTCTGTGCTAAAAGAAAAACGCATGCGTGTGTTGATTCTGAGTGTTCTGAGCGTCCAGAATGGACCCTTGCCAGGTTCTGAGAGAAGTTGAGGTGTTATTGCTTTCCATAACTAAGAAACAGGCTAAGCAACACATGATGTTGCTGTTCCTGGGTTACAGGATGAGAGAGTGGGAAAAAATGAACATCCCTCCAATTTTTGCCACAGGTGGAAATGCGTCACGTTGACATAGAGCACCCATGCGCAGTCAGGTCAGTTTGTCCCATTTAGAATGAGACAATCAGAACAATTGTTTAAATGGATGCGGTTCTGATTGTGGATTGGCATAAACCATCCCTTTCATGCGGAATACAATTTCTTTCTGTGACGGATCTGAATATTTTGATTGTCATGTTTACATTACGCATTTTTATACTGATTGGCCCTTTATTCTGAATACTATTGTCCACGTAAACATGCCTATGTTAATCAGCCTGTGGGATTTTTGGGTTGTGGATTAAGCATCCTGTATAATCAGCCTCATTTTTCTATAAGGATAATTAAAACCCATACATAATACGAAACTACCTCTCTGTTTAATCAGCTCAAACTGAAGCAAATCAAATTATGAAAGCAAAATCTGATGTATAGCTGCCCTTGATGATCCACTTTACAGAGTTGCTGTAATTCTGGTTTTATATTCTACATGTATGACCTTTTAATTAACAGCCGGTTCTTCGTAAAAATTGTTTATTACCAACTCAGATTAGAAATTCAGGGTGGAACAGACATTTAATTGATGTTTAAAGGAAACAAAAATCTATAATAACATGTAATTATAATATAATAAAATATAATATAATATAAGTGATATAACTAACTGCAGAAATTCAACCAAAAACACAAACAATAATCAAGATGATGGTTTTCTAGGCCAACGATGTTGTCACACTGAAATGCAAAGCAAAAGCAGTTTGTGCAAAGCTTCTTCTTTAGTAGAAACCTTGAAAGTACAATAAGTTTTGGTGTTGGTGCGAAGGTCAGGACAAAGCTTTCCTAACTGTTTAAAGATGCCACTTAACCAAGAGTTGGCATTTGCAAAGTAGACTGTGATGTCATTGTTTACCCAAAATCTTCTGTCATGTATGGGCACATAAACATATGCACACACATAAAGGATAAAAAGATCATCCATTTGTGTTTCCCAGAATCAGTTGTTGTTTTTTTACAAAAAGCAGCCTGAGGATGAGGACAGCTAATGCTAAAGTTAAAAATCCAAAACCAGACAGAAATCTGTATTAAAGCACAATTGCTTCATGAAAGATCTGTAGCAGTCAGACTCCGGACAATTTCCGGAGACTTTGTGGGAAAGTGTAAAACTCTTGGAATCTCACACAACTGCTGGAATCTCCTCCATTTTGGAGCATTCGACAGCACCGGTCCAAACCACAGGAACGCTGCTGAAGCTGCTCACACAGTCACAAACAGCCATGTATTTTCATAAGTAGGAAATGTTTTTCTGATCCTGAGCCTCTAGAATCCAGCACAGAGTGAGCCAGATCTTTAGATCTTATTACAGCAGAGCCCAGGTTCGGTTCTGGATCATCATATTATTAGCTAAATCTTTACTTTTGGAAAGAAACCTTGTCATCATTTCCTCTGGTTTGTGATGACTGTCGGTGCAGGTTTACCACTTAAACACATTATAGATGTTCAATTCTGTTTTCCCAACAAATACCAAACAAATTTAATATGAAACAAATAGAGACAAACAATCTCATAATCTCTGTAGTCACGGAGACAAGATTATCTGGTTCAGGATCCTTAGGATGTCACCCTTGCTCAATATAGTTGATGTGGTTTTATTGGTGTCTTTAGCTATGACATTCAGAGTGTGTTGGAGCAGTTCAAGATTTGAGGGGGTAAAGATGAGTCACCTCCTCTGACTGTAAGGTCACGGTTCTAAACAGGAAAAGATATTCCAGTATCCAACTGGGTGGTTCATGAGGGAATTTAAGGTGAAGCAGGATGGATGGATGGATGGATGGATGGATGGATCAGAGCCTCATCTGAGGGTGTTGCTTCAGTCTGGTTTATCTAGGTTCCAGTCCTCACCTATGAATAGAATTTTTTTCACAAACACATCGACGTTGAAAAAGGTTATCTAATCAGTGCATAGAAAAATAAATAATTTATGCAAAGTGTGGGGAGAGGGCAGCCAACAACCTTTTGGGCGCTTTCTTCTGAGCCACCATACAGCTGTTCTAGCCATTTGGTCATTATGCAACAATAAAATGACATCAGCAGTCCCTGTGGGATGCTATTTTTCCTCAGAACCCTCAGGAAGTGTAGTCTCTGCTGGGCATTTTTCAGTTGGTCAGTTGGTCTTGGAAATGTTGAGAAGCAAGTTGTTGTGCATCATGCTGTCAGCAGCTCCACCTTATCCTTTTAGGCAGACTCATCCCTTCCAGAGATAAGCACCACCACTGTGGTGTCACATGAGAATTTGACAATGGTGTAGTTGTGGCGAGCAGAGGGCTCAACACATAACCCTGTGGAGAGCCGGTGCTGAGGCTGAGGGCCGAAGATGTATTTTGACCACGTCTAAGCCTCTGGCAGCATCCTAACAGGTAGCTGTGGATCCAAATGTCGGTGGAGTGTGGCAGTCCAATGTCCCTCAGTTTGTCCTCCAATCTGTGGGGGACGATGGGATTGAATGCTGAGCTATAGTCCAAAAAAAGCATGGAAGGCTGTAACTACTGCATCCTCAGTGAATCTATTAGCACAGTAGGAAAACTGGTTGGGTCAAAACTTTTGGGGAGGAGTGATGTCATGTCAGCCCTGACCAGATATACAAAGTATTTCATTACCACCAGTTTCAGTGCAACTGGTCAGTAGTTATTGAGGTTGTGGGGATTCTTGAGCAGGGGGAGAATGAAGGAGGATTTCAGACAGGGTGGGACAGTGGACTGGGACAGGGACAGGAAAAGATTCAAAATCCTGGTGAGGACTCCGGCCAGCTGGTCAATGCAGTCCCTCAGCACCTGTCCAGGGACACCATTGGGTCCAACAGCCGTCCTCAGCTTGACAGCCCACAGTGTGCCCCTCACCTCATGCTCCTCCACAGTGTGGGCGAAGCTGTTGTGAGATGTAGGGTGTAGGGCAGCTGCTTGGGGTGGCACCACCTCACAGTGGGCAAAGAAGAAGACCTCAGGTCCTCTGCCAGGGAGGCGTCACTACCAGCAGCACTTTGGTTGGTCTTGTAGTTGGTGAGCTGCTGGATCCCCTGCCACATCTGCCTGCTATTGTTGCTATCTCGGTTGTCCTAGATCTTTCTCCTATAGTCAGGCCTGGTCTTTCTGATGCCTCTCTTCAGGTTTGCGTGGGCTGTGCTGTAGAGATCTTTATTGCTTGACCCAAAGGTGCTGTTTCTCTCCTTTAGCAACTGCCGGACCTTCCTTGTCATCCAGGGCTTTCATGCTGGGGCAGACCTGGGTTTGTTTTTCCACACTTACGATGTTTACGCAGGTCTTGATGTAACATGGAATACTGTCTGTGAACATCTCTGGGTCTGAGTCTTCAAAAATTGCTTAAATGGTCTTGTAAAAACTATCCTGCAGCAGTTGGGACAGAAACAAATCAGGAAACTCTTTAGCAGTTGTTGTCAGAGCAGTTTTCCTGAGAGGGGCATGGGACAGGATTTAATAACAGGGACAGGTGGTCAGACTTGTCCAGGTGTGGTAGTGGCCTGGGCTTGTAACCTCTAGACCTTGTACAGTGTTTTAGTTCCTTTGGTTGCACACTTTAGATGCTGGTGAAATTTAGGGAGCACTGGCCCTGAAATAGGAATGCTGACTGAAAGAACAAGATCATGGAAACAAACAGCTGAAATCAGCTTCCTCTGTGGGGTGGTCAGTCTCTGCCACCAAGACCCAATCTTGCATAACTGGAGGACTATGGGAGTCATACCCATCATTTGCCCCCTTTACAGCTCTTCTGAAATTTCAGTAAGAAAGGCAAAAGTGTTTTAGCTTTGGGATAACTGCTCTTCATGTAACCTTCGTGTAAACTTACCTCAGATATTAAAGGACGAAGTGAAGGGTTGCTGAGAACAAAGTGGACAAATTTGACAGAAGTGATGTTACTGTATTTTGGTTGTGATGCAAAGATGAGGAGGACACGATAAGAAGGAAAATGCTTCGTTTATGCAGACTGTGGAAGAACCATAGTGTTGGTATAATTGGACCTTAGTGTAGCATTTGATGCTGTTGATCACGGAATATTACTAGAGCGACTGGAAAACTAGGTCTGGCTTTTGGTACATCACTTGGTTCACTTGAGTAGTACTTGAAGGACAGGGACTTTTTTGGGTCATTAGGTACCTGTTCATTGAAATTGACAAAAATCACTTACATGGTTCCCTAAGGTTCCATCCTGGACCCCTCCTATTCATTATCTACATGCTCCCCCTAGCTCAGATAATAACAAACAACAAGATAAATTACCTTGACTATGCAGATGATTCACAGCTGTATATTATAATGTCACCAGGTGACTATGAACCTATTTAGGTATTGGCTAAATGCATAGAACAAATCAATGCATGGATGTGCCATAATTATCTTCAGTTGAATAAAAACAAAGCTGAAATAATTATTTTTGGACCAAAGGAGCGATCAAGAGTCAGCACACAGCTTCACTTACTACAGCTAGAAACCACTGATCATATGGGTGTAGTGATGGACTCAGACCCGAACCTCCAGAGGCACATAAAGACAATCACTAAGTCAGCATTATATTACCTGAAGAACATTTCCACAATTAAAGGACTAATATTCCAGCAGGATCTTGAAAACTCATCCATAAGTTTATCTTTAGTCGAACCATTTACTGCAACAGTGTCTTCACAGGTCCGCCTTAAAAGTCGATCCAACAGCTGCAGCTGATCCAGAATGCTGCTGGTCCTCACTAAAACTAAGAGTATATCACCCCAGTTCTAAAGTCCCTACACTGTATCTGAGAGAATAGACTAAAATACTTATGTTAGTTCATTCACTAAAATGCTTGGCACCAAAGTACATTAGAGATTTGTTGTTGTATCAACCTTCCAGACCACTGAGGTTCTTCTGGTTCCAGTCTACTCTGCATCCCCAGAATCAGAACCAAACACTGAGAAGCTGCAATCAGTTCTTATGTTCCACTTATCTGGAACAAACTTCCAGAAAACTGCAAAATCCCTGAGTTCTTTTAAATTAAGGTTAAAACCCCATTTGTTTAGATTTGCTTTTGATTCTTCTATTTAAACAATTAACTAAAACATATTAGTTAAAGTTTCCACAGGGGATAAAGATTAACTAGGATTATCCACCTTGGAAGAAACACCGTATAGGACCTTTTTGTCCACAGTGCGAAGCAGTTCACTATAAAAGCTCTCTTCCTGACAGACCGTAGCTGAGCTGGGCTCTCCAAGACAAAGTTAGGAGGAAGGTACAGAGCACCGCGAAGTCTCTGACTCTTGGTCCAGGAGTGGATCAGTTTTGAAATTAATATTCCCCCATTATCAAGACGCATAATGGGTCAGAGCAGTTCTAACGAGTTGCCTCTTCCCCAGATAGAAACATTTGATTTTACGTTGAGAAAAAATGGGCCTAAAAGCATCAAGTTCATTATTGGCTTAATAGCTCACAAAAAAAAAACAATTAAACAAAATATAACTAAAAGTCTAAAATTAAAATGATAAAATATTAAAAATTATGAATGTGTATAGGGTCCTGTTAATCAGATTAAAAGTTTGAAATTGTAATAAATGTTTCTACTGAGGACAAATGTGAATTGGGATTTTCTACCTAAGAACTGAGCGAGGTGGACCTTGCTGTGTGCAGTTTGAAGCAGTTCACTGCAGAAGACCCTTCCTCGATGTACCGTGGCTGAGCTGGGCTCTCCTACCAATAGTCAGGGGGAAGGTTAAAGAGCACCGAGAATGCTCTGACTCTTGGTCCAGACATGGAGAAGTTTGAAAGGAAGATTCCCCATTACCCAGATGCACAATTGGCCAGAAATGTTCTAGGGAATTGCCTCTTGCCTTGCCTAGTTAATAGGAAAAATGGTTGAGGCAAGGTTTACACCCCCTCAGTGACTCAGCAGTAGCTATGAAACATTGCATCAGTGTTAGATTTCGTTCAAGGAAATAAATCAGTCTGGTAAAACTCAGTCTAATGGTAAGGAGTGAAACTTCAGAATGAAAACATTATGTCACATTTAAGCACCAGTAATCTCATTCACTTATCATCAAAGGCTTGGAGTGGCCATTGCAGTTTTCCACAGTTTCCAGTTTGCTGTTGTGTTCTCCTTTCTTCTTTCCATGACATAAGGACACAGAACCACATGTTCCAAATCAGTCTGTCCTTTGATTTCACATCATGGGGCTGAGATAGAGAGCGACGCTGTGGTTCAGTGGCTCTGTGTTCAATGGAGGGGCTCGCTCAATTCTGATCTCCTTGCTAGATGTTCCGTCTGATGTTCGGATACAGCGTGAGTCTAATCTTAATGCTGAATCAACGAACCTCCCAGGATGAAGGACAAATATGCTGTCCGTATCGTTCATGACCCGGCCAAATGAAACCGAGAAAAGGATCTTTTGTTTGTTGTTTGTGGAGTGTTTTTCCCCCCACAAGCAGCTACTTTGATGGTAAGAGGGCCGGGGCAATTTAGACGGTCCATTTGAAAGAGACGGCTTTAAGGTTGCAGAGATAGGTCAACCAAACAATTACAGACACGAAAATAAGGCTGATACCAGGCACAGCTTTCAGTGTTCGCATTTCTGAACCCTACCAAAAATAACTTAAATACTGATGCAGTATTCTTGTTCAACAATCTTTTTTGATCAGTTCAATACTAAATGTCCGCATGAAAAAAAATCTAATATTGTCAGTACAGTCATGAAAAATCTCCAATCTAACTGCTTCCACTTGATTTAAGGGGGACATTTTCAGCTTGTTGCTGCTGATTAGAGGCATCAATTAACTGATTACTGTCAGTGTGAGTACCTATAAAGCAGGCATTTTGGTAGTTTGATGCTCTGGAGCATCAAGTGTGTGTTAACACAATGCCAGTGTGGAAAGACATCAGCAATGACTATAGAGAAGCAAAGGGTGCTCCCAGACAACCCAGGAAGGGTATACGGTCATTCTGAACTATCCAACATCCATCATTTCCATCATCCATCAGATCTATTATTTACAAGTGCAAAATATTTTTAGACAGCTGCTAATTTTCACAGTAGTGGATCTCTAAGAAAATTCAGACCAAGGTCAGAGCGTGTAATGCTCAGACAAATAATAACAAGACAGTTAGACAAATTGGATCATCAATGAGGCTTCTATAGTCAAATGTAATGTCAACTGTCCTACAGCTAAAGTTTGGACTAAACAAAGTAATCAACAGGACAATAATCCCAAACACAGCAGTAAATATCTGTTGCATTGGCCTAGTCAAAGTCCAAATCACAACCTGATGGAAATGCTGTGGTGGGACATTAAAGAGTTGTACAGAATGTAATGTCTTCAAACCCCGGTGAACTGAAGCACCCAGGCATCTTCACTTTCAAATAGTTTTAATCAGTTTTCCAAGTTAGAACTTTTTTTAGCAAATCTATTTACTGCAAAAAAAAAACCGATCTTAATTATTAAGTAGGGTTCACATCAACACTAAAACAAAATACTTTATTTATAGACAAAATGTGTGAAGGCATCCTAAACCTGCCACATGTTTAATTTGCTGCATTCGGACAGCTCTTATGATGTGCACATTTAGATTTTCTAAAGAATCCCGATTAATGCTTATCAAACTTTCTCTAAAATCAGGATGAAAAACTTTAGTTCCACTAAGTTTATTTGATAGACTTATACCAAAGATAAATCAATAAAAAGTCAGCAAAACTGCCTTAAGAGGCTTGAAGCTTGAAGAGAATGACACCAATTATTCTAATTTTGATCAGATTTCAGTGGTTCCACAGAGCCCAACTCAGTCCATGACCTCAGCAAACAGCGGCGACTTGTCTTACAGCCTCTAAAAGTCCTTTAGACCTCTAAATCATCCCAGCGTAAATATAGGTCCCCATGAGGACCCTCATAAGGGCCCAGAAATGGAAGTGGATAATAAAAGGCTCTCAAAGAAGAGAGGAAGTCTTATCTGAGCATCACCGCTCCACCACCGATTTCCTCTGTACACAGATATGACAGTTTAACGGCGCCCGTCACACACTGTCACTACCATTAAATTACCCAAATTCAGTTGGAGCCAGAGGCAGGAGGGTGGCGGTGGTCACAGAAGAAAACCTAGACTGTTACTGCATGTTTCTCTGCTCAGTCTGAGTAAAATCTTCCAAAATAAATAAGATTGCACATTCCTCTGTGTTTTTAAAGCAGTCTCTCATCTGTTATGCTTCAGGGAGTCATTGAAAAACACGCCGCTATTGCATGCGGCTGTGTGCAATCAAATGTTGCAAGTGAATAAATAAATACATTTGAAAATTAACATTTTATGTTGATTATTCACTACTCACAAAAAGTTAGGGATATTTGGCTTTCGAGTTAAATTTCAGGATGAACCTAAAATGCACTATGACCATTACAGGTGAACTTAGTGCCCATGTCCAGCTGTTCTGTATTTCAGGACATTTTGAACAACTTGCTGTTTTCTAACAAGGAGCTTAGCAAAATTCACAACAGGTGTTTGATCTATGAAATGACCAATACATTTCCTGGTTCATCATAACTGGTATTTAAACAGTCCTCCTTATCATGCTGTTCGCATTTTGAATTCATAAGACCAAGACGACACTTAAGTGTTAATCAACAGAACCTCGCCATTGCGAGGCATCAAACAGGATATTCTCTGACAGATGTGGCCACTGAACTTGTCACAGTGTCATCAGCAGGCCTCAACAGAGATAAGGAGAGACTGGAAGAGTCACATAAAGGCATAGAAGTGGAAGTTGGCCACATCCCAAACTGATGACCACTTAATAGTGAACAGTGTCTTGTGGAACAGGATAATGGATGCCACTCAACTCCAGGCACATTTAAGGGACTAAAGAAGCACCCAAGTGTCACATCAGACCATTCAAAGCTTTTACATCAGCGTAGTCTGAGTGCTACACGACCTGCAAGGGTACCTGACCACACCCCCAGGCACGGGCATCATTGTCTTGCAAGGGCCAGGAAGCAATGTAAGATATCTAGATATCTCTCTCTCTCTCTCTCTCTCTCTCTCTCTCTCTATATATATATATATATATATATATATATATATATATATATATAAATATATATATATAAATATATATATATATATTTATATATACATATTTACATATATATATTTATCTCTCTCTCTCTCTCTCTCTCTCTATATATATATATATATATATATATATATATATATATATATATATATATATATAAATATATATATGTATAAATATATATATACAGGGGTTGGACAATGAAACTGAAACACCTGTCATTTTAGTGTGGGAGGTTTCATGGCTAAATTGGACCAGCCGGGTAGCCCGTCTTCATTGATTGCACATTGCACCAGTAAGAGCAGAGTGTGAAGGTTCAATTAGCAGGGTAAGAGCACAGTTTTGCTCAAAATATTGAAATGCACACAACATTATGGGTGACATACCAGAGTTCAAAAGAGGACAAATTGTTGGTGCACGTCTTGCTGGCGCATCTGTGACCAAGACAGCAAGTCTTTGTGATGTATCAAGAGCCACGGTATCCAGGGTAATGTCAGCATACCACCAAGAAGGACGAACCACATCCAACAGGATTAACTGTGGACGCAAGAGGAAGCTGTCTGAAAGGGATGTTCGGGTGCTAACCCGGATTGTATCCAAAAAACATAAAACCACAGCTGCCCAAATCACGGCAGAATTAAATGTGCACCTCAACTCTCCTGTTTCCACCAGAACTGTCCGTCGGGAGCTCCACAGAGTCAATATACACAGCCGGGCTGCTATAGCCAAACCTTTGGTCACTCATGCCAATGCCAAACGTCGGTTTCAATGGTGCAAGGAGCGCAAATCTTGGGCTGTGGACAATGTGAAACATGTATTGTTCTCTGATGAGTCCACCTTTACTGTTTTCCCCACATCCAGGAGAGTTACAGTGTGAAGAAGCCCCAAAGAAGCGTACCACCCAGACTGTTGCATCCCCAGAGTGAAGCATGGGGGTGGATCAGTGATGATTTGGGCTGCCAAACATTGTATCCTAAAGGCGGTGCCGTGTATCAGAATGACAATGCACCAATATACACAGCAAGACTGGTGAAAGATTGGTTTGATGAACAGGAAAGTGAAGTTGAACATCTCCCATGGCCTGCACAGTCACCAGATCTAAATATTATTGAGCCACTTTGGGGTGTTTTGGAGGAGCGAGTCAGGAAACGTTTTCCTCCACCAGTATCACGTAGTGACCTGGCCACTATCCTGCAAGAAGAATGGCTTAAAATCCCTCTGACCACTGTGCAGGACTTGTATATGTCATTCCCAAGATGAATTGACGCTGGATTGGCCGCAAAAGGAGGCCCTACACCATACTAATAAATTATTGTGGTCTAAAACCAGGTGTTTCAGTTTCATTGTCCAACCCCTGTTTGTATATATACGCACACACTACCGGTCAAAAGTTTAACATACACTTTCTCACTAAATGGGTTTCTTTATTTTCATGACTTTTTACATTGTAGATTCTCATCTAAGGCAACACACTTGTTAATGAAAACACAGAGAATTATGTAGTAAACAAATAGTGTGAAATAACTCTAAACATTTTTTAGATTATTACAAAGTAGCCACCCTTTGCTCTGATTACTGCTTTGCACCCTTAGCATTCTCTCCTTCAGCTTCATTACGTGGTCACCTGAAATGTTTTTCCAAAGAATCTTGAAGATCTTCCCAGAGGTTCATTAAGAGATGGCCAAAGGTTAATATTTCAGTCATCACAGCAAAGGGTGGCTACTTTAAGGACTCTAAAATATAAAACATATTTAAAGTTATTTTACCATTTTTTTTTTGTTTGCCTCATAATTGCATGTGTTCATTCACTGTTTTGATGCCTTCAGTGAGAATCTAGGTACAATGTAAATAGTCATAAAAATAAAGAAAACCATTAAATGAGAAAGGTGTTCTAAAACTCATGACTGGTGGTGTAAGTATCAACATGATAATGAGCTTGGCCTATAAAATTGTTTTGCAAGTTGAGCAAGTGAAAATAGGTTGTGATTTTTTTTAACAAATTAACCGCTCACAATGCTTCTAATGTGTGCAGGAGACAAAACCAGGAGTTGAGACATGCAAGCCAGGGACTCTGATACAGATCAGATTGGACCCGGACATTCCTTGTTCTTGTCCATATTTTTTCCAAAGGTTCCTCTGTTTGGTTAGACTGGCTCCCAGCCTTTCCAAACTGTTAAACTTGGTTATTGCTGTGTTCAACCTTTCCAAACCAAATCTAAAGTGGTAAAGTAAATATCTGGTGGTAAACTTTAATCAAGGCTCTTTGGTCGTAGTCTGATATGTATGTGGGATTTGTATGGCTATATTTTGCTACATAAGCACATTTAAGCATTTCTTACACTAATTTAGAAATTAAAAGATCTTGGTCCTCAGCTTGAATTTTTCACTCTATCACCAGTCATTGTAGATTAGCACCAAAGCCAGCCAGAAGTAGCTCATTTATTGTTTGAATGCCTGCAAAAAATTGCTTTGTTTAATGCAGAAACCATTTACCTGAAATAATTTTTCCCATTTTCACGTTCCTATCCAAACTGACCGTTGAAAAATTACCCAGTAATACCGAACCTGAACATATTGTGCATATTGTGAATGTTTTCTCCCTGTTACAGTTAACCCTGAGCGGTTATCCCCGCTCCCAGCAACATTATCCTTTCATTATTCCCAAAAGGATCCCATGGTGCGTAAAGTGCAGGGAGGTGTGGCTCGGTTCGGATGACATCAGCCTCCTGCTGGATATGTGCATGTATTCAGAGTCTGAGTCAGTTCGGCTCCTGGAGAACCAGGAGCTGCAGCCACCATGAAGGTGGAGGAGCTGTCTGAGTGGAACCTGCAGTGCAGACCAGCACGGAGCTGATCCCGGACTCGCGGCGTGCAGTGGACTTGGTCCTGTCTGAAGGTTCGTGGGTTGAGGTCCCTCTTGGATATCTTTCTGTGGAAAAGACCCGGAACTCTGTGAGGGATCGGTGCCGGTCCGAACCGGACAGTGGGGATGGATCCCTCCAGCTTGTTCCTGTTATTTCTCTCTCTGGCTTTCTGTATCCAGGACGGGTTGTGCCAACATCTGAACCACTTTATCCGGCCTATCCCCAGCGACTCTCTTCCCGTGGACGTCCTGAAGGAGGAACCGGACCCGATGCTGGACCCAAAGGAGAAGGACCTGAACGGGACGGAGCTCAGGAGCCTCCTGGGTAGCCACTTCAACCCGGACTTCATGTCCGTGTCACCACCTGAGGACCTTTACGAGGATGACCCGGATCAGATCCCAAAGTTCTCTGGACAGCACCTCCATGGTTCGGAGCACCTCCAGCTCCGAACCCTGGAGCTGGAGGTGCTATTCGGAAAGAAGCAGAAGGCGAACCGCAAGCTGCGCAGGATGCTGTGGGCCTACACGCTGTGTCCGGTGGTTTACGCATGGACCGAACTGGGCTGGCGGTTCTGGCCGCGCTACCTTAAGGTGGGTAGCTGCTACAGTAAGCGGTCCTGTTCGGTTCCGGAGGGGATGGTGTGCAAACCTGCAAAAGCGACACATTTAACCTTCTTGAGATGGCACTGTCTGCAGAAGAAGGTTCCGCTGAGGTGCTCCTGGATCCACATCCAGTACCCGGTCATATCCGAGTGCAAATGCACCTGTCCCACCTGAGGACCAGTTCGGCTCAGTTCTGAACTGGCAGCTGCAGGGAGCTATACACGTCACTGTTCACATTTGCTCCGTGAACTGTTCAAATCTCAGAGGAGAATCACTTTCAGCTTCTTCAAGATGTTCGGTTCCCCTCAGCCTGTTTCCTGCTGTTCATCTTGTTATTTCAGGACTAAACTTTATAAATGATGATCAGTTTTCTAATCAAAGCTATAAATCGTGTGTCTGCATCTTGTTTATGTAACTGAATTATACTTCAGTTTTCAGGTCAGGAAAATAATCTGAACGAATTTCGATTGTTTCCTGCAAGAAGTTCTGTTTAAAACTTGGAATAAATTCCTTCCGTTGCCTGTAAAGGTGAACTCTTTGTTAGTTTATTCACGAATATGTGAAGATTTGTTGAAACTGAACTGTTCCTACACTGTGGGATCAGATAATGATCAGACACAACAGATTTATCAGTGATCAGGTATTTTACTGGGAGTTTTTATGATGTTCAAACCTCCCAGTCACAGGGGCATCCAGGGTTATTTCGACTGCTTGGAGGGAAAAGTCCAGGATTAGACAGTAACAGCAGCTAGGTCCATATCCACAAGACACAATTCAAAGGAATCAACATCGGAATAAAATGTAAATAAATAAATAGATAACGTCACATTTGATCTTACTCAGCTTTGTAGTTGCTTGGACATGATGACAGAGATGAAAATGGCCAGAATCATTCTGAACTGTTGTGCTTAAAATAACTTTTAAAGACAGACATGAATTGTTTACACTATTCTGTCCTGACCTTTTGTCAGAAAATCCTGACCTTTTGTACCAAAAAAATGTTTGTCATTTAATGTGTACAATAATAAAAACTCAGATTTCTTCAAAAAAAAAAAAGTTTTTATAAATATCGGTTGGAAAGTTATCTGTTTTTAGTGGCAAACTTTGATGTCCATAATCTGTAATACAAGTCACTAACTTAAATGTCATTTATAACATGTGTCACCGTTTATCAGAGAAGAAGGGAGATCATACAATATGCTTTATAAATATATAGGCCCAGGCGCGTAGTTAGACCTGGGCTTCCGGGGCGGAAGTCCCGGATGTTTTCTGAATAGCCCCGGACTTCTTGATAGGAAGAAATTTAGAAGTATTAAAAAGATGCAGCCACAAAATGGTATTGGACTTCACATTTTTCTTTAAAAACAAACAGATTTTTTCAACTGTGTTCCATATAATCACTTCCCGCTCCACCTAACCTGACAATGAGTTAAAAGGAGAAGACCAAAAATAGTTATTTGCGCACTCGCAGCACCATGAATGCGCAACTACGCGCACAGCCAGAGACGGACTCCATTCTGGAGAAGTCCAGAACAGCAGTTTACTCCAGGTGGGCCTGCCTCCTTCATTACCTGAAAAGTTACACTGAGCGCCTCAAACAGGGATCATTTCAGAGCAACCACAGAGCCAACCGGAGAGGGGGAGCCTGGTGTGTGTGTGTGTTCAGGAACAGGTGGAAGCAGAGCGGTATGACCCAGACAAACATAGCGGTAAAACCTGAATGCTGACTCAGGATGGGCTAATTCTAAGTTACAGATAATCACTGATTCACTCAGCAAGGCATGAGGTGGAGGTTCACTCTAATGAGCATCATCAGGGTCATGGTGAGGAACTTTCACCTGAGCTACAGATGAAGTGAAATGTGGCTGTGATAGAAAACAATAGCAACCTTCTCTGTGAGCTTCTAGCCGGATTTGCATCATAATGTGAAAATATCTGGTCCTTCAGTCAAAATAAAAGCATTTAATCCTAACGTAGCTGAACACATTAAAAGGTCCTTCAGATCAACACATTACATCTCAAGGCTGCAGTCAGTCTTATAGTCTAGTTCTACATATAGACAGAAAAAAGTGTTGCTCAATAAACCAGGAAAATATCTCCTGGTTCCAGTAAGACGTCATAGAAACTGCAAAAGTAAACCTCCCTCTTCTCTTTCATATCTTCTGTGCTGATTCTAAACATACAGCTCTGGTTTTAAAGGATGCCGTATAATTAAGAAATAAATCATAGCAATTAATCACAGGTGGACCATTGATTAGTTAACTATTTTATTTTTCTGAATTACACATGAAATATTATATAAACTAAACTAAAGATACAGTTTTACTGAAGGTGAGACATACATACTATATGTATACAGTTATTAATAACTGTAATATTAGTACTAATAAGGTCCAGGATGAGGCTCTATGCTATATTTTAAACACCACTATTTAACACCCTTTCCTCTCAAAGTGTTTAATAGTAAGAACTGCACTAATGTCTCACATGCTCAGTGCAGAACAAAATACTTTGTTGAAAAATGTTTCTTTTATTTTTTTTGGCAGACCAAATTTCTCCAGAAGTGGAATGAAGGGCTGAAAAGATGTTGATAAAAGAGAACAGGTTCATAAAAGATGGAACAATTTTCATAAAATGTTTCAAAAGCTCTTGGCATAATAAAATAAATGTGTTTTAGGATTTTATCATTTAACTAAGATTTAGGAAAATCAACTTTATACCACTTTCCTTTTTTGAAATATAAGAATAAAGACAATGGAGCCTCAGGAGTGGAACACTTTGATGAGAATGTAACGTTTAAAAAGGTAATTTATGTAGATGAAAAAACAAGCACATTTATCTGGCCCATAGTAAACATCTCTGAGTTTAAGAAAAACTTTTGTCAGCGAAAATTCAGATTAAGTTCTTTTCTAAATACCTCAACATGTGTCATTATTTGCTTCAGCAAAATGTTTTTTCATCAGGCCTAAACTCTGTTTCTCCTTGTCCTTCATTCAGCTTCTAACAAAAATTAAAAGTTAAATTATTGCAAACCTTTTTTGTTTGATTCACAATAATTTACATTCAGTCTAAAACCAGCCGAGACAGAGAACTGGTACAATATGTCCTATATTATTAAAATTTTAAATTACCTATAAATTGTCTTCTTGAAATCTAAATATTTTGGATTTGGGCTAAAGCCCCCAATTCTTTCCCCTAAAAAACGCCTTATTCTGCCCCTGGGACTGCTCCTAATGAGGATCAGACCATCTAAGTGAGTTGGTGTAAAGTGAATAAGGTAAAAAATAGACTTCATTCCAGCTGTGCAGAGTATATCGTGTTTTACCTGTGGGGAACTATCTGCTCATCCAATTCACATAGTGTTGGGATGAGCTCATACACTCACACACACGTGCGGATCAAACTGTGGCTGGTGTGCATTGAGCCAACCGGAGAGATGATCAGGGTATCCTGATAACAATCAGGACTTTGGCAACTTGAAGGAGGAAAAGTAAAGCTTAGAAAAAACACATTATTTTACCATTTTACCATCTATAACTTTTTTCTTGTAGTTTTCTTATATCTAATTTGAAACTCCTGAACTAGCCAATGCACTGAAACAATCTACAGCATGTAGTTGTGGATATATATATCAATTGTGGCTTTTATTTTTTTTTGCTGAACAAGGCTCACACACATTTTTCTAGAGTTTTCCAGTATCAAAATCCCAGACTTTTCAGTGAATCTTTGGCATACTTTATAGTCCAGTGCAAACATTTACTCTTATGTCACCCAAATTGTGTTTCTGCTTCAAGTGTTTCTGTAGTTTTAAAAAACCCTAACTTAAGGCTTTATATTTAGTCAAAGCATTTTGGGTTTTTATTATCTGAAAGCCATTATCATTAAAATGACAAGAAATAAAGGTTTGAAATATTTCACTTTATCTGTAATGAATTTATATAATTTATAGGTTTTCCTTTCAGAAATGAGTGACAAAAAATATTGAACTTTTTCAAAATATTCTACTTTTTGGAGCTGTGATTGTAGAATCAATGTGCAAAGTACTTATTTGTTGATCAACTTATTTGATAAACTCAGATTATAATGGGTTAGAAAGTGAAAGGTTCTGGTAAAAGGTGGGGTGCTTTCCCTGGGTCTATGTGAGGCTTGGTCGCAAGCAGAGGAGTTCCAGCATCTTGGTGTTCCTGAATAACATCAGGATGATCTGATCCATCATAGTGAAGAAGCACTTGAGCTGAAAGGTGAAGCTCTGATCTACTGCACCATCTCTGTTCCAACTGTCTCCAATGGTCCTGAGTGATGTATCTTCAAGAGGGTAAGAGGCAGGGTACACCTGGACAGGTAGCCAGTACATCACAGGGTGAAAGAAACAAATTAAAACAAATCTCACACTGAATTCTGTGAATACATACATCACCATAACTAACACTAGATTTTCTCTGTTACTACTGTAGAAAACAATAGCTTCACTAAAGCTTTCAAACAAGTCACGGGTCTCCAAAATGTAGAGAAATATCATGGCTTATAAACGGTTGATCATTTAATTGTTGTAATTATGAATATGAATATATTATTTCATATTAATTCTTTAATATTTATTAAATAATATTTCGGTCAGTTAAGGGTTGTCCTGTGAATACCAGACAAGTAAGGCGGTGGTATTAGGACAAAATTGAAAGGGGTGAGCCAAGCTCTGACATTATTGAACAGCAAAACTCTGCACACTCATGGAATGAATTCACACAATTTCTTAAAATACAAGAATTTATTAACAAAAATAAGTCAACTCAAAGTCAAACATATTTCAATCAACAAACTCTTTACTATGCTAAAACAATCCAACTAAACTACCAAGCAGAATTAAAGAATAGGGAAGACTAATGGGCTATGTACAATATAAACAAGTTGATTAAAGATGATTGAGAACCATGACCGAAAAGAATGATGCAACATTACCATGCAATGTTTATGTTTGAGAACCAAGGATTATCTTGAAGAATCTGGAAGTGAAGTTAAGTTAGTCTTGGAACCAATTTAGGCAATAATCAGCAAACCTTTGGACAGCCATTCATAAAGCAAGAACAGATAAAATATTATTTTAATAAAATAATATTTTAAAGAATGATTCGCTGATTATAACCAACCTTCTGGATGACCAATTCTCAATGGTGTTTAATTAGCTGCCTTTATTTATTAAAATAACATTTAAAGAATTATTTTGCATAAGAACCAAATCTTTGAGAAATGGGCTTAATTGTATTGCTTAGTTATTGAGTTTAGTAAAATAATATTTAGGGAAATATTATACTGGATTGAAAACCAACAACCTTTTTGGGTAAATGATCTTTAGCAGGCAAGCACGTGTTCTTAGCTGTTAGGGGTTAAAGCTAACAAAAGAAGGTTATAGCTTATCATCAGAATCAAACACATAACTTTAAAATACCATTAATAAAAGGGTTAAAATGCATAAGCGTGGACAGCGTGTTATGGCCGATTTCTGTGTTTAGAAATCATCCTTTAAATAAAGTTTGTATTAACTTTAAAAAAAAACACAAACACAGAACACACAAACTGAGCACGTGTGCTGAGCAGATAATCTGCTGGCACTAAGATGGCTGAGATTTCAACACAAACAAAACCAAACTTCATAAAACAAAAAAATGTTTAGATTATTTCCTTCTAAACTACTTCTCTCTGCCCAAAACAAAACCTCTTACGTGAACCGTGGTGAGGAAAAGTTGTACGAGGCGACGAAGTTTGAAGAAAGCATCCACAGTGAACAAAGGGTTAACTACAGCTAACTTCCGTAGCTGTGGGATGGAGCGGCTCGTTCTGCCGGCCGGCCAAACTGCACGTTACAGCTGTAGTCACGGTGATGCGGTCTCGTCCTTCCTTCAGACCGGAAAAACTGCTCTACTCAGCGTTGTAGAGAAAGGATCTCTGCTGGGAACTCTCTGAAACACAATCTGCTTCTGTAGACCTCAGAGAGAAAGTCAAGCCATGCTTGTACCTTAATTATCCCTGTTTATGAATGAATACCAGATACACAAACAGCATTTCATTCCTACTTAACTTAGTGCATATGATCGTGTGATCGTATGACACTCTTGGATCCAGGTTGAAGAGTTATGTCTGTTGCCAGCAAAGAGACATTGGCGCGCTGTGTCTCTTCGTCCAGTTCCGCTGGGGACCCACGTGGAAGAGACAGGAGGTAGCAAAAGCGGTGTTTTTATTTGGACAGTGAGGTCACAGGAAGTCCACTGTTACCCCTTTTCCTGGCTGTGCTGGAAGTAGGCTTAATGCGATTTATTTTGAAAGTTCCAGAAAAGTTCTTACTGGCCATTCATGTTGTCCCCATGGCTGGGTCCCAACATAATGTAGCAAATTATTACATTAGTGTTAAAACATTTTTCAGCCTCGGTAATAATATGTGTTATTTCTTATCAGTTTAAAAAAATCTATAACAGTCAGTTCTGAAGGATCATATTATGATACATATTTATTCTCAGAATCCTAATATTGACACTTCTGTTAGAAACTGAATAATTATATTGAATCTAGTCCCTAATAGAATCAATCATTATTTTATTAATAATCTCACTATTAGATCTTGATGATTAATTAGGCAAAGAAACAAAATATAATCCTAACCAAACAGAAGTGTAGTCCACTTTAACCGAATTGAGAATGAACATCCGGGGGTCTTTCTGCATGGAGTTTGCATGTTCTCCCCGTGCATGCGTGGGCTCTCACCGGGTACTCCAGCTTCCTCCCACAGTCCAAAAACATGCCTGTTAGGTTTATTGGTCACTCTAAATTGCCCTTAGGTGTATGAATGACTGTGTGCGTGGTTGTTTGTGTGTTACTCTGTGATGGACTGGTGACCTGTCCAGGGTGTACCCCGCTTCTCGCCCATAGACTGCTGGAGATAGGCACCGGCTTCCCCGCGACCCACTATGGAATAAGCGGTAGAAAATGACTGACTGACTGACTATTCAGAATATAATTAGCCTATTAAGATCTAAGATTCAAGGTTTGGGGTACAAGGTTACTTTATTTATACCCATAGCTAGATTTGTTCTGCAATAGTTTAAGACACATATGTACCCACATACACTGTAAAAAGTAAAAACATGAACATACTTACATTCATTCGCACATAGGAATGCTCAAGGTGCTTGAGGCTCCACAAGTCAAAACACAGCAGGACACAAAAGAGGGCCAGACTTTAAAATTAAAAACCGGACTGTAAAAATAAATAAAAAACAAATAAAAAGACCAACTGAAGTAGACATACTGGGCTGTGATTAACAGTTTTTTTAAAAGAAATACAAAATCCTTCAAAATCCATGGAAGTCCATTAAATTCCTTTAAAAGCCATTGAGAATGTCAGCATAATTTCAGCTTGTTCATTTCAGTAACAACAGTAGGAACAAAGGTGTTTTTAAAATGTCTGGTACTCCATTTAGGGACCAAGAACCTCCATCTGGAGGGAAGAAGCTGGAAGAAGAGGCTATCCGCTTTACCTGCCTGATGTACAGGGATGCAGCTGACTGTTGGGACTCTCCAATCAGTCTGGAAACAATCTGCTGCAGGGAACTCCTCTCTTTCAAGGTTGCATGACCACACCATGACACTAGAGAAAAAGATACAACTGATTTGATAAAAGCACAATTAAATATGGTCCTTATGGTTCGACCAATGTTAAAATGGCTGAGTTTCCTTTGCAGAAAAGCCGTACAGAAAAGGCCTTTTTACACAGTTTCACAGTTCGCTTCAAATTTTAATTTTCCATCTAAAGTAGTCCCTTAGATATTTATATGTCTGCACACTCTCAGTGGCTTGGACTTTACGTAAAGTGACTGTGCTTGTGAGGTTTCCTCTTTAAACCAGTGATCATATCTTTGGTCTTATGATGGAGGTAAGACTCCTCACACCTGTTGGACCACTTGTTTGCTGAATATTGGACCATCTGCACGTTGTTGGACGTCACTGTGCCTTTCCAATGACATCGGCCATTTTGAATCCAGGACAGTCCGCTCCTACATATCCCGTCGAACATTGCGACTGATATGACGGGGCGCCCCAAGTCTGACATCACAGGACGCTATATATGAAGGCACCCAGTTTGAACATAGGCCTTCAGCTGGAGACCATGTCCGGTTACCAACATCTGAAGCATCACCTGGAGAAGAGTCCCGAGTGGATCTCATTTATTCTCTCTCGTTGGCCAACGAAGAATTCATAAAAGAGGTTTCTGGACTAAGAAGGCCAGAAATTTTACTTTGCCGATCGAAGACGCGAGTTTAACACGTAACTAAAAAACCACGGAGTTTCAAGGAGCCACCTTGATGGTCAGATCATATTTTCCCTTTCGCCAAGGAGGCCAGAGGACGAAGATTGACCGCTTTTCCTGTAGTTTACTGTGGACGCACATTAACTTCCAAATCCCAAAACTTTATGTACCGTGCTGGAAGCCGCTGAGCTCCCCATCTTGTGTGCGCTTTGCGGGGTTGTTGAACACCTGAGAGCAAGTGCAGGTGCGCTGTGAGACTGGACTGTTAAAATAACCCCATGGTGAAATTCCCCATTTCCTTTGTCTTCAACCTTACTGCTTGCTCGCTTGCTGCCAAAGGTTTTATAACCCTTTGTCTGCTCACCTCGCAGAGTTGGAGGAAGTTTTATGACTGAGTATAACTGAGTTACAGTGGAACTGCGCCCCAACATCCTCACCACCACATCCCTTTTGTCATATTATCAATTTTGCCATAACTGCTGGTTTGATCCCATACACTGCTGTTTTGCTTTATTTTTGTTTAGTTAGATATTTTACCCCTTTTGTTTAGAACTTTGCATGTTTGAGTAGGTGAAGATTATTAAATCAGAAGAACGGACTGTATCAGGCTGTGATTTAATAAATATTCACATAGATAAAGAGAAGGCGTTTCTGGGTTTATTTTGTGCAAAAGTGATTCGTCAGTCAAGATAAGGTTAAAGTTCCACACATTTCGGCAGAAACGGTCAATTAAACAGTGACATCTCTGGTAATAGTTATTAATTATTACTGAGTATTTAACGGTTGTAATTATCAAAGGTGTTGAGCCACAATTACAACACCAGAAGACATCTCTGGTCTCGATTCATAAATGAGGATTTTGGTTAAGAAATTAATTTTGTCAAATTATGATTTTTAATTATACTTATTGATAAAGATTAATTAATCAATAATCAAAATTCCACACCATTGGGCAAAGTCATCAGTCACCGGGCTGTGGCTGCTTTCCAGGTGTTTAAAAAGCAGATTTAGCAGAGTGAGGGTCACATCCTCCACTCCTCTGTGAGCCTGTAGGCAAACTGCATGGGGTCTAAAAAATGTTCAGTCTTCTTTAAAATTTCACCTCTAATGTTGTGAATTGGCGCTATATAAATAAACTTCATTTGAAACTGAATTAATTAACCTTTCAAAAATGTCATTTTCTACCGCTTATTCCATAGTGGGTCGCAAGGGAGCTGGTGCCTATCTCCAGCTGTCTACGGGCGAGAGGCAGGGCACCCCTGGACAGGTTGTCAGTCCATCGCAGGGCAACACACATGCAACCATACACACACTCATTCATACACCTAAGGGCAATTTAGAGTGACCAATAAACCTAACAGGCATGTTTTTGGACTGTGGGAGGAAGCTGGAGTACCCAGTGAGAACCCACACATGCACGTGGAGAACATGCAAACTCCATGCAGAAAGACCCCAGGCTGGGAATTGAACCCAGGACCTTCTTGCTGCAAGGCAACAGTGCTACCAACTGTGCCACCGTGCAGCCCTTGATAAAGATTAATTAATCAATAATCAAAATTCAAACATATGGCGTTCCTTTGACGGGCCTTAAAAAGACAGACATCAAATCACTGTTGCACAGAATAAACAATTGTGATCTCCGTTAACTGGACGTTTTATTGTGAGATTTTTGAGTTTCGCACAGAACGTTTGTGAATTAGGGGATATTTTGACTAGGGTTTGCTCAGTTCTGCTGCAGAGGATAAAATAATCTTTCAGAGGTGTTTGTTGTGGATGCAAGGTGAAAGTTGGTTTAACTTGTGGAAAATTGAAAGTTAATTTCTAGGCGGTCAGCCTGCTGGATCAGCTGCAGAAAATCAGCGTTGATAAGCAGCAGACCTGCCCCCAGTGTCCGCTGGGCATAATTACAGTTGTGACCAACAACCTCCTTGTCAGGTAGAGAACAACACCTACATCTGGTGGCCATTTAATAAATTACAGTTGCAGCTGGATTTCCCAAACTGCAGACCTGCACTCGGTGCCATCTGGGGGTCACTAGTGAGAATTGCATTTCCTACCTTGAATTTTAATCACCCAATTCATTAACACAGGCAGATAATTCCAACACCTATGATCAAAAGGGCATAACTTAAAGTTGAAAGTTGAAGTTACAGATCATTCATTACCACTTTTGGATAAAATTTAAGTGTTTTTGCTGGGTTTTATTGTGTGAAGCATGTTTTGATCTGACTCATAAAACTACCTTAGTTGTCTAACAGGAAGGTAGGTGATTAATATTAGAGAACACTAACATTTATTTGAAGCTAAGAACAGCATTGAATGTTTTAGTTTCATTTTCCCATTTTTAAAATTTTATTTTGAATTTGGTTTTGGGTTATTTCAAAATTATTTCTCTTCTTCTTTCTTTCCCTTTTTGGGTGTGTTTGCTTGATTACTCTCATTAAAGCATAGACTTGGGTAAGCCACAGTTTGAACGGTCTAACCTGTGTGCCCATTTTAAGCAAACCCATACACCTGGAAGATACATATATGAATTAGACATCTAGCTGAACAGCTTAGCCTGTTGTGTGCTGCTAATTAATTTTAGCAATCCTTTAATCATAGAACAGCCTAGCATGTTTGTGGGCTGCAAATTAATTTAGATATCATTTAATCAATGAACAGCTTAGCCTGTTTGTGTGCTGCTAATTAATTTAGTAATCATTGGTCACTGAACAACTCAGTCTGTTGCGTTGCTGCTAATTTCTTTAGTGGTGGTTCATAGATAAACAGTTTTGTGTGTGTGCATTGTGCATTTTGGGCCAAAGATGGAGGGAACATCCCAGACTGCAGCTGGAGATGTGTGTATGGTGGAGGACCCCATAGGAATGCAGGCACAAGAGGTGATTGGGTCATTGATTCTGTTGTCCCCAGAGGAGCGTAAAGGCCTCAATGAGTATGGCATTGAGCAATGTGAAGCCAGGATTCAGGAGTTGCTCCACGTCATTAAAAACCCACCGAAGGACAGACGGGTCTCAGATGTGTTAGGACAGCTCACTCCGTTATATCAGCGAAGGTTAATGTTGGAAGTTCACCAGCGCGTTAAACTGCAGTTCGAGCTGAATGATACTTTGCAGACAGTGGATGTCCTTAGAGGTGAAATAACAGAAGTTGGAAATAGATTGGAAGAAATAGAGGGTAGCCATGCCACCCCTCCACCCCTGGAAGAATGGGGGGACGAACTGAAACCCACCTCACAGGTTGAAACCTTTGGAGGTGAGCCACACCTGCATAACCCTGAGAGAACCTGCAGGTCAGATCTGGAGGATGTAGAAGCTGCTCTCCAGAGATTACCTTTCCAGGCTCATGGGGTTCCCCATACATCCACCGAGGCAAGAACAGGTGTAAGCAGTCAGAATAGGTTCAGTGGCACTCCAAGGTTATTACGTTGAGGTCAAGTACGGTCAGAATAATAAAATGGTTTTTGGGACAAGGGTTAGCAGAATGTCAGCACTGTGAATGTGACACCGTAGCGACCACCATTGATAAACCTGCCACCTCCTAGTTTTCCTCGAGCCACCGCTATTTCGATGAAAACGTGTGCGAAGGGCTTCCTAGAGCCTACATTGATGGGTGCGCCTTTCTTCATGAGGGTTGACTACACGCTGGTGTGGGCATCATCTGGGTTGGACACCACGTCACCGAACCAAACCACTACCAACTGGGGCCGAAAACAAGTCAATATGCAGAGATCGCAGCAGTACTCATCACCCTCCAGCAGGCTACAGCCCTGGACATTAAACAACTGGTGATCTGCTCCGACTCCAACTATGCTCGGCACAGTTTCATCTCCCACCTCCCGTTGTGGAAAGAGAATGGAATGAAGAATGCCAGGAATAAAAAGGTAAAACACTCTGAACTCTTCCTTGCATGTGATCCTCTCACCACAGAACAGGGAATGGTAGTGTATTGGAAAAAGGTGAAAGGTCATTCCCGGACGTTGGGCCCAGACAAGGACGGAAATGATGAAGCAGACCGTCTAGCCCGATTGGGAGCTAAAAGTGGAAACCCATGGAGTTTCCAAAAAGAACAGCTTCCTCCCTCTCATACCCATGTCATCTGTGCCGTTACTCGGCGACAGACGAAGGAGAGGCGTGAGGACCCCCAAAGCTCCGGGGAGATTCTCCACCTTGGACGAAAACCCAGTGACACAGACTTGGCAACCATGCAGGACCAAGACCCGAACCTCCACACCATCAGGGAGCTAGTGGCCAGCGGTCTGTCAACGGAAACGTTGCCATTGGCGACGGGCGAGACCAAAGAACTGAGAACCCTCCGACGTAACCTGTCCCACCTGAAGCTGGAGAAAGGTTTGTTAGTCTACACCCACAACGGGTGCGGGACGCCCCGATGGGTGGTACCAACTGACCACAGGGGGGTCATGTTAGCCTACGCTCATGACTCTCCTGTAGGGGGTCACAGGGGTCTTAAAGCCACACTCCACACCCTACAATAGGTGGCATACTGGCCTTCGATGGCTCACGACACCCAAATCTGCATCCAAGGATGTTTGACCTGCTGTCAGTTCCAACCGTCACAACCGCTCGGTTGGGCTCCACTTCAGTGAAGGGGGGTTACATTCCCCTGGTCCCACCTGCAAATCGACTGGGTTGGACCAGTCCCCAAATCGACCAGAGGTAATAAATACCTCCTAACAGTGACGTGCAGTTCCACCAAGTGGATTGAATGCTTACCTGCACCAAACGACACAGCTGGAACCACAGCTGTTCTTCTGCTGAACCATGTTTTCAGCCAGTGGGGTCTTCCCCTGTCCATTAACTCAGACAGAGGGACACATTTCACCTCAAGCGTCATGACAGCGCTGTTTGACATTCTGGGAGTGGAAGTAAAATTTCACATTCCCTACCACCCTCAATCTTCGGGTCAGGTGGAGCGGATGAACCATACCATAGTGGCCATACTAAAGAAGTATGTTACCAGCAACGTAAAGGACTGGGACATCAAACTCCCTTTAGTCCTGATGGCCATCCGGTCCCGCCCCCCCAACGCTCTACAGGGGTAACACCCTTTGAGATGATGACTGGAAGGCAAATAACCCTCCCACTCCATCTACTGTACCATCCAGAAGATGTGAGTGTGACAACTGCCTACACAGCACACCAATATGTCGCAGACTTGAAGGAGCACCTCAGATCTACATTCGCTTGGGCGCAAACAAACCTGGAAGCCAGCATAGAGGGCGCAAAAGCATATTATGACTGGAACGCAGCCCACCGTAAATACGAAGTGGGCGAAAAAGTTTTCTATTTCAGATTTGGCCTACCAACCGGGCGTTCTAGGAAATTTCTCCCAAAATGGGCAGGCTCCTTCGAAATTGTGGGGAAACTCTCACCAGTGGCCTACAGAATAAGAATCTCAAAATCCAAACAGGCCCCGATGTACAAATGGGTTCATGCGAACCAGATCAAACCCTACAACAGACTCTCCTCCACAGGAACAGGGATCCCTTCCGGAAATGAGGGAGGAGAGGGTAGCGCATAGGGTCAGCCAGATAGATGCATGTAAAATAAACTCCACACTAACATGCACTAACCACTAACAACTCCACCCATAAAAACAAATTCCCTTCTATAATCAGGATTTCTCTGTTGCAGGATGGAGGTCATCTGGATGATTGGCATTCTTGTTGGCTCCACACTTGCTCTACCAACCGGTGTAATAGAGATAGGACCACCAACCGGCACAGTCCTGCAAGACACCCCCGGGCTCCTTATTATGCACTGTAGACTCCACACGCAGAGGGTCTTCGTGCGCCTAGACCCGTGGGACGTGTACCGCAAACACATCCGTCTTCTGCCACTGATGACTGAAGGAAGACCTCAGGGGACTCAAACCCCCGACACCATAGACCATGCCAAACAAACTACAATCTATATCCTCAAACAACTGCAGAAATTCATGGTCACCGAAGAGGACCTCAGCGGCAGTAAACGCCCAAAGAGATTCCTAGGTGGATTGATAGCCTCAGCTGCGACGCTGGGATCTTTGTTTTCCATTGGCCTTTCAGCAGCAAATTCCGTTAGCCTGAAAACTATTCAGAGGCACGTGCAAAAATTGGATGACGAAATGCCAGAAATCCATCAAAGACTCCTCCTCCAACAGAGACTATTAGAAATACAAACCAAGACCCTCCAGGGCACCGTGGTTACTGTAAACTTACACTCCACTCTTATTAACAATACCCTGCATGCACTGCAAACCCTCACAGAAGTGATCAAGAATGATTTGATGTACACAGAAGAGATTTGATGCAGGACCTGATTAAGGAGGTTGGTTCATCGGTAGACAGCCTAACCGAAGGATGGATACCCACTTACCTAGTTCCGCTGGATTTGGTAGAGAAAATCCTGAAGTCCACCACAACAGACACCTTACAATCTCCGCAAACACACGTAGATTATAGCTTAGGCAGCGCAATTCAAATTTTCGTCAATCCAGATAACTTAGAGATAGGATTTATGCTAAATCTTCCTATCATCGAAAGAGCAAATGTATATAGGCTTAAAACAGTGTTAAACGTCGGGTTTTGGAAGGGAAACACACACGTACAACTAAAAACCCAATCACTCTTGGCTTACCACGATGCCGACCCAAAGCTTTATTTGATTCCCAATTTAGACCTGTGCACCAAAACCAATAGCTATATATGAAGGCACCCAGTTTGAACATAGGCCTCCAGCTGGAGACCGTGTCCGGTTACCAACATCTGAAGCATCACCTGGAGAAGAGTCTCGAGTGGATCTCATTTATTCTCTCTCGTTGGCCAACGAAGAATTCATAAAAGAGGTTTCTGGGCTAAGAAGGCCAGAAATTTCACTTTGCCGATCGAAGATGTGAGTTTAACACGTAACTAAAAAACCACGGAGTTTCAAGGATCCACCTTGTTTTGTCCTAGTCGACTTTGATGGTCAGATCATATTTTCCCTTTCGCCAAGGAGGCCAGAGGACGAAGATTGACCGCTTTTCCTGAAGGTAACTATGGACGCAGATTAACTTCCAACTTCCTGAGTATAACTGAGTTACAGTGGAACTGCGCCCCAACATCCTCACCTTTTGTCATATTATCAATTTTGCCATAACTGCTGGTGTCAGGGTGTGAGATTTTGGACTTTGTTCATGGTTTGGTGTTTTTGTTTTACTAGATGCTCTTGTTTGAAGTTTTGTATTCTTGTTCATCACTTTGTGTTCTGACAATTCTGGTTTCCTTTTGCCTCCCTGTCTGTTCTCCTCTCATCATTAGTTTTCCTCTTTTAGTTCTTAATTTCTCAGTTTCTGTTCCCTTTACATTCATTGTCCCTCTTAGCTCTTTTTCTTCTGTTTATCTTTATTCTCCAATTCCTCCTTTAACAGGTTAGCTTTAGTTACTGTTTACTTTTATTCTAATCATCTTTTATCCTGTTCTGCTTGGGTCGGTGTTTCTCCTTATTGGTTAATCTGTTTCACCTGCTCCCTCTGCCTCCCAGCCTCCTTGTGTCACCTGTTCCCTGTTCCTCTGATTACCTGCCCTATTGTTTCTTGTCCACCTTTGTCTGTAATTAAGTTTGCCTTCGTCCTTTGTTCCACGCGGTGTCGTTATGTCTTTTCAATGTCCTCATGAGATGTCTTTTGGATTTTGTCCTTGAACTGGATAATCTTGTCACCCTGCACCTCGCCTGCATGTAAGTGGACTCGCTTTAAATTAAAGGAGTTTTCGACCACCTCTCTGCTTTTCTCCGTGCTTGTCTGCCTTTTGGTCCACCACAAAAATAGAATTATGACAGCTGGTTGCTGTTTTTCTTTATTTTTGTTTAGTTAGATATTTTACCCCTTTTGTGTAGAACATTGCATGTTTGAGTAGGTGAAAATTATTAAATCGGAAGAATGGATTGTATCAGGCTGTGATTTAATAAATATTCACATAGATAAAGAGAAGGCATTTCTGGGTTTATTGATAAAGATTAATTAATCAATAATCAAAATTCCACACCATTGGGCAAAGTCATCAGTCACCGGGCTGTGGCTGCTTTCCAGGTGTTTAAAAAGCAGATTTAGCAGAGTGAGGGTCACATCCTCCACTCCTCTGTGAGCCTGTAGGCAAACTGCATGGGGTCTAAAAAATGTTCAGTCTGCTTTAAAATTTCACCTCTAATGTTGTGAATTGGTGCTATATAAATAAACTTCATTTGAAACTGAATTAATTAACCTTTCAAAAATGTTCATTAAGACTGAGGTCAGAGCTACTGGTCCACAACAGCATCTTTCCAGATAGTAGGAACATGTTGTGCTTGCAAAGACTTGTTATAAATTTAGTGAAACACAGGACTCAGCTCATTGGCACAAGATTTAATAGACTGGCCACATACATTATCAGGTCTGTGGCTTTTGTTCACTTTTAATCTCTGAAAAGCCTTTTTAACATCTTGGAGGTTTATGTTTAAGTGCTCTATGTCTTTCAGGTTATGAAACCTTAAAGACACAGAGGACTCTGTTTTGACTTGTGGAGTATGTCTAAAACCTGAGACAGATCTTACAAACATATTGCACCGATCCAGTCTGACTGCGCCGGATTGGTGCAGTCAGACCAATCTGGCCTTAATCCCGGATTGGTCCGGGATTAAGACGGAACCAATCTTCTCAACAATGCTTCAGTTTTTGTTAAAAAATTAGATATACTTATAGTCAGGTAATCTAACCTTATCAAAAGTATCTATCTGTCTTTTTGTCTCTGAAAGGGAAATTTAAGGTTTTAGCTCATAACTTGGAGTTCTAAGTACCCTTGAATTTTGATGAAAGTGTGGAAGAGTGCAGCCATGAACGAGGCACCATGGAAAAATATATCTCTGAATCTCTGGCAGCTGGTATCATCCATCCATCATCCTCTCCACTAGGTGCTGGTTTTTTCTTTGTTGGGAAAAAGGATGGATCATTACGTCCTTGTATAGATTACCGCAGAATTAATAAAATAACTGTAAGAAATAAATATCCATTACCTTTACTCTCTTCTGCCTTTGAACCAGTACATGGTTCCACTGTTTTCACCAAATTGGATTTACGCAATGCTTATCACCTCGTCCATATTCGCAAGGGGGACGAGTGGAAAACTGCATTTAAGACGCCTTTAGAGCACTTTGAGTACCTTGTTAGGCCTTTTGGACTCAGCAATGCGCCTGCAGTATTCCAGGTGCTAGTCACTGACGTTTTGAAAGATTTTTTGAACATTTTTGTGTTTGTGTATTTAGATTACATCCTTATCTACTCTAAGGACATCACTGAACATCGCCATCATGTCTGCTTAGTTCTACAATGTCTTTTGGAGAACCGACTATTCATTAAAGCGGAGAAATGTGAGTTTCATAAGGATTCAGTCACCTTCCTGGGATTTATTCTAGAGGGTGGACAGGTTTGCTCTGACCCGGCCGTTGAGCGGGGGATGATGTCGGGCTCTGGGAGTTCCTGTTTGTAGTTATGTGCCTGCTATTTACTTTGCTTCGCCTCTAGGTGTCGCTTGTGTGCTGTTGGGTTTGGACAGGTGTTCTCCATCTCCTTGATCAAGCTGGGAGCTTTATAAGAAGCATGCTGCCAGCACTTCAACGCCTGAGTGTTTTGCCTCTGTGGTACATTCAACTGGCCAAGTTTATGATACCCATGTTTATTCTAAGCTTTGACTTATCAGTCTTGTCCTCGCTTATTTTCCAGGTTCAGTTTTAGACCCAGTTCAAGCTCCTTGAAGAACCTACCTGACCTCACCTCCGTTGCCAAGATTTCCAGTCAGGCTTTGCTGGCAGCCGTTGGACTCCATAACCTCAGCTTTTCTGAGCGAAACCTTTCCACCCTCCAGTAAGCGGCACCACTGGACCAAATCAGTAAGGAAATGTTAGGTTTAAACACCAAACACTTTCACAATTCTGCACAAAGAAAGACACAGAGAAGTTAGTTCATTTTAACCTGCAGGTGAGAGTGTTTCAGAGGCTGCTCAGTTACAATCCTCCACCAACACTCTGAGACAGCCCCTGCTCTCTCTGCCTTTTATTCATAAGAGAAGAGGCCCTGGTTACAAAATGTTCCAAGCACAAAGGGAGGGATGCACACTCATAAGATTGGATACAGCTGCACCGACAGAATGTTCTAGAACATCCTGTCTCTATCTTGCAGCTCTTGTACATATAAGATATAATCACTCTGAACAGCAAGCTTCACTTCTATTAAAGTTAAAACATATATAATCATTAATTAACCCTAACATTTTCCTCCTCTTTATAAATGTTTTAACACTTGATACATCAATCATTAACCTTTTCTTCTCAGATTTTCAGTTAAGACATCATGGTGTGTTTTATCTGTACATGTCATTAAAAAAGTAGCAGGAGGTCTTTAAGTTTACTGTATACAACTAATTGTCGTCAGGGTCAGGATACAGATCAGGGAAATGCAGAGAAGTCTCTTCTTCTTCCTGGTCATCATCATCATCATCACTGGCTCCTTCTGTCTCCTCAGGTCTCAGGAGGGCATACATCTCTGACATTTCTGTTTTGACTGGCTGAATAGCAGAGGTTATTATGCGAGTGCACAAAGCTCTTATACACGGAATACAGCAACATCCACACAATGTGAGAATAGCTGCAAAGACTGCTATTGACATAAGGATAGACAACACTAATTGTTTATATTTACCAAACATTTCTCCAAACCCATCCCACATTGTGGTGTCAACTCCAGAATGATCTTTCATTTTGCTGTTAAGTGACCTAAGGCCCTCCAGGGCCTTGGTGAGGCTCCCATCAGCTGCGGTGTTATTTGGAATAAATGTACAACATTGATGCCCAAATATTGAACATACTCCACCTTTTTCAGCTAAGAGCATATCGACAGCAATTCTATTTTGGAAAGCCATTAAAGAGGTAGCTGACAATTGTTCATGGATGGCTGAGAATCCTTCTTCAGTTTTATTTCCTAGTCGTTGCACATTGTAATGGATGTAATTTATTCTGTCAACATTTTTATTTATTGTGCACCACCAGCATATGGTGGATTCAAAACCTGCTGCTACTTGATCTGCTAACTTATATTCATCAGGAACTCCTCTTGGTATTCCTATGCTATCTATATAAGTAGGGTCGTCTTTACTCCATCCTGATCTTTTTTCTCTATTTTTCCAGGTGTGTGGAAATATGCTGGCTACTGTACCCAACAACTCTGCTACTGAGAGTGGAATAACAGACACGGGAAATATTAATGACACTGATGCACACAATCCAGTTGTGTTGTATGGCAACCTGTCATACAGTTTATCGTCTCCACACCACCACCAGATGTCGCTGCGTGCTTTAGGTTTAAAGCTGACACCTACTGCTATGATGGAGTGACATTGATCTTTATTGAGTCTGCTTATGTTTGATCCCACACCTGTTCGGTTTATACAGGAAAAATTTCCTGGAGCAACCTTATTTGAAAACATCGGTTTTTGTTTTTCGGCGGTAGTCAAAGGATAAATCTTATCCCACATAGTACAGTTTGTTGAGAGTCTTGTGCTGTTCATTACTTCTACTAAGCATTTTTCTGTCAACGTTGAGGGGACCACCTGTAACAGTGGTCTGGCTCCCATACATACTACACAATCTGTTTTTACTGCCTGGGCAGCCTGTTCTGCCATTAAAAGCCAGTTGTTATCTATTTTAGATATTCCTGTAGATATTTTGAACCAGTCATCTGGGGTTACTGGTTCTGTCTTGAACTCCACTAATAGTTTTAGCCCCATATGCCATTTGTTTGTTTTGTTTTCAGGTGTGGCTGCATCATGCCGTATTACCGCAAGTGGCTCAGTAATGTTTTTAACGCATATTTGAATCTGCCAGTAATATTGGCCTTGGCTAGAATCTACATATGGTGCCGCCACAAAGTCTGTACATCCCGTGTTGTTGGGGGAGATCACAGTCAAGGTTAGACCTCCTCCATCTTTTATCAGGGTCAATTGTCTTCTCCATTTAATTGCTGGACCTGTGGACCAATCAGACCAGTCCTGTCCTGTTTCTGCTACTAAGTATTTCCAACTCCACCATTGCACATCTCCATAGGTCAAATACCACTCCCACTTCTTATACAATGCGGCATGTTCATTTGTGCCATCACGTGCTGTTCCAAGCGTTCCCCAGGGTATTTTTACTGTAGTGGTTTTCTGTACTGGTACACATAGTTTTGTGGTTCTGATGCTTACATCATTTGGGCAGGAATTAACATTTATTTGTCTTTTACTCAAATCTTTTCTTTCTTCGTAAAAACGTTCCCATAGTAAAATAGCTCCTACAATTACCACTGAGATTATTCCAGCTACTAGCACTATTTTCTTGTGTGTGGGGGTGTACATCTTACTTATAGATTGGAACCTTTCCTAAGCACCTTTAAACAGAGTTGTGGAGATCTTCACCGGTTTGAGACAATTGTAAACTATAATTACAATTCCCTTTGTAGCCGGACTTTCCTCTGTAGGTTTGTTGAAAAGTCACAATGCTACAGCAGATACCACAATGCTATGACCACAACACAAATTATGATGGTTAGAATATACACTGCTATTAAGAAACTTATTTTAGTCATGTTCTATTATTCTTTTACAATGTGTCAGATGGATCCATGAGTTTCTTTCTGCAATCTTAATTGCAGTTCCAGTGGTCAACAACACCTGATAGGGCCCTTCCCACTTAGGTGAATGCCAATGCTTCTTCTTTATGCTTTTTATCAGGACCCAGTCTCCAGGTTCAACTAATGGTTTTTCCTGTGTAGACACAAAAGGCTCATGGTCACTTGCGTGTTCATCTGTTTGTTGTTTTTGCTGTAACATTTTTCTCATGTAATCTGCTAGTGTGCTTTCATCATCAGTTTCCCATTTATTTTTAAAGAATGGTAATCTATATGGCCTCCCAAACAGGGTTTCATAGGGTGTTAGTCCTCCTGTGCTTGTGATGTTTATGTAGAGCTTTACTAAGTCTAAACATTTAGTCCATGGTCTTCCTGTTTCTTCCATGCACTTTTTTAATCGATTTTTTATTGTTCCATTCATTCGTTCTACTAGACCAGCGCTTTGAGGGTGATAAGCGCAGTGATGTCTAAGATCCATTTGTAGGGCTTCTCCTATTTTTTCTATCATTTGATTGACGAAATGAGTTCCATTATCACTATATATTTTTTCTGGAATTCCATATCTAGGTATGATATCTTTACATAGTGCTTTTGCTACAGTCAATGCATCAGGATTTTGTGTAGGAAATAACTCTATCCATTTAGAAAAAGAGTCTATTATTACTAAACAGTACTTTTTTCCTTCACTTTTATTTAATTCTATGAAATCCATATGTATGTGTTGGAAAGGATATTTTGCTTTGGGGAACTGTCCCCTTTTTGGTCTGAAGTTCCCTTGTGCATTGTGTTTGGCACAGATCAAACATGTTCTACAAAAATTTTTTGAATAAGAGTTAAATCCATATGTTGTGTATATTTTGTTCACTAATCCTACCATTCCTCCTCTCGAGACATGAGAAACTCCATGACTCGATATTGCTGCCCATTTGTATAGGTTTTTTGGTAGGATAGGTTTATTTTCTGGTCAGGTGTATATTCCTTCTTTAAGTTGAGCTCCCTTTTTTAGCCAGGTTTGTATTTCATTTTGGGGTGATTGTTGTTGCATTTCCAGTAATGTTTCATCTTTTAGTTCCATTGTTACTAGGAGAAGACTACTTGGTTGTTGTTCTGCAGCTGCTTTAGCAGTTTTATCAGCAAAGGCGTTGCCTTTAGTCACAGTGTCTGTTCCTGTGGTGTGTGCTGCACATTTGCATATTGCAAGCTTTTTTGGCAGTTGGACTGCTTGCAATAGCTCTGTTAATAGTGCTGCATGTGTTACAGGTTTTCCAGTGGAGGTAATCATACCCCTATTTTTCCAATGTTGTGCAAAAGTATGCGTTGTTGCATATGCATACTGGCTATCAGTGTATATTGTTGCACTTTTTCCTGTCATTAATTTGCATGCTTCAGTTAAGGCTACTAACTCAGCAGCTTGCGCTGAGTAGTGTGAAGGGAGTGCTTCTGCTTTTAGTACTTTATTAAGAGTCACTACAGCATATCCGGTTTTTGTTTTACCTTTCTCATCCTTTTTGGAAGACCCGTCTACAAATAATATTTCTCCTTCTGTCAAAGGAGTATTTTTTAAGTCTTTTCTGCTTTTTGCTATTTCCTCAGATAATGTTTCACAATCATGAGTTTCTCCATCCTCCTCTGTGGGGATTAATGTTGCTGGGTTTAGTGCTGTACACCGTTCTATTTTGAGATGTGGTTGTGACAGCAAGATAGACATACAGGAAAGATGTCTTGCAGGTGACAGAAAACTCATTTTAGTTTGCAAAAGCAGTGCTGAAACTGCATGGGGTACTTTCAAAGTGAGTGGATGGAATAGTACAACATCTGCGCTAGACGTGACTGCTAGGGAAGCAGCCACCACTGCTCTAACGCAATGTGGAAGGGCACATGCCACAGCATCCATTTTGGTTGAATAGTAGGCTACTGGTTTATATTTACTTCCATGTAGCTGTGTCAACACGGAGGTCATGAAATTTCCTTTGCAGTCTACCATTTGTACAAAGTCTTTGTTGTAATCTGGTAATGCTAACACACAACTTCCCACCATAGTTTGTTTCAATTTACAGAGTGCATCTTCTGCTTCAGAACTCCATTTTAGGTAGTCAGACATTTTAAGTTCCTCTTTGTACATCAGGCTTTGCAAGGGTGCTGTTAGCTCTGCATAATTTGGCACCCAACTTCTACAGTAATTAGTGAGTCCTAAAAAAGACATCATTTGTTTCTTTGTCAATGGTTTTGGTGCTTGCAGAATTGCAGTTTTCCTTTCTTCCATTATTGTTTTTCCCCCTGAACTGAGCTGATGGCCCAGATATTTCACACTTTCCTTACAAAACTGTAATTTGTTTTTGCTGACTTTGTGGCCTTCTTTAGCCAAATGTTTCAGGAGTGCTATGGAGTCTTTTTTGCATTTTTCTTCGGTTTCAGATGCAACTAGTATGTCATCCACATACGTGAGCAATTGGCTCTGTTGTGGTGGGTCAAAAGTGGCCAAGCTGGATGTAAGAACTTGGGAGTAGATGGTGGGGCTTTCACAATATCCTTGTGGTAATCTGGTATAAGTGTATCTTTTCCCTTTAAAGGTGAAAGCAAACCAGTATTGACTGTCTTTGTGTAGTGGTACAGAAAAGAATGCATTGCTTATGTCCACCACAGTGAAGTATTTTGCTTTTGGGTTCAAAGAGTTTAATAACGTGTGTGGATCTGCTACACACGGAGATCTTTGTATTACTGCATTATTTACCGCTTGTAAATCTTGAACCATCCTCCATCCCACAGATGGGGGTGCCTTTTTTACAGGGAATATTGGTGTGTTACAGGGTGATTCAGCACACTCAATTAATACTCCAGCCTTCTTTAAATCTTCAATAACAGGTTCTATTCCCACCATTGCATCTGGTTTTAGAGGATATTGTTTAACTCTGGGTCTGTACTCTGTTTTTGGTCTTATCACAACAGGAAGTGCTCCTTTTACCAGGCCAACATCAGTAGGTCCTTGTGACCATAGTCTCTCAGGAACTTGTTTAAGTAGTTCCTCTTCTTCTTTTGTGAAAAAGATGTGTCATTTTTGTTTTGGGTCTAGGTGCACTCCAGCCTGGACAGTTACTGTCCAGAACAATGCCTTTTTGGTCATTTCAGTGGACTGGCTATACCATGTGTTCATGCCGGTTACCACCCAATCCCTTGCTCTTTCACCTCTGTCCACTAGTTTTGCTAAGTCTTTCCATTCTTCCTTTTTGTCTTTGCATAAGGATATGTGTGGCCCAGAAAGTTGTCTGAACAGTGGTTTGACGGTTTCTGGCAATATTACTGCAGCTGCTGCATTTGCTTCTACATCTGAGTACACATATGAGACTGTTATCTTTGTTGGGGTCATCCTGTTCAGTTCACTCATGTACTTGGTGTCTGGCTTTGCAGTATACCACATTGTCACATGTAATTCATCTGGTGACATAACATCTTGTGGGCTCCGCATTGATTGTTTGCCTTCATCCACTAACGATGCCCCTGTTGCAGTTGGCGGTTTGTTAGGGATGTCTAAAGTGTAGTAATAATTTGGTGTTCCCGTCCCTTGTACTACATAGACTTCCTCAGGTTTGCCTCTGACCACTCTCAAACCCTCTGGGGTTGGTGTTAGGCTTAGGCAGAGGGCTATTAAGCCATCTCTTCCTAATAGGTTCACTGGACATTCTGGTAACATCAAAACTGATAACTGACATGTTTTTCCTTCTGGATCTCTGATCCATAAGGGTTCTGTTTCATTTACTTATTCGATTTTACCTTGTGCGGCCTGAACTGTGGTACATTTCCCACTGGGTCTCACATATGGTAATTGTTCTCTAATTGTTGTCCTGCAAGCTCCACTATCACAAAGAAACGTGATAGGTGTGCCTTGTACCAGCAGGGTTATTTCAGGTCTTATTTTTTCAACATAGAATAGGTCATCTAAATTTAGTATTTCCTCATCTTCTGAGGTGGTTTTCTCTTGTATTAAATTTTGATCCAATTCTGTCCCGTTTGTCTCACGATCTAGTCATGCATTTTTAGTTTGTGGGGGAGGACCTCCCCTACAATCCCTGGCTAGATGTCCTTCTTTACCGCAGGACCAACATGCTCTAAGATTTTGTGCTCCAAAGTGTCCTCTACCTCTTCCTCTACCTCGGCCTCTGCCTCTTCCCCTGCCCTGTGACTGTTGATAGTACACAGTGTTGTCCTCCTCTTGGTAAAACACTGCGTCTCTGACTGTGTCCTTTTTACCCTTTTTACTTTTTATAACTTTTTCAGCATGCAGCGCATGATTTATGTAGTCTGCAAGCGAGCCCCCACTCATTCCTATGTAGTGCCGGTTCACCCAGCCATGTATGTCGGGTGTTGAGCCTGAGTGGAGTGCATTTTTTAGTTGCTGCTGATAAGCACCATTTTCATCCTCGCTTGGTTCCAGTCCACTGTGAACTTTAAAAACTTTTGCCATTCTTACTCTATATTCATCAAAAGGTTCGTCTGGTTTTTGTTTACATCTCCCTATTTCAGTATAGTTTGCTCTCTTTTTATATTTTCCTTTTATTCTTTCCAGGAGAGGAACTAACTGGGTTGTTAGCTCTCCGCTACCAGCTGCAAGAGGTGCTCCTAATGTAGTTGATGGATTATAACCTCCCTTCACGTGATACCAGTCAGGGCCAAGTTTGCACATCCATGCTTGTTGGACTTCTATTCCATTCAGATGGTAGGCTTTCCTAAGATCCTCCATCTGCCTCACACTCTCATCCACATCCTCTCTAGGGTGTGGGATTCCTTCTACAGCCTTTTTAACATCATCTTGGGTCCAAGTTCGATAAACTCTAATTATGTCTGATTGGCCTTCTGCGCCTGCTCGTGGGTTAGGGAGTTCAATGAGGGGAAAAGTTTGCACATCCCCTCCTTCATCTAGGGTCATGGGACTAACCCTAGGTAATGGAGATAATAAATGTCCCAATGTTGCAGACCATTTACCCACTGCACCAGTGCTTCGAGTAGCAATTGGTGTTCGTGGTGTATATCCAGGTGGTGATGGTGGTGGTGGAGCAGTGGGTGCATCTATATCATTTCTCCCCACTGCCCCTCCCTGTTGCTGCAGTAACTGCTGTTGCAACGCTAAGTAGGGACCAGAATATTCATTATCTTCCCTTCTGTGAAACATTATGTTCTCATGTCCTGCTTCTTTCCATTTTGCTTCCTCTTTTTCTCTCTTTTGCTCTTCTTCACTTGCTTTTTTTTTCTCTTTATTTTGTCGCTTCCTTTCCTCTCTTTCCTGTTTTGCCAGTCTTTCTCCTTCCTCACGTTGTTTTGCTATTTTAACCCAGACTTGAGTCTGTGTATAACCTTCCTTTCTCATTTGTTTTTCATTATTTTTGCATTTAATTTTTATTTTATTCTGTAATTCTGTTAGGGCACTTGTAGACAGCTTTCCATTATAATTATAGGTTTTTATCCAATAACATAGGGGTTCTACTGCATCTTGATTTTCTTTTTCTACCGCTTTCCAATCTTTGCATGTAAGGTTATCAAGTAACTTTTGTTTCTCTTTACTTTGCCCCTTTCCCATTTTGAACTAAATTTAGATCCAGTATGTTTTTTAATACCTGGTGTATTCTAAATACTGGATTTATGTATTTGAAAACAGGATGGTGATCAAGAAGTCAGTTGTGGTAAAATCCACTTCAACCCTGTTCAGGTGGGATTTTCTTGCCTACAAGCATCCACAAAGGCTCACCATTTACTATCTGTTTTCAGTTTATATGAAAAGTAAGGACCTAATGGTCATTACGATTCCATTCACTCTTCCACACGTTTTTCAGTCACACTTTTTTACGCGTTTTACTCTTACTGTAATTACTTTCACAAAAACATAACAGAGGACTCCGCCGTCCTGTGTAGAGTTTAATTAGTCTATTTCAACTAAGGGAGTCTACCCTCCTGCGGAATTTAACTGTCTATTTTAGTTCAACAGAGGACTCCGCCGTCCTGTGTAGAGTTTAATTAGTCTATTTCAACTAAGGGAGTCTACCCTCCTGCGGAATTTAACTGTTTATTTTAGTTCACCTGATAGTGTCTAGAATTGTCAGGGTTTCTCTATACTGTACTATTTTAGGTCATTTGCATTTCATCACTCATTCCTTTTAAATGAAAGACCTACTCACTGGTTCTCTGTGTCCTCGGGAGTACCGTCAGCCGTCAGACCCCAGCCTGTCAGGGAGGGACCAGTCCCGGAAAGGGTATTAGTACTGTGGCCACAGATTTGTCTGGAATCTCACTCACCCACTGGGATCGTCAAGCGTCTTGGTCTCCGGCTCGAAGGACCATTTATGTTAGGTTTAAACACCAAACACTTTCACAATTCTGCACAAAGAAAGACACAGAGAAGTTAGTTCATTTTAACCTGCAGGTGAGAGTGTTTCAGAGGCTGCTCAGTTACAATCCTCCACCAACACTCTGAGACAGCCCCTGCTCTCTCTGCCTTTTATTCATAAGAGAAGAGGCCCTGGTTACAAAATGTTCCAAGCACAAAGGGAGGGATGCACACTCATAAGATTGGATACAGCTGCACCGACAGAATGTTCTAGAACATCCTGTCTCTATCTTGCAGCTCTTGTACATATAAGATATAATCACTCTGAACAGCAAGCTTCACTTCTATTAAAGTTAAAACATATATAATCATTAATTAACCCTAACAGGAAACAACGAATCAAAGTTCTGATCTGTGGAAAGGATCAGTTATCAACGTGACCAGGCTCACCAAACTTACCAGACCCGGAATAACTCCCCTCCGGCAGACCAGCACCTGCAACAAACTGTAAGATACCTCACACCGCAAAATCCCCATTGTCATCATCCTCTACTTGTTACAATTCCATGCAGCCAAGAGGTTCCAGTCCCAGATTCCACCTCCATCGGACCTGTGAACAAATAAACACGTTAAACTTCATTTTCTTTCTGAGTGTTTTCTGCATGTGGGTCAGATTGGCAACCAAAATGACAACATCCAGTTCTGGATCAGATCACTGTTTACTTTTTCAGAACCAACTTGGGTTTCTGCTCCGGGTTCCATCACCCCTCGGTGGTCTTTCTCGTGGCCGGAAAGATTGTCGGCCTCGGTTTCAATAGCTGCTCTGTTTGCCAGAGGAGGTCACTCTGGGCCTGGGAAGCTGTTAGTTCAGCGGTACTGACTGGATGTCATGGTGGTTACTCTTTCTGGAGTCAGAGAAGAACCACTAGAACTTGGAACTGTGCCAAAGCAATCTTCAGGTCTCTATACAGCGGGTGCACAGAGGCAAACCAAACAAAGCTTGCTGGAAGTTTAAAGAATGACACTGAACAAAAATGCATCCCAGTTTTAAAACCAGCATATCATGCTTGTTTTATTTGCAATCGGGCATTTGCTTGGTGCTGGTTCTGTGTCTCAATTCCTGTAAGCCCCTTTTTCTCACTTCATCTGTTCTTGTTGAACAGAAGTCAACCTATCGATATCGTGTCATCAGGTACATAGGAGTTTAGACCATGTGCAGCTCAGGTACAGTATCACACCAAGATCTTAAAACAATCCATTATCCCTTCAAACCTTTCTGTTCATGTTTTCAAAAAGTGTTAAAGATGAGAATATCCTTCTGGCTGGAGGCAAAAGTCGAAATCAAGGTAACCAACATGGGACAAGAGGAAAGACAAGAATTCCTACTTTTCAAATGTTTACTGAATTCTACTCTAAAGATCATTGTTTTACATGTGTTGATATGCATCTAAATAAACACTTCATCAATCAGTTAATAAACAGACATTTTTTTAAAATCTAATCATTATCTGCAAGATCAACTAGAATTTCAGCTTGGCCCGATAGCCAAATAAAGGGATTTTCAGCTACTCTACTAACAAAGCTTTTTGTTTTAATGATCAAAGCCTACATTTCTAATTTACAGTTTAATTGTCACCCTTATGTTAAAAGCAAACACAGTAGAGATTAACTTTTATAATTTATGGTAAAACTTATTTAACCATTTACATCTCAAAAAATAGCTGCTGTTTATGTTGCAACCTGTTTACAAAAAATCTTTTTTAGATTTATATGTTTAGCATTACTTTACAACAATAGTCATAAAGACATTCAGATACTAAGCCAAATCCTTCTTTTTTTTAAATAAAATCAAATGAAAGAAAATAAGCAAAGGTATAAGATGATTTTTGTGATCTAAATACTATGGTGCCGATGCAGTCAGCTCTAAAATGTTTGCATGGTTCTTTTCTTAACTTTAAATGTTCAACTTTGGACAAAAAAAATAGATTCTTTTATGTATTTATATAAAGTTTTATAAGAAACTGAACACAGTTAGACAAGGCGTGTTTATTTTCGATAGAAACATTTCTAAACATGGTAGTTTAAGGTTTACTGCTCAGTTTGATGTCTAATTCTCCCCTGTTGTGCTTGGTTTTTGACTACTCTGAATACAGTTCAAGTCAGAAAGCAACAAGGATGGAAGTGTGGAGTACTGCCCCAGGCTCTTATCTCTGTAGGTATTAAAGTCGAGGCCATGAGGTGCTTTGATGCTCATCTTTATCTGTGGGGTTTGCAACTGCCTATGGGACCAATCTTCTCACCCACGCTTCAGTTTTTGTTTTAAACACAGCCAATTGATGCAGCTCTTCTGTAACTTTGATGAAGCAAGCTGTTAAAAAGCTTAAAAGGAAAATTGATGTTTTATTTAGGACTCTTCATCCATGGAAAAATTCACAAACCTTACATCTCAAAAAACTAATATATGTGAAGAAGATACTATAGTGTTATTCCTCTGTAAATATATCAGCATTTTTTGTAAAATGTAGATGATAAAACAAGTCAATTTTCCTGAACTTCAAAAAATCATAAAACATTGAAAGAACATAAATTTCAACAACGGCTTATAAATGTATATCTAGACTTCCCTGTGGTATTCTGTCTGAATTTGCTGGATCTTCAACTGAATGAAACTTCATTAATGCCAAAGGGAAATTAGAGATTATAGCGGTTGCTATTCTGAAAGCTTCTCTTAAACAGTCACTGTAGATGGCTACAGCGCCAGTGTTGCATCATACTGTGGAATATATTGAAAGAAAGAAATATATCTGATTTATTGATGCCAAATTTTTCTTTGAGTTATTTCATAACAGACAGAGTGAACATAAGTTGAAAGAAATATTGAGTTGATGTGAACAACTCAATGACATGACTATTTTGTCCAAAAGTAGAACCTTGAAAGGCATAGTCTTTGATGAGCAATGATGAATGGAAGATCTTCAGTTAGAGAACATGAAATTCAAAAGTTAGAGAAAGTACAAATATTTCCACCTTCCACTTGTTTTCTGATCTGGGACTGAAGCTTTAATGAAGGTAAAATGCTCTGCTGGATGCTGAGGTAGCACTGACATTAATCCTTAAAGCTGGCCTTAGTGGACTCAGTAACTAACTGTGTCTGCAGTAGACGGGGATTACTGAAAACAAACCATGGATAAGTTTAGACAGGGTGGGAATCTTGGCATTTTCCACCTGCAGACAGAGAGAATACCAGCCAAACTCTTAAGAAGACCCCGTTGTCTGAGGAGTTTTTCTTCATAGCACAGGAAACAACAGAAAATTCAGGAAGAGTCAAAGTTTCCTCCTATTCTCTTTAGTAATAAGTGCAACTGAATGTGTCTGAAGGCCGCACAGAGCAGTGTTGGCTGTTAGTGCTGTCTGATGAATTAGATCATATGCACACAACATGCCTCCACCTGTCTGCAGCCATAAGGCTGACCTGCAGTGAGCCCAATATGACAGCCAGTTATGTTGCTACAGTCTGCTAAAATGTGTGCCAACACAAAACCTGCAGTTAGGTAATACCAGTTACTGACTAGGAGGCCGTGTGTGTGTCAGGAAATGTTTCTGAGTGTATTTACAAATGCTTGATGGGAAAATCTCCAACCCCCGCAATCTCCAACCCCCACAAAATGTTGAAATGTATGTGTTTTAACTCAATGCCAAGGTGGAAAGATATCAACAAGGACCTTAGAAAAGCAGCTTTTTTGCCCATCTACTTGGGAAGGGTTTTCAGACAGTCTCCAAGTCCATCACTGTACAGGGAAGAAAATTGTACAGTGGGAAATAATTTAATACAGCTGCTAATAATCCCACAGAACGGACATCCCACCTCCACCTGATAGATTCAAAAATCAAAACTTACACATTAGGGATTACCCAAACTGGACCAGTGGCTGCAATAGATTTACTGCATTTACAAGGATGGCTTCTTCCATTTTGTGTAGTTTTCCCAATAAGCCTTGTCTCAGTCCTATGAAGTGTCCCTGAGCACCTTCTGAGCACAGCACCCTGGAACATCTTCTGCCTCAACTCAACCACCCTAACACGTTCCTGCTGGATGTTTGGTTGCTAGTCCAGATCTGTTCTCTGTGGGGAACAACAGATCCCTGCATAAGAGCTGATACGTTTTTACTTCTGCAGACACACTGACCTTCTCATGAAAAACATGGAGTTGAGGGGGCTAGGAGGCTAGAACATTTGAGGCTCTCTGCTGGTCTTAATGGTTTCTGTGTCTCACAGGGGTTTTGGATCTGCGTGCTGTTGGCTGGTGCTACTGATTGTGTCTCCCACAGAAGATCAATTTTAACCAGCTTAAGAGCTCATTTTAATCTTTTGGACTCAGTGCAGTTTTTCCAGCCTCTATGTTTCCCTTTAAAGCTTTCAGTTCTTTTCCTGACCAGGTTTGTCCAAGAAATTGAAACATGAGATTGCTGTTCTCCTGTTCAATCCAGGTGTGCAAGTTCACCCATTGGGGTCATCTACGAGTATGTTTGGACCTTGATTCTTGGTTGGGTCAATCCTGCTCTCGATTGGTGCCACTACTGCAGATGTTGACCTGAAGCTGATCCACATAGATGTGCCCTGTTCCTCTGGGAATGGTGGAGCGGCAGCCTCCGTATCCTTTGAAGTCAGAAATTTTTATAAAGGGGTAAATAAAAACCATGCACAGTTATTTACATCGGAGACAGCGGTGTAAACCGCCGAGCTCCATTTTTATGGCTCCTTCATGCTGTCGCGGTTGCTAGGCGATATCAGTTACGCTGAGGAAAGGGCGGGACTAGCAATGTTGAGCCTGGAAAACCAGTAAAAAAATATATTTGTCGGCTTGCTGTCCCAATACCCACTCTACACCCTACGCCCCTCCATGAAGTGTGTACTTTGTACAAGTGCATGTAGGGGTTGAAGTGCGCAGGTTACAAGCGTGCAAAATTGGAGAATTGGGACAGTAGGGGTTACGTCATCAACTTGCACCTCTGCACCATAACAGAAACATCAAAATGGGCGGGAACCAGCGCTGTTTTCACAATCTTGCTGCTAAAAAAACTATTTAAAACTGCAACAAGCAATTGTTTTGAGGAGAAGAAAGTGCAGGAAGCGACGGAGGTTTATACACCAGACTCTCGCCGCGCCAGTGTTTGTTTGAAAGGTGTGGAAATATAAATGCCTTATCATTAGTAGCTAAAGCTAAGATATATTTGGGATTTGCTGCTTATAGATTGATTATTATTAGGAGTTTTTAGTTATGTTTTTGAGAGTTAGAAAAATCCTTAAACAGTAGCTTCTAGTGTGGTCACACAATGAGTGTTTATTATTCAAGGTTAAAGCTTGCAGGTGTTTTCTGTCTGTATCATGAGAAGCCGGCAGTGTATTAGGGAGGCATGGTACTCCTCTCCCTGAAGATTCCTGAAGATGTGTGAGAAACTGACCTTCAGCAAAAGAATGTGTGAGAAACTGAGAAGGGCTGCACAACAAATGTAAAATGTATATTTCCTGTAGTATGTGTGTGTTCAATAAAAGAACGGTGCAGGGGAGAGAAAAACAGATGTGTTCCTGACTACGCAGATGCAGCACCTCTCTCCCCGGCCGGGTGAACAACTTTATTACTTAGTCCGTGTTTTTCTTTCTTAGAGATTCAAGTCTAGTTTCTCGTACAGAATTAAGATGCTTTAACCAAATAAACGAACGCGCAAGAGTTTAGAAGAACAACACCAACAACTTGGTGACCCCCGACGTGATTAGGACTTTCGGCTAAATCAGAACTTCATACAAAGACTCTGACACCGGGGTACCCCCGCACTTCTTACAAGGTAAGCAGAAACCTATTTAAAACAAACTCTGCACTTTTGGCATTGTCGATAGGCCTAAATTCTTGGTGTCAGATGTCTGAGTAAGTGAAATGTTCTGCTAAATTTAAAATGTGTAGACCAGTGTGTTAAGATAATATAAAAGAGGTAAAGTAAATTAAAGTGAGAAGTGTGTTTCCTGAGTTTGAGGGTTAGAGTCCCTCTGAATAAGGGTCTGAGGCCCATGTGTTTCCTGAGTTTGGCAACTCCACATGTTTTCTGACGAGAATTCATGATTTCGCTGGGTTGAAGTCCCGGAGGGTGGGGACCTCCGAAGTGTAAACAGTTTTCTTGAGGTTTGAAAGAAGGTTGTTCATTGTATTCTTGAGTCAGAAAGCTAAGACCGGGCAAAAACACAAAGGTTTGAATGCTGTGTTTTATTTGAGTTCTGTCTCAATAAAACCAAATTACAGATGTGGTAATTCATAAAACACATAGTCTGAAGTCCCGTGAAGCTATAGGTTACTGTGAATAGTTTGTATGAATTTGTAAGACCAGTAACAGTGAGTGCATGACTGTGAGTTATAAATGACATTTGTAACAAGACCAGCATGAGAAAACTATGAGCTGGAATAGGATAATTCAGCAAGAATAGTTAGACTTGGAGGACATCTAGTGGACTCCAGAGAAAAGTACATAATACACAAACACATAAAATCGATGAGCTGTTCACAGAAGGGATAATCTGTGAGACAGACTTGTTAGGATGAGTGTGTGAAAAATACGGTGTGACTGGAGAGAGGCGCAGCGGTTCGCCAGACTCTCATTGCAGGTGAATGAATGCAGCATTCCTGTATGGAAACCAAACTGGTGTCAACAATGACAGAGTGCTGATAAGCTGCTTGGTTTGGGGGAAAATTGAGGTGTCTTGAGACGTGTGTATGTCACTCTCAAAATAGTCCAGATACCAGGGACACAGCGTGCCATATTTTCTGGACGGCCTCAGTTAACCAGTGAATGAACAGAGTGTAGTGAAGAAAGGTGTGAATACTTTTCAGGGTGCTAATACTTTGTGAGTGCTACTACTTTTTTGAGTGCGAATATTTTTTTGAGTGTGAATACTTTTCAGAGTGCGAATACTTTTTTTTAATGCTAATACTTTTTTGAGTGCGAATACTTTTCAGAGTGCTAATACTTTTTTGAGTGCTAATACTTTTCACAGTGCCAATACTTTTCAGAGTGCTAATACTTGTTTGGGTGTGAATACGTTTGTAAGATGTGAAAACTTTTTAGGGTGCCTAATACTTTTGAAGGTGTGAAAACTTTTGAGGGTGCTACAACTTTTGGTGAAGAATTTATACAGGCTAGCAGGATGGACGGTGAATTTGACCAGGACACAGATGACTCACGTTGGGGTGAAGAGGCACCAGTGTGGAAAACATTTAAGGAACAGGTGTACAGGTCCTTCTCAAAATATTAGCATATTGTGATAAAGTTCATTATTTTCCATAATGTCATGATGAAAATTTAACATTCATATATTTTAGATTCATTGCTCTCTAACTGAAATATTTCAGGTCTTTTATTGTCTTAATACAGATGATTTTGGCATACAGCTCATGAAAACCCAAAATTCCTATCTCACAAAATTAGCATATTTCATCCGACCAATAAAAGAAAAGTGTTTTTAATACAAAGAACGTCAACCTTCAAATAATCATGTACATTTATGCACTCAATACTTGGTCGGGAATCCTTTTGCAGAAATTACTGCTTCAGTGCGGCGTGGCATGGAGGCAATCAGCCTGTGGCACTGCTGAGGTCTTATGGAGGCCCAGGATGCTTCGATAGCAGCCTTTAGCTCATCCAGAGTGTTGGGTCTTGAGTCTCTCAACGTTCTCTTCACAATATCCCACAGATTCTCTATGGGGTTCATGTCAGGAGAGTTGGCAGGCCAATTGAGCACAGTGATACCATGGTCAGTAAACCATTTACCATTGGTTTTGGCACTGTGAGCAGGTGCCAGGTCGTGCTGAAAAATGAAATCTTCATCTCCATAAAGCTTTTCAGCAGATGGAAGCATGAAGTGCTCCAAAATCTCCTGATAGCTAGCTGCATTGACCCTGCCCTTGATAAAACACAGTGGACCAACACCAGCAGCAGACCATCACTGACTGTGGGTACTTGACACTGGACTTCTGGCAATTTGGCATTTCCTTCTCCCCAGTCTTCCTCCAGACTCCGGCACCTTGATTTCCGAATGACATGCAGAATTTGCTTTCATCCAAAAAAAGTACTTTGGACCACTGAGCAACAGTCCAGTGCTGCTTCTCTGTAGCCCAGGTCAGGCGCTTCTTCCGCTGTTTCTGGTTCAAAAGTGGCTTGACCTGGGGAATGCGGCACCTGTAGCCCATTTCCTGCACACGCCTGTGCACGGTGGCTCTGGATGTTTCTACTCCAGACTCAGTCCACTGCTTCCGCAGGTCCCCCAAGGTCTGGAATCGGCCCTTCTCCACAATCTTCCTTAGGGTCCGGTCACCTCTTCTCGTTGTGCAGCGTTTTCTGCCACACTTTTTCCTTCCCACAGACTTCCCACTGAAGTGCCTTGATACAGCACTCTGGGAACAGCCTATTCGTTCAGAAATTTATTTCTGTGTCTTACCCTCTTGCTTGAGGGTGTCAATAGTGGCCTTCTGGACAGCAGTCAGGTCAGCAGTCTTACCCATGATTGGGGTTTTGAGTAATGAACCAGGCTGGGAGTTTTAAAGGCCTCAGGAATCTTTTGCAGGTGTTTAGAGTTAACTCGTTGATTCAGATGATTAGGTTTATAGCTCGTTTAGAGACCCTTTTAATGATATGCTAATTTTGTGAGATAGAAATTTTGGGTTTTCATGAGCTGTATGCCAAAATCATCCATATTAAGACAATAAAAGACCTGAAATATTTCAGATAGTGTGCAATGAATCTAAAATATATGAATGTTAAATTTTCATCATGAAACTATGGAAAATAATGAACTTAATCACAATATGCTAATATTTTGAGAAGGACCTGTATGTGGTGAGGAAGTTGGTGCAGCAGACGCAGGAAGAAAAACAGGCAGAAAAGTTGATTAAGAAGATGAATCAGAAAATACAGGAGGAGGTCGAAAAAGATGGAACTGATGAAAAGAGCAGAAAAAACGTGGGAAGGTGGTATTGGCTGAATATGAAGAAGGCTAAGAAAGAAAGCAAGTTGGCTGAGGAAAAATGCAAAAATAGTGGACGGTTTAAAGGGAAGTTTAAAGAAAGAAGAGATAAAGCGGCAAAGAATGAGACGTTTTGGTTGCAAATGGTGCTGATATGGCAGGGAGGTAAATATGCTATGTTTGACAAACCCCACACAACACCCACCAACACACACACTGGAGGTAAACCGCCACCATATGGTCTTCCTCCTCCAAAATCCGCCACTAAGGAATCTTCTTCTCCCACTCCATTGGGCATTTACCCCACATTGGACATTTCTGGGGGCAGACTGATGATTACTGGTTTGCCTGAACAAAACTCTCTAGCAGGCAGAGCTTCAGCTCCCCCACCGCAAACACCCCCCACAGCATCTTTCTCTACTGTGTCTTCCGGACCTCTGTCCGGTCATATATCTCCCGGAAATCCTTTCTCTTCATCCGATTGTACCTCTAAATCATCCACAGATGAAGAACCCTCTCTTGACACATCTTGTCAAGAGGGTTGCCTCTTGACAATTGGAACGTGCGTCAGATGAGAGAACGTTTCCAACAGATTGTTGACTCTGCAGGTCCTCTTGACTCATCTCTACCCCCACAGCCGCATACCAATTACTGTGAGCTTAACCAAACTCCCACCCAACCCGCTCCTCAACACACTCCACAAACCCCACAGCCAACACAGGGCTCAGTAGTCATGGCCCTTAACGGCCAGTGGTACCCAGGCCCCCAACCCTTGCCTACTCCTATTTACGTTCCACGGACCGTCAATGCTCCCACCCCGGCGGATCCAGCCCCCCCAGTCAATGAGCCCACTAGTCTAGCGGAAGAAAATGAGGAAGGTGTGGGGTCCTCATCCATGCATAGTGGGCCCATACCTAACAGGTATCTTTTGCGTGAGGTGGCATCTAGGGAGCCAGGACATACGTATAATTTACCGCTTCTTGAACAGCCGGGGTCCAGAGGTCAAAGAAAATACAAACCTTTCTCCTTAGGAGATCTCACCACTCTGTGCGACAAATTACCCCCTATTACAGAGGGTGCATCTATTTGGTTGCAAACATTGGATTCTTTAACTGCAGGAACCACTTTCGCTCTAGGGGACTACCGCGCAATTGCAGCACGTTGCATGAAACCACACAGCTGTAGAGAGGTTGAAGCGAATGCTCGCTCCCTTCTCTTCCCAGACACAGCTCATTCCTCTCTCCATGCCCAAGACATAGGGGACGCGTTGAGGGAGTTGTACCCTGTAACCAGGGGCGCACTATCCCTAAATTTGAATGGAATCCAAATACCAATCCAAGAGAATATTTGGACCAGTGTAAATCCATGTGGCAAACACAAACCGGTACTAATCCAGCCAATGATGCCCACAAAGGGGACGAGGTGGTCCATCACGTGGAGGCCAACAGCAGCAACCTTCACTCCAACTGCCAGCCTGGTATGAGCCCAGTCACTGGCCAGACCACCATTGAGGGTCCCCACAGAACCCCCCGGACAGAGGGACTGAGGACCCCTTACTGTCCGTGACGGTGTATGGACAAAGTCTTCCTTTTCTAGTGGACACTGGGGCTACATGCTCAACCATCCAACAAGCCCCTCCTAACACTCTCCACAAGGACTACCACTGTCATGGGGTTTTCTGGGGCTAAACAGGTACTACCTTACACCATGCCCCTAAGAACTGAAATAGGAGGGCAAATTTTGAACCACAGCTACTTAGTGTCCGCAGACACACCAGTAAATTTACTGGGCAGAGACATGTTAATCAAAATGGGCGCAACCATTCTGTGTGGTTCAGACGGACTGCAGGTGCATCTTCCTAATGGCACCCAACTCTCATGTGGCAGCAACACATTTTTTTCACATGGACAGTATTTAATCCAGCCCTTGCCCGATCCTAAGGCTGACATTTACTGGGTCTTGCTACACCCAGAAACCACGGCATGCAGAGGTGTTCTCTCTTCCTTCCTTCGGTGGAAATCCTGGATCTCCACTCTGGCACCCTATGTTCCTCCCCCTGACCCACCACATGTCACACTGTTTTATGACAGAAATAACTGTGAAAGCTACCAGAAAAGCTTTGCTGAAGAGCTGGAGGGTACGACATGGGACATTGTCACCACTGACATTTATGTAGCCCCAGAAGGCGTTGTCGCCTCTGTACAGTTATCAAAAGAACAGGAAGAGTGGTTTAAAATGTGGTGTGATAGCGTTCCACACGTTTCTTTAGCCCTCCATCCAGGACATGAAGCACGTGAGTTAGGGGGTGTGTTAAAACGCTCCCTCTCCCTATAGGATTGGCATCTCTCTTCCACTCCTAACCTCTCCTATTCACCTTCAGGGAACACTTATCACATTCTTAATCATTCCACAGATGTAGGCACCCTGGAACATGTACAGTTAGACAGACATCATGGCAGAGAAAAATCAGATCATCCACTGGCAGCTGCAGTTGTACAGTGCATGCCCTCCACACTTTGGGCAGAAGGTCCTACGTACGTAGGTCTCATACACTGTACTCCTATTACCTTTCAGCTTACTTCTGATCAACCAATCTGGAGATCGCAATACCCTCATAAACCTGCTGCTGAACTGGGCATTGAGAGCACAATAGAGGAGCTGTCGGCTGACTCCTCCTCGTGGAATACACCTATCTTGCCAGTAGAGAAAAAAGGGACAGGAAAATGGAGGATGGCACATGATTTGAGAGCTATTAATGCAGCGCTGTCCACTCCCACTGTCCCAGTTCCAAATCCTTATGTCTCTCACTAACCTTAATCCGGAACATGCATGGTTCACATGCATTGACCTGGCCAATGCTTTCTTTTGCCTGCCTTTAGCTGAGGAATGCAAGGACGTTTTTGCTTTTACCTATAGATCACATAGGTATCGATACACTCGTTTGCCACAGGGTTTTGCTCTGTCTCCAGGAATCTTTAACCAAGTTCTTAAAGACTCTCTACAGGACTGCCCCCTTCCACCACACACCACATTGATTCAATATGTGGATGACATCCTTTTGGCAACGCCAACTGTTTCAGAATGTTTGGAGGCCACGGCTGTGGTCCTCTCACACCTTGCTAAAGCCGGGTACAAGGTCAGCAAATCCAAACTGCAAACTTGCAGAAAACATGTTGACTTTTTAGGTAGAGTTATCTCCCAACCGGGCACTGGGATGTCCCCTACTCATCAGTCAGCTGTTCTTTCCCATCCCAAACCCGTTTTTGTGAAAGACATGCTTTCCTTCTTGGGTCTCACTGGATACAGTAGATCTTTTGTTCCAGGATACACTGATCTCACTGCTCCACTTAGGGACCTGGTCAAAGAGCAGGGCATGAGAAATCTCACTGCCCCACTGGAATGGACTCGAGAAGCTAAGGAAGCTTTTATAGCTTTGAAAACCAGCCTATCCCAAGCTGCACACTTGGCACACCCCGACTACACATTGCCGTTCTATTTAGATGTTTCTGTAACAGCACACACAGCCAATGGCGTGCTGTTTCAGAAAAAAGAGGGAATAAGAACAGTGCTAATGTACATAAGTGTTATGTTGGACAACATGGAACAAAGACATCATGAATGCACCAGACATGCAGCAGGGATGGCCAAAATAATCCAGAAAACAGCCCATGTAGTTATGGGACACTCCCTCCACATTCTCACGTCACATGGAGTAGTGGCTTTTGTGAACTCAAGCCTGGCCAGCAAAAAAGGAAGACAGCAAAACAGTGGTGAAGTGTCTGATTAATCACTACATCCCCAGGCACGGTTTTCCTGCGAAAATCAGGTCAGATAACGGCACACACTTCAAAAATGGAGAACTTAGAGAGGTGGAAAGGTTCTTGGGACTGAGACATTCCTTTGGAACAGTGTACCACCCCCAATCCCAAGGGAAGGGGGAAAGGATGAACCAGACAATCAAAACGAAATTGGCTAAAATCTGTGCACAGACCAAAATGAATTGGGTCACTGCTTTGCCACTAGCCCTAATGTCTGTGAGAAGTTCTGTAAACCAGAAGCACTGACTGACCCCCCATGAACTACAGACTGGACGACCTTTTCCAGGCCCACATACCAGGTTGCCATTTCTAACTGAATGTGAACAATCTATGTCTCACCGTGATTACTATAGATCTCTCCACAGCTTGGTTGCAGCATTCCCAAAACAAGTGGCCGCCCAACCATCCGAGGCTCGAGCCACCACCTCAGACGCGGAGTGGATCCTTCTGAAAGTCATCAAACGGAAGTGGTCAGAGCCCAGGTGGACAGGTCCATTCCAGGTCACAGAGAGAACCTCACATGCGGTGAGGCTCAAGGGCAAAGGAGACACGTGGTATCATTGGAGCCAGTGTGCAGCAGCAGAGGCACCACAGAGATCACTGCCAGAGGTCCAGCAGAACCTGAGGGACAACACCAGCCCACCAGAAGACCCTTCTCACCCAATTCAAGGGGCAGAATAATCCCCTAGGGTGAGAAAGCGTTCATTCTATATCTTCTATAAGTCTGTTGTGGAGAGTGTGATCTCTTCTGCCATCATCTGCTGGGGAAGCAGCATCAGAGCCAGGGACTTAAAAAAGCTCAACAAGCTGATGAAGAAGGCTGGTTCTGTTCTGGGGACTCCTCTGGAACCTCTGGAGATCATTGTGGAAAGAAGGATTCGTCATAAAATGAAGAACATTATGGAGAACCCTGAGCATCCTCTTCATGAGACTGTCCTACAACAACAGAGTGTCTTCAGTCAGAGGATTCTTCAGATCTGCTGTAAGACGGAGCGCTACAGGAGATCCTTCCTGCCCACAGCCATCAGCATCTACAACGGCTCTTTGAGGAAACCTTCATAATATGAGCTATAACAACATTTAATTTTCTTTTGGGATTAATAAAGTATTTTTGAATTGAATTGAATTGAATTTACACCTAATAGTTAGTCTACACCTTAGGTGCACCGTCAGATCAGTGGTCCCACCAATAGGGGCAGAATAATCCCCTGGTGAAACCACTTAGCTCCAGGTCAGTCTACACCTGTGAGTGAAGGCCAGGACATCACACAGAAGAGGCGGATGTGATTGAGCTTTCCTCTCTTTCACTGGTGGTTGTAGCTGCTCTCCCACCAAAGAACTGAAGTGAACATTCTGAACTTTAAAAAAAAAAAAGAATTTCACCATATTGTTGATCCTTATCTTCCTTTACAGGTACCTTTGAAAAGAATGGGAGATCAAAAGTTAGGACCCAGGCCCCTTAAGGGTTGGGTCATGGGAGGTATAGTTGCTGTATCATTTTTCACTGTTACATTGATTCTAGGATTGTTGTATGAACTTCCTTTCCAGACATGCTGCAGTCATCCCAGGATCAATAAAAGACAATCCAAACCCCAGGGTCCAGATAAATGCCTCCAGGCGTTTGGGGGAATAGAATTAAATTACACTCTCGGTGCGACCACAACTTTCCAATTTGATCTCTGCGACGTTATCAATTGTAGCTCTTAACAAATCTCAGGCAGCACATGGTTGACGAGGCTCCACTATTACCTATGCGCTAATGTTGAACTCTCCACACACTGATTCCACAAGTGCAGACACACCCACCCCTTTGTGCGGTAGGGGGTGGGGAAATACTATATATCACAGCAGACCATGGAATACCAATATTTTTAACCCTGACCCGACACCTAAACTTGAAGCGATAAACATATCCCTGATACGCGGTAGTTTACCGAATACCGCCTCAAACGGGCAACAGCCATTCCTTTTAACCCTTAAAGCCTTGACACACAACCCCCTAGGAACACACAACGCCCATTTCATGTTTGGTCTTCGACGAGGATGGAACACACAGAATCCGGAAGGCATCATCAAGATAAATTTCGGAAACCACTCCAATCAGGCAGAGTCAGACAAGGGGAGGATAAAGATAGACTACAACATCTTAAAACCCATAGAAATTATCCAGATGGCCACGGGATATACTGAAGATAACCTCTGGCTCCAATGGATAGCTCAGACTGCCAAAGAACAAAGTAAATCAGATTGTGTGGCATGCGTGGCTGCAAGACCACATTTAACTACTGACCCTGCTCCCCTGTACCCAGAGGACAATTGGGGTTACAATTGCATAATTCAACTGACCAACGAGGCGTCTCCTGCTAACTGTACAACTTTGGCCAGCATTTTCCCTCCCATTCCTAACAATACTAAAACAGGACCTTTCACACCTACTAAAGCCAATGGCACGTATTCTTGCTTTAACTTCACATCATCCACCCCCAAAGTGAATGTGGGGCAAATCCCATCAGATTGGTGTAATATTACTACACCGGGTAACGTTATTGGTCCTTGGGCCAGATCTGGACTCTATTATTACTGTGGTGGACATAGATTACTTACCAACATACCTAAGAATACCATAGGGGTGTGTGCAATGGTGAGATTACAGGCTCCCCTTATTCTTTTGGGTAAGGACCTTAAACGTCTACCCACTAAACATGCCCAACAAACAGCTCTCACCCGCAGAAGGCGACGGCATATTATGAAACGAAGCACTGCTAGATTTGATTTAAGTCAGGGCTCCCCCACCTATATAGATGCTATAGGTGTCCCTAGGGGAGTACCAAATGAATATAAATTGGCTGACCAAATTTCTGCAGGATTTGAGAATATACCAATCATTGCTGGCCTTTTCCCTGTGACCCCTAACAAGAATGTCGACCGCATCAATTATATTCATTACAATATCCTACGCCTCGCGAACTTAACTCGAGATGCAGTTGAGGGACTCGCTGATCAAACAGGACCTACTTCCCTTATGACAGTACAAAATAGATTGGCGCTGGATATGCTTCTAGCAGAAAAGGGGGGCATGTGTGCAATGTTTGGTGATATGTGTTGCACATTTATTCCAAACAATACAGCACCAGACGGATCGGTGTCGAAAGCCTTAGCAGGCCTCAAAACGCTATCCACAACCACGCATGAACATTCAGGTATTGATAACCCATTTGAGGATTGGATGACTGGTATGTTTGGACATTGGTCAGGTTTAATCATGTCTTTGTTTATTTCCATAGCAGTATTTGTGGCTATTATGGTGACGTGTGGATGTTGTTGTGTACCATGTATTAGATCTTTGATTGTGCACTTCATTACTGCAACTATTGAAGGCAAGGCAACCACACCCCCTCATATGATGCCTTTGTTGGCTATCCCTGGTGACGACGAGGAGCCTGAAGGGGTGTTGAGAATTTCATTCAAGTCCGCTGTGCTTAGGCTTCTGGTATAGACGTTTACTTTTTGTATTCTTTAAGTGAAGTCTTAACAGACTTCAAAAGGGGGAATTGTGGAAATATAAATGACTTATCATTAGTAGCTAAAGCTAAGATATATTTGGGATTTGCTGCTTATAGATTGATTATTATTAGGAGTTTTTAGTTATGCTTTTGAGAGTTAGAAAAATCCTTAAACAGTAGCTTCTAGTGTGGTCACACAATGAGTGTTTATTATTCAAGGTTAAAGCTTGCAGGTGTTTTCTGTCTGTATTGTGAGAAGCCGGCAGTGTATTAAGGAGGCGTGGTACTCCTCTCCCTGAAGATTCCTGAAGATGTGTGAGAAACTGACCTTCAGCAAAAGAATGTGTGAGAAAACTGAGAAGGGCTGCACAACAAATGTAAAATGTATATTTCCTGTAGTAAGTGTGTGTTCAATAAAAGAACGGTGCAGGGGAGAGAAAAAGAGATGTGTTTCTGACTACGCAGATGCAGCACCTCTCTCCCCGGCCGGGTGAACAACTTTATTACTTAATCCGTGTTTTTCTTTCTTAGAGATTCAAGTCTAGTTTCTCGTACAGAATTAAGATGCTTTGACCAAATAAACGAACGCGCGGGAGTTTAGAAGAACAGCTCCAACAAAGGTAACTTCAGTGTTATGGCCTACTGACTGCCCAGACTCACTCTGAACCCAGTGATATCTTACAATGTTGAGCCTGGAAAACCAGTAAAAAAATATATTTGTCGGCTTGCTGTCTAAAGTTTACGCAGTTCTTATTATTCTGATTTGATGGCTGGTTACGTTGACGGTTGTGATTCTTCGAAGGATGCAGCCCCTGAGTTTGGTACGGTGGCCCTGAAGTGCAAACCACATCAACAAGTTACTAAACACAACTACAAATTATAAAACACAACATTTCAAACAATGCAACATTTCAAAAAATGCAACATTAACTAAGCACAACAACAAATTAAAAAACACAACAAATCAATAAACACAACATTTCAAAAAACACAACAACATTAACTTAGCACAAAAGCAAATCAAAAAACAACATTTCAAAAAACACAACAACATCAACTAAGCACAAAAACAAATTAAAAAACAATCAGACCAATCAACTGTATCCACCCCGTTCACAAATACCATAGATGTTATGTTTACACACCTTGCTGCCGGGTAACATACCAATGAGCATGGTGCTGCCATGTGAAGGTGAGGAGGTGGTTGCACTGGACAAAATTGGGATGGTGTGCTGTGATCTGACCAATATGTGTCCCAGTATTGTTTTGAAAGTGTAAACCCTAACAGCTTTGTGAAACTTGTGTTAAGCAGAAAGCCGTGTACATAGGTTGCCTTATGTGAATAAATGATGGACAACTTAAAGGTTCTTTTGCATCTTTAATAAACTGTAAATGCATAACTTTCGCAAAAACGTCAAATGGTAAAAACAGCATTACTGTGCGAAGCACTGGAGCTCTGAGGTAAACAGAGGAACAGAGCATATTTAGTGATGTCTCAGCTATATCTTTTCTGGAGTTTCAATAAATGGTACTGTTCTAATTGGGAATGTGATTATTTTCATATGTAAAACGTGTAGTGAGATCAAGAAAAAAAATTTAATTTGACAACTATCAAATACATAAGTAGAAATCTTTTAAAATAAGCTAAATGTTTATTTTTTGATCATAAAAAATATCATGGTGGTTTTATGATTGTCTCCTAAAAAAAATTTTAATCTTTACTCCCTTCAAAAAACTTTGCTTAAAAATTATTTTTTGTCCTAACTAACAAATAATGGAAGATGATAAGCAACTTCAGAGTTATACAGTTGATTCTTGAATTCCATTATTCCATAAGTTGCTCTGGATCCATAAGTAGGTAATGTTTTAACCCTCCCGCAGTCTTGGAGGGGTTGCATGGACCCTGCTTGTGCTACCCAAGATTTTCCCTGTCTCTTTCATGGTTTTCCCACACACTGGGCTGCAGGGGGCTCTACACATCACATTTCCGACCATTACTCTAGGTTTCTGGTCCTGCGGGGGTCAGAACAATTCCAGGTGCAGTTCTTTCTGGGGCCTCCCGTGACATCTGCCTCACTCTGTACTGGCATTTAGCCAGGACAGCGGGAGGGTTAAAGAATTACTTTACATTAAACTTTTTACCAACCTGTATATGGCCAGAATTTTTGTTTTACAACTACATGTTTCATTTACAATAGCTACTAAACACTGATCAACACACTTTTTCTTCTTTTTAATTATCTTCAGGTAAACTCATCAGATAACTACAGCACAAACAGAGACAAAATGTTTGTAGTAAAATCTTTATTGGAACAAAAAAAAAAAAAAAAAACAGATAATCAGCCAGCAAGTACAGGAAGTTGATACATTGACTGTCTAATCATAAGCTATTTAATATAATTTAAAAATGTAAAATAAGATGAGGAGACAATGGAGCAGACCACAGCAGGACATGATGGTGAAGATCCCTGGGAGCTTGTGGGAAAATGCATCCAAACCCGGAAGTGTGCTCTCTCCTCCTGCAGAACTGTCTGCATAAAACCAGGAACAATTAGTTCACACTTCACTAAGGTTTACATGAAAAGACAATCTTGGGAAAATGTGTGTTTTATGTACAAGGAAAGTAATAATAATATATAGACTTTATTGATCTCACATTGAAGAAATTGTCCTCTGCATTTAAACCATCCCTTAGGGAGCAGCCCAGGGAGCATGCTAAGGGCCTTGCTCAGGGACCCAGAGTGGCGGGCTGTATTTCGAATCCGGGTACTTGTGGCCTATAACGCAAATCCCCTACTCTAACCACTAGGCCACCACTTCCAAGACAAAAGTGAAAGAGTTCTGTTTGATAACTAGCTATAGCCCTCATGTACAGATGGCGACAGTCCGAGACAAGACATTCTCGGCTTAAAACTACTTTTGGTCAGAAAATAATAGTGGTATGAAAACGATAAATGTCTGTACTCACCTTCTCCATTGACTGCTGCTGGTGAGTGCATTATGGGAAACCTAGCTTACCCGAGTCTACAGAAGGATGCATCAATGCATCCTCGATATGGGCGGAACAAGAACTGTGCCAAAACTTGCTTTGGTCCGTCCAACAGCACGATCAATCAATCTGCGATGTCCCATGTCTTCCACTGGTACCTACCTTTTCTGGTAGGTTAATATTGTTTTTTTTTTAAATGTTGTTGGGTTTTTTGAAAGGTTGAAAGTGTTTTATAATTTATAGTTGTGTTTAGTAACTTGTTGATGTGGTTTGCACTTCAGGGCCACCGTAGTTTGGACATTGTCGTAGGTTCTGTTTACAGCTAAATTTATTTCTGCTAAGACCCAGAAAAAACATTAAATATCCAACAGGGGGCAGCAAAGTTGGTCATAGTGACTCCTTAAGAATGTATTTTGTATTAGAACTGCAGATCTTGGGTCAGGGCGGGTCATACACTCCCCTACACAGGTCTGTAGGGGCCCATTTCGTCCCCTCTTCTTGATTGGGACTTACTTCAGGAAAATTCCACCTCTCTGCTCAGCTCTGACCATAAATCTGTAGCAGCTTCATGGAAAGACAGTGTCTGTCTCCAACATACTTGACCTTCTGTGTGCAGTGTTCAATCAGGGTTAATGTTGCCCTGTCCACAGTCCTGTCTGTCAACCCATTTTTGCACTCGGTCAGTTTGAGTGTGGCTTATTTCTTTACTGAGGTCTGCTCTGTCCATTAATGTCCTCATCCATATAAGCATCATAGATTTATCAAGTAAATCTGGGATCTACATTGCAAGCTGGAATTAAACTGGGACAATTAAACTGCATTTATTATTTTAATTTTGATTTTGATCTTTACTTTGAAATGTAATTCTGGCAAGAATTAGTTTGTAAAGTTCCACTCTGATATCTGGTAGGAACATAATTGATTTAGCTTATTTATATAGCATCAGTTCACAGCAAATGTCATCTTAAGGCACTTTCCAAGACAAATTGATTAGTGGATGGCTTCCTCTTGGAAGGTGTCATAACTAAACACAGAAATAGCCTCGACAGACAGAAAAAAAACAGAGAGTGAACTTAAAGTCATTATCAATAACTAGTGCAGATAATCTATAATTGGAGAGTAGTAGGAGAAAGTAACAAAATTGGAAACGTGGTCAGTATGCCCCCCAGCAGCTTAAGCCTATAGCAACACAACTACAGAGTGGCTTAGGATAACCTAAGCTACTCTAACTATATGCTTTATTTATATTCAATTCAATTCAGTTTTATTTATATAGCGCAAATTCACAACACATGTCTCAAGGCACTTTGCAAAGTCAATCTAATCGAATTATACAGATTTCAACTCAGGTACATACATTCCAATTAATCCTAACTATCAAACAGTGCAGTCAGATTTAGTTTATTATTCAAATTGGTTAAAAAGTTTTTATATCTAAGCAAAACTAGCAGATTGTATTGAGTCAGTGACTTGCAGCATTCATTCCTCCTGGATGAGCCTGTAGGGACAGTGGACAGTCGCTTGCATTGTCTTTGCAGCAATCCCTCATACTGAGCATGCATGTAGCAACAGTGGAAAGGAAAACTCCCTTTTAACAGGAAGAAACCTCCAGCAGAACCAGGCTCAATGTGAGCGGCCATCTGCCACGATCGACTGGGGTGTTTGAGAGAACAGAGCAGACAGAAAAAGAACACAGAAGCACTGATTCAGGAGTACTTTCTGTAAGAAAGAGAAATTAAACATTAATGGTTATAGCTCCTTTAGTGGCTTCATCTAGGAGACAAAGACAGCTAAGCAGATGAACTCTGAGTCAGTTTTCAGGTCTAGAGTATAAAAGAGAACACATACATTTAGTCGCAGTAGAAGTTCAGCCAGTAGCTATGTCTAGGAGAGACAGGGTTACACACTGAAAGACAGGGCCAAGTGTATCATCTGTATAAGGTGAGCATTAAGTTGTTGGCAGCAGCAACTCAGTCGATACCCTCCTCCAGGAAGGTGCCACAGCTAAACACAGAGCCGGTTAAGCGCTTAATATGTGAGAAGGACAATTTAAAATTTCATTCTGGATTTAACAGGGTCTGCAATGTAGAAAAGATGAAATTTTGCTTCTTGATAAAGAATTGCAATGATCCTGCTTTCTTCTGGTAATACTGCGCAATAACCTAGGGTCCTGCCTTATCATTTCTTAAACTGCTGTTTTCTATGCCAATATGGATAAATCTCAAACTAAGTTTAATTCAAGCTGGTGTTTCTATTTAACTGAGTTTCACAAAAGGTAATGACCAACCTTGTGAATTTTAACTTCATGGACTAAGAACCATTACAACAAACGTTTTAAGGAGTTTCTACATCTGCCTCTCTTTCCAGACTTTGCTTTAGTTAAAGTTCAATCATGAGCTGAAAACAATAATGGAGAGGAAAGGGAAAATAGTTTGAAAGAAAACATGAGTTCAGTCTGCTCAGGGAGAATCTGTGACCAAGCACTGCTTTGGCCTCAGTCACACTGAGAGGTCAATTTAACAAACAGGTGCTGTTTATTACTTTGAAGCCGTGGCTGGTTAGAAATGGTTCATTCAAATCCGACTTTCAGTGTGGTTTTGTTCTTCAATTTCATGGCTGAGATATGATCCAGGTGTTTATAGGAACTGACACACAAATCTTACTTTTTCATCTCTGAATTACCTTAACAATGCTGTTCTAAAATATTTTAAATACAGTGTAACTTTGACAAGCACATTGGTTTTTACTTACTACTTTACTAAAATTTAAAATATATTTTTTTCTTTATTCTGTTTTTGAATAATTCATTTTTTTTATCTAACACTAATGATTTTATTTTTTTATAATTATGCTTCGGATTTGAATTATGTAGGGCTCACTCTAATTAATTTTACAAATCTTTACAGTGTTTTAAACTTCCTCTTGCCGTTTCCATGCACCTGGTGTGCTGATTGATCTCCGAGGTAAAACCCTGAAACAGTGACACCTGCTGGTGGGGACAGGAACTATACAAAGAGCGTCCAGCTGTTAAGCTTTATTTCCCAAATCCTTCAGACGGCAGAGAGGCACACAGGCTACAATAATCTGCAGCTAATCGGCCGACACGAGCACCAGATCCATATCAGATATATCACATCATGAAAAAAAAAACACATATTTACAAGTATAAATAACACATAATTCAAATTCAAAAGACACTGCCATGATGTATTACAAATGGTACAAAACTGGTATAAGTGATACTGGGACGTTTCAGTCAGCTTACATCTTTGCTGTGCTTAGTGCGGGAGATACTGTCCACAAGACAAATCAGAACAAAAGAGTTCACATTCAATACACCTTTGGTCCAAAAACAGAATACAGAGAACTCTGATGGGAGTTCTAAGGAAAAGTTCAGACACAGAATGGTGAGGTCCAGGATAAAGCCACAGTCTAGAGCAGGACGTTTTGAACACATTGTCAGGAAAAGCTGAGAGGTGGCAGTGAGAGTCCAGCTGAGACCTGAGGACCTGCATAGGAGTTGTTAATGTCCATCTGATGGAGAGTCTGCCTCCCCGATTCTTACTAAAACCTACTTCAACATAGACTGCAACTAGTTAATGATGGCTGAGGTTGTACTGGAGATAGATCCTTCTAGTAGGTTCCTGATTCAAATCCAGCAGAAAACGTTTGGAATTTAAAACCCTGCCTAAAAACCCTGCACGAAGTGTCATCTCAAGCAGTGTTTCTTAAAGTTATTACAGAAAGCTTTAAAAATACCATTATTCTCCTCTTTGGGATCTGTTTCAAACATTCTTTTTAGAAGAGGAAAAGAAAGCAATTTTTCCAGGTACATCAAAAGTTCAGTGTTTAAAATTGATACAATTTGTAAGGAGCCAAAAGGTTTCTGTCACCGATGACCAGAATCAGATCAAAAGTACATCAGACTTTCTCTAGTTTAAAATTATGCAACAATCAGCACAAAATGTTATCTGTGACACACATTCACTGACTTCAACTGGTGATGACTGTATGAGAATATCCTGGTTCAATAACTCAAATAAAAGCCGGGGCACAATCAAACCGAGCAGAACAACGTTGGCCTTACAGTAAGCAGAAGTCGGAGAGAGCGACTAGTGAACCACTAAAACGCATCAAAAATCAGGTCCTGGACATTTCATCCCTTCGCTATTTGGTACCTTTGCCATTTTAGTCATTTCATAGCAGAATTTTTCAAGTCAAAATGGAGCAGTCTGGTGCAGGATGTTTTGGATCAAGGTCACATTAACTTGTACCAGCCAGATAGCCTACTGTGATTGTACAAATGTGATTATATATTTCCAGTAAATAACTAACAGCAGATAAGCATTATTTTTGCTCTGAGCAGGAGTCAGAACCGGTCACATTTTAATCGTCAACTGGCCCAAACGGGAAGAAAGAACCAAAATAAGTGGAAACAGAGTGGATCTAGAGGTTTTCAGACAGGAATATCCAACACCATTAAATTACATGTAAGATTTGAGCATTTTTATAACAATTTTATCTTCACTGTGCAGAAAAAAAAAAATTATTACAATATAAAATGTACTGATACACCATGAACTAAGAACTGCTGAAGGAGCAAACTTACCTGGAATCTAAGAGATGTAGACCCAGACGTCTACTGTCGAAAGGCTGCCCTGATTTATTCCCACTGCTGCAGCATAAAAATCAGCATGTGTTGGCTTTACAACCAAATATCATAATGGCACTACTGGCGATCCTTAAACTAGACAGTGTCGTGTTTCAGGGGCATCAGGGCTCATCTGTACTGGCCATCTAACCACCAGACATGAAGGGAACCTTCTGGAATAAGCCCTTGTAAGACCTACAGAAAGCCTGAAGAACATGTGGTGTAGACCACCTTCACAGATTCTGGCTCTAGGAAAGAAAACAGGCCAGAAACTGATATAAAACAGTGTTAAAACAGCCATTAAAATGCCAGCTCAAGCCTGAGAAACAGAAGCCAAACCAAAGAAGAAAGCACCAGTAAAGATCAGGGCTTGCTGCGCTGATTTGATGACACTGTTCAGATTCACTGATGCTACAGCTGCAGCTTATATACAGTAACATAACAGGCTGGAATGAATTTCTCAGCTTTAGTGTCTAATCTGTAAAACTACTCCACCTGCTGGCATGAACTGATAACTGCATTATACCGTTCCAGATGACATACTGAGCATTATAATATGAAAGAACGACGCCACAGACTGATCCAATCCTGACACCAGTAAGCAGTCCTCGATAGTGGGGATGTTTAACAGAACCAAAGTGTGTGTTTCAGGCTTTGCTGAGTAGTAAGTCTGGATATATAGGATGAGAAAAACACTGATGGATTTTTCAATGAGCTGGACTGTTGTCAGATAAACCCAGGAGAAGTTTAAGCACCTCTTATTTTTAATTTTCTATTGTAACCTCATGATGAAACCCTCTTTTTATAAATGTTTCCTTCACCACTGTTGTACCTCCACCACCTAGAGCTGCTGTCAGCAACAAAATATCAGCCAATCCGAGGAGAACGGACACCTCCAAAAGTCCAGAAACCTGACCAAAGTGTTTATTTCCAGGAACTGTCCATATGTCCATATGTTGATTCTGTGGTGGTAGCAGCTTCCCGTTGATGGACTGAGCGCCCCCCCCCCCCCCCCCCCCCCCCCCCCCACCACCACACAGTAAAGTACAGCTGCAAAGAAAAATCCGACAACCCCAAACACACCTTCATGGGCTGCTCTGTTAAACCTGATCAGAGTCCGAACTGATCTGCAGTCTGACATGAAGGGGAAACAGTTTCAGGGTTCCTTCATCACTCCAGATTGTTCTGAAACCCAGAGCTGAAGCACGAATTCTGTTTCCTTCTAGTGATTTTGGGAGCTGAAGAATCCCACGCTGGTTGGAGACTCCTTCACCGTCACTGTGATGAAGTTGGCTGTGACGTCAGTTACAAAGACATGCTCCATGAGGCTCCGTGCCGGCCTCCAGTCCGTTTCTGTGTCTGACTCAGGAGCGTTGCTGCCAATGCTCGGCCTGCTGTCACCAGGAAACAACGAGGCGTCATGTTCCGACTCGCTGCTGCTTGTGACGTCCGAATCCCCGGTGCTGAGTTCGTTCAGGCTACGATTCTGAGAGCTCGGCCCGTGTTTGCGCTCCTCCTGCCTGCTGGCCCCTGCAGGCTGTATTCTGCTCCGTCCAGGTTCGACAGCAGTGCCTGGTGCTGACCCTGAGCGCTGCCCTCCTGCTGTTGTTCCTTTGCCAACGCCGCTGCGTGAACCCCCCTGTAGGCTGCCGCTTGCGGTTAGCTTACTGACGCTCTGCAGGTTCAGCGCTCGTAGGTTCAGCGCCTGACTGGCTCGCTCTCTGGGTGTGGGTGAGAGTGACTGTTTGGAGAAACTGGAGTTCTGCTGCTTGTGTTGAACCAGGCCAGACTGACCACCCACACCATCTTGCCTCCTGTGGGCCAGCGGGGGGCGCTGTGCTGCTATCGCATGTCCTCCAAAGCTGCTGTGCAGACCGAGAGGCGCAGAACCTCCGCCAGGTTTCAGAGGAGACGCTTTAAAGGTATCTGCTCTGCTGCTTCCTGTTTCTGAGGCGGAGCGTCGCAGTTCAGAGGGCTTCTGTGATGGACTGCCTTTATTGTGGGAGGAGGAGGAAGCGGAGAGAGAGCGGCTGGTCCAGATACAGCTGAGGGATCCAGGTTTGGAGGTGGAGCTCTGAGAAAAGGAGGAGGTTCCCTCCTCTCTTGAGCTCCTGCTCAGCCCAGTGTAGGTGAAGCTGGCCGGCTGCAGAGGCTTCTTCACACCGGACCGCGGATCATCTCTGGGCGATCTGATTGACTGGTGGTGGCGTGGAGCGGGAGGAGGAGGAGGAGGAAGAGTCTTCCCCTGCCGTAGAGCCTTCAGGTCTGGGTGCAGTGGCTTTCTCCCACGCTTCTTCTTACGGGGCGGGTCGGGCTTAGCCAACAGGATCTGAGGCCGCTTCTGGGGGACAGGGTGGAGACGAGGACTTGGCTTGGCCTTCTTCACGTGATCTTCATCCTCCTCCGAGGAAGAGGAGGGCTCGGATGAGAGGCCTGAAGAGGAAGAGGAGGAACGACTGTCCTTGGTGGCAGCAGGTGGAGGCTGAGGATGAGATAAAGAGTGATGAGCGGAGATGAAGGTGAGAAAGCAGAGTGAACAGTATGAGCTCATGTGGTTCAGTTTTACCAGAATCTTCCGGGGTCGTCCTCTGGGCCGTTTTCCTTTCTTCTGGAACAGAAGTTCCCGCTCTTGTTCCCTGGAAAACATCGGAGAACAAATCAGGATCAGGCCTCCAAATCCAGTTTATTAAAAAAGATAAATTCCTTTGAATCATTATTTGTAGGGAAGCACAAGAAACCGGCTGTTGCCTAAGCCAGACGGATGCTAAAAAAAAAAAAAAACAGACAACGCTCACCTCTTATGAAAAGCTGCCAGCAGCCTGGGGTCCAAGATGTTCTCCTCAGGCTCCCAGCTGTTGTGCCTAAAAATAAATAAATAAACTGAAATCAGCTTCGGTGTCTCCTCAGATGCTTTGTAAACAGTTCGTAGAGTGCAGGAATTCTGTGGTGAATTTCCATTCACTACTCCTCCGTTAGCGTTGGAAAAACACAGAAAAAGAAATCAAAGGCTGGAGCTTGATTAGGAATAATATGCAACAGCTTATTATGCAAGTCACCGTGCAGTCAGCCACGCCATCCTTTCCAGGAGAAACGCCATTCAGGGTTTAAACTGCTCACAGAAAGTTGGACTTTATATAACGACATTTTGATGCCTTTCACAGTTTTTACACAATCGCAGTTTAAATATTATTATTATTGTCAGGTTTTCCCACAGATTGTTAAACTCAGAGTGGGATGATGAGTCTGACCCTGTCCAATATTAAAAAAATATTCATATTTAATTGAAAGTACTTTCTCGGCCACAGTTTTGACCTCTACATTTTTGATCAAAAGGTTAGTATTTGTATCTATTTGCCCGAGTGCCCCCTCTCCCAGGTAAGCTACACCATCCCCAGCGTCCATGTGTAAGGCTCCTCAGCAGCCCGTTTACTGGAGACGGCTTTCTGAAACAGTTCACCTCCCTGATGTAACAGACGACGGTCAAGAAACAACAGAAACATGATCATTTGAGTTACGTGGAACACAATCAATACGAATACAGACATTTTTTTTCTCTTCGTATCTTTACTTTTATAAAAAAAACATGTTTTAGTTTAGAGATTTCGTTAGTTTGATCGTAGCTGTTCTGATGTTAAAGTCGTTCGTTGCAGAAAATGAACTGTTCAGTTTCTTTCTCCTCGTTATGTTTAGTTGTGGACAATCAGACCAGTTTATGGTCACGCCAACTGAAGGCATCCTTTGTTTGTAAGTTTTAAGCTATTTATTAAAAAGGGATTTCCTCATCATTAGTGGTTCCAGACCTTTGACCTCATCTAGAAGTCACCCCAGGCTGAAATAGTTATTTAAAGCGGATGGATGTTCAATAAAACAGAACAACTTGATCCAGACACAAAAATACAGAAAGAGAAATATGAAACTTTTTTTTTTTTTTTTTTTTTTTAAAGCAACAAAACAAGAGGCTGGAAATCAGCTCAGTGACGCAGAAATATCAGCAGTTCTGATCACTGGTTCAAAACTAACATCCAACCAGTTTGTTGTTCCGGGTCCAGTTCCGTAAACAGGTTCGGTCCTTAAATGTATCCTCATGTTCACAGAATGTTTTACAGATTTGACTTTTTTTTACATTTAATTCACAAAAATGTTGAGGTTTTTTTCTGCCTGTTAAAGCGATCTCGGGGCGAATTGAATCCGCACGGTCCTGGTTCTGGCCCGGTTCATTGAAAGACAGTAAGTGCAAATTAGCCTACGGCTGGTACTGGTCCAACCGGGTCCGGCTGGTATAGGTTCGGAAGGTACTGCCGGGTCCGGCCCGCAGTGTGTTAGCAGTTAGCAACTGGCACCGGATTGCCTGGTACCGGTCCGGACTGCAGTTTAAACAGCCTCCTTATGTTAGCAGTCAGCTACTGGCACTGGTTCGGCCAGTACCAGTCCAGCAGATAATGTAAACAGCGTCTTTGTGTTAGCAGCTAGCAGCAGCTACTCACTTGGAAGACCAGCCTCTCCACTTCACCAGAAACTCGAACTTTCCCTGGAGAAACACATATATTCAGAACAAGAACCGGAACCAGAACACTCAGAGAACCACCGACTCATGGCAAGGTCCGGTTCTTACCTTCCTTTGCCGCTTGCTGAGGATACACTCAGCATCAAATACCTGGCCCACCGTCACCCCCTCCATCACTGCTGCTGCCGCACGGTATGGGCGCTACCGGCTCCCGTATCTCTTCCCTACTGATCCTGATTGGGGCTTTAATCTCTGAAGATCTTCTCCTTTTCCTCACAATTGTAAAATGAAAACGAAATTCGAATGAATACAAGCCTAAATTCCTTTTACACCTGCAGTTATTTGAGCAGAAAAGCTTTAAAACAAACTGAAACCTTGAAGCTTATTTTGTTAGTCATGATAGGATCTGGCTTCAGGAGTATTTTTTGTTTCTCTTTTATTTATTTAACATTTAGTTAGTTCGTTGGTTGTTTTATTAATGTATTTGCTTTATTTTTATTTTTGTTATAATTATAAATTATTTATACTTCATGTTTAAATTTGAGTTTATTTATACAGTTTATTATAGACTATACTTCTCACACATAAGGGAGGCACTGCACCAGATTAAGCCACTGGCAGATTTCCATCTATAAGCCTTTAAGGTTATAAAACAAAATGTATCAATTCATATTTATTTAAAATTAATTTATATAATAAGTTTATGTATTTACTCAATTAAATTGACTTATTTACTATTTATTTTTCCTTCTTAACTCAGATCTTTAACAAATTTCTGGAGCTGTGTGAGGTTCCCTCATGTTTCAAATGATCCACCATCATCTGGTCCCCAAGAAACCCACCATCATAGGATTAAATGACTACAGGCCTGTTGCCCTGACGTCTGTGGTCATGAAATCCTTTGAGCCACTGGTGCTCAAGCATCTGAAAGACATCATAGGCCTGCTACTGGATCCCCTGCTATTTGCTTACCAGGCAAACAGGTCAGCAGACGATGCAGACAATTTGGAATGACACTTGCACCACCTCAACCACACAGGGGCGTAAGCCAGGGTCCTTTGGCTCATCCTTTAAGACCATTAACCCAGATATCCTCCACCAGAGGCTCACCTGGCCCACTGTGCCAGCCACCACCTGTCAGTGGATCTCCAGCTTCCTGTCTGTCTGGTAGCAGCAGGTGAGATTGGGGAGCATTTCTCCCGCACAAGAACCGTCAGCGTCAGTGTTCTCTCCCCACTTCTCTTCTCCCTCTACACAAATGGCTGCACCTCAGCGGACCCGTCTGTGAAACTCCTGAGGTTTGCAGATGACGCCACTGTTACTGGTCTGATCCAGGACAATGACAAGTCTGCATACAGACAGGAGGTGGATCAACTGCTCCACTGGTGCAGTCAGAACCACCTAGAACTCAACCTGCTTAAGACTGTGGAGAAGACAGTGGATGTCTGGAGAACATACCCAACACTCCCTCCCCTCACTATCCACAACAACGCTGAGTCTGCTATGAATCCTAGGAACCAACATTTCTCAGGACCTGAGATGGTCCTCACACCGTTCGGAAGAAGGCCCAGTAGAGACTATACTTCCTGCTGCAACTCAAGAATTACAACCTGCCACAGGACTGGCTGGTCATCTTCCACACTGCCATTATTCAGTCTGTCCTGTGTTTGCCCCTCACTGTGTGGTTTGGCTCATCCACAGGACATGTCCGAATTACAATGAACAATCAGGTCTGCAGAGAAAATCATCAGGGCTGACCTTCCCTCCATTCCAGACTTGTACAGGTGTAGGGTCAGGAAAGGGGCAGCTAATATCTCTGCAGACCCCACAGATCCTGGACACAAACTTAGACATTTACCTTTAGGTAGGCGCTACAGAGCACTATTTGCACAAACCAACTGCCACAGAGAGAGTTTTTCCCCATGCTGTCTCTCTGATGAACACTAAACAGTGCCCAGATTGATACTGTGCATATTTGCACCAATTCAAACATGACCTTCTCTTTTGTAAAAACACTGTTGATATACATATTTACAAAATAAGTCTTTGTTTAAATTGTTAGTTTCTTTATATATATATTTGGTGTGTGACGCAAATACAAGAACAGTCCCGTAGAGGGCAGTAATGAGCCAGATGTGCGGAACCGTGCCTGCGGAATCTTTCTTCCTGCGGTAGGAGCCGATTATGTGTTGCACTGCTGAATGTTTGGTAACCTTCTGGACAGCTGCTTTTTATAGGTAACTACATTTCCTATACGACTAAGCCAGTAAATAAAACCGAGCTCAGGATTCGTTAAATACTGTTTTTTTTTTTTTTTTTAGTTCTGTTGCAAGTCTGATGATTTAGTAGGGGAAATAAACAGTGAACTCAGGTCAGATTGGATCTGTTTTCAGACTGTTAGAGACATTAAACAGCTGATTTAGGATCTGAAAGAGCTTTCTGGACCAACCGCATTCAGAGCTGATCATGGGGAACTCAGCAGGAACTTTTCCTTTTGACAGAAAGCTGTTTTATAGAGACAAAAATGCAGAAATCAGGCAGAAATAACGTTTCGTTGGATAAACTGTACATGTGGCAATGTCACTGTGGCCATGAAAACAGTTTAAATGCAAACTCTTTTAGATATTTCGCAAAAAATCAGAATCATCAGCTCATTCTAATCTGAACATTCTAAATACATCTGAAAAAAAATCAGTAAACTAGAACTGTGATCGTGTAAAAGCTGTGAAGTTGACCAAAATGCCAATGTCTGGTCCAACTTCCTGTGTCAAACTTTGGATGAAGTTTCTGTTGTAAAGTAGGCAATGGATGAGCTATGGAAGAGGACCAACAGAACTTTTCACCAAAATCTGATTATTGTTGACGAATAATGGTGCTTATTTCTAGCAGTGATTGAGGTACATCCTGCTCACTCTTAAGAGTAATTTAGAGACCAATTACCCTAACATGCATATTACTGGACCGTGGGTTGACACATTTTATTCCTTAATTTAAAGATTATTCATTTTGATTAATGCATTCATTTACTTTACTTCATATTTTTCATCTTATAACATTTATTGTACAAATGTATTTTTATTTGTGCATTACATTTGTTTACTTTTTATTTACCCTTTATTTTGATGAATGAAACAATGTCATTAATCATTCAGATTTATTCAATTTATTTATTATTTCTTTGTATTTAAAATTTATTTATTTAATCTCATGTCTATATTTCCAATTTATTTATTTTAACAACTTTCAATGATTTATTTTATATTATTTATTGTGTTTAAGTATGTTATATATGAATATTCTGTAATATTATTTGTGTGTATTTTTTTGATATGGTCTTTTCAGCATGGTTGTAGTCTGTTAAAGATGTTTCACTATAAATGGTTCGATACTGCACTGAAACTGAATAAGAAGCAGTCAAAGTCTAAAGGTAAATTCTGAAACTTTCCAAAGCTGTGATGAACTGATGACCCAGACCAGTTTGAAGTAGAAATGCTCTACATCAATCTTCCAAGAGATCCAGATAAGCTAATATACCAGTGATCAGCTGTGTTTGGTCATTAAAAGCATAAAAATTGGGAACTTTCACAATTTTCAGTTTAAGCACCAACAATGGTTAAAGATGTTTGATCCATAAATGGGAATTACCATGTAATTCCATCGTTTTGCTGTTGGATTCAAAACTACTTGCAAATTCTTAAAAAGAACCTGAGGCACATTGTTTCTCTTTATGTGTAATAGTACTTAGAAGAGAAAAATCAACATTAGCAAATCAGACCTCAGGAAAAACACTGAATATTGACATGAAAAGATTCCAGTTAAATCTTGATCCCAAAAAATAGAAGAGACACCTGGATCAGGGCTTTAATCCTGAGTGGAGATGGCTTTTCTGCTGTGTAGATGATGTTCTGTTTTTTTTCTCCAGGTGAGCTCCTCAGGTGTGATGCTGCCTCTTCTGCTGCGTCTGCCCTTCTCGCCCCCACTGACAGGATGCGTCCGGGCGCTTCATTGCAGCGCTCAGTGGATCATGCGCCCCCGAGCTGAACACCTCCTGCGGCGGCAACTTACATCTCGCCTTCCGATGCGGCGCCACAGCAGGAAGTCCAGGAGTCAGGAGGAGGAATGGAGGACCAGGAACAAGACGGTGCTGACGTACATTGCTGCTGCTGGGGTGGGAATGATTGGACTGTCCTATGCTGCTGTACCTCTGTACCGTCTCTACTGCCAGGTGAGACACACACATAGAAACACACTCACACATCTGGCTGCCATGGGCCTGTGTGACCTCTCCGCTTGTCTACAGGCGACGGGGTTGGGCGGGACGGCTGTGGCCGGGCATGACACAGATCAGGTGGAGACGATGAAACCAGTGAAGGAACGCGTCATCAAGGTTACCTTCAATGCCGACACGCATGCCAGCATCCAGTGGAACTTCAGACCGCAACAGATGGAGATCTACGTAAGAGATCCTGGGCCTGTCTTCAAATTTCCTGTTAGAGAAAACGGGATCTTCTCTGTGTTAAACCTTTCTCTCTGCAGGTGGTTCCTGGTGAGACAGCACTGGCCTTCTACAGAGCCAAGAACCCCACAGACAAACCCATCATCGGCATCTCCACCTACAATGTGGTGCCCTTTGATGCGGGGCAGTACTTCAACAAGATCCAGGCGAGTTTACATTTCTTACAAAAAACTGTATCCAGCCTCTCTCACTCAGGTCCACCTGTGTGTAATTTAATCTTATTATACATGTAGCTTTTCTCTGAAGGCCCCAGAAGTTTGTTGAAAACATAAATGAACAAAGAGCATCATTGAGACCCAGAAACATAGCAGACAAGTCATGGAGAAATTTGTGAAGAAGTTTAAATCTATGTTGCGTTATAAAACAATATCCCAAGCTTTGAACTATGGAAGCAAATCGTTACCATATTTCAAATGAAAAAGCATTTCCAGAAATGCTTTTTCATTTTAAGAATGCGGCTGCGTTATTTGACCCATAAATAAAATTAGTAATCAATCATCCTATTTGCATTTGCATTTTCTTCTTCATGACTGCACATTTTATGCCATAATCAAAAAGAAAACAAAGCAGACATTGCTTTTTCGTTTTCGTGGTCTGCCCGCAAAGTACTGCCCAGAACTCAAAAACGAAAAAGCGTTCCGAGCTGCGGGCGCAGAAGAGTGACGTCAGCAGCCGCTCTTCCTCAGCTCCCTGCTGACCGAGCTACCCATCTTGTTCGGTAGGGGGCGCTGTGCACGTCTGCATTGCATTACATTGCAAACGTGCCGAGAAATTGATTGAATTGCAACAGGGCCGAGCTCAGTTTGTGGCAGTGGCAGGCAGAACTGGTAGTTCCGGTGGCAGGCTGTGGCATCCTCATGGCCTGGGACATCCAGCGTGTTTTTAAGCATTTATTTGTAATTTTCTGTGAGTGACGATTCAGAATAGCCGCTCATGCTCTATAATAAACCGGCTGTTTGTGCAATAAATCATCGTCATACATACACATAGTGCTATTTATTTTCCATGTCAAGTAAATACAATCACCTTATGTTATGGGTCTAAAGCTGTTTATTAAATAATAATCAATAATGAAATCATTATTTAAAGGTAACAGGCTATAACAACAATGACATCCCATTTGCCGATAATCAGCATCAGCTTCCACAAAAACAGCGGCAACCGCATTGGCAAGCTTTTACGGCCGGTCTGGCACCTTCTGGCATCCTCGCGGAATCCCGTGCCACCCTGCGGCAGACTGTGGCAGTTCCGGTGGCAGCTTCGGTGGCAGGCTGTGGCAGTTCCGCCACAGCCTGCCACCGGAACTACCAGTTCTGCCTGCCACTGCCACAAATTGAGTTCGGCCCTGCTGCAATTCAATCAATTTCTCGGCACGTTTGCAATGTAATGCACTGCAGACGTGCACAGCGCCTCCCACCGAACAAGATGGGTAGCTCGGTCAGCAGGGAGCTGAGGAAGAGCGGCTGCTGACGTCACTATTCTGCGCCCGCAGCTCGGAACGCTTTTTCGTTTTCGAGTTCTGGGCAGTACTTTGCGGGCAGACCACGAAAACGAAAAAGCAATGTCTGCTTTGTTTTCTTTTTGATTATGGCATAAAATGTGCAGTCATGAAGAAGAAAATGCAAATGCAAATAGGATGATTGATTACTAATTTTATTTATGGGTCAAATAACGCAGCCGCATTCTTAAAATGAAAAAGTATTTCTGGAAATGCTTTTTCATTTTAAAATTTTACATTTCAAATTGAATTTTGGTATCTATTTGCTGGGGTACATTTTGAAAAATAAATCTCAAATGTCTTTTTCATTTTAATTAAGTGAAAGAATGAGCAGTCTTGAAGAAGAAAATTAAAATGCAAATAGGATTATTGATTACTAATTTCATTTATGAGTCAAACAATGCAGCCACATTCTTAAAATGAAAAAGCATTTCTGAAAATGCTTTTTCATTTGAATTATAGTAACGATTTGCTTCCATATTGAACATCTCAAAGAGCTCTGTTCAATCCATCATTTGAAAATGGAGAGATATCCATCCACTTAAACTGATTTCCCACTAGCACTTCCCACTGTGCGAGACACAGCAAACATGTGGAAGAAGGTGCTCAGGTTAGATGAGACCAATATTCATTTTTTTAGAATGGCTCAGTCAAAGTCCAGACCTAAATATAAATGAGAGTTAGTGGCAAACCTGGAAATTTGATGTTCACTGACACTCTACATCCAGTCTAATTCAATTTCAGCTATTTTGCTAAGAAGAATGGGCAAAGATTTCAGTTTCTTTCCTGGTAGAAACATACCCCTAAAAGACTTGCAGCTGTTACTGCAGCGAAAAGTGATTGAGCAAGTTATTGATGCAGATGGCTGAATACATGTGGACAGTACCACACTTTAAGGATATGGAAAATATGTTGTTTTAAAAATGTAAAAAAAAAAAACATGAATATATTCCCTTTCTCTTCACAAGTACAGTATGCACTACTGTGTGTTGGTCTGTCACATAAAATCCCAATAAAGCACATTATAGTGTGTAGATGTAATGTGACAAAATGTGAAAATGTTCAAGATGTTAGTAATTCTGCAAAGCATTGTAGATACTGAATCAAAGCGACCCGGGAATTAAGCCTTGAGGAACTCCACATGTGATGTTGCTCGCTCAGGTTCATATTGACAGAATACCATAAAGTAGTCCCGATCTGCTAGGTAGGATTTGAACCCGTTCAGCACTAGCGAAACCCACTCGCTTTTTTTGGACTATAAAATCTATTGGAAATAAAACAAAGGCACATAAATTAAAAAAAGGGAACCTTCTGTTTCTGTTTGCAGTGTTTCTGCTTTGAGGAGCAGCGTCTTAATCCTCATGAGGAGGTCGACATGCCTGTCTTCTTCTACATTGACCCGGAGTTCGACGACGACCCTCGGATGGCTCGGGTCGACACCGTCACCCTGTCCTACACCTTCTTCGAGGCCAAGGAGGGTCAGCAACTGCCTCTGCCCGGATACAGCTACAGCTGAACCGGATGCAGAGAGAGAGAGACAGAGCTGGAGAACCAGTGACAGGAAACACTCTTCCAGTTGCTGTTCGTTCTCCGAGCAGATAACTCTTGACTCTTGTCTGGTTTCTGACGATGCTCCACAATAACCCAAAACGGGTTTATCTTCAAGCAAAAACACACCATTCAATTAAACAATTCAAGTTTTGCTTGAATGCTTTTTAATTTCTTAATTTCTGTGGATAGAAACATTGCTCTGAGCTTGAATCCGTCCTAATATTCAGACTTAAGCTGTGTCCATGTGCTGCTGAAAGACTTGAAGCTGTGAAGGTTTTGACCCCTGAGAGAGCAGCTGGAACTTCACATTACTATTTATATTCAGTTACCTATCTGAAAGCAGATTAATCAGCCCTGGTCTGCACTTCCTCCCAAAACATGCATCTGTGTTTTCTTTGGTCATGAAAAAAAATAGAAAGTATATTTGGGGCAGGTTTTGTTCACTTAAAGGTCACAGGAAGTTGTCTCAGAACAATCCTGCTGATGAAACCCTGAGGAGCAGTTAGACAGTCCATGTTCCATCTGAGTCCTGTGGGTTTTTCCAGTAAACGGCCTCAGGAACAGCCAGGAGCTCAGATCCGCAGAACAAACTTACTTCTCCTGGAGATTCATTTAAATGTGACATTTTAATGAATCTCACTGTGTACATATCATATACATCACATCTGTCTATGTTTAGCATTTTATATGGTTTTATGCGTCACAGGCGTGTTTCCTATGCATCAGGAATGAGTAAATAAAATAAAGAATATTTGATTTTTTATGCTGCAGCTGTTTCTTTCATTTAAGTTTAGTTAGCAGTAGAGTGAGGCTCTTTGGGAACATACTGCTGCCTTTGACTTATTAGGATCATTTTGAAAGCTGTTTGTTTTGAACCACCTCAACTGACTGAGAAGGAGAAACTCCGAGCTCTTCTGAGCTCGGAGTTTCTCCTCTTCTTATCACTATGGCAGAGACCGGTGACCCTGCGGAGGAAGCTCATTCCAGCTGGTCGTTCACATCCCACATCTCTTAACCCTAGACGGATCAATAAATCCAGAGCTTTAACACTCCAGGATAACACTCCCTATCACAGAGCAAAAATACTCCAGGCATGGTTTGAAGAGCCCAACACCTTGCAACTTCCTGGACTTAAAAGGATCTGCTTACAACATCATGGAGCCAGATACCAAAGCACACCTTCAGAGGTCTAGTGGAGTCCTTGCCTCAACGCACAGGTGGTCATAATGTTATGCCTGATTGGTGAATAACAAACCTTTGTTCAACTCAACGGTTTTTATCAAACAAACCTAAACGCCTTTAAGCCAAAAAAAGTGTGAATTTTGTTTTGTTTTTCGCTATTAATTTCTAGATATTTTTATTGTGAAATCTCACACGCCAAACCTGATCTAAACTATTTTATTTTGATATCACAAGAATAGCCATTTTCTCAATCAGTCAGCGCCTCCTGCACTTACTGATGTTTGTCTCCTCCAATCAGGACTCAGGGTTGCCCTAGCAACTCAATTGTTGGGCCAATCAGATTAAAGCAGGCAGATCTCCCATCCTCCGTCTCCTCTGGAGCAGAGAGGCGGGGATCAGAGCCCAGAGATGTGCCAGCTGGTCCTCCAAAACATTCGAGTCCAGGACCAGAACAGAACCGACCGCGAGGTTGTTTCAACTGCAGACTGATGGGGGCGTGTCGCGCAGGTAAACTCAGTGAGGTGCATAATTAGGCAGGGGGACCCGGGCTATCATTTACTCCTCTTCCTCTGGGGAGGAGGAGGAAGAGGCACAGTTCGTGATGGGACACAAGCTGCGAGGATGAGCCACAGAACCAGAACCAGCCCGATCCGAGCCTACGACTTCCTGCTCAAGTTCTTGCTGGTGGGAGACAGCGACGTGGGGAAAGGAGAGATCCTGGAGAGTCTGCAGGACGGAGCGTCAGAGTCCCCGTATGGGTACAACCTGGGTGAGTGAGGGGGGACAGGCTGGGGGAGTCCGAGCTGCTCTCAGGGTGGGTGACCTGTCTGTCAGGGATCATCTGTCGAGCGCTCTTGGATCCATAGGACCGTCTTTTTATACGAGCAATGTGTACACTGACAGTGTAGTGGAGTTCACTGTTTATCCTGAGCGTCTTACTGGGAACAAACAGCACTGTGCTCTGGTATTGGCTGGTTCGGTTATTCTAAGATTTTCCTGCCTGTGATCCAAAAAACAGTGCTGATCAGAGTTTTCATTTGTTCTGTAAGCTTCTCTGTCACACAGTTCCAGGTTGTTCTTGTACTAGACCATTTTCAGAAAATTTGTTATAGAGGGCAATCCAAGAGCATTCAAGCAAGCCTTGATGTCTGAGTGAGTTTAAAGTCCAACTAAACAGCTCTCTGAGGCAGCAGTTCAAAATCTGATAGTCTGAGGTACATTGAAAACCTACACCTGAAAATCCAGCGTGGCCAGTTCTTACATGATTTGAACCCCTTCCTCTGCCACCACAAGCATACGACCATTCCCCAAGTAATGCATTCCATTTGTCTTGAAAGTTGGAGCTCGCATCTGAAAACAATGGCACTAGTTAAATGTGACAAAAACTGTCAAAAATTCTAATAAATGGTTTATATCTGCAAGTGTCACTGTGTGTATAGAACTATAATATTACACAGCAGCCATACTATAAACTCAATTCAGATCTCCAACTTTTCTAATTGGAATTCTGACTTCGTGGGGCAGTTTTGTATTTTGGAATGGGAACTTGGAAATCTGACTTCTGAGTTCAAAGAGACCCCCTTTTTTAAAACAATAAGAAGCAGAAAATATTTACAAGATATTGCACAGTGTGTTCAGTGTGAATATGTATGTTTAAGAACAAATGTTTGTTTTTGCAGAATTTGAAATGAGGCTAAATTAGCTTTAAAGGCTAACAAAGAACACTGTTTCTATGTATTTTAAACAATCACTTCCCAATGCACAGCAGAAGGGAAAATAAAACATACTTTTAATAAAATAATGTTTCAAAATGTTTGTTGAATTAGAAATCAGTAACATTTTGGACAAATGGTTCTTAATGTTGCGTTAACTAGCCATCACAATGACTGATTGAATGGGGTGATGGATAATACTAATAAATAAATATATATTTAGTTTAATGTATGTATTTATTTAACAGGGACAGTGTACTATATATTAATCTCAGAAAGGAGGTATGCAGGTATGTACCAGGTTGCAGCTCTAGCGATAATTTACACCTGTAATACTGTTCAAATCAAAATCTTCATACCATCATAACACTGCTTTTCAACCTTCATCATTTCTTCAGTATAAAACGATAAGAAACCAAAGGAAAAGACAGGATAGAGCGTGTTAGTTACCGTCTCCATACGCTGTGGTGTGATAAATGTGAGACGGTCGATTCCAGATTGTATGGCTCGCTGTGTCTGTTTGCAGATCATCTTCAACTCATTCTTTTTTATCCCCTCATTGGGGTGGCTCCACCCCTTACCATCAATGTTATCCTTTTGTTTTGCATTGTGGAAAGGTGTTTGTCTTTTATCTGGGGGCTTGGGTTTCGGTTGGCGCTAGGGCCACCTCCACCTGGTTCAGTTTTATCACTGAGGAACAGAATTTATGCGTTTTCTGACGTCTGCTTGAATGTTCAAGACTCTAACGGTACCTTCTCCTCCTATGTCTTAATGGACACGTGTTTCCCACGCAAGTTTACGTCTGTGAACCTCTTGTATGAGGAAATTTTTCATCTTGCAATACACATCATACCACACACTCACTGTTCCCTCAATAAGCCTAAGTCACATTAACCAAAATATGACTAGCAATTATGTTATGAGGCTAGCGAAATACTTTATTAGCTTGTATTGCAAATTGTAATTAGCCTGCTCATTCAGCAAAGTAATTAGCAAATCTCACAGATTCCCAAGTCTTAACAGGAACATGGTAAAGTGGGGAGTGAAATCATTCTGTAATCCAAGTTCTAACCTGCTAGGTTAATGGAATGCATCACTATTAATGGGGCACAGGGTAATAATCGAACCGGCAACCCACTGGTGGTGTAACCGGTGGGTTGTCCACCCCACCGGGCCTGTAACCGGTGGGTTGCCAATTCGAATCCCCGCTCTGTCCGTCTCAGTAGTTGTGTCCTTGGGAAAGACGCTTCACCTGCCTTGCCTGCTGATGGTGGTCAGAGGGCCCAGTTGCACCGGGTTGTATAGCAGCCTCACTTCAGGCAGCTGTGGCTATGATGTAGCTCACCACTGTCAGTGTGTGAATGTGTGTATGAATGGGTGGATGATGGATTGTTGTGTAAATCACCTAGGAGTCCTCGGATCTGATAAAGCGCTATACAATGCCATTTTTACCATTTATTACTCTGAGTAATAATTCTGCTTATTTTCTTACTTCGACTTTCAGTTTATATTTAGCCACATCCTTCATAAAAATACATACAACCTTATTCTTGTAGACGATGATGGCATTTTGAAAACCCGTTTGGAACTCCAAACCTCAGCCAGACTTCCAGCACTAACACCATTCAAACTTGAAACATCCCCAGAAAAGTCAGACTTTACCAGACTGAAAATGACATTTTAATCACAGGGTCAGGATCATTCTGCACCAAATGCAGAAACATATCTCAGAACCCAGGATATCAAAGAGCAGTTGGAGCCCCTCAGCAGGGATCTAAGGTTCGGTGTTAATGTTGCTCTCTGCGTCACTTTGAAAGAAAAACCTGATTAAATCCATCTGGTGCAGCCTTCGTATTCCAGGCTTGCAGCATCTACAGCAAAATAAAAAGCTTTACTGGCCAGCAGCAGCTGGCTGCAGGGAGTCAGGTCAAAGGTGCAGGGATGATTGGAGAGGAACACATGGCTGTGGTAAATGAAATCATCCAAAATGACCTCTATGAAACAAATTCAAAGACAAAACCTTTCACATTTGTTTCTGTAAGCAGTTTGACTAAACTAAATCTTCTAAGAGAGATTATAAAGTTTGTGTTTCTCTTCGAGACATCTGAATTTAAATCAGATTTAAAAAAAAGACTATTAATGCAGGGAATATACATTTTAACTATGCATTAGATTTTAGGGTGTTGGATGAAAAACGTCAAGACGTAATTTTTTGGGTTGCAGAACATCTTTATCCTCCAGGTCTAGAATAAGTCATCCGTGTTTTATCTTTTTCCAAGTAAAATACAGAAGGAAACAGCTGATCAGTCTCAGCTGAGGCGGGTACAGGGTTTCTGTGCCTTGTGTAGTGCACAGTATGTTCTACACTATATGAATCCTTAGTATAATTTACATTTACAAATAAATACGGATAGTGCTTTATGTGAACGTTTTCACTTGGACGGTTTCAGTTTACTGTCTGTAAAAGCTGCAGTAGGAAACCTTTGTAAACATTTATTTTTTTAAATATATTTTGAAGGTGTCACTATGTCCTGACAGTAGAATATGATACAGATAATCTGTGGAAAAAATAAAGCTCCTATGACTCCTCCCAGTGGTCCTACTGCCATTTGCAGAAATGCACTGCTCCTGGTTAGAACCAACCAATCAGGGCCAGAAAGAATGTCTCAGCGGTGTCAATCACGCTAGTGTACGCACTGCTCACATCCCTCCCCCCGCACAGCGAATACCATCGTTCAAAACTGCCCAAGTTTGAGGACGAAGTTTGTAGTCAAAGTATTGGCAGGCCACAGTTAATGTAAAGCATATCTTTGATGTTTCATCCATACCAGTGAATGTACCATAGCTGTTTATCCGCCATCATCAGTGGCCCTGCTTGCTAGCCTGCGTGTTCACGGCAGGCTGCGCTGTGGAGGGAGTTCTGTAGCACAGGAGAGAGCAAGGGGGAGGGACCTGTAAGGTGTGCTTGTTCAAATTTTAGGCTAAGTCCACAGTTTTCTTAGAACTCCCAACTGCAGCCGTAAAGGGATAGTATACGTCTTTGGAAGTGAGCTTGAAGGGGCTGTAGTGGTTTAAGATGGCTGGAACAGTCTCTGAAATGAGTCCTGCTCTTTCCTGGTGTTAGCTCGACTACTCGGTGAAGATTCCTTCCTGATTCTCCAAACAGGGATCAGTGCAGGGTCATTTCTGACTGAAAATTCTCACTTAAAACAATGAAAACCAATAAAGTCTGAGCTGCTGCAGGATTGCAACTGTTTGGTTCTTGTTGTGATCTGGAGAGATGTGTTGATGTGCTGCTTCCGATGGGATAGAGGAATTTTTGGAGGGTTTCAACTAAGTGTAGCCATAGCTCTGACTAACATGATTTGTTTTTATTGTTGAGATGCTCAGGGAGCTGGTTACAATGAGCTGATGTTTTTCTGAGATGCTTAGCTGCTGGAAAACTGAAGGGGTTATCTTTGGATTTGTGCTGTTTCTGGGCCATGGCAGCAGACACAGACATAGCTGTGGTCCGTTGTCTCTCTGCCAGGGGACGACTGGCTCTCTGAGGTCCTAGAGGGGGTTCCAGGCCTTTGCCAGGTCCAGAGCAGAGCTGCTATTATGGGTTGCCTAAAACCACACGGGGAAGACTTTATTACCGCCGATGTTAGCATGGAAAAATGCTCACAAACACTGACTGTGTCCATACTGTGGATCATTTTATAACTCCAACTGAACATGAACTGTAAGTTATCCAAAATGTTCTGTTCTGCTCTTTTCTGACTAAACCAAACAGCCTGATGGGCGTGCTCCATTTGTGACTGTGACTCATGATGAATACCGTGAAGATGCAGCAGATACTGAGAAGCTCACTCATTCATTCATACAAACACACACACTGTGTGGGTGTGGGGGTCTGTGTGTGTGAATGATCTTGATGAAACACACAAACACACACTCCTGCATTTGGATGAAACACAGCACTCTATGACAGTTATCATCTGAAGTGTTTCTCTGAGCTCAATCTGGCATTCTCATCTCTCTGCTGCAGCAGGCACTTGATACATTAACAAATACTTCTTGTGCATGTGTTATCAATATTATATCATATATTTTATGACCAATTACTATATTTATTACCACCAACTGTTATGTTTATGACTCCCGTGTTGATGAACCAGGGCGACCTTCCAGCCTCTCAGCCACAATAATATTTTAGAAGAACATAGAATTTCACTTTATATTGATCTGATGTTTTCTCTGCTTTTAAATCATTGCATTGAAACCTTTGATCACAATTACTGTATGTTCCCGTATTTAATTTGTTTCCTTGACCCCAGTGTTTTACTGTCTGTTCATTCTGTGTATGTTAGTCATTTCCCATCGCTTCTCCTCTCAGTCATCCCTCCAGCAGCCACACATCAGCTAATTGGGCTCACCTGATCCTTCTCCCTGTAATCACCCTCGTCTGTATACAAACCCCCGCTTTCTCTTTTTTTCCATCCATTTTTTTTGCTGGTTTGATCCTTGTTCGTCACCCTTTGTCTCCTGTGTGTTTGAAAGTTGGTCTTCTGTCAGTCGGTCACATAAAGTTAAAGAGGAACAGACAAACTCCTCAAACTCTAAAATGAAACGTTTTAAAACCAGAGCAGAACATCTTGAAACTGTCTCCTGCATCAAATCCATAAAACTGTGAATCACTCTGGTAATTTAATCGGATACAATTTTAGCTATTTGTTTTACATTTATTTTCGATTCCCCTCTATTTTTATCATCTCGAGCTGTTGTGTTTGGTTAGTAGAAACTTTCATGTTTTTTTTTTTGTTTCTCTCCAACATAAGACTAATTAATCGTCCTTCTAGAATGAATCTGGCCACAGAAGCTCAGTTGAGAGGAGATATTTTTCTGATGGTGTAATGCTGCCATGTGATCAGCTCCGATAATTACTGTTATACAGGAGACGAGATGCTTGCTGCTTTGTTCCTGCAGGAGAAGGCCCAGGACAGCAGCTGGATAATTACATCTAATCTGGAATAATGTTCCAGCGGTTCAGCAGCAGGGGGTCTGCACAGGATGTTTGTAATACCACAGCATCACTGTCAGGAGTCTGACAGCTCCGAATTCAGCTACTTATCCCTGAAATTCCCTATGAAATTCATGGATGTGTTGGTGGGATTACACAGGGAGTGAGACTTAATTGTATCGCACATAAACGTGCTGTTATTACAGGGTATTACAGGAAGGGTTTACTGGCAGCATAGTCTGAGGCTCCTTGCTACACTGACTTTGATCAAATTTAACTCACCGCTCTTTCAAAGTGTGTGTTTTTGAGATATTACTTGCAGTGTTCTGCATCAGACATAGTTCCTACACAATCTGGAAAACCACAGATTTGTTTTTTTCATTTTCCAGGTCTGGAGAAGTATTAAGTTCATGAAAAATGTTTGATCTGCTTTATCTTTGATTTGCCACATCACATCTTGATTTTAATGTCAGTTTTTTACTGATATTCCGCACATTCAGAAACCAAAAAAAGGGAAATTTTTCCACCTGTATTGTCTCTAGAAAACTTTACATTTGGTTGGAACTGTACCTGTGGCTTTTAACTGCATTGCAGTTAAAATTACAGATAATAAGAGCTGGCTGGTTTTCAAGCAGTTTGAAGGTTAATACTGAAATCACTGGAATGTAAGAAAAAAATGAAAAAGGAAAATTTAGAAATCTGGATTTGGAAAAATGTATAGGAACCCTAAGCAGGAGACTGAAGACTGAAGGTTTTTTTGTTATCCTGCTGTGTTTTAGGAATCGACTACAAGACGACAACCATCCTTCTGGACGGTAGGCGAGTCAAGCTGCAGCTCTGGTATGAAAACACAGTGGAACAACTGGCTGTTGTTCAGCAGCCGTCCTCACAGCGTGTGATCTGCAGCAGTAAGGATGGTTGTGTAACAGGAGAGCAGAGGAGGTCCTGGTTCGGTCCAAAAATAAACAGCAAGCATGTGAGGCTGCTTTGACTTGATAAAGAGCTTTTTTTCTTCAGGCAACGCAGCCTCCAGCTTCCATGCTGGCAGCTGTTGCCTGATTTAAAAGAGTTAAGTTCTTTCTGCTGTCAACTTAGAAACATGTTTTCTCATCGGTTTCAGTTATGAGGTAAGAAGATTATCTATAAGTGACAAATCCAGCAGTGTGGACGACATTAGGAAAGGGCTTCACACATCATCAGTCTGAAGTCACACAGAGTTCCAACATACCGAAGTCTTCAGCAGGGAACAAATCAACTAACAACTCCCTATTTGACACTGTTTAAATACCATAGATGTTTCCACTAAGTCTGGTGGAACAAAAAAATTAGTCCTGATTTGGTCCTGAAGCAGAATCCCTAAAGTATGTATTGCTGATTTGCAAATATGTTTAGAGGATTTCGGGTTTGACACCAAATGGGTGAGACAATCCTTGAAGTGGTTAAAATAAATTAATCACAGAAAGATTGGAAGGGATGCCTCCACAGAGCAGAATATTATGAAACCATTCAATGAATCTGGAGGAACTTTAGGGAGCAGCCTGAGATGGACAGCCATGACCTCTGATCCCTCAGATGGCACCACATCAAGAACCTCCATTCATCAAAGATAGAACTGATAGAACCATGCGGAGAAGGAATTACTTTGGAGAAGCTTAATCCAGCTAGACCAACTAGAAACCAGCACCTGGACTGGTTTCTCGGAGGGATCCTACCTGAAAGTCCCAACTTGGAAAAAAATAACAGCTGAACCAGGACCAGAGAGTCCAGTCAGAAAACCAAAAGTCCTATCAAAACTGTTGTTTAGGTGCAAATAGAAGAAAACAGATCATAGGTGTTATGGTGTCTGTGCACCAGTTGCTGTCAGACAGAGGAAACAGAAATCTGGTGCCCTAGAAACAAAGAGAAAGCTGTAAAGTTTACTGGAGTTCTGTGTATAACGTTGTATTCGTGGGGAAAAAGTCAGATTTCTTTTTCTTTTTGTATATTTTTGTTTCAGGGATACATCCGGACAGGGTCGGTTCTGCACCATATTCAGATCCTACTCCAGAGGAGCACAGGTAAGGATCTTGGAAATTTTTACCTGAAACTTTCTCCGTCCTGTGATCATGTTATTTTGATGAACCCTTGAACAGGTTAGAGGGAACCGTCGTAGTGCAGAACAGGTCCAGGATTTTGTCTTCCTTCTGTTACAGTTTTACTCACTAGGCTTATATTTCAGCACGTTTAAAACCTGAGAAAACAGCTCATCTGATTTAAATTTCCTGAAAGCAGACAAACCAAAACCAGCAAGGTTCTTAAACAAACTCAAATCTGTTGCCTATTAAAATTTTATGTGTTGTAGTTTCAGTACAGACAGTAAGAGACATGTCGGTGCCTCTGCTGGAAAATATTCATCATTCGGATCAGAGCTTTGTGTCCTGAAGGAAAGTTTGGAGGAAAACTTACATCCTTCTCATCCTCCAACACTGTTTACACAACCAGTCTGTTGTTGTCCCTTATTCAACTATTAGTGGGTATGGAGCAGATATCACCATAGCAACAGAGGCAATGTTGCCATGGAGAGGCTAACAGATGCTCTTGAACCTTGAGTCTGTGGAGTCAAACCGAGTAGAAAATGGACATCCACAGAAACAGTGTAAACCGTCACATTTTCCACAAAGGAAACCTTAAACTACAGCTCCCGTCAGGCTTTTGCTGCATTTATCAAGGACATTATTTTAATGGACTGTTAGTTGTTGGCAACACAATCTTTCTAAATTTCCTACTGCAATAACGGTCAGCCATTAGCATGACAGCGGTATATCTGGAGAGGACTCTAGGTTGCCATATGTAACTTATGGAGTTTGTAATCAGAATTTATTACACAATGAGAACATGCTGGGACAGAGAACTGCATTAAGAAGAACCAGGACAGGAATGAGGATGTTCTGGGTTCATCTGAATAAAGGTGGTTTTACAGAGGTAACCTGTAACCAGTTGGTCAGACAGCTACGGATGAGTAAGGATCTCATTGGCTACTTGCTTTAAACCCATAACCCCTTAGAATTCAATTTTGTTATCTTTTATCCCATTATAATCTAAAATTCAAGCTGTTTTCATATCAATTTAACCTTTTAATATAACTTTCTTGCTAAGTGTTTATGTTTATTACTTTACTTGTGTTGAACAGAACTCTCATTAGGATATAATCTCTGCAGAAAACCGTAAAAGGGACAGAAAAGTCAGATTTCTCTTTTCTTTACAGCACTCACAGATAGAAATATAGTTGGAATGATGCCATTTAAGATTTTGCAGCATTTTGTTTAAAGTTTGTTTATAAAAACCGATTTGGAAAACAGGAGTAAATCATTAAATCTTGAAACGCTGGGCTTGATAATAATACGGATACATAATTTTGGATTTTGATTGATCGCCTCTAAAGTCAGAGCGTTTCTTGTATGTTTTCTGGGAATTTAAAGACATTTTTGTGCTCCTCAGGGAGTAATCCTGGTGTATGACATCACCAACCGCTGGTCCTTCGATGGGATTGACAGGTGGATCAAAGAGATCGATGAGGTCAGACAGCATGTTTTCTGTGTTTCTGAGGTGAATCCGTGAATCCAGTAGAAACCCCGATAATATTCCTGTGCTCCATCTTGTTTACCCAGCATGCTCCGGGAGTGCCTAAGATCCTGGTTGGGAACCGCCTTCACCTGGCCTACAAGCGTCAGGTGACCACGGAGCAGGCGCAGGTCTATGCCGAGAAGCTGGGCGTCACCTTTTTTGAGGTGAGCCCGCTCTGCAACTTCAACATCACAGAGTCGTTCACGGAGCTCGCCCGGATCGTCCTCATGAGGCACGGCATGGAGCGCCTGTGGAGGCCCAACAAAGGTCAGCAGGTCATCTCACCCACACATTGCTTACAGCTAATTAAGGGGTAGTAAGGTTTCGGTCTGTGCTGCCCTCTGTTGGACAACACAGGAACAGCATACTTATGCTTCTCAATCCGCTACAAGTCAGGAAATAATCAGCTGTTACAGCTATGGTTTTAAGGATTTTCAGAAAAACATTCTCCTTAAGAAGTTAGCTTTAGTCTTAATGAACACATTTAATATTCCTTAAACTTTATGTTTTTACAACTGAGAATCTATATTTTATTTCTGCATAAATGGCAGCTTCCACAAATTATTTAAAGAAACATATTTTCAAAAACCTTATCCATGCTTGTTGACTACTCTGATGCGATTAAATCTGTAATTAATAAGGTAGTTAACACAATTAGGATACTGTCTTGAGATGTCCTGTTTGTAGAGCAACATTGCCATGGCACATGTAGGCAACCATCTGCTCCATATGGTATGCCTGAAAGGCAGCAACCAGAAACATTAAAAAATACATTTATAAAAAATAATAATAATGATATAGGCTTTTATTAAAATGCATCAAAAAAGATGGTTCAAACTCACTTGCTGAAATAAACTCCCCAATCTCAGCAGAATTGAATTGTTCGATGATTGATTCTTAAACTTCTTCAACAAAAATATGTAACAAGTTCAATACTACTTCCTATAAATGTCAGTGTTAAAAAAGTTTATTAAAATGACTTTTAAAACATAACTGTTTTGTGTGTTGCTCTCGTTTTTTTTTTTTTTTTTTTTTTTTGAGGTGACTTCAGTATCTAATAGATCACTGGTCTCTCCTTTAGTGCTAAGTCTGCAGGACCTCTGCTGCCGCTCCATTGTCTCCTGCACCCCTGTCCACCTGGTGGACAAGCTGCCCCTCCCCCTTGCCCTCAAGTCCCACCTCAAGTCTTTCTCCATGGCGAATGGTCTCAATGCTCGCATGATGCACGGACGCTCGTACTCCGTCACCGCCACTGCTCACCACAGTGCCGCCAAGAGGAGAGGAGGGGCACTGCTGAAAAAGCCGAAACTAATCCGACCACCACCACTCAGCCCGACCACGCAGAGCTGCAGAAACAGCTGCAAAATATCCTAACATCAGCAATCGCACCTACGGCTATGGACGGGACGTGGCTGAGGTCAAGTGCTCATTTTTACGTTTTTGTGAAGCGCAAACAAAAACTGATATTTGGTGATGCGAGAAGCATCAAGTTGAATCTCTGAGCACAGAAATATGTTGGGTCTCAAATTACTGAACCTGGACAGCTTGTTTAATCAATTTGTCTATTATGATGATGAGTGTAAAGACAGTGTTGAAAAAATTAAGGAATCTGTTGGGTCAGTAATGTCATTTAGTAGACTATTTAGTTTGGCTCACACAGTCAGTTCATACATACAATTTGCATATAAAAGTCACACTTTTTAAAGACAAATGTTTTCAAAATGCTGTCAAATTTGTATAATTATAACTGTCCAAAATGATCTGATTAAAAAAAAGGTAATTGTAGATTTTTTTTCTTTCTGACACAAAATCATAATTTGCTTTAAGAAGTTGTTTTTCTTCTTCAAGACTTTTACTCTGATCATGATTCTTAAAGATTTACTGCTTCCTTCCTCAGATATTCCCTAGTATATTTAAACTGATTAAAATAAAACCAGTTGATCGTATAAAAGCCTTTAACGTACATTGGTCCAAAAAAAAAAAAAATCTTTATGAAGACATTCAAATTGTCAGCCTGTTGTCTTTCATTAATATTATTCACAAGTTTGGCTTTGCTGATTTGGCGAGAAACTCCTTAAACGAGTAATAGCTGAATCTAAAGGTTTTGTAAAAATGATGTCCAACTTATTCTAATGTAATTTCTGCCTTTGTAACTCTGCAACTCCCTCAGTAGTGACACCTACAGTCAAAATGAGGTGTTGATATCTCCGCTGTAATCACCGCCAAATTTTAAGGTAACCAGATTTCTTTTCTCTTATGTTTCTGCTTTGCTTGGACTCTAACATGACTCAGGTAAGGGGTTAAACATCCGTGTCTCAGTTGAATATATTCTGGTTTCTGTAACGAGATGTGGACGCGGAAATTTCTTGGACTATGATGCTTAAAATGAGGTAAAATTGTTGCTGAAGTTTGTGTACAATAGGGGTATAAATCCTTGTTATATCGGATGTGCAGCTGCACCGTTTGTTCAACAGTGACACCTACTGTTTGAGAGTAAAACTACAGAGTGTAAGGTACTGATTGAATCAGTTGACTGGGACTAAAAATCCAGTTGAGTATAAAAATAATCATTTACTTACATTAACTTACATTTACTCAGATATTATTCAAGTTTTTCATAATTTTCTAATTGTACATTTACTGGAAAATTGGTCCAAAAAATGTAGGCCCTTACACAGTTTTTACATAAACATTACAATTTGTGTCAAATTGTGTCTAAGTAAGTTTCCTCTCATTTATATTTTTTACATTTTCAGACTGAATTATAGCAACCATCTTTTGTGTTACATTTTAAAAATATTGGGAAAGTCAAATATGTTAAATTGGATTGTTGGATATTTAGATTTTACCTCTTAAATTCTGTATCTTCTTTGAGTATAAATTCCTTGTTTATTTAGTATTAATCTCTCTCAACATTACTGACTTTGTCACTCGATTTATGACTGTTCGGCAAATGTTACATCAATTTAAAATTGTACAAACTTTTAGAAGTGTGTCATTTAAAGTGACATGAAAGTGAAAGTGTTCCTAATGTTGCTTAGAATTGCTTTGCTATGGTTGAGTTTGATTTTTACCAGAAATCTGGAACCACCTGTACAGACTGAAAGGTAAAAAGTTGTATCCTCTGGGTTTGGATCACAGAGGATCACCCACTGGCATAAAAATGTATACAGGATTGCAAAAGGCGCTTGCTGACTTTCAGGAGGGATCTTCCACCAAACTGTGGAGCATCTTTATCATCAGGAGGTTTTCTATGACACTAACATGTATCAAACAGCACTTTGAAGCTGACGTTTTGCACTTCTCTCCTCTTACACCAACATCTCTTTACCAGCAGCCATTTGTGTACGATATTTGTACATGTTGTAAATATTCCTGTTTGATATAATGATGAAGAACTGGTGTTTTGTTGCTGTTTTCAGTGGGAAGTTTTTCTGCAGAAATTACTAAAAGTTTAGTTTATCCCTGATTCACAATAAACTTCACTACCTGTTACAGTCTGTCCCCTTCACTGTCCTCTTTCACCCACTTTATTTTTCATTTACAGTCCAAATGTTTTAATCGAGCCACTCAGAATCCCAGCATCGTTTCTGAAAGTGATGTAAATCAGTGACTACTACATACCAGTTGTGGCAGAATGATTCCTTTAGAACTTTCCGGAACCACACAATTGTATCTATTCTATTTGGATATGATGTGATGGACTAACACATAGTAATGCAGAATTAGGAAGTGGAAGGAAAATACCACCACTTTTCGTTACATTTATTTTCCAGGCTTGTCCTATATTTAGCTTCATCCATCTTCCCATCAACTAGCTGGCTAGCTTCCCTGTTGGTGGTAAAGAAAAGCATCCCCCCAGCATGATGATGCCACCACCATGTTTCACATTGCGGATGCCTGTTAAGAAGGATGAGCAGTCTATTTGTTTTCTTCACATATAAGGTTTAACATGTTTTTGCAAGGTCCTGTATGAGTAAAATCACAGAAACTATGTAATTGTGTACAGAAATATTTTAGTGCACAGTTAAGGAGAAAACAGGAAAAAAAACAAAGTGAAGAAATCTCAGACAGCAGCTAATAAAGGAGGAAAATGATGGCTCATCAGAAAAATAATTAACCATAACTGGGGAAGAAAGACCAAGAAATACAGCAATAAAAATAGAAGACAAAAACAAATGAAATGTAAATAACCATTTAATAAACACATTTTAAAATGATCCAAATATATATATATATATATATATATATAATATATATATATATATATATATATGTGTGTGTGTGTGTGTATATACAGATACAAAGACATGAAACATAAATACAATTATTTGTATTTCTTCTAAATTTGTCTGAATATCTTCGTCTTTATTTCGTGCATTCTCCCATATCAATTTTCGTTCTGTTACTGATATTTGTGGCACTTCCTGTCTTCCAAAGAGGTTGAAAGCTCTCAGTGGTGAAGCCTGAAGAAGGATATCTGTCTCACAACATGGCGTTATAATGCAACAAACCATTTTTAATAGCTTGTAACTTTTATTTTCTTATGTACTAATTGTATTTTCAAGAAAACGGAATAAACATGAGAAGACTTTGTTTTTAACAACATATTTTAGGCAAAGATGGTTAAACCCTTGAATATGACTGGATGCAGTATAAGATGACAAATTCATGTCTTATATAATAGAGCTGAGTTACTATTAAGATGTTATTATTCGTATAAAGTCTTTCTAATGAAACTCTTATAACCAACTGTATTTTTATCTGAAACAGTCATTAAAAAACCATGTGAAATAAGCAAGGCGCGGAGGCAGCTCCAGTCCAGCAGGTGGCGGTAGAACACTGGATTTTCCGTAATGTTGTAATGAAAAGAAGAACAGGAGGCGGTTCGGTTGCAGCCAGCTGGACGTCCTGAGAATATTTCAGGGATTTAGGAGTTGGCTTCATTCGGTCTGGATTTTCCGATTCACTGTCCAGACAGCAGGAATTAACCGTACCAGGCAGCCGAATCGGACGGATTCAAACCGGTTCTGAAAAGCATTTGAAGCTGGAGCAGACCGGTTAAAAATCCAGAACCTTCTTCTTGCTCAGAAATACCAGAAGTTAATCCAGCGTCCTGTTTAGGCGAGCAGTTACTCAAACTTTCTGTTCAGGTGAGAATTCTGGACAAGTGATGCAGGTTGAGGGGAGGTCCAAAAGGACTTAATGTGAAACCAGAACTAAGAACTGTTTGCTGGTGTTTAATCTACAGTTCAGAGAGGTAGAGAAAGTAAACCTCAGTTTTAATTTTTATCCTGCTGATGGTTTAATTTATCCCACAGAAAGTGATGCATATTTCAGACTTCAATTTCTGGTTATTTATGATAATCATGGCTGGGCTGGCAGATAATAAGAATAAAAAACATAAACAGAAAATTGGACTATTACAGGAGACCATTAAAATTATTTAAAATGTTAAGTTATGGTCATGTTATGGTCTGCACAATCATGGAGAAGACAGCTGACCTGACTGTTGTACAGCAAAGAATCATTGACACCTCTTCAAAGAGAAAGTGCAATGTCTAAGCATATTCATGGAAAGTTAGGTGGAAGAAAAAACTGAGTTAGAAAAAGCTGTGCCAGCAACAGGGATACCTGCACCTCTCTAGAGGATTGTGAAGGAAAGTTCATTTTAAGAATTGGGAGACATTCACAAGTTGTGGCCTGCAGCTGCAGTCAGAGCTTCAAGAGCCAACCAACAGTGTAGCCAGTACGTGAACAATCAGACTCATCTTTATAGCCAAGTTTGTACAGAGAAACAAGGAATTTGACTCCGGTACACTTTGCTCTTAGTGAAGATTTGTTTTTAAATATATACCTATATAATAATGTAAATAGAAAAAAATCTGTTTAAATGTACTTATATACACAATTAACTTTACAATAGAATATATAGTATGAGATCAGTCCAAGTATGCATGGTGGTGTTCTGAAATTCTGACTGTCAAGTGTTCATCAGAGAAACAGCCTGGGGGAAGGAACTGTCTTTGTGGAGGCTGGTTTTAACAGACAGCGCTCTGTAGCGCCACCTGAAGGTAAAAGTCTAAACAGTTTATGTGCAGGGTGTGTGGGGTCTGCAGAGATTTTAGCAGCTCTTTTCCTGACCCTAGATCTGTATAAGTCCTGGATGGAGGGAAGGTCAGCCCTGATTATTCTCTTCAAAAGTCTTCAAAACACCTTGTTTTTCTATACTGGGTGTTAAAGCTACCAGCTTTAAAATCAGTCAAAGTCACTCCATGTAGTCCTGTACCTGGACCCTGATCCTGATCCTAATCCTGAGGCAGGTTAAAGGGTTTTTTTCAGATTGTGGATCCAACTCCTACCCTCCCACAACTCTTATCGTGAGGCCGTTTCAGCTGCAGTTTGTTTTTAGTTCTCTACCTCACAGGAACTGGTTTCTGTGCATCTCTGCAGGCAAGATGAAGCTCTGTCACTGCTGCACAACCCTGCTGCTATTCACCTCCATCTCAGCTCACAGTGACTTCTTCACCTCCATCGGTAAGTTCTTCCTTCTCAACTGTTCCCACTCTCTGTTCCTCCACATGCTAAGTCTGCTTTTTCTCAGGTCACATGACCGACCTTCTGTTCATGGAGAAGGACCTGGTCTCCTCGCTGAAGGACTACATCAGAGCAGAGGAGGACAAACTGCAGCGAATCAAACTGTGAGGTTTCTCTAGGACATCCCATGTCTCTCGCAGACATAGACGCCTTCTAATTTTACAGCTTCAGGAGCTGGACTTCCATACACTTCTAAACAGATGAAGTTTTAGCTTTAACGAGGGAATATTGAACTAAAAGTAATGGAAGTGTGTGTTTGTGTGTATCTTCAGGTGGGCGGACAGACTGGACGACCTCTCGATGGCTGGCTCTCAGGATCCTGAAGCTTTCTTGGGTCACCCGGTGAACGCCTTTAAACTGATAAAGAGGCTCAACACAGAGTGGGCAGAGCTAGAGAACCTGGTGCTGACTGACATGTCAGACGGTAAACACACACACTCACACTGTTTTATGTTTTTCTTCATTTTACTCTAAATTAAACAAACCGGCCTTTTTCTGCAAACTCTTGTTCTTGTTATGGATAAAACGTCACCACTAGATACTCCTAAATACCTCCAGTAATAAAAGAGGAAATCTTGCAGTTCGGGCTGTTCCAACAGAGTCGAAGCTGAGATTCAATGTAAATGTCCTGCTGCAGATCAACACAACTGAAGGCGCATTTAGAGGAAAATGATGCTCTATAGATTTTTCCATCAGGGATTGTTTAGATTTTGTGATCCTGGTTCTCCGAGATTTAAAAGCTACTTGATCATGATGTTCCAGCTTTACACTTGGAGCATTGGGCCAGCATCCATTGCACTGCGTTAAAGTGTTTCAGATTGTACCAGGTTTTTGTGTTGTTCTGGCTGATCTTAGATCAGTCTCTTCTCTAGTGTCATCTGGTGTTCCACAGGGCTCAGTCTGTGGGCATCTGCTGTTTCCTCTGTATTTACTGCAATGTCCGTTTTAGTTTTTTACTTTTTTATCCTCAGCACTTTGGTCAGCGTTGGCTTGGCTTGGCTAAAATGCGACCAGTTTTCAATTATTCATTCTCTCTTGTCTTCCAGCATTTGTCTCCAACCTCACCATCCAGAGGCAGCACTTCCCAAACGATGATGACCAGACTGGAGCAGCAAAAGCCCTGATGAGGCTACAAGACACCTACAAGCTGGACACGGAGACCATCTCCAGCGGGCAGCTGCCAGGTCAGCTAATTTCAGATCAGTGCTGAAACTGGTGAATCATTTTATAGCTTCGTGGTGACAGCAGCTCTGCTGTTTTCTGCCTTCCAGGCTCGTCCTCGGTGGCCATGATGAGCAGCATCCTATCTGTAGAAGACTGCTATGACCTGGGAAAGGTGGCGTATTCTGATGTGGATTATTACCACACAGAGCTGTGGATGGCTCAGGCCCTAAAGCAGCTGGACCAGGGGGAAGAGTCCAGCACCGTGGACTCTGTCGCCATCCTGGACTACCTCAGCTACTCCGTCTACCAGCAGGGGGAGCTGGAGAGGGCACTTGACTTCACCAAGAGGCTGCTGGAGCTTGGTCTGTACCACCAGAATCAGTCCAAACTGTAGTTCCGTCTGATTAAGGACATAAATAAAGAAGTTATAATAAAATAATTAGTTTATAAATGTATGCATTTTTAAATAGAAATCAGCATTTATTGACTAACTTTAATACACCATCCCAAAATGGTTTGGTTCATTTAATGTAAGCTAATTAAATTCCTTAAAGTTTTAGTTTATTTACAATATTATTTCATACACTATTAAATTATTACAATTTGTAGCTTCAACATTTAGCACTTTAAATGAACATGTAATTACATAAAATAAATATTTAGAGGAGCTAAAAGTAGTTTATTAGTGAAACATTTGCTTTCATTTGAGAAGGACAATTCTGAAAGGACATTTTTAATTTTCTGCTGTTTGATTTAACGTTTTTTTTATTATTAATGTTAATATAATTTAATTCAGGTCAACTGTATCTCCATTTATTGTAATATGTTTTTTTCATTTCATTTTAATTTTATTTGAATATTTATTATTTTATTTTCAGTTATTTAATCTAATACCATTTCTTTATTCTATTGACAGCATTCCGTATTTTTTATGTTCTTTGTGACTTTGCCACTTTTTATTTATTTATTTATTTATTTCAAAAATCATTAAAATAACAGTCATACAGATTTATTTAAGATAATAACTCAAACGGTAATGCAGTAAGACGTGACCTGTTTGAAAAGGAACCGGATGAAGCAGAGCCTCCTGGTTTTTTACTCTTCTCCACATTAGGATTTCACTCTTCCTCCTCTCTGCTGAAAATGAAAACGTTGTGTAATTTTAAAAAATTGCAATATATTAAAACTCTGTGGAAACCACACCTGCTAAACTTCACCTCGCTGCCTTAAACGTCTGGTTCTGTTTGGTTAGACCCATCACACCAGCGGGCCAACGGAAACCTGAAGTACTTTGAGTACCAGCTATTCAAGAAGAAGATGAAGGAGGGCCAGGAGGATGAGGATGAAGAGCAGAGGACAAGGAAGGAGAGCCGAGGTCGCCGTGACGACTACCTGCCAGAGAGGAAGCAGTACGAGAAGCTGTGTCGCGGCGAAGGTGTCCGGATGGTGAGCTGACGAAAACAGGCTCAGAAAGGTCTGCATCATTTCATCAGCCTGACTTCTGTTCCTGCCTTCTTCCTGTCAGACGCCTCGCAGGCAGAGCCGCCTCTTCTGTCGTTACTACGACAACGGCAGGCACCCCAAGTTTGTAATTGGACCGCTGAAGCAAGAAGACGAGTGGGACAGCCCTCACATCGTCCGTTACCATGACATCGTGTCAGATCGAGACATTGAGAAGGTGAAGGAGCTAGCCAAACCCAGGGTGAGAAGATGTTTGCTGATTTACACCATCTGTCTTTTTGCTCACGTGAAGGTCTCCAGCCTGTTTCTGCCAGACTGGAACTGCTGTTAATGAGCTAACCACAGCCTCAGTGTGGGAGCTGAAACATCGACTAAAGTACCTTGCAAAAGTATTCACACCTCTTGAACTTTCCCGCATTTTTTGGCCCGGTCCAGCAAAAAATTTCAATGGATTTTACGTGACAGACCAACATTAAGTATTGCATTAACTCTGCATTGTGAAGCGGAAGGAAACTGAGGCATGCTTTACAATTGTTTCAGAAATAAAATCTGAAAAGTGTGTCATGCATTTGTCTTTAACTTATCTGGGTTGACAGTTTGCAGATCCACCTTTCACTGCCGTAAAAGCTGCACATTTTTAGGGTCTGTCTCTTCTAGCTATGCTAACTAAGCGTTTCTGTCCTTCTGTGCTGAATAATTTAAGCTCAGTCCAATTGGATGAGGAGCCTCTGTTAAGGACATCAGTTTTCAAGTCTTGTCTCAGATTCTTAGTTGGACTTAGGTGTGGACTTTGACTGGGCCATTCTGACACATGAATGTCCTTTGAGCTAAACTGTCCTATTGCAGCCCAGGCTGTATGTGTAATGTTGTCCTGCTGGGAGGTAAAACTAAACCCCAGTCTCAAGTCTTTTGCAGCCTCCAACAGGTTTTTCTTCCAGGGTTTTCCTGTATTTAGCTCCATCCATCTTCACATCCACTCTCACCAATGTCCCTGGTGAAGAAAAGCTTCCTCACAGGATGAGGCTGACCCTACCAAGTTTCACTGGGGAATTGTCTGCTCAGTGTTGATGGGACAGGATGCCAACTGACTCTCTCACCTAAGCTGTGGATCTCTGCAGCTCCTCCAGAGTTACTATGAGCCTCTTGGCTTCTTCTCTGGTTCATACTGTCCTTGCAGCCTGTCAACTTAATGGACGGCCATGTCTTGGTAGATTTGGAGTTCTCCCATCACTTCCGTTTTCAGATAGAAAATGAAACTGAGGTGGACTCTGTTAAGTGGACGTCTGAAGGCAAATGTTTGCATGGGATTTTATTTAAGGGGTGTTGGAGTAAAGGGGACTGAATATAAATGCCTTATAGAGGACATGTAAAAAAAAAAACAATCAAGAAATGTGAATACCTTTGCCAGGTTCTGTATCAGATGGCTTCTCTGTTAGTGTCCCTACTACGTCAGAACTGTACCTCAGTCAGTGCTTTAATCTGATAGATTAGCACCAGAGTTGTTGCAGCAGATTTTTGAAGGCAGAACCTTAGCCATGATTCAGAGAACCAGGGAGTCGGTGTGTGTGTCTCCCTGTAATTTTGGGCCGGTTGGCTTCACAGCTCCGTCGAGCCACTATCTCCAACCCCGTCACCGGTGTCCTGGAGACGGCCCACTACCGCATCAGTAAGAGGTAAGAACTGTCTGGAGATGGATCTCCTCCTCTGTCTCACCTCCTGTCTACTCCCCTTTTCCTGTCCTGGCTGATGTCCCAGCAGGAGCTCAAACCTCAGAACTTCAGATGTGTCCTTACAGGTCCTTCTCAAAATATTAGCATATTGTGATAAAGTTCATTATTTTCCATAATGTAATGATGAAAATTTAACATTCATATATTTTAGATTCATTGCACACTAACTAACTAAGAAAAGTGTTTTTAATACAAAAAACGTCAACCTTCAAATAATCATGTACAGTTATGCACTCAATACTTGGTCGGGAATCCTTTGGCAGAAATGACTGCTTCAATGCGGCGTGGCATGGAGGCAATCAGCCTGTGGCACTGCTGAGGTCTTATGGAGGCCCAGGATGCTTCGATAGCGGCCTTTAGCTCATCCAGAGTGTTGGGTCTTGAGTCTCTCAACGTTCTCTTCACAATATCCCACAGATTCTCTATGGGGTTCAGGTCAGGAGAGTTGGCAGGCCAATTGAGCACAGTGATACCATGGTCAGTAAACCATTTACCAGTGGTTTTGGCACTGTGAGCAGGTGCCAGGTCGTGCTGAAAAATGAAATCTTCATCTCCATAAAGCTTTTCAGCAGATGGAAGCATGAAGTGCTCCAAAATCTCCTGATAGCTAGCTGCATTGACCCTGCCCTTGATAAAACACAGTGGACCAACACCAGCAGCTGACACGGCACCCCAGACCATCACTGACTGTGGGTACTTGACACTGGACTTCTGGCATTTTGGCATTTCCTTCTCCCCAGTCTTCCTCCAGACTCTGGCACCTTGATTTCCGAATGACATGCAGAATTTGCTTTCATCCGAAAACAGTACTTTGGACCACTGAGCAACAGTCCAGTGCTGCTTCTCTGTAGCCCAGGTCTGGGGAATGCGGCACCTGTAGCCCATTTCCTGCACACGCCTGTGCACGGTGGCTCTGGATGCTTCTACTCCAGACTCAGTCCACTGCTTCCGCAGGTCCCCCAAGGTCTGGAATCGGCCCTTCTCCACAATCTTCCTCAGGGTCCGGTCACCTCTTCTCGTTGTGCAGCGTTTTCTGCCACACTTTTTCCTTCCCACAGACTTCCCACTGAGGTGCCTTGATACAGCACTCTGGGAACAGCCTATTCGTTCAGAAATTTCTTTCTGTGTCTTACCCTCTTGCTTGAGGGTGTCAATAGTGGCCTTCTGGACAGCAGTCAGGTCGGCAGTCTTACCCATGATTGGGGTTTTGAGTGATGAACCAGGCTGGGAGTTTTAAAGGCCTCAGGAATCTTTTGCAGGTGTTTAGAGTTAACTCGTTGATTCAGATGATTAGGTTCATAGCTCGTTTAGAGACCCTTTTAATGATATGCTAATTTTGTGAGATAGGAATTTTGGGTTTTCATGAGCTGTATGCCAAAATCATCCGTATTAAGACAATAAAATACCTGAAATATTTCAGTTAGTGTGCAATGAATCTAAAATATATGAATGTTAAATTTTCATCATGACATTATGGAAAATAATGAACTTTATCACAATATGCTAATATTTTGAGAAGGACCTGTATTTAGTTGATAACAAAATCCAAATTTGGCACTGGTATATAAAATATACAATTTTTAGTTGTGATAAAAATGTTTCTGACCTTTGACTGCTTCCTGATAGATTCTGAGTTTAGCTCCTCCCAGGAATAAAGCCTAGTCTCGTGGTGTTTTCTTCAGGAGGAGGGAATTAAATTCAGGACTCCTCTGATATGTCTGTAACTCTCCCAGAGGCAGCAGGACCATCTTAACTCTGTTTGCATTAGCTGAAACGGCAGAAGTGCAGCTTAAAAACTGATCTCCCACAAACACGGGAGACTTCTCTGGATGTTTAAGAATGCATCCTGGAGGCCTCGGAAACATTTTGCTGCCTTTAACTAACTTCAGCAGGTAGTGATCTGCCTCTTCCGTTCTCTTTCCCCATCTCTGTCCCCGTCTGTTTCTCTGTCTTCGTCTCTGTGATGTAACTTGATGGCTGGATCAGCTCAGACGAGCCACGGTGCATGACCCTCAGACAGGCAGGCTGACTACAGCTCATTACAGAGTCTCCAAGAGGTAAGGAGGGCTGCTGCTTGGTTAGAACAGAACCCCAAGCAGAACCACAGACAGTGACCACAGGGTTCCAGAGAGACCAGTAGGAGTTATAGACTTGCAGCTTCTTTGATCCTCCAGAAATACTCTGGATCAAAACTTCAGACAGCTCTGTTAACCCACTCACTGTTAACACTACACTGAGCAGCCAGAACATTATGACCCCTTAACCCCCATATCTTTGTGGAGTGGACTCCTCTGAAGGTCGACTGGTCCTTGGTTCCAGGCTCTTAGCAGTAGATCCTGACGTTATGAGTTGGGACCTGAAGAGATCAGGATCGGATTCTCCATTGGAAGCACTGAGCTGTTTTTACAGTGTGGCAGGGAGCTTTATCCTGCTGGAAGAACCACTGCCATCAAAAAAATGTTTCTGTGACCCAGCAAAACATTGCCTGCGTCATTCTTTGTCAACATCCCGGTGCTGTCTCCGGGGACTGATCTTCTTCATGACGGTCTACCAGTCCATTTCTGAGTTGCTGAGTGGTGGACACAGGTGACTGGTCTGTGGAGACCCTGTCCAGATAGTCAGTTCTACTGTTCTCCTTCCTTGGACACATTTTGTAAGATCTCATTTAGCTGAGGGATTTTAGTATTGTTGAAGATACCAGTTGTGATTAACCCACAGTTCCTCACTCTTCTCTTTCTTTTTTGTCACCATGATGTCCTTACCCCTCTACCAAAACTTTACCATCTCGGTCACTAAAATCTGTATCAGATTTGGGCATCGCTAATTACCTCCTTTCAGATCCTTATCAGGATCACCTGATACTCACCCACTGACAGGTAGTCATATTGTAATGCCTGACTGACAGACAGTTCTGGATTAGTTCCTCTGGTTCCTGGTTTTCCTCATCCTTCACATCTCACAGAGCTACTGGAGATGTTTTTGAAGACAAAAGCCCAACGCTAGACCCCGCCCCTTTGGGCGGTCTATAAAACTAGATAAAACTCTACCAATTTTTTTTTTCTTATATATATCGCAAGAGGAGGCTTTAATCTTCACAAAACAATTCCCCAAAGGAGTTTTACACAAATACCTTTTAGTTTTACAGCAACCTTAACACAGGCGAGGACATTTTAAGGTCCCTCAGACATTGCTGACTCGGTAAACAAAACAGTACAAAAAGCACCGTTCTCTTTGCAGAACCCCCACATGTCTCATATCGTAACAAACTAGAGACACTCACCTTTCTAACAAGGCATAACTTGTCTTTCTAGCACCTTCTCTGGTGATGTGATTTGCTTGCATATTACAGTCTGCTGGTTGCTGTCTGCCGGCTGCTAGCTTGCGCGCTACTCCGTTAGCTTCCAGTTATGTTTGCAACTGTACATTTTGATAATACACAGAGTAAATGGAGAAGGACTCCTACAATGGAAATCAGCACTTTTATTTGACCAGGTGCCCTTTAATTTCATTTTTATGAGGTGAAAAACACATTTAGGAAAGTTTTGGCACCCTTTGCCTAATTGCCATTTCTGCCTGGCACATTGCCCTCTAAAACCTTTGTGGAACATAAATGCTTCAACTTATTCAAAGGATTTCCATAGTGTTTTGCAATGTTCATTTAGAAAACACTTTTGGCAAGGCTCAAAAATGTTTCTTTTTTCTTTGTTTAATCACAAATAAATCAGACATAGTAACAGTTACAGTCGTGGATCCACTGGAAATATATTTTTTTATGTCTTACTTTTAAACAGGTACCAAACGTTTGCATGTAGGCCTTATAACTGTGGAGCTATACTTGATTTATTTGAAGTATGTCATTTCAGGTGAAAATTGCTCTAAAACTCCTTGGGGCTTACAGGTTAAAGACGTTTGGATGTGTGACCTCTCATCTCCATCTGCTGCTCCTGTCTCACATTTAATCCGCATCCATCTTTTCCCTACTAACTTAATATCTCCTCATCACCATCCAGATGCTGGTCTGAGCTCAGCAGGCTCCCTGTGGCTTCTGTCCTCACCCCTGTCTCTTTGTGCTCAATCTAAACTCCTGTCTTGATGTTCTCTGTCTGCCAGCGCCTGGCTCGGAGCGTACGAGCATCCTGTGGTGGATAAAATCAACCAGAAGATCGAGGACATAACCGGGCTGGACGTCAGCACGGCTGAGGACCTGCAGGTACCGGCTCTCCTGTGAGATGGAGAAACACCTAAATTAACTCCTTTTAGATCTGAACAGGGGAGTAAACAGCCAGATGCTTCCGTGTGTTTTCTGCAGGTGGCGAACTACGGCGTCGGAGGGCAGTATGAACCTCATTTTGACTTTGGACGGGTAAATGTGGATTTTCAACCTTTTCTGGACTCTTCCACAGCAGCTGGAAGTTCATTACTAATCAGTTTCTGCAGAATCTTTCTTTAATGTAAATTTTAAGCCCTTCAGAATTCAAATTTCCAGAGTTTTAAGTTTCAAGTTGAATCATTGAAAATAAGGAAAAGTTACAAAGAATCTGATTATGTTTTTACTTCTTCTTCTTAATAAAACTACAACTAATAATCATAATACTACCGTAATCGTAAATTTAAATAATTACTAAAATATGTCATACTTAACCAGTAGTTAATGTAATCTAACTTTTATTTCCTTTTCTTTTCTCAAATGTGTGTATTTATTTCAGTGATAATAATTGTAATGACTATAAAAACAATAATAATAATAATCTAATAATTATTAGAATATAATGGTAAAAACATGCAATAATTAAATTTTTGTGTTTTTTTCTATAATTGAATTAACCATTAATGTTATCTAAGAAATGTTTTTTTGTTTTATGAATTTTTGTATTTTAATAATAATAATATTAATAGTAAAATATAATTATTGCAAAAGACGTTATATTTTATATATATTTAAAAAACATAATTTCTATTTTAATTAACCAGTATTTTAATGAAATCTTATTTCCTTTTTTTCTCTATTTGTTTATTTATTTTAGTAATAATCATCATCATTACCACACATCATATTCCAACATCGGATCATATTTACACTTTAATCCAAATTAATTTGTATTGTGTTGGATCCTAATTTCTTTTTAATTGGGATTATCTAATCTGTTGATTTCTTTGGAAGAATCCCAGATGTGATAGAAAATTGTACAGCTGAACATTCTGGCTTTAAAAACCAACTTCAGTAAAAAGAACATAGGTCATTTTTCATACAGCTTGTGGATTTAAGTTTGAACAGAAATTCCCAGTTAGGTGTTTGCTGCAGCTTCACATGTTGGTTTCTCCGCTAGGTTCTGACTGCAGATAGCAGCTGGCAGTTCAGATATTTGTTTTTAGTTCTCCAAACTGAACTGGACCACAACTTCAGAAACCTGTAACACTGCTGATCCAGACCACTTTAAAGATTACGCCAGGGTCTGGATCACTGGAGGGACGACGGGAAGGAATGAGGAGCTGCATAATTTCAGAATTTACTGTAGAAAGGAGCTGGAAATCCTCAGTAACAGTTGTTTAAGTCTTTTTCTTTTTTTTTTTTGAAAATACAAACTCTTCAGGACCACTGACAAGGGTGGAATTATTTCCATCTGTTGAGATGGAGGTAATTGACCAGTAAAAATCCATCCATGTTACTCACACCCACTGACAGGTGGTCATATTGTAATGCCCACCTGACAGACAGTTCTGTTGCAGCCTGGAGTAGTACCTCTGGTTCCTGGTTTTCTTCGTCCTTCAAATCTTGAACTTTCCTTGTCTTATGTTTCAGAAAGATGAGCCGGATGCGTTTGAAGAGTTGGGAACCGGGAACCGGATCGCCACCTGGCTGCTCTACGTCAGTTCTCTGCTCAGTCTTTCCTGAAGTCCTTGTTTCTGTTTTTGGCATCATGCTCTCAGCTGTCTGTCTCCTCCTTCCTGCAGATGAGCGACGTACAGGCAGGGGGCGCCACTGTCTTCACCGACATCAGTGCTGCTGTTCAACCAAAAAAGGTGAGTTGCTACGCCACCTGCTGGTTATTGTATGTTTCTTTGCAGTGACAGAAAATGAAAACCTTCACAGAAAGTTCAGACTGAGACTCAGTCATTTTGTTACTGCAAAACCCAAATAAACCAGATTTCTGCTGATTTTTAAATTAGGTCCAGATTTGATCCATAGTTTTGTTTTTTTTATTTCACATTTGTCCTTTTATTGTAAACAAGTGTAAAGCATCAAAAATAGTTTAGATAATGAAACTTTCTGTGCTAGTAAAGTAGATGAGTGGTTTTCCTGGTCATGCGGCCTCTTTGTCCCGGGAACGACTCCAGTTTTCACACACGGAGAGTGAGGAAAGTTTAGGAATGAACGAACAATTATTTAATCTGCAGAATTAGGGCAATTTGTAATCCCCAAGAAGCGTCTGGCAGGAAGGGGAAGCTAACCTTCTGTCCGATGTGACCCTGTGGCTTCAGGGCTCGGCTGTGTTTTGGTTCAACCTGTATCCCAGTGGAGAGGGGGACTATCGGACCAGGCACGCAGCCTGCCCGGTGCTGCTGGGAAACAAGTGGGGTGAGTTCAGCGTACACACACACAGAAACACTTGCTGCATGTTAGAAACCAGGAAAACTCAGTTCTGTGGGAGATCATATCTGTTCAATAAATGCATGAAAAACTGAAACCGTATCAACAAGCAGCTGGAGTTGGATTTGAGTTCAGAAAAATCAGATTAAGGATGTGGACAGATGCTTTAATGCAGACATTTACGTAATCCTAGAATTCCTTCATTTTCCTTGTTGGATTCCTCCCTACTTCCTCTCCATCAAGTATCCTGCTGCACATTTTCCCTTTTATGCTGTGTATATTACATTGATAACAAAATAAACTCTGAGAGGTTTAGTCCTTTGAAAAAAAAAAAAAATCTTAATCTGCAGGTCAGACTTCCAAGAAAACGGGAAATCTGTAGCAGCCTTTAAACTCCTGATCTGTGCTGTTCTTACTGAAGGGGTGAGCTCACACTTTCCCAGTTCTGGGGCCTCATGTACTAAAGAGTGCGCAGCTTTCATACGAAAAGTTTGTGGTAGGGAGAAACAAACAAATTCAGATGTACGAAACTGTGCGTAAACAGAAACTGTGCGTAAACATGTCACCGCTGACGTAGCCTTCATACATCCAAACTTGCGGTGGACTTGACGTAGCTGCAGGTGTCCCCACCTCTAAATACATATGCAAAGTAGTATAAATAGCCGGAAGTCACCCGTCACGTTTCCAAATAACCATGGCAACGGTGCCTTGACGGTCAAAGAACCGGTTCCTTTCGGCGGAAAAACAATAGACTGTGTCTGGACCTCATGACGGATGTTTGTAGTCACAGCAAATCAACAACTTCTTGAATGACATCAGAGACTCAAACCTGACTGAAAATAAAACGGTTGTCAGCTCGAACCTGTTTAGTTCTACGAAGTCTGCATTAAATCCAAACTGCGCCATCTAGCTGCTGCACTAAGCTCATTCATAGCTCAGTGCTGATCATAATAATGACGTGAATATGCCTCCTTTATTTCTATTAGGAAGACAGTCGCCACACAGACTATGTGAAGAGCTTAAATCTTTAAAAGCATTCAGGAGGCCACGTAAAAAATAGAAAATGACCTAGTAGTCAGCCATCGTGCATGGAGGTTTCCCAACACAACTATTATTAATATTAGATCCATCATAATTATTTTGATAGTATAAAGGAATCATTGTTTGGATTTAATCTGCTGATCCGACACCGGTTTCTTTTTCAGAGAATGAAAGTGTGCCTTAGATGATTCACATGCATTTTATGCTCCTCAGTGCACAGAGCGATGAGCATTTCCATCTATAGGTGACCGAAACAGAGGAAGTTTCCCAGTTTATTTCCAACTGAGGTTGTTTCCATCATTTTCTGCGGTGTGTTCTCTGTAGTTTATTATTGTCAATTGAAAATGTTTGCGTGGCTACCACACATTTTCACGGCCCGTCAAAAATGTGCGTGGATTTCCGCACACTTTTATGCAACCTTCATTTTAGTACATGCAGAGTTGTGTGTAAAACATTGCTCCGCAAGGTTTTTGTGTGTAAGTACACTTCCAAATCCATCTTGACCATCAGCGCACACGTAGACTGTTGTGGCAGCATCGTCATGAACAAACAGATCTGATCCCAAATTTAAATTGGATAACTCCTAATCACAGGAATCATTTTCTTAAAGATGAAGATTTGCTGTTTCTGTATTTTAGCTGCTTAAACAGCAGCTGACTAAAGCTCTGCAGAACATCAGCAGGTGTTTCATCCAGATCAAGCTGAGCAGGACTATTTATTCACTTGGTTAAATCAGAGAGGGGGCAGCTGTTGCTTACTGCTGGTTCAGAGGTTCCTATTAACTCCAGGAAGAACCACACTGGGTGTGAGATGGACAATGAGTTTTAATTCTCTGTGAATAAACTTCCATACACTCAGACAAACTCACTCTTGCAGTTTCCAACAAATGGATCCATGAACGGGGACAGGAGTTCAGGAGGCGCTGCGGGCTTCACTGGACCGACTGACGGTCCTTCATCTCCAACGTGATCCTCTTCTGCCTCATCCTGTTCTTCTGCTCCATAGTGAGCTGCAGAGCTTCTCTCCCCTGATCTGACACTTTTATTTTATCCTCTATGTGTGTGTGTGTGTGTGTGTGTGCACAGATCAGGGTACTGCTGCCTTGCTGCATGTTCAGGTGTGTGGAACAGAGAACGCTGAGCGCTCTTCCCTCTGTTGGGCTGCTTTGATTGTCATCCTGAATGTGTGAAGCAGCAGGTACTAGAACATGTCAAAAACATGCCTCTACCCAATGGAGAAAAATCCAAACATCCCGTTGCAGGAGTTTTCCTTTCTGTCACAGGTAAGTTAAAGGTCCAGTGGGGAACAAGTATTTATGGGAACCAGTCTTTGGTTAATCACCAGTGTAGCAGTGGGAACGTTCTGATAAACTTCTGTGGAAGAAGAGAGCTATTCAGAGGACAGTTTCTTCACATTTTTAGACATGAAATGAAAAGTTGCTGTCTGAAACTGACTCTTCGCCCAATTAGAATCTTCTTCTCAGGAACATTCAGTGTTTATATGAGCTCCATGCTGTGTATTCCCCCTGAGCTCTGAGGTTCGAGGTACATTAGAGCGAGAAAGTGTGCTCCACGGTATTGCCTGCAGGAGTGTTGCTGCCTCAGACGACAGCTAAAACATAATAAACCCATGATGGTCTTCTGTCCATCTGATCCCGAGAATACTGGTGGTTGCTCGCAAATCTTTCTGAAGCTTCAGTCAGCGGAGGAGACGGATCACTGCCACTGCAGCTTGAAACAAACCTCAAAGTTCTAACTTCTAAGGTTCCTGCAGTGAAAACACCACAAGTGCAGAGGTCTTCCTCAGTGTTGTAGAACTCTCCTCATCCTCCACCGTTTTTCCTTTCATTTCAATCCATTGATGTCATTTAAAGGCATTTTACAGAAAAACCAGATCCAATTTATATCCAGAAATATGTTATCAAATAATCCAGTACAATCCAAGCATTCATTAAATTCCATTGACATCCATTTGAGTTTGATCCCATTTATGATTCATTGAAGTTAGTATTTTTAATAAAAAGTTTTCTATCGACTTGGCAGCGACTCGATGCCCAACTGGTTGCATTGAGACACTGAATCTTCCTCCTAAGCTAGCATACGGCAACAGTAGACGGAAACTAGCTGCCAAATGACACATTTACAGGAAATTCTGCATGAGAAAATTCTCACATGAAGTGGCTAAATTGCTGTTGGAAAACTCGATTCTTGTCCTGTTTCAAGTGCGCTCACAGTTACTTGTTTAGGCTCATCTTTCTAGGTTTTTTTACTTGTTTGTGTGGCGCGGCACTGCTAACACTGATCAGGGTTTACTTAGGGGTCATAATTAACTTAAGAACAGGCTTGTGGATCACCTGCTTTAATCCTGATGGGGATTCGTATGGGAACAAGCTTGTTCAGCGTTTCCCCAGAAAGCAGGTGGACAATGGGTGCTATCCTCGGTTTGACCACCAGATGTCAGTATTTGTTAAACACTGAATCTTTAATGCCAGAACAAATATAATAGGAGGTATAACTTCCCCCTGAGCTCAGAGCTGACAGCCAAGACATCCAGGCCACAAAGTGGCTCCATTTGGAAAGAACGGGATGCATTCCCTCTAACAGACAGCAGGGGGCCACTCCTGTATCTATGACTCCGGAGACAGAACATTTAGGGTTCCTGCTCAGCGTTCTTTGTTCACCTCAGACACTGAATGAATAACTCCAGACAGAAACACACACTTGTTTGTGTCGAGGTTGCCGCCTCCTGCTACACTTTTCACTCTTCATCTGCTGACTGTTACCATGACAACCACTCCAGGATCAGCACAAAGCCTCTCAGCTAGTTGGCATTATGCTTATCTCAGATACTATATTTTCTATTTTTGATGAGAAAACTGCACCTGGAGATTAAAGTTCCCATGATGCAACGGGCAGAGTCGGAACAGTGAATGGACTCAGCTCCGCCCACTGCTGTTCAACCGCGTGTACACACCTAAACGAACTGCATACTTTAAAACACCAGGGGTTTATAGATATGTAGTAACTGGATTACACAGGAAGGTGGCGTCACTGTTAGCTGCTGGCCTTTTCAGTTACTTCTCTTGATTATCCTTGATGTTCGAGATCTCCAGAGGTTATAGATTTAAATCGCATCTATGTGCCAGTTGGTAAAAAGATTGTCTCCAGGGTTTATAAATAGGCGTTGACACTATGCAGCATGTTTGGACAAGCCAAGCTCAGGCAATAACCTTTTATGAACCCTGAAGGGAAATTAGATGACATCAGGCGGAGGTGGCACCATTATTTTCCTTAAAAGAGCCTTCAGTCCTCCTCTGGTCCGTCAGAGAAACCGTTAAACCCGTCAGCTGTAGAATTACAGAATCAGGTAAGGCAACATCAGGAATAAAACATGTAAAAATGTGCAGCTTTTAGACTTAATTGATGCTTCAGATCAGTGTTTTAACTCCCTGATTCACAAAAAAAAAATGTTCATTACTGTTTTTATTCTTTTTGAAATGTAAAATTGATGTGAAAGATGGCACATTTATTGTTTGCCATGCTGGTTGTTTTATGGGAACTTTAATGCCAGAATAAGCCACATTTAACCCTTTGAGGCTGCAGATCAAGATGCAGCAGAATGCTTCAGTTTTAAACCCTTGTTGCCTTTTTTTTTAGTCATCCACATTATTTAATTGAACCAAAAAAATGTGTGATCGTGTTTGTATGTCCATGGGAAAACTGTGATGTAATGAATATAATGATGATGTTCAAAATGAAGTGATCAGAACAAAATAAAACTGCTGTGAAAACGCAGACAGGAGGCGTTGTCTCATCTGTTGCAGATAAAGCCACATTTCTGACCCACAGCAGGGTCCGAGGAGTTCACTGTAACTACAGGATGATCATCGGCACAGCTGGTCTGTTGAGTCAAAGGTGGGAAATTACTGAATGTCAAGTGTTTTTTACCTGATGCAGCAGTTTAAGCTCTTACAGAGACAGAAATGAGGTCGACTAAAAGTTAGACTTGACTCTGTCTTTTATATGAAGACGCAGTTTCAGCACCAGGAGCCACTGACAGCAGTGAAGCTGCTTGGAAAGAAAAATAAAGAAATAGGTTTAAAGTTTCATGAAACATTTGGTGAGACAGAAGCTGCTGTGGGCAGTTTGTTTCCACATGTCGGCCAATGACTCGCCTCCAACACCTTAAACGTTTGCATATTTTGTCCATATCAAACAAAAACTTCATTTTACTGGTATTTTATGTGACAGACCAACACAAAGTAGTGCATAAATGTGACGTGGGAAGAGAATGATACATGATTTAAAACTGACTTTAAAAATGTGATGCCCTGCACTTGAATTCGGCCCCCTGAGTCACACTTTGGATAAAGACTTCAGTGCAGGTGCAGATCTTTTGAGATACGTCTCCACCAGCGTTGCCCAACATCGCCTATAACAGATTTTCTTTCAGGATTGTCCTGTTTAGCTCCATCCATCTTCCTATCAACTCTGACCAGCTTCCCTGCCGTTGCTGAAGAAATGCATCCCCACAGCATGGTGCTACCACCACTATGTTTCCCAATGGAAATGGTGTGTTTAAGATAGTGTACCGTGTTAGTGTTGGTATGTATGCCTGGGTTCTTCCACCTGAGCTCTGGACCTCCACAGCTCCTCCAGAGTTACCACTTGGCTGCTCCTTTTGGGTTGTGCTTTCACCCAGGTTTGTCTTTTTACATCTCTGTAAGTTTAATGTACCATTACATAGCATTTTTTCAATGTTTTCTGCATTAAGTTTGTGTTTTGACCTTTTGGAAGGCCGGTTTTGTAATTTCCTCTGGTCTCGTTCTGTTTCCGGTAACGTTTGCATCTCCTTCTTGTTGTATGTTATTTTTACTGAGGTTCTCTGATGTCTCATTATCTTTGTAGCTTTTCTGTGTCAGTAAGGAGATTGTGTGGTTTTGAGTTGTGCTTTTATGTTTTATTTCGACACACATTTTTGTTTTTGTAACAAATGTTTCTCTTTCTTAGTTTTAAACGGTAAATTTCGTGAGTTACGAGACAACACATGATTTTGTTTCTCCAATATTTTATAGATAAAACACTCATCAGATAATTAACAGTTCTGTTTATACCTGCGCAGTGAATGTATGCGATTGAAGTTCAGTTAGCTGATTTAGGTCTGAAAACCACTTTAAAGCTTCACAGCAGCCGTGCAGTTAAATTCATCAGTCAGACAAGAGTCGTCTTTGTTACGGTTCTGGCAGAGAATAATTCGGCAAGTGGTTTCCTTTCCGCAGACGTCCAAAACATCCGAGCAGCAGGTCGACCGCCGTGCTGACTGTTGAGTGGACATGGTCCTCCGTTCGACCCCGCAGAGGGTTCACCTCCACCAAGTCCACAGCAGAGAGCAGACCTGAGGACAGACCATGTTGTAATGAAATCCTCTGAGATCATTGGTTCTTGTTGTTCTGTCAGGTGCTGTGATGCGGCTCAGTGAGACTATGGAGCATCTGATGTGAGCAGAGGTGCCGATGTGACTCCATATCAGCAGCTGGTACAGCTTGCTGCTGTATATGCAGTTGCTGCTTCTGCCTATAGGTGGCAGCAAATATCGCTCATACCTGTTTGACAAAGGTGCTCTGTGATGTAAAGGCCCTCTCTGTAGGTGAGTCCTCCAACTACAGGTGTTCCTGTAGCTGGGGTAATGAAAGGGTCGATGGCGTCGATGTCGTAGCTCAGGTGGATCGGTTTCTTCGCTCTTCAAACACAGACAGAAACTAAATTATAGAAACAGTGTTAGAAGTTGTGGATCTGGTCACCTGACCCGATCCATTTACATTTAGTCTGTGGCACATAAACATCCAGTAAATATCTTGCAAAGATTTCTGATGTTTGACTCTGCGACATGATGCTGTAGTTTTGGTTTCTACTCCTACCTAAACAAAAATCTGCAAAACATTCCTGCAGATTCTCCTAAAGACATGTGACACTGATCTGAGCCAGAAAGTCCAACTTAGACAAGAACCAGATGAGGCTCACCTGTTCCACAGGTAGTCACATGTCTCTTCCATAACTCTGGCCACACCCAGCTGATCTACCTGTGACATGCAGAACACCTTCACCCCCAGCAGCTTCAGGATGTAGCTGTGGGAGAAAAAAGTTTAGAAGGTTTTAGAAAAGTTTCTATGTCAAATTCCTGACATTCGACCCCTGGACTCACTGCTCTGCCGGATCAACGTCTCTCAGGCCGATGTAAACAAGGTCCTGGGATGACAAGCAGGGCTTCATCCAGGAGAAGTTTGGTAACACAGGGACCTGAGGTGAAGCAGAACATCTGAGGGAGTCTGTGTTGTGGTTTAATTTCAGATAAGGAAATATAGACTTTATTGATCTCAGAATGGAGAAATTAACTTGTGACAGCAGCTATTAGTAACACACACGTAGGGTGCAGATAGTTGGGGAAAATATGCAATCAAAGGAGAACAAGGTAAATGTGCAAAAACAAGTAGTAATAATAAAATGAAAATAAAACAACATATGTACAATAAGACGTGGAGGTGATTGTGCTAAAGTGACAATAATTGCAGGTATTGACAAACGCAGAGGTTATTACACGACTTATTATGCAGTAGAATTGAACAGTCTGACAGCGGTGGGGATGAAGAACCTGCTGTAGCGCTCCTTTCTGCACCGAGGGTGTCTCAGTCAGCCACTGAAGGAGCTGCTCATCTCCTCTACAGTATGGTGCAGTGGGTGAGAGGTTATGTCCATGGTGGATGTGAGCTTTGCTGACATCCACCTCCACAGATACAAGTGGGCAGCCCAGGACAGAGTTGGCCCTCCTAACCAGCTTGTTCAGTCTGTTCCTGCCCCGCTCTGTGCTGCCTGGGGCCCAGCAGACGACAGCATAGAGGATGGCAGAGTCTACCACAGAGTCATAATGGACAGGAGGGGGTGCTCACCTTCGACTGCAGCTCGTACAGGAGGTACGACATAGGCTGCCCATGGAGGTTTCCTGTGTATGAGGTCAGTGGCGTGTTGACATCAGCATGGGCGTCCACCCAAACAACACTTAGTGGGCCGACGGCTGCTGTGTGACCGTGGATGGAGCCAATGGCGAGACTGAGGTTAGAAAACAGCTTTAGTGTCCTTACAGGATCTATTTGATCATTTAAAACCTTTCTTTCCTTTTAAGAAAAACTTCAAATATTGAACACAAAGAAACCTAAAATCAGTTTAGACAAAACGTCAAAAGGAAAACCAACTTTTAAGGTTTATTAATCTTAATAAAAATAATATCACTGTTATTAAGTCACAAGGTACTGCTTTAATTGTGTGTGTGTGTTTTTGTTTTAGTCGAACACTAGTATGGTTAAACCAAGGTGAACATCATCAGGCTGGCCTATTAGATCTAAGGTATTTCGGTACTTTAGTCTCAATGCATGGAGATAAAAATCCAAAAAAGGTTCTTAAATGATCTTAATCAAATCAGAAATGACCTGTAATTAATTCATGATTAACTCATGTCTATTAGTGACTAGTCATTTGAGACTAGTCACTAATAGCCACTAGATCATACAATAATCAGTTCCAAATAAAGAATACTATGATTTTGAAATTGTATGTTTTATAATATTCCCATTTCATTTTTTCTGTAACTTATGCACTAAGATGTCTGTGATTTATAACAAATTACCCTTCAGATTGATTATTGATAGATTTGAGACTGATGAGATTTTCATACATAAATATAATTATGAAGCCTTATTAATTGGTACATTTTATGCTGAAAGCCTTTGTGGGTTGTTCCTGTTCGCTACAGAGAAATAGTTTATTTCTGTAGTTTTTGTGTTTTCTATGCATTAAATGAACAACTAAACTGGAAATATTATTCTGATGCGGTTCTGATACGGTTCTACTGACCTGTGGTCTCCTCCAAGCATCACGGCCGTATGTCCGTCCTTCTTCACTGCCTGCACTGCCTCAGACAGCCTCTGGTTGGCACTGCCCACCGCCCGGACACTTTTTGACCCTCTGACCGGCTCATCTACCGCGATGTCCTCAAACGTCAGGTTCCCATAATCCTTCACTGCACAGCCTGAGCACACAGTCAACATTGGATTCTCTGTTATCAGGAGGAAGGAATAATTTGACACGTAAAAATGATTTTTCAGAGGACGCTCTTCATGTCATGTTGACCATTTTGTTTCTCAGAAAAGTTTCCTTCTTTGTGAACATTAACATAGGTCTGTTTCCTGTAAACAGTATAAACAACAAGAAATGAGTCCCCAATATACAGTCACACTGCACATCTGAGGACACATTATGTAAGGACATGTCTATCTGAGGACAGGTCTATCCATGTCTCCGCGTCCCAACTATAGGTGTGTTGGGTTCAGGTCAAACATCCCCTGACGAAGGACCTGGAAAAACAAAACCTGGACCTGGAAAAACATTAACTTTAAACAGTGATGCATTCACTGACCAACGTGCATGCTTAACATACTAACGGAGGTCAGAGTTTGAAATGTACCAGCAGACCAACATATGCCTGGGAGGACTTTTTACCATTTTATAACTTATTTAATAAAACCCTCCTTTCCCCGAAGTAACAGAACGGTATCCTTTTACTAGACCTGACCTGACTTTTCAGAGTCTAGTCTCACGTCACTCTTGGGATGGACGGTATGGACTTAAATTGTGTCCCGATTGTGTGATAGTTATTGCGATAAAAACTGTGATGATTTTATGAAAATAGTTTGGAGGGCTCTGCTTGCATGTCACTGCATACAGCCAAAGCTTCACAAACGCAAACACTGCTCCTAAAAATAAAACCTACCATTATCGATTAGTGTAGTGCTGCGCTTATAAATAGTGAAATTGTCCTGCTATAAAGCACACATTCACTGTATTTATTCATTTCTATAAATATTTTTATATTTATTGATGCTCTCATGGATCCCACATGGGAAAAAAAGCAAAAATTCTCGCCATCTGGAAACATCGTTTTTCATTATTACACATTGCAGTTCCTATCATGATAAAAATAAAATTCTCAGTAATATACGATAGTTCCAAACCTTGCACTGACTAACTTAGGTTTACCTGGACTTCAGCTTCCCTATGACTCTAATTCAACCACTCCAGAACTAAACATGTTGGATTTCATGAGAAAGATCACGTTTGTCTTAGGAGGAGGGCGACCCCTGGTGGCCATCGCCTTTTTCTTTTTTTTTTTCTTTATACAGGTCCTTCTCAAAAAATTAGCATATTGTGATAAAGTTAATTATTTTCCATAATTTCATGATTAAAATTTAACATTCATATATTTTAGATTCATTGCACACTAACTGAAATATTTCAGGTCTTTTATTGTCTTAATACGGATGATTTTGGCATACAGCTCATGAAAACCCAAAATTCCTATCTCACAAAATTAGCATATCATTAAAAGGGTCTCTAAACGAGCTATGAACCTAATCATCTGAATCAACGAGTTAACTCTAAACACCTGCAAAAGATTCCTGAGGCCTTTAAAACTCCCAGCCTGGTTCATCACTCAAAACCCCAATCATGGGTAAGACTGCCGACCTGACTGCTGTCCAGAAGGCCACTATTGACACCCTCAAGCAAGAGGGTAAGACACAGAAAGACATTTCTGAATGAATAGGCTGTTCCCAGAGTGCTGTATCAAGGCACCTCAGTGGGAAGTCTGTGGGAAGGAAAAAGTGTGGCAGAAAACGCTGCACAACGAGAAGAGGTGACCGGACCCTGAGGAAGATTGTGGAGAAGGGCCGATTCCAGACCTTGGGGGACCTGCAGAAGCAGTGAACTGAGTCTGGAGTAGAAACATCCAGAGCCACCGTGCACAGGCGTGTGCAGGAAATGGGCTACAGGTGCCGCATTCCCCAGGTCAAGCCACTTTTGAACCAGAAACAGCGGCAGAAGCGCCTGACCTGGGCTACAGAGAAGCAGCACTGGACTGTTGCTCAGTGGTCCAAAGTACTTTTTTCAGATGAAAGCAAATTCTGCATGTCATTCGGAAATAAAGGTGCCAGAGTCTGGAGGAAGACTGGGGAGAAGGAAATGCCAAAATGCCAGAAGTCCAGTGTCAAGTACCCACAGTCAGTGATGGTCTGGGGTGCCGTGTCAGCTGCAGGTGTTGGTCCACTGTGTTTTATCAAGGGCAGGGTCAATGCAGCTAGCTATCAGGAGATTTTGGAGCACTTCATGCTTCCATCTGCTGAAAAGCTTTATGGAGATGAAGATTTCATTTTTCCGCACGACCTGGCACCTGCTCACAGTGCCAAAACCACTGGTAAATGGTTTACTGACCATGGTATAACTGTGCTCAATTGGCCTGCCAACTCTCCTGACCTGAACCCCATAGAGAATCTGTGGGATATTGTGAAGAGAACGTTGAGAGACTCAAGACCCAACACTCTGGATGAGCTAAAGGCCGCTATCGAAGCATCCTGGGCCTCCATAAGACCTCAGCAGTGCCACAGGCTGATTGCCTCCATGCCACGCCGCACTGAAGCAGTAATTTCTGCAAAAGGATTCCCGACCAAGTATTGAGTGCATAACTGTACATGATTATTTGAAGGTTGACGTTTTTTGTATTAAAAACACTTTTCTTTTATTGGTCGGATGAAATATGCTAATTTTGTGAGATAGGAATTTTGGGTTTTTATGAGCTGTATGCCAAAATCATCTGTATTAAGACAATAAAAGACCTGAAATATTTCAGTTAGTGTGCAATGAATCTAAAATATATGAATATTAAATTTTCATCATGACATTATGGAAAATAATGAACTTTATCACAATATGCTAATTGTTTGAGAAGGACCTGTATATGAGTTATTTTTTCTTAGAAAATATTTTTTGTGTGTGTCATTTTGTGTTAAAAGAATTGTAAAACACAAGTCTGGGGACAAGCCTTTGAGTCAGAATAAAAAATGTCATGCAGGTTGCTTGTGTTTGCTCTGTAACAGGAACATAAACAGGCTGTGACTCACGTTGCCATCAGCACGAAGGACAGTGAACTCACCTTCCTGGAGTTTCAGGTTGATTTAACCTTGAACCTAAACTCAGAAGTTTAATCAAAGAAGAAGAGGTCAAACTGTCATATTTGATTAGTTTTAAAACGTGTTCAGATTATTAACAGTAAGACTGAGGAGTTTTTAAAACACCGCAAACAGGAGATGAGAGGAAGACTAACTTCAGAGCGTCTCTAAGAACAGGCGTGAAATACTCCTTAAAAATATGACAATCATAGTAAATAAAATATTAAAATCACATGAATAAAGATATCCAAATGTGCCACCTGAAGACATAGTTTTATTGTCATTTTTTGATTCACAACTACAACAATTGAGTTTAGTTAAATTGGGTGTACTGTTTTACTGCCGGGATTTAATCTCCTGCTATCATGTAGAGGATCCGGTTTCTGTTCAGTTGTGTGTTTTTATCTCTTGATAAGTTCTGTTCATTAATCGACTGTTTGGTTCAAAATCTTTAACTAATCCGAGAGAAATGCCAATGACTTGTTTTTTGACACTTCATTTTTCTAATACTTTTAGTTGTCCTAAAAATCTCATTTTTACTGCAGTCACCAGAAAAACAGAATTCCTTAGTTATCAGACCAGAAACACTCAATCTGTCATCCTGCAGAACTCTCACCCAGTTGCTGCAGCCGGTCCAGCAGTCCCGCTGCTCGGATCCGGTCCGGTCCACACTCCACGCCACCCCTGGACTGCAACACACGCAGGACAGGCTTAGTGCACGCACTGATCCACCATACACACACACACACACACACACACACCTGTCCTGTGCACGCGCTCTTACCTGTCCCTTGGAAAAAGGCGCTCCGATAATTCCCGCGGAGCGCTGCAGAGGATGAGGATGATGAAGTCTCCGCTTCACTGTAAGCGCGAGCTGCTGCAGCGTGCGCGCGCCCTTCATGCTGACAGACGGTGGGCGCAGAGCCCCGCGAGCCACTCATAAACTCTGTATGACGTCAGAGCGACAGGAGGAGACTCCGCGGGCTGCAGTCTGACGTAACCAGCGTCACTTATTTAAATCAGGTCCAAGACGTTTTTGTGTTTTTAAAAAATTAGCTGTTTTGACAACTATTTTTTGATTAATTTTTACATTTCTGTTGATTTTTTTTTTTTTTTTGTGATCGTCTCAGGAAAAAAACCTGATCCAAGTTTTCTTCAATGACGTCTCATAAAAAAAGTCTAATAAGTCTTAAAATTAGATTCTTCATCAGAAAGGAAAACAGAGAAAAATAAAACAATAAGAGTTAAACTTGTGTTTTATTAAACCGCCAAACGTGGAATCTAAATTCTGAGAATAATTCAACTTTATTTGTCTGCACCAAAGAACATAAAGAGACAAAATTCAGTTCGTAGACCACTGCTATGGAAACCTGAATGCCAAAACTGAATAAAAAGGTTATATTAAAGAAATGGAAAAAAAAAAAGCCACTGGTTTGTCTAGATCTTCTGGCTGCAGCGAACATGGGTTAGAACTGGAACTGATTAAATGGTTTTTCAGCCCGGAGGCGCAACAGCGAAAAAACTAAATATTTCTGAAACATTTTTTTCACCAAACTAGAAAACTGTCCAGAGTAAAAAAAAAAAAGAGCAGGTGTCACCAATGAGCGGGAACTCCATAGTGCCACCTACAGGTCAGCTGCTGGATTACAGTTTAAAGTTTCAGTTGCCATGGGATCATTTAAATAAAAACACACGTTTTCATTAAAAAAAAAATCTGTACATTTATTTCATGTGAAAACTGAACATTTTACTGTAAGAAAATCAGTGAGTGGAGTTCAGAATGGACCAGCAGTGTTCTCTTTGGAACCCGTTCTATGTGGTATTTTATACTATTAGAAGTAGCTCTGCAGCGGCTCTCCCAGGATGTTCTCCATCTCCTGGATGACTTTCTGGACCTGCTGCTCCACCTCCTCACAGTCATCTGTAAAGCAAACACGCACTTCATTAATCACTGCGTCAGCAGAAACACACGCAGAAGGTTTCCACTGAAATGATTCTGGTTCTGAGCGGATTTTGACACAGAATGAGTTCTTTAATTCAGTAACTCCACCTGTCTGCCACTGGAATGGGTTGGTAACTAAACATGGAACAATGATACTGATGCCACTCTGTGAACCCTGGTTCTTAGCTGAGACCAACAGAGAACCAGGTCTGCCAGTGCAGTCTCTGAACTAGAACAGGAACCATTTAGGTCCATAAAGTAGAACCCACAACAGAAAGATGGTTCAGACTGATCAGGAGCAGAATAATTATGTTATAAATAATTTCCTGGTTTTAGTTTTAGATAAACAACACCAACACCACTTAGTCTGATTATGTGAGTCCTCACCCTCCATGAGTTCTGCCAAGAACGGGATGGTCTCAGGTAGCAGAACCACATAGTTCTCTTTCAGTTTGGACGCCAGCTCCATCAGCATGAGGAGGGAGGAGAACCGCACCTGCAGAGGAGGAGGAGGAGGAGGAGAAGATATTTACATTCAGAATCAGAATCAACAGCCTGCAAGGCGGTGCTCAGGGCACTGCCCCGGACCTCAGGCTGAACCGCTCTGGTGTGTCCAGGTGAGCTCACCTTGGCGTCGCTGTGTCTCGTCTTCAGCAGGATCTGATAATTGAGAGTTTTCCACTGAGTGTCGTCGGCCAGCGCCACAGAGAACTGTCCCACACAGGGAACCAGGTTCTGGATGACCCGGTTCTGGTAGACCTGTGGCCCACCCAGACAGTTCTCCAGCTGCACACAGAAAAGTGGATGCAGAGCTTCAGCACATGTTCATTTAGGTTCTAAGGTTTCAAATGCTTGGTTCTACCAGGGGAACCTGCAGGCGTCTCACCTGGTCCACCAGCGGGCCCAGCAGGGCGTCGGCCCGCTCTCGGCTCAGGAACCTCTGAGTGTCATAGAGGAAGATCTTCTGGAGAACGTCGAGGACCAACTGAAGCAGCAGGCAATTTTTCTCCTCTGAGCGCTCCGAGTCAAAGATGAGCTCATCTGGAACAGACATGAAGCCAAAAACCCATGTCAGCAAACCGCTGCAAAACCTTTCTAATTACAATATTTAACAGACACTCAAAATTGGAAATCATAGATGATCAAACCCTGCGCAAAATAAGCTAAATGTCTGATAAAAGTCCACAAAGTAACTTAACTTAACTTAACCAAGTAAAGAGATGATTAAAATACATCAGTTCCAATTCGATGGTACAAGTGATGATTGCTAGAATCACTATTAGAATTAATTATAATTGATAATGTCCATTTACTAATAAAGTGACACAAATTCGTACAAATAAACCTTCAAGAACATAATTAATTTAAGAAAATTATAAAAATAAAGATTTTAGTAGAAACAGCTAAACATGACATAGAAAACACAGAAATTACTGATTTAATTCTTAACAGGCAGAAAGTGAATAAAATAGTCAGAGCATATAGTTCATAATCTAAAATATGTTAAAATCTGCTGTAAAAACAAAAAACTCTTTATAACTCTTACCTTATATGGTAAAATACATTTAAATGAAAGTAAAAATAAGGTTATTGGTATGCAGCAGGGCAAAGTATGTGTGTACATGTGAAGTTCAGGAACCTGTTTTGGAGGTGTTGTTCTGTCTAAGCACGTCCGCCAGAGGTTTCACCAGGTTTCCTGCAAACAGGACGAAGAGTCCTTTGAGCCGCCCGGCGATGCAGTCGCAGAGACGGTAAAACGTTAGCAGGCGATCTTTGCTGTCTGATTTAGTCCAATCGTAGAGCTGCAGCAGATAAACAAACAGGTTCAGTTGTGGTTCTACAGAAAATCACCACAGAACATCAGAATTAACAATGTCACCTTAAAGAAGAGTGGCCTGAACGTGACTTCCGACAGCTTCATCACCATGGCGATCAGACAGTCAATGACTCCGCCCTCAACCTGCCACGCCTCCTCCAGATCACTCTGATACAAGAAGGAGAGTGATTCAGCACCAAAACTGACTGAGTGGATCAGAACGAGACTGACCTGAGGTCTGTGGAAACTGAATCTACTTCAACCACAGTATGTTTGTTGTTTTTTTTTCTTTGTTTGTTTGTTTACAGCCTGATCTCCATCCGTCTCCTCTTGCGGCTCACCTGCGAGTGTTTGGCCCGGAAATCCAGCGAAGTCAGGAAGAAAGTGGTAAGCTCTGATTGGTGGGCGTTGAGCTGCTCTCTATCCATGTGACCGATATGTTCCTTCAGGATGCTCATCAGCGACTCCAGCTGGTCCTGCACGGAACAACAGACCTCAAACTTTTTATCTTATTTTTATTGGATAGCAGGAATGTTTTCCAGCTTTCTCACTGCACTCCTACAATTGATCAGATCTGTGAACGTTTAGCATTTACTCTCAGGCGACCTGCTACCTACTGAAATCAGTCGGAAAAATTGATGATTGTGGCTCGGATGGGAATTCCACTCACCTTCCTATCCTCCACCATGCAGCTGTAACACCTGGATAAGGTGGGCAGGAGGACCCTTGGGGGTAGCGTGGTGGACAGCGTGCTTCTCAAGGATGAGAGACGGAGGTGGAGCTGGCCAGATGGTGATGATGAGGAGGTTGAAGAGGAGGAGGTATCTGTGAGGCGGGTCAAGCGGCACACCTGCAGGAACAAGAAGTAGGAAGGTGAGCCTGCTCAGGGGTGTTGCTCCGATTAGGATGGTTGCTCTGGCGTTCTTACCTGAAATGTGGTGTCCTGCAAATACGGGCTAATGAAGTGTGGAAGTGTTTCTGTGACACGCTGCAGAGCTGTGACGGCGCTGAGTAGGTAGATCTCATTGGTTAGCAGCTCCTTCCTGTCACTGAGCACGTGCAGGACTGCTGGCATCAGCCTGCAGGACAAGTGACGACAGATGAGTGGCAGGCAGGAAAACAGAGAAACACTGAGTGATCAGGTCACGTGACTCTGTTACCTGGGTAACTGAGGGATGGCAAGTGCCTTCAGTGCACCAACCACCTCGGCGATACAGAGCAGAGCACTGCCCATCACGTTCTTCTCCTCCTTTGTCACCGTGACGATGTCCACCACCAGCAGCAGGACTGGGACGAACACCTCTTGGTGGGCGGAGCCAAAACTACGACAGAGCAACTTGAGGCTGTAGAGCGCCGTCTGCCGGTTGATGGCCTGCTCTGACTCCTCGGACACCTTACAAGGACTCTTCCCAACAATGCTCAGCAGGTCAGAGGTCAGCTGTAAGAGTGCCACCACCTAAAACGAACACAAAGGAACCCAAGGGTCAAAGCAATCGCACAGGTAGGAAGAGTCCTTGTTCATCACCTGATGGCGTGAAGTTACCTCTGATCCTGCGAGTACCACCTCAGTAAATACTAGGATCTTCAAATCACTATACAATTCATACTATTCATTGTATTTTCCATTTAAAGCTGCTAATTCCTGCTGCAAGTTTGGTTGAAAGGTTCAGTTTCAGGTGCTAAATGTACAAATTTAAAAATGCTTAAATTTGTTTTGCCCATTTTGTTTGCAGCAGCTTCTACAGAGACATCAAGAGAAGGCACAAACCTTTCCCCACTAAGGTCTCCGGGGTTGTCCCCACACTGTTCCCCCACTGCACTTCTTCAAGATGTTTTTTTGTGATTTGAAGCCATGAACAGTTTCAGCCTTACATCACAGTTCATTTATAAAGCCAACGCTGCTGAATTCAACAGCGTCAGAAAACCAGTAGAATTTGATGGTTAAGAGACCAGACTAACTACTATCAGCTGCACAAACTAATAACAATATCCAATTCCTGCATTAAGATACCAAAGGACCATGGTTACAAATATTGCATAATAATTTATCATTTGAATTTAATTTGTGTTATTGCAACTTTCACCCACACTATATACAAGACACACCGACATGTTGGGAGTTTGAATAGGTTGAGGAAATCCGACTTCAGTGGACCTTCCAGATAATTTTTCTTTCATAGAACTTGAGATGTTTTCAAATAGCTGATATGAAAATTTAATGAGGACCAGTGTAGGAAGGGTCAACATACATACTGCAGTTTGAAAAGCATGATTTTATATTAGCAAAACCTCAGACTTTTTAAACTTAAACACTAAAATGAATCCATTTTACTGCACTAACTATCTGTTAATGACTTTTTCTGCTTTAAAACTACATTTTCCAGCACTGAAAGGAACGTTGCTCTTCCATCTCCACTGTATTCCTTTTAGTTTTAGAAAGTGTTGTTTTCTGCTTTTATTAAGCACCATGTTAATGCAGCAATGTCTGGTCTTAAGGCCTAATGTGACGTTAAGCTAAATTATAATCTATGATTGGTTTCCATGCCAACACCAGGAAACTGTCCCCTGCTCCAAACCATGTGTTACCTGCTGCTCATCCCACTGAGAGCGCTGATGCAGCTTGTTATTAAGGAGCTCCATGGCTTTTCTCCGCACTGATGGCAGCTCATTTCCCATTAGTCCCTTCATCACTGTGATGAAGGTGTCTGTGGGCAGCAGGGCGTTCACCTGGACAGAGGAGTCAGTGTGTCAAAGGGATGATCTTCATGTCAGCAGATGAGCTGTGTAAATAACATCACGAGACCGACCCGGTCGAGGACTTCGTACGCCTTGTTTAGCAGAACTCTCCAGAACTTGGCGGTAGGTTTGTCAGCATTCGCCTCCACGCAGCGAGCCACAGAGTGGATGTAGCGCAGGATCTCCTCCAGCAGCCTGTGGCACACAGACATACACATAAGAAATCAGAGTGTGTTCCCACTGGTGTTCCTGCTGATGTTATAAAAGGAACTCACTTCTGCTGCAGCTGCTGCAGAGAAGCGTCGCTGCTGTCGCCTCCCTCTAAAACCTGAAACAGAGCAGATGTTTTAGTATCAGACACTGCGACCTCCCATCTTCCTGCTGCAGCAGATTCTTCCACCCCACCTTCTGGATGAAGCTGCTGGAGCCGAGCAGCTGAGCCATGAAGGACACGCAGAGGAACTTAAAGTGTCGCAGCTCTTTGCTACTGTGAGCCTCTACACTGAAGATCAGTTCCTCCATCTTTTCTTTCTGTTCCTCCTCCTTCTTGGGTGCTTGCCGGCCAATTGGCCGCTTTTCTGCAGCTGCAACAGATCAAACTCTGGAGTCATTACTCCAAAACAATATGGACAGGAGCAGAATTGGAATTACTGGGTCTCACCTTCATCTTTGTCGTCTGGCAGGTGCAGCAGGAAGTTCAGGATGTTGATTAGGGAGCTGAGCTGCTGGTTCACGTTGAACTGACAGCACAGAGAGATCCAGAACTCCATGTCCCGCTCCAGAGCTGCATCCTGCATGGCAAACACACACGAAACTTAAAAATCCAGGAAATCGCTCATAGAATCAGATCTTAAACCAGAAACGGAGCCTCTGTCACCTTCTCGCTGGCATCACTGATCTGTGTGGTGTGTAGTTTTAGCAACAGCAGCATAAGGATCCACAGGAAGTGGGCGGGGCCCAGCGTGGTCACCAGCTGGCTGAGAACGGGCAGCCGCCGGTGCTCAGGCACGTGAGGCAGTGCGTCTGAAAATACGTGCATGATCTTTGTCACCACGGCAACCATGATGGGGGCAGAGGAGCCGTCAGAGAGGCGGTGGGCCTGTGGGGAGGAGTCAGTGACACGTCAAGCTGGTTTCTTGACAGCAGGTGGCGCTGATCTCACCTGCAGTAGCTGCTCACCTGGACTAAGGCTGGGACAACCGTCTGCATCGTCTTCTCGATGACTCTGAAGCTGTAGGCGTCGTCCAGCCGCAGGATGTTGGCTCCCATAAAGGTAAAGATGGGCATGATGTTGTGGAGGACTTTCTCCTGCAGGGGGTCAACACAGGAGCTTACTGAGTCATTTGTTTGAACAGGTTTGTGTTTGTCAGAAGGGGCAAAGCTTACAGGGAAAATGGCGGCAGTGGCAGCCAGCAGCAGCAGAGCATGGTGGTGAGTCTGGGGCATGTCAGAGGACCTGATGACCTGAACCACAAGCTCCACGTTGAACTTCTCTTCGTCCAGGACTTCTACAGAGAGCGCACACAGAGGATTAACACACAAATCAGAGTTTGATGCAGGAAGACTTATACTGAAAGCTCACAGAGCAACATGGAACAGAGCCGAGGTCACTCAAATCTGTGACCTCTAATACTGAGCCTGCCTTCAGCTGCTAACATGACGAGGGGAGACAACACACTACTGTTGGGATACATCCTGCAAGAAGCCTGGAAGCTTCACCTCCTTTTCCTCCTCCTCACCTGCAGCCAGCGGACCTCCATCAGGCGACAGCTTGTTGCAGATGTTTAGCAGACAGCTAAGCAACAGCTGCTTGATGTACTCCATGTTTGTCTGATCACCTGCACAGGGCTCCAGACTCCTGATGAGACAAACAAAGAACCAATAAACTAACCAATCAGAGCCTTCAGAGGGGGCCGATCACCTATCATTCTGCACCTTTTAATTTGTTGTTTTGAACCCCATTTTCCAGGTATGAAACTATCTGGTGTTTTATTTTCAATTAGTTTTAGTTTCACCAGAGGTCTTAAGCTATTGTCATCTGGACCAAACTGGTATTTAAACCAAAATAAATGGAAATATTGTGTAAAACCGTTTTCAGTTAATACGAATTAACTTAAAATATACCAATGATTTGAGCAACTCTGTGACTAATTATCCCCATAACTTATAAAACATGTAACTACTAATTTAATAATTAAGATAGTTAAAATGATATGAGTCACTTATTTATGCAAACTGGTAACTGTTATAGGTAGAAAACTGAAGTAGAAAGACATTGGAGGTGGTACTGACCTAGAGCCACCAACAGAAACAATGCAGATAAAATAAAACTGCTTTATTCATCCTTAGAATTAACATGGGACATTGAACTGCTCTCAGTTATAATAAAAACAGTACAAGTATTTCTTGTTTTCCCCACCAAATAAAATAGGTTTGATGTAACCATTCAGGACCTACTGGGATTTACAGTTTCACTTCAACGAAGGTTGTTTTTTCCATCTTATCAAAACTCATCCAGCTCTGTTGCTATGCAGAAAAAAAACCATCTTCACTCTCTGGTGATGTCTTTGTTGGATCCGCTGCAGTTCGCCTACCAGCCTGGCATTGGGGTGAATGAGGCCATCATCTACCCCCTCCACAGAGTTCCATCAGACTGCTGAATCCCAGGTGCACAAAGAAGCGTCATCACAGATCCTTCCTCCCAGCATCAGTTGGACTTTATAACCATCACTCCTCCCGAAAGGCTCAATGTGTTATTTTTTTCCTTGCTCTGCTCTCACGTTTTGATTTTTACCGTTTTTTTTTTTACGTCTGTGTGTATGCTTCCACTTGCCTCGCAGTTGATACACCTGAATTTCCCCACTGTGGGAAAATAAAGGATATTTCTATTCTTCTAAAGGGACAGTCTGTAATTTTTATTGTCACAATGAATCCTGACTAACTTCGGTCCACATTAAAGATTTCAAACCACAGCCATTATACCACTCATCCACAGAGACTCCAGAGAGAATGCGGAACCGTCTGCAGTGAGGAGCATCGTCTCCTTACTGGATTCATAGCACTTGTAAAGGTTTCCACCAGACAGAAGAAGGCCTGAACACTGTGAGTAATGTGGAGATGTGCAACAAAAAGCCGCTGGTTGGTACCTGGAAAGCAGAGAGAAGAGAACCGGCACCAACACCTGGGCTCTCTTCAGCTTCTTCTTGTGCTGCAGCAGCTCCAGGATCAGGGTGACTCTCTGCCACAACACAGCACCCCCCTGTGGACACGCACTGTCACTCTCCTGAGGTTTCCTGGAAAAAAAGAAAATTAGCAAAGAAGCTCTGAACTCAAAGGTCCAAACACACAGCTATGTGGTGCACCAAGTGGGGGAAATGTTTTTAGAGTAGAACAGGAAGCATCTGGTATAAAACAACTGGTAGAAATAGCATCCAGAGTTGTTAGATACTGAGAAGGATTTATAATTCCTGATCAGACTCTCCACGATGAATCAATTTAGTTAGAATGATGTGAACAAACAGGAACCCTGCTGGTCTAAACTGGAGACTTGCTTACGCAAATTGTCGCCACTATGCTGAAAGACTCATAAAAAATTAGCGTAGCGGTCCTTTGATTGACATCTGGTGTTTATGTCGGCTGTAGCATATGTGCTGAGTCTACTCCCGCTTCCTTTCACCGTATGCGACCACCAGCGGAAAAGCTTTCTAAAAAAGAAAATCCCCCGTAGACCAACCCCCCCCTCCCCAGGAAGTCAACCGGTGGATACCTTAGGGTCATTCTGCTCCTGCGGGTTTGTTGAACCGTGACGCTGACCTTTGGTTTGTCAGGAGGAGCGAGCTCGTTGGCGACCAGCTGAGCGTCAACGGCGATCTATTAAAAACACGTTTAAGAGTCTCAGCTACAGATAGATTTATTGATGTGTTTACAGAATATCGGCTTGAACTTGGTTTTCAGATTTTTCTTACCGCTTTGAAGACACTGCTGACCGTGTTGGCCACCAGCGGACTATGACCCTCCACCAGCAGGTCGAACAGCACCGACAGGAGCTTCTGCTGCACCTTCTCGTCTCCGAGGGCCGAAAACAACGGCTTGTTGATCTGTAGACATGATGGGCAAACGGGTCAGGGTCAGAAATCTGAACCCAGAACAGGTTTTTCCAACATTTTGATTTCAGACCATAAAACCCTCAAATAAAGCTGCTGGTTCCTTGAGCTTTTAAATGAGTTTTTGCTTTCTTCTGTTTAAATTAAATCTAAATCTGGAAATGTTTTCACCTCAGCTTCAAACCAGAAACTGAGAACTTTTGATCTGTGATTCCATTTGTTTGTATCTCGCATCAGCAGGATTTCAGACCCGACCTGTTCCAGAGCGAAGATCTGACAGCTGGGTAGCCTCAGAGCTCTAATGAACAGATCCATGCAATTCTGGTCCTCGGCCAGTAGGGGCGCAGACGCTTCATTAAACTTCCCCATTACAAGCTGCTGCAGCTGGGTTTCAGAGCACAGCAGGGATGGAGTATCGGGTCCAGTCTGCTCGAGGAGCCGTTCCAGAACGGGAAGCAGAGTGGCGAGGATGGACTGGAAAGAGAAATAAAACAACAGTATTAAAAAGAATGGGAAATAGTTTCATGGTTCTGTTTATTACTGCTTTAACAGTATCAAATCAGATCTCCTGAGTTTTAATTATCTGAATATTCTGCACTTTGGAGTCTGGACCAATAAAGTCACGGTACTCCCAGCGCAGCTCCACAGCTTGCTAGGCATCAATGACCTCTCACCTTTCCGTTGACAAGGCTTAGGGCCCCCAGCAGGGCGGCGGCGGTATACGACGGGCAGCGGGGGTCCTGAATGCTCTGCATCAGATGCTGCAGAGGCATCTGTAGCTTCTTCTGTTGCGTCTTCAGTTTGCTGGATGAAGACTCGTCGTGAAGAACTCCGAGAATCTGGAGACAACAAAAAAGACTTTATGTGTGCAGCATTTCTTCTCTCAACCTGGGATGTTCCCTAAACATTAACGACCTTTTTTCCACCTCTTATTTTTGTTTCCTAGTTGCTGGCTCCAGACTAACCTCTGATCTGTTTAAACTTGCTTTATTCACGGATTTAACTGGAGCACAGTCTGATGATCAAGCAGCTGGAGATGTTGGGCAAAGATTTCAAGTCTCTCTCATAGACTCTCATGTTTCATTAACCAACAGTTATCAGTTCTGTTAAAGAGCAGAGCTCACCGTGCTCAGATATGAAGGGTCAGTGATGATCTCATCTGAGGTCTTCTGCAGCCTCTCTATGATTGGCTGGAAGGGGGAGCTCCTGGCTTCTGACAGGCTCTGCAGGGAGCAGAGGGCAGCCCTTCGGACCTCCCGAACCGGAGAACTGAGACAGCACAGCAAGGATGGGATAACTGAGACAAGGAGACACAAAAAGAGCAGAGAAATGTCACAGCGGGGCCATTATTGAAAGACAAATGGTCAAATCTGCAGAGTGACTGATCTTCACCAGTTTGTTAGAAGGTCTGGATCAGAGGAAGGAGATAGAAATGTTTAGACAACTAAAATCAAAGACATGCCAGCTCATTATACCAACAAACCTTTGGAAACAGAACTCTATGTATTTTCTCCAAGAGGCTTCAGGAGCTTCTCACCTGGTGAGTCTGTAGCTGCCAGCTTGTCCAGCGTGGATGCAGGTTGCACCTCCATCAGAGCTCGGCCCATGTATAGCGCTCTGGTCTGCAGAACGGCGCCTACCTTCACATCCAGCTGGTCTCCTTGGTTACCACTGTATCCCCAGAGGAGGCACAAGAACCTAAAGAGCATCGTGGGCTCCTCAAGATGGACCTGATGGAGACACACACTTTGTTATTTCACCTGTTTTTTTTTCAGTCTGCACCTTTAAGAAAGTATTTACGCGCGTCAAAGTTTCAGGTATGAATACAGTCCTCTACAGGACGGCGTCTCACCTGGATGAGCTCTTTCATCAGCTCCCTGCAGCTGCTGGCCATCGGACCCTCTGCAGCGCCGCCGATGATGATGATGCTGAAGAGGCGGCAGATCAGGCCCAGGTAGCAGCAGGTGTTGGTGTCCATCTTCTCTGGGTTCCACCACACCTCGTCTGAAACACAGACAGGTGACCTTTCCACTCAGTGCGCTGAAATCACACCAACCATCACAGTCACAGGTGGAGGGTTTTTACCTTTAAACAAAGTGTCATGACACTTGAGTGAGGAGATAAATTCTCTGAGCAGAGCGATCAGAACCGAACAGAACTCCCGGTCCAGACGCTCCCCTGGCTGCTGCTCACATCTGCTCAGGTAGAGCACCAGGGCTTCAGAGAAGGAGGCCGTCACGGAGATGGGACACTCAATTTCCTATGACATCACACAGGAACAAACTGCAGCCTATGTTTCCCACAATACACCTGGACTCCCTAATCAGACTGCAGATAGACTCACCATGGCGTCGTCTCTCCGGATTGCGTCCAGCAGGGGGCGCTCCAGCAGCATGTAGACACTCTGAGCAGTGAGCAGCTGCTGCGTCTCGCTCAGCGCCCCCAGGCTGAGCAGCAGGGTCTGGGTCAGAACCAGGAAGGATGCCCTCCCTCTGAGACCAAAGCTCTGCTGCTGTTCCACCAGCAGGACCAGTTTCTCCACCTGCTCCACAAACACAAAGAGTGACATCAACGGAAATTCGAGTCAGAAAACCGGATTTTAGGATTCCAAATCAGCTCCCAGCTCAGATGTGCGACTCACAGCGTCACGTTTGGAGAAGTGCTCCATGTTAGTCAGGTTCTTGGTCAGCGTGGAGACCAGACGCTGGTTGGCCAAACCTATGAATTCAGGTTCAGCGCTCCTCTTCATCACATCCTGCAGCTCTGTGAGGAAATAAACAGACGCTGCTTATCAACAGTTCAGTGCCATTTAACTTAACTCTACAGCACGTTCAACTAAAATTTTATGGTTGACCCAAAAACCCATTTTGGGGGCCGAGCCACAGGAAGTAATTGGGTGATCACCTTGAGCCCATCTCAGAGTGAGGGGGTGCTGGCTAAAGATGGAGGACCGGGCTATGGAGCCAGCGATTCCAAGCTCAGCCGAGGTGATCACCAGGAAGGGCAGCAGCTTCCAGCCTGTTTTCTGCACGAACTCAGCATCTCCCTTTCCCAGCCGGGGATCGGACAGTAAACGCACCGCCTCCATCAGTACGGGCATCCTGAAGGAGACAAAAACCACTCAGATTTATGATTCATAAGGTGGACAGCTGTAGGAAGTGTTATGATCACACTGGAAACCTTCTGGAGGAATTAAGCGTGTTAAGTTCACTGACCACTTCTGAGTGGACAGATGAGCTCTGTGCAGCAGGGCCAGCAGCCACGACACCACATCCTCTGGGTCCAGAACGTCCAGCAGCGTCTGCAAAAACATCAACAGTGAACAGGGAATCATGCAGGTGTGGAATAAAGAGGGATTTATCCAACTGACCTGCAGGAGCCTGAGAGTGGCAGAGACGACTTCTTGAACGTCGTCGTTCAGGCGCTCTGCGATGGCGTCTTTCAGGAACGTTTCACTCAAACTCCGCTGCTGTTCAAAAGAGACACAAAAAGCTGAGACGTCCAACAGCAGCTGAAGGACCATGAAAATATTCTCTCGTTTAACTTTATTCTTAAACACAGAAAGCTCAGATAGACTGAGTTTTAGAACTGAAGTTCTAAAAACAAGACTTGTGGTCAAAAAAAAACCTAACAGGGAACAGAGCTTGCAGGAGGAACACCAGTAAATGAAGCTGATCTCAAGACAGGAATTCCATAAACTGGAACTCTCATCACAATTCCAGCTGTACCTGTTCAGAGGTGATGATGCTCATCAAATGATCCACAGCCGCCACTCGGACCGAAGGCTGCGGGTGTTTCAGGCTGAGCAGCAGCGACGTGTCCGAGTCGTCTAAAATCTGACAGAGACAGACAGATCGTCAGGCAGGAGGTGAAAATGAGTTTTTCTCCCCTTTAGAATCACAATTTATCTACATTTATCCGTCTTCTTGAAAGGAGAAAAACTTGGATTTTACCTGGAATTTCCCACTGCTTATAGACAAAGACAGGAACTGGTGGAAGAGACGCTTCTTCTGCGAGTCACTGTTGTCCGTCACATGACCAGAGAGGACGGCATCCAGAGCTTGGCAGTACCTGATGGAAGAGAAACTCTCAGTGTGTTTTTAACCCTGAGTTCAGACTGCAGGTTCTCTGACTTTAATAACTTTAACTCAACAGTAGGAGGCATACTTGGACTCGAACAGTCGCACCAGAGGCAGCAGGTGCTGGTCGAGGGCTGACATGTCCTCTGCAGTGCGCGCAGTTTGATTCAGATACTCTTCCAGGAGCTGCCTGCAGCAGGAATAAAAACAGGTCAAACAGGGTTCAGAGGTGTAAAAAACGGCCATCAGAACCCTCAGAGTCTGCCTGAAGAGGTGCCCTCTGGTTCTGGACCCTCCATCTAAAGATCTGATATCAAACAGACTATGACTAAGACAGTGTATAAAGAAAACATGGCTTAGATGAATCCATCTGGGTCTGCAGATGGTTTGTACAAACTAAATGCCACTGCACAGGTCTGGACTCATCTTCTAATAGTTGAAATAAAGTCCTGGCCTTGGCCCCAAAGACCATCAACAAGACCTGCAGCGCGTCTTAGTAAAACTGAGCAAAGATGTGGACAAAATGTTGTACTACCCATCCTTTAGAGTCTGGACTTGGAATGTCCCACTAAAACCTGTTGGGCTGGTCCACTGGGGACTGTCTACCAACTGGTAGACTGGCCCTCTAACAAGTCTCCATAGACCTGGTGTTAAATTCTTGACCCAAAATAAGCAAAATAAGGCTTACCGGGCCACGGTCTGGTCCAGGTCTTTAGTCAAGGGGACAGATTTCAGGATGGACTCCAGCACGTTGAGTCTGACTGTCCCATTCTCATCTGTGACAGAGAGTGAAGTGTAAACTCTAATCCCAGTAGTGACATGGCTACACCGTCAGGACCTAAATGTTCCCAGTCTCACCTGAGCTGCTGTAGAACACACTGCGGACCAGGTGAGGCAGCAGGTACCGCAGCAAAGGACTGACATCATGACTCGCCGCCATGACCTGCAGCGTTGAAACCAGCGCTGGCATCGAGCATAGAATGCTGAAAGCTCTAAACACAAAGCAACACATGGATAAAAGACAAGACCTGCACTGAGGATGCCCTCAACACCTGAACCACCTCTGGACTACCTGGGACCGGCCGATCCATCCTTCTGGTTCTGCAGCAGCACGATGAGGCTGCCCAGACCTTCTTTGGCCAGAACGGGCTCTTTGAGCAGAGACCTGCTGATGTGCACGGCGAGGCTGTTGACCAGACTGGCCTCCATCACCACCTTCACCGCCAGCTGGCACACGATCATGTAGGTGGCGGCTTTGTAGTCCGACAGGGAGGACTTGAGACCCTGAAGAGACAACAAGACACCGGGACCAAAAACAGGACCAGGTCTTACTTGTCTTTAAAATCAGCTCTACTTAGAAACCGTTCTTTTGTTAATGATGACATAATTTCCTGAAACTGTGAGTTAGCACTCAGAAGCATGAGTGAGGAGAGGGGTGGAGCGCCACCTAGCTGAGGCCGGTTCATCAAAACAGGACAACAGCTCCAGTCAGAAGTTTTCATCCACTCATCATGATCATGAATATATTAATGTTGGTCTTTTATTGTTTTATCTGAACATTTTTTTGCCAGGAGGCAAGTTGAAACCTCGAGCACACACTTCCTGTAGCAATGAAGACATTTCCTGGATCATTCTGGCTTGTTATTGGACCTCTCTTCTTGGCAGAATTGGTAGTGTTTCTTTGAACTGATTGGTTAAATGTCAACTGCGTTAAGGTTGGAACTTGAGGAGAGGCCATTACAGATGTCGACCTGTTTATCTATTCCTAAACCCTGTCCTGATGTGTGATCCAGATCATTGTCCTGTTGAAACACCAATCCAATAGAAGTTTCAATCATCTAGCTACTGATTAAAGCTGAAGTTGAAGAATTTGGAGGTAGTCCACCTCCTTCATTATCTCATTTACTTTTTCCAATGCACAGGTACATCAGCCCATAGCATGATGCTGCCACCACCATCCTTCACAGTTGGTACAGTGTTCTTAGGGTTGAAAGGATCACCTTGACTGCTCCAAACATACATCTTCTTGTTGTGACCAAATGGGGCAATCATTGTTTCCTTGGTGGTTCCTTAGAGGTTCCTGAACATACTAACCAGCTTCCTTACATCTGAGGAGGGCCGGCTGAGTGTTCTTCCACACCTTGGCAAAGTGGTGAAACATCGGAATATCTTATGTGAAGTTATGATCTTGGAATATGCAGGAGTTTAGAAACGGCCAGACCTCCAGGATAAAGGACCTTCTAGACGTTACAGCAGCACTTCTTAACAGAATTAGAGGAATTTCTCTTTGTGTGGATCAGTGAAAATCCACAGCATGACTTCCATGTCCAGGACAAGAGGATGGAAACTTCTGCAGCTGTGTTTTTCTTTAAAGAAGCAGCGAGATCCGTGTGTGTGTTTAGCTGTGAGTGAGCTGCTTACCGTCTGGACATATGGCAGCAGTTTGGCGATGATGGAGTCAGAAACTTTGTCCACAGCGTCCAGAGCAGGGACAATTGTGGAGGCATAGAAAGAGAAGATCACTCTGAGCTGAGAGAAGCTTTCAGAGTGTCCAGAGTAAGCCTGAGGAGGAGAACAGAGATCTGTTAAATCCACAGACGTCTGGATAAACCAGAACATAAATCCTTCATGTTCCCTCATACTACAACCTGACAAGAGAAAGGTTCTGATCCATTCCACCAAACAAGCACAGTGTGTCAGTGAGGTTACCTGGATGGACCTTGTCACCATGGTGCAGATGAAGTCCATAAAGCTCAGGTCTGAGTAGCAGTGTGTGATCAGAGTCCCTCTAGAGAGTGGCACGCCTGGTTTCTGCAGCAGCATCAACACATTTTAAAGATCATTTCACTCATGCTGAGCAGAACCAGAACTAAAACGGCGTCGGATGATGGATCCTAACCTGTAAACACTGCAGCCAGTTCCAGCGGTTGGTGGCTTTTTTGAGCTTCAGCAGCTGCAGGACTCGGACGAACAGGTTGGTGTCGTGATATGGCAGCGCGCAGGCCAGCAGGCTGTCTGGGTTATACAGCTGGACATGGAAGCTGAACAGTACAACATCATCGTGAGTCCAGAACATCTTAACTTCACCTTATCAGTGAGTCATTACTGGTTCCTGCTCGAACAGGCATCACTGTCTGGAGTCTGCTCCAGGGAAAATACTGACTCCTCAGATCTACAGCGTAACACCACCATGTCCCTCTAACACATGTTAGTAATGAGTCACACACGCAGTGATTACACAATGTGTGTCAGACTGAGGATTTTTCCTAAATGTTCTGATCTTGTTGGGATCAGGACCAGGACTGGGACTCTCCCTGTGTTTGATCTGAGCTGAGGTGTGTTGTGAAGCAGAGTGACATACCGGTGAACCAGCCACTCGATGCACTTGTGAGCTGGCTTTAGCAGGAAATACGGACAGAGCCGGGTGAGGAAGAGCGAGATTCCAGTGTCCAGCTTCTCATTGACCTCTTTAGACTGGACGCTTCGCTCCAGAGTCAGAGATGCGGCACTGAACAGAGTGTCCTGGAACTCCAGGAAAGCCGGCTCGATTCCCAGCAGCTCCTCCAGCCCCGTGCAGCCTAGAAAAGAGGGGAAAAGAGGACAGTTAATGGGAGAACAGGAAGTGGTTCTGTGTCTGGTCTAGGCTCAGACTAAGGCCCCGTCTACATGAAGCTGATCAGTCACCCAGGGCGTAGAAGGTGCTCCTGTCCATGGTGGCAGCATCTTTGGGATCAAAGAGCAGCGAGGCAACCTCTTTACGGGTCAGCAGGTTCGGATCGCTTTGAGGAAGCGCGAGCCTCTTCAACTGGAGAGCCAGCGACGTCATGACGGCTTTGGACCTGAAAGGAGACACAAACATCATCACACTATGAGAATACAATCAGGGCGTCAGAGCCGGGGACCAACCAACAGGTTATACATCACACTGAGCTTCAGTTCAACACACTTGATCTGAATGTTTTAGAAGTTTATTCAAGCTGGTTTTAGAAGCAATACGTTAGACTCTTGGTGATTGAATTTCTAATTTCTTTGGGTGGATTCGGAAAGGGCAAACCATTTTAATGGGTTACATTTACAGTTACACAGACAATAAAGACAGGAACAAATACTTTAATTAGTCAGTCAGTCAGTCATTTTCTACCGCTTATTCCATAGTGGGTCGCAGGGGAGCTGGTGCCTATCTCCAGCAGTCTATGGACAAGAGGCGGGGTACACCCTGGACAGGTCGCCAGTCCATCGCAGGGCAACACACATACAACCATGAACACACTCATTCATCCACCTAAGGGCAATTTAGAGTGACCAATTAACCTAACAGGCATGTCTTTGGACTGTGGGAGGAAGCCAGAGTACCCAGTGAGAACCCATGCATGCATGGGGAGAACATGCAAACTCCATGCAGAAAGAACCCCGGTCGGGAATTGAACCCAGGACCTTCTTGCTGCAAGGCAACAGTGCTACCAACTGCACCACCGTGCAGCCCAATTATGTGTTGATTAATTTGCATAAAATTATTACATTATTATTATTACTACGGTAAAGGGAGATTATGACTGCAACTGTAACAATCAAATATGAATATGGACGACACATGTCACTTCTTGTAAATTTAAACTTTATGGAAATTTGCTATCAAATATCATCTAAAGCGCATTTAAACTATAGCCCTGGTAAACAATACGACTTTGATTTTTTTAGGTTTATAATCTGTGAGAAACGAAGCTAAAACACTGTTAGGAATAACCTTTATTAATATGACTCATTGCTGTTTTTCCCATTCATACCATAGTAATATAAAATATAAGTTCTAATGTTTCCCTTTTGTTAAAATAGGATAAGAATGCTCATAAACATAGAGTACAAGGATAAATGACCCAAGGTTTGTCATAAATGACCTGAAGCTGGGGCACTGGGTTTGATAGTGGAGCAGCTGGTATAACTGGGTTGATTAGAAAGCCACAGCACACTTAGATTAAGGATGGACACCCATTACTACACAACCTACCAGATAGACACCACAATGGAGACACATAGTCTACTGATAATCACTGCATCCATTGTATTGGAGTACCAGATATAAAACTAGATGTGACCTTCTATCGAGGCTCTTCATCATCCTCTAACAGACGACGAGGGTCCGAGACGAGAGTCTCAGCGCTGATCTCTGTAATCATTCCTCTGCCTTCATTTAGATTAAAGGAGCTAAAAGTTAGAAACTGTTTGAGAGTCGTTCCTTTAAGAAGAGTCGGTGTTAGATAAAGTGTGTGATCGCTTCTGGGGACCAAGGACCGGAGGAGCTCCGAGGCGTCTGACCGCGAACAGGGTGCGGTAGCTTTGGACAACACATAGAAAACAACTGTATGAATAGTTGTTTTTTTTCTATGCTATGAAATGATTCAACTGGGTTACGTGAAGTCAAATTACCATTTGTCCCTTGATGGTCTATTTCTACTTTAATCAGACATGAATCAGTGGGTTTAATAAATCACATAATTCTCTGAGTTACGTCTGATGCATATTTGATCAGTAAATAATCCCGTTTAATTCTGTACAGCTCAGTGTAAACACAGAGAGAAACGTGTGCTGCAGTTAATCTCCAGCCTTTAACTGGTAACTGACCAGTTTAATCAGTGGTGTGGGAAAGGAACGTTACCTGCTGTCAGACACACTTAAACACTCGCTAGCATCATAAATCATAACATTTTAAGGAATTACCTTTTAAGCACCTACCTCACCGATAAGTCACCCGAAAAACACACACGTGCACGGTGTCTACGCCGGAAACTACTATCTACATCCGGTTCACCGCACTGATAGATTGATAGAAAGATGTGTTACTCCAAACAAATATCATCTCCGTCCTGGGCTTTGACTCTCAAAGATTAAATCTGGTTTTCTGTTTACCCACAGCATCAAACTGGTAGTCTAATGCATGCAAACATAAAATATGATTATTGCTCTGAAACATTGTTACGAGACCAACCGACGTGATGGTTTACTATGTGTTAAATTTCATAACGTCTTCTTCAGTGTCCAAATGTGTTTAGTAAGTACCGTATCATGTAAATGTCCTGCATTGGCCACATATTCTTTTGAATACTTAAAGTTGTTGTAGTGATTCGCCTCGGTAATTTTAACAGGTGTGAGCTATCTTAAGGTTTATGTACGATCTTTGGGCTTCCCCCGGAGCAGATATTGTCTCCCGCCACACGGGGGCGATAATAAGACTCGTAGTTATAAAAACAGCAACAGCGTTAGCGTCACTGCATCGTTGATTGACTGAGTTAAACTCGTTGACATCTCATATTTTCAGGTTGTTCCCATTGGAAACGGGTTTTAGTAGCATATTTGATCACCCGTTGTTCTGACCGCTATTTATTTGTCGTTAAAGTCGGTGTCCTTCAGTCCGTGCTTGTCTAGTAGCTGCTAGAGTCCGCTCAATTTGTTGTTTTTTTTCCAGCAGTTCTTGGGTTCTGCTCAAGGTAAGTGTGCTTTGTCGTACTATTTTTATCTTATTTTATAAGACCTATATCTGGCCTGTTTATTTTTTTCTTTTTCTTTTCTATCTGCCCTCCGAATGCGAATATATTTGAACACAGACGCACACCGTTTGTTTTTCGCGGGGTCCCGCCCTCTTCTAAAAGTCATTGGTTTGATTCAACATCAATTTTCCCTTCTTCACGCTAATTGGCTGTAAGCTGAACGTATTAAATAATTAGCGCTTTATTAGTTTAGTTACTGGGAAAAATTATAAAAAATCTCAATAGTTTGAATTTAGAAATATGTCTGATAAATATGGATCCCTGGAAGTTCTGCGATTTCTTTAATTTATTACTGTAATTTAGACTCATTACACATAATTAAATAAACCTGGATTTTATCATAAGAAAACATATTTTAGAAAATATCTCTGGAACTAAAGTGCTTTTATTAATCGCATGAACAAGCCCTGGATAGCTCAGTTGCTTGCATGTTATATAAATAAAAAATAGTTTCCTGGCTGCCTGGTTACCACCAGGCTTGACTTTTAAATTCTTTTTAGATTCTATTTCTTTTTTTTTTTTTTTTTTTTTTTTAAATCGGAGCTATTAATATATAGGATCTCCGTGTTCCAGGTTTTAATTATTTCTAATGTGAGATCTAAAAATGTACAGTGAGGGCCTATTTTTATTTTTCTTGTTTACGGAACATGGTTCTAACACTTAATTATTTTTAATAAAGTTTTGTAATTTTTATAAACCCTTTTAATGTTTTGTTTTTTTTTAAAGCTAAAAATTTAAGAGTAATAGTTCTTTAATATGTAGGATTATCTTTTTGGATGACCTCTTCATAGTTTTTACTTGAAGGATTTTTGATCCTGCTTTCACTTCTTGATTTCAATTTTTCCTTGTCACCTCTTTGTGTTTTCTCCCATGCAGCGTTGACCCTGGTGTGACTACAACCAGAGGGTTTCATGTGTGTTGGTGATCAGGAACATGTTAACTTGCTGACTCCATGAGCACAATATTTCAGCTGGTGTGTTTTTTGTTTTGTTTTTTTATTTATGGGACTTAGTGGATTTGGTCATTTCAACGATGAAGGCAAAAATCTAAACGTTTTAAGATTAGCAATCATCTCTGCTGATTTTTGTTGTTCATTTAACTTGTCATTTATTTGTTTCCCATAATTTTTAGGTTAATATTCTAAGGTTTTAGCTGTCCAGTTTTAAGCTCCTGATGGCTGTTCTGTAACCCTTTTTAAGTGGTCAGAGTCAACAGTTCTTCAGGTTTGCTGAAGGGTAGGTCTTTAATTGTTGACTTTGGCAGCTTTTTCACTCAGGCTTTCACTCTGGGTTTTCAAGAAGACCTTCCACCTGACCTGTATGTGTGTGTTTGTGGGTGGAGTCTAATCAGCTCAACAACACGCGACAGGAACAGGAAGTGTTGGCAGGTTAAAGGCAAAGCTGGCCCACTGCAACACAGCGAGAATGTTATTGATTTGTGTGGTTCTGTAATGTGTGAGTTGTCGTGATGTGCGTTTCTCTTGTGATGGGGGAGGAAGACGAAGAGCTGCAGAGCTGGGGCTGGAATGACCTGTGTGTATCCTCCACTCATGTCTCTGTATGTAGGTCAGACTGTGAGATCAGGTTGCAGGGATTTGTTGTAATAAGGCTGAGACTGATCAGCGCTCGAACACAGTCTGAGTTTCTGATCAGAACCGCTGAAGGTGTGTCTGAAAATTGCGCGATTAGATTCTCAGGTTGAAGATGCTGCAGCACAAACATTCCTGTAAAGTCTGAGAATCTGGTTTAAAATGGAGTCAGCAGTTCTGACCGTTTAAATTATCTGTAAACATTCACACAGAAGCTGTGGGAATAAATCAACCCATTAAAACCAATAAAAATATACTTTATTAATGCACACACAAACACACATGCTGGGACAACTTGTCAAAACCTTTACATTTATTACAGAATTTACGTAGGGAATACAAAATCAATATTTATTTATTTTTTATTCATGGTTTTTATTTTTTAAAACTCATAAAAAATGTATATATTTATTATCAGTGACTGACTTTTTTTTAAGATTAAAATTTTCCCTTTTTGCTTTTTTTTACATGATAAAAGAACCACATCAAATCATGCTTAATGGTTTCTGGAACAATTTCCTTCAGTGTTACAGAGCTGCTCCTTCTTTGATTGCCTTCAGCAGCAGACAATCCGAGTGGTTCCTGATTTCAGTCGTCAGACCACCCTCTTTACTCATCCTTACCGTTCTCCTTCCTCCTTAGCTCCAGCTACTCTTCTTCACTGTCAGACTCTGAGCAGGAGCAGCAGATCCCCTCCTCCCTCCAGACAGGACTCATGTCCAGACGCAGCTTGCGGCTCGATGATGGCCTGCTGGACCGCAGTCTGCTTCGCAGCAGTGCCTCCTTTAGCGTGGGAGGAGCCAGCTGGAGGAGCAGGGCCCGTCATTCCTGGCAGCACTCGGCCTCCTGCTCGGAGTCGCTCCTTGTCAGCTCTCCTCGGAAAGCAGTCGCCCAGTCGCTCCACAACAGCAGCCTCCACAGCGTGGCTTCAGACGCCTCCCTGATGTCCTCCCTGCTGGACGAATCGTCCATCCAGGAGAGCACACTGGTCGAAACCTTCTGGGGTATTCCTACTGCCTCTTCTTTGACATCTTTATCATCATTCTGGACTGGGTTTAACTCTGCTCCTCCTCCTCCTCAGGTTTAGACCAGGATGCAGATCCTAAAGGTACGTTTCTATTCAGATCAGGAACTCAAACTCCATCATTTAAACTTGTGCTGCAAACACAGACTGATGAAACTGAGCTCCTCCCCCTCTGTTTGTGACGCCGTGTTCTGCAGTGCGTCACATCAACTGTGCAGTTTGAAAAGTTGCTGCTGGCTCATCTGATATCACCGTCTCTCTCACAGAAAGCACCATTGTAGCCAATGAGATCAGCAGTCTGATTGGTTCAGACAGCTGCTGTGCCAAACACCCGGTCCAGACTGTCAGCAGTGTTTGCTGTAAGGACTGCGATTGTCAGAGCGCACCAAAGACCAACATGGAAACCTCCACGGTCTACTGCAGAGATCGCAGGAGCAGGACAGGTGAGGCAGCAGCTTTTAGTTCCTGAAGAGCTGGAATCTTTGACTTTACTGGAAGCAGAATCGTTTTTTTCAATTTCATTTCAAATAAAAAGTGGGTTGTATTTAAAGTTTAATTTATATCAAGCAAATCTTTTTGAGTTGTAGTTTGTAGAAAATTTGAGAAAGAAGCAGTTTTTTGTTTTTTTACCTTCTCATTCAAATGTTTCTAAGATCCTTAAAGTGCAACCTGTAAACATGGTTGTTTTCCAGAGCCTCTCAGCTTTACATATTCTTCTGAAACTACAAATATTTTCATCTATCCAAGGACTTCTTTTCCTGACAAACAGAGCTCTATTTAACTCCTGCCACTTTGTCAGGTATACAGCCACACTGCTAGGGATGGGTAACGAATTCGGTTCTTTTATAGGTACCGACCGATCCACGTAAAATCAAACGGTACCATGTTTCAATACCTAAACGCATCATTGTGACACTGAGGGAGCAGAACAGTGGGCGATTTTCCATACCGGACATGAACACAGCATTGCACGCCCAAGAGCGTAATGACGTCAGTAGCCGCTGGTTACCGTCAACAAAGCATGGCTGATAGGAAGCGGTCGAAGGTTTGGCTCCAAAATGCGGTGCAGATTATGCTCGCTGTAATATTTGTGACGCGACGTGAAAGACCAGCGGCGGGAATACTTCTAATCTGAGGAAGCACCTGGTTAAGCACAAGCTTTTTCTCCTGGCTGAAGATTGCACACTTTTCATGAGCCTCAGATCTACGGCTACAACTCCTGCATTCAGCACCGTTGGCGACTCGTCCTCTGCAGCCAGAAACATGGGAGAAGAAATGTATCAAAACGACATCCCGATTTCTTTTTTTATATTCATTGTAGTTTATATATTAAGAAATATGTTTTCAATTGAAAAATTGAGATTTTATTATTAAACGAATTAACATTTATTTCCATATAAACACCCAAAGTACCGAAAACTGGTACCGATTGCCAGGTACCGGGCATCGGTGGGTTCAAATGTTAAAGGTACCCATCCCTACACACAGCTGATTAAGGGGTAGAATAAGGAGTCGGGAACAAAAGTTTCTCTCAGACAACGCAGTAGAACCGTCAGCAGCTGAGAGAAAATGATCTGTATTTTTCACTTTAATTTGGGAGGAACAGGATCAACATTAGATTGGACCGTTTTATGTAGAAGCCGCCCTATTATGCAAACATCACAACTTGTAAAGTTGTATGTAAAACTCTTATAAACATGTTCAAAATTGTTCTTCTGCAGTCTTTTTTTTGACAAGCACAAAGCATGTAGTTCCTTAGAAATCTATAGGACATAAAGTAGCTGTTTTGTTTGTATAGTGAGTCCAACGGTTCTTTTTATCCCACACACTTCTTTGCATTGTTGACTGTGTGTTAACCTGCATATGACAACTAAACCAATACAGTACAATGTTGTACAGTTTTGGGGTGAACATAGGTTTCAGACTCTCACTAAGAACTTATTGGCTCAGATAAATCAGTCTTTTATCTCCTGCTGCTGTTTCAGGTGTCTTTCCAGGCTGTTGCACGTCATTATTTGGATGAAAGCTGCTTGATGTAGGTTTTTGTACATTTTCGTGTAATACCCTCAGTTTGAAACTGTTTAATTTTTTAGTTGCTAATTCTGAATATTCTAGCAGAATAAAAACCACCTGAGGAGTTTGGACTTCTTGGTCTGATTTTCTTTATCATCTTATTGTTTTGTTTTTTTCTTCAGATATTTTGTCTTTGTTTTGTGTTTTTTATTTTTTGAGTTTAAAAGCCCAGTAAGTAAAAAAAGTACAGTAGAGCCACTGAGTCATCTCAGATTTCACAGATTTTTACTGCAGCTTGTGTCTCTCTTTGCTGATCATTTGATATAATGCTGATTATTATGGTGACGTAGTTTTTAACTTATTCTGTTTGCTTCTAACAGCTGTTGACACCCTTGGTTATTGTAAAAGAACGCAATACTGATAAGCATCCATCTTTAACAGAATGACATAAACAGCTGAGATTAGTCAGACTTGTAACTTTTTTATTTTATTTTTTAAAATGATTACAGAAGCAGGTGTGTGTTTATTCGCATCTGATTAAAGCTTTTTTGAAGGTGTTAGTTGAGGTAGATCTCCCACTCCTGGTCATGCTGGATCAGGTTTTAAGCAATTGATTTTACAGCATTTCTTCGCTGATTTTAATTGTAACTAGCAGATGTAGTTTGTTGTTGAAAGCATTGAGATGTTTGCATTTACACACAAGAACTTTAATGACATCCTGCCCTTCTTAAAGATCGTTTCATTTGGAGTTGGTCTGCAGCTGCAAGAGCTTCTACTCTTCTGGGAAGACTTTCCACAACATTTGGATGTTTGTTTATAGGAAGTTTTAACCATTCTCTCTAAAGCACATTTGAGGTCAGACACTAATGTTGGATGAGAAGGTCGGACACATTGTCTGCTTTTATTCATCCAAAAAGGGTTAGGGTTAAGGTCAGGACTCTATGTTGACCCGTTAAGTTCTTTCACATAAAACCTGCTCATCCATGTCTTCATGGACCTTGCTTTTTGCACTGGAGCAAAACAAATCCAGACCATAATATCTCCTCCACCAAACTTGACACTAAACGTAATTCTGTCAAGAACGTGCTCCTGGCAACTCATCCATTGGATTGCCAAAAAGATTCATCATACCAAAGTACACATCTCTGCTCTTGCTGTTGTCTCCAGTCACTTCCAGTTTGATATAATACCTCTGACAGCCAACTTAGGAACATTTAGTAGCGAGGAACTTCGTGACTGTTCTCATTGCACAGTTTTTCTGTCCTGGTACCACATTTAGAATTCCTTGAGCACATGAGTGCGACCCATTTTTTTTCCAAAATGTTTGTAGAAGCAGTCTGCCTGCTTACATGCTGGATTTTATACACCATGGGAGTAGCTGGAACATTCAGTTACAACATTCAATAATTATAGGGATGATCCAACACTTTTGGCAATAGAGAGAATTACCCCAAGCAATGCCACCTCAGGTTCCATAAAATTCTGGTAAATGTCATATTAATGACATCTGACGTGTCTTTATGTGTCCAGTTTTTGATATGTCCAAAGCATATGTATATTGTTCCCATATGATGCTCGATGGCCGTAGTTGTTGTCTGGTGTTCTGGCGTAAGTGTCGCGGTACTCGAGTTCTTGTCTTTGTCCCAGCTTAAGTTTTATTGGACTCTGGATTTTTTTTTCTTTCTCAAGACCACTGAAACAACAGTTTTATTTTACTGCAGATTAGTGTGAAGAGAGCTGAGAAAACGAGGAGAAACATTCTCCAGAGCAAATATGTGGATTTTTTTTTTTTTTTCGTTTTTTTTTTCAGCACACAGACAGACCGACAGAAAGCTAAGTGGGTGAAGTCCGCCTCCTCCGCCTGTCACCTACAATCCCTCTGTGGGTGAAGTCCGCCTCCTCCGCCTGTCACCTACAATCCCTCTGTGGGTGAAGTCCGCCTCCTCCGCCTGTCACCTACAATCCCTCTGTGGGTGAAGTCCGCCTCCTCCGCCTGTCACCTACAATCCCTCTGTGGGTGAAGTCCGCCTCCTCCGCCTGTCACCTACAATCCCTCTGTGGGTGAAGTCCGCCTCCTCCGCCTGTCACCTACAATCCCTCTGCTAACGTTTAGCTGGATAAATGATCGCCTCAGAGTCGTCCGTTTAACTTCTTACCGACTTGTCAGATTTACTAGACTAGTGGGCTGTAGCTGAGGGTCTGCATACAAACAAGGTTGGGTTGGCAGTGCATCAGTCTGAAAAAGTTTGGTACACCAGTGAAACCAGTTGGTCTGGAGCCCTGTTATAGGTTAGCTTGCTAATGGTTTTGATTCAATCTTGCCTTCCTTAAAGTTTTGTTCTCTTCTCTCTCTTATGTTCTGGTCTTGACTTGTTCTCTGTTGATTGGTCTTGACTCCAACATTATACATATGAATTATAATCTTCATTTTATATCCTTACCATCAATGAGCATCAGCTTCCACTTTCCTTAATGTGTTCAGTTGTTGACAGCTTTGCATGTTTAAAAACGGGGACTTTGTTTAGTTATGATGCCCGAGCATCTAAAGGTTTGAAGTAACTTATGTTCCCGCAGCTCTCCAGGCCAGCATGTTTTGTATAAATCTGTATGTAAATCTGCTTCTCGCGTTGCTGCAGTGAGGCAGGCTGAACTGAACCTGCTGCAGGTCTCCTGTTTAATCTTGAACTCGGCTCTTCCAGATGTGCTGCAGCTGTGGCTGAACTCCTCCCTGCTGTTTGTCAGGAGAGCTGCAGCCCGCTGCATGCCTGTTCTGCAGCTCACCTGGCTGCCCTCTCGCTCACAGCCCAACAGGCATGGAGGTAAAGAACTTACATGCCTGCTCCTCTTTCTCCTCACACATACTGGTGTTTAACTGGGGGGAATAAAGCACTCGGTTTCATCTGAAACAAACAAATCACTCCGATCAGACCTTCACTTTGGCTGTTTCCTCGGTGAAATGCAAATTGTGGCTATGGCTGTGCCACTCCCCACTTCCGAAGACTTAACGACATGTTAATGTTTCTGAGCTCCAGTGAGTCCTGACTCTTTGTTCCCTCTGCTGCAGCTCGATCCGGTAACTGTGGAGTCATGGCTCTGAAGGAACCCAAACTGAAGGAGCTTCATCCTGTCGGATCGCTGTGTGAGTCAGACATGTCCGAACATCTGCAGCTGTTAACCTTCAGTCACTGTTTTGGCTCATGTCAGAAATAGTCCAAACATTTTGTAATCTCTCTTGAAATATATTTGAGGGTTTCATGTTGTTGGTGCAGATATTAAGTTTCTTCAGAATAGAAGGAGAGGTTTTAGTTTAGTGTGTGAAAACAGGCCTTGGGCGGCTCTGATGGAGGTTGTCGTACAGGCAGAGTGGCTCAGATGTTCACATCCACTCATCAGTGATGTTTTTGGGACTCATTTAAAGCATTTTGACATCCCAAGGTGGAAGGCTTATACAACAAACAGCTGCAATGATTTAAAAACAAGAATGGGGTGCACCATTTTGAAACATTTGTGGACTTTCACTGAACCACACGGGTTCAAACAGGCTCAATATTTGGTTAAATGTCTCTTGAAAAGGTGCACCTCAACCAAATGTTTTCTTTAGTCATCAGCAAACTTTTTACTGCTCTTTGCAGATTTTGAGTTCATTTGAATTTAGTTTCCTTCAACATTTTAATGTGTTTAGAATTTTTGTCCTGTTGACACACCCTCATGTCTCTGTGTCAACCATCTGACCCAAACTCTCCCCCTCAGATGAAATGACATTGATTAGAATGTTAAGGAACAACCCAGGAACCACCAAGGCTCAAGTCTGGGGTGAACTGGAAGCAGATTGAACACCAGGATGGCTGTCCACAGCTGAGCCGGTTTTCCATCTCCATGGACCGAGAGGATGCTGACCCAGAAACAAGATCCTGCTCCAAAGTCCCCACCGTCAAGCTAAACTGAAATCTGCAGCTGCAGACTGACAATCCAAATGTCTTCTTTTATTATTAGACAATAAAAAGGTTTGGCTGAGTGTTTGGAGAAGTCAGGGTAGGCTTTCAAACCAAACAACAGTCAAGCATGGTGTTGGCTGCACCATGCTGCGGGGCTGTTCCAAAGTAAATGGGGGGGGGGGAGTAGTCTCTTCACATTCTACAACTGTCTCAAATGAACAAGTAGATGGTTGAAACTGGGTGTTCCAGCATGTTAACAACCACAATCACACACCCAGACTGGTTCTGAAATGGATAAAGCAGGCTAGCATGAAGCTTCTGGAATGGCCTATCCAAAGCTCTGACCTTGACCCTGTTGAAGAATCATTAAAAAAACTACAGTAAATTAATGTTTTTGAGAATCATTGCAACTACATGTTTGAGCTTTCAGATAGATGGTTAAAATAGATAGAATCTTCTGCCTGGCTCTGTAAATGCTTAGAGGTCAGGAAAACAAAATGGGATGACCGCTTATAGCTTCACCATGGCTGGAGCAGAAAGTTGATATGTGTGTGTGTGTGTGGAGCTTTAACGCGGTTTTGACACCAACAGGTGACGACTGTAAGGAGAAGCAGCGCTCCCAGCTGGACATCTCCTCTTCATCGTCCTCCTCCTGGTCATCCTGTCTTTTGGGGCTCATACGCAACGCTGCAGTTTTCACAGGTTCAGCTCCAGTTTAACCAGCTGCAGGAAAAAGAACCAGAACCCTAAATAACTTTCTAAAACCGGTCTCATCTCGGTGTCTCTCTAATGGTCAGCTTTGCCTCTACAGCTGCAGCTCTGTGGCTTCTTACCCAGATGGTTTTCTCTGCTGCACTGAGAGGTGGTCGCTCTGCAGGTTACGGTCGCCGTGTGTGCTGTTTGTTTCTCTAGCTAGATGTCTGTAGGTGGTGTTAGAGGACCCCGACTCCCTCTGCCCGGCTCTGAATTGCCTCATGTTGGTCCTGTGCTATTTTTAAGTTCATTGTTTCTGCAGTGAAAATAAGATGCACCAGAATCAGACTATTAATCTGTTCCCAGCTCTGAAAATCAGCCCTACATACTGTGAACTGGTATAATAAATGGATCCAAGAGTCTGAATTGCTGCTAATAAGATTTAAGGTTTTCATGATAATCAGAGAGCCTTTCCTCCTCTCAGTCATTTTTGGGAGGTTGAGTTTGTGCATCTTGTTTGAACTGTTTAACATCAATAAGGTTCTACTAATCTCTCTGTCACCTAACTTGACCTTCAGCTGAATGCATCAGATTTACAAGCAGCTGATCCTGAATCTGTTTGGGTCCTCAGGTTGCTCGGCAGGAGACATGTTCAGACAAATCGGCAGACGATGGAGTGGCATGAGCTCAGGCTTCCACCTTGGCAGGTAAAGATGTTTACATCCCACCAACCTGCAGATAGCTCAGCGTCGAGAGGACTTTTTTTTTTTAACCCATGCAAACTTTTTCTTCTCTTTGGGACTGAGCTCTGACCCTCTGAGTCTCAGTTCAATCCTCTTGCATTAGAACATCATAAAACTAGATTTAATCCAATGTTTTTGTTTGAGCTAGTTTTAGGTATGTAAGTTTAGGACTCTGGGAAATTAAATTAAAGTCCTCGTTTCTTTGTGGAGGCCAGAATGTGATGGTGGCAGCTGCTGCTGTTTGAAATAATTTTAATGTTTTGCTTTGATATTCAACCACATGCTGCAGTTCAACATCCAGATGTCTTGTTTTCTCCTCAGGCTCTTCATTGTACTCCTGCTCCTTCTCTTCTTCAGTAAGTTGTACTTTAAGGAAATTCAGGTTCAACTTCTGCTTTAAAATGTTTCTGTCTCTGCTTAATCTTGAAGCTTCAGGCTATCACATCAAGCCAACATCTGAATTAAATGCGAATTTTAGCAATTCTGATGAACAAGTAGTTTTATTTTTCTGATACATTTTCTGCTAACTAATCTCTGAACTTTGTTGATCACCTGATGAGGAAAAATAACACTCCTATGTTCTTCCTGTCTGGTTTGTTTTGGTTCCATCAAGCTGGTTTCTATTCGCTCCTTCCAGACTTCAACATGGCAGATGTTCCAGGTCTGTCCTCTGTTCACAGCTTCATGTCTTCTCAGAGCCAGTCAGCAGAGGGCATTGTGGAGGTGTTGGTCCAGAGTCCGCCTCCATCAGCTGAAATGCCTCCTCAGGTAACTGCTCATGAAAATCATACATAATGTTCCGCTTTTAAAACGGATCTCCTACACATGTGGTCATGTTTTTATATTAGGAGGTTCCATCAGCAGCTCCGCCAGCAGTGGTGGTGTTAGATTCTGAGCGGCTTGTTCAGATGGAGCAGAGTCTGAGGGCGCTATGGGAGGAGATGGAGGCTGCAGAGCGACGGGCGGAGCAGAGTCACAGCGAGCTGCTCCAGCTCTACGCTGACCTCCATCAGCAGGCGTCCAGGTCCCACCACAGCAGGTACGACGCGGAGCTGTGGACAAGGGGGCTAATGGAGCAGCAGCTGTCTCTGCTCCGCAGACGACTCGGTGAAGAGAGACGGCAGATGGAGCAGGTTGGAAACTTTACACCATTTAAACGTCAAACAAATTTCAGCTCATTGGTTGTTTAGTTTATTCTTTAGACACTGCTCAAAAATTAAAGGAACATTTTAAAAACGCATCAGATTTCAATTGGAAGAAAAATCCTACTGAATATCCATACTGGCATGGAACAGGTAATGTGTTTGGAACAGAAGGATGCCACATCATTTATTGAAAATGACCAACCCACAGAGGGTTTAATCTGAAGTTACAGAGAAATTTAAACTGAAAGCCTGATGCTGCAGGCTAGTCCAACTTGCTGAAATGTAATTGCAGCAACTCAAAATGGTCCTCAGTAGATTGTATGCCTGTATGCATGCCTGAGTGAATGTTGTTTTTGGATTCATTAATCCGTGGAGCAGCGGTTTCTCTGTGCAGGGATTCCAAATACTGAAACTGAATCCTTCAGGTTAAAGAACAGAAACTGAGAGTTGTCCCCTGTGTGTCTGTAGATGCGGCAGCAGGATTTGTTGGTGCTGAAAACCCAAATGTCCCGTCTGGAACAGCTGGAGCTGCAGCTGCAGCAGGTCGTAGCCAGGAGTCAGGTTAGTCTTAAGATCCAGCTCGTAAACGGGATTAAATTTGTTTATGGGAGGGGTGTCAAACTTCGGTTCCGGAGGGCTGGTGTCCCACAATGTTTAGACGTGTCCCTGGTCCAACACCTGGATCAGATGGCTGAATCACCTCCTCAGCATGTATCCAAGTTCCACAGCGTCCTGCTAATGAACACAGATCCTCGAGGACTGGAGTTTGACACATGTGGTTAATGGTATCCGGCATCTCAGTCCATCTGTCTGTTGTTGTTGTGCAGGAGCTGCAATGGACACATGAAGCTGGCACAGCGCACCCTGCTGTTCGCTCACCTACTCCCAGGTAGCCTTCATCCTCATCACTTAAACCTGATGCAGCTCATGTACCTTAAAGGTTTATTTTCTCTGCCCACCGACTCCAACAGCGCCATGGTGGACAAAGAGTCCCAGGATGCTTTGCAAGCTGATGTTTCCCGGTTGGTAGCAGCTCTGGTGGACGTCAGGCGGGATGTAGACGGTCTGTCCGGGTGTCAGGACAGCTGCCAACAACTTGACAGAACCCAGCATACTGTGAGATTCCTTATTGTAACAGGATGTCACTTTGAGAACTTCATTTCAAAATAAAAGCTTTTCTGAAAAAGCTTTTATGACTTTTTTTTTTTTTTTTTTTTTTGGTAATTTACAGCCTCCTTCACAGATGTCAGAGCAAATATTGGTTCTGATCCGAGAGGAGGTTCGGGCTTTGATCTACGGAAACCAGCTGACTCAGGACGGTGATTCCATCCTCCCCGAGTCCCTCCTGCAGTGGCTGTCCCAGCAGTTTATCAGCGAGGCCAACCTGCAGGAGGCGCTGTCCTCTCTGGAGTTTAGTATCCTGCAGAACATCAACCAGCGGCTGCAGCAGCTGCACGGGGCGGATACTGTCAGAGAGGCCGTTCTGGATACAGCTGGGAATGCTGTCACCAAGGAGGTGAGAGGAGGAAGTCTTAGTTTTTCAACCTCACATGTAATATTGGTTCATGTTACCGGAAAGAAATGGTTCAAATATTTAACTTTTAATCTACAGGTCGTTCTCAAAATATTAGCATATTGTGATAAAGTTCATTATTTTCCATAATGTCATGATGAAAATTTAACATTCATATATTTTAGATTCATTGCACACTAACTGAAATATTTCAGGTCTTTTATTGTCTTAATACGGATGATTTTGGCATACAGCTCATGAAAACCCAAAATTCCTATCTCACAAAATTAGCATATCATTAAAAGGGTCTCTAAACGAGCTATGAACCTAATCATCTGAATCAACGAGTTAACTCTAAACACCTGCAAAAGATTACTGAGGCCTTTAAAACTCCCAGCCTGGTTCATCACTCAAAACCCCAATCATGGAGGCAGTCTTACGACTGCCGACCTGACTGCTGTCCAGAAGGCCACTATTGACACCCTCAAGCAAGAGAGTAAGACACAGAAAGAAATTTCTGAACGAATAGGCTGTTCCCAGAGTGCTGTATCAAGGCACCTCAGTGGGAAGTCTGTGGGAAGGAAAAAGTGTGGCAGAAAACGCTGCACAACGAGAAGAGGTGACCGGACCCTGAGGAAGATTGTGGAGAAGGGCCGATTCCAGACCTTGGGGGACCTGCGGAAGCAGTGGACTGAGTCTGGAGTAGAAACATCCAGAGCCACCGTGCACAGGCGTGTGCAGGAAATGGGCTACAGGTGCCGCATTCCCCAGACCTGGGCTACAGAGAAGCAGCACTGGACTGTTGCTCAGTGGTCCAAAGTACTTTTTTCGGATGAAAGCAAATTCTGCATGTCATTCGGAAATAAAGGTGCCAGAGTCTGGAGGAAGACTGGGGAGAAGGAAATGCCAAAATGCCAGAAGTCCAGTGTCAAGTACCCACAGTCAGTGATGGTCTGGGGTGCCGTGTCAGCTGCTGGTGTTGGTCCACTGTGTTTTATCAAGGGCAGGGTCAATGCAGCTAGCTATCAGGAGATTTTGGAGCACTTCATGCTTCCATCTGCTGAAAAGCTTTATGGAGATGAAGATTTCATTTTTCAGCACGACCTGGCACCTGCTCACAGTGCCAAAACCACTGGTAAATGGTTTACTGACCATGGTATCACTGTGCTCAATTGGCCTGCCAACTCTCCTGACCTGAACCCCATAGAGAATCTGTGGGATATTGTGAAGAGAACGTTGAGAGACTCAAGACCCAACACTCTGGATGAGCTAAAGGCCGCTATCGAAGCATCCTGGGCCTCCATAAGACCTCAGCAGTGCCACAGGCTGATTGCCTCCATGCCACGCCGCATTGAAGCAGTCATTTCTGCAAAAGGATTCCCGACCAAGTATTGAGTGCATAACTGTACATGATTATTTGAAGGTTGACGTTTTTTGTATTAAAAACACTTTTCTTTTATTGGTCGGATGAAATATGCTAATTTTGTGAGATAGGAATTTTGGGTTTTCATGAGCTGTATGCCAAAATCATCCGTATTAAGACAATAAAAGACCTGAAATATTTCAGTTAGTGTGCAATAAATCTAAAATATATGAATGTTAAATTTTCATCATTACATTATAGAAAATAATGAACTTTATCACAATATGCTAATATTTTGAGAAGGACCAGTATTGTTGATTTACATCTGATTGTTCACTCTTACACTTTTAAATTCCAAAAGGCTTCTTTGAATAAAGTAGGGTAAGTGTACTAAGGTTGTTTTAACAAGCAGATTCCCTGCTGGGACACCATTAGAGTAGCGGGGAAAAGTCCTCAAACAAACCATCACGATACCAAAGCTGAGTCTCTGCTTTTCCAGAAAGTCCATGTGATGGTAACGGAAGCTCTGAGACTGTTTTCTCAGGACCGAACCGGCTTGGCGGACTATGCTCTGGAGTCTGGAGGTCAGCAACAGCCAAAATCTCTTTTACAGTTTTGTTAGTGCTTCAGTTTGTCTGTAAGAATGTTTTTTTTTTTTTTTTTTCTGTAAATTGTTAAAATAGTTTCAGATGGTTGGTTTCCTAAAAAAAACTAGATCTGAATCCAGGCTCTTGTCTGGGTTTTTATAAATCAGGTGGTGAGACATTTGAGCTCTTTTGACAGTTTGAAAACTAATCAGCTGCATGACGCCCTGCTCCTCTGTATCCTGACATGTCTGTAATCGCCCTGCAGGGGGCAGCATCCTCAGCACTCGCTGCTCGGAGACCTATGAGACGAAGGCCGCCCTGCTGAGCCTGTTTGGAGTTCCTCTCTGGTATTTCTCCCAGTCTCCTCGAGCTGTAATCCAGGTACCTCACTTGTTGAACCAACTCACCTTCATACTAGCAGTTCCCAGGTTCACCCCAGGCCTTAGATTCTGTACCAAAGTTTTTCTTTTAAATTAGAGCAACTCAGCCCCACGGTGGTAGAATAGCAGTGGTAGAACATGTGGTTGGGATTCATTTTTACTGATCTTGAATCAACTGGGTTTTCCTGTTTTTAGACTGCTTTAAAAAGCAGAGGCTGTTTAATTCCAACAGCAGAAGAATTTGACTGTTAATTTAGGTTGAAAACACAAAAATGTTTAATTAAAAAAATCTCTTTTTTGTCATTGATTCGTGTCTTACTTTTAATAATCTTGTCACCTTTCTCTTGCAGCCTGATGTCCATCCTGGGAACTGCTGGGCCTTCAGAGGCTCCAAAGGCTTCCTTGTGATCCAGCTCTCCATGAGAATCCTTCCCACATCTGTCACCATGGAGCACATCCCCAAATCCCTGGCCCCCAGCAGGACACTGCACAGCGCTCCAAGAGACTTCAGTGTTTATGTAAGACAGCATCAGCACCGCGGAGGCCTTGGAAACGCAGCATGTGGTTTGAGCTGAACTCTGTTGATTTTTAGGGTCTGAGAGACGAGCATCAGGAGAAAGGAAAGCTCCTGGGAAATTACACCTACGATGAAGACGGAGAAGATCTGCAGACCTTCACCATCTCAGTGAGTCGTCAGTACCAACCAGGATGCACTGAGCTGCAGGGTTTCCTTTTTAAAAGCTTCACAGGGATGAAACATTCTCACTTATCCTTAGAGTTTAGGAGTCTTTTCTGCCCAATTGATTCAGACGCTTATTACTAAGAATCATCAACGTAATCATTGTAATGACAGAAAAGTAAGAAGAGTCAGGACAATATCAGAAAAGAATTTAAACAGATTGAAGTTCATTTTTCTTCATCCACAGTAGTAGTGGCTGTGGCATGGTCTGGGTCAAACTGACTCTAAGACGATGAGGTTCAACAAGTTACAACTGGAACTTTGGCTTGTTGGACTCGTTTGAGTTTTATTCTTCAAGGGAAAAGTCAGAGCGGATAAAATGGCTTTAGAATCAGTGAGAAGTTGTTTCTTCACTACAATGTAGCCAGCTGACCCTAACCTCACTCCTCAGATCCTCTCAGCGTTTTTCCCACACACTTAAAGCTCTGTATTTCTGGACACCTTCAGCAATTCAAAAGAAACTCTTACAGACCATCAGAAAGTCTGGAGAACTTTTAAATATTATAGAAAATTATGGATTACTGGATGGAAACCAGGCAAAAATGGGGTCTGGGATTTTTTTTTTTTTTTTCTGCTGACGCTTTAACTACTCGACTGAGGACATTATCGGGTGGTGGAAGGAGTACTTCGAGGATCTCCTCAATCCTGCCATCACGCATTCCATGGTGGAAACAGAGGCTGGGGACTCGGGGTTGGACTCTTTCATCACCCAGGCTGAAGTCACCGAGGTGGTTATAAAGCTCCACGGTGGCAGGGCTACCTCAAATCTCTGGATGTTGTAGGGCTGTCATGGTTGACACGCCGCTTCAACATTGCGTGGCGGTCGGGGACAGTGCCTTTGGATTGGCAGACTGGGGTGGTGGTCCCCCTACAAAAGAAGGGGGACCGGAGGGTGTGTTCCAACTACAGGGGGATCACACTCCTCAGCCTCCCTGGTAAGGCCTACGCCAGGGTATTGGAGAGGAGGGTCCGGCCGATAGTTGAACCTCGGCTTCAGGAGGAACAGTGTAGTTTTCGTCCCGGCAGTGGAACACTGGACCAGCTCTATACCCTCTACAGGGTACTCGAGGTTTCATGGGAGTTTGCCCAACCGGTCCACATGTGTTTTGTGGACCTGAAGAAAGCATTCGACTGTGTCCCTCGTGATGCCCTGTGGGGGTGCTCCAGGAGTATGGAATCGGGGGCCCTTTATTAGGGGCCATCCGGTCCCTGTACGAGCGGAGCAGGAGTTTGGTCCGCATTGCCGGCACTAAGTCGGACCTGTTCCCGGTGCATGTTGGACTCCGGCAGGGCTGCCCTTTTTCTGGTTTGGGGACCAGTGGATTTCGTCTCTTCTTTTTGCAGATGACGTGGTCCTGCTGGCCCCCTCTAGCCAAGACCTACAGCATGCACTGTGGCGGTTCGCAGCCGAGTGTGAAGCGGCTGGGATGAGGATCAGCTCCTCCAAGTCCGAGGCCATGGTACTCGACCGGAAAAGGGTGGCTTGTCCTCTTCAGGTTGGAGGGGAGTTCCTTCATCAAGTGGAGGAGTTTAAGTATCTCGGGGTCTTGTTCACGAGTGAGGGAAGAATGGAGCGGGAGATCGACAGACGGATCGGTGCGGCTGCCGCAGTAATGGGGGCGCTGTGCCGGTCCATTGTGGTGAAGAGAGAGCTGAGCCAAAAAGCAAAGCTCTCAATTTACTGGTCGGTCTACGTTCCTACCCTCATCTATGGCCATGAACTTTGGGTCATGACCGAAAGAACGAGATCACGGATACAAGCGGCTGAAATGAGCTTCCTCCGTAGGGTGGCCGATCACTCCCTTAGAGATAGGGGGAGGAGCTCGGAGTAGAACCGCTGCTCCTCCACATCGAGAGGAGCCAGTTGAGGTGGCTCGGGCATCTATACCGGATGCCTCCTGGACGCCTTCCTCGGGAGGTGTTCCAGGCACGTCCCACCGGGAGGAGGCCCAGGGGACGGCCAAAGACACGCTGGAGGGACTATGTCTCTTGACTGGCCTGGGAACGCCTTGGGCTCCCCCCGGTGGAGCTGGAGGAGGTGTCTAGAGAGAGGGACGTCTGGGCGTCTCTGCTGAGTCTGCTGCCCCCGTGACCCGGTCCCGGATAAGCGGAAGACGACGAGTACGAGCTTTAACTACTTTTTCGTTAAATTTTTTTTTTTTTCACCAGGAGGAGAACAATGAAGTCTTCCAGATCATCGAGGTGCAGGTTCTGTCTAACTGGGGCCACCCAGAGTACACGTGCATGTACCGCTTCAGAGTGCACGGGACCCCAAGTGACGTCTGAGTCAATGTGGTGGAGAAGCTGCTGAACTGCAGCTTTGTGAGTCTATTTTAAGTCATTTGCACAGCGGCTGGTACTAATGTTGGCTGTGGAAATGCTCCGACTGTTCTGTGATCCCATGAATCTGTTCATACTTTTATACCCAGGTTCTGGTTCCAGGTTGTTGCTGCTGTTTTTCACGTTTTATGCATTTATCAGATGTGATAAGTCATCCAGCTGTTTGAAATAATCCTGGAGTTCACGCTGCAGGTTTGGCGTCTGAGCTTCATATTTTCTCTGAGAGGACAAAGATTCGGTCCTGTCAAAGTAAAACCTTCTCTCTGTGTCACTGTCACGGTGCAGATAAAGGTGCTGAGCATGGAAACGGACTGACGGGTCGGTCTGATGAGGAGGAAAGACCTCAGGTTTCAGTTTAAGACAAACCCCTGCTTCAGTTGATTATACAATATTAAATGTGTGTACAGATTTTTAACATTTGTAAATCTGAAAACTGTGAAACAACTTAAAGGTAAAGAAAATATAAAACCTTTTCGTCACACCCGGAGTTTCTTTGATTTGAAAGTTTATTTATGTGCACTGGAACAATTTTTATATTTGTATGTAAATACTTTTGTACAAGACTTCAAACTGAATTGTTATATAATAAAAGATGTGACATTTTAAAAGCTTTGTTTCAGTCCATAAATGTTTTAGTACAACCAGACATCATGATGCAAACAGATCAGACTTCGCTGGAGAGGACAAAGTGCAGGAACACTAAAATATTCTCTACCAGAATAAAAATCATAAAATAAGAACCAATTTTTTTTTTTTTTTTTTCTTCCCCCCCCCGTTGATAACAGACAACCTGTCCCAGGTGTATCCCACCTCTCCAACATTAACAGAACAGAATACTGAACAAACTTCAACTGAATTTCAGTACTCATCTTTTGAAACTACAATAGAAGCATTAAAAGATCAGAGCTTGTATTCACAAAGATTCTCAGAGAGCTCCTAGCGTAGCCTAGAATTTCATGGCAAAGACTTCTAGCTTAAGTGATTCTGTTCTCTGCTGAGAGCGACTGAGCGAGGAGATGACAGAAGTTCCTACCTTTTAGTGAGGTGTGGTTGACCCCGTTGCTAGGTGTGACGCTGTCTTCTAAGAGCTGTGATTTTTGTTTTCTCTCTGGCTGCGATGGACTGCCGACCTGTCCAGGTGCAGCCTACCTGCAGACTGCTGGAGATAAGCAACAACTTCCCCACGACCCACTATGGAAGAAGTGGTAGAAAATAACTGACAGAATGATTTGTTGTTTTTTGGTTTAAACTAACATTTTATTTTAAAAAAGTCAGTTTAAACATGAGAGAACACTCCCAGCCTTTAGATTGTATTGTTTTATGGAATTAGATGGCAGCTGATCATTCTAGCAACTATTTAATAAAATATTTTTACTGTTCTTGTTTTTCCACTTGTGTTTATCTGCAGGTCTCAGCGATATCCAACTACTGATAAATGAGAGCCAGCAAAAACAGCTGGAAGTGTAAGCTTACCGGTAGTTAATGCTTTAGGTTTATACTTGTAAATTTGAGATCTGTTTAAAACAAACACAATATATGTTAAACAGGCAATAGATAATACATTGTGTACTTCATCATAATAGTCTATTTAAATTGCCACTGAATGATTCAATCTTTACCTATCCAATGTAAAGAGGTTTATCACAAAGTTATGAAAGTGGGAAATTATGTTTCTTATAATCCAGAAATTACCTTTCTTTGAATCAAATTGATAACTAAAATGCTATCTAAACTGACAAAGCTTTAAAACCTTTAACTTTTTATCAAACTATTACTGCTCTCAGGAGTTTAATGGTGGGGTTTTAGGGCCTTGAATTCAGAGGTATAATAGTTCATAAATAAAATATATATATATATATATCACCTTATGTCATGGGTGATCAATGGGACAGCCATGGCAACAACCACTGGCCAATGAGCACAAAGGGTTTGGTGGAAATGCTCTATAAAATGGGCAAGAATAGAGGAACTAGTTGATTGTTTTCCTCGCAGAAGACCAGCGAACAAGATCGGAGAGATGCTACAGATGAATCAGAGGACCAGAGACACAGCCCAGCTGATTGACTGCATTGATAAGAGGATCAACCCGTTTGCCTTAGAAGGACTGTGCCTCAAGATTAAGAATCTGATTTCATCTAAAGCCTTTTTATCCAGACAACAGAAGTGAACTTGATCGGTGAACAGCTGATTGCTCTAAGTTTCAGGCTTCTGGAAGTCCTGAACCAACCTTATTTATGTCTCCGGGTTTCCTTCAACTCTTCAGTCTCTGGAAACTACTGTCCTCTGAGACATATGACAACAAAGATCCTGTTTAACCATTGAAGCCTGGAGCATCAGTGCCTGCCACTTAAAGGAAGAAAACTGAAGATTAAGTCATATTCCCTTCAAGAAACCACTCGTTACCAGAAGAATTCTTCTCCATCAGGTGCATGGATGAGCCTCCGTCTTCAAAGCCTCTCCAAACTCATTAGTTTCAGCATCAGGGTAAAACAGGCTGAATTGATTGATTTATTTCTATTATTGAAATTATTACGTGTTGCCGAATTGAAGCTGTTACTCACCCCTGCAAAAGCATTACTAATTAAAGAAAGCATATAAAATTCTAGTTAATTCGTGGACATTCAATTATTTGAGTCTCCGTATTGTTGGTTTTTTATTGGTGGTAAAAAGTCTTGTTGCCTGGTTCTAAGATATTTTAGGAGGTTTTTATAGGTTGCCTTAGTCAAGTTTGTTAAAACAGCACCCATGGGGCTCGTGCTGAGCTACTAAAATTAACCTAGCCCATATACCAAGAGCCAGTTGTAAATTAGGGAATGAGCAGCAGTGAACAAAAGTGACTGTCAAAAGTGTGGATGACTGCGATAGGCTACTCGGTCGCCCGGACCTCCAGTTGATGAAGGGCAAGACTTTTGGATGAAGGCTGTCAGAGGCTAGGCGAGTCATTTCCCGACACCAGCTTAAACAGAACTTTCAGTAAACCTGCTTAGTAAGATCTTTCAGGTTTAGGGAAGTCCGGACCCGTTAGATGGAGAGCTGGATTGAGCAATCCCTTTAGACATGGGGAAGTAGGAGGGAGGGGTTAGCTCATCGGACAACGAAAGGTGGCGCCCGAACAGGGACCCTGACAGAGATAAAGGGGCCCCAGAAGAAGGATGCTCAGCAGAGAGACGTGTCTGCCTGAGCACCCTGGACCGACAGCCTGAAAGGGAGTAAGGTTGTCTGTGACTGATAGGGCCATCAGTCACAACCCTCGCAGTAACTCCATAGCATGCAGGTGGGGATAGGGCTTTATTGAGGGTAGACTGACCAGACCCAGACAGTAAAGCTAGTAACCAAATGGTCTGAACCCATCCCTACTCGAAGGTACCTCGAGAGGCTTTGGAGACGGACAACTCGAGATGACAAAGACATAGCGATGGATGAAGAGATTGAAATTCAGGAACTGACGGAGCGGGGAGTTGAAGGACCACTCCGGTCAACAGAACAACCGACATCAACACAGTTAGAGCTACACCGCTTCCCTACTAAGGTGCTGCTAGGTGGGGATGGATATTAAACATGGGCTTCATCAGTAAAGAAAAATTTCCTCAGTTTCAACCAAGAGCAACCAGAAGAAACACTGGTGAGTCAGCTAACTAACCGCTTCCAAAGAGATGAAGTATACTATTGTTCAGAGATAAAACATAGATTTAGACTGGTCGTGATGCCATGCCCCAAGGTAGTCCAGAAGAAGGAAGACATTGGTTGATGGTTATGCTGGTGGATAGGGTTCCTTGAACGGTGGGGACCGGGGAAGCTGATCTCACTGTACAGTCCATCCGAAAAATATGACCCGATTGTAAAGATGGTTGCCAATGACACTGGATTGAATGGGTACCTCACAAACCCACTGCCAGAGCCACTGCAAGACTGAGAGATTATGAACAAGACATCAGAAAAATGACCCAGTTCAAAGAAAAAATGCAAGCCATCCAAGATGACGACAAAGATAGTTTGCTTGAAGAATGTAGTGAGTATAGCAGACCGGAGCAAAGAAAAAACCACAGAGCTGACTCAGAGGTACCAACTTATGACTTAAAAGCAGGAATGGAGAGTGAAGAAGAGGGCAATGAGTAAGAACAAGAGCAAGACCAAAGAGAAGCTGAACCCAGCCAAGGACCAATTATTACCCCTACATTGTAAGGCCGAAGGGCGACATCCTTCAACGGATTGCTCAGACCAGACAAGAATTGCTAGAGACTGCCAGGCAGGGAGTCCTCTTATCAGCAGTCCTCGAGCGCCATAGGGAAACCCTCCAACTGCTGTTGAAGAAATGGATAAAATAGTAAAAGAACTGAGCGCTCTAGGAATCATCAGAGAAGAGCTAAATCCCATCACTAACAGTCCCATTCAAGCAGTAAAGAAACCAGAGTCAGCAGGAGGAGGTTGGAGGCCAGTAATCAACTTCAAGGCCCTCAATCGAAGAACCATATCAAATCGAGCCAGCCTAATCAATCCCCAAAGGAGCATTGAAGACGCTAAGAGTCAAGAAATATAAATCCTGCATTGACTTAGCAAATGGATTTTTCTCCCTCAGACTTGCAAAGCAATCACAAGGCAGGAAGCCGTAAGATTAGAACCGAGGAGCTTGACTGAAAAGTTGGTGGCCGAGATCAGCTGTAAAGATGAGGACTCCATGCTGAAAGTAAGCAATGAAAATGGGGGGTTAGTAACGTTGTGGAGTTACACTCTGTCATCTGTAGAGAAGAAATTCCCCCAAGAAGAAAAAGAGTTAGCAGTGCTTGCTTGATACTGGAGCACCTTAAAAGACCTAACACAAGTACAGCAGATTAAAGTCATCACTCAGATCCAAGTCCACAAGTATCTCAGAAAAGGGATGGTGGAAAGCACAAAAGCAACCAATACAAGGTGGGGAAGATGGGAAGACATCCTGCTGGACCCTGACCTTGAGATTGGCCCAGCACAACCAGCCAACAAGAAAACGCCCTTAGAGCCGTCTGTGACAGAAAGGCCGCCAGAGTGGGTCCTATACACTGATGGGTCGAAGAAAGGACCGGATCAGATGGCCTACTGGGGGTTTATTCTCAAACAGCACGGTCAAGAGAGGTGCCGCCAGAAAGGTAAAACTCCAGGTAGTGCACAGGCGGGAGAAGTGACAGCAGTGCTGGAAAGAATGTTGGAGTTGATAAAAAAGAAGAATCAAGAGAGCAAAGATAATCACAGCCACTACTGTGCACAAGCCTTGAACGAAGACTTATCCATTTGGGAAGAAAATGGATTTGAAAGCGCCAAAGGAAAGTTAGTGGCCCATCATGATCTGTGGAAGAAGATCGCCGAGTTGAGGATAAGCCTGGGGCTTGAAGTGAAGCACCAGAAGGCTCATACCCGAGAAAGGGCTCACTGGCGTGGAAACGATGAGGTGGATCGCTATGCTCACCAGAGAAAAGTTATCTTTGTCAGGATCAAGAAGTGGGACAGAACGCCACAAGGATGGGCGGTCCCTGAAGAGTACGTGGATGAGGTGGTACGGAGCGTGCATGAGGCCTTAGGACATGTAGGCGTGCTGCCTACCCGTAAAGAACTGGAAGAGCAGGAGCTCTGGATCCCTATGAAATAGATCTGGCGCGTACTACGGGACGGTGAAGTATGTGGTCAATATAACGCAGGACGACGTGGAGAGCGGCTGGAAGGTGTTGAAGCACCCCCTCCGAGAAGTCTTCTGCGTGTTCGTTTATTCACCGTAAGCTGAAAGAATTCACACCCATTGAAATAACACACTCAGACACCATTGTATTGAATTTAAAGTACCTGGCCCAGGGAAGCTCTCATGTGATCAGGACACACACCGAGACGACTTCGGAGCTTCTCGCTGGGTTCATTGCTTTTATTAAAACACACATGAAAATGGGCAGTGCCCTGTTTACAGTTTTTTCTCACATATAGTCACGTACAAACTTTTCCGGCTTACCATATTTAGAAAGTTATTATCCTGCACCTGCACTCTGCTTTTCTACTGATATGAGAAGGGAGTACTTGGCCCATTAATCTTTTCACATCCTTTTCCCACCTCTACAGTTCTTCAGTATTTTTCTGCTTCACCACACTCAAGGCCAGGTTTGTGCAGTAACAATTCTGCAGGCCACTAACACAGGTTATACATTTTATTTCCCACACTGGTTATGAACATAATAATAATAATGCACACACATAATATATCTCCACAATTTCCCCCTTTTGAAGTCTCCTGAGACTTCACCACTACTTGGAGATGCTAAATAAAAGAGTTTAACAGTCATTACAACCTGTGGAGCAGAAGGAAATGTTTGTCATCATGCTTTTTGACCCTGCCTCCAATGCCACGCCCTGTGCCCAGGGACTATTGCCTGTTGGGCCTTTGTAGTCCCAAGGATGCTTACATCCTTCTAAATCTTGACAGGGAGTCGTGACCCCTCTAACTGGAGGGTGTCCATCTGTGCTTTATTCCAAAGTCTGTCAAAATATGCCAATATAATATTCTACCATCCTTCTGTTCCCTAAACAGTAATACAGATCAGACGCCCTGTGACTTACTCTTACGTGTTAATCTTCGTCCTCCTACTCGTTAGCATCAACCGCAAGCAAAGGCATCATATGGGAAGGAGGAGGAGGTGCGGTTTTCCCTTCAATGGTTGTAGTAATAAAGCGAACAATCAAAGATCTTATACATGGTACACAGCAACATCCACAGGTAACCATAATGAACCATCCGGTGCAGTGTTGTTGGGAATAAAAGTGCAACACATATCTCCAAACATCGAACAGACGCCCCCCTTTTCTGCTAACAACATATCTAATGCCATTCGGTTTTGCACAGCCACGAGGGAGGTTGGTGCCAATTGTTCGGACAGGCCTTCTACTGCATCCCTGGTTAGGTTAGCCAGACGTAAGATATTATAGGTAATAGTGGAGACTCGTCAACTATGTGCTGCCTGAGATTTGGTAAGAGCTACAATTGATAACGTCACAGAGATCAAATTGGAAAGTCGTGGTTGCACCGAGAGTGTAATTTAATTCTATTCCTCCAAACGCCTGGAGGCATTTATCTGGACCCTGGGGTTTGGATTGTCTTTTATTGATCCTGGGATGACTGGAGCATGTCTGGAAAGGAAGTTCACACAACAATCCTAAAATCAATGTAACAATGAAGAATGCTAAAACACCTATACCTACCGTGAACCAACCCTTAAAGGGCCTGGGTCCTAGATTTTGACCTCCCATACTTTTCAAAGGTACCTGCAAAGGAACATAAGGATTAACAATATGGTGAAACACAAAAGACCTTTTTATTATTTATTATTATTATTTTTTTAAATGTTCAGAGTGTTCAGTTCAGTTCTTCGGTGGGAGAACAGCTACCATCACCAGTGAAAGAGAAGAAAACTCAGTCACATCCGCCTCTTCTGTGTGATGTCCTGGTCTTCACTCACAGGTGTAGACTGACCTGGAGCTAAGTGGTCTCACCAGGGGATTATTCTGCCCCTATTTGGTGGGACCACTGATCTGACGGTGCACCTAAGGTGTAGACTAACCTATAGGTGTAAATGAACGCTTTCTCACCCTAGGGGATTATTCTGCCCCTTGAATTGGGTGAGAAGGGTCTCCTGGTGGGCTGGTGTTATCCCTCAAGTTCTGCTGGACCTCTGGCAGCGATCTCTGTGGTGCCTCTGCTTCTGCACACTGGCTCCAATGATACCACATGTCTCCTTTGCCCTTGACCCTCACCGCATGTGAGGTTCTCTCTGTGACCTGGAATGGACCGGTCCACCTGGGTTCTGACCACTTCCTTTTGATCACCGTCAGCAGGACCCACTCAGCTTCGGACGTGGTTGGCTGGGGTCCCTCGGTTGGTTTCTCTGGAACCTGTTTTGAGAACTCTGTAACCAAACTTAAGTATGTGACTGAGATGTCCTGCCAGTCCCCAGCTGCCAGAGAGTGCTTTACCACTCCTCCCAATTCCTTAGCTTGATGCTCAGGATGCAAAGAAAGAGAAACATGAGGAACAGCTTCATCTGACACTAAATACCATTCGGCTTGGTCAGGTGTTAAATCAACTGTTGCAGCCACACCCTCAGGAGCCACACAAATATTTTTGGATGAAATAAATCATGTCCTACCTTCTACTGTTTCATTAAACAAATCTGGTACCATTCTGTGTGACAACGGTCGTAGAAGAGAGTGACATGGGGCGGGTCAGGCGGAGAGGTGTAGGGGCAGAGACTTTGAATCCAGGGTTTCCACAGCTGATACACAGAGAAGAAACAAGAAACAGCTGCGGATGTCTGCCTTAATTCAATAAACAGTGACATGTCGGAGGACTTTATAACTTTTATTCTTTCAGTTTCTTGTGACGTTTAACATAGACCACACCTACAGGATACAACCTCTGGCTCCCACGTGGGATGAGGAGAAAACTGTTTCCTCTAAATCCTCAATAACTATTGCTCTAAGATGAAAAAAGAAAAGCTTAAGGTAACTAAAATTATCAACCATTTTACCAAATGGAGTCTCTCATGATTCCAAACAAAGTCTGTTAGCTGTAGAATCCATTTCTAATTTGGAAACAGCGTACTGAGTACTCATAAAATTTTAGATAATTCCATGTTTGGCTTACTTTTTAACTATTTTTTCAGTTCATTTGTTTCTCTGTTTTTAGATCATCTCTACAAGTTGGTGGTGCAGATTAGATTACTTAAACATTTGAGCAGAGGAAGAAAGGTTCTGTATCTACGTTTTATCTGTTGTGTTTTTTTAGATGTAAAAACATTCATCTAAATAACCCCTGCGTTAAAACAAAATGAATTTACAATTCTGTCAGGTTCTCTCTTTTTATCAGAATTTTGTGTGACGTGCCTGCATTAATCTGAGTGACCTTTAAAGTGGAGAAACTACATGTTTTTTTTTAATGTAAAAACATCTAAAAACATACAATTAGCAAGATTCGTTTCCTTGTGATGACAACATCCGGTTAATGACGATATCCGGTTACGCCACCGGAAGTCCCGCCCACCTGTCAACATTTTCACACCTCATTTGATTGAAGGATGTACATTTAGTCTCTTATGTGCGATCAATGAGTATGGCACAAGGAACAATTATGGAACACCTGAAGAAAATAAGCTACAAAAACACAGAAGCCAATAAAAATAGCTGGAATCTGTCAATATTTAGAGAGCAGTTTTCTACATATTAGTGTAAATTAATATCAGGGGATTTAGTTCTCAGTGATGTCCTATAAAAGGGTTATTACCAGGGAATACAAAAAGCAAAGACCTCTCTCAAAACATTCACAAGCTAGTTGTTGCAGAACACACTGATGGCACTGGTCTTTGTAAAGATCTTTTTCTAAACTTCTGAATGTTGCAGAGGGTTGTCTGGATGTGTAAATAATATAATTGTAGAATAAACCAGTCATGACCAGATGCTAGCTAGAAATAAAACCGAGGAGTATAATCAATTGTCCAAGAACCAAGAACCACTCACTGAGGGCTTCAGAAAGACCTGGAATTAGCAGGTTTAGTTTTTCCATTAAAACAACCAGTATTGCATTCAATTACCATAATTTCTTGAAACACTCACAGCAGAAGGCTCCACTGCTAAAGTTTGCTGCAGAACATGGGGATAAGCCAACAACATACTAGGATGATATAGACTGCTCAGATGAGACTAAAACCTACCTAACTGCACAAACCATGTTTGGAGGGGGAAGAGGTGAACCATCACACCCTTCAATTTTAGAAATATTTTTTGAATATACCTAATAATAATCAAAAATAAAATATATAACTTATGTCTTAATAATATATTTTTTTCATATTTTCGAAAAAGCAAAAACTTTTTTAGTATTAGAATTTTTAGTAATCTTTAAAAGCAAAACTAAGCTTTTTAATTCTTTTGTATCTACACTTACTAAGAGTCTACTGCTGTTGTAGAAGACAACTTTTAAGTCTTTGATTGCATAAAAGTTAAGATTTAAAACATTATTCTGGTTTCTTTAGACAGACAGTTTGGGTTCAGGTCCAGCTCTGGACAGTTTTGTATGTTGCCGTTTTCTAAGTGCAGTCATACTGTGTTGGACTCTCATTAATTTTTTTACAAGTGGATTATCATTACTTTAAGTCAGACAGCTTTCATGTGGACAAAAATGTGTTTTTCAGTACCTAAATGTGATTTTTGTTCATTTGGTGCAATATGAATAAAGTTACATTGATTGAACAAGATCAAATTACCTGCTGGGCTGTAGTTTCCTTCAGCCTTCAGCTCTGTGGACATAAATATAAACAAAAAACATCAAAATGAAACATCTTCACCCCTGTCTTGTGTTGGGCTAAAATCTGACGATTTAACTCACTTTTTGAAGAGGCTTTGGACAATTTCTTATTAAACTAAGCTGAAATAGAAATGTTCTGTTTATACTTTAAGTCAGAGTAACTGCTGAATAGTATGAGGATAAACTAAGGGTGATGTTTTAACTCATCAGAATTCATATTCTCGTACATTACTGACTGCCTTGATGCCATCAGGCCATTTCTGTTATCAACGACCAAAATATCTCTGATGTGCATATTTTAAACAATAAAAAATGATGTCTGTAATTATTATTAATAAATAGTTTATGTGGAGTTTTTTTGGTGTAAAAATCATTGTTTATTTTGACCTATGTTTTAATTTGATTTTCATACTCAAAATTGTTAGTCTTACCTGAGCCCCAGAGCAGTGGCAGCAGCACTATCAACAGCCGGAGATCCATGTCCAGGTCTGTCTCTGTCTTTTCTCTGCCTGCTGGACTTATTCTCTCTTATTTGCTCATCAAGTGTCGAGTTTCTACTTCCTGTTTTATCTCTTTATCTTTAATCCAAAGAGTGACTTTTCAGAACTAAAGCTTACTGGCAGACTATAAGTATGGAAAAACTATTAACAAGAAGGGGGGATCTATTCTTGCTCTGTCTCTGACAATTTCTGTGGTCTTAGAAATTATACTGATATGTCTTGTGGGGTTCCTCTGGGGTATGTTTTGGCGGCACATCTATTCTGGTTTGCTTCCTGTTGGACAGCTATTTTAGCAACATGTATCACCATGTTTATACTGATGGGTCTTTACTGATTCTGTACTACTGACTAATGAATAAGCGTGTATGTTACACTGCAAGAACTAAATGAGTGTAGATAATGAATGGATGTTTTTTAAGGACTCTGCTACATAGGTTGGGCATTTTCTTTTTAGAACCTTTAAGAAATAACTTAAAGAAATCTACCTTCAAATAAACACAGAAGAGAAAGACTGCCTTATCATCTACCCTGACAGCAATCTAGTATAAAGACATTTGTCCATCTATGCATATATGCCTCCTTTTGTATTCATTTTCTGTTGGGTTTTGTATTGTAAAACTTTATGTTGAGATGAGTTAAGTTTTGTTCTTTAATTTCCTCTGGTCTGTTTCTTCCATGTCTGTCTCCCTCATTTGCCTCAATATCCCAGTTCCCCCCGAGCTTTACCCATTCAGTTAATTACTCTCCCCTGTTCCCAATTTCAATAATCACACCTTATAGTACTAACACTCATTGGATGCAGTCTAACTTTGTCAAATCCTGCTGTCATGGCGCCATGCCTGTTGTCACCTGTTACCAATTGGAGCTCCTGTATTTGCCTGCTTTGCTTTACTCCCTGTGATACCTATATATGTATGTATATATATATGCCAATTATGATAAGGTAGAGGATAGCAGATACAAGAAGCTGTCCTGCTGTACTGTACTGACAAATACGTCATTCGTGACAAATGCAACATCCACCTGTGCTTTGTGCCACACCGCAAATGTGTTAATCGGAAATGAGAGATTACATGAAAACACCCAGCAAGCCGATGCTTTGCCAACTGTTTAGTAACTGCATAATTAGTCGTTACATGTTTAGTTTACTATATTTAAAAACATGACAATTTATTTGGAAGTTCCATGATACATTGCTTAGGGGAAAAGGGATTTTTTTAAAATTACATTACCCACAATTATACAAGTTTATGTCTATATTCAAATATGTACACAGACATCGAGTTTCAATGTTGAGGCCATGCTTATTAGTTGTCACTTGAAATCTATGCAAAAAGTATAGCATTTTGTACTTTAGTTCTCAATACACTGTATGCTCATTTGGTCATGGTATTCATTGCTATGGAAAAAAACAAAAAAACAAATAACAACGCGAGGTAGCAAAAAGCTTGGTTTCCCTCTATTTATATGCTGAAGAGGAGTCTTACAGCTCGGGTCTTTTAGCCATAACAAAAGCACAGGGAGACATGGATGCAAACAATTAAGCTCTTTATTGAGCGAAAACATAGCAAATATAAATGATCAATGTGTGTGGAATCAATATGTTGAGCTAATATAGGTGCATGTGGATGCTTGCCATGAATGAACTCTGTGAAATGTTACGCAGTGTTGAAGTTGCAAAAATCAAATAATAAGGAAGGCGAACTTTCGGCCCACAGCAGCTGGTGTGGGCGGAGCAGGAACCCCACCCCCTGACACACGGAAGAGAAGCTCTTTTAAAGACAGGAGATGCTGTGGCCTAGTGAATCCTGCGGGAAACATAAGAGACAATATTAAAAACGGACCTCCCTATGTTTAAAGAGAAGGGACTGTCAAAAGGAATAAAAATCAGTTGGATATTTTTTTTTGCTCAGTAGAAAAACATCAAATTTGAAGGGGTTAAGATGTATTTGCAAGAAGAATGAGACAAAATAAAAAGTGAAACTCTTCAATGTAGGGATTGCTTTGAGACCTGGGAGGAGCAATTGGAACATTAAAAAGAGAGAACTGTTAAGAAGCAACTTCTTTAGAGACTGTGTTGCAGCTTGAAGTCCAGGAATGGATATGAACAAATCAAGCTAATGCTACAAAACAAAGTAACTTGGGTTGAGAGTGTCTGGCAGGAAATATTATTTAAAGCAAATTGAAGTGACAGTTTTGTTTTACACCTGGATAACTTACACATACAGGTCCTTCTCAAAATATTAGCATATTGTGATAAAGTTCATTATTTTCCATAATGTAATGATGAAAATTTAACATTCATATATTTTAGATTCATTGCACACTAACTGAAATATTTCAGGTCTTTTATTGTCTTAATACGGATGATTGTGGCATACATCTCATGAAAACCCAAAATTCCTATCTCACAAAATTAGTATATTTCATCCGACCAATAAAAGAAAAGTGTTTTTAATACAAAAAAACATCAACCTTCAAATAATCATGTACAGTTATGCACTCAATACTTGGTCGGGAATCCTTTGGCAGAAATGACTGCTTCAATGCGGTGTGGCATGGAGGCAATCAGCCTGTGGCGCTGCTGAGGTCTTATGGAGGCCCAGGATGCTTCGATAGCGGCCTTTAGCTCATCCAGAGTGTTGGGTCTTGAGTCTCTCAACGTTCTCTTCACAATATCCCACAGATTCTCTATGGGGTTCAGGTCAGGAGAGTTGGCAGGCCAATTGAGCACAGTGATACCATGGTCAGTAAACCATTTACCAGTGGTTTTGGCACTGTGAGCAGGTGCCAGGTCATGCTGAAAAATGAAATCTTCATCTCCATAAAGCTTTTCAGCAGATGGAAGCATGAAGTGCTCCAAAATCTCCTGATAGCTAGCTGCATTGACCCTGCCCTTGATAAAACACAGTGGACCAACACCAGCAGCTGACATGGCACCCCAGACCATCATTGACTGTGGGTACTTGACACTGGACTTCTGGCATTTTGGCATTTCCTTCTCCCAGGTCTTCCTCCAGACTCTGGCACCTTGATTTCCGAATGACATGCAGAATTTGCTTTCATCCGAAAAAAGTACTTTGGACCACTGAGCAACAGTCCAGTGCTGCTTCTCTGTAGCCCAGGTCAGGCGCTTCTGCCGCTGTTTCTTGTTCAAAAGTGGCTTGACCTGGGGAATGCGGCACCTGTAGCCCATTTCCTGCACACGCCTCTGCACGGTGGCTCTGGATGTTTCTACTCCAGACTCAGTCCACTGCTTCCGCTGGTCCCCCAAGGTCTGGAATCAGCCCTTCTCCACAATCTTCCTCAGGGTCCGGTCACCTCTTTTCGTTGTGCAGCGTTTTCTGCCACACTTTTCCCTTCCCACAGACTTCCCACTGAGGTGCCTTGATACAGCACTCTGGGAACAACCTATTCGTTCAGAAATTTCTTTCTGTGTCTTACCCTCTTGCTTGAGGGTGTCAATAGTGGCCTTCTGGACAGCAGTCAGGTCGGCAGTCTTACCCATAATTGGGGTTTTGAGTGATGAACCAGGCTGGGAGTTTTAAAGGCCTCAGGAATCTTTTGCAGGTGTTTAGAGTTAACTCGTTGATTCAGATGATTAGGTTCATAGCTCGTTTAGAGACCCTTTTAATGATATGCTAATTTTGTGAGATAGGAATTTTCGGTTTTCATGAGCTGTATGCCGAAATCATCCGTATTAAGACAATAAAAGACCTGAAATATTTCAGTTAGTGTGCAATGAATCTAAAATATATGAATGTTAAATTTTCATCATTACATTATGGAAAATAATGAACTTTATCACAATATGCTAATATTTTGAGAAGGACCTGTACATCAACAAGCTCTCAGCAGTCTTGCAGGCTCGTGGTTATTGCTTTTTATTATTGATCCTGATTCTGGAGGAAGGTTTTAGACCACGTTATGTTTCTGCGACTGAATGTTTTCCAGGAAATCTTCTTGCTCCATGGCTGCATTTCTCCCTGAAATTGCTTATTCCTTTTTAGCAGCAGCATGAAGCAGCTAGGAGAAGAACAGGTGTATCAAGTTTATCCAGTGTTAAACCTAAACTTGGAGTTCTGTAAAATGACTCTGATGATTTCAATTAATGTTTGGTAAGAGGAAACATGTTAAATCCTCACACAGAGACCGGGGTACATCAGCTGTAGTAAGAGCTTTCTCTTCGGTTTTAAGTCAGATGATGAAGCTGTTAAGAGTTTCCTGTAAGAGACGTTGGACTGATATCACTGATGAGGAGATACAGAAGATGAGGAAGCTCAACTTCTGAAAACATAGGTCACTCTTTTTTTCCAGCTTCAAGTTTTGGACTAGTTTCAGCTCCCATGAATTTGATTAAGATGCTAAAAGCTGCTGAGGAACTCTGGCTCTTTTTGACTGAAACAATTGTTAAGGGCAGTAGGTTTGCAGGTACAATTTTTGTTTATTGATTTTCAAGAACATTCACAGCAGGTAGACATAAAATACATTTCACCATTCTCCATGGACTCTAACAGAATGAATCTGACATAAACTACTAAAAATTGTCTCCTAGGGTCATTTTAATTAGTTTTTTGTAATAGCTGTTATTTTGATTTCCCAACCTCTCTGACCTAAACAGTGTATTGCAAATGAGTTAATCTGAAACAGAAGATAAGGCAAAGATACACTCTTCAAAGAAGGACCAACACTGTGGTAAATGCATGCTTCTTCAAAGCACAGCCTGATTCAAGTTTGATAAAGAGAAATGTTTGTGCTTTAGATACAAATTTTGTTAAAGTCAGATGACGTGTTTCCATGGGTACAATAAAAACTGACAGATGAAGTTATAAAAACAACAGACTGACAGGAAACAAACAGCAGTTTCCATGTTTTCTTCATCCATCCAGACTCATCTTCATCTATACGACCACATGAGGTTGCTGTCTTACTGTAGGATATGTTAAGCTAATGCTTAAACAATCCATGAGCCTGGTTTCTGAGAGGCCTTTTTCAGTCGGGCACTTAACCAGTGGTGTTAAAGTTAGTTAGTAGCTCATGTGTTCGCTACCATTCAGGTGTGCTGGTCATCCTGTCTGAAGAAACTGTTAACGTCCCACACTGATGTTGCAGATCTTGCAGCTGGGGTCTTTCTTGGCATTGAGGGTAGACAAACTCATCAGTTGGTGCCCGCTGATCTGTGACACCATCCCAAGCGATAGATCCACCGGTTCAGTGTAAATCACCTCCAGAATGACGTCCTGAGCATGATGGAAGGACAGCGAGCCATCCTCCTCCTCAGTGCAGCTCAGGAAGCAGTTGTTGGACCTATCCAAGGCTGGCAGCTTACCTCTACAAAAGATGTCCCCTTTGGAATTGTTGGGGGCCAGAACCACAATGACATAGTGGTATGAGGTGTACATGCAGTAAAAATCCCCAAAGTAGATGTTGGTGTTCTGGTTAAAGAGGAGGTCTGCTTGGATCTGTAAAACACAAATAAACAAACATGACATGTACAGTCAATAGCTACAATTACAGTGGGTAAACTGTTTCTCCCTGCAAACCATGCTTTTAATCATTCTGTTCAACAGCAATGTCTGGGGAATTTGACATAAAGATGGTTCCATGGTTTGGCTCAGGGTAGACTGGCATGCTCTTTCTGAAACATTTCTGCTATGAATCCCAGAATGGTGAGCAGCTTTATGGGTATTTTCAGTGCACAGGTCATTACTATGTTGTACTTTAGCTCCAAGTACAGCTGTAAAAGGACTGTTCTTGGAAACCTAAAGTGGGTGATGATGTCGCCTATAGAGCCAGAAGATCCTCTCAGTCTGTAAAATCAGCACAACTTCACTTACCTCCAAGATGCATGGAAAGGGACAAAACTCTGGTGACGCCAGGACTACAGTAACACTATAAGTACTGGGAAACAAACTCAATGTGTTTCAAGTTGTGCCATTCATCAGTGGCATCCCACCATTTCAAATAGTTTGCTTCTAAATTAAAGAAAGTTCTAAAATGGAAAACCTCCAAACAGCCAATAACACACCTACAAATAGAACGGTGCTTCAATGGAATTTGGGTGAATCATGTAACAAACCTAACCCACTTCAGTGTATACTAAAATTACAAGAGAATCACACGGCAACAATGGTAAATTCACGAAAGGTCTTTGAACAGGCAGAGAAAACAATGTAGACACAACAAAACATAAAATCCTTAATAAAAATTATAACTAAATGCCAATGACCGACATAAGTTTTTTTAACCTTTTTAAAAACAATTGGACAAAATTATAGAAAATGAGATAAGAGCAATCAGAGAAACTTTTTGACTTATAGATCCTCATTTATACCAGTAAATAACCTTTTCGGGTAATATATCTGAATCATCTATCTTCCTTCTAACCAAATTAATATTAGCACCTCTATGACTGGGCTTTAGTGCTAATAAAGAATAAAGGTTAACTACGTTTGTCATTAAACTATCTTGCTCCAGGTTTATTCCTCTTAATAGAACCTCTTTGCTCATTATTGTGTGTATTAGGAGTTAATTAATGGGAATGGGATGTTTCTTCTGTTTAAATGTTGCAGTGTTAAAGTGCCAATACTGGTGAATAAGCAAAAGCTTGGTTTCGCAGAGGAGGAGGGGGAAATAAATGCGGACAGTAATTTACAACGGTGTCTAAAGAAGAATATCATGCAGTTGTTTGATTAGCTTATCAACAATATTTGGCCTCTTCAATCGGAAAAAAATCAGCTTAGTGTCGACTGGTGTTATTTAGTGGATTGGAAGTTTGAAGATTTGGGAATAATTGGGCTAAAGTAACTGACCATACTCACACGCTCACAGTTATATAAGGCTATTTCAAAATCGGATTTAACCCTAAAGCTGCAAACATAAGACCCTCATTGTCAGTGCATCAAAACAGCCATCATTTAATGATGTCTTCTTTTACATTCAAAGCATACATCATTGAATCAAAGGAGGTGAATACCTCAGCAGTGTTAGCTTGAGCGAGAATCTTTGATGCTTACTATTCTACTACATGCTTATTGTTTTACGTGGCTACTATATTAGCTCAGAGGTATAACACAAGAGGTCATGCTCCTTTAGTGTTCATACAGATCACACTGAGGCAGGAAGGCTGATAGATAAGATGTGTTTGTTGTAGCTCTGCAGTCTCCAAGCGTTTCTCAGTTTGACAGATATACCTGGAAGCGGTACGGCCCATACGGAGAGTCCTGTGGAGGTCGTCCAGTGTTGAACTCTGTGTTGCAGCTGAAGAAGATGCCCTCCAGTTTACCGCTGATTGGTGACCCGTGGCTCCCGCTGTTGTCCTTTACTGATGGCAGCATGCGGAAGCACTGAGCGTCTCTGGAACGGTAATACTGACTGTTCACAACACACACAGGTGTTAAAACACATTTTATTGACTGAAGCATTTGTGCAGCTACACGTGCCGGACACACCTGTTTGGTTGGAAGTACTCCCTCTGCTGGTTCCTGTAGAAGACTGTGAATGGTAACACCCTGCCGGCGATAGCTTCAGCTTTCTGCAGGAGCTGCCTTAGCTGGATGGTGGAGTAATCTGCAAAAACAGATTTTTGTGCTTTACGATACATTTTCGGAATTTATTATTTTATTATTTTGATGAACTGTCTCAATGTTTGGATTATGGTTTATTGTTCGTGACTTGCTGTGCAAAAAAAAAACCCAGTTAAACCTAAATCCTTCTTCTTATTCTAAAAAAATTAGATAAAGAATGGGTGGTTCAGTTTTTCTGTCTGACCTGCTGTGCAGAACTCAATGATCTCGCTCCAAGCAGAAACAGCATATTCTCCATCATGCTGTTTGGTGGCTGTCTGAACGGCCACGGTGTATTCTGTTCGAGGACTCAGGAACCAGTGACCTCTGACGGTCATTGGCAGAGGAACCACCTTGGCCACCAGCTTGGTTGGTACATCCTAGATAACAAGCAGAGACAGAATTAAAGTCGACAGTTCTCATTTGTGTTTTAATTTATCTACAAACAGATAAAATCCCCCATCTGCAGTGAGTGGCCACATTGATCAGACTGTCATCATCAGCTATATTTCTTTCACCATGTGTTTAAACTTGTTGGAACTCTTGTCTTCCTTCTTGTTCAGGTCGATGAAGTAATGTGTGATCCGATCCTGGCCTCTGCTGTCCATGTTCCAGCTGATCTTGAAGGAATCGCATGTAATGTTGCTGATAAGGATGTGTTGAGGAATCGGCAGCTTGTCCACATCCGCGATGCCACTGTGTGCAGACTCTAACTCTGAAAAACCAAAAGTGTTAAACTGTGAAACACCAACCTGAGAAAACCTGTAAATATTTCTACACTAACTCACATAAAAAACTGTTTTTAACAACAAGCCTTATTTCTCGTCATGATCCTTGGGTGTTTGTGTTTTGAGCTCTGTCATGTTTTCTTCATTTCCTTGCTGTTTATGTGCTCTAGTTGTTGGCATTTTAGTACATTCCTTTGAGTATTAATTTATTTTTCATTCTCGTGTTTTATGTACATTTTGTATTATTTCTGTTGGATTTTGTGCCTGTGTTCTTCTTTATTCAGATCCTGCTTATTGCTTTCCTTTCCTTTCACTCCTCTATTGGTCTTAGCTATTTCTCCACTCATCCTGCTGTATATTAGGTCTCTACTTTTCATCTTTCACTGCTCGATTCTTCCATTCTCCTCACCTGTTCTCCATTTTTCCTGTTGCATTGCCTTGTTCTCTGCAAATGCTCTATGTCTTGTCTCTTGACTGTTGTGTCTTGACTGTAGGTTTGCTGCTTTATTTATCCTCAAATTATTATACTCACTATGCTGCTCCCGAGCTCCTGCGTGCAGTTTGGTCCTGCTAACATCCTACAAAGCCTGACATTTCTATAATGTTTTTGTCAACAAGCAGCAAGCCACATTACAGCAAACATGAAGATTTGTGGAAAACAGCATTTGAATGAATCCAATCCAAGATATTTCAGCATCATCTAATCATCTGCAGTTTATCTCTTAATATTTCTTTATTTATGCTCTCTAGGCTTTTGGAATGCGTTTGGAATCTGGTTTTCCATCATCTCGATTGGTTGTGGTCCTAAGAGAAATCGTTTAAATCCGTGCAGAATTTTTCTGTATTAATAAAGCTTGAATGGTGTAGAAGGAAGAGCAGTACAATAACGATATAAGAGAGAAGTAGTTTGGTGCTGTCATCCTCTTTGACAGCACCAGGTGTTTTCATGATGTAAGAAGATTATTTTAGAGTCTCATTGAGGGATTAATCTATTACCGGTTGGAGATGTTGACCCTGAATCATATTCCAGATAAGAATCATGTCAGATGGAGTCAACAAAACAACATCAAACAGAACTGTGTCATGTGGAGGAAAATAAACCTACAGAGTTTGATTCAGAGGGTTATGTCAACCTATGAGGACCGTTTTGCTCTGTAATTGTTTATCCCTCTCCTTCCGTTTCTTTTTTTTTCAGCTCCCCATCCCTCTGTCTCTGCCTGTGTTTGAGGACAAAAGGCTTCAGTCCATAGAAACACTATGAGCTTCAAGGCTGAACAAGGAGTCTGTTGAGGAGGTGAGGACAGCTCAGAGTGCTGCAAGAAGAGGAGGCTCCAAACTTTACAGGCCAGGGGCCACATTCAGAGAGCTTACTGAGGGGAAAAGCAAAAACAGTTTGGAGAAGAGGTGCAGGTCAGTTCTGAAAGGAAAGTGGTTCCAGCAGTTTAAAAAAAACTGTCCAGACACCTCACAGGTTGATGGAGTCAGGTCTGTTTTTCTGATGCCGACGACAAACCTTTAGCAAACCTGCAGGACATTCAACTTGACATTCAACATTGCTGGAAAACACTGAGGCATGTCTTAAAATATTTCGTTTCAGTGACATGGGTTCTTTTTGTGTTCAGGAAAATGCTTGTGTGTGTTCGGTTCTGATGGATGAATGAGAGACAAGTGGCATTTAGAAAGAATATAACATTTTAATCTTCAGCAGACTGAATATCGGGTCATTTTAAACTTTACTCATGATCAGATTAACAAACAGCTACAGGAAAATCAAAGTTTTTCTGCAGTGACCCTCCTCTTCATCCCTCCATTCTTTCTGTGAATAGAGGAGGTGACATGTCCATTCATCCCTGCTGGAAAGATAATTATCCACAGAAATGGAGATTAGCAGGCGGAGCTGCCAAAATTCTCACCACAATGAAACAGAAAAACAGGGAGCTGTTTTTCTCTTTAAGTGTCTGAACCATATTCACCTGCCCGAGTTGTTAGGGTCTGAACAACTTATTAAAAACATAGCTCAGACAGATTAATGTCCCTTGTCTGAGATCCATCCAACAATCATCGAGTTTGGGCTAATTCAATATTGCTGTTTTTAATTCCAATTGTGTCCTCTGAGTTCCTAAAACAAGACTGGACGAACCAGAATCCACTCACACTGGTTCGGTATTCCCAGTTTCCTCTTTACCAGTCTTGGTTTTTTATTACTTCTTGTTTGTTTTTAGGTATGTTGACTCCATGTTACTCTGATTTTATAGGACACACTGAGACACTCACCTTTTACTGTAAAACAAAGTTTTATTTTCTGCAGACAATTCTCCTAAAGCTCCTAAAGCGTTTTGGCTTAAATTCGCAACTCAAATCCAAACTCCAAACAGCGCTGCTATTAAATGTGGATTGTGTGTCTCTCTGTTTAATTTTAAATTTGTCAGCAGCACCACATGCCCCTTTTCCACCGGGTCTTTTTAGGCAGCATGGATCCGTTCCACTTGGTCTCTCTCTACTTGGCATGGAACCTGTTGGGTTCCATGGACCCACCGCCTCCAGCCATCAGTGTAGTGAGCTGTGCCACTATTAATGTCATTGTGTGACATTGTCACATTCATTCAGAAAGCTGACATTTTGTTCTTTTTCTTTCAGCCTACAGGCATGGTTTATGATTCTTAAATAGGACAAATAGATTTCAGTTTGATCAGCTCTGGCCATTGTGGTCCTTAATATCATTGTAGTTGGTCTTGAGTTTTGTTAACTTTTCCCTGCACTACGTCTTCAGGTACATTCTCATTTGACCTGGTCTCATGGTCAATTAGTGAACAGCAGTCTGTTCACGTCACATGTCCCTTATCTGCATTTTATGGTTCCTGTTTTTATTAGTTGTTTTTCTCTTTCTATCAACTGCAGCACTTTGAGATTTTGTTGAAAACGTAAAGTGCATGACAAATAAAATCTATTATTTATATTGTTATTATTGTTATCATTATCATTATTATGTTATTATCATGGTGGCACAGTTGGTAGCACTGTTGCCTTGCAGCAAGAAGATCCTGGGTTCGACTCTAGGCCGGGGGTCTTTCTGCATGGAGTTTGCATGTTTTCCCTGTGAATGCGTGGGTTCTCTCCGGGTACTCCGGTTTCCTCCCACAGTCCAAAAACATGACTGTTAGGTTAATTGGTCGCTCTACATCGCGTGTGGGTGTCTGTGTTGCCCTGCAATCGACTGTTGACCTGTCCAGGGTGTACCCTGCCTCCTGCCCATAGACTGCTGGAGATGGACACAAGCTTCCACTATTGAAGAAGCGGTATAGAAAATGACTGATTATTCTAATTTTGTTATTAATATTACTCAGCCCCGATCGTACCTGCTCATGAGCAGGGACCAGAAAAGCATGTACCGGTATGGAGAAAACAGTAACGAAAACCCTCACAAAGCGGGCCGAGTGGAGTGGAGTTCTGTGTTCTAAGCAGCACCAGATTAATAGCTACTAGATAAAATCTGTCCATACAGTAAACTGTTTACAGCCTGATTATTCAGACGTGATACTTATTCTCAACCCATTCCTATTTGATTTGTAGTTACAAAAGAGAGAGTTTAAGAACATTCTGTAAATACCACCATCGCTCTGGGAAAAGCCATGTTGTTTGTTTGCATGCATCAGTAAAAATAATCAGTTGAAATTATACTAAAGTCCTAAAACATAAAGCAACCACAGAGTATTGATTTCTCTTCTCAACATCTACATAACATTCATCCCACCACAAAAAACAAATATTACGCAACATGTTAATCTAGTAAAGGTCCCTTTCATATTCGCTGCTTAGTCAGCCCATCTTTCCAATGGTGTGACTCATATATGTAGTGCTGCACCTGCTCATGTGTCCTGAAAATATTATTAATGTTCTTGTTACCCCTCTCAGGGACCTTAGGATAGTGTTTTACCATTTCCCTATTTTCGTCCTCATGAGGGTGGGACCCTCATGAGGACGAAAACATCGAGGCACGTGACGTTGCCCGGTATGGCGGAGCCAGGGTCCCACCCTGGAGCCATGCCTGGGGTTGGGACTCGCTGGAGAGCACCTGGTAGCCGGGTTGCTCCTCCGCGCCTGTCGCGGCAGCAATCCCCGAACCCGGTTGTGGACACCGGCAGTAAGGGATGCTGTCAAGCTGAAGAAGGAGTCCTATCGGCTGTGGTTGGCTTGTGGGACTCCTGAGGCGGCTGACGGGTACCGTGAGGCCAAGCGTGCTGCGGCCCGGGCTGTGGCAGAGGCAAAAACTTGGGCCTGGGAGGAGTTCGGTGAGGCCATGCAGAAGGACTACCGGTTGGCCTCGAAGCGATTCTGGTAAACCGTCCGGCGCCTCAGGAGGGGGAAGCAGTGCTTCGCTAACACTGTTTATAGTGGGGGTGGGGAGCTGCTGACCTCGACTGAGGACATTATCGGGCAGTGGAAGGAGTACTTCGAGGATCTCCTCAATCCTGCCATCATGCATTCCGTGGTGGAAACAGAGGCTGGGGACTCGGGGTTGGACTCTTACATCACCCAGGCTGAAGTCACCGAGGTGGTTAAAAAGCTCCGCGGTGGCAAGGTTTCGGGGGTGGATGAGATCCGCCCTGAGTACCTCAAATCTCTGGATGTTGTTGGGCTGTCATGGTTGACACGACTCTTCAACATTGCGTGGCGGTCGGGGACAGTGCCTCTGGACTGGCAGACTGGGGTGGTGGTGGAGGGTGTGTTCCAACTACAGGGGGACCACACTCCTTAGCCTCCCTGGTAAGGCCTACGCCAGGGTATTGGAGAGGAGAATCTGGCCGATAGTCGAACCTAGGCTTCAGGAGGAGCAGTGTGGTTTTTGTCCCGGCCGTGGAACACTGGACCAGCTCTATACCCTCTACAAGGTGCTCGAGGGTTCATGGGAGTTTGTCCAACCGGTTCACATGTGTTTTGTGGACCTGGAGAAGGCATTCAACTGTGTCCCTCGTGATGCCCTGTGGGGGGTGCTCCAGGAGTATGGAATCGGGGGCCTTTTATTAGGGGCCATCCGGTCCCTGTACGAGCGGAGCAGGAGTTTTGTCCGCATTGCCGGCACTAAGTCGGACCTGTTCCCGGTGCATATTGGACTCCGGCAGGGCTGCCCTTTGTCACCGGTCCTGTTCATAACTTTTATGGACAGGATTTCTAGATGCAGCCAAGGGCCGGAGGGGGTCTGGTTTGGGGACTAGTGGATTTCGTCTCTTCTTTTTGCAGATGACGTGGTCCTGCTGGCCCCCTCTAGCCAAGACCTACAGCATGCACTGGGGCGGTTCGCAGCCGAGTGTGAAGCGGCTGGGATGAAGATCCGCTCCTCCAAGTCCGAGGCCATGGTACTCGACCGGAAAAGGGTGGCTTGTCCTCTTCAGGTTGGAGGGGAGTTCCTGCCTCAAGTGGAGGAGTTTAAGTATCTCGAGGTCTTGTTCATGAGTGATGGAAAAATGGAGCGGGAGATTGACAGACGGATCGGTGCGGCTGCCGTAGTAATGGGGGCACTGTGCCGGTCCGTTGTGGTGAAGAGAGAGCTGAGCCGAAAAGCAAAGCTCTCAATTTACCGGTCGGTCTACGTTCCTACCCTCACCTATGGCCATGAACTTTGGGTCATGACCGAAAGAACGAGATCCCGGATACAAGCGGCTGAAATTAGCTTCCTCCGTAGGGTGGCCGGGCACTCCCTTAGAGATAGGGTGAGGAGCTGGGCCATCCGGGAGGGGCTCGGAGTAGAGCCGCTTCTCCTCCACATCGAGAGGAGCCAGTTGAGGTGGCTCGGGCATCTATACCAGACGCCTCCTGGATGCCTTCCTCGGCCCAGGACACGCTGGAGGGACTATGTCTCTCGGCTGGCCTGGGAACGCCTTGGGCTCCCCCCGGAGGAGCTGGAGGAGGTGTCTGGGGAGAGGGACGTCTGGGCATCTCTGCTGAGTCTGCTGCCCCCGCGACCCGGTCCCGGATAAGCGGAAGACGACGACAATATATTTATTATTTCTAAAAAACAACAAAAAACACAGCAAACCACAGTTTCAACGAGAGTAAAATTCTCATTCTATTGCCAAGAATGCACAAAAGAGGTACATCATGTTGAAATAAGGCCTCTAAGTTAAAGTTGTTCCGTTCCCCTTAGCTGAATACACACCATAAACAGTAATTTACCAGTAGCAGCTCTGATCAGTGAAAAGGATTCACAACTGTGACAGACACCATGCTAGTTTAGAGTTTTAATTTTCAATCTTTTGAAGCAGCAGGACCAACATGATGGGTAAGCTACTGCAGGATTCCAGATATTTGAGGTATTCTTAACAATCTACAGTAGCTGAAACCTTATCAGGATTATAAATTAGGAAATCCATGCAGCTCAGGTTTGTTTCATTCAGCTGCAAAACAGTAAGAAACAACATAAATGTTTTTTGCAGCTGAGGAAGAACTAACAGCAGACAGAGGCTGAAAAGGAATTGTAAAGCTTAAAGCTTCTTTAAAGCTTTAGAGATCAAAATCCATAAAGATTTATTAAGCCTTTATAAACTTTAGAGACATATTTTCATATAGTAATGTTTAAGTCAGAATGACAGGGACAACGCAAGCCACCACAACATGCTCGCATGAGTAGCATGACCACACACACTGACCTGGGCGGTCATCCAGCTGCAGACTCTTCATCTCCACATGTGGACTTCTCATGCTGCTCGGAGGCTCCGTCATGCTTCTGATCCTCGGAGAGATAACATGAAAACAGTTGACCACTCTGACTGCAGCTCGTTTTATCTCTCTCTTGCTCTCCCTGTGTGCATAATGACATCACGGGATGATGACCAGAGTGAAAGACAAAGCCGTTATTCTGTCACATTCAATGAAACAGCCTTGAGCTGATCATCAGGCTTTTACTTTCATTCATCCACAATCCTTTGATTGTCTGATACTTAAACTGAAACTGAACAAAATAGCAGTCAATGTCCAAATTAAAACTCTAAAGGAGATTCAGAAAGTCTGCAGAACTGAAGGATAACTTATTTTGCAGCAGAACCACTTCCTGTTTGGACAGTTAAATGCAGCGTGTCACATTTTCTTTCTGCTGAGAAACGTCCTCAACATCTGCAGATGTTTGAGTGTTCGCTGCGTCCAAGTAACATTTTCTTCTGTGGATTAACATACAGCTGATGAAGGATTACAGACCGCACTGAAAACTGAATTAAATTTGCACTTACGTAAGAGGATTAACTACAGCTCACAAAACACAGTTTTTCTTTGCTACTGCCACACTCTACTGACTGGAGCAAATACAGCATTTGCTTGCTTTAAAGCATTTTAGCTTTAAAGGGTTTCACTCAATTGGTCCTCAGTAGATTTAAAAATAGGGCTTCACTGTGTGTTAACACAATGTCAAAGTAGTAAGACATTGGCGATGATCTTGGAGTAGCAACTGTTGCTGCACATCAATCTGGGAAGGGTTAAAAGACCATATCTGAATTATCTGAAGTCCATCATTCTAGAAAGAGACAGATTACAATTGGAAAACATTCGAGACAGCTGCCAGCTTCCAAGGAGTGGACGTTCCAGTAATTGAGTACAAGGTCAAAACGTGCAATGCTCAGAGAAATTACAAACAACCCGAGAGTTCCATCTCAGGCTCCAAAAGCCTCAGTTAGCATATTAAATGGTAAAGTTCCTGACAGGAAATTTAGAAAAGGACTTGCATGTATGACTTGTTGAGGGTTGAAGGAAGTCTTACTTTAAAACATCCTTGTCAGACCTTTTAGATCCAGTGATCCACTTATGTGTCACCAATAGTGTTGTGGAAGCTTCAAAACATAAACGTTTTTATGACCTCAAAGTGTTTATACTCCAAAGAGACTTGTCTGAATATCTGTAAATGTATTACAAACATTCTCTGCAATGATTTACAAAAATCCATAATTTATCATAACCATAAATATTAAGTATGTTAAACTCTGAATGTTAGCTTGACTGCTTTCAGTATAATGATTACATGGTTGAGACCCTGAATGTGAAAGCTGCTCCAGTCAGGAGACAGAATTTAATCTACAATGATAGATGCTCACATTGTTTGCTCTCACTCAGTCTAAGGAATGCAATTTTAAAAACTAAAATTATTCATTTTTATTAACAGCTGTCTAACATGTATCTGTTATTATTCCCAACTTTGCAGCTGATTGGCTGATAAACACTTGTGACAACTTTATTCCCCAGAAGCTCCAGGTGCTGGTGAGCAGTGCTGAGTTCTGAAGTTTAAAAACATGAAAAGACAATACGCAACAAGATGCAACCAAGAACCCTGCATCATACATTTCTAAGTTTTTGTTGTGAAGATTCTGCAAAGTGGTTTTTTTGTTGTTGTTTTCTCTTCGTCTCTTGGACCTGGTCAGTATCCCTTGGTGGCTTTTTGTAAGTGCACCTGGCTCTGAATGCAAACTGAGAAGCCTCCAGACAGCCATAAGCCAAATTGTTGTGGTCCCTGAAGCCCAGAGCGGAACCTGACTGAAATGGTGTCGTGGGAGCTGTGCAGAAACCTCAGTCAAATGTTAGAAAGAAGGGGACACAATTCCTCCTCAACTTAAAGGAGATATAAAATTCTGTACACAAACTGTAAAAATGAAAAACAATAAAGTTGTTTGTTAATTGTTTATTTCATTAATTCAGATTAGAAATAATAAAAGACCATAATTTGCAACATTTTGATAGAATGCCCACAATATTTTTCTTTCATCACAGATTGGTTCTGATTCAGCATCGCATATTTTTCTATCCAAGTCAATTATGGCAGCAAAGACAAGTTAAAATACCTCTGTACAAATATGTCTGGATATTTTATCTGATTTCAGGTACAAAAATAAGTTCTAAGTGCTTCACACACTTTAATACTGTCTCTGCTTCGGCATGTTCACAGCTCGGATGCCAACATATGTCATCTGTTCTGAAATCTCAACAAACCCTTAGTCAAACAGAAGAAGCAAATGTTAAACCAGGCATTACTCCTGCTGTCAACGGCCACGTTGGTCCAAAGACCAATCAGGATTTCCTGCAGCATTGTTTGAGCCTGACATGATATCATCCATCTCATCCATATTTTTTACCTATAACCTTACTGTAGTTATCATGAAAGGTTGTGGACCTTGACAAAAGCTAACACCATGGATTGTAAGGATCCACATAGGAGGTGAGTTTTAACTGATGCAACAGACTCAAGAAAAGAAATAAAAACAGTGTGAACATAAGAATACTGAAAACCAAAAAATATCAGAAATAAAGCAGCAAACTTCATCCAAATGAGGTTTCTGAGCATTTTTACGCTTAGCAGAATCACACCTGCTGTACTGAGGATAATACAAATTGAAATTATGCTTTTAAAAAGCTCCAATGAACTTCTATAAAACAGGAAGATTTACTTTGTACATATTTTTATAAATACAATTTTAAGCTCAAAGTTCCTCCCTCTGCAAATGAGGTGGTCATGAAGATGCAGGCCTCATTCTTACATTTAGGACTACTTGGATTTAGAACTTTTTCTGAAAGCTGAACAGGAAAACATAGATTTCAATAAAAAAAGACTTTGTTGTAATATTTACGGAAATGAAACATACAAGTCAGAAGCAAGGTTAATTATAGATGTTAAAAAGAAAACTACAGATATGTCAGCCTAATGTTGTTTTTCTGTATCTTTTCTCTTTAAACTTTTTTTTAATTAAAGCTGAAGAATAGAGGGAGATTAAAGGTTTGAAGAAAAGCCAGCAGGCCAAAACAATCTGCAATCACTAGTACAGGACACTCAGAAAGTACATGTCTCAGTTAGAGATAAGTCATACTGTAAACATCTAACCAGAAAAAGCGAATCAGCCAATCAGAGGCTGTTTTCAGTATCACCAACTAAACTGTGGAAGAGCAGATAATTCAGATTAAATGCAGAGCAGAAACAAGTGAGAGGGAGGAAAGAAACAATATAACAGATCATGAGTCCGTTTCTGGGCGACTGATGAGTCCAATCTGGTTTTCAGCGGCAGCTATCTGGGATGGGAATGATCTGGTTTTAACCTGGGACTGAAATGAGTTTGATCTCCCTGTTTAACCTGAGGACAGCAGCAGAATGCTGCATTCACATCAGTTTACATTAAGTTTCTAGAAACTGTGGTCAATAAAGAGCCAATCAGATTTTACTTCCTGCAAGGTCACAAAGCATTGTTGTATAAATGCAGCTCCACAGTTTCACTTCCTTGAAAAAAACAGCTGTTTTAGAAAACGCCGTATCCGTCAGTGTGACGAGTTGCCACAGCAAACGCAGGGTAGCCCTCATAGGTGGTGTAGGCGGTTAGGTCCTGACCCAGAGAGATAGCTTGCTTCAACTGGGAGGCCACCCCCGAGGATGCTGGGCTCGCCAGAGCGTAGCCTGCAGGGAGACACCAAAGAAAAGCCTTTTAGTAGAAGATAACTAATTAAGTCCTGGTTCAGAGAAACCAACACAGAGTTTCTTTAAACCACATGTGCGATCTGGTTCTGGTACATCCTGATGGTCAGGTGGGTTCTGTTGGTACCTTAGTAAGTGAAAAATTAGTTAGATTTGGGTACGGACCTTCACATACCTGGGAAGGCAACTGAGGCCACAGCAGCTGCAGTAGCACAGCTGGCGTCGGCAGCGCCTTCTGTCTGCAGGCCAAGTGTCTGCAGGGTGTGCTCTGCTGCGTGGATCTTCGCTTCTTCCACAGATGCACACAGTTTGGAAGGAGTGAATGGATGTCTGCAGAGATGCACAGTGTCATTATGTTCAGTTAGTTAGTATCATTTTCAGTACATCTGCTTAACACATTCTAAAACATGTAGATTTCTATTCAGTTCAAATCCAATCAAATTTGATCAGTTGTTTTTTTTTGAATAAAATCAATTGTTTTTTTCATTCTCTAGTTCAATCCAGGTAAAAGTTTACATTTAAATATAAAGTTCAGTTCATCATGACTATTTTAGTTCAGATACAAAAATGTTCATCTCAAATTACAGTCATATTTTTTGACTAAGACATTTGTTTTGGTCTGATGTAATATTCTAATATTAAATGTCAAGTTTTTATTAGCTGTAAGCAGAAAATTATCATTGTTAACAGAAATAAAGGTTTGAATACATCAGTCCGTGTTAAATAATGTATTTAACGGGTTTCAATTAATGAACTGAGTTACGAAAATAAATAAAGTTTCCAAAAATATTCTATTTTACTGAATGGGTTTGTACATTACCTAAGTGAATTCATTTCCACTGAATACATCAAACATCCAATCTTTTATAGTTCTGTTCAGTTAAAAATGTTCTCCATTTAGGTTCAGCTCTAACCATTTACTTTTGTTGATATTCCACTTAGACCCAGTTTAAAATTATTTATTAATGAAGCTCAGTTCATTTCACTCCGCTACTACTCTGAGCTCCGCCCACAAAAGGAGCTCCTCATCCTTTCACAAACGGGGAGACCAGAGGTCATTTAAACTTTTTGTATGCAGCATATCGTTCTTTTGTCACAAGCTATATCACATGAACATAGGTGACAGTCGGAACGTAGCCACCCCAGTAGCAGCACTTACATTACTGCAGATGAAGCTCCAGTCTGTTATTCCTTATCCTGCTAAATCCTAAAATCACTAAACATGTCAAGAAACTGTACTTGTTCTCCTCGGCTTGAGGCAGAGACTGACCCTGAAGAGACCAACAGAACCTGATCACCTGCAAAAAATCCCTATTGAACAAACAGCCTCACATTTGATTAATACTTTGGTAGACAGAAGTTAATGGTCGACTCAATTATTGCAAGACGACACCTTGAGTTCTCAAGCCTGGCATACTTCTCTCCATTGCTACCTTCTAACATCCTCAGTCTGCATCTGCAGTTTCTCTCCAAACCATACACAGGTGTGAGATGGGCTTCTTTCCATTTCTGATTTGTCTAATGCCCCTTTTCCACTGGCTCGTTTTAGCCAGCGCGGGTCTGCACCACTCGGTTTCTCTCTACTCGGTTCGGTATTTGTTGCGTTTCCATTGACCCGCCAATGGCTGAAGCTATGCCGGCTGAAGACCCCCCTCCAGCAATGGGTGTAGTGTGCTGTAGTGCTATTGACATCACTGTGTTACATTGTCACATTAATCTGCATAAAATGATAAAAAATAAATAGAAAACAAAAATATAAATAAACTAAATACTGATAATGTTTGCATTAATGTATATGCAAGAATGTCTTATTTATGTTTTTTATGTCTAAATGATCCACTGGGATAATTATCTGGACAACAGCCCAAGCCAGAACTTATAAAATAAGGCTCAGGGGTTCTGATGTGAGGCGGGTGTGGCAGGAGAAGCAGAGAGGAGAAACGCTGCTGTCTGGATGGTGAAGCTGGTTATGCTCTATAGTTTGACTGAAGAAGTTACATTTTTGGGCTTTGTGAAGTAGTTTTATGTCTTATCCATAGCAATTCAAGGACAAGGACTTAAATGCACAAAACCGCGGACTCCTGACCTTTGATGTTATTAAACATAGAGCTCTGCCTGTGTGTAATTCAGAAAGGTGATTTGTCCTTTTTCTTTTCTGACAGTCTTCAGGCATGATTTATGATCAAATCGTAAAATTACATGTATGACCTGTTCTGGCCACTGTGGTCCTTAATATTATTGTTGTTGCTCTTGAGTTTTATTAACTTTTCCCTCCACTGTCTCAACGAAAACCATTTATCTTCCTCCCATGGCCAATCAGGGAACAGCAGTCTGTTCACGTCGCATGTAGTCCCTACTTAGCCTCGGTCGTACCTGCTCAGGTGCAGGGACCAAAAAAGTAGGGTCAAGTAGGGCCAAATTGAGCCAGTGGAAAAGGGCATATCAGTCTCCCAGAACTTCCTTGAGTCCAGCCAAAAAACCTTCTCTATAGCCTGTTCAAATTCCTCCCATACCATTTCCTTCTGCAACCACAGAAGTTGCGGACCTTCTGTCCATGACCCTGTGTGCCACTTCAGGAGTTCCCGGGGGAAAAGCAAGCTAAAGATCTCCCCTTTCAGCTTCTGGCTGCCACTGTCGCAGGCACCAGTGCCCTTCAAACGAGAGCCCCAAGAAGATGCATTCAGGTCATTAACATTACCCTGCTTAGATTCCCTGATTGTGCTTTTAGCTGACATTCTCATTAAAACATCAGTACTCATTTGGGATTACCAAATCTGACCTGTCCACTTTGTGCTGTCAGATCCATTTAGCCACCAGTTATTAGCTGACATTGTTACCCTTTCTTTATCCATGTAAGATAAAACACGGCGTTGTAATGGACATCTCATGGCTTGCACCGAAGTCCAAAATCAGGTGTCTCTTTAGCTTATAATTATTCCACTTACTGAAAGGTTTCCCCAGCTCATGCTTTGCTACCCTAGTTTCAGTAACAGGAGCAGCAGGTTGTGTTGCTGCTACACAATAAAGAGCACTCTGAGCACTGGTGGAACTGCCTGTACTCACACGTTGGGGTACTGCGTCGCCAGAGCTGGGATGGTGATCTTGTAGAGAAACAGCTGCCGTTGGTCCGGACTTATGGCCGAGTGGAGCTGATAGACGGGCTGACCCCAGTTATTCTTCTGACATAGCTCCTCCAGAACCTGATGGGACCACAAACAGGTGGAGGAGTTCAATATAGAAAATGTTCTTCAAGTTCAACATATCTTTTATTTCAGTCGAGGTTCACATAGCATCACACTTTGAATTATAACTGAAGCCCTGGTTGAAGAGCCAACATTTTTGAGTTCACAAACTCTGCAGAAACATAAATGACTGAACATCTCAGAACAAATTAGAAAGGTTTCCCTTCCTCCAAAAGTTTTTCAAAAAAGTCCGGAAAAACTCGGAAAATATCATTTTGTTTGGGTGTGTCCCATTACCTGAGTCAGTGGTTTGATGCTGGTGGCCTTCAGGCTCATGGCAGCGGGGTTCATCGGTGTCAGCTCCATCCCCGGCAGCAGGTCATATAGCTTTTCCTCAGCCTGCTTGTCCCCCTTCAACCCATAGGAGGCACTGCCTCCACACCCTCGTCCCATGGCTCCACCCCCAGCGGCGTAGGCCAGGTAGCCCCGCCCACCCAGCCCTCGCACCCCCGCAGCCCCTACAGGTACAGTCATGTAAATTTCTACAGGAGATCGGAGAGGCAGTCAATCAATCAAATCACTGGAAATCAGCAGGCAAGAAGAATCACACGGTCACACAATTACCAAATCACAATGAAGACTGATAAAAAAGATAACACATAAGCAATTTCTTATTTTTCTTGTGAATTTATGGCCAAACGTCAGCTGATTTAGAGGATCTAATATGATTACTACCATAGAATATTTTGATTTTTGAACCACATTCATTATGTCCAGATGATTCAGGAAGATCCACCCCTCAGTGTCACATCTACCAGGTACATAAATGGACATTCTGTCAGTGTTCAGATCCAGATTTTCTGTGACAGCAGCTGAGATGTGATTGGACAGCCTCTGCTGAGGGGAGGAACTTCAGCATCAGATTAAACAGTTTCTGCAGTCAGATTAAACTCTGAAAGCAGATCTGCTTCCATCATGTTCTTCAGATGATGTGAACAGAGAGCACCCTTACCTCTGACCGATGGCGTCCTGATCAGACCTCTACCTCCCACATGAGCTTTGGCTGCCGGGAAGCGGAACTGACCTGGAATTGCAGCGTAGGCCTGGGGGGCATAAAACACTGGAGCGCCAAGATATGCTGCTGTGGGGTCATACACCTGCAAGAGGAGGTGGAGGAGGAAGGTTGATTTTTAAATGAAAGTTTTCTGATATTCCTGTGCTGCCTTTAAGAGTTTTATTTTTAATTAGAAACCAGCGAGGCTTTTTAAAATTCAAGCTAAGAGCTTTCGTCTGAAAATTTTGTTTTTTTGGTCAGATTTACAAATTCTGAACATTTGCTTCTGATCAGTGGCAGTTTGTGTACAAATTGTTCTCCGGCCGAGACCTTCCTCTGAATTTCACCTAGTCCTGTCCAAAGCGTTGCCCCTAAACTCTCTTCTGCAAAAAAGGGCCACTTTTTACTTTATACATTAGCAGAACCATTAAGACAATACAAATTGAATAAGCATTTCGTGAATCTGAAGTGTACTTTAAAGAATCTGTGCTCAGTGTAGAAATATCCAGTTCAGACTTGATCAGTCTGAGTATGTTAGGTTCTTAAATACAGATCAAAAGCAGTCTATACTAAAAAAATCTGTGAAACTCTCTTAGGGGTAAGAAGCTGCTTGTGCAGCTCCCAGATGGATCGTGGCCCTGGGTGGTGATCCTAAACGCATAAACCCACCACTGCTGCTTATTACCTGGGAATCTAGAATTCCCAGGTAATAAGAACTACATTAAAAATGTGCAGCTGTGCATGTCAGTCCTCAGGGTCCAGTGCTCATGTTTTAGTTTCTGCTCCACCACACCTGAATCAGAAAAAAAATGATCTCCTTATTCTGTCAGCAAGTTCTGCAGAAGCCTCTAATTGGCTAGGATTGACCTTCAATCAGTTGCGTACCTAAAACATGCAAAACATCAGCCCTCGGGTTTGGAGTTACCACCACTGGTCTGACCTCTTCTGCCTTCTTCTGGGGCATTGAGTAAAACTGGCCACTGGATGGAGCTGTTTGCCATCCCATAATTTCTGTCTGTTAATATTCACTACACAACTGAACAGTAAACCACAGAGTCTCTGGGAACTCAGAGTTCAGCTCATTATCTTATCTCCTGTTTATCTGTGAATCGGGTTCAGGTTCAACAATGTGCACTTTATAACTTTCATGTTAAAAATGTCCCCACTAAACGCGCTAATGAAATATGTTTTTCATAAACTATTAGTCTAACGAACAAAACAATGTCCTTTTTGCAGTGTTTCCTGCTTATCTTTCATAACTTTTTCAGCATCAGCAACAAAACTGTTACTTTAACGGTTTACTATTTTTATCTTATTGCAAAATGCAGAAGATTTCCTCTTCCTGACCGTTTGGTTCTCTAGAATTCGTGTGTCTACTTCGCTTTGTTATGGCTTCTGCATGATACTATATTGATCGTATCTGAGGGTGATGCATAAACTATTCTGACAGAGATTTCATATATGACTCTGTTTGGACAACCTGGACAACATTGGCAAACATTATGAAACACTTCACCAAAGGTTGACGCATGTCAGTGGTTATGTGATCTGAGGGGAAAAACGTGGTGTCATTTGGCTGGTTGATGTTCAGACTTTTTCTTGGCATTTTCTTTGGCATTAATCCATTCATTTTAGATTCGGTTCAAGGCCCCTTTTTGCTCAAAGACCTTCCTGATGATTGCTTAATTTCTTTTGGTGCCTGTTTGGAGAGTATTTTCTTAGAAACCTTTTTAATATTCAGGTAAGAACGTATTGTTTGCAGAGATGCTATGTTTGAAGGAACAGCATCTGAAGAGAATTAAACCAGAACATAAACATAAACTGTTCAGAGAGCTAAAACCATCACACCGAACAAATTGTGCTTCGGTGTTTCTAGATCCCCCTTCTTCTCCTCAGAGCTCAGAGTTCAGAGCGCTACCTGTCCCAGAGTGTAGGCCGTGTAGTCAGTCTGCAGAACCGAACCTCCTCTTCCTCCGGTTCCTCTGGTGTACCGAACATAACTGTCCTTATCCACCGGCTTGGCCAGAGTCACCTCAATAGGAGAGCCGTCCACCACCTGCATGCAGGGAGATAAGGGAGTAGAGGGTGCACTAATACAGCGTTAACTCACTAATTTCTGATAAATAGCTACTATAGGATATTTTTGTCATTTTTAAAGAGACACAATTTTTTTTAAAATTTAAAATAAAGAAGACAGATTATACATTTGTGTCAATGGGATGTTGATTATGTGTAAAATGATGTAAAAAATTGTTTCCAACTTATGAAAAATAGATCTAAAAATATTACTGGTACTTTTAGTTTCATTCTGTTGTGGGAATTCAGTGCATTTAGTCTGAAAAACTGCTAAAAACCCAAATTTTTTATTATCTCTATCTATCTATCTATCTATCTATCTATCTATCTATCTATCTATCTATCTATCTATCTATCTATCTATCTATCTATCTATCTATCTATCTATCTATCTATCTATCTATCTATCTATCTATCTATCTATCTATCTATCTATCTATCTATCTATCTATCTATCTATCTATCTATCTATCTATCTATCTATCTATCTATCTATCTATCTATCTATCTATCTATCTATCTATCTATCTATCTATCTATCTATCTATCTATCTATCTATCTATCTATCTATCTATCTATCTATCTATCTATCTATCTATCTATCTATCTATCTATCTATCTATCTATCTATCTATCTAGCAGCCCCACAGCCACAGGTTGCAGACCCCTGCTCTAGACCGTGTTTGAGAGCATAGAGCGTTTAAAATATTTTTGAATTGAGCCTACAGTAATCTTTCTGCATGCATTTATTGAAAACAAAATTAGTTTTAATTGACAGGCTGTATATTTGGAATGCCATAGTTTTTGGTTTGGAGGAGATTTCGCAGGGGACTTTTTTAAAGTCAGCTCGTTGCCAAACAAAATGCCTGGTAGTTATGTAAGCAGCCTGCTACATGCCCTTTAAAGTAACAGTGGTGAGCTTGCTGGACAATTGAGACGCTCTTGTTGATGTTCATCAGTACAGGGAAAAACTAACACGACCAGAACACAACACAACTGATCCTGATCATTAGTTTATTCTGTCATCAAATGGTGAGTATTTTGCCCACCACCCTGGTTTTAACCTTTCGAGTAATCAGTAGCTTTTACAACTCACCAAGTTTTTGGTAAGATGATGTGCAGCGTTGATCTTGAACCTAAATTGCCTAAAATGTCAGATTTTACAGTTATAATGTTTGGATTTGATAGTTTGCTGTTTTAACCATTTTCTTCTCCAAGTGTTTGGAAGTGTTTGAAGCCAAGTGTTTGGCTTATGGTTTTGTTGTGTGCTCTCTGTGGGGTTTGTGTGTTCTCTTATTAGTATGTATTTTTGTGATAGCTCAGACAGTTCATTGCGATTGTTCTCTATAGATCCCTTTACAGGTCCTTCTCAAAATATTAGCATATTGTGATAAAGTTCATTATTTTCCATAATGTAATGATAAAAATTTAACATTCATATATTTTAGATTCATTGCACACTAACTGAAATATTTCAGGTCTTTTATTGTCTTAATACGGATGATTTTGGCATACAGCTCATGAAAACCCAACATTCCTATCTCACAAAATTAGCATATCATTAAAAGGGTCTCTAAACGAGCTATGAACCTAATCATCTGAATCAACGAGTTAACTCTAAACACCTGCAAAAGATTCCTGAGGCCTTTAAAACTCCCAGCCTGGTTCATCACTCAAAACTCCAATCATGGGTAAGACTGCTGACCTGACTGCTGTCCAGAAGGCCACTATTGACACCCTCAAGCAAGAGGGTAAGACACAGAAAGAAATTTCTGAACGAATAGGCTGTTCCCAGAGTGCTGTATCAAGGCACCTCAGTGGGAAGTCTGTGGGAAGGAAAAAGTGTGGCAGAAAACGCTGCACAACGAGAAGAGGTGACCGGACCCTGAGGAAGATTGTGGAGAAGGGCCGATTCCAGACCTTGGGGGACCTGCGGAAGCAGTGGACTGAGTCTGGAGTAGAAACATCCAGAGCCACCGTGCACAGGCGTGTGCAGGAAATGGGCTACAGGTGCCGCATTCCCCAGGTCAAGCCACTTTTGAACCAGAAACAGCAGCAGAAGCGCCTGACCTGGGCTACAGAGAAGCAGCACTGGACTGTTGCTCAATGGTCCAAAGTACTTTTTTTGGATGAAAGCAAATTCTGCATGTCATTCGGAAATCAAGGTGCCAGAGTCTGGAGGAAGACTGGGGAGAAGGAAATGCCAAAATGCCAGAAGTCCAGTGTCAAGTACCCACAGTCAGTGATGGTCTGGGGTGCCGTGTCAGCTGCTGGTGTTGGTCCACTGTGTTTTATCAAGGGCAGGGTCAATGCAGCTAGCTATCAGGAGATTTTGGAGCACTTCATGCTTCCATCTGCTGAAAAGCTTTATGGAGATGAAGATTTCATTTTTCAGCACGACCTGGCACCTGCTCACAGTGCCAAAACCACTGGTAAATGGTTTACTGACCATGGTATCACTGTGCTCAATTGGCCTGCCAACTCTCCTGACCTGAACCCCATAGAGAATCTGTGGGATATTGTGAAGAGAACGTTGAGAGACTCAAGACCCAACACTCTGGATGAGCTAAAGGCCGCTATCGAAGCATCCTGGGCCTCCATAAGACCTCAGCAGTGCCACAGGCTGATTGCCTCCATGCCATGCCGCATTGAAGCAGTCATTTCTGCCAAAGGATTCCCGACCAAGTATTGAGTGCATAACTGTACATGATTATTTGAAGGTTGACGTTTTTTGTATTAAAAACACTTTTCTTTTATTGGTCGGATGAAATATGCTAATTTTGTGAGATAGGAATTTTGGGTTTTCATGAGCTGTATGCCACAATCATCCGTATTAAGACAATAAAAGACCTGAAATATTTCAGTTAGTGTGCAATGAATCTAAAATATATGAATGTTAAATTTTCATCATGACATTATGGAAAATAATGAACTTTATCACAATATGCTAATATTTTGAGAAGGACCTGTATGTCATAGATTTACATCTAAATATTTAAATTTCTTAATTTTCCTTAACACACACTGAAACAATTTCCTTTCCTTCTGAATTTTTGGAATCACGTTTGAGAGGAGAAGGTTACAGGATCTTGGTCTCTGACCTTTAGGCTGTTTCTGCCTGCTACTGACATGTGCTCCTAATCATGTGCTGCTGCTTCCACTGTTTTTATTTCTAAGATTAAATCTGATCTTTTTTTGATTGCCAACTGTAGCTGACCTTCCCGTTGAGAGCGTTCATGGTGTTGATGGCGTCTTCTCTCTGACTGAAATGTACAAAGGCGTAGTCTCTGATCTTCTTCACTCGCTCCACTGCACCTGCAGCACAGCAACACCTTTACTGACATCTGATTTAACACTTTTGGTTTTCTGAAGATTCAGACATTCACACAAACACAACACTTGGAGATAAAATTTAATTTTTTCGATAATCATGTAAATGATTTATGGTAATAATGACTAAATACTTTATTTGCTAATCTAAAAACAAAATATGATTTTAACGTAATTTATCAAGTTTTTGTTGGAGAGTTTTAAATTTTAAAGATTTTTTAAGCCAAATCTTTATATCATTTCACTAGATTTTTATAGTTTAATTCCATTCTGTTCTAATAAAGCTCTTGTTCATAAAGATTCTGATCAATTTCAAATATGTCATGAGCAGGATTTTGTTTTGTTTGTGGTTTTCTAGCTTTATGTTGGGTTTTTGATTTATGCAGTATTCAAATGAAGACATTAATGGATTGCTTTCATAACGTTAGATTCAAAACAAATTCGTCCTTAGTGGAGTTTTAACTGACTTTTTTACAATGTGTTAGTAGTTTGAAACTAGCAGATTAAGACTCTGAAGTGATTTTCTCTGCTGTTGCTGCATTTAAGAACAATTTGAGAGCAAGACCTGAAGTCATCCTGTGCTGGTTGTACCTGGTTTCAGGCTGTTAAACTCCTTCTCGATGGTTTCTTCGGTGGTTTGTAGCATCAGGTTCCTTACATACAGAATTTTAACGGTTGCCATGGTATCCTCATCAACTTCCACCTCAGGCTCCGCCCAGTCCACTGCGATGGGATGACCCCACAGCTGGATCCGACCTAAATCAAGGACACGTGCCTGTTATCTTCCTATTACACAGAGTGCCTGATGACATGTGTAGTTCAGGTTTCTGATCCAGATAGAGTTTAGTCCTGGCCGAATATCAATTTGATCTGTAAACTAATAGCTTTCCAATCAAAGGATGTTAAATAAAATGTGTAGGACTCACTGAAAAGACTCAAGGCCTGGTTGGAGAAAACATTCTGTGACATTTTGTGATGGAAAACAACTTCATAACAATGTTGGATTCTGGAGGAATTAATGCTTTGACATGAACCATTTTGGCAGTTGCACAGGGTGGTATTAGAAAAGGGGCTTCACAAGCACCAGACAAGATATTTACCTTTGTTGTCAGTTGCACCATGAATCAATTTTTTATTGCTTTTATCTATATGAGGGGCTGGCATCTCCTGCTTGCTCTTGAGAACAGAATACTATTTTATGTGCATTTTGCGGGACAGCACTGTATTTTATGCTGCCCCAACAGTTTAATGATTTCCTGCATTTTGTATAGTTGGTTGGTTGCAAAAAGGAGGAGCTCACCCAGGAGCCATATATGCAGGAACCACCACTAGGTGGAATCATGAGGTTTTTAATGTTAAGAAATGAATCAGTTTGAGCTTATGTTAAACACAGCAACACTTGAACTTAAGTATTACGTCCTACAACGGGGATAGAATCAAAATGCAAACAGTGCAATCAGTTTATGTCTTATGTGTTGAAATTCTTTTCTTTGAGGTAAAAACAGATTCCTGACCTAATGTAGTAAAATACATTTACTGAAGCCGGAAACAAAATAGCCATAAATGATTTTTTCTTATCATGAGCAGTAAAATTAGCTTTGATTGGCTGCCAGGGACTTTGACTGTTTTTATGATGTTGTGTTGATGATATTAAGGTTTGTTATCAGCTTCAAAGCTCTGAGATCCACCTGCATATTCTCGCATCATGCAGGTGAAAACAGACTTATTTTAAACATCAGGACCAAGGAGCTGTGTGAATCTCCAGAGTTTGGTCTCTACCTGGCAGGAGTTTGCGTCGGGCCATGGCAGCGGCTCGGTGACTCTCATACTCAACGAAGGCGAAGCCTCGGTTCTTGGATTTGTCTGCAGCGCTGGGATACACGATAACATCCACAACTCCGTCAGTGACCTTTCGCATCTCCATCAGGATCTCGTCACGCTTCTTGGTTTTAGGAATCCCACCGACAAACAAACGGCAGTTATCCACACTGGCACAGACACCGAGAAGCCGTCCGTTCCTTGGAGAAAGAGAGAAAAAAAGCCTAGGGATATCAGATTAAACCAGTATTCTGATCTATGCAGATAACAGAGCTTTGTACTTGATCAACAAGCAGTAGGCTGCAGATAAAGGTGGTTAAGATCTTATGACTATTAACGAAACTTATGTTTGCATCTCAGTGCTGATGAGACTGTCTGGCACATCTCCATAATAAACTGGGGTGCTCATGGTGATTAATGTGCATTGGTCCTTTTAAATGACGTGAAAGTCGATGAAATGTTTGGTCAGCACAGTACAATTACTTTGCTGAGTGACATGTTAATTAATAAATGGACAGTTAGATGGTTGATTGGTTCAGATTGGTCAGGGTTAGGGTGAGGTGCTAACAGCAAGTTAGTTTTAAAAGATGTCTGCTGCTGCATGGAAATCAAGAGATTGGTGTTTGTTTTGAACAGATTAGATGTCTGTCAGTATTAAAGGCTGTCCTTGCAAGAGAAGAACCGTTCTAACCTGATTTCGTAGTTGTTAAGCTGCTTCATGGCCGTTCTGGCTTCCTGTTTGTTGCTAAAGGTGACAAAGGCATAACCTCTGTTGTTCCCGTTGAAGTCCATCATCATCCTCACCTCATAGATCTTTCCAAACTGATGCCAGTGACAGGGAATGCCAGAACATTAGAATGTGAGGTTAAAGGACAGATTCCCGACCTTAGTCCTCCATGTCTCACCTTCTCACACAACGGAACCAGTTCATCCTCAAACAGATCTCTTGGGAGTTTCCCCACAAAGATCTCACTGCCTCGCTCAGGCGGTGGCCCATCCCAGTCAGGTGGTGGGCCACCATACCGACGCTGACCATTCTCCTGAAAAACAGAACACCAAATGAGGAGTAGCAGCATGAATAGTTAGTTTTTGGACTCAGAGAGGACTCCATTTAGGATTCAAGTTCTGTCCTCACCTGTTTTAGCTGGTATCCGGTCTGCTGGGTGAGCGCCCGAAGAGATGCTTCTTTCTGGATCCCCGCCAGTCCATCCCCACTTCCCTTCTGATTGGATTCCATTGGGTGTGATTAACAGGAGGTTGTGAATCAGGTAAATTATTGGTGCTCACTGCAAAAACAGACATAAAGCAGGTTTCAGTTCTGATGTTCTGATCAATCAGAGTCTGGATGGACTTTAGAAAAACAGCAGCTGTAGTTAAATAAGGTTATACAGAAAAGCTTCCAGTGGACGCATACAGCAGATCTAAAACATTTTCACTCCAAATATTTCGTGTAATGCAAGAAAATAAAACTGTGACAAATAATTCCAAATGTTTTTCCACATTTAATGTGAAATATATACTGAGAAGTTCAATGGGAAAGCAAGCAGATCTTTTAGTGGAAAAATATTTTTTTTTTAAGCTGCACTAACCCGGTAGCATCACCATTAAACACCATTGAACTAAAACGTCTTCTGATTCATTTGCAGCTTTCAATCTTCTTGAGTTCACACTTGCCGTTGAATATAGTAAATTTGATTGTCCTAAAAAAGTCCAAATGTCCTGGTAGAATTTCCTGACTGCTTTTTTTTTGTTTAGCTAGAGCCATACTTAGCAGAGAGGTTAAAAGAAACCAGATGATACTCACTGTGCAAAGGTATTTGTTGGGAAAAAAGTGATCATTCTGATAAATGTAACATTGCTAAAACTAGACATTTCCTCCACACTGATGGAAAGACAAGACTGAAACTGGTCAAGGAGGCTGCCCAGAGGCCAACAACAGCATTGAAGAACATCCAGACCTGGCTAAAATTACTGAACCTTTTGGGAGAATGTGTTCTGAACTGATAAAACTAACCTGAAACTTTTTGGTATGTTTGGCAGAAAAGGAACAGTACAAATCATCAAAGTAACAATGCCCACAGTGAAATATGTTGGTGACAGCATCATGCTGTGAGGTTGCTTTTGTTCTACAAAAAGAAAGAGTATTGACCCAAAATATTCAAGTGTCTGCTAGAAAGCTGAAGATGCAGAGGGATTTTATTTTTCAGCTTCACACTTAGTCCAAGCATGTATCCAAATCATCAACAAAAGGACTTGATAAGAGGAAAATGAAAGTTTTGGAGTCAGAGTGAAGTATTAAATCTGACAAAAGGGTTACTGGGCAAAGTTAAAATGCTGATAGATTCTTGTCAAAGAATTGAAATCAAATTGAAATTGAATCAAAAGGTACTAAAGTTTGGCATTAGTTTAAGGCTGTTCACAATTATGCAACCACATTATTTCAGCTTTTTAATTTTTGATATTTCTCTCTTACAGATTTGTCTGTCAGTTAAATTGTAAAGAATAAGTGTCACATTTAATTTCTTTTACATTCACTGTCTGCTCTCCTTCTATCTCAGTGATATTCTGTATGTGTTATCCCTGTTCAGTGAAACTATACCTCTCAGCTTCTGTTGGATCAACCTGTGTCCCTGCTGAGACACTTTGTCCTCACAGCTCTGTGGCTCCTCGTCTTGTTTTCCTAATCTGAGCAGCAGATATGAACAGCAAGAAGGTCAAGGTCTGCTGGCTGATCATTCACAGAGACTGTGGACAGCCTGACAGTCCATTTCTTCATCCTGCAGGTTGGAAGCTTGCTGCAGCTATAATCAGGAAGAGCTTTCACTGAATTTATTCAGCAAACACTGCTCTTAATGAGATGGAACGCCTCCCTTCTGTAAACCCTCAGCTCCTTTAACTAGAACCAAAACCTGGGACACATTCCAGGTCACGCTATAAAGATGGCCTGAGGAAATCTGCACAATGAAAGCATCCTGTTTTTTTTAATCAATTTTAACTTAGCAGAGTCTGAAGGGAAATAAAATCAACGGACAGACAACTGACTTTCATCACTTTCTGATGTAAAGATGATAAAATGTGTTCCAGGCTTTGATGCCAAACTGTGTCCTTATCAGGGAACATGTTGGAATTATTTCATGAAGTCTGGAAGAGGAGAAGGTTTGAAACACTCAACAATGGTCAGATATCACTGAGAACAATTTATATTCTGAATCCACTCTGTTACTACCGAGAATCAGTTTATTGCTGAACCTACTGTAGGTCTGAAAACCAACGGAATCCGTTTACACTTTCTCACTGTTCAGCTCAAGATAAACTTGTCTTCTGCCGGTCTTCTATTTTCAAACGTCATGATGATTATAATTTAATATTTCTCCTCAAACATTTAGCCTACGTTCTGGTTCTATCAGCTGCCCTTAGTGGTAGGGTTTCAACCAGACCACATAATCTGAGCTAGGAAAAACCAGCGGCTCAGAGACCAGCCTGTCTTTTATCTGCTGCCATGGAGATGCTTCCAAGAACAAGGATGGACAAAAAGCATTCATTCAAGCTGAGTCAAATAAATCAACTGGAATGCTTCCTTGATATAAAAATCCCTGGTTGTAAACTGAGACCGACACCACCCTGACAACCCAACATGGCCGCTGTGGTAAATTGTCAGAGAGATGAAATGTAAAGAGATAGGACCTCATTTGAAGAGGTCATTGGAGTGTCATTTTAAATCCGTCGAACAATCCGTTCTGTCCAACATCTGTAGGCAAGCCTCTTTCCAATAAACTGACTAAACAATGGAACAAATAAAAACACAAAAATAAGAATAATTATGTTAAATTTCACATTTTTATTCAGTTTTGTGTTGTGTCACTAATGAATCAGTTGTTGAAACTCTGATCATTAGTGAATGATCTTTGATTAATCCCTCTATCATTCAATTAGCTTCAACTTTAGCCCCTCCTACCAGTCATGATTAACCTCCTGCATCGCCTCATCTGCCTGTTCAAGCTGCAGAAACCAACAGGAGCACATAACCCAAATCTAAATTTCTGGTTTCTGCAGAAATGCAAATGTACGATGCTGCTCCGAACATTTGTTTCCATATGGTTTCCATATGAGTTTCTGGTTAAACAGTTTCAGGTTTATTCAGCTCTGCATCTGCATTTAGGATTTCATCCTCCTAAATTGTAAAATCACAGCCACAGTCCTCCTTCAGTTACATCATGACGATCATGAATTGATACATAATATAACATAATTTCATATGGAACATAATATATTATTATAGAATATATATGTTCATTTATCCATGAGTATTTTACTGGGATTCATAACCCAGAATATATCCTCTAAACTCAGTACAATGTCCTGATCAAATTGCAGCAACATATTATGACTTTTAAACAACAAAATGCCTCAAGATCCACTTCAAAAGATTAAGAAGGTGTGACTACATAGAACGAAAATATGGAGTAGTGAAAACCAAAATAATTATGCACAGTGCTGTTTGTGCAGGTAAAACTGTTTCGTGCAGTCTCATAAAAAAGCAGCATAAAGTTCAGAATATTTAAGAAATGCTGAACAGAATCAGTTTAATTTCGTTTTTTTTTTATACACATTGGTGCCTTCTATCTGTTTTAAAGTACAGCCTTGATTTTAATGTCTTTAAATCATGTTGATAACAAAGCAGGAAAACTTGAGGGAATGTTTGTAATAAAAGGTTGTTCAAAATGTAAATATAAACCAATGGAAATGTAAGGCCCTGTCCTGTCTGGACCTTCTTATTATTATTATAATATTATTACTATTATTTTATTATATTATTATTACTTTATTATGATTTAGGTTTTATGCCCTGGTGCACCTTTATTTGTAGGAGTTCCCTGGCTTCATCTAGAAGCAGCACATTAAATTTGAACTGATGCCTTTGCTGCAGCTTTCTGCCACATGGAGGACTTTGATCTGTAACACAGCACAAACTGTTTAATGAAAATGCTGTCATCCTTAAATGCAATTTCATGCTCAATCAGCACTAGAAAATTACTTTAATTCACACTGAAACTGATTTATCAATCAAGCATTATATTGGTGAGAAAATAATCTCATTTTGTTTACAGAAAAGGAAATGTTTTAATCACCTGATTGCTTACAAACCCAAGGCATAATCCCATCACCCCTGAATATTTGCTGAGTTTGCATTCTGATTGTTTTGTAATGAGAAAACTTGTAGGAATGTTTTAGTAAATTAAGCTGACCTCATGGACAACTGGGAATGTCTTTATAAATCCCTCATTGTTTTCTAAGAAAACTGTAAAAACATTTAAGAACCTGCAAATTAAACATTACTGTTTATGAGGTATGGAAGCAAATCGTTACCGTATTTCAAATGAAAAAGCAATGTCTGCTTTGTTTTCTTTTTGATTATTGCATAAAATGTGCAGTCTTGAAGAAGAAAATGCAAATGCATAACCTGAATTTTGGTATCTATTTGCTGGGGTACATTTTGAAAATTAAATCTCAAATCTCTTTTTCTTTTTGATTTTAATTAAGTGAAAGAATGAGCAGTCTTGAAGAAGAAAATTAAAAAGCAAATAGGATTATTGATTTCTAATTTCATTTATGAGTCAAACAATGCAGCCACATTCTTAAAATGAAAAAGCATTTCTGAAAATGCTTTTTCATTTGAAATATTAAGGAACATGTTGATCACGTCATTCTGTTGATGGAGGTGCATTTTGTTGGCAACAAGATGGTTGTCATCTTCATCATGACCAGCAGAGGGCAGTAGTTGGCACTGTTGGTTTATCATTTTAATTTAACTCGAACATATTTGGAGCTGAAAGTGTCTCAAAGAAATGGTTTCATCCAACCCATTTTGGTGATTAGTCTTCATATTTTAGTAACTACATTGACAAGGACAGCGAATGAACCACAACGTCTAAAAAAAACCTCACAAATGTTTTTAACAAAACAAAACTCCCAAAATTGATAAACTTTTTTACTATTTAAAAAAACTTTAATGGTGTTAATTTCATCATTAAAATTGCTTTTGAAATAATAAAAATATTTGGATCTTAAAAAGGTTTTATATTTTATCAATGAAAACGTAAAGACAAAAAATATAAAATTGAAATAAATTAATTGAAATAAATTTTAAAAGATCTGACAATGTGTGACACTATTTATAGATGGATTTTAATTGAAATAATTTTTTATCTTTATATAAAATATCGTCAGATGACATCTGCTGTGGGTCACAGCCTTATCAATAAATTGGCCGATTAACTGCACATGCTCAATGAGCATGTGTCTGTGTGTGTGAGTAAAGGATTGGAATAATCTACCTCCAGATAACACTCCAACAGACAGAATTATTAGGGCAAAGTTTTGATGAATGTGAGGTTAAATTGGCGACAAATTTATCATCTGATTTATCAAATGATCATTTATTATCTTTATTTAGGAGGTGCTGCAGATTGATGATCCGACTGGGTTTAATCAGGACTTTAGGATCAGATCTAAAAAAAGTGGTTTTCACAGCAGCAAGTTTGACAGAAAATAGTTCAGCTAAATTAAATCTGAGCACAAGTAAACCTTTTTTTTTTTTATTGAATTTGATGGGACTTCTTTCCACATGGTTCAGCTTACCTCTTATGGAATCTCATGGAGGAAAATATGGATTAAAAAGAAGTAAAGCTTTATGTAGATTACAAATTAATTCTTAATTCTCAAGCATGGCAATGAGATTCATATTTAATTGGATTTATCAGAGGATTACTCCAGATTAAAATATTTAATTACTAACCAGAACTCCCAGTTTTAGGTCTCAGTAAAGACATTAAACTGGCCTTTAACTGGTCTGTAAACTTTAAGAGAAAAACTTTCACTGACAGAAGGAGAAAAAAACAGCTGCTTAACAACGCTTACTCGGAACAAACGCGGCCTGTTTGCTCAGTTTGCAGCTTTCAGCCTCAACACACAGCACAGAAGAAGAGAGTGCAAGTGACACTAACTTTACACGTTCTCTTTATCGCCCAGTTTTATGCTTTGAGACAAAATTTAGGTAAAAATCCAAAAAAACTCACCTGAGCAATTTCAGAGATCACCTCCCTCCTATCAGAGCTGTGTCATTCTGAGTGTGAGTGTGTGTGAGCGTGTCGTCAGAGCCCCATGCACAAGTGTGTGTGTGTGTGTCTGTGTGTGTATGTGTGTGTGAGTGTGATCACATCATATCAAACTCCAAAGGTTCACTGTCCTGGTGTTAGCTTTACAAGCTGCAGGATGTTAATGTTTAACTTGCTGCTATCTGTAGACACACTGAGGCAGTCCAGTGTTTGTAGGTGTGTGTGTGTGTGTGTGTCAGGAGGCCTTTGGCCCACAGGACCTGGATCAGAGGCCTCTCCAGCTCCTAACAGATGCGAGGACTGTTGCTAAGGGTCCGACAATGTTTCTGATCAACAGTATTGATAAGATTATTTTGTATTACTATCATAACTAAGCCTCTTCTCCTCTTCTATCACATTACAACAAAATAACCCTGAGAGCTGTAAATATTTTTTTATCTGTATCACTCCTCTTTAGTATTTTAATGGTTATTTTGATTATTTTACAGCACATATTGTTACCTGTGAACAGATAAAGGAGTAAACAGATGAACAGAAGAAAATAGCTGCAGAAAACAAAAAGCATTTATTTGCTTTGTTTGCTTGTATAATAAGTAAACAGGGAACGTATTCATTGTTGCTGTGAACATCATGTTCTTTTTACATGTCTGATTATAATAAAATTATTAAAAAGTGTCCGAAAACTGTGTCTAATGTAGCAATATGCTGAACACAGCCTGCAGTGAAACACAAACTTGAACCACAAGGAAAAATGTTGGTGTAAAATTCATAAAATAAATAAATAAATCACTGAAAAGCAACGGAAATGCTGGTACACTGGATCATATATCAACAAGAGCTTATGCTGGTACAGATCTGTTGCTTTGTTTCAACAGTGCTGTTTGATGTTTTGAAAGGTGCTTATAGATACAACTTATAATAATTGCTATTATTTTTATTATATGTTCTACAGACATACTTACAAGAAGCAAGTTCATCCGTGGAACACCATCCTTTAATAAAACACCATCTTTACACTGGGCAATCCAAACTAAAAGCAAGAAATCAGATGGAAACGCCAGAATGACTTGAGTACAACTGCATACAATGCAGGAATTCCATATGAAGAAAGTCATTTAGAGGGATTTACAAGTAGCTGTAATATCAAAAACTGCCACCTCAAGGAATCAGGTGAGAAGTGTTAGTGTTATTAGGCAGTTAACATAGCGACTGGTGGTCAGCACAGTCAGTGAAGGACAGCTGACACAGGGGGCAACACATCAGACAGCATCACAGCACTGATGGAGACTGATAGAGGTCACCTGTGGGTTTATGTGGGGACAGCTGATGAGATCATGATGACTAGGATAAGTGAAAACGATTAATTCAACCACGCAGGTTGAATTACGTACCTGCTATATATATTTTGGTTTTACATCTAAATAACTTAATTATGAAGGAAGGATAGTGATGCAGTGATCCTCTCTCAGCTGCAGTCCTGGAATGATACCTAACCATGTAGATGTGACCCTAAGGGGTAAACCTTAGGGTATTATGGTGGACCGATGTTCCACCATAATACATGTCATCACTCAACGCTGATAACATGTTAATTACAACTCTGCTTCCTTTCTGTGGGTGTAAACAGTGTAATACCAGCTGACTTCTCTTAAAAATCATGTGGATATTTATATATGTTTGAAAATAAATATTTCATTTCTGAGATGCTAAGAACATCAAAATTTTACAAATGATCTAAATCAAGCTTAATTTTATTTTATTGTCACTGAAGAGTAAGGAAACCTGTTAATCTGAGAAAGACATACACTTTCTCTTGCACTAGTACCTGCAAAACAATCTATAGGTAGCATAAGAACACAATGCAGAACCACCTTAGATATTCTGTTTAGGTGAGTTTTAATTCAATATGCAATGTTTTAAACCCACAGATCTTCTCTCTCAGGAGTTGATGTAGTTTTTACTCTATGGTCTAGATTCTGTATATTTGAACAGGTTTCCTTTGGTCTTTAGAGAACCATTTGTTCTGCAGAGCTGAACTTAAAGAAGCTGAGCTCAGTTTGTTCTGCATCATTAACCCTGTGTTTATGTACTCAGACTGATGTTTGTGCAAAAAGGTGAGATCCTGCCCTCTCACTCACTCTGTTTTAATGATGCAATCACCAGCTGATTGGATGGAACTTCATCAGTGTCTCTGACCTGCTGGGGGAGGCTGAGCTTTTCCTGGACAGGAGAGAAAACATACTTGGAACTCAATGTGCTGGGGGCTAGAAAATACACTTTATTAACAAAAGTCTTCACTTGTCTGCATTCACGCACATACAAACTTGAGTGACATCCTGTTGTTAATCCATAAAATCTAATATGATGTGGGCTGCTATAACAGCTTCTGTTTTTCCAGGAAGACTTTCACATGGCCTAGGAGTGTGTTCATGGGAATTCCTGTCCATTTTTCCAGATGCATATTTGTGAGGTCAGACGCTGATGTTGGACAAGAATGCATGGCTGCTCAGACTCACCCATTGCATTACCAGATGGAGAAGCATTCTTTGTCACTGGAGAGAACATTTCTTCATTGCTCTAGAATGCAGATTTTTACATACTTTACACAGCTGTATCTGACGCTTTGCAATGCACTTAGTGATGTAGGGTTTGCATGACGCTGATCAGTGGTGGAAACCCATCCAAGTAAGCTCTCTACACATTTTCAGCAAATGTGATAGCCACATGAAGTTTGGAGGTGTTAGCTTTTTACTAAGCTGATTGTTGGTGACCTCTGTTCATCATGTGCCTCAGCATTAACTGAACCTGCTTTATCAAGTCCAAGGACTCCAAAGCACTTTACACTACAATCCGTCCTTTACCCAGTTATCCACCCATTCACACACAGTGCTGTAGTGGTAGGCTACATTGTAGCCTCAACTGACAGACAGGTAGTTTGCCTAAAGAAACAACGACTGAGATGGACAGAACAGGGTTTCGAACCAGCAACCCACCTGTTACAGGACGAACCCCTACAGGGGCTGAGGTTCTGTGGCTTCCACTTTGTTAGAATATTACTAACAATTGGCTGTGAAATATTTAGCAGTGAATAAACTTAATGACTGGATTAACTGCAAAGGTGGCGTCATAACAGGGTGCCACACTGGAATTCCATGAGCTTCAGAGAGCGACCCATTCTTTCACAAATGTTTGTAGATGCAGCTTGGATGCCTACGTGCTGAATTTTATACATGTGAAACCATGGAAGTGGTTGGAACACTTGTACTCGTACTCGTCATCTTCCGCTTTATCCGGGACCGGGTCGCAGGGGCAGCAGACTCAGCAGGGATGTCCAGACGTCCCTCTCACCAGACACCTCCTCCAGCTCCTCCGGGGGGAGCCCAAGGCGTTCCGCTATACTTAAACTCCTCCACATGAGGCAGGAACTCCCCTCCAACCTGAAGAGGACAAGCCACCCTTTTGTGGACAAGAACCATGGCCTCGGACTTGGAGGAGCTGATCCTCATCCCAGCCGCTTCACACGAACCGCTGCAGCGCATGCTGTAGGTCTTGGCTAGAGGGGGCCAACAGGACCATGTCATCTGCAAAAAGAAGAGACAAAATCCACTGGTCCCCAAACCAGACCCCCTCCGGCCCTTGGCTGCGCATAGAAATCCTGTCTGTGAAAGTTCTGAACAGGTCCGACTTAGTGCCGGCAATGCGAACCAAACTCCTGCTCCGCTTGTACAGAGACCGGATGGCCCCTAATAAATGCTTTCTCCAGGTCCACAAAACACATATGGACTGCTTGGGCAAACTCCCATGAACCCTCGAGTACCCTGTAGAGGGTATAGAGCTGGTCCAGTGTTCCACTGCCGGGACAAAAACCACACTGCTCCTCCTGAAGCCGAGGTTCGACTATCGGCCGGACTCTCCTCTCCAATACACTGGCGTGGGCCTTACCAGGGAGGCTGAGGAGTGTGATCCCCTGTAGTTGGAACACACCCTCCGGTCACCCTTTTTATAAAGGAGGACCACCACCCCAGTCTGCCAATCCAAAGGCACTGTCCCCGACCGCCACGCAATGTTGAAGAGGCGTGTCAACCATGACAGCCCCACAACATCCAGGGATTTGAGGTACTCAGGCGGATCTCATCCACCCCCGAAGCCCTGCCACCGTGGAGCTTTTTAACCACCTCGGTGACTTCAACCTGGGTGAAGAAAGAGTCCTGCCTCGAGTCCCCAGCCTCTGTTTCCATCAGGGAATGTGTAATGGCAGGATTGAGGAGATCCTCGAAGTACTCCTTCCACCACCGATATTGTCCCCAGTCGAGGCCAGCAGCTCCCCACCCCCACTGTAAACAGTGTTGGCGAAGCACTGCTTCCCCCTCCTGAGGCGCTGGACGGTTTGCTAAAATCACTTCGAGGCCAACCAGTAGTCCTTCTCCATGGCCTCACAGAACTCCTCCCAGGCCTGAATTTTTGCCTCTGCCACCGCCCAGGCCGCGGCACGCTTGGCATCACGGTACCTGTCAGCCGCCTCAGGAGTCCCACAAGCCAACCACAGCCAATAGGACTCCTTCTTCAGCTTGACAGCGTCCCTTACTGCCGGTGTCCACAACCGGGTTCGGGGATTGCTGCCGCGACAGGCACCGCAGCATCGACAATAGATGCGGAGAACATGGTCTACTCGGACTCTATGTCTCCAACATCCCTCGGAAACTGGTCAAATCTCTCCCGGAGGGAGCTCTCACTATGTGCTTGGGCCTGCCAAGTTTGTCCGGCTATCTCCTCCTCCAACGGATCCAACTCACCACCAGGTGGTGATCAGTGGACAGGTCAGCCCCTCTCTTCAACCGAGTGTCCAAAACATGCAGCCGAAGGTCTGATGAAACGACAACAAAGTCGATCATTGACCTCCTGCCTAGGGTGTCCTGGTGCCAAGTGCACTGATGAACACCATTATGTTTGAACATGGTGTTCATTATGGACAATCCGTGACTAGCACAGAAGTCCAATGGTGGTGAGTTGGATCCCCTGGAGGAGGAGAAAGCCGGACAGACTTGGCAGGCCCAAGCGCATAGTGAGGGTCTGCTGGGAACGCCTGGCGGAGCCCTCAGCCAGGGATGTATTCAACTCCCACCTCCGGGAGAGCTTCGACCAGATCCCGGGGGATGTAGGAGACATAGAGTCCGAGTGGACCATGTTCTCCACATCTATTGTCGATGTTGTTGCCCGTAGCTGCGGCCGTAAGGTCTGCGGTGCCTGTCGCGGCGGCAATCCCAGAACCCGGTGGTGGACTCTTTAATCACCCAGGCTGAAGTCACCGAGGTGGTTAAAAAGCTCCACGGTGGCAAGGCTTCGGGGGTGGATGAGATCCGCCCTGAGTACCTCAAGTCTCTGGATGTTGTAGGGCTGTCATGGTTGACACGTCTCTTCAACATTGCGTGGCGGTCGGGGACAGTGCCTCTGGACTGGCAGACTGGGGTGGTGGTCCCCCTTCCGGAGGGTGTGTTCCAACTACAGGGGGATCACACTCCTCAGCCTCCCTGGTAAGGCCTACGCCAGGGAATTGGAGAGGAAAGTCCGACCGATAGTCGAACCTCGGCTTCAGGAGGAGCAGTGTGGTTTTCGTCCCGGCCGTGGAACACTGCACCAGCTCTATACCCTCTACAGGGTGCTCGAGGGTTCATGGGAGTTTGTCAAACCGGTTCACATGTGTTTTTGTGGACCTGGAGAAGGCATTCGACTGTGTCCCTCGTGATGCCCTGTGGGGGGTGCTCCAGGAGTATGGAATCGGGGGGCCTTTATTAGGGGCCATCCGGTCCCTGTACGAGCGGAGCAGGAGTTTTGTTCTACATTGCCGGCACTAAGTCGGACCTGTTCCCGGTGCATGTTGGACTCTGGCAGGGCTGCCGTTTGTCACCGGTCCTGTTCATAACTTTTATGGACAGGATTTCTAGACGCAGCCAAGGGCTGGAAGGGGTCTGGTTTGGTGACCAGTGGATTTCGTCTCTTCTTTTTGCGGATGACGTGGTCCTGCTGGCCCCCTCTAGCCAAGACCTACAGCATGCGCAGTGGCGGTTCGCAGCCGAGTGTGAAGCGGCTGGGATGAGGATCAGCTCCTCCAAGTCCGAGGCCATGGTACTCGACCGGAAAAGGGTGGCTTGTCCTCTTCAGGTTGGAGGGGAGTTCCTGCCTCAAGTGGAGGAGTTTAAGTATCTCAGGGTCTTGTTCACGAGTGAGGGGAGAATGGAGCGGGAGATCGACAGACGGATTGGTGCGGCTGCCACAGTAATGGGGGCGCTGTGCCGTCCGTTGTGGTGAAGAGAGAGCTGAGCCGAAAAGCAAAGCTCTCAATTTACCGGTCGGTCTACGTTCCTACCCTCACCTATGGCCATGAACTTTGGGTCATGACCGAAAGAACGAGATCCCGGATACAAGCGGCTGAAATGAGCTTCTTCCGTAGGGTGGCCTGGCACTCCCTTAGAGATAGGGTGAGGAGCTCGGCCATCCGGGAGGGGCTCGGAGTAGAGCCGCTGCTCCTCCACATCGAGAGGAGCCAGTTGAGGTGGCTCGGGCATCTATACCGGATGCTTGCTGGGCGCCTTCCTCGGGAGGTGTTCCAGGCACGTCCCACCGGGAGGAGGCCCAGGGGACGGCCTAGGACACGCTGGAGGCACTATGTCTCTCGGCAGGCCTGGGACCGCCTTGGGCTCCCTCTGGAGGAACTGGAGGAGGTGTCTGGAGAGAGGGACGTCTGGGCGTCTCTGCTGAGTCTGCTGCCCCCGCAACCCGGTCCCGGATAAGCGGAAGACGACGAGTACGAGTACGAGGTTTCAACTGGACCTCAAACCAGTTGTAGATCAGGCTGATATTTTTGTATAATCCTGAAGAATATTAATTCCTCAACAACAGGTTTTCCAGCCGCTGGAAGAACCCCAAGCTGCTTCCAGTTTAGGAAAAATTAAGCTCCTAACCAGACCACAACCCCTGTGCTAACTGGAGCTAATTTGTTCTCAGTATGTCCTTTTAAACCACACCTGCAGACCAGAACAGGGTGTCCTATCAAAGTAAAAATACATCATTCTTTTCTGCTGCACCCCTGTTGTGTAAATGTGTGAAGCACACACTGATTTCGGTGTGTTTTTAGCTGCTTATAGTGCCAATTTATAAGGTAAATATGAAAAGGTAAAACTAATAACATTATTCTGACAGCCACAAAAAACTGAAGCCATGTGGTTCCTTTTAGTTCTGCAGGGGCGGACCTCCTGCAGAAAGACTTGAAAACAGGAATAGCTCTCTATGAGTCTCTCTTTGAATGTTTCTCATCATTAGGGAATGTTTTTCTGTTTGCTGTGCTAATTTACATAAAACACTGGAATCTTAAAGAGCTGAATATGCAAGAAACACTGCAAGATATTTTGGAATATTTTTGTCCACATGTGGGTAATGAGATGAGCTTCAGAAACAACAGCTTGTGAAAGTTCTTAGTAGTTTTGGGGTTGGTTTCATTTTCATTTTTCATGAGAGGACATGCTGGTACTGTAAATTATTAGTTTAATGACATTTCCCATTAAAACAGGATGTTTGGACTTCAAAAGAGGTTCAATTTGAGCTTGAAGAAGATTGAAATAGGCATCATGCTCATAATGAGAAATTATTAAAGACAGTTATTGTTGTTTGTCTCCTGATTGTAATGACAGTAATTCACCAGCAGGGAGAGCAATATGACTACAACGTCTTGAGGTAATTTATTTGTTTCCAACAGAAGAAGTTGGTGTCAATGATTTCTTTGCTGTAATTTGATCAGAACATTGTTAAGAAGGTAAGGTTTGAGAGTTTGAACACTGCAGACCAAACACTGATGCATACACCAGATTTATATAAGAGCTAATGGATCAGACTCACAGTTCTGGTCCAAACTAGACACAATCTCTGTGGTCCAACCGGTCTCTAAGGCAGCTCAGAGAGGATTTACCTGATAAATCAGACTTTAAACATAGACCAAGCTCTGTTTTTCATTTGGTTAATTGTAGCTCCTGTTTTCATTTGACATGAGAAAAACTCATTTGTTGTTTGGGGAGAGGATGCCGGCATTACATGTTCGCAGCTTCTCTGAGTTTTTCTCCTGGATAGTTATCAGTTTTGCATAGTTTAAGAACCTGGTAGTTGCCCACCTGTTTGTCAAGCTTGATCCTGTTGGCCAGCTCGCCGCAGTTGACACGCAACCTCGTCAAATAGGATTTTATCATCGCTACTACTATGGACGTAGTACTCTCTCCGGGGTCAGCCTGGATCTCCAAGTTTGGGCACCATTACGTTGATCTACTCCACCATCCAGCAGATACATCTTAACAACTTGATGACCATGTCATGCATTCCAGTGAACAATTTAATTCAATTCAATTAATTTCAATTCAAAAATACTTCATTAATCTCAAAGGGAAATTAAATGTTGTTTTATCTCATATTATGCAGGTTTCATCAAAGAGCTGTTGTAGATGCTGTTGGTTGTGGGCATGAAGGATCTCCTGTAGCGGTTTGTCTTACAGCAGATCTGAAGGAGGCTGTGATTGAAGACACTCTGTTTTTGTACAACAGTCTTATGAAGAGGATGCCTCTTTGCTCAATGATCTCCAGAGGTTCCAGAGGAGTCCCCAGAACAGTGCCAGCCTTACTACACCAACCTGCTGCCACCTTGAGTGGTGCAATTCCAGAATAAAGAGCTTGAACTTCTTTGTCGACCCTGATTTGTCCACAAAGCTCCTGTTGAAAGTTGGTTTACTCACAGTCACTTCAAAACATCCCGGCTCTCTAATGAGCCACACAAACTGTGACTGCGCAGTTTCGAGGCAACATCTTACAGCGAACGGGCTGGAAAACGTAGTAGGTTTCACCATATTATTGATAAGTGTTTGGATCTGATGTGCATCACATGGCACCACCCAGATACCTTTTGTGTTTTCATGTTTGTTGTTCTTCTGACATCTATCCTATTGTAAAGTCAACTGTGAATAATATTCTTTATTTTTGAGAGGAAAGTGTACCAGAATCAAATTTCTTCTTTGTCTGTACAAACTTGGCAATAAAGCAGATTCTGATTCTTAGCCTCTGAATTTTAAAGGCTTTTGGCATCGTTAACTTAACGCAAAAATGGACCGACATATCACCTTGGACACACTTTGGACCTTTTTATTTCTCATGGGCTATCCATCTCTCTCTGTGAAATATCTGAGACTGCCATCTCAGATCATTTACCAGTTATTTTTGACTTTGAAGCTGGCAACCAGTTGTCACCATTACATCCAGTCACCTGCTATAGCTGGACAGTTCACTACTCACTTTAAAGGCTTGCAGCTTTTGGCTTCAACTGGACTGCACACCCCATTCTATCCTCATAATTTTCTTTCCTCTTTTTATGAGACTTGCAATAAGATCCTGGATTCCGTTACTCCTATTATGTTAAAAACTTTCCAAATCCAGAGCTGAGCCCTGGATAAACGGTGTCACCTGTGCACTCAGGAGACAAAGCAGAAAAGCTGAACAACAGCGAAAGAAAGACAAACTGTATGCATCTCTGGTAATACTGAAGGGGCAGTCATGCTCAATACCAGGAACCTCTTAAGGAGGCAAAATCTCAGTTTTTATCTGATATAATTTCCAACAGCTGTCATTGTCCCAGGGTTACCTCGATTAACTCTGCTAGTAATCCTCCAACCTCTGTTCTATTCAATGCATTAGTCCAATGCACTGCAAAATTCTTTAGAGGCTCCAATATGTCTAGAACTCTGCAGCTAGAATCCTGATGAGAGTGCAAAATATGAACACATTACAACCATTCTTCACTCACTTCACTGGCTTCCCATCTCCACCAGGATAAAATGCAAAATACAACATTTAATTGATTGTGATGTCACTTTGACTGAGGCAGACAGATTTTTCAGTTTTCCTGAGGAAACAGATGAAGCTGGACTTTCCTAACACAGTTCTTGACAACATTAATTCTGCTTATTCCTGGTCAGGCATTAATGATAACCTTAAATGTGAAAAAAGATTTTCTGTTTCTGCATCAAATGAATCAAACAGACACCTCTCCTCAGGCAGGCACTTTATTCCAACACAAAAACTAAACCCTTTTTTTTAACCATTTCTTTGGAATCAGTTTGAGGACAATCAGGACAGAATAACTTCACTTATCTGCATTCTGCTTTTCACCAGCAAATATCTTGAAATTTTGGATTTCATAAAGAAAAGTAGGCCTGACAAAATCAAACTTAAAAAAAAAATTGATAAAATACTCCCTCTTTCTCTCTGGTGGATCGGAGAACATAAATAAACTGCAGATAAAATGGGGTTCAGCGATAGGATTGGGGTACGGGTGTCCATGACTCACATTCAGCCAGCTTTTCCTCCATCTCAACAAAGAAAACTTTAACTGAACCTGCACAGGTGAGGAGGTGGAGAAGTAGGAGGACAGGTGATGAAGAGGAGAACAGGTGAGGAGGAGGGCAGGTGATGAAGAGGAGAACAGGTGAGGAGGAGGGCAGGTGATGAAGAGGAGCTGAGGCAGCCTAACTTTTCTCTTCTCTCTCTCCACTTCAGTCTCCACTTAAGCTTCAACTGTTTCGGATTAAACTGTTGACATAGATGAAGCGGATCAGCTTTCTGGACGACCAGTTCTTAGGAGACGCGGCTCCGCAGCACCTTTTTTCCGCTATTTGTCCTCTCATCTCCCTGAACGTCGAGGCTCCTGGCTTCTTTTCTCTCGCTTCCAGGTGGGATTTCAACGCATTTTCTTATTTTCCTAAATAGGGTTTGAAGTGGGAGATGCTGGATTCCCGCAGCTTGGTTCATGTTTTTTTTCTTTTCGTTTTCACACTTTAATGAAATCCAACCAGCGGAGGTTTGGTTCTTTTTTCTGTGCGTAAAATATTCCACAGCTCACATAAACCCGCAACAGTCCTTTTCTTAGATTATTCATCTCAGACTGATTGTAAACTTTGTTTCTGTCAGTTTTAGTCCGGATTATACTTTACATCTTCAGTTTTTCTGGATGTTTTAACACCGAGAGGAATTCTGTTCGTCCACACCGCGTCCAGATTCTCTCTTTCTGGATCTTGGGGTTTGTTTTGATTGAATCTAATCAGCAGAAAAGTGTGACACACAGGAATAGTTATTATTATTTAATCTGTTTTCCAAAGGCTTTCTTTCCAGTGTTAATCACTTTTTCATCACCTGATTTAATATTTTCTTTAAAAAAGAATTAGGCTTCTGACTTTCCAGAATAATTCAATAATTTTAATCCCTTTGCCTCTGACAAAATCACAGTGCCCACAAAAACAATTTAAGCATTTTTTTTTAAATTTCAGATCTGGTAACCATGTTCTGTTTTTTTCTTTCCTCTTTTAAGCAACCCTAAAACATTCTCGGATTTTTCAGAAGCTCAGATATATACTGAAAATCTAAGGGAAACTCTGGGATCTGCCTGAATGAACCCAGGAAGACCAGCTGCAGATTCGCAGATTTGGTGGAATATCTGCAACATAAATGGATTTAGACCTGGAGCGAACACAGGTACCCTTCTGCTGAAGAAACCACTCACACAAAATCACAAAATGTTGTTCTGAAAGACCTTAAAAAGATTTAGCAGTTGATTTTCTACAGAAATGTTGATGTTTTTAGAAATCTTTAAGAATCTGGAGTTCCAAGAAGATTATGGCAAAAGAAACATTTGGAAAGCCCCTAAAGTCATTTATACTCCAGATGTTCCTGAGAAAATTTGGGAAAGACATTTCCTGTTGGATTACAAAAAGAAGTTTCAGGAGGATGATTAAATCCATTAACTTTGCAAGTCACTAAGACTGAGTGAGAGCATAACAAGACTGTAAGCAGCCTAAAACTTTAAATTGCTGCGAGGAACCCAAAGATATTCTGAAGGACCCTAAAGATCCCAGAGAGGTCAGGGTGCAGCAGAGGTCTTTGAGCTCCTGGCCTGCAGTCCTTCTGGGACCACCTGAAGAATCTATGGGAACCCTGCGGGACCTTCAGTACGCTCTGCAGGAGAAGATTGAGGAGCTGCGGCAGCGCGACGCCCTGATCGACGAGCTGGAGCTGGAGCTCGACCAGAAGGACGAGCTGATCCAGAAGTTGCAGAATGAGCTGGACAAGTACCGCTCTGTGATACGACCTGCCACAGCCCAGCAGGTCCAGGCCCAGCAGCAGAACCTGGTTCTGCAGCCAGACCAGCACCGTAGCAAGAGGCAGGCAATCTCTGCAGAACCCACAGCTTTTGACATAAGCGAGCTGTGCCACGTCACGTTGCCATTCTACCCCAAGAGCCCACAGTAAGTCCTTCGCTTTCTCCTGCAAAGGTTCTAACATATCACGAAAACTTTCCGCTTCCAGCCGGTTCTGTCTAGTCTGCAGAGTCTAACCTTCTGCAGAGCATCCTGCTTTCAGCAGGAGGTTAGAACCAGCTGACTGGACAAAAACTCCTGCAAATCCAATATCTCCTTAAAAACCTCCAGAAGATATTGCGGAACTTGTTTTGTTCAGCTAGGTTTAAGATTCTGTGGAACATGCAGAACATTCTGCATACTCCAGGAGGTTAAAATTGACTGGGAGAACATAAAGTCCTGCAGCATAATGGAGGTTCAGCTTCTGGGGGTTCTGCTGGAGGTTCTGCCCTCTAAGTAAGTTTAAAAGCTGTTTTATCAGAATTAAGGGTGTTTTGTCCACTTGTTTCCTCTGCACTTGAGAGAAGAAAATGTTAAAATGTTCAGTGGATGTCTGTCTGGTTTAAAGGAGTGACTGCAAGGGTCTGAGTTAACAAGTGAAATCTTTGTAATCAGAATGAGGCCTGCAGCTGCAGCTGCTCATTAGCAACAGGAATGAGTTCTAATGGATCTGCTCTGTTCTGCATTAATGAAGTTTTCTGCTCTGTTTTGGGCTGAATGCTAAGCTCTGATCTGCATCAGATAATGCAATGACTTGAACGTAGTGAACACAGTTATTAGCACTCTTTAGGATTAATAAAATCAGCGAGTCAGTCAGTCAGTTAGTTTAAAACTGTGTTTGTTGTCGCTTTAATGTACCACACAATGCTGACAGAGGTCAGAATGAAGGTTCCTCAGGCACAGGCTCTGATTAAGGGAAATCGTGAGATGTCTTTAAAACACCTGCTCCCTCTGCAGCTCAGTGCTTTAAACAAAGTCCGATTATAATCTGCTCATGAATTATCTCCTTTCACAGTTGTGGACAGATGCATCTCATATTCAGCATATGTTGTATTCCTCAGGGCTTCAGATCACCCGACATCCTACATGTGGTTCTTCATGCTCTGAATTTCTACCACATGCAGCCTGCATCTTTGCAATCAAATAATTATTTTAATATTTCTTCTAAAAATATCAGCTACGTAGGCATTCATGCTGGCTTTGGATTGCATTTAAAAATAATCAGAGAATATACTGATGATGTTCTCTGTCTGCCAGAGGAAATCTGAGACAGTTCGATATAAAAACAGTAAAAACTGAAGCAAAACACTGAAAGATGCAGGGATGAGGATTCTGTTTTCCAGTTGTCTTTGAGGTCTAATCTGATTGGCTGATTCAGATTTCTGTTTCCCAGGACTATGACACATGAAAGAGAAAAATGTGCTGCAGTTTATGTCATAGAGGAACTCTTATAAAACAAACAGAAAATGAAGGAATTAGACAAGCATTCCCTTTTATGCAACAAAACATCTTCCCCTAGTGTTTATCTGAAGCTTAAAAAGTGCATCCAATATGGTTCTGGTTGATGCATTTATAGACCAAAACATTATTACAGTCATCAGTCATTTTCTACCGCTTATTCCATAGTGGGTCACGGAGGAGCTGGTGCCTATCTCCAGCAGTCTATGGGCGAGAGGCAGGGTACACCCTGGACAGGTCGCCAGTCCATCGCAGGGCAACACACAAACAACCATGCACACACTCATTCATACACCTAAGGGCAATTTAGAGTTACCAATTAACCTAACAGGCATGTCTTTGGATTGTGGGAGGAAGCCAGAGTACCCGGTGAGAACCCACGCATGCACGGGGAGAACATGCAAACTCCATGCAGAAAGACCCCAGCCGGGAATCGAACCCAGGACCTTCTTGCTGCAAGGCAACAGTGCTACCAACTGCGCCACCGTGCGCATTCTTTACAATTAATCAAATGAATAGAAAAAATAATTTAATTACTTTCTCCAGTTGACCTCCCTGGCCAATTGATTGGTGCACCCCAACAAAACATCTAGATCCATTCCCAACACAGAGGCAGGTTCTGCAACGCTCTACTTATGATTCTTCTGAGAAGATAGTTTAAGGACTGTTGTTTGTGCAGCAGAGCAATAAAAAGTAGAATCTGCATAGTACGGGTCTAATTTTTACCATTTTGGCCAAATTAGATTTACACACTACAGGTCCTTCTCAAAATATTAGCATATTGTGATAAAGTTAATTATTTTCCATAATGTCATGATGAAAATTTAACATTCATATATTTTAGATTCATTGCACACTAACTGAAATATTTCAGGTCTTTTATTGTCTTAATACGGATGATTTTGGCATACAGCTCATGAAAACCCAAAATTCCTATCTCACAAAATTAGCATATTTTATCCGACCAATAAAAGAAAAGTGTTTTTAATACAAAAAACGTCAACCTTCAAATAATCATGTACAGTTATGCACTCAATACTTTGTTGGGAATCCTTTTGCATAAATGACTGCTTCAATGTGGCGTGGCATGGAGTCAATCAGCCTGTGGCACTGCTGAGGTCTTATGGAGGCCCAGGATGCTTCGATAGCGGCCTTTAGCTCATCCAGAGTGTTGGGTCTTGAGTCTCTCAACGTTCTCTTCACAATATCCCACAGATTCTCAGTGGGGTTCAGGTCAGGAGATTTGGCAGGCCAATTGAGCACAGTGATACCATGGTCAGTAAACCATTTACCAGTGGTTTTGACACAGTGAGCAGGTGCCAGGTCGTGCTGAAAAATGAAATCTTCATCTCCATAAAGCTTTTCAGCAGATGGAAGCATTAAGTGCTCCAAAATCTCCTGATAGCTAGCTGCATTGACCCTGCCCTTGATAAAACACAGTGGACCAACAACAGCAGCTGACACGGCACCCCAGACCATCACTGACTGTGGGTACTTGACACTGGACTTCTGGCATTTTGGCATTTCCTTCTCCCCAGTCTTCCTCCAGACTCTGGCACCTTGATTTCCGAATGACATGCAGAATTTGCTTTCATCCGAAAAATGTACTTTGGACCACTGAGCAACAGTCCATTGCTGCTTCTCTGTAGCCCAGGTCAGGCGTTTTTGCCGCTGTTTCTGGTTCAAAAGTAGCTTGACCTGGGGAATGCGGCACCTGTAGCCCATTTCCTGCACACGCCTGTGCACGGTGGCTCTGGATGTTTCTACTCCAGACTCAGTCCACTGCTTCCGCAGGTCCCCCAAGGTCTGGAATCGGCCCTTCTCCACAATCCTCCTCAGGGTCCGATCACCTCTTCTTGTTGTGCAGCGTTTTCTGCCACACTTTTTCCTTCCGACAGACTTCCCACTGAGGTGCCTTGATACAGCACTCTGGGAACAGCCTATTCGTTCAGAAATTTCTTTCTGTGTCTTACCCTCTTGCTTGAGGGTGTCAATAGTGGCCTTCTGGACAGCAGTCAGGTCGGCAGTCTTACCCATGATTGGGGTTTTGAGTGATGAACCAGGCTGGGAGTTTTAAAGGCCTCAGGAATCTTTTGCAGGTGTTTAGAGTTAACTCGTTGATTCAGATGATTAGGTTCATAGCTCGTTTAGAGACCCTTTTAATGATATGCTAATTTTGTTGAATGTTAAATTTTCATCATGACATTATGGAAAATAATGAACTTTATCACAATATGCTAATATTTTGAGAAGGACCTGTATATGGTAGGGCTGTGTAGAATAAAGGCTACATGACCCACGGGTTCAGTTATCTAAATCAGGTTTTAGGTCTGTAACAGATGTCTACATAAACCCAAAAAGGAATTAATGGTGGCAGAACCTAAGCTTCAACTCATCAGCTCTGATCCAGCCGAACATCACATGAAGCTAGACAGCTGCATTCCTCTGATAGTACTACAACCCGTGCAGGTCCATATGTTCTGTGTTGCCTATGTTAATTATGGTTGGAGACTATCGTTCATGCGGAGTTATAGCAGTTCTTTTCATTTCATTTTTACAAATATCAATCCAACTATTTTCACATGATATTCAGAAGGCGCTTGGTTATCAGCATGGCTCCATATCACACCTCAGTGAGCTAAATGCTCAGGGAAACTGCAGCATCGGTCCATCATCAGTCCTGTGGAGCAGTTCTACTTGAGACTTAAGTTTCAGCTGCAGACTTAGCTCTGCCCCTCGTGATATCCAGGAGGCTCTATGTTTCGACAATGAAATCTATATATGGTTTGCTGCTCTGTGGAGAAGTGTTTAGTGTTTGGGTTCAATATACTGAATTTAAATTGCTATATATTATATTGAGTCTGAGAGTACAACTTTGATGCAGTATTGAATAGACTATAATCTTTCTGGTGCCACACATTTAAACTCTGTCTGCCAATGAAATATCTGGCCACTTGGTTAGACTTTCACTGTGTTTTAAAGGCACACATGACTGTAGCTCTGGGTGACTGAGATGCAGAAGATCAGGTAGAGTGTTGTTGATTATTAGGATAGAAAAGTAAAGAGAAGAGTGAATAAAATGTGTCTAAATCGCAGTTGATATTGTCGTATCATTATTCCACAATAAATTAGCATTTTAATATTTTCCTTAAATCGTGCAGATGAAGTGTTGGAGTTTACATGTTCTCTGGGTTTTCTCCTGGCGCATCCTAAAAAAAGAGAAAAAAACAGATTGGGTTAAATAGGTGATCGTAAATTGGCTTCAATTATGTCTTTGTGTGTGTGTGTGTTCACACAGTTGTCTGTCCTGTCTCTGTGATAGACTGGGGACCTAAGCGGTCAGCTGGAATGATTAGGATTATGATTAGGATGATCCTCTGGGATCAGCTGATCAGTCTCAGGAGGTTTTATAGAAGGTGGTGCTCATTCATCGTGTGGGCATTTCTGGGCTGATATCTGACTCTTTAAGGACTACCATTGATGGTAGTTCTGCTGAGAGCTGCTTCAATTTATCATAGACATTTAAAAGACGTGTTTTTCTGTGTGTGGCAGCTAGAACAACAAACGTATTGTATTGGTTTTTATCTTCCCACACAGAAAGGGTTTGCCTCCTATCTCCTCTCCAAGTCTGCAACCTGCCTGCATGTGTCTGTGAATAATATGAAAATAAAAAGTAGTGGAGAAGAGTGTGTGGGCTGTGGACTCCCACCAGTTTCCGGGTGTCTGCAGACGAGCTAATGATCCGCTGAAACTGTCCCTGGTTAGCTGCTGACAGTTTGAAATGATCCACATCAGAACCAGATCTGCATCAGATCCACATCAAGACCACCAGCTGCAGCATAATGCGGGAATCAAAAGGTTGGCAGTTCCTGTTTCTAAACATGGTGAGTCTGTTAATGTCAGCTGTGGTTCTCACAGCTCTAGAAACTCCCCCAGATACTACAGGAAACACTTCCATTTTTAAACATGTTCATGCAGCAGATCTGATGCTCAAACTAAGAAAAAACTAGAAAGAAAAAAACTCGAAGCAGAACTTTATGAAAAATTAAAGAAGTAATTAATTTTAATCTCTTTAAAATCAGCTGATCTGGCTGTCTGTTCAGTCCAATTTCAGTCCAGGTTTGGTACGGATTGTTATTCCATCTCCAAAAATACAACCTCTAAAGTCATCTCAAACCCATTGCTTCCTACAGATTGAACAAGAACTATGAAAGAAAAACAAAATCTTAATAATCCTCATTACATGCCTTCATTTAGTTAAATAATTGTAATAAATATTTCTCCATCTGTTTAAATATGTTTTTCTTGTTAATTTTGTACAAAAAGGTGCAGAACACAGAAATGCTCTGAGATATTGTTTATGAAGAACAGAGCAAACAATGTTAAACAGTTCTAATTCCTAAGCAATAAAAAACCTTATTAAATATAATTTAATGTTTCAGCCCTGAATGAAGTTTCAACAGGTTTCTCACAGCTGGTAACCATTACCCACCCCTGTGTCTTATTGATGTGGTAGAAACATCCAAAACATCTTTCATATGAACATCTGTGAGTCTACCTAAGATCTGATAAGAGCCTGGGTGGAAACAAAAACACATTAACATTCATAAAAAGTTAATTGAATTCTGAAGTAGATAGAAGTAGCTATCATGAACATCTTTGAAAGCTGCCAATGAAACATCCAGAAAAACAGGCACTACATAGCTGCAAAGATGGAACGATGGATGGATGGATGGATGGATGGATGGATGGACATCTAGACAACTAGTGTTAGAAATGGAGTTCAAACGAAAATTCAGAATGAAAGACTCACCTTCACCGCCTCCACCTTCCAATGACTCTTCTGTGCGTCTCCCGGCCTTCCAATCAGCATCCTGTCCGTCTGATTCTCCATCCAATCACCTTCCGACGCCTTGCTTTTAAAGGACCTTCGGCTGTGTTCCTCCTCGCTTGTCAGCTGAGCTCATCCCTCCTCCACCCCACCTCCACCATCTTCCTTCACATCTACTCCTGGCTTCCTCGCTCCCTGGCCGCCAATCCACCACCAGTGTTGGATCAGGGGGAAGACATATTTAAATCTAAGCCTTACAAATGTTCATCTTAGCTCATGTCATTCTCAGCATTCATGTCTTCCTTCCAGGTCCGAGCGCCAAAGATATAATCATGTAATTTCTCATCATTAAAACTTTTCTAATTGCCAACCCTTTTTTTTGTGAGTTTTTTCAGATTGAAATGAGTATCCTACCAATAGGTGCTCCTATGCTTGTTTTACAGGGGCTTCCAGTCAGTTCATACACACGCCCTTTTTACCCAAAAAACAAACACGTGTACACCACTGTACATAATTTTTTTCCTGATAGTTAGGGTTAGTGTATAATCATTAATATGTTCAAATCTCACCTATTTTGTCTTGGTCTGTTTTCCAAAAAAACCATCATATTACATCATGTTCCCATTGAATTTGGTTTGAGTCCAGTTTAGACCTTTGGATTCTTGTGAAACATGGTTCTGGCCTTCTCCAATTTAAAATAACTGTGAGTGACATTCTTCAATGTCAACATCTATTAGACTGAACCACATTTTTCTCACTTTTGCCTTTTGAAATCACCCCACTAGTCTCCCTGAGCTTCAGCATAGATCTAATACAGGTGTGGGTATAATAGGGACTTCCAACTGGTCTGATATATTATTAGCAAGAATGGTTTAAATGCATGGCACCTGCTATATTATAGCATACCAAAAATTGCATCCAAGCAATATTACGCATGCTGAAATTAGGATGACGACCGTCTATAATTTTTTTCTGCTGCTTGTTGTTCACTTGCATCAATATTTTGTTAGATTTTTATTGCTCTTTTCTGGTTTAGTGCTAGTCACATAAACATTTCCCTGAACTTTTATACAGTAACTCAAATATGTTAGTGAACACTGCAGAATATGAAATGTTAACCACAAAACACTGTTAGATTTATTCAGCATTGCAATGGGTTTACATACTTTTCGTTTTATGTACGACAAATGAGAGAAAACGTCTAAATTCTGTTTCATTCTAATTAAAAATAAAATAATTTACCACTAAACCCTTTTCTTGTGGTTAACAGTTTTATTAACCGTATTTTTACAATAATCTTTAAGTCATTCCTAGAACAAAATATCTATATAATCTAGAAACAGTATAAGTTGATCTTGAAGTTTAGAACTAATTCTTTATATAGTCTAGATATTTCAGGTGAGTGATGCTCATTATAATCTTCTAGTTCAGCCTGCTCTGTAGATTTGATGCAAATAGAAGTCTAGAAAAATAGTTTAATGGATGTAAATCTGATGCTTTTATTTCCTTTTGTGAGGTTTTACAGTTTGAAGATAGATTGATGGTAATTTAAGATGTTTTTGGTGTTTCTACCCCTAGTAGCTGACGGTAATAAGTTAATGGCCCCCTACTTAATTCAATTCAATTCAATTCAAAAATACTTTATTAATCCCAAAGGGAAATTAAACACTCATTAACTGTTAAACACTCAGTCAGGACTGAAGCATTAATAAATAATGTTCATAAAGCTCTCTGTTCAGATTTGTTTTCTTTCTGTAATGAGTTCCTTTTTATTTCATCTGCAGCATTATTTTTGATTTGTATGTTTTTTCTCTGTTTTCATATTAATCCCATTATTTTTTTTTCTCTATCTTAATTCTTCCCTTACATCCATCTGTTGCTTTGTTCCTCCCATTTTTATTCTTGCACCTTCTTCCTCCGTTGTTTTTCATCCATTTTATTTGTCCTTACACCTTCTCCTTCCCACTGTGACTAATGCAGTAATAATGTAAGGGTGTGCTTTATCACCCCCTCCATCCAGATCACACAGTGTCCCCGCTGATGCTCATTTTCCTCCGGAGTCTTGTTCATGTGTAGAAACTGAAGCAGGACTGAAATATTTCTGTCTCTTGTGAGTCACTGAAATACAATCCAGCTCTAACAGATCTCTGAGAGCTTGTTTCCTCTGCAGATGTATTAAAACTAAATTTATCTGGCAGACTTTAATGTACATTTCCTCCATGTTAACGACAATGTTATGTCGCTCAGCGTTTTCTCCTGGACCTCAGAGAGAAATTTTGTTCATCTTAGTTCATAAAGTTCCTAGAAAACATTTGTTTTTAGCTGCAAACCTCATTTAGGATTATGTATTTCCTGGCTTGAAGTGTATGGTGGCTAGAAAGGCTGCTGAGGGAACACTGCTGATGGAATTAAGGAGGTAAAGGCACAACTTCTATTAGAAAGTTCTAAAAAAAATCTTTTTTTAATATTTAACTTTTAGTCCTGATTTACCCACTGTTTCATATGGAGGTTTCATGAAACTCAGATGATGAATTACATTCGGGACCAACTGATATATTCCTTGTTTCTCCTTTAACAAAAACTAAACCGATCACAAAGTACACTGATCTTCACCTACTTGGGTTTACTGCAGTCATAGGTAAGCTGCAAGCACCAGCCTAGCTGACCTTATGTGCACGCTGCATCATGCTTCATGGTTGCTCTCCAAATAAGTTTTTGTGGCTATCTGGGCAATGCAGCTGTTTTCACTATCACATATATAATCTGTTCTTACTACAACCAATAAGATTGTACCACATGGCTTTAACAATTACTCAATTATCTCCACACACCAATAAATACTGTGCCATGCATAGCCATACTTCACTCACCTTTTGCAGACAAAGCAAGAGGTTTTTGCCCTCACCATGACCTTACCTGCTATACAAGGACGAAACAACAGGTTGTGTATGGCAGAGACCATACTGCAGTCATGGTACTTGCATCTCATGTTGCTAATGAGTAATGAAAATACTGGTAGTGTTTCCACAGCAAGATTGAAAGTGATGGTGAGTGTGCAGAAACCCCCGATAAACAACAAAAAAAGTCCTAAAAGGTCATCTTCATACTGCAGGATGTTTCCAAATTCTCTACTTTCCAGCCTTGTTCAAACAGATCACAAAAACATAGCTGGGTCTTCATCCAGTGTAAAAGGCAGTATTAGATTTTTATAGTTTAAATGTTCCCAATCAAACTAACATTATGGTGACATTCTCCCCCTAATGCTAGTTTGATTGGGCACATTTCTAATTGGAGACCCGGGAACATGCTAGAAGTTTCACATGGTTTGGTGCTGTTGTCTCAGCCACATAAAACAATAATTTTGTAAAGAATTTAATCATGCTATTGTCAGTGTTCTGCACCAGAGAGATGTTCGTGCTGAACATTTATTTTACTTGCCTGATGCCAATGTTTATGTTAAACAAAAACATCAGTTTTACCTGCTACAGGTAGTCCAGTTGTGCTCCTTTATACTAAAATCCGGTTTCTGTAGGAATTTAGTGCAGTTACATCAGACTGACGATTAAATCCTAAGAGGGCTGTTTAAATTTCAGCAGATCTTTTTCTGGAAATCATTCAGCTGCTGCTAGTGATGATCTTTGAAGCATTCACCATCTTCCTTTCACTCACTTGGTCTTTTTCAGTCCATTTCAATAAAACTGAGCTCTCCACTCTCGACATGAAGAAAACCTTTTGCTCTGCTCTACCATCCTTCTCCTCCTCTTTAGTATCTGTATAATGATGACAGCTCAGCTGCTTGTTATTTTTTCTGAGCTGGTCCTTTTCTAAACAACCAAGCCACAGTCCAGAGTTCATCTAAGGCGCCAGCTGCAGGGATTATCTGTAATAATGACCAGAGATTGACAACTTTCCACCTGTGTAGAGCAGGCAAAGATCAAACTCAGTTTAAGAAGTGATTTGAGGTTTAGAATATAGAACAATAGAGTAAAATAAATTCAATATGGTTCATTTATTTACAGAATTAGCCAATATAAAGCCATTCTAAATCATGTGAGTGTTTTTAAGTCATGGTTGTAAATTAAAATGTTTAATTTTGGTCTGGTTTAACTTCGTCATGTTGTAATTATGTGTTGGTTTCTTTGGATGATCAGGATGATCTGGAATATAAAATCTAAAGTGATGATGAGCAAAATAAAACAGTTGGTGAATCTTTTATTCAGACCATAGTTGTCAGAAGGAATAGTTTCTGTTGAAAGTTTTAGAATTTTCCTTGTGTCCTCATGTCTTGGAATGTTGTCATTGGTTTTACTTGTGATGAGCTTTATTTCCTGTTTTAACTCTAAGTATGTCCTTTAATGCCCTTGGTTAAATTTACTTCGATCAGTTTAGCTGCAGGACCTTAGCAATGTCCTCAGGGATGTATAAAGAATGTAGCTCCCCATTATGCATGTTGGAGTGAGGGAGGTTTCTACAAATGAATAACAATTACCAGTGGCGGCTGGTGAAAAATATTGTTGGTGGGGCTTGTCACCATGAGCGGCGGTTTGCTTTTCGTGCGAGGAAAGAGACGAGGCCCAGGATGCAGTTTGAGATGGCGTTTATTCCAAACTGCCGATCACATGTTCAACACACCTGTAGTGATTACAAAAGCTGGCTTTCTACCTTAAGGTAGTTCCAACTCATACCAGAGAAGAGGTGACAAAATAAAACAAGAAACAATACACCACAATAATTCACCCCACCGAACACAAACAATAAATAATATTAATACACATTACATACATGCAAATCATGAGGCTAAACTAATCTACAATCAATCTAACTTTAACTTAATCTAACTCTGCAGAGCATTTCCCTTCCTAGTTAACAGTGGTATGCTCCACTCCACCCAGGAGACACACCTGTCGTGAGACTCAACAATTAACGTGACATTTCCCCACATTCTCTGTGTCACAGAAAGATGGCCAGTCCCTCTGCCTGAAAGAATGTTTTAACTAAACATCACTATAAATGAAATGAACTAAACAAACATTTATTCCATACATAAATATAATATCAATAAATAGTATCAATAAATAACCTCAATAATCAATAATAGGGATGGAGCCCCTAATCTCCATCACATTTCCTCCCCCTTCACTTAGGACAATAGTTGCTCAATCTTCATACATCCTAGATAACGAATCAGCGACAAGGTTAGACTTTCCTGCCCGGTACTGCACTGGGAAGTCAAAAGGCTGTAATGACACATATCACCTTGCAATACACATATTAGAGTCTTTCATTTGGTGCAACCATTTCAGCGCCCTATGATCTGTTTCAACGGTAAAATGGCGCCCCAACAAATAGTACCGTAATGACTCCACAGCCCACTTAACTGCAAGGCATTCTTTTTCAACTGTGGAATACCTAATCTCTCGGTCTTGAAGCTTCCTGTTGAGAAAAGCAATAGGATGCTTCTCCCCATCAATGTCCTGCATCAGCACTGCACCCAGGCCTATTCCGGAGGCATCAGTTTGCAGTAGAAAAGGGCCATCAAAGTCTGGTCTGTAAAGAACAGAGTCACTGGAGATCGCAGACTTCAAGTCCTTGAAAGCTTTGTCACATTCCTCAGTCCACTTGACCTTATTTGGCACAGAGGCCTTTGTTAAATCGGTTAGAACAGCCACCCTCTCTGCAAAATGGGGAATTAACTTGCTATAACACCCCACTAACCCAACAAAAGCACAGACCTTCCTTTTGGTTGTAGGTATGGGGTATGCCCTAATAGCTTCCAATTTCCCTACTTGAGGTCTAACCTGTCCATCTCCCACCACATAGCCCAAGTACTCTACCTGCCTCTGAGCCATCTTACACTCGTGGGGGTTAATGGTAAGGCCTGCGGATCGGATAAGCTGTAAAGCCTGCTGCAAATGATGAACATGCTACTCCCACGTCTGGCTGAAAATCACCACGTCATCCAAATACGCCGCTGCAAAGTCAGATGCCTCCCTCAGCACCTGGTCCATGAGACGCTGAAACGTAGCTGGTGCCCCCTGCAGGCCAAAGGGCATCACCTTAAAATGGAACACCCCTGTTTTGCCCCCAACAAAGAGTTGGGGCAAAACAGTCTCTGCACGCTCCTCACTCTGCAGTGGATCCTGTTGAGATAACTGTGACGCAGATGACATAAGAAACTGTTGTGGTGATATTGCTTCAGAAGATTAACATGGAAGGTTTGATATTTCTTCTTCCTCTCAGGCATATGCAGTTCATAATTAAGCTTCCCCACACATCGTGTGACCTCATACGGACCCTGCCATTTCACAAGAAGCTTATTGTCACAAGTAGGGAGCAACAACAACACCTGCTGTCCAGGACAAAAACTCCTCTCCCTAGCCTTGTCATACCAGGTTTTTTGTTTAGTTTGAGCAGTCTCCATGTGCTGACGTGCCAACACAGCCATTTGTTCAAGTTTTTCTCTCATTTTGATCACATAGGCCACCACATTCTCACCCGATGGACTTGGGCTCTCCCATTGTTCTTTAAGAAGGTCCAACGGTCCTCTCACCTGTCGTCCGTACAGCAACTCGAATGGAGAAAATCCAGTGGATGCCTGTGGAACTTCTCGATATGCAAAAAGCATATAGGGCAGCCATTTGTCCCAGTCTGTGCCAGTCTCTGAAACAAACTTCCTCAGCATGCTCTTCAGTATTTGATTGAAGCGTTCCACCAGCTCATCTGTCTGGGGATGGTAAGGGATGGTGTTTATCCCCTTTATTCCTAATAACTGATAGACCTGCTTTAACAGTTTTGACCGGAAATTAGTCCCACAGTCAGTAAGGATCTCTTTAGGGATGCCTACTCGCGACCACAACTGTAGCAGACAACTAGCTACCTGTTTAGCCTTGACAGATCTCAAAGGAAAAGCCTCAGGGTACCTAGTAGCATAGTCACAGATAACTAGGATGTAGCGGTTACCGGAGGAGCTTTTCTCCAGGGGACCTACCACATACATTCCTATCCGTTCAAATGGTGTTTCTATGATAGACAATGGCTGTAGAGGAGCTCTAGAAACACCTTTATTTGTAGTCAACTGACGTGTGACAAGAAGAGCAGAACTGTTGTACTTGTGTATACATGCCTGGCCACACAAACCGTCTTGCTATTCTTTGGAGAGATTTCTGAAACCCAAGGTGCCCCACCCAGGGAACTGAATGACCGAGTTCCATCACTTTTCCCCTCCACTGCTGGGGCAAAGCAATGGCTTCCGATTCACCCTTAACCTGATAAAGGACACCATTCCTCACCACATAAGTTGCATCTTCTAAAGCATTTATTTTCCCTTGCTTCTTCCCCTCAACTTCAGTGACCTTGTCAAACCATGATTTTAATGTTGGGTCAGATCTCTGATAGGCAGAAACATCTAAGGGAATATCAAAGTCAAATAAAGAGCAGGGTTTTGTCTTTTCACCCACCTCCCTTCTGACCGTACCCATAAACCTTTCCCTTCTCCTCTCAGCTCTAGATTTAAAGGGCTTTCCCCGGCCCACCTCCAGCTCCACATCATAGAAAGGTAATTCTTGAAGTGGGTTCCGTGCCTTCTGGGCTCTAGTAGTAACCAAGCTACAGATTGGGGAAAAAGGTTCTGCTTCTGTCCTTGTAGGGACATTTTTCTGCAAAAGTGCAGTGTCTTGAGTCCTAACCTGTTGTTCCTTGTGGCTATTAGGGAGATTCAACAATTCAGCTTCTGCGTTTGACACTAAACTAGTTAATGTGGGAACATTCAAACCCAAAATGAGAGCATACGGCAGCCTTGGAGCCAATGCTACAGGTAATAAAAAGGTTTGACCTCCTATAGTCAAATACACCTCAGCTACTGGATACTCCTGTTGTGGAATTTTCTTATCAAAGTGGGTAGAAGTTGACTCATAACAAGAGAAAATCCGGACTTTGTCTTATAAGTTTTATTCAAAGGCATTCAGCGTTTGAAGACCCTGACACTGAGGTTTAGTCAGTGAAACAGAGCCCCGATCAACATTTACACACAGTATTTATACCAGAACATGACAGTGTTATCTCAACTGCAAAGAGTTTTAGAAATATGGCCCCTAGACCCTCCCCGGGTCAGAGTTAACAAAGTTATTTATGAGGGCACCCATCTACCTTTCCTTGAAATATACACTTCAGGAAGTGTTAACCATAAAACTCTCCAGCATTTGAATTTAGAGTCCATCTGCTCTAAATAACAGAACACTAATAAAACACAGAGGTCAGAGGAGAGAGGTGAAGGGAATATCAGAGCACTTTAAAAGAATTTTCCATTACACTCCTTTCTTCTGATTACAAGATAATCACATAACTAAAAGAAAATTCTACAAAACCATCACCCAAGGAAAAACGACCTCCACCAACCTGTTATCTGGAAAGAAAGTAGCTAGAGCATAAGTAGTATCAATAGGAACTGGTACCAAAAATGGTTGATCATTAATAGCACGTGAAATCAAACAACAAACATAACAACAATCATTTCTTATCTTCCTCACGGTTTGATGCATCAGTTGCCACCAGACATTATCAGCATGTTCATAGTAGTCAGAAAAGTGATGAATCTCTCTTCGAATCAGCTGATGAGTATTATTAACACAATTCCTCAAATTAGCCCTACATTGTCTTTGCTGTACCTTTTCCCAAATGAACACAAGAGTTATAAAAATACTTGAAATACCAATCATTAGCATCAGAACAGACAATCTTCCATTATACTGCATCGTGACCTTGAAGTGGAATGTCCTTTCTTCTGGTACAGAAAGCAAACAGTTTTTTTCTCAAAGAAAACAAATTATAAACAACTTTAAAAAAAACAAAAATCCTGCTGCCTCTCCTGAGTGGCTTCTGCGCTTCAAGCTGCCCTGTTACCAGTCTGGTACAGGTGGGCGGTCGTTGGAAGCTCCTCTAGAAATATATTTAGAAACAGGAACTCTAACCTGCTGGAAGTCAGGCTTCCATAGTCCAACTTATGATTTCTAACTTTCAGGCAATGCGATGGCCTTAAGTAGATTCTGAAATAACATTGCACTGCCCAAGGGATTATTGTGCCCTTGTAAGAACAGTGTTCTTCAACCACCTGTTCAATCACTCGCCAGTGATCAGCTTACAGTTCTTTATCTTGTGGTGGTCCGCTGTCCTCACACCTTTCAGGCCGTGGATGATCCAGTTGGAAGATGACTTGTGTCCTGGAAGCCAGATGAAGCTGGAGGAGCTGGAGCTTTCCTGCAGCTTTCCTGCAGCTTTCCTGGGTGTCTAGTAGGATCTGATATGGGCCATTCCAGCGCCTGGAATTCCTGTGTTTTCTCCTAGATTCTCTGACCAGAATCCAGTCGCCAGGAATAAAGGACTGGAGGGTGGAAGTGGCTGTTTCTGGTAATGCAGCCTTCACCGTCTGTGAAACTTGAGAAAACACAGTGGACAGGTTTTGACAGTAAAACAACATCCTATCTTCACACAAAGATGTGGAAGAAAAAGATCCTGGCAATATTCCCATGTCCAAATTAGGAGACCTGCCACACAGCACTTCAAAAGGACTGAGATTTGCCTCTGTCCTTTGTCTCAATCTCATATAAGTGAGAACAATAGGTAGAGCCTTCACAACACTTGGCTAATTTTCAATTCAAAGTCCCATTCTCAAACCTAAGTGCTTAACTACATGAACTTCATCAAAACATCCAACAAAATCAAAAGAATTGATCTTCTGACTTCACCTGATATACTAGCAATAACCCTCAGCTAAATATTCTGAATATCAAAAATGTGACATGATGTTTGAGGAAGGTCTGATTACAGGTCAACATTTCATAGTTTCAGAAAACCCACAAAGAATTTCAAAAATGGTCTAATCTGTGGAGATATAAAATTTCACAAAAGAATCAACACCATAATTTCAGAGAGGTTATCATAATGTGGTCTTAGGGAGCTATGCACCATTTATATAACAAAGTACAACGTCTCTCTCGCATTGTCACTAAGTCCTCACTGGAGGTATGAGCTACCCTTTTTCCCATGAGTGCTAAAACTTTTGGAACCCCATGTTACTTTATTCTGACATTCCCCTCTTCTGGCGCAGGGTCCAACCCATGCGACAATCCAGCAAAAAGTTTGTACAAAAATGTTCTAGTAACCAAGATCACATTACATAGAACCAAAGAAATGAATTCTGACATAACTATGTGTCACTATGAATTTAAGAAAAGCAACATAAAGAAAATCCAGATGTTTTCAACTGCAATTCAGTTCCATTAACAACTAAACACAAACTTTAGTTATTCACGTCATCAATGTCTCACTTAGAAATTAGTCACACATCATCCTAATTTGTCTTGTACAAAGATGAGTATTAGATTAATGGACATCCAATGTAATTTGGATTAATAAACCCTACAAATTGAATCAAATAAATAATTCCCACCAAGTATAAAGGCATGACTCTGATTCTTTATCAAAAATATATTCCTTACTTTTGCATATCTTGAACTGTCAGCTAGCTTAATGGCACCAGGGAAACTTTCAATCTAATAAATCACCAATGATTCTGCATGCAAAACTAATTCTTCAAACTAGTTTAAACTATTTCATTAACCTTTTAGTAATAAAACACATAAATCTAAAAGTCATGCTACATCCTTAATTATTATACAAAAAAAACATGTTTTTAAGGCAACAATCACTACAAGCATTTTGACTCTATTGTCTCTTAAACAATGTTAAAACTCAGGAAGGGAGGTGCTGAGCGTTACCATGACAACAAAGGCATGAACCAACCTAGTAGGTGGGCGGAGTCAGGCAGAACTAACCTCTGATTGACAGCCTATGGGCGGACCCACAGTTTCTTCATCCCATCCCACATTAGTGTAACTTAAACTGCTTAGCTATTAACATGCACCTACCTGAGAAACAAGCTGCTTCTTAACTCTCCTGAAAACTCAAAGTTTTAATCAATCTGGGATTTAGAAACATTATTCTAAACATGAATTATTGTCATGCAACATATAAACAAACATTAATTCCAACAAAACAAAGACAAAACATCAAAGACAGACAAATGGCCAAATTTGAAGCTTCAAGAATTCAAAGAAATTTTTAACAATCTCTTTTCAGAATATGTTTTCTCAGCCATATCTTTTAATGCTATAATTGATCAATTTTGTTATGACAATCGTCAGGATCCTTTTTAAAAATGAGTGCACATAGTCCAAAGAGATCTCAAAGTATTTAGAAGCACAGCAACAGTTTTCTCTTATATGAATCCAAATTTACTGATGCTGAAACCTTTTGCTAATTCTTTGTACTGTAACTCTGTAATAATAACTACAATCCTGAGAGTTATTGTTATAGTTCTCTTTTTGTTTGGCTCAGTTTGATCGCAGCTGCATTGCAGAATTTCAAGTTAAATGCAAAGAAGTATTTTTTATTTAATTCAATTCAAATTCAAAGATACTTTATTGATCCCCGAGGGGAAATTAGAAAAGTCGGCATTGACATTTTTATGGTATACCCAAACTAAACAAAACTGCAGTGACTTAATCAGAAATTAAGATAAGAAGCTTGTCTCCAAACTGGACTTTTTCCCACATAGTGTTTAAAAAAGAACAAACATCATTTTCTTTAATTTGGCTATTTAAATTTTGAGAGTTGGGGAAAACTTATTACTAGAACCCCTCTTTAATAATCCAAATGCTGATAAATGTTTCAATATTTTATCTCTTAATAATCTGAAATTACCTTGTGTATCTTTGTACTCATATGTATTCTTTTAATCTTTAAACCTTAAGAAATCAAACAAGGAGACTTGAGTTTGAGCCGACCATCCTCTTACTGTTAAGAGAGCATTTATTTCTTTTCTTTTTCTAAAATAAAGAATTTTACTTGTCTTGATTCTGTTATAAAAATCCTAACCTTGGTTCCAAAACTAAACTCTTCAACCCCAATCTGTGTCCCCAGAGTAGACTTTTTGAGTATTATTGCATTTCAAAGTCACCAAAATGACTGGAACTCATCATTGACTTAGATCTATTTTAATAGGTAATCGGCCTACCTTTAATTAAGTCTTATAATTTTATGGACCCAAAATCTATGGCTTACAGGCTTCAGGAGTCCAGGAACCACATGTTGAGTACTACTGCATTGAACAATGGTGTTAACTTTCTGCAGAGATTGAAGGATTGGCTAAATATATTGTTTCTGCTTGGACCATAATCAGATTTAAAATTATTAGTTCACAGCTCCTAATTTACCTCAGATCATATTTGCTTCGAACCCAGTTCATAAGAAGCTTCAGACAAACATTATGCTAAAAAAAAACAAGAACAAAACAAAAACCAGATCTGTTTTAAAATAAAGAAAAAGCATGCTTAAAAAACTTGGTACTGTGGTGGAAAATAACTCCCCGGTTCTGAAGGCCTTTTCATGCAGAGTCTTTTAGGAAGCATGAGATTAGTTTAATTTTTGTGTGGTACCACTGTCCAATCAGATTCTTTCTAAATAACCCAATTTTTTCATACTCATTTTAAAGGTTTGTTTTACCAAGGAAAATGTGTTTAACAAAACCAATTACTCTCAAAAGTTTAAAAAGTTTTTAGCTGGTGATATCTTAGAAAACAACAAGTGTTTTAATATTTCTGTGCAACACAGAACTGATTAGGTTTCCTTTCCTTCCCCAAAGGGAGAAAAAAGAACCTGCAGAACCAAACCTTTCATAGTTTTTTTTGTCAGGACCTGATATAAGGTACAGTGTAAATCAACACGCTGCATGAATCAGAAGAGGGAATAAAAAAAACACTAATATAACCTCATCCCAGCAGCTGCTGTGAAAAACAATGAATTTGTACTTTCCATAAGCGTCAGTTAACACTTGCGGACAAAAACTGCACCAAACTGGAAGTACTGTGTCAGAAACTGTATGAAGACCATCTGCAGTAGAACTAAGCCTGTTTTAATGAGGTCTCTACCCATTAGATTTATGGGATGCAAACTCTGACAACAGAAAATAATGCCTGAAGGAGAAACTCATCAGGTGTTACACATGCGCTGGGTTTTATAAAAATGCTCCTTCATGAGATCTGTCCTGAGAATAACATAGAAACACTTGGTTACTGCTGAGTTTTGGAGATGTTGTAACTTCCTCTGCTTTTTAATAACTTTTAATAAATATAATAATTGACCCTGAATATTCCACGACGAAAGAGAACTTGTTTCTCTAAAAGAATTAACCGGAAAGTATCAAATGAACTAAGTTATCACCTTTTAAAGATACTTTTCTAACCCTAAAATAATATTTTAACCCGCTATATCTGTCAACGTCAAGCAAGCGTCACATGATCAGCGGTTAATAAGCGTTCTTCATTGCAGAAAATAGGAAAAGATTTATGCAAATGTGTGTGTTTGTACATTACCCCCATCAGTTTCTAAATCGCTCCAGAGTCAGACTGTCACACAGTTCTCTATCAGTCCAAAAAAACAACCAGGCCCTTCCCCGGTCTGTTGGTGAGACATTCAATCATTCTTTGTCCACTTTAACTTCTTCAGGAGGGAGAAAGAAGAAACTTTGCTCCGGTTTCTCTTCTGCCCGCACAAGATGCTTTCAATATAAATCCAGTGTATCGCTCTTCTGGCTCTTGCAAACAACATGGATCTTTGTCCATCTCAGAGAGTCCAGATTTCTTCTGAGTTTCGTTTTTTTTTTCTTGTAGAAAGTCACACTGCGATTTTCAACATGCAGGAAGGCAGATCTCTCTCTTTCAGGCCGTGCTGGAGAAGCGTCTCTGGTGTAGTAGCCATGGAGAAGGGCAGGTTTCTAAAATCCAGACTCAAAAACGCAGATGTTGAACTCAAATCCCATATATGTGTGTATTTGTGTGTGAGAGAGGCAAAAGAAAAGTTTAGTATAGGTTCAGATTTTGCACAAAGAAATATTATCAGTCAGTCAGTCAGTTGTCCCCCTGCCTGTCACTTCCTTCCACAACATGAACTATACTCCTTTCTAAAACAACTTTCTTTTCACATCTCTAATGTCCCTTTTCACTTTTACCTTCTTTACCGACTGATTGCAATATTTAAGACAAACAAAACTTCCTTCAGGAAAGTTTGAACTCTTTAACCCCTTAATTGATGCACTCTGTGCTTTTTAATCTTTTCTTATGTTTTTTTTTTTATTTATTTTTCCATCAACTGTTTTACTTTAAACTTTTTAAACTATTTTACTTATTTACACTCAAACTTCCACGCTGTGAAAAACCAAACTTATCTTCCAAATTAAAGCACATTTAACACAATCATCCCCACTTTTTCCTTTCATTATTTTGTAAATCAGAGTCTGAAGAAGGAGACACCCCTGATGCCTCAAGGTTCCGGAACCATTTTTTTTTTTACCTGTTCAGCGGCACGTCTGCCCACTGGCTTTTCTCCTTTATGAGGTGTAGAAAATTGCTAAAAACCACCCGCAAAACCCTGTGTTCTGCTTTATCCCATTGTTACCAATAAGAACCTCCCTGCCATTCCTTTGCAGGGTGACCGGGCCCTCAGCTGATGTCCTCCCTCTCGCAACTCTGGAACCTAATTAATTAGTTAGGAGATGATGGTTAATGTGTAATAAAAATAATAATATACATTATATCATACAGAGCAACTTCTCACCCAGATATATTTGACGACAAATTGTTCGGATCTAATCAGCCAGAAGCCGCAGGCGGACATGAGGACTCCCCTCCGTAAAATGGAAGTGGACTGAGGACAACGTCTCCAGGCTGGCCAGGCGTCCGTGTCCCATCCTGCGGTCTCCTCTGGCACGTTAGATCCTGTTCGTGACGCTAAAATTGTTGTGGAATTTTCTTATCAAAGTGGGTAGAAGTTGACTCATAACAAGAGAAAATCCGGACTTTGTCTTATAAGTTTTATTCAAAGGCATTCAGCGTTTGAATGACTCTGTCACTGAGGTTTAGTCAGTGAAACAGAGCCCCGATCAACATTTACACACAGTATTTATACCAGAACATGACAGTGTTATCTCAACTGCAAAGAGTTTTAGAAATATGGCCCCTAGACCCTCCCCGGGTCAGAGTTAACAAAGTTATTTATGAGGGCACCCATCTACCTTCCCTTGAAATATACACTTCAGGAAGTGTTAACCATAAAACTCTCCAGCATTTGAATTTAGAGTCCATCTGCTCTAAATAACAGAACACTAATAAAACACAGAGGTCAGAGGAGAGAGGTGAAGGGAATATCAGAGCACTTTAAAAGAATTTTCCATTACACTCCATTTCGTCACCGTGAATACAACTTATTTTTGTTTTAACCTCAGTCCAAAGCTCTTGTGGCACCAGGCTAGAAAGAACCACAGATTTAAAACTTCCTGTATCTAATAAAGCTATTTTACATTGACTATTTACGAGCACCAGGACCGTGCGTGCAAGTTCCTGAACCGGAGATGGGGAAGATGGTCTCGGAACTGAACACAGAAGAGAGGGCTCACTCCTGGTAGTGGCAGGACATGTATACTGCGTATGACCTATCCTGTTACACTGAAAACCCCTTACATCTGGTTTTGAGGGGGAATACTTCTTAGCAGGATTGGGTTTAGCTACAGAAAAAGACTTAGTAGTGGGAAAACTCATAGTCTGACCCGTAGCTCCACCCCTTTCCATCCACGTCACACTTATTTCTTCCTATAGGGAAGTGATTATGCCCAAAGTTGGTTCTTCTCACTCCCGTCCTCGCTGACAGGAAAACTTCGGCCAAACTTGCAGCCTCCTCCGCAGACTTTGGAGCTCGTTCGCAGATCCACACCTCCAAATCTGGATTCACCATCCTCAGAAACTGCTCCATGATCATTAATTCCGAAATGTCTTTCACTGATGACTTCTCCGGTTTGACCCACTTGTAGAACAAGTCCTTAAGTCAAACATAAAGTTCTTTTGGTGTCTCACCCTGATGCACATCCAGGGATCGAAACCTCCTTCTATAAGTGTCGACCGTGATCTCATATTTGGTCGAGATAGCTTCTTTCACCTTGTCATAAACATGAGAATGTGCAAGATCCATCAGCACATATGCACTACGTGCTTTCCCGGTCAGTAGTGGAACCAAACGAACTGCCCACTCTTCTTTAGGCCACTGACAGACCTTAGCCATCCTTTCAAAAGTTGTTAGAAAGTGCTCCACATCATCATCAGAGGTCAGTGGAAGCAGCTTTGGCTCCCTCTGCCCAGCAGGTAGCTGGTAGGTCAGCTCACCTTGTCCATCATCATAGACATCTCCGTCATGATCATGAGTGTAAAATATGGGGTAAGAACGCTGTCAAAAACAATGTGTATGTAAAGACGGAAAAGTGTGCATATCAGTCAATAGTTGTGCATAAGTAAAATCCAAAAGAGTTATTGCACATTTTCCTCTATAAGAATACAAAATAAAATGTTACAGCTTCAAGAAATTACAAACACAAAGTTTAAGTTTACAGTTGTGGTTTATTCTTTATGAATACAATTTGCTATAACAGTTTGTGAATACGATTTCTTTTCTTTGAGAATACGAATTTATATCAGCGACTTGGCGTCACGTGATCTCAGGCTCAGAATATAGTGGGTGGAGTTATACAATTATGTACAGTAGGTGGCAGTATGCACCTCTGAATTTGTTGCGAACCGCCAGCAGAAGAAAAGAAGAAGAAGTAGCAGCACTAGTGCCAAAAGAACGGACCAAGAGCATATATTAACGACATTAGGACATATATAAACTTTTTAACATTACCTGGCTTTGTACCGTAGTTTCTTGGTCCGTCATCTTAGCGCTAGTGCTGCTGCTTCTGAGCCTGTCGGATCCCAGCTCCTTAACCCGGATTTTCTCCTCCACTGTCCTACTTGCAAACAGGTAGATCAATAAGGATCTCACCGAATTCAGTGGAAGCTGCACCTCACTCATTGAGTTCGCTGCCATCCCTCTGAATAACTGTGTGGCACAAGCATTTTTTTTACCTGCGATGGGTGATATTTTCAGTGCCCCAAAGCCATGAAATTCTGCAACACTGATTGGTCATACATTTATTCATTTGTAAACTGTAAACAATTGGCTATTCGGCTGCACCGCTGGGGCACTCTGAACAGTGCCCCATGATAAAAACATACGAGTCTGTCTGTGGGAATTCACTGGTGAATGAATATCAGTAGGTGGGAAATGTAGTTTATATATATTTCATATTATATAGAGGCACACTTTGGTAATTAAAAACTGATTCTTATCAGGGAGGGCAGCGACTTGTCGCCCCCTATGGGCCGACCACCACTGGCAATCGCCAAACTTCTGCAGTAAGAAATTTGTTGTCTGTTGTCCTGCTGGCAGGATGTTGGGGGCGGAGCATGTTGACAGCAGAGGTCACAGAGAATCTGAGGCATGACCAGACACACTCACTTCAGGTTGAGCTTTCAACTCCATGAGGCCCACATCTTGTTGGCACAGCTGCTAAGTGCATCTGGTCCAACCTGTTTTGCTGAAACCAAAAGGACTGCACGATGCTCTCACCATGCAGCTGCAACAGTCAGCATGTCAATAAATACTGCTCCATGCTCAGGCTCCTTGAACAAAAGAGACAATGGTGTTGGTTTTGTTGCTAGAAAGAAAGGCACTCATCTAATCTGCTACATCTAGACTCATCTTGGCTAGTTGCTGAGAAACTATGAGTGTGTGGGGCAACAGGATGAACACAGGCTGTACATCTAAATCCAAAAAAAGACGTCCTGGAAGAAGAATGAGGAAACAAAAAAACAGGAGGGTGGTAACAATATAAGGAACTGATGACTATGGACCCATTAAGAGAGGACATGATTATAATTTTTTAATACCTCCGTTGTGAGGCAGTGAAGAACATAGCATGTTGTTTTTTTAAGATTTTTTTGTAGTGGCCTTTATTTTTCCCAGTATTTGTTTGACAGTAGTTAGACAGGAAATGGGGGCAGAGAGAGGGGGGAAGACATGCAGCAAAAGTCTCTACAGCTGGGGCTTGAACCCAAGACTGCCACATCGAGGACTAAAGCCTCTATATATGGGTAGCGTGCTTAACCCCCTACACCGCCAGCGCTGCACCCTTAACATTGTATGTTCTAAAGACTACCTGGAGGCATCTGCACCATACTGGGGCACACGACTGGCAATAGTTCCCAGAGGTCTTGGTTCCACTTGGTATGGTTTATAGCCTCAGCTTCAGTGGCCCCAGCAGCCTCATAGGCACAGGCATGTACATCGGGGGCTCTGGCGACACCTCCACTCTTCGCCTCAGAGCACCAGAGCCTGTCTTCAGCCTCCACTCTGCATTTAGTGAGTCCACTTCACCCTTCCATGAAATCAGCACCATATTTATTAATGAGGAGACAGATAAAGAGCAGAGGCTGATAGAGATTGTAATGTCATCGGACATTAAGGGGACTGACTTTTTCAGACTGTTTTACTGATTTTCTTTGTAAAATACAGAGAAAGATTTTTACATTTTTTTTGAGTGATTTTTTTTTTGGGGGGGTTCAGATTCTCAGGTCTGTCTCCAGGATTCCCTCTGGTTGGATGTGTCAAGGTATCCTCAAAGAACATGGCAACAGGTTCATGTTATCGTAATGGGTGCAGTCTACTGTATGGCCTGTTAATCAGTGCTGTCAGAATCCTCCCATATGTACAGGAAAGTTGTGCTGATTGTGACATGGATAAAGTCTTGCACAGTCAGAGTAGGGGTTAAAGCATAGCATAATTCTGGTGTTAACGTGGTTCTAATGCAAATAGTGAGGATGGAGAAAAGCATCCTGGGGATGTAGAAAAGCAAGGCAAAAACCAGAAAGAAACAGCATAGTAGAGTCACGATTACGTTATGGAAGGCGTAGGTTTAGGAGAGCACAGCGGAGTTTTGTAATGTGATTTTAAGTGTTCTCCTTTGGGTTTTAATAATCAATTTAGTCATTGCAACACAAACATCCACATCCAACTCAACACTTAGCAGAAGTAATTCAAGAGTTGATGCTTGTCCTCCATGTTACATCATGTTAAACCTTAATCAGCTTTGCATGAAAATGCAGGTTTTGTTTATGACTTGTATCTGTTTGCACTTTGAACCAAACATTCAGGTCAAGTTTTATTCAGTATGTCACTGTAATCACAGTTAATTACCAAACACCAAACATCTGACGGATTTCACAATCATTCTTTGTTTTGTTATTTTTTTTCTCTTTGCAAAATACACAAACATGTTGCAGACATGGATGGAGTCCTCTGATAATAGTAATCTGCATGAATGCAGCAGGTTTTATTTGATGCCTGCTGAGTGACACCAGTTTCTTCTATGTTTTGTAACTGAGATTTTATCCCGAGCTGGAGAAATCAGAACATTTCCTGACAGTCTGTCAGATTTTTATCAGTTTGGTCTCGATAATTCCTCCTTCACTCAGAGGCATGGCACTGTTTGTAAGATCAATCTGAGCTGAAGGATGTTTTGAATGAACTGGCTGGCTGTCTGTTCTGCACCACCTGGCTGTTATTGATCAGACACATAGTTTCAGTGTTTACGAGCTCTGAGATGTCAGGTGATCAAACCTGCAGAAAATAACATCAATTATTTTTATGAAAAATGAAAAAAGACAGAGCCAAAGCTGTCTGCTGCCTTCCTGCTGCAGCTGCCCAAACTGTCAAAGAGAAGCATGAAAATAACTGCAGACAGGAGAGTAAATTAGACACTGAGAGAAGGTTTTTCTGTATGAATGCGGACCGAGTTTGAGATGGTTTCTCTGCTACTTCGGCATAGATAAAATCACTGAATTAGAATTCACTGCCAACCAACGTTTTATGAAAGAATGCAAAATATGTGCATGTTTTGTCTACAAACAGGGTCATTAACCTCCATCTTTAAAGCTTTTAGTAAGGATTGCTTGACATGTTTTAACATATTTTCATGGTTGTGTGACTTATTAGTATTTTAAAATGTAAAAAGTGTAATGCCTACTTTAGATCAGAGGAGAGTCTTTGCTTAAATCAACACAGCTCCAGTATACAGGGGCTCCTATGGGGGATATTTACTGCAAAAAATCAAGAGGACATATTTTCAAGAGCAGGATTTCATTCTGCTTGTACTCAAACTTAGTAATGCTTGCATCAAAAACTTGTGATGCTTGCACTCAAAACTCCAGAGAACTGACATGGGGGGGAAAGAAAAATATAGCATGCGAAGAAATACTAATTTGTGCACATTATATATATTTCGCGGCGACAAATTAATATTTCGTGCACACAAATTAGTATTTTGTGGGAACGAATTAGTATTTTATGGAGTCCAGCAGTTGTCAGCGGGTAAAAAAAAACCCAAAGCTGGTGGAAATCCGTGCTCACACTTTACTAAACTGAGTGCTCAGTTTAGTAATCTGTGTGCATGGATTACTAAAACTGTGCCCTCCGTTTTGCAATCCGTGAGCACTGATTACTCAGTCACATCTATCCAGAGTTTGAATGTATGGCCTATACCTGCGAGGAGGGTTCACTGGATCTGTTGTCATATATAAACTTAAAGCCATGCCATGTTTTAATCAGCACACTTCACAGCTTGTAATATGACTTTAATTTTGTTACACTGAGATATCTTGACAGATGTGAGCAATCTGAGCAAAACAGAGCGCACAGTTTATCAAACCATGCAGACAGACTGCAGAAACCGAGAGCAGTTTAGAAATCCGTTCGCACAGATTGCAAAACCGAGAGCACAGTATAGTAATTTGTGCAGACAGATTGTTAAACTGAGCGCTTAGTTTAGAAAAGCGTGAGCACGGTTTCCACTGACTGTTTTTTTCACTCGTTGACACCTGCTGGGCACCGTTGTATTTCGTGTACACGCTATCTTTTCTCCCCGTCCCATGTCAGTTCCCAGGCTCCACACAAAACATCTGCTCTCTTTCAAATATATTCTGCTCTCCCTAATTTCTTTGTTTCCGCGCTCAGATTTAATGCTTCTTGAAAAGATATTTTCTCCTCCCACTTGCCTCCTGCTCACATGCAAACTTGCTCTCTGCACAGATCAAAAGTGTGCTCTCAAACCCCTCTTCCCTGCTTGTGGATTTGTTTTGCTCTCTCTTGGATTGGAGCGGGTCCATCTTCTGGCAACTGTTCCATCCAATGGAATAACAGCGAGCAACTGCGAGGTCACAGCCTCAGTTGGGGTGCGCTTGTTTTTCCTTCTACTGGGTGTGCTTGTGTGGCTGCTGTAGACTGTTTAGGCGCTGCACTACAAGTAGGGAACAGCGATCACACCGAAGAAGAAGAAGAAGAAGCACCTGCAGCTTCTTGTTTGGCTTGGAGACATCTCTCCATCCCTCATTTAAACTTGCGTAGTCTTGCAGTATCGCGGGCGCCCTGGTGCCAAGCTAATACTAATTTGCTGTAGCATGACTGCATTAAGCTGTCCTTAAGATGGGTTTAGGTTTTTTCGAGACTAAAGATAAATCTATATGAGTATCCCATTTTCAGAAGGAGCCGATTATAAACATGTGAACTGTTTACTTTGCAGTAGAGAGTATTTAGCAGTGGAGTGTATTCAAAGCTATTACCATATTGTACTTGCTAACATCAGTGTAGCTTTGTGATAGAATTGCCGCTGCCCGTTCACACAGAACAGTAACCTGTCTTTTTTAATAAAGAGTATCTGTATTCAGGTTTCTGTCACATGATTGCAGCTGTTTCTATTTGTCATTTTTGACAGCAGTGAATGTTACTAGTCTTTACAGTGTGAACCTGCTTATCAGGAGGACAAAAGCAGCAAAGTCCCTGTCCTCCTTTGTGCCGTGTCTTTAATTTTCGTCGAAACGTATAATAGAAAATGTAATTAATAGTCAGTAGGCTATAGTTTAAACTCCAAACCAGATGTTTTACAGATAAGCGCAAGGAAACATCTAAAACATGCAGGGTGATTGCTGATTATCAGGTTTTTGCTGAATTGCAATCATTTGAATCCGGTGTGTTAAACCAAGGCAACATCTAAAACATGCAGGGCAGTGTGTCTTAAGGGCCAGGGCGAAGTGACACTGAGGTGTTCAGTGTTATGCCCAATTACTGACTTTAAAATTAAAACATTCATAGCCATTGTTTGTGCGACAGTCTGTACTTGATTGAGAATCTGCAAGTGTCTGCTTTAATTCTGCCTTGTGTTCTGGTCCACCACTTTTCATCTGATGGGGACCAAGCTGTGGACCATCAGGATGGATGATGAGGTGATAAGCAAGAGCTTCAACGTTTGATATTTGCATTATGGCAACACACTAATTCAAATTCCATGCCTTTTTATTTGGTATTTTCATGTACTTCATAATCTGAAAAAAAGTATCCCAGCATCAGATTCTGATCTTACATCAGCTTTAACATGTTTGTCTGCAGTAAGTCTGAGGTGTCCCAGACTCACCCAAAGTAAGCTTTTGTATTATTTTTTTTCCTGCTTCCTCTCTGCAATTTTATTTTACACCTCCAGACGCTCACCTGTTGGACTTCAAACTTGTTCCCAAGAACATAATAGTAGGAAAGATGTGCTGTGCATTTCATGAGAGGGTGAGATGTTCTGAATCTTCTGAATCTGTAGCTTCCTCAATCCCCACAGAGCCCAGAACAAATTCTATACATTATGACAATCCTAGCATATATAAGTTAAAAAATACAGTTTTATTTTCTTTCAAGTTAAAATCCTTTCATTCAAAACTCATAATTTCTTTAAAAAAACATTTACATTTTTTTCATTCATTTCATATATTTACCAACTTTAACATTAAACTATCGCCCTTACGGGTGACTTCATAGATGAGAATGGGTGGAGACGGTGTTATCTGCGGCGAGCCTGGAACCAAGGGTCTAGGGTACCCCGGGATGGACAGTTCACCGACCTTCTCCTTCAGGAGAGGGAGTCAGTTCCCGTCCCCTAGCCTACACAATACATGTGTGTAGCTAATATGATGCCCCCTCCCCCTTCTTGTTAGATGTTAGGAGAATGCCTAAACCCAATACGGCCAAAATCATTCTCTTTAAATTATGACCAGCTACAAAACCGTTAACTGACAAAAACAAATAGTCTTATGAAAATTTGTCAGAATTCTTGACAAGTGTAACATTACATGCAGTAGGAAGCACTGGAAGAGGAGATGTAGCGACCTAGTAGAAGGAAAAACAAGCGCACCCCAACTAAGGCTGCGACCTCGCAGTTGCGAATCATATCTTGAATACAAGCAGCTGAAATGAGTTTCCTCTATAAGGCAGCCATCATCCTTTCACATCAAAAGGATTGAGCTTGGGTGGTTCAGTTGATCAGGATCATCCTGTGGAGGTTTTTCAGGTGGTCTCCACTGGAAAGAGAGCCTGGGTTAGAACTGGAATTCACTTAAGGAACTATTTGTCCTATCTATCCTGTAAATACCTTAATACCTCCAGGCAGTTGGAGAGTATAAGTGGAGATTGGAATATTTTGAACTTGTGGCTTCTATGACCTGAGCTCTGATGGATGGATGGATGGATGGATATTTTGGTAAATTCCTTTTCCTCCTCCTCTTCTTCTTAGGTCAAAGGAGTTGATAAAGGATGCCATCTTGGACAATGACTTCATGAAGAACCTGGAGCTCTCTCAAATCCAGGAAATCGTGGACTGCATGTACCCAGTTGATTATGGGAAGGATGCCTGTATCATAAAGGAAGGAGATGTGGGCTCACTGGTGTTTGTCATGGAAGGTGAGAGCATGAATACTGGCTGGAACTGGTCATGGAATTGGAAGTAGTTGCTGTTTTTACGTTTGATCTAGTGGGTGAGCTAGAAGATGGGACCTCTATCTCCCTGTACCTTTTACTGTCTCTACCTCTTTCTGTCTGCACATCCTTCTTTGTTCCACTCTTGATTTGTTGCTCCTTTGTACCTCTGTTTGTGTGCACCTCCATCTGTCTGCCCTTCTGTCTGTATGTACCTCCTTTGTACCTCCTTCTGTCTGTACCTTATTTTGTCTGTACATCCATCTTATAGAGGAGAACCAGAAGATTCAGCTCTTAGCTAAGGTCCAACACCTGTAAAGGTTCTTGCCTTCAAGTGAGTCTGAGAAGTACTCATTCTTCAGATGCATCCTCTCAGCCTCAATGTGTAGCTCCTCGGTTTCAGCCAAACAAATTCTTCTTTAATAAATTTTAGACAGCTTCATCTGAGCTGTGAAACATGAGAAATAATTAAATTTAATGAACTTAACTTTAAATACATTTCCTTATTTTTCAGATCTCAAGATCAAAATTTGACATTTGTTTTCAGCATTTATTTTTTCAGTTTCAACTATTTTTTTTTAAAAATACACAATAATTATGGCCCTTTCTTGGCTCCATAAATGATGTTAAATATTATGTTTGGCATGAAAGAAAGTCAGCATTTAAAACAGAATAATTTTCGAAGTGTTCAAAATGTTTTTACTGCCCGTGCTGTGGAGGAATTGAATATTTTTATTTGGCTGAATGTAAACAAGTTCAGAGAAAGTTAATATAGTTGGGACATATTCAGCAAAAATAATAAATGTGTGTGACCTGCAGAATGTATAGAAACCTTCTCTTTAATGAGCAGCTGTATGAAGCAGAAACCTGCAGTTCATTTCAAAGGTCTGTCTAATCTTCAGGACTGAGCATTTACAGCTGCTGGCATTCTTTTAGTAATGACTCCTGGAGTCTGCTGCATGGTTAGTGGTTCCTCTGTCGCTGTCATCCACCTCATGTAACCAAAATGGAAATAAAGTTTTTTCATTGATCTGCTGCTGGTCTCAAAAACAAGTTGTAATTTAAGGTTTTCTTCTTTCGGCTAGAAGTTTGGTGTAAAGTAGAGTTTTTATTTCTGTTAGCCTTTTTATGGTGATGAAGAGTGAAACGAAGGACTCTGCTTTCCTGCAGAGTTGCTGCAGATGCAAAATTTGTCAGTGTTTCCTACTGAGATGATAAACAGCCAGCCAGCTTTGCCACAAAGAGAGATTTTTTTCCTCTGTACTGAGAGACAGTCAGGTCTGTAGTGGGAACCTCTGAGCTCTGATTAACTTGTAGAAAGCTCATCATTAACACAATGTTCTGATGACCAGTCTTCCTCCATTAGTTCCTGCTGTCTGTGTTTAGAACTGAGCATTTGGTCCGTTGGGTCATGCCCTTTCTTGTGGTTAATATTTAGGAGGTGAAACACTGTGTCCATGACAACGCTGCAGGTTTATCAGATAATGCTTCGAACCTGATGATCTTCAGGAGTTGTTCCTTGGCTGTTTGTTTCATTTGCAGGTGGATGTAGTGTTGGACTCCAAACTAAGGTCCAACTCAGGAAAGTTGACCTTAAAGAGCAGTAATAAGTTGACCTTAAAGAGTAATAATAAGAGGTTGTTAAATTTTCAGAAATGTTAAGGAAAGCAGCTACAATACTTCTTTCATTTTTCCCATAATTCCTAAGTTATGTGGCTCATTGTATCCTTTGGTGAGTGCACAGTAGAATTAGCACCTCTACCTTCAAGGTTATAGTCAGCACAAACATTGTGGATTGCTACCTTGGGTTAAATAATGACTTTATCTGAATCTTCTTTCACCCTGACCTCTCATTCTTTGCCCTTACCCCTATGTTTCTAAATGGTTGGGTTTCTCAATTGTTTCCCCATAGAGGGTGGCTGGACTTACCTTTAGGGGCAATGTGGATTAAGGGGAGAGTGAAGGGAGCATGGTTTTGCAGCCCTTAAAGAGGTTTCAAAAGCACAGATGAAACTGATGGAATAGAAGGTTTGCTTGCTAACATAATAATAAATGGGAATATTTTCTAAATATACATGTTTTTAATTGCAATATATCCAATGTCATCTGTAGTCCAAAGCGTTCCAATATATTGTGTTTGGTGACACAGTTAATTGTTATTTATTATGTAAAAGAGCCCAGATTAAAATATGTCTCAAAATGTAACATTTCATGATTAATTTAAATTTGTTGTTTGAATCATATGATTGTTTTTGTTTGGTATCAATTTCAAATCCACTTAAGCATAAAATAATGAAATTAGTGACCTTACTCATTTGTAAGCTGATTTATCAGGCTGAACGAAGTAACTGAAAACAATTTACTGGATAACATAGCTGCCAAGTGCAGCTTTGAACACAGAACAACTACAACAATGCACCTGCTAATGTGACCCCATGTCAACTCATATCTTCATCCCATCCCAACAAGATGGATTGTTTATACCTGCATTATCCTTACAGCATGTATTTCTGTATATCATAGATTTGAGTAGCATCTAGGACTTTAAAATCAGAATCATTGTAAGTGGAGGGTGTTGCTTTGTCATCTGATGTGACAGATGCTACCAGGTTATTTAGTATTCCTACAAATCACAACGGCTCCAATTTTTTGCATGTTTCCAAAGAATATGCCAGACAAGCAAGCAAAAAACACAGTTTTGATAGATTCTAATAATCGAAATCATAAAGAATTAAAAACATAATCCCTCCATACATCACTCTGTGGTAGCAAAGGTTTTTAAATCTCGGAGCATCATTTTCCATATATGGTAAGAAAGAGTAGTCTAAACATCCTGCTCAAAACGAGATAAAAAAATGCAGTTTTGGAAAGTTTATCTATGTACAAACTCATCAGAATTTTATATATGCTTTCATTATCATATATTACTGTCAGTATATTAAGTTTGGAGACTAAAATACATCTGTGGTCAGATTAACACTCCATATATTTCAAATTTTTTAAAGATTTGTATATTTCTGTCTTTCTGTCTGTTGTATATGTCTGTCTTTTGAAACAATTATATACCATATAATATGTTTTGTAAGCATCTAAATCTAAATGCATTTTGGCACTAGGATGAGGAGTAGAGAAATTTGATTTAGCCTTATGATTCATCTAAGTGGTGTAGTTTGGAGATTCACTGGGTTGTTGAGTTGGTATAATATAGATTGGGTGGTGGATGGGTGGATTAGAGCAGCAGATGCTGTAGTGGTTGGTTATGGTGAAGGAGGACCTCCTTACCTCACCTATGCTAATGACCAGATACCTTATAGAGCAGTTGCAGTGAGCTTCCTCTGCAGAGTTGCTAGATTTTTCTTTAAAGACAAGGCAAGGCTTTCATAGCAGTATCACTGCACCTCTGCATCAAAAGGAGCCAGTTGCATGTTCTGTTATCTTTGAAAGCATCATTCCATGGACTCAATTAGCCTATGAGATATTGTAATAAATTGGTGTTTAGAGGACAATGCAACCGAAACCTTTAACCAAGTTTACTTTTATACTTTCTCTTTGTCCTGTAACTTAGAACATGCGGTGGTAGATCATTTCCGTTTTAAAAGTTCAGACATCATTGATTCAGTTGCTCCTATTAAGGTAAAGGTTATCTCTGTTAAAAAGAAATTTGCATGAAGAAATTCTCCACCGGTGAGACGTGAAAAAGGGCAGTGTTGAAAAGCCGAATGGAGGTGATGAAAGACTGGACAACAAGTTCACTTTCTCATCTTTCACATGCATGCTCAGTATGAGGGATTGCTGCAAAGTCAACGCCAGTGACTGTCCACTGTCTCTACATGCTCATCAGGGAGGAGGGAATGCTGCAAGTCTCTGACTGGATGCAATCTGCTGGGTTTCCTTAGACAGAAAAACGTTTTATCCAATTTGAATAAATAACTAACTCTGACTGCACTGTTCAATGGTTAGGACTAATTGGAATGTATGTACATGACTGTTGTGAAGTGCCTTGAGACAACATGTGTTGTGAATTGGCACTATATAAATAAAACTGAATTGAACTGAATTGAATTGAATCTAGAGAGACTTTGTTTTTAGAAATGATCGACAAAAGCATTAATAATGCTTGTGCCTTGTTTGCCGTGGTTGACAGGTTAAAAAATTATCCTGTGTCTGCCATTGTGGAGTTCTTCTTTACCCAGAAAATTCTAAAAATTAGAAGGCAACCCTGTACATCAATATCAAGTCCAGGATCAGTGTTGCGTCCAAACAAAACAAATTTTCACAGAATGACACGATTATACCAAATGAACTACAACAAGTTAGAAGAAATTATACCTCAACTAAGCTGCTATTCCTATTCTCGATATTTTACCCACAACTTTCTTTAAGAAAGTTTTGCTTGTCACAGCATCTGATTTGATTCAAACAAAACTCATCCCCTTTGTCAGGTGTTTCCCTGCCTTAAAAACAGTAATTACTAAACCACTGTTGAAAAAAGAACATTTTGAGCAAGTTGCTATTGCAAAATGAGAGCCCAATCTGAAATATTACATTCATTGGTACAGTTATTGAAAAAGCTGTGTTTCAACATTTAAATACCTTCCCAACAATGACCAGCTGCTTTGACGTCATCCTCTCAGGTTTCAGTGATCACCACAGGACTGCCCTTGTCAAGGTGTTCAATGACATCCACATAAATGCAGACTGTGGAAGAACCAGACTGCTGGTATTATGGGACCTCAGCGCAACATTCGACACTGTTGATCATGGCACATTACTGAAGCAACTAGGTCAGACGTTCTAATACAGCATTTGACTGGTTTGAGTCTTACTTGAAAGACAGAAACTTTTTTGTGTCAAAACAAAACTTTACATTAGAAACCACAAAAATCACATGCTGGGTTCCCCAAGGTTCCATCTTGGGGACCCACCTATTCAATATTTACATGCTTTCCTAGCTCATGTCGGGGAAGGACTGTGGGTCGGACCAAAGCGCAGACAAGAGCTCGGTAGCTGCATCATAGTTACTTCCTTGTTTATTCATAAAAGTCCAAAATGTAACAAAACACACTGCAGGGATGAAACAAGGACAAGATCAAAACTTGCGCAAACCTGCAGGTACTCATAGCAAGGCATAGCATAGTCCAAACGAAGCATAGATAACCTAAGCGTAGCATAAACGAAGCATGAACAAAGCATAGACATAGAAACGTAGCATAGAAACGTAGCATAAACGAAGCATAGACATCACCGACATAGAAACAAAGAACCAGCGACGAACTAAACAAACAGAACAACTAATATACACAGAGCACAGAGAGGGGAACAAAAGGCAGGTAATCAAAGAAACAGGGAACAGGTGTGACAAGGAACAGGTGAAACAAATGCAAAGGCTGAGGATGGGTGAAAGGACTAAAACAGAAAACACAAACTAAGCAAGAGAATAAATCAGAGGAGGAAATAAAGAACTAGAATAACTATGAACTAAAGTAAACAGAGAAACTAGAGGGGAACATAGAAACAATAACCTAAGAAATAAACAAAGAGCCATAAGGAGAATCAAAATTACAAAATAAACCAACAAGTCCAAAATGTCACTCCATGACATAACCCCCTCCTCAAGGTCGGATTCCAGACGACCACTTGGAGACTAAAACAAAAGTTCAAAACAACCCAACCAGGGCGGGCGGAGGGCCCCCCGGAAGGAGGGCAAGAGTCCAAAACACAAACCACCAAACCAGGGTGGGCGGAGGGGAGCCTTGGGAGGAGGGCCAGAGTCCAAAACAAAAATAACTCCCAATAAACAAAACAACAAAACCAAAGTCCATAATCTCCAGGGGCGCATAACAAAATCCAGGAGGCCGATGATCCGGAGGCCGGCAGTGACGAAGTAGCCAGCGAAGTGGTTGATGATCCGGAGGCCGGCAGTGACGAAGTAGCCATCGAAGTGGTTGATGATCCGGAGGCCGGCAGTGACGAAGTAGCCATCGAAGTGGTTGATGATCCGGAGGCCGGCAGTGACGAAGTAGCCATCGAAGTGGTTGATGATCCGGAGGCCGGCAGTGACGAAGTAGCCATCGAAGTGGTTGATGATTCGGAGGCCGGCAGTGACGAAGTAGCCAGCGATGAAGGAGCTGATGTCTCGGAGGTCTGCGGCGAGGATGCAGGCGCCTCGGAGGTCTGCGGCGAGGATGCAGGCTGCCTGGAGTCTGACAGCGGAGATGCCAGGCAAACCCACGAAGCGAGGAGTCAAGCAGTGTATGACGTGGCGAGATCCTCAGAGACTTGGCCCTGGCGTCCAACTTGGACCCAGGCAGAAACCCTGAATCTTGGCCCTGGCGTCCAACTTGGACCCAGGCAGAAACCCTGAATCTTGGCCCTGGCGTCCAACTTGGACCCAGGCAGAAACCCTGAAGACTTGGCCCTGGCGCCCAACTTGGACCCAGGCAGACACCCTGAAGACTTGGCCCTGGCGTCCGGTTCGGAGTCAGGCAAAGAGTCAGGCAAAGAGTCAGGCAAAGAGTCAGGCAAAGAGTCAGGCTCTGGTGTGTCAATCAAAGTCAAAAAGTCAGTCCGTATCTCCAGTAACACCCCCCAGAGGAAACTGGGCAGGTGCTCAGGACCAGGTCTTGGAGACAGCCCATCCATGGGCTCCACCGAAGCATGGTGTGGGAATGGAGGCAGCCCGCCCACGGGCTCCTCCGTGTCATGACGAGGCTCTGTAGACCCGGCGGCGGCCGGCTGAGGCTCTGTAGATCCGGCGACGGCCGGCTGAGGCTCTGTAGATCCGGCGGCGGCCGGCTGAGGCTCTGTAGATCAGGCGGTGGCCGGCTGAGGCTCTGTAGATCCGGCGGCGGCCGGCTGAGGCTCTGTAGATCCAGCGGCGGCCGGCTGAGGCTCTGTAGGCTTAGCTGCATGCTGTGAGTCCAGAGGCATGGCTGCCTTAACGGCCACGAGAAGAGGATCGAAGGGACCTCCAGCGGAGAGTGGAGCTGGAGCGTCTAGCCATCCCTCTGCAAGAAACTCATCTAGTAAGATAGTGTGCACGTCAACCAGATCCTGAGGATTGCTAATCAAGTGAGGAACACACTCTAGGCAACGTGACTTCATAAGTTCCTTCTTGATCTCCTGCAACCCGGCCTGAACCCATGGCGGAGCAGGAGGTCGCACCGACGACCGGAGACTAGCAGAGGGCATGACGAGCTCAGGTGCTGCTACTGCTGCTGCTACTGCTGCAGACGTGGCAAGCTCAGGCGCTGCTGTTGCTGCAGCTGTGGACGTGACGAGCTCAGGCGTTGCTGCTGCTGCGGACGTGACGAGCTCAGGCGTTGCTGCTGCTGCGGACTGCTTGTGGCGCCGGCGACATCTCCGACGAGATGGGGCAGGCTCCGAACTGGGAGAGTGCGCTGCAGGCAACTCTGGCTCCAAAAACGAGGAGGAAAAGTAGACTGGAGCCAGTGACTTACTCCGGGGATGAGGAGAGGGTCTGTGACGCAGCGGACCGGTACCCGGAAGAGGCCTAGCCAGTCTTGTGCCCCAAAACGGTGACCGCTGCTCTCTCTCCTCCTGATCCTGACGTGCGCTCTTCTCCGCGGCACGTCGGAAATACTCAAACAAGATAATCATCTCCGGTTCTGCTTGGTCCTCTTTTTGGCTGGTTCCTAATGTCGGGAAAGGACTGTGTGTCGGACCAAAGCGCAGACAAGAACTCGGTAGCCGCATCATAGTTACTTCCTTGTTTATTCATAAAAGTCCAAAATGTAACAAAACACACTGCAGGGATGAAACAAGGACAAGATCAAAACTTGCGCAAACCTGCAGGTACTCATAGCAAGGCATAGCATAGTCCAAACGAAGCATAGATATCCTAAGCGTAGCATAAACGAAGCATGAACAAAGCATAGACATAGAAACGTAGCATAGAAACGTAGCATAAACGAAGCATAGACATCACCGACATAGAAACAAAGAACCAGCGACGAACTAAACAAACAGAACAACTACAGGTCCTTCTCAAAATATTAGCATATTGTGATAAAGTTCATTATTTTCCATAATGTCATGATGAAAATTTAACATTCATATATTTTAGATTCATTGCACACTAACTGAAATATTTTAGGTCTTTTATTGTCTTAATACGGATGATTTTGGCATACAGCTCATGAAAACCCAAAATTCCTATCTCACAAAATTAGCATATTTCATCCGACCAATAAAAGAAAAGTGTTTTTAATACAAAAAACGTCAACTTTCAAATAATCATGTACAGTTATGCACTCAATACTTGGTCGGGAATCCTTTTGCAGAAATGACTGCTTCAATGCGGCGTGGCATGGAGGCAATCAGCCTGTGGCACTGCTGAGGTCTTATGGAGGCCCAGGATGCTTCGATAGCGGCCTTTAGCTCATCCAGAGTGTTGGGTCTTGAGTCTCTCAACGTTCTCTTCACAATATCCCACAGATTCTCTATGGGGTTCAGGTCAGGAGAGTTGGCAGGCCAATTGAGCACAGTGATACCATGGTCAGTAAACCATTTACCAGTGGTTTTGGCACTGTGAGCAGGTGCCATGTCGTGCTGAAAAATGAAATCTTCATCTCCATAAAGCTTTTCAGCAGATGGAAGCATGAAGTGCTCCAAAATCTCCTGATAGCTAGCTGCATTGACCCTGCCCTTGATAAAACACAGTGGACCAACACCAGCAGCTGACACGGCACCCCAGACCATCACTGACTGTGGGTACTTGACACTGGACTTCTGGCATTTTGGCATTTCCTTCTCCCAGTCTTCCTCCAGACTCTGACACCTTGATTTCCGAATGACATGCAGAATTTGCTTTCATCCGAAAAAAGTACTTTGGACCACTGAGCAACAGTCCAGTGCTGCTTCTCTGTAGCCCAGGTCAGGCGCTTCTGCCGCTGTTTCTGGTTCAAAAGTGGCTTGACCTGGGGAATGTGGCACCTGTAGCCCATTTCCTGCACACGCCTGTGCACGGTGGTTCTGGATGTTTCTACTCCAGACTCAGTCCACTGCTTCCGCAGGTCCCCCAAGGTCTGGAATCGGCCCTTCTCCACAATCTTCCTCAGGGTCCGGTCACCTCTTCTCGTTGTGCAGCGTTTTCTGCCACACTTTTTCCTTCCCACAGACTTCCCACTGAGGTGCCTTGATACAGCACTCAGGGAACAGCCTATTCGTTCAGAAATTTATTTCTGTGTCTTACCCTCTTGCTTGAGGGTGTCAATAGTGGCCTTCTGGACAGCAGTCAGGTCGGCAGTCTTACCCATGATTGGGGTTTTGAGTGATGAACCAGGCTGGGAGTTTTAAAGGCCTCAGGAATCTTTTGCAGGTGTTTAGAGTTAACTCGTTGATTCAGATGATTAGGTTCATAGCTCGTTTAGAGACCCTTTTAATGATATGCTAATTTTTTTGAGATGGGAATTTTGGGTTTTCATGAGCTGTATGCCAAAATCATCCGTATTAAGACAATAAAAGACCTGAAATATTTCAGTTAGTGTGCAATGAATCTAAAATATATGAATGTTAAATTTTCATCATGACATTATGGAAAATAATGAACTTTATCACAATATGCTAATATTTTGAGAAGGACCTGTAATATACACAGAGCACAGAGAGGGGAACAAAAGGCATGTAATCAAAGAAACAGGGAACAGGTGAAACAAATACAAAGGCTGAGGATGGGTGAAAGGACTAAAACAGAAAACACAAACTAAGCAAGAGAATAAATCAGAGGAGGAAATAAAGAACTAGAATAACTGTGAACTAAAGTAAACAGAGAAACTAGAGGGGAACATAGAAACAATAACTTAAGAAATAAACAAAAAGCCATAAGGAGAATCAAAATTACAAAATAAACCAACAAGTCCAAAATGTCACTCCATGACAGCTCAGATTATAAGAAACCACAAAATAAGTTACCATAACTACGGATATGACACACAACTCTATATTACAATGTTGGGTGACTTTGAGCCCTTTCAAGCATTTGGTGGGAACATAGAACAAATTACAAAGACAAAGGGACAGTCCTGCAACCATCTCCCACGATGCCCCCCAACAGCTGCAGCCACAATCCACCACCCCCACCTCCCCAACCTCAAGAGGGGCCTTGGCACCTCCAACCCCCACCAGCCCCCTACCCACGCCGAGGACGGCTCTTTCCATCCAGGAGAGGGACGTCAACAAACTCTTCAGGAGACAGAACCCCCGGAAAGCTGCTGGTCCGGATTCTGTCTCACCAGCCAGCCTGAAGCACTGCGCTGATCAGCTGTCTCCAGTCTTCACAGACATTTTTAACACCTCACTGGAGACATGTCATGTGCCAGCCTGCTTCAAGTCCTCCACCATCGTCCCTGTTCCCAAGAAGCCAAGGACCACAGGGCTTAATGACTTCAGACCCGTCGCCCTGACCTCTGTGGTGATGAAGTCCTTTGAGCGCCTTGTGCTCTCACACCTAAAAGACATCACCGACCCCCTCCTGGACCCCCTGCAGTTTGCCTACAGAGCCAACAGGTCTGTAGATGATGCAGTCAACCTAGCCCTTCACTTCATCCTCCGGCACCTGGACTCCACAGGAACCTATGCCAGGATCCTGTTTGTGGATTTCAGCTCTGCCTTCAACACCATCGTCCCAGCTCTGCTCCAGGAGAAGCTCTCCCAGCTGAGTGTGCCCGACTCCACCTGCAGGTGGATCACTGACTTCCTGTCTGACAGGAAGCAGCGCGTGAGGCTGGGGAAGCACGTCTCTGACTCCCTGACCATCAGCACCGGTTCCCCCCAAGGCTGTGTTCTCTCTCCTCTGCTCTTCTCCCTGTACACCAACAGCTGCACCTCCAGTCACCAGTCTGTCAAGCTTCTGAAGTTTGCGGACGACACCACCCTGATCGGACTCATCTCTGATGGTGATGAGTCTGCGTACAGATGGGAAGTGGACCATCTGTTGGACTGGTGCAGCCAGAACAGCCTTGAGCTCAACGCTCTAAAGACAGTGGAGATGGTTGTGAACTTCAGGCAGAACCCAGCCCCACCTGCCCCCATCACCCTCTGTGACTCCACAATTGACACTGTGGAATCTTTCCGCTTCCTGGGAACCATCATCTCCCAGGATCTCAAGTGGGAGCCAAACATCAGCTCCCTCATCAAGAAAGCCCAGCAGAGGATGTTCTTCCTGCGGCAGCTGAAGAAATTCAACCTGCCAAAGACTATGATGGTGCACTTCTACACAGCCATCATTGAGTCCATCCTCACCTCCTCCATCACCATCTGGTACGCCGCTGCTACAGCCAAGGATAAGGGCAGGCTGCAGCGTGTCATTCGGTCTGCTGAGAAGGTGATTGGCTGCAGTCTACTGTCGCTCCAGGAACTGTACACCTCCAGGACCCTGAAGCGGGCAGGGAAGATTCTGGCTGATCCCTCCCACCCCGGTCACAGACTCTTTGAAACTCTCCCCTCTGGCAGGAGGCTGCGGTCCATCCGGACCAAAACCTCACGCCACAAGAACAGTTTTTTCCCATCTGCCACCAGCCTGGTTAACAAAGCCCGGAAACCACCCTGACATTCCCCCTTTCCCCCACACCCCCCCTTTTTTTGCTGACAGGACACCTGTAACCTGTAACTCTATGTGTTACATTAACGCTCAGCTTGGACTCCTGCTTTACTTGCACAATGATCACCTGCACTGTTGTATTGCTCTTGCATCTTATACTGCTCTATATTTACTCTCACTCACTTAAAACTGTGCACTTATATTTATATTATATTGTAGATATGTTTGTACTGTTTAATTTGTACTGTATTGCACCGACTACGCCAAAACAAATTCCTTGTATGTCCAAAAACGTACTTGGCAATAAAGCTTTTCTGATTCTGATTCTGATTCTGATTCTGATTAATACATGGATATGCCATGATTTTCTTCAGCTGAATAAAAACAAAACTGAAGTGATTATTTTTAGACTAAAGGAGGAGCGATCAAGAGTCGGCACATAGCTTCTGTTGCTCCAGCTAGAAACCACAGATCAGGCCCGAAATATGGGTGTAATGATGGACTCAGGCCTGAACCTCCAGAGGCACATAAAGATAATTAGTCGGCTTTCCTGAAGAACATTTCCAAGATTAAAGGACTAATGTCCCAGCAAGATCTCGAAAAACTCATCCATGCATTTATCCTTAGTCACATTGATTATTGCAACAGTGTCTTCACAGGTCTGCATTAAAAGTCAGACAGCTGCAGCTGCAGCTGATCCAGAAGGCTGCTGGTCCTCAGTAAAATTAAAAAAGTAGAACACATCACCCAAGTTCTGAAGTCCCTAAACTGGCTTCCTGTACCTCAGAGAATAGACTTTAAAATATTCCTGCTATTTCATAAATAACTGAATGGTTTAGGAAAAAAATACATTGAAGATTTGTTGTCATTATATGTACCTTCCAGACCATGCAGGTCTACTTTGTGTCCACAAAATCAGAACCAAACATAGAAAAGCAGCATTCAGTTCTCATGCTCCATTAATCTGAAAAAACTTACAGAAAACTGCAAAAATGTTGAAATGTTGACTAGGTGTTCTATTTAAATTATTAACTAAAACCTTCTTAATTTTTGGTCTGTAGTCCAACATTTCTTTACTATACCACTGCAATGTCAGTCAGTCATTTTCTGCCACTTATTCCATAGTGGGTCATGGGGAAGCTGGTGCCTATCTCCAGCAGTCTATGGGCAGGAGGCAGGGTACACCCTGGACAGGTCGCCAGTCCATCACAGTGCAACACACTCATTCATACACCTAAGGGCAATTTAGAGTGACCAATTAACAGGCATGTCTTTGGACTGTGGGAGGAAGCCAGAGTACCTGGTGAGAACCCACGCATGCACGGGGAGAACATGCAAACTCCATGCAGAAAGACCCCCAGCTGGGAATCAAACCCAGAACCTTCTTACTACAAGGCAACGGTGCTACCAACTGCACCACCATGCAGCCTACCACTGCAATGTATTTTTTATAATTTCTTTCCTTACGTTTTCATAATGTAAAGTGTTTTGAATTGTCTTGTTACTGAAATGTGGTATACAAATAAACTTGACTTGTCATGACTGACTGTGTTCATTTCCTCTCAGATTTGTACCGGTTTTGTGAAATGCACCTAATGGCTGCCCATGAGCATCAACTGACCTAGACTATTCAAATTTCATTATAGAATACCATGTTTTGTTCTGCATTATTGCTTTCATTTTATTTTTATTTATTTTATTTATATACTTTATATACCTTATATACTCTCATTTGTCCATTATTATATGAATTCGCTTGTTTATTTTAAAAATGTTCATAATGCTCTGGAAATGTGTGCACAACTCTGTAACAGAAAAACCAGAAAAAAAATCAAAAACACAAAAACAAAATGTGTCACGGACAGCATGTTCTGTGTTAAGGGTTAATGGCATTAAACATCTGAGACACGTTTTGATAAAAACACCGCAGTCCAAATATATCAGGCTCCTGATCAAACTTGGAGCCTCATCAGATTTGCTCTGATACTACGCTCAGCTTGTTTGTTATATTTATAGCCGAATTTGAGGTCAGTGTGTTACATAAGAGTCTTGTTTGGTAACATGATCCTCCCACTGAAAACACACCATGATGCTGGTGTGTTACTGAACCTGCAGTCAAAAGATCTTTGTCTAGTTTTATATCTGGAAGAATGGTTCTTGTATTGTGCACTGTTTCAGCAGAACAAACATGATCTCTTCAGTGGGAAAATATCGTTTGAAAAAATTCAAAATAAACTAAGTTAATGTAGAAATGTCCTCCATCAGTCAGAGTTGGATATGTTCTATTATGAAGATGCTGTGAGAATAAATGTAGTTCCACCTCCTCATTAGATTCCACCTGACCTTTTCAGAGCAGCTGCAGACCAGCTTCCGTCACGTTGTGTCTTCAGGTCCTTTCAAACCTTTGTGTTGTGGTGCTGGACTTACTAAGACCCAACAACAACCCTCCAGATGGCTGGTCCTGTGTTGGTGGGCGGCAGCGAGCAGTGCGAAACAACTGATGACATTTATGTCCAAAAAAAAACCTGCTGGGTGGATAACACACATGCCGAGTCTAAGAGCACGTCCTCACAAAGTGAGAGGCGTCTTTCTGTCGGGTTTTATATTAGAGCCCGATTAGATAATTATCTAATCAATCTTAAAGGGACTGGTGTAAGAGAAGAGTCTGCTGTGGGCGGCTCAAGTTCAAACTGGCAGATTCTTTGAATGCATTATAACTGCTTGTGTGTGTGTGTGTGTGTGTAGCCTTGTATGTCTGTTTTTGTCAAGACTAGTTTCATTGTTGGACCCTGTGAGGACATTTTCCTTTAAAACTTGGACTGGTTTAAGTTGGTTTTAGGATTCAGTTCTGTCATGTGGTTTAAAAACGATCATAGTGCAGAGATTGACTGTGGCAAAACTGAGCTATTTAATGATGAACAAAAAGGAGAGCTTAAAGGGGAATTGCAGGAAGAGCAGGACACGAAGCAAGTAGTGTAACAGGCAGTGCAACAGACAATCTAACAGAGTAACGCAAGAATCCTGCAATGAACACTAAAAAATAACGAGCTTAAATACTGAGGCAGGGGTGGAAAATGACAAAAGAACCAGAAGAGCAAATAAGTGGAGATGTGAAACAGCTATGGCAGAATGAAGGCAATGAAGCTGAGGGTGGAAGAATGATTAAGACAAAGGGAGCTGAACTAAGACACAAAAAACTACTAATCAAGGTGAAAAGACTAACACTGAACTAAGACAATCCAAATGCACAAAGAGCAGAACACAAGAATAAACTAAGAAACTTAAACAACGGAATTAACTAAAATGGAAAAACCTTCTGACAGTGATGACCACAGAGAAATGAACTTATGTCAAGACATATAGAACATAAATAAGCGACAATGATGATGAGATGATGGTAAACAAAGATAAAATGAAGCTACCTCATGAAGACCATCATTGTTTAAACCCTCGTACTCGTACTCGTCATCTTCTGCTTATCCGGGACCGGGTCACGGGGGCAGCAGACTCAGCAGAGACGCCCAGACGTCCCTCTCCCCAGACACCTCCTCCAGCTCCTCCGGGTGGAGCCCAAGGCGTTCCCAGGCCAGCCGAGAGACATAGTCCCTTCAGCGTGTCCTGGGCCGTCCCCTGGGCCTCCTCCCAGTGGGATGTGCTTGGAACACCTTCCGAGGAAGGCGTCCAGGAGGCATCCGGTATAGATGCCAGAGCCACCTGAACTGGCTCCTCTCGATGTGGAGGAGCAATGGCTCTACTGCGAGCCCCTCCTGGATGGCCGAGCTCCTCACCCTATCTCTAAGGGAGTGCCCGGCCACCAGGAGGAAGCTCATTTCAGCCGCTTGTATCCGGGATCTCGTTCTTTCGGTCGTGACCCAAAGTTCATGGCCATAGGTGAGGGTAGGAACATAGACCGACCGGTAAATTGAGAGCTTTGCTTTTCGGCTCAGCTCTCTCTTCACCACAACGGACCGGCACAGTGCCCCCATTACTGCGGCAGCCGCACCGATCCATCTGTCGATCTCCCGCTCCATTTTTCCCCCACTTGTGAACAGGACCCCGAGATACTTAAACTCCTCCACTTGAGGCAGGAACTCCCCTCCAACCTGAAGAGGACAGGCCACCCTTTTCCGGTCGAGTACCATGGCCTCGGACTTGGAGGAGCTGATCTTCATCCCAGCCGCTTCACACTCGGCTATGAACCGCCACAGCGCATGCTGTAGGTCTTGGCTAGAGGGGGCCAGCAGGACCACATCATCTGCAAAAAGAAGAGACGAAATCCACTGGTCCCCAAACCAGACCCCCTCCGGCCCTTGACTGCATCTAGAAATCCTGTCCATAAAAGTTATGAACAGGACCGGTGACAAAGGGCAGCCCTGCCGGAGTCCAACATGCACCGGGAACAGGTCCGACTTAGTGCCGGCAATGCAGACCAAACTCCTGCTCCGCTCGTACAGGGACTGGATGGCCCCTAATAAAGGGCCCCCGATTCCATACTCCTGGAGCACCCCCCACAGGGCATCACGAGGGACAAAGTCGAATGCTTTCTCCAGGTCCACAAAACACATGTGAACCGGTTTGGCAAACTCCCATGAACCCTCGAGCACCCTGTAGGGGGTATAGAGCTGGTCCAGTGTTCCACGGCCGGGACAAAAACCACACTGCTCCTCCTGAAGCCGAGGTTCGACTATCGGCCAGACTCTCCTCTCCAATACCCTGGCGTAGGCCGTACCAGGGAGGCTGAGGAGTGTGAGCCCCCTGTAGTTGGAACACACCCTCCGGTCCCCCTTCTTATGAAGGGGGACCACCACCCCAGTCTGCCAGTCCAGAGGCACTGTCCCTGACCACCACGCAATGTTGAAGAGGCGTGTCAACCATGACAGCCCAACAACATCCAGAGATTTGAGGTACTCAGGGCGGATCTCATCCTCCCCCGAAGCCTTGCCACCGCAGAGCTTTTTAACCACCTCGGTGACTTCAGCCTGGGTGATGAAAGAGTCCAACCCCGAGTCACCAGCCTCGGTTTCCACCACGGAATGCGTGATGGCAGGATTGAGGAGATCCTCGAAGTACTCCTTCCACCGCCCGATAATGTCCTCAGTCGAGGTCAGCAGCCTCCCACCCCCACTATGAACAGTGTTGGCGAAGCACTGCTTCCCTCTCCTGAGGCGTCGGACGGTGTGCCAGAATTGCTTCGAGGCCAACCGGTAGTCCTTCTTCATGGCCTCACCAAACTCCTCCCAGGCCCGAGTTTTTGCCTCTGCCACAGCCCGGGCCGCAGCACGCTTGGCCTCAGCCGCCTCAGGAGTCCCACAAGCCAATCACAGCCAATAGGACTCCTTCTTCAGCTTGACAGCATCCCTTACTCCCGGTGTCCACCACCAGGTTCTGGGATTGCCGCCGCGACAGGCACCGCAGACCTTACAGCCGCAGCTACGGGCAGCAGCATCGACAATAGATGCGGAGAACATGGTCAACTCGGACTCTATATCTCTAACATCCCCCGGGATCTGGTCAAAGCTCTCCCGGAGGTGGGAGTTGAATACATCCCTGGCCGAGGGTTCCGCCATGCGTTCCCAGCAGACCCTCACTATGGGCTTGGGCCTGCCAAGTCTGTCCAGCTTTCTCCTCCTCCAGCGGATCCAACTCACCACCAGGTGGTGATCAGTGGACAGCTTAGCCCCTCTCTTCACCCGAGTGTCCATAACATACGGCCGAAGGTTTGATAATACGACAACAAAGTCGATCTTCAACCTCCTGCCTAGGATGTCCTGGTGCCAAGTGCACTGATGGACACCCTTATGTTTGAACATGGTGTTCATTATGGACAATCCGTGACTAGCACAGAAGTCCAATAAGAAAACACCGCTCGGATTCAGATTGGGGAGGCAATTCCTCCCGATCACGCCTTTCCAGGTGTCACTGTCGTTTCCCACGTGGGCGTTGAAGTCCCCCAGCAGAATAATGGAGTCCCCGGGAGGGGCACTATCCAGCACCCCCGACAGGGACACCAAGAAGGCCGGGTACTCCGCACTACCGCTTGGCCCGTAGGCCGAGACGACAGTCAGAGACCTATCCCCAACCCGAAGGCGCAGGGATACGACCCTCTCATCCACTGGGGTAAACCCCATCACGAGACGGCTGAGCCGTTGGCAACAAGCAAACCCACAACAGCCCGCCGCCTCTCCCCGTGGGCCACTCCAGAGTAGAAGAGAGTCCAACCCCTCTCAAGGAGATGGGTTCCAGAGCCCACACTGTGCATGGAGGCGAGCCCGACTATTTCTAGTCGATATCTCTCGACCTCCCGCACAAGCTCAGGCTCCTTCCCCCCCAGCGAGGTGACATTCCACGTCCCTAGAGCCAGCCTAAGCATCCGGGGATCGGGCCGCTGAGGTCTCCAGCTTCGTCCGCCACCCAATCCTCTTTGCACCATTTGCATTGTTTAAACCACTCATCGAAATAAAGTTTTTCTTAACTTTAGAACCCAAAACAAATTGACCATCCTCAAGGATTAGACGCTTGTTAGCACCATTAGCACACCACAAAGCAAAACACAATAAAATAAACAAAACTTAAAGTGTTTGTTGTAAATTAATTTTCTCTGCCCAAACAAAACCCCTTACATGAGCTGTTCTGGTGAACATGAGGATAGGAGGTCCAAAAAGGAGAAGAAAAGCTGTGGGCAGCTCTCAGCAGCAGCTGGGAGGGAAAGCTTCTTCTCAAACTGCCTGTTTCAGGCGTGCAGGGGAAAAACTGTTCTTCCTTTCTTTTTGGGGAATCTTTGGTTCAGATTTCTTTACCAAAGAAGCTCAGACAGAAAGGTTTAATACAGCTTGTCTTAATTCTGACCAGGATACCATCATCGGATGCATGAATAACACACCGTACTTTTGGGATCCAAGGTTCTTCGTAGAAGTAGTCTGAGTCAGCCAGCAAATTCAGACATCTACATGCGTTTCTCCCTGATGCTGCTCTAGTGAAGAGCTGCAGGAAAGAGGAAATAGGGTTATTCATCAGAGTTTTGTTATTGCTGTGCATTCTGGGATTCATAGTTTTACCAGTCTCTTTTTTGTGTTGTCCAGATGTTGTTCTCCATACATGGCTGGGCCCAACAGCTACAGGTCCTTCTCAAAATATTAGCATATTGTGATAAAGTTAATTATTTTCCATAATGTAATGATGAAAATAAAAGACCTGAAATATTTCAGTTAGTGTGCAATGAATCTAAAATATATGAATGTTAAATTTTCATCATTACATTATGGAAAATAATGAACTTTATCACAATATGCTAATATTTTGAGAAGGACCTGTATAACCTGAGTGTCCCCTGTACTGAAAGGCTCATCTAAATGATAGAAACAACTTTTTCTACCTCAATAAGACCCAATTCCCACTTTAAGCAGTTATATGAAAAGTACATAAAAAGACACTAAGGATGCATAGCCGGAAAAACACACAGCAAAGACACTATTTTGCCCATACAATCAAGTTTTCAATAATTCTGCTCACACAATCAACCTTTTGAATTAAAGCCAGTTGTGTCACTGTTTTGTCTTTCACAACTCCAAAAATAAAGGATACAGACTCTAGAATTTAGACAATGTGTGCTGCTTTCACTACTCTTCATCTTCTGAACAAGTGTTAACATTGTGTGTAAGCACGCAAACACTGCATAAACGCTTAGGGGTTGTGTCACTACACAAACAAAAATAGAACCATATATTATTCTCCCCTTGTATAAAAAGCATTTACTTTTTTTCTGTTCATTTTTTACCTTGTTGGGTTAACCAGATCATTCACATCATACACTGACAGCGGTGAGCTACAATGCAGGCAATTAGTGTGTTCAAACTGTCTTGCCCAAGGGCACAACGACTGAGACAGACAGAGCGGGGTTGGAACCGGCAACCCACCAGTTACAAGACAAAGGAGTTGGCTCAAATTCAGAACTTTTCTTTTCCTTTTATGCCCTTTTTTCAAACATCTAAACACAAAGTAAAAGTCATGTTTCAACAAGTCAACAGATTATAAACGTAGTCTATTTGGAGGAATTGTTGAATTCTCTGCCCTGCCCAACATTGCCGGTGAATCTTTGGAGTTGTTCCAAATGTATCAGGGCTCTCTGTGACAACATCCTGAGCAATACTAGCACAAGAGTTCGAGATTTGTCGTGATTTTGCTATTGGTTCTGCATCCAAAAGCTAATCCACGTGACCCCTCCAAGTAGTCTGTTGTCCAATCTCCATAGAATATGTGAGCGGTCCCAGTCTAGATGTTATCCTGTCAGGTGTCCATTTATCACCTCTGTAATCCCATGGCAAGATCTCTTGTATAACCTCAACGCTTCTCACGGATGTTGTTGGTAAGTGACTGAACTGTTTGTTTTGAATATCTCTTCGTAGATCTGGTTTCAAAAGATCAATGTGGAACCTGAGGTTTCAATTCATAAAGAGCATTGCAAGTGTTTGTAGCATTCTCTGTAGGAACAGAGTTTCTGTGACTGAATAAAAAACTGTCCATCTTGTGTTGAAGGGAAATGTCCTGTTTCTTTAAAACCTAGAAAGATCTTATGGAACTGTTTGGACAAACATCCCTGCTGGAAGGTGAGGAGCTAATTAAAAATGCTTGATGCCATTTTTCCTCACAAACAACTTAAATTGTTTTAGGTTGTTTATTGTTCACAATTTGTTCAGAGATTCAGTTATGGGAGAAAATGGACCTGAGCAATGCTACAGTTTCATCTGAAGTAGTAGACTTCATCAACTACGATTAGGAACATGGGGTTAAAGATGGGCCAAGCAAAGTCAATTTGTATTCTTTGCAATGGGGCAGATGACCACTCCCAATAATGAAGGAATGCTCGTTGTAGCTCTTTCAGGTCCTTCTGGCATCAAGGAACATTAATTAGTTGTTTTTTTTAATAATTTGTTTTTGTCTATCCCTGGCCACTAGACATGTCTACAGGCCAGGTTATCCATTTAGACTGTCCTGAGATGTCCCTCAAAAAGAGTATACAAAACTCTGGTGCATAGTTTTGGTGGGACTACCAAGCGAAATCCACAAAGCAAGGTTTCATAGCACACAGAAAGTTGCTCATGTCAAGCTGAAAACTCTGGGAACATTGGGTGTACCATGAGCTAGTCATCCTTACATTGTTATTTCAATGATGCAGTGAAGTTTGGTTCCTTTAAATTCAATGTCCTACTGGTGGGCTCATAGGAATAGTGCCCCACACTATAAACGTGCAGCAATGACCACATGGATCACTTTGCGGGGCTCAGAAATTGCCACACGTGGTTGGAGGTCTGTCACAAGAGTAACCCATTTTCTGTAAAGGTAATGGTCAAATTACTTGCTTACATCGTGTGTAATCGTGCTCAAGCTGCATAAACCCTTAGAGAGTGTGTCACTACACAAATAAAAATAGATCCATACATTACAATTACCTTTGCTGTTTTATGGTCATAATCCATGTTAAAGCATATATTTCCACTCAGTTCCTGTGATCCATTATTCCTGACTATGTTTGGCTTTTTTTGTCAACTAGATACCGTGTAGAAAGCCTAGAAGCTACATTTCCTCGCTTTATGGCGAATCCATTTCCCTCTCAGTAATTGGTGTTAGCTGACAGGTAAGTCTCAATATTTGACTCCTGGCTACCTGGATCAAAAACCTCTATGTCTTTAGCAAGGGATTCAAGCTGTTTGAAATGGACACCATGCTCCCAAGGTGAACCATGTCCATCTGAGAAGTCATGCTGGTTAGGTTCATGAAATGGTGGAAGAAAACAAGTTTTCTCATGATTTAAATGAGAGCTTTCTAATGAATGGACTCGTGCGAGTGGTGGTGGGTCAGGTTGGATTGATTCACCTGAGAACCATGTGCATCTCTCCTGGCCCCTAGGGGTCGACACAGAGTGATAAAGGAGGGTGCCGATCAGGCCGGAACGGTGCTCCTTCCACCTAGTTGGACCACTTGTGCACTTGGTCATCTTTATGGTTGTTCACTGCAATGGGATTTGGCAGGACACCACTGGAGACCATCTGACTTCCAACACTTTTGTTAAGGTCTGTGGAAGTAAGTTGAACACTGACTAAATTTAGGAAGGGGAGACTCTGACCTAGGTGCTGAATGCCTGCTGTCTGAGTCTGCCCCCTGCTGTGGCTGCTGTGAGTGAAAATGCAAATCAGGTACCTGCTTTTGGGATGAAGCTTTCTTGAGCTCATCTGCCTTCAGGTCCACTAACTTTGTTTCAGCTTTCTTGGTCCTCTGCTTTTGAGAGCTCAAGTTTTGCAGCATTCTCTCTTTGAAAAGTCATCTGATGGTCAGTCTGTAACTGAAAATATCTTTTAGCTTCCAGTTGTGATTTCTGCTGATACAACAAGGTAAGCTGATAAAGAACATCTGAAATCAGAGCATCTCTAGTCGGATACTTAATGAAGTTTACCAACTCCTGAATCCTCTCATCACATGTGGCAAGGTCAAACTGATTTAAAGCATCCCGCTCATCTGGAGACAAAACGGATGAGATTAGCAACAACAACTTTCTGCATCTCCACGTCTGCTGAATGCATAATAGAGTTTGATTCCATCATTCTGGCAGATACTACAAAACAACAACAAAGTTATGATAAATTGTTGAAAGCAACAACATCCAACAAATGTATGTCCAGCTATATATGTATATTTGACTATACATATATTGGAAACATTTGTATGATTGTAAAATGGGCACAGAGTTGATCATTCAATCTGTCACTTATGACAACACTATGCTCTAAGTGTTACAATGCTACTCCTTTCTCTAAAGATATTTTGTAATTTTAGCATTAATTTTTCACCTTTCTTTGGGAGAACTAGTGATTAGACACTATTCATACCCTTAAAGGGAATTTTGTTTAAAAATGCAAAGGAAATAGAAAATTGCTACACCTCCTAAGGGTAATAATTGCAATTTCACTTTTGATACACCCCTTTATGGCGGGGTGGATTAGATTAAATTTGGGATTTAATCTGGCAATAAATCCTGTCCTTTCACAACATAAAACAAACTATAAAGTTACTGAATGTATACATGCATCAAAATTAGGTCAGATACTAAAATTAACTGCAAAGTTAATTCAGTTTCAGAGTGTGGTCTTACACAAAACACAGCCTCTGGATACAGATGTGCAGCAACTGTCTGGACAGTGAGGTTAACTGAAATTAAACCAAGTCTCAAGTTATTGCTTACACAGAAGAAACCAGACTGAGTCCGAACATCTAAAATTTTGCCTATGTAGCAGAGTTGATTGTTACTAGCACGGAGATATTGGAGTTATTAATTTTGACGAAAGTCTAAAATTGTGAACTCCTGTAATGTCACGAGTTATAATGTTCTCAATATAATCAGTGACATCTGATGTTGGAACTCTGATGTTTTGAGTCCTATTGTGACCAGTGACGGCTGGTTTTAAGCTCTTCACTTGGTACATAATGTGCAGTTGTAGTTTATTCATTCGCATTTATATACAGTGCAAGCTGTTCATGATAATGCCCACCGGACAGGGACGCCAATGTTGGGATTATGAATCTGAGAATATTATTTAATATTTAATATTAATATTTAAATATTATAGCAAATAATATTTCAGTCTGTTAAGGGTTGTCCTGTGAATACCAGCCCAGTAAGGCGATGGTATTAGGACAAAATAGAAAGGTGTGAGATGAGCTCTGACATTATTGAACAGCATAAACTCTGTACATATATGGAATGAATTCACATAATTTCTTAAAATACAAGAATTTATTAACAAAAATATGTCAACTCAAAGTCAAACATATTTCAATCAACAAACTCTTTACTATGCTAAAACAATCCAACTAAACTACCAAGCAGAATTAAAGAATAATCAAGACTAATGGGCTATGTACAATATAAACAAGTTGATTAAAGATGATTGAAAATCATGACCAAAAGAGTGATGCAACATTACCATTCAATGTTTATGTTTGAGAACCAGGGATTATCTTGAAGAATCTGGAAGTGACGTGAAGTTAGTCTTGGAACTAACTTAGACAAGCATTCACAATGCAAGATTAGATAAAATATTATTTTAATAAAATAATGTTTTAAATAATGATCTGCTGAATAAAACCAACCTTCTGGATTACTAATTCTCAACGGGGTCTCATTAGCTGCCTTTATTTATTAAAATAATATTTAAAGAAATATTATTAAGGGAAATGGTAACATATTTAAGGAAATATTTTGGAAAAGAGCCAAATCTGTCTGGAGAAATGGGGCTTAATGGTGTTTACTTAGTTATCAAATTTAGTAAAATGATGTTAGGGACACATTATTTACTGGATTGAAAACTAAACCTTTCTGGGTAAATATTATTTGGCAGCAAGCATGTGTCTTTAGCTGTTAGCAGTTGAAGCTAACAAAGGAGGCTGATAGCTTAGCACCAGAATTAAACACACACCTTGAAAAATACTGTCAATAAAAGGGTTAAAATGCATGAGCACGGGCGTCGCGTTATGGCCAATCTTCTGTGTTTAAAATCACCCTTTTAATAAAGTTTGTCTTAACTTTAAAAACACACAAAGAACACAAAACTGAACATGTGTGCTGCAGATATTCTGCTAGCACCAAGATAGCTGAGTTCAACACAAACAAAACCAAACTTCATAAAATGTCACAGGAAGTCCGCAGTTACCCCGTTTCCTGGCTGTGCCGGAAGTGGGTTAATGCAATTTATTTTGAAAGTTCCAGGAAAGTTTGTACTGGCCTTTCACTTTGTAACTCATGGCTGTGGGTCCCAACATTGGTAAATGATGTTGGCCAGGTGATTTTTGTAAACACCCCCAGATTCTATTGGCTCGGACGGTTTAACCATACAAATTTGCCAATGGGTTTCCTGAGAAACTGCCCTGTGGAATTTAAAATGTCTGAATTGATCACTGAACACCTTTACGTACTGGGTGCAGAGGGCAAGGAGGTGTATTTTTTCGCGGTACTCCTATTTTGCCATCTTTTACATCTTGAGAGAATAATTGCATGCAAGAATAAAACATTTTTCATTGGTGAGGAGTTGCTGGATATGTTTGCAGCTGATAGCGGAGCAGTCACCTGTTGACTCCTTCTCAGTAAGGAGGACTTACTGTATCCAGATTGGGCTACCAGTGATCTTTATTATGAAATTCCATCATAATAATGGTCTGTAAACAATTCTGGCAAGCCCTTGTTATTGATTCTGTGTAAAGTAAGGGATATGTCTACCTAATAATTATTCATTTTGTAAATATAGTTTATGTTCAAACTGTTCCATTCCCCAGTACACAGCTGTTCACACAGGCATGTTGTCAGTTTTCCATGTTCACATCAGTTTTTTTCTGAATTGAGTGAATGGATATATTTTTACCCTATATAATTTTTATTATCTTGTGATTTTACATTGATGATGATGGTTATAGTGTACTAAACTGTTGAGGACACTGTGGGTTTATTGTCATTATGACAGATGTATTGGTATTATTTGTTATTACATTTTGAGCAAATCTACAATAGTTTTTACCTGTTTTCATAACTTTGACAGATTGGTGTTGATTGTTATTTACATTTTCTCTTTTATATAATTGTATTTATTCATTATTTATTTTTTTTGTTGATAAATGTGCTCAATTTGGAGTCAAATATAAGTTCATTTGTATGTTTTATTCCTTTTTTTCGAGAAAGTAAATACATGTAAGGTGGATTGTTCCAAACAAACCTTCCAAACAATTGTTATTAGATGGAATAAGGGTCTATGGTGAGACATGAGTGAGTAAAAAAAAGAACCTAAGACCAAAAAACATGGGAAATTTCACATGGCACACATGGTGCCAAAAATGCCAAAAAGTCAAATTTAAAAGGTTTGCCTGGATCTTTATGAACTAAAAGCACTATAAAACTTTTTTTGAATGAATTCTTGTACAGCTTATGGTCAGATCCTGTACTGTGTTTTGCTAGATATTTTGAATAGCAACTCCATACTTTCAAAAGAGCATTCAGATTATAATTTGCAATTTTCTAGACGGAAGTTAATTTTGAAATTTTCTGCTCTGTCATATTCATTTACTCTCACTTTGTAGCTTTAGTGTTGATTTCTAGACCTCTGAAATATTTTTTGGAGTGTTACATTTATTATGATCGCAGAACCATTCAAATAAACATTGTATTTACAGTAGATTCAATTCATTTTGGGAATGTTATTTAGCAGAACGCTCAAAAAGAGACTCAGGGTTTTAGAGGTTAACTAGAAAAACATAGAATAAAAAACATTTTTTCTTAATAAAAGCTGCCCATTGAGATTTGGATGCAGAAACAAACTTTTTCACGTTTTCCTTATTTCCTTATTTTCCATTGGCCTCTGTATGCTAGTTCATCTAAAGGCTGGATATATCCTGTGGACTGTAAAATGTGGACTAGATATGGTCTGGAAGCTGTGTGTTGTAACCAGAATATTTTCAATATTTTTCCACTGCTTTTGGACGCTTATGGAGTGAATAAACAGTAGATAAAGGAACACACTTCATATATTGTTATTAGCGTATTTGACATAAAATTGGTTATCTGTAATTATGAGCTAAGGAAACAAGAACCAACAATTAACATTATTACATTCATTTGAAAGTTTAGATAAACTGATGTCAGGAACATGTGCTGCCAAGCAGTGAACTGAAGGATAAATGATACTGCTACCAGCATTAGACTTGCAGGGAGGTGGTACATTTTAGAGCTGAAACAACTGTTTTAACAACACTTTGTTAAGCACAAAACAGGAGAAAAAGAACTGATTCTTGTGATGCACGTTATAATTCCCAGGCATACCTGAAGGAGTCAGTTTTTCACTACAACACCTAAACCCACCACATTAATGTAAGAACATCAACGTTTGTTGCGTTCGTAAATATGTCAAAGATTCAGCATTCAGTAATTCAGATGTTTGTTATAGTAATGTTCCATACCGCCTTAGAATTTAAAAGCAACTTTCAGGTTCATCCTGATTGTCTCCACACACTCCCAGTTTTTATTAACATCACGTCAGATTTATAGAACATATGTAGACACTGGTGATGAGGATAACTAGAGAAACAAAAACATTTAGGTTCTCTTCATGAAATTCTAATAAACGGAAGGTGTACCACATGGCTATTTACTAGGACCTCTTCTGTTTTCATATCTACTACATAAATTTATGTGGAAATGATTTTTCATGCAGGTGAGACAGTGATTTGTGTTCTATTTGTCAGCTCAGACCTAAAACAGCTTTTTCCAACGAACAAATCACTGACCCAGGAGAAACATGCTGCATACAAAGAGTTCAAAAATTCTCCTGGAAAAGTCAGCGAAGTTAAGCTCCAACCTCTTCTGAAAGACTTTATTTTGTCCAGAATCAGAACAAAAACACTAAGCTTCAGTTTTCTGACATGATATCAATCTGATCAGAGGAGAACAAATATATGCCTTGTGGTAAATGCAAATGCTTCTGTTCCAGTGAAAGGGTTCCAGGTGCAGGATTTTTACTCCTGGTTCCATCTGCTTTGTGTAAAACATGTTGAGGTAATGTAGATATTGAGCATACTCGAGCTGAATGCTTTCTATCACTGTGGGTCCTCACAGACATACAAAAACATGTACATATTTTAGGAGGCGGGGGTGGAAGTTTCGGGAGTGCAATGGGGAGCAGATGGAGACTAAATATAAAAACTCCTGTCACAGGAAGAGGAAGTGGTCCCTAAAAACAGAGCAAGAGAAAGATGTGTTGATAGTGTGTGTGTGTGGGTGTGTGGGTGTGTGTGTGCATATGTACATTACAAATATGATGCTAGTTATTTATGGTTTGTCGGAAGAAACAGATGCAAGAGTTTTGTCTCATAAAGTCACACAAACACATAAACACACACAGAGCCTTCTAGAGGATGTGGTTGCCTGGCAACATGTTTGTAGATCATTTTACTATTGGAAATTTACAAATTTGAAATCAGTTATAAAAAGAAAGAAAAAATGGAATCAAACTGTTAGAAAGGGGGAGTGGAGTGAATGGACAAAAAGAACAGAAGGAAAAACGAAGTATTTCAAATAATCAGAATAGAAAATACCTGACATAAACCCTTTAAATGTTTAAATTTACCATAGAAAAATCAAAAAATTCCTACGTGTATCTCACTGAAGGTTTACAATCTATTTTGAGGGTCTTCATCTATGTACATTTTCATGTCAAATTATCCTTTCATCATCTTGTGTCACAGCATCAGACTGCTTGCTGGAAAAAAACAAAAGATTTCAAGGAATGTATGACAGCTTAGCAAAGATATGAGAAAAGTGGAGGAACAGCTAACATTATGATAACATCTCAGCTACTGTCTTTGTGTAAGAGATTCAGTCAGATAATTATATACTGAAACAAGATCAGAATTGGTTCATAGAGTTTTTAAACATTTTGGTCTATTAAGTGAATAGGGAAAAACATCTTGGTTGTAATTGTAATTGTAATTGTAACTTGGTTGTAATTTTATTTATTCAATGTACAGCTGATGTGAGATCAGAGAACAGGCAATAATTAATCACTGATAAATCAATCAATGTACATTGAAAATGTGTATGATTTATTTCATTATTATGGATAAGAATACTGTTGTCAGGTTATGACTACAATAACCAGCACTTTATTCACTGAAATTTAACACAGATAAAACAAACTTCTTCCAAAATAATTTGCCTTATATCCTTAAATTAAAGTCCCCGTTATGGGTCTTATTACCCTGTTACTACATCAGAGTAATTACGATGATCTTTTTAATGTTACTGTGTTATTTCTTACAGATTTATTTCTAAATCTGTTCTCTTGTTAGTAGTTAATCTTGCAGGAGAATCTTGATAGAACCTCAGTCTATTTCAGTTTGCGGCAGAGTTTCTGCATTCTTCCTCTGTTTTGACAGAAATGATGAGCAGCATCAGATGGTAATGCAGCAGGAAAGCGTTTGTTTTTATCCTCTTTATTTAGCCTCCGAAGGTTAACAAATTCTTCACTTTGTTCAGATCCTCTTTCAGACTGAGAGCTACTGTTACCTGTAACAAAAGCAGGAATTAATTTTCACTTTAGCTAACGAGAAGCAGCATTTGTAATGAATTCATGGCAGCGTTTAGTGGTTCCCTACTCACTGCTGTCGGCCGTCACTCTGAAAGCTTTCCTGCTGCTGTAATGAACTCCTAAAGCCTCAGCCAGATTGAATTGAGGAGTTTTTTTTGCAGTGCTTACAGAAACAAAGACATGAGTGGAGGAGGTCACACTCTTGTCTGTGTTTAATTGTCATTGTGAGAGCAATTTAGGCTCCTACATGAACAAGTGATTATACACATTCATGTACTGTTTTGGGTTTTGAGAACAGCAAACAGATTGTGTTTTAGGAATCAGGCCAGAATCGAGCAGCTGCTTCTGTGACTCTGATAATCACCTGGATCCCAGTCCTGGTTGGATTGGTAAAAACGTGTTTGTCATCAGTAGAAAAGTGTATCTGTTAAGCGGGTTTTTGGATCAAACCCATTTGGATGATTCCATTTACCCTTAGAACACCAGAAATATATGGTTCGACCTCTAACTGTGTGAAGATTTCAATGTATGAACCTTGTCGGAATTTAAATACTTCTTCCGGAAGGTTTTAGGCAAGTTGAGCAGCACTGAGGACTGATAACATTTATAATACACATGTCTAGAGACTGAAAGCCTGCAGCTCAGCTTCTGTGGCCCCCCTGTGGATGGTTGACTAATTCTTTGAGGATTAGTTTGTCTCCCGAAGTTGCACCTGTGAACATCTAATCTCCTTTGATTCTTTGTCCTCACACAAGAACTTTTCATTGTGGTTATACCGGAGCTGCTTAAACATGATTAAATCTTTCACCACCTCACCACTATTTAAACATAATTTAAGGGTGCAACTACAGAATGTTGTAATACTGTGATGATGGAAACCTATAATAGAGTTAATATGGATGAATGGATGGATGGATGGATGGATGGATGGATGGATGGATGGATGGAATTCATAACCACAGAGGCAGTACAGGTTTGGATCTGGTCTTTGAGATAGAGTATCCTGCATGCTCAGTTTGTCATCGACTCCGTCATTTAAAACATCGAGGTCTATATTTATATTTATTTCTGATCATCTCAATTTTCCAGTTGGGTCATAATACTCTGTTCAGTTGCGTTCTTATACAGGTCCTTCTCAAAATATTAGCATATTGTGATAAAGTTCATTATTTTCCATAATGTAATGATGAAGATTTAACATTCATATATTTTAGATTCATTGCACACTAACTGAAATATTTCAGGTCTTTTATTGTCTTAATACAGATGATTTTGGCATACAGCTCATGAAAACCCAAAATTCCTATCTCACAAAATTAGCATATCATTAAAAGGGTCTCTAAACGAGCTATGAACCTAATCATCTGAATCAACGAGTTAACTCTAAACACCTGCAAAAGATTCCTGAGGCCTTTAAAACTCCCAGCCTGGTTCATCACTCAAAACCCCAATTATGGGGAAGACTGCCGACCTGACTGCTGTCCAGAAGGCCACTATTGACACCCTCAAGCAAGAGGGTAAGACACAGAAAGAAATTTCTGAACGAATAGGCTGTTCCCAGAGTGCTGTATCAAGGCACCTCAGTGGGAAGTCTGTGGGAAGGAAAAAGTGTGGCAGAAAACGCTGCACAACGAGAAGAGGTGACCGGACCCTGAGGAAGATTGTGGAGAAGGGCCGATTCCAGACCTTGGGGGACCTGCGGAAGCAGTGGACTGAGTCTGGAGTAGAAACATCCAGAGCCACCGTGCACAGACGTGTGCAGGAAATGGGCTACAGGTGCCGCATTCCCCAGGTCAAGCCACTTTTGAACCAGAAACAGCGGCAGAAGCGCCTGACCTGGGCTACAGAGAAGCAACACTGGACTGTTGCTCAGTGGTACAAAGTACTTTTTTCGGATGAAAGCAAATTCTGCATGTCATTCGGAAATCAAGGTGTCAGAGTCTGGAGGAAGACTGGGAGAAGGAAATGCCAAAATGCCAGAAGTCCAGTGTCAAGTACCCACAGTCAGTGATGGTCTGGGGTGCCGTGTCAGCTGCTGGTGTTGGTCCACTGTGTTTTATCATGGGCAGGGTCAATGCAGCTAGCTATCAGGAGATTTTGGAGCACTTCATGCTTCCATCTGCTGAAAAGCTTTATGGAGATGAAGATTTTATTTTTCAGCACGACCTGGCACCTGCTCACAGTGCCAAAACCACTGGTAAATGGTTTACTGACCATGGTATCACTGTGCTCAATTGGCCTGCCAACTCTCCTGACCTGAACCCCATAGAGAATCTGTGGGATTTTGTGAAGAGAACGTTGAGAGACTCAAGACCCAACACTCTGGATGAGCTAAAGGCCGCTATCGAAGCCTTCCTGGGCCTCCATAAGACCTCAGCAGTGCCACAGGCTGATTGCCTCCATGCCACGCCGCATTGAAGCAGTCATTTCTGCAAAAGGATTCCTGACCAAGTATTGAGTGCATAACTGTACATGATTATTTGAAGGTTGACGTTTTTTGTATTAAAAACACTTTTCTTTTATTGGTCGGATGAAATATGCTAATTTTGTGAGATAGGAATTTTGGGTTTTCATGAGCTGTATGCCAAAATCATCCGTATTAAGACAATAAAAGACCTGAAATATTTCAGTTAGTGTGCAATGAATCTAAAATATATGAATGTTAAATTTTCATCAATACATTATGGAAAATAATGAACTTTATCACAATATGCTAATATTTTGAGAAGGACCTGAATACCACCCGACAGTTTGACTTCTGCCAGGCTGAAGTGAAACATGTGTCCACACTTGTCTTAGTGAACACTAAAGACCAAATACAGGTCCTTCTCAAAATATTAGCATATTGTGATAAAGTTCATTATTTTCCATAATGTAATGATGAAGATTTAACATTCATATATTTTAGATTCATTGCACACTAACTGAAATATTTCAGGTCTTTTATTGTCTTAATACGGATGATTTTGGCATACAGCTCATGAAAACCCAAAATTCCTATCTCACAAAATTAGCATATCATTAAAAGGGTCTCTAAACGAGCTAAGAACCTAATCATCTGAATCAACGAGATAACTCTAAACACCTGCAAAAGATTCCTGAGGCCTTTAAAACTCCCAGCCTGGTTCATCACTCAAAACCCCAATCATGGGTAAGACTGCCGACCTGACTGCTGTCCAGAAGGCCACTATTGACACCCTCAAGCAAGAGGGTAAGACACAGAAAGAAATTTCTGAACGAATAGGCTGTTCCCAGAGTGCTGTATCAAGGCACCTCAGTGGGAAGTCTGTGGGAAGGAAAACGTGTGGCAGAAAACGCTGCACAACGAGAAGAGGTGACCGGACCCTGAGGAAGATTGTGGAGAAGGGCCGATTCCAGACCTTGGGGGACCTGCGGAAGCAGTGGACTGAGTCTGGAGTAGAAACATCCAGAGCCACCGTGCACAGGCGTGTGCAGGAAATGGGCTACAGGTGCCACATTCCCCAGGTCAAGCCACTTTTGAACCAGAAACAGTGGCAGAAGCGCCTGACCTGGGCTACAGAGAAGCAGCACTGGACTGTTGCTCAGTGGTCCAAAGTACTTTTTTCGGATGAAAGCAAATTCTGCATGTCATTCGGAAATCAAGGTGCCAGAGTCTGGAGGAAGATTGGGGAGAAGGAAATGCCAAAATGCCAGAAGTCCAGTGTCAAGTACCCACAGTCAGTGATGGTCGGGGGTGCCGTGTCAGCTGCTGGTGTTGGTCCACTGTGTTTTATCAAGGGCAGGGTCAATGCAGCTAGCTATCAGGAGATTTTGGAGCACTTCATGCTTCCATCTGCTGAAAAGCTTTATGGAGATGAAGATTTCATTTTTCAGCACGACATGGCACCTGCTCACAGTGCCAAAACCACTGGTAAATGGTTTACTGACCATGGTATCACTGTGCTCAATTGGCCTGCCAACTCTCCTGACCTGAACCCCACTGAGAATCTGTGGGATATTGTGAAGAGAACGTTGAGAGACTCAAGACCCAACACTCTGGATGAGCTAAAGGCCGCTATCGAAGCATCCTGGGCCTCCATAAGACCTCAGCAGTGCCACAGGCTGATTGCCTCCATGCCACGCCGCATTGAAGCAGTCATTTCTGCAAAAGGATTCCCGACCAAGTATTGAGTGCATAACTGTACATGATTATTTGAAAGTTGACGTTTTTTGTTTTAAAAACACTTTTCTTTTATTGGTCGGATGAAATATGCTAATCTTGTGAGATAGGAATTTTGGGTTTTTATGAGCTGTATGCCACAATCATCCGTATTAAGACAATAAAAGACCTAAACTTTTTCAGTTAGTGTGCAATGAATCTAAAATATATGAATGTTAAATTTTCATCATGACATTATGGAAAATAATGAACTTTATCACAATATGCTAATATTTTGAGAAGGACCTGTATGTCTGTGTGTGTGTGTCTTTTTTGGTGCAATGATCATTACAGCCTGGGATTACAGCAACACATCCTGTGTGTGTTTATCCTGTTAAATAAAACGATTGTCTCCATCTGCTGTGTGTGTTAGAGACAGAGCAGGGTTATTTATTGTGTTCTGTGTGTGTTTTGGTTTGTTTGTGTGTGTGTGTTTGAGTGTATGTGTGTGTGCGTGCCAAGTTGATAATTTCTCATAAAAAAATCCTCTAACCTTTGCTGATTTAAAGTTCTACTCCTACTAGGTAAAACACTTTGAATATTTGATACTTGTCTCCTGCAACGAGCTTCAGGAAGCATCACATTTGAACCTCAACTGAATCTGTTGTTAGAGAGTGGGAATCTGCTGCAGCTCTTCTGCAGCAACACAAACAACCAGACCTTACATTTTTGTTGCGGCAGAACGGTGGAATTCACTGACAGCTGTTGGGACCACAGCCATGGGTACAACATGATAAGAACGTTTCTGGATCTTTCAAAATAAATCGCATTAACCTACTTCCAGCACAGGCAGAAACAGGGGTAACAGCGGACTTCCCGTGACGTCACTGTCCGAATAAAAACCCCGCTTTTGCAACAAACTGACCTCTTTCATAGCGGGTCACCAACGGAACTGGATGGAGGGACACAGCGCGCTGATGTCTCTTTGCAGGCAAACAGACATAACTCTTCAAACTGGATCCAAGACTGTCATATGATCACGCGATCATATGCATTAAGTTAAGTAGGAATTAATTGTTGTTTGTGTATCCGGTATTCATTCATGAACGGGGCTAATTAAGGTACAAGCGTTGCCTGATTTTTTCTCTGAGATCTACAGAAGCAAACTGTGTTCCAGAGAGTTCCCAACAGAGACCCTGTCTCTACGACGCCAAGTGGAGCAGTTTTCCCTTTCCCAGTCTCAAGGAAGGACAACGGGACCGCATCACTGTGGTTACAGCTGCAACGTGCAGTTCGGCCGGAAGACAGAACGAGCCGCCCCACCCCGCAGCTATGGAGGTTAGCTGCAGTTAACCCTTTGTTCGCTATGGATGCTTCCTTCAACTTCGTCGCCCACACAACTTTTCCTCACCACGGTTCACGTAAGAGGTTGTGTTTTGGTCGTGTTTGAGAAAAGTAGTTTAGAATGAAATAATGTAAACATTTTTTGTTTAATGACGTTTGGTTTTGTTTATGTTGAAAACTGCTATCTTAGCACTAGCAGATTATCTGCTCAGCACACGTGCTCAGTTTGTGTTCTGTGTTTGTGTTTTTTTTTAAGGTTGAGACAAACTTTATTTAAAGTGTGATTTTAAACACAGAAGATCGACCATAACGTGCCGTCCGTGCTTATGCATTTTAACCATTTTATTAATGGTATTTTAAAGGTATGTGTTTGATTCTGATGATAAGCTATAAGCTTCTTTAGTTAGCTTCAACCGCTAACAGCTAAGAACACGTGTTTGCCTGCTAACATCATTTACCGAAAAGGTTGTTAGTTTTCGATCTAGTATACCAAACTTGAAAACTAAGTAAACACCATTAAGCCCATTTCTCCAGAAAGATTTGGTTCTTATTCAAAATAATATTTCTTTAAATATTATTTTAATAAATAAAGGCAGCTAATTAAACACTGTTGAGAATTGGTCATCCAGAAGGTTGGTTTTATTCAGCAAATCATTCTTAAAATATTATTGTATTAAAATAATATTTTATCTGATCTTGCATTGTGAATGGTTGTTTAAAGGAATACCAATTATTGCTTAAGTTAGTTCCAAGACTAATTAACTTAATTTCCAGATTCTTCAAGATGGTTTTCCACCTTGGTTTTCCACCTTGGTTCTCAAACATAAACATTGCATGGTAATGTTGCATCATTCTTTTCGGTCATGGTTCTCAATCATCTTTAATCAACTTGTTTATATTGTACATAGCCCATTAGTCTTCCCTATTCTTTAATTCTGCTTGGTAGTTTAGTTGGGTGGTTTTAGCATAGTAAAGAGTTTGTTGATTGAAATATGTTTGACTTTGACTTGATTTATTTTTGTTAATAAATTCTTGTATTTTAAGAAATTGTGTGAATTCATTCCGTGTGTGCAGAGTTTTGTTGTACAATAATGTCAGAGCTTTGCTCATCCCTTTCAATTTTGTCCTAATACCACCGCCTTATTGGGCTTGTATTTACAGGACAACCCTTAACAGACCGAAATATTATTTAATAAAATATGAAAGTATTAATATTAAATATTAAATAATATATTCATATTCATAATTACAACACAGTACAACTGAAGCCCAAGCCACCAGTGTTAAGAGATATTTCCTGTAAAATTAAGAACTTCAACCCTAAATTCTGTGACAAAAGGGTTTTTACTTCCTGACATGTTATTTCCTTTAATCTTTATTACCTTACAGTTATCCATGTTGCTGAAGTTAGAAACTCAAAATATTTAAAAGAGGAAGTTACCAGAACTTCAGTTGTGAAGATTAATTCCCCTTTTTGTAACGTTTCCTGCTGAAATTGACTTCAGGAGTTTTAGCTGTGATATAATACACAAAATACCCAAACCCTGATTGCAGATTAAGACCAAATGCTGGTAAAAATTTACAAAGATGATGCAAAAACTAAGAAAGGTTTAAAGATCCATTTATACCCCCTTTTTGAGTCATCAGTCTGTCACCTTCAACTTATTTGTGAAAGGGTCACATAGGTTACAGGTTCAGGAATCCCTGGACCTGTAACCCAGATATCCCTCTGTCTGATGAAGCTCCTCCCACTAGCAGATTCCAAGGTGTTTCCAGAGAAACACCTAAGGACAAATGGGGTTTACAATCTGGGTTTGCACTGGGGTGTCCTTCAGTGAGCCATGCCTAGAAAAAACTCCCTGGAAGAATCCTGAACACATTAACCATCCCAGCTGACTGCTTTTAAAGTGAAAAAGCAGTCACCATTTAAGCTCCTCTCCTTTTTTCTAAGGCAGAGTCAGACTTCATTACAGAGGAAGTTTATTTCTGCTGCTTGTGTCATGAATCTGATTCCTCAAGTTATAACCCATTTCTCAGGAACAAGGGTGAGGGTTGAAATGTAAATGGAGCAGTAAACCCAGAACTTCACCTTCCAGCTCAGCTCGTTCTTGATAATAGATGATAGAACATGATAGACTAGCGCAACACCCTTGTTATTGCAGATGAAACCATATCCATCTTTTCATCTCCTGCTTCATTCTGCCATCAATCAGGAACACCAGGATACTAGAACTCTTCTGCATGAGGCAGAGACTCACCCTCAACCTAAATGGAACATGTGTGTTCTAACAAAGGAACACAGCATGTTGTTTCTCAGGCAAAATCAGGTTGATTTTGCCTGAGAAACAACACACTGGGTATAAGTTTAGGTAATTTGCTTGTTTTTGTCTGGAAACAAATGCTTTTATTTGGTTCACAGGTTTTGTTTAGTTATTTCTCTATTTTAACTCTGCTTCTTCACCTACCAGTAAGTAAGTGTATTGATCTGCGGTGAGATGTTCAACTGATTATTTGGCAGTTTGATTTATTGATTGCATCTGCTGGAAAGTTTAATATCTGAGGACAGCACAACAGCTTCTGCGTACACGTGACCATATGCAGCAGGTGTGTTTTTGTTGCTCTGACATTTCTATTCCCAGCTGTAATAATCTGTCTTCATCAATGTCAACCAGAAACATCTGAGTCCAAATGCCAAACACCTTCTGACATTTCCAAAATATGAAAAAAGTGACACACAGACAGGAAAACTCTGGGCTGACTGTCTAGGTTAGAGAGGAAAACATCCCCTCTAGCCTAAATATTTAGTACAAGACCAACAAAGACATAAAAGCTTTCAATACAGATTTAGTTTAAATTCAATTCAGTTTTATTTATATAGTGCCAATTCACAACACATGTCGTCTCAAGCCACTTTACAAAGTCAATTTAATCAAATCATACAGATTTCTAGAAACATACATTTCAATTAATCCTAACTATCAAACAGTGCAGTCAGATTCAGTTTATTATTCAAATTGGTTAAACGTTTTTCTATCTAAGGAAACCCAGCAGATTGCATCGAGTCAGAGACTTGCAGCATTCACTCCACCTGGATGAGCATGTAGAGACAGTGGACAGCTGCTTGCATTGACTTTGCAGCAATCCCTCATACTGAGCATGCATGTGTAACCCATCTTGTTCGTTCTGATTCAGCAGGTTGACTTCACGACAGACACATTCTGGTTCTCTGTATTTATTCTAACAAGAGACAAATAAACAAGTTGGTGGTTAGCAGCTCCAGCAGCTTCTGCCCCACAGTAACAGACAGCAACAGAAAAAGGGGCAGAGCTGACTGTGATTGTATAGTGGTTTTAACATAAATTTATATCGATTTTCTACATTATATTTAACACAGTTAGCAATGAATATATATATTGTGGTAAAAGAAACAGAGTACACACAAATATTTTACATTCAAAGACTATCGTACAATTGGCAACTGAATTGTTACTTTGTATCAAAAAGTAAAACATACCTAACAAGAGACAAATAAACAAGTTGGTGGTTAGCAGCTCCAGCAGCTTCTGCCCCAATACATTAAATAAAATATAATAAATAACTCTAGACAAACTACTGAGTAATCAAATGAACAGTTGATAAAACAGTTAGCAGTTGTAACATTAAACACAGCTGAAATACACAACATGAATTACAATAACAATTTAAAACATTTAATAAAGATAAATTAATTAATTAATAAAGTATTTTTGAATTGAATTGAATTGACTTTAGGGCTGCACAGTGGCGCAGTTGGCATAACTGTTGCCTTGCAGCAAGAAGTTCCTGGGTTCAATTCCCAGCCTGGGGTCTTTCTGCATGGAGTTTGCATGTTCTCCCCGTGCATGCGTGGGTTCTCACCAGGTACTCTGGCTTCCTCCCATGGTCCAAAGACATGCCTGTTAGGTTAATTGGTAACTCTAAATTGCCCTTAGGTGTATGAATGAGTGTGTGCGTGGTTGTTTGTGTGTTGCCCTGTGATGGACTGGCGACCAGTTCAGGGTGTACCCTGCCTCTCTCCCATAGACTGCTGGAGATAGGCACCAGCTCCCCCGTGACCCACTATGGAATAAGTGGTAGAAAATGACTGACTGACTGAATTGAATTTACAAAATATGGCAAAATCAAATATGAAAAAATGTATATAATTAAATTGATCTAAAATATATGTTAAAAAATCATATTTGTTAAGAAAACACAGAGCTGATCCTAATACATACCACAGCAACAGAAAAAGGGGAAGAGCTGACTGTTACTGGTTGCTATGGTAACCAACAACTGACAACATAAAAAATGTATATAGCAATAAAAGTTAGGAAAAAAATAAGTTGTTGATTAAATAAAATGAATTTGAAGAATAAATAAACCAATTTTGACAAACTTCACATCAATAGTGATGTTAAAATAAAACCCCGTTACACATGTAGCAACAGTGGTGGAAAGGAAAACTCCCTTTTAACAGGAAGAAACCTCCAGCAGAACCAGGCTCAAACCCCCATCAGCCACGACCGACTGGGGGTTTGAGAGAACAGAGCAGAGACAGGAAAAGAACACAGAAGCACTGATCCAGGAGTACTTTCTATAGGAAAGAAAAATTAAACATTAATCGTTATAGCTCCTTTAGTGGCTTCATCTAGGAGAGAAAGACAGCTCAGCAGATGAACTCTGAGGCAGGTTTCAAGTCTAGAGTATTATAGTATACAAGTGAAAGGTTTAGATGAAGCTAATATTTTTGATAACTTAGCTTCAAGCTAGAGAGCATTCCAAACAGATCAACTCTCCAGTTGCAGTGATGGAAGCTGTTAAGCTAAAGAAAAAAAATTTGTATGCCCTGAGTGGCTATAGGGAGTCCTGAAACAGCAGTCAGGTATCAGTTGGTCAGGAGTATGATTCCTGTCAAGGAATCACACACCTGACCGATCGATTGGGATCGATCACACACCTGATCGATTCTGATCAGTGTCTGTTGTGCTTTAGATAATTTTAAAAGGTCTAAAGTCCTTGTATAACGAAACTAAGACTTGTATTCACATTCTTAACATGGAATTGAGCTTGCTCTCCTGCTCTAGTGGTAGAACTCCATCAGGGCTATCTCTTGTCTCTGACCCGTTTTTGTTATGAAGAGGTGGGTGTCTTGTCTGGGACCCTCAGGGTCTCATCTGCTTTTTGCAGATGAGGGGGTGTTGCTGGTTTCTTAAGGCAATGACTGTCAACATTCAATAGAGCGGTTTTGTGTGTGAAGCAGCCAGGATGAGAGCGTGCTCTACTAAATCTAAATCTAAATCTAAATCTAGACCTGTAGGCCATAAAAATCTGGAGAGTGTAAATAGGTAAAGGAGTGTCTGATTCGCTGTCCCGAACCTGATATCCTGTAACCCAATCTTGGATAAGTAGTAGACAATAGATAGAGTCCGTTTAAAATAAGGAAAAAATTTTCAGTGAAAAGGAAAGAAAATGAACTTTATTGATGAGATACATGGGAAGTGTCCTGTGGTTCTGCAGGATGAAATATTTCCATTCCGTCTCTGTCGTAATGTTAGAGAACACTCTTTGACACTCTTTGATGTTAAATTTTGCTTTTCTGTTTTATTCAAGCGCCAAGTGGTCTGTGGGCGCGTGTGTGTATGTGTGGTTTCAGAAAATAAAGCACTTCTGAAGCAGTTTTGTTTTTTGCAGAAGGTAAAAAAGTAATAATTGCACACAAACACACACACAGATAGAGAGAGAGAGAGAGAGAGAGACAGAGAGAGATGGTGATATAGAATCAGGTGTTCACATTTCCTTTGAAGCTTGAATGTGTTTTTATCATACAATCATGTGTGATTTTGGAGATTCCATATCTGAAAATCAGCATCATCCTGCACAGAAATTGGAATTCCAACATGGAATTGAAGGTTTGCCATCAATTATTTGGGTACAAATAAAATGCTTTATGTTTTTTTCTTTGGTAGTGTAAATTGTCTGGTTCTGAACATGTTGTCATGAGTAATTCTTGTTGGTGTATTGACTCTGAGTTAGGATTTAATAATAAATGCTGTGTTTAATCTTTCAACCTGCAGCTGGCTGTAGTTTTTATTTTCTAGTTTTACTTAGAACATCAACTCGGATTACCTCACTTAACTCTTGGGAAAGTTTCCAAATTCTGACTTAAAATACCAGAGCCTACATTTCCCACGATGCACCTGAACTGAGATGTTTGACAATTTGTGTTCTTTGTTTCTGACCCAGACGGGAAGGTGGAGGTGACCAAAGAGGGGATGAAGCTGTGCACGATGGGACCAGGGAAAGTTTTTGGAGAGCTTGCTATCCTCTACAACTGCACCCGGACTGCTACAGTCAGGAGTGAGTATGCTGTTATGGATCCCCCAGCTAGGATCAGCAGGAACAACATTGTGAAAACCTCCTGATCCAGCCCTCAGTTCTCTTTGCTTTTCTTCTTCTCACCTCAGCGAGAAAATCAGTAAGGAGATAATGTAGAAGCAGAAGCACCTGATCAGATTTTAATCATGTAGTAAAACCATAAACAGGGGAAAAGAAACATAATCTGAAATGGAAATGATCTCCTGGTGTTCTTTTCCTGTTGTGCTGAAACCAGCAGACAGTTTACTCCCACTGACTAAATGAGATGTTTGGTGGGAAATCATCAACATCTCTACAGGAGGTCAAACTGAAATAACAGACATCTCTCCTTCCAGCCTTGCAAGCTTAAATTTGAAGTTACATTTGTAACTTCTAAATGATTCCAGTTTGTAGCATTAGCCTCAGACTGTCTAACGAAAGAGCAGATGGCAGGGTTCCTGTAGTGAGAGTTTGGTTGAATTTTCTTCATGATAAGGTGTAAATCCCTTGAAGCTGTTTGAGACTCTGAGTGTGTTGGCAGCATTTACCTAGTTGGACTTTAACCAATGAAACTGAATACTTCTGCTGGAATCAGCTTCTCTGCTGGGATTTGTAGAGCAGGAGGAGTGGGACATCCAGAGGGAGCTGATCTGAGTTCAGCTGGAGAATGGCTGAACACCATCCGATGGCACTGTGTGTCTAAGTGTGCACGTCCAACTTCCTGTCAGCTCTTCCTGGTGGAACGATCGCTAAGCAGCTGTTGCCAGGCAACACCGTCTGGTCCAGCCAACCCGTTTTGGCACCTGTGCGTATCTTGGCAACAGGGCTGGGTTCCACATGATTTGTTTGCATTTACAGAAGCTTTCTGCTTGTTTCTCACATTAACATATTGAGCCCGCTGCATTTAATCTGCTCTGTTTCACTCTAAAACGCACCCCTAAATCTGCAGTTTTATTATAAAATGTCATTGCTCTTAAACACAGACTCAAACTCAAACACTACCAGTCAAAAGTTTTAGATACACTTTTTCATTTAAAGGATCTCTTTATTTTCATGACTATTTACATTGTAGATTCTAACTAAAGGCAACAAAACTATGAATGAACACACATGGAATTATATAGTAAACAAAAAGTGTGAATAACTCTAAACATTTTTATATTTTAGACTCTTCAAAACAACCACCTTTGCTTTGATTACTGCTTTGCTCTCTTGGCATTTTCTCCATGAGCTTCGTGAGGTGGTCACCTGAAATGGTTTTCCAAAGGATGTAAATAGTAATAAACATAAACAAAATCAGTAAATGAGTAAGTGTTTCTAAAACACTTACTCAGTTTTAAAACCAGAAGGTTCTAAAAGTTCTAAACAAACAAAAAATTGTGTCAGTCCGATGTTTCGTTACTTGTTTTAACTTTTCACTGTTGTTTTCAGGTTCCAGTTATGAAGTATTTCTATTTGGCTCTCAGATAATAATTTTAATTGTTTAGCATGAAATGTGGATTTGAACTTTTATCCACAGAAACCTCCTCACATAACGCCCATATATCCATGCAGAGTTTATTTATAACCGAGCAGAGCTTCTCTCCCTCACATTCGCTTACATTCCCATAAAAACAGAGACACAGTTTGGGCTCCACACATGAATGTTCTGCCTTCTGGACCCCCCCCACACACACACACACACACAGAGAGACATACTCACTTAACCTCTGAATGTAGTTATTCACTCCCTGCCCTGCAGGCTGGAGGCCTCGCAGTGACAGTGATACAGAAACCCATCCTCACTGCTGTGGCTGATGGAAATAATCGTGTTGGTGTTCTGCAAAAAACGGCAGAGCCTCCTTCACACAAACATCATTAAAGTGCAGGAAGTTTCTGAGTTCCTGCGTCTCCACAGTAACTGCCGGCAACTTCAGAATCAGAATCAGAATCAGAATCAGAAAAGCTTTATTGCCAAGTACGTTTTTGGACATACAAGGAATTTGTTTTGGCGTAGTCGGTGCAATACAATACAAATTAAACAGTATAAACATATCTACAATATAATATAAATATATGTGCACAGTTTTAAGTGAGTGAGAGTAAGTATAGAGCAGTATAAGATGCAAGAGCAGTACAACAGTGCAGGTGATCATTGTGCAAGTATGGCAGTGCAAGTAAAGCAGGAGTCCAAGCTGAGCGTTAATGTAACGCATAGAGTTACTTTAGGTGGATGCCTTGTAACCATGGCAGCCAGGTCTGTCATTGGACCTGTTGAGGATTATGGGATAAAATAAGTTTTGGATCATTTCTATACGTTTGTGAGGACTTTCCTTTAGTTACTGAGCCTGGAGTTGTTTTTATCCTTGGGTTTGTCTGCAGGTTTAACTTTTGATAAACAGCTTGTTTTCCTATTTCAAGCTAATTATTTTCCTTTTATTCTTTTCTTCTCATTTATCCCTTTTTGGGCTTGTGATCATTCTCTTTGCTTTACAAACTTTATCATCCCATGATCCATGTGATATCTTATTTTTGGTCTCCATTTTTAAGTACATTAATTTATTTCCTTGATTGTCTATGTCACCATCAGTTTTTTTGCTCCATTCACTCCATTTAAATTATTCTGTCACCTTTTATTTTGTTCTGTTTTCTCTGTCCTGTTCTTTGATTCCACTTCCACGTCTTTACATCTTTCCTTTTCTTCTGTCTTGTTCAGTCAGGTTTTTGTGATTTGTGTTTCCCTCAGAGATTCTATGCCACAAACTCAAACTTTCCCAGATTCCTCTGGAGGAAGAAGATTCTGTCCTGTTTCAGTCATAGTTATTTCCTGTCCACCTGTTCTGGTTGTCCGTGTAATTGAACCTGCATCGCTGTGAATCCATAATGTCTCCACATGGAGCAGAGCCCTCAGAGAGACTTGATCCTCTCTGTTACAGACAGGTTTTTGTGGTGATTTAGGCTGTTTCAGACCAGGTCCGGCAGTTTAACTCAGATCGCAGAAAGAAAACATCTGAACCCAACCAAAGATGATCTCTGAGAGTGATGCATCACTCTGTAACCTCAGTGTAAAGCAAAAGAGTTATAGCATCAGAGTGAGACTGCATGTGTAACAAACTGATCCTAGTTTCTGGAAACATTCCAAGTTACACCACTTCAATAGGTTAAAGCATTTTCTTATATTGTGCCTGAACGTTTTAAACTATTTTAAGGCTTGCAAAGAAAATCAATTGCTTAATCCATCTTATTTTCAGATCTCTATTTCACCCTTGTCAAGCTGCTCACTCAGGGATGAATTCTGCTTCCCTTTTGCAGTGTTTCTCTGTCTGAACTGAGGTGTCTTCCAGTCTGAGTAACATGTATTTGATGGATCTGAGATTAGAGATGTAGCCAAGAGCCTAAAAATGCAGCTAAAATAAATACCTATTAATGTTCAAAGATGTTTTGAATAAGCTGAGGGATGTGAAACCAAGGTCCAGTGTTTGTTTGTTAAATATAAAAGTCAGCTTCTGTTTAACAGACTAGAATGTGTTACTAAGCAACAACTTCAACTCAGTGCTCACAGTCAAAGTAACCCAAGTTTGTCTGTTGGTCACAAACACAACCTGTATGCCTGACCAGGTGTGCAGATTTAAACATCTGACACATCCACAGAGATGTGCATTGTTTCCATGACAACCTATACATGTGTTGTGAACGCACAGTGTGGCACTTACTCAGGTCTTATCTGAGGTTAACGTGTCACATTCAGATTAAAGATGAACATGAAAGCCTACAGACACACACATACAAATATGAACACATGCATACAAATGTAAAGATTTACATGAAAAGCCAGCCGCTTTGTGTAACATCCAGAACCACTTATCCATTAGAAACTTGTTCAGAAATTCTGACTGATGTGAAGCTGAAAGTTTGCTGCTGCTGATTGTTTCAGCTCACTGTGCTTCAGCTGACTGTTTTAGCTATAACTCTTTACGCTCTGTCTTTCAGTTCTGACTGTTTCTGCTCCATCTGTGTGTTTTAGCTCTGGTCCATGTGAAGCTATGGGCCATCGACCGGCAGTGCTTTCAGACCATCATGATGAGAACTGGCCTCATCAAACATTCTGAATATATGGACTTCCTGAAAAGGTGACTGTCTAATCTCAATCCCACTGATCTCATCACCATGTGCACCATAGTGGCTGCAGAACTACTAATTTTAGTCATTCAGCTCATTCTTATGCACACCGAAGGTTCTCCAGATCAAAATGTACCCCGTGCAGATGCTTTGTGCAGACTGTTTTAGAAAATTCCTCTTCAGTATTTAATATTTTTTAGTAAAACATGATGGAAACCATAAACACAAACTGAAGTCAAGCACTTTAGATACAGAAGTTACAATTTAAGATCAATTAAGAATACATTTTTTTCTGTGCAGCGTTCCGACCTTCCAGGGTCTTTCAGAGGAAACTCTTAGTAAACTGGCAGACGTCATGGAGGAGGTGAGTCCACCATCATAATCATCATCTCTTCTTCTTCTGCTGTGAATTGTCCAATCAGACACTGCTGTATGTCCAGACTCACTATGACGACGGTGAGTACATCATCCGACAGGGAGCACGTGGAGACACCTTCTTCATCATCAGCAAGGGGAAGGTTAGTCCACTATCCTCCTCCTCACTGCTAGTGACATCATTTTTCATGCTAAGATGACTTGCTTTTTAACCATGCTCCTTGCCAGGTTAACGTGACTCAGGGGGATTCAGTCAATCAGGACAACATTCACCTGAGGGAGCTCGGCAGAGGGGACTGGTTTGGAGAGCAAGCGCTCCAGGGGTAAGACCATGTGACCAAAGACAACCAATGACGCTCCACCTTTGAGTTCCATCCAGCCTTCCATTTATGCATGCATCCTTTCCTATAATGGTCCATCCAACTATCTGTCTGTCTGTCTGTCTGTCTGTCTGTCCATCCATTGGACTCAGTTCCCTATTTTGGGTTTGATGGACAACTCACTGCCTGACTTAATGTCCATGTGCATGATGAGCTGTACAGTTTTTAGAGTTTGGAACAAGTAATTAAGTTTTTCAGACACTGCAAATACTATTGGTCTGAAATGCTGTGGAAGCAAGATGAATGGAATGTTTCTCACTCACAGCTTTTGCATTTTAGCTCCATCTTTGTTTTTGAAGTTGATAAAGACAAGATCCGATTGTTTTTTTAAGTACTAAAACATGGATTTTTGAGGTTGATGGAAAGGTTTGTTGAAATGGAATGTTATTATTTTAATAAAGAAATATTTTGATTTTCATAAAAGTTGAACACAGCTGACTTTATTTCAGACAGTTCATTTAAATAAAAACTTTGTTTGTGGTTATATATTCTTCTGTGCCCAGAATGAGGTGGTTGCCTAGCAGGCTGTTGGTTTGATCCCCAATAATAATTTACGTATGTTTCCAGGGAACACTTGAGAACAGCCAATGTGATTGCTGCGGAGCCCGTCACCTGCCTGGTCATCGACAGAGAGTGAGTGTTTCCAAACTTTTCAGAATCAAACACACCTGGACTAAGAGCCGACATGTCCACCTGCTGTGGGTTCAGTTTAGTCTTTTTATAATGCTCCTTTAACGCTGACAATGCTCCAAACATTAGATTTAAATTGTGGGAAAAGGTGTCACAAATTGCTTAAACTAACACTGCCCTCTCCTGGCTTATAGGACAAACTACTTATACTGTAATTATCACTACATATTAATATTAAATCCTGGCTGAAGATATAGTTCAGAACGTACCGGTGCTTCTGGTGTCACTCATGTTTCTCCAGTGGCTCCTTATAGTTGCTTAAGTCCAATCCCAGTCCCTCATTTTACCTGCAGAGGAGGCTCTGGGTCTGCAACAGCTGTTTAACCCAGTCTAACACAATGATTTTCCTTTTGGTCTGCAAAGTTCCTCAGGAACGTCATGTAGTTAGGGCAGTCTTATTCCAAACTGCTTCAACCATAGCCTCCAACGCAGTACATCCCTCTCTGCCTGCAGAGAGCACCTCCAACACCCTAACTACACTAATCCTCACGAGTTGTACTGTGTCTTTGTCCTCTTAACATGTCAGCCATGGTCTGGTCATACCAGGTGTTCCGGACTGGACTGAAGCTTCTTGTTGGGCGCCAGTTTGATAAATTAATTTAACATCCCTTGTTTTTCTCTCTTCAGCTCATTCAAGCATCTGATTGGTGGACTGGACGACGTCTCAAATAAAGTATATGAGGATGCCGAAGCAAAAGCTAAGTAGGTTTCCCAGACGGTGACACATCTTCAGCATCATCAGGACGTTTTTACTCTGACATAAACTGCTTTCAGCTGAGCTTCATAGTTTAATCAGAAAATCATGATGAAAGAGCACATTTTATTCACAGTTCCATCACTGCATCACTTTCACAAAACATATCTGTTGTATTGGTGTAAAGATAATCCCATCTCATTAAATCGCCTCTGGCTGGGCGTAGCACGTGGTGTAGCGGTAGAGCATGCAACCCATATTCGGAGGCTAGCTTCAGTCCTCAACGCAGCTTCGAGTCCCGACCCGAGTGACATGTGCTGCATGTCTTCATCCCACTCCATTTCCGCCTACTTTTGAAAAAAAATAAATAAATAAAGGCCACTATTGCCACTATTGGCCATATTTGCCAGGCTTCATTTTTGAAAAATGTATATCTGAATATCTTCAGGATGTATAATTAAAAAAGTTTAAAAGACGCTTATTTTACGTTCTAAAAATATGATTACTCTGGCTATATTGGGAAAACAGCCCATCACCGAGTCATCCTTTTATTTTGAAAGCAGGTCTGCAAAGGTGAATGTCTTTGTACTCCCGCCAACTGAAGTATTCCCTCAGTTTGAGTCAACAGGGCCTGATGTTCAAAAGGTTTTGGTGTGTACACAAACTTCTTTGCCTCCGCAAAGCTGATCTACAAATGAGGTGCTAATGATATTGTGGGTGTAAAATCAGCGGAACTGCAGGCACAGACTTTTTAGCGTGTTTTTGCCTTCATCAATATGCAAAACATATGATAACGACCCAAACACGCAAATTTATGGGAGATTGATATGCAGATGTAGCTAATCCCTGATCACCCACAACGCCATGTATCAAGCCTGAAACAGATTGCACGTGTTGTTTTTGCGTCAAGATTTAGCACGTTTGAAATGCAGGTACTAACTGGGACGCAAAAATCTCTGCTGTCACTGTGGCCAGAAGGAGGCATAGATATAATGACATATGACGGAGAGAAAGAATCATCTGTCCATGAATCAATAGATTTGGGTTGTCAAAAATAATAATAATAGATGAGAATAGAGGATTCTATGTAGGATTATCTAAGGTCTGATTTGGAGCAACTCACAAATAAAAACATAACATATATCCTATGATAAAACTCCTTACAAAACTTTTTTCCTGTGTCTGGATCATTCCAACACACCATCGCTGTCAGGGAGATAATCTGCAGCTGAAACACAAACCTGATCATGCAGAAGTGCGCTCATAATTGATCATCCGCCTGAGAAGCGTGTACAGCCTGTTAATTGTAATTGGACTTAATGCAAAGGACCCACTGTGCTTTGATGTTGATAATATATTTAATAGGAAAGAAATAAAGACATAATGCAGATTTAATCCTTCATTTGCAAACTGGATGCTAAAATCACTTCTTAGCAGGTGAAAAATCATTATTTTAGGGCGGCCTTTCCATGTGGTGAGAAAGAGAGTGTATGCTTTAATCTTGTCACTAAACAAAACCCATTGCCTTATTGTGTCATTGCAGAACAATCTTAACTGGATCAGTTTGACTACATTGTTTAAATGTGACAATATGCCAGGTGAGGGATTGTACAGTAAAAAATTATTTTGTCACCAAAAAACAATTTAAACAATCAAGCAAATTGTATATTGTTAAAATATTGGCAAAACAAACAAAATTAATTCAGTAAAATCATTGGAAAATAATGTATTTTTTTATATATAAATGTTCAATTTAAATTCTTTGCGGGACAGTTATTTGACTTTATGTGTTAAAATTAGCAAAGCTATATGTCAACTCCTACAACAAAATATTTTTAAGTTGCTAATATTACATTCGGCCTCAATTGTGGCTGTTTAATGATAAACTCTTCAAACAAATTCTTTCAAAAAAGAATTAAAAGATCAAGGGAGGCAAACCTCTAATAATCTCGCAACCGTTGCGAGTTATGTCGACGAAAACAGTTAAGCTGTGTGCACTCCACTGGTGTTATCAGCCTAGACCAGATGCCCCGTGTGCGCACCGATGGCAGAGGGCGCGCCCCACTCTGGTCACAGCTCTGCCCTCCTGCGTAAATAATAGACGTCAGACGTTTCTACCAGCCTTTTTCAAAACCAGGCAGGCATAATGAGCCTACTATCATGTTAGAAAACAGTGTGAGTATTAAAGGTTTCCCCTTAAAGAATACAGTGGTGTGTAAAAATATTCATACCCCTTTTACTTTTCCACATATTATCACATTACAACCACAAACATAAATATATTTCATTGGAATTTTTTGTGAAAGAACAACACAAAGTGGTATGCAATTGTGAAGTGGAACGAAAATGATAAATGATTGAAAACATTTTTTACAAATAAAAACTAAAACGTGCGGTGTGTAAAAGTATTTAGCCCCCTGTACTCTGAGTGCAGCCTTCAGAAGCTGCCTGATGATTGCTAATGACTAAATAGGGTCCCCCCTGTGTGTAATCTAATCTCAGTACAAATACAGCTGCTCTGTGACGGCCTCAGAGGTTGGTTAAGAGAATATAGGAGCAAACAGCATCATGAAGTCCAAGGAAGAAACCAGACAGGTCAGGGATAAAGTTTAAAGCAGGCTTAGGCTACAAAAAGAGATTTCTCAAGCTTTGAACATCTCACTGAGAACTGTTCAATCCATCATCTGGAAATGGAAAGACTATGGCACAACTATAAACCTACCAAGACAAGGCCGTCCACCTAAACTTACAGGCTGAACAAGGAGAGCACTGATCAGAGATGCAGCCAAGGGGCTCATTGTGACTCTGGATGAACTGCAGAGATCCACATCTCAGGTGGGGGAATCTGTCCACAGGGCAACTATTAGTCATGCACTACACATATGTAGTCTTTGGGGACACACCAAACATGTGGAAGATGGTGCTTTGGTCAGATGAGACCAAAATGTAAAACGCTATGCATGGAAGAAAACTAACACTGCACATCACTCTGAACCCACCATCCCCACTGTCAAATATGGTGGTGGCAGCATCATCCTCTGGGGTTGATTCTCTTTAGCAGGGACAGAGAAGGTGGTCAGAGTTGATGGGAAGATGGATGGAACCAAATACAGGGCAATCTTGGAAGAAATCATGTATAATTTCCATTCTACTTCCATTGTGGAAACGTTCAAGGGGTATGAATACTTTTACGAGCCACTGTAGATCCAGAATATCCAGTAGGTTTGATTATTGTAGTGATGTGCTTACTGGTCCTAAAAATAAGAATAAATCAGTCATCTGCAGCTCAACCTAAATGCTGCAGATAGAGTCCTGAGCAACACCAGAATCATGGAACATATCCAAGCATACCTTAAATACCTGCGCTGGCTCTCTGTTTGGACATGGAAACTTTTTGTTAGCTTTAAATCAGATTGTGACTGCTTACTTGTTTAAATTTAATGGCAACTATTTACCTGAAGACTTTCACTTTGATATGTCTCTGTGAATCAGCTGGAATTTAATTTAGCCTGAACTTTACTAGGTGGAGAAAGAACAACCATCAGAGGCATTTGTGGGCAGTGGGCCCTCATCCAATCAGGATTCAGCTGCTGCTGTAAACAAGCAAATATACAGTAACATTAGAGAGTCAACCGACTGCCTGTCATGTGACACCATGTAGCTGGACACTCGTGTTTCCTGTTATGGTATAGATTTAATATGGCACACAAAAACGCTAACCAGATGCTCACTGTCAGTCACGGTTGTTGTCGTGGTAAACAGTAAACAGAAAACAGAATGTGCAACCTGAGTGTGTGTTCCGTGGTGCTTTGTATGAGCTTAACTGTGTTATATCCAATAACCTGAATTATATCTAGGTTACTCCGGTTGATACAAGCTGACTGAAAGACTCACAAACATGCAGGAAGACTTTGTGTTCATCTTTAATTGGCAGAATCTGTGAAATTGTAAACACTGTATCTCCTGACTGCAGAAAAAACGACTCACAAAACCTGGGTAAAGATTCACTGTACAAATGTGTGCTCCATTTGTAAGTGAATTTGTAAGTTGTTTTTTTTAATTTTGATTACCAGAAATAATCTCAATCAGAGCTTGATCAGATCCTGAAAAGGACAAAACACAAAACAATGCTAAATCTCCCTGTGTTGTTTCTGCCTTTCTTGATATTTAATCTCCCTACTTTGTTTGATCTTCTTGAAGCTGCTTGTTTTACTTTGCCAGTCTGACTTATCCTTGTGTGTCCTACATGTACTATGAACTCCTAATCCCTTACTTACCATCGCCAACCAATTTTAGACTGTTCAAACACTGGCCAACAGCAGCTACTGTTTCTGCAGAAACCCGATTCCACTGCTTCCAGGAAGTAGTCTTGTCCTGCATGTAGAACTAAAGAGGCTTGTGTATTTCAGCCCCAACATAAAAATATAGGAGACATTGTTGTCAAAAGTGATACGACGACTCTATTGGTCCCGCACATTGTTTGGCCCACTCTTCTTCTGAGATTTTTGCATAGCTCCAAAAACATCCCGCCACACTATTTATATCAGATTGAGGTCTGGACATTGACTAGACCATTGCAACATCTTGATTATTTTCTTTTTCAGCCATTCAGTTGTAGACATGTTGCTGTGATTGGGACAGTTGATGGCCCAGTTTGGGCAAACTTCATGATTTGGACAGATAGCCTCACATTTGACAATATAATTTTTTGATATTGATTCATGGTCAGATTACAAGGTGCCCAGAGGCAGAAGGTCCAATCATTAGCCCCCCACCACCATGCTTTGTAGTTAGAATGAGGTGTTTGTGCTAATATCCTGTCAAATCATGCTGCCATATTGTTTTTGTAGGAGAAGAAGGTTTCTCTTTCAACCCTTCCAAACACGTTTTGCTAGTTCAGTCTGTCATTTCCAAAACTTTAACTTTATACATGGTAACCAAGTCTTGCAGTCCTGAGTCTGAGATGGAGCTCTTGTTTTTTTTTTTTTTGTAATTTCTTCTTTTTAAAGCATGCTGATCTAAGGCTCATTTTGCTGGGACATCAGCACGGGATATTTACAAAAAGAAAACCAGAAAAAAAGATTCCTCCTTTTTCTGGTTCAATTTATTCTGAATAAATAATATATTGTCTGATGTGTTATTGGTTATTTAAGGTCTGAATAATCTGATTTTGGGATCTGTTGGGGAGCAGGTGACCTGGTTTTGTGACTGGCAAATGGATTATTGCTGCCATTGTGACAGAATATTTTTTGTTGTTTGTCAGCCCACAGTGGGTTACTCTAAGTAGAAATGGAGATCTTGGGACATTAGGCTCAGAGGATTATTATTCCTCAGTTATGTCAGGTGGATAACACCTATGTTATAAGCATATATAAAATAACCTCATTCACTTTGAAGGCAGGGATAAATTCAACTCCACAGTTGATCCATGGAAACTGAAACTTAGGAAGCTGTGAGGAACTCTGATAATGCCTGAAGAAACTTGGGTGTCCTCTGGTTTTCAGGTTGGGACAATTTGTGCTGCAACCTCTTGACACTCAGCTAGCCTCTTTAATAACTGACCTTACTTTAGTGGGCCAACCTCTGAGCAATGTTCCCACCGCCTAAATATATCCATTAGCAGCAGCAACTCCCACCATTTGAATAATCTTCTCAGTAGCTGTTTCAGCCTGCAGGAGTCAGATGCTGCAGACCTGAGGCTCATTTTTGCAGAAAAGACTAACTTCTCTGGGTCTGGGTTAAAGTCCTTAAAGCGCCCTCTGTTTAACTGTTCCACATCAGAAGGTATTGTTCTCTTTGTAACAGTCAGAGAAACAGAAAGGTGATTCCCTTGGAGGTGATGCTGTTTTCAGACTTTCCTGGATTCTGACAGCAGTTCCTTCACTTCAGGACCAGCCTCTATCGCCAGCTTAATGCACAAGCCTCTGGAGGACCCTGCAACCTCACCGCCCCGCCGGTACCTCCACAGCAGAACTCTGCATGTCTACTGCTGCCATTGTTGCTACCCACACCATGTAAACTGGACGTGGATATCATCATTTGAGACGGCTCTGTTACAGACTCTCTGCCGAACGTTCTCTTGAGGTTCCAGGATTTGTTCGAGTTCAATCTTCGTGTTTTTGCAGCATTTTTCTGTAGAGTAACAGCTGAAACACCATCTGCAGGATCTTGTTCATTAACTTTTATCCCAAAATATTTACCAACCAATTGAAGGTTTTTTCAGCATTACTGTTAAGAAGGAAAGCTTTTTATTGTAATCCATCTTCTTGAAAAAAAAATTTGAGATGAGAGAGTTGCTTCCCATTCCAGGGAGGCGCCAGAGGGAAAGCCTCCCCAGCTTACCTTCTCATCCCTCTCACTCGCTCCCCATCACCCCTTTCTCCATCCAGACCTCCAAGAAATTTCCATTTTTCCGCGTGGTTAAGTGCTGCAGGTAGGACAGCAGGATTTTTAATTAACTGGACATGTTTTACCTGCTTAAATTGTTCGTCAGAATGATTCCTTTTAATGGACATTCTAATGATTGTGTTTATTTTTCCAGGTATGAAGCCGAGAATGCCTTCTTCTCCAGTCTAAAGCTGAATGATTTCAACATCATTGATACACTAGGAGTCGGAGGCTTCGGAAGAGTTGAGCTGGTATGTCTCAATCCCTACATGCACTCTTAGTGTAATGCCAGTGACTCCCAGCAGCTCAGAGGAGCTTATAGTTTTAATCAAATCTGTTGATAGGTCAATATTCCAACTGAATAATAAACTGAAAACAAGAAGCGAGAAAGCTGTTCCACACTGGTCACTAGTTTGATACCACTTCCTCATTTCAAGTCACAAATACAGAAACAAACAGAACATTTCTGTGAAAATTCAAAAATCAGACATACCACAAACAGTTTCATTGTGACTGTGTGATAGTTACAGTATGTATGTTTCTAGTAAAGTATCATTGCTTTTAACGAAAAACAAGTCCTCATTGGCTGAAACATCATAGACCTGCAGTTCTGGACTAGAACAAGTTTAGGAAAGTTCATTGTTGGGTGAACAGAGGAGGGACATGATGGAGGGATGAGGTGTTTGACGCACTGCCGCTTGAGGAGTCAGTTTTCTCTATCGTAGGAGGTGGGGTTGGTCGAAAGGAAAGCCCTGCTGTGGGTTTGCCCAAAAACAGATTGGATTCCAGGCCAGGGGTCTCCTCCTGAGGTATTTTTAGTTGTTCTGAGTATAACTCTGTGTTGTGAGGAAAGAGGCAACCTCTGACCTCCAGACCGCCTGTCTGACCTGAACAAACCGCTAATTTGGCTCTGTTTGAGTTTTGTTCCAACAAGTTACTTTAGTAATTTTACTTCAGCATGGACTTAAATGTTCCACAATTGTTTCTATTTTGGGCAGCTTCCTGGCATCACAGTACATTTTTAAATAAAAAATAAAAAACACCTTTTAATGTGGGCACTTACACTTTCTGTCTAATAAAGGAAGTTTCCAACATGTCAGTAAAACCAAAAGTAAAATAGTTAGAGTTGTCTTTGGTGGAAAGCTGAGTGGAAACTCGTCTCCAGTTCCCAGTGTTTTTCCGTCGGTGCTGGCAGGATAGAGGGGTGGCGGATGGGGTTGGAGCTCAGATATCCTGACATGGAGAATCTTTCCAGAAATAGAGGATTGTGTCATGATCTATAAGAAGCATAGTGAGGTGTTTATACCCTGAACACTCCTCAGATAGGTCACAATATCCCTGAAGCAGATTATCTCAGTTTTTGACACTATAAAACTGCTAAAGTTTGTAAAATAAGCAACAGTTTAATCTAATATAAGACGGACCAGACTCAGCTCAGAACACGCAGTGAAAGTGAAGAGATAATAAAATGCAATTTATTTGGGGATTTATTTTTAAAGACTGAGAAAACAAAAAAATTGGACTAAACCATAGATCTGATTGTTATAAAGTAGCTAATGAAAAAAGCTGCAGTTAGTGACAGGCCAATAAAAGCTGCTGTTGAAGAGCTATGGGTTCCTTTACAGAAATGATTGGTCTGAATATCAGGGTGTAACAGCTCATATTATTCACAGTTAGATATTAATTTAAAGAACACACCACCTGTTTGAGCACCAGGTGGTATAGCCCCACAAAAAGTGACCTTTTAGACTTCCCATATTTTTGTCTACTCTCTCCTCAGCTGCATTAGATCAGGTGAACCAGAAACGTTTTCTGTGCTTAGACTACCAAGCCTGTCATCATCTGTTCCTGCACTGCTTTGGTGTGGAGAGCTTTAGAAAGCATCTTCAGCTGCTCTTTTTCTGTCATGTCACTAATACACTAAAAACACATGTGAGTGCCCTCTACTGGAGGACAATGGCACCAGGCTGTGATGTCAATATCGTGATGGTTGGGTATTAATAGATATACCTTTACTGCTCTACTGTATAAAACACATGACACACAAGATCCAAACAGTCTGTGTTTGTTCAGGTGCAGCTGAAGAATGAGGAGTCTAAAACGTTCGCCATGAAGATTTTGAAGAAGCGTCACATCGTGGACACGAGGCAGCAGGAGCACATCCGCGCAGAAAAACACATCATGACCGAGGCACACTCAGACTTCATAGTCAGGTCAGAACTCTCTGAGTCTTTATGTTTTATGTGATAATTCATGTAGAAAAAGCAAGGTTCCTAGAGAATGTACTAGTTTCTCCTTTAAAAATTTTTGACCAGAGTGCTCATTTGTCCTGAGGTCTCAGTTATTATAAGAATTGCAGGTATTCTGATTTCTCACTGTGACTCTGTATTCTTGGTTGTTAGGTTGTACCGAACGTTTAAAGACAGTAAATATCTATACATGCTGTTGGAGTCATGTCTAGGTGGAGAGCTGTGGACCATTCTGAGAGACAGGTACGCTGCTTAGCTAGATGAAACAGAGGCTTTGACCGGTAGATGCATGGTACTGTAAATTCACAGCTTTTTAAAAAATGCTATAGGAGATCCAACTAAAACATGGGAACAATTTACTTCTTTGTTAGAACCATTCCATTCCACTAATTTTTTAAAATTAATAAAAAATTGTAAATGAATTGTTTTTTAGATGCTTTATTGATTTTTTTTAGTATGACTGATTACATAATTTATATTATTATTAGGTAATTTATTAGATTAGTTTTGTTTCTATACAGTTACTGTATAAATAACAAAACTTCTAAACTAACTAGAAATGTAGAAAAAAACCATATATTTTAATTATGTTTTTAAAATAATAATTTATTTGTTTTGTAATTTTGTTTGTAGATATTATTAAGATTTGCTTGGAAAGTTTCAATTTAAAGTTTTTTTTTAAAAATAAGTATAATATTGTTATGGGAGACTATAATTACATATTCAATTTTATTATTTAGTATTTGGATCTTTTATAAACAGAATATTAAAAAAGTAATCTTCATATATTGAAACTTTACTATGTTTCAAACATTTTCATGCTTTAAATTAACGTTTGAATGTGCCTGATAAAAAACTGGTGGGGATAAAAATGTCTCTGAACTCCAGACATATAATCATCTGCATCTCTGTTGGTTCCAGAGGTTCATTTGATGACTCAACCACTAGGTTTTACACGGGCTGTGTGGTTGAAGCATTTTCTTACCTGCATGCCAAAGGCATCATCTACAGAGACCTGAAACCTGAGAACCTGATCCTGGACAGCCGAGGATATGCCAAGCTGGTACGTCCACTATCAGCCAGCAGATTCACACAGGTCCCCTGTCAATCTGTGATTTACATTTAACATGTTCAAAAAGCTCCCACCACTTTGGACAAAAAAACTGAATCTGTGCATCTAAATTTTGGTATAAAATACATTTTAATAATCTTAAACCTTAATTTTTTTTACAGGAATTAAAACTACCATTACATTCCTGTGAATGAAACCCACATTTGTGCCCAAAGATGGAATGTAAAAGGTTTTGTCTTTTTGCAGGTGGATTTTGGCTTTGCAAAGAAGATCGGATTCTGTAAGAAAACATGGACATTCTGTGGAACGCCGGAGTATGTTGCTCCGGAGATCATCTTGAACAAAGGTCATGATGTTTCGGCAGACTACTGGTCTCTGGGGATCCTGATGTATGAGCTGCTGACCGGCAGGTAAGGTTTCACATATTTTATGAGGTCAGAAAAATCTAACATTTTACATTTTCGAGTTCTAAAGTGTCCATTTGGGTCTGCAGTCCTCCGTTTTCAGGTCCAGATCCAATGAAAACTTACAACATCATCCTGAAAGGCATTGACATGATCGAATTTCCCAAGAAGATCACAAAGAATGCTGCCAACCTCATCAAGAAGCTCTGCAGGTAGGAGACACTGTTTCCCAAAACATAATTCACAGATTCCAGCTTCAGCTTAGCTATTCGACCATGTCTTGATTGTGTCTGCAGGGACAGTCCATCGGAGAGACTCGGAAATCTGAAAAATGGAGTGAAGGACATCCAAAAGCACAAGTGAGTGAAATGAAAAAAATGGTTTGTTTTTGTTTAAATCCTCTTTACATGAACTGAGTGTTTGTGTGTTCAGGTGGTTCGAAGGTTTTAACTGGGACGGACTGAGGAAAGGAACACTGACTCCACCCATCTCGCCTAAGGTAGGCAGGCAGAAGGTATAAACCCCCTTGACACATGATCCTAATGTTCGAAATGCCCAACTTTGTTTTTTCTGACCTTGAGTTTTTTTGTGTTTTTGTTTTCAGGTGTCCTCTCCAATCGACACCAGCAACTTTGACAATTTTCCAGAAGACACAGACGAGCCGCCGCCTGATGATAACTCAGGATGGGACTATGACTTTTAAACAGTCCTCCTCTCTGTGACGACGTTAAAGATGAAGACCCACCAGGCGACAAAGCCGACTGTGGAGAGTTCATGCTTGATCTGAACTTGGGTCATTAAATGATTGGAGCTCTAAGCGTAAATGGAAGTGCATGGAAAAGTATCTCTGGAAGACCATGCGCTCATCCAGCGGGTTCATTCAAACATAGCTGAGTGATGAAGCAGCTCAAAGTGCAGAGCTGGCTTTACGTTCTTGATTCTCTTCTGGTTCTTAGAAATCTTTGGGAATGTTGAACTGTTCAACCAAACAGAATGCTGCTGAGCTTTTCTATGAATCTGAGTCATTGTTTTGCTGCAGAGAAACTCTGAGGCAGTTCTTCCATCAGCACCTGGACCACTGTGGTCTCCTTTAAACCTACTTTGTAGCTGCAAGACTCTCTGTTCCTAATATTCTTACAAAAATGAACTGATCCAGTTGCAAATGTTGAGGTTCTTTAGTTTGTGTAAAAAGTGCCAGTTCTCAGCATCGCCTTCAGTTTCTAAAAATCCCCTTAGAAAACTGCCAGGACTTAAATCACAATCTGCTTCCACTGAAATCTGACAGATATAAGGAAAACGCCTGAAGGGGTCCAAAAGTTCTCAGATGTTATTCACAATATGTCTTCTCACCTGGAGATCTTTTTTTCTTTGTTTTTTTCTTTAGACACTTTACTGATGAATAAAATTAGTTTTAATATGGATAAAACAGATCAGATCTGAGTTTAGGCCCAAATAGCAAGAGAAACAAACAAAAAAACCAACTAGAAAAATGATTATTAGAAACTGCTGACCTTCCAACTTAAAAACGTTAAGGATCAAGCAAAAGATTTTTCTTAGAAACTTTTCTGTCTTTCAGTCTGTGAGTAGCAGCATGAAAAAGAAAGTTGGTGTCATTCTTCAGTACTTCCAACAAGTACAGGCACTTCTACATCTTTGTTTGTTACCAGGTGGTTGTTGGTGTGAAGCTGGGCATGGTCAGTGCAAAACGGATTTACTAAATGATAATGTCTGCCTCAGTGGCAGCATCAGTGATTTAAATCCTATTGGTTCTGAAATCTGCAGAATTCAACAGATGCTCATTTCTAGCTCCTGTGCAGAGAATTTGTGAATGAAGGTGTAATTTCCTGCTGAGAACTAACATTCATGGAGCAGTGAGACAAGAATATCATGTCAATGCAGATTCCCAGAAAGCAGGTGACACTTATCCTTAATGTTTTAATAAAAGCTAACCCACCTTCTTTCCTGGTCCATGAAGGCAGTTTACCTGCGTCATTTCAGACTGGTTTGGAGTTTCCTTCCTGTTACTCTGTTACTGTGAGCATAAACAGATTACATTGGTGGAAGCTAAGCTGGAAATTTTCTACCGACCAGGTATAATTACTAAAACATTCAGCGAGGATATCTCCAGTAACAAAGAAAGGAAAAACCATTGGTCTTTTCACAAGGATTTTAGCATCATTATAGTGTTTGCTTCCATCTGGTGGGTTAATGTTGCCACTGTAATTTTCTCATGGTGCTGAGAAGACCTTAAATATATAGCTTTTTACGCTCGGTGCCTATGTGATGTGTGGATTCTGTGAAAGCTTTTAACATCAGATTTCATTTGGCTCTGATTTGCTCAACAAACAACATTATGTAAACAACCATGGAGGAGTTGTGATACTCTGAAGCTGTGACCATGTTTTCTTTAACTGAACTGAGACTCTGTAGAAATCCTTCTTCCATTCTGCAGACAGTTTGATCTACTTGGTTGGCTGTAGTTTTCACTTTGTGCCACTACATGTCACTGCTTAAAATATGCTGGACATTAAACTCCTATAACTTTGTCTAACTCAAGATTTCTGTTGAAGATTGCCACTAAATGAACTATGTTTATTCGACAATGAAACTGGTGATGAAGAACATCGATGACAAGGTTTGATCTCTTTCTGATTAACCAGTTTCTAATTGATCAGCTAAATGTGCATTACAGAAGGGTTTAAAGCAGCTTGTCAGCATTTACTACAAAACAGACTAGGATTCAGTGTCAGCTCTCTTCATTAAACCTGTGACCATGGTTGAAATATCAGGTGCTGCAGCAAAACAAACTATTACATGCACGACCTTTGCATGCTAACAGTGTTGAAGTGAAAGAGTTGCGACAGATGTGCCGTTTTGATGTCTACTTCCTCAAAGAAGGATCTCTGATCTCTGTATTTTGTGCAATTTTTAAAAAGTGAACAGCTGTGTTCATTTTGTATGAAGCTTTTGTATTATCAGTCAGACTTTACTGCAATATTTTTGTAAAATAATCAGTTGTGTGAAATCTCTGCATGACGACAGTGGTAACAGTGTATGGTCTGCACCACTAGAGGGAGAGTATAGTCCAGTTAATACAATCAACCAAAATTATCTGAGAGTTATTATCTGGAGTCATTTTAAAAGTCAAATATAAAAATGAGTTTCTTTATCTGATGGCAGCCAGCATTCACTTTAGAGGCAATGACCTGATCAAATTATTTGATGCTTAATGTCAGTGAGGTCATGTTGGAGTATTAAAGTTTTGTTTGGACCACAAGGAAAAAGGTGTGCATATTTCAGTGATTCTAATTTGTGTTTATGGGTGATCTATTTGTATATTGAGGAATATGTTCCTATAGCTCCTATATATTTAATATTATGTTACAACTGTAGCTAAAGAAACTTCCTGTTTTCTAGTGCAGATAACGTCTATGAGTCAGACTGTTAGAAACTGAGACCTGATGCCAAACTATGGATGTTTAAAAAAAATAAAAGGTTCAACAATAATTCTTGTACTGCTTATAATGTACACACACACACACACGGATGGATAGACAGACAGACAGATAGACAGACAGACACACACACACACACACGGATGGATAGACAGACAGACAGACAGACAGATAGACAGACAGACAGACAGATAGACAGACAGACAGACAGACAGACAGACAGATAGATAGATAGATAGATAGATAGATAGATAGATAGATAGATAGATAGATAGATAGATAGATAGATAGATAGATAGATAGATAGATAGATAGATAGATAGATAGATAGATAGATAGATAGATAGATAGATAGATAGATAGATAGATAGATAGATAGATAGATAGATAGATAGATAGATAGATCGATAGATAGATAGATAGATAGATAGATAGATAGATTTGAGCTATGTAGATGTTTAGGGTTTGAATGCAGATCAGCTGAAATGTCCTCCTCCGATCCCTTCTTCTCCTGCTGCTGTCACACAGGAACCACCCCTCCCTCTCTGACTTCGCTTCAGCCCTCCAAGGACTCTGTTCAGATCTGATCAGCAGGAGGTGCCAATGCAGCAGAACCAACAGCTAAGCTTTAATCAGCTAATCAGTCCGTCCTTTATCATGTGCTGTGTACCTGCATCTTCACTCTGACACAGATATGCCTGAAAAATAAGGACAATAGAAATACTAAAATAATACCTAATGAAAACGTCATCAGTTAACATCAGGTAACAATTTATTGTTTTAATAATGAGCAAATGAAAACAAATTATTAATATACAATATTTTGGATGGAGACTGGAAGTAGATAAAGATCAATAACTGTCACTGTGCAGGAGTGCATTATTGATTTATTGATGTTTATACGACCACAGGGACAAGGCTTAACATTAGTATTGATGTAGGTTTTTGGGATTTAGGTGTTTATTGGTTATATATTTATTTTGCAATCCATAAATAAAGCTCTTTGTAACAAAATGTGACCTTTTTTATCTTGTCATTCTTTCCTGGTTGGAATAGCGCCACTTCCACCTGATTTCAATAAGGGTAGATCTTCAGAACAGTAGATGGAAGCAATAATAGGCAGTGGATGTGAAGAGGCAGAACTTCTAACAGCAGAAGTTGGTACTTACAGACACAGACATCTCTTTACAGTTAAATTTATACTTAATAATAAAATTTTTTGAGCGGCAGCACACTGAGCGGAATGATTTTATTCAAAACATTGTAATGACATAAGGAAACATGCATTGATTTATGATTAATTGAGACTGAGAGTCTCCTGGGTGTAGGTGTTTGGCGTCAGCACCTTGTGGTCATTAGTGGTATTATGGTTTAATCCAAAATTGTTCACACAGTTCACACCAGGTGTAAATAACTGGATATGGTTTCAGGTCTGAAACACAGATCAGGAAACACAGTCACACCTTAACCGTTTTAATGGTGTTACTGACGAAAAGGAGGATATTTGCTCTCTGTCAGGCAGCAGGTATCACTCGCTTTGAGGAGAAGGATGTCCCTCCTCCTCCTCCTTGTTCTTCTCCTCCTCCTTCATCTTGCGCTTTTATGAATGAGATGATGATGTCAGCAGCAGGACCCTCCTCCTCTGATGCGGGAAAAACCTCACCATCAGATAGAGAGATGCTCCCCACACGTCTCTACTCCTGACGGAGGCGAACATCTCCATCCTCCTCCTCCCTCCTCTTCCTCACAAGACTGAGGATGAGTAATCCAGCCGGGGAGAGAGGGGAGACGAGAGAGGTGCACACACAGTGAGGGAGAGAGAGGGGAAGGAAGGGAGGAGACCATTGCATCATCATCATCATCATCAGTGAACGTGCAAAACGACAGGCTGAGAATAAAAAAAAAACGTCTTGCTGAGCTGAGTCTGAACTGAGCAGGCTAATTCCTGAACACTCACTGACAGCACAGGAGGAAGGAATCCGGAGAATTTGATCCATACTGCTGGATTTTACTGGACTAGATCCCCACCTTTAGCACAAAGCTGAGAAAAGGAATATTTTTATTTAACATCTTTACATCTGGCTGACCACAGGGATGAGGCTAATTTGTGGATCGAAGGCTGAGTGAGTCACCCTTTAATTTGGAGGACATGATTATTTTAATAGCAGCAACCATCACATCTTCCTGCTCCCTCACCATGTAATGATCCAGGGACCAGGACAGGGCTAATATCTGGATCCATCTAAGTGACAGGACTGCTGTCTGTATTGGACACATTCCTCTTGGGACCTGGTTTATCCCTGGATAGTGTATTGGCATGTTCTGTTTCTGCCTGCAGAGTTCTCTGCTTAAGCTCCATGCTCTGGAGGTGGAGGGGGGGTCTTCACAGGGGTCGTCCCCAGAGGAAAGCCCCCCTGCCCTGGGCAGCAAGGAGCAGAAGAGCCCCTGTGTTCCTGCTGAGCTGGGTGGGAAAGATGGAAGGACTACAGCTCTCTGCCACAGAGCCCCAACAGATGAGAATCACCCACCAGGTACACCTGTCTGTCTCTTTCCCAACCTGTCTGTTTCTGTCTCCGCCTCTCTGTCTTTACCTACCTGTCTCTGTCTGTCTGCCTATGTGCTGGACAGATGTCCTTCAAAAGTTCTTTTTTCAGTAGATAAACTGTTTTCATATTTTGTCTGTGTGTTTCTGGTGAATCAGCTCCTTCCTGCGTCTCTCAGTTTGTGGGTTTGTGGATGCCTGTGTGTGTTTTCAGCCTCCCACTACCCCTCAGCAATCAGCTATTTATAGCAACAGAAGTAAAACTCTGTGAAGCACACTGACCTCTTTCAGCTCTTCTATTCTCATTTAATCTGCTTGCTTCACTGAAGCTGCTCTCTGTTAGTATTTGCTGAGTATTTAAAGTCTGTGCAGAGTTTTAACTGTCACTGGACACCAAGGAGGCTTAGCTTATACTCCATGAACATCTTTACAACTAGTTAATGACTGAAAACATTGAGAAACCGCTGTGATACTATGAAAAATACATGACAAATGAGTCGTTGCGCTCCATTAATTTGTTGTTTGTGTTCAGCAGAGCTTCTGACAGTCCTGACCAGACCTTCACAACCCTCCAGACATCAGCCATTAGCTTCCATCCATCCTAGCCAGCAGCCTCCGGTCTTTGATGGGGTATTGTCCCCCAGTCCTCATCATTCCCCACAGAGGAGCAGCCCTGGATTTGAGGTGGGAGGAGGAAACGGCTCAGAGGGAGGAGGAGGTGGAGCTCTTCTCCAGCTACTGGCAGGACTTCCCAGTCCCCTGCCCTCTCCACGATGCTGCAGCCCCAGCCTGAGGTTCAACTCCGACCCAGATACAGCACCATCACCACCCTGCAGCCAGCAATACATCCTGTGAGCATCCTAAGCCTTAGTGTCATATTCCAGCCTCATGAGGTCATTGTCCTGAATGCTTGAGATGTTGCCTTATTTTAAAACATGGGTATCAAACTCTATTCCAGGGTCCTGCATCTTTTAGATGCCACAATTCAGCCATTTGATTCAGGTGTGCTGAATCAGAGACACATCTAAAAGTTGCAAGACACTGGCCTTGGAAGACTGGAGTTCGACACACTTGGTTTAAAGGAACGTGTCATAAGCGGATCTCTGCAGAACATGAGGACATGTGGAGGAAGTGACAATCATTTGAATCAGGTGTGTTGGAGTTTTTTAGACTCATCTAAAACTCAGGACTACTCAGGACACTGGCATCTGAAGACTAGAATGGCACTGATTTAGTGGAATTAATGGATTTTAGATTCTGGACATGCAGGATCACATCCTGGAGTCAGTTATAACTTCATAAAATGTCTTTAAGTGGTATATTTTGAGCTAAGTTATAAATTCATGAGTGGAAACATTAATGACATTTAGAAATAGGACTGATTTAGGATGTTTGTTGATGACAAGCTCCTGGATTTGGGATTAAGATTTTAATGTGCGACTACCTTTGCTGCATTCAGAACCAGAACTAGAGTATAGATTTTGCTGTTTGTCCTCAAGCAGTTTCAGTTCCAGGAATCAGTGTTTCACAGACCAGGGACCTGATTTAGAATTTGAATGGATTTGTAAAATATTCATTCCGTCCAGTTTTGGTACTTCTAGATATGAGTCGACATATGAGGCAGGAGGTTTCCCTGATATTGGAACCAAAATAGGATGTGTTTTCCCAAAAGAGACTCTGTCCTCAGAGTTAATTGGTCTTTGAGTCTAGAGCTGGAACTTGGTAGTTCTGGATTTGGCCTCAGCTTTTATGTTTTTCTAGATGAGTTGTTGAAAGTATTTTTTTTGAGCTTACATTTGGACACTTTGATCCAAATATATGTCTAGATCTGGTAGGTGACGTATTACGGGTCTGGGTTTAGGAGTTGTTATAGGCCTAGACTTAAAAATTATTAGCCCATGGTGTTTGTCAAGTTTTGGTACGTGATACTGTATCTAGATATGAGACAGGTTCTTTGCTCGAACTTGGACCCAAAATATAGGTCCACAATAGTTCTACATCTGGGACTTTTTTATATCTTGGTTTTTCCATCGGGATTATTTTTTGGAAACATTTGGACTTAGATTTCGATTTGGTACAAGCTATTTACTTGATCTTGGATGGAAATGGGTAATGTTTACTCTAATGTTACTCAACAGTAATATTTTATTGGTCTTGAATTGAAATAGATTAGTATCTCATTGCTTTCCATTAGTTATTGATGTAGCTTTTGATTTTTCTAGGTTGGTATCACATTTGGACTCATTTACATGTATTTGGTACTGTGGTGGCACTAATTTGGTGGTGATTGGATTCAAGTCTGGGTTCTAGCAGGATCATTCCAAAACTTTAATAATCTCCAGGTGAAGTTGTCCTGGGCCTCTTTGCAGCTTTCCTAACCAGTTTTTTTCTCACCCTTTCACCAACTTTAGGGGCATGCCTTGTATTTTCTCCACTTGATGACTGTTTTCGCAGTACTCCATGATAGACCTGAAACTTTGCAAATTCTTTCATAACCTAATCCTGACTTATACGTTTTGACAGTGAGATCCCTCTGATGTTTCAAAAGCTCTCTATTGTCCATGTCCTCTGCTGTAAGATGAGTTTAAATGTGATTCTGAACACAACAACGTCCCCAGATATCAGAAAGTGAGCTTTTGCAACCATTTTATTTTTTATTTTGTTTGTTGCTTGAATGTTTTTCAGTTGAGCTGCATGGTCTATGGGTCACATTAAAGGTAGAGAAAGTTCTTGGTCCTATTACTTACTATCATTACTTAATATCAAAAAACTATCTTTTTAATATGACTGTATAGACTTTATATATCCACTTTAGGCATTTTAAGCATTGATTTGTATCAATAGACTGAACCACTGTTTGGGACATATTACTGGATACATATTGGTGGGTATGCAAGTTTTTTTAAAACTAAACAGTCCCAAACATACTGTCGCAGGATTTGCAGAAAGAGTTTGTGTTTTTTCCTGATAAAGCAGTTTCAGTTTGACCTTGGCATGTGTGCTTCTTTAATGCATCTTATAGAACCCATCCATTATTTTCCTACGTTATGTTTTGGAGCCGAAACTTGAGGCAGGAGCTTAAAATTAGTTTATTATCCAGTTCATTATTTCCATGTCTCACTAGAATCAGTATTAGACTCATTATCTTCTTTTTACCACCTAACTCTGTGCTCTGCTAGAGGAAGGCAGGGATCCACAAATTGTTCAGAGGTTTTTAGAACCGACTCTATTTATGGGAGCTGTCTATATCTACAACTACAAGCCCTGGCCTGAGCTTATGTTGAGCTTATGTTCTAAAGAAAAACTTTGGGAATAAAAGCTAGTGAATGTGAACGTTTATCTTCCTGTCCGCAGGTGCAGGAGTCTGGGGGAAAGGACTGAAGTTTCAGAGGAAGAATGTCCAACATCCATCCCTTTCCTCACCCGACACATTCAAAGCCTGAAGAAGAGAGTTCGCAGGTTTGAGGATCAGTTTGAGCAGGAAATGAACTATAAGGTAAATCCACACCTCCGCTGTTGTATGATGAGATTAATGGTTGCCTGAATCAGTCAAAACGCTCCCTTTTCGTTTTTCCTGCTGCATCTCTATTTACCGGATATATTTCTACATCACCTCACTGTAGAATAATCTGCCAAATCCATGCTTTCCAATGTTTGTCATTCCTTTTTTATACACTTTCAAGTTCAGCATTCCTAAACACAGTACAAGCTGTTTCACATGCAAAGAAAATAAAGACTTCGCTGATAACTCATGGGGGTACCAGCTCCCCATTGACTGCATGTGTGTAAAAACAATAGAAAACTTGCTGTTGTCGCAATTGTCAGATAAGTACATTATTTGGTGCTCATTTGCCACCCTTTTGAATGCTGCCCTGGGCAACTTCCCATATCAGCAATGTCAAAAACTTCCACTGTCCACTGAAATGTAAACTTTAGTATTTGACTATTGGTATCTTGTATATCTGTTGTTTTTATGGATATGTCTTGAATGGATTTAAATGATTTAATTAATTTGAATTGCTCTGTCTCTGTTGTGTGTTTGTTTTTTCAGCCGTCCCATAATGATAAATACACAAATTCAGAGATGGTCAGAGTTATGAGTGAGCTGGCAAAAGCTCGGAAACAGCTTAAAGGTAAAATACAACAAAGTCTTGATTTCTGTTTTAGTTTATAAAAAAATAAACTAATATACAGTATAGACACACCTTCTCATTCAAAGAGTTTTCTTTATTTTCATGAATATTGTAGCTTCACACTGAATGCATCAAAACTATGAATTAACACATGTGGAATTATATACTGAACAAAGAAGTGTGAAACAACTGAAAATATGTCTTATATTCTAGGTTCTTCAAAGAAGCCACCTTTTGCTTTGATTACTGCTCCACACACTCTTGGCATTCTGTTGATGAGCTTCAAGAGGTAGTCACCTGAAATGGTTTTCCAACAGTCTTGAAGGAGTTCCCAGAGATGCTTAGCACTTGTTGGCCCTTTTGCCTTCACTCTGCGGTCCAGCTCACCCCAAACCATCTCAATTGGGTTCAGGTCCGGTGACTGTGGAGGCCAGGTCATTTGGCGCAGCACCCCATCACTCTCCTTCTTGGTCAAATAGCCCTTACACAGCCTGAAGGTGTGTTTGGGGTCATTGAAAAATAAATGATGGTCCAACTAAACGCAAACCGGATGGAATAGCATGCTGCTGCAAGATGCTGTGGCAGCCATGCTGGTTCAATATGCCTTCAATTTTGAATAAATCCCCAACAGTGTCACCAGCAAAGCACCCACACACCATCACACCTCCTCCTCCATGCTTCACGATGGGAACCAGGCATGTAGAGTCCATCCGTTCACCTCTTCTGCACCGCACAAAGACACGGTGATTGGAACCAAAGATCTCAAACTTAGACTCATCAGACCAAAGCACAGATTTCCACTGCTCTAATGTCCATTCCTTGTGTTCTTTAGCCCAAACAAGTCTCTTCTGCTTGTTGCCTGTCTTCAGCAGTGGTTTCCTAGCAGCAATTTTACCATGAAGGCCTGATTCACACAGTCTCCTCTTACCAGTTGTTCTAGAGATGTGTCTGCTGCTAGAACTCTTTGTGGCATTGACCTGTTCTCTAATCTGAGCTGCTGTTAACCTGCGATTTCTGAGGCTGGTGACTCTGATGAACTTATCGTCCGCAGCAGAGGTGACTCTTGGTCTTCCTTTCCTGGGGCGGTCCTCATGTGAGCCAGTTTCTTTGTAGCGCTTCATGGTTTTTGCCACTGCACTTGGGGACACTTTCATAGTTTTCCCAATTGTTCGGACTGACTGACCTTCATTTCTTGAAGCAATGATGGCCACTCATTTTTCTTTACTTAGCTGCTTTTTTCTTGCCATAATACAAATTCTAACAGTCTATTCAGTAGGACTATCAGCTGTGTACTATATCCACCTCCTGCACAACCCAACTGATGGTCCCAACCCCATTTATAAGGCTTGAAATCCCACTTATTAAACCTTACATTGCACACCTGTGAAGTGAAAACCATTTCAGGTGACTACCTTTTGAAGCTCATCAACAGAATGAAAAGAGTGTGCGGAGCAGTAATCAAAGCAAAAGGTGGCTACTTTGAAGAACCTAGAATATAAGACATTTTTTCAGTTTTTTCACACTTTTTTGTTCAGTATATAATTCCACATGTGTTGAATGAGAAGGTGTGTCCAAACTTTTGGTCTGTACTGTAAATCTAAAACCTATTACTATGACAATTACTCTGACAGTTCTCCTGTTGATTATATATACAAAAAAAGGCTAAATAAAAACAATAAACCATTTGTTAATTATCAAAAATATTTTGGCTGTTATTTCCATCAGTGTCTCCATTTCAGTCACAGTTGGTGTAACAGATTCCATAAATAATTTCTGCCAAACTGCTATCCTGGCAAGAGAATGCTAATCCATGAAGTTCCAGATGTAATTTTGTCCTATTCTTTCTGTTTGAAGATGTCCAACATTATAGGGTTGCTTCTTCTTCCTCAGCTATGTCTTTGGGATGTGTTTGGAATATGGTTTTCTATTGTCTTGGTGAAAAATGTATGTACGTCCTGTTGAGTTTGAAAACTTCTGCGTACTCTTGTGATCTGAGAGAGACACAAATGTCTTCTGTGCGATGAATATTTAATCAAGGTCAGAGTTCAAATGTGCAAGTGTCTTCTGAAAAGAAGGCAATCTTTCATACAACACATATGTTTTTACAATAGATAACGTGTGATAACATTGGATATAGAGAAGTGAAGTGGAATCTATAAATGAGAATGACTAGTTTTCAGGGAGATGGGCAGTGGAGTCGAGTGGGTCAGAGCTCAGACCCTCCTTTCCTAGAGATAAAAACTGACTTCATCTCTGCCTCAGGTTAATTGTGATCTCTGCTGGTCACTCCATACTGTACTTTAGATTAATCTTGACGTCAACAACTTAATCATATTAGGCTCTGAACCTGTGTCAATGAGAGCCCATTTCAATTTAGGCCAAATCATATCTGGTAAAAGTGGCTGACCGCTGCTCTTCATCTTCCAAACTCAGATCTGTCCCACTGCAAGTTTTCACACCCTCTATCTCTTTGTCCCTGGAAAAGATGTGGTCTTGAAACCATCATAGATGTGAAAATGATGCAGCCATGTATTTTAGAGCCTGGCTGGCTCTAGAACCAGGCACTTGTTGCTGACAACAGGGTGGATGCTCCTTTTCCAACAAACTTTTTCAATATATTCTGCTCTGTAGAGGGAGAAATGTGCAAAATCTTCCAAGTTTCTCTGTGGATCTTTCTTTAAATCAGTTCAGTGATTTTTCACACATTTGTTGTCAAGCTGGGAATTCAATACAATTGACTTCAGTTTTATTTACATAGCTGCAATTCACAACACGTCGTCAATTCAGTCGAATAATACAGATTTCAAGTCAGGTACATACATTCCAATTAATTCTAACTATCACACAGTTCAGTCAGATTCAGTTTATTATTCAAATTGGTTAAAAGTTTTTCTGTCTAAGGAAACCCAGCAGGTTGCATCGAGACATTGACTTGCAGCATTCACTCCTCCTGGATGAGCATGTAGCGACAGTGGGCAGTTGCTTGCATTGACTTTGCAGCAATCCCTCATACTGAGCATGCATGTAGCAACAGTGGAGAGGAAAACTCCCTTTCAACAGGAAGAAACCTCCAGCAGAACCAGGCTCAGTGTGAA